>NC_138872.1:11665202-14065202 GCF_965194805.1 Balaenoptera borealis
GTTCTCGGTTCGGGCTCAGGTCAGCGCGCCCGCTCTGAACCAGCAGACGGCGCTCGCGCGCTGCAGACTGATGCGCCGGCTTGGAGGGGTTGGGCAGGGCTGGAGTGGAAGAGGGGACAGATGTGGCCTCTGGGCAAGGAGGCACCACTTCTGAGCTGGCTCTCAGGCGTCTGGGTGTGTGCATTTGGCGCAGGGGGAGCCTGCAAGAGACCCGGGGAGGGGGTGCACAACCACCGCCCAACCCCATACCTACCTGGAGGACCCAGTGCACCCGCGTTACCAGCCCACAGTTTACCCAGGTTGAGCTACGGTCCAGAAGACTGTCGCCAATGTCGCCCAGCCTGGGTGTTCATGACGGGGTCCTGCAGCGATGCCAAGGCGGTCTCTGGCTTCAAGGGTCGCCAACAAATGCTTCAGGGGCCTGATGAGGGCTGCTACAAACTGGGAAACTGAACTTTTTGCCTCAGGAAGGAGGGCTCAGGATGGCCACAACTTTCAGTTTTTTGAGAGAGAAGCCAGACATCAAGATTTAGTAAAATATCTCAATTTTTATGGTGTCAATCAATGGATTAAAGGCTTTTTAAATTTTAATCACCAGTTACTACCTCCAAGCTACCTTTTAACTCTCCCTTGGAGAAAGACATTTTGAGACAAAACCACGTCCCCTCCTTTCTTCACCTGCCCACCCTATCCCCCTCCTTCAGGCCTCAGTTTACAGGTCACCTCCTACATATGGGTTAGGAGCCAAACCCTATCCCCGAGCTTTCCCAGTGGAACTTTCATCCACTGATTTGTTCGTTCATTCATTCATTTATTCAACAAACATTTATTGAGCATTTTCTGTGTGCTGATCTCTGTACTGGAGTCACAGCAGAGAACAAAAACCAAAAGTCCCTGTCTTTTGAGCTGACATTGGAATAGAAGAGACAAAGTGAATTCGCAATGTCATTTCAAAGCATGAAGCACGTACCTGAAATACCCCAGTAAGAGCACGGGATGGGAGGGCAGCACTGGGCAGGGAGGGCCTTTCTGAGGAGGTAACTCCAAATGTGCAGAGGAGATTCTGTGCCCAGAATCTGGCAGGGTGGACAGTTCCCGGTGAAGGGAACCACAAGAGCAAGGGCCCTGGGGTGGGAAGATGCATGTCACCCCAGGATGGATCAGTGGACACATGGCTGTGCTGTGCCAGGCCCTGTGCTGGGCACTGGGGAGGCAACACCTGATGAATGAATAAACAGACCCAGGGCTTGCCCAAATCCAGCTGCCTCTGCTCTGGTTTCAGCAGCTTGGTCACAGGCCTCTCCCCATACACTCTGGCCTCATACACAGCCTGGCTGGAAATTTTCCAGTCCCATCTCTGGCTGGAAAGGCCCTTGCACAGCCCCAGATATCACCCCCCTAATCTGGCTTGAGCCCACTTTTTTTGTGGCCTAAACACTGGGCCAGAGTCCACGTGGCTTATCCAGGGGTGTGGGGTGGAGAGGGAAGCTGAGCTGATATCTGACTTCCCTGGGCCGGGGTGGGCAGGAGGTTCCAGGAATATCAGGCCTTTCCTCCGAGGAAGGCAGTGATCTGGGGGCTACAGAAGCCCCCACCCCACCTTTGCCCTGGGCTGGGGTCCAGCCTGGATGAAATGAGATCTTTCTTAAAGGGTGACAAGGTTGGCACATCCAGTCATGAACAGCACACAGAGTGAGGACACATCTGTCTTGTCTGTCTGACTCTTGCTCATCCAACAAATATTGTGAGGGCATCCTCTGTGCCAGGCACTGGGGATGCAGAAATGGACAGGACAGAAAAGTCTCTGCCGTCATTCCAGGCATGGGAGACAGAGAGTAAAGAAATAATGAATAAACAAGATAATTTCACAACTGGATCAGGACAATAAGAACAGTACAGTGATGGAATTCCCTGGCGGTCCAGTGGTTAGGACTCGGCACTTTCACTGCCGGGCCTGGGTTCGATCTCTGGTTGGGGAACTAAGATCCCACAAGCCGAGCGGTGTGGCCAAAAGAAAAGAAAAAAGAACAGTACAGTGAGCTGATGTGGTAGAGAGGAGAAACCGTGGGAGCTGCTTTACATGGGTGGTCAGAGATGACCTCTAAGGAATGACATCTGAGCTGAGTGCTCATTGGAGAAAGAATTGGCAGAGGGAGCAGCTGGTGCAAAGGTCCTGAGGCAGGCATGAGCTCGGTGGGAGAAAGGAACATCAAGGAGGTCACTGTGGCTGGAGCAGAGTATGTGAGCGTGTCGGCGGTAGGAGTGAGGAGGGTGAGATGGGGGCAGACCCCTCAGACCCTCAAGGAGAGCTGTGATGGGAAGAATGATAGTGGCCTCCTCATGGGGTGACGTGAGGGTTAAATGAGACAGTACAAGAAAGTGTCTAAAACACAATATGAGCGATTATTATTACTATTATTATCAATCACCAACATCCTCCCCAGGTCTGGGCCTCGGGACCATCCTAAGAAGGGCTGTCCAATCTTTCAGGTTCTATCTGTGGCTTGTAGCATAGCGGTCGCCCCTGTTGGCCCAGTTGCCCCCACCAGGGCCTGGGGGATGGGAATGAACACTGCCCGGCACGAAGTGATGGCTCAGCCAGCTCCAGGTGTCCCTGAGGGGCACCCCAGCTTAGAGCAGTGGTCTCCCCTCCCAAGGAGCCATACCCTGGCTGCCATGCCCCAGCCATTCACAATTTGGGGGTATCTCCCCGAGCCTGGTCTAAATCCTAGTACCCCTGGGTCACCCTGAGCTGATGATCTGACCTTTCTGAGCCTCAGGCGGGGCCACCACCTGCCCAGGCCAGCCCTGCGCCCCACCCTCAGCCCCCGCAGTGGCTCCGGCGCCCAAGCCATGGGTTCTTTGGAATGTGATTATTTTTCTTCCCAGATAATTCAGGCCAGAAGACGGGGCTGGCCACTTCCGGCCACACTGTTCTCACTGCCTTCCTGACCTTTCTCACTCCACAAACTTGACACTGTGGTCAGAAGCCTAAAGCCAGACCCAGGAGCCCCCATGCCTCCCCCTCTTGCCCAGGACCCTGATCAGCACCCAGCTCTGGGAATCTGACTGTAAATACCCAGGACCCTCAGCTGCCCCTTTCTTACAAACTCCACCTGAGAACATGCTTACCCAGCCATGGATGTCAGGGAGCACTGCACTCTACAGTTTACAGGGTGATTCCAAACCATAGAGCTCCCTGGAGCTTCCCAGTTAACCCAGGGGCACTTCAGCATCCACGCTTCCACATTCATTCATTCAACAAGTATTTAATGAGCACCTACTGTGTGCCCAGTGGATACAGCAGGGAGAAGAACAGGCAGAAACACGTGCCCTCATGAAGTTGACATTCTGGGTGTGGTAATGGTGTACGGAGCAGGGAGAAACAATAAACAAGTGAAAATTCAATTATGTAGAATATTGGTTGGTGATCAATTCTATGGAGGAAACTAAAGCAGGGTGGGGAGCGCTGGTGATAGGAGTAGGGCAGGGAAGCCCTGATATTTGAGAAGGTGGTATTTGAATACAGACTTGAAAAAAGTAGGGAATTGAATCATGTGGACACCGGGGGGAAGAATCTTTCTGGCAGAAGAAACAGCCAGTGCAAAGGCCCTGAGGCAGAAGCATGCCTTATTTATTGGAGAAACAGCCAGGAGGCCAGTGTGGCTGTAACAGAATGAGTGAGGGGGAGGAGGGAGAGGATGAGGTCCAGGAGACAAGGGACAGATCATGCAGGGCATTGTAAAGATTCACCTTTTCCTCTGAGGGAGATGGGAGCTGTGTAGAGGAGAAACAGAAGTGACTCGGGTTTTCACGGAGTCCCTCTTGCTGCAGGCCGTGGGGCAAGGGTGGAACAGGGGACCAGGGAAGAGATAGAGACAGACCCCAGGTAGGGAGGTAGGGAGGAGAGGATGGGACCACCCTGGGCATTCCCAGGAGAGCAAGTAAGAAGTGGGTGGATGCTGACACTGTGTGTCATTGATTAGAGGATGTGTGTTTTTTTCACATGGTGTCTCCACTGACCCCATCCTTCCCAAAGGCCCTGAGGTGGTGGGAGAGGCTAACAATGCTGGGTGACCTTGGGCTGTTTGCTGGCCCCTGAGCCTCAGTCCCCTCCGCCTGACCACAGGCCATGACTCAGAGCCCTGAGTCCCCCCCAAAAACCCAGACCCTGGAGGAATACTTTAACCCCCCTGCTCACTCCCAGCCCAGGACCGGATCCATTAGGCTGACGTCCTGTGACATTTTTACCCAAGGCCAGTGCTTCCTGTGAAACTATAGATATGTGACCCTCAAGCCTGGCAGGGCAGTGACCCTGGGGGGCTCTGAGCCAGGCCCAGGGAGGCAGACACCAGCCAGGCAGGGCTGGATCTGCAAGGGCTGTGTGTGGTGGTCTCTGCACCCACCACAGCTCTGTTCAGATTAATCACAAAAGTGGCACCCGTGACTGGACACTTGGTACAGCCAAGCACCTTCCTGGCCCGAGTTCCTGGAGGCCAGCACGGCCCTGGTGCGGGAGGAGGGGGGTGGGCAGGGACCCGGAGGCTCAGAGAGGGATGCCATTGGCCCAAGACACACAGCTGGTAGGTGGATGATGGGGGCTCGAATGGGCGTCTGAGCAACTCAGGATTATCTGCTCCATGGCCGGGCTGCAAGTCAGTTGCAGCTGCTGCAGTCCTGACCCCTGGGGGGCCCTAGAGACGGGTGCAGGGGTCCTTGAATCTGAGGAGCAGCCAGGAATGCCGTGTGTGTGTGTGTGTGTGTGTGTGTGTGTGTGTGTGTGTGAATGTAGGAAAAAAAATCCAGAAGGAAACCCTCTAGTATTTTAACACCCTCACTCCAGCCAGTTCTCCACCAGGGGCTGCCCCCTCCCTGGGACACTTGGCAGTGTCTGGAGACATTTTGGTTGTCACAACTGTAGGGGTGCTACTGGCATCCGATGGGTAGGGACCAGCGGTGCTAACCATCCTACAGGGCACAGGGCACCGCCAGACCAGACAGCCAGCCAATCCACAATGTCAGTGGTACCAGGGTGGAGAAACGCTGCTCCAGCCTGTGTGAACACTGCGGGTGGCGGGTGTGTTTCTTCCCTTTAGCTTGTCCTATTCCTTAAAGAGAAGTGATTAAGAGTATGGACTGTGCAGCCAGGACTGGGGTTTATATCGCATCTCCCCAGCTGTGTACCCCTGGGCAAGTGTCTTTATCTCCCTGATCACTAGCTGTGCCGTGGGGAGCACACCCACCTCCAGCGGCTGTGGGAAGATTCAGTGAGACGATGTCTGTGAAGGGGCTGGCTCAGTAGACCCTCACTTCAGGAGAAGTTAATGTTTGTGTCGTTAGGAAAAAATAATAATAACATGCCCAGGGGCTGGGCCAGCATGTCACATAAAGTCACTCGGGTCGCCCTGACCCAACGCTTTGAGGGAAGGATCGTTTTTTATCCCTGATTTGGCAAATGAAGAAATTGAGGGGGCTTCCCTGGTGGTGCAGTGGTTAAGAATCCGCCTGCCAATGCAGGGGACACGAGTTCGAGCCCTGATCCGGGAAGATCCCACATGCCGCGGAGCAACTAAGCCCATGCGCCACAACTACTGAGCCTGCACTCTAGAGCCCGTGAGCCACAACTACTGAGCCCGCATGCCACAACTACTGAAGCTTGCACGCCCAGAGCCCGTGCTCTGCAACAAGAGAAGCCACCGCAATGAGAAGCCCGTGCACCGCAACGAAGAGTAGCCCCCGCTTGCAGCAACCAGAGAAAGCCCATGCGCAGCAACGAAGACCCAACACAGCCATAAATAAATAAATAAATAAATAAATAAATAAATAAATAAATAAAAAGAAATTGAGGTACAGAGAGGTTAGGCAATTTGCCTGATGTCACACAGTAAGCGGCAGAGCAGGGACTGGAACGCTCGCTTCAGGACCCAAGTCCCCACCTGCCAACCACTGGCTCTCTCACTGCCTCTAACATCAAGTAAACGGGATTTTTCAGTTGAGTTTTCCTAATTGTCTTCTCTCGAACTTGGGATGATTAAGTCTTCGTTGGAATTCAGATCACTGCTAAAATGACAGGCGCCCCTTGTATCTGGCCACTACCCTCCTGCCTGGGCCCTAGACACCCTGCTTTATGGTGGATCCCAAGAGAAGGGCCAAGACCCCTGGGAATTTCACGCCCCCTCCTGTCCTGAGCCGACTTCAAAACCCTCCTTGTTGTGAGCCCTGCTTTGATTTCAGGCATTTTATGGGCATGAAATCCAAGCCTTGGTCCTTCTGAAGATATGGTGTTCCTCGGGGGTGTGGTGGTCTTGTAGGGCTGTTGGACAGGCCACGGGGCAGGGCTTGGGCTTTGAAAGGATCTGAGGGAAAGTCTAATCCCGCCTTTAGGATCTGGGGCCATGTTCTGGGAGAGCAGGACCACAGGCGCACTCCTCTTAGCGAGCACCTATGGGCCAGGTGCCCTGCCAGCCTGGGGCGGGCTTCATCTCATGCACTCTCCATAGCGGTTTCCACGAAGCCCGTGACGTTCCCCCAATTACAGATGGGGAAACTGAGGCTCAGGGAAGAGCAGCCACTCAACCATCACTCAGCACAGAGCCAGGTTCTAGGCTCTTTCCCTTGCATCCCGCCACCTCCCTCATTCCAGAGGCCACAGTGAGAGGGACTAAGGGCAGACAGGTGGAGAAATTCCCTCCCAGCGTCCTAGGCTCTGGGCTCTAACGGAAGGTGCTGAGAGTTATTTGGGTGGACAGTCTGCGGAGTGTCCAGGAAGTGGGGACAAGCGCTGGCTGCAGCATATCTGAAAGGCATCAGCATCACGGGTGGTGAGGTACCCAGAACCTCAGCCCCCGGTGTCCAAGCTGGGTGTGGACATGAGTTTCTGGGGATGGGGCGGGGGGTGGCACCTGCAGAAACTGATTTCCTTGTCACTTTAGCTGGATGACTTCAACGTCTCCTCACACCCACTCCCTCACTGGCTGGATGGCCTCCAGCTCCCTCCACCCCGAAATCCAAGCAGGCACCCCAGTCTGCAAACCCAGTCATAAAGGATGAAGGCAAACAGCCATCTGGCCACACCCGACTGGCCCTGGACCGCCCACCAAAGCTGAGCTGCTCGTGGCTCATCCTTCTGTTCACTTGATCATCCATACAAGGAACCTGTATGTATTTCCTGCAGCTGCCGTAACAAATTGCTACAAACTTGGTGGCTTGAAACAAGAGAAATATATCCTCCCATGGTTCTGGAAAATTCCAAAATCAACGTGTCAGCAGGGCCATGCCCCCTCTGAAGGCTCTAGGAAAGAAACTTCCCCTGCTGTTCCAGCTCATGGGGGCTCCCAGCGTTCCTTGGCCTGCAGACGCGGCCCTCCAGTCTTGGCCTCCATCTTCACGTGGCCTTCTGTGTGTCTGTGTCCTCTTCTCATAAGGACACAAGTTGCTGGCCTAAGGGCCCCCCAGTCCAGTATGATCTCATTTTAAGATCCTGGACTAATGATATCTGCAAAGATCCTGTTTCCAAATATGGTCACATACTGAGCTTCCGGGTGGACGTGAATTTGGGAGGGACACTATTCAACTCACTACAAGCGCCTACTGTGTGCTCCAGGCCCTGGGGACAGAGTAGTGAACCAGACAGGGCAGGCTCAGGCCTCATGGAGTTCCAGTTCAGAGGTGGGCTGGGGAGAGACAGAAACAGATAATTACAGAAATGGTGGCGCAGTAAACTCCACCAGGAAATATTGGACTCGGGACACGCACGGCCAGAGGTGGAGCCTTCGGCTGGGCTGGGGCCAGACCGTCAGCATCCCCCCAGCCGACTGGCTGCATCCCCCAGGTCTGTGCAGTGGCCTTCCTCCCCCTTCTTAGTCCCCTCATACTCGACCTGGGGCCTCAGCTCAGGACTTACCTCCTGGGAGCCTCCTTGACCCCACAGGTGCCCACTCTGGGCGCCCAAGGACCCCTAAACTTCTGCCCAGCATCAGTAGGTGGTAAGGTTGTAATTTTTTAACTTGGGATTCTTCAAGTCTATTTATTTACAAAAAGAATGCTTTCTGTAAAAAAATAATAATAATAATTGAAAGCATTGATAGAAAAATGCAGTGACTTTCTCCCCTCCATAAGTCCGCTGTCTGGAAATTATCTGGTAGATGCACTCAGCATAGTCAATGGTACACAGTAGGTGCTCCATAATGTTTGAATACATGGATGGCCAATGCTAGGCCCTGGAGACAGTGAGATGATTAAGTGACCGCCCCTGGCCCCCAGGAATTCACTGGGGTACAATCTCTATGCTGCCCAGTCTAGACTGGGGCATACAGTTGGTGCTCCATGAATGCTGGTGGTGGCTGGGGAGTTGCTTGTGGGGTCCCCTCCATCTTTGCTGCTGTCCCTGGCGAGGGGACCCCTTAGTGCAATCAGGGCGAGGTGTGGCTGCAGGGATGTGGGAAATTCCAGCCCATGGCCTCAGGGAATTTCTTTCTGGGCCTCCACTCCTCCAGGGGCCAGCTTTCAGCATCCGGGTCTTCTGTCCACAGCTGCTGCCCAGACATCAGGAACTTGCAAGGTAGGGTCCACTGGTCAATCCATGAGCACTTATTGAGTACCTACTGTGAGCTGGAGGCCATGTTACTTGCTCAGTGGCAAATAAGACCAGCCCTGTCTCTCCCTCATGGAGCTTGTGTTCTAGGTTGGGGGACAGACACAGACAAATCAGTAAGATATTGGGACCCAGTGCCAGGGAGAAAGAAGGCAGAAGGGTTCAGGGAGCGGCAGATATTAAATAAGGAGATCAGAGCAGCCTCCTGGAGGAGGTGACATTCGACAGAGAGTCAGAAGGGGAGGAGGGAAAGTTAGATGTCTGGGAAAGAACATTTGGGAAAAGCAGAGGAAAGGCCTGTGGTGTGAGGTTGCCTTCAGGTCCAAGGAAGAGGGAGGAGCTGATGTGGCTGGAGCTAAGGGTGGGAGGGCGGGAGGGCGGGAGGGAAGGGAGGCGATGGAGTATGTCCCATGGGGCCTTGTGGCCGCTGAGAGGGCTCTGGCTGTTCTCTGGATGAGGTGGGTGGGAGCCATGGAAGGTAAGAGCACAGAACAGACTTGATCTGGATCTCACACAGGGTCCTCATCCTCAGCCCTATTAATGTTGGGGTCAGATCGTTCTCAGTCGTGGGGCTGTCCAGGCACTGGAGGACGGTTTGGCAGCCCCCTGGCCTCCACCCTCCAGATGCCACTAGCATCCCCTCTGCCGGCTGTAACAACCAAAATGTCCCCAGACATGACCACACGTCCCCTGGGGGTGGGGGGCAAATCGCCCTGTTAGCCTGCAAGGAGAGATTATCAGGGAGCGAGGCGGGAAGTGAGGAGACCTGTGAGGGAGGGTCTGCGACAGTCCAGCCAGGGAAGCTGGTGGTGGGTGTTGGGGAGAAGCCGTTGGCTCTGGATCTAGTTTGAAGCAGGAGCAGACAGGAGGTGCTGACAGGTTGGATGGGGGTTTTCTGGCTGAGCCACTGGGTCCAGGAAGCACGGAGGCGGGAGCTGTGTGATCTGTGTCGGGTGGGAATGGAGCTGGGTCTGGACGTGTGGGTCCTGGGAGTCATCGGGCTGCGGGCCTTGGTGGAGCAGGAATAAAATACCAGAGCTCACTGAGGGGGAGGGTCAATGAGAAAGTCCTGGATTCGGGGAGTTCCCTGGTGGTCCAGTGGTTAGGACTCTGTCCTTCCACTGCAGGGGGCACGGGTTCGATCCTTGGTCGGGGAACTAAGATCCTGCATGCCTTGAGGTGCAGCCAAAAAAAAAAAAAAAAAAAAATCCGAATATAAAGAAAGTCCTGGATTTGGCTGCACGGGTGCGGGGAGAACTTGTCACAGCCTCCCCTTACGAAGCACTTTATGCTGGGCCACCCCTTACCCACGTGATCTCATCTGATTCTCACAGCAGCCTTTCAAGGCTGGAGCCCTTGGTAGCCCCAGTTACAGATGAGAACGCAGGGGCCCAGAGAGGCTGATTGACTTGCCTGAGGTCACACAGCAAGTCAGGCATAGGGATGGAGAGGAAGCCAGCCCACCCCGAGGCCCAAACCCTGGTCTGCATCCAGCCCCTGGTGGCGGGCTGGGTGGGGGCGGGGGTGGCTGTCGAGGGGAGGGAGGCTTTATTTTCTAACTTTGCGGTTTTCTTTATTTTCTAAAGTTTCTGCAGTGAACATGTTTCTCTTTTGCATTCAAAGGGAAACAAAACCAAGAAAGGGGTGTTTTGACTTGTCTTTTTTTAGGAGAGATTCCTTGTGAGGTTGTTCCCCCGCTCACCCCGCAGAACAGCTGACTGGCTCTGGGTCTCAGTTTCCTGTCGGCAGCATCGCTGGTGGGCTGACACAAGGAAACAAACTTCAGGGAGGGCAAATTAGCGCGACTCTCAGAAGAGTAAATAGGACTCCTCTGAGATTCTTCTAAGAGCTGATCATCTAGAAAATACTTGCCTAAAAAAAAAAAACGAAATTCTTGCCTAAGTCCCCAAAGACATGGATGGGGGTGGGGTCCACCTCAGCGTGGTCTGTGGTAGCAAAAACAGGCAACAACCTAAAAGTTCATCAAGGGGAGCCTGGAGAATAAGCTGAGGTGCCTTCCCATGGTGGAATACTACGCAGCTGTGAAAAAGAACAAAGTTGCAGGGAGGTGCCCAGGATATATTGTGAAGAGCCTGGTGCTGTACAATGTATATCTTGATACTATTTGTAAAACAAAAACAACATAGGAAAACAACATAGGAACGAGAAGAGATGTGGATTTGTTTGTGGATTCTCAGACAACCCCTGGAAAGTACTGGAAGACACTCTTAACAGGGGCAGGGCTAAGGGTCAGAAGCAGGAAGAAGTCTTGGTTTTTTCTTTCTTTTTTTTTCCTCCAGTTATTATTATTTATTAATTCAAAATAGTTCAGGCCAACAAAGAAAACATAAAGACTAACACCCTCACCACACAACCCAAGAGAGACACTGTGGAGAGAACTGCACCCCAGTAACCGCTCCCAGTTACTTTCCTCCCGGCTCACAGGAACTGCTGTTCTGAACCTGCAATTAATCCTTCCCACGAGTGTCTTCACTTTGCTATGCACTTAGCACCCCTTGAATTTTAACTGAGTTTTGTACTTTGTTTTCTGTGTGGGTTACCTTTCCCCTCAGGGATGTAGAAAATTAATTTAAAAGAAGTTTTCTTGCATTGTCACCCCTCCAGATTGCTCCTGGAGCTTCGGTTTCCTGGAACAGAGGGCTGCACCCCTCGTCTGGGCCCCTAGAGGCCCCGAGCAGAGCAGAGGAGCTGGCGGTGGAGCAGATCAAGTCCTGGGCACAGCAGCTCCAGCTCACTTGCCGGGCTTCTGCAGGCCCGGGGCGTGGAGCCAGCAGGCTGGAGCCAGGCGGCCTCCCGGGCCTCCTCACAGCCGCTTTTGATAAAGCCCCTCTGTGCACAGGGTGGGGGGGCCCGGCCGGCTGGAGCCAGCTCACATCTGGAGGCCAGCACAGGCCTGGGGCAGCCGGCGCGGCTGACAGCGGCGCCACCCCGAGCCACACGCCTGGCACTGGGTAAACAGCCCCGCGCCCACCCAGCAGCTCACCTTTCGCCCACAAGGCTGCCTTTCTTCTCGGACCCAGGACGAGGCCACCACGAACATTCCTCCCGGCACAGGGCAGAACGGGCCGCTGACCTCGAGGCTGGGCCGAAATCTGAATCCAGGTGCCGGGCAATGGAGATGGGGGGAGGGGGGAGCGTGGGAAAGCACCTACTATGTGCGGGGCACTGAACTCATTGCAGGCTTACTGCTGCCCTGGGAGGGGAAACAGGTGGCTGAGAGTGTGTGTACTGGAGCTAGAAGACCTGGGTTCAAATCCCAGCTCCAGCTGTGTGACCTTGGGCAAGGCACTCAACCTCTCTGAGCCTCTGTTTTGTCCTCTGTAAAATGGAAATTACAATAGTCCCTCCCTCAGCAGGTTATGTGAATATTAAAGAAGTTACCCTGGGAATTCCCTAGTGGTCCAGTGGTTAGGACTCTGCGCTTCCATTGCAGGGGGCCCAGGTTCGATCCCTGGTCAGGGAACTAAGATCCTGCATGCTGCATGGCACGGCCAAAAAATTAAATTAAATTTTATAAAAGGGAAGTTACCCTCAGTCAATTGCTCAGAAGAGTGCCTGGCTTATAAATGCTTGATACTATGACTTCTCAGTCACTCATTCAACAAAGCTGAACTCAGGGTGTTCTGTGCTGGGTATGAGGGTTAAGATGGTGAAAAACGGGGGATTCAGCCCTCACTCAAGGAGCTGCGTCCCTGCTCAGCTGTCGAGGCTACCGCCCAGCCACCCAAGGGACATCCAGGGCCAGCCTGGGCTCCAGGCCAGGGCTCCACACTCCTTTCCCTAGGGATCACAACCCATTACCTGCCTGGGGGCAGCAGGCCGGGGTCCTCACCTCATGTGCCAAGAGGTTGGTGAGTGGGGGCAGGAAGCAGCCACATTACCTGACTTCAGACCAGGTGAAGCCTCTCCAGTCACACCGAGTTCTGCATTTCCCTGGCAGTGAGGCCCTCACCGTGTCCTGCTGCCTCCATGACAGGGCGGGGACAACAGCACGGGTACCTCCTGACCCTCCATGTCCTCATCTGCCAGAGGGGCAATAGCACAGGTACCAGTCATGGCGTGGAGCTGGGGAGGCTCTGTGAGTGAGGCCACGGGAAGGGCACAAAGCCTGACACAAAGGAAGAGGTCTGAGTGGAAGCCAGGGTGGCTTCCTAGAGGAGGCTATCGTTCCCCCCGGGGGGGTGGGGGGGGCGGGGGCGGGGAAGGAGAAGCAGGAATCAAAGGAGGCTCAGGGAGCGAGAAAGACAGAACTGAGCACCTGCAACGTACACAGCCCGCACTGCCCAGAAGTTCACGAGAGCCAGGTCACTGTTCCAGCAATCGGCAAGGTCTGTGCTCTAGCCATCCTCATTTCACAGATGAAGAAACTGAGGCCCAGAAAGCAAAACTAACTTATTCCCTCAGGGACTAAAAGCCAGAGTAGAATTTGAACCCAAGAGGCCATAATGCCTCCCTCCCTCCTGCTCTCCTTCCTCCCTTCCTTCCTTGGGTCTTTACTGCGCCCCCAACTGTGTGCTGGATTCACAGACACAAGCAAACCCAGGGTCAACCCTCAGGAGCCCCCGCCTCACATCTCTGTCAACCACCAACCTGGAACCGTCCCTTGCCCCTTCTGGGCCTCGGTTTCTCTCCTCCAAGCAATGGGTTCAACTGCTACAGCCCCTTCTGGCCCAGCATCCTGACTCAGGGCAGTGGGGATGAGCGGCAGCCAAGGCCGGCTGGCGGGGGCCTCCCTGCCCCAACCAGGCAGGGTGGGGGTCCTCCACCTGCTGCCACCCCCCAGTCCCCCGTGAACCTGCTCGCCAGGCTGGAGCCAGCCGCCATCTGGAGCGACGGGCTGTTTATGGAGGCAGGCGGCGGCGGCCCTGGCCCTGACCCCGCCAATCTGGAAGCGATTAGCGGCCCAGGCTGGGGAGTATTCAGAGTTCCCATCAGTGGGTCGGGAGCCCCCCCAACCCCACACCCTGCACCACCCGGAGCCAAGGCCGCTCTGGGGGTCTCCGAGGAGCCCCCTTTCTTGCAGGGCACTCCAGCTCGGACCTGCTCCAGGGCCTAGAGCTCTGAAAACCGGCAGCGGGGAGGCTGGGCCACACACAGGCCAGGATGTGGGGGTGGATGGAGAGGGTGGGCGGGGGAGAGCTGGGGCCTTCCTGGAGGAAACCTCGAGCAGAATTGCTTTCTGGCATGTTTGGTTTTGAATATATATACAAGTGCACAGAGGAAACACACACACAGCTCAAACAGCACAGAGGGTGTAAAAAGCATAGAGCGAAAAGTCAGTGTCCCTCCCCTCCTCCCCGCAGGTCCCCACTCCCCAACCAGACAAATCGAATGTTTTCAGTGTCTAGGAGCTCCTTCTGAGGTGGTGTGAGCGTCTACACACACATCTATCTAGTTATTCTTCTTGCCTTTTTCTGCAACCGGCAGCCCACTTTACGTTCTGTCCTGCCACTTCTCCCTTGGATTAATCCATATTTCTACCACTACTGCTGCAAATAATCATAATGTTAATATGATTGCTGATTAATAATGGCAGCAGGGCTTCCCTGGTGGCGCAGTGGTTAAGAATCCGCCTGCCAGTGCAGGGGACACGGGTTCGAGCCCTGGTCCGGGAAGATCCCACATGCCGCGGAGCAACTAAGCCCGTGCGCCACAACTACTGAACCTGCGCTCTAGAGCCCGCGAACCACAACTACTGAAACTCGTGCGCCTGGAGCCCGTGCTCCGCAACAAGAGAAGCCACCGCAATGCGAAGCCCGCGCACGGCAATGAAGAGTAGTCCCTGCTCGTCGCAACTAGAGAAAGCCTACATGCAGCAACGAAGACCCAGCACAGCCAAAAAATAAATTAATAATAATAATAATAATAATAATAATAATAATGGCAGCAAAGGTTTCTAGAGGACTTATTATGTGCTGGGCACAGTTCCAGGTACTTTACATGGATTAATTAATGAATCATAAGAGTGAAGTGCTCCTATTGGGAAGTTCTATCACTCTCATCATCCCCATTTTGTAGATGGGGAAACTGAGGCACAGAACGGCAAGGCACCTGCCCAGTGACACACAGCAGTGACTGGCAGAGCAGGGATTCAGGCCCAGGCAGTCGGGCTCCCAGGTCTGTGCTCCGAAACCCTTCACCGTCCAGCCTCTCCCGAGGCTCCAAAATAGTCCGCTGTCTGGATGGATCTGGTGGTTTTGACGGGGCCTTGGGTGATGCACCATTGGGTTGTTTCCATCTTGGGCTGGTGTTAAATGTGCCGTGAACACCCTCGTGTGAGGTCATGCCACATGGAACTGGGGGGAGGTCCATTCTCAGAAGGGCCTGGCCAGTCACAGGGGTGAGCAGTGCAAGGGCGGAGGGCCACTGCCCAATTGTCTTCTGTGGCGGACGGAGGTGATGCTGACCCCTGATCCAGTTCCCTGGAAGAAGGGAGGAAGCCTCAGCTGCCACATCCTGGGCCTGTTTCCAGGGAAACCCAGGCCCCACCCGGCACATCCAGGGTTCCTTGGTCTGCATGAAGCCTGCCCTCCTGTTCTCCTCTGATGGGTGGACAGGACTCCAGGCTCCCTTCCAGTCTTCCCACCTCCAGCCTCATCCCTCCAGTCCCAGCTCCATGCTGCAGCTGGAGCAAACCTTGTAAAACCTAAATCAAGTCAGGCCTCCTCCAGCTCAACCCCCATCACCCTCCCTTTCCCTCCCCTCCATCCAGGCCAAGCCACAGGTAGGTCCCCAAATTGCCATGCCCACTCACCCGCAGGCTTTTGCACAGGCCGGTCCCTGCCCCTGGGATAGCCTCCTCACCCTTCATCTGGCTAACTTTCTCCTCATCCTTCTGGTCTGAGCTCACAGCCTTCCCCAAACCCCGAGACTGAGGTAGGCAGGGCCTCCCCTGATCCCTGCTGCCCGGGCCCCTGTGAATCTTCGCTTGAATCACACTGTTGTCTGATGTCTGTCTCTCCTGACAGAATATCAGCTCCAGGAAGACAGAGATTTTTACATGTTTTATTCGTTTCGGTATCCCCAGAGCCTAGAGCAGAGACTGGAGCACAGTAGGTGCTCAAAATATTTGTTGAAAGTGTGAAGGTATGAATGAATGAATGAGTCAGTGGGGGGCAATCTGTCAGCAGAATGCCTGTCCTGAAGTGAGTGGGGTCCAGGCCTAACCCTGAGCGGAGGGGGAGGGGAGTACAGCTGGGAGGGGAGGAAATAAAGAAGGGTTTATAAAGCACCTACACTACTCGGCACTTTCTCATTCCTTGGGCCTGCAAGACTCATCATACAGATGAGGAGACAGCCCCCTTCATTCGCTCCACAAACCCATCCTTCAGTCTCCAGACCCTGGGCTGTCACCCTCTGCAGGGTGACAGCAGAGAACAAGCCAGGCACAGGCTCTGGTTTTTCAAAGCTGGTGGGAAAGGCAAACCCAACAGGAAGTGGAACAGAATGAACCAGAATTAGTGCCTGGGCACCTGAGCGACACCACTCCAGAGCCAGCCGCTGATGTGAACCCTGGCACCACCCGAAGTGACCTTGACACAAGTGACGGCTCTCTGTCCCCTCTTCTGGGTGTTCAATGACAATAATGATCATAGCCAGCACTTACGTGGCGCTTCCTGTGTGCCAGGCCCTCTTCTGAGCACTTTACGCAGATGGCTTGTTTATTCTCACCAGTCCTCCGAGGGAGGGACTGTTAGCTTTCCCATCTTACACGTGAGGAAACCAAGGCCCAGAGAGGTTAAGTGACTTGCCCAGGGACACACAGAGGTAGGCCCAGGAAGGTAACATTGTGAAGTCACACACAGGGTCACAGATGTCAAATTCAGGATGAAGTCACCTTTGGAGGGAGGGTGGGGTCTCCCACGGTCTCTGCATGTTTCATTTCTCTCTTGGAGGTGGGAATGTGGCTGCTCATGCATTATTTCTGGACTTTTTCCGCAAGCAATCCGCAACAGCACGTAGCCACACAGCCACATTACGTAGAGTGACTAACAGTGGACACGGGGCTGACCTTTGACCCAGCTCTGTCTGACTCGGGGCTGAAACCAGCCTGGGTGAGGGGGCCCCTCCCAGCCCCCCTCAGCCTCTGGGCCCTCCAGGCTCTCAGTGACGCAGCTGTGGTGGCGTTTGGCAACCCGAGCTGCCCGCAGTTACGACAGCCCCAGCATCTGCCAGCAGGGGCGGGGTGGGGGGAGCCCCAAGCCTACCCCTGCCTCTGCCAGTTCGGTTGACCCCTCCTCCCAGCAGCCCCTCTCCTGGCTCCACCTTTCCTCACAGTCTTCACCAGCTGATATCACAATTGCTGACAGCGACCAGAAAGTCAGCGAGCGCCTTGAGGGCAGGACACCTGTCTGTGCTGTCACCACTCTCTCCCCAGAACCAGCATACAGCTGGCCCTCAATAAGTACTTGCTGAACAAACAAATGCAAAACTGGATAAATGAATTGCAACCCCTCCCTCCCTTTCTTCTTTCCTTCCTTCCTGCCTTCTTTCCACAGATAGTTATTGAGCACCTACTATGTGCCAGGCTCTGTACTAGGCACTGGGAGACACAATGGTGAATGGAACAGGCAGAGATCTCTGTCCTCGAGGAGCTGATGTTCTAAAGAGGATGCTGGGACTTCCCTGGCAGTCCAGTGGTTAAGACTCCACACTTCCAATGCAGGGGGCGCGGGTTTGATCCCTGGTTGGGGAACTAAAATCCCACGTGCTGCGTGGCGTGGCCAAAAAAAAAGAAAAAAAATTTAAAAATATATAGAGGATGCTAGTCACCAACGCAGTCATCCTGCAAACAAAGTGCAGAACTGCAGCTGGAGAAGGCGCAGGGGGATGAGGCTCTGGGTGCCGTGGGCACCTGTAGCAAGTGGCTGGACCTCTGGGGGGTGGGAGTGTCTCCTGGTGGAGGTGTGACCCTGCAGCGGCTCATCGGGCAACGCGAAGTTTGCATCTCCTCAGGAGGCTCAGCGAGGACAGCTGTGGGAGTGAGTGGGACACACGTTATACAAGAGGAAACCCTGGGGCGCTGACCCTGCCCTCCCATCCCGGAAGGGTCTCTGAGGAAGTGACGCCCTGAACACAGAGCCGGATCCGTGGCGACCGCGAAGAATCTTCCCTTCCCGGCAGAGGCACCAGCCATGCAAAGGCAGGAAGGCTGCCACACCCCTAGGAAGCTGGAGGCTTTGCACGAGATGCCCCCCTCTGGCCTGGCTTTCTCCTTTTGTGGAAAGGGAACAGTCCCCCGTCCACCCCCACAAGCAGGGATGCTGGTAGGTTCTCTGGGAGCCATTTATGGGCTGGGCAAGGCACTTGATCTAAATCCTACAGGGTGAGTTGTTTTCTCCCTGTCTTACCCGCTAAGCTGTGAGCCCTGTGGGAGAGGGCCCAGCACAGCCTGCACACAGTAGGTGCTCAGGGTGTGTCTGTGGATTAAATGAGCCAGTGAGTCTCAGATTCCTCATCTGTGTGATGGGGTAATGCTGGTGTGGCCAGGGGGAAGGAATGAACTTCTCTTTACAGCTTGTATTGTTTCCTCTCCCCAGTTCCTGGTGGCAGGTCAGGCCTCTGTGGACCCCCTCGAGTCCTGGAAGATGACCGTGTCTGCGGGCTTGGGGAGATGGAGATGAGAGTGTAGACTGAACAGCTCTCCAACTCCAGACTTTGAGGCAGGATCCTGAGGTACTTAGAAGGAAATGACAAGCAGCCTCATTTACAATTGAAGGAAACTGAGGTACAACAACAAAATAATAAAATCTAATGCTTACTGAGCTCTTACTCCAAGCCAGGCACAGTGCTAAGCCCTTTGACCCAAGTTCTTTCATTTAATCCTCCCAACGATCATCACTGTCGGAAGCTAATACCGTGACCCCTATTTTACAAGTGTGGAAATGAAGACTCGGGAAGTAAGTCAAGACCATGCCTCCTGTTAATGGGGGATCTGGGATGAGCATGCAGATCTGGCTTCAGAACCCAGAATCATAAACCTGGCACTTCCTGAGGGGAGGTGGGGGTAGGAGGGAAGGGATGGGGGACACCTGGGAGAGATGGACGATAAGCCCTTGTCTGGGGGCTAAGGGCAGTGGAATAAATAATTGCAAGAGTGAGGGAACCAGGGTCAGTTCCATGTTCTTCCTACCCTGAATGGCCCAGGGCAGTTTGGAGAACCCCAATTCTAGCCCACCCCAGCAACCTAGAATTTACTCTGCTTCGTTCATTCATTTATTCATTCATTCAATCATTCAGTCAACAGAAAACAAAATACAGGATGACACAGATCAAACATATCCCTGTAAACAATAAATGTAAATGGGTTGAATGGGTCTATTAAAAAACAAAGACTCTTATATTAGATCAAAAATCAAAATCTCTTCATTTATTCATGGGCCAAATATTTATTAAATGCCTAAAAGATTCAAGGTCCTGTTTTAGATTCTAATGATAGAACATAAAAATAAAATTTCTGTTAAAGAAGGAAAAACACTGGGAAAAGGAGATCCAGGGAGCGAGATCTGAAGGTGCAAAAACTGTGAGGCTGCAATGAGTTGGAGGATGGAGGAGCCGAAAAGGGGCCGGTGTGGTTGGAGAAGAGCACTAGTGAGCAAGCGTGGTGGGGTGAGGCAGGCAAGGCCTGCCAGGTCAGGTCCGGAGAGCAGAGGCAGCACCAAGGGGGGCCGAGATGCAGAGGAGCCGGGTCCTGCTTACCTAGAGCTGTGGGGCAGTGACTGCTCCTCACTCTCCCGGCAACCCCACCTGGGACTCTTGACCCTTCCCCCACTGAATACAGCCAAGATGACCTCGCCCAGCCTCCTCCCCGGGAAGAAGACTTACCATGAATTGAAGGCCTACTGGGTGCCAGGCTCTGCCATGGGTGGTTTACGTGTTTAATTAGCTCACTAAGTCCTGCCATCAGGTTAGTTTTCTCCCATTCTGCAGAAGAAAAAACTAAGCCTCAGAGAGGTAGAGTGACCTGCCTGAAGCCACACAGCCAGACAATAGCAGGCCTGAAGTTTGAACTTGGAGTATCCAACACTATGGTGTGCCTTCTTGGCGCTGCATAGCTGCCTCGCAGGAAATGGCAGTGGAGAGGTCTCAGCTGGCTGTGTCCTCACGTGGGTCCCCTGACCTCTACGACTTCAATTCTCCATCTGGGAACCCGCATGCCAGGTCAGTGTCGAGACCCGGATGACTCCCTCCCTCTGGGATGTGGAGTTCCAATGTGCTGAGCTGGCGCTTCTGATTCCACCCCCACAATGACTCCATTTGACAGAGGAGGAAACTGAGGCTCAGAGGGGGAAGTGACTCTTCAGGGTCACAGCCTTGGGACTCCCGAGGGCCTGGGACTTTTGCTGAGTCTGTTCATTGGATGATAAGAATGGGGACCCCCCCCCAAGGATGCAGAGACTTTGGGATGGGATGGAAGGACAGGAACAAGGACACACAGGCAATAAGGGAGAGCAGGCCTGGAACCCAGGACACCAGCTCCCAGCCTCTGCCCCTCACTGCATCCTGGGGAAGGCGGGGGCCTGGCCCCTGGGTCCGGATTATTTCCTGAGGAGGGGGAGGGGCCACGGGAAGTCTCCCCGCATCACCCCACTCAGGTCCTGCCCAAACAGGAAATGCCAGGCAGTCCCCCCACCCACACCCCAGGGCCGTGGGAAAGCTTTGCCTGGGATCCAGTGCTTCCAGCTCTGGCCCAGCCTCACTGGGGATCTAGACCCTAACAGGGCCTGCGTGACCTTGGACAAGGTCCTTCCCCTCTCGGGACCTCAGTCTCCCGCTCTGTAGTCACAGAACTCTGCCACCTCCCGGCTGTATGACCTCAGACAGGTGGCTGTGCCCTTCTGAAGCTCAGCTCCCTCTTCTGTAAAGTAGGGGACAGTACACACAGAGTGTGCTCCACCCACGAGCCATTATCACCCCAGGCAAGGGTGTGACAGGGGAGGCCTTTGGAAAGATCCCTATGGCCCTCTGGGAAAGATGAGGAGCTTCCTTGGACTCAGGACCACACCAGGTACCTCTCTGCACCTCACTTTCCCAATTTGTAGAAGAGGCAGAGCCATGGCACAGGCTGAATCACAGGGATTGAATGCCAGGAAGGGGGGGCAGGGGGGAGGGGGCGGTTTCAGGCCACAGGGGAAGGTGGAATGAGACAGATTCAGGAGAGGTGCAGATGCCGGCTTTGGGAAGCCTGGAGAATGTGGCCTCCTGATTATTTACTGCTCTTTCCCAGTGAGAAAAGGCAGCCAGAATAGTGGAGGATGGGATGGGGGACAGGGCTGGACCCCATTTCTTGGGGACTTGCAGAGCTCTAATAGGGGGCAGGGTGGGAAGGGAAACAGGCCTGGAGCAGGGTGGCTCTGTTGCTCCTCCTGGTCCTTCCAGGCAGGAAGCAGGTGCTCCCAGCTGCCAGGCCTTGGATGCGTAGTTCCCAGAGCCTCCTTCTCAGCAAACCATGACTCCATGGAGTCAGTTGAGGCTGGCAGCTCAGAGAGGCACAGCAACTTACCCTAGGTCACACAGTAGAGTTGCCACCACTTCTTCAGACTCTCCCTAGACAAAGCAGGAGTCCCAACTATGAACAGGAATGAAGACCCCTGCCAGTTCCATGCTGGGGGGCAGCCTGAGCCCCAGACCCTGAAAAGACTTAGGGAAACTAAGGCACCAGAGAGGTCCTCTGGCTCTGAGGCACCAAATGTGCAATGGGCTTCTGTATTTGGGCCTCTCCACCTTCCAGTGCCAGGTATGTCCTGGGGCAGAAGAACCTGGGAAATGGGCCCAAGCTCTCTCATACCATCTTACAACCAGTGCCAAATTACAGCACTTCTCAGAAGCTGGCTTCTTTGTTGTAAAGTACAGTAGAAGGCGTGGTAAAGAAGAGAGATACCGGATATGAAGCGTGCCCAGAGCATAGCTCAGTAAACTGGGGCTATAGTAGCTATTATTGTTAGAGATCTGTTACTTAATCCCTCTGAGCCTCAGTTTCCTCATCTGTAAAATGGGTTTAATAGTCCCTACTACAGAGTCCCACTGAGGATTCCAAGAGTTATCCCATGTAAAGCACTTACCGTGTGCCTGGCTCTTTTCTTCCACTTCTATTCCAACATCCCAGTGCCTGACACATGGTAGGAGCCCAATATGTCTTAGCTGTATTATTATTATTTACTGTTATTATTATTATCGCCCTGACTCCAGCTGTCTGAGATCTTGGGCAACTCACCAACTTCCTGTCTTGCTCAACTTCACTTTCCTCCTTCATAAAATCAAAATACAATAGCGCCTGCCTCCCAGAGCTGGACGAGGATGCATTCCTGCATTCCACAAACACTTATTAACCGTTTTTTTAGGAACTGGGGATATAGCTGGGAACAAAACAGAAAAAAAAAAAAAAAAAAAAAAAAAAACCTGCCTTCATGGAGCTGACATGCACATGAGGCAGACAGACAACATAAATTGGTATTTTATATAGTGTGTTAGAAGCTGATAAGAGCAGGGAAAGGCAGTCTGAACACGGGCTTTAGTAGTTTTATGTGGTGAGGCTGGATGAGAACGATGGGGAGGGGTGGAGAGGGTGAGGGGAGGCCACGCTGGGCCTGTGGGCTGCGTGGGGGTGGGGGGGGCTTTCTGTGTGGGGTGGGAGCCCTGGAGAGTTCTGAGCAGGGGAAGGATGTGGTCTGACCCAGGTTCTCCAGCAGAGAGTGTACTATAGGTGGATAAGGGGGGGTATGCAGGGGAATGAAGGGGGATGCCAGGAGATGGGGGGATGCAGGGGGATGGGGGGGATGCAGGGGGATGAGGAGGGATGCAGTGGGATGAGGGAGGATGCGGGGGGGATGAGGGGGGATGGGGAGATGCAGGGGGATGAGGAGGGATGCAGTGGGATGAGGGAGGATGCGGGGGGGATGAGGGGGGATGGGGAGATGCAGGGGGATGAGGAGGGATGCAGGGGGATGAGGCGGGGGATGCAGGGAGCCCCAGAGGAGGTCGCTGCAATAAGAGGATGGGGCTGGACCAGAAGGGCAGCAGAGGAGGTGGGGAGACATGGTAGAATCCTGGGTCTGTTTTCAACCACAAATCTTCCTCAGGTGGATTTTCATCCCTCTTTGGCAGCTGAGGAAACAGAGCCTCAGAGAGAACTGGTGAGAACCCCGGGATTCCAAAGCCAGGCCAGGCCCCAGGAGGCCACGAGGCCTGGGAAGTGCTGCCCAGGGCCTTGGGCTGTGGCCCAGACAAGCTGGAAATCCTTGCCTCTGGGGCCACCCCTTGCCCAGACCTGCCCAGAAGGAGCAGTTGTGGGGCGCAGACCCTCACCCTCTGCTCCACAAACCTGTCAAACCTGCTGCCTGGGACACGGCTCCTCCACTAGGATGCCTGAGGATCGTTACCATTACCATTAGATAAGCAAGAAACTATCAGTACAAATTACATCAATAAACTCCATGCTCTAGGATGTTGAAGTAGATATTATCATGAACCCCAGCTGAAAACTGAGGACAGAGTTGGGGGGGCGTCACTGCCTGAGGTCACACAGTGGCAGGATTGGGACTCAGACTCCCAGATCTGCGGTTCCAGAAGCTGAGCTCTTGTCAAAGATGTAGAATGAAACAGGCTGTCCAGAGATTCCACTCAGCCCCTCCTTGTGAGGTAAGTGGGGAAACTGAGTCCTGGACAAGCTCAGGGACCTGCCCTTAGCCACACAGAGACCCCAAAGCAAGTCTGGGAGGCTGCTTCCCACAAGCTGGGCTGCTCTGGGCCCTGCAGGAAGTGGCCAGGGCTAGGACAGGCCCGCTGCTTTGATCAGCTTTACGAGTCATGGCTGTTTATGGAGGCCCAGGCCCCCACCCCCTGCCACCTGGGACTGGGTCTTGTCACCAGCACTCGGGATATTAGGAGTCCCAGGAGAGTCTGCCAGCCGGGGTCTTGGCCCCATTTCCTCCAGCCTGGCCCTTGCCCTGCCCCTTGGCCTCAGCCCCTGGGAACAGGGCAGGAGGGTCCCCTCAGGCCGGATCCCCTCTCGGAGGGGCCTCCTGGCAGTTCCTCTGCAAACGCAAAACGAGCTCTCAGTCCCACCTCAGGGCCTTTGCCCTTGCGGTGGTGCCGGCTGCCTGGAGCCCACCAGCCTTCCCGAGCCGCTCCTCCTCCAGGTCACCTCCCTGTCAGAGAGGCCTCGCTGACCCCTGTCTAAAGCAGCTCCCACCCGTCACCCTCTAACTCAGCCTTCATTTAATTCTTCATTGCCTGTATCACCGTCTGGAGTTTTTTGTTTCGGGGTTTGTTTGTTTTTTTTGGCCACGCTGTGTGGCTTGCATGATCTCAGTTCCCCGACCAGGGATCGAACCCATAGCCCCTGCACTGGAAGCGTGGAGTCCTAACTACTGGATGGCCAGGGAAGTCCCTGGAAATTTTCTTGCTCGTTCTTCTGCCTATGGCTTTTCTGCCTTCTCCCCCCAGGACAGGGACCTCCTCTGTCCCACTCACTCCTGTGTCCCCAGCACCCAGCATGGTTCTGGCACACAGTAGGTGCCCAGTAACCTTTTCTTGGGTGAAAGAATGATAAACTCTTTTAGGAGGCTGAGCTGTGGGCAGCCTGAGGCCCCAAAGCATTTCTCAGAGCCTCCCATCCCCTGCCCCTCACATGTGCCTGGAAGATTCACTGGCACAGACGCTGCATACAGAGGGGAGTTTTAGCCTCGCTTTACAGATGAGGAAACAGAGGCTCAGAGAAGTGACATGACTTGCCCAGTGTCCCCAGCCTGAAGGAGCAGGGCTGGGATTCTATGTCAGGTCCCTCTCCCCCAGCACCCCTCAGGCCCCTCCCACATTCTACCTCCCCATCCTCCCATCCCCCTCTACCCACCTCACCCTGGGCCTGGCTCACGTCTGTGATGGCTCCTGACAAAAGCATCAGAGGACAGATGTCCGACCAGCCAGGCCGGTTCTGGGGCGGGCATGGGGACACTCCCCGCCCCCCTGGAGTGATGTCGAGAGATGACAGTGGACACCTGCTCCCACACCTGCCCCTGCCTCCTCACCCTCATTCAGGCCCTTCAAGTCCCCCAACACCCACAAGGCTACAATGGATGGTTTGTTCTCAGAGACCCCAGGACGCCCGATCCCCACCCCCTCGGCTCCCCGTCTGCGCTCTGTGACCTTGGACAGGTGGACCCCTGCCCTGGCCTAAGGAGAGAGCAGCAAGTGGGAGTTTTCCATCTTTCTGCGCACACACTCTGGCAGGCCGCCTCCCCGCTCACCCTGGCCAGCTGGGGAACAGCAGGGCGCAGGGGTGGGGAGCGTGTGGGCATCTGCTGAAGGCAGGCTGGTTCCAGTTTTCACAGAGTTTGCTAGGCTTCCCAGCAACCCTGGAGGCAATCTGTGATCATCCCTTATTCCAGCTGGGACAATGGAGGCCCAGACTCAGAGAGGGCAAGGCACTTGCCCAAGGTCACACAGCAAGCAAGACCAGAACCCCACTGTGTGTGTTCTTCCTATTCTTCTAACTTGTCCCTCCTTGGTCCATCATTGTCACTATAGCTGAAAACTATACTTGCTTTCAATTTGGCTGAAAACTTGGCTGAAAACCTACTATGCATCAGGCATTTAGCCAGGTCCAAATTCATTGAAAAATACTTATTCAGCAGATACGGATTTGTCAGGCACGGGGCTGGGTTTGGGGATAGAGCAGAATGAGGCAGACACGACGGTCCTCAGGGGCTGACCTTCCAGTGGGAAGACAGAGAATTAACAAGCAAGGGAAGAAACCAACCCGATGATTCAGACGTGATAAGGGTGACAAATGGAAGAGACTTTAGAGTGAGGTCGATTGCAGGGCGCTCTGAAGAGGAGAGTTTCGGGCTGAAACCTAGAAAAGGAGGAGTGGCCAAGTGAAGAGGAGAAAGTGGGTCGCAGGCAGCTGGACCCCTGAACGCCAGGGCCCTGAGGTGAGGGAACAACTGGTGTGTTTGAGGCACAGCGAGCCAGAGTGAGGGGGAGGGAACCAGGAGGGGGGATGTCTGAGAGATGGGGGCGGTGGTCATTCAGGGCCTGGGAGATGGACGAGGGGAGAAGCGGTGCTCACTACCCAGAACAAGATGGGCCTCAGTTTTCTCATCTGAAAATTAGGTTGAGCTGCTCCTGTGGTTACAAAAAGACCCCGGGCCTTTAAAGAGGGTGGGGCCTGCCATTCCTGACGACTGTGGGGTCATGAGACCCCCTCCTGCTCTGGGGGGACCCTTCTTGTACCTCTCCCTCCCTGACGTAAGAAGGGTCAGGGGACTTCCCTGGTGGCGCAATGGTTAAGAATCCACCTGCCAATGCAGGGGACATGGGTTCGAGCCCTGGTCCGGGAAGATCCCACATGCCGCGGAGCAGCTAAGCCTGTGCGCCACAACTACTGAGCCTGCGCCCTAGAGCCCACGAGCCACAGCTACTGAAGCCCGCGTGC
Organism: Balaenoptera borealis; assembly: GCF_965194805.1. Lineage (NCBI taxonomy): Eukaryota > Metazoa > Chordata > Mammalia > Artiodactyla > Balaenopteridae > Balaenoptera > Balaenoptera borealis. Next base: position 11,691,251 of record NC_138872.1, read on the forward strand.
TCTAGGGCCCATGCTCCGCAACAAGAGAAGCCACCGCAATGAGAAGCCCGTGCACCACAACAAAGAGTAGCGCCCGCTCGCCGCAACTAGAGAAAGCCCGCACGCCAACGCAGCCAAAATTTAATTAAATTAAAAAAAAAAAAAAAAAAGAATGGTCAGGCAGAGGAAAGAGCCTGGAGCAGGAGGTTCTGGTTTCTGGGATCTTGGGTGAATTGATGGCCCTCTGGGAAGCTCAGTTTCCCCATCTGTAAAATGGGCACAGCCCTGCTCCCCACTTCCCCAGGCTGGTGGCCAGGTTTCAGAGGATGGGCTCGGCACTCAGCAGGTGCTCCATTTAACAGGGCTCTGATCTCCTTCCTTGGGGGTGAGGTGGGGCATTGCTTAACCCAGTGGAAGCTCAAACCTGCTAGGCAGCTGGACCTGTGAGCTCAGGCCCTGTCCTGCTTTGAGCTGGCAGGTTCTTAGCCCTGCCTCAGGCCCAGAGAACCAGCTCCTCCACCTGCCCGCTGGGGTGAGTTGCCAGGTTTGGGACCATCAGAGTGGTCACCCCTGAGATCCAGGGTTGGAGAGGCTCCAGGGCCAGTCATTGCCCACCCAGACAGGGGCCTGGGAGAACCCAGATTCCCAGCATCCAAACTGCCCCATCACACAGACGAGGAAACTGGGGCTCAGAGAGAAGTGACTTGTCTGAGGACTCAAAGAGACAGGGCTTTTGTAACTTATTCCACAAATAATTATTGAGCTCCTACTATGTGCCAGGCCAAAATAAATGAGCAGGGATCAGACAAGCTTCACTTCTGTGGCCTTCACAGCCCCATGGGAAAGATAGACATTGAACCCTTCAAGAGCGGTGTGCACCATGCTTTCCAGAAATGCCTGGGTTTGAACCCCGTGTTGTCACTTGACAGCTGTGTGACCTTTGGCAAATGACTTAACCACTCTATGCCTGATTCCTCATATATAAAACGGGAGATTATAATAGCACATACCTCATAGGGTTGTTCACAGTTCTTACATAAGGAAAATGCTCTCTACAGCTATTGTTTTCTCTTTTTTTTTTTTTTTTAATCTTTTGGCCATGCCGCACAGCATGCAGGATCTTAGTTCCCTGACCAGGGATCGAACCCGCACCCCCTGCATTGGAAGTGCAGACTCTTAACCACTGGACTGCCAGGGAAGTCCCAAGCTATTGTTTTCTGTTCTTTCATTTTACAGAAATTTATTGAGTGCCTACTACGTACCAGGCTCTGCTCTGGGAGCTGAGAACACAGATGTGACCAAGATGACATATTCACTGACCTTGTAGGGGTCTAGTCTGAGCCCAGGTGTCTGACTCCCAGGCCAGCAGCTTCCAGCCCCACCGCCTCCTCCAGGAAGCCTTCCGTAATGACCCTGGCCTGCTGAGAGCTGCCTCGCTCTGGGATTCTGTAGGCCAACTCTGACACCGGCCCTGCCACCCAGAGCCACTCGTCCAGAGCTGGCGCCTATCTCAGGATGGAGGGGAGGGCCTAAGCACTGGCAGGATGTTTTATCCATCAAGGTCCTGACAGATGCCAGGAGACGGGTGGGGTGGAGGTGGTGGTGAGAAATGACTTTTGCAGGCAGGACAGTGCCTCCCAGTCCCGGTCTGGCTCTTCCCCAGGCAGTCCCAGCCCTCTATCACATGGGTCCTCCCCTAGGCCCGGCCACAGGGAACTGAACACAGAGAGGCCTGGGACTTTTCTAGGGCACATAACAAGCTCCCAGTCTCAGCCAACAGGCAGAGACCATAAACTGAGGGCCCACGGACCAAGCCAGACCCACAGAGGGACAGAGGAGTCATTTCGGCTCCCACAGGGTTTGAAACAACTTCAATTCCTTGCCCCAGATTTCCATCAAAATCCAGACTTCCCATTTCCCATGGCAATGGGCCGACTTCCCCGCATGACAGTGAATCCTGCCCACCACAGTCGCCACCAAGCCCCATTGCCCCACTCTTCACTCATTTAAGTACCTGCCTGTGCACTTATGTGTCTATGTGTGCACGTGTGTCGTCACTGCACACACATTTGTCCCTACATACTCTTGTCTGTCTGTGCCCACATGTCTACCCTGGAGCACACACTTACCCTTTTGTACGTGTGTGTCATCTGTGCACACAACAGCACACGGTCTCCTCCCATGCTCTGGTGTGAGCTAAGTGTGTGTAGTTGCCCTCACCACACATGTGCACTAACTCAGGTCTGCCTTGAGGTCCGAGGAGGCCAGAGCTCCCCATGGCCCCCAAGTTGCTCAAGTACTCCACTCCCAGGCCTGCAAGTGTCCACTGTACCCACTCCACACCTTCCATGGGGGCTTCTGACTCCACAGGGACCCTGAGAGGACTAGAAAGGGTAGGTGAGCTGAGCCCTGACCCTCGTTCTGCGCCTGAGGCCTCCTTCTGCTGCTCTGGGGCTACTTGGGTGATGGCGAGGAGCGGGCTCGTGTTGGGGGGACTCAGCCTCCTGCCCTGGGGATCAGACTCAGCCCTCCCCACCCCGATCTGTCTGTTGTGATGCAGGGGCATTGCTGCTGCTCTGGGGTGTGTCTGCAGGCAGGGTCCTGCCCATGGCCTTGCACCCACAGGAACCCAGACACTTGTCACAGACCATAAAATGATCACAGGAACACAGACTCTCCTATACACTCATGCACACACATACCCCCAAATACACAGCAGACACACAACACTCAACACATACCTGACACCTGATCAAAAAAACAGACATGTGACACCCATTCCCAATCACACAAAATCCCAGACACACAACACACATACACACTGCACACACCCACAGACACCTCTGAATACAGAAGCACAAATAGCCCCAAATCAGACACACAATGCCAATGCACAGACACACATAGATACACAGAAATATACAACACCACACACAGACACACATCCCAGGCGCCCACATCACAGACACGCACTCACACGGGCACCTGCCATTCAAGGCCACCCCAGCTGACCCACACTGCCACCAGCACCATCGGGAGCTCTGTCCCTCTTGTTCCCTGCTGCCTGGCATCTGCCTCCTCCAGGAAGGCTCCCCGGATGGCACCCAGCCTGCCCATCTGACATAACCCCACATCCATCCCTCCCCTCTACTCCTCCAACAGTGGATTCCCAGGCTGTGCTTGCAACAATTTATCAATTAAACATTTTTTTTTCAGGAGCTCCCTGGTGATCCAGTGGATAGGACTTGGAGCTTTCACTGCCAGGCCTGGGTTCAATCCCTGGTCAGGGAACTAAGATCCCACAAGCCATGCAGTGGGGCCAGAAAAGACAAAAAACATCTTTTTTCACACCTAACAACAGGATTAACTGGACAACAAGGGCCCTCTCTCCACACCCGATGACCAGCCCCAGTGGGATGCATTGAGAGGGCAGGGCTAGAACCAAGTACCCAAGGACAAAGCCTGGTTCTGCCCACCCTGCCCTTTATATCCCTGTGCCTTGGTTTCCCCAGCTGTGAAATGGGGACAGTAAGAGTTGCTGTAAGAATGAATGAACTGATTCCCATAAAGGCTCTGAAAAAGGAAGGGATCTCGGTACTCATTGCTATTGTTGGAGTGGGTGTTACCTCCCTCTTCAGAGGCAGCCCGGGTTTGCAGCTTTTTCGGGGATCCTCCATCATGGCTTCCCCTTTTGGACTTCTGAGCTCCCCATGGGCAGGGATGGTATCTATCTTGCTCCTCACTGTTTCAGCTAAGTAAATGCTGGTGGAACGAATTAATACATGAGGGAAGGAAGGAAGGAAGGAAGGAAGGAAGGAAGGAAGGAAGGAAGGAAGGAAGGAATGAACCAGTCCCAGGCCCTGTTACAGCTGGTCCAGCTCTGGGAGGCAGCGGGAAGACCATTTGGCAAGATCAGGCCCCAGAGAGCAAAGGCTTGGACCAGAATACCGGCAGACACATCTCAGATGGTGGGGTTTGCTGCTATAAATCTGTTGGGAAAGGCGAAAATATTCTTAGAAACACTTAAATTGCTTGAAATGCATGGAAGACTTGTTCTCCTACCCCATCTCTCCTACTGTCCCCTTGGTTATCTGCTCCAGCCACATTGGCCTCTTGGTTGTTCCTTGAACACACCAGCCAAGTTCCTACCTCAGGGCCTTTGCACTTGCTGTTCCCTCTGCCTGGAATGCTCTTCCTGACCCTCAGATAGGTGTGGGGCTCCCTCCCTCACCTCCCTCAGGTCTCTGCTCAAATGTCACCTTCTCAGTGAGGCCAGTCCTGACCCCCCTCCATCCCACTGCTGAAAGCAGCCCCTCCCTGTTCAGCTCTATTTTATGATCTGTCCTTTGGCTGCCACTCCTCTCCACTGCTCTCACCACTACCTGATGCTGTTCTTTGGTTTGTTGCTGGTCTCCCTGTGAACTCCCTGGGGCAGGATCTTGCTTTATTCAAAGTTGTAACTCCAGCACCTAGAACACTGCCTGGCACATATTAGGTGCTCAATAAACATATGTTGCATGACTAAACAAATAAACACAATAGAATACAAAGGAATGGAAGGTCCTGGAACAGACTGGAACACGCAGTAGAACGGAAACTGCAATGAAATGGACCTGATACACCATGACAACTCAACACAATGCAGCAAAGCCAGGCTGACCCTCAAGGCCTCAACAGTACTGGACGGAAGAACCAAAACCACCTCTTCAAACTATTATCCAGACCCCAGTGGGAACCATCGGGGGCAGGTGGCTGAGAGCTACATTAGGACTGGGGGGGTCTTACCTCACTGCCTCTCCCCCCAGCTATCCTGCTCTGAGGGCTTTTCCGCCCACTAGGTCCCTGTTCCTGTCCAGCTGGACAGGTCAGGGGTGGTTTCTGGTCTGGGCACCAGGGTACTGGCTCCTGTCTGGGGTGATTCCTGCTGACTCACTGGTCATGGCTCTGGACAGGATCCCATGGGCCTGATCATGTTGGAGGTGGGGGGACCATGGCCAGAGGGATGAGACACCAAGTCTTTTGTGTGTGTGTGTGTGTGTGTGTGTGTGTGTGTGTTTGCGCGCGCACCTGGGGAGTTGGGGGTTGGGCTGGCCACAGGCTGCTTCTCCCCCTCACTAGTGGTTTCTACTTCACCTCTCCTGCCTGCAAGGCTCTGAAAGGTCCTGGCCCCCTCCCCGCAAGCTACTTCCCAGACCTGACCAAGGCCCTGGTTAGCCTCCTGGTTATGAAAGAGAAAGAGAGAAGACTTAGGGTCGCCCCCTCTCCCCAAAAAGCCTCCATGGAGGAAGGCTGACTGGTGAGAAACTGCCCTCTGCCCAACACAGATTCAAGCCTGACCTTGAAAACCCCAATTCACTTGTGGGGCGGAGTCCTGGTCCAAGGCTTGGGCCTGTCAGGACAAGGGTGATCTAGGGGGACCCTGCCTGTCTGCCTGGAGGGTTGGAGGGGTCCTGATTCCAACTGAAGCATTTTCCTGGCACCTCCCTCTCCCTAGCCTTCTCCCTAATCTGCCTCTGAGACAGGACAGTTCTCCCCCTAAATCTACCTGTAATCTGGCCATGTCTCACCACTTCTGTTGCCCCTCTGCTTAAGACCCTCCAGGGGCCGCCACCTCGCTCAGAGCAAATGTCAAATCTTCACCACGGCCTGATTATCTGCCCACCCTGTGCCCTCACTGACCTCATCCCACCACGCCTACTCTGCTTCAGCCACACTGGCCTCCTTGTTGCTCCTTGATTATGTCAGCCATGTTCCTGCCTCAGGGCCTTTGCACCTGCTGTTCCCCCTGCCTAAAACTCTTTCCCCAGATACTCACATGGTCCCCTCCCTTATTTCCTTCAAGTCTCTGTGGCATCACTTTCTGAGAGAGAACTTCCTTCACCCCCCACCCAACATGGAGACCGCTCCCTCTGGCATCCTGGCTCCACCACCTGTGCCTGATTCTTCCCTCCTGACCCTTACGACAGCCCATGTTACTGCATATTCATCAGTGCTGGTCTGTCTCACTTGGTGGCATGACAGCTCCATGAGGGCAGGGAGGTTGCTGCTCTGTTGATTATTATATCCCACGTGCCCAGAGCAAGGCCTGGCCCACAGCAGGTGCTCAGTATCCTGGGGGCAGATAAATGAGTGAACGGATGAGCTCGAGGAATCGGGAGGGGAAGGAGGAAGAGGACACTTGAAAGCTCAGGTGGGCAGGGAGAGCCTCTCTGAGGAGGTGACATCTAAACTAAGCCTGGGGTTGAGAAAGAGCCGGTCCCTTGAAGTGTTTGAGGCAGAGGAAATAGCAAGTGCAAAGTCCCTGAGGCTGGGACCTGATCTACAAATTCAAGAAACAGAAAGAAGGTCATGAAGCCGAGTGTAGTACGTGTGTACATGGGGGACGGGGGCTAGGGTATTTAGGGACTGAGTTTGTTGCCTATAACCCAGGACGGGGGTGCAAGGATCCCACTCTGACACCGCAGGACCCCCTTCGTATCTGACTTGCTCCCGACAGATGGTTTTCTCTCCGTCCCGCCCAAAAACAGCCACAACTGGGATCTCAGCTCTCCGCCCACTCCCCAGGCTCCCCTCCCCTCCCCCTGTCCCCACCCACCTCCCCCCTTTCCCGTGGTGCTGGCAGCGCCGGGAAACTGTGACTCAGGAGTCTGGCGGGAGAGGGGCCTCCCTCCCCCAACGTCCATCCGGCAGGCGGCCGGGCCGGAGCCAACCCTGGCCGACACCAAGGGCCCTCCCGCCTGACGTCCGACCGGGCTTGGGCCAGGGGTGTCCCCCCCAACCCCGGCCGCGCAGACACTCCACGTGGATTCTTGCTGGCAGCAAGAGTGGGAATAAGAGTGGCAACCCCAACCATGTATCCCTCCCAGCTGCATGGGGGGGGATCCCCACGTTCCAAGGGAGGAAACTGAGGTTCAGAGAGGCTGTTACGCTTACCCAGGTCACAAAGCAGAACTGGCAACCTGGGGAGGCAGTGCTGGCAGTGGCCGTGCCTAGTTGGCAAGTCTGGGGCAGGAGGCTGGGTGGAGTGTAGACAGACCGTGAACTTCCCCGGGCACCTCCCAGGCAGAAGGGACCTTGGGCTGCAGACCTGACCTTGGATCCCAACACCCCCCAGCACCAGAATCGGGGTCTCCCTTCTCTCACTAACCCTCCAACCCACACACACTCACCAAGAAACAGCCAGGCCAAGAGTCCAGGAAGGAAAATATCCAGCAAAAGGGACACTGGGCGCTTCCTGGGGTGCCTTTACGCCCCTCCCCATTTCCTCATCAGCAACCTCCCACCCATCAGCCAGTGACCTCAGCCGGACATGGTCACTTAATTTTGCAGAACACAAAACATTTTTCCCGGCCTTCCCCAAGGAAGACTGTGGTGGGTCAGAGTGTGGGCTTCATCCAGTTCCTGACTGTCTGGGTTCAAACCCCAGCTCAGCCTCTTCTTAGCTGTTCGACCCTGGGCTGGTGCCTCTACGTGTCTGCACCTCAGTTTCCCCATCTGTACAGAGGGCCTTACAATAGAACCGCCTCCCAAGCCTGTTTTTCGTGTGGAATGAGTCGAGGCACACGGCGAGTGCTCAGTAATTGTTCCTGAGGTTCTCCGAGTCTGCAAGCCTGGGTCTGTGCCGAGCTCAGCAAAGAGGCTTGGGGACCCCCGCCCCCATGCTCGTATTGAAAGCTCATCTGTGAAACTTCTCAGTCACACTCTCCATCCCGTTAGAGTTATATGTCCAAGTTAGATTTTTATTCTCTGGCGTCCACGTAACAAGCCGAGTTATTATTATTTCTGGCCTAAAATGTGCTGTGGTTCTGGGGGAGTAATGGACCCAGGCTACGTTCTCTTCTGATGAGGTGGCGTCCAAGCATTTCTGGAAAACTGTGCACTGTTTTCCCATCCGAAACATTCAGCGTCACCATGGACGTGAGACTTGAAGGTAGACACCGCTTCCACCCCTGGGCTGCCCAGCCCTTCCAGCCCCTCTGGAGAGGAGATTCTGGGAGTCCCTCACTCTCTTCTGCTCCCAGCCCCACCCAAACCAAGAGCATGGGATCTCAGGGTTGGAGAAACCTCTTCCCCTTTTGTCAGAAAATAACAACATTCATAATGATAACAGCAGCAGGGGCAGGCTTCTTATTCCATCCTTAAAACTACCATCTGAGGGAATTTGTCTCCTTAGCACCCTTGAATGGGGAAGTGGAGGCCCAGAGAAGTGAACCGGCTTGCCCTAAGACACACAGCCAGGAATGAGCAAGGCGGATTGGAATCCAAGCAAGTCTGATAGAGAAACGCTGCCTTTTACGGCTTTCCTTAGCTTCCTCTGTAGAGGGACCGGAGACACAGCCCTGTTCTTGCTCTCCTTCTCCCTCCTGTTTCAGCTTGGGTTCAAGGTGGTTTGCAATCCAACGGGCCCAACTTCATCAATTCTTATCAGTGTGACCTTGGCTCACGAATGCCACTTTCTGCGCCTCAGTTTCCTCATCTGCAGAATGGGGGCAATGCACAGTCTCCCTCATTAGCATGCTGTGAGAATTCCCCAAGGTCATGGACACTAAAGAGTGCTGAGCTGGCAATTCCTCAATAAATTAAGCACAGAATTACCGTATGACCCCAGCAATTCCACTCCTAAGTATATACTCAAAAGAATTGAAAACAGGTGTTCAAACGAAGACTTGTACACAAACGCTCATAGTAACACTAGTCACAATAGACAAAAAGTGGAAGCAAATGTCCATCAGTTGAGGGATGAATAAACAAAATGTGGTATATCCATACAATAGACTACTATCCAGTAGTAAAAAGGAATGAAGTACTGATCCATGCTACAACATGAATGAACATGTGAAAGAGGCCAGACACAAAAGGCCTCATGTTGTATGAGTACATTCATATGAAATACCCAGAGAAGGCAAAGCCATAGAGACAGAAAGTAGGTTAGTGGTTTCCAGAGGCTAGAGGGAGGGGGGGAACGGGGAGTGACTGTTTCATGGCTACAGAGTTTCCTCTTGGAGTGATGGAAATGTTCTGGAACTAGATGGCGGTGATGGTTGCACAACAGCATGAATGCACTAAATGCCACTGAATTGCACACTTTTAAAAGGTTAAAATGGTAAATTTTATGTGTCTTTTACCACACACACACCCACACACACACAAAGTGCTTAGCCCAGTGCCTGGCGTACAGAAAGCATCCAGTGAAGGTTAGCCAGGATTATTATCTTATTTCAAGAGAATCTCGTTGTACTCAGGGCTTGGGTTCCAGAGTTGGCTTGTGAAGCTTAAATCAAGTCAAAACTACAATCCACAAAACCCAGGACCTGTTTTCCCTGCCATCCATCAACGGCTCCCATGCTTGGATCCTGTGGCCACATTTTCCATGCCATGTGGCAGCCAATAGGTAACTCTGGGTGATTCTGCCCAGCTGACATTGCAATTATGGGAAAAGAAAGACAGTACATCCTTATACATGGGATAAATAGAGACTCTGATGCCACATAGCGATGAGTATTATAAGGAAGAATGAAATGAGGGCTAGTTTAGCCAAGGTCATCAAAGAAGGCTCCTTGGAGGAGGTGACTCAGGGAGCCAAGAGGATCTCTGTGATCTGCTCAGCCCTGCATGATTCACCCCCAACTCCCTCAGCCCCACCAGGCTGCCCCTGGTTCACCACATTCTAGCAACACATTCTCTCAGTCACCTGGCTTGCTCTGTTCCCAGGACCTTTGCACGTGCTGATCACTTTGCCAGGAGCCCTTTCCCCACATCTGCCCCCGACCAGCTGCTTCTCACTCTCTGGATCTTTTCTCAAACGTCACCTCCTCCGAGAGGCCCTCCTGGACTGCCCTGCCTCAAGGGGTCCCCAGCAGTCATCTTCTGTCACTTCCCCCTGCTTTATTTCTATCCTAGTACTCTTCCCACTTGAAATTATGTTTTTATGTGTCTATTATCTGTCTCCCCTGTTAAACTATCAGCTCCATGACAGCAAGGCTTTTGGTCTGTCTTGTCTTCTGGTGTATCCCCCTATGCCTCAAGCCTAGAACCATGCCTGGCACATAGTAGGTGTTCAAGAAATATCTGTGGAAGTAAAGCACAAATAAATGAATGAGTGAATGTGTGAGTGAATGAATGAAAGAATGCCTCTTTGCAGAGAGGATGGGGCTCTGTCCAGAAAAGGGCCAAGGGTTCCCCAAGGGCATGCAGTGGGAAGAGAGGTGACTCTAGTGGTCCCCTCTTGGCTCAGGACTTAGCCAGGGTGTCAGTGAGGCCCTGCTTGTTGACGAGGGGCTGTGGCCAAGGTAGCTCTGGTGACCGCAGCCCCATCTGTCTTCCTCCCTCTGGACGCCCACTCTGCCCACACAGTGTGGGAGCTCTGCCCGCCCAGCTCCCCAGCCCACGTCCTGGCTGTGACAGCCTCCAGCCCTGGGTGACCCACAGGGACTTCCCCCAACAGGTGAAGTCTGGGGCAGGGAGAAAGTGCTAGGCAGTTACCAGTCTGACCTTGTGTTCCCGAAATTGCCATCCAGGAAGTGAGTAGGGGGTGAGAGAGTCAGTGCGGCTCTACTGAAGGCCCCCCCAGCACCCCGCCGCCCAGTGGCACTTGAGGCCCGGCCCTCAGTCAGGACGCCCAGTCCGAGTGACCCTGGGCGGGTGGGCACACTTCCCTGAGCCTCCAGTTCCTCATGAGTAAACGTGGGTGATAATTCTCACCTCATAGGGCTGTGTGAAAAAGAAATGGGGGCGTGTGAGCAAAATGCCTCCCACAGGTCCTGCCGTGGGGCTGCACGGGATATACTTACACTAATAGATATTGCATGGGATATGCTTATACGAAAAATGTATTTGCTGTTTATCTGAAATTCAAATTTAGCTGGGCATCCTGGGCTTTTTGTTGTTGTTATGGATCTTGTTTTTGTTGGTGCTAAATCTGGCAACCTTAGCCAGGCACGAAATGTGTTCAGCGATGTTCACTGAATGAACCAACGGAGCTAAAATATATTAGCTGAAAGCAGAAACAAATGAGGGAGCGGTTGAAAGCTCTGTTGTACAGGCATTATTATTATGGTTGTCATTGTTTTCTCACTTGTGGTTCAAAAGTTCCTGCCTCTGAGAACATTCCTGCTCCTGTCCCAGGCTCAGGCTGTTGGGGGAAGTTGGGACCTGCAGAGCAAAATGACTCACCCAAGGCCCTCAGGGCCTGTCGCTTCTGAGGCCAGGCCATCTGCACCCCCAGACAGCGATGAAAAAACCCACCCCAGCTGGGCACACGTGACCCCTCTGAATCTCCGAACAGCCCCACCAGGCTGGGACAGCTGCCCTCCCACGGTGCCGATGTGGAAAGTGAGGCTCCGAGAGGTGAAGGAATTCGTCCAAGCACACGGTGGCACCTCCTGGATGCTGCTTCTCATCCCGGGGCAGAACCTGGGGCCCAAGAGCCACAGCTGGCAGAGCTCCAGGCTCGGCTCGAACTGTGAGTCCCACGGCCCCATGCCTGCCCTCCCAGCCGCCGCTGGACGAGGAATTACTCAGACCCGGCTTAACTTCATGAAGGAAATTCCTCCCCCTGGCAGCCTTCCCACAAATCCCCAGCTCCATGGCCGGGAACTGCTTCCCCCAAGGCCCACTCACCTCCTGGCAGCAGCAGCAGATGTGGAAACCCAGGCTTGGCTCTGAGCTGGCAGACAGTGGGTGGCGGGTGGGGCTTGAGCCAGACACGCTCCACCAACGCAGCCAGCTCTGCATTTCATTCAGTCATTCAACAGACAGAGGCCCAGGCACCAGGCCCCTTTCTTGTGTTGGCTGGGGGGAAAAGTGGGTCAGATGATGAATGTTTAAAAAGCCCAACACACAGCAAGCGCTCAGGTATCTATCCTTCTCCTCTGAGCACCTACTGTGTGCTTGGCACCAGCCATAGGCCTGTTTGGCCTGTGAGGGGGACAGGATCACACCAGGAAATCAGAGTGAAGACTAGGAAGCTGCTGGAAACAGCTAATGCCCTCAGAGCCTATTCTATGGGGCTTGGGGTCCCGGCGTTATCTCACAGGGTCCCCGTAGCAACCCTCAGTGGTAGGACTGTTACTATCCCTGACACTCAAAGCAGGGCGAGACGACCAAGGCTCACAACAAGGATTAGCACTCGCTTTGATATCTCCCACATTTAGGGAGAATGAGCCGTTACTGAGGTAATAGCCATTACCTATTGAGTCAACTCCCTTCAAGGGGTGATCATTTATTCATTCCACAAATATTTAGTGAGACCTACCATGGGTCAGGCCCTGGGGACACAACAGTGAATAACACAAACAAAGCGAAAATTTTATACAGTACTGGTAAGAGCACAGGGTCTGGAGCCAGATGCCTGGGCTTTAAGTCCCAGCTCTGCCACCTACCAGCTGTGTGACCTTTAGCAAGTAACTTGACCACTCTGAGCCTCAGTTTCATTTTCTGAAAAATTAACAAGAGTAACAGTACTCACCTCCTGGGGTTGTGAGGATTGAATACATTTCTCCATGCAAAGTGCTGAACTCAGAGCCTTGTATACACTAACAGTTCAACACATATTGAGCCTTTTTCTTTTGAATCTCCTTTTTTCAGATGAGTAAACCAAGCCTCAGAGAAGTTACAGCACCTGCCCAGAGTGAAAAACTAGTTGAGGTGAAACTTGAATCCAAAGAGCCAAAGGACTTAGAGGGCCCCTCCTTCAGGTCCCCAGCCTCAGTCCACTCCAGTTCAGAGGGGTCCAGCTCCCTAGCACCCGCCCCACCCGAGGCACAACTTTTAACCGTGATCTTCAAGGCCCTCCAAGGACACCCTCGTGCAGTGTCCCATGAATCACCTGCATTTGAATCTCCACCGGGTGTTCATCTCCACCGGCCCCGCCCCCAGTGTGCAAACATGCCTGTGTCCATGCAGGGCCCTGGGGTCTGCATTTTAATAAGTGTTGCTGATGGTTGCTGTACTGGGGCCTAATGCAGCCAACTAGGCCAGGAGCAGGGCTGAGATGGAGGTCATCCAGGCAGAGGTGAAAGCATGAACCAGATGTGAGGTGGGCTGGAGTAAACAATGTTTTATTTCAGACAGGAGGGAGGGGGTGGGGAGGAAGGAAGGAAGGAAGGGAGTGAGGGAGGGAGGGAGGAAGGGAGGAAGGGAGGAAGGAAGGAAGGAAGGAAGAAAGGAAGCAAGCGAGGAAGAGGAAGGAAAGAAAGAAGGAAGGAAGGAAGGGAAAAGAAAGGAAGGAAGGAAGGAAGGGGGAAGAAAGAAAGAAAGAGAGAGAGAAAGAAAGAAAGGAAGAAAGAAAGAAAGAAAGAGAAAAAAGGAAAGGAAAGGAAAGAAAGACAGAAAAGGAACGAATTCTCATCTCGCCAAGCTTGCCCAAACTGAGTTTGGGGCCAGACCACAGGGCTCTCATTTCTCCCCTGATTTTTCTGCCAGAGGCAGGAAACGTTCTCCCTCGGGATGATCAGAAATAGCTGAGTTCAAAAACTAGGCTGGGTGAGAGAATTCCAGGCTAGGGGGAGGGATTTACACCAAAGAGCTCTGTGGAGTCTAGAGGTTCAGGGCACAGCCGCTGGCGCCAGTCGGCCTGGGTTCAAATCCCTGTTCTGCTCCTGCCTGGCTGTGTGACCCTGGATTTGGCCTCAGTTTCTCACCCACAAAGCAGGAACCATAATGGTACCAGGATTGGCTGCATCTAGGTACTCAGATTTCATCCTCAGCACTTGCTTTCTCTCCATTTTTCCTGCCTCCATTCTCATTCAAACTCCCCGCTCATAGAAGCAAGATGAACTCCATGCTCCAAGCTTCCACTCAACCAGCAACCTGAATAAAAAGCACTTCATTCTTTTTGGTTCCAGCTAAAATCCCAGGCCTGCCTCTCATTGGCTGCGAGGAGGCAGTGCTCTGATTGGTCAGTGCTGGGTCACATGCCCTACCCCTAGGAGAAGCGTTGGCTCCACCCCAAATCCCTGGACTGGGGATCAGAGGAGGGGAGTAGGTGCTGGTTAGGAACCAACAAGAGACGTCCCCAATAGGGGCCCATAAGGGATAAGAATTCAAGAGAAGGAGGACTTAACACATGTTGAGTACCTAGCATGTGCCACTTTATTTACAAGATCCTGTTAAGCTTCCTGACAATCTCCTTTGGAAAATATCCCTTTGGGAAGGCTTGGAGAGGTGAACAGACTGGGCCAAGGCTACCCAGAGCCGGCCTCAGCTCCTGAGCCCTCCCCCTCCACCCCTGCCCCTCTCCCATCTCAGCCTCCAGGAGAGGAAAGGTAACAGGGATGACTCATGGGACATTTGCCTTGAGAAGAACAGTCCCGTCCATCTCCTCATCTCTGAGCCTGGGGGGAAGGGTAATCACCTGAGGCCCTGAGAGGTTCAGGCACTTGCCCAAGGTCACACAGCAGGGAGAGGGGAGCCAGGGTCTGGACATGGTGCTGCCTGAGTCTAGTCAGGGCCTGGAGGCAAGGCTGGCTCCTGCCAATGGGTCCAGGACAAGGGTTGGGGGAGCCAGGCCCCCTGAAGGTGGCCTGGGTTTGAACCCAGCTCTCCCCCTTAACCCTTGTGTGACCCCAGGTGAGGTGAGTGCTTTGGTTCTCTGGGTCTCACTTGCAAAATGGCCCTAAGCCCAGGAGACACCCCGTGGGGTTGTCAAGCTGATGCTTACAACTAGCACTTACTGAAAACCTGTGTCCCGCGACTCTGGGGCCCCAAGCCTGGCTTACACAGTGTGGGACCGGCCGCTGCGGTGAGCACTTTACCCGGATTAAACTTCGTGACCGCCTGGAAAAAGGGAGGTGCTGCTGTTGTTGTTGTTATTATTACCTCCATTTTACAGAAGAGAAACTGAGGCACAGAGAGACATGACTTGCCCGAGGTCACACAGCCAGAAAAGGGCAGAGCAGGGATTTGAACCCAGGCCAGTCTGGTTCCAGAGCCCACCTCTTAACCATTATCCAGTGCCCTGCACGCAATCAAGGCTAGCTGCCATTACTGTTTTTGTCACTGTTAATGTTGGTATCTGCCTAGCTTTCTGCAGTTAGGGTCCTACCCTGAGAAGGAGGGTACGTCCAAACTTCCCAGGATCCCATCCCAAATGCCCACCCTGCTATGACCCTGCTGGGGAAACTGAGGCACAAAGCGGGCATGTATGGTGCCCAAGGTTGCACAGCCCTGGGGTCAGCTACAGCTTCTCAAGGCAGCCTCCCCCCGAGCCAGCATCTCCTGGACCACTCCGCATCTCTCTCTCTCTCTCTCTCACACACACACACACACACACACACACACACACTCCCCGTGGGGCAGGGGCTGCCTCCCCCGCCTCCCTCGGCTCCACGCTGGCTGCGGGACATTTGTTACTGTGTCAGTTCCAGCTCCCGCCCTGATGGGGGGCCGACAGGCAGGGGGCTTCCTGGCGGCTCTGGGAGGGAGGAATGCGTCCCCGCCCCCAGCCCCATATGGCCTCCATCCCGGCCCATCTGCTTCCCATTGCCTGACGCGGCCACTGCGGGGCCGCCAGAGCCCGCCCGCAGGGGTGCGAAGTTTATGTGGCCGGGCCCGGAGCCGGCGGTGACAGGGCCACACACGCTCGCACAGACACACACCGGACACCCCCCACCAGCCCCGATGCGTGCACGCACACAAAATCCATCCTTCCCTCCGCCCCCAAACACACCCGTGTTCTCACGCTCACACCAGCTAACAGCAAAGACCCCCAACCTGAACACTCCAGAGACCTCCAAATCCCACACAAATACACCAGAGCCCCCCACCAAACCCTGACACACGCACAACAATCCACTCCACTCCCAGAACTGACCCGCTGACAAATATACACACAGACTCACACATGCAACCACTCTACACTCCCCACCCACTGACACACACCCCCCACTCTCCCAAATGTGTCTCCCGCACAAAGACACACTCACACCTACACACACACACCCTGCCCTGACCCAGATGACACCCAGATGACAGCGACGCAAAACGGTGACTCACACACAGTCCCGGGTCCCAGAGAGGCCACCAGGCACAGAATGGCCGCTCCCCTCCTTCAGAGCCCTGTCCCACCCTAGCATCTCCCAAACCTGGGAGGTGTTACGAGGGCCCAAACCCCTGTGCTGGCCATCTGACACCTACTGTCCTGCCCCATCTTCCCTCCTAGAAACCTGTGGAAGTCGGACCCAGGGGACTCCGTATCCGGTTCCTTTTCTAGAACACCTGAGGCTGTTCCCACCAGACTCACCTGGGCTCCTGGGCACCTGGACCATCTCCAGGAGACCTCATCATTCACCACCACCTCCAACGGCCCACGGTGGAATTCAGGGGTCCATGAACCTGGACTGGGAAAGAAAGGTACATCTTCACTAACCAACTGAAATTCAGCATTTCCTGCTCTTACAGGTGGACTTGGGAAATGAACCTCAGCAGGACCGTGGCTTTGTCCCTCTGAAATCACATGCTGTTCCACATCCCTCTACAGTGTCTCAGAAACAGCTTTTATCCTCTTTTCAACTTCAACATTACCCTAGTTATTAGGTCCGATCTTATCATTAAATTCATTAGCAAAGAAGTACAGCTGTCCCCGTATCGAACATTCGACTAGTTCAATATAACTGGTTTTCTTTTAATCCTATACACTTTAATTTATAAATTTAAATCTAAATTTACAAACATAAAAGGGGTCCATGGCGTGAAAGCAGATAGGAGCCCCTGAACCAGGTTCAGGTACTGTATTATTTCACATTTTTAATATTATTATAGCTTTTTATGGTTAGGAACACAGTGCGTTTGGGTAGCTTGCCCAGGATCACACAGCTCCAAATGGCTGAGCTGGGATTTGAACCTGGGCAGCCTGACTCACCTTGAGCTCTATGCTATCGGGACTGTGAAAATGCAGGGTCCGTGCCCCGCCCCCAGGGAGAGGATCCCAGGGTCTAGGAGGCCCCACCAGATACACTGCCCAGCCTGGGGACCCTGGGAACGTCCTGGCCAGCCCAGGGCAGATCCAGCCGGCTGCCCCAGCCAGAAGGGAGCCTAGCTGCCTTTACAACGTGTGAGATTTCTCACCAGTGGCAATGACAGGAAGAGCAGGCTCCCAGCTCCCGGGCCCGCATGCCACTGGGGCTGCTGCAGAAGTTGAAAATGAGCTTCCCTCTGCAGGGCCCCTGGAGGAGGGAACAGCCGGTGGGCCCTGGACCTCTCTGTCCCCTGTCCCTCTATTCACCTGACCCTCTCTCTGTCTGCCTGCCTGCAGCTCAGGAAACCTGTCCCCTACAAGCCAGAAACAGTAACCAGAAAGAAAAGGGAGGTTTTCTTTGTCCTCCACTGCTTGGCTCTGTCCATTCATTCATTCCTCAGTCATCTATTGAGCACCTACTCTGTGCCAGCCTGGGAGCAGAGGCTACAGCTGTGAACAAAATCCCCATCCTGGTCGAGCTCATGGGCAAGTGGAGGTCTCAGACAAGAAATACGCGAACAAAAAGATATATAATATAATAACAAGACATAAATCAGGGCCGGGGGCAAAGAGAAAAGCCCGGGGTGGGAGTGTGTTTAGATAGTGGTCTGGGGAGGCCTCGTTAAGGAGGTGACCTTTGAGTAGAGGCCTGGAGGAAGCGGTGGCGAGAGCTGTGGAATATCCAGGTGGAGGAAGGAGCAGATGAAGGGCCGCTGCCATCTGGCTGCCCTGAGCTCTGCTTTCTGCCTTCTTCCAGTCTGACTCTGAAACTGGGCATTCAGGAGCTTGCCTTCTCGCCAATTCCCCCATCCTGGGGTCACCTCCCTTCATCCTCCCGTTCCTCCCTCCCTCCCTCTCTCTCCTTCCACCCTAAGGGCCCAGGGTGTTACATAAGCACCTATGTTAACTATTTGTTTCCCTCTTTCAAGGGAATGCCTCGTCACCTCCACTGGAGTGGAAGCCCAGGAGTCCAGAGGCTGGGGGTCCTGCTCCTTGCTCTTCCCCAGCACCTCGTACAGTGCCTGGCCTGTGCCCATTTGACAGATGAGGAGACTGAGGTTCAGAGCAGCACCTTGGCTGACTCAAGCTTCGCCATGGAGGCTCTGCAGTTGGGGACTCAGCTGTGTCAGACTCCAGGTCCTGGGCCCATAACCTTAATCTGATGGCCTCTTCTTCAGGGACTGCCCTGATTCCAAGCCTGTCTCCCGTCTCACCGCAGGCGGTGGAGAACAGCCCCCAAATCCAAATGTGCCGCGGTCTCCTGAATACCTCAGCCTCAACTTGTGGCTGATGAAATCATAAAGTTTATGGTACCCATAAATTACTAGTTTTGTCCAGGGCTTCCCATGTGCTGGACACCATTGCATCTATCAACGCATTTAATCCTCCCACCCACCCTAAGAGGGCAGGGCCCATTTTACGGAGGAGGAAGTCAAGGCACAGAGCAGCAAGGCGCCTGGAAGGGAGGAACAGCCGGCACGGAAACGAGCAGAGCCCAGGCGCACGGCGCTTCCCGCTCCCTCCACCTGCCGACCACGGCCACGGGCAGCGCGGTCCCGGGGGGCCCGGGGAATGCGCGGGGGCGGAGGGCGCCCGCAGAGCCCGGCTCACGTTTCCGGCCCGGCCGGCAGCCCCCTCCGCCCCCTCGCCGCCGCCGCTGCTGGCGGCCCCCTCATTAAGGCGCCTTGCCTTCCACCTCCGAATTTTCCACGCAGGGTTAGCCTGGCGACGCGCTGTCTGCGGGCCCCATAAAGGCCGCCGTGTGCTGCATTCGTCTCGCTGGGGGCCGGCGGGGGAGGGGGCCGCGGCCTGGAGGGGCGCCCGGCGGCCC
Source organism: Balaenoptera borealis (assembly GCF_965194805.1). Taxonomy (NCBI): domain Eukaryota; kingdom Metazoa; phylum Chordata; class Mammalia; order Artiodactyla; family Balaenopteridae; genus Balaenoptera; species Balaenoptera borealis. Next base: position 11,710,015 of record NC_138872.1, read on the forward strand.
GCGGGCGGGGACCTCGCCTGCTCCTTGCAGCAAGGGCCCCCTTCCCGGGACGGGACGCAGCCTCGAGAATTCCACATTCATAAATATCCATTTCCAAAAGGCAAACAACAACAAAAAAACCCAGCCGGCATTTATGGAGCCCTGCTAAAAGGACCAAGCGAGCTTCAGAACCAGCACGTCCCATGAGACCCTCCTGGCAAACTCAGGGTGGAAAGGCTTTTCTGAGCTTCGTTTTTGCAGGAGAGAAAACCGAGCCCAGGGAGTTGAAATAAACTGACCACGGTCACACAGGAGGGTGTGGGATCATTTTAATGAATCCGAGCACAGCTCAGGCTTCTCTATGGAGTACCTACTATGTGCCAGGCACTGTTCTAGAGATTGGGATATAGCTGTGAACAAAACACAAAACTTCCTACCCTCCTGTGGCTGATGTTCCAGTAGGGGAGCCAGACATTGGCAAATAAACTCCTAAAATAAAGTGTCAGATGGTGGTGAGTGCTGTGGGGAAAGATCAAGCAGGAAGGGGGGCTGGGGAGTGAATGTGGTGGGGAGGGGCTCTGTGAGGGGGGTGGGGAGTGCATGAAATGGTCCATAATAGGATGGTCAGGAGAGGTCTCTTTGAAGGTTGGAGTCATGTGGACTTCCATTAGATAATGGAAGGGTGTTCCAGGCAGGAGAAACAGCATGTGCAAAGGCCCTGAGGCAGGAGCATGCTTAGCCAGCATTTCTTGATCATTTACTATAGGTATCTCTCATGCATTATTTTTTTCCATTCCTTTCAACCACTCTGGCCAGTCCAGGAATCTACATAATTCTCTTTTTCTAGCTGAGGAGATTGAGGCTCAAGAGATGTTAAGAGGCCTACCTAAGGCCCCTTAGCAGGTCAGTGGCCAAGGTGGGATTTGAACTAGGGTCTCTTGCACTCATAATGATGTGGCACATTGATGTGACATGGGCAAAGGCAAGTCTGATTCTCCATCTTTTAGCACAGGGACTGGCCAGGGCAGTAGGGGAGGGACAGAAGGGAGGAAGAATTTCAGAACAGTGTCCACCCTGCATCCATTAGTGGTGGGATTCCTCCTGGTGGCTCATCTCTGTGTGAAGATGCATGCAATAAATAATACCTAGATTGTCTCAGAGGAGGGCAGCATCTGGATGAGTTTGTCTGAGCTGCCTGCACCTGGTGCTTACAGGGTCCTGCAACCTGCAAGGGAATTCAGAGGGCAGAAGGACAGAACACTTGGTAAGTGAATCTCTGTCCTTCTGCCTGCTTTGTTTATATCCACGTTTGTTTCAAGGGCACACACACACACACATACACACCCCACACTACCTTCCATTTCTGCTGTCAAGAGAGGGCTCGGGTATCCTGGGAGCTTTGGGTTTCTCACCCATGTCCACATCTGAGGAGAGTGGGGTCCTCCCATGAAGGGTCCCCCGGTCCTGACTCCCCAGACTACACGTCAGTCTCAGCCAGCTTCTCACTGGCTCTCCAAGCATCTCAGAACCAAGAGGCAACTCTTGACCAGTGACCCTGGCCTACTTTACATTCTCCCCCAGCGACACCAGCCTCCTCTGCATTATCACCTCCACTGCACAACTTCATGTTTCCCTCTCCATGCCAGCCAGGATGCCAGCAGAGTTATTTTGCTCTACCCGGACTTCCCCTGGGCATTCTTCAGAATCGCTGCGCTCATCAACAATATACCATGTTTTTTTTTTTTTTTACTCCCATCACTTAGGAATTCATGCCCAGCTCTCCGAGAGTCACCTGTGTCACCCAGCTACTCTCCAGCCATCCCCAGATTTCTGTGTGAGTCAGTCCATCGCTCAGGAAATCCCCGTCGGCTCAGACCTCGGGGGTTACTCCTTTTGCTCCCCCATTTATACAGCATTGCCTCCCCGACGTCCTCCAGTTCCCATGCTTATCTTTCCCACTTGACACACCCGGGACCTCACAGCCACGCTCCATGATTCTCCTTTTACTTCAAGATGTGACCAAGGTTTGGGTCGACATAAGCCAGTGTCATGCCTATTTCTCCATGTCCCCGTCACAGTCACACACCCACCTGCAGAAGGAACACTCCTGCATCCCGCCCTCACACACACTTGCTCTCAGAGGAGACCCAGCTAATGGCTGACTTCACCACCCTGGCCTTTGTCACCCTTTCTCTGTGCAGTGGGACCTTCCTGCCTGCCGACGTCCTGGCTTCTGGGGTCCATGCTAGCGTGACTCCCCAGCTTGCCTGTGTCCTTTTGGGTGACACTGCAGATGACGGGGACCCCGTATCCCCAGTGTACCTGCGTCACTGCTGCAATGATCCCCTAGCTTACATATGAGCAACTGGTAGAAAACAAGACCGTTACTGAATCACCCTCTTCCTTCACACCACCTCTCAGCCTCCCAGTGTCTCTCGACAATTTTAAACCATCTTTCCCTCCTCATTTGGTTTCTCGCTGTCTGGCCACTGCCCCCTCTTCTGTGCTCTGCCCTTTCCCCGCCTTTGCATCCCTCTGATGTCATCCATCACTGCTTTTGTCCTTCCTCTCCGGAGGCCAGGCTTTCCTCTGTGTTTTCCCAGGAAAAGGGCTACAAGCCCAGCTCTCTTTTAGTGGCCCCCTCTGCCCTGCCTTCCTCTTCCTCCCTCTTTCCCTCTGTGTCGGCATCTCCTCTCCATTCTTCCTACGGCTCCAGCCTCTCAGGGAACACGTTGTCTCTATTCATCTCTCTCTGAGTCCCTGTCTTAGGTTCATATCTCTTTCTTCTCTTTTCTCACTTTCTAGCAACTCTCTCATCATTTTACTCCCTTTCTACCCTCCCCTTCTCCAACCTCCCAAGGCCCCCTTCCTCCTCCCCGTTCTTGCTCCCTCCATCTCTTGCTCTTTAATCCTTTCCCCCATCTGTCACTCACCCACCCCATACCCCAGGTCTTCTAGTCCCTTGTGCTTCTTAGTCCCCTTTTCCAAGTCCCACCCCTTGTTCTTTCAATTAAGCCCATCACCTTATTTCCTTCCTCCACCCCATGACCCTGATCCATCTCCAGATCCATAGATATCTTTATGCCCTTTATCTCGCAAATTTATATTCACCCTGGTCCTCCCTCCACCATCTTTGGCCTTTATCCAACCCCACCCTGACTTTCATCTCTGCACCAGCTCTTTTCCCCATGAGCTCCATCCCCTCATGAGCCAACCATCCCACTCTGCCTCAACCTTGTAGGGTCTTCCCCCCACTGTATGGTCTGTCTCCCAGCCCTGCTCAGACCCCCTACTAATTCCACATCTTCTGCCACCTCCCCTTTTGCTCTCTGTCCCTGGGCCACCTTTCTGCCCTGTCCCTTTTATCTATCATACCAGCTACACACTCTCCCCTCCTAACCCCATGTATACATTTCAGCTCAGTACTAAAATTCCTGAGGGTTAAAATCTCTGTTTTCTGAACGCTGACTGAAGCTGAGTATCACCACCATGGAATGCATCTGAAAGGCAAGGGGGAATGTAAAATCCTATTGGACAATTTAAAACTATCCGTCCATTTTATTATTACTATGAATAGTAGTCAATTTTAAACTTTGAGCTCATTGGGAAGATCAATTTCTCTCACGCTGTCAGCTGCTCGGGGACCCTTTCCCTGCGCCCAGGGAACCACACTGAAGAGATGGGCCCTCTCAGCAGACACATGGAAGGCTATCACTGGTCTCTGGGTCCAGGGCCATGAATTCCCAGACACACTTTTTCATAATATGTTCTCAAGATGGAACTTTTTTACCCAGGATTCACGATTTGGGCAAATTTAAAACATCCTTCCTTTTCAGCTACTGAAGTACTTGCATGAATAGCAATAACTATAGCACGTTGCTTGTACAGCGTTGTAGCCTGAAGAAAGGAAATAGTATAGAAAGTATGTACCTAAAGCTCTTGCAGGATATCCATGGTTCTGCAGTTTGATCGGCAAGGACAAAGGATCATGTGGTTCCTCATTTTCTCTAAATCTTCCTTCATTTTCTAAATATGCCCAAATAAGATTTTTTCCTAAAAGACTCCTAAAAGAGGAAATGAAATAACTGAAAACTATTACATTCTTAAAGGTTATATTCTTATTATGAATTTTATGATTTGTTATGAAAGCTAGCAAACCACATAATGGTACAAGTAGTAGAATTAATGCTACTGCTCTGTTGCTATCGTTTAATTATTTATAATCATTTGCTCGAGAAAAAATGATGTTTCATCCAAAGTTATCACTTTTGTATTAACCATCTATTTATTTCCTTAGTTTTGATTTCTTTGAACCTTCTTGTTTTTAATACAGTTGACCATGTTCACAATAATTATTAAAATAGGACTGTGTTTTGCTCCTTTATAGTAAATATACGTTTATATTTCAAGTGATTTATAGACTTTCAACCAATAGAGCCCACAAGAAGATATTCACTCAACTGTCCTGTAGTGACAACTTTTAAATTTTGCCAACTTTTAAATTTTTATTTTTCTAAGGCCTGTAGGCCTTTGCCAATGTTTCATGATGACTTTTAGAAGCAACCAGTAAAGTGAAATACAAGCCTTGTTCATATCCCTGATGAGGTGCGACACTGACAGCGTGTTCACATATTGGCAGGTCAGGCCAAGTGTGGCTGAAAATAACCGAGAGAAAAGCGCTTGGTTCTTAGGACAAACAAGGCCATTGTAAGCGTTTGCTTATGAAGAAATAGGAGTTTCTTAAAATAATTCTCATCTTTAACACCAGAGGGACACAGCTATAGTTCTCTCTATTCTTTATTCTATTTTACTTATTTATTTATTTATTTATTTTTGGCCACGCCTCATGGCATGTGGGATCTTAGCTCCCCGACCAGGGATCGAACCCACACCCCCTGCACTGGAAGCTCGAGTCTTGACCACTAGAACACCAGGGAAGTCCCCTATTTTACTTATTTTAAACAATGCTCGGTCTCATTTACCTTTGATCATCGACTCCCACCCTCATCCCCACTCTCACTAATATTTCGAGTCCCAGTGTGTCACCCCCTTTCAGAGCCTCCTCAGCCCCTAGACAGCCATGGAGGAGACATGCACTTTCCCAGCACACGCTCTACGGGCCAGGCTCTGGTGTGGGTCTCGGAGGAGGCAGGTGAGGCCATAAAGGACCCTGGCCTTCAGCTCCTCCTCTGTCAAATGCAGTGATTAGTTCTGATCACTCAGAGCTGCCGTGGGGATTAAGAAAGATGATCCATGTGAGGGGACAGGGTGATGCTGGTACAGGGTCACCTAATCCCCACATTTGTTCAGACACAGACCTGCTCCCTCAGCTCCACTGCCACAACAAGTCAAAAATCTGATATTCCATTGAACTTGTCTGAATTTCATTAAAATAATAATAGTAATAATAATACCTAATTTTTTTTTCCAGCCTTTACTCCATTTTACCTGCATTCGAGTATTCAACCGTCATATGAACCACCTTACAGATGGGGAAACTGGGACACAGACGGAAGTCCCTTGCCCAAGGTCGTGCAGCCAGGGAGTGGCAGAGCTGAGATTTGAATCCTAGCACTTGCACTCTAAACCACAGTGATGAAAATGATAGCAATAAAACTGCCAGCCAGTGTTTCCAGCGTATATTACAACTCTCTTCAGTCTGTCTGCCAAACATATCTGATAAAGAACTTGTATCCAGAATTTATAAAAAACTCTCAAGATTCAATAATAAAAGAAGCCAATTTAAAAACGGACAAAATATTTGAATATTGTATATCTTCACTAATTAAGATCTATTGATTGTAAATAAGTGCGTGGAAAGAGGTTCAATGCAAACTAAAACCACAACGAGAAACCAGTAAACACCCAAGAGAATAGCTAAAATCTAAAAGACTGGCCGTACCAAGTGCTGGTGAAGCCATGGAGGCGCTGGAAGCCTCGTGCACTTCTGGTCGGAAGGCAACATGGTGCAGCCTCTTTGGAAAGTGGTTTGACAGTTTCTTAAAAAGTTAAGCATATACTCATCATTCAGTCCAGCAATTGCACTCCTGTGTGTTTACCCAAGAGAAACAAAAACATATGCCCACACAAAGACTTGTCCATGTCTGTAGCAGTTTTATTTGTAATCCAGCCCTCAGGTCTCTTCCATAGAGGCCACCAAACACATGTCTGTATTAATTCCTGGAATGCTCTAGAAGGGCCTCTACCTAAAGGAATTCTTTCTCGCCCCAGGCCCCAATTTTTTTTTTTTTTTTTGCCAACTTTTAAATTTTAATTTTTCTAAAAAGTATTTTTGAGGACAAAAAGATTAGATAAGGACCTACGCAGTTAGACAGGTCTGGGTTTGAATCCCTGCTCAGCCGTTATCACCTGAGGGGCACCTTGGGCAAATGCCTCCTTCCTCTGGGACTCAAGTCTCCTCATCTTTAAAATAAGGATGTGATAGTGAGCGCGTTTGCATCTCCCAAGGGCTGTTGTGATATCCTCCTTCCTGGGCTCTAGAACCGGCTGCTCCACCTTGGTGAAGATCCCCGAGAGCCTCTGCCCTTCCACAGGCCTGGGTGAGGAGGGAGAGAGTGAGCGAGAGAACTCAGCCTCCCTTCCTCCGAACTCCTCTCTGGCTCCCTAGTACCATACTCTCTGCCAAGGTCATCCACAGCCTTCTTTAATTAATTCGCCACATATTTACTGAGAGCCTGCTGCGTGCCAGGCACCGTACCAGGTGCTGCTCCTGCCCGCTCAGAGCTGCTGTCCGGTGAGAGAAGCTCACTGAGAAAGGAGGTGGGACCAGGGGAGGGAGTTGAGGGGGGAAGGTCCGTGGAGTGCAGGGGGCTGTCCATTTGGTTGCTGGCGTGAGAGGCATTGCATCGCAGGTCAGGACTCGGGCGAGGAACACCGAGGCGGGGTGGGGGCTGTAGCGGAGATGGCTGGGGGAGGGTCCGGCAAGAAGACAATTCTAAAGACTTTCTCCATCTTCTCTCCACCGCCCTCTTTTCCAGCCAGTAGTGCTGGAATCCCTCCTCTGCTCATCGCCTCATTCAGTCGCTCTCCAACCCCACCCAACCCACGCACAAAGACACCTCCCACCCATTCTTCCTCGGCCGACTCTCCAGGCGGAAGCCACAGCCTGCAGGTGCCTCCTCTCTTGTCTCCCACTTCCTTTCAGTCCCCTCAGTCAATTTCCCACCCACAGCCAGGGGGAAGTCTCTCCTCCGCATAAAATCCCCCTGGCAACTTCCCATGGCTTAGAAAAAAACCCAAACACCTGGCCTACAAGGCCCTGCGGCGTCGGCCCCTGCCCACGTCTCCTACCCCCTCTCCCATCTCTCCCCTCCAGCCACACTGAGCTCCTTGTCACATCATGAAGACACCAAGCACATGCCCACACCAGGACCTTTGCACTTGCAGTTCCCTCTGCCCGCAGCTTCCTCATCCCCCTCAAGTTCTCTTTGCCTGGCTCGCTCCTGCTTTTTCACCGTCTTGGGACGGCCCCCCAAATACCTCCACAGCCCTGACTAAGCTGGCGCCCTCCTGCTGTCTCTCGGCACCCTGCACCCTTTCCAGGCAAAGTCACTCCCCTCCCTGGACTGTCAGCTCTCTGAGAACAGACCTCGACTATCTGTTCGCTGCCTGGAATGGGGCCTGGCACACAGTAGGCGCTCAGTGTACGTGCTGAATGCAGACGGGACCGAGCTCCAGTCGCAGACGCTCACGTCTGGAGCCGCAGACCTTCTGTAGACCTGCCCTCTGCTCAGAGAGAAGACCCAGATGGCAGAGTCAGGGCTGAGGCCCATCGGGGGCACCCCAGCCTCCCCTTCCCAAGGCAGTGGGCCCCGCCAGCAGAAATCCCCCCCGGCCTACGGGCAGGGCAGACACCAGTTCAAATACCGGTGCCTGAACAGAGTTACCACATGACCCCAAACTCGTTTATTTCCCAAGAGACTAACTTATCAAAATGTGTACTTTATACCTGGCAGTTGATTGCATGTCAATTACATCTTGAGAAAACTCTTACACTCATACACACGCACACACACACCTTTATGCACTAAAATGGCTAAAATAAAAACTAAGAACCCATAATAACAAAACGTTGGCAAGGATGTAGTACAGCTTGAACTCTCCCATAGGTTGCTGTGGTCCACACAAGACCTGCACAGGAATGTTCACAGCAGCCCTCTTCATTAGAACTAAAAAGTGGAAACAACCCACATGTTCTTCAACGGATGAATGGATAAACAATATGTGGTATATCCATCCGTGGAATATTACAGGGTCATAAGAAGAATGAAATACTGACACATGCTACAACATGGATGAACCTCAAAAACCATCTGCTAAGTGAGAAAAGCTAGTCACAAAAGGACACGTGCTGAATTGTATGATCCATTTATATAACATGTTGAGAATAGGCCAATCCATAGAGACAGAAAACAGATTAGTGGTTGCCAGGGGCCAGGAGAGGAGGAAATGGGGAGTGGCTGCTCATAGACACGGGGTTTCTTTTTCCGGTGATGAAATGTTCTGGAATTAGATGGTGGGGTTGGTTGCACAACCTTGTGCATGTACAAAAAACCACTGAATTGTACCCTTTAAATGGATGAATTGCATGGTATGTGAATTATATCTCAATAAAGCCGTTGCAAAAAGAAAATGCTGGTGCCACCAATTATCTCACAGCTGTGTGCCCTTGGGAAAGTCCCCTGCGCTTTCTGAGCCCAGGCTCTGCCTCTCTCACTCAAAGGATTGACCAACTCACAGCCGGTAAACAGCCCTGCACAATAACCATCCAGGCTCTCGGTGAATAACGGCCCCACCAGGGTTGGAGGATGGGCTGCTCATAGACACAGAGGCCGAGGATGAATTCAGCTCACGGGCAGTGCCCGGGGTGGGGGAGGCACCCGATGACACCCAGACATCACCCTGCAGCCCTCGAGAAAGTGACAGGGTGGCTGTGATCACCATGCGTGACTTCCTTCACCTGGGGACATTGCCAAGTCTTGAATGTCATTCTTCTGTGTGTGGGTGTGTGTGTTTCTGTTTACAAAGAAAAACACACGCTCATTATAGAAAATTCTGAGATCTATGAAGAAGAGAATTGAAACCTCAGCAACTCCGCCCTCCAGACAGAACCACCCTTGACCCCCAGGGCACACACATCCCTCTTGGTGAAGGCAAAGATGGATAAAGGTGGAGGAACTTTTTACCCAAATGGGACCGTACTTTTTTTTTTTTCAGGCTGATCTGTGAGCTGCTTCTTGCACAGGTCGGCTCCTTTTCAAGTCAACCTGTGAGCATCAGGTTTATCCATGAAAATATTCATTGATTGACTGTAAATCAAGAGATGCTCACCGGGGGGAACAACAATAACACAGCAGTGGAAAAGGTTAAAAATTATGAATGAAATGCCCTCCTCTTCACCAGCACCTCAACCTACCCCCAGAGACAATCACGATGAGCAGTGGGTACACTTCTTACAGATCCTTCTTTTTCTTTTCTCTCCTCTCTTTTTTTTTAATAAATTTATTTATTTTATTTATTTATTTTTGGCTGCATTGGGTCTTCGTTGCTGCGTGCAGGCTTTCTCTAGTTGCCGCGAGCGGGGGCTACTCTTCGTTGCGGTGCGCGGGCTTCTCATCGTCGTGGCCTCTTGTTGCGGAGCACGGGCTCTAGGCGCGCGGGCTCAGTAATTGTGGTGCCCGGGCTTAGTTGCTCCACGTCATGTGGGATCTTCCCGGACCAGGGCTCGAACCCGTGTCCCCTGCGCTGGCAGGCGGATTCTCAACCACTGAGCCACCAGGGAAGCCCTTTTTTTTTCTTTTCTTTTCTTTTCTTTCCTTTCTCTCTTTCCTGTCAACAACTATTCAGTGAGGACTAACCACTCATGCATTCATTCATTTCATCATTCGAGAAACATTTGAAGTGCTTTTCGTGTGCCAGACATTTGTCTTTCTCCACTCACATGCTACCTACACAATATATATTTTAAAGATTGTATGGACATTTATAGTAGCTGCAAAGTTCTCAGGATACGCAAGGACCCCAGTTAACACATTCAGTCTCCTGGTGCTGGACATTTGGGTTGTTTACGGCATCCTGTTATTCTGAAAAGCTCAGGGTGGAATGTGTTTATGTACTTTTTATTTGATGATTGGGTCAAAAGTTGAACATGTTTTACTGATGTGCAAAATGAGGGCTAGAGAGGGCAGGGACTCATCCAGGGTCACAGAGTGAGGTATTGGTGGCACTTGGATCCACAAGGCAAGGACCAAGTTTCTTAGGAAATCCCCTGCCCAGCCCCAGCTCATCTCCCTAAGGTAAAAATGGGTTTCCTTGGGGGAGTCCCACCCTAAGCACCCTCCTGGGTGATACATGGCGCTCCTTTCTCCTTGCTGTCACCTTTTCAGCACATCTAAAATGTTTTTTCAGGCCACAGCACCAGCTAAATAGAATTGGGTTTGGGAGCACTGGTTCCCCTCACCTGAGGCCCTTCCAGCTTGTACCCACAGAGGGATGGGGGACGTAGGACTTCACAGAGAGTCTTCAGCTCCCCTGGGCCCTGCCACCTGGCCACTCGAGGCTCCAGGGGAGGGATTTCCCTGGTGGTCCAGTGGCTAAGACTCTGCACTCTGAATGCAGGGGGCCCTGGTTCGATCCCTGGTCAGGGAACTAGATCCCACATGCTGCAACTAAGAGTTTGCATGTGGCAACTAAAGATCCTGCATGCTGCAACTAAGACCTGGCGCAGCCAAATAAATAAATAAATAAATAAATATATTTAAAAAAATAAATAAAAACTTTGCAATACCTTATTTATTTATTTATTTTTTAATTTTTTGGCTGCATTGGGTCTTCGTTGCTGTGCGCGGGCTTTCTCTAGTTGTGGCGACCGGGGGCTACTCTTTGTTGTGGTGTGCAGCCTTCTCATTGCGGTGGCTTCTCTTTGTTGTGGGGCACGGGCTCTAGGCACACGGGCTGCAGTAGTTGTGGCTCATGGGCTCTAGAGCGCAGGTTCAGTAGTTGTGGCTCGCGGGCTCTAGAGCGCAGGCTAAGTAGTTGTGGCACACGGGCTTAGTTGCTCCGCGGCATGTGGGATCTTCCCGGCCCAGGGCTCGAACCCGTGTCCCCTGCATTGGCAGGCGGATTCTTAACCACTGTGCCACCAGGGAAGTCCCAATAATAGCCAATGTTTACAGAGGCTTTCCTCTATGCCAGGCCCGAGGCCAAGCAATTTATAAATATTCATTCATTTAATCTGTACAGCAACCCCCAGAAGGAGGGGCTGTCCTTCAGATGAGGAAATGGACACAGAGAGGTTGAGCAACATGCTCTAGGTCACACAGCAGGTAGGCCATGGAGGAGAAATGTGAACCTAGGCAGTCTGGCTCCAGAGCCTTATACCTGTATGACCTAAGGTTGTTATGCGGATGAAATCAGGTAATCTGTGCAAAACAGATAGTGAACTGTCGTGAGCTGTTTATTGTTGTTATTATTATCATTGTTATTATTATTATTTGCCTGACTGGTTGCTCTTTGCCTCACTGAGTCTTTATTTCCCTCAGTTGCTGAAAAATCCGGACAAGGCGTTGTCCTTGCCCCGCTCCCTCATTCCCAGATCTCTCTCCACTGCGTCCTTTCCTCTGCCTCATCTGACACCAAGAGGGCGGGGAGTCTGTACTGCTGGTTTTGCTCCCTACACAGCTGCCCATGGGATCTTCCCAAAGAATGTATTCATTCATGTTCCTCCCCTGCTCAAACCCTCCCGCCCCTCCTGAGTGCCCCCAGGGTAAGTCCAAAATTGCCCCCCAGGGACTTCCCTGGTGGTCCAGTGGTTAAGAATCCGCCTTCCAATGCAGGGGACACGGGTTTGATCCCTGGTCAGGGAACCAAGATCCCATATCCTGCGGGGCAACTAAGCCCGAGCGCCACAACTATTGAGCTTGCGCGCCCCAAAGAGAGAGAAGCCCGCGTGCTGCAACTGAAGACCCGACGCAGCCCCAAAATAAAAAATTAAATAAATTAATAAAAATAAATCTTAAAAAAACAAAATTGCCCCCCAGGCCTACATGGTCCTGGTCCTAATCCCAGCAGACCTCTCTCACCTGGCTCCTATCCCCCTGCCCCTCTCACACAGTAACTTCTGAGATCTGGGGTGGGCAGAGATTTTGCCTAAAGACCTCTCTCTTCCAAGAACCACAGAGACAAAATCCGACTCCTCAGATCTCCTCCTAAGGGTCCCCCTCCTCCAGGCCAGCTTCCCAACTCTCCGTCAGGGTTTGTTGGGTGAATAATAAAAAGTTCCCAAATCCATTCCAGGCCCTGAGAAAGGCTTGTCACACCCTTGGCTGTAACCACCTGCAGGGGGTTAAATTGGGTCCCCCCCACCACCACCCGCTGTCACCAAAAAAAATATATTTTCAAGTCCTAACCCCCAGATGTGTAAATATGACCTTATTTGAAAATCATGCTCTTGTAGATGTAATCAAACTAAGATGAGGTCATACTGGATTAGGGTAGGCTTTAAATCCAGTGACTGGTGTCCTTATAAGAAGAGTGGGTACACACTCAGAGAAATAAAGGCACAGAAGAAGCCCACGTGAACATGGAGGCAGAGACCAGTGATGCAGCTACAAGCCAAGGCTACCGGGAGCCGCCAGAAGCTGGAAGAGGCAAAGAAGGAGTCGCCCCCTAGAGCCTTGGGAGGGGGTATGTCTCAGCTGACACTTGACTTTGGACTTCTAGCCTCCAGAACTGTGACAGAATAAATTTCTGTTGTTTTAAGCCACCCAACTTGCAGTAGTTTTTTATGGAAGCCACAGGAAACTAATTTTTCACCCAACTGTGGGCACCCAGAGTGGGTCTAAGACCCTAGGTACAGAGGGGAAGTCGGACCAAACAAGCTCTTGCCAGGTGGGTGGTCCTGCCCTCATGGAGCTCCTAGTCTGAAACTTCTCCTGGTCTTCAGGGACCACACAGGATACCCCACCCCACTGGGTACCGTTGGGGACTGAACTCTCTTTTCCTGGTCCTACACCACCCCTCTATCTATGCACACCTTTGGCTGGCTACCTGGCTGAAGAAGGATGTGTGGTGTTTCTAGAAGACATGTTAAAGGACAGAACGGGCCCCTCTACGTGAGAGAGTCTAGGCAGGCGAGTGTAGTAGGTAGAGACCCAGACTCTGTTCTACTTCAATTTAAAAAGTTTTAATTACACCCACCCCAAAGGGAGAAGGAACAAAATGACCACAGTAATAAAAGAACTCAGGGTTTCAATCCCAGCTCTGCCACTTACTTGCTGTGTGACCCTGGACAAGTTACTTAACCTCTTTGGGTCTTGGTTTCCTCTTTCTTGAGTCAGTTGTGAAGGTTTAATGAGTTAATCTATACGAGGCACTCAGCACAGGGCCTGGCACATAGAAAGTGCCCCATGAGAATGGTGACAACGTTGTACTTCCTAGGGGCACACATATATTCATTCATCATTCATTCAGCAAAGTTTTACGGAGTGTGCTCCTCCTGTGAGAGAGACGAGAGGCACCGTGAGACTGCACTATGAACAAAGCAGACGAAGTTTCCACCTGCGTGGAGCTGCCATTCTAGTGGGGAAGAGAGTCAACAGAGAAACTGTGGATAGAGAAATACATGGATTGTCGGATGGTGACAAGTGCTATGGAGAAAACAAAACAAAACAAAACAGGGCAGGGCATGGGGGCTGGAATGTAAAGGGGAGAGGGATGGTGGGGGAGACCAGCCACGTGAGCTTCCCTGGGGGCTGAGTCTTCCTGGCAGAGGAACAGCAAGTGCAAAGGCCCTGAGGTGGCAGAGGACCCCTCGTGACTGGAGGAAGTGAGGGGGGTAGGGGAGGGGATGAGGCAGAGGTGATGGGGCCGGATCGTGCAGGCCCCTGTGGGCCAAGGTGAGGACTTTGGCTTTTCCTGTGAGTGAGATTGGAGCCATATGTGCATGTAAATATTTATTGTTTTAATCTAGAAGATATAAACTAAGTCCTTCACAGTGGCACGCTGGAGACAGTAAAGGCATCAGGATAGGGTGTGTTGATCACAGATCACTTGAGCCTCACATCTAATCTTTTCATTTTTTCTTTTTTAATGAAAGAATAAATTTCCCTAACATTTGTGAAATTGACAATTTGAAAGCAAAAAGGAGCAAGGAGGACCCAGATCCCTGCTCGCCAGAGTACCCCCCCATCCCAGCTCAAGGGACATCCATGAGTAAGCCACCGGATCACTAATGGGGCCCAGATGTGCCCAGAGGTGGCCCTGGCCGCAGACCTGCCTGCCTGGACACTTGCACGGAGACCAGCTTTACAGCCAGTTTATTTCCTGGACTCGTTTTAAAGAAAAACCCAGGGGAGGATCTAAGGGCCTGGCCAGACCCTGCTCCTCCCCACCCAATCTTTCCCAACCCACAGCTCTGAGCTGCTGCCCAGACAGAGGAGGGTAGTTCTTCCCTACGGTAGAAAGCAAACCAGTAAAAATAGAAGGAATGATGGAGCTAGAAAAATCACCATTTGGCAACCACCATAATAATAATTGATTTAGGCAGAAAACACCAGTGAGGGCTAAACCTTGTGGGTGGAAGTTTGAGGAGTAACGTGATATTCACGTGGCCCTGGAAGGTCTCCCCACAAGATACGGATTAAGTACAGAAGGGGAAAAAGAGGGACTTTATCCAGGCGACACCTGGCAGACACCACCTTAACCAAGTGATCAAAGTTGATGTCACCAGGAATGGGACAAACTGACGTCATGTGCCCCATGATACGTTGCACTGAGAAGGATGCAGCCCCACCGCTGTGGTTCTGCCAAAAGTGCACAGCTCAGATCTCATCATGAGGAAGCATTGGGAAAATCCAAACTGAGGGACGTTCTATAAAATACCTGGCCTGAACTCTTCAAAAATATCAGAGTCACAGGGGCTTCCCTGGTGGTACAGTGGTTAAGAATCCGCCTGCCAATGCAGGGGACACAAGTTCGAGCCCTGGTCTGGGAGGATCCCACATGCTGCGGAGCAACTAAGCCCGTGCGCCACAACTACTGAACCCGCGAGCCACAGCTACTGAGCTCACGTGTCACAACTACTGAAGCCCGCAGGCCCCAGAGCCTGGTCTCCGCAACAAGAGAAGCCACTGCAATGAGAAGCCCACGCACTGCAATGAAGAGTAGCCCCTGCTTGCCACAACTAGCGAAAGCCTGCGCACAGCAATGAAGACCCAATGCAGCCAAAAATAAATAAATAAATTTATTTAAAAAAAAAAAGTCAGACTTACAAAAGACCAAGGAAGGAGCTGTTCCAGAATAAGAGAGACTAAAGAGGACAAGTAAATGTAACGTGGGATCTGGATCTCTCCCCACCCCCTAAAGTGCTACGGAGGGCATCACTGGGGCAGTTGGGGAAACCTGATTATGACTGTGGATTGGATAATAGCATTGCACCAAAGCTAATTTCCCGATTTTGATCATTGAACTGTGGTCATATGAAAGAACGTTCTTATCCTTAAGAAATACCCGCTGAAATACTTCGTGGTAAAGGGGCATCATGCCTACAACTTACTCTCAAATGGTTCAGAAAAAAAAAAAAGTGGGCATGTGTGTATACAGAGAGAGAAAATGCAGACTTGCATTTGATAAAATGCCAATCGAAAGATTCCAGTTTATTGTACTTTTCTTGCAACTTTTCTGTCAGGTTGAAACTATTGCAAAATCAAAAGTTTTAAAGAAATCTAAAAAGCCTGGCTCCCTGCTCTCTCCTGCCTGCCTCCATCCACCCCATTCTACCCCTGCACCCGCCTAGAGATGGCTTTGATTGTTTTATTGTAAATCCTTCCAGAGTTTCTGTATGCAAATACAAACAAGAATGAATAACATGCTCAATTCCACCCTTCTTCCCACAAAAGGGAGCATGGTCTGCATGTTATTTTTTTCACTTAGCTAAATGTGGCTGAGTGGGGGCTTGTCCACATCAGAACACAGGAACCATCCTTCTTTTTATCCCCACCCCCGCTACCGGGTCCAACATCTCCTTTAAATAATCCCTAGTAACTCGCACCCACCAGCGCTCAGGTGTGCCTGGCACAGCGCTGGAGGCGCAGCTGCTACAGATTCTTCAATCCAACCATCCCCCGAGGCCACCAACCCTCTGGGCCAGGCCAGAAGTCATCCCTCTGCCTTGGGCCTTTCACTGGCTCCCAGCTCTGACTTGGCTAACTCCATTCTCCACCAGGATGGGGGGAATCAGTGTAAAAGTAAAGCAGGCCTCATGGCTCCCCTGCTTAAATTGTCCCCGTGGCTGCCCTCTGGGCTCAACAAAATCCAACTCCTCCTCACCACCTGCACAAGTGCTGCAGGAGCTGGACCAGCTCATCAATCCCACCTGGTCCCCCCAGCCTCTCTGCCACCCTGGTGTTTTTCAGCATCGTGGCAAGCTTATTCCAGCCCCAGAGTCTTTGCACTTGCTGCTCCCTCGCGAGGCTGGAGCTCTCTTCTCCAGGTCTCCGTTGGAATGGGCGCTGGGCTGCAGCTCTCCTGCCTTATCAGAGGGTGCCCTACCCCATCACTCTCTAGTAGGCGCTCTCTTTAATTCCATCTTGGCACGTCACTGTAGGAAAGCAGCTTATTTAATCACTTGTTTGTTTTCTGTCTCCCCTGCTAAAACATTAGTTCCCTGAGTGCAGGGACTGTCTCTCTGTTCAGGGCTGTAACCCTGGGGCCTAGAACAGGGCCTGGCACACACGGGGCTCATCAAAACCGATTGGATGGGCATCCCTTTACAGTCTCCGGGGAGGAAGGCGCTGTCATCACCCTGTTTTAGAGGCAGCAACTGGGGGTCCGAGAGGCGGAGAGCCTTGCTCCAAGGCCTTGCGAGCCAAGGGCATGAGCCTGGTACCTGACTCCCAGAATGATCAGAGCCTCGTGCACCCACGTTGAATGCCAGCTGGGAGTTTCCATGAGGCCCATCCCTCTGGGAGTGTGTGAAATCAATTATTCATTCACCATCAATGTCAGCACCTACTACGGGTGGATGTATGACACCCAGGGACGTGGGACACAGTAGGCCTTCAGCAAATTGACGCCCAAGCCCCCAGCCCCCCACCGACTCCCTAACTTCCCTTCAGGGAGGCCAGCTACAATTTGGCGATTGTTAGAGAACTTTTTTTTTTTCTTTTGGGAGGAAAGCTGCAAGTCATTAAGGGCTGCTCCGGCCTGCGGGTCACCATTTCCTGTTTAGAAGAAAGAATCATCTCTCCTTTGGAACACGAAGCTCCCCCGCCCCCGGCCTGACTCTGGGGCTCTGGGACGCCCGCTCAGCTCCCCGCAGGAAACTGGCACCTTCGGCACCTTTTGTGCTCAAAAAGGACACTCATTTTCTCCTGGCCCCAGGAGGGCCCCAGAGGTGAGGTCACCATGACAGCCTGCCGGGAGTGAATTATCTCAGCCCGGGACGCAAGCTGACCGTCTTCCCGTCCTGTCCTGTCCTCGAGCAGGAAGCAGAATGACCCCTACCCTTTGGCCTGGCTTCTCACCCTCCCGACTCCAGCCAGCCAATTTCCTTGCATCAAAGGCCATTTGGTACCCAGGGGCCAGACAGAGGTGTGGGTCTGACAGGGAGGCCAGAGCGGGGCCTGGAGCCCTTGGAAACAGGAAGGACGTCCTCTGTCCCCTTCTTGCTCGTTGCATTCCACTCCCTCATCTGGGAGCAGCGCTGCTCCCTCCCCAAAAGACCTGCAGTGCTGGGGAAGGCCCCACAGCAGGCCTAGCTGCTAAGACCCAGGAGCCCGCTTCTCGCCCTGTGGGCCTGGTCGGCTTCAAAACAGGAGCACGAGAGGAGTAAGCGCCGCAGTGTAGAGACCACTAAGAAACCTGCACACACAGCCCTACTGCTCACTGGCCCACAGGTGTTTCCCAACCTCCGCATCGGACAGGACATCCAGGCTCGGAGGAAAACCCATCTGCACAAACAAGGTCCCTGACAAACCCAGAGGTCCAAAGCCATGTGATGTTTAAGAGGCCAAGATTTAAGGCTGTGTCAGGAGTATCTGAGCTCCACGAATCCCTGCCCCCTCCTCCCTCCCTAAGGGCCCTTTAAAATACCCACTCCACTATAAAACCAAGTAGACTTTTTTATATATAAATTAACCACTTTATTGAATATCAATAAACCGAACATATAACTATACAAAACGTTTCCTTAGTACAAAATGTCGCTTGCAATATAAATACCAGTGTACCTTTAAAAATGTAAACATCTTCCTCCCGGGCCCACCTGTCGGGCCCCCGAAAATAGTTCCGGGAGACACATCAGTGGAGCCGAAGCACCCCACTTGGGCCCCGGACAAGTGAAGGCAATTATTCACAGTCCCTTTGGAGACGTTGTTAAATTGCCTGTGAAACAGGTGCCACCATGACAAACAGGAGGCTGAAATAGCTGCCCAGGCCCTAGGGCATCCTGGGGTCTAGACGCCGTCCTTGTGTCAGGGACCACCCCCGCGAGTGCACCTGGGGGTGGATGTTTGCATAGTTAGTTGCACCTTCTGGAGGGGGTGGCCTGAGGGTTCCTGTAGGGGAGGCTGGGGTCCCCTGAGTGGGGTGGGAGCTTCTCATCAGTCTGCTGGCTTTTGTCCTGGAGCTCAAAGCAGCTGTATCCAAACAGCTCTGGATACACAAACCCACGCAGAAAGGCCAACTCCAGAACACTCTGGAGCAGCGGCTGCCAGGAGGGGGTCTCTGCTGCAAGCCACTCTCCCATCAGCCGTCCACAGAAAGGCCCCCCTCAGAGCCCGGTGAGGCGCTCAGAGCAGAGGACTGGGAAATGGTCCTCAGAGTCCTGGGGGGCCAACGCAGCCAGAAGGCGGAGCTCAGGAGGGAACTCTGCGGCAGCGAGAAGGATGCCGGGTCCTTCCTTCTGGAGTTGGGGGAGGCCACTGCATGGTGGGGGGAGGGCCCGGAGAGGCGCAAGGAGCCTTGAGAGTCAGCGGGGCCCCCCTGAGCAGCCTGACTCTTGGTGCTTGTGGAGCAGGGACATTCGGGAGAAGGTTCTGGAGCACGTCTTGCACTGGTACTTTTTGACATCCGAGTGGGTCTGGAGATGGGCCCGCAGGTTGGAGCGGTCAGCGAAGGCGCGGCTGCAGTGGGGGCAGGAGAAGGGCTTTTCGCCTGGGGAGAGAAGACAGGAGGCAGCTGAGTGAGACTCAGCCACTTGGGAGAACAGCTGATGTCTACTGAAATCCCCACCCACCCCCGGCTCACCCCAACCTTGAGGAACTCCTGCGACCCAGAAAAGCCAGGCCATTCAGTGTCCAAAGGCCTGGATTTGGCAGGGAGCGCTGCTGCTTCCCACTGTGTGGCCCTGAGCAAGTCAGCTGGCTTCTCTGAGCCTCCATTTGCTCATCTGTAAAATGGAGCTGTTCATCCCCCACTCATAGAGGCTGGTAATTGAGAGAAGGTTGAATCAAGTACTTTTCCTGCCCTGCCAGCAGGAAGTGCTCAACAATGACAGTGATGGCAACTGTGTTTGCTGAACACTTTGTGCCAGGGACAGTGGAAGCATTTTACACTATCTCATTTAACCCCACCTTTGTCCTGAGTTTAGAGATGGTGAATCTGAGGCACAGGGAATATGCAGCGTCTCAGCAAGAACCAAATAGCCCGACTCCAGCGTCCTTGATTTTAACCACTACACAGACTGCCCCTCAGTTAAGGGGGCTGTAATGGGTGTTCCTTATTAACCCCTGGATTTACTTCCTCTTGGAGACAAAGCTTAAGAGTCAGCCTTAAAGCCCCACCCCACCCCCATCCCCCAGCAGGTCACTCCTTTATCCTGCTTCCCCATCAACTCGGATCACACTCAGGGTAGTTTCAAGTCTGTCCGACCCCCAATCAGACTGAGTCCCATGAGGGCAGGATCCCACCCCCCGCCCCAACCCCGAATCCATTCCAAGCTTCCAGCCCAAGGCCCAGAACCCCCAAGAGGCTACAGAAACCTTTTACCTTATGACTTATTTTTTTAAAAAAACCCCACCTGTGGCCCTCATTCACCTGCCCGGCCAGGCTGTATTGAGAAGAGTCTTGCACTCGGGGCTGGGTACACAGTGAGAGCTCAATAAATGCTTGTACAACAATAAGTCTTTTTTTATAAAGGTCTCAGAAGAGCCTGACTCCTCAATCACCACCAGAAAACACCATTCACCAACTTTTCATAATTCCTGCCCCAATCAAGAGACTGTAACTCACATTCCAGAAACGTCAAATGCTGCAGCATTTCCCAAATAAAGTCAGAAGGGTAACGCATTAAACAAATACTAATCAGGCTCCTACCACAGGCCAGGCACTATTCTGTAATACTGAACAGTCTTTTCCAGAAGAAACTACATTCTCCTATCCTTCCATTCCCAGCCTTATATGCCCCTAGGCCAAGGCCCTCTAGTTGAATCCCAGTGCTGGAATTGAGAGCTGGGAATGAATGAATTCCAGCAGCCTCCTGGGTGCCTGGGGCGCTGCGCTGAGCAGGGAGGGCGGGGTCCAGAAGTCAGATGCCTGCGGCCCACTGTGGAACCACGTTCATGGGCTCAGTCTCCTGGGGCAGGTATACAAGGAAACAGGCCACCGGCAGAGAGCAGGGACCTAGCCAGAGGATTGGGGAAGGGACACCTGAGTAACCTGCTCTGCCGTTATTGAGCTGCCTCTGCATACCAGGCCGGAAGGGTTTGATGACTGCAGTCTACGAGGTCCAAGGGAAGTTCCTCCTCATTCACACACTCCTTTGTGAACTCAGGGCCCATGCTATGCAGGTCTGGAAAAGGGGAAGGAGTCCTGTAATCCCCACTGCCCCCTCACCCCCTTGGCCGAGGTGAAGGAGCCCTGGCTCCAGCCTATGGGCTGTGACTTGGGAAAGTGACTTCCTTCTCTATGCCTCAGTTTCCACACCTGTAAGATGGGGTTTATGACGGCACCTCTCTCTTAGGACTGTTGGTGGATTTACCGCCTTGACACAGGTGAAGGAAGCCCTGAGCACCACGCCTTCCCCCGCCTCCCGCACTGCCAAGTGCTCAGTGAACGTTATCTTTATGTTTCTTATGATTAGACACAAACCTGAACAAAGGGGCAGGCTTGATGGGATGTGAGGGGTGCAGCAGGAGGCAGTAGACCTCCACCCCTCGCGGATTCCCCTCCCCAGCCCAGCCACGTCTTTATGGTGCTCCTGGAGTGTGAAATCGGCACCAGACCGGCGGGACAAAGGCCGCCGAGGGGGGCAGTGTACATGCGATACTCCCTGGATTAAAGCGGCCTGACACACTGCGGGCCAGCAGCTGCGGCCCGGAACAGGTGCTGGGCACCGCTGCCCCGTGCACCTGCTCCACCCCCCAGCCCCGCCTCCTGGGCGCACCATTAAGGCACACAATGGGAGTTGATGAGGATGGCACTGGTGCATTTCAACAGGCTTTTTGTGTCTGAGCCATGCCTTTACATTAAAATAATGTCCGAGTGGGAGGGGAAAGAAGCTGAGGGGCCCAGGGGAGCATCTGAGGGCTTCCACTCCTCCCAAATAGAGACCCCATCAGCTGGGCAGGCACCCAGGACAGAGGACAGGCAGTTGGACCCCTCCATGTTAAAATCAGGGCTGTTTGTGCACCAAGTAAGAGACATGGGTAGTAGCCACAGTCTGCAAGCTGTGGAGGATGCCTCCCCCCGCCCCCACCCCCGTAGGAGTAATGATGACACCAGTAATGCCTGCAAAATGCCAGGCTTCACAAACCACCTCACTGACCCTCACGGCTCACTCAGAGGTCAGCCACCGGATGAGGAAATGCCACAACTGAGTCTCCAACCTGGCCAACCTGACCCCCAAAACCAACAGTCATGACCCTTGAACCCTCTTCTCCCTCAGCAGACACTCTCCAAAGAGCAGCCCCAAGCAGGGTTGCCTCCACCATTCATGTTCTGAAAAGGTGGAGTGGCTACCTTTTCTGCATTTCCAGAAAGCTAAAGACTAGAACAGGCTCCATTTCATAATTTTCTACACATTCAGCATTGCATTTTTTGAAACATCGAGACATAATTGTGTTTTCTGCCAGCAAAGGTGTTCCCGGGTCTGCATGATAGGATTAAGATTATCTCTTCAGCAGTGTGAGTCGGGGTGGGGAGAGCAGATCTGAGAACCATGATGATATTATAAAGCGATTAAGGAGCCACTGAATCTAGACAACCCCCTATGAAATGCTACCATAACCCACCCTGTAAGATTATATTATAATCGGAGAGGCTCAGAGCGTTAAATCACTTGCTCAAAGACACACAGCATGGAAGCAGAATGAATACCAACTATGATTTTTGTGTGTACTGATCATGTACCAAGCACTGTCCCAGGTGATTTCTGTATGCTTTCTTTCATTTAACCAGAGCAAAAACCCTACAAGGTGTTTCTATGCTCATTTCACAGAGGAGGGTACTGAGGCGAAGAGAGGTGAAACAGTAGCCCAAAGTTTGGGGAAGATCCCAAAGCAGGATTCAGAGGCAGGTGGGGAGTCTGACAACATCCTGTCTGGCTGGGGGGGGAGGCGGGTGGGGGAAGGTGGAGCAGGGTGAGCCCCTTCACACCTGGCCCCAACAGCAAGGTGTTGGTTACACCTTTCCCATACCCAGCTCCAACCCATTTGGCTGAGGAACTGAGCCTGCAGAGGGACTTGTAAAAGTTATCTCCTTAGCCCATCTGCTTAGTTGATGAATGAATGAATGTTTCTGCCAAACTTTTCAGAGCCAGGCCCCTGAACTCTTGAGCTAGGAGTCAGGAGACTGGGCGGGGGTGGGGGGTGGGGGGCTCAGTTTCCACAATCTGAAAATAACAGCAAACCCATCTTACAAGAGCTGGTAGCAAAGGCAGTGGGACAGTGAGAAGGGCAGCCAGCCTGCAGGGGTACTCACCAGTGTGGGTCCGGACGTGGCCCTGCAGCAGCCAGGGCCTGGAGAAGGCCTTCCCGCAGGTGCTACAGACGCAAGGCAGCGTGTGGCTTCTGATGTGCATCTTAAGGGCACCCAGACTGATGTACTCCTTGTTGCAGTATTTGCAGTTGAAGGCCTTGCGAGACTGGGGGTCCTTGGCCACGGAGAGCCCAGCCAGCTGCTTGGGCAACTGGCCCAAGCCTGGGAAGGCAGCATAACCCTCGGCCTCCAGGGAGGAGGCTGAGGTGGAAGAGAAGGACGAAGGAGCCGGTGAGGGTGGGCTGGGGGGCTGGGAGCCTTTCCCGCTGTCCTCGTCAGACAGGGAGGTCAGCTCGACGGCCTTGGGGATCTCCTGGGGCAGAAGAGAGGCCCAGCCAATCGGCTGGGCTTGGGGTGCCAGGAGAGAGTCCCAGATGAGCGTAGGCAGTGAGGCCGTGGGATTGAGGACCTCAGGCGGCGGGATGGCTGCCAGCAGGTGGGCCTGGTCGTAGGGCTGCTGAAAAGTGAACTCTGGGGGGAGACAGGGAAAAGGGCAAGGTCAGGGATTCGATTATTCAGTCAGTCAGCAAACGTTAGCCTGATGTGGGCCAGGGGCTGAGTGGGGCTGGCACTCAATGCTTAGTAGATGAATAAAAAAGATTCATGACCAGGACAGACAGGTTCCTGCCCTGGCAGAGCCCCCTCCTCAGCCAGGTCACCTGGTTCTCCCATCTCAACCTCCAGATCTTACAGGAAGGACCCCCCCCTTCCCCAGCTCCAACTCAAGGAGGTCATTCTCAGGTCTCCTTCCTCCTGCGGTGCCCAAGTCCCCAGCCTGAGGCAAGACCCCCAGCTCCCAGGCCCCTAATCTCCCCCGCTGCCGAGGCACCACCCCTGTCCCCCTTCCATACACATCTCTTCTCCCACCCCCTCCCCCAAATCCTCTGGACTCCGGACTCTTTCCAGCCCCTGGCCGGCGTCTATCCAGACACAAGCCGCCTCCTCTCACTTCTGTGCTCTCGAGGCGCCCGGCTTCTCGGCGGTTAATTAGTCCCCTCAGCCCAAGACCACCGGCCTCTAAAAGCCCTCTCCCAATCTCCCGGATCCACCTGCCCCGGCCTATTCACACCCAGACTGTTATCTTTTGACTCGACTTTGGCCCCTCGACTTTGGCCCCTCGATTTTGTCCCCAAGCGCCCTGCCTCTCAAGTGCCCCCCATGTAGCCTTCGCCTGCCTCCCCCAAACTCCCTGGGGTCCGGCACCCCGTCCACTCACCTGGAGAAGAGTCGTGGAGCTCGCTGTAATTGGGTCTCCGGCGGGAGCAGGCGGACTTCCTGACGAGGAAAGAGCGCGGCATGGTGGCCGAAGCACCGAGGGTAGCCGGGTCGTGCTGGGATCCCAAGACGCTCCACCCGCGAGGCCGTGCAACTGCGCTATGCGTGGATACTGGCCGCCAACTCCCTTAAGTACGCCAGCCGCGGGTGGGCGGGGCCTCCTACGGCCGCGCCCCTTTGTCACCTCCGCGCCAATCGAGGCGCGCCTTCGCTGGAGGCCACGCCCCAAGCAGGTGCGCCGGGGTCTGGCGGGGCTCGCGCCGCGTGGCGCTGGGAGCCGGGAGGGGCCGCTCGGGCGCTGGGCCTAGGGGCTGCACTCATCTCCCGGCTGCGGGCTGCCGGGGGCGGGGCGCCGGGAACCCCGGACTAGGCGGGACCCCCTTCGGAACCCGAGCTCCAGCCAGCCCGACGCGGCACGGTCGCCCGCCTCTGGCGCCCCCTGGCGCCGCGCGCCGCGGGTCTGGACACCTGACGTTCCGATACTGCCACCGCCTCGGGTTTGGGAAGGGCGTGCCTTCGCCCGTAAGGTGACTCGCAAAGAGCGTGGGATTGACAAGGGACAATACACAGTTCGGGGACGGAGAAGAGCAGTGGACTTCTGCACGTGGTTGCTGACTGTGCAGTGCCACAGCCTTTTTTGCAAAGCAAACGGGCATCATCTAGGAAAATGCATTCGTCCCCTCAGTGTTTACTGAGTGCCCACTAACATGCCAGGCACTGTTACCGGAGCTGGGGGTACAGCCCTGAACAAAACACTCGGGGTCTCTGCTGAAGAGTAGCTCCCCGTCCGGCGGAGGAGACAGACGAAGTAAACAGACAATTCCAATGCAAAGGGAAGTGTGCTTTGATGAGGGGAGACCACAGGGCACTGTGACAGTCAAGAGGCGGGTCACTTGACAGGGGGTCGGGGGGGGGTGCCACTTACCAGAGGAAGTGAAGAAATACCGAGGGGAAAGGCCTGAGGTTAGAATCAGTAACTATTTCAGAGCCACTGAGAGCAGCTCTCAGGGCTGGGGGTGGGGTGGGCAGGGCTGATGGGTCAGATCTGCCGGGCCTCCAGGGCCTGGAGGAGTTTGGACTTTGCCCCAAGGGCACTGGGGAGCCAAGGAAGAATTTTCAGCTGAGGAGGGACCTGTTTAGAATGGTTGAGAAAGAGTACTCTGGGCAGGTGGGAGAAAGAAGCGGGGAAGGGTGGGGCTGAGGTGGTCTCCTCACTTGTCTGGGGACATCAATACTGTGCCTAAAGGACCTAATGCTGGGCTCCAAGGGGGGCACTGACTGATTCATTGTGGGGTGGGCCCAGGGGAGGGACACTTCATCCTCAGCTCTCCTGTGAGCCCACCAACTTTGAGGGCCATGACCCGCCTGGAGTGGGGTTGTGGCACAGAAATAAATCCACAGGTCTTGCCCACGGGTTTCCACCTGTGAAGCAAGGACGATGAAAACCTGTAAGTCCCTCCACTCACCACCTAGAATGAGGGCAGGGACAACTGTCTGTTTTGGTCATCAGGTGCTGGGGATAACAGCTGTGAACAAGACAATCCTTACCATGTTCTAACTGGTGAGGGGAGGGTAAGGTAGGGGAGACAGGCCATGCACAGTCATTACGAAGAATATAGCCTCTTCTACATCTGTTTACTTTCAATCACGATTTTCCACATGCATCCAGAGGGAGGAGTAAGGCTGTGTCTCTCTGCTCAAAACCTCCCATGTTCCTATCTCACCCAGAGTAAAAACCAAAGTCTTCACCATGGCCCTCCACCCTGCTGATCTGACCTCTGCTGATCTTGTCTTGAGCCACCCTCCTCCTTCCCCCTGCACAATGATACCACCCTTCTTTCTGTTCCTCCGCATCCCAGCCCTTGCCTACCACAGGACCTTGGCACCTGCCGTTCATCTTCCCTGCCCCCTAAATCTCTCTCCCCAGATCTTCACCATGTTGGCTCCTTTTCTGTCTTTGTTTCAGCATTAACTTCACCAACTGCTC
The DNA here is from genome assembly GCF_965194805.1 of Balaenoptera borealis. Taxonomy (NCBI): domain Eukaryota; kingdom Metazoa; phylum Chordata; class Mammalia; order Artiodactyla; family Balaenopteridae; genus Balaenoptera; species Balaenoptera borealis. The sequence goes on from NC_138872.1 coordinate 11,736,251, forward strand.
AGCCTCATTAGTAATGAGAGAAATGCAAATTAAAACCACAGTGAGATACCATTTCACACCATCAGAAAGATAAAAAGTTAAAATTTGGTCACTAGCAAGTGTTGAGGGTGTGAGGACAGCAGGACTTTCGTTCCATGCTGGCGAGAGTGTCATAGGTACAAGCCACTTTGGAAAAGTTTGGCATCAGCTAATAACAGGTGACTCTCCTCCTAGCAATTCTACTTCCAGGCCAACTGCATCCCAGAGGTTCTCAGCCCTGGCCGCAGATTAGATTCCCTCAGGGAACACCCTAGCCTGGGCCCCACCCCCAGAGCCATCCTGATTTGATTAGTCTGGGTGGGACCCTCTGGTATTAGCATTTAAAAAAACTCCTCAGGTGATTCTAGTGAGCGGCCAAGGTTGAAAACTGCTGCCAGCCCTAATCCCAGAAGAAACAAGAGAATATTCATTGCACCGTTGTTCCTAATAGCAAAACAAAAACAAAAACAAAAAACAAAAAAAGTGGAAACAACCCTAATGTTCTAATGTTTATCAAAGGATTAATAAACTGCAGTTCATTCCCATAATGGAACATAGACAGCAATAAAAACAAACTGCAACTCCATGCAACAACAGGGATAAATCTCAAAAACATAATGTTAAGCAAAAAGAACCAACTCACATGCATACAGTTAGTTGGATTTACATAAGGTTCAAAAGCAAGCAAACGCAACCCTTTATTGTCTAGGAATGTATATGGAGGCGGTAAAACTATAAAGAAAAGCAAGGAAATGTTTAATACAAAATTCTGGAGAGTGGTTAGCTGGGGGAGAAGGTGCTTCTAGAGTTCTTGATAAAGTTGTTTTAAGCACAGAAAGATATTTATTAGTAGTCTTGAAACTGTACAGTAGACAATTTAAACACTTTTGGTAAGAATGATATATTTAACACAAATTTTATGTCACCTCAAGGGAGGCTTGCCTGATCATCCCAGCCAAAGTAGCACCCTGCCCCACTCACAACATCACTGTTTATTGCATTACCCTATTCAATTATCTTCAAAGCTCTTAGTAGGGGCTCAAGTACTTGGTGAATGACTGATTACTGGCTGTACCTCCTCCTGGGTCACCCTGTGCGAGTTACCCAGTCTCTCGGAGCCTCAATTTCCTCAACTGTGAAAGGTGGGTGTTCTGTCTCCTGGAGATGTCGGGATGGGCAGAGTCCAGAGGCTGGTACTCAAAACACCATTGCCTGGGCCTGCCTCTCTCCATTTTCCTTCTGTCGGTCACCTGCGCCCTGGAGGAGGTGTAAGGTGGGGGAGGGGCCTTTCTCAGATCTGGGCTGTCCCCTCCCTTCCTATTGAACTGTCCCGGCGGTTTCTCCTCCCAGGTCACCCTCACAATCCTCCCTCCAAGAGGCGGCGGAGGCTGCGAGGTGGGAGGGGGCTTTGGGCGAGGCGAGGCCCTGGGCGGCGAGCCAGCTCCCGGAGGTACGGTCCCGGCCTCCTTGCAGGTGAAGGCGAGGCGACACTTTTGATGCTGTGGTGTCAGGTCCTCCCGGAAATGGACTGGCTCTGCGGCTAGGCTGCAGCGGACCCGGCCGGCCCAGCCCTGCCCACGGCCCTACGCTCCGGGGCGCGGCCCTGCGGCGCCCTCTGCTGGCCGTCACGTGGGGCCGGGTGCACACGCCTTTAACGAGGATGAAAACTGGTACAGCTGCCTTGGAGAGCAGTTTGGGAATATCTAATACGGCCAGGAAAGGCCTCTGAGAGAAGATAAATTTGAATAAAGGCCTGCATTTTCCACGGGTGTCCATCCCCCACTAAAAGAACAATAACTAAAAATGTGAGGTACAACCCAACCAAACAAAATAGCGTCCCTCCATCCCAGATCTCCATTTCCCTCTGCAAAGGTAACTAAATACTTTTACCAGTGTCTTGTATGACCTTCCAGAGATGGTTTTTATAGAGACAAGGAGATATATGCATATGTGAATATAATATGTACCTCCCTTTTTTATGGAACACAAATTGGAGCCTATACGCTAGCCTACTTGCTTTCCTCCCAAGTAACTATACTGCGTGTCCTGAAAGTTGTTCCAATCAAAGTTGTTCCATATCAAAGTTGTTCCACATCATCCACATGTAGCTCCCTTCATCTGTTGCAGGGCTGCAGACTTTTTCATTGCATGGATTATACCATAATCACACAATTTATCTAACAAGGGGACTTGTGATAGGCATTTAGATTAGAATATAATTTTTTGCTACTACAAACAAGGTGGCAATTTCAATGAATGTCTTGTACACACACCTTTGACCTGAAGTGTAAAGATATGTTATAAAAAATGTTGAGGGAATTCCCTGGTGGTCCAGTGGTTAGGACTCTGCGTTCTCACTGCCAAGGGCCCGGGTTCAATCCCTGGTCAGGGAGCTAAGATCCCAAAAGTCATGTGGTGTGGCCAAAAAAAAAAAAAAAAAAAAAAAAAAGGTTGATACATTTGTCCAAATGTCCTCTAACGAGGTTAAACTAAATTATACTTACCAGCAGGGAGGTGGGGGCCCTTCTCAAAACCTGGTGGAGGCAGGGTATTGTCAAATTTTTTTTATCTTTTCCCATCTGATAAGGGAAAGTGAGATCTCCTAGTTACAATTTGCATGTACATGATTGAAGCATCTCTTACATACTCCAAAGCCATTTCCTTTTCTCCATGTCCTGAACTATCCCTGTGAGTCTGTCCTTTGGTCACTGAGTTGATGAACTTCCTAACTGATAAATACTCTTTGTATATTATGCCAACTGGCCCTGTTGATTATTAGATCATTAATCAGTGAGTGGATCAATCAGAGCGGATCAATCAGAGTGGATCAATCAGAGAGTTAATCTCGACCGGGAAGAAGACATTGTCCATGGGAATTTCAATGAATGAATCAAGGCTCAACCTCCACCCTTATCCTTGATTTAAAAAAACAAAACCTCTTGAGTGTCTCCCACTTGCCTGAATGCAAATAGTGATTCAGCCTCGGGCCTTGACTCAGAAGGCGCTCTGTCACCATCCCAGGATACAAAAGGCTTTCAAGGGAAGTTTTTGGGTCCAAGTCCATTGGGCGTGGCCGAGTTGGGGGCTCCAAGAAAAGATGGATAAGCCCTTTTTGTTCCCATTTACTGAGCACCTGCTGTGTGCCAGGCTCTGTGCAGGAGCCTCACCCACACAGGTGCCCCTTTAGCACCCCCAAGTGGTATTTGACGCTCCTGCACTGGAGCCAAGGCCCACATAGGACCAGTTGATACATTACAGTGCAGTCAGATTAGCCACCTGTCAGAAAGAAGGAAACTCTAGATGTAATGGATGTGGAATCATATCTAGACATGAAGTGGTAAAAAGCAAGGTGCAGAACAGCATGCGCAATGTGATGCCATTTGCATATAAAGAGGGAGAAATATGTGGGTATTTCTTAGAGACACAGAAACAACCATTGGAGGGAGAACTAGAAACTGGTCACAGGGGGATTGTCTCTGAGGAGGGGATCTGGGTGGCGGCCGGGCAGGAGTGGGAGGGAGGTTCTTTACTATCTGCCCTTTCCTGTGTCTTAAAATTTTTTTTAATCATTTGCAAGTATTAACCTCATTAATTATTTTTTTGGGGATGGCCATGCCTCGCTGCATGTGGGATCTTAGTTCCCCGAAAAGGAGTAGCACCCGTGCCCCCTGAAGTGGAAGCGCAGAGTCTTACCCACTGGACCGCCAGGGAAGTCCCTAACCTCATTAATTCTTTTTTTTTTTTTTTTAATTTATTTAATTTTGGCTGCATTGGGTCTTCATTGCAGCGAGCAGGGGCTACTCTTCTTCGCTGCGGTGCGCAGGCTTCTCATTGCGGTGGCTTCTCGTTGTCGAGCACGGGCTCTAGGCGCGCAGGTTCAGTAGTTGCGGCGCACGGGCTTAGTTGCTCCGTGGCATGCAGAATCTTCCCGGACCAGGGCTCGAACCCGTGTCCCCTGCATTGGCAGGCGGGTTCCCAACCACTGCCACCAGGGAAGCCCTAACCTCATTAATTCTTAATAGGGTAGCAAAAGTTGTCCATCATGGAGGACCTGTTAAATATATAACAGTCCAATCAATGGAATATTTTGCAGCTGTTGAAATGTTGAAGCCTGTCTATGTACATAAAAATGCTCCAAGGCTCCCATCTCTCTCATAGGAAAAGCCAAAATATTCACACCACCATGAGGCTCTGCGGGACTGGGCCCCCTGTGGCTCCTCTGACTTCACCTCCCCGACGAGGCTCCAGCCACAACGGACCACACCAGGCATGCGCCAGCCTCAGCACCTTTGCATGTGATGTTCCCTTTCTGTGGAATATCTCCCCCTCCCCCCACCCAGACGGCCACCAGGCTCAGCTCCTCACCTCAGGGAAGTCTCCTCCGGCACCACTTCATCCCCCACCTCCCCAGCCTCTCACACTCCTTACCCCCTCTCCTTGTTTGACTTTTCTCCCCAGCACTCAGCAAATATCTGACATCATGTATATTTTACTTATTTTACTGACTGCCCTTCAGACCAGAGGTTAGCAAACTACAGCCCCCAGGCCAAATCCAACCTGTGGTTTGCTTTTGTATGGCTCTTGAGCTAAGAACAGCTTTTATAGACAAACAGTGGCTATCAATTTGAGGAAAGGGAGTTCTACCTGGGCAGGAAGTATCTGTCTCCTTCACTGCTGTGACCTAAGCCTGGTTTATAGTAGGTGCTCAACAAATATTAGCTGAATGGATGAAAGAACTCATATACTTTTTTTTTTTTTTTTTGGCCACGCTGCGCAGCTTGCAGGATCTTAGTTCCCCGACCAGGAATTGAACCTGGGCCCCCTGCAGTGGAAGCGCCGAGTCCTAACCACTGGACTGCCAGGGAATTCCCACTTTTAAGTGAAAAAAATTCAGGTGAACAGAATATCTCAGAGGCTGCCTGTTGTGCAGAACTTAATAAATTATAAGTTTAGGCCCAGACTGTACAATTAGACCCAAGAATCTGGTTACTTCTGAGGAGGGAAGCAGACAGGGGTGGGAAGGAGATTTCTTTTTCTCCAAACCATTTCTGAAGGGTATGAATGTTTTATTTCAGATGCATGTGTCACCATTTCAAATAAAATACTTTTTCATGAAAAAAAACCCAACCACAAAACCCAAGCAAATACTGACTGCCTGCTGCTGAGACCCAGTTTCTTCATCTAGTAAATGGGGGTAAATAAGTAGGGTGACCAACCATCCTGGCTTGCCCAGGACCGAGCGAGTCCTGGGACGGTCCCAGGCAGCTGGGAAGAGGGGGTCTCCCTGGGTAAAAGGCAGTTGTCCAAGGCCTTGAGGGTGGTGGGTGGATGTGTGGGTGCTGAGTGGCGCCCTGAAGCTAGACCTCTCCACACCTGCTGGGCCGGCATCCCACCTGGAGGTCCACTGATGTTCCAGACCTGACGCAGGTCCCTGGATCTCGCTAAGGTGCAGAGCGCATCTTGCCTGGCTAATCATGCGTTTGCCAAAGGGGCTGACATCCGTTATCTCGCAGACTATCTCGAGCGCACTAATTTGCCTTGGCAGCCTCGCCCCTCGGACTGCACTGATATCGCCCTGTTATCTCCACTTCCTGACAGAAGGCTGAGCCTGTTTCCAGGTAAGGCCCCAGGGCCTCCTCTGTCCCCACCTGTGCCCACCTTTCGCACCTGGAGACCTTTGTGCATCTCTGGACCACTGAGTGTGGCAGATATTGCCAAGGAGGGGAAAGTGAGAACAAACTATTCCCTTAGGTCAAAGCTACCTTAGTCTCGGACTCAAAATAAAATCCAAACCCTGCTCTTGGCTGACAAGATGCTACCTAACCTGGGGCTCGTCTCCTCCTCTGTCCCCGCTGTTCACCTGCTCCAGCCTCAGTGACCTTCCTGCTTCCTCTTCATACAGGTTCTTGCCCATAGCAGGGCCGCTGCCCTTGCCGTGCCCTCTGCCCCCGACGGCCTTCCCCAGAGCTCTTCTCAGTTCATACAGCACCTCCCAGATGCTAATGTCATCTCCCTTGCCCACTGCCGCCACATTGGCCCATATGACCCCCACAGCAAGCCCTGAGTGGTAGGCAAGATTATCAGCCTCTTTTTATAGATAAGGAAACCGAGGCTCAGAGAGGTGACATGCTAACATGCCCAAGTCACAGTGAGCAAGCGATGGGATGTCCCTGGCCTAGCAGGCTAGGATATTGTAATAAATCAGCCAGACACAAACAAGCCCCGATGCTCGAGGAGCTCACAGGTGAGGGAGGAAGAGTGGTAACGGGCAATTCGCCAACCCCGAGGGACCCAGGTGAGTCAGAGGAGTGAGACTCTGACCGACTCCAGGCTGAGGTCACAAGGATGGGCAGGTGAGAAAGGGAAGTGAGAAGACATTCCAGGCGGCAGTGACCGCTGACCACCATGATTAAGAAGCCCAGGGGCAGACGAGTGTTCCAGGATGAGAAATGAGTTCAGATGGCAGAGGCTCCGGGGCCAAGAGAGCCCCAGGCCCCTTGAGCCCACCTCCCCCATGAGGCTCCAGCCACAACAGACCACACCAGGCGTGCTCCGGTCTCAGCGACTTGGCATGTGGTGTTCCCATTCTGTAGAATATCTTCCCCCCAGATGGCCCTTGCAGTTTTTGAGATTGCCAGTCTTTTTTAAAATTAGAAATGTTAACACTTTTAAGACATATATGCACATTACTGCAAAGCACAAAGGTGGGGTCCCGCCTAGCCCTACCACCTGTGGTTGTGTGACCCTGGATAGGTCCCTTCCCTTGAACTACAACTACCACGTAGGCTGGGACCTAGAACCTGGAAAAGCCACCCCAGAAGCCCTCCTCACAGGCACGTGTACACAGACACAGACACAGATACACAGACACCCAGACACACACACACACACCCTCTATCTTGATTTCACCTGGCTGTTCTCACTGATCTTGGAGATAGGGTTGCCAAATAAAATACAGATACCCTATTAAACTAGAATTTCATATAAACAACAAATAAGCTTTTAGTATCAGACTGCATGGAACAGAATTAATTCTTTACCTGAAATTCAAAATTAACTGTATCTCTTGTATTTTTATTTGCTAAGTCTGGCAGCCCTACTTGGAGACTGGCTCCGACCAGCACTTAGAGCACAATCTATATAACCAGTCCCCTGCTGATGATGGGCAATGAGGTTGCTTCTCATCTTCTGCTTACAATAGTAAGCAACAGTCCCATGATAATCCTTGCACAAAGGACACTGACCTCATCTACAATTGTATCTGTAGGGTGTGTTCCTAGAAGTCGCTTAGTCACTCTCTGCCTGAATTCCTGTGGCCAGGCTGTCAGGGCCTCCATGCCTCAGACCAGCTCCCTCTCAGTCTCCCCGGAGAGCAGCAACCCTTCTCTATCCCAGTCTCTCCCTCCACCTTGTTCTTTCTCCTTGTCTCTCTCCATCTCTGTCTCTTTCCCACTGTCTCTCTGGGAGTCTCTTTCTGACTCTGTCTCTCTCTCTCTCTCACTGTCTCACCTTGGGCATGTCTCTCTCTGTCTCCCCGGACTCTGCCTGCCTCTGTCTCTCTGTCTTTCTCCCTATTTCTGCCTCTCTCAACCTGTCTCCATTTGACCCGGCAGCTCTGTATATAAAATGCTTAGACGAGCAGGCAAGACATATTTGGAAGGATGCTCACTCTAGCACAGTCCATAACAGTTGTGAAAATTAATAAAGGGAAAGAAACCTCACTAAAATGGAGGTGGGAGGCCAGAAGGGGGAGCTCTCATGCATATGCCACTAGAAGTCAATACAAATCCCGACAGGGGATGTACCTTGCATCTCTGGCAGGAAGTGACGCTATTTTAGTAGTACCAGCAGGAGGAAGAAAGATTTTCTCCTTGCTTGACAATAGCTCGGCCATTGAGAGACTGTCACAATGCAGCCAATGACAAGGCACTATACTTTGAACTCCCAGTTTCCTCCAATGGACTTTTTGTTTATAACAGCCCCTCCCAACTTCCGCTTCTCCTCTATAAAAGAGTTTCCTCTCCTTTGTTTTACCAGACTCGCATGTGGTTTGCCATAGCTGCATGTCCCGATTTGCAATTCTTTGCTGCTCCTGGATAAACTCATTTTGTTGGTAAAATAACTGGCTGTATTATTGTTTTAGGTTGACACAGTCAAACTGGAAACAACCTAAATACCCATTGATAAATGAAGTATGGTCCATCCTCACCAGGAGCATCATGCAGTCATTAAAAATGACACCACAATGACAGGAAGGATGTTGAGAGATAGATCGTGGTGTGAAAAATGCAGGTTATAGGCCAGAAGGAAAGCATTTGCCCATTTTAAGTTTCAATCAAAAATATGGTGATCCAAGGACATGTAAGTATTTCATTAAAGAAATGATCACTGGTTGTCTGTGGGGTGGGATGAGGAGTGGTTTCCACTTTCTTTTTCAGATTTTTCTGCTTTACCTGTCTTCTGTTATTTTTTAAAACAATAAGCATTATAATTCTTAACATTGTGCATATTTGCTTTATCATTTTATTTATGTATTCATACACAGGCATGTATACTTTTCTTCTGAACCGTTTGAGAGTAATTTGATATGCTCTTCTATGCATATCTCCTAAGAATAAGGACATTCTCTATGTGACTGTGGTGTAATTATCAAAATCAGGAAATCTAACACTGATAAAATACTATTACTTGTTCCACAATCCATAGTCAAATGTCAGCAATTGGCCCATTAACATCCTTTAGGGCAACCCCTATCCCATCAAGAATCCAACCCAGGATCATGCAGCATTGCAGTTGGTTGCTTGCCTCTTTAGTCTTCTTTAATCTGACCTTGACATTTTTCAAGAGTTTCGAAGAATGTCCCTCAGTTTGGATGACTTGCCTGATGTTTCCTTATAATTAGACTCAGGTTAAACGTTTTTCTGCCAGGAACCTCGGAAGTGCTGCGTCCTCGAGTGCATCCCATCAAGTCACCCACGGTTTGTCCCATTATCGGGGATACTAAGTCTGATCCCTCAGTAAAGAAGGTGTCTGCTAGGTTTCTCCACTACAAAGTTACTAATTTTCCCTTTGTAAATAATTTGTGGGGTCATCATGTGAGACCAAACAGATAGCCTAGATGATTTTTATAAGCAGAAGAGTTAGCACTAAAGTCTTGTAAGAACTGAGCTTGTCCGCCTGGTTCTAACCATCAACTGAGCGGCTGCCCCACCCCAGCTGCAATAGTGTAACACTAGCCTGTGTACAGAATAGAATTTCCTACCCTAGCCTAAGGATGCGTTTTACCTGAGGCTCTTTTTAAAAGATACGGATTCCCAGGCCCCACCCACATCTGCCAATCAGAATCTCTAAGAGAAGAGCCTGAGAATCTATTTTGGAGCAACTGCCTCCCAGGTAATTCATGTCTTCAGGGCAAGTTTGGGAAACACTTCACTTAATAGTAGTACTTAGTCATCAAACATTTACAGCTGCTAGCTGCTTGGGTGAGGCTGAGCACTGCTGGGTGGTCTCAAGAATGGAGGAGAAAAACAGTAGTGGCACTGGTAGCTCACATTTATTAAGCACTTATTTTGTGCCAGGCCCCGTTCTAATGCTTGACGTGGATTATTTCAATAGATTTCCCACAACTCCGTGAGGAAGACATGTTTATTAACTCCATGTTACAGATGAGGAAACCAAGGCACAAAGAGATTAGAATAAGTTGTTCGAGGGAATTCCCTGGCGGTCCAGTGGTTAGGGCTCTGCGCTTTCACTGCCCAGGGCCCGAGTCTGATCCCTGGTCGGGGGACTAAGATCCCACAAGCTGCATGGCGCGGCCAAACCAAAAAAAAATTGTCCAAGGTCACACAACTAGATGCTGGGGACTGTGCAGTGTGCCTGAGACCATGCGTCTATTCACACCTCTATGCTGTACCACCGAGTCGCTCCTGTTCTGCTCGGGCAAATTACTCACCCTTTCCCTCCTCCACTCCATCATGTGTGTAATGGCAAGGCTGGTTAAGAGGATTCAGTCAGATTGACTTTTCTGGAGTATCCTGAATGACTGGTTTTGGTCACCTTTCAGGAGAGAAAGGAGGGAGGATTAAATAAAAATTATTTGAGGGCAGGCGCTGTGTCAGGAACCCGGGATGAGAATGATTATCTATTGTCGTTATTCCTGTACTCATTAACGCCCAGCTGAGTCTCATATGGGACATTCAGCAGATACCGCGGAAGGCCAGGGGATATTGAGAGAGGAAAAAAGGCAAGAGAGCTTCCAGGGATCACGTCGAGGGCCTGGGCAGGTCAGGTCCCCACCAGGCAGCAGCCATCTTACCTGCCCCCGGCCTCGCCCCTTCTGCCCGGCAAGTCCTGGCTCCTGCGCTTCCGGTTTGAGGACCCGCCTCCCCGCGCTGGACAGCGGGGCCAGCTTCTTTCAGGCTCTTTTCGCCACCGTACCGGCCCCTATTTCCGGGCTGGAAGAGTCGCCATGGAAAGGAAGTATCATTGTAAAAGGGCTCCCTTTAGTTCCATTTCAATTCTAGGAATATTTACTGAGTATACTCGGGGTCAAGTATGGAGGACAGTGGTGCACGAGACAGGTGTGGTCCTTGCCCTCAAGAGCTTTACTAGTGTGTGAGGCAGCCATTAAAACAAGTAACTGCGCAAATGATGATTTAATGACAAGGTGTGAGCTGCCTGGCATATAGCAGATGTTCAGGACATTATTCTGCTAATATACATTGACTGGGGTTTCCAGACTTAACGGATAAAAATACAGGACACCCAGTTAAATATGAATTTCAAACAAACAACAAATAATTTTTTAGTATGAATATTCCTGGTGTTCACTTCCTAACTTGGGGAAATTACACTCCCATGCAATATTACAGGAAAGGGAGAAGGCACAGGTGGAGAAGGGATAAAAGGTCTAGATGCTTCTGTAACCCTTTGGACTTCCGGCTTCTAGTTTCTTTATAACGTAGGAGGTATTTACTATTTATGAAATAGCTACCATTTATTAATCCCCTACCACGAGCACTTAACAGTCTGTAATTATACATTTGATTAGTGTATAAATCCCCAGTGGCTACCACAATCCTGGCTCATAATGGGTGCTTAGTAAACACCATATATGCCTGAATATAAGGAAATCAAAAAAGTTTTTTGGTCAAACTGAATGTGAGAGCTTTTACCACTGAAGATGAAATACTTCTAATGCCTACTTATTTTTAATTATACTATATTTAAAACAAGTGTAGAAATATATTGTCTAGTCATACATTTTAAGAAATAGTTTGATCCACATCCATCTTTGACATCAGAGTAATTGACAACATCAGAGTAACTTTCAGAGTTATTTAAGTGTCCCAGGCACGTCCTAGTCCTACTTGAGTTGCTTGAGCTGGCACTTCCTGTATCTTGTGCATGATGCTAGAAGTCTTACCCCAAGGCGTAGGTACCCATCCCTAAAACATCTGATTCCCCCACAGCTGCTCCTCTTGGAGTCTTCCCTTCAATTCAGAAAGATAACTCCACCCCCCAGTCATTCAAGCGCCAAACCTTGGTGTCATTCTCTCATGGCAACTCCTCTCTTGCTTTCACACCTTACCCTCAAAAAATATCTGACGGAATCAGACACCTTCAGCACCCATGGCTACACGGCCCCAAGCAGCCGCTGTCTCCTGCCCGGAACCACCAACAGCAGCCTCCCTGGTCTTTGCTTTCCCTCTTTCCCCGCTGTTGTCCCTTCTCCACATGTAGGAGACAGATCCTATTAAAACCTATTTAAATCGGGAGGGGGAAGTATTTTCCAGATGTCCTACAGCCAGCGGCAGAGTGCAGCACGGAAACACGCCCATGACCTCAGATCTTCACGTGTGGAACCCTCTACTATGATGTCTCAGGGTTGCCGCTAAGGCACCTGAAGTCGTTTCATGGAACATGGCCACTTCTTGCCTCACGGGAGCTCCCAACATGGGGGGCGGGGTTCGGCGGGGAAGGGGGTTCGTTCTCCAGACAAGACAGGCCCGGTGAAGCCTGCCGGCGAAGTGTCAGAGCTGAGATCAGAGCCAGATGGGACTCACTCGTGACAGACAAGACCTTCCCCTTAAAAAGAGCAACAATCTTCCGGAGGCCCCCCCAGGCCCAGACTTCAGCAAATGGTGGTTAATGAAAACAGGCATTACAGCTTACCAGTTGGATAAATTATGAAATTTATTTATATTTCACCTTTTAAAAGCCAGAACATAACAAATGTCACTTTCTGGAAAGTCGTCTTATTAGAAATACATGAAGTGCACTTAATACAAGGAACTCAGTTTCTTGGTATCACCAGTGAGACCACCATCATCAGGTCCCGCAAATGAAGGTTTTGTCAAATTTCCCTCTAAACTTAGACTGAGATGAACTTCTTCCAGAAATTACAGTGAAGAAGCTGACCATAACATCGGGGCCCTCCCAAGCAACAGCACATTAGAAAAAGTTACTTTGCCCCCAAAGGGCCCATCTTTGCTGGGCCCTGGGCATGTGCAGCTCTCGCTGGCAGGCAGCGCGAGGCCCACAGTGCAGTGCACAGGCCCAGAGCCCCTTGTCATCTGAGACCTCAGCCACTGACCATAAACAATGTCCATATTCAGACAAGAGGTCTAACAAGGAAAAATGAACCTAAAACCCAGATGCCTTTTGGTGGATCAGAAGCTCTGCTCCTACAGATTAGACAGCGCTTAGCCTCGTATTTATTAATATTCGTGAAACAGTCGAACTTCAAGCTTCCGGAGCTATTAGCAAAGCAAGTTTCCAGTGGACAGTTTCCACTACCGACTGCTCCCAGGAAGTGTGCTGTGCCTTCTGAAGAGCGTGTCTTGTCAGAGACAGCAGCGGCAGTGCCAGACCTCCCCAACCCCTCTGCTTTAGGAGGCAGGTCTTCACACACCAACTTACGTGCTGAAAACAGTTTTATAAGGAAACCATTCGTGATAGAAAAGCAACACGCAGTTTAATCTAAATTACCAAATAAAAGAACTAGTATCCACTGGAGCGCCCAGACTTCTTATTCATTTGAGGACTCCTTTTTGTGCTTCAAGGACAGGAACATAAGCAGGCTCCCCAACAGAGAAGCAAACATAACCAAGTCATTGGAAAATACTTCATTAGTTTGAAAATCAGAACCAAAAAGCTATGGCCCTCCCACCTCACTTAGGTGACCCTCCTCCCCACTTATGGATAAATGGAGTTTAACTTCCCTAAGCCAGAAACACTTACTTTCACTAAAAATATGTGGTTACACCTTTATCCTAAAAAGGCACCATGCAGGCATTTAAGATTGAACCAGTTACTCCTAAGGGTGTGCAGGAATGGTAGGAAAATATCACTAAGCAAAACTTCCAGCACCAGAGCATGTTAAGTCCAGAACATTCACCCCAACAGGACGTGTGAAATGTCTCCCATGAGGTAACTCCAGCTTCTGGCAGCTGCTGCCAAGGACGAACTAACAGGAACTTGCACAGCACAGAAGGAGCTCCATCACTGATCAGATGCATTATTGCCAGAGCTCACACACCCCGGGGACAAGGAGAGGAGACGCTTGTCTCATCTGTGCTATTCATGACCCAGAAAAGGTCCTGGCTGGCTCAGAGGACCTGAGAGGTCAACATCGAACACGAGGCTCAAATGTGAAACAAGGACAGGTGGAGAAGCTGGGTTCCCTTCCAAAAAGGAGGGAGAGGCTGCAGGACATGGCTGAGGAGCAAGACCAGACATGTGACAAACAGGGTAAACAGTAGGGGAAGAGCCCAAAGGAAAGGAGGGCTCTGATCTGGGGACCTGTTCCCTGTCGGAAGTGACCCTGTCCTAATACCACGGCTCACTTCTAGATCTGTTGTACGTTTAGGTGGAGGAGTCACATGTTTCCCGCTGAGCACGTGATGGAAGCTCTGGAACACGAGCCCCAGCAGACGCTGCTCACTGGTCGATGATGGAGCGCTGCAGCACCTGGTTCATCATGTCCTCCTCATCCACGTCGTAATCCTACGGGCAAAAAAGACGCTCAGCCTCAGCCAACTGTGCGCAGCTGCAAGAACTCACTTTCAGTCAGAGAAGCAGGGCATGTGAGCGGTGGCTCTGGAGAGGGGCCAGAGGCCAGGGGCCAGCTCCATGGTCTGCGATGCCGGCTGCATGACTCTGGGAAAGTGCTTGATCTCTCTGTGCCTCGGCTGCCTCATCCTGACGATGACCATGATGACGGCTCCCTCAGACGGGAGGGTGGGGACCAGAGAGCACCTGAGTGAAGCCTGGCACAGACCAAGCGTTCAGACCTGGAGCGCTCCGAAGTGAAAGCAGCCTTTTTGATTCAATGAGGCAAAGCTATCTACTTGGGAACTGTATTCATCTTTAACAAAACGACAGTTATTTTGAAGTCTTGAGTTTCAGATACTCTGTTAAGCCGAGAGTAAAATACTCTTTATGACAACTCAGGAAAGAGTCATGCTTTCCTTCTCAGGTCCTGAAACACAGTCATTAAGACTGAATACTAGAGGCCTGACTGGCGGCGCAGTGGTTAAGAATCCGCCTGTTAATGCAGGGGCCACAAGTTCGAGCCCTGATCCGGGAAGATACCACATGCCGCAGAGCAACTAAGCCCGTGCGCCACAACTACTGAGCCTGCGCTCTAGAGCCCGCAAGTCTGAGCCCGCCTGCCACAACTACTGAAGCCTGCACGCCTAGGGCCCGTGCTCCTCAACAAGAGAAGCCACTGCAATGTGAAGCCCATGCACTGCAACGAAGAGTAGCCCCCGTCACCTCAACTAGAGGAAGCCCGAGTGCAGCGATGAAGACTCGATGCAGCAAAAAAACAAACAAAAAAACTGAATACTATTCTAAAATCCGAACTTGACATCTGTATATGCAAATAAAAGGTTTACTTTAAACAGCCGGCCGGATTTGTCTGCCACTACAATGCCAAGACAACAGTGTGCTCTTCAAAACCACTCAGCTCTAGAGAAAGGATATAAACCTGATGACCACACTTGGCTTGTTGGTGTGTTTCGTTTGACCTGAAGTACTTTAAAATAAACTCGGGATACGTCATATGAAATTCTGCATTGCCAGCTTCCTGGGGCTGGGGCGGGGAGGAGCCTGGCAGTGCTGTGCCTGTCTTCCCACACAACAACAATCAGCTGGCGCTGCGGGCTGCACTACCTGAGTCACACACCGCCCAGCTTGCCATTCCTTAGCAGAAGCACTTCCATTACTTGCCTGGTTCCCGTGGGCACCTGAACTTAAGGATCCTAAACCAGGTTCCATAACAGGTAGAAACCACATACCGAAGTGGACAAAAGTTTTGGAAAACATAAAATAAAAGCAAGCTTACTGTATCTCAGTCTAGATGACTGGCCAGTTCATCTTCTTAAATACCACACAGCTGTCATTCCAGGGAGCCCATCACATCAGTGACAAAACTCACCAAGGAGGCCCACAGTTCTCCAGGTAAGAGAAGGGAGGGAGCTGTGCCATCCCCCGGGGGAAGGAGTTAGAGCCCAGGCTCCAGACTCACCACGAAAGTGTCGTAAGAAAACTGGTGCCGGCGCTGGATGTGCTCTATGAAGTTGGCGCTGCGGTAGTTAGGGTCTCCCCAGGGCATCGAGGCACATATCGGACAAACCTTTCAATAAAGAAGCACGGTATCAGGTACTGGATGTCTGAGCTGACATCAGCCCTCTGTGGCCTGTGTCCAGCCACCTTTCTTCCAGGACAGCTTTCCTGACCACCAGTCCAGGGCCTGGTCACATCTTCAAGTGCACATTCACATCCCAGAAGACACCGTCAGTCTCCTACTCGAGTCAAAAGGCTTAGGCCATGATACCACCCATTTTTGATCCCCTACTGAGGTGAGAACACTGTGTCAGCCTAGGAGGAGCCTAGACTACGACCTTCCAACCCAGCACACAAAATGATCTAAAAGCACAAAGAAAACCAAGGAAATGACAGATGAGCAACATCCCAAGGAAGTAAAACACAGCCTTACGTGCTGTTTTTATAAAGTAAATGCTCAGACAAGGGGGCTCAGGCTAAAGGGCCTTCACACAAGAGGTTGATTTGGGCTTTGAAGAGCGGGAGATATTTGGAAAGACAAAGAGTACGTGGCAAGCAGCCAATGAGTCTGGCTAGAATGGAAAATTCAAGGCGAGGGGCAGAGAGGGGGGTGGGGGGAGAAGTAGGCGTAAGTGGTCTGGCTTGACAATGGAACCCCACCATCTACAAGGAAGATATGTGACCAAGGGGGTTGACATGAGATAAATGCAAAATGGTGAAGGAGCCAGGCAGGCGGCTGGCGCTGTGGAGGAGAGCATGATCAGAACCAGAGTCTGGGGAGGAGGAGGCTTCCAAAGCAAAGGGCCGAAACACTGACGTTTAAGGAGTTCTGCAGAAGCAGAGGAGCAGAACAGAGGACCAAGGGCTGAAGGAAGTGAGGCTTCAACAGAGCCAAAATAATCAGAGGGATTTCAAGAAGCCAAAGGAGGGAAAAAAAGGACAAAAAATTAGGTTGCAGTACCAGATACCACAGAGTAGTTTAGCAGTATCTATCAAAATTATGAGTGTACTTAACCTTTGACCAAATTAATCCATATCTAAGACTTTATTACTATTCTTTTTTTGTTAGGAAGTGGGATTCACTGATGGGCTTCAGTGAGGAAGGGACAGGGCCAAGGTCTCATGAGTGCCTCTGTCCAGGGGCCAATATTAGGGATGTATTTGACCCCAGAGCCATCTGGGATGAGCCACTTCTCAGCCGCCAGGGCTTCAGACTGATCTGCATTACACTTAGTAAATCCCCACTCCTTGGAGATGCAGATGTCCTGGCGGCCAGGGAACCTGAACTTGGCCCTGCACAGGGCCTTAACCACGTGCTCCTCGTTCTGCAGCTTGGTGTGGATGGGCATGATGACTTCGCCAACGAAGACTCTGGCTACTGTGCCCGAGGGCTTTCCCAAGGCACCCTGTGTACCTACCTGTCTGGAGCCTAGACTGGGGACGGCCTGAGGCCAGACATGAATGTCCACTGGAAAGGGCTGTCTCCAAGGTCCCTTCGGGCAACCCGTACAGGCAACAGGCTGCATACACTACCAAGGAGGCTGCTCTTTGCAGCCATTGCACACCGGGCCCCCACGGAGAAAAGAGCACGGTCGGCTTAACTGGCTGCAGGCTAAGACTTTATTTTTCAGACATACGTAAATATAGGCAAAGGTATGTTAAAATCTATGACAGTCTTTAAAAATGTACTATGAAAAACTTCAGAACTATAGGGAAGTAGATAATAGTTTGATAAACCATCCCTTATCCCCAACACCTAGATTTAAGTTTGGCATACTTACTTCAGCAAAAAATGAAGCATTTAAAAATAAGACACAACAATTCACCCTTAACTGTTTCAGAACAGTCTTAAAAATGTTTCCCTTTACAAATACAGTACTATTTATTATCTCACCCATCGATCAACAATTTTTTTTAGTAGCATTTAATATCCAGTCTTTCATCAAATTTTCTGATACTGTCTGGAAGTAACCTTGACGTTTATCAATAAGGGACCAGTTAAATCATGGTACAGACAAGTAATGGAAAACTGAGAAGCTCATTAAAAAAGAATCAGATCTACATGTACTGATGTGGACAGATGTCAACAACATTGGTTAGTGTGTAGAAATGAGCTGTCACTTGCATCCAAAGGGGGACAAAAGAGGAGGACAGCATGAATCATACACTTGAAAGCTAGAAATGTCTCTGGATGACATAATTTTGTATTTTCCACACACACAGTGGAGCACTACTCAGAGGCCAATGAGCACTCCACAGAGGTGTCTCTGATGCTGTTAAGACAGAACTGGTTTAGGAGCCAGGACACTGGGTTCCAGTACTGGTTCTGCACTAACCAGCTTCACAATGTGGGCAGTCCACTTAGCGTGCGTGGTACGCTGGTTTCTTCACTTATTCACTTCCAGAAATGAGTGCAGGGGAGACAGTGGTAGGAAATGAATTTGAGTAGCTCTATCATTTGACTTAACATCCGTTTTAGTTTTCATAATTACTAAAATAGTTGAGCTTATCTGGCTAACTTTAAAATGGAAAATGGGTAGTGGGGGCAGGTGGTAGTGTCTGTGTATCTCTGTGCCTAAGCTCATTTGCTCTTTCAATTAGTAATTGGTTATTAAGAACCATAACTGAAACATCTTGAAGAAGCAGCTGAAAACTTGGCTTTGGGGTGTTTTTCATAGAACATATCATGCTTAGTGCAGACAAAGAATGTGTACTGAGCAGCTATTCTGGAATCATAGGAAAAGAAAATGTCTGGCCTCAGGCCGTCCTCAGTCTAGGCTCCAGACAGGTACACAGGGTGCCTTGGGAAAGCCCTCGGGCACAGTAGCCAGAGTCCACGTTGGCGAAGTCATCATGCCCATCCACACCAAGCTGCAGAACGAGGAGCACGTGGTTGAGGCCCTGTGCAGGGCCAAGTTCAGGTTCCCTGGCCGCCAGGACATCTGCATCTCCAAGGAGTGGGGATTTACTAAGTGTAATGCAGATCAATCTGAAGCCCTGGCGGCTGAGAAGTGGCTCATCCCAGATGGGTCTGGGATGCGATGGCCATTCCAGATTGGCATCTGCCTCAGAAACCTCAACACTCATCTATGTAATAAAGATACAGATCTCAGAAGGACGGGTATTAGTATCAAATGATGGGGCTGTTTATTTTTGAGAGAAAATAATCAATTCTTTGTGACTGATCTCATGAAAGGCCGGCAGGCATGGTGTGGTGTTTTACTTTTACACTGGGTTTACTTCTATTATACAAAAATGACAAGTGGTAATATAATGCATGTATTACATCCAAACATAAACTAAATTGCAAAAATATACTTGAATAACTGATGGTATAGAGGGAACCAGGAGTCTAGGGGAAGAGGCCACAGTCCACTTCTTATACAAGGAACTGACTACATACAAAGAAACAAATTTTTAAAATTGTAGCGAGGTGACAGAAAACAAGGACTTAAGAAGATCAGCTGGGCCCCTGGATAATGTGATGCCAGCAGTGGACGCTGGACTCTAAAGGGATAAAGGAGAGAACATGGAAGAGACAGCAGCAGCTGACAAACCAAAGCTTGAAGGAAAAGAGAAACTGCAGGCTATATAGAGAAAACAGTGGATCAAATATTCCTCCCACCAATTAGACAGGGAAGACTGGGCATGTCTGAAGGAAAGCAAGTGTTAGGAGCGGGTAGAGAGAAAAGCTGAAGGTGACAGGAGAAACATGGTGGGGAGAGGAAGCCTCAGGAGCAGGGCAAGGCCCTAGTCTCAGTCCTTCGCCTGGATCTGAGGATGCGGGCAGAGAAGAGGCAGACTTGCAAAGGAGCCTTTTCCTCAGCACGAGGGAATGATAAGGACACAGAACGAGGGGTGCACTCTCAAGTGTTCACAGGAACCCGGCGGGAAAGGCAAACAAGCAAAGCAGGATGTCTGTGAGCCATCCCATCTAGAGGGGCCAGCACTATTCAGAGCCAGCCAACTTTTGCCGGAACTTCTAATTTCTCAAATGTAGAGTATCAAGATTGAGAAATCTGCTGATTTTTAAAGTTTGGGGAAATGAAATTGTGTATGGGCCAGACAGGCTGCCAGTCTGTGACCTCAGAGATAGATCAGAGAGCTCCTGAGACAGAACGAACAGAGAAGAAAGGAACACACACCTGGTACTTGGATCTTAGTGAAAAGCAGGACTCACATTATCTGTGGAAAAGATGGGGACAGTTCATGCCAGGAACTTAATGAAAAGAGAGTGCCCAGAATAGCCACCAGACAGTGTGTGTGTGCGCCAGCGGCAATAGGGCCTGGCTGAAAACAGCGTGCTCGCTGGGCCAAGCCAGCCCAGTTCCCTAGTTTGGGGAGTTGGGAAAAGCAGAGAGAAGGGGGATTCATCTGTGGAATCTGTCACAGCACAACATTAAGAGTCCAGGGAGCCCAGTGTAAAAAGTAGCTGTACTGACCAGAATTTGGACTTGGCAAGGAGTTCAATAAAGAGAAGATTCAAGGTATTCTCAAACAGACTAGCTGAATCTTAAGATTTAAGACAGAAAAACACAGAGTGCCATCAGGCCTAATTCTACTAGCAAAAGCTCATGCAAATTCTCAAGTCTGTGCACCATCTTTTACAGCAGTGGAGCTGAAGATCTGCTCATAAAACTTGCTACATAGTTCAACAGAAGCAGTGTGAGATAAATGGGAAAACAAACAAAACTATAGAGAAAGTTGTATTAAGACCTAGTCTGTCAATCACATTAAGAGGGAAGGATAACACTGCTGAGATGGACCAAATTCAAACTTTTTTTTTTTTAAAGAAAACTACATGTCAGCCTTGATATATAAATTAAATATCAAAGGACTGATAAGCACTTTCCTAATAATTTCATCTACATTCTCTTTCCCCACAACTATGAAGACGCTACTCAAATAGAAAATGGCAGCTTTATGCAGACACCAGGGGATCCAAGTTAACATTACCAACAATGGGAACAACAAACATCACATGACCCGCCTGATGTATACCCGGACGTGTAGCATCCCTGCACGTAATCATGAAGAAACAGACAAACCCAAATTGAAGGGCGTTCTACAAAACAACTGGCCTGTCCTCTTTAAAAATGTCAAGGGCATGAAAGACAAAGAAAAACTGAGGACTAAAGAGACATGACACCTAAATATAACTCACAGATCCAGGATTTGGGGGCCAGGGGAGATTGCTATGAAGGACACTACAATTGTTAAAATTTAAACATGAATTCCAAAGGAGGTATTAGATTGTATCAATGCTACAATTCCTGAATGTGAAAATCAAACTCACAAAAAAATGTGGTTTTCTAAGAAGACATTACTTCTTCTTAGGAGACATGTGCTGAAGTATTTAGGGACAAAGGGTCATGATATCTGTAACTTATTCTCAAATGGTTAGCATAAAATACGTATATAGAGTATGGTTAAGCAAATATGGTAAAAGCTTATTAATCTGTGACTCTAGGTGAAGGGTACATAGAGTTCATTTAACTAACCCTGTAATTTTTCTGTTAAGTTTGACTTTCTTTCCCCATAAAAATTCAAAAAACAACAACAACAAAAACCCACATAACAAAACAAAAAACTCAAAGAGTTACTCTTACCACAGATTTAGTGTCCGTGCTATGGAACAACTTGCAGTGTTCTACAAGTCCTTCTTGATCAAAATTCTTCTCGGGACAGTAAGGACAAGGAAACGTATAACGGTTTGGGACATTTCTGGAAGATGAAAGGCAGGAAAAAAGAAGAAACCTCTCTGTGAGTACCTTTCCGCACAATTTCAATCACTGTACCCTCCCAAAAGGAGCAAAGTTCACTCAATGTGTTATGACAGGGGTTCTGATGATCACTTATGCATCAGGTCAAATGATTTGAAAGTAACAGCTCAGCTAATATTTGAAGTGAACATGAGAGTCCTTCTCCACACCCACCCCAAAACAAAACCTTAGGTCAGCTTTAGCCAGCATAACAATTATACCTCCACTTTCCAAAATTCATGAAGAAAGACGTCCACCTAAGAGAGTGACAGAGTCATTTACCTTGGCTGAAGGGACACATCCTTGGTGGTGGCCTTCACACCTTCCATGATGTAATTCTGGTATTTGGAACAGGTGGCCACATGCGCACGGATCTTGGATAGGAAGAACTTAAGTAGGAAGAATCAGAGCCCACAAGTTAGTCAGGATCTTGTACCCAGTCCAACATAGTCCCAAAGCAAAGGCAAGATGAAAACTAGACCTATATCACCCTGGCAAACAATCTCACCAGACTCCTGGCTATGCTGATGGGACTGAAACTCTGACTGTTGCAGGGTTTCTGTTAATACCAAGCCTGATGTTTTACTTGACCAAACAAGGATATCTGCTTCCACTCTAAAATCACTCTCAGAGAGGTTTGCTTTATTCATGATATGCTCTCTGCTCAGAGGCACTCCAAACCCAGTGAAGTTTTTAAAGTTTTCCACACTAGCACTTAAACTAATCTCCTTACGCAAGCCAAGAACCACATTCCATTATAAGTGCGGCAGAGAAAAGTGATGATTTACGTAAAAGGGATAAAGGCTAGTAATCCTAGTTAAACAATTATATCCTATCACCAGATTGTGATAAATGATCTTACAAAAAAACCCCCAGAATCTGAATTCTATTTCTCTAATAAAATCTAGTCTTTGCAAGATGGAAAGAGAAAAGAAAACCCACAGGAAGAGTGCTTCATCACAGGTGATCTAAAAAGAAAGAAAAAGTGTAAGGAATGAAGAAAGAGGAGGTAAAGGGAAGATAAACATTTTTGGAGGTATAATATAATACAATCACAAAGCATACAGAAATTTTTAAAAACTCATCATGCATACATAAAGAAAGATGAAGGTAACAGGAAACTTTATTTCAGTATACTGAGTTTCTAAAACAAACGAAACTACAAGGAAAAATATGTTTCAGTATTTGAGCTCTGGCTTACCATGATGCTTCTTTCTGTCTTATCTCCAGCTAAAGAACTTGACCTCAAGCTGTCTATCAAAGAGCTCCCAATTAAAAGGGATGGGAAAGAGCCCTACTCAGAACCACAGCCACTGTGTAGCCCTAGTGCTAAATCACTCTGAAAGGAAAGAAATGGTAAGGTATATCCATTTTATGGCTATCCGTATTAAGGTGTTAAAGTAATGAAACTAACATGCGAGGATGTCAAAGTCATTAAGTAAAAAAGTTTTCAAAAGTGAAAAGAACTTGCAGAAGTATATATTATAGTATGATCCTACTTTGTAGAAATCCCACACTTGTGTTCGTCAATGGGCAGAAAAATGTTTTGCAGCCTTCTAAATTGAAGCATTTTTAAAGAGGTAATCTCTGGAGTGGGGAACAAGCCTATATTAGTTTATATTTTTGTGTTGTTTGGAATTAATAAAATCATAATGATTTAAAAACCAATAATGCTGTGTATATCTCTTTGAAAATAAAATGTTGTAACCTGTGCAGTTACAACAGATGTTAAAATAAATATTCTTGACTCTAACATGGTCATACAAAAGAGTATGGATGCATTTCAAATGTTAGATATTGCTATTATAATCAAATGACTTCATATTGACCTTTGCACTACAATTCCTCCTTGCCAAGTGCTAAAAAGTTGAACAAGTTTTATATCTTTAGTAATATACATTATAAAATTTCCCCTCAGGACTTCCCTGGTGTTCCAGTGGTTAAGACTCCGCACTTCCACTGCAGGGGGCGCGGGTTCCATCCCTGGGGTTGGGGAACTAAGATCCTGCATGCCGGGTGGCATGGCCAAAAAAAAAAAGAAAAAGAAAAAAATTCCCCTCAAACTCATTGCAGCAGGTAACTTTGAGTCACTGACTTCATTTTATATTTAAAAAAATTAAGAAATATCATTGTCATTATATTCTAATTAAAACTGTGCATGCTGCTTTGGGAAAATAGGTCTTCTGTAGGAAAAAACTGGGACAACTGATTTCTATGGCTTTCAAAGCTAAACTATGTAATATACTAAACCAATTTTTAAAGGAAAAAAAACCCCACCACAACCAATTAAGGTTACCAAAATGCAACAGCACAGCCACTGCCACAGATAACCAGCATGCACACGTGCTGTTAGTCACTTAGTCACGTTCTAACTTCAGAAACAACGTGGCAACAGATCTACATTTTACCCATCTTATAGAAAGACACTGACTCTTCCGTTTTACTTCCACATACATTTTTACGGCAGCCATGGCAAGAAGTCTCTGTGCTCTCAATCTGCCGCTCGAGCTCCACGGCTCGGACGCCAGGTGCCAGAGTGCTGCGACACACCCCACAGACAGGCTTCTTCGGCTTCAGACATTCCTGCAGGCATGCAGAGCAAAAGCTAGAACAAGACATACAGAGAACCTGCGTCATGCATCGTGGAGACAAGACAACAAAAATGGATAAACTTTTAAAATGACATCAATGAATAAAAAACAACTTGCTCCCTGCTCTTGATTCAAATACTGAGTCCTTCTGGGCAAGAAAAAGGGGGGGAGGGTGTTCCTTGCAACGAACACACAGGTCCAGCAACAGAAATAAATGCAAACTCCCACGACATGGCAGAAGGTGCTACGGCACAGTCTTCAGACCTCAGCCCCTGCCGCTGAGGGATCTTGGTGGGATCTCCTGAACTTCAGTTTCTCCTCTGTGAAGTGGAGATCATAGTACCTACTTGTAGGATTGTTGGGAGGGTGGATTATGCATACAGTGCCTAGCACATATGAAATGCACCACAAACAGACGCGGCTATCACTAGAGGTGAATGCAAAGCACTATGGAAACACAAAGTCAAGAGCAACAGTTGTGACCCAAGAAGGACAGAGCTGGTAAGACTTCAGAGGCAGCATCCGCGAAAGAGCCTTAAAAGAAAGAGTTCAGTGGTACAGGAGGGGAAGAATATTCCAGGCCCTTAGACTTAGACTTTTATTTCCTCAGATGCATCGTGAGTGTTTAACACCTTTCCTCATAAGCAGTAGGGAGCCAGGTGTTTAAAACAAGGTAGCAACCAGACCAAATTCAAGTTTTAGAAAAATAACTCTGGCGTTATCATGAACAATAGAGTTGTCGGCTTTAAAAATTTTTTAGATGAGGAAAGACGAGAAAAGACTTGATGTAGAAACCAAACAGATGGCCAAAGGCAAGAAACCGCGAGGCAATAAAGAAGTCAGGAAATGATTCAGGGGTAGAATCAGTAGGACTTGGTAATTTACTGAATTTGGAAAAGCAAAGAAGTCAAAGATGACCAACTTTCTGTCCGAAGCCTAGACAGGTGGTGATACTCAGATACGGTACAGAGAAAGAAGGAATGATACGGCATGAAAATACCCTGGCTACATACTCAACCTGACAGACAAGATAACAAAATCTGCCAGGAAGAACTCAGGACATATAATCAAAGGTAATTTGTGCATCTGACCATTTTTTACTGTCTCTAAAAATTTTCTTCCTTTTTGTTATTTAGCTAGATGTTAAATGCTGCTAGACAAAATTCTAAACCAGGATGGGAGAAGGTGAGCGGGTCTAATGATTCACAACCGAGGGCACAGTGGTGAACTAAACAAAGTCCCTGTCATCATGATGCTTATATTCCAGAGTAGAGGAAAACACAAGTGTTAATTTCAGATAGTGATTAAATATATGAAGGAAATAAAACAAGGCAAAGAGATCAGCTGCGGGGGAAGGGGATCACAGAAAGCTTCTTTAAGGGGGTAACAGTTGAGCTGAGACCTAAAATTATGAGGAGAGCCGCACAGACGTGGATGAAAAGAGTTCCACAGAGATGACACCAAGTGCAAAGCGGGAACCAAAAGGTAGAAGGGAAGGTCTCTGAGGCCATGATGTGGTAGACCACGGGGAGAGGATAAGTGATGAGGTTAAAGAGGCAGATGGGGCCTTATGGCCATCATTTGTTGTACCTCTTCTCAAAGGCAGGTCAATAGAGTAACCCAAGAGAGCACAGAAGATCCCAGAGAGCATAATGAAATCAAACCCAGCTTGTAGATAAAAGCGGCTCAAAGCCTCCCTTCAAGCATACACCGAGATTCAGCTCAGAGATCAATGTTCACAAGCCACTCTGTGACTGAGTCATGCCCGACGAACAAGTCTGCTTTTAAATGGCCCCTGTATCTTGGACTGGCTTTTAGTTTCCATTTCCTATTTATGGGCCTTTTTCTAGTTCAGCCTTCTAGATGCTCCACTTCCTGTTATAATGCTACTTAGAAAATCCTTCTCTTGGGCACCCAGCCACCTGCCATTCTCCAGCTGTACTCCACTAAGTTGGAGGGGGATGTAAAATTCAGGGCTTGAAATAAAGTTTTATAAAAATTCAATGCCCCACGCAGCCGGAGCTGCAGTGATGCTCACTTCCAAGCACAAAAGTTAGCAAAAATCAACCAGGCAGAGCAAAAAGCACTTGGCTGGAGCTAAGGGAGACTTGGCTGCCCTCACAGAGGTGTAGCCATCTGTCTTCAATCAGCACTGAACTGATGAACACACGAAGCTAGTATGGTGAGTATAGAAAAGAGCCAAGGTTTGAATCCCAGTACTGCCCCCTGACCTCTGACCTAGGAAAGGTCCATCTGGCTCAAGGAAACCTCAAATTTTGCTGCTCTTCAGTTGGCAAATTGTGCTCGGTCAATTCTCTTTATAAATGTTAATTGTAAATGAAATCCACTGAATTAATCCAAAATTAGGTAAACATAATAAGGAGGACTGATCCAAGGAAAGGAGGACTCAACGAGAAAGCTACCTAGGCTCCTCTTCAACTTTCACAAAGTATGCTTCCACCACTAATTTCTTAGTTCATTCGTTCCTTACTTGATCACTCCCCCTGCCCCCACCCCAGGTTTGATCTCTATAATACCTTCCCATCGCACAATGAGTTTTGACAAAAGTTTGAGCATTAGTAGTACTTATTTATCATCAGTTCACCGCACTGTGAACTCCATGGGCAGAATCACCTTGTTCCCTACTGTGCCCCCAAATCTGGCACATAGTGAGCACACAAATATTTTAGCCAGTTGAACATAAGATTGGAAGATGGTTGCTCAGACACTACGTTGGGCACCTGGGACAGAAAGAGGCGCAAAACAGACATGATCACTGCCCTCGTGATCTCTAAGTTTTGCTCTGTGCAAGGTAGGAGAAAGAAACCCCAGGAAAGAAGCAGAGAGGTAATTTAAATGGGGATGGTGACAAGGGAGATAACTTAAACTGGGACTTGAAGTCTGGAAAGGATCTGGGATAGTGACGGGGGAGGTGCAAATGGGGCAAGAAGAGTTCCAGGCTAATTGAACTGCAAACAGGAACAGCCTGAAGCTAGAAAGAGCTTGGTGCACTTGAAGAAGCAAAAAGCAGTCAGTGTGCCTGAAGAGCCCTTGCCAGGTGCCAACTGTTCTCTGAACTGGCAAACAGACACCTGCAGTCCATCTGGGGAGAGTAGACAATGGTGAACCTGCCCTAAGTGAGCCTCAGTGCCCTCACCCGCAAGATGGCCTCCAACCCTCTTCCCCTGCAGGAGTGCTGCAGAAATAAGAATGCCCATGAGGTCCAGTAGGTGCCTATTGTGCCTACTGACCAACAGAGGGGTCCTAAGACCAATACCAAGATGATGCCCGTGACGAGCACTGGGGAAGGCCACAGAGGAAAATCCAACTCCCAGTAGCAAGAGGAAGGTAGCCACATTCTCTACAGTTCTTTCAACTTAAGCGTCTGATGTGTGTCTGATGGAGCAAGGCTTAGATTCAAATCCAGCCAACCTCAAAGCACCTACCCCAGAACCTGTACTGGACATTTTCACACACATCTCCTTTAGTCGTTATAAGCAGTCTATTAGCAATATGGAGGCTTTCTAATTTCAAATACAGTGCAACAAACCTCGTACCCAAGTAGGAATGCTAACAATCCCTATCTGCCAACTCCCCACCTCTTTCACAGTGAAGGGCAGACTGGTCAGATCTACATCAAGACTTCCCTTTTGTTCTTTTGGTCTAGTCCGGCGTTTCCCCAACTGTAGTGAACATTAGCATTACTTGGCACAGCTGGACACATGACGCCATACACAGTGTACTTCAGGGGCCACGTACAGACTATTTAAGGGAAACTGGCTCCCCAAGAGCCGACTTTAGACCCTACCAAACCCCCAGCAGGGTGCGACTCCACCATCGCGCGTGGGAAGGAGCCTGGCAGGCTGCCTGTAACACAGCAGGCGCTCAACAGAAGAGCGGGATACTTGGGTGTAAGCAGGGCGGAAGAGAAGACCACCCCGCCAACTTCCACTTCCTCGAGACCCTCCCTGCCGAGGCCTCGCTCCTCGGCTCCATTTTCCTCCCAGTCAGGCGCCCCCCCGACCGGCCCCTGACCCTCCACTTACACGTGTCCACAGGGCACCTGCACGGGCTTCTCGTACACCTCTAGGCAGACGGGACACGTGAAGCGGCCCAGGGGGTCGGCCTCCGCCGCGGGCCCTGCCAGCTGCGAACCACCATCACGGTCCTGCAGTTGCGCCGCCATCTTGCCGCCGCTGAGCGCAGGGCAACGGCGGCCTAGAAGGAGGAGCCCGAGGGGAGGAGCTAGGGGCGTGGTTTATGGAACGTGCGTCGGGCTGGGGGCGGGGCTAGCGGGTGGGCCGCGCCTCCTGGCCTCTCTGACGGGAGGGAGGGAGGGAGGGAGGGAAATCTGGAAAATGTGGAGCCAGATCCAGAGACTGGCTTTGTGGAACAGGCTTTGTGCTTCAGCCACTGTTTCCCAAATTTAAATAGTTACTACTATTACTTAATATTTACTTATGCACTATTACTGAATCTTTCTCTTCAATCGAGTTGTTCTTTCTTTAAACTTCAGCAAACAAATTTTAAAGGGAGATCTGTTATCACTCCCAAGCTACAAATAGAAAATCAGTATCACATTTCTACAGGACACTGGAAAAATACAATGGAAACAATACAATCTTATAAAGTCATGCTGGATACTGTTGCCGCTGAAAAGAGAGATTAAACATGATTAGAGAGGTGCTGAAGACAGACTACCACCACACTGAGACTTCCTAGTGAAAGCAGAAGTAATCTCTATCTCCCTTAGAGTCAAACTATTTAAAATTGTGTCCACATGCCTCCTGGCCATGGGGTCCAGCTCCAGCTCTGTATAAGATGGGGAGCCTCGGGTTTGAAGAGAGAGACTAAACCTCAGTCTTGAAAGGAGCAGGCCTAGAACCCAGATGTTTTGAATCTCAAATTTCTCCACTTTTCACTGCACCAAATTGGCTCTTGCATATAGCCCACTTAACAAAAGCTACATCTTTTTAAAAGGCAGGCTCTGCTAACAAGTCTGTGTGGTTTTCTTAACCAGGAAAGTCAATGATCAATTAAACTCCACCCCGAAAGGCCACAAAGCCCTCACAGTAAGGAGTCTGCACAGGACAAATAAACCATGTTTACTAAGCCAGATAAATTGAATGCAAATTTGCGCCTCATTTGTCCCATTCTCAGTCCTCTGGGTTGATTTTGCTTGACCTGCTGGCAGCAGGAGGATTATTTTTAGCTTGCCATGTGGGCATCTTTTCACAAACGAATAACCTGGCGGGTAGGCAGCAACCCTAGAGGGCCAATGCTTACGTTTTACCATTTCTTTTTCTTGTTCCTATGCCAGGCACCTGTGCATCTGACCTCTTCCCAGCCAAAAGTGCCCTTTCTCCTCTCCAGGGATGGGGGTGCTTTAGTGGGGGCAGAGGTGTGTTGTGGGTATTTTTAAGCCTTTGTGTTGGCTTTGTAGCTGCCACCAGACCCTGTGCTGAGAGCGGGGAAGACGGTGAGGGCAGGGAAGTCCCAGACCCGGGCTTCAAATCCACTGAGTGCCTCCAGTTTGGGCTCTTGAAATGAACTTTCCATGAGCTCGTACACTTAGTCACAGAGACAGGAGGACAGGATTGAAATAATACTATATTAATAGTGAACTTTTTGTATGCTTATTATTCTAAGCACTTTACATGAATGAATCCTCAGAGCAAGCTATGACTTAGGTTCTACTACTCACATTTTACAACTATGCAAATCGAAGTACAGAGAGATTAAATTACCTTTTAGCACAGATGGAAAACCGGAGTCAGGATTTGAACCCATGCAGTCTGGCTTTGGTACCTGTGCATTTAAGAGTGCCAGTCGTTCTCAAGCTCTTACGTGCATCAGAGTCACCCGGAGGGCTTCTGAAAACAAGAGTTGCTGGGGCAGACCCCCAGAGTTCCTGATTCAGCAGGTCAGTAAATCTAGGGTGTGGCCTGAGGATTTGCATTTCTAACATTTTTTCCAGGTGATGCAGCCACTGCTGGACAGGACTGTACTTTGAGAACCACTAACCTACATTATACGCCCCCCCTCCCCGGCCCCCAACCCCAGCCCCAGTCAATGCTGAGACTAGACTATATGTGCAATATCCCTTCCTATTTTTTCTGGGCATTCTCCGTGAAAATGTCCCCACTCTCCCTTTCTTAGCTTGCAAATGTATTGCCAGCCCTCCTCATTCCCCACAATCACACTGGCTGTTTTTCAAAAACAATCAACCTAATAATGTGTGTCAAATGAATGGATCTTTCTCCTCCCATTTTCCCTTAATGTTCTTGAGGAAAATGTTTCCCACAATCATCTCTTCCTCTTTAGTTTTTGGCAGCCTCTCTCAGATGGCCTACATCATCTAAGACCCTCTTGGGGTTCTGATGAGAGCCTGGAGTGGGGAAGGGTCCTGCTCAAAGGCTTCGCAAACTTGATTTTTACTGCCAAGGGAGACTCATTCATTCAGGCAACAAAGAGTCCCTGTGGGCCTACTGTGTGCTGGGCCCTCTGGTGCCGGGGAAATGGTGTGAGGGAGAAAGACATGGTCTCTAATAGGCAGTGAGGTAGGTGGGTGGCGACAGATGGTTTAAAAAATTATTCAACTAAATAGTGATCCTAAGGAAAATCAATGGGAAATCTGCTCCTGTAATCTTCTGTTATGCCATGATCCAGTCCCGCCATGCCCACACTTCTTGCCCACAGAAACTGTGACATAGTGTGTGTTGCTTAAGCTGCTAAGCTTGTGGTCTTTTGTTATACAGCAACGGATAACTAATACAACCTCTTCGTGGGCGATTTGCCTATAATTATCCAATTTACAAGAGCACACATCTTTTGATTTATCTTTTCTATTTTTAGGACTTTCTCCCACAGACCTGCATCATCCAAAACTGTGGCTATTTACATTTAAAAATTTAAATTAAAAAACAAAATTAAATATTCAATTCTTCAGGCTCACTAGTCATATTTTTAGAGCTCAATAGCCCACGTAGCTAGTGGTTACATACTGGACACAGCAGATAGAGGACATTTCCGTCATCACAGAAAGTTCTGTGGATGGTGCTGCTATAGACCAACTCACACTGACATGTAGGAAAGATACATACACACAAATGCCCAGGACAGCATTGGTCATAATAGCAAAGTGATTAATACAACAGATACAATTACTGGTATGTTAACTCCATGAGGAAAGGGATTTTTGCCCATTTTGTTTACTACTGTATATTCAGCTTCTGAAACAGTACCTAGAGCATGGTAGGTAACTCCATAAGTATTTGTTAAATGAATATACAGCTGATAAGGAATGATGTTTGAAATATAGTTTTGATTAAAATAACACCAGGATGCTGAGTAATGCAACTAATATGTGTATATGTTTGTGTATGATGAATAGATGTCTCTGGGAGGTAGGGTGACCAACTATCCCAATTTGCCTGGGGCTGAGGGGTTTCCCAGGATGTGAGGCTTTCAGTGCTAAAGCTGGGAAAGTCCCAGGCAGAGCACGATGAGTTGATTACCCTACTGGAAGGATTCCAGAGAATCCAGTACAAGTGGCTATTATCAGGAAGTGAAACTGAGGGCCCGGGGCCTAGGTTCTGGGCCTGGAGCAAGACTTACTTGTCATTCTCTTCCCTATTGTATTGTCTAAACTTTTCTATCAAGTTCATGCATTACTTTTTAAGTAAAAAAATAAACAATGGTGCATTAGGCCCTGTGGGAGAATAGTTGAGATGAATTAGACATGACACCAGCCCTCAAATCAAGAAACCCTCAGAGTCCTCTCAGCCTCAGGTCACATTTAAAATTTATTACTATGCTTATCTAAAGTAGGAAGAATTTACACCATTATGCATTTCTACATTTATTAATTTATGGGTAGATAATTTCATCCAGTTCTTCAGGATTGCCAAACTGGGGACTTCCCAGGTGGCGCAGTGGTTAAGAATCCACCTGCCAATGCAGGGGACACAGGTTCGATCCCTGGTCCAGGAAGATGCCACATGCCGCGGAGCAACTAAGCCCGTGCGCCACAGCTACTGAGCCTGCGCTCTAGAGCCCACGAGCCACAACTACTGAGCCCATGTGCCGCAACTACTGAAGCCCGTGAACCCTAGAGCCTGTGCTCCGCAACAAGAGAAGCCACTGCAATGAGAAGCCCCTGCACCGCAATGAAGAGTAGCCCCCTCTCACCGCAACTAGAGAAAGCCCGTGTGCAGCGACGAAGGCCCAAAAATAAATAAAATTAAATCTTTAAAAAAAAAAAAAAAGATTGCCAAACTGGTAAGAGAGCCAGGAGGAATTCCCATCTGCACCACTAGGGGGCGTAGGAGTATCTCACAGGCTCACCTGGCCTGGCTCAACTAGGTGATCATGGCTTCCCTTGCTCTTTACAGTTCCTTAAATGTTTACTGCCCCTACCTCTATGGCTTACTGTACTTAGCATGGAAGTAAAAACCAAAAAGAAAAAGAAAAAGACTGGGGGAAAAAAAAGGACATAGTCTCGGATTGCAAGGAGTTTTTATTTTTATTTTATTTTTTTTTGCAAGGAGTTTTAACATGAGTGACACTGACATGTAAATGTCTATTTAGGGACTTCCCTGGTAGCACGGTGGTTAAGAATCCGCATGCCAATGCAGGGGACAGGGGTTCGAGCCTTGGTCCGGGAAGATCCCACATGCTGCGGAGCAACTAAGCCCGTGAGCCACAACTACTGAGCCTGCGCTCTAGAGCCCGCGTGCCACAACTACTGAAGCCTGTGCGCCTAGAACCCATGCTCCGCAACAAAAGAAGCCACTGCAGTGAGAAGCCCGCGCACCACAACGAAGAGTAGCCCCCGCTCGCCACAACTAGAGAAAGCCCGTGCACAGCGACGAAGACCCAACGCAGCCAAAAATAAATAAGTAAATTAATAATAAATAAATAAATGTCTATTTAACCAATAACTTCTAGGTGTCAGGTATCCTGATGGGTGTTGAAATTATGGCAGAGAATGATTTGGATATAAACAGGAAAGACGCAGGGGATGACCACGTAAAAAGGCTGCTTCCAGAAAATTGCAGTTCATCAGTTACTCCACCAGCTCATTGCTTTTGCACAGCATTTTACAATTTGTATTATATCAAGGGTCAGCAAGATCCGATAAGAACTAAAACTGAAAAATGGATATTATGGTTGCTCCTGGTGATGTCTAATCTACTTTCTGTCCTTTAGTTGTTTTGTTTTGTTTTTTTTTTTTTGGCTGCGTTGGGTCTTCGTTGCTGTGCACGGGCTTTCTGTAGTTGCGGCGAGCAGGGGTTACTCTTCATTGTGGTACGCAGGCTTATTGCGGTGGCTTCTCTTGTTGCGGAGCACGGGCTCTAGGCACACGGGCTTCAGTAATTGCAGCACATGGCCTCAGTAGTTGCGGCACGCGGACTCTAGAGCGTGGGCTCAGTAGCTGTGGTGCACGGGCTTAGTTGCTCTGTGGCATGTGGGATCTTCCCAGACAAGGGATTGAACCCATGTCCCCTGCATTGGCAGGCAGACTCTCAACCACTGCGCCACCAGGGAAGTCCCTGTCTCTTTGAATTTGCCTATAATAGGCATTTCATGTAAGTGCAATCACATAATATTTGTCCTTTTGTGACTGGGTTCTTTCACTTAGCATAATGTTTTCAAGGTTAATCCATGGTATAGCATGCGTCTAAACTTCATTCCTTTTTACGGCTGAATAATATTCCATTGTGTGGCTATACCATATTTTGTATATCCACTCATCTGTTGATGGACATGGGTTGTTTTCACCTTTTGGTTATTGTGAATAATACTGCTATGAATATTGTTGTACAATATTCTGCTCAAGTCCATGTTTTCAATTATTTTGGGTATATACCTAGGACTAGA
This sequence comes from Balaenoptera borealis, assembly GCF_965194805.1. Classification (NCBI taxonomy): domain Eukaryota; kingdom Metazoa; phylum Chordata; class Mammalia; order Artiodactyla; family Balaenopteridae; genus Balaenoptera; species Balaenoptera borealis. Next base: position 11,770,074 of record NC_138872.1, read on the forward strand.
ATTGCTAGGTCACATGGTAATTCTTTTTAACTTTTCAAGAACTACCAAACTGTTTTCCACAGCAGCTGCACCATTTTTTATTCCAACCAGCAATGTACAAGTTTTCCAGTTTCTCCACATCCTTGCCAACATTTGTTATTTTTCTTTTCTTTTCTTTTCTTTTTAATTATAGCCATCCTAGTAGGTGTGAAGTTGTATCTCATTGTGGTTTTGATTTGCATTCCCTAATGGCTAATGATGTTGAGTGTCTTTTCATGTGCTTATTGGCCATTTGTCTGTCTTCTTTGGAGAAATATCTATTCCAAATATATATTCCAGTCTTTTGTCCATTTTTAAATTGGGTTGTCTTTTTTTTTTTGTCCACGCCCTGCATCATGTGGGATCTTAGTTCCCCAACCAGGGATCAAACCTGTGCCCCCTGCAGTGGAAGCTCAGAGTCTTAACCACTGGACCGCCAGGGAAGTCCCTAAATTGAGTTGTCATTTTGTTGTTGAATTGTAGGAGTTCTTTTTTTTTTTAGGGGTTCTTTATATATTCTGGATATTATAAATTCTACTCTTCTGAGCAGCATAAATGCAAGGTGCCCAGGATTGAGCAGAAAGACATCAAGCACAACCATGTTGCCCAAACATCTGAGGCCTACTGTACACCCCAGCCTAGCAAGCCCCATGAGTCTGAGTCAAAAATAATCCTAGCTAGCTTGTGTTGAACTATCACTCCGCACGGGCACCTGTATTAGCTCATTCAATCCTTGGGGGTAGTTAGTTCTATTAACCCCATTTTGCTGATAAGGAAACTGAGGCCCAGCGAGGTAACTAGCTTGTCCAAAGTCACATATAGCTGGAAAGTGGCAGAACTGGGATCTGAACTCAGGCCTTTTGGCTTCTTTTCACAAGTCCCATCATTCTTTTGGCACTTCCTTACTTTCCGGCTCAATAAAATGTGCCAGCCTCACATTGTAATTTCCCTGCCCCAGCTCTGACAATCAGTTGTTTCTCCAAGGCCTGGTTCATTTTAGTGGAGAATGGTATTTAGAAAGCAAGATATGGGTGCTCAGTGCTTATTGCCACAGCGGTGTCATTTTTTTCTTTCTTTCTTTTTTTTTTTTTTGCCATACTGCATGGCTTGTGGGATCTTAGCTCCCCAACCAGGGATGGAACCTGTGCCCCCTGCAGTGGGACCAGGGAGTCCTAATCCCTGGACCGCCAGGGAATTCCCCCCTCCCCCCCTTTTTTTTTCTAACAGCGGTGTCATTTCTCATAGGCTCCCTCAGTAGACAGAACTAGGAAGTATATCTACATATAGTGTTTATAATTGCAAAATTTCACTTAAAAATCTGGACTTTCAGCTCCTCTTCAGAAACCTGAATATCTGATCATGATCATCTGGGAAATTGGCAACAATCAGCTGGAGGATGGTAGGGGTTCAATAATTTTTGTTTTCTCACTAAAGTATTTATTGAATGCCTACTGTGAGCCAGGTACTATGTTGTATTACATTACTACTAATTTCTGGTACTATATAGTATGAGATGATAGTACTCTAGTACAAGTTATGCCTACCTTATATGTTTGTAGGCAGTTGAGTTTTAATTTCCAGTCCTTACTTTTTATTGCTTTCTTCCCTCTAGCTGGAAGGAAAGCTGGACATGCTTACATGTCCAAGTCACTCAAAGCCCAGTGCAAATGCCACCTCCTCCTTGAGGCTGTCCCCAATTTGCCGTCTCAGATGTCACTTCTCCATTCTCTAAGCTCTCTATCCCTCTCATAACGTTCGCCACCTTCTATCCTGAATCACTGGTTTTTAGTTCATCCTACTCCTAATTTATTAATATTCTCTCTCTCTTTTTTTTTTAAAGTATTTATTTATTTATTTATGGCTGTGTTGGGTCTTCGTTTCTGTGCAAGGGCTTTCTCTAGTTGTGGCAAGCGGGGCCACTCTTCATCGCGGTGCGCGGGCCTCTTACTGTCGCGGCCTCTCTTGTTGAGGAGCACAGGCTCCAGACGCGCAGGCTCAGTAATTGTGGCTCACGGGCCCAGCTGCTCCGCATCACGTGGGATCTTCCCAGACCAGGGCTCGAACCCGTGTCCCCTGCATTGGCAGGCAGATTCTCAACCACTGCGCCACCAGGGAAGCCCAATATTCTCTCTTTTTAAAAATAGTTATTTATTTTATTTATTTGGCTGTGCCAGGTCTTAGTTGCGGCAGGCGGGCTCCTTAGTTGTGGCATGTGAACTCTTAGTTGCGACATGCATGTGGGATCTAGTTCCCTGACCAGGGATCGAACCCGGGCCCCCTGCATTGGGAGTGTGGAGTCTTAACCACTGTGCCAGCAGGGAAGTCCCTTAATATTCTCTTTCTGATAAGGAGGCTGCATGCTCCTTGAGGGCAAGGGCTGTATCTGTCTTGCTTGTGTCTGTCTCTGCCCCTTAAATCGAACATCAATCCTGGCACATTGTAGGCATTCAATGAAAATTTCAGTTGGAAACAAATGCTGTTGAGCTCTCTAATGGGTGTGCTACTAGTAGTAGTGTAGTATGGCAGGTAGTAGTAATATAATTGTGAGCAAAACAGGTATACTAGTTTTGTCCTCACAGAGCTGACTTCTAAGGGAGAAAGATATTAATAAAAATCATATAATATGTATTTGTAGAATGATGTAAAAAACATGATCTGTATTTGCATTATTGTCCACAGTTGGCTTCATACATGTGCATACATACATACGCACCCTTAGAAAATATATAGTATCAGTTGATGTTTTGTTTTCCATTTCAGGGTATGTCTCTTTTTTCCTTCCAAAATATGTCTTGCAGAGTTATGTAGGTTTACATTATCCTTTTTAAGTGATACATAGTAGTCATTAGTATGGCTACACCATTCCCTTATTGATGGACATTTAGAATGTTTCTGGGTTTTGTTTTTGCATTACAAACAATGATGCAACAGGTCTCTTTGTGCACTTATGCTTTTTCTCTGGTAGATTCCAAGAAATCAAATTGATGGGTCATAGGCTTGCTTTTTTTTTTTCATTTTTTGCTCTACATGTCTGTGTCATTAGAATTCATGCATTACTTTTGTGATTTAAAAAAAAACACTAAAAAATAGAAAGAAGATGGTTCATGTTGCTGGCTTTTAGAAAGTAGAGGTGCCTAATCATTGTTACATGACTGTTACATAATCTGCTAATCACTATGTAATAAAAGCTGAAAAGGGTGCACCCGTGATTCCATGTCACCAAGCAGAGAACTCTCAGCCCTCCAGCCCTGTCTAAAAGATGCGAAACATGTCTCCCTTCAGAGACTTTGGTATTTTTCTGATATGAAATGTCACCGAGAATCAATGGCCAGGGTTTCCTACCGGTAAAACCTTCTTAAAAATCTGTTTTCTTTTTTGCTGTCACAGAACCACAGAGCTGGAAGGGACTTATTAGCAGCCTCATGCAGTCTTGTAACAGTTTCCAAAGGACAGTTTTGAGTTGTTGCAAAGGCAGAGGGTTTGGGTAGGACAGTTTTTCTCAGCTGGAATTCCTGTAAACACCATCACCTTACAGGTGATTAAGAGAGGAGCTTAAACATGAGCTGATAACAGCTGAAGTATACAAAGACCTTAAGTGATGCTCAGACAGCAACAGCTAAATATAGTAATTGCTGCTGTTTGAATAGCTGGTTGCTGGTTCTCCAAATGCTCTCCCATGTATTATGTCATTGACTCCTGAGACAAGACCCACTGACTTTAGCTGGGGACTCCAAGGCTGTGAGAGAATCCTGCAATCAAGCAACATCTGTTGGGTACCTCCTGTTCATGTGCAGAGCTCACAGGAAACAGAGATAAATAAGAAGCTCCAGGTCTTGTGGGGGGTGTCAGGTTTAAGTATATATATATATATACTTATTTATGGTAAGAGCTGAGATAAAATTATGAAAGACAGTGTTATGGGGTGGGAAAACAGAGGAAGGTGGGTCTTTGCCTGGAGAAATCAGAGAAAGCTTCAGAAAGGATGTGAGGACTGAGCTGGGGCTGGAAGCCAAGAAAACAAGGAAGGGAAGAGGCGAAAGGAAGAACATTCAAACCCAGGGAACAGCATATAGAGGCATAGAGGCCAGAGGGGAAGAAGAGTATGGTAGGTACAGAGAGCCAAGACCATGTTGGAGAAAGAGAACTTGGCATGGAGTGGGCTCTGAGTCTTCAATAAATGTCTGGGGGTAAGATAGAGAGAATGAGTGGTTCAATGGTAAATATGTTCAACAAAGTCTTGAGTATGTGCTAGGCACTTTGCAAGCACTAGGGATTCAATGAGTGGTGAATCACAAAAGCGGAGTTCACGGTCAATGTGGTGGGTGGGAGGCAAATCTATGAAGTGAAGTGACAAGCCACCAGAATTTATGCCAGTGTAGTTTACACTGCAGGTGTCTGGTGAGGTCACAAAGCAAGGAGGCAATATTTGGTTTGGTCTTCCCCAACCCTGGTTTCCATTCAAGGAAGTTGAGGGCTGAGAGAAGTCATTTCCTTTAACTTAACCAGATTTTATTTTATTATTTATTTATTTATGTATTTATTTCTGGCCCCGCGGCAGGGCTTGCAGGATCTTAGTTCCCCCACCAGGGATTGAACCCCGGCCGACGGCAGTGAAAGCGCCGAGTCCTAACCACTAGACCGCCAGGTAATTCCCAACTTAACCAGATTTTAAAAACAAAGTGTATTTAGATTATTACTATAAGCCAACTACTGTAATAAGCTGTTTCCATACTCACTTCATTCTCACATGAATCTCAGGAGGCGGTATATTATTATTGCATTTTACGGGTGAAAAAGCTGAGGCTCAGAGAAGTTAAGTAACTAGCCTAAGGTCATGCAGCTGGTAAGTGGCAAAGGCAAAGCTGGAACCCTTACTAAACATAGCCTGTAACATCAACAGTCCTCTCAAGTCTGGATCCAGGCTCACGTGATACTGGGCACCTCACTTGCTCTTTTTAAGCCTCTGGTATTTCCACCTGTAAAATGGGGGTGAGGGAGCCAACTGTCAGCTTCTGGTCAGGCGCGGTCGGGAGCTCAGCCCGCAGATCATCTCGACAAGGGGAAGAGGAGGCCGCGGGTCGCTCAGTCTGAGATCGCAGCTCCGAGCTACGATCTCCAGACTACAGACCGGTTCCCATGACAACCCGGCCAGCCGCCATCCTGTGACCGAGGGCGTGCGTCACTTCCGGCCCATTTATTTCCGGGTCCCAGCCCCAGCAGTGGCAGTGGGCCTTCAGGCCCCAAAGGGGGACTCCGCGGCCTCTCTGCTCACTCTTCTGCCTCCCGCTTCTTCCTCCGCCGCCGGCGAGCAACGGCCTCTCCCCGACCCAGGGCGTAGCCACGGCCCGGCCTCCCTTTGCACCCGCCTCCGAGAGACGTCACTTCCTGGTTGAGTGTTTCCGGGTCGCCGCGGCCCCGGGCTACTGGACTCTCTCCTGCTGCCGGCCGGAGCTGCGAGAGCCCAGCGGGGCCTGGCTCCGGCGGCGGCCGCGGCTCCTTCTTGCTCCCCTCGGCCGGGCGTCCTCGGCGGCAGTGCCGGGGTGAGTGCGGGGCGGCCGCGGGCGGAAAAGGCCTCTGGGGCTTTCCCCGGCGGAGGGGGAGCCCCCGGTTCGGCGGGGCTCGGCCGGCCCGGGAGCGGGGTCCCTTCGCGGCCTGCGGGGGCGACGGGCGGGCCCGTCTTTTCGGCGCTCCGGGGGCCCATTTAATTCTCAGGATCCCCACTCCCTGAGGGTGGCTCAGGGCAGCTCAGGAGGAACACCCCCTCTACAGCGAGTAACACGGCAGGAGGACACCCCGATTCCACCGTGAGGCAGTTACCGCGCAGTGGTCCCCAGCTCACGCTCTGGCGGCATACTGGGGTTTGTACTCACTGTGTGACCTTGGGCAAGTCACTTCGTCTCTGAGCCTCAGTTGCCTGATTAGTTAAATGGGGAGTGAACCTGCCTACTAGGGCCGTGGTGGGGATGAAGTGAGACGCATGCGAAGCACAGTCTCTGGCATACAGCAGGCGTCCAATAAATGATAGCTGCTGTTAATTCATTCACGGACCCGTGGGGAGGGCCCGAGTTTGGGACTAGGGTGTTTTTCACAACTGATGTCGCACTCAGAGGCTGTTGGAATTATCAGGCTGGGAATAGCAGTCGCCAGCTTCTGTCCTCTGCAGGGAGGGGAACCTCCTTGCTTCAGAGCCCCTCTGCGAGTCGCAGCTGCCACTGGGGAAGCCCAATTTCAGCATTGCTGAGGTTATTTTCAGAGGTTTGGAAACCCTCTCTCTGAATTTCTCTGGAACTGGGTTGGGGTGTGGGGACCCTCTGGCGCTTCACAGCCAGTGGAAGGTTGCCTAGGATGTGTCTCAGGGGCCTCGGGCTGGGGATGAATGCAGAGGAGTGGGGTGCGGAGGTGGAGGGGGTTGATCTGCGCTCCCCTTGCTGCTGTTTGGAGGCCAGGGGAACTCTGAGCCGCTTGAAGCTAGACCAGGGATACATAAACCTGTGGACTGGGGCGATGCCGGGCCCAAAATAGCTTCTGTCTGTGCAGGGAGGGGGCGCCTTCAAATGCTGCTTGGGGAATGTTTCTGCTTGAATGGGCCAGCTGAGGTAAAGCCAAGCTCATGCTTTGCTATCCAGAATCATTTCAGTTCTGTTTAGTGAGGTTTTAAACAGATATAGCTTTCCTTTGAGATGTTTAAAAAATAATAATTAAAAAGCCACCACCTCCCTGACTGCAATATCTCTCTTTTCATTGCTTTGCTTTTCAAAGGGGGCCCAGATTGTGAGTGCAGGAAGTGCTGACCAGGCCTGTTGGCTCTGGGCACCCGTCTGATTCTGTTAGGGATGTTCACGGTGCCATTTTTTTTTTTTCTTTCCGCCACACTGGCACGTCTTGGCGTTCCAATCCTTGGGTTGCTTGGAGAAATTAACGGCTTCTGTCACCGGGCTGTCTTGGTCTCCTGTAACCACGCTGTTTTTGCAGAGAGCGTGTTTTTTGTTGTTTTTGCAGAGTGCTAGGAATAAATTGCTGGCTCTATGCTCATAAGAGACACCAGCTACAATGCAGCCTGTATTCTCAGGAATGAATTCAGGAGGGATGATGTCAGCTGCTCTACCACTGGCCCGGCTCTGGTCAGCCTCTCCTCTTGGCCCTTGAGCTTACGTCATAAATAGATTTGTGGCTCTTCCAGCCCCATTCTGTGTGAGAAGATGTGAATTTTGCTACTACAGGAATTTTTAGAACTCAACTCTGCTGGCCCTGCCATAGGGCATTCTGACTTAGTTGAGCCCTTTCAAGAAGAGCTGTCCAGCAGCAGGACAGCTTTGCCTAAAAGCAGCACAGCTCAGAGCTTGAGTCAGGGTTTTGGCCTCAGACCTAGGTTCAGATCTCAGAGGCACTTCTTCCTAGCCTTGTGACGTAGGGCAAGCGACTTGGCCCCTCTGAGCCTCAGTTTTTTCTTTTTTAACCCTGGGGTTGTCGTGTGGATTTCGTTGATATTCACGGAGCACTTAGCAAAGGGCCCTTATGTACTAATCCCTTGGTGAATGGTACTAATGGTAACAATAAATGAGTGAGATAAATGAGAAAAAGCACAGGCTGCAGGGCCGGTCAACCCAAGTTCAGATTCCAGCTCTGACCCATTCAAGCTGTGTTGGGCAGGTTGTTTAATGGCTGAGCCTTGGTTTGTTTCCTCGTAGAATTGTGAGGATTAAACTGGGTGATGCAGTTAAAGTGGAAAGCCCAATGCTTAGCACGTAGTAGGACTTCAATAATTGTTAGTTTCCTTCTCTCCTTGCCTTAATTATCTTTTAGCATTCATTTTCTTTCACCTGTTTCCTCATCTACCTAGGTTGGTTCAAGATTTTTCTTAGATAGGTTTCCTATCCTTGACTTTGGGACTTTGAATACCAACTGGGCTATTTGGATCCCTTTTCCTTGTTTATCTGTCAGCCATAAACAAGAGTGTGGACTGTGGTGTGATTACAGAGCAGCAGACGCTGAGCTTGAGGGCGGCTGACTTTGTTTAAAAAAAAAATCAGTCTCTATTAGCTGAAGGCTGACGTCCTTGGAGAAAAATCACAGCAGTGTTTAGAAGACTTTATGTCCCTCTGTTTAAATTGTTCTCAGGTGTACTAAAAAACAGTCCCTGGGGCCAGAGGCTGGATGAAAGCTTCTTTTGGATTAAAAAAAAAAATGGTATATGTATATGGGTTTTTTTTAGCAAGGACAGTGATGTCGTCTCTCAGGTTGCAATACAATTTTATTTTTTAAGAGAACATACATACTTTGTTCCTGGGCAGTAAGCCCTTTCAAGTAGAATTCAGGGCAGAGCTATATCTTCTCAACTTCTGTTCCCTACTGTCCCCTACCCACCCCACATTCCCCCCACTGCACCCAGCCTAGGGCCCGGCATAGGGTAGGTGCTGCATACTTGTTGAGCTCAGGAATCATGGGGTGGTGGGAGGTACACAGGTTTCAAGTCATAAGGCCAGTGGAATCTGGGATCCACCTTTTCCTAACACTGAGCTATAGACAGCATGTCGTGTCATGGAGCCTCGGCTTCTTCTCGCTCCCGCTGGTCTCCCAGAATTCTGGGGAGAGCTAAATGAGAAACTGAAGCATCATTTCGCCTGTTTTATCAAACACCTACTATGTGCCAGGAGCTGTGTTAGGCATCATGGTGAACAAAACAGACACTGTCCTTGCCTTTGTGGAGCTTACTGGGTATTGGCGGGAGACAAAGAGAGGAAGCTAGTAAATGAATAAAGTTGATAATTTCAAATGGTGATTACCCCAGGGTAACGCAATAACGAGGGCCAGGGCAAGTGGGATTTACTGAGCTGAGGTTGTCAGGGAGAGCCTCGGAGGGATGACATCTGAGCTGAGACCTGAATGATGGGAGTGAGCCAGCAACGGGAGGAATCAAAGGAAGAACATGCAGAAGGAACAACATGTGCAGAGGTCCCGAGGTAGGGACTTCCCTGGTGGTGCAGTGGTTGAGAATCCACCTGCCAATGCAGGGGACACGGGTTCGAGCCCTGGTCTGGGAAGATCCCACATGATGCGGAGCAACTAAGCCCGTGCGCCACAACTACTGAGCCTGCGCTCTAGAGCCAGCGAGCCACAACTACTGAAGCCCGCGCGCCTAGAGCCCGAGCTCTGCAACAAGAGAAGCCACCGCGATGAGAAACCCGTGCACCGCAACGAAGAGTAGCCCCTGCTCGCTGCAACTAAAGGAAACTCGCGCGCAGCAACGAAGACCCAACGCAGCCAAAAATAAATGAATTAAAAAAAAAAAAAGAAAGGCTACCTGGCCTTTAAAAAAAAAAAAAAAGGTCTTGGGGTAGAAATGGGCTTGATGTGTTTGAGGAGCAGACAGAAGGGTCCTTGTGGGTGGACCTTAAGAGGGAAGGGAAAGACTGCTTTGAGGACCACAGAGACGGTCAGGAGGTAAAATTTGATCCCAAGTGGATTTGTTTGCCTTGTGTGCTCCTCAGGCCTATTTGTTCTATTTGTTCCTGAAGCCTTGGGCTTCCTTGGCAGGGCAGTGGGTGGGAGAAGGTGACCTCTCTGTGTCCCTAATTCTCCTGCATGTCTTACCCCTCACCCCACAGTTAAGACCCCTGGGTGTCTCCCCAAAACTGTGGAGAAGCCAGAGGAGTGGCTCATTGAGACATGGGTGATTTTATTGACTTCCTGGTAGTTGCCAGGCTCGTAGGCCCTTAGAACTTCTGAGCTGAACTCAGATCTGCTAAAGGACTCCACAGGTCCGTCCCATCCCACTGCGGCTTCTTTTTGGTCCCTCATCATTTCCCACAGCCAGCAGGACCCCACCCTTCACTCAGGCAGCAGGTCTTTATGAAGCACGTAACCTGCTCTGGCATTGTGACCCTTATTGAGTCATTTGGTCGCAATCCCTGCACCCATGAGCTTGTGGTCAGGAAAGGCAGGACAGGCGAGTGTGAAAATGCATGTCCACCCCCAAGTCAGAGTCATTTGCATCACTCTGATCTGACCTCCTTGAGGATGCTTGGAGGGTCTAGCACCTTCACACACCAGGAATGTCTGCTTGTGTGTATCAAGGGCTTACTTTGAGCTGGCATTCTGAAGAGCTTTCTATGCTGATTGCATATAATCCTTCCACCAGCTCTGGACTATAAGTGCTATTATTAACCCCCTTTTTCAGATGAGAAAACCGAGGCCCAGGTTGAGTAGTTTGCCCAAGTAACCTAGAAAAGCAGATCCAGGGTTCACACCCAGGCAGTCCAGCTTTGCAATCTGTTTGTAACCCCGATGCTGTGTTGCCTACCCTGGCCTGGCAGGTCCCTCCATGAATCCAGATTTGCTCCCAGCATCGTAACACCAAGGATACTGATGGATCTGTGCATGTTCTACTAACAAGTGGCCAAGGAGACAGCAAGAGTGTATAAATTCTGTGTGTCCCAGCTCAGAATGTCCTTTCCTCTCCCAACAGTGGACTGTAAAAAAAAACAAAGTCGGATATGGAATTCCCTGGTGGTCCATGGTTAGGATTCCACGCTTCCACTGCAGGGGGCATGGGTTCGATCCCTGGTCTGGGAATTAAGATCCCACATGTAGCGCGGACAAAAAAACCAAAGACGGATAAAGGCACTCTCCAGGACTCAGCAGCCAAAGTGGTCTTTTTTAAAAAATTGCAGATATGATCGTGTCCCTCTCCCCCTTGCTTTGAACTGTTCAGGGGCTTCACTTGGCTCTTTGAATAAAATGTACGACTCTTTGAGACCTTGGGGATCAGGATCCCGCTTATGCCGGCAGCTTCATCTCCTGTGACTCCCCTCCTCTCTCTGCTTCAGCCACACTAGCCTTCTTTGTGTTCACATGCCAGGCTCCTTCCCGCCTCAGGAAAGCGGGGTGTGGTGGTTAAGGGGACGGACTTGGGAGCCAGCCTGCCTGGGCTCTGATCTCAGCTCTGCTTCTTAATAGTCCTGTAACTTTGGGCAAGTTTCTTGATGTCTCCATGTCTCAGTTTTCACACTTGTAAAATGGGGATAACAATAGTGCCTATCTCCTGGAGTTGTTTAAGAAGACGGAATGAGTTAGTCCATGTAAGCACCTGGCATGTAGTAAGTGCTGAAAGTGTTAGCTCAGGGCCTTCCTCCCTGCCGACGCCTCATCCTTTGGGTCTAACCGTCACTTTCTCAGGGGCTTTTTAACCATCCCCCATCCCCATGAAACCAGGTTAGGTGCCCCAATCGTATTTTTCATTTGTGAGCTCAGCAAAGTCAAGGACCTTATCTGTCTTGTTTCCACTTCAACGTGGTGCACCTATTCACTAAATGTGTTGAATGAGCAGAAAGGGCCAGGGGCTGGTGGTGCCCGGTGTAGCTCAGGACAGCTCTGTTTTTTGTTTGGCCTCAGCAGCTGCAAGCTGGGACGTGGACCATCTCAAGGAATGATGTGCTGCTTATTCTTCCTCTTCCAGAGCATTCTGCTGGTCCAGGCAGGCGACACGTCAATGCTTTTAGCAATGTCCCTGCCTCTAACTCAGAAGCCATGGAGGAAATAAGGTAGCCCCCGTCCCTGGATCGGATCGGATGGGGAAGCCCAGTTCAATGGATGCAAAATATAAGGATGACTTATTTCGGAAGTACGTGCAGTTCCATGAAGGCAAAGTGGACACCACCCCCAGCAAGCAGCGGCCTGGCAGTGATGAGTCCCTGCGGGTGGCAGCCTCGACCCTGCTCAGCCTGCACAAGGTGGATCCCTTTTATCGATTCCGGCTGATCCAGTTCTATGAGGTGGTGGAGAGCTCCCTGCGCTCGCTGAGCTCCTCCAGTCTGCGGGCTCTGCACTGTGCCTTCAGTGTGCTCGAAACGGTGGGTGTCAACCTTTTCCTCTACCCGTGGAAGAAGGAATTCAGAAGCATCAAGGTAAGGTCTCGGGACGGGCTCGCCACGCTGGTCTCCCTTCTCCCTTCTCGCCCCTTCCAGTCCATCTTGAGAGGTTTTGTGCCCATCTAATCACATCCTTCCTCTGCTCGCGGTCCCCCCCGGCTTCCCCACTGCCTTTGAGATAGCAACCAGAACTGCCCCCATGGCTCCCCACCTGGCCCCTCTGCCTGGTGTCATCTCTTAACTGGCTCCCCACCCCTGGCAGCTCACATCTGAAACTGAGGTTGGAAAGGTGGGCAGTACCTGGTTGTGCAGGGCTTTGGAGCCCAGGGCAGAGGGCTGGAATTTATCCTAAGGGGGCTGGGAAGCAGGCAGTGCCGGGATCAGGTTTACATTGGAAAAGAATACTCCTGCTTGCTGTACGGGAGATGGATTGTAGAGGGGCAAGAGTCGGCGGGGGAGACCATTAGGAGGCTGCTGAAGGTGTCCGCGCAAGCTGAGGAAAACAGAGAGGAGGGAGGAGGATGAATTCGAGACAGAGAATTCTGAATCATTCCAAAGGCAGCGATGGCTCAGGAGAGTTTCCACCAAGTCAGGCTAAGCCTAATGTATGCTTCACACCTTTGTAGAAATGCCAGAAAGGAGTATTCTCATTGCTCATGGCTGTTGTGCCTCTAATCCGATCCCCTTTCTTCACCCACGTTTGCCCTGCTCTTCCTCAAGGAGCAGAGCCACTGCACCCCATGTAGAAAGCTAGTGGCTTTGTTCCCTACGCTGAAGAAAGGAGCGCTGTGTCATTTCCCTCAGACCCGCGCGCTGAGCTGTTGGGAGGCATTAGCCTCTGCCTCGCGCAGTGAGACGCTGCCCTGGAGATCACTCCCCCTTCCTCTCCCTGCGTGTTCCGGTTCAGACTTGATGGGATACGCTCTGATGCAGGCTCCGTGCGTTGTGTGCCTCAGAGAGAAAAACCCGCCTCTCTTTTTCTACCCCCCTTCCTTCCCCTAGACCTACACGGGCCCCTTTGTTTATTATGTCAAGTCCACATTACTGGAAGAGGACATCCGAGCCATCCTGAATTACATGGGCTACGTGCCCGAGTTGGGGACTGCGTACAAGCTCAAAGAGCTGGTAGAGACCCTCCAAGTGAAGATGGTCTCCTTTGAGCTCTTTCTGGCCAAGGTGGAGTGTGAACAGATGCTGGAAATCCACTCCCAAGTCAAGGACAAAGGCTACTCTGAGCTGGACGTGGTGAGCGAGCGCAGGAGCAGCGCGGAGGACGTGCGTGGCTGCTCAGACGCCCTGCGGCGGCGGGCCGAGGGCCGGGAGCACCTGACGACCTCCATGGCCCGCGTGGTGCTCCAGAAGTCGGCCAGCGAGCGGGCAGCCAAGGACTACTACAAGCCCCGTGTGACCAAGCCCTCAAGGTCGGTGGACACCTACGACAATTACTGGGAGAGCCGGAAGCCGCCCCTGAAGGCCTCGTTGAGCCTGCGGAAGGAGCCTGTGGCAGCAGACTTGGGGGACGACCTCAAGGACGAGATCATCCGCCCGTCCCCCTCGCTCCTGGCCATGTCCAGCTCCCCCCACGGCAGCCCGGATGACCTGCCGTCCCCCTCCCCCAACAATGGCCTTGGCTTGCTGCGTGGCACGTACTTCTCCACTCAGGAGGATGTGGATCTGTACACAGACTCGGAGCCCAGGGCCACGTACCGGAGGCAGGATGCCCTGCGGCCAGACGTCTGGCTGGTCAGAAGTGACGCCCACCCCATCTACCACAAGCGCTCGCCCCCCGCCAAAGAGTCCGCCCTCTCCAAGTGCCAAAACTGCGGTCTGTCCTGCAGCTCCTCCCTCTGCCAGCGCTGCGACAGCCTGCTCGTCTGCTCCCCGGCCTCCAAGCCCGGCGGCTTCCCCAGCAAGGCCTCCGCCCACGACAGCCTGGCCCACGGGTCATCTCTGCGGGAGAAGTATGCAGGCCAGACGCAGGGCCTCGACCGGCCGCCGCACCTCCACTCGAAATCCAAGCCCTCCCCTGCAGCCGCCTCCCGCTGTGGCTTCTGTGACCGCCCGGGGGCCGCCAACACCTGCACCCAGTGTTCAAAAGCCTCCTGCGACGCCTGCCTCAGCACCTACCATTACGACCCCTGCTGCAAAAAGAGCGAGCTGCACAAGTTCATGCCCAACAACCAGCTGAACTACAAGTCCGCCCAGTTCTCCCATCTCGTGTACAGATAGACTCGCCTTGCACCTCCCTGCTACAAGGGCTACACCACTGACCTTTCTGGTTTCCTGGGGAAGAAATGTTAACGCGTTGATCTCAGAAGCAGAGGCCTGCACTTGACCACGTGGTTATGGCGGGGGGATCATGCGGCCGGCTGCCTCACGTGGGAGTTCCCCTATCGACTCAGATATGTCAGCTGATCGCTGCTTTGCCACCTGGCAAGAGAGACGGTGGCACTTGCATTCAGATTCATTTTTGCTAATCACTCCCTGTTCCGTTCTTTTGTTTTTGTCTCTCAAAGAGGATTTCTATCTCTGGGACTCTTGCCATGCCGACCGCTCCCACGGCAAAGCCAACTTGGACTGGGAAGGGCCCTCCAGGTCCCCTCCAAACGCCCACCTGGAGTGGTGAGCTAGAGGCCTGTTGGCTTGTGAAATGAGCCCTCCTGCCACACCGGGCCTCATCCACTGGCTCATCCCTCCACCACCCTTTCCCAAACACGAGGATCCCCGGCGGCAGCCCCCCACCCAACTTCCCTGCCTCTCCACGTATCGAAGGTGACCCGAGTCCAGGATTCGCTTAATGTCATCCTGTTGCCTCCACAGCTCAGTTCAGCCTTGGGGTTTGTGAAGTTGGCTCTAGCGCTCTGAAGGGTGGACCTTCCACACTGGGACTGACTTTTCCCCCCTTTCTGTTGTTTGCACGTGCCTCTCTTACTCTACTGTAAATAGATATTTTTGAGATTTATTTTTAAATAAATATTCAACTTGCTGTGTGTTTCAAAGTGGTTAAAACATTAACGATGTAGCTATTTATAAAAATGCCCCGGGTTCTTTAGTCTTCCAAGGGAGGGGCTCATGCCCTTCCACCTTGTATCCTCCACTCTCCACAGCCCGAGGGTAGAGTGGAGATTGTAGGGGCAGAGGAGGAACAGAGACGATGTCCCCTGAGTTGGTGGAGGGCCACTGTCTTCCCTACAATAAATTTCTAACACCTACCTCCAGTGTGCACTTAGGGGGTTAGTCCGGACCGAGAGGTCTGTGCGCCTGCAGACTGTGACAACCTAGTGACAATTCAGGAACCTCACCCTGTGGATCTCCAGCCTGGTCTTTGCCGCTTGCTGAGCGTGAACCTCGCACTCCAAACTTCTTGAGTCTCAATTCAGAAGGAAAATCGTTTGGGATTCCCACCACCCCTCCATCTCAGTCCTCTTCTCTTCACCTGCTTCCAGGATTCCTCTGCAACATTTGTGACCTTTTTGCACTAAAAGGGGGCAGGAGCCGGCGTGCACCCATCAGACAGATGTGTCCTGAGATTCTTAGCTGAGCCTCAGAGCTTCTAAACCCGAAGGCCTCTTAAACTCCTCATGTGAATTGCTGACCCCGGATTTCCTTTTGGGGTGCAGAGCAGGAGTGGGGCAAGAATTTGAAAATAAAACTGCTTCCTTGTGAACTAACAGTATATTTTAGCCATAAGTGTTTGTGATGTACAGAATGTTGTAGGAATTTACATGCAGTGGGTTTTCTGATAGAAGGAGGTATTCAGCTCTTGAGCAAATTTAAATCTGGCTGAATCCTGAGGCCACTGTGAATTTGCTGATGTTCTTCCAACTCAGTTGCGTGATTTTAAGGTTTTCAAAATCTTCTATGGCTCTTTTTCTATATATCTAGTAGATCACGTGCAGATATTCAATGTGTATATAAAGCTGAATTTCACCCAACTTCATTACTAAGACCCACCCATTCTGGGGCATTCATCGCTGATGTTCTTCCTTTTCATGTTTCAGAAGTGTCCGTGCCTGTCCCAGTCCTGAGTTTTCTAGTTTTCCATTTCCAGACTGCTCTAGCACTACACTAACTCTTTTAACCAACCGTGATGCCACGTAACTTACACAGCAGACAAAAGTAGGAATAACTAACTTGTCCTGGAAGAGAAAGGCCAGTGTGTGTATCATCACGGAAATACTGTGTTCGTGGACTGGAATAGGAAATGCTATGACCATGCTCCTCCTCGTTGTGTATCTTATTGTATGAGGTTGCTGTGACCGAGATAAATACACGCTAATTTAAAAAAGCAGATGTTTTGCATTTGATTTCTACCAAGAGTTGAAATGTTGAGAGATGATTTAAAAAAAAAATAAAGTGTCTTCCATTGTTAAATGAAGTGTTTGGGGTTTTATGTTCCTCCTCCCTGCTGCTTTGAAGTTTGGGTTGCTTGGGGTTTTTTGTTTTTTTGTTTTTTTTTTTTTAAATTAATTAATTAATTAATTAATTTATGGCTGTGTTGGGTCTTCGTTTCTGTGCGAGGGCTTTCTCCAGTTGCGGCAAGTGGGGGCCACTCTTCATCGCGGTGAGCGGGCCTCTCACTATCGCGGCCTCTCCAGTTGCGGAGCACAGGCTCCAGACGCGCAGGCTCAGTAGTTGTGGCTCATGGGCCTACTTGCTCCGCGGCATGTGGGATCTTCCCAGACCAGGGCTCGAACCCGTGTCCCCTGCATTGGCAGGCAGATTCTCAACCACTGCGCCACCAGGGAAGCCAAAAGGGTTTTTTGTTTTTTTTTAAATTTAACTTCAAGAAAATTTTATTTATTTATTTATTTATTTATTTATTTATGGCTGTGTTGGGTCTTCGTTGCTGCGCGCGGGCTTTCTTTAGTTGCGGTGAGTGAGGGCTACTCTTCGTTTCAGTGCGCAGGCTTCTCGTTGCGGTGGCTTTTTTTGTTGCGGAGTGTGGGCTCTAGAGCACAGGCTCAGTAGTTGTGGCACACGGGCCTAGCTGCTCCGTGGCATGTGGGATCTTCCTGGACCAGGGCTCGAACCCGTGTCCCCTGCATTCTTAACCAGGCAGGTGGATTCTTAACCACTGCGCCACCAGGGAATTCCAGTTGCTTGGGTGTTTTGGTGGTTTTTTTTTTGGTTTTTTGTTTGTTTGTTTGTTTTTGCTCAAGCCATGTTCTTTAGTGACAGGACTCACATTTTCTCCTCCATGAAACTGACAAATAACAGCCAGCATTTGAGTGCTTATACTGTGAGCCAGGCATTTTATACGCTGAGACTTTACATTCATGATCTCATATAATTGTCTCAATCCTCCTAGAAGATAACATAAATCCTGCTCTGATCCCCATCTTACCAATGGGGAAACCAAGGTGTTCAGAGTTCAGCCATGTTTCCTAGGAGTGAGACTGCAGACTCCAGGAGAAGTGATTGTTGGTGGTGACTGACAGGAATTAAATAACATTGAAGGGCGTTGTGAAAAAATTAATCCCGTTTAAAATTTTTTTGATCCGTTTAAATTCCCTAAGGAGGATCCTGGTCAGTGTAATGCGAGTTTGTCTTTAACAAAGAGAAAGCAGGAGTCAGGCTGAGAACCTCTGGCAGAATCTTAGGTTTTCAGTTACCTTCTATTTAGGGCAGGCCATACGACTTTTCCAATGATTGGGGATTACTTTAAAAATCAATTCAAGGTGTTTTTAAAAATGAAGTTTCCTGAAACTAATATAACATTGTAAATCAACTCTACTTCAATAAAAATAAATAATAAATAAATAATGAAGGTTGACTTAAAAGCAAAATGTCTTATAAAAATCTTAAGGGTGGTATAAGAGAAGCTGTGGTTTGGGACATCCTGTCTTTATGCACTGGTAGGGTGTCTGTGCCACCATGCTGACCACTCTGCAGGGTTGGACCCCACGAAGCCACTCAGCTGTCGAGGAAGAGACTGAACGGTTTTCTCCATCTCATTCACTGGCTGAGCAAATATCCAGGCCTTGGACCAGACCAAGGCCCAGGTGCTGGGTTTGGTTTTAGTGACAGCATAGGAAATGGCACTGCCATCGTGGCTCCCGGGAACAGCAGCTTCCTAGAGCTGAACACCCAGCCTGGGAGAGCAAAGGAAGCCAGACACTCACTCCTGTATCTAAAGCGGAGCAGAGACTCTGAGCAGATTGCTTAATTTGTATATGTAAATGACAAGCATATTTAAACATCCTCAGGCCCACCAGCTGTACAACATTAACATTAGCCTTGCTGCCAGCTCTGTACACCACACGACATTGCCAATTGAACCCCAATCTCTGCTCACCCTTTCTCCCTTGGTAATAGAAGCCTTGAGTTTTAGACATCTAGCCATCCAGAATAAAGACCGCCTTTCCCAGCCTCTCCTGCAGCTGGGCATGGTCATACGGTTATGTCTGGTCCCTAGGATGGAAAGATGCTGTGTGTGGCTTCTAAGACATGCCCTTCAAAGAAAGAAGCTTGTTCTTCCCACCCTGGCTGTGCTGGCTGGAATGGAGCAGCCATGTGAGACACTGAGGCAGAGGCCAAGTGATGGGGGGTGCAGTTAGTAGCTGGAAGAGGCTGGGTCCCTGATGCTTAGGAAGCCACCATCATACCTGGCCTGCCCAACCTACCTTCAGAGTTTTATATGCGAGAAGTAAACTTCTATCTAGCTTAAACCACATTTTTTCCATTTGCTCATTTTAGAAAACTTTTTATTTACAAAAGAAGTGAGACTACTCTAATGATGCCTCATGTACATCGAACGCAGGACTTCAACAGTTCAACGGTTAACAACTTCTGGCCAATCTGACTTTTTTCTGTACCTGTCCATCCACTTCCCCCACTCCTAAGTTCCTTAGAAGCAAATTCCAGACATCTGTTTCATTTGTGAACATTTCAGTACCTGTATCTAAAAGACAAGGACTTTTAAAACAATACCATGATCACATCTAAATTTTTATAACAGTTTCTTAATTGTAACAAATATCCAGTCACTGTTCGCAGGTCCAGTTGTCTTATAAGTGCATACTTTTAAAACTGTGTGTTTGCATTGGGGCCCAAATAAGGTCTCACGTTGTTGCAATGGATAGATCTTTAAATCACATTTATCCTAAAGGCTGTCCCTATAGAAAAGGACACTTTTCTCTTTCTCTTTTTTTCCCTTGAAATGTATTTGTTGAAGAAATCGGATTGTTTGTCCTTTAGTTTGCCCGAGTCTAAATTTTGCTGATTGCAGCCCCTGCTGTTGTTTATCAAGTTCCTCTGTTCTCTCAACCTCCTGAAAATTGGCAGCTGGCTCTTCTTTTTTTTTCCAGTTTCTTACTGTTTGTTTGAATATGTTGTACAAAAGTAGAAAAATAAACATTTCTTCTGCAGCTCCATAAATAAAGGGTGAGAGGAAATAACTTAAGGCAGGGTTGGGGCTTAGTGCATAAGTAAGGTCTGGGTCCCAGACGGGGTGGGGCTGGGTCCAGGTTTTCAGATATGCAGGTCTCCACTGGCAACAATTCTCAGGTCCCTTATGAGGAGGCGGAAGAGGTTGAATGTGACAGAGGCCTCGAGACAGCCTTGGGATTCCTCCTGTGTGGCCTCCTGGAGCTGGCACAGCCAGTGGTGGAGGCGGCCTGGGGCTGGGACTCTGCTGTGGGCCGAGCCGGGATGCAAGCCTGAAGCTCGGAGTGGATGTGGCGCAGCGTGTGCAGCGGCTGGTCCAGGATGACCCCCGAGGACGAGTCTGCCACAGCACCCAGGACCTTCAGCGTCAGGTCTAACTCCGCCTCCAAGGCCACAGGGCGCTCCCACACCTGCGGCTGCCTCAGGTCCCGGGTCCTGGGGAAGTGGTGAGAGCTGCAGCTCCAGTTCTTCAGCGAGAGCGACTCTTCTAAGGCATCCTTGGCTTTCTTGAAGCCCTCCAGCTCCCGTGGTGACAGAGATTGGAACCGGCCCATGTGGCAGCCCTTCCCAGTTGTGGTGGGCTTGGACGTGGGGACAGGGCCTGCTCTGGCCAAGTCCAGCATCACAGTCACCAACACCAGGACCCAAGCTGCAGCCATGGCTAAATCCCAACTGCTTGTTTGGCCCCATGGCTCTGCTTTTAGCCAGGTTCACTGGGCAATCCCAGCCGATGTGTATAACGTGAAAAGGCAAATGGAAATAGGAATCTCCACTTTGATGGCAAAGGCACGAGTCGGGGGGCCAGTCGCCGAACCAGGTGAGCCCGGACTTGTGCCAGGAAGGAAAGAGATACTGAAATTCAGTCACAGGAGAGAACTTTGCTTCTGAGAAGTCCCTGTGCGTGGAGAATCTCCAGGTTAGGACTCCTGGGGGCAGCCCTTAGCTCGCTGACTTTGGGGAGCCTCCGAATGAGGCTGAGGCAGGTGGAGGGATGGGAAACCGGCTCGAGGACTCTCACAGTGGGGTAGGGACCTGGCGGGTGTGGGTGAGGCTGCCTGAGCGGCAGAGAAGGGGCATCCCTTGAATGTGCAGAAGTTTTAAAGTTTGCTGTGGTCCCCTTTTCTACTTTTGCTTTTGTTACCTATGCTTTTGGTGTTATATCCAAGAAATTGTTGCCAAATCCAATGTCATGAAACTTCTCTCTGTTTTCTTCTAGGAGTTTTTTAGTTTTAGGTCTTACATTTGAACCTTTAATCTGTTTTCAGTTTTGTGTATGATGTAAGGTAGGGGTCTAACTTCGTTCTTTTGCATTTGGATATCCAGTTTTCCCAGTACCATTTGAGGAGACTGTCCTTTCCCCATTGAGTGGTCTTGGCATCCTTGTTGAAGATCTTTTGACTACATACGTGAGGGTTTATTTCTGGCCTCTCTGTTCTGTTCCATTGGACCATATGTCTATCTTTATGCCAGTACCACACTATTTTGATTACTGTAGCTTTGTATGTAATGTGTTTTGAAATCAGGAAGTGTGAGGCCTCCAACGTTGTTCTTCTTTTTCAAGATTGTTCTGGCTATTCAGGGTCCCTTGAGATCCCATATAAATTTTAGGATTTTTTTCCCATCTGTGCAAATATGCCATTGGGATTTTGATAGGGATTACATTGAATCAGTAGACTGCTTTGGGTAGTGTGGACATTTTAATGCTATTCAGTCTTCTAACTCATGAGTACAGGATGTCTTTCCATTAATTTGTCTCTTTAACTTCTTTCAGCAATGTTTTGTAGTTTTTGGTGTACAAGTCCTTCACCTCCTTGGTTAAGTTTACTCCTAAATATTTTATTCTTTTTGATGCTATTGTAAGTGGAATTGTTTTTGTAATTTTCTATTCAGATTGTTCATTATTTGTGTATAGAAATGCAACTGATTTTTGTGTGTTGATTCTGTATCCTGCAACTTGGCTGAATTCATTTCTTAGTTCTAACAGGTGTGTGTATTTGTGTAATCTTTAGGGTTTTCTACATAAGATCATGTCATCTGAGAACAGATATGATTTCACTTCTTTCCAGTTTGGATGCTATTTATTTATTTATTTATTTTTGTTTAATTGCTCTGGTTAAGACTACTAGTACTATGTTTAATAGAAGAGGCAAGAGTGGGCATTGTGGCCTCTTCTAAAGGAAAAACTCAGTCTTTCATCACTGAGTATGAAGTTAGCTGTGGTGTATGTGTTTTCATATGTGGCTTTTATTATGTTGAGATAGTTTCCTTTCTATTCCTAGTTTGTTGAGTGTTTTTATCATGAAAGTATGTTGAATTTTGTCAAATGCTTTTCATGCATTAATTGAGATGATCTTGTAGTCTTTGTTCTTCATCCTATTAATGTGCTATATCACATGGTAGTTGACTTTTGAGGCTTGCTCAGATGTGGGTATGATTTTTTTTGTTGTTGTAAGAATACTTCATAGATGTTATCTTCTTTCATTAGGAGGCACATGATGTCGAGTTCTCTCCCTTTGGGATATTAATAGCCGTTAAGGCTGTTACTCAGTACTTAGAACCATTATTTCATCAGAGCATGCAAAATGGAGATATTCCAATTCTAGTCTTCCTTGTTTGGCAACTGGAATACTTCTATAAAAAGAAACTTTTCTGTGGTGGTGTGACTCTATACCTGGGACAAAACTGCATGGAACTAAACACACAGACATACACACACACACAGAGGACAGCATGTAAAACTGGTGTAATCTGAACAAGGTCTATGGATTGTACCAATGTCAGTTTCCTGGTTGTGATACTGCTTTACAGTTGTGCAAAATGTTACCCCTGGGAGAAACATGGGTACATGGGACGTTTCTGTCCTATTTTTGCAACTTCCTATAAATCTATGAATTAAAAAAAAAGTTAAAGACAAAGAAACTTCCCTTATCTACTATTTGACTACCAGTGATATAGTTTAAGAAAAGCAGGATAGGGACTTCCCTGGTGGTCCAGTGGTTAAGACTCCGTGCTTCCACTGCAGGGGGCACAGGTCCGATCCCTGATCGGGGAACTAAGATCCCGCATGCCACACGGCCAAAAAAAAAGATGGGGGGGGATAGATGCTTACTTCTTTGCCTTTATTTATTTATTTATTTATTTATTTATTTATTTATTTATTTATTTATTTTTGGCTGTGTTGGGTCTTCGCTGCTGCATGCACGGGCTTTCTCTAGTTGCGGCGAGCGTGGGCTACTCTTCGTTGGAGTGCGTGGGCTTCACATTGCGGTGGCTTCTCATTGCAGAGCATGGGCTCTAGGCACATGGGCTTCAGTAGTTGCGGCACGTGGGCTCACTAGTTGTGGCTCACGGGATGTAGAGCACAGGCTCAGTAGTTGTGGTGCACGGGCTTAGTTGCTCTGCGGCGTGTGGGATCTTCCCAGACCAGGGATCGAACCCATGTCTCCTGCATTGGCAGGCGGATTCTCAACCACTGCGCCACCAGGGAAGCCCTGCCTTTATTTTTAAAATTTATTTTATTTATTTATTTATTTTTGGCTGCATTGGGTCTTCGTTGCTGTGTGCGGGCTTTCTCTAGTTGCGGGGAGCGGGGTCTACTCTTTGTTGTGGTGCATGGGCTTCTCATTGTGGTGGCTTCTCGTTGTGGAGCATGGGCTCTAGGCACACGGGCTCAGTAGTTGTGGCTCGCGGGCTCTAGAGCGCAGGCTCAGTAGTTGCGGCGCACGGGCTTATTTGCTTTGCGGCATGTTGGATCTTCCCGGACCAGGGCTCGAACCCATGTCCCCTGAGTTGGCAGGTGCATTCTTAACCACTGTGCCACCAGGGAAGCCCTCTTTGCCTTTATTTTTACTTAGAATAATGAATTGGTGCCTTAGAATTCCCCAGCAGTGACTGATTTTTTAAAAGCATATTATTATGAACTCATTGATTTCAGTATATTTTAAGTATTTCAATCCATTACATTATTACTGTTATTGATGCTCAAATTCCCGTCTTTATTCAGTCAGAACGTCTTCAAGCTGGCTCCTGAGTCCTGACCTGACCCTGAAACCTCTGATTGCTTCCTCTCTGTTTGGTATGACAAGGGGTTCCATGTTCATCTTTGTACATCTCCTGCCCAACTCCTGGACTCAGACGTTTCTCCAAAGAGCCCTGGGTCCTTTTGCTGTGAAATGACATTTGGATACCAAAGTCTGAGAGCTAAGGGTGCTCACTGCCACTGGGTTGGTCATTGTTTCCAGGTCTTTTCAGTGAGCAGAGCTAGCAATAGGTTTATATCTCTAAAAATACAAACCACGTTGTAAGTTCATACTTATACTTAAATAAAAATTCAGGACCACAGGATTTTTGCTCAACCTCATTTCTCTTTTATTCCCATGCTGAGGATCCTGGTTCTCAAGGGGTCCAGGGAAGCCACTACTAGTTTTGATTTTGTCGCCATAGCTACACCTGATCCTGAAAGGAGGGAGTCACCTGGGACAGCCCTTGGAGAGCATCTCAGTTACTCACCACAGAGCGGGGAGAAGGACTAAGGCTCAGAGAGCATGAGGAGCCTTTGCAAGTTTGCACATATGATTAACTCCTGGTTGCCCATGGCTCTGTTAGGAAATGAAACATCAGGGATACAAGTGAAGCCAGGGTAGGTGTCATGTGGTTCAAATACAGTTCCTCACCTTCCTTCCCCTACCCCAGAGGAGCCCTGGATCCTGGGGTTAACTTTTCCAGCCTTTCTTCACACTCCGCTACACTTGGCTGCATCCCTAAGCACTACTGTTTCACAACATCATTTTGCCTGGTTTTATATGTACTTATTCATCTGCAGCTTTCTTTCTCCCCTCCTTTCAATATTTTGAGATTTATCCATGTTGATATGTTATTCTAGTTTCATTCATTCATCCATCCATCCATTCTTGCTGCTGTATACTGTTCCTTACATGACCGCGCCACTGTTTATCCATTCTGCTAGTGGGAAACAGCTCGTTTCCAATAATTTGCTATTACAAATATTCTTGTAGGTGTCTCCTGAGTATGCATGACTATGTAAGAATTTCTATGGGGCAGCGTGGGCAAACTTTTTCTGTAAATGGTGATAGTGAATATTTTTGGCTTTGGGAGACAAGAGGCAAAAAAAAAATATGTGTATATATATATATATATATATATATATATACTATATATATATTTATTTATATATTATTATATAGATAATATAGAACAAAGAGAGAAAACAAACTTCCACGGATTTTTTATTAAAACATTCAAAACTTTATGGACATTAAACTTCGAATTTCATATAATTTTCACACCATGAAGTACTGTTCTTTTGAATTTTTTTTTCAACCATTTGAACACGTTAAAATCCCAGGCTCAGCTCGCTGGTGGTACAGAACAGGAGACAGGCTGGGCTTGGGCCTCAGGCAGTAGTTTGCCTCTCCTCGCTCTCTAGGGCTTAAACCGAGGAGAGGACTCGCTGGATTGAAGGGTCCCAGGCGTCTTTAACTTTACTAGGCACTGCCAGGTGCTCTTCAAAGTGATTCTATCAATTTAGACCCTCACCAGAGCATGATGAGACTTCCTATTTCCTTAGCGCTCTTTTTTTTTTTTCACTTTTTAAAAATCTTTTTAAAATTTATTTTTAAATTCTTAAAAATTTTATTGAAATATAGTCGATTTACAATGTTGTGTTAGTTTGAGGTGTCCAGCAAAGTGATTCAGTTGTACATATATATATATTTTAGATTCTTTTCCATTATAGGTATACTGAAGATATTGAGTATAGTTCTGTGTGCTTATACAGTAGGATTTTGTTGGTTATCTATTTTATATATAGTAGCGTGTATATTTTACTCCCAAACTCCTAATTTATCACCCCCTTTCCCCTTTTTGGTAACCATAAGTTTGTTTTCTATGTCTGTGAGTCTGTTTTTTTTTTTTTTTTTAATTTTATTTATTTTTTTAAGGAACTCCTTTATTTATTTATTACTTATTTTTGGCTTTGTTGGGTCTTCGTTTCTGTGCGAGGGCTTTCTCTAGTTGCGGCAAGCGGGGGCCACTCTTCATCGCGGTGCGCGGGCCTCTCACTATCGTGGCCTCTCTCGTTGCGGAGCACAGGCTCCAGACGCGCAGGCTCAGTAGTTGTGGCTCACGGGCCTAGTCGCTCCACGGCATGTGGGATCTTCCCAGACCAGGGCCCGAACCCGCGTCCCCTGCATTGGCAGGCAGATTCTCAACCACTGCGCCACCAGGGAAGCCCTGTGAGTCTGTTTTGTAAATAAGTTCATTTGTATCATCCCTAGCCCTCTTGAAATCACATCAGATCTCTCCATTTAATGCATTGCTCCTCTAGTTCTGGTTTCATTTATAATCACATTTTGAAAAGTGAAGATAGCACGCTGTATGTTCCTTATTATTGAATGAAAGTTCTTTTTTTTTTTGAATTTTATTTACTTTTTATACAGCAGGTTCTTATTAGTTATCCATTTTATACATATTAGTGTATATATGTCAATCCCAATCTCCCAATTCATCTCACCACTACCAACCCCCTGCCACTTTCCCCCCTTGGTGTCCATACGTTTGTTCTCTACATCTGTGTCTCTATTTCTGCCTTGCAAACCGGTTCATCTGTACCATTTTTCTGGATTCCACATATCTGTGTTAATATACGATGTTTGTTTTTCTCTTTCTGACTTACTTCACTCTGTATGACAGTCTCTAGATCCATCCACGTCTCTACAAACGACCCAGTTTTGTTCCTTTTTCTGGCTAATATTCCATTGTATATATGTACCACATCTTCTTTATCCATTCATCTGTCGATGGGCATTTAGGTTGCTTCCATGACCTGGCTATTGTAAATAGTGCTGCAGTGAACATTACGGTGCGTGTGTCTTTTTGAATTATGGCTTTCTCTCGGTATATGCCCAGTAGTGGGATTGCTGGGTCATATGGTAATTCTATTTTTATTTTTTTAAGGAACCTCCATACTGTTCTCCATAGTGGCTGTATCAATTTACATTCCCACCAACAGTGCAAGAGGGTTCCCTTTTCTCCACACCCTCTCCAGCATCTGTTGTTTGTAGATTTTCTGATGATGCCCATTATAACAGGTGTGAGGTGATAACTCATTGCAGTTTGGATTTGCATTTCTCTAATAATTAGTGACATTGAGCAGCTTTTCATGTGCTTCCTGGCCATCTGTATGTCTTCTTTGGAGAGATGTCTATTTAGTTCTTCTGCCCATTTTTTGATTGGGTTGTTTGTTTTTCTAATATTGAGCTGCATGAGCTGTTTATATATTTTGGAGATTAATCCTTTGCCATTGATTCATTTGCAAATATTTTCTCCCATTCTGAGAGTTGCCTTTTTGTCTTGTTTGTAGTTTCCTTTGCTGTGCAAAAGCTTTAAGTTTCATTAGGTCCCATTTGTTTATTTTTGTTTTTATTTCCATTACTCTAGGAGGTGGATCAAAAAAGATCTTGCTATGATTTATGTCAAAGAGTGTTCTTCCTATGTTTTCCTCTAAGAGTTTTATAGTGTCCGGTCTTACATTTAGGTCTTTAATCCATTTTGAGTTTATTTTTGTGTGTGGTGTTAGGGAGTGTTCTAATTTCATTCTTTTACATGTAGCTGTCCAGTTTTCCAGCACCACTTACTGAAGAGATTTGTCTTTTCTCCATTGTATATCCTTGCCTCCTTTGTCAAAGATTAGTTGACCATAGGTGCGTGGGTTTATCTCTGGGCTTTCTATCCTGTTCCATTGATCTATATTTCTGTTTTTGTGCCAGTACCATATTGTCTTGATTACTGTAGCTTCGTAGTATAGTCTGAAGTCAGGGAGTCTGATTCTTCCAGCTCCGTTTTTTCCCCTAAGATCGCTTTGGCTATTCGGGGTCTTTTGTGTCTCCATACAAATTTTAAGATTTTTTTTGTTCTAGTTCTGTAAAAAATGCCATTGGTAATTTGATAGGGATTGCATTGAATCTGTAGATTGCTTTGGGTGGTATAGTCATTTTCACAATATCGATTCTTCCAATCCAACAACATGGTGTATCGCTCCATCTGTTTGTGTCATCTTTGATTTCTTTCATCAGTGTCTTATAGTTTTCTAAGTACAGGTCTTTTACCTCCTTAGGTAGGTTTATTCCTAGGTATTTTATTCTTTTTGTTGCAATGGTGAATGGGATTGTTCCCTTAATTTCTCTTTCTGGTCTTTTGTTGTTAATGTATAGGAATGCAAGAGATTTCTGTGCATTAATTTTGTATCCTGCAACTTTACCAAATTCATTGATTAGCTCTAGTAGTTTTCTGGTGGCATCTTTAGGACTCTCTATGTATAGTATCATGTCATCTGCAAACAGTGACAGTTTTACTTCTTCTTTTCCAATTTGTATTCCTTTTATTTCTTTTTCTTCTCTGATTGCCATGGCTAGGACTTTCAAAACTATGTTGAATAATAGTGGCGAGAGTGGACCTCCTTGTCTTGTTCCTGATCTTAGAGGAAATGGTTTGTTTTTCACCATTGAGAATGATGTTTGCTGTGGGTTTGTCATATATGGCCTTTATTATGTTGAGGTAGTTCCCCTCTATGCCCACTTTCTGGAGAGTTTTTATCATAAATTGGTGTTGAATTTTGTCAAAAGCTTTTTCTGCATCTATTGAGATGATCATATGGTTTTTATTCTTCAATTTGTTAATGTGGTGTATCACATGATTGATTTGCATATATTGAAGAATCCTTGCATCCCTGGGATAAATCCCACTTGATCATGGTGTATGATCCTTTTAATGTGTTGTTGGATTCTGTTTGCTAGTATTTTGTTCAGGATTTTTTCATCTATATTCATCAGTGATATTGGTCTGTAATTTTCTTTTTCTGTAGTATCTCTGTCTGGTTTTGGTATCAGGGTGATGGCCTCGTAGAATGAGTTTGGGAGTGTTCCTTCCTCTGCAATTTTTTGGAAGAGTTTGAGAAGGATGGGTGTTAACTCTTCTGTAAATGTTTGATAGAATTCACCTGTGAAGCCATCTGGTCCTGGACTTTTGTTTGTTGGAAGATTTTAAATCACAGTTTCAATTTCATTACTTGTGATTGGTCTGTTCATATTTTCTGTTTCTTCCTGGTTCAGTCTTGGAAGGTTATACCTTCCTAAGAATTTGTCCATTTCTTCCAGGTTGTCCATTTTATTGGCATAGAGTTGCTTGTAGTAGTCTCTTAGGATGCTTTGTATTTCTGCAGTGTCTGTTGTAACTTCTCCTTTTTCATTTCTAATTTTATTGATTTGAGTCCTCTCCCTCTTTTTCTTGATGAGTCTGGCTAAAGGTTTATCAATTTGTTTATCTTCTCAAAGAACCAGCTTTTAGTTTTATTGATCTTTGCTATTGTTTTCTTAGTTTCTATTTCATTTATTTCTGCTCTGATCTTTATGATTTCTTTCCTTCTACTAACTTTGGGTTTTGTTTGTTCTTCTTTCTCTAGTTCCTTTAGGTGTAAGGTTAGATTGTTTATTTGAGATTTTTCTTGTTTCTTGAGGTAGGATTGTATTGCTATAAACTTCCCTCTTAGAACTGCTTTTGCTGCATCCCATAGGTTTTAGATTGTCATGTTTTCATTGTAATTTGTCTCTAGGTATTTTTTGATTTCCTCTTTGATTTCTTCAGTGATCTCTTGGTTATTTAGTAACGTATTGTTTAGCTTCCATGTGTTTGTGTTTTTTATGGTTTTTTTCCCCTGTGATTGATTTCTAATCTCATAGTGTTGTGGTCAGAAAAGATGCTTGATATGATTTCAATGTTTCTTAAATTTACTGAGGCTTGATTTGTGACCCAAGATGTGATCTGTCCTGGAGAATGTTCTGTGTGCACTTGAGAAGAAAGTGTAATCTGCTGTTTTTGGATGGAACATCCTATAAATATCAATTAAATCTATCTGGTCTATTGTGTCATTTAAAGCTTGTGTTTCCTTATTAATTATCTGTCTGGATGATCTGTCCATTGGTGTAAGTGAGGTGTTAAAGTCCCCCACTATTATTGTATTACTGTCGATTTCCTCTTTTATAGCTGTTAGCAGTTGCCTTATGTATTGAGGTGCTCCTATGTTGGGTGCATATATATTTATAATTATTATATTTTCTTGGATTGATCCCTTGATCATTATGTAGTGTCCTTGTCTCTTGTAACATTCTTTATTTTAAAGTGTATTTTATCTGATATGAGTATTGCTACTCCAGCTTTCTTTTGATTTCCATTTGCATGGAATATCTTTTTCCATCCTCTCACTTTCAGTCTGTAAGTGTCCCTAGGTCTGATGTGGGTCTCTTGTAGACAGCATATATATGGGTCTTGTTTTTGTATCCATTTAGCGAACCTGTGTCCTTTGGTTGGAGCATTTAATCCATTCATGTTTAAGGTAATTATCGATATGTATGTTCCTATTACCATTTTCTTAATTGTTATGGGTTTGTTTTCGTAGGTCCTTTTCTTCTCTTGCGTTTCCCACTTACAGAAGTTCCTTTAGCATTTGTTGTAGAGCTGGTTTTGTGGTGCTGAATTCTCTTAGCTTTTGCTTGTCTGTAAAGCTTTTGATTTCTCTGTCGAATCTGAATGAGATCCTTGCTAGGTAGAAAAATCTTGGTTGTAGTTTCTTCCCTTTCATCACTTTAAATATAGCGTGCCAATCCCTTTTGGCTTGTAGAGTTTCTGCTGAGAAATCAGCTGTTAACCTTATGGGAGTTCCCTTGTATGTTATTTGTCATTTTTCCCTTGTTGCTTTCAATAATATTTTGTCTTTAATTTTTGCCAGTTTGATTACTATGTGTCTCGGCGTGTTTCTCCTTGGGTTTATCCTGCCTGGGACTCTCTGCGCTTCCTGGACTTGGGTGGCTATTTCCTTTCCCATGTTAGGGAAGTTTTTGACTATAATCTCTTCAGATATTTTCTTGGGTCCTTTCTCTCTCTTCTCCTTCTGGGACCCCTATAATGCAAATGTTGTTGCATTTAATGTTGTCCCAGAGGTCTCTTAGGCTGTCTTCATTTCCTTTCATTCTTTTTTCTTTATTCTGTTCCACGGCAGTGAATTCCACTATTCTGTCTTCCAGGTCACTTATCTGTTCTTCTGCCTCAGTTATTCTGCTGTTGATTCCTTCTAGTGTATTTTTCATTTCAGTTATTGTATTGTTCATCTGCGTTTGTTGTTCTTTAGTTCTTCTAGGTCTTTGTTAAACATTTCTTGCATCTTCTCGATCTTTGCCTCCATTCTTTTTCCAAGGTCCCGGATCATCTTCACTATCATTATTCTGAATTCTTTTTCTGGAAGGTTGCCTATCTCCACTTCATTTAGTTGTTTTCTGGGGTTTTCTCTTGTTCCTTCATCTGGTACACAGTCCTCTGCCTTTTCGTTTTGTCTACCTTTCTGTGAATGTGGTTTTCCTTCCACAGGCTGCAGAACTGTAGTTCTTCTTGCTTCTGCTGTCTGCCCTCTGGTCTGAATAAAAGTTCTTTGTGAAAGAAATAGAAAATATCTTCAGACGAGATCTTAAAAGTTACCCATTATCCTTCCACTCAGAGAGGACCAAAGTTCTCTCAAACTTCGTACCTATCCTTGCACATTTTTTCCTATATACACACACATCACTTTAATTTTTGGAGGCTGATGCTATGTATGTTGTTTTGGAATCTGCTCATCTGACTTCATGAAGTTCTTTCAGTTAGGATTATTTTTGTTGTAACATAAAACCCAACCCGAATAGCATCAGCAGCAAGAACACGTATTGTCTCCCGCAGTGAGCTCTGGAGGGAGGTCGGTTCCAGG
The DNA here is from genome assembly GCF_965194805.1 of Balaenoptera borealis. Taxonomy (NCBI): domain Eukaryota; kingdom Metazoa; phylum Chordata; class Mammalia; order Artiodactyla; family Balaenopteridae; genus Balaenoptera; species Balaenoptera borealis. Next base: position 11,801,157 of record NC_138872.1, read on the forward strand.
ACTGGTTAATTCACTGGTCCGACAGGGTTGTTAACAACTCAGGGCCTCTGTCTTTCTGCACAGCAGGTTGGTGAGGCCTTCCCTTGTCTCCGAATTGCTGCAGCAGGTCCGAGCACTGCATCCTCACATAATGGGAGGCAAAGGCCAGACTGTGGGAAGAGGGTGCTTCCCTTCTTTCAGTGACTGTTTGAGTGTGAGGAAACGGTCCTGGAAATTCCCTAAGATGTTGCTTCATTCTCCTGCCGGAATTTGGTCAGAGGCCCATTCCTCAGCATTCTCAGGCGAGGGGAGTGGAATGACCATAAATGGCTTCATCTCCCCTCAGCTCCCCTGGGGGTCAAGTGGAGGTCATGGGGCCCTCAACTTTGTGTGTGACCCTCCCCTGCAGCTTTCTGGCCTCTAAGGAAAATACTTCTTCCCTGGTTTGCTCCCCTTCACCCTGAGTGCTTTTTCTAGACATTGAGAAGGTTGAAATGTGAATGAAAATACCCAGTCCCACTCAGGCTCTGCTCACCTTTACTACCAGGGTTCCATTTCGTCCAGGCTGACACTCTGCTCGTTTCCCAGCCTCCCCTGCAGCCATCAGTGGCCTGGGAAGATTCTGCTTTATATGTGCCAGAGGCCCATCACTCCAGTGCCGCCTGTTATCTGCACGGTTTCATTAGGGTGGAGGAATCCTTCTCTGAACCCAGGTCTCTGTCACAGGGGGAAGGGAGCTGAGGGCCACGTGCGCCTCCTACCAGCCCTGCTCCCTGACCGGGTTCCCTGCCTGACGCCAGCAGGCATTGGTTTGGGCGTGCAGTTGGCAGTCCAGGTAGAGGAAGGGTCCAGCATATGATTTATTCTCCCCCCACCCTTCCTCCTCTGGCCTGGGGGTGGGGGTAGGGGGTGGGGATGCATTGCAGGGTGGAGAGGAACTAGAGTTCCGGTTCTGGCCTCCCTGTCAGGAGGCTCGTGCCTGGGGTCAGGACAGGTTCTTCTGCCTGGTTTCGTTTATGTCACGTGTATGTTTTGTTTGCACCTGTTACCGTAAGTAGCTTCAGCTGCCTTCTGGAAGCATGAGAGAGTATAAACAAATGGAGCCTCCAGACTCCCCATAGATACCGCCACCAGCTTCCATCTGACTCGCACGGCTGTGTGGGTTCAGAGCCTGGTTTCAGTCAAAGGCCTATCAGAGGCCAGTCTGCAACCCCAGCAGGGAGGAGGGCGGCTAGCCCAGCGAACCCCAGGGAGGACAAGTCCCTCACACCTGTGAGGAAGCAGCTGTGGCTGGAGGCTGGAGGCTGGGCCCGAGCTGAGCCCTCCTGCTTGGCCTCACGTCCTCCTCACTGAGGGACTGTGTGCTTAGGCCATTCAAGATGGCTGTCTCCTGCTCTCTGCACATCCCCTGCTCGAGCAGCCCCTGCTTCCCTCACGTGACTATCCAGTCCTCTTAATCATAGGGCTCAATTAGTTCCTGGTAACCGAGCCCACCTGACATCAATCCCCCCTGTAAATGGCAGCCTCCTTCTCCCGATGTGGTGAGGACTGCTGCCGTGTCCTGGTGTCCCGTCCGATGGCTGCTGCACGCCGTGGGGTTTTGCTCCAGGACCGTTTGTTAAGATCCCTCTATCCAGCAAACCGTTCACGTCTCTGTTGCTGTCTCTAGGCTCTTTCTCTGGTCTCAAGGCTGGGCAACTACAAGGCTTGTGGGCCCGCGGGGTCCAGCCCAACAGGGACAGGGGCAGGAATTGGGCCCCAAAGCCTGCACTCCTGCCCACTAACCACTGCGTTGTGCCAGGCTTCTGGCCGCAAGAGCCGGGCAGGCGTGGACAGAGCCGAGTCTAGGGGGGCGAGACCCAGGCCTCTGCAAAGCCACGGAACACAAACACAGAAAGTGGGTCTGATTCAGCAGCATTCATTTTTATTTCTAAATAAGAATCCAGTGACATTACTGTTTTCCATCCATTTCTGAATTCTTTAAAGAGTCCAGTGAGACGAGGTAGAGGCTCCAGCAGAGCAGCTGCAGGTCCCTCCACCTCCGACCCACCTTCCCCTCCGCAACCCGCAGCCCCACCAAGAAGAGCAGCAAATCATTTCTCAGGAACCAGGACCTAACAACTGCCTCTCACATCTTACTTGGGGGAGGGCAAAAGAACAAGCCTGACCTTCCCAATAGTCCTTATATCAAAAAGCTGTACTTAAAAAATCCTTCATTTTTACAAAGAAAATTACTCAAAAGAATACAAGATTCTGATTAATCTTGAGAACAAATCAAGCTTTGCAGGAGCTGTACTGGAGAAAATGTTAAAGCCTTTGGTAGCCACGAACCTAACCTTCGGTAGTCAGCCGAGCGAGTGAGGAGCCTTCTCTGGCCCATGGGCCTCCACGGCTCCTTAGAGCAGCGCTGGGGCCTGGAGAAGTGGCTCTTCCGCGTGGCTGACCAGCTCCTTGGACAGGGTCCCATAGCGCTGACGGGTGACCTTTCTCTCTTGACCACCGCACTGCACAATCCCCATCGATCCCATGGCTACGGGGCCCACGGCTGCGCTCCGAGCGCTCAGCTCTCTTGCCCTGAAGCCAGGACGCTCACGCAGAGCAGCTGGGCAAAGACCAGCTCCTGGGTAGGAAAAGCCACACATTTTTTTCCCCTCTAGGATTAGGGACTGTGTCGGCTGGGGTGCGAAAGGGTGAAACGGGGTGGGGGAAATTAGAAAGTCTTCTTTCGTAACATGGGCGATGACGGTGAAGTCCCTGAACATCCAACTCCATTTGTGTGAGAAACGGCAGGAGACTAAGTGGACGGGAGTGTGGCTGCTTATCCGAAGCCGTCACTCTGACTGTGGTGTTTTCATTTAAAACATATCGCCTGCCTGGGGCTTTGGAGACTGCGTTCCTGGTAGAACAACTTCTTAATGATTCTGGCTGCTCTACTGGGAACGTTTCAGATAATTTCCTACCCACCACCCAGCAGGAGAATCACATGCCTGCATTCTGGAGGGAATGGGGAAGGAGCAAAGGATCTTTCCTCTTTTTTTGGCATTTGAAGTCCTAACTGACAGTCAGTCATTGCTGTTGAGAGAGATTCCTTCTCCCACTAGAATCAGGGGTCAGTTCTAAGGCCAGAGCCCCCCTAAGCCACGCCTGCACCTTCCCGCACCTTTGGTGGCCCGGACCTGGCTGAGGAGAAGCCAGTCTCCGCCCGGCCCCACCCTCACTCTCCCCACCGAAGCAGAAGAGGGATTCTGGCTGTGGCCTCCCCGCTGGGGACTTTGCCACATGTGTGGACCCCCGTGGGAGTGCAGACCTGAGACCCCGGAAGGCCACCTTAGGCAAGGGCTTGAAGGAGAAGGCTCCCCACTCACCAGCCTTTCCACACGCCACTGCGCACAGAGGAATCTGCAGGCAAGTCAGGGCCTCCCTAGGCTGACTTGGGGTACTCAGGGGCTGCCAACATTCTGGGCCCCCAGCCTCACATCAGCCGGGGCCCAGCCAGCATTCCCAGTGTGTGGCCTGGGGGAGAGGGTCTGCCCCTGGGCTGAGTGAGCACCAGACGATGGAACTGAGCCACCTTCCGCCTGGCTCTGTTCCAGCTCAGCCCGAACTTGGTCTCCGGGTACCTAGGAAAAGCCAGCTTCTTCTCCTGGGAGGCCTCACACGCCAAGCCTCTGAGCATGGTTACTCCCAGAGGTCCTACAACCACAGGGCTGCAGAACACGTGATATATTCCAAGTCCCCAATCGTAGGGCCTGCTGCGGAGGGGCTGCTGGGGGAGCCTTGGGGTGGGGCCTTAGTGCTACAGAACACCCCAGCTCCCCAAGACGGCACGTCTTCAGAGTTCACTGGCTAGCCAACCAGCTTCCCCAGAGGCACGCACTGACCTTACAGCCTTCACCTCCTCCTAAAGTATTACCTTCTCTCTGTGCTATACTTCTCCTGTCCCATGGCCTAGACCTAAAAGAAAACGTGTGTGAAGTTATAGTTATGCTGGATTTTTTTAATCTTCTAGGCATATATTGCCCCAAACAATAGAATTATTAGGAATGCTAAAGGTAGACAGCATTAATTTTTGATTCTCAGGCAAAGACATCTGAAAAAAGTCCACCAGAGGTGAACAGACAGATGGCTGAGGCACACGGGGCGCCCTCCTCGACGGGGGAATGCCCTCCCACGCTGCTAAGCCACTACTTGGCCAGCAGAGGGCAGGAGCAGCTCACGGGACACCCAGGTTGGCGCTGCTCCAGGCCGGGCAAGACTCCCCCAGCCACCTGCACACAGCCAAGCCTTGGAGACCTCGCCCCGCCCCCGCGTGCTTCTCTACTTAGTGTCACTCTCAGGTCTCAGCTAAAAGTGGGAGGACAGGTGGGACCTGGTGACAAAGGGCAGTCTGAACTGAGAAGATCCTGTTTTCATTATTTAATCTGTGAACTCACAGCCAAAAAAATTTTTTTCCGGCAAGCTATTGAGTTTACAATGCAACTTACACCTCGGAGATCAGACTCTGAATTTCAGGGGGAAAAGTCAGTGACTTATGAATTGGAGAATGAGAGAACAATCTGGCCTCTGATCCCTGCCCCCTCCCCCATCCCCTTATGGACAAAGGTCCCCTCCCTTTGACCTCTTCTCTTTTCCACTAAAAAGAAACAGGAAATGATGGAGCCTGGAATTATGCATGGCATTAATCTTCCAGTGGGGATATTAGGTGAAGTAAAGTAATCCTATTTGGCTCAAATTATGGGGTTAAGGTGGGAGATTACAAAAAGAAATGATCATATTTTAGCTCTATCAAGTACAAATTTACTGTTCATGCATAAAAAGGAAGCCATGTGCCCTCCTGCCTGACTGGCTTTACGCTTACACTTCTGGGGCAAGGGAAGGGGTTAGGGCAGGGGCCTGGCCTCGTGGGCTGGGTACATGGGTCCTGGAGGGTCCCAAGGTCAGTCCTTCCTCACATCCAGAGCCACGCTGCCTGAGGCTGAGAAGATGGAAACATATTTGCCGCCAGCCCAAGGTCCACGCTGGCCCACTGTGTCCGAAACAGAACCAAGGACATGCACATGATGAATTAAACCACGCCAGAGGGTGCTGAGTCCCGAGGCTCCAGCTGAGACGCTGAGCCACATATGGAAACTGCCAGAGGCCTGTAGATGGGCACAAGCAAGCAGGTAAAGACTTGTTAAAGGGCCGGTGAAGGGGGTGGATGCGGGGAAGTCAGAAACCCCATGTCCTCTGGACATGACTGGCAGCTCCTCACCTTGAGATGGCCCGGGGGCCCCGACCATGGGGCCGGGGCAGGTGTGTATGTGTGTGTGCACGCGCGTGTGCGTGTGTGGCCGGGGCAGGTGTGTGTGTGTGCGTGCGCATGTGGCCGGGGCAGGGGTGTGTGTGTGTGTGTGTGTGTGTGTGCGCGCGCGCGCGCGTGTGCGCATGTGTGGCCAGGGCAGGGGTGTGTGTGTGTGTGTGTGTGTGCGTGTGTGGCCGGGGCAGGGGTGTGTGTGTGTGTGTGCGTGTGTGGCCGGGGCAGGGGTGTGTGTGTGTGTGTATGGTGTGTGTGTGTGTGTGCGTGTGTGGCCGGGGCAGGGGTGTGTGTGTGTGTGTGTGTGTGTGGCCAGGGCAGGGGTGTGCGCGTGTGTGTATGGTGTGTGTGTGTGTGTGTGCGTGTGTGGCCGGGGCAGGGGTGTGTGTGTGTGTATGGTGTGTGTGTGTGTGTGTGTGTGCGTGTGTGGCCGGGGCAGGGGTGTGCGTGTGTGTGGTGTGTGTGTGCGCGCGCGCACAAGCACTCTGTGAGCGAGTCCTGAGGTAGCAGTGGCTGCTCAGGGATTGCAGGTGAGACTCACGTGCATCTGGCTGCAGGCCACTGGAGTCCTGGGGAGGGGTGGCAGAGGAGGAGCATGGGGACAAATGGGACCCAAGATGGTAGAGAACTGGGAGAGGGAAAAAAAAAAAGATGCCGATGAGCACTGAAGGTGCAGCAGGTAAACGGTGGGCAGAGCCCAGGAAAAGGGGCCTCTGAACAAACAAGGACCACTAAGTAAGGAATCGAGGTCAGGGAAGGGACTGCTAGGCTCTCACCACTTTATAAAAGTGCATGAATTTAAACTGAATTCTAAGACAGCAGCTGCTGGCCAGCATAAACCCTGTAGACTTTCCCTCTAGAGAGTGCTCTGACCCCACAGAATAGGGTCGCTCACCCCCTAAAAAACCCAGGGATACGGCTTCCATTGGGGCTCTAGAGAGGTGCCTGTGCCCTCGTGCTCGGTTCCAGTGTAAACATTCACAGTATTCCCAGAGAAGGGCAGTAGCTGCCTGCTGCCCAGGGAGACAGCCTGTGAGGTGCCAATCAGAGGTAAAGAGAAAAAGGTCACTCAGTTTCTCTTTCTCAGGGAGTGCAAGCGACATCACGAAGGGGAGTGTGAGGTTTTCAAGGTTTCTGAGCCTGCCGCTTAGGTGAGAACCGCTGCTGCTGAGGGCGGAGGCGCCTTGATGACGCACAGGGAAGCGGCGGCCGGCTCCTCGCCCTGCTGGTACCGACACCCGTCCAGCAGGGAAGGGTCCCTGTAATGAAGGCAGTGGCCAGGGATGGCGGCAACGGCACACCACGCTCCCGGGACGCCCTGCACAGTGGGTCCACAGCAGGATTTCTCCTCTCAGGCACCTCGGCGTGACAGATGACTATTCCCCGGCTACAGAAGCAGAAGGAAACATTTACCTGCAAAGGTGGTCCCTCCAATCCGCGGGCTGGGAAACCACCCTGAGGGAGAGGTCCAGCCCAGTGAGGAGCGGGGAGAGGGTGCTTCAGGGCAGCCGGCTGGCTCCAAAGGCCTGGGAGGTCCTGGGTTAAGACGACAGTGGCCTGTGCGTCACCCTGCTTCCATCCACCCTAAAGAACTGCCAAATGCACACGCCTCGGGGGCCCTTGCTGGGTGTTCGTCCTGGGAGCCGTGGGGAGGCTGGATGGCGCTGCTGCGGCCCCGGTTGCCCGGGAGCCACGGCGTCCCACTCGGTCACAGCAGCTCCTGCTCGTCGTCCTCGGAGCCTGAGGGGCCTTGGCGCACCTCTTCGTACCACTTGTTGGTGAGGGTTTTCATCTGGATGCGCCCGTGGTGGAGGTCCTGGGGCGGGAGACACAGCAAGCCCTTGTCAGTGGGTCTGGCTCAGGGTCAGGGTTGAGGAAGGGAGGAGACGGGAGGCAGGGTGCACGGCCACAAGCAATTTCAAAGTGTTAACTGACTAACCGCAAGCTGGGATCATTCTTTGTGGGGGAGGAGATAACGGGAGGTGTCACCCTGGAACAGGAGTAGGAGGCAGGATGGCATGATGTTAAAAAACCTGGCCTCTGGAATCAGACACACTTGGGCTCTGCTTCCAGCTTTGCCACGTACTGGCTGTGTGACCTCGGGGGGTTACTTCACCTCTCTGGGCCTCAGTCTCCCCGGCTATCAAGTGAGACAACCCGCTGCATCTACTGCATGGGTTGCTGGGAGAATGAAACGAAGCAATCATGAAAAACGTCTGGTGCAGCGCCTGGCTCACAGTAAGAACTCACGTGCTGACAGCGATCCTGACTGCTGAAGGAGGGAAAACGGGGCTCAGAACCAAAGCGGGGCAGCAGCCAGGAGAACCCCTCCCCCACCCTGCACGGTGCAGGATGACGGTTTCAGCAAAGCAGGCCCAAGCTGGTCCCTGAGTGTGTCACTCACTGTCAGGCCAGTGGTGCCTGGAGGGGTGGAGCGAGAGCCCTGAGCCTTGGGCCACTGTCCGAGGCCCTGGCAGGTCTGAAATTCCTCAGCTCAGATTCAGTAGCCGATCAATGTCCCAAGTCTATCATCCAGGAAAACCAAACTGGGTTAACAAGTCTATTATTAAACTAGCACTAGAGACTTCCCTGGTGGCGCAGTGGTTAAGAATCCACCTGTCAATGCAGGGGACACGGGTTCGAGCCCTGGTCCAGGAAGATCCCACATGCCGCGGAGCAACTAAGCCCATGCGCCACAACTACTGAGCCTGCGCTCTAGAGCCCGCAAGCCACAACTCCTTAGCCCACGTGTCACAACTACTGAAGCCCGCACACCTAGAGCCCGTGCTCCACAACAAGAGAAGCCACCGCGATGAGAAGCCCACGCACCGCAACAAAGAGCAGCCCCCGCTCGCCGCAACTAGAGAAAGCCCGCGCGGAGCAATGAAGACCCAACGCAGCCAAAAATAAACAAACAAACAAACCCGCATTAAATACGGCAGGAAGGAAAAACAGCAGATGCAGAGTGCCGCAAGCATATCCAGCCCGCGAGGCTGGGAAGGAGAGAAAGCTGAGTGGGGAGAGGCCCCCACCCAACCCGGCATGTGGGTCTTCCCTGCCCACCCTGCTCTTGGCCACTGCAGGCCCTGAGGGAGGAAGGCAAGGGACCCCTGGCCTGCGTCCCACCTCCTGGGTCAGCCGCCGCGTGAAGAAGGGGTTCAGGTACTTGGCGTCCAGCCACAGGAAGCCTTTGAGGTCCTGCCGCCTGATGTAGTGGGCTTCGTACTCCTCCTCGGTGAGCTCCGACAAGTGCTCCGACTCGATGGTGTGTCCCTGCGGCGGGTGGGGAAGGCAGCCGAAGGCTCGTCAGCTGACACCTGCCTGGAAGCCCTCACACCACCCAGCCTACCTCCTCGCAGCTCTTCACCCCGCCCCCCGTGTCCCCAACCCTAACGGTGGCAGCAAGAGGCCTCCTGGGAGCCTGTAGGGAGGCGGGAAGGTGTGTAAGAACACGATGGACACCCAGGAAAATCAGAATTGTGAGTAAGTTGGAAGCTCAGGGCTGGGGCTTGGTCTGTAAGTGCTCCAGGTGGCTGGCTGTGCGGCCAGGACTGGGAGCTGTTCTAGGCTGTCTCTTTACCAGTGAACTGAACGAGGGAGGCCGCTCTTGTCGTTTTTTGCCTGCAGAGGCCCACTCTGGGTGCATTTGCTGGTCATGTGGATGCAGCGGGGAGGGATGTGGAGAGGGAGGGAGGGAAGGACCACCCACCCTCTGCAGGGGTGACCAAAGGCAGTTTTGCATTGCCGCCCCCAAGCGCAGGTGTACCCCGGGTGTAGGAGGTGGGAGAGAGGGAGGGGCAGGGAGGGCATTTCCCTGCCATGGAGCAGTGCTTCTCAAACTCTGGCCGGCATCGGAATCATCTGGAGCTTGGGGAGCCACAAAATGCTGGGCCCACTAGGCCCACCTGCAGTTCCTGATTCAGCAGGTCTGGGAGGGGGCCCAAGAATGTGCATTTCTAACCAGCGCCCACCGATGCTGCTGGTCCAGGAACCCCACCTTGACAACAAGTGATGGAAAGTGGGGTGGTTAAGAGTCTGTGTGACCACAGCTGTGTGATTTGGTCTCTCTGTGCCTCAGTGCTCTCATCTGCAAAATGGGGATCATGAGACCATCTGCTTCCTGCAGGTTATCAGGGACAGTCCAAGGAGAGCGCAGGCACCACAGAAAACATGCCCTAAACAGCAGCTGCTCCCCGCTGAGCACACATTCTGGTTCTACCAGAGCTGTGCTTGGCTAAGTGTGGCTGCACCTCCCGGCAATTCATCAGAAATGCAAATTCTCTGGGCGCCCACCCCAGACCTGTAAGACCCTGGAGCCCTCCACCAATCCTGACACCCACTAAAAGCTTTGAGAACCTATACTTGAGCTTTGGTTAAAAACAGACAAGAAGGCTGGTGGATGGGGGTGGGGGGAGAAGGGCTACAGAGAGTGAGGAAAGTTCTGTGAGCCAGCCCTCCCTGAGGTCATCTGAAGGTTCTCCCAGCAGCACAACTCTGGCTGGAGAGGCCGCGGGCAGAGACTGGAGGCCAAGATCCACCCAGACTGGACTTTCCAGAGTGAGAAGTGGGCCACCTCCCCTTTCCCCACCTCTGGTTGAGGATTTCTGTGCCTTCCATGGCTGAGTAAAGTTACTGATGGCCTTGAAAAAGGGAACTAGAAAAAGATGCATTTCTGCAAACGTGTGTGCATGGAGCAGGGGGTGGTGCAGGAAGGCAGGACAAGAGGCCGGGGCTCCACAGCCAGGGCCCAAGGGAACACAGGGTAGGAAAGGCACAATCACAGTGACTCAGGGCAGGAGGGTGGCTTGGAGGAGGCAGAGGTGGGCAGGGGTCCGGGGGCCTCAGGCTCGCAGCAGCTGGCCCTGGGCACCTCCACCCCCAAATCATGCCCTCGCCTGTCCTCAGTGGAGGGCCCTCTCCCGTGACCCTCCAAGCCTCTGTGAGCACTTTCTCCTTCTCCAGCCCCAACAGGAGGCTTTTAGTAGATGCTAGGGAATGATATGATTTTGTCATTTTGTGATTTTGAAACCCTCCTTCCAGTCCCGGCCTGATGGGGTGGTGTGGTTACTGGCAGGGGAGGAGCGTTACTGGAAGAGTCTGCTAGGGGTCTATGTTCCTACGCCACTGCCTCCGTGGCTTCACGAGGCCGGCAGACAACCCACCCCAAAGAGCCACGCTTCAGACCCTGAGTCCAACCTCCTTGTCACTTTGGGAAGCTGGTGCGTACGTGTGTGCACGTGCCGTGCGCCCATGCGTGCGTGCCCAGGGACGGATCATCCTCAGATCGTGTCTCGTTTCCATTTTCTGGCAGCGAGTGGGGACCCACCCTCTGCCCCTGCCCACCCGCCTGCCTGCCCGCCCGGCCGTCACTCACCATCTTCTCGGTCTTGCTGAGGTTGACGTCCTTCTTGTTCCTGCGGCGCGCCCTGGCGTCCTCGATGTCCGCGAAGCGGATGAGGGGCATGGTGCTGCCGCCCAGCAGCAGGATGGTGAAGAGCACGATGCTGATGGTGGTGGTGCCGATGAGCTGCCGCTTCTCCATGGGCTCCAGGTCCAGGTGCAGGCTCAGGGCGTAGGGGATGGCCCCCCGCAGGCCTGGGCGACAGTGAAGGGAGTAAGAGGGACGGAGGCAGGCGGGAGGGGGCAGCGGTTCTCGGGAGATCTGGGCCCAGGCCGGCACCACGGCTGCTCGACATTCTAATGCACCCACTGGAGAGTGCGAACTCAGCCTGTGAGGCTCTGGGGTGTGAGAAAAGCAGGCGCAAGGAACGGACGCTCACCTCCGTTCCCACTTCTCAGGGCGGCAGAGCGGATCGGGTGAGGTGACCTGCCCGGGCTGTGACGCGCCGGGCGTGTGCGTGTTAAGGATTTATCAAGCCCAGCGCTTACGTTTTAGAAACACGACAGCTGATGCAGACGAGCCCTCCCTGTGCGTGCCCGGCCCTGTGCTACGTGCTCCGCGGGCACGACCTCATCCGATTGTCACAGGAAGCCCTGTAGAGCTGGTCCTGTTATTCTCACAGCGCACAGATGAGGCGCCGAGACTGAGAATGAGGTGTCCTCCCAGGGCCACACGCTTTACTGGCAACGGCACAGAATGCCATTTGCCCAATGCCCACTGTAGTGGAGGATGCCAGCCCCGCGGTGGCCAGCAGCTCAGGGGACCGCATCACGGCCTCTCCCTTACTTCCTGTTTTGGTTCCCTGGGAGGCTGCTGGCTGGACTGAGGGGTGTGGACTGAGCTGGGAAATGGCACTTTCTCTCTAAAAAACTTCCTGGCTTGCCTGGTGCCATACAGGGGGGACAGGACCTCCCAGAGCAGCAGGGAGGAGAGACGTCAAACGAGGACTCGTGAGGGTGAAGGCCTGAAGGAGAAGGGAGGGCGGGCCGAGCACACAGTGACAGGATCTGACCCAGACGTGGAGGCCAGCACATCACAGCATGATGAGGGGCTGGCTGCTGCAGCCCAGACCCTACATGGGGACACAGCGGAGCGGAGGGAAGGGGGTGGAATTAAAAGAGACACGGGGAGCAGAAGTAACAGGTCACAGGAGCGAGGGGAAGGTGGGGTGACCAGGGAAGGGAAGGGCCTGGAGGATGCCCGGGTCCTAGGAGGCTTGCTGCGCGATGGTCTGGGCACGGGGTCAGGAGTCTGGCTCCTGGGTCCACCCCCTGGCCCCCTGCTTTCCCTGGGGCCTCCCAGGCTGGCACGAGGAACTAGACACAGGGCCTGCCATGACGGTGGCCCGAGGATGAAACGCCTTGGCATAGGACAGCATGTGCACACAGTAAACACTTCGTAAGAGGCAGCCACGTGTTATTGTTTCCTGTGGAAGGAAGGGGGATGCTGGCAAACAAGCAGGTTGGGCAGGAGGGTAAGTTCCGTCCTAGACAATGAGATTGCAGTAGCTCCACAACATCCAAGGAGGATTCAGACGCTGGAGTCTGGATCTCAGAGGGAAGGCCTGGTCAGAGGAAACAGCTTTGGGAGGGTGGGAACCAGATGGAAGTTGAGGCCACAGGACAGGTGAGCTTGTGAGAGCGCAAGAGATGAAGCAGGTCTGAGGCTGAGTCCTGAGGAAGCCAACATTTACTGAGGTGCCGGTAAAGGCAGATGGGGACCTGGACAGGAGCCTGAGGAGATCCCAAGGGAAAGGAGCGGAACCAGAGCATGGCCTGGAGGCCAAGGGAAGAGGAGAAGAGGGTATCCTCCCAGTCAAAGGGCAGGTCGGTGGGAGGAAGGAGCCCCAAGCCGAGGCGGCGGGGGGGATGAGGGCTAACCGGTGCCCGCCAGGCCTGCCTGCGGGAGGCTGCTGGTGACCCAGGCGAGGCCAAGTCCAGCCCTGAGGACAGGAGGTGAGGAAGTGGAGAAAATGGGCAAGAAAAGCTCGCTCAAGAGGTCTGGCCACGATAGGAAGAGATGGGGAAGCAGCTGGAGGGGATGAGGAGCAGGGGTTTTGGCTGAAGTTGTTGGTTTTCTGAGGGGAAAAGGAGAATCTTCCACTGTTGAATGATGGAGGGGCCAGTGAGACAGGGTGAGGGTCCAGGAAAGAGGGCGGGAATGGACGGAGGGAGGCCTGGACAGCCTGAGGACACCCGGAACCAAGAGCCCTCCCTGTTTAAAACCACCAACCACTTCCCTGTAGAGTCTCTCACGACACCCCCCAACCCCCAAAGAGCTCACATACTTTGTAAAATGCCCGATACATTTCTTAGATTTTCTTCCAGATTTTCAAGACCTTGGATCAACTACTTTACGATTTTTTTCCCTCACTGGCAAAAAAGATTAAGAAAAAAGTTTCTCTCACTGTACACACATATATACACACCTACCTACCTATATCTGTCACACACACACCTATGTATGTATTTTAAACAAGGTCTTTTGAAAAAGAAGAGAAATCTGCGAGAAATGTACAGATACGCTGTTGGAGAGAAAACAGCTTACAAAGCATGTTGCTATACCCTGACCCACACAGAAATATTTTAATTATAATATTTAATCAAGAAAGCACAAAGAACTGGATGTATTGCTTCTAAGTAAATTTAAAGATGTCTACGGATCCAGTTCTTTAGGAGTCAAAGATTTATGGAATCATTTCCATCCTTTAAAAAGTAGAGGAGGGCTTCCCTGGTGGCGCAGTGGTTGAGAGTCTGCCTGCCAATGCAGGGGACACGGGTTCGAGCCCTGGTCTGGGAGGATCCCATGTGCCGCGGAGCAGCTGGGCCCGTGAGCCACAATTACTGAGCCTGCGTGTCTGGAGCCTGTGCTCCGCAACAGGGAGGCCGCGACAGTGAGAGGCCCGCACACTGCGATGAAGAGTGGTCCCCACTTGCCCCAACTAGAGAAAGCCCTCGCACAGAAACGAAGACCCAACACAGCCGTAAATAAATAAATAAATACTTTAAAAAAAAATCTATAAAAAGTAGAGGAATATGGGATTGAACAGCAACTGAAATGGCCAAATAAACTATCAGAACTTAGTAACTGAATGAAAAAAAAAATCCAAATCTAGCCTGTAGTACAAAAAAGTTTAAACTTTAACCTTTTTATTCTGAGCCCCTTGTTACTTCAGCCTAGAAAGCGCTCAGGTGGGAGCGGCGCCGTGCACACCTTGCCCTGGGCTGCCCGTCTGTCCAGGAAAGAGTGGAGGGAAGGAGGGCAAATCCTGTCTCTGCTTCCCGGGGCCCCTCGTCCCGAGCAAGTCCTTTACCCTTGAGCCTGAGCTTCCTCACCTGTAGAGCAGACACGCACCACCCACTTCCTGCGCTGTGGGGAGGGGCACCGCCTGCGAAGGGCCTCGCTCAGGGCCCGTGTTATAGCAGGCGCCCCTAAATGGGAGCACGTGCAACTTGGGGCTGATGAGGCAGGCTCGTTTTGCAAGGGCTCCGGGGACACACACGTGCATTCTCCGCAGGGCCTGTGCCTTTATAACACGCACTTTCCCTCCACCATTCATTCAAGATTGGGCTTACCGCTGAACCACATGATGAACATCATCTTTGGTGTGATTTTATGATCACGGAAGAAATTCAGGAGGTAGGAGAGAGGGAAAATGTTCACCGCTCTGCCAAACAGCACAAGCACCTGTTAACAGCAACAAATTAAGTCTTAACATGGAAACCTCTGGTTCTTCAAGTTGAAGCTTGTTGAGGCTAACACAGACCTGGTAACACACCCATTATAAAGGCAGCATCCCCTTGTCATCAAAGACATGAACTCAGTGCTAGGCAGAGACCCAGGAGATGCCAGTTTCTATTTGTCTGGGAAAGGATTAAAGCTTTGTAGGTTACGTTTCCACTGTCAGAAAGAGAGGACTAACAAGGTATCAATGACAGCTTTAGTAATGCCAAGAGGCCGCGCAGAAGTACCCAGAGATTAATTTAAGGGTAATCTGGCTCCTCCAAATGTGCTCCACTGTGGGCCGGGCCTGCACTAATCATTCCCAATGGGCTAGCTCTGGAGGAACAGACAAGGTATTCCTGCCTCTCCCATGGGGGCCCCACTCCTCAGGGAAAGGAGCGAAGACTGAGAAGCGCCTACCTATGTCTGTAAATGCTGCTCCCTGAGCAAGAGGAATGCACAGGTGGGTTCTAACAGGAGGTCACACACACCCTGTCTAGCCAGTTGCTTCATGGCTTTTGGTTCCTAGCCATCTCCAAAGGCATGTCGATTTTAACAAAATATAGCTTTATGTAAAGTCTAAATCTTATCTAAGTGGCTTCTTAGAACTACTTATTAATTTACTTCCATTTTCTTCATCTTGGTTCTCACCATAACTAACTTGAACAGAATAATATATATATAGACATTCTAAGGCTCTAAGTTTATTCTTTTAACCAGCATGAATTGAGTGTGCTTTGGACTGTTGTGCCTTGGAAGGTCAAGTTAATAATTACCCACAATCATCTAACATTTATATGCCAGACAATGCTCTAATCATTTTATATGCATTATCTTGTTCAATTTACATCCTTCCAAAGGTCTTATGAGGTAGGTATTACTGTCTCTATTTTAGAGACAAGTAAACTGAGACAGCGAGAGGTTAAGTATTAAGTAACTGGTCTAAGCTGACCCAGGCAGGAAGTGGTGGAGCCAAGTCCCAAACCTGGCTCAGTCCCCAGAGCCCATGCCCTTGACCACTGAGTGAGTCTAAGGTAATCCATCTGAACGGCACAGGCCGTCCCTAGGAGTGCCAGGGCCAGACTGACCAGTTGCTCAGCGGAAAGTGAGTCACCACCCCAGGCATCGCCTCATTTTTCTTTCCCTCCCAGCTCATGGCTGAGATCGCCACCTCCCTGTTTCACCCACTGAAATCTAATCCTCCATTCCCACATGTGTGTTTCAGGGTTGACCAAATGTGGCCCCTTTCACCCAGTGACCACACTAAAGGCTACTATACTTTCTATAAAAGACTTTTGCAGCTGTTTTCTTGTCCTAAAACCTGAGTTTGGAGGACACATAACAGTGACAAAAGCAATGAGCTTGTGCCGACTAAGGTAGAAGCACCCAGATTGCAAGGAGAAACATCTTTTTCTTTAGGGTTCCTTATCTTCTCTGCCTCAGGTTCCCCATATGCCAAATAGGTAGGCCTCACTGGTTTGCACATGGTAGGTGACAGTGATTTAAAAGAAAAAGACTGCCTCTCAATAGCTGTGTTTTGTTTAGTGGAGCTGGTAATAAAAGTTAACTCAAGATGAATTATGGTAACTCAACAAGGTGTGCTTTGTAAGTGCCTTAAATTAATAGAGGATCTAAAAAGACAACAAACAGATCAAATTAGGGACAGGAGTATAAATCAGCAGGAGGACCTATGGGAGATGGGTTCACACTGACAGGACAGAGACACAGGAGGGACACAGACGAGGGACCTGGCAACACCAGGCTAATGCCCAAATGTTAGCCTTTCCCGGCACTTTGATCAGATGCCTGAGGGAGTTGGACCTTTCTTTTAAATGCTTAAACATTTATTTTTTTCCTATTCCATTCCCAAGATCTGATTTGAATGCAAATGATTAAACTTCTATTTTCCTTTTTTAAAGGTACATTTTAATTTGTCTCCTACTGCCACCACCCCTCTCTCGTCCAATTACAACACTGTTTCCCAAATCTTCTCAATGGTAAGAATCACCTGGGATGATGATTCCTCCAGATGAATCTCCAAAGGAGGTAAGGGCCTTGTAATCTTTACCTTGAACAAGTGTCCAAGGTCATGCTTATAAATGGACACATTTGAAGGAAACCACAGCAAGAATTAGGTATATTCATTATAATCATCCAGAAAAAGTAGAAAAGAAAAAGAAATCATCCCCAGTTCTACAACCAGTGAACATTTGGCTGCATTTTCTTACATATTTTCTTTTTTCTATGCATGCTGTTTTTACATGGTTATGATCAAGTACACATTCAATTCTGAAATCTGCTTTTACTACCTAACGTTAAAAACTGGTAAATTTTTTTTTTTTTTATGGCTGCGCCGTGCAGCCTGCAGGATCTTAGTTCCCTGCTGACCAGGGATCAAACCTGTGCCCCCTGCAGTGGAAGCTCGGAAGTCTTAACCACTGGACTGCCAGGGAAGTCCTGAAAAAAATGGTAATTTTTAAAGAAGACTATAACAATTCAAGGCCACTTAAAATTAAAACCAAGCAAAAATTCTTTTCTAGGGATATTTATTTACTTAATTCCATACCTTCCCATTTATTGTATGTTCATGAATTTTTAACAAAAAGAAACTTTAAACAGAAGGTTGTCTATGTAGCTGTTGACTTTGACCAGTTAACAGTTACATAAGTGAATCCAGAATACATGGTTATCGACCTACAAATAAGTAGTTAAATAAAAAACAAGGAAAATACTTACTATGCACCAGATGACAAAGGAAATTTCAAACTTGTGAGGGAAACTAAAAATGGACAGGCCAAGAAATGCAAACACACATGTTTCTGAAACAAACCAAAGAATGGATTATTCAGCCTCAACTATTTTCTTCCAATACAGCACGGGATTGTTATGCAAGCAAACATTCAGAAGTTAATCAGAATCCAGTATACCACTTTGCTTATTTTCTGGAAAATCCTGCAACCAGTACCTTGGCAAACTTGTCCTTTGATTCTCTCATTCTTTTCTATCACATAAGCAACAAGTGCTTGCTATTCAGAATCTCCGAATTTAATAAGCCAGCTGTCAAATAAATACTCTCCCGCCTGGGGACGATGATAAATATATGAATCTGTCCATTTGCTGAACACTGCGATTAGCAAGGATCCCAACTGCGGCAAAGTGGCAAAAATTCAGAGCAAATGACTGCAGACACCATGTGACTAGTGTGAAAGGGCCCTTTGTTAACTTCCTTGCCAGAGCGGACAAAGCCAAATGACTGACTTCACATATTTAATGTTGCCACAAAGTTTAGAAGAAGGCTTACACCCTGCAGGATTTGCAGGAAGAAATACATTTCAACTCTTGGCTCCACTCCACAAGTCAAAGAGAGTCTGACATTTACTCTTGCTGTACAAGCAGTCACTTGTGTATCCTAAGAAAAAGCACCTTAGAAATTCCTAGCGCTAGGCTCCCTGCTTAGACTGTGACATCCTCCAGAATAACCGTACAGCCAGGGAGACAAAGACACTATTTTAAAAGTTGAGCATCATAAAACATCAAGGCTGTTTTAAAACATTTCAGCAATGTTTTTTTTCTTCAAATGTGTATCCTTTTAGAATAAGTCCACAAGCTGGACAGTATACTTACCCTTCTACTCCTTGAATGTTTTTATCAAATATTTTTGTCATCTTTCGAAATCAGCTTATTTAGAACACATTCAGATCTACGTAATGCTTTTCCCTGGCGGCATGAATACTATTATGTGGATACGTCATGGTTAATTTAATGAATCCTTGATGGGTATTTAGACTGTTTCTATTTCTGATATTGAAAAAGCAACAACAAACATCCCTGTGCACAGACTAAATTCCTGATGGTAGAATCGCTGGGTCAAAGAGTATGTGCCTTTTAAATTCAGACTGATGCTGCAAATGACTCTCCAAAAAAGATGGCATCAATGTATATGCCCATCAACAGGGCCTATTTTCTATACGTTTGTGCCAGAAGTGGGGAATCACCAAACTTAAAATCTGATGGGTACAAAATAGAATTTGATGGATGTTTTGCTTTACATTTCCTTATGGTGAGAGAGTCTTCCGCCATGACTTTCTGAGAAGGGTGCTGTGGAAACAATACCCACTGGGCCAGGAAGAGACAGACCGCTTCCAGACGCACTTCTTAGCCATGAGACGGTGCTCGGGTCATGTGACCTGAGACTCCCTGTTTGTGGAATGAAGTCTCTGCACAGCTTGCCCCCGACTCCCAGCACGTGACAGTGTGGAACTGGTGCTTCGAAATGAGACAGCCCACAGAAATGCCAGGGGAGGTGCTGATGATGACAGGCAGAGCACAGCCACTTGGGGGCCGGCGTGAAGGGACAGTGTGGGAGTGGTTCCTTCACTCCCAGGTGTAAACTAGGGGCAGGTACATGACGGGTTCATCAGACTGTGATGCATAACTGAAACTGCTTAAGAGAAACAGTCCTCACGGTGTGACCCAGGCCAACGATGACACCTCTAATTCAGGATTTGCCTGAGACACGTCCTTCAAGATGCTCTTGTGAACAAAGGATCCTGTGGACAAGTTTGGGAAATGCTGTCACTCTGTCTCTTTCTTAGAAATTCCCAATGCACGTTGGCGGAAAAGTCTCACAAGTTCAGAAACTTGTTAAACTTTATTTACCCCAGGATTTCCCAAACTGTTTTTTGACTATGGAGTCTTTTTTCACTTAATTCTCATCAATATCAGTTCCAAGGAACACATTTTTTTAGAAATGTCACTTTCATATATTGCAAATACATGAGTCTCAAATGTTCGTTATTAGCAGTTCTCATTATTTCTTGGTCTTAAAATTATAGGCATCGAAAGTTCCATTTGTTAGGTATTAGGCTTACTTTATGGAATGTGAAAGCCAGAGTAACAAACAAAAGCTAAGGGAGTGTAGTATCTGGCTCTGAGGAATTCTGCGGCCTCCTCTGTCAGGGAAAACCTCAACGGACTCCTGGAACAGGCTGAGGAAGAACAAGTAGCTCTGGGTAGGCCCACGTGGGACCACACAGAGGCAGAACTCACCGCACAAGAAGGCCACAGTCCGGAGGGTTTGCTGCATGAGGATCTGGGTGACTGGGGACAGGTTATGGTGTGTGTAGTGAGACATCACGATGCCTGAGAACAGGATGGCCATAATGCCTAGAGAGGGACAAAGGGGCAAAGTGCACAGGCATGAGGAGAGCGGAAAAGCACCTTCCATGTGATAGGCAATAATGCCCCACACCTCCTACAAGTCCCTGGAGCCTACAGTATTAGGTGTTTTAAGAAAAAGGATGGGAAAATAACACCTGAGGCCTCCCAGAGGCTGCAGAGAACTGCTAAGGGCCCGTCTCTCTGGTAGCTTCATTACCGGCTGGGTGACTTTGGGCCAAGTTTCTTCCCCTCACCAAGCCTCAGTTTTCTCAACTGTACAGTGGGACTAATAGTACCCATGCTCATGGAAAACGTTAGGAGGGTAATGCAGAGAAGCCATGTAAAGTGCCCTTCACAAGACCAGGGCAGAACAGGTGTGAGCCGTCACTATATCCATGTCATTCATGGATATAAGAGGGGCAGGTGAACCACTCTTGGGGCAGAAAGGGAACATAAGAATCTGGGTATGGAGAATGGGTGGGTTTTTATTTACTTTGTCATACTTTAATTTTGAATTTTCCCCTAATCGCCATGAATTAACCTTATAATATGAAAAGAGAGATGTGTTATTAAAAAAAAAAAGTGATGTCTTTTCTTTAAAGGTCACCATGAGAGAGTCTACAACTTTTGTTGTGTACTCAGGATTTGAGTTTCAACTTTCGTCCACTGCCCCTAATCACTGCTGAAGCCACTTCCATGGGTTTCCTCTCAGTGTCTCCCTGGCGAGGCAGAAGCTGAGATTTTTACAAAGCCATTAAACAAGCTGCCAAGATACATGAATTCCAAGTCAAACTTTATAAGCAAAAATTTAACTCACTTCTGCCATTTTGTAGAAACAGATTACTGGCTAACTTTCCATTTAAAAATGAGTGAAGCAGGGCTTCCCTGGTGGCGCAGTGGTTGAGAGTCTGCCTGCCAATGCAGGGGACATGGGTTCGGGCCCTGGTCTGGAAGGATCCCACGTGCCGCGGAGCAACTGGGCCCGTGAGCCATAATTACTGAGCCTGCGCGTCTGGAGCCTGTGCTCCGCAACAAGAGAGGCCGCGATAGTGAGAGGCCCGCGCACCGCGATGAAGAGTGGCCCCCGCTTGCCACAACTAGAGAAAGCCCTCGCACAGAAACGAAGACCCAACACAGCCATAAATAAATAAAAAAAAAAAAAAAAAAAAAAAGAGTGAAGCAAAGGAGAATGTCCTACTTGGGAGGGCAGAAGCAAAGGAACTAGACAGGAAGTGCACTTTGATACCTGAAGGCTGGGTCTCTGCACAAGGAGACTCAAAAGGGGGCCCTGCTTCCAATTTCCCTCTTCCATTCCCAGAGCTGGTACAAGGCTTGGAAGAACGCCCTTGGTCTGTTGGTCCAGTGTTACCTGCCATCCATTTAAGTGTTCCCACTTTCAAGTGACAATCCTCTCCTTGGTCCTGCCATGGGCAGAGCATGTCTGGCGTACTAGCCTGACTTTTACACCCTAATCTTGAGTTGAGGAAATATATGCACAGGAGTCAAAGAGATGTCTTTATATCTGACTGTACATAAATGAAGTTTTTTTTTTCTTTTTGGTGCAATAAAGTTTGTTTTGGCACAAAACAAAATGACTGAAAAACGCAGAATTGCGTTGGAGACATTTCAACTGCTAAGCCTGCTGCGTAAACAATACCTTACAAAACAGAGGAAAACCCTGCTCTTTGTGGTGCCCAACAGGTATTGGCTGGCCGGAGAGATAGCAGTAGCTGGAACGTGTTATCTCCTAGCCCTCTTGGGAAACAGCAAATTCCTTTGCTCTTTCATTTGTCCCAAAAAGGAGGCCAGACAGGGAAATTCCAGCAACGCTGCCCACAAGCCACACCTGACGAGCCTGGAGAAGGGAAAGGACAGGGCAGGAGACTTCTTTACTTGCTACTTTAGAGCAGTGAGAAGACTCTGGAAGTCACGAGTCGTTCTGAGCCTCTGCTCCGCTAGATAAAACACACGATAACAACACCTCCGCTGTCCCCTCAATTCATCTGCTCTTCTCAGTAAGTTCCTGCAGGCGACCACCCGAGAGCTTCTCCTTCCTGACTCTGCACCTAGACCACAGACGCCACAGGGAACGTGAGGGGAAACAGAGGGAGAGACCAGAACCGTGGAGGTCGGGGGAGGAGCACGCGGCACAGCACACTTCAGTTTCTACGGACTTGCTCCTCAGCCCCTCTCTGCCTTCTGTGCAGTCCAGTGCTAGAGACGGCTCTGGCTTCTGGGCTCTCAAAGGGCTTTGTTTCACCAGCCTGCTTCAAGAAGGGTTATCAATTCACTGCAAAGCTGAGGCTTTAGAGTTCCTACCCTGAAGGGAAAGTCAACCCCAGAGGAGCCTGAACCACTTAAGCTGTGAATCACAACCGCTTAAGTTGTGACAGGAGTGGCCTTCCGCCCATGTCATCATTCTGCCCACAGAACGAGGTCGTCATAGCTCACGGGAGTCCTGGCATTGAACAGCCACTCCAGAAAGCCAAAGGTTCTGGGAAGTCAGCTCTGACAGTGAAACGTGGAACTTCTCGTGGGACTGAGCGTCAGGAGAGGCCACTGCCAGAGCGCCAGCAAGCCTTCCTCCACAGGAAACAAGGAGACAGGCTCAAGGCAGAAGGGGTCTGGCTGGCCGCTTTAGTCTGGTGCACTACAGGCCAGGGGTTGGAAACCCAAACTCCTCAGGGGACAGACAATAAAAATAAAGATAAAAACAATAAGTGGGTGAGTGGCACATGGGCAAAGAAGGCACAAGCCCATCTATAAAGGGCTGATGGCAGCCCTGTGGATGGGGGCCTAGTGCTGACCAGTCTTCCTTCTGGTTTTTGAGAAACTCCAGAAATCTGTTTCTTATGGGAAATCTTCCAACTTTTTGTTTTTTTTTGGCCGTGCCACACAGCTCGCTGGATTTTAGTTCGCTGACCAGGGATCGAACCCCGGGCCCCTGGCAGTGAAAGCAGCGAGTCCTAACCACTGGACCGCCAGGGAATTCCCAGAAATCTTCTGACTTTTAATGACAGCAACTAATTCAAATGTTTAAACATTTTCTGTAGAGATAAACAAATCCCATTTGGGGGCTGAATTTGGACCATATAGAAACGGGCCCTCTGGCCAACAAAAGAGTGACCAGCCAGCCACGACCCTCATGCCAGTCTAGTCTGGGGTCGGGGGAACTCTCAAATCCCGGGGGCTAAAGGAAAGAGTCAGGGTCAGCAGTGGGTACAAAAGCCGCAGGGACAGCTTAAGTGTTTGCCCTACGTGCCCTCCCTAAGCCCAGGTGACTTTACCACCCAGACGACCCTCACCCACTGCAGCTGCCCCCGGCATAGGCTGCAAAGACACTGAAGGGGAAACCGGTCCAGCAGGCTCGCTCCTGGAGATAAAAGGCCTGGGGATTTAAAACATGCCCTGGAATGAAGAATCCTGATATATTTACTTCTTTCAGAAGGCAAAATCATTTAAGGAAGTAGACAGCAGTGCAGCAAACGGTCAGCCTCTTAGAAGGAAGGCAGGAAGAGAAGAGAGGGAGGGAGGAGGGAGGAAATCCATTTCTAGTCTCAGTTAAATCCATTGTTTCAAATGTAATTAAGGAATAAAGGGATTCAAATCCAAAAGGCAGGAGTTGAAAGGGTATTGTGTACAATTTCTATTGCACTGAACTTTACTGTGGGTAAAACACGATGTACTTCTTGAAGGCTGAGTCAGGCCATAGTCAGTTTTCTTTGTTAATTACCCAATAAGGAACATATTTTGCTATAAAACATCTGAACTCAGAGGTAAAGAGTAAAACAAGACTCTCCATTCACACCGCCTGCCCAGAGGTGACTACTATTAACAGTTCAACATGCAGATTGCCAGCTCTTTTACTATGCCATTATAAAGTTTATCTGTCTTTAAAAAAGTAATAAACAGGGTCTTCCCTTGTGGCGCAGTGCAGGGGACACGGGTTCGAGCCCTGGTCCGGGATGCCGCAGAATGACTGGGCCCGTGCGCCACAACTACGGAGCCTGCGCTCTAGAGCCCGAGAGCCACAACTGCTGAGGCCCGCGCGCCTAGAGCCCAAGCTCCGCAGCAAGGGAGGCCACCGCAATGAGGGGCCCGCACACCGCGGCGAAGGGTAGCCCCCGCTTGCCGCAAGTAGAGAAAGCCGCGCGCAGCAGCGAAGACCCAACGCAGCCAAAAAAAGAAATAACTAATAAATAAATTTATTTTTAAAAAGTGATAAATGGTATCATATTACAGATATGACACGTATTACTGGCACAGTGATTTTTAAAAAGTCCTCCAACACTTGGCTTTGCATGTGTAACAGAACGCCAACTCCTTCCCAGGCCTACAGAGCCCTGCGGGACAGGGTCCTCGCCCCTGTGTCAGCCACGCCATCTTCCTGCTCTTCCTGGAGCAAGCCAAGCTCCCTCAGGTCTATCTGGGACTCTCGGCACCTGCTGCTCCCGCTGCCAATCGCTCCCTCCCCAGAGCCTCCAGCACTGGCTCCTGTTCACCACACAGGTCTTAGCCCCAGTGCCACCCCTTTGAGGACACCTTCCTGACTCGCTACCTCATAATGTTCCTGCCCCCGTGACACTCCATCACATTACTCTGATTTCTTTTTTTCACGTCACTTTTTTTTTTTAAATTAATTATTTATTTATTTTTGGCTGTGTTGGGTCTTCGTTTCTGTGCGAGGGCTTTCTCTAGTTGCGGCGAGCGGGGCCACTCTTCATCGCGGTGTGCAGGCCTCTCACTGTCACGGCCTCTCTTGTTGCGGGGCACAGGCTCCAGACGCGCAGGCTCAGTAGCCGTGGCTCACGGGCCCAGTTGCTCCGCGGCATGTGGGATCTTCTCAGACCAGGGCTCGAACCCGTGTCCCCTGCATTGGCAGGCAGATTTTCAACCACTGCGCCACCAGGGAAGCCCTCACATCACTTCTTACTACCTGAAATTACCCTATGTGTTTGCTTACTTGCTTATTATCTCGCTTCTGCAGGCAGAAACCTGATCTTGTCTTGTTTATTACTGTACCTCTGAAACCAAGGAGTGTTCTCGGCACAGGGTAGGCATTAAATAAATATTTACTGAATGGATGAGTGAAAGGAGGTTTTTCTTTTTCTTTTTTAAATTTAATTAATTAATTAATTTTTGTCTGCTTTGGGTCTTCGTTGCTGCACGCGGGCTTCCTCTAGTTGCGGCGAGCGGGGGCTACTCTTCATTGCAGTGCGCAGGTTTCTCATTGTGGTGGCTTCTCTTTTTGCGGAGCACGGGCTCTAGGTGTGTGGGCTTCAGTAGTTGTGGCACGTGGGCTCAGTAGTTGTGGCTCGCAGGCTCTAGAGCACAGGCTCAGTAGTTGTGGCGCACGGGCTTAGTTGCTCCGCGGCATGTGGGATCTTCCCGGATCAGGGATCGAACCCATGTCCCCTGCATTGGCAGGCAGATTCTCAACCACCGCGCCACTAGGGAAGCCCCAGAGTGGCACTTTTATTATGTCTACTTCATATGAAGAAGTGGAGGCTCAGAGTGGTTAAGTCTGCTCTCAGAGGTTACACAGCTAATGAGAGGTGGAGTTGGGATTCAAACCGAGTCTGTCCGGTGCCCTTAACCGCTGTGTTCTAGACACACAGATTTAGGTAAATGATTCTTAGGGAGAGCGTCCTGTTTGGTGGTCCTGGTAACCACTTAGTCCTTTGTGACAGTCAGGAAAAGCAGAGCACAAAGAGGAAGGAGGGGACAGCACCAAAGTCACCTTTTCTGTTTGTACCCTTACAGTAACAGGGTGAGCCTCCCCTTCTCTGAAAACCCTGCATGACAAACATCCCACCGGCAGAGTGTGGGCAGAGCCAGCCCGTCACCGAGAGGTGGACGCGTGTGTTCTTGGCTTGCATGTGCTCTTTTTGGCCCCATTAGCGTGCACGGCAGAGGTCCCTAAGGAAACGAAACCCCTACAAATAGAAAACACTGCCTCTCTGAAGAAAAGACAAGAAAAACACTCCCTGGTTTTAATCACAAATTTCAAATGGATGCATGAAATATATCTTTGCCACCAGGTACTCAGTGTTCATCTCAAAGGGGTGGGGAATGATCTAGAAAAACAGACGTAAAAATAGCTAGGCTAGAGCCAAATGACTCACAGGTAGTGGTAAGTGCCAAAATTCAGGAAAGATAAGAGAGGGAACAGGATGGCAGATACTGGGATGAAATTATCCAAGAGAACTGGCTTGGGATTAAAAACAAAC
The DNA here is from genome assembly GCF_965194805.1 of Balaenoptera borealis. Classification (NCBI taxonomy): domain Eukaryota; kingdom Metazoa; phylum Chordata; class Mammalia; order Artiodactyla; family Balaenopteridae; genus Balaenoptera; species Balaenoptera borealis. The sequence goes on from NC_138872.1 coordinate 11,826,946, forward strand.
GAGACCCTGAGGTTTACAAAGTTCTCCAGAGAAAATGGCCAGAGTCCTCTCTGCCTCCTCCTTGGCAAGACCTGCTCACAGAGAACCCATGTGTGACGCCAGACAGTGACCTGAGGGAAGGAGAATTCTGCTCAGCAGCAGAGGAGGAACAGAAAAAAATATTGCAAGAAACTGATAAAAACGTACTACATTTGATAAAAGCCATAAACTTAAAGTATAAACCCACGAAGTTCAACAAATCCCAAGAGGAATATAAAGAGAACCACACCAAGGCACATCAAAATCAAACTGCCACAGGCCTGTCAAAATGGCTAGTTTTTAAAATTAAAATAAGTGTTGATGAGGATGTGAAGCAGCTGAAACTCTCTCATACATTCTGGTGGGAACGCAAATGGCCCAGTCACTCTGTAAAACACTCGGCAGTTTCTGATTAAGCAAAATATACACCTACCGTTAAGACCCAGCAACCTTACTTACTCCTAGGTATTTATCCAAGATAAATGAAAATACGCATATTAATAGCCAAAATCTGGGAAAGTCCAAATGTCCTTCAAAGGGTGAATGGAAAAACCGGCTCAATAAGAATGTAAAACTACTGATACAGCAAAAATGTGGTGTCTCTCAAGAACATTATGAAAACTGAAAGAAACAAGTCACAAAAGACTAAAAACTACATGATTCCCTTTATATGACATTTATATTCTGGAAAAGGCAAAACTATAGTGGAAGAATGCAGGTCAGTGGGTGCCGGGGCCCAGGGACGGGCTAAGGGATTGACTGCCCTTGGCAGTCTGACCCCATCCTTTGACTGAAGGCCCTTCAGAGGGCTTGTTTTGAGAGACAGGCAACATTGGAAGAGATGTTTTGATCTCTGCTACAGGATGGCGGGTAAAGAGAAAAGGTGACCGTGACAACACTGAGTTCCTGGATCCAGGCAGGTCTGAATTCAGATGTATCCCTAGAGAGCCAGTTAGTCCCCTTTATTGCTTAAGCTCTTCTGAGTTGTGACTGTCTCTTATGATTGAAAGTGACCCAATCGACATAACCTTTCACCAGGCAGGACAACAGACCATCAGCCCCAGCATTTCAACACTCTCCGTCACTTACCTGAGAGTGAGATTCCTTCTGCGAGCCCATATGGAAGATAAGCGAAAATGATCATCATGCCAAACTCCAAGGAAGGCGTTTTCCTCAAGTCAATATGCTTTAGCACGTAAATGACAATTGTCAAGGAAAAAGAATCAAAGGACACTTACGGATGATCTAGAGAAGTCACAAAACTGCTGCCTTCCAAATAGAGAAGGTAAACAATGGATACAAAGATTTGGGAACATCTCAAGGTAACAGGTGAAAATTTGTCATGATGGATTTTTTTCTTTGCTGGGAGACTCTTGTTTTAAGGAAGGGAATCTGACAAAATACTAAGAGATGTAAATTCCTGAGACAAACGGTAGGGGAAAACTAAAGTCACCCTAAGTCATTTCATTTGGAAATGCTGACTTGGAGGGCTGGGAGCCATGGGGTGCGGGGGGCGGGCGGGCTGTGGGGAGCTGGGGCTGCAGACAGACTGAGGACACCCACACTGCCAGGCCCCTTCCAGGGCTGTGTCCCTCTTCCACTCCTCTGACGACATCAGCTGAGGTCACTAACGGGGTTTCCAGAATCCTGGGGATCAATGCCCCATTGAAGGACCTTCTCTCCTATTCCTGGACATTTATAAACTCATGTTCCTGTGAAAGGAGAATCTTCCACGTATTCAAATGTTGTTCACATGCCTGTGCTGGAGCCCACAGCACCCATTTACTGGGGCTTCATTAAAGAAGATGCTCTCCCCGCCCCTCCGCTCTTTTAAAGAAAGAGATAAATAAAGAGGAAAATACTGAACTAGAAAAAGTTTTCTTTTCCATTCCGTTTATTGATACAATATGAGAAGCTGTCAGCTGACTCAATAGCGCCTTGAGACTTCTGGACATAGGGACTGAAGGGAAAATTCAACAGGATGGCAGACAAACACGCCTGTCTCAGGCAGAAGAGGCTTTCCTGGCCGGCCATCTGTGAAACAAACTGCTGGCGGAGGAGGGCCAGGTGGCCATCTCCCCAAGATGCACGCAGGCTTACGCTCACACAGAAATGGTCTGGTGCCTGTTCCTGTTTTAAACGTGACAAATTTTCTACAGCAATAAAGGTGTCGGCGGCCTTAACAAGTCTCTTGGCTTCTGTGGCTGGAAAAGCTTATGGGTTGTTAAGCCACAAAATCAGTGTGAATAACTTAGATGGAGCTCACTTTGAAAGTCCCTTTTCTGGTTCTTCCAGATAAATACTTTCAGTGGCGTAGAGATTTTCTCAATTTGACATTTTCTAAGGAAATTAATTTCCGATTTTCTTAATGTGAAAAGTGAGACAGCAGAAAATGAAATTCATCTGAATGCAGTTATCACACTCTGGGAACTGAGAAGACCCCAAAGTCAGATCTGATATTCAACAGTGTACATGTTTTTTAAGCTTTGAAAAGTGATATCCTAAATTTCACATGTTAAATTTTAAAATCCTTGAGTTTAAATTAAAGTGTTCTTCGAACCAGAACTAAGCATAAAAATCCTCCTTAAATACGACTTTAGACTAAAATTGGTCCCCTTAAGGAACTGGAGAAAATGACGAGAGATGGATGTAATTAGGAATAATCTTCTCAGCCATGTGTGTTCATCATATTAAAAGGATATTAATGCAGAGATTAAGCCAGTGAGAGTGCCGAGTGCTGCTGAGCCAAAGAACATTTTGAGGAAGTAGCCAAGGGCTTGTAAAAATGTTTGCCACCCACTGACATCTGACATATTTTTTCTTGTTAAACCTTCAGCTGTGCTAGGAAATAAAAGAAAAAAAAGAAAGAAGTTAAAATGTTATAGACAAAGTTATCAGAAATTAACTTAGAACTCAAAACTTATTTCTGGCTTATTCTCTCGTTCATTCACTCATCATTCAACCCGTTAGTCAAACACTTATTTGTTCACCTACTTTGTTCCAGGCACTGTGTTAGTTTCTGGGGGTTTAGAGATGAGAGCAGGTGCCTGCCCTTAGGGAACTCTATAGTCTAATGAGGGAGAAAAACAAGATGGAGGGCTTTCCTGGTGGCGCAGTGGTTGAGAATCCGCCTGCCAATGCAGGGGACACGGGTTCGAGCCCTGGTCCGGGAAGATCCCACATGCCGCGGAGCAACTAAGCCCGTGCGCCACAACTACTGAGCCTGTGCTCTAGAGCCTGTGAGTCACAACTACTGAGCCCGCCTGCCGCAACTACTGAAGCCCACGCGCCTAGAGCCCGTGCTCTGCAACAACAGAAGCCACTGCAATGAGAAGCCCGTGCACCACAACGAAGAGTAGCCCCCGCTCACCGCAACTACAGAAAGCCCACACGCAGCAACGAAGACCCAACACAGCCAAAAAGAAAAAGAAAAAAAAAAGAAAAAAAAAAAAAACAAGATGGAAACTAGGACCATCTCAGGAAAGAGCAAAGAGCTGTAGGAAATACACGGTGGGCATCTAACTCAGACTGGTGGGGGTCAAGGAAGGTTCTTTATGACACATGGGCTGGGTTTCAATTTAGGATAGAGAAGAGTTAACCAGGTGAAGAAATGAGGGAATGCACCCAAGGCAGAGGGAAGAGCATGTGGGGAGGTAGGGAGCCCCAAAATACTAGCAGCATATCTAGGAGCAGGAGATCACACAGATGACTGTGGACAGAACACAGGAACTGGCTGTGGGGGGAGGGGGCTGGTGGGGAGGACAGTGGTAGAGTAAGGCAAGAGCAGCAGGCAGGGCCAGGCCCCGTGAAAGGCTTTTGATGAACCAAGCTAAGGAGTTGGTGTTTCATCCTGATGGCCCTGGGGAGTCACAGGGAGTGTTTTCAGTGCAGGGTGGGCGTGGGGGAGTGGGGATCCTGTGGGATAAAACCCGAAACTGAGGCTGTGGCATGAAGTCAGACTAGAATGGAGCCTCCTAAAGAAGGAATATCAGTGGGTAAGGCCCAGAGTGGGGATTTGGGAGGAGACATCAAGAGGAAGAATTGAAAGGACTTTCCTTTCACTGCTACAGAGCAAAGAAAAATGTCAGCAGCCATTAAATTCAACTGTTGGTTTTATCCCCAAAGGTAAAACCATTACACCATTAAAATAGTTATTCTCATTCAATATCCTCCTCCTGCTGATTCCACCTTCTCTCAAATCCATCCACTTCTCTCCCTCCCTCCCCTACTATCCTCCAGCTCAGGGCGTCTGCCTCGCGGATCTCTCTCTATATACATCCTGCTCTTCCTAGGAGAACCCATTCTCTACTCAGGGGCCTGAACGATCCCTTGAAAATGCACATCTGATCGAGTTATTGGCCTGTTCAAAACCCCCCGTCAGTCTCCTGCTGCTTCCTGGGGGAAGCTCAGCCTTCTGAGCCTGACCGACTCCTCCCACCACACCTCCCACCCCACCTCCTCCTCATTCGGGCCGGCCTCCACTGTCACCGACACCTCCCCGTAGGTAGGTCGTAGGTCACTCTTCCTGGGCTCCAGCTGACTCTGGCTTGTTCTCAGAACCCAGGGTCAGTGACACTCCCTCAGGGACACCTGCCTTCACATAGGCCAGCCCATTTACAGGCTCTCCTGGTGCCTGACTTCTCCACAGCATGTGGAACTAGTGAATCATTCCATGAGGACCATGCCTGTGTCCACCTTGTTCACTGCCATATGTCCAGAGCCTAAGCAGAGCCCAGCACACAGAAGATACTCAACAAATTTTTGCTGAATCAGTAAACAAAACAAAGAATTGTCAATAGTAATGTTCAGCTTCATTAATCTGCGTTTCATGAACTGGTATAATTTTAAAGCAGGATAATTTGTGATAAAAGGGTGGCTTGGTCAGATAACCTCAGCCTTTTCTGGTGATTTACAGCATAATATAACATAATAAAGGTTCTGAGAAGTCCTGCAAAAAAAGAAAACCAACTTTTTTCACATAAAAGTTTTCTAAACTCACCCCAATAGCCCCATTCCCTTTCTTTCCCAGCAGATCCCATGTTAACATCCCAGCTTGGGGAAAGCTGGGAACCAACAAGGTTCTTACTGGGAAAGTACTTTTGAAGGCTAAGATCACCTCTAGGTCCCAAAGGGATCCGTGGGCCACAAGCATAGCATCCAGCCCCCACCTCATTTCATTACCACAGCTGGGACACTGGCTGGTGTCACTGCTTTCTTTTCATGCAAAGGAGACTGAGGCCTAAAGAAACTGGCTAACTGGGTGAGGTCACACCAATGGTTAACAGCAGACCCAGGGGCGAGGCCAGTGGTTTCTGAACTCAAGATAAATGAAGGTAGATTTCGGACTCTTTCTAGCCTGGAAATGTTGTGCATTTTATTTTTTCAGGTCATGTTTCTCACACCTTAAAGAATAAAAGACAATGATGCTTCAGGATCCATTTCATGAGCTTTAGCTGCAGCTGCAGAGAACAAAAGGTTTCCTCTACCACAATTATTGTAAGAATAGATTGTCACAGTAACAAATCAAAGCTAAAAATAATTTAATTAAGGTTAATGAAGAAACAGAAGATACTCAGCTTTCTGGCACTTATGAAAGTGAAAACATTAAAAAAGGGGTAATTCATTCACATATTCAGTTACAAAGATAAATGTATCATCATCAGATCACTTTGAAAAACAAGATATGATTCTTCCCTGTAACCAAGGAAAGCTGACAACACCTCCCCCTACACTGCAAAAACAAGGCAGTCCTACCACATCCCCTTTCTCCCCCATCTCCCGCTTTTACCTGAAAATGCCTATGGACTCACAGGACAACCCATCTGAGTCAGAGACTTAGGTCAGTGACTCCTACCCCAGCCTGTGTACCGGTAAGTAGTGGAGGTGAAGGCTGGAAACCATATATGCATGTGGCCCACTGATTCAATTTTGGAAACTGTCATCATAGGTGAACTTGGCCTTCAAAAGCAGTATTCCAGGAAGAATGTATGGCTAGTTACAATGACTCCATCCTTTCTCATTTTAAAAAGAAAGTATCTCCTAACCATTGGCCTTTTTGTGGCAAAGGAGACCTGGGAAAGCTCAGAAAAGATCCTACTTCTGACAGATTTAAGAAAAAAATAAATTAGAGACAAGGCAGTTGAGTTTAGCTCCTCATGTATAAGAATAACTCATGATGTCACCTCCAATTTAGGCACAATTCCTTATCACAAATGTTCAAATGCACAACCAGGACACAAGATAAAGGTAAAAACCAGAAAACTGAGACGCTTTCAAAGTAGATCTTAAGAAAAAATATCAGATTTTTTAAAAGCTCTTACAGCATGATATATGATAATTTCCTAATAAAGCTATAGAAATTTTTGCTAAGAGAAACATGAAAAAGCCAGCAATAGGGAACTGGTCAAATAGATCACAGTAAATCCATAAATAGATCACAGTAAATCCATAGAAAGAATACTCTGCAACTAGTTAAATGATGTTATGAATATAAATGATGTTTATCAACTCCATTCAATGGAAAAGTTACAATACAGTATATACCCATCTAAATAAATTACATGTACCTTCTACCAAATTGTTAACTGTAATTATCTCTTGGGAGTTACAATGCTCGTATTTTTTTTTCTTTTCTTTCTTTCTTTGTTGAGTTTTCTAAATTTTATATGCAGAATATATGTATTATTTTAGAATATATACATATGTTTTTGTTTTGTTTAAGGGTCTGCTGAGCACCTCTTTCAATTAAGCAACATTTGGTAAGTTCTTCCTGCAAAAGCAGGACAAAAACAGGACAAACAATAGCTGGGGGACAGGAGCAGAAAAGGAAAGGATCTCACATTAACCGACGGCAGATGCTTTTCACATAGTATATTTAACTACTCAATCCTCAAATCCAATTCTAGGCTGAGGCATTATCACCCTCACTTTACTGTTGAGACACCTGTGGCTCAGAGAGGTTAAGGAGCTGACCCAGGGTGTCACACAGCTATGAGTGGCCATCACTGGGACTTGAACCCAGGTCAGCCTGACCCCAAGACCTGGGCTCTTTCCATGATAAAATGTTCTTTTATTCCAACATAAGAATGCTGAATATAGTCTATAGTAAGGCTTTTAAGAAAACCACAGAGTGGTTATGCTTTGCAAGGAATCCCACAACAAAGGAAACAAGTCCAAAATCAAAATGGAAAAACTATTCTTTAACAGAACACATAATGGCCCCTAAAATTCTCTTAGCTCATCTCTGATACATTGTCCAGGGCTCTTTTCTCCAACTGCTTTGACTGTCTGTACCTTCTTGTTTTTTGGTAAAACTGTCTGGGTCTCCTGCCCATACATGAACACCACAAACCTGGCCAAGAAAATAGCAAGGAAATAGCCCCGCATCCGACAAATGGATTTGAGATGAACTTAGACTCATTTGCTTTTCCCAATGACTTCTTGACATTTTATGGCTCATCTTTAACTTCTCAGATCCTGTCAACAAGGGCAGTATACCAATGAACAACTGAAAAAGAGCTGCAATTTCCAAAGTAGCTTTCACAAAATAGCATCTTAAGGCAGGATGCCTGTGAATATCACTACCGTACCTTACAGCTGCAAAAAGGAAGGTGACGTGCACCAGCTCACAAGTGGGAGAATAGGGCCTCTGTCACATGCTTTCATCTGGAACAATGCTGCCCAAGTACTGATCCCTCAACTGGCTGCTCCATCATCATCTGGGGACTCACCCTAGACCTACTGAATCGGAAGCTCTCAGGGTGGCGCCTGGGAATGCTGCATTTAATAAGCACCCCCGGTGATGCTGATGAGACGCTGGGCTTTATTTATTTATTTAGGCCACACCCCATGGCATGGGGGATCGTAGTTCCCCGACCAGGGATCGAACCCACACCCCCTGCATTGGAAGAGTGGATGGAGTCTTAACCACTGGACCGCCAGTGAAGTCCAAGCTGGGTTTAGTTTAAAAGCACTGCTAAAAGGTAGATCCTAAAAGGCAGATTCTCCTCTAATCACCCTGGGCCTTGACAATATTCCTGGGGCACATCAAGGCTTGTCAGGCCAGAAAGATGGAGAAGCAGTGAACCAATCACCCAGAGGATAAGCAACTGTACACGCAGCTGCATGGAAATATCTGCCCCTCTGATACAAGGCCCTTTAGTTCCGTCACTTGAAGAAAGCACACTTACTTGGTCAGGACAATGGAGACTGCATCGTTGAGGATGCTCTCTCCAAAAACCAGCATGTTGAGCACCGGGTCCACATGAAGTGCATTGAAAATAGCAATAGTAGCCACTGGATCAACAGCAGAAATTAGGGAGCCAAATGCAAAACTGTCAAAGAGAAAAGGAAGGGGTAATTCTGTAATGCTTAACCCCTGGTCCACACAGGAAAACATTAAAGTCAAAGACTGTATGTAGTATAACATAACAGTACACACTGTAGCTGAAGGAACCACAGAAGATGGTGTTTTTTCTCCACTTAAAATACCTGCTAATTGACATTGTGGGTGGAGAAGTGAAAGTCCCACTCTACAAGTTGTTGTTATGAATGGCCTGGTTTTCCACTGAGAATACCAAGATTTTATTTTGACCAATGTCAGAGGGAAGACTTTTGCTTAAAAACATGACAGCCATCCCAGCCTTCTTGGTCAGAGCAGCTGGAACCATGGTGGCCCGGAGGGCCTCCCCTAAACGGCCCATGTGCTCCTGGGTCTGACCTCTGCTTTGCCCCTTGCCACCAGGCCACCAGAGTGCCATCTGTGACCGACGCCAGCCTCCACTCAGATCTGCAACATCGAGGAAAGTGCCAAAAGTCAGCAGCAACTCCAGCCTGCTTCAGGAGCTGCGCAGCCTGGGAGGCAGACAGCGACACCAGTGCTGCCTACCGCCAGGCCGGCAGCTCTCGCCCCAGTACCCACGAGGGTCTAACTACCTCCGACAAGTGGCCATTAACTGCCTAATATGTTTCAAGCACTAAGGCTTTTTTTTTTAAAACATTTATTTATTTGGCTGCGTCGGGTCTTAGCTGCGGCGCGCAGGATCTTCGCTGCAGCGCACAGGTTCCAGAGCGTGCGGGCTCAGAGTTGCGGTGAGGGCTGAGCTGCCCCACGGCGTGTGGGATCTTCGTTCCCTGACCAGGGATCGAACCTGCGTCCCCTGCATTGGAAGGTGGATTCTTAACCACTGGACCACCAGGGAAGTCCCAAGGCTTATAATAATAGCAAATATTTATGTGGCACTTACCACGTGCCAGGCACTGCTCTGAGCACTTTACATATAGTAACTCAATAATCCACAAAGCAACCGTATGAAATGGTACTAGTATTGCTCTGATTACACAGGAGAAACCTGAGGGACAATGAGGTTAAGGAACTTGCCCAAGGTCAGACAGCTAAGGGGTGGCAGAGCCCGGATCCAAACACAGGCCTTCTGGCTCAGGGTGGGTGCTCTTAGCCGCTACACTGGATACAGCAAAACCCAGAGGCCAAGGCCAATTTAGAAAAGGCGAGTGTTACACAGGAAGTCAGGGTGATGAGAGAAAGAGTAACATGGCGGGGTGGTGTGGAGGCATGGGGGTGGGGCCCACTTAGATCGGGGGGTCAGGAAAGGGGGGGGTCTTCTCTCTGAAGAAATGAGGCTTATTTAAACGAGGGCCTACCTGACAAGAAGCAGGTAGACAAGCCAAGGCCTGGGGGCAGCGACCAGAGCAAGCTACCTCTGAGGTGGAGCAAGCTTGGCTGCCTGAGAAACAAAACAGTGAGCCTGGCAGCAGCGCAGGGAGGGCGAGTGGCTGGAAATGTTGGCGTCTGGGAGGGAGGCAGGGCCAGGTCACCCCGCGGGGCCTTGGGGGCCGCCTAAGGAGTCAGGACGATTATTCTCGCAGCCCATTTGTCTTCTTCCCCTTAGAGTTCTTGCAAGCCCTTGTTGGTTCCCTCAGAAGGCCTCGCCTGGCACTGCTTTCCTTCCAGCTCAGCAGAATGGTTAGGTCTGCCCCCTTCCGCAACACAAGGAGCCACGACGGGACAGCCTCGGGTAGAGACGTGAGCCAGAGACCATCCACCTGCTTCCCGCCCTCACCAAGCCTGCGGTCTGGGAGGGGTGAGGTGCTAGCTGGCCTGGGGACTGGAGCGTGCTCTGTCCACCGTATGTCACCAGCAGCCTTCCACGAGCATCTGGCTCCGGGCTCAGGGAGGGGAGTGCTGGTGGCAAGGGACGCGTGGCTGCCCTGCCAGTTCCAGTTCTCTTCATAAATCGATAATCTGGCATACTGGTTTCCATGGTGGCACCCTGAGTTCGCTTAATGTGAATTCCTGCAGGAGAGCCTGCTCACTTCAAAGACAGCCTCAGCTCAGACTTCAGTTCCCAGACTTGCCCTGTCCTCACAGAGCTTGTTGCGTGCATTATGAGCTGTGACTTCACCTGCCTCTCACCTCACTGTGAGTGCCCAGAGATACCTGGGGAAGGCAGGCAGGAGGGAGGGATCGGGGAGGGAAGAAAAGGTAACTCCACCGAACAGCTGCCAACCCGGGAGGCCACGATTTGTTGGCAGCTGGCCTTGAGGTCCTTGCTCTGCAACCCACAGAGATTCCTCTCTCTCCTTTCCTTCTTTTACTCCCACTTTCATCACCCACAGCGACATAACAGAGGCCTCAAAGGAAGAAGAACGTCTAAAAAGTACATCTTGGGGACTTCCCTGGTGGTCCATTGGCTAGGACTCTGCGCTTTCACTGCCAAGGCCTTGGTTCGATCCCTGGTCAGGGAACTGAGATCCCGCAAGCTGTGCGGCAAGGCCTAAGTAAGTAAAAAAAAAAAAACAAAAGAAGTACATCCCAAAGCAGGGTGGGAGCCTGGGAGTGTGCAGCGGGTTGTGTGCCGGGCGACGACTCTGCGCGGCTCGCGGGCCCCTCCCTCCATCCCTCAGCAAGCGCAGGGTGGACAGCACCCACGGCCCCAGTGGGTGTTACCAGCTCTGGTAACAGCACTCCAATTTCCCCTTGTGGAGCCAGGCCTCCTCCACTCTCCATCCCTGTATTGCGTGGGGCTCTAGGGGTAGGCAGGGGACCCAGGCCTGGTCAGAGGTCCATCGCCAGGCATTTCACCAGGACACCAGGAATTAGGTTGGCCCTTTTGGCGGGGACGGCGAGGGTGATGGTGAGCCAAAAGCCATTGGTGCTGCCACGTGGGGTGAGTGCGCCGGAGGATGACGTCGACCAGGGAATAGCTAAGACAGAGAGAGGAGAGGTTCCTGACATCACAGGCCCCCAGAGGCTGCCATGCAGGAAGCCATCACTCCGGGGACACTTCTGTTCTACGAGTCAGCAAACTTCTTTTTTGCTAAAACGAGTTCGTGTTGGGTTTCAGTTGCACTGAAAGAGGCCTGACTGATGTTCTTTGTCATAGTTCCTGTGGCATCCTGAACTGAAAATCAAACAGCAGGAACTAGAAGACGGAGTGATGAATGGACAGAGGGATGGAGAGATGGAAAGATCTGTGGTTAAAGCAAATCCAGTGAAAACAGTGATTGTAGAATCTAGGTGGTCATGTGCGTGTCCACTGTACAGTGCTTCACCTTTTCTGTGTGTTTGAAATTTCCACAATAAAAAGTTGGGGGAGAAGTGCTTTGCATAAATTATGTAACACATTTAGCTTTGGCTGAGACTCTAAATTGGGGCACAGTGTTTCTGACAGTGAACATGGAAAGTCTGAAATATGAACTGCCTGAATCATGGAGAGGTCTGAATATAAGCAGTCATTGAATCTTGCCCGCAGCTGTTCCACTTCACACCTTATGACCCAGTCTTTTAAAAGGCCAGAAGCCAGAAGTTCAACTGAACAATGTGTTTTCTTTATTCCATCATCTCAAAAGACAGCAACGTCAACAAAACAAAAAGAAAACGGACTGGGGGACTTCCCTGGTGGCGCAGTGGTTAAGAATCTGCCTGCCAATGCAGGGGACACGGGTTTGAGCCCTGATCTGGGAAGATCCCACAGGCCGTGGAGCAACTAAGCCCCTGCACCACAACTACTGAGCCTGCGCTCTAGAGCCCATGAGCCACAACTACTGAGCGCACGTGCCACAACTACTGAAGCCCATGCACCTAGAGCCCGTGCTCTGCAACAAAAGAAGCCACCGCAATGAGAAGCCCCGCTCGCCGCAACTAGAGAAAGCCTGTGTGCAGCAACGAAGACCCAACGCAGCCAAAAATAAATAAAATTTAAAAATTAAAAAAAAAAAAAAAGAAAAAGAAAATGGACTGGGATGGTGAAATAATTTAGGGTGTATCTATGAGTGGATTAGCTCTCCAGAGGAAACACCAATGAAGTAAAACCTTCTGTGCAAAAAAGTTATTTTTATGTTTCCTACTGTGCAGAGGTCCATGGGCCTCACGTTTGACCTGCATGGTGTTTTGAAAAATGGATTAAGTTGGCAACATTTAAAACAGGAAAATTCCCTATTAAAATCCAGAAACTTGGCCTCTTTTGGAAAAAAAACAATTAAGTATCTGGCAATCCTGGGCCCATGTTCCCACATGGTAATTAGCAGGTGGAGCTAAGAGGTGGCTGTCCCCTTCAGACGACGGGCTCTCTGGCTCACCACTGTCACCACCTCCAGACACACACCTGGCCAGCTCCCCTCTGTGAAGGGTTCTGCCAGGCCCTGCAGCTGTGTGGGTTTGCGACCGCTGGCTAATTTCCCCCAGAGCACCCCCCATCTGTGGGACAGTCACTTTCTAACAGGAAAGGAAGCGTCTGCCCCACAGAGAGAAACTCCACCTGGTTCTTACTCTGCTTGTCTAAGGGCCAGTTCTTTTATTCCTCTCCTCCTGAACATCCCAACCTCCGGTTCAATTCAATTTCACAAGGATTTATCAAGCGTTTTTTGTATCTCTAAGCAGTTGCCCCCAAACAGGTTGAAGGAACGAATGCTGTGACATCTTCCTTTTACATCCACTGGGTTTTGAGCATTTCTTTTCAGTTGCAAAATACCTACAAAATGCAGGGCATCAGTTCTGCTCGGCTTCATGCTCCTTATGGAACAGGAATGTGACTTTCGCTACTTGTTTGTATAGCAAGACTATCTTACAACAAAGGCTTTGAAATTTATGTCCCTGGAGAGAAAATGAGATTGGACTTGATGCTATCAAAGGCACATTTCTCACGAAAAGGGCTCCAAGATTCTAATCTCCAAGTTGCTGCTGAAGGCTGTAAGCTCTGGCTGGCCCGGTGAAAGGGACCCCGGGGCCGAGCACTGGGCCCTACTTCTGAGCTCCCCAGCGAAGCCACAAGACAGAGCCCAGTGCTCGGGGGGGAGAAACACAGAGCGAGGCTGCATACTCACTGTGCTTCTCAGAGAGGGGAAACCAGGTCACGCTGTGTGTGGGCACTTTTTTAGCACTAGGCTTCCTAGGTTGCTTCTTGCTACGCCAATTATGGAAATTTCTGGATTGGGCTCCTAGACAGCAGCTCTGAGGGCCCGATGGAGTAGCTGCAGCCTGAGAAGGATGCCCACAACAGAGCACCTGCTTCCCCCTCCCCATCCCCACCGCCTTGGTGGGAATCCCAGAGTGAAGATTCACACCTCACCCCCGACTCCATCCCCAATCTATCAAGAAGACAACTTTTCATTATGGCCATTGCAAAGCCTTAGAAATGAGTTGAAGATGATTCTTAATAATAAAAGGACAATGGTGCAGTGTGCGGTGTGTGTGAGGTGGCAGTTAACTAACCAAGAGTTATTCCCTTCAAAGCTGAAACTAAATCATTTCCATCAGCAACCCTCTGACTGGAGATCTTCAAAATTCCTCAATATAGTTTTGATTCATTTCAGAGACACAAATTAATTCAGAGTAGATTCTACAGCAGAAATAGTCAGCAAAACGAAAAGACAGAATAAAGAAGTACCACAGCCAGGAATCAATGTGGAGAAAACTTGGCCCCAGTCTGAAAAGTAGCCACATGGGTGTTAGAGTATGAAAGGTTTACCTGTCTGTCATGTTGAGTTTAGAGATTACATCAGCCTGTAAAATAAAACACACAAACACACAGACACAAAAAAAAACCCCCTGGAGAACAGCCAAGAAGATTAAAATGTCCATTAGTGCTTTATTACAAACTAATAAGGACATTAATCTTCAGTCCCCAAACCACTTGAAAAATACAGAAAACTCCTAAGTTTTAGTTTAGGCATGCATTCAATCATCATACATAGGAAGTATGAAAATGAACACTAATACTTGCAAGCCAAATTAACTAGTTTTCTTCTCTGAAGTTTATTCCCATTTGATGCTGGAAGCTGAGCAATGAAGAAGGTTGCATGACAGATTTATTCTGGTGCCATCGAGGCAGCAGTAAAGGTGAAAATCAGATGGAATGGGCTTTTACCGATAGCCATCAAAAGAAGCAAACACATCTGACACATGTAAGAGAAATCTGCCAGTCACCCCAAGGCCTGAATCTCAAACTGCGTTTGCAGAACTAGGGCGGACAAACTTTCTGCAACTGACCATACTGGAAAAGAACTGTGACATGCATAGACGTGCATAATGCAAAGCTACAGATACTACCTTCCTAGGTAGGTCTGGTTTAAATTAATTCAAGTTAATTTGAATTCAAAGTACAAAACACTCAATTGATGACACCGGGAATTGGTTTAGCAATGGTGGAAAATCCAGGGAAAATAATTCTACAGGAGGACAGCTTAGAATTGAGTGAAGACATTCAGAATCATCTTTGATTTTTAAAATGCAAATTTTTATTAAAGAAACAGTGTTTAACCTTGATTCAGTCTGATAATAGAATTGATACTGTTATAATTTGAAGATCTTGATGTATATATTCTGCTTTATTTTTAGGTATTCCAACTTAAGACAATATTGGTTTGCAAATAAGATCAAATACTTTTGGGGATTATGGAAAAGATTCACTCAATTCCAGACACTAAAGCTTCTCGAGGACACTGAGAGACAACTTCAGCATGCCTTTACTGTGCCTTGCTTGAGTCTGGATTTCTTTGCAGGAGAGCATTTACCTTGACTGTAAAACCCAGGCCCCATGAGGTGTCTCTACCCCACTTCCCTGCATGAGCTCTAAGAATGTAAGCTTTTCAAAGTTTCTCAAAGATGTTTTCCTTACCTGACCCAGAAAGTAAATTCCTCCACCTACTACAAAAGCGGAAATTGCCGTACCAAAAACAGCAAATAGGGTGATGGAACCAATATTTTGAAAGAAGTTACCCTGTTTGAGAGAACAGAAATGAGAGGAATGATTAGAAAGGCTGGTCTGCTCAGTGAAGACAAGGACCCCACAGCTGGCCCTCCTCACACGCTTGATTCTCTGTAAAGGGCACCATCACCCACCTTGGTTGGCAAGCTGGAAACCTGGGCATCTTCCCTCACCCCCACATGCAATGCAGAGCCAAGTCCTGTGGCTTCTGCGTTCCCCGACACGGGGAACACATCTCCCTGCTTCTCACATCTCCCTGCTTCGCTCCATCACCATCCCCACCGCCCTTGCCCACCTGCCATCATCTCTCCCCTGGACCACTGCAATAACTTCTAACAAGTCTCAACCATCCCTGGCCCTTGCCCTCTGCTCTCCAAGTGCTTCCAGAATGATCTCTGCAAAAGATAAATCTGACTGTGCTGCCTACACTCTGACCCCCACTTCCACTCAAAACGCAGTTAAAACCCAACCAAAGCCTCGATGGTTTGACCCCTCGAAGGCCTCTAACCTCCCCTTTGTTCTCTGGGTTCCAGTCACACTGGTAGCTTTTTGTTTTTCAAACACATCATGCTCCCTGGGCTTGGACCACTCTTCCTTCCCCTTCGCTTAGTGAACTTTAATCGTCCCAAGATCTCAGGACATTTGGACTCTTCCTGAGGGAAGCCTTCTCTGATCCCTTACCCAAGTCAGATCCCAGTCTATGCTCTCAATGCACAGCGACTCTCCCCTGGTAGCACTTGACATAGCTGAAACGTTACATTTATTTATGTAATTATTTGGTATCTGTCTTTCCCACTAGGCTGCAGGCTCAATGGGGGCAATGACCACATCTGCTTTTGTACAACACAGTCACTGGCATACTGCCTGTCAGATACAAGATGCCCCATGAATAGGTAGTGAAGGAATTAACTGTGTTTCATGTCTGATTAAAGTCCAAAGTTTATATAATTATAATTTTTCAATTAATTAAGAAAAGGTACATTACTACAAAGAATGTCAGGATAATAGGTTATACTATCAGAAGCTCCTGTTTGTAGTCCACATCTTTTAAGCAATTTTATTTCACTCTATTAGTATCATCAAATATGACAGATAAAATATATTCCCATCTATACAGCATTTAAGAGAAAATATTTGAGTCCAAGCAGTATGGTAACATCTTTCAAATTTCCATAAAATGTTAAAAATTAAGCTATTTATTAGAATCCTGTGGACTCTGTTTAGGAATAAGGGCAGGAAAACTTGATGGTCTGTGATTGTGGGTCTGGACAAGGAAAACCATTTTTTCGCTCAGAAACTGTCGAGCCATAGACAACAGGAACTGATACTTTTTTATTTTTTGGCCACGTCACGCGGCTTGTGGGATCTTAGTTCCCTGACCAGGGACTGAAACCTGGGCCCTCGGCAGTAAAAGTGCTGAGGTCCTAACCACTGGACCACGAGGGAATTCCCAGGAACTGATACTTTAAAGCTCACTTCAGAAGACTGCCCTCAGCTCAGCACTGACAACCCACTAAGCCTATCTCCTTCAGGAAGTTTCTTTGCTTCATTTTTTGCAATTTTGATTTGGCTGACCATAATCTGACATTCAATTACTTTGTTCGGCATATCAATCTTTAGCACACAAAGAACTTTAAAATAGCTCAAGGCAAACACAATGATTTGGTTTTTTCCTAAACAAAAGGCTTTTCATCTATGAGTTTTTCTTTGCAGAGAGCTGCTTAATTTTGTTATTTAAAAATAGATTACACTAAGTCTTGGTCTGTTTATAGGGATCTAATTCTGATATAATTTACGTAGTTGGCTAATATTAATCTGGATGTTGAAAAGTTACCCACATTCAAGTTGCCCCACTGTAAGAACTTCCCTTTGCTACATAAAGCAAATTTATCTGCTTCTCTCAGACATAATTTAAAAAATGTTCTATTCTTGGGCTTCCCTGGTGGTGCAGCGGTTAAGAATCCGCCTGCCAATACAGGGAACACGGGTTCAAGCCCTGGTCCGGGAAGATCCCACATGCTGCGGAGCAACTAAGCCCGCGCACCACAACTACTGAGCCTGCGCTCTAGAGCCCGTGAGCCACAGCTACTGAGGCCCATGTGCCTAGAGCCCGTGCTCTGCAACAAGAGAAGCCACCGCAATGAGAAGCCACCGCAATGAGAAGCCCGCGCACCGGAATGAAGAGTAGCCCCCGCTCGCCGCAACTAGAGAAAGCCTGCGCGCAGCAATGAAGACCCAACGCAGCCAAAAATAAATAAATAAATAAAGAAATTTATTTTTAAAAAAAGTTCTATTCTTTATATGATATTAATAATTTAAAGAACCAAATAGCTGCCTACCTAATGCATACCAACTGATGATAACTGTACTGAAATTTTTATTCCAAGTCCAAATTTACATCAGCAAATACAGCAATATTAAAATAAAGTCAACTTGCTATCTTCTTTGGGGGTGGGTAGGCAGTGGACAGAAATCTCTGAATTCCCATTCCAACTCACACTAGTCCCACATAAATCGTCACAGTTTCTGCTATAAAGCCATCTTCAAAAATATGTTCTCTTAAGAAACTACTATTTTCCTCAAATTTTGAATGAGTTTATTTCCCCTCCCTCCAAAAAATTAGAAAATAAAAACTTTACATGTGCTAATATAATAACCAGTCTTATGTTTTTAAGTCAAAATCGAATCATTTTTTGGGAGTTCCCTGGCAGTCCAGTGGTTAGGACTCTGTGCTCTCACTGCCGAGGGCCCAGGTTCAATCCCTGGTCGAGGAACTAAGATCTCACAAGCCGAGTGGCAGCCAAAGGGGGAAAAAAAAAAAAAAAAAAATCAATCCATTTTCTTCAGCACTATTTTGAAATACTTTCATAATCTGCTCTCAGTTCTTTCAAGATTTGTTCACAAAATTAAAGAGTAAGAGATACTGACCTTCAAATCCTTCTTGCTTGTTTTCTTTTTAACAATTATCTGATGTCAGTAATGGTTTATAAGATATGGGATTTTTTTTTATATTAAACTTCCTTTTCACTTTTTCTTTTGATTAATGCACAATAAAATAATAACTTAAAAAACAATCTGGCCTGAACATCTTAGAATAATTTTGCTTCAATATCCAGGAGGAAAATTAAAAATTTAATTTGTATGTTTTTACCAAAACTCTCATAATAAATTTAACTCAAGTTTATTACATTATTATTAATAATAACACTAGTCATGTTATAATAGATAATGACAAGAAGCACTACCAATTATTTAATGTGGTGAGTGGTGCTTTGCATACATTCTTTCATCTAATGTAAATCTCAAAGCAACCTAGGAGGTAGGGTTTTGGGGATCTTTTTGTTCTCTGTTTTTAATTTCTACTCTACTCAAAAGGAACCTATAGGGGGCAGCGCATGATTAGGCCTAGGTCTCTCTAGCTCTAAAGTCCAGGCTCTTTCCTCTCTCCAAAGATAGGCCGAACCTTAGTCCTTCCAACCTTCACAGTTTTTTAAAATCACATTTACAAAATAACTGTTGTATTACTAGTATTTTAAGTTGAATCACCTTTTTATTTTAAAACTTAAATACACTTATATTTAAAAAGAACTCATATGGACTTCCCTAGTGGCGCAGTGGTTTAGAATCTGCCTGCCAATACAGGGGACACGGGTTCGAGCCCTGGTCCGGGAAGATCCCACATGCCATGGAGCAACTAAGCCCATGTGCCACAACTACTGAGCCTGCGCTCTAGAGCCCGTGAGCCACAACTACTGAGCCCACGTGCCACAACTACTGAAGCCCGCGCACCTAGAGCCCATGCTCTGCAACAAGAGAAGCCACCACAACGAGAAGCCAGCGCACCGCAATGAAGAGTAGCCCCCGCTCGATGCAACTAGAGAAAGCCCGCAGGCAGCAACGAAGACCCAACGCAGCCAAAAATAAATAAATAGGGCTTCCCTGGTGGCGCAGTGGTTGAGAATCTGCCTGCCAATGCAGGGGACACAGGTTCGAGCCCTGGTCTGGGAAGATCCCACATGCCGCGGGGTAACTGGGCCCGTGAGCCACAACTACTGAGCCTGCGCGTCTGGAGCTTGTGCTCCGCAACAAGAGAAGCCGTGATAGTGAGAGGCCCGTGCACTGCGATGAAGAGTGACCCCCACTCGCCGCAACTAGAGAAAGCCCTCACACAGAAACGAAGACCCAACACAGCCAAAAATAAATAAATAAATAAATATAAAATAAAAATAAAGGAATTCCTTAAAAAAAAATTTCAAAAATAAATAAATACATAAATAAATTTATGAAAAAAAAGAGTTTGCTATACAAATTAAAAAAAAAAAAAAAAGGAACTCATAGACAAGGAAAAGACTCAGGTACACACACAAACTGGCTTAAAAGTGAGAAGCTCCTGCCCAGGCAGAAAGAGCCCCAGTGGAAGCTGAAGACAGAGACCAGAAATGCCAGAGCAAAGCAGAGAACTGAGCAGGGGCCAGTGACGCTGCTCTCCAGGGTCAGGGAGCCAAGAATGAGCGGAGCAACTGTGGGAGTAGGTGAATGGGCCAGAAGGAGGTGGAAGACTAGGGGGAAGGATGGGGCTCCAGTTTGGTGAGGAAAAGCAGGGCCAGGGAGAGGGTGGGAAGGAATGGAGACTGGGGCTTAAAGGGCATAATGGCTGGGAGTTGAGGCCCAGGGCAGTGCCCTGAGAGGGGAGACACTGAAGGATGGATGGGTGCAAGGCAGGAGAAAGGCCCGATATGGTGACATGAGAACCAGTAGGCCTGGGGCACCTGTCCCTGTCATCCCAGGACACAGTCTGTCCTCTTAACATGGGTCAGTCTGTGTCCAAGAGGAGTCAATGTAACACCTGTGTACCATCAAAATCACTTTGGCTATTTCTTTCTAGGCAAGGTACCCCTCTATGGAAAACACTAGTAAGCCACACTGCCTGAAACCATGAAAGCAGCCCACTGACCATGTTTGCTCCCTCTGCAAGTCAGGCATGACAGTCCAGCTTCTACCACACACGCCAGGGTGTTCACACAGAGCCACCACTGCTAAATTAACACCCGAGCTTTTAAGGAACTTGCCCTACAAACACACGGAGCCACCCAGACCAAAAGCACTAATGTGTGCCTGAGTCTTACCTTGTGTAATGAATATCCTGACTCAAATATAATAGGTGGAAGCAAAAGGAGGAAAAACATATTTGGACGAAACATTTCTTCCTCCTGTAAATATAAAATGGATATTTTCAGAGGCATGAAATCTGTGTAATTAAGAAATAAATCCATCAATGATGAGCCAAAGTAACTGTTCTCTTAGAACCTGGCCCAGTGGAAAAATACAATGCTTAAACCACAACCTGATAATAAAACCAAACAAAAGGAGCGACAAAAACAACCAAACAAAAGGAGACAAAAACAAACAAATATACAAAAACCTCAAAACCTGCATTTAAAAATGTAGGACAAATGATTTTAAAAGGTGACCAGCAAAATAAATAGCAGAATGAACCACTTCCAAACATAAAGCGGTATGCTTTTTATTCTTTACTACGGAAAGAAAGCTAATTTTAATATAGAAGACATTTCAATTCAAATAGAACACTTTCAAAAACAAGTCCACAAATTGGATTCCTCCAGGAAAAAGGTTAACGGTAAGCCCTAAAACAATCCACTTAGAGGAAGAGTAAACCCTACTCATGTTTAAAACAGCCCTGCCTTTTCTCTGCATGTCATAGACAACTATGCTATTTTCCTAAATCTGATGTGATGAAACAGTCCTCACCTGATGCCCTTGCAACCTGGGACATGGCTATAAAGCGAGTCCCTTGCCATGCTTTCAGATTCAAATATTAAGTACCATTATGAAAGGTGTTTTTAGAATATGGCCACCTTTGGGGGGAATGGAATAATAATTTCATCTTCTAAGGTAATACAGCTCTCTAGTTGTTGGTGGATTGGGGGAAAATACATACTGGTTCTCAAACCCAAAATGACTACAGGTAATACGCAGTTTATTTAATACTGCAAAATCAGGCCCTTTTCATATGAAAACTTCTATGTCACAATCTTGACAGTCTGACTTCTTGTCAAAATCCCTATTCAAAAGAATGATAAATGTATCCTTACAAATGTACGGCTGTTACCATAAAGACTAAAATAACATTCAAAAAAGGCTCAAAATAGAAGCAAATGATGACTTCTGAAAATGCCTTATTAAGTCTTAAAATAACTGCCTGTATCACAAGCTCATGACTCAGACTGGGGCCATGTGAAAAGAAATGGGCCGATCCCTGTGCTTTGTGGGGCAACCTATTCGCAGGATCTGTGCAGCTGGGCCACTGCAGAGACTCTGGGAGTTTCAGAAACAAAACCTCCCCTGGGAAAAAGGAGAACCCACCTGCAGTGGGTTCACAGCGTCCTCTATTCCCAATTCATGTCCACCTGGAACCTCAGAATGCGACCTGATTTGAAAATAGGGTCTTTGCAGATGGAATTAAGGGAAGAATCCAGCTGAGATCATACTGGATTAGGGTGGGCCCTAAACCCAATGACAGTGTCTTTAAAAGAGACAGAAAGGGACACACAGACGCAGAGATGAAGGCACATGAGGACAGACTGAAGCAGAGACAGGAGTTAGGCTGCCATCACCAAGGAATGCCTGGGACCACCCGAAACCAGAAGAGGCAGAGAAGGATTCTCCCTTAGGGCCTGGATTCGCTCCCCTGAGGGAGCGTGGCCCTGCCAACACCTTGATTTCAGACTTCTGGCCTCTAGAACGATGAGAGAACAAATCTCTGCTGTTTTAAGCCACCCAATTTGTGGTAATTCCTTACAGAAGCCACAGGAAATGCACACACCACCTTACAGTGAATAGTGTTACAGAAAGATCCCAGGTTCCTTTGGGCAGTAGCTCCCCTAAAGTGGTCTGATGTGGTTTTAGGTGGTACTTGAGCAATGTGTGTCGAATACCACCGACCCCACGGATTGAGAAAGTCAGCCCTTTTTGATTCTTTTTCAATCCCGATTAAGTCAGACGCGTCAGTTTGGTGCTACCGTGTTAAGCCTCTCTCCAATATGCTGATCCCCCTTTTTGACAAAGAGGACAGGCTTGACCTCAGAGGCTTCAGCAAGCAAATGTACCACTTTGTTTTTATCGTATTTATTTATAAAAACAATATTGGTTTCCCACTTAAAACAGTATTATAATGTTTCCTTTAAAATAAATGTATATAGTACACCAACGTTCATAGCAGCATTATTCACGACAGTCAAAAGGTGGAAACAACCCCAGGGCCCATCAACAGATGAATGGATAAACAAAGTGTGGTATACACCGACCATGGAATAATATTCAGCCATAAAAAGGAAAGAAGTTATGACACAGGCTACAAAGTGGATGAACCTTAAAAACATCATGCTAAGTATTGATAAAATAAGCCAGATAAAAAAGGACAACTAAT
Organism: Balaenoptera borealis; assembly: GCF_965194805.1. Classification (NCBI taxonomy): domain Eukaryota; kingdom Metazoa; phylum Chordata; class Mammalia; order Artiodactyla; family Balaenopteridae; genus Balaenoptera; species Balaenoptera borealis. Next base: position 11,849,635 of record NC_138872.1, read on the forward strand.
GTATGATTCCACCCATTTGAGGTACCTAGAATAGGTAAATTCATAAACACAGAAAGTAAAATAGGGGCTACTAAAAAAATAGAAAATACTAAGAAAAATAGAAAGTGGAAAAGAAAGTAGGGAGAGAGGAATAGGGAATTGTATAATGGGTAGAGTTTCTGTCTGGGATGATGAAAAAATTCTGGAAATAGATAGTGGTGATGATTAAACAACATTGTAAATGTATTTAATGCCACTGAATTGTACACTTAAAAATGGCTAAAATGCTAAATTTTATGTTACGTATATTTTACCATAATAAAAGCTTTTAAAAAACTGTTACAAAGACATATACATAAAAAAGCAAGTTGACTTAAAGAAACATATTAAGCATAAGACAATATAGGTAGAAGGCAGGCCCAGCAGGACAGTTTGGAAACAGACCTACATGGAAAGAAAACACCCAGCAACTTCACTGTTTTTCTTACCTCCCCTGTTCCCTGCAGCACCCAGTTTCCAAACAGATCCTGCTTCCTGCTTTGGCTTCCACAAACACCTGCTCCTCCAGAAAGCCTGCCCAGCTGTCTTAGCCTAAAAACCTCACCCTAATCTGAGGTCAAGCACTGGTTGTCTAGATGGCTCTTCAGGGCACTTAATTACAGTCACCACCCAACTGTGGTTCACTCATCTATACTACTCAATATATTATTATTATTTAACTTGAAAACTAACATCTGTTGAAAAATAAACTTAATAATACCGAAGCATATAAAACTGAAAGTAAAAGATAACCTTTCCTCCTCCTGCTCGGAGCAGGGATCATACAGCATTCCCCAGGGGAGCAGCTGCACTCAGTGCCTTGGATCTCTGCTGTGGGGAATGTGGGCTTGGTGTTGAGAGAGCTTCTGCTTCTTCGAGAGAAGCTAGAAGTTCAAATTTTTATGTGAGGACTTCCCTGGTGGCGCAGTGGTTAAGAATCCGCCTGCCAATGCAGGGGACACAGGCTTGAGCCCTGGTCCGGGAAGATCCCACATGCCTTGTGGCAACTAACCCCGTGAGCCACAACTACTGAGCCCGCATGCCACAGCTACTGAAGCCTGCGTGCCTAGACCCGTGCTCCACAACAAGAGAAGCCTGCTCACGACATCGAAGAGTAGCCCCCACTCGCAACTAGAGAAAGCCCACACGCAGCAACGAAGACCCAATGCAGCCAAAAATAAATACATTAATTAATTTTAAAAAAAGATTACAAATTAAGCAGTTTAAAATATTTTTAAAAATCTATGTGAAATTTCTATAATTTTGTATAGATTAATAACATTTAAAATAAAACTGGGGGCACAGTTCTTGAGGTGCTAGCCTACTGTGTTCCCCCTTTGCCTGGCAAAGAAATAAAGCCACTCCTTCTTTCTCCTCCATGAAAAACAAAATAAAACAAAACAAAAAACTTAATGATTTTTTAATTGTTTTAAAATCGATTCCAATTTTGATCAATTGATTTTAAATCAAACAAAATGTGTTAGTGGGCGGTATTTACACATCAGGCTCTATCTAGTCTAAGAGTTGAGAAAGGGTGTACGGTCAGTTGCTCCTGCCCTAGAATGAGCCACTGAGAGGGGGGTTAAACTGAACCAGCTGCAGAAGCCACTGAGAGGGGGGTTAAACTGAACCAGTTGAGCTTCATACACAGCATGCTCCAGTGGGGTCTGCCTAGCCCCTTCCTCAGCTGAGGGTAGCTCTAGAAATATTCCAAGCTCAATGTACATTTTGAGAATTCATTTAATACATACAATATATCCTGAATATTATTTATAACAGCTTCAAATTGTGTTTTACGTCAGACCATGAGGCTTGTTTTGCAAATTTTTTTTTTTTTTTAATTTACTTATTTCTTTATGTTTGGCTGCATTGGGTCTTCATTGCTGTGTGTGGGCTTTCTCTAGTTGCGGTGAGCCGGGGCTACTCTTCATTGCTGTGCGCGGGCTTCTCATTGTGGTGGGCTTCTCTTGTTGCGAGCACAGGCTCTAGGTGCACAGGCTTCAGTAATTGTGGCTCGCAGGCTCTAGAGCGTAGGCTCAGTAGTTGTGGCACACGGGCTTAGTTGCTCCACGGCATGTGGGATCTTCCCGGACCAGGGCTCGAACCCGTGTCCCCTGCACTGGCAGGCGGGTTCTTAACCACTGCGCCACCAGGGAAGCCCTGTTTTGCAAATTTATACGCTACAGTTCCACAGGTAAATTAATCCTCACACCTAGGAGTTGCGTCAAAGTAGGAAGGGCTCAAATGTGACACATTTTAACCATACAATTCTTTTAATATTTTGAAATGGACCTTATTTCCCTCCACAAAATCAGTTTTGTTACACACTTGTTAAACTCCCTACTCGATATAGATGCTCAAAGTTCAAGCTGAAACTTGAGTTTCAATTAGTCCTTGGACCTCACGGTCTAATGACCATTGTGTGAACGTAAGGGTGGGAACATCCACAAGTGAGGACAGCATGGTGTGGCGGAGAAAATATAGAACATATAGGACTAGATGGTCTGGACACAAGAGCCAACTCAACCGCTCTCTAGCTCTGTGATGTTAGACATGTCCCAACCTCTCAGAGGTCACTTTCTTCATCTGTAAAAATGGGGATAATATGTGGTCAATCTACCTCCATGGTTGTCATGAGGATGACAGAAGCTACAGTATATAAAGCATTCTGTAAGGTCTACAGTGCTGGGCAGATAGATATGTCTTATTGGGCTCAGCTGTCAGAATGGAATTAGGAGCAGTAAACATTGTTTAATGTTAAATGCTAATTAGAGCCTTGTATGCAGCAAGTTAGTCTAAGATTATAAAAATGAAAATAAATAACAAAACATGGCATTGAATGCTCCTATGTTAATTTGAAACAGTGTGAGATTTATGCTTTTTCAAAAAACTCAGATGTAAAGATATCAACCCTAATCTACCAGAATGTTAAAAAATTAATGGGACAATATAAACTTCACTGACAGTCGAGGAATGATAAGAAAGCCACCATAATCAGTGTTACTAAACCTAAGAACCAATAAAAATTATAATTATGTTAAAAAAAAGAACAGTTGGGGAAACCTACCTTCCAATTTGCCAGTTTTTTAAACTCTATAATTTTTATAACTGCTCCCATGAGAATACCTAGAAGAGAAAATATAAAGTTTAACAAAAATTAAGATATAAGAAAGATTACTCAGGTTTATTATTCTAAAGAAACTGATTATTATTACGTCTCTAAATGGCATCTGTGAATTTCTGCAAGTTTTACGTCTGAAAACATAAAAATGGAAATTAGTGTGGAGTTTTATGAATCACATGAGTTTCTCACTTGCATCTCAGGCAAACATACTATAACAAAGTCTACAAAAATCTGGGGGTGGGGGTGGGGGGAAGGGTGAAAAAGCTTTACAAAACAAGACCTAGGGATAGTTTGCCTGGCATGGAAGATTTAAGCATCTGTCATTCTTGCTATATCCACCCATTTTCGATTTGAAATGGCAGAAAGCTAAGTTTGCCCTGTACTACTTATTCCTACCGTTTTCAAAAAGGAATCCAAGATCACTTTCTCAGGCTCAGATGGTAGCTCTATGTAGAGTATTTAGTTAGAGTTAAAGCCCCAATGCTGAAAATAACCTAAAGTGAAAATTCTGTGAAATTCCTGGAACAAAACAGACCATCTAAGTTCAGGCATGTTTCCACAAAGCTGACAGGCTCATTATTATCTCATAAAGAACCTACCAAAAATAATTCTCAAAGAAGCATCATGGGTACAATTTATGATTGCTCTGTTACTCACTAGATTAATGATTCTTAACCCTGTGGGCTCATCAGAATCATCATGGGAGCTTTTTATGAAATAGACACCTGAGCAGAACTTGGGATCTACAAAATAACAATCTCTGGTAGGGGGTGATACAAAGCAAGGCTGAAGACCACTGTTACAGATGCTTAAACATAAAGACTTCCCTTTCGGACTTCCCTGGTGGCACAGTGCTTAAGAATCCGCCTGCCAATGCAGGGGACACGGGTTCGATCCTTGGTCCGGGAAGATCCCACATGCCACGGAGCAACTAAGCCCATGTGCCGTAACTACTGAGCCTGTGCTCTAGAGCCCACGAGCCACAACTACTGAAGCCCACGTGCCTAGAGCCCGTGCTCCGCAACAAGAGAAGCCACTGCAATGACAAGTCCGTGCACCGCAACGAAGAGTAGCCCCCGCTTGCTGCAACTAGAGAAAAGCCCGCACGCAGCAATGAAGACCCAACGCAGCCAAAAAAAAGACTTCCCTTTCCCCTAGAGGGGAAGGAGCTTTTTCCCATCAACAACAGAAAGCTGAAGAAACACACCTTATTGGGTGGGGTGAGGAGAAAATACAAGAACACAGAGGTTTATTAGGAAAAGAAGGTGCACTAACACTAATTGTCATGGGGAAGGAGGGGTTTGAGGTGAAGAGAGGATCAGTTGATTTTAACTTTATAAACCTCTGTACTATTTGTATTGTTATATATTAGTAAAAGACCAACAAAACTGTTTTGATAAAAAGGACATAAGACGAAATAGGTCTGAGCTATAAAGGGAATCAATGACATTTTCAGAACAGTAATTGTACATTCACTTCCACGTGGCATGAAAGCACTGATTCTAACCCCTCTCTAGAGTTCCCCAGTTGCTTCCTTTTTCTTATATTTTTAAATTGTGTATATATTTTAAGGAGTTTTCATACAATTTTTTATTAACCAAATAGTTCATGAATACTTTGTAAAATGTTATAAATAAGACAAAAGTCCCTTTTGATGAAATCCCACCCCCACTAGTTCTCTCTCTCCCTGCCCCAAGGTAACCAACCATCTTGATAAGTCTGGGGAATATTCTACCAGACCCTTCTCTATGCCCTTACATATTTATATTTACCATACAGTACTAGGGTGCGTGTGTATGTAACACATGGCACACCTGTGTGTATTTATATAAAATTTATGGTACTATAATGTATCTTTTTTTTCTTTTTCTTGGCTGCCTGGCACGCGGGATCTTAGTTCCCAGACCTGGGATCGAACCCGTGCCCCCTGCAATGGAAGCACACGGTACCTCCAGAGAAGTCCTATAGCAGGTAGTTTCTACTACCTGCTATTTTGCTCAGTGTTATGATCAGGGGTGACTACATATAGATCTGCCGCATTCCTTTTTAACAGCTCTACAGCACAGCATAAAGATGCCACAGACTGAATAGACATTTCTCCAAAGATATACAAATGGCCAATAAGCACAAGAAAAGACGCTCCACATCATTAGTCATTAGGGAAATGGAAATCAAAACCACAATGAGACACCAGTTCATACCCACTAGGATAGCTATAACTTTTTTAAAATGGAAAATAAGTGTTGGCAAGGATATAGAGAAACTGGAACCCTTAATACATCGATGATGGAAAAGTAAAATGGCACAACTGCTGTAGAAAAGTTTGGCAATTCCTCAAAAAGTAAAACAGAGTTACCATATGACCCAGCAATTCTACACAGGAGAATAGAAAACCTATGTTCGTACAGAAACTTGTACATGGATGTTCATAACAGCATTATTAGCCCAAAGGTGGAAACAATGCAAATGTCCACCAACTGATGAATGGATCAACAAAATGTGGTATATCCACACAATGGAATGTTATCCGGCAGTAAAAAAGAATGGAGTACTTATACATATTGCAATGTGGATGAATCTTGAAAACATGCTACGTAAAAGAAGCCAGACACAAAAGACATCTTTTATGATCCATTGATATGAAATATTCAGAACTGGCAAATCTATAGATTGCCTTTGTCTCTATAGAGACAGAAATGGTTTCCCGGGGCTGGGGAGGAGAGTTTCAGGGATGATAGCTAAAGGGTATGCGGCTTCTTTTCGGGGTGATGAAATGTTCTAAAATTGTTGTCATGGTTGCACAACTGTGAATATACTAAAACCCTGAACTGTACGTTTAAAATGAGTAACTTGCATTGTATGTGAATTATATCACAATAAAACGGTCACCCCACCCCCGCCCCCGAAAGGCCAGATCGTATGGTTCCATTCATATGAAATGTCCAGAACAGACAAATCTAGAGACAGGAGGTAGGTTAGTGGTTGCCAGCGGAAAGGGGAGGGGGAAAATGTGCAGTGACTGCTAATGTGCAGAGAGTATCTTTTTGAGGTGATAAAAATGTTCTGGAATTAAGACAGTGGTGATAGTTGCACAACCCTGTAAATATACTAAAAAGCACTGAATTCTACACTTTAAAATTATAAAGTTTATGTTATGTAAATTCTGCTTTACTGTTTAAAAAATTTTATTGAGGGGTCTTCCCTGGTGGTGCAGTGGTTGAGAATCTGCCTGCCAATGCAGGGGACGCGGGTTCGAGCCCTGGTCTGGGAAGATCCCACATGCCGCGGAGCAACTGGGCCCGTAAGCCACAACTACTGAGCCTGCACGTCTGGAGCCTGTGCTCCGCAACGAGAGAGGCCGTGACGGTGGGAGGCCCGCGCACCGCGAGGAAGAGTGGCCCCCGCTCGCCGCAGCTGGAGAAAGCCCTCGCACAGAAACGAAGACCCAACACAGCTAAAAAAATAAATTAAAAAAAAAAAAAATTTTATTGAAGTATAGTTGATTTTCGCTGTCATGTTAGTTTCAGGTAAACATATATATATATATATATATTTTTTTCAGATTATTTTCCCTTACAGATTATAAAATATTGAGTATAGTTCCCTATGCTATTCAGTAGGTCCTCGTTGGTTATCTATTTTATATATAGTAGTGTGTATGTGTTAATCCCAACCTCCTAATTTATCCCTCCCCTCCATTTTAATTTTTTTAAAAGTCACTATCTTTTTAATGTTCCCCCAATGATGGCTGTCTCCAACTGTTTGCCATTAACAGCTGCAGTGAACATGCTTGTATGTGCCTCTTTGTGTAAGAGTGTCTCCCTAGGGCAGATCCAGAGACAGTGAATGGCATGAGCATTTTTATCTCTGAAAACGTTGCCAAACTGTCCTCCAAAGTGGCTGTGCCGATTTACACCCCTTGCACCAAAGCATCCTCACCAACCCTGGAAAATCATCAGACTTTAACACTTCTGCCAGTATGAGGGGCAAGAAATCGTACTTTAAGGTTTCGATTTGCATTTACAGTCAATCTGTACTCAGTAATCATTCCTGATTACTAGGGAAGCTGGAACTTTTTTCATGATTTCAGATTTAATTTTTAAAGCTAGTGTTTTTCTGTGCTACTAAACCTCAACTTTCTTTTTCCTTTGTAAATGTACACCAAAAACTTTAATACTATGATCAATGCTTTTGTAATATACATGAAGCAATTACATTTGAGAATCAGTGATTATTCTATTGCCTAAGCTTGTTCCTATATTATTATTAATGAGGCATTAGAAAGCTTTGTAAAATACAATATGATATTATTACTACTATTACTATTATTACTATTACATGAGGAATCCTTTTGAAATGTCCTAGGACTGAACTATGGTACAACATTAAATTGGCAAACTCCTTTACCTTTTGAGATTGAGGTTCAAAGTTAGGTCAAATCAACCTAGTGTCCAGGAGAAATTAATTTATACCATACAACCAGACACCCTGGAAATAATACCCTAGATACAATTTTGTATCTTCCTATCAGTAAAAAGAATTTGACCAGGCACCTTCAAGTTACAAATTTTTATTTTATTATTATAAAAAAAGTGCTACTACATTAATGTATTTTAAAATAACACAGGGATTTTGCTGTCCATTGGTTAGGACTCCACACTTTCACTGCCAAGGGCCCAGGTTCAATCCCTGGTCGGGGAACTAAGATCCCACAAGCTGTGCGGCACAGCCAAAAATTAATAAAATAAATAACACAAAAAACAGAGATTGTAAAGGAGATTCAAATTAAATAGAAACATAAGTTCTAATATTTCCTTTTGCCTCCTATGGATCTTTGTACACATACCTCATTATGGATACCACTGGATTCACTCAAAGGATCAGGAGTAATTCATAATTATTTGCTGAGACCCTTCTCCCAGGATTTGTCAGGTTAAATCATTCTTACTCCTCAAGAGAATGCTCCAGGTAGGAAGGCTCAGAGAGCCTCTTCTGACAGCTCAGGGCCAGCAAGTGACAGTGGACTGCTGGCTCCTGGGTGCCGTCTACCACCTCTGGACGAGGAGACACAGGGAGACTGCACTACTGCTACGAACTGCTAACACCCTTCCCACTCCCAGGGTGCACTGCTGGTCTACCATTATCGCTGTAAAATACGAGTATTCCTGAATACGAACAGTACAGGAAAGTGCCTAAAATGTATTAAGTATAACAATCAGTACAAAAAAGTATGTAGAACATGATCCTAGTTCCCTTAAAAATATACGTATATATGTATATGCACACACATTTATTAATTTGCATTGTGTTAAAAAGAAACACACACACACACACTATGGTGCTAGGCACTGTGCTACCGTATACAATATACGTTATTTAAGCTCATTCTCATGATTACCCTACAAGGTAATAAACCATAATAATATAAATGATAATAATATTGATAGCAGCAGCTAACAGTTATTGATTACTTAGCAGGTAGGCATTATACTAAGTGATTTCTATGCATTGCCCTGTTTAATATCTGCACTCCTATGAAGTGAAGGCTTTGTCGCCTGCATTTTACAGGTAAGGAAACCGAGGCTAAGGACAAGCATCACTGAGCTAGTAAATAGCAGATCCAGAATTGTTTTAAAAATGAATTACTCGGGCTTCCCTGGTGGCGCAGTGGTTGAGAATCTGCCTGCCAATGCAGGGGATACGGGTTCGAGCCCTGGTCTGGGAAGATCCCACATGCCGCGGAACAACTAGGCCCGTGAGCCACAACTACTGAGCCTGAGCGTCTGGAGCCTGTGCTCCGCAACAAGAGAGGCCGCGATAGTGAGAGGCCCACGCACTGCAATGAAGAGTGGCCCCCGCTCGCCGCAACTGGAGAAAGCCCTCGCACAGCAACGAAGACCCAACACAGCCAAAAATAAATAAATTAAAAAAAAAAAAAAGTGAAAAAATGAATTACTTTATTTTTTACTTGATTATGTAACAGATGTCTATGGTACAAAATTTGAAAGGTATAAGAGAGTATGCAGTGAAAACTTAAGTCTCTGTCCCATTCTTGTTTTTTTTCCTCCTTCCCGGAGACCACCACCGTTACCAGTTTCTTGGTTATACTGTACATTTCTGCTGAGAGTGTCTGTACGTTTAAAATTATATACATGCATATGCATGTACATATAAAATAAATTTTAAAACAAATGGTAATACAGTATTTACACTATTCTGAATTTTTTTTTTTACTTACCACTACCTCTTAGAAACTATTCCGTATCAACACATAAAGAGCTCCCTCACACTTTTTGTTTTGTTAGTGGCTGCAGTGTATTCCACTGTGCCATCCAATATGTCCTCTTGTAATGAGCGCTCAGGTGTTCTCCAGGCTTCTGCTATCACTGCCATTGCCATCTGAGTAAATACATCATTCCACACGTGTGCGCGTAGCCACAGACAAAACTCCTGACAGAGGGGCTGCTGGGTCAAGGGTACAGGCAGTTTTAATCCCGTAAGGAGCTCGTCAGCTGCCTTCTGTGGCAGATGCTGTGAGGCCCGCCCCCCCCCCTTCCCCGGGCCCACCTGTGTGAGCTGCTGCGCGTGTTCGCTGTTAGGCACTCACGGCTGCCCCCTTCTCCAGGAAACGGCCCTCAGCCGCCGGGAGGCACCTCATCATGGACGCCGTGCCCGCCCCACACCAGCTCACAGCCACTGACTAACTGATGGGGGTCCAGAAGTCCCACTCCCTTGGTTTAAGGAGAGACAGACTCTGCTTGGCGTTCTTGCCCCAGAGCCCTCCTACTGAGGCTAGGCTAGGCCTACCCTGAGATCACACCCACCGTTTGGCTTTCTCCTTCCCTGGTCTTGTTGACTCCCTCCGTTACAGATTTGCTCTTGAAGAGCACCCCTCAATACATTGCCTGTCCCCAAACCCCTGTCTCAGATTCTGCTTTTAGGGAGCCAACCTAAGACCACTGGTTCCAGGAGTGGAGTGGTCAAAGGAAGCAAACTCGAGGATGGGGTTCTGGAGTTGGACCACTCAGCAGCTTCCGGGCAAAGAGGATCCCAACACTGGAGGTAAAATACTGCTAGCCCCTCCCCGGGGGTAGCAGTGCCACTGCTAAGACTTTCACTTGTGGCAGACTGGGTCGGGACACTGGTGGAGGAGGCAAGGGCTCATGCAGTATCTCTGGTGTTAAAGAGGTTATGACGGAAATAATAACTGTAAGAAAAGTGGAATTATGGTTGTTGCTGAGTGCCACCGATGCTCTGAAAAAAGAAAACAAAAGGCCCGAACAATCACCAACTTAAAGCAAACGGTGAGAGTCAGAGGGCCTCCTTGGCAGCAATGAAACAGACCGTCATCTCCTGCAGCTGGAGGGCCTCTAGAGCTGAAGACTGGGCACGGGTCTTAACCGCACGAGTGGCAGATCTTCAGAGAGTGCTGAACTCAAGATGATAAATTTCCTATGCCTTCTCCTACCAGGGCCCTGATAAGGAAGAAGTGGGGCTCAGACATGGGATAGGGGTGCCTAGGGAGATGCACATGAGCACCTTTAACCCTCAGGTTCCCGTGGACCTTCTAGGCCTGCAGAAGTGGTCCCTACCACCCCGTTGGAATACAGAGCTCCCAGGTTATTTCAAGATTACACAGATGCCCCAAATGAGGCAAGTGCCTTAGGTTAACTACTGCTTCCTGCATAATACAGTCCCCAAGGACACAGACCATATGGACATTCCACAGGACAATACACTGCTCCACTACTGACATCATGCTAATGTATAGCGACAAGCATGAAGTGGCGAGGAGACGTCTTGGTAACACACGTATGCTTCAGAGGATAGAGTTTCAGGGGCCTGCCCATCTGGGAAGTATTCAGGGGTCAAGTGGTCTGAAGCACACCAAGACACTGCCTCCAAGTAACGGAAAAGGTCTGCCCCTTCTACCGTAATAAAGAAGCACAATGCTTGGTAGGCCTTCTCCAGGTTTTGGAGGCAATATATTCCACACTTGAGAAAACTATTCAACACTTCAACCCATTTATTGGATTTTGAGAGACTGATGGTTTTGAGTGAGGCCCAAAACAGTTAGCTGCAATTCAAGCAGCTCTGCTGTTTTCGCCATACGATCTGGCGGACCCCACGGAACTGGAAGTATCTGGTAGGAAGGGAGGCCGGCAAGCCCCAATAGGAGGGTCGCTCAGCATAGATCCCTAGGGCTCTGGAGCAAGGTCGTGCCATTTACAGAAGAGACACATATACCACTCAAAAAACTCCCAAGGGAAAAACACGAAAAAGCTCCTGGCATGTTATTGGGCCGTGGTAGAGACAGAGCATCTGAGCATGGAACGTCAAGCGCCCAGGTGGCCAGAATCATCTTTCATAAGTTGGGTTGCCATACCTACTGTCAGGCTGGGTGGGCCCAGGAGCAATCCATTTTAAGATGGAAGTGTTACATTAGCGATCAGACTTGTGCCGATCTAAAAGGCACAAGTATGCTTTACTTGTGGCCCAGACCTCTATATCATCTTCAGCTGTTACAGCAACATCTCTCTCTCAGCTCAGCTCCTACATACGGCCTCATGGGGAGCTCTTTAAGACCAGCTGACAGAGGAGAAAAAAAAAACCCACGCGTGGTTCATGAAACAATCGGCCAGCCTCTGATATTGGCCACTTCAGTGTCTATGCAATGGGCTCATGAGCACAGTAGCCATGATGGCAGACATGGAAGCTGTGCAGGGCCCCTACGGCATGAACTCCCTCTCACCAAGGCTGCTCTGTAGCCATGGTCACTGCTGAATGTATGACTGGAGAGCCACAGAGATCAACACTCATCACCTGGTGTGGTACCATCCCTTGAGAAGACCAGCCAGCTGCATGATGGCAACTTGATTACATCAGACCCCTTCCATCCTGGAAAGGGCAGCAATTCATTCTGACTGAGGCTGACACGTATGCTAGCACCACCATCCCAGGCAGGGTCCATAAGTGTCTGAGCCACCAAAGTGGGATACTGCATAACAATATGTCAACAACATGTCAAACAAAGAGACTCACTTTATGGCAAAGGAGGTGCAGAAGTGGGCATGAGACATGGACACCACACCGTCCTATCCAGAAACTGCCAGCCAGCCAGAGTGGTAAATGGCCTCTTAAAAATGGAGCTGAGGGGCTTCCCCGGTGGCACAGTGGTTAAGAATCCGCCTGCCAATGCAGGGGACACGGGTTCGAGCCCTGGTCCGGGAAGATCCCACATGCTGCGGAGCAACTGAGCCCGCGCACCCTAGAGCCCGTGCTCCGCAACAAGAGGAGCCACCGCAATGAGAAGCCCGCGTGCCGCAACGAAGAGCAGCCCCCGCTCGCCACAACTAGAGAAAGCCCAGGCGCGGCAACGAAGACCCAACGCAGCCAAAAATAAATAAATAATAAAAATTAAAAAAAAAAAAAAAAAATGGAGCTGATGCACCAGCTTGGAGGTGACATATTGTGAGGAACGGCACGCTCCTCCAGGGTGCGGTATACTCCTGAAACCAGTGGCCATTATAGGGTGGTACATCCCCAACAGGCAAGCATGGGTACAGCACACAATGGGTACACCACTCACCATCACTCTCAGGGACTCACTTAAGAGTGGGGATTCCTGCTTGGAGGATTTCTGCTTCCTTAGCCTGAAACTTTAGGCTCGGTGGGTTGAAAGAACCTGGCTCCCAGAAGGGGACATTTCCACCAGAGTTCACATAGTAAGAGTTACAACGGCTGCCGCCTGGTCACTTTGGGCTCTTTGTGCTAACAGACCAGCAGGCCTAGAAACAGGTTACCACGTCGGCAGGGGTGACTAACCCTGATTACCATGAGGAGACAGCCCTGCTACTACATGATAGGGCAGAAAGGAATATAATTATTTATGTAATATGTTTTTAACCACAAATGATTTTTTGAAAATACTTTAAAATATTGTTAGCACGTTTTGTTAGCTATAATCATAGAATCACTTATGCTATAATAAGGTGATTTTGAAATTCCAGTCCTTGATGCTGCTGCCTATACTAAAATAGATACTCCAAAGATAGTATTCTGAAAGACAGAAGAGCTGTCAGGAAGATGAGAATCAGGACCTCAGAGCTGTCTGTCTGTTTTCTGGGGAAATGTTGTTTATATATTTTGTTTTTAAGTGGCTTACTTTTTCAGTGGAATGTTATTCCTTTCTATTCTGTTGAGAACATTTATGTGGCGAAAGAGGAAATTTATAGAAATCAGCCCAGATGTAGCAAGTTTCCAAATGCAATCCTTTAACAACCTTTCTTCCTTGAAAGTTTAGACTACTTCACTATTCTGACATAGCTAAAAGATTTAAGTATAAAATACAACTTTAAGATGAAAAAATGCTGAGCCAAGAGCAGATGACCATAAAACTAAGGAGAATCAGAGCAAGACTCCAGGCAAAAGCATGCACTATTACACACAGAGCACACATTTAGCTAATGGCAGCTAAAGAGCAACAAGACGTTCCAAGAATAAATTGTCACCTCTGAGCCATGTTTCCAGAAACACAGAGGCTACAAGTCTGCGCTAGCACTCTTCCTTGGAATGCGACAGCCCGGAAAATCCTTAGAGTCTAATGTGATCATTTTGTCAATGTGACAACCAATTTTGGCCTCTACCTCTGAGACAGCTACTCTAATGCCAACAAATGAATGCCTGTTTCTTCTCTAATAAAAATCAAAGTACCTGAGATTCAGGGAGAGTTACCCGTGGGACAGCTCAAGCTGCATCACAATTGGACTCTCACAGTCTAAAACGTCAGGAAAGCTGTTAGTTACAGTCAGGATTCTTGCTTTAGGTTTTCTCTAAAAAAACCGTTTTTAGAACTTAAGTACAATTAGAATATAATCACTATATATGCTTTTTTCCAGAATTACCTTCAGTCAACAACTCAGGAACTGAGTGATTTTTTTTCATTGTCTTCCACTCAAAACCCCCATTGACAAAAAGAGCCCTACTCTTAAAAAAAAAATTTCAATCCTTTAGTCAAAACAAGGAGTTAATATAACTAAAAGCACAAAAATAGTTAAGCAGGTTATGACAAGGAAGCACATTTGTGTATTCCTATTTATTCAATGATTCAATCAAATCCAGTTACAAGTTAAAATACGGTTTTTCTAACTATCAGCAGTATTCAGGCTAAACCCTGGCATTTGTAGTCAAATTCCATTCTTAACCCCATTCAGGCCTTTCCTCACTCTACGATAAAGTATGACTGTGAAAAAAAAATTTATTCCTATTTTTGCTATATACAACAGAGGACAGTAGGCAGTACAACTATTTCATTTTCACTCCTTACCAATTTCAGCCCAAAATATATGAACAGTGAATCAGCACTATATGGCCAATAAAAATAAATATGTGAACTTTACTAATACGTGCCAAGAACAGTAAAAAGTGAAGAACACAAAAAATGATTCAAACTCAAACCAAGTCAAGTCATCTGATGGACATATGTGCATCTACACATGGTTTGGAAGAGAAGGAAGCATGATAAAAAGAGCTGGTTGTCAATGAAAAGGGTTTTTCTTCTCTATAGCTAAGTGTGAAAAAATATATATACATATTTTTAAAAGGCCCGAACTACAGAATTCCCTAAGTATAGAAAGTATCTGAAAGCTTTGAACAAGGGCCAAGGAAATAGCTTTAGAACTTCATGTTGATACTATGTTTTTATAAAGAAGGAAAAAAGTCTCGATTCATTTGAAAATACAGTAAAACAGAAGCGCGGAAATGTGCTTTTTGAGTACAGATAGTGCTCTTCTATACCTACGATTTCTTAGGAACTCTGAATGCTTAACACAAAAGGCCAACAGTATCTCTAAATGACTGTGGACTAAAAAGTAACTTCTGGTTAGAAAAAGTAGGCTAGGAAAACTTACCCCTGAAAGAATGAAAACCCCATTTTCTCTGGCAGCTTCATCTAGATTCTTTTTTGGCACAAAAGTTGGAAATTCTTGAAACGGTGGATATCTCAATATTTTGTTACACTTCACTCCAGTAGGAGAAAGAAGTTTTCCTTCCATTTACATAGCTTTATGAAATACAGAACTACTTTGATAGCTTTGTCAGCGTTTCTAAATTCTAACCAAGTGTCCTCTAATATAACAAAAAATCCATTCTGGACCCCAGTACTCTCCCTAGAAGTGCTCTTAGTATTCCAATCACCTGAGTTAGCAAGTAAGTACTGAAAGCAAGACTGACTTTCCATCACCCACTCCCAAGCCCTAGCTGTATAGGCTACAGTTATTTGTGCAACATCAGCGAAGAAAGAAACCTTGTGGACTGACAGCCTTTGCTGACGCCCAGCATTGCTCCACTCCATGTCCAGTTCTGGGGTGGCCATTTGGTCAGACTTCATCCTACAACTTCTGGTGGAACCAGGGAGAAGAGGAGGCCACCTTTCCCACCGTGACTGCTACTGTAAGGAGAGCAAGCCTGAAGCTGTCAAGTCTTACCATGTGGAGAGAGCCCTCCTGAGAGTGAAGCCAAAACAAAGGGAAGCACTGTTGAGAATGGAGAAAAACAGTCCAGGAGACTTGATCCAGCGAAGTCTGAAGCTGGCACCACCTGTAGCTTTTTTGGTGCCATGAGCCAATAGGTGTGCAACTCCACCCGCACCAATATCTGTTTTCTTTGAATCATTTTGAATTGATTTTGTCCATTGAATGGAAAGAGTCCTATATCAGTTAAGATGTTTTCCTCTGCAAGTAAAAGAACACCTGACTAAAAACGGCTTAAACAATGGATGTTTATTATCTCATGTAACAGGCAGCTCTGACATAGGTAGTTTCAGGGCTATCAATTCTACAAAACAACAGTGCAGTCAAGAATCTGGGCTTCCCATCTGCCCCCTTGGCAAGCCTCAGCATTCTGGCTTTTGTCTTTGAGCCACAGTGATTGCACGATGGCTACCAGTGCTCCTGGCATCACATCCTCATACAACAGCATCAAAGGAAGGGGAAATTTCTCTTTTTATCAGAGAGGAAAAATGTTTCCAAAACTCCTCACCCCAGCAACTTCCCCGTGGTCTCACTGGCCAGACCTGGGTTTCACACTGCCTGCTGCCTCCACCCCTTTGAAACAATTATCACGATGGCGAAAACCAATCTTGACCTGGAGGAGGGACCCACCTTCCTTGAGCACACTGTGGCAAGACACTGGGTCAAAGCGAGGGTTCTGTTTTCATGGAGGGGGAAATGGCTCTTAGGTATGCATACAACAATGTCGCTCTAAGTCCTTGTACAAGCACTGGTGTTCTGTGACCCGCAGTTACTGAAACATTCAAGAGATAGTGAGGAACCTGACATTCCAAACCAAATTAACCACCACTTAAATTTCCATGTGCACAATACCTAAATACACACCAACTATAGGTCTTATTCTTAAGAAACTAGGTAAACTGACAACAAAACTGTAACTTCCTTGCAGTGGCTTTTTAAGTCTTTACTGAATGCCCCAGAATAATAGGTTTTAGCTATATAGGTTATTTTCGAGGTGCCTAATATCAGGAAAGGAATGTTAACAAATGATCCTCCTCTTCTTAGAGCTCTAAGGCTCTTGTTAACTAAGTTTGTTAGAATCTGCCAGGATGTGTAGCTGAAGAGCCTGCTCAACAGAGAGCAGGAACTCTGAGTAAAATTGATTTCTAACTCTTTACTGAAGATCAAAATTATCCAGTGGTACATCTTCCTTAAAATATGGCATCACCTGGGGGTTACGGGACTCAAATGAGATGGCAATGTGAAAGCTCATAGGCCAGAACCTGGCACTTAGTAGTACTGTGAAGTCCAGGGAAAATATAGGAGGGGTTGAAACAGAGTAGTAGGAATGCTGGTACCGGTAGGGGAAGGAGAATGAACAGAGTCTGATCATTCATTTCTAAAGCTAACCTAAACCATTGCTATACTGCGAAAAATACTAAATACTATACTAAACCAGATCTAAGGCAAAGAAAATTAACTTATAAAGCACCAGTGGTGATAAGGAAAATTAAATATCATCAGTAGGCAAGTGGAAACTAGTAAAAGTAACTACAATATAATAAGCTGATGAAAACTTTGGCTGACCTTAGTGAAACCCTATTTACTATCCCTTAAGCTTCCCCACCGATCTGGATTTTAATACTTACTGAAAAGTAAGGTCCCTGCTTCATTAACCACTTCAATGAACTTACATGTGAGGTCAACTGTGATTACAGTGATTCATACATTCTAAATAGAGGCTAATTATCTTAACAGTTAATTGCCACAGGAAACAAAAGAGGGAAATGTAAGTGAGGTAGAATGGAATGCTCTCTGAAGACCTTAGATCTGACTGACATTAAAGTGAGCCATTCCTCCATCCTAAACCTTAAAGTGAGAGCCTCTTCCGGCTGTAAAATTCAGTGATTCTATGAATTAACTGTCAATTATTCGCCTTAGTCGAGTGACAGCACAGCCTAGTAGGAGACCTTAGAATGAACAGTGTGAATGTTCATTTACAAAGCTAACCTAAACCATCGCTATATTGGGAAAGAATTTCTAAATATACTAAATCAGATCTACAAGGCAAAGAAAACTTATAAAGTATATATAATTTTATATATAAAATTAACTTATAAAGCAGTGGTGATAAAAAAAATATATCGTTGGTAGGCAACTTGAAACTAGAAATAAAGTAACTACAATATAATAAACGGATAAAAGCCTTGGATGTGCCCTGAGGGTGGTTCTAGAAGTAGAAAGGGCTCTCAAGTTGGATAGAGGGGCTTCTATGTGACCTTTAGGAGGTCATCACCCCTCTCTGAGCCCCCAGTGTCCTCATCTGTAAAATGGGATCATAACATCCTCATGGCAGCTTGCAGTGACAATGAAATGAGCTCAGGTATACACCACATCTCTTGTGGTTCCTAGCACTTTGGAGGCACTCAAAAAGTGGTATAGTTAGTGCTTTTATTATAGGATCATCAATAAGCACTTACCTAAAGAGACAACAGCAACGCTCTCTGGCAGGAAATGTAATCTGTATCGGATCAGTAGATGCACCAATATGATGCAGATAGCTGTGGGAAAAAATAAGACATTGTTAAAACAGCCCAACTTTGTTTTTTTATTTTATTTATTAGTTTTTTAACATCTTTGTTGGAGTATAATTGCTTTACAATGGTGTGTTAGTTTCTGCTTTATAACAAAGTGAATCAGCTATATGTATACATATATCCCCATATCTCCTCCCTCGTGCGTCTCCCTCCCACCCTCCCTATCCCACCCCTCTAGGTGGTCACAAAGCACCGAGCTGATCTTCCTATGCTATGCAGCTGCTTCCCACTAGCTATCTATTTTACATTTGGTAGTATATATAAGTCCATGACACTCTTTCACTTCGCCCCAGCTTACCTTTCCCCCTCCCCATGTCCTCAAGTCCATTCTCTACGTCTGCGTCTTTATTCCTGTCCTGTCCCTAGAAAACAGCCCAACTTTGAATGATAAACACCAAGTCCAAGGCAGGGGTTATTTCTAGGAGGCTGTCAGGGAAATGGACAACTGACAATGACACAGTAAACTTCAGCTGTATTTTCAATTTCTTATTTCTTAACCTGGAGGTAGATGCATGGTGTTCATTACATTTTCTCCATATTTCTTTACATGCCTGAACTAGTTTGTTTTCCAGTTGTTGAAAGAGCAACAGACATCCACCTCTATTCTAAGCTGTAAACCTTATACAACCATTTAAAATTATTCAAATTTCCCTGATTCTGAGAAATGATCCTCAGTGGTGAGGAGGAAGTCAATGAAATCAATCACTTTTATGCAACTAGAGCTGCAACAGAATATATGTTGACACAAAGTATCTTGCCACCACACGATCTCTTTTAAGGCAGAAGGAAGTGAGGGTGTTTTTAAAAAACAGAACAAAGGTAATATTGGTTTGGTGATAAGAGCATCAGAGACCTGAAGATGGGGTGCTTGCTCCCCAGATGGGTACTGGGGCTCCCACTGGTTGAGGGCTTCCCATGAGCCAGGCACTGCCCCGAGCACTTCCCAAATGCTGTCTCATTTGACCCTCAACACCCCCTCTGAATGAACTGTTATCACCACTACCTCCTTTGATTAAAGATAAAAGCCGAGGCTTACAGAGGTCCCACCGCTGGTAGGCGCGGCAGGGTTGAGCTTAATTCCAACCCTGTGCCCTTAATCCTGGGCACCCACCACCTCCCTCCCTGCAGCCTTCATTCCTCAACCAGCAAAATAAGAATAACATCCGACTTTCCTCACAGGGGCGTTGTCATGAAAGAAAAGAAACAAAAAGATGTAAAACTATTTGAAAGGAATACATATTTCTGAACCAAAAAAAAAAAGCACACTTTTGCATAAATAACTCCTAAATGTAATTTCAAGACCCAAATGTTAGTATGCATGTCTTTTTCTCTAACTAGGCACCTAGGTGGTATGCCATCTCATCAATCAAAGTATTAACTTGATAGTACTAAAAATAAATGTGTTGCCTTTTTTTTTTTTTTTTTTTTGGTAAAAGGAAATGTTTAAACAATCTGCACGGCTGTGAACTGGCCACCCTCAGAGCCCACACTGACAAATTAGATTATCTTTAGTCCCACCAAGAAGCACCAGGTGGCCAGAGAAAGGAAACAGCTGTAAATACAGAAATTTTGTCGTCCTTTCATTCTGTGCTCTAAGCTATCAATCTGTGGTGTTATTTTATTATAAATATTTAGCCTAGTTAGAAAAATCCTACATTAAATACTAAGAGCAAGAAAAAAGTTCCAATGCATTAGTACATGAAAACAATGAGAACGCCTATTGCCTAAAAAGGCAGGCAGGTAAGCACATAAGTAGACAGAAAATTGATCTAAGGAGTGGAATCAGTTTCTGCTTTCTTTGCACCAAGCTGGATGAAAAAAGTTTACAGTTTATTCTCATAAATCACACAATTTGCAGCTTTAAGAGCAAAAGAGAAAACTCTATCAATGGAGAGAGCTACATATAAGAATGATCAATGCCAGGGAATGGTCTTCAGCTATAAAAAGAAGGAGATCTGCAAAGACAACCCATAGAATCGGAGAAAATATTTTTAAGTCATATGTCTGATAAAGGTCTAGTGTCCTGAGTATATATAGAACTCTGACAACTCAACAACAAAAAGACAACACAATTTTAAAATGGGCAAAAGACTTAAACTGACATTTCTCTAAAGAGATGCAAATGGCCAATAAGCACATGAAAAGATGCTCATCAGCATTAATCATTAGAAAAATGCAAATCAAAACCACAATGAGATAAAACTTCATACCCACTAGGATGGCAATAATCAATGTAACAAGTGTTGACAAGGATGGAGAGAAACTGGAACCCTTGTGCATTGCTGGTGGGAATGTAAAATGGTACAGCCTCTGTGGAAAAGTTTGGCAGTTCCTGAGAAAGTTACACATACAGTAACCACTTAACCCAGCAATTCCACTCCTAAGTATGTACCCAAGAGAAATAAAAACATATGCCCACATAAAAACCTGTACAAAAATGTTCATAGCAGCACTATTCACAATAGCCAAAAGGTGGAAACAACCCAAATGCTCATCAAGTGATGAATGGATAAATATAATGTGGAATATTATTCAGCCATAAAAAAGGAAGGGAATTCTGACACATGCCACAACATGGATGAAGCTTGAAGACATTATGCCAAGTGAAAGAAGCCAGACATAAAAGGCCACATATTGTATGGTTCCAATTGTATGAGATATTCTGAGTAGGCAAATTCCTAGAGACAGCAGAAAAGTGTTTACCAGAGACTGAGGGGACGGAATGGGGAGGGACTGCTTTTAATAGGAACTGGGTTTCCTTTTGGGGTGATGAAAATATTCTAGAACTAGATAATGGTGATGGTTGCCCAGTACTGTGAATGTACTAAATGCCACTAAATTGTGCACTTTGAAATGGTAAATTTTATGTTATGTTTATTTTACCACATACACATCCTTTTTCTTAAAAAAAGAATGAGGTAGATACAAAAAGACTAACATGGAAAGAGCTCCAAGACATTCTGTGAGATGAAAAGGCAAGTTATAGGACCCCACTTATATTAAAACAAACTCCAAACTATATGTGCCTGTTGGTGTGTATGTGCTTACGAATGTACACATGTATATATACACATACAAGTGCATGTTTTCAAGTACACTTGGGAAAAAACAGAGCAAGAAGGGACAAAAACTTCTGTGTCATACGGAGGGTATGAGTAACACAAGTTAATGTGTTTCCAATTTTTCATGCCTGAAGTTTTAATTACAGAAAATATATTGAAACATAGGCATGTCAATTTTAACAACTCCATTAAATTTAATGGCCCATAAAATGTGTCAAATGATGCTAATAGTTAACTCTAAGTCAATAATAATGACTCACTATTGTCTCTGTGGAGTCAAAGATCAGCAAGGGTTAAGTGTAAGTCAAGGGATTTCAAGCTTCTAAAAGTCAAAAGTAACAAGAGTTTTGGCATCCTTTCCACACAAAAGTTACAATTTCATTTGACTTGACTAAAATAGTAAACAAAAGTGGTTAAATCCGTTCCAGGTTATGAGTTCCTGAAGTCTAGAATAATCTATGGACTATTTCCCTCAATTCACTAGTGAATATTTAGTGAGCTGGCAAGTTACCTATTAACAGCCTTTTTTTTTTTTTCTTTATCAGATTTACACTGTTTGGACATATAATCACAAATAAATATACAAGATACTTAATAATTTGTTGATATACAAGAACAGAGGAAAAAAATGCCTTCAAATTTACTTAGAAAGCATTCCACTCTGCTAATGCATGCTGACCTACACATAAAAAGTGGAGATACCAACTCATCAACTGATTAGGTGAAAACAGAAACCATCTGACATCAGTATGACTCTAAAGTGTAGGTTTATGATCTGTTTGAAGAGAAGACAATCCAATAGAAATATGCAGCACTACTAAATACAGTTCAGCCCTTTTTGGCCTCAAAGAGGCCAAAAGTGGGCAGGATTCTGTCTGGATTAAAAAGCACATTATAAAAACCTGTTTTGTGATCTCAAGCACAAGCTAATCCTAGACGCTCCACACCCTGAAAGTTACTTTGAAAGTCTTATCTTTTTCACCCTCCTGTGAAAAAAGTGATTACAAAACAGAAGTTTTTTTCCCCAAGGCTTGCCTTTTGTATTCCCTAACATATCATGCTGACAACAATGTAAATAGACTAATAATACTCTTTCAGGTTTAAGGATTCAGGTATTAAAGACTTCTTGATCAAGGAAAGAACTGCTTTTCTTCTCTGTATTCAACTACTGTAACAAAAGGAAGAGAAAAGAAAAGAAAACAAGATTCCTTGATTGTTAAAGTAATCCCCAAGAAATAGAATTCAATTACGCTGAAAGAGTAAAAAATTATTTGGGCATATCAAATCTAAATGGACATTGTACACTTGTGGTTTGTGTACTTTTTCAGTATACAACTTAGAAGTTTTTTAAAAACTATGAAAGACAAGGATGAGTCCTGGGATTTTAAATAAAATTAGTATCTTATTAAAATTATTTAATTAACAGAGTCTGAATAGAAATGTGAAAGAAGTTACACTTTTCCTCAAAAAAACAGTCCTAATAGCCATCTATTATGGCTATGGAAATACTCTGCACTTTTCCATTTTTTTGTACTTTCCTTTCTTCTGAAAAGATCTAATCAGAAATGACTCAGTATCATTAAAGACAAGCAGAAAATGTAAACCTTCTAACTTCACTCTTCAAACAAGAGTTTGGAGGGTCATATTTGAAGCTATTTCTTCCTTAGCTGATCCAAAGTGGTTGTGTAGTTTCAACTGGGTCTTCTGGTCTAAAACAGGTATCTACCGTCCATAGTCTCTGGGAGGCAGCTAAGTTATTGCCTTTTATCTAAACTTCTTGACCGATGTCTGGCAACCTGGATATTAGCCTCTAGTCTCCCCTAAACCAGGTCTGTCAATAACGTAACCTCTCTGGGCCTAAATTTCTTCACCTGTTAAAGGAGGAAGTTGAATAAAATGAGATTTTCAGTTTGAGAGAGTGAATCTGTTTAAAGAAAAACATTATATAGGTAAATAACAGCACAGGTGGTACACAGATATGGCAAAAGTCATGACCATTTGTAAATGGGAATGACGGAAGTTAAGGAAAACAGGGTTCTAGGGCAAGGGTGTCTCATCTTTTACTCACAGCAAACCTCTTCACTAAGTAAAATTTTACGTGGAGGCCTAATGGGTACAAGGGACAAAATGCTGCTCTGGTCAGAAAGCTGGATGCTCTTCCATTTCACGCCCCAACCCACCTCCTGCTCCCACCACCACCTACACAGAAACACACAAACACACACACAGGCTCTCATGAGCAGAGTCTGAAATACACTAAACTAGATGCTCAAGGTTCTCTCTAGAGCAAGAATTCTTTACTTCTTCCTTTCAAAGGATGTCTAAGATATATAAAGGGCTCTTCAGAATTGCTCAGCCCAATGATTTTATAAAGAAAAAGGAGCGCCCTGTTATGATGTTATGAACCGACTGATCGCTGACCCTCAGCGTTTGAAGTGCAAACCAAACAGGAGGGAGACTTGACAAAGTCAACAGGGGCTGACACGGGGTTAACCATACAGAGAGCACACACAGACACTCAAAGTGCCAGATGACGGCGTTTCCGCACGCATTCACCGCGGACCCGCGTTCACCTAGGACGAGGAGGCTGAAGAAAATGGTCATGCCGCTCGACTGCTCCTCCTGCTGGGCCTGCTCCCCCGTCTGCACCGGGAGGATGGGCTTGGCAGGGGTCGGGCGCACCAGTTTCGTAGTGACCACCAGGGTGGTGTGAAGGGTGACGTTGAAACCTTCATGAGTTGTATTGGGGAACCTGTTGGAGAACATAAAAAGCAGCGGAATTAGACAAAGGAAAAAGGGCCCCGAATTATCAACACACGCACAAACCAGACAAGAGAACTTTGGCACAGAGCTTTATGGGATTCACAACTCTTGCAACCAAGAGGCAGGCCTCGGAGAGAAACTGATTAGGAAGATTCCTGCCTGCTGCAGCACGAGGGTACCAGTGGCCTCAGGTACTCTGAACACAAAAACTTAGAGGACAGGGACAAGGGGAAATCAGGACCGGTGTAGAATCAAATGCTGCCTGCTCTTTGGCACTTAATGGGGGATTTAAAGGGAGGCAAACTGGAGTCTCATCATATTCCAAGGTCCAACATTATTTACTAAGTGCCTTATTTCTCCAGTTTACGTTCTTTTCCTTGGATGGTATCTGCAAGTTGAAGAAGCCACTGAATTTGCCCAGTTGTTGATCTGGTTGGAATGCTCTACCCTACTTTACAAAAACCTTCTCTGAGTTCAAAAGGCCCAAATGTAATCCCCTCTGTAATACCCTCCTCCACGATACTGCTGTGTTCCTCATACTATCTCCTCACACTGTGTTGGGACTGTAAACTAGCATGATATTGACATAATGATCATTGTAACCGTGATTATAACAGCTAATGTTTTTTTGAGTACTGCTTCAATCCAGGAACCAGGTAACATACCAACTCTCATTTAATAGGCATAATAAGCCTGAGGTGGACACTACTACTTTCTCTTTTTTACCCATGAATAACAAGCTCGGAGAGGTTGCATAACTTGGCGAATATCAGTCAGTGGCAGAATCAAGCTTTGAGTCCAAACTTGAAATCACTGAGTCATACCACCTCTTTTGCTTTGTACTGCTGAGGCCCTATTTAGTGTCTGGGACAGAGAAGATGCTCAATAAGTAATGTGACCAAATGAAATGACCACCAGGCCAAAAGACATACATGAAAAGTTGTCAGGTGAGGAAGTCAAATTTCAACCATGGGGTTGGTTCCTTGTTCATTTTCACATACTCATTCCACAAACACAGATGGGGCACCTATAACACGCAACAGACTGTGCCTGGCAGGTATGTAGATGGACTAAGAGTGGTCCTCCCCCAGCAGCACCAGGAGGACAGAGACACCTTCACCCACTTTATCTCATCTTGTACAGTTAGCTCCCTTGCTCTCCACACTCTAGCCATCCTGCCATTCTTTCTGTCCCTCAAAAAGGCACTAGGCTCTTTCTTGCTCCTGGCGTTTTGCACCTGCTCTTTCCTCTCCTATCCCTCCTTCTGGTCACTAAGGTTTCATGTGGCACGTCACCTCTTCCCGAGAAGCCTCCCACACGCCAACACCATTCCGCTTCCTCCAGAGCAATGAAATCATCTCGTCTATTTATGGTCTTCTTTTTCCACTAGAATGGAAGCTCCCTGAGAGCGGCTCCTGGTCGGCCTCCTTCACTACCATGTGACCAGGGCCTGAAATAGAGTAGATGGCCACCAGTTAACGAATAAATGAAACTCACTGAAGGAAACAGATGTGAAAAATAGTCGTTACAATGGAGGAGGTGACTGGCTACGTAAGGGGTGCGGCTGGGGGACTTTCTGGAGGCGGCGAAGCGCTGCGTAATCAGCGGATGCGAAAACCGGGAAAGTGAAATTTGACCTGCGGTTTCCGCAAGACGGCTTTCGAGACCTACGCTGGGCAGCCGATCCCTAGCCAGAGGGTCCAACCTCAAGGAGGTTGCACGGCCCAGGCCCGTCCCTCCAGCCCTCCTCGCAGGCGCCGGCATGGTCAGTCCTGACCAACCAGCACAAGGAGCTCCGCCTTCTGGGGCCGGAGGGCGGCCTGAGGTGCTCGCAGTCACCCGATGGGGCCCAGCCCTGCCGCCTCCGCCGCCCAGGAAAAGCCCACTCACTCCTCTTCCGCCATCTTCTCCCCAATCCTGCGGAGCCTCCGAGACCACCGAGCCGCGGGGCTAGCAGGGCCCGCTTTTGCTTCCGGCTTCCGCTGGAGGCGCGGAACGGGGGGCGGGATCTCGGCTGCGCAAGGGCGGCACTTCTGCCCTTTCGTCTCTATGGCCCGAGGGTGGGAGGTCCTCCGAGAACGTTCCGAGCATCGCTCTGGCCTGAGTCTTTTGACCTTACGGCCTTACGAGGTTCCGGTTTTTCCCTTCCACAGGGTAGGGACGTTTTTGGGGAAACTCCTGTGAGGTCCCTGTGACTCACCCTGAAAGCAAGCTCTTTCTTCTCAGTGTCCAGGAATTCGCCATGGTAAAATTGGAAAGGAAGCGTCTAGCGTAAGCTGTGCAGAGGGACCCCAGGAGTATACTTCCTCAGTCTGTTTTCCCCAGCTGTGAAGAGGCCTAGCCACCTGGGTTTTGCAGAATCGTGCGGTATTCTGTCTGTAAACATTTATTGAGTTCTGACCATATGCCTATCGTTAAGATAGGTGATGATGATCTAGGGATAGATCATTCATTAATTTGTTCATTGTCTCAACAAATACTCATTAGACGCCTATATGAGCTTAGCAGTGGTCTGTGGGGTTGGGGATACAGGAAAGAACAAGGTGAGCTTGGAGGGGTAGGAAGAACCCCATCGGGAGAGCTGGTACCCTGTTATGAGGCCTTTGGGTTTGACACCACCTCTGCTGCTACCTCCCTTCCTAGTGGAAACCATCGTATCTCAGCAGCTGTGATAGCTGCTTAAACCCTCTTTCTGACTCTGCTATTGTTCTTTAAGCTTTTCCACACATCGGCCTCAGTGATCCTTTTGAACTGCAGTCACGCCGCTGCTCAAAATGTACACTGGCTTCCAATCTCAATCTGAGGGAAAAAAAAACTTAGAGAATCTCCAAGACTGAACCCTGTCCCCTTACCCCCGTGAGGTCAATCCCCTCTTCTCCTCATGCACACTTTCCACTATGGTCACAGTGGCTTCCTCGGGGTACCTAAAACACACCAGGAACACTTCCACCCATGTATTTGCTGAGCCCTTAGTCAAGGATGCTCTGCTCCTAGGTTGCCCCTTGGCTCCCACCTTTCCCACTATCGGGCTTTTTGTTTACCCTTTTTTTGTGCATTATACCTTCTCTGACCACCTTGTCTAAAACCCAAGCCCTCTTCCTCTCCCTCTGTTATTCCCCTCCAGAACACTGAACATATTAATAGTACATGTTTTACTTATATATTCGTTTATTGTCCTTCTCCCCATGAGAATGTAAACTTCTGAATGCAGAAGTCTTGTTCTCTGTTTTATCTCCAGTGCCTGGAATAGTATCTGGCATATAGTAGGTACTCAAGAAAAAATGATCCTTGAATAAATAATCCATTTTGAGTTTATTTTTGTGTATGGTGTTAGGGAGTGTTCTAATTTCATTCTCAGAATAGGAGAAAATATTTGCAAATGAAGCAACCGACAAGGGATTAATCTCATGCAGCTCATGCAGCTCAATACCAAAAAAACAAATAACGCAGATAAAAAATGGGCAGAAGGGCTTCCGTGGTGGCGCCGTGGTTGAGAATCTGCCTGCCAATGCAGGGGACACGGGTTTGAGCCCTGGTCTGGGAAGATCCCACATGCCGTGGAGCAACTAAGCCCGCGTGCCACAAACTACTGAGGCCCACGCGCCTAGAGCCCAAGCTCTGCAACAAGAGAAGCCACCGCCATGAGAGACCCGCGCACCGCAACCAAAAGTAGCCCCCGCTCGCGGCAACTGGAGAAAGCCCGTGGGCAGCAACGAAGACCCAATGCAGCCAAAAATAAACAAATAAAATAAAATAAAATAAAAAATGGGCAGAAGATCTAAATAGACATTTCTCCAAAGAAGACATGCAGATGGCCAAAAAACACATGAACATATGCTCAATATCACTAATTATTAGAGAATTGCAAATCAAAACTGCAATGAGGTATCGCCTCACATCAGTCAGAATGGCCATCATCAAAAAAATCTATAAACAGTAAATGCTGGAGAAGGTGCGGAAAAAAGGGAACTCTCCTACACTGTTGGTAGGAATGTAAATTAGCACAGCCACTGTGGAGAACAGTATGGAGGTTCCTTAAAAAACTAAAAATAAAACTACCTATGACCCAGCAATCCCACTTCTGGGTATATACCCAGAGAAAACCATAATTCAAAAAGATACATGCACCCCAATGTTCACTGAAGCACTGTTTACAGTGGCCAGGACATGGAAGCAACCTAAATGTCCATCGACAGAGGAATGCATAAAGAAGATGTGGTACATATACACGATGGAATATTACTCAGCCATAAAAAAAGAACAAAATAATGCCATTTGCAGCATGATGGACCTAGAGATTGTCATATTGAGTGAAGTAAGTCAGACACAGAAAAACAAATATCATACGATATCGCTTTTACGTGGAATCTTAAAAAAAGGGTACAAATGTACTTATTTACAAAACAGAAGTAGAGTCACAGATGAAGAAGACAAACTTATGGTGACCAGGGGATAAGAGGGGGAGGGATAAATTGGGAGACTGGAATTGACATACACACTACTATATATAAAATAGATAACTAATAAGAACCTGCTGTGTAGCACAGGGAACTCTACTCAATACTCTGTAATGGCTTATATGGGAAAAGAATCTTAAAAAAAAAAAAGTGGATATATGTATATGTATAACTGATTCACTTTGCTTTACACCTGAAACTAACACAACATTGTAAATCAACTATACTCCAATAAAAATTAAAAAAGAAAGTTGTTAGTTAACTCCAGAAGTGTTAGGAAACAGAAGGGTTTTGAAAAGAGGAGTGCTGTGGAGAGCTGGGGGCGGAGGCAAGGATGGAAGATCTCAGACCAGCTAAGAGGCCTTTTGCAATAATCTGGGCGAGAGCTGACGGCACTTTGGATTAAGCTGATACCATGGGTATGGTAGGAATGGTTGGACTGTGGGTGGGTATTGAAGGCAGGATTTGCTGATGGACTGTGGCCCGTAAAAGAAAGAGAGGAGTCAAGGATGATGTCAAGTTTTGGCCCTTGAGGAGAAGAGCTCTGTCTGGCTCAAAGCCAGAGTCCTCTGCCACGCCAAGACCTCTAAGCCTGTTGTCAAAGCTAACTGAGAGAATGGGCTCTGTGGGTGTGGTGCTGGGCTATTGTTTCCTTAATTCTTTACATTTCTTTCAGGCAGAGATTATCATCAGTGGTAAACTGAAGCACAGAGAAGTCAAGCCACTTGCCTGAAGTCACACAGCTGGCAAATACTGAGTCTGGGATTCAGGTACAGAGTCTTTGGTTTTTTTAACCAGTACCCCCTGTTGCTCCTCACTGCCTTAATTTCTCTGGCTCTAAAATGGGACTAACATTTCCTCCATTAGCACAGAGCCTGGCAGGAATGAACTGGCCCATAAAGGATTGAGAACTGGGTTCTCTCTGAGCCACATTTATTAACTGAGAGCTTGAGACTGTCACTCTTCTTCCAGCCTCAGAAAACCCCACCTGGCTGGAGTCAGGCCCCCCTGGGCTGGAGGTAGGCTTCCTTGCATTGGGCCACAAGCTGTGAGCCAGTCAGGATGAAAGCAGGGCCCTGAATTCATCGAGGGCTGTCCCGTTCTCCTTGCCATGCCACAGATCCTGCTCAGGGCCAGATCTGGGCTTTGTGCCTGTCCTGGACCTGCTGCCAACAGGGGGGCCGTAGAACACCTGCTCTCAGGACTGTGAGCCAATCCCAGCCCTTCTCACCTATTCCTGGGAACGAATCTAAACTCCCCGGTCACTGTCCCCAGCAAGGCAAATAAAGCCTTTCAACATGCAGTTCCTGGGTTCATGTGCCATGCCAGGCTGAGAAGGGACAGGCTCTGGTGCCAGGCAGTTCTGGCTCTCTACCCCGATTCAGGACCTGTGGGCTCTGACCCTGGGACACCACAGCACCCTCAGAGCCTCAGGGCCCCATCATAGTTTTGACAGAGCCCCTCTTTGGAAGGCTGTTGTAAGATTAGAGAGAAAGCTTTTGCCTTGGTTCTCTGTTCTCTGCCCTCTTACCCCTAATCTTCCTCTTTCCTGCCATTCAGGTCTCAGTTTAAATGTCACCTCCTCAGAGAGGCCCTCCCTGACCACTCAGTCTAAAGCAGGGGTCAGCAAACTTTTTTTGCAAAGAGCCAGACAGTAAATATTTTAGGCTCTGTGGGCATTCTGATCTGTGGCAACAACTCAACTCTGCCATTGCAGTGGGAAAGTAGCCATCGAAGATTTAAATAGGCATGGCTGTGTTCCAGTAAAACTCTATGGATATTGAAGTTTGAATTTCTTATGATTTTCACGTGGCACACAGTGTTCTTTTTATTTATTTTTTCAACCATTTAAAAATGTAGAAACCATTCTTAGCTCACGGGCCATATGAAAACAGGTGGCAGTCTGGATCTGGCCTGCCGTGGGCTGCCAACCCCTGGTCTAGTCTTAAACGTAAGTGTTTCTGAGACACTTATAACTATCAGATATTTTTTCCCTTCTTCCCTCCCTCCTTCCTTTCCTTCCTTCCTGAGTTTATCATCCATATCCCCCTCTAGGATATAATCTCCTTGAAAGCAGGGAGCTAGTCTCCCTCTCTCTCCTTTCTTCTGTCCTTTATCTCTTCCAACATTTTTTGAACACTTTGTACCAGACATTATTCCAAGTGCATTATGCTCAGTAATTTATTTAATCCTTTTAATAACCCTATGGGGTTATTAGCCCAATTAGCCCAATTTCACACATGTGGAAACTTGAAGTCTTGATCATCATTCTGTTGTTCCCAGAGTTTAGAAAATGCTGAAGCTGTCAACAAAACAGAGGTACCAATGAAAACTTTTGAACAAATACGATATTTCATATTTTTTAAAAACGGGAATCAAAGTGGTTACCATCAAGTGGTTATTAGTCAAGGTTCAATCAGAGAAGCAGAACCAATAGGAGATATTTATTAAGGGATTTATTGCAAGGAATTTTCCCAAAACAACACAGATTTATTATAATTCTATAGGTTAGAAGTGTCATGGGGCTAAACTCAAGGTGTCAGCAGGGCTACATTCTTTTGGAGGCTCTAGGGGAGAATGTGTTTCCTTGCCTTTTCCAGCTTCTAGAGGCTGCCCACATTCCATGGCTTTTGGTCCCATCCTGTATCTTCAAAGCCAGCAATGGCATCACTCCAACCTCTGCTTTGGTCATCACTTCATTTCTGACTCTGACTGTCCTGCCTTCTTTCCTTTATAAGAAGCATTGTGATTACGTTGAACCCACCCAGAAGGATCTCCCCATCTCCAGGTTAACTGATTAACAACCTTAATTGCCCCTTGTCATGTGACATAATATATTTACAGGGTCCAGGGATTAGCATGTGGACATCTTTGGGAGGTATTACTCTGCCTCCCATGCCATGGAAAAATAAGTTCTGTGTTGGCTTTCCCTGTATTTTTTGTTACCATTTAGCATTGTGTCATATTCATTTACACATGGGGGAGAGTTGGGAATAATTTTTTAAAGCCTGTTGACATTAATGTTTTAATCTGGCTCTGGCCACTTAGCAGGTAATAGGCACTAGAATTACCAGGCACAAATGAAAAAATTGGGCTTGTAGAATTCAGTGGAGTCAGGTGCAGTAGGTACTCCTGAGAGATTTTGTGAAAAAGTACAGATTCCGGTCCTATCATAGACCTACTGGATCGCGGGCATGGGGCCTTAGAATCTGAATTTCTTCTTGGCTCTCCCCTACCCTTACCATACTCTGCTAGTGCCTGCTCATAACATCTTCGAGGGTCTTACTGCTGCCTAAGGGCTTCCTCTCAGCCCAGTACAAGCCAGCTGTGCTGGGGAGTTGGTGCTGTCAGAGCACCCCTCAACCAGTAACTCGAAAGAGTTGGAGGATAAACACCCCCAATCCTTTGCCCCTTGGGTGGGGCAATTCTGCGGTCATATTCTAGTTTCCTGGAACCCCTCAGTGGGAGTAAGCTTCAGCTGCCCTCAATGGTGACCCACTTGAACACACACACACACACACACACACACACACACACACACACACACACAGCCAGCCCTCCTTCATATCCTTGGGTTCTGCATCCTTGGATTCAACAAATTGCAGATCAAAACTATTTGAAAAAAAATCCCGGAAAGTTTCAAAAAGCAAAACTTGAATTTGCTGTGCCCTGGCAACTATTTACATAGCATTTACATTATGTTATGTATTAAAGTAATCTACAGATGATTTAAAGTATACCAGAGGATATGCTTGGTTATATGCAGATGCTACACCATTTTATATAAGGGACTTGAGCCTCTATGGATTTCGGTATCTATGAGGGGTCCTGGAACCAATCCCCCCAAGGATACCAAGGGAGGACTGTGTGTGTGTGTGTGTGTGTGTGTGTGTGTGTGTGTGTGTGTTATGTATTTATGCTTGGATGATATAAATATTCAGGAGTTTAACTTTGTTTTGAAAATCTGCTTTGAGGATATCTCATGAGTTTTCACCCATGATACTCTCATTGTAGTTTCTTCTTTGAGACAAGATTTACTTAGGGAGTGTTTTAGAATTTTCTACTTATTGAGTGTTAAATGTAACTTTTGTTATTCATTTCCAATTTTATTATATTTTTACTCAGTAGTATATACTAAACATTTTCTGCTTTTTGACTTCACAGAGACTTACTTCACTGTCTAATTCATAAATAATTTTTGTGAAGTACACAGAGAATTGGAAAAGTTTATTTTTTATTTTTAGAGTATAAATAGTGATGTTTAGTAACTCATTTAAATTCTATAAACATTTAATTTGTTTTTTAGATTGTAGAAGGCTTTGAATACATAGGAAATGAAAGAATATCTTTGATAAACATTAACATTCTGTACAGTAGACAATGCCAAAAATAACTTTCTTCCTAATTGTATTTTATTTATTTATTTATTTATTTAATTTTAGCTGCGTTGGGTCTTCATTGCTGAGCGCGGGCTTTCTCTAGTTGTGGCAAGCAGGGGGCTACCCTTTGTTGTGGTGCACGGGCTTCTCATTGCAGTGGCTTCTCTTGTTGCGGAGCATGGGCTCTAGGAGTGCGGTCTTCAGTAGTTGTGGCTCACGGGCTCTAGAGCGCAGGCTCAGTAGTTGTGGTGCAGGGGCTTAGTTGCTCCGTGGCATGTGGGATCTTCCCAGACCAGGGCTCGAACCTGTGTCCCCTGCATTGGCAGGCGGATTCGTAACCACTGCACCACCAGGGAAGTCCCCTAATTGTATTTTAATAAAAAATACATACTCTCAAAATACAGTTTATAAATGAAACTCTGAACAAGTTTACAATCATATTTTAATTGACGTGTAGTTGATATACAATATTGTGTTAGTTTCAGGTGTACAGCAAAGTGATTCAGTTATTCATATTTTTTTCAGATTATTCTCCATTATAGGTTATTACAAGATATTGAATATAGTTCCCTGTGCTTTACAATAAATCCTTGTTGCTTATCTATTTTATATATAGTGGTGTGTATCTGTTAATGCCACACTCCTAATATATCCCTCACCCCCTTGCCCCTTTGGTAACCGCAAGTTTGTTTTCTGTGTCTGTGAAGTTTACAATCATATTAATTTCAGAGTCCTGAAATTAAGACTGTTTATGTTCTCCCTATAGACTTTAAATATATATATATATATATATATTTTAAATTGAGATATAATTGACAAACAACATAACCTATACTGACTTCTCTGTCTTCCCTGTCTTAATTCTCCACTTCTGCATCTGGGCAAACTAAGACACTCCCTTCAAGAGTTTTTATGTCAATATCAAAAAAAACAAACAAACAAACAAACAAAAAACAAACAACCCAATCCAAAAATGGGCAGAAGACCTAAATAGACATTTCTCCAAAGAAGATATACAGATTGCCAACAAACACATGAAAGAATGCTCAACATCACTAATCATTAGAGAAATGCAAATCAAAACTACAATGAGGTATCACCTCACACCAGTTAGAATGGCTATCATCAAAAAATCTACTAACAATAAAGGTGGGAGAGGGTGTGGAGAAAAGGGAACCCTCTTGCACTGTTGGTGGGAATGTAAATTGATACAGCCACTATGGAGAACAGTATGGAGGTTCCTTAAAAAACTAAGAATAGGGGGCTTCCCTGGTGGCGCAGTGGTTGAGAGTCTGCCTGCCAATGCAGGGGACATGGATTCGAGCCCTGGTCTGGGAAGATCCCACATGCCGCGGAGCAACTGGGCCCGTGAGCCACAATTGCTGAGCCTGCGCGTCTGGAGCCTGTGCTCTGCAACAAGAGAGGCCGCGATGGTGAGAGGCCCGCGCACCGCGATGAAGAGTGGTCCCCACTTGCCACAACTAGAGAAAGCCCTTACACAGAAACTAAGACCCAACACAGTCATAAATAAATAAATAAATAAATAAATAAATAAATAAATAAATAAAACTAAAAATAGAACTACCATATGACCCAGCAATCCCACTACTGAGCATATACCCTGAGAAAACCATAATTCAAAAAGAGTCATGTACCACAATGTTCATTGCAGCTCTATTTACAATAGCCAGGACATGGAAGCAACCTAAGTGTCCATTGACAGATGAATGGATAAAGAAGATGTGGCACATATATACAATGGAATATTACTCAGCCATAGAAAAACCCAAAATTGAGTTATTTGTAGTGAGGTGGATGGACCTAGAGTCTGTCATGCAGAGTGAAGTAAGTCAGAAAGAAAAACAAATACTATATGCTAACACCTATATATGGAATCTAAAAAAAAAAAAAGGTCATGAAGAACCTAGGGGCAGGATGGGAATAAAGACACAGACCTATTAGAGAATGGACTTGAGGACACAGGGAGGGGGAAGGGTAAGCTGGGACGAAGTGAGAGAGTGGCATGGACTTAATATATACTACCAAATGTAAAATAGATAGCTAGTGGGAAGCAGCTGCATGGCACAGGGAGATCAGCTCGGTGCTTTGTGACCACCTAGAGGGGTGGGATAGGGAGAGTGGGAGGGAGACGCAAGAGGGAGGAGATATGGGGATATGTGTATATGTATAGCTGATTCACTTTGTTATAAAGCAGAAACTAACACACCATTGTAAAGCAATTATACTCCAATAAAGATGTTAAAAAAATTTTTTTTTTTTATGGTAGGGACTTCCCTGGAGGTCCAGTGGTTAAGACTCCACACTTCCACTACAGGGGGCATGGGTTCAATCCCTGGTCAGGGAAATAAGGTCCTGCATGCCACGCGGTGCGGCCAAAAAAAAAAAAGAATTTCTTATGGTAATCACACTTGGTAACAACTGCTGAGGATGATCCTGTTAAAAAAAATCATCTCCATGCTTACCATGTGGCAGGCCCCATTCTTGGCACAGGGAATGGAGAGATGAGTTAGGCGTGGACCCCTGGGGAAGGAGGAAGTGGGATTTCAGCAGATGTACAGAGCGTCATTTTAAGATTAGCCCATTGAGACTTTTGGGAAAACAGCCAACTGAATGCACACTTCTACTTTTGCTACACCCCTTGGCTCCACTAGGTTGACAGTAAAGGGATTTATTATTTTTTTTAAAGGCATAAACCGTTAAGGACTGGAGAACGGGAGAGGAGACAATAGTGAGAACATTTTGGAGAACAGAAAGCAGATGGGTTAATCGGCAGAACTGAGAAAACCCAATCCTCAGGCAGCAGAGGGGAAAGTCAAAGCCAACCTGATTTATCCCCCAAAATCCCTCCCAAAGGCTCGGGAATTGGTGGTACCAATTCCTGAAAGTAAAATTGGGGAGAGGAGTGGGCAGCAGAGAGGAGAATGTGAAATAAAGGAAATTCCCTAAAAGTCTGTTTGAGGAGCAGTCAGATTTGCAGATCCTCCCAGCCCCCGCCCGACTCTAGGTAACTGGCCACCTACCTATGCAAAAGGCTGGAGGTTTATTCTTTGGAGACAGTAAAACAGAGTATCTGGACTTGGGGCCCCAGCACATTTTCAGGCAGAGCTACTGTATTGAAAACAGGAGGATTAAGTGAAATCTTGTGTTTAGTTTCCTGGGACTGCTGTAACAAATTACCACAAACTGTGTGGCTTCAAACAATAGAAGCATATTCTTTCATAGTTCTGGAGGCCAGAAGGCTGAAATCAAAGTGTCAGCAGGGCCATCCTCCTTCCAGAGGCTCTGGGAGAGAATCCATCCCTTGTCTCTTCCAGCTTTTGGTGTCTGTTGGCATTCCTTGGCTTGTGGACATATCTCTTTCTGCTCTGTTTTCACATTGTCTTCTCCTCCAAGCTTCTCATCTCCCTCTGCCTCTCTCTTATAAGGACACTTTTGATGGCACTTAGGGCCCACCTGAATAACCCAGAACTATCTCCTCATCTCAAGAGCCTTAACTTAATCACAGCTGCAAAGAACCTTTTTCACAAATGAGATACCATTCACAGATTCCAGGAATTTAACATGGGTATACTTTTGGGGGCTGTTTTGGGGCCTGCACGCTGAGATACCCTATTCCAGTCCTTTGCCACATCTGCAGGGCTGGCCCCATTGCTCACATCCAGGGGCCAGGCAAATTATATGTAGTGGTCTTTCCCAGGCCACTCCATTCCAGGTAGGAGACTGGAAGAATATTCTCCAGAAAATCTGGCTAGACTCAGAGGAATCACCTAAAGATGTTTTAACATCAGGGGGTTCCCAACAAATGGCCCAGTTCAATGTCAACAGCCCACTTCCCAATATATACAATGATCAGCTTCTTGGTCCCCTACTCTTAAATATGAGCAGAAAATCAAGAAATATCAGACATCTGAGGGTACCGTCTTAAATGAAAAATTGAGACCAAAGCAAATAGAGAAAAGTAACTAAAGAAAACAGACAATGCAGGAAGGAAAGAAAAAAAACTAAAAAAACAAAAAAATCAAAAACAACTTTTCAGAGAGTTATCCTGAAGCAAGAACAAGATGCTATTAAAAATAGGAATATTTTGAGAACAAAGAGGGCTTCTTGGAAATTAAAAGCAGAGATATTAAAAATTTAATAAAAGAGATGGAAGATAAATGTGAGAGTTTGTCTCAGAAAGTAGGACAAAAAGACAAAGATAGAAAATAGGAGAGAAAAGATAAATTGTTTCAGGGACCGGTCTAAAAAATCCCACATCTGAAAAATAGGCATTTTATCGAGAAAGAAGAGAAACGGGGTCGGGTGGGGGAATCATCAATAAAATAATTCACAAAAATTCTCTAGAACTAAAGGACATGTGTTTCCAGATTGAAAGTGTTTACTGAGTGCCCAGCATGCTGGATAAAAATAGATCCATAGCAAGGCACATCATTGTGAAATTTTGAAATACCAAGAACAAATTTGTGAAGAGAAGGAGAAATAGGTCACTTCAAAGTATCAAGAGCAGAATAACTTTGGACTTCACCAAAATTCAGACATAAGAAGGTAGTGGATTAATGCCTTCAAAATTTTGAGGGAAAATGATTTCCAACATAGAATTCTATACCCAGCCAAACAATCATCAAGGGAGCAGATAGAATAAAACCATTTTCAGATATGGGAAGTTGAAAATTTTCTACTTCCCACACACTCTTTCTCAGGGAGTTACTGGAGGCTGTACTTTTTGGCTACACCAAAAAGGGTGTGTGTGTTTGTGGTGAGACAAGGAAGAACAAGACACAGGACCCAGGAAACAGAAACACAGCACAGTGGAGAAGCAGATGGAATCCCCAGATGATGGTGAACGGACATCCTAGGATGACAGCTGTGCACCAGAGTGGGTAACAGGTTAGATTCCAGCAGGTCTGAAGGCTCCAGGGAAATTTCTTTAAGAAGGTGAACACATAGAGTTTCTGAGGCATTAGAAGGAGTTGAGAGGATACTTGCACCACTGACAAAGAGTTTAGAGTTGAACTGATAACAAATACTGAGAAAATTAGGTCAGCTTGAGCGGGGTCAGAGAACAAGACAATAATCAACTTTAAAAAAAAACAAAACTGGGACTTCCCTGGTGGCGCAGTGGTTAAGAATCTGCCTGGGGCTTCCCTGGTGACGCAGTGGTTGAGAATCTGCCTGCCAATGCAGGGGACACGGGTTCGAGCCCTGGTCTGGGAAGATCCCACATGCCGCGGGGCAACTAGGCCCGTGAGCCACAACTACTGAGCCTGCGCATCTGGAGCCTGTGCTCCACGACAAGAGAGGCCGCGATAGTGAGAGGCCCACGCACCGCGATGAAGAGTGGCCCCCGCTTGCCGCAACTAGAGAAAGCCCTCGCACAGAAACGAAGACCCAACACAGCTAAAAATAAATAAATAATAAAAATAATAAAAATAAAGGAATTCCTTTAAAAAAAAAAAAAGAATCTGCCTGCCAATGCAGGGGACACGGGTTCGAGCCGTGGTCCAGGAAGATCCCACATGTCGTGGAGCAACTAAGTCCGGGTGCCACAACTACTGAGCCTGCGCTCTAGAGCCCGCGCTCCTCAACAAGAGAAGCAACCGCAGTGAGAAGCCCGCGCACCGCAACGAAGAGTAGCCCCCGCTCGCAACTGGAGGAAGCCTGCGTGCAGCAGCAAAGACCCAACGCAGCCAAAAACAAAATAAATAAATAAACTAAAAAAGCAAAACAAAACAAACAACAACACAAAAAAACGCTGTGGGGAAAAGCAAAAGGACATCATAGTTTACCATGGTGCTCAGTGGTGAATGTCACAATTATGTAATTAGTAAATATTGATCTCACCAAAATTACCATATACCTATCATGAGAGGATGGGGGAGTGGGAAGGGTATACACATATGTGCTGGGGCCAAGTGTAGGTAAGGAAAGAGAGCAGAACCCTCATATCCTAGAGTGGGAAAGCAGATTATTCTGAAAACTGAAAAATTTAGAAGTGGCAATCAATAGAAGCATGTTATTTAGAGACATGGAATTAAATATAAAAAATTTAGCTTAAAGTAGTCGAAGTCGTTGCCTTTGGGGAGGGGGAAATGGGAGGAAGAAGTGAAGTGGGGACTTCTGCTTTTAGAAAATTTGACTTTTCAATTCATGTGCATGTATAACCTTGATAAAATAAAATCTAAAACCAAAAAATAAAAAAGGACAGGCATACCATATATTAAAATGTTGTTTTGATAATAGCTATCTCTGCATTGTGGACCATGGATAATTTTCCCCCTTTTTCTTACTTGTCATTATTTTAGTAATTTTTGTCTGCAAATAACATATGGCATAAAGTGAGAAAAAGAATATTTTTTAAAGGGAGAAAGAAAAAAAGGTCTGCCCAGGGGCAGCCTGGAAACCAGTGTTTCCATCTGTCACCAGGTCTCAAAGTGGGGACAGTGAAAAGGATACAAAGGTGAAGCAGGGTGGGCGGGGAAGGAAGAATTGACAGAGCTTGGTGACTCACAGAATAGGGAGGTGAGACAGTGTCACAGAGAGAGATATCAAAATAACCATGGCCTTGACTTCCTGTTTTTAAATAAATATGACAAGCTGGCATATTTCTAGGTTGTGAAAGATGACTGAATGTTCCTAGTCACAGCACAGTGTCAAAGGGTGTTACTTATCAATACATTTTATGCTTCTACTTTTACTCACCTGCTGTTTACTTTACATGGCAGTCCAAGTGATCCTTTTTAAGCATTCATCGGATCACGTTACTCTTTTGCTCAAAACCATCCCATGGCCCCTCATTTTACTGTGAACAAAACCCAAAGTCCTCTTAGTTATCTACAGTGCCCAGTTTGGTCTGCTTCTTGCCCCTGCAGTGGTCTCTGACCTTCTCTTGTACCTTTTCCTCTGCACCCCAACTCAGTGGGCTTCAACTCATTGAATGTGGCAAGCTCATCCCCAGCTCAGCACCTTTGCACATGCTGATCCTTCATCTCCCTTCCTCTAGATATTTATATAGTACCTCCTAGTTATAATTCAGGTTCCATCACAAATGTCACTTCCTCAGAGGGGCCTTCAGGAACCACTCTGCCCACTTACCCCAGCCAGCTACTATCTCTTGCAACATTTTACTTTCTTGTCTTCAATGCACATATCACCATGTGAAATTATCCTGGTTTTCTCTTTTTAAAATGTTTTAAAATTATTGTTGAGATATAATTCATTTAACATAAAACTCAGCATTCAAAAGCATACAATTCAGTGGCTTTTAATCTATTTATTATGTTGTACAACCATCACCACTGTCTGATTCCCAAACGTTTCCATCACCCCAACAAGAAACCCTGTACCTGTTAGCAGTCATTCTCCCCTCCCCTCATCCCTGGCAGTAGAAACCAACCTACTTTCTGTCTCTGTGGATTAACTATTCTGAACATTTCATATAAATAGAATCATATACGTGGCCTTTTTGTGTCTAGCTTCTTTCACTTGGCATAATATTCTGTTTCTTATAAAAATTTGCTTCCTTATTATCTATCATCCCCTTTAGACTCTCAGAAGCTCTAATACCTAGAACAGTGCCAGTATAAGTCATTAAATTTGGATTAAGCACCTATCATGTGTTATGCACACAGTAGCACAAAAAATCCTCTCCAAGGAAACTCTCTCTAATCTTTATTTTTTCCTAAGTAGTCTTCAAGTCTCCCCTCATGCATCCCCAAGGAGGGTGATGGGCCAAGGCTTAGTGGGCTGGTTTGGGGAAGTCTCCCCCTTCTTGGCCCAGCAGACATGATCCAGCTCTCTCCAGAAAGGGACACCTCACACCAGCACAGAGGCCCCAACCAAGACTGAAACAAAAGATAAGTCCCAACTGAGCACCAGTTACTAAGGGGTTTCCCTGTCCCTTTGGTTCTTATTCAAGACAAATCTGAGTGACAGTTAAGATATTCACCTTAAATAAAAAGTGGAAGGGACCATGGGACAAGGAATATGGGAAGCATCTAATTGCACAGAGAATAGCCTCCACGACCAACAAGCAAGGAAATCAGGACCTCAGTCCTACAACCACAAGGAACTGAATTCTGCCAACAACCTAAATGAGCCTGGAAGTGGATTCTTCCCAGAGCCTCCAGATAAGGATTTAGACAGACTGCTGTCTAGACTTCAGCCTGTGAGACCCTGAGCATGGAACACAGCAGAGCCTGCATGGACTTAGGACCTAAGAACTCTGAGCTGGATGTAGTTTAAAAGAAAAAAAAAAAAAAAAAGATATTCACCTTGCTGCCTGCAGTCCACCACTAAATGCAGGCTTGCTCTGAGGACCCCAGGGCTGGTTGGATCACTTGGGCCAGCTGGTAGACCTAGAGGCCCATTAGAATAGGAGTTAAGAAACCAGATGCTGGAGTCAAATTTCCAGAGTCCAAACCCCAGCACCGCCACTTACTACCTCTGTCACCTTGGGCAAGTTACCCTCCCCGTGCCTCAGTTTCCCCAGTATGCATTTCAGAGTATTATTTTTAGATTAAATGAACTAATATTCATGAAGTCTTAGAATGACGCCAGGTACATATTTAGATGTTTCTCAAATTAAAGTAACCCCTCCCCAGATAATATATGTATGCCTAATGGGGAGACTGCTTCCAAGTGATGCTGCACTACTTTTTTTGCTTCTCCTGGGTTGGAAATACTGGTTGTTGTGACATCTAACCACAGTTTTGTTTTTTGTTTTTTTTGTTTGTTTGTTTGTTTTTAACCTCATTTAAAGACCAAAAGGGTAATTCCTCTCTGTTTCCTAAGAGGAGAAAAGTGGAAACATTCCAATTATTCGTTAATGGAAGAGTAAATGCAGACACTGAAAATGACTCACATGTATGGATATTAACTTAGGAAAGGACCTGTGCTCTGCCTTGGCAATGTAGTATAACGGTTAAGGTCATGGACCTTGAAGGCAGACCACCTATGTCTGAATCCCAGCTTGACTACCTATGGCTGTATGACGCTGGCTAAAATACTTAACCTCTCTGGGTCTCAGTTTCCCCATCTGTAAGGTAGGGTTAATAATAGTGCTTATCATACAGAACTATTGTTAGGACAAAATGAAGTAATACATCGAGAGCAACTAGCACAAGCATTGTAAGTATTCATTAAGCCTTAGCTGTTACTGTTTAATTAAAAAAAAAAAAAAGCACAAATGGACTTTAGGATTTAAACATACTTCTATGCATTGAAAAAAATCTGAGATAATTTATAAACTGCTCTAAAATTATAACTGTTTTTCACTCTCTTCTTCATGCTTTTCTGTATTGTCTGAAAACAATTTTTCATAATAATAAGCCAATACTACTTTTGTAACCAGAAAAAAAAAATTTAAGTTAATTCCATTTGGGGGTGGGGGAATTAATAAACAACTCCACCCTCCACTGCAGAGGCAATCAATGAGTTATTTGCCTGTCCTTGCCTTTTGTGTTTGAGGACTGTTTTTGCCTGGGAAATTCTTGCTAGAACACGAAGTTACCCTTGTTTGCTTAACTTCTCTCTCTGTGAATCAGCCTGTTAAAGGCTGGGGGGGCTCTCCTTCCCCCTGCCTGACTTTGTTGCAGGGGAGGAGGTACTGACTCACGAAACCCCTGGTTCATCTGGCCGTTTACTTCACTCACAGTCATTCAACAGGGTTGGGAAACAAACATGGCCCATCCAATCAACAGAATTCCATGGTTCCTCTCAAAGATCGAGACAGATTCATATCTATTACCCTGGAAAGATGTTTGTGATCACACCACTCAGTGAAAATAAACAAACCAACTACAGAATGATATTTATTCAACAAGTAGGTATTGAATTCTTAGCCACTCTGTTCAAGGCACTAGGGACACAGCAGTGGTGAGCGGAGAAAAACCCCTGCCCTGGTAGAGCAGAAATTCTGGAAGAAGAGAAAGAGAGCACAAGAAAACAAAGTTAATTTAGGTAAT
Source organism: Balaenoptera borealis (assembly GCF_965194805.1). NCBI lineage: Eukaryota > Metazoa > Chordata > Mammalia > Artiodactyla > Balaenopteridae > Balaenoptera > Balaenoptera borealis. The sequence continues at coordinate 11,892,527 of NC_138872.1, forward strand.
GAAAATTGCTGTGATGCTGAAACAGGAGGGAAGGGGGAAGGGCACAACATTTTAAAGAATAACATAGCCTGGGGACAGGACAGAAACTGATTAGAACCAAACAGGTCCAAGATGGCAGATGAATCAACTTCCACTAGACCTTGAGCCTCAGTATATGCTCATTGCAACACATCAGCAAGCGAAATGATACACCCACAGGCGCCATGACAGTTCCAAGGCTGACCATAAAGGTCAAAAAGTGGGCAGTGACCCAATTCCTGGGAATCTCCACTCCCTTCCCCAAAATAGCTGGAATAATCCTCCCACTCATTAGCCTATGAAATTACCCACCCCTATAAAAACTGACAACCCCATACTCTGGTGCCACTCTTGCCTTCTGAGATGGGCCACACTCTGTCTGTGGAGTGTGTTTCTCTCTAAATAAATCCACTTCTTATCTATCACTTTGTCTCTCACTGAATTTTTTCTGTGATGAGACATCAAGAACCTGAACTTCATTAAGTCCTGAAAAGAGGTGTGTGATCTCAATTAAAAGACCGTGGGTTTTGGCTGGGTTCGAGTCCCAGCGTGTGGGTTCAAGTCCCAATCTGAGGTCCATGGTTTTAATGCAAGAGAGTGGGAGGTAGGCAGAGCTACTTAGATAGGGTGGTCATGGAGGGCCTCTCTAAGGAGGTGGTGTTTGAGTTGAAAACATACAGTGTGATTCCACTTTTGTAAAACATATTCCTCTATGTGTGTGTATATGCCTGTTTACTATAAGCATAGAGGAAAAGTCCAGAGAGATACTCATCAGAATATTTCTGCTTTTAACTCCAGATATTTCTGGAGTTCTGTTCTATGCATTGGCCTGGGAAAAATTCTCAAGACACTAAGCTGATTCAGGCAGGTATGGTCCTGCCCTCAGAGGACTATCTCCTTTTCTGATTCCCCACATCAGCCGAACTGGGCTGGACTCCAAACTCATCATTGCAAGTAACAGAACCTCAAACTAGTCTAAAGGAGAATTTATTGGCTCACATAAGGAAAAGTCCAGCGATATAATTGGTTCAGGCATGGCTGTATTCAGGAGCTCAACAGTGTCAACAGGCCTGTGTCTCTCTTCAGCTCCCATCTCTGCTTTCCCTTCTGTTGGCTTCACTCTCAGGCAGGCCCTTCCCATGAGGTGACCAAGACATCTTCAGCTTCTGTCCTCCCAGCTCAGCGATCCTAGGGAGAAAAGAGCACCCCTTTCCCTGGCAACACCAGCAGAGTTCCAGAGCTGCCTGTCATTGGTTCACTTTGGATCACATGCTTTCCCTGAGCCAGTCACATTGGCTTGAGGGATGCAGGAATGCAGGTGAGGATAATGCATCCACTCCCGGAGCCAAAAGGGAGTCTCCCTCACCTGGACCACATCTACTGAGGAGGGGAAAAGACCACCCAAGTTGCTACTGGGAAGGCCAAAAAAAAAAAAAAAAAGCATGATTAACTTTTTGCCACACAGTAATGACGCGGGATAGGAACACTTACCATTTCCATTTTACAGAGTAGATTTGAAGCTTAGCAGCTTTCATAAGACCACACAGCTAAGAAGTGGAGGAACTGGTGTTTACGAAGTCTGTCTGATACCAAAGCCCCCAAATGAGGATCATGATGTTGATAATTATTGTAATAAGAACTACTATTAGTTGAGCACCTACGGAGTGCTAGGTTTTGCAAGCACGATCTCATTTCATTCCCCCTGCAACCCTTTGAGGCAGGTGTAGTGGACAGTTGTAGTTGACTCCTTGATATCCATTCCAGCTCAGCCACAGGCCTGGGACCCATTTAACGTAAGCCAATCATGGGAATTGCATCCCCTTGCCAGAGATTGGTTTGGGAATGGGCATGTGACCCAAGTCTGGCCAATGAGAAGTGAGGAGACGTTTGCCAGAGGCTTCTTGGAAAGTTCTTCCTCACTTTCAGGAGAGGGTCTGGAAGTGACCCTCTTTTCCTGTTGGACATGAAAGAGAATGCCTGTAGCCCTGATAGCTCTTGACAGTCATCCTACGATGACGAGGAGAACCAGCCTTAGGCGGAAACCGACACTGTGGATGGAAGAACAGAGAGACGGAAAGAACCTGAATCCTTGATGATATCATTAGGTTGCTAGAACTACCTCTGTCCTACAGGTGGCCTGACCTGGACGTCCTGTGAGGGAAGCAGGATAGCCTGTTCTAGTTAAGCCAGTTTGTGTTTTATTGGCTCCTTTTTTCTAGCAAAAGACATGCTAATGGACTTAGTATGGATTTTTAAATCTTTATTTCACGGATGGGGAAACTGAAGCTCAGAGAGATCAAGTGAGTTGCTCAAGGTCACACAGCAAGCCAGGCTTTAATCCAGGGTTTGTCTGATTCCAGACTCATCTCACAGTGTGGTTTCCCCACAGTAGTAGCCGTCCTTCTGCTAGATATTTTTTGAGCACCATGACGCTGACTCCTCCTAACTACCCTGTGAAATAAGTGCTTTTATTATCCCCCCCTTTTTTAAAATTATTTGCTTTATTTTTTAATTTAATTAAATTAATTAATTAATTTATTTATGGCTCTGTTGGGTCTTCGTTTCTGTGCGAGGGCTTTCTCTAGTTGCGGCAAGCGGGGGCCACTCTTCATCGCGATGCGCGGGCCTCTCACTATCGCGGCCTCTCTTGTTGCGGAGCACAGGCTCCAGACACGCAGGCTCAGTAATTGTGGCTCACGGGCCTAGTCGCTCCGCGGCATGTGGTATCTTCCCAGACCAGGGCTCGAACCCGTGTCCCCTGCATTGGCAGGCAGATTCTCAACCACTGCACCACCGGGGAAGCCCCTATTATCCCCATTTTGCAGATCAGAAACATTCACAAGGGAGGGGAGGTTGTTTAGCAGAGAGGCTTTTGGATCTGAGGCTTTGCTTTCGGGTTTATGATTCAGAGCCAAGGGCAGATAATAGTCAAGTGGAAGGGGACAGGAGTGGGATTGGGGAGTAAGGAAATCCTGAAGGTTGCAAAATGCTAGGGTCTTATTTCAACCCTGCTGAGGTATTGAGGCAGGAGGTTTGGGAAATAGAACCCCAGAAACTCATTTGTCCTCTCAGGATTGGCTCTTAATTAATTTTAAATTTGGGTTAAAAAAATTCATGTAGGGAATACATCACCATTTTAGAAAAAAATTGGAAATATAGGCACATAGTAAGATAACATAATTTTAAAATCTTACCAATACTCCAGCTGTATAGTTGTTGAGAATTATGCTTAATCCCTTCATGCCTCTATTTCCTCTACATGGGGAGTCAGGAAAGCCTTTCTGAGGTTGTAGCATTTGAGCCAAGGCAGGAAGGATGAGATGGAGCCACCACTGGAAGAGTGTTCCTGGCAGAGGGAATGGCATATGCAAAGGCCCTGAGGTGGGAGTGAAGTTGGCTGACTGAAGGGATGGGACGATGGCCAGTGGGGTTCATGAGAAACAAGGGAAGGGGGAGTCGAAGGAGATGAGGTCAGGGAGGTAGACTAGAGTCAGATCACAAGAGGGGGAAATGGTTTTGGGGACAGGGAGCTGCTCATGTGCCCAAAACACAGATGATCAGCCAGTAATCCAAGCAGAAGTTTTATTAATTAGCATCAGGCTTCTGAGAGGAAGGGCAGGTGAGAGACACTACCAGTTAGTCGGTACATTTTTACCAAGTGTCTACTCTGTGCCAGGCCCTGCCTGGAGTTCTGGCTTCCAGGAACATTTGCTTTGAAGATCAGAAATTCAGGGGCAGCCAAGTCTATAAAGAGTCATTTTTCCAAAGAGGACAACTGACTGGCCAACAAATGGATGGCAAGAGCCTCAAGATCCCTCCAAAGCAGGCAATGCAGGTTAAAACATTTAGAGACATTTCACAGCTGTGGACTGGCAACAATTTGAAAATCAAAACCCAGCAAACTGTAGAGGAGTGGTTAACAGCTCAGGCTCTGGAACCAGCTTCCTCGGGTTGGTACCATGCTCTGCCATTCCTAGCTGGGTGATTTGGAACTAGTTACTTCACCTCTCTGTGCCTCCATTTCTCTATCTGTCGAATGGGGATGAGAATTGTCTTTAACTCAAAGGTTCTTAGGAGGATTACATGAGCTATTTCATGTTAAATGTTGAGAAAGGTGCTTGGCACAGACTTAGCGCCATATGTGATGGTGGTATTATTATTGGTGAGGAAGTGGGAAACAGAAACTTTCATACACAGCAGTTTGGCATTTGAAAGGCATGCACCCTGTGACCAGCAATCCCACTTCCAGGTATTCACTGTAGAGAAGCTCTCACACCTGTAAGGATGGATAGCTTCACCCATAATAGGCCAAAAGTGGTATCGACAGTATAGGTGTCAGCGGGTGAGTGGATATTATAAACTGTGACATATCCCCATAAAGGAATATCATTGAGCAGCAAAAATGAATAAACTAGATCTAAAGAGGTCTTAAAAATATAATGTCGAATGAAAAAAGAAACTTTCAGAAGTAAACTCTTAGTATGATAGCATTTATGTAAATATTAAAGTCACAAAACAACATTATATGTATAGTAATACCAGGGGTGATATTGAAATATGACCTGGGCACCAACCGATCAGAGCAGAGGCTGACCATGTGGACCCCAGCGGGTGGTCCAGAAGTGGCTTCTCCATGCTCACTAGCACCTCCCAGCCTCCCCACCCCTGTTCCGTCCATTCTATTGCTTATTAGCTCTGTGATGTCAGGCAAGTTGATTAATCTCTCTGGGCATCAGCTTTTTCATCTGTAACATGGGAACAATAGTTGCAAAAGCTAATACATACACAGTTCCCCATGTGCCAAACCCTCATTACAATCCTCATAGTAACTGTTTGTGGTAAATTCTATTATTACTCCCATTGTGTATAAATGGAAACTGAGGCATAGAGAGGCAGAGAAACTTATGGTCATGGTCCATAGAACTTAACCTATAGGATTATTGCAAATATATAGTAAATAATACATGTTAAGAGCTTAGGAAAAGGTTTAGCACTGAATAAGTGCTCAGTAAATATTAACAGTTATTTTTATGTCACTGCCCTGCTCAAAAGTCTTCAGTGGTTCACCATTGCCCTTAGGAGACAGTTTGAACTCCTCAACATGGGCTACAAGGTCATGGCCTTTTCCCTTCCCACCTCTCTATCTCATTCCCCTGTTTCCCCCTGTTCTCAATTCTCCAGTCAACTTTCCTTCTCTCAATTCCACCCATACCCCTCACCTTCCCTGCCACTGGGCCTTTGCACATCTTTTCCCTTGCCTGAAATGCTGTTTCCTCCTGCTCTTATTTTACCTGGTTAGCCTCTAAACACCTTCACAGTCATATACAGTGACACCTCTTTCAGGAGACCCTGTAGGAATCAGGTCCTCCTAGTCTGTGTTCTCATAACTTTAAAAAAATGTCCCTTAAGTAATGCTTATCCCTCCTGGAATTAACTCTTTAGTGTTGGTCTCCCCCTCTCAACAGTGAGCTCTTGGAAAGCAGGGAACTTCTCTGACTTTGTCACTGTTTGTGGCCTGTGGCAGGCATTACAGACTGGCTCACTCAACACTTGTCCCAATCCCCTTGTAATGTGGCTTCTTGTACTGTAACAGCTAGAAAGTGAAAAACTAGATTTCCCAGACTTCCTTGAAGCAGGAGTGATTCATGTGGTCCAGTTTCCCCTGGTAAGCCTTAGAGGCAAAAACAAGCTGTGGGGATGCCAAGTGGTAGAATCTTCTGGCAAGCACAACGGTGGAGATATCTGGTCCTTCTAGGGAATAGTAGTGGAGTTGTAGCTGCCAGCCCCTAGTTCCCTAAGTCCTGAGCAGGTGGCAGAGGCAGCAGAGATGTTTCTGTTGGAATAGTTCAGCAGTGAAGTTTTTTATTTCTCCTGGCTTTGATGCTCCTGGCTACAGTGGGGTTATTTAGCATCTGTGGTACCGCCTAATACCTTTAATAAATCCTTTGTTCCTTAAGCTGGCTCTAGTTGATTCTGTTGTTTGCAATTTAAAATGCCTTGTGCACGCACTCAATAAATTTCGGTTGAATGAATGATGACCTCTTAGGAACCTCCCTGTTCCCACTGCTTTTATCCCCAAGTGGTAACATCACAAGCCCTAGACGGTTACCTTTCTTTCAAAGATCAGGGACGGGAAGATGACGTGGAATGTCTTATCACTGGCAGGCCTTGTAGATGAAAGAGAGTCCTAGGGAGGAACTGGGGCTGTCTCCTAGGGCTGCCGGGGGAGCTGGCTGGGGCCTCGGAATGATTGGGCTTGGAGAAAGGATGTTGTGTGAGGGAGAGGGAGCGGGCAGGGTGGGTCACCGAGCTGTCCCGGGGCCATCGGGGCAGGGATTCTCTTATTGGGGCCCACCATATGTCAGTGCATGTACTGCTTTTCAGCTGAAAAGCATGTTAGAAAAATATAGTTATGAGCCAAAGATTTTCTAAGGAAGCTTAAACTGCATGTCAGCCAGAGCACTTTTGGCTGTGAGTGACAGAAAAACCGATCTTAGGAAATGCTTAGGTTGGGTTCCTGCAGAAGCAGATCTGAGACAAGGATTTGTGAGCAAGTAGTTCATTTGGGAGATGATTCTGGGAAGCGCTGGTGGAGGAAGTGGTAAGTGAGATGGGGAAGGGAAAGAAGCCAATATAAGGGGGGGGTCACTGAGCAGGTAGTCACTTTGGGCGACTGAGGCTCAGCCCCATCATGGGGCTCTGGGACACAGAGCAGAACACAATTCAGCACTGCCCACTCAGTGGGCAAGGGAGTCGGGGTATTTATCCACCGACTCCTGTCAGTCATTGGGGAGGGTGAACCCCCCCGCCCCAGCGTTCTCAGTCTGTTTGTACTAAATGCTCATGGGGGACAAAGCCCTCAGACAGAGAGCACAGGGGCTGGGAATTGGCAGCCATAAGGTCGTTGAGCATCAAAATAATGATTGCCAAGGGGGTATGGGCAGAGGATCAACATCATCTGCTACAGTGACTTAAGACAAAAAAAAAAAAAAAAAAGAACATTTGGCTCATGGAGAATAACATGTCCCAGGATATGCTGGCTTCACATACAGCTAAATTCAGGGGCTCATAAGTTATCAGGACTCAGTCTCTCTCTTACTCTCTCAATAGTGGCCACCTTTGAGCTTCAGGCTCTCTTCATACTGGTCTAGCTCAGCAGAAAGTAAACAATGCTTTCCCAATGACTCCAGAAAAAACCTGAGGGTTGACTCATTGGTCCACTTGGGGCCCATGCCTATCCCTGAACCAGTCCCTGTGGGCAGAGGGATGAGGTATTGATTGCCTGCTTCAGGGCATTTGTACTCCCTTGGAGCCAAGGATGGAATTAGCCCCATATGTTTCATATGGACAGGGAGTAAGGAAGGGGGCTCCCAGGGAAATCTGGGTGCTGTTACCAGAGGATGGGGAATTGGATACCGAGTAGATAAAACCAAGAGGACAGATGTAGTCCAAGCTCTCCATGTGTAGATGAGAACCAGCACCCCAGATAGGGGAAGGGACTTGCCCAAGGTAATTCAGTTAGACAACAGCAACCTAGCTTCCTGTCTTAACCCAGCATCTTTCCACCAGGAGCCGGTGGCCTCTCAGTAAATCGGGTTGGTTTATCCAGTGCAAACCCTTTATATCCTCCCATCCTAGCTTCTTCTCTCGATCCATGAGAGCCGTGTGTGACTCTAATACATATCTTCCTGCTTTTATTAAATAAATATTTAATCCTCCATTTCCCAGGCAGAGAAACTGAGCGTTTTTAAAAAATAGTGTTAATTCAGCGGTTAGCAAGCTTTTTCTGTAAAGGGTCAAATAGTAAATCTTTTAGACTTTGTAGGCCACTTAAGTCCTCTGTTGCATATTCCTTTCCTCCCCCTCTTTTTTCTTGTCTACCTATTCCTTCTCATTTCTTCAGCCCTTTAAAAATGTTAAAACCATTTTCAGCTGCAAGGGCCAACAGGCCACAGTTTGCCAATTCCCAGTATAATGAAAGAACATAAGACTTGGTGTCCCAGAGGGTGGACTCTGGTGCTGATTTAGAGCAAATCCCTTCGGCTCTGAGCCTCAGCCCCTCAGCCATGAAGGAGAGACCATACTTCCTCTCTCTTGATGCTGATCTAAGAAATAAAGATTATGAACATAAGGTACTATATATTAAAGTACAAACTAGAGACCCCAAATAACCATGGCTTAACAAGGGAAAAGTTGTTTTTGTAATTGAGATAAAATACACATAACGCAAAATTCACCGTTTTAACCACTTAAAAATGTATACTTCAGTGAAGAGAGCAGTTTTTAATTTCTTTTTTAAATCTACCTTGGATCTGAGGGGGTATGAGTGCTCCAGGGCCAGGATGGCGCCATGGAGTGGGGGCCTAGGCTCCTACCTTGTTGCTCCTCCATCCCTAGAGGGGCATCCTTGTCCACATGGTCCAAGAAGGCTCCCCAACACCATGTCTGTCATTTCAGCCAGCTGGAAGGGAACAGTGAGGGGAAGAACATTGCCCATTCCTTGTGAAGGCCAGGACCCAGAAGTGGGTCCAGGGGATATGTAGGGGAGGAGCTTTCCATTAGCTACAACTTAGTTGCATGACTCCACCTTGCTGCGAAGAAGCCTGGGATATGTGGTAAAGCTGTGGGAAGCTGTGTGTCCAGCTAAGAATCGGGTGTTCTCTTACTAGGAAAGAGGGGCAGGAACAGATATTGGGGGGAATCATTCATAATCTTTGCCCAAAGCATCTGGCTCAGAGAGGCCCTACAAAAGATAACTGCTATTGTTGTTGCCTCTTCTTTGAAAAACTCTGTAGGTGTATTTGAAAGATATACATAAATACTGGATACTGATACCACCCTGCATTGGATTTTGGAATCAGTACAGTAGGGTTTAAGTCTCTATTTTCATGCCTTCCTAGGCTATGTGATCTCTCCGAATCCTGTTTTCATCAGTCAAGCAGGGATAAAGGCATATTATTCATGCAGGGGCTGGGAAAATCAATGGACGTAAAGGTCATGCACAATGTCCAGCCCAAAGGGGGTGCTCAGTAAAGGGTCATTTTATTGATAAGAAATGTGTATGATAGGTAAGAACATGAGCTCAGAGATCAAGCAGACCTGGGTTCAAATGTAGACTCTTCTACTTCCTAGCTGGGCAAACTATTTAACCTGGCTGTGCCTCAGTGCCCTCATCTGTGAAATGGGAGCAGTAACAGCTCCAGCCCACTAGATGTGTTTCAGGCTCCAAGGAATTGCTGGCACATTGAAACCAGCAGCAAGGTGAGTTATTATTAGGTCCCCTTTCCCAGTCTGAGCTTGTGGAGGAAGAGGCAGGGTCAAAAAGCTGATGCTGCAAGCTTAATGTTGTGCAAAGAAGTCATACATGAAAGAATTAATGCTGTATTGTGCCAACACACGAAGTTCAAAACAGGTAAAAATAACCATTGGTGTTGGAAATCAGGGTAATGGTTACCATTCAGGGTGTCAATAGAGGCTGGAAGGAGGCTTCTAGGGGACTGGAAAAGTTCTGTTCCTTGGTCTGGGGGCTAGTTACCCTGGTGTGTTGCCTCTGTGAAAATGTATTGAGCTGTCACTTGTGTATGTGCACTTTTCTGTATGTATGTTACACTTCAATAAAAATTTCCCTCCAAAAAATAGTTGTAGTCTATTAGAAAGCCGGCAGTGGCTGAGGGCCGAGGGGCACAGGTCGGGGCATGCTTCCTCGTCAGCCACCACAGTTTCTGTTTCAGCTCGAGGTACAGGCATCAGCTTCCCCTCCAAATGCTCAGCTTGGCGTCTACCACTGGAGCCTCTGGCCACAAAGTTCCCCTTACCCTGTGATGTGGCCTGATTACCACATCCGGGTCCAGTCTGGTGCCAGCCAGCCTGACTGCCCATGTTATCAGCTCCTGGACCGTGGGAGAGACTTGTTTAGACAGGGGAACTTCCATAAGTCACCGGAACAGCAGCCTCATTTCATTGATCTTACAGCTGGGACTAGTGCTGTTCAGTCTTCATTTCATTAACCCAGACACTGTGTATGCAGCTCTCGACAAGGTTTGTGGTTGGTACAAAGATGTTTCATTCATTCATACAATAAATATTAATTAAGCACCTATGAGGCACTGTGCTGGGTACTGGGGATGCCTCTGCGTAGAAAGCAGACATGGTCCCTGCTTTCCTGGAGCTGACTTATTAGTGGAGGGAGATAGACAATAAATAAACAAATAAATATATAGTATGTTAGATGGTGATGGACGCTATGGAGAAAAATTAAGCAGAGATGGAGACACAGAGTGTAAGACAAGTTTGGGGGCGGGGTTTGCAATTTTTAACAGTGTTCAGGGAATGCCTCCCTGAGAAGGTGACGTTTAAGCAAAGACTTGAAGAAGAGGGAGTGGGCTAGGTGAGGATGTAAGGAAAGAACGTTCCAGCCAGAAAGGAGAGTAGGGCGCTGAGGTCAGAGAAATTGCAGGGAACCAGATCCCCTGCCTTGGGGGTCAGGGTAAGGATTTTGACTTTTACTCTAAGTGAGAAGGAAGCCATGGGGGGATATGAGCAGAGAAGGGACATGATCTGATTCTACCTTAATGCTGGCTGCTGTTTTGAGAGTAAGTTATTGAGAAAAAAGGTGAAAGCAAGGAGACCAGTGAGGAGGCTGCTGCAATAATCTGGGTGAGAGATGATAGTAGCTTGGCCAGAGATGGTATCAACAGAGGAGTATGGATGCTGGATGTATTTTGAAAGTAGTGCCAAAAAAATTGCTGATGATTGAATGAAGGGGGCGGTGAGAGGCAGAAAGGAATCCAAGATGGAGCTCACATTTTTGGCCTGAGCAAATAGAGAGATGAAGGAGACATTAACTAAGATGGTTAGAAACATGATGGGGCAGTTTGGGTGGGGAGAAAGTCAGGAGCTGGATTTGGGGCATATCCATTTTGAGATGGCTGTCAGATCTCTAAGTGGATATGTGGAAGGGGCAGGTAGAGATCTGGCCCTCAGGTTCAGGACAGAGGTCTGGGCTGAAGCCATCCATTCAGGGAAGTCAGTGTTTAGATAGTATTTCAAGGCAGGAGATTAGATTGGAGAAGGTATCCGAGGACTAAGCTGTGGGGCACATCCAACACCATCAAGGTCAGAGAGACAGGGAGAAAACCAGCAAAGGAATTGAGCAGGAGCAACCATCATTAAAATAAAATTGATTCACCATTATTAAAATAATAACTACCCTTGGAAAAGATTGTATCAAGGTGGAATGCACTCCAAGATAAATTTTTACAAAAAAACAAACAAATCCAAAGTGCAGAAATGTATATACTTACGTGAGTAAAAATATATATAGTATTTTAAAACCATCATAGATTGGTTTAGGCAAAAATCATCAATGAATGCTAATCTGAGGGCTTGGAGAAATTTATGAGGAACAAAATATTTCGTTGGTCTTCACTTGTCCCCCCAGTAGATTCCTTATTAGTTTCAAGGAGGACTAGTATACCTTCACCAGGAAATCAAAATCGACATCAGCAAGGAGGGGCAGGTGGACATCATGTTTCTCCAAATGTGATCCCCTGAGAAAGCTACAACATCACTTAAGCCATATTTCAGCCAGGGATGCATAACTTAAATCACACTGGGGCAGACTGTATTTTCCAAAGATGGTCACACCAATATGTGTCCCATCTCAAATACTTTTCTAATGAAGTGACATCAACATGTCTTGTCTAGAGGTGGAGTCCAGGTTCCTTGGCCTTGATCCTGGGCAGAACATTGTAACTTCTTCAACTAATAGAATTCAGTGAAGGTGCCATTACTTGACCTCCAAGCCTAGGTCATAAAAGGCAATATGGCTTCCTCCATTCTCTCTGTCTCTCACTTGGATGCTTGCCCTTCTGTCCCAGCCAGCATATTGTGAGGAAGCTCAGGGCACATGGAGAGGCCTGGTATAGGTGTTCTAACCAACAGCCCCAGCTAAACCCCAGCCAGCAGCCAGCATCAACTGCCAGATATAGGAATGAATGAGCCTTCAGATAATTCCAACCCCTAACCTTTGAGTGTTCCAGCTGAGGGCCCGGATGTAAGTCTTCTTTACTACCCCCTTTCTGAATTTCCGTCCTTTCAGAATTTGGGGTAATCTGTTACACAACAATGTTAAGAGAACAAATCTCAAGTGAGGAACATTCTATGCAAAAACTGGCCTGCTTTCTTCAAAAGTGTTAATGTCATAAAAGACAAAGAAAAGCTAAGGAATCATTCCAAATGAAAGAAAACTAAAGAGACATAATAACTAAATGCAAAACATGGTCTTGAACTGGATCCTGTACTTGAGGGGAAAAAAAAGTGCTGTAAAGGATGTTATTGTAACAACTGACAAAATTGGAATATGGGTGGTAGATTAAAGTATTATATTAAGGTAAATTTCGTGAATTTGGTAACCGTGCTTAGTTACACAAAATAATATCCTGTTCTTAGGAAAGATATGTTGAAATATTAAGGGGTACATGGAGCATGATGTTTGTAATCTATTCTCAAATGGTTTCAAAAAATAAATATTAGTAATCCATAAATATATTCACATGAAGAAAGAGAAAATGATAAAACAAATGTGGCAAAATATTAAAAATTGGTGAATCTGGGTAAAGGGCGTACTGGAATTCTCTGAATTATTCTTACAGCATTTCTATAAATTTGAAACTGTCTCGCAACCTGTAATTGTGGTTGCGTCTGGGGTGGAAAAAGGAACATGGAGGAAGGAGCCCCACTTTTTCACCCTTGCGTAGTTTTTGGAAGTATTACCTGGTTAAATAAATAACTAAAAAGTGAAAAGTAACTAAAGTTCATTTATTAGACACATGTTCTAGGCACTGTGTTACTACTTACATGCTCCAGACCATTCTCATTTATTCCTCTCAACTATGCCCATTGCACAGAGGAGAAAACTTAGTCTCCAAGAAGGGAGGTGATTCACCCAAGGCAGAACTCAGAACCAGGAGTTAACCCAGGTCAGTCTCATCTCAGAGGCGTCAGTTGGGCAGGATCTTCATTGTTTAAAGGAAGAAAAAAAAAGCATCTGGCTCTTACTGTGTGGGTGTGGATTGTCCATTGTGAAGATTAATAAGGGGTGTAGCCATTTGACCAATTAGTCATTCAACAAACATTTATTGAAAAATCTTTATTGGGCTCAAAGGCAGATTGACTATGATTTACGAGTACTGGGCGGTATTAGGAGTTCTAGAGTGTTCTGGGGTGAGTGAGGGGCAGCCAGGGTACAATCGGGAAGTATTTCTGTGTAAACTGCCTGAAGAGATTCCAGAGGAAGGGGTCTTGACTCTCCAAGTATCCAATAATTTGAGGTGAGTTATATTTTTTCCTTGTCAATAAATACTTTCTTACCTATTTCATATTTATAGTTTGTGTTCTTTTTCTAAAATTGCATGAACTTCAAAACCCATAACCACTAAGAATCGAAGAGCGATCTCACAGTCTCGGGGGGTTGAGCAGTTACAACACAGTGGCAGGTACACTGCTGGGGGAAGTAGAGGTACCATAAGTAGCCCTGATCCAGTCACTCAGAAGTACCCAGGCTGTCCTTCCCATTTCCTCACAGTTGCCCCCAAACTCCTGTTTGACCAGCAATTGATATTTTTATCATCTACTTTCTTGCTGTCCCAAAAGTGACACGGGTAACTGGTGATGGCTCTGTAGCACGTGTGTGATAGTATCAGATAATATACTGAATACTTGTCTGCTAGGCACCCCCCAGTCTGAATTTACTGAATTCATCTCATTTAAGCCTCAGAATAGTCCTATGAGGTACACACTATTATTATCTCCATTTTACAGACGAAGACATTGAGGCATGGAAAGGTTAAGTACTTTGCCCAGGTCACAGTGGCATGTGGAGGAAACAGGAATCAAACTTGGGCAGTGTAGTGTTGCCCAATACTGTGGGCATCTGCGGCTCATACCCGCCCAGAATCCCAACTTTCCTTTGGGGATTCACCCACTTCCACTTTGGACCATGTGGTTTGGGTGAAGCTGACCATGCCCCTTGGCTCTGGGGTAGGTCATGTCATCAGTCCTGGCCCATCAAAGCTAGCCATGGAGATTAATTCAAAGGCGACCCCAGCCAGGTCAATGGGAACCCTCCCTCAAAACCTTTATTAAAACTAGGTGAAAAAAAGTACTCCCCAGGGTGGCAGGGATGGTAAGAGAGAAGCAGCCTAGAGCTACTGAGATCTTCTTTGTCACCTGCTTGAGAAGGAAGGCAATACAGGCAAATCTGAGCATGACAAAGCCCCACTGACATTGCTTGAGTCCTGGATCCAGCCATACCTGAAATGCCTGTGGGCTTTTCCATTAAGTGAGCTAATATATTCTGTCCCCCTCCCCCATTTTGTTGGCTCAGTTAAGCACATAGTAGGAGCAGATGTTCAAACAGCAGTTGTGGTTGCTGTCATAGTCACAGGTCCATCCCCTTCTTGTTTAAAACTTTCTTTAACAGCTTTATTGAGATATAATTCACATACCACATAATTCACCCATTTATGGTGTCCAATTCAATGGTTTTTAATATATTCAGAGCCATGCTGCCATCTCCATAATTTTAGAATATTTTTATCACCCTAAAAAGAAATCTCATATCCATTATTAGTCACTACCCATTTCCCTCCAATCCCCCCACACCACCCCAGACCTAGGCAACCACTAATCTAACTTCTGTTTCTATACATTTTCCTATTCTGGACATTTCATATAAACGAAATCATATACTATGTGCTCCTTTGGGTCTTTCCCTTAGCACATTTTCAGGGTTCATCCATGCTGTAGCATGTGCCATTAGTTCATTCCTTTTTATTGCTGAGTAAGATTCCCTTGTAAGGGTATATCACATTTTTTTTAAATATCTTTATTGGAGTATAATTGCTTTATAATGGTGTGTTAGTTTCTGCTGTATAACAAAGTGAATCAGCTATACATATACATATATCCCCATATCTCTTCTCTCTTGTGTCTCCCTCCCTCCCATCCTCCCAATCCCACCCCTCTAGGTGGTCACAAAGCACTGAGCTGATCTCCCTGTGCTACGTGGCTACTTCCCACTAGCTATCTATTTTACGTTTGGTAGTGTATATATGTCCATGCCACTCTCTCACTTCGTCCCAGCTTACCCTTCCCCCTCCCTGTGTCCTCAAGTCCATTCTCTAATAGGTCTGTGTCTTTATTCCCGTCCTGCCCCTAGGTTCTTCATGACCATTTTTTTTTTTTAGATTCCATATATAGGTGTTAGCATATGGTATTTGTTTTTCTCTTTCTGACTTACTTCACTCTGTATGACAGACTCTAGGTCCATCCACCTCACTACAAATAACTCAATTTCGTTTCTTTTTATGGCCGAGTAATATTCCATTGTATATATGTGCCACATCTTCTATATCCATTCGTCTGTTGATGGGCATTTAGGTTGCTTCCATGTCCTGGCTATTGTAAATAGAGCTGCAATGAACATTGTGGTACATGACTCTTTTTGAATTATGGTTTTCTCAGGGTATATGCCCAGTAGTGGGATTGCTGGGTTGTATGGTAGTTCTATTTTTAGTTTTTTAAGGAACCTCCATACTGTTCTCCATAGTGGCTGTATCAATTTACATTCCCACCAACAGTGCAAGAGGGTTCTCTTTTCTCCACACCCTCTCCAGCCTTTGTTGTTTGTAGATTTTTTTGATGATGGCCATTCTGACTGGTGTGAGGTGATATCTCATTGTAGTTTTGATTTGCATTTCTCTAATGATTAATGATGTTGAGCATTCTTTCATGTGTTTGTTGGCAATCTGTATATCTTCTTTGGAGAAATGTCTGTTTAGGTCTTCTGCCCATTTTTGGATTGGGTTGTTTGTTTTTTTGATATTGAGTTGCATGAGCTACTTGTAAATTTTGGAGATTAATCCTTTGTCAGTTTCTTCATTTGCAAATATTTTCTCCCATTCTGAGGGTTGTCATTTCGTCTTGTTTATGGTTTCCTTTGCTGTGCAAAAGCTTTTAAGTTTCATTAGGTCCCATTTGTTTATTTTTGTTTTTATTTCCATTTCTCTAGGTGGTGGGTCAAAAAGGACCTTGCTGTGATTTATGTCATAGAGTGTTCTGCCTATGTTTTCCTCTAAGAGTTTTATAGTGTCTGGCCTTACATTTAGATCTTTAATCCATTTTGAGTTTATTTTTGTGTATGGTGTTAGGGAGTGTTCTAATTTCATTCTTTTACATGTAGCTGTCCAGTTTTCCCAGCACCACTTATTGAAGAGGCTGTCTTTTCTCCATTGTATATTCTTGCCTCCTTTACTAAAAATAAGGTGACCATACGTGCGTGGGTTTATCTCTGGGCTTTCTATCCTGTTCCATTGATCTATATTTCTGTTTTTGTGCCAGTACCATACTGTCTTGATTACTGTAGCTTTGTAGTATAGTCTGAAGCCAGGGAGCCTAATTCCTCCAGCTCCGTTTTTCTTTCTCAAGATTGCTTTGACTGTTCAGGGTCTTTTGTGTT
Organism: Balaenoptera borealis; assembly: GCF_965194805.1. NCBI lineage: Eukaryota > Metazoa > Chordata > Mammalia > Artiodactyla > Balaenopteridae > Balaenoptera > Balaenoptera borealis. The sequence goes on from NC_138872.1 coordinate 11,909,064, forward strand.
TCCATACAAATTGTGAAATTTTTTGTTCTAGTTCTGTGAAAAAGGTATATCACATTTTATTTATCCATTTATCAGTTGTTGAGCATTTGGGTTGCTTCTACTCTTGGCTATAATAATAATGCTGCTATGAACCTATGTGTACACGTTTTTGTGTGGGTGTATGTTTTCCGTTCTTGGGCATATTCCTGGGAGTGGAATGGCTGGGTGATATGGTAATGCTATGTTTAACCTTTATTATTATTAGTTTTTATTGGAGTATAGTTGCTTTACAATGTTGTGTTAGTTTCTGCTGTACAGCAAAAAGAATCAGTTATACATGTACATATAGCCACTCTTTTTTAGTTTCCCTTCCCATTTAGGTCACCACAGAGCACTGAGTAGAGTTCCCTGTGCTATACAGTAGGTTCTCATTAGTTATCCATTTTACATAAGGTAGTGTATATATGTCAATCCCAATCTCCCAACTCATCCCATCCCCCTTCCCCCCCCTTGGTAACCATAAATTTGTTTTCTACATTTGTGACTCTGTTTCTGCTTTGCAAATAAGTTCATCTGTGCCATTTTTGTAGATTCCACATATAAGCGATATTATACAATATTTGTCTTTCTCTTTCTGACTTACTTCACTCTGTATGACAATCTCTAGGTCCATCCGTGTCGCTGCAAATGGCATTACTTCCTTCTTTTTATATGTTTAACATTTTGAGGAACTGCCAAACTGTTTTTTGAAAGTGGCTGTACCATTTAACATTCCCACCAGCAATGTATGAGCCCCCCTCCCCCACCTTACTTTTGCTGTGTAACTCTGGCAAGTTGTTTCAATTCTCTGGGCCTCAGTTTTCCATATTTGAAATGGGGACACACCATTGTGAGGATTAAAAAGAGATCATGCATATGAGATTTAGGGCAAATCTCTTAAGTTCTGGGCCTCAGTTCTCATCTGTGAAATGGGGATAGCAAAAGCATTTCCTTCATAGGGTTTTTCTGAGGAGGAAAGGAGACAGCTGCTAGAGAACAGGACACAATCAATAAAAGGTGGCTGTACCCCTAGTTACAATGTGATTCCCTCTTTCCAGTTGAGCAAAACTCGCCTGCACATCTGTGTGCTATGCACTGGACTGTGTATGTATCAATGCTCCCTTGATTTTCTTTCTTTCTTTTTTTTAAAATTAATTAATTAATTAATTTGTTTGTTTTTATTTTTGGCTGTGTTGGGTCTTCGTTGCTGCGCGCGGGCTTTCTCTAGTTGAGGCGAGCAGGGGCTACTCTTCGTTGCGGTGCGTGGGCTTCTCATTGCGGTGGCTTCTCTTGTTGAGCAGCACGGGCTCTAGGCACGCGGGCTTCAGTAGTTTTGGCACGCGAGCTCAGTAGTTGTGACGCATGGGCTTAGTTGCTCCGCGGCATGTGGGATATTCCCGGGCCAGGGCTTGAACCCGTTTTCCCTGCACTGGCAGGTGGATTCTTAACCACTGAGCCACCAGGGAAGCCTCTCCCTTGATTTTCCAGTTGGAATTCCTTTGCCTTGTGCAACCCTGGAAGATCTGTGGTCTAATCGTTGATAATTGGCTGACATTACGGAACCCACAGAGTGTTTCAGTGGGGTGACATGATCTGCTGATGAATGACACATCCCCTTAGATATAGAAGCTGCCAAGCTTGAAGCAGGAAAGTGTGAAAACCCCATGACTGAGTCATGATCCCTGGAGTGGGATGGGGGTGGGGAGGTGGGGGAAGGAGTGGGAGGGGGCTGGATAAAATCTCAGTTCCCTAAAGGCATCCGGCCTTTCTCTCTGATCTCATCTCTTCCTCTCCCTCCTCCTACAGTAGCCATCAGTCAGAGTAAATCCCTCACATTTTCTGGAACAAGCAGTACTCTCCAGACCTTCGCGCATGCTGTTCCCTCTGCCAGGAGCACCCTTTCTGCTCCTTACCTCCCCGTCACCTCTCATAGTCCAGTTCATCCTTGGGTTTTCAGATTAGAGGTCAACTTCTCCAGGAAGCTTTCTGCAGTGGGGATCTTTTATCTTGCCTATGCAACGTTTGTTTCCTCTGGATCAGAAAACAGCATCTCAATTTTCCTTTGGGGAGCCACTACCTCCCCAGCTCTTATCCATGGGGTTCAGATATGGGCCCCTGGCTCTGCGGGTGAGCCTGGCCAATGAGCATATCCCATTCCCCTGGCCACAGTGATTGGCTCCTGGATGGGCATGTCATTCCAGTGAGGCCAATGAGACTCACTGGAGTTTTGTTGGAATTGTTGGGAGAGAGGATCTCACTTCCCACTGGGGTTGCCAGTTACAAGAATTAAGCAAGCTTGGAGTTGCTTCTGGCCATCTTTGGCACCATGTGCAGAAAGCCTGTCTGAAAGCAAATCCAAAACAGAGGAAAGCAGAGCTGAAAGGTGGAGAAAGAGATGAAAGAAGAGACAGAGACATATATTTTTTGACATTGTTTGAGTCCCTGGAGTCATGCCTCAAGGCAGTTTTACATCTTGATTTCTTATAACTCAGTAAGTCATCCTCTCCCACTTTTATTTCACTAGTTTGGTGGGTATTCTTTCACTTGCAACATAAATACACCTGACTAATACTCCCTGATTCCATACACACCCTTGAGCTGGGATGGATACCCTTTCTGGGCTCTCCCACAGCTCCGTTTCTTCCATTTTCATTGCATTTAATAGATTGTATTATAATGATCTCTTTGTTCGGTTGTATCCCCCACGAGACTCAAGGAGCAGTTGTGCCTTGTTTACTGCGGTATCTCTAGCACCTAGCCACACCCAGCACATAATAGCACCTCAATAGATTAAATTTTCATTCCTTTTTAAAAAATTACAGACTAATTCATAGTAGCATATATATACATACACAAAATGATTCTATAATTTTCTATGGGTCTGTATGGAAATGCACAAAAGAAGTTTGGAAAGCTACCACCCATGCATCATGGTGTAAGTTACCTTGCATCATGGTGGTCACAGGGAGAATGTACTTATGTATCACTCATTATTAAAAATTAACTAAAAATGAAGCTTAAACAAAAGCGGCACAGGCTCTTTGTAATAACGAATGCAAACAATTCAAAAGTGTATAGTTAAAAGCGAGAGTTACCTAGCCTCTCCCAATTAATATTTGTTGAATGCAGGAATAAATGTCACAACTATAAATAGTTGATGAATGAATGATTAAATAAGAAAACATTTCCTTCCAGAGAGACCTCAATTCAAGGTGACCTCCCTGCCACCGCCCCCTGCCCAGCCCCTAAGAGGCCAGCTGGTTTCCCTGAAAGTCTGGGCCTTGGGCCAAGGTTTTATTTCTTTCTGGACTGGGCCCCTGTCTGGGAGTCCTTTTTCCCCGGAGCCTTGTAGAATGACTCACAGGGTTTTTTGTGGACAGAGTCCCCTAGTGACCAGAGGGTCACCTCCTATTCTTCAAGCAGGTGGGTTCTGTGTAGACTTCCCAGGGACTGGGTTGGTGAAGGACAGGGGGTTCCTGAGTAACTGTGTGACCAGTGGCTGAATGCTGTTCCCTAGGAAACAGCCACCAGTAGACAGTCCCCAGTTGTAACAGGCTGTGTGGAGAGACTGACGGCTCAGGCAGTGGGCCCGAGGTCCAGTCCTGCCAGCTGACTTGTGGTGGGCCCTTTCCCGTCCATTAAGTGAGGGAGGTATGCGGTGGACACTGGTGGTGCCCAGCTAATAACAGTCCTGCGGCCTTCTTTCCTGCTCGCAGACCCTCAGTGCGGGCGGTGGGGGAAGGGACTGGATTGCCATGTGTTTAAGGGGAAGGTTGGGCCTCTCCCCGTCCCCAATCCCCAATGTTTCTGTGTCCAAGTGAGTGTGCACACACACGTGTATCTTCGTGTACACACACACACACACGCACACACACGAATCTTAAATAGTCCAAGAGAATCACTTTAAGGCCGTAACATCCACTTGCTAGTAATGGGTTTAGCGTGTCATAACACCTTCGGTGTGGTTTTGGACAAGTCACTTATTCTCTTTGTGCCTCAGTTTCTTCTTTAAAATGGGAAGAGTTCTTACTTTCCAATGTTTGTTGTGGGCCTTAAAATTAAGCCAGCTAAAGGACCCAACGTCCAGCAGGAGTTAGAGTAACAGTTCTTAGACAAACACTGTTGGCTTAATTCCCCGTTTGAGGACTTTTTGTTCTTTTCGTAGGTGACAGCTAGTGACAATGACTTTATTAACTCCATTTGCTAGTCCTACTTGGAATATGTATGAATTATTATGTTAAAGGCGCATTTTGTTCAATGAGCAAGGTGATCTCATAACATTGGCGGTGCATATGAGGAGAAATCTCTAAGGACAGAGGATGTAGGCGGTGAAATATGGAGATTTACTTGTGTCTGGAAATTGCTGATGTCTGGAAAGCCATCCTGTGGGAAATACGGAACGCTGGCCCCTTCTCTACAGGTCCAGATGCAGTGGGGCCTCTGTTAACAAGAATTTTATCAGTTGAAGAATTTGGGAAACCGTGGTTTTAGAGTTTCATTCTAATCCCTGATTTTGCCCTGTACCATCTGGGCAAGTCATCCTATTTCCATAAGCCCTGGATTCCTCATCTGTAAAATGGTAATGATATAACCAACCTCAGTGGTTTGTAGTAAGAGTTAACAGTGGTTCCCAGCTGGGGGTGATTTTGTCCCCCAGAGGACATGTGGCTGTCTAGAGACATTTTTGGTTGTCATAACTGGATTGGTGAAAGGAGGGTGCCACTGGCATCTAGTGGGTAGAGGCCAGGGGTGCTGCTAAACGTCCTACAGTGCACAGTATAGCCTCCGCTACAGATAATTATCTGGTCCCAAATGTCAACAGTGCTGAGGCTGAGAAGCTCCAGGTTAAGTGTGTTAATGGGTCTACAGAGGGTGTAGGCCAAGAAGACTTTTTTAATTGCCTTAGAACAAACAAAGCTGCCCATAACATAAAGGCCTTCCCCCAGTCCGGTAAAGCAGAGTTAAGTGCGGGGTGTAGATAAGGTTGGAGAGCCAGAGAGAGCTCCACTGTTCCGTGTGAGCTGTGGTGGGGAGAGTGGCAGCAGTGCCAGAATCTCTGTGTGTGACCCACTGGGAGAAGCCAACTGGCTGCCAGAGGTTGCCAGGGCCTTTACTCCAAGCTGCATTGTGTGACAAGTTGGAGGTTTTTACATAGATGGTATCTACAGCTCAATGAATGTGACTCTGTTTTCTAAAGTTGCTTGTTGTTACATTTTATATAATATTAAGAAAATATCAATGGTCCATATCAGTGGTTCTCAACCAGGAGTGACTTTTGTCTCCTGGGGGCCTTTGGCAATGTCTGGAGACAATTCTGATTGTCACAACAGTGGAGGAGGCTGCTGGCATGTAGTGGGCAGAAGCCAGGGGTGCTGCTAAACATCCTGCAGCACAGGGGTCAGTCCCTTCCTCCCTGCAAAGAATTATTTGGCCCCAAATGTCAATAGTGTGGATATTGAGAAACGCTGGGTTATATCAGGATGTTGTTGTTATTGTGTACTGGGGTCTAAAAGCCACCCCAGCTGTCAGAGGATGGGGGAGGGGCAGGTTTGATGGAGTGGAAATGATAAATTCTGTTTGGACAGGTCAGGTAGTTCCTGAGATCATTTGGGAGCCAGAGGGGGACCCTAGGGGGTATTTCACAGAGCGCTTCTTGAGTGTTTCTTTTACATGCCATGTCCTCTGCCCTCTGCTGACCACAGGGACATCTTAGAGAGAGTTCATCTCGGCTCTGGAGAAATGTCTGGTCAGTTGAATGACAGGCACTAAGGATTTTGAGGGTACAGAAGGAAGAGCCCTGGGCTGGGAGTTCAAGTCCTGACTTTGTTTCAGTGAGACCAGCAAGAGCCTCTCTCCTGTCGAGCTCTGCAAGCCCTGGACTCTCAGGGGCTGAGATGATAGGGAAACAAGATGGCGGGGACACGGGGAACTTGGGAGCAGGACTGGCACCCCTGGGGTTCCCAGGAGACAGGACACAGTTGAGGGCCAAGGAGGTCCAATAGTAAGGACTAAGTGTAAGCAGATGCAGGGCAGGGCAGAGGCCTGGCCACCTTTTAGCCAGAGAGGAAGTGATGAAGGGAAAGAGAAGGTTGTCAGGGGGAGGAGACGGTGCAGAGGATACACCTCTCGAACTGGAGTTAGGGTCTCAAGTCACATAGGGGTGGCTGCAGTTCCTGAAGTGGCTTTTAACACTGTGTCCCCAGAACCCCCTTAGTCCTAGGCAAACTGGGACAGTTGGGCACCCTGCTCAAACTGCCCATTCCCACTCCTCCTTCCTTTTGCCTTCCTCTACTAGAGAAGCCAGGAAGCTAAATATTTCATTTTCCTAGCCACATTCTGGCCAGCGGAGACCATGAGACACAGTTCAGGCCAAGCAGAAGTAAGCTGAAGTCCACTCGGAAGGCTTTCCTTCTGGAAAATAAAGACAAAGCCTTGCCAGGACAGGACGTTTGGACTTTCTGTTTCTTTTAGTAGCAAAATCCCTGAATTTTAGCTGGGTGGCCAAAGACTGCATTTCCCAGAACTCCTTGCAGATAGGAATGTCTGTGTGACTATGTCCTGGCCAATGGGATGTGAACAAAAGTGACACGCACAAACTCTGCTGAAGTTCCAGCATTCACTCTGATTGGACTAATTTAGGTCATGGCCTATCTCAGAACCAATCACTGTCACTCAAGGGAGGTAATGCTTTGATTGTCCAGGTCTGGTCACTTGTCTGTTGGGGTAGGGACAGTCTCACCTGAACCTCAGGGACTAGACATGGGGGAGGGGAAATTCCCCAAAGAAATACTGGGTGCTGTGAGCAAACGATAGGGGGATGAATGCTGGACAGGCAAGAGGAATTGTTTTCTGTGTAGAATTCCTGTTCTAGGACATATATCTCCCCTACGTGCTCAGGGGCTCTGGACTTCTTGGCACTCTTGTGGGTCCAAGCTGCCTTTTTGTCCAGATAACAAAAGGAGAACTAAGGCACTGACTTAGGAGACCATCAAAACCAAGAAGCAGACTTTGTGGATTGCTTTATTCCCCTTCTTCCTTGCCAACGGAACCTAATTTTGTTGTTGAAGAGCAACATGCCGGGTCCAGAGAATGAATTCTGATTGGTCTAAGCCAGCCATAGCAATCCTGTCTCCCTTTGTCTTAGTCTTGGGGTAAACTTGGGACCCAGTCCTGGCCAATGAGGCAGCAGGGAAAGTCTGCCGGGGGCTTCTGGGAAGGATTTTCCTTCTTGTTAAAAGAAAGAGAAGTTTTCTCCCCCAACCCCTTTTCTTTCACAGATATCTTCTTATAGCCTTTGGATGTTGTTGTGACATTTGGAGCTGTAGCAGTCATTCTGAGACCATGAGGGAAAGACCAAGGGAATCCTCCAGAAGCTGACTCACTGCCCTAATACTGAGATGCTGAACTATCCAACCCTGAAACATTCCACCTGTTGGTTTATTGTTACCTGAGATTAAAAATGTCCTCATCATGTAAGGCCCTCTTAACTGAGTATACAGTTATCTTCAGCCCAAAGCACCCCAGTGGATTTACCTCCAGCCTATAAATTTTAAGGCAAGGAGGCTGCCACTTCTCAGAGATTATTTGGTTCTAAAGCTGGTCAGGCCTCTCCTACTTTGCTCTCTGAATGTTCTATTATGAAGCTCTTGCATGTGATAAACATTAATTATTCAGGCTTCCCTGGTGGCTCAGTGGTTAAGAATCTGCCTGCCAATGCAGGGGACACGGGTTCAAGCCCTGGTCCGGGAAGATCCCACATGCTGTGGAGCAACAAAGCCCATGCAGCACAACTACTGAGCCTGCACTCTACAGCCTGTGAGCCACAACTACTGAGCCCATGTGCCACAACTACTGAAGCCCTAGAGCCCGTGCTTCGCAACAAGAGAAGCCACCACAATGAGAAGCCTGCATACCACAATGAAGAGTAGCCCCCGCTTGCTGCAACTAGAGAAAGCCCACGCACAGCAACGAAGACCCAACGCAGCCAGAAGTAAATGAATAAATAAATTTATTTAAAAAAAAACATTAATAATTCATCGGGACCCTACCGCCATGGACTGAGTTTTGTACCTTCCTTGTAAGTCTCAAAGTTGCCTGAAGCTCTTTACAAGCATTCACAACACAGAGAGTAAGAAGAGCGGGCTGGCCTAGGAGTCTGGTCTCTAACATTTTAATTTTTGTTTCTAATTTTTAAATTTGTTAATAATATCAAACCTACAGGAAAGTTAAATGAATAAAAATAGAACAAAGTATATCTATATACCCTTTACCCCAATGCACTTATTGTTAATATTTCTATAATTTCTTTATCATTTGTGTTCTCTCTCTTTCTGTCTCTCTCTGTGTTTACATAATTTTTTGAACCTTTTGATTGTAACTCCTAAGAGCAATGGTGAGTCATGGGAGGATTTGAAGCAAGGGAGAAGTAAGTGTCATATTTAGGCGTTGGCATTTGGCGATGGGAGGATTTTCTAAACATCTTTCCAGGAAAAGTCCAAATACCTCAGCTGGAACTCTGAGCTCTGTACCTTCAAGGGTTTGCTAGCTTTGGTTTCCTTCCTTGCAATTTGGGCAATAGGGCAGGGGTTCCCAACCACCAGGCCATAGACCAGTACCGGTTGGTGGCTTGTTAGGAACAGGGCCGCACAGCAGGAGGTGAGCGGCAGGCGAGTGAAGCTTCATCTGTATTTACAGCCGCTCTCCATCACTCGCATTACCGCCTGAGCTCTGCCTCCAGTCAGATCAGTGGCGGCATTAGATTCTCATAGGAGCACGAACCCTACTGTGAACTGTGCGTGCGAGGGATCTAGGTTACGTGCTCTTTATGAGGATCTAATGCCTGATGATCTGAGGTGGAGCTGAGGCGGTGATGCTAGTGCTGGGGAGTGGCTGCAAATACAGATTGTCATTAGCAGAGAGGTTTGACTGCACCGAGACCATAATAAATCAACTGCTTGCAGACCCATCAAAACCCTGTCAGCGGGACTTCCCTGGTGGCGCAGTGGTTGAGAATCTGCCTGCTAATGCAGGGGACATGGGTTCAATCTCTGGTCCGGGAAGATCCCACATGCCACGGAGCAACTAAGCCCGTGCGCCACAACTACTGAGCCTGTGCTCTAGAGTCCGTGAGCCACAACTACTGAGTCTGTGTGCCGCAACTACTAAAGCCCGTGCGCCTAGAGCCCGTGCTCCACAACGAGAGAAGCCAGCGCAACGAGAAGCCCGCGCACTGCAACGAACAGTAGCCCCCGCTCGCCACAACTAGAGAAAGCCCACGCACGGCAACGAAGACCCAACACAGCCAAAAATAAATAAAGAAAATAAAGAAAAAATAAATAAAAACCTATGAGTGAGTGGCAAGGAAAACAAGCTCAGGGCTCTCACTGATTCTGCATAATGGTGAGTTGTATAATTATTCACTATATATTACAATGTAATAATAATAGAAACACACAATAAATGTAATGGGCATTTAAATGTAAGTGCATATTAAATGTAATGAGCTTGAATCATCCCTAAACCATCTCCCCACCCCGCCCCTCCCTGGTCCGTGGAGCAATTGTCTTCCACCAAACCGGTCCCTGGCACCAAAAAGGTTGAGGACCGCTGCAATAGGGCATTGGGAAGGTGACTGCATTGGTTATGATATTTTCAACTGCAAGTGACAGCATGCCCGACTCGTAGTGGCTTAAGCAAAGAAAAAATGTTGTTACCTTTTATAACAAAATGTCTGGAGGTTGGCAGCTCCAAAGATGTTGCAGTGGCTTGATGGTGTTCTCAAGGACCCAGGCTCTTCTCATCTTTCTTCTCTGTCATCTCCAGCAGTTGGCTTTAGTTCTCAGACTCATCACCCACGACAGCTGCTTCCAGTGCCCCACATCATGTGATCACAAGACACTGATCAAAGCAGGAAGGAAGGGGCAGGGGCAAAAGGCTCTCACCTCCTGAAGTTCTATGTTATTAATGAAGTTAATCCCCAGATTTCCCCTGACCTTCCATTGGGGCGAAGAGCTGGATCATGTGCCCATCCTGGGCCAATCATTGCTGAAGGGGAATAGGATTACTGCTCTTACTTAAGATGGATCATGATTTATCAGCTGGGGCTGGAGAGCAAACCTATCTTTCAAAGATCAAGGGATTTCTGCCTCTTAGCTGAGCCTCAAATCAAGGTTCTTTGGTGAGGGAAGATGTGGAAGTGGAATGGGAATGCCTGTGGGGTAGCAAAGGGTGGTGTGTCAGTTCGGGTGCTCTGTGAAGCAGATGCTAAAGTGGAGTTAGGAATGCAAGAGGTTTATAGTGGGTGGGAGGATTGTTATACTTATGAAATATAAAATATGGGAGAAAGCAGAATTGATCAAGGGAGCTTCAGACTTCAATACAGATCTGATAAAGTCTTCATCAACAATGTGGGGAGCTCCAGAGCAAAGGCCGTTGGTTAGAGGAGCCCCGTGTTGGGCGGAAATGGCTGGCCCAAGTTCCCCACTATACTCAGTCATTGCCTGGGGGCTACTAAGGAAGAGGCTGGCCTTGGCTTGAAGTTTAGACAGATCCCAAAGATGCTGCAGCTGGAGGCTGTCAGCTAACTGCGCTCTTCACAGGAGAATAGCAAGTTCTTTCTTGAAGCTGTGCCCCTCCAGGACTGTTGTAGGGCGCCCAGCATCTGGCCTGGCTGTGTCCAAGGAGGTCAACTTTGAGGTGACAAATCTATTTCTGCCCAGATCAGCATCAGCCTTTACAGAAGAAGTGAGAACAATTGAGAGATTAGGCTCAATTCAGAAATTGAGTTTCATTTTTAGAAAAACATTTTTTCCCACACATACGCTATTTTCATTATAGTAAAATTAGAAATTGCACATATGCACAAAGAAGAAGACAAAAATCAGTCATAATTCTTGCACCATTGATGAGGATAATATTAATAAGAGAATCATAGCTAACATTTATGGAGTGAGGATTATGTGCCAGGCGCTGTGATAAACAATTCATATTCATTACTTCATTTAATCCCAACTCTGCTGCTTGAGTGAGTTGCTTAGCCCCTCTATGCCTCAGTGTGCTCATCTGCCTAATGGGGATATATGATAATATCAACCACATGGGGTTGTTCTGTGGATTCAACGAAGTTAATCCATGTGAAGTGCTTGGAACATGGCCTGGCTCAAAAAATGCTCAATAAATATTAGCTATTATTTTCATTACAAGTCCTCATTCTTTTATCCACAATTCTGAATTTTTCTAAGTTATGAAAACCAACAGTTTCCCAAAAGTCTGGTGCCAAAGCTCATCTGGGAACAAACCCTGACCTGATCTGAGGTTATGTATAGGCTTGTTGAACCCACTTAGTGTGAGTTTTCATGTGTTTCATATCAATGAGTTTGATTACTTTTCTGAAATGTAAAAATTTCTAAATTTTGAAGCACTGATTTCTGATAATGGATTGTAGACTTGTGCTATCAATCCTCGTGACAACTCTGTGAGGTGGGTACTAGTAATATCCTCATTTTATTTTTATTTATTTATTTTTTTGGGGGGGTGTGCACAGCATGGCTTGTGGGATCTTAGTTTCCTGACCAGGGATCGAACCCGTGCCCCCTGCAGTGGAAGCGTGGAGTCCTAACCACTGGACCATCAGGGAAGTCCCAATATCCTCATTTTACAGACGAGGAAGCTGAGGGTCAGGGTCATTATGTGCGTTGCCCAACCCACCTGGCTAGTAGGTGAAACAGTGAGATTTGAACACAGACAGACTGACTCCAGAGCTTCTGTTTGGGGGAAATTTTTTTTTATAGTTTCCTTTACTGCAAGACTTTCCAGAGGCTTTAATCTGCTAACATGCTCTATAAATCTCCAGGAGGGGCCTACAGAAAGTGGGAATCCCCAAACTCATAGACTGTGGATGTCAAGGTCACTTTTTCACAGGGGATTTCCCAGTGCTAACACTGAGAACGAGGGAGTCCCTCGGAGCAGATAAGGAACCTGGGCTGACCAGGATCATCAAGGGGCCAAAGCAAGTGAACATGGGCAAGCAGGGGAATCCTTGGCAACTCCCACCCTGTCACCAATTGACTGTATGTGACCTTGAAGAAAAATCCTACTTCCTGACTTGTAAAACAGATGAGGGTTTTGTCCAGTCTTTGAAGGAGAGGAGGCAGACTAATGCATTTGAAGTATACCTTCAAAAAGAACTTCAAGGAGGTGCAGCTCATGCCAGCCTCCTGGAAATCCTCTGAAACACTAGGCTGGGCTGGTTGAGCTGCTCAGTGGCAGGAAAGCAGGCAGGAGAAATTCCGAACGTCCCTCGAGTTCTGCAGTGCTGAGTCCCAGATCACCTTCCAACCCCTTAACAACTGAATTTTTTTGTTTTGTTTTGTTTATTTTTGGCTGCCTTGGGTCTTCGTTGCTGCGCGTGGGCTTTCTCTAGTTGCGGCGAGTGGGGGCCACTGCGTTGCGGTGCGCGGGCTTCTCATTGCGGTGGCTTCTCTTGTTGCGGAGCACGGGCTCTAGAGCACAGACTCAGTAGTTGTGGCGCATGGGCTTAGTTGCTCCGCGGCATGTGGGATCTTCCCGGATCAGGGCTTGAACCCGTGTCACCTGCGTTGACAGGCGGATTCTTAACCACTGCGCCACCAGGGAAGCCCTTAACAACTGAATTTGTCAACATTTCTGTTTTGGCTGTCCTACCAGCCTCTCTCAGATTACATCGGTAAGGACCAGGCTTGCCAGATTAAATTTATTTATTTTATGCCTTTAAAAGAAATGTAAAACTCAATTGTTCCACTGGCTTTTGAAGTTTTATTTTCTAGTTTTTGAAATGGTAAAAAGCTGACCCGAGATAAACAAAATTTAAGCAGAATGAAAATATCCAGAAAAAGTAAGTCTTCCTCTCATCCTCTTCCCACTGCCTCCTGCCCCCTTCCCCAGAGCCATTCACTGTCACCACTTTTACGTATCTCCTTCCAGGTAAACTGGAGACATACACAAGCATATATTGTTGTATCTATTGAGATGCTTTGGGCTGCAAAACACCCAACCTACAAACATATGATTTACTTATAAGACGTCTGGATGTAGAAACGTTTTAAAGTTGGTTCATTTAAGGGACCAATGATATCATCAAGGGTCCAGGTTCTTTCCTTCTTGCTGCTCGGGCCTCAGCAGTATGACCTCTGGCCCTGCACCTCTGAGTCTTGATACTGGGTGAGTCAGAGTGTGGGCAGCCAGAATATTCTGGAAGCTACTCCTATGCCAGGACAGCAGGCAGTACTTTCACAATGCATGGAAGAGCATGTGAGCTCCGTGATCACATCCACTGAACACAGACTGAATGTATCCCCAGTTCAGCTTCTCTTTAGCTGGTCCCCCCAGTGCCTCTGCTTCCCCAGTGCCACCTGATGCCAGGGCAGGAAATGGGGGGAGGTGGAGAGACAGCAGTCTTGATGATTACAGTTAAAATTCCTTACTTTGCAGATGTTACAGAACCACATGACCCTGTGGACACATTGAAAGGGCTGTGCAGCTGAGGGACCCTGAACTTTTCCTTCATTCTCTTCATGGTAGAGCTACCTCTAGATTTACAGGAAAGCCAGACAGGACTGAGTGATGGATTGGATGTAAAAAGTGAATGAAAGGCAAAAATTGAGAGTGATTCTAATGAGCTTCTTAGCTTGAGCAACCAGATGTTCAGTAAGGGAGAAGTAGGTTTTGGAGGATCAGAAATCAAAAGTTCAATTTTGACCATATAATGCTTGAAATTTCTATTAGACATCAATAAGTAACAGTTGCACACATGTGACAGGCCTTTATTATCTCCAGACTTCTTGATAAGTAAATCATACATTTGTAGGCTATTATTTTGTACTTGCAGCCAAAAGCATCCCAACAGATACAATATATGCATATATATGTGTGTGTGTATGTATATTAGGTATAGGTATACATATATACATCTAAATATATACACATCAATCTATTTCTTTCTCTCTCTCTCAAATTTACCTGGAAGGTGATATATGAACCTAGTAACAGTGCATGCATTCTGGGGATGGGGAGACTGGGGGCAGCAGGTTGGGCATGGGAGAGAGCCTGAGAGACTTACTTCTCCTGACTGAACAAGGTAATGGAGGCTCAGATGTAACTTGCCTGAGGTCCCACAGCAAGTGGGTGACAGAGCTGCCATTTGAAATGAGCTTGGCCTGTCCCTGGAGTCTAAGCTCTTTCTATGCTGACAGACTCACTCTTTTTTTTTGGCCATGCCTCGTGGCATGTGGGATCTTAGTTCCACTACCAGGGATCGAACCTGCGTCCCCTGCAGTGGAAGCGTGGAGTCTTAACCTCTGGACCGCCAGGGACGTCCAGACTCACTCTTAATGGAAAGGGAAGTGAGTTACTTCAGGACACACGCTGGTCTTCTCACCTGCCTCTCCCAGGGCTGGCTCCTTTGTATGTCTCACTATGGCACCTCCTGTGGTTGAACATCAGTAACTGACTGCCTGAAAGGATTCCTGTCTGTGACCAGGAAAGGCTTTGTGCTCTCTTCTCCCCTCTTTTATGGAAACCACAAAGCCTGTGGCTACAGATGCAAGTGAAAATAATCCTGGAAGGCCCCCAGACTACACATCTTCCCCAAATGGATGAATTTCTCCTGCCTTCCTTTACTTAAGGATTAGAGCTGCTTGGGATTCTGGTTGGAGAGGTCTAACATCAGTTCTACCACTGCTGGTGGAGCTGTGTGTCCTTGGGCAAGTTACTTATCTTCTCTGTGCCTCAGTTTCCTCATCTGCAAAATGATACTGAAAATAGTAGCTACCTCATAGGATTGTTGTAAGGGTTCACTGAGTCAGCAGATGTATTATAAATTGAATGGTTCTCCGCCTGCCTGGGTCACCATTAGTCCACCTACATCACTCCTGCCTCACCTACTCCCTTCCCTACAGGGCCTTAGCACATGCTGTTCCCTCTGCCTGGAATGCTTTTCCCTTTCCTTTTTGCCTAATTAATGGCTATTTGTCCTTCAGATCCTCCAACATTTGACCATAACCTTCTTGAGGGCAGGATCATTTTTGCCCTCCACTGTGGTCCCAACACTCAGGACACACATATTTGGCATATAGTCGGCATTCATTAAATATTTGTTCAGAGACTGAGTGAATGACTAAATGAATAAATGAGGCAAATGATCTGTTAATGCTAATTCAGTCAACAAATGTTCTGTAAATGAGGAAAATAAGTACCTACCTCATTGTATCACTGTGAGGATTAACAACATTTTGCATGGGACTTCCCTACTGGTTCAGTGGGTAAGACTTCGCCTTCTAATGCAGGGGGTGCGGGTTCGATCCCTGGTCGGGGAGCTAAGATCCCACATGCCTCGTGGCCAAAAAACCAAAACATAAAATAGAAGCAATATTGTAACAAATTCAATAAAGACTTAAAAAATGGTCCACATCAAAAAAATCTTTAAAAAAAATAGTTAGGCATTTAAAGTACCTAGAGTGATGCCTGGTAGTGGTGCTGAAGATGGGTTACTAGTAGCGCTATTTTGTGTTGTTGTCATGATTATTATTTCCTGCAGGTGTTCTTGTGACTTCCTGGTGGGATCAGGCTCTCTTGGTCCTGTTCTGATTGGATGCTCCTCTGGGGATCCTGCGGAGCTCCACCCCAACACCTGGGTCCACTTGTCCATCCAGGCAGCTTCATCCATTCCCCAGAGGCAAGAATTTGTCCTGTCCTAAGGAAACACATTCTTGGTTTCCGCACTGCTTCTGCAACTTGGCTTCAATCTCTTTGTAGATCACCTCTTCTGGATACAGAGTGTCATGGACACATTATGTGGTACCTGCCCAGTCCATTGGTGACCTCTCTCTTTGAAACAGGTGTGGGCACCCCAGGAAGCCATGCTTACAACTACATGACCCTGTCCTCCAGCCAGAGTTGACTGGATAAAGATGGGCGCCTGATTACATGAGCCAATCAGATCCTCTCTCCTGTGAATCTGGGATTATGACCTAGTGATTTTTGTGGGTAGTTGTTTAAAGGAAGGGGTCATGCGCTCAGGTGCTGTGAGGCCGCCATGTTTGGTCATGGGTTTGGGGAAGAGGAGGAGAGAGAGAGGGGGAAAAGGGAAACAGAGGTCAAGGAATGTGTGGGCAAGGTGATAAAGGGATGCAGAATATTGCTCCCACAATTCCTGGTGGTTTTTCAGATGCTATTTCCAGAAATGTCTGAAGCCACTGCTCTTCCTGCCCTCGTGTTCGATATGATAACAGTGGTTCTCACATAAGGATAGCTGGGTGATGTAGTGGACACCTATTGTCTTAGCTTTTCAGGTCTTGATATTCCCCCTTCTTCCAGAAATAGCACCTTGATTTTCCCAGGGGAACTACCCCCCTTTTACTTCCTGTCCATGGTGTTCAGCAAAGCTGATTCCATCTTCACCTGACTCTAAGCTGGCCCAGTCATAGCATTTTATCCCCTGAGGGTGATAAGTGGTTCAGAAATGGACACATGACCCAGTTAGAACCAATGAGGACTCCATTCTGGGAGTGAGAAGACAGTGAGAAGACAGACTCTCTTGGCCCTGTAGTTGCTGAGAGGGCTGGAGCCACTGGTGCCATATTGTTCCCGGGAGGAGAGGCTCACTGCTGAGATGGAGAGAATGTACCCAGAGCATCATTTAAGCCTTAGATCCAGCTGTGCCTGAAGCTGGCACTCATCCTGGTCTTTTAAATTAAGTGAGCCAAATGACTTCTCTTTTTGCTTAACCCAATTTTAGTTGGTTTCTTCTGTCACTTACAAAGGAAATGCTCATCATTAATACTCCACACAGTAAGCTCCTCCTTTTCACTTGAGCTAGTTTGAGTGGGTTCTGTTACTTACGATCTAAAGATGTTGGACTAGGATTAGGATTGAGTTTCTATTCTGATGACCATGCTTCTACTCCTTTCCCAATGACTCTGTTGGTTCTTTTTCCTTTCTCTTTTGAGAACCTGCCTGGGAAAAGAGAAGTGGGAACGCCCATTCATCAAATGATTACAATTTTAATGGTAACTCTGAAGAAGGGATTGTAATCAGCCAGAAGTGAGCTGAGGATCAATGAAGGCAGGGCTGTACAGATGAGGAAACTGAAGCTCAAACAGGTGAAGTGACTTGCCCCAAATTAGCCACGTAGTAAATAGCTGATCTGGGATTTGAACCCTGATCTATATGACTTCAAAGCCTGGCCTTTAACCACCACCTGTTGCTGCTCAGCAACAAGAACACGCCCATGTACCACCACCTGCCAACATTATATGCATGGAAAGTCTCCAAGTTTATGCTCTTTGACCTGCAAATCCCATGTCAAAGTTTTATTTTAAAAACTGAAGATGTGCTTCACAACTGAGAGTTGTGAGTCAAAACTGAAGACAACCTAAATGTCCCCGAGTGGGGATTCCATCAAGTATGATATAATAAATTACGCGAGGAAAAGCTATATTTACATATATTACAGGGTTATGGTTAAGGTCATAGGCTCTGGAATCAGACTTCCTTGAGTTCAGATCCTAACTCTGCTGTTTACTAACCATACACTCTTAGTTAATTTACTTGATAACTATGAGCTTCACTTTCCTCTTCTATAAAATGGGTATAATAATAGTCCCCACCACAGAGCATTCTCAGGAAAGATTAAATGAGTTAAAACAGAGACTGCCTAGAAATATCACTGAGTGTAAGTAAATGTGGGCTCTGGAACTAGACTCTCTGGGTGAGGGTTCTAGCCCTGCTGTTTACTTAACCTCTCTTCTTTCCCCATCTGTAAAATGGGCCTAAGAATAGGATTATTGTGAAAAGTGAACACATACATACAAGTGAAGTGCTTTGGACAAGGCCTGGCATATAGCAAGGACTTAATAAATGTTAGCTGTCTGGTGGGGCAGGGTCCTGGCTCCTCCTCAAGGGATATACATAACAATCTGGTACATATCTCTGAGTTCTACAGGAACTAAGGCCCCCACCCAGGTGGAGGACGGTAGCTTCAGGCTGAGCACAAGCACTGGACCCCAGACTGGTTGGAACCAGAAGGCTGATGATTCAGATTCCTGGAACACCGCCCTGTTACCTCACCACCAACCAATCAGAGGAAGGTCACACACCCTGCAGACCTCCCCTCAAATTTTGCCTATAAACACTCTTCCCTGAGAAACCATCGGGGAGTTCAGGTCTTTTGAGCACAAGCCACCTGTACTCCTTGCATGGCCCTTGCAATAAACCTTTCTCTGCTCCAAAAAAAATTTTTTTTAAAAATAAATGTTAACTATTATTATTTTACCTGTTAAAGTCTTATAGAGTCACCTGTATCTACTTTTTACAAATTCTATGTGTTACTCTCAATATGATAATTGCTAATGTTCTGGAGCACTTATATGTGCCAGATACTGTGTTAAGCTCTGTCCTAAGCCCACTGCCTGTTTGTTTGTTTGTTTTCCTAGATGGGCAATTCATATTTTGTTTCTCCAGTGACATGTTTATAGTTGAATATAAATTAAAGGCCTCCTTGCACACCAAAGCCAGGTCCTTTGGGTGGACCTCACCTGTTTTTGTGCACCCATAGAGCTCAGATTTGTTTTTTACATTTTTTAATGGTTTTAAAAAATCAAAAACTGGGAGTTCCCTGGTGCCCTAGTGGTTAGGATTCCAGACTTTCACTGCTGTGGCCCAGGTTCAATCCCTGGTTGGTTAACTGAGATCCTGCAAGCCACTACATGAGGCCAAAAAAACAATCAAAAGCTGAACAATATTTGGTGCCACATGAAAATTATATGAAATTCAATTTTCCGTGTACAAAAATAAAGTTTTGTTGGCACACAGCCGTACCCATTTGTTTTCTTGTTGTCTATGGATGCTTTGGCCTCTGATGGCAGAGTTGAGCAGTTGTAGCAGAGACTGTATGGCCCTCAGAGCTTAAGATATTTACTAAGTGACTTTTACCTAAAAGTTTTGTGGACCTCTGTCTTATTTGAGTCTTATAATGTTTTTATCCCCTTTGTACTAATCCCATTTTAATCTACTATCCCATGTTTATTCCCTTTCTATTAAGGAGAAGAATGAGAGGTTATGCCATGCCCAGGGTTATGCAGCAGGAAAAGCTCATCTTGGAACCCAGGTATGCTGGCTTCTGAGTTCTGGGCCTGCCCATTAGCCTAGAATCCTCCTCATTAGCTGTGCCTGAGACTCACCCTGGGGAACCCCCAGCCTGTGGCCCATCATCCTGGTTACAGCAGAGGCTGATCCAGCATGAGAGACTGCAGTGTCTCCTCAGATGGCCTCACGGGGCACCTCGCCAGGCCCTTTTTCCCTCTGGAGCCCGGCCTAGCTCACACAGGCTGCTCTGTGAGGCTGTGGGCAGGAGACCTCTCTTGCCAGCTGTGTGCAGTTACCCCAGTGACATTCAATTGTTCCTAGGGGAGGAGGCCCATTTTTGGCAGCTCCTAGACCTGGATTCCAGGAAGTTCTGCCCGACTCCTTTTCTGTTTGTTTCCAATCAGCAAGTCGGCCTGTATCACTTTCCACTGGGTTGCGTATGTCCGCCTGCCGCTCTCACTCTCTCTCTCGCTGTCATCTTTATTTATGCCACTCTGAGCTCACTGCCGGTCAGGGAGGAAGACCTGGGGCCTATAAGGGGAGGGGACAAGATGCAGGGTGC
Organism: Balaenoptera borealis; assembly: GCF_965194805.1. NCBI lineage: Eukaryota > Metazoa > Chordata > Mammalia > Artiodactyla > Balaenopteridae > Balaenoptera > Balaenoptera borealis. The sequence continues at coordinate 11,928,763 of NC_138872.1, forward strand.
CTCATCAGGAGTTTATTGCTGCCCAGATAGACCCAAATGGCAGCTTGGCCGAGCCCCAACATTTCCAGGGATGCATGTCTTATCCTAGACAGAGGAGGCCAGGCTCTCAGTGCTGAGAAGAGATCCCTGAGGTGGCAGCTCAGCCCTGCAGGTGAAGAACCCATGTCTGTGTGTACACTGATATAGCCCCTCTACCCTCTGCATGGTAGTGTGGCAGGAGCTTAGAAAACTCCAGGTTGAACACGCAACCCCAGAGGCAACTGCCCAAGTACAGATTCTAGCTCTGCCACTCATTGGCTGTGTGACTTTGGGCAAATTACTGAGCTTCTCTGTGCCTCAGTTGCTGTATCTGTACTATGGAGATAATAAGAAAACCTCCCTTATTAGACTGTAATAAGAATTGAATCAGTTAATACATGTAAAGGACTTAGTACTATGCCTTGCACATAATAAAGGCTCAATAAATGTAAGTGATTTTACTATAATTACAATAATAATAATTATTATTGCTATTCACCAGAGAGAAAAGGTCATATTTGTGCCCAAGGAGATATGAACAGTAACATTTATTGAGGCACTGTTTTTAATAATGGTAAATTGAAAGTCATCTAAATACCTCTCAGTAGGGAATGGCTAAACAAACTATGGTACACCCACACTATGGATTTCTGTGCAGCAGTTAAAGAGAAAGGGGCAGATTAATATGGCCTGAGGTGTTTTCACTTCCAAAATATAGCATTCAGTGACAAAAAGCAAGAAGCTGAAGGATTTACAGACTTGAACACTGATGTAAAACACAAAAATGCAAAACAGTGTGTGAGTAACATATATATGTAAATGCACAGGGCACAATGCCTGGGACAGCACCGTCTGATATGGTCGTCGCTAGCCACGCGTAGCTATTTACATTTAAAGGTAAAAGTTTACTTATTTATTTATTTCTGAATTCTATTTTCCTTATTTATTTAAATGTAAAAGTTTATTTAAAATTAAATAAACAATTCAGTTTCTCAGTGGCATCAGCCATACTTCAAGTGCTCAGTAGCCACATGTGGCTACTGGCTAGCGTATTGGACAGTGCAGATACAGCCTACCTCCATTACTGTAGAACGTTCTATGGGATGGTACTGGTCTAAATGGTTGAAAAAGCCAAACTGATAATAATGGTTAACTTGGCATGGAGGGGGCAGGGATGGCAGGGTAACATTTATTCTTTTAACAGGTATTTACTGAGCACTAACTCTGTGCCAGGCACTGTCCTTACACAGGGACCACGGCTATGAGTAAATCACTGAACTCCCTGCCCTCTTGGCGTTTTCGTTCCAGTGGGTGGTATGTCAAGTGGAAACTGGTGCTTTGGTGAAAAATAGAGCAGGCTCGTGGATAAAGAATGTTGGCAGATGGCACAGGGTGGTCATTAAAGACATGTTTTAGGGCTTCCCTGGTGGCGCAGTGGTGGAGAATCTGCCTGCCAATGCAGGGGACACGGGTTCGAGCCCTGGTCTGGGAAGATCCCACATGCCGCGGAGCTACTAGGCCCGTGAGCCACAATTGCTGAGCCTGTGCGTCTGGAGCCTGTGCTCCGCAACAAGAGAGACCGCGATAGTGAGAGGCGCGCGCACCGCGATGAAGAGTGGCCCCCACTTGCCACAACTAGAGAAAGCCCTCACATAGAAACGAAGACCCGACACAGCCATAAATAAATAAATAAATAAATAAAATTAAAAAAAAAAAAAAGACATGTTTTACATTCACCTGCATTTTTTAAAAAGGAGGAGACTGCCTTACTTGTGTAATTAAAAACTGATAAAAGGAAACAAAAGTACCTCAGGCCTGGAGAGAGGAAGCCTGGATTCCTGCCCCAGTTCTGTTCCTAACCCTTGCGCCCTGTGCCTAGTGGCTTCAGCTTTCTGGTCCCCCAGTTCTGTATCTCGATGTGCATTAGACGAGGGCTTTGAGGCCCCACCGGCCCCTCCATCCTGTGGTTGGATGTCTGCACGAGTCTCTTCATCTGTCCAGGAAGCCCATGGATCACTGGAGTCCTTTGGAAGTGTTAACATGTAAAGACTCTGCGGGAACCTGTTGCAAGAATCATAGCAAACCAAGGAGGAAAAGGACAGAGAAGAGGAGGAGGATGGGAGGGGTGGGGGGAGAGACAGGAAAGCGGGGAGACCTCCTGCCATCAGCAGAGGCTTGGATTTCCAGGAAACTCAGCCTGAGAGCTGCTTCTGCATGGCCAGGTTAAATTAACACAGAGTTCTTCTTATAGTAGTGCAGACAGACACTTTATAATCATAGCTAATGTTTATTGAGATTGATCATGCTGCAGGCACACTTTACGTGGATTAACTCCTTTAAGCCTCACTGCAGCTCTATGGAGGTCAGTACAATTTATCAACTGCATTTTACAGATGAAAAACCTGAGGTTCCAACAAAGTAAATAACACCCGATTGTTAGGTGGAGAGGGATGGACTTCAACCCAGAGGTCTTATCCACTGTGCTCCAGCACCTGTGGCTTATAGTCAACTAGAATATGAAAGAGAAGTAAAGGCTTTTGCTTGTTGAAAGCAGTCCGTGCATGTGTTCTGGGGGCATAGGCCAAGTGGGGATTAATTCTGATTGAGGGTGTTGGGTCTTCTTGTTTCTGCCCTTGCCAGCCACTCCCCAAAAGCTAAAGGAATCTTAAGTCAAATCCTGTCCCTCTGCACAAAATCTCCCACGGCTCCCAACTCATTCAGAGTAAAAGCCTTTCTTTGATCAGCAAGGCCTTCTGTGATGGCCCCACCCATGCTACCTCTGACCTCGGCCCTCCTGCTCCCCCCAGCCCACTCCAGCCACACCGGCTGTCTCCCTGCTGTTCCGCCTGGCAGGGTGTGTTAGGTGTATTTAGCCTCAGAGAGGGGAAAGGGAGGGGAGGTTTTCAGGGAAAAGGGGTGTGTGGGGGGGGGGGGAAGAAGGGGGGCAGGGCTCATGCAAGGGACATAAAGAAAACCAGTGAGGTCCATGTTCCTGAGAAAAGAGACTGAGCGGAAAAGGTGGAGGAGGAGTGACAGGTGCCCAGAGATCAGTTCATGCAGGTCTTGGCAAATCTAAGAGTATTTGGATTCTCTCTTGAGGGCAATGGGGAGCTATGGAAAAGGGTTTGAGCAGAGGAAGGACACATTTGAATTTGCTTTTCCCCAGTTCACTCAGTCCTTCCTGGGGGCACGTTGCTGCTCATGGTTGGCTACAGGTGACCCTCAGTTTCACCTCCATCAGTAACTCAAACAATATATATATTTTAAAATTATGTCTTTTTCCCCCTTGAGGAATGTGTTTGTGTGCGTGTTAATTGTTTGTTTTATTTTATTTTTTTAGTGCAGTTTTAGGTTTACAACTAAATTGAAAGGGAGGTACAGAGATTTCCACATAACTTCCCCCCTCCACCGTGCATAACCTTGCCCATTGTCAACATCACTCACCAGAATGGTGCATTTTTTTAAAATCAAAGATGAACCTACATGGACACATCATAATCACCCAAAGTCTACAGTTTAACTTAGGCTTGTATATTCACTCTTGTACATTCCATGACTTTGGAGAAATGTGTAATGATGTATATACACCATTATAATATCATAAAGATTATTTTCACTGCTCTAAAACTCCTCTGCACTCCGCCTATTCATCTTTCCCCCTGTCCCCATCCCTGGAAACTACTGATCCTTATCTTGTCTCCATAGTTTTGCCTTTTCCAGAATGTCATATAACTGGGATCATACAGTATGCAGTCCTTTCAAATTTGTTTCTTTCACTTAATAATATGCATTTAAGGTTTCCGTTTTGGGGCTTTTATGACTAATGCTGCTATGACCACTCATGTACAAATTTTTGTGTGGACACATATTTTCATACATTTTTTGTGTATACCTCAGAGTAAAACTTCTGGGTTATGTGGTAACTCTATGTTTAACTGCTTGAGGAACTACCAGATTGTTTTCCAAAGTGGCTGCGCCATTCTGCATTCCCACCAGCAGTGTATGAGGGTTCCAGTTTTTTGATACCTTTTTATACTTTTTTTTCAGTCACACAACCATATGAACATATAGAGAAAGAGGTGAAGAAAGGTGAGGATAGGGTGACCAGAGGGGGTTAGAGAGGATGGCTGGTGGGTACCTGATCCTTCTGGATCCGTAGGCCTCAGTGACATGTTGACTTTTATTATTATTTCAGGGCATGGCTCTTGGAAGTTTTTAAGCAGGGAAGAAGCATAAACTGATTTGTATGTATGTGTATATGTATGTGCACTTTCATTGTTTCAACATTTAATCCCTAAATGGGTAATGAATGATTCATATGGTTCCCTCCCCCTGCAACAGGTAATTACTGTTTTATTTTTGTATGTGTTCATTTAGAGTATCTTTTTGAATACATGCGCAAATACAAACATACAGTCTTGTTTTCCTACAGTTTTTATACAAGGTAGGTATCATCACACTTATTTTTTCCCATAACAATGTGTTTTAGAGACTTTTCCATATCAGTACATAGAGAGCTTCATCATTCTTTTTTTTTTTTAACTGCTGCGTCGTATTCTGTTATTTGATGGATCACAGTTTACTTTACCAGTCTCCTCTCAATGGACAATCGGTTTTTGTTTTCTTTCTTTTTTTTTTGCTATTATGGCCCATGTTTTGTTAAATAATTTCATACAAATGTCATCTGACACATATGCGGGGTTATTTGTAGGACAAATTCCTAGAAATGAACTTGCTGGATCAAAATGTATATGCATTTATCATTTTGATAGATTTTGCCAAATTGCCCTTCAGAGAGGTTGGGCCAAATTATACCCCACCAGGAATTGAAGGTTCCTGTTGCCTCAAACTCTTATCACTCAGCATGTTATCAAGCTTCTGGAACTTTGCCAAAGTGATAGATGGAACGTGGTGATTCCTATAGTTTTAATTTGCATTTCTTAGAATGAGAGAGGCTAAGCAGCTTTTCATATGTTTAACAGCCATTCGAATTTCCTTTTCTATGAACTGTATGTTTATATCCTTTGTTCGTTTTTCTATTGGGTTTTGTCTATTTTTCTTGTCTGTCTCTATGAGCTCTTCTTACATGAGGGAGAGTAGCTCTTTGTGGGATGAGTTGCAAGAATTTTTCTCTGGCTTGTCATTTGTGTGGTTTTGTTTGTTTGTTTGTTTGTTTTTTGTTGGCCACTTTGGGTCTTCATTGCTGCGCAGGGGCTTTCTCTAGTTGAGGCGAGCGGGGGGCTACTCTTCATTGTGGTGTACAGACCTCTCATCGCGGTGGCTTCTCTTGTTTTGGAGCACGGGTTCTAGGCGTGTGGGCTTCAGTAGTTGTGGCACATGGGCTCAGTAGTTGTGGCTTGCGGGCTCTAGAGGGCAGGCTCAGTAGTTGTGGTGCACAGGCTTAGTTGCTCCGTGGCATGTGGGATCTTCCCGGACCAGGGATCGAACCCGTGTCCCCTGCATTGGCAGGGGGATTCTTAACCACTGTGCCACCAGGGATGTCCCATCATTTGTGGGTTTTCTATCTCTCTCTCTCTTTTTTTGCCGTAAGTTTTTTTTTAACATAATCAGATTTATCAGTCTTTTATGGCTTCTGGTCGTTGAATCATAATTAGAAACCCTCTTTCATATTTTCTTTTAGTATTTATAGTTCCATTGTTTATATGTTTTAAATTCAGCCAAATGTTATCCCCCTGTATGTCTCATTTTGTAGCTTGCTGTTCTCTCACATTATTGATATGTAGAGAAGCTTTAGTTCATTCATTTTAACTGTTGCATGGTATGCCATCATGTGACTAATAAAACCACTTTTTCCCCCATTCCCCTAATAACGGCTTTAGGTTGCCTGTAATTTTTCACTGTTACACTCTATGCTGCAATGAACACCCTTGTATATATCCCCTTATGCTCACTTGCCAGAATTTCTTTGGAGTACATATCTAGAAGTAGAATTTCTGTCAATCTCTGGATGTAAAACAGTATCTGATTCTGGTTTTAGTTTGTATTTCCCTGATTAATCCTGACACTGGGCACCTTTTCATATGTTTACTGGTCCCTTGGGTTACCTCTTCTCACAGAAATGCCTTTTAAAGCTCTCTAGTCCTTTTTCATTGGAGTGATTGTCTTTTTTCTTATTGATCTGTAAGAGTTCTTTATAAATTCTGGATATAATCTCTTTGTTATATTGGTTGTGAGTATCTTCTCTGGCTTGTCACTTGTCTTTTCCCTTTGAGAGGTCTTTTGTCATTGAGGGATATTCAATTTTGATGTAGTCTAATTGGTTAATCTTTTCCTTTATACTTCGTGCTTTTCATGCTTGGTTTAGGAAATCCTTTTCTCTCCAAGGTCATAAAGATATTCTTCTGTATGTTCTTGAATCATTTTAGAGTTAGAGGGAAAAAATTTCTTTTGAAATCGAAATGATGCCAAAGGAGACTGAGGTGCTTTTATGTTCATTGAAAGAGGGGTATGGGTTAAGAAAATGGAAGAACAGAACTCTAACCTCTGCCCATCCTGTGGCCTCTAGCTCAGGGCAATATTACATTTGCTGTCATATGGGCTGATTGATTATGGCCGGGCTCTGGGATGTTTAGACCCTAGACTCAGATGTTCACTCACTGCCTTTGGTCAACACTCCTCATTCCTGCCTGTGACCCTGGGGCTTAGCTGCCGCCACAGCTCCTCCCTCTGACCCCCATTACTCTGCTCAGAGTCATGCTGCTGGCTCAGAGGATGGGAGGGGGAGAAGCAGACACAGCTGTTTTTCCTTCCTGATACCATGACAATATCTGATTGCTCCAGACACCTGCCACAACATAATGTCCTTGGCTCACTGGCTTTCCCTGTTGCGGACATGGGCAGCCTTTCCTGCAATCAGTGAGTGGTATTTGGAGCCCTGTCCGTCTCTTGGGAGTTGGGATATTTTCTCACCCCAGCAGAGAATGAACTGAGCCCAGCTCTGGAATGTCAGTGTTCTGTTCAGGAGCTGGGCTGGCAGGGGCAGCAAGTGGCTTGGAGATGAGAGTCCTCTGACCTTCCCATGGGAACTTTCCAGCAACTTTCCCATCTAGGGTCATTTTAGGATATTCCTGGGCCTCTGGCACTGTTACTTTGTAAGGTCGCATCCACATCATATTAAGCATAACAAAATGCATCCCCATGGCTCAGTAGATACAATTAGATGCAATCGTGTGAGTTCAGAGGTAGATGACTAGTTGACCTAACATTATATTTTGTAGACATTTTTATTAAGCCTAGACTAATTTCAATTTCTGCAGTTTCCTTTTTATATTTTGGAGTCAGTATTGGTCTCAAACATCTTTATGTGCACTTGAAACATTTAGAGACTCTGGGCTCTGGCCTTTGGGGTCCATTGATAAAACTGCCCATCCCCCAGCTTTCCTTCATAAGATCAGATTTGCCAAGCCCACTACAGCCCACAGAATTCCCAAGCACTTGCCAAGCACTCTCCTGCGTGTTAAATAATGAACTGCTTCCAAATCCTCTTCCTGTATGTAACATCGAGGGACATTTATAGAGATTCTTTGTCTTCTCAGCAGAATCAAAGAGTGTTTGCTGGACTCCCTTCATCTGCGTAAAATCTTGGAATGTGTTCTGAACCCTCTCCTACATATAAAATCATGAGATATTTGCAGACTGCCCCCCCCCACCGTGTGAAATCAAGGAATATTTACAGAATACCCTCCTATCTGTAGTATCATTAACTGCACCCAGAGTTTCCTATGTTTGGTACCATGGAATCTTTACAGAGCATCCCTGTTCTCAGTAGAATCAGGGAAATGAACACCCTCTTCCGAGTAGAATCGTTAATTATTTGCAGATCCCTCTCCAGGATCACCAGCTGTTTGCAAAACACCTTGGAAAATCAAGGAAGACTCACACAGCCCTTTTCTATCTAAAGAATTATGTAATATTTGTAAGTCTCTTCCTAGGTATAAAATCATAAAATGTTTACAGAGCACTCCCTGAGTATAGAATTTTAGGGTGTTTGATCAACTTTTCCTTCCTGTATATAAAATTATGAACTATTTTTGAGGAACACTCTTTTTTTTTTTTAAATTTACTTACTTTTATTATTTATTTACTTTTGGCTGTGTTGGGTCTTCATTTCTGTGCGAGGGCTTTCTCTAGTTGTGGCAAGCGGGGGCCGCTCTTCATTGCAGTGCGCGGGCCTCTCACTATCGTGGCCTCTCTTGTTGCGGAGCACAGGCTCCAGACACACAGGCTCAGCAATTGTGGCTCACGGGCCTAGTCGCTCCGTGGCATGTGGGATCTTCCCAGACCAGGGCTTGAACCCGTGTCCCCTGCATTAGCAGGCAGATTCTCAACCACTGCGCCACCAGGGAAGCCCGGAACACTCTTATATATACAGAATCATGGAATGTTTGCAGAACCCTTTTTGTGGCTTAAATCTTGTACTGTTTGCAGAACACTTGCTTCTATAAAATCATTGAATGTTTGCAGAACCTCTTTGCTTATCATTATGGAATGTCTACAGAGCTTCCTCATCTGTATAGACCCAAGGAAAGTTAGCTGAACCCACTTCTTTTTTTTTTTTTTTTTTTGGCTGTGTTGCGTCTTCGTTGCTGTGTGCTTCTCTTGTTGTGGAGCATGGGCTCTAGGCATGCGGGCTTCAGTAGTTGCAGCATGTGGGCTCAGTAGTTGCAGCACGTGGGCCCTAGAGTGCGTGGGCTTCAGTAGTTGCAGTGCGTGGGCTCAGTAGTTGTGGCGCACGGTCTTCAGTAGTTGTGGCTCATGGCCTCTAGAGTGCAGGCTCAGTAGTTGTGGTGCACGGGCTTAGTTGCTCTGTGGCATGTGGGATCTTCCTGGACCAGGGATTGAACCCGTGTCCCCTGCATTGTCAGGATTCTTAACCACTGTGCCACCGGGGAAGCCCTGAACCCCCTTCTTCTGTGTAGAGTCATGGAATGTTGACTGAGCCCTGTATGGTGTAGGATCATGGAATATTACTAAGCACACTCCTCAGTATAGAACCTGAAATACTTATTCTCCATCCCCACTTACATGTTGGAGGGAAGTAAGAGATACAAAGGGTCACGGCCAGGTCATGGAGGGTCTTGAAGGTCAAAGGAAGATTATGCTTTCTTCTATAAGCTATAGAGAGCCACCAAAGTTTTTGATAAGAAGAGTGACATGATGAAAATTATGTGCCAGGAAGTTTAATATACTGAAGGAAGTAAATGGGATAAGCTGAAGGGTGGTAGCTTAAAAAATAATTTTTCAAAACAAAGTAAAAATTAAGGTACTGATGGATTTTACTAAGTGCAGTAATCTGTAGTAAATACTTCGATATAATAGAGACTCATTCTCTAGTGCAGGGGTTAGCAAACTACAACTCATGGGCCAAATCTGGCCTACTGCCTATCTTTGAAAATAAAATTTTATTGGAACACAGCTGCATGTCTATGGCTGTTTTTGTGCTACACTAGCAGAATTAGATGGTTGTGACAGAGACTGTATGGCCTGCAAAACTAAAAATAGTTGCTATCTGGCCCTTTACAAAAGAAGTTTACTTACCCATGCTCTAGTGGGAAAAGAAATACCTTGAGGGGCTTCCCTGGTGGCGTAGTGGTTGAGAATCTGCCTGCCAATGCAGGGGACACGGGTTCGAGCCCTGGTCTGGGAAGATCCCACATGCCACGGAGCGACTAGGCCCGTGAGCCACAATTGCTGAGCCTGTGCGTCTGGAGCCTGTGCTCCGCAACAAGAGAGGCCGCGATAGTGAGAGGCCCGCGCACCGCGATGAAGAGTGGCCCCCGCTTGCCGCAACTAGAGAAAGCCCTCGCACAGAAACGAAGACCCAACACAGCCATAAATAAATAAATTAATTAATTAATTAAAAATTAAAAAAAAAAAGAAAAGAAATACCTTGAAACATTTTTTAATGATTGGATTTTGAGGGGGAATTTTTTTGTTTTTTTACAGCAGACTCAGATGAATTCATAAACATTTTATTCATGCATTCGTTTAACCAGTATTTGCCAGATATCTACCATGTGCCAGGCCTTGATTTAGACACAAAGGGTGCAAAGATGAAAAAGAGACATTTTCTTGCCCTCAAGGAAATGTATAATCTAGCTATAACTGTCGCATAATTTATATAAAAAAAAAAACCGAGCTGTGTGACTTTGGGCAAGTTCCTTAATCCTTCTACACTTCAGTTTCTTCATCTGTGAATGAGGGTGGTGATAATACCTCCCTCAAGATGTTGCTGTAAGGCTTAAGTAAAGCGCTTAGAACAGTGCCTGATGCAGCGTAAGTGCTATTTAATTGCTTGTTTTATTATGTACACACGTGAAAATACACCCACATGTATGTATGTACACATAAAGCAGTGTAATTGGTGCTCTCACAGAGGTGTTTATGATCATTCTACATCAGAGAATTTTATGTCAGGATGTAGTTCAGGAAATAGAAACCACTCCAGGTACTTTAGTCAAAACACGATTTGATACAGGATTTAGGTACTTGCAAAGTCACCGGAAGGGGTGGAAGATTGATCGGGGTGACCATTCTGGACTTCTCTCTTTTTTCTTTTTTTGGCCACGCTGCGCGGCATGTGGGATCTTAGTTCCCTGATCAGGGATCAACACTGAGCTCCCTGCAGTGGAAGTGCAGAGTCCTAACCACTGGACTGCCAGGAAAGTCCCCATTTTGGACTTTTGATTTTAAGGTTCCTCCACTTTAAGGTTCCTTCTGGCCATGCTTCAGAAGTCACCAAACTTCTGCTGCTCCTGCCATCACCACTGCCACATCCTCCTGCCTCCCACCCTTCAAACTGGGGACTAGATGGAGGCTCCACTGCCCACGCTCCTCCCATCTTCCAGGACTGGCTAGTCAGGGGCCACAGCCACAGGAAGAGGACCACTGCCTCCCTCCCACCCTTCAGATCTCATGCAAATGCATCTAGTTGACAGAACTTAATTTACCGCTGGCCTCCCTGCTGCAAGGGAGCCTGGGGAATGTCATTTTAAGCTTTTGAGCCTCTTCCAGTAGAAGGAGAGTGAAATGGAGGTCAAGAGCACCCATCTGAGTATCCAGACCAAGAATTCTGGGAGATATCACACTGGGGAAAAATATTTGAGCTGGGTCTTAAAGGATGAAGAGAAATGAGAACCCAGGGTTTCCAGGTAGCAGAAACAGAGTATGTAAAGTCATGAAAGCATAAAAAAAGCTTGGTATGGTCCACTGACGTCTATTGTTTTTGCCTACCCAGCATCTATTCCACTGGAGTAACTGCACCTTGGTCTCCCTTTGGGGAGTCACCCTTTCCACTGTCAGTCAGGGAGTTCATATGAAGTTCCTCTTGCCCCCTGGCTCTGGGGGTAGGCATGTGACCAGGTCCAGCCAATCAGCACACTCCATTCCCTTAGTCCCTGATTGGTTCAGGGATGGCCATGTGACCGAAACCAAGCCAATGAGACTTGATCATAAACACTTTTTTTTGGCAGGGATTCCTTAGCTGTGGGGACCACCTCCTCAGGGGGAGCAGGTGAATCTGATGAAGCCAACCCAAAGGAAAGCAGAGCTAAGATATGGAGAGAAATTGTGTGCTGATGATATTACATGAGCCCTTGGATTCAGCTATGCCTGAAGCCATGTAACCTTGCTTCAGGCCATTATAGTCATTTAAGGCAATAAGTTTCTTTTTTGTTTAAGCCAGTTTGAGTTGAAAGTCCTGACTAATACATTATGTCAAGAGAGTAGTTTACTAGTAGGAGAGCCACTACACTAAAGACTTTACAGCAGCATTATTCATAGCAGCCTCCAGCTAAAAACTGCACAAATGCCTGATAACAGTTGACTGGAAAATAAAATGTGGTATAGTCACACAATGGAATACTATTCACCAATTAAAATGAGTGACTTACAACTCCACTCCTCAATATGATTGAATCTCACAAACATAATGCTGAACAAAAGAAGTCAGACATAAAAGAATATACCCTATGATTCTATTTGTACAAAGTGAGTGCCAGTGATGTTCTTCTTCTTGATGTGAGTGCTTGTTAAATGGGTATATTCAGTTTTAAATATTCAGTGAGCTATACACTTGTGATATGTGTATGTTTCTGTATGTATGTTATACTTCAATTAAAAATAAAACAAAACAAAACAGAAAAAGTTCAGCAGGTAGAAAACTTGGTGTGTGTGTGGGGGGGGGGTGCGGAAAGAATGGCAGGCTAGGACTAGATGGATTCAGGACTCAAATTATGTCATCGGGACTCAATTTCTCTTTGTTGCTTGCATCAGTTTCTCTCCATATGCCGGCTTCATCCCCAGGCTCCACATGTGGTTAAAATGGCTGTCATTGCGTCAGCCTCACAACCTTTCATAGTTATATCTAGCATGAAAGAGAAAGTTGGCTTCTCCAAAAGAACAAATTTAAATGTTTGGGAATTTAGTCTCATTGGCTCTGACTGGTCTACCCAACCCTGAACCAATTACTATTACCAGAGGAATACAATGTTCTGACTCGCCAGGCTGCCTCACCTAACAAGTCTGGAGGCAGAAGTGGAGTCAACAACCTCAGAGAACCCCACAGACTGAAAGCAGAGGAGGAGGAAATTGGAACTATTGCAGAAGTGAATGGAAGTTAAATATCTAAAAAAGTTCAATAAATATCTGGTACCTATACTTCTTCTCCTCCTCCTCTTCTTTCTTTTCTTAATATTTGGAAAAATGCCTGGCACCCACTTTGGTAGATATAAATACTTGCTGAATGAGAGAATCACTTCCATCAGTTGAGATTCCCTAGGAGCCACCTGGTCATGCCCTAGGCCTTCCTGTCCAGGACAGAAAAGATAGTGTCAGAATTTAGAAAAGGGATATAAATCAGTCTTTTGACTGCAAAGCCATAGCTCTCTATAGAATCAATGCTCTTGAAGGACTTTTGCTAACTTTTTATGCCAGTTCCTCACATCTTACTCTCTTTCTTCAGAGGGGCTTCGTGGCAGAGGGACAGAGCCCTGGAAAAGTCTCATCATAGCAGCCATGGTTGAGGCAGGAAGTCCTTGTTCACTGCTGCAGAGAGTGTAAATTGGCACACCCATTTCAGAGAACAATTGGGAAACAGTCAGTTAAACAGAAGATGTGCATCTCCTACTGCTCAGCGAATGCACTCTTGTATGTTTGTGCTCTGGAGAAACTTTTGCCCTGGTGCACAGCATACATACAAAAGAGCACTGTTGTCGGTACTATTGCTGCATAGCAAACCACCCCAGACTTAGTGGTGTAAACAAGAACCATTTTATTACGCTCATGGATTTGGAAAGGGCACAGTGAGGACTGCTTGCCTGGGGCTTCAGCTAGGAAAGCTTGAAGGTGGAGGATGACTTGACAGCTGGGGGCTAGACTGTCTAAAGCTTTGCTGTCTCACGTGTCTGGTGATTGATGCTGGCTGTCAGCTGGGCCTTGACCAGAGCACCTGGACGTGGCCTCTCCATGGACATGGCCTGGGCTTCCTCACAGTGTGGTGGCTAAAGGCTCTTAAGGTGGATGGTCCAACCAACAAGTCAGAAGCTGCATTTCCTCACAAGTTGTGCATTGGCATTTCCACTACTTTTTATTGGCTCTAAGTGATTCACAATCCCACCCAGGTTCAAAGGGAGAAGAATTAAAGTCAGTTCCAGAAGAACATGGGAATGGGAAATATTGTTGAGGCCATCTTTGTAAATGACATTCTTCAAGAGATGTTCAATGCAGCAACGTTTGTACTGGGCCACCATCCCTCATCCAAACCCCTTTGGGGCCGGATATGTTTTGAAATTAAAAAAAAAAATCTCAGAATTTTGAAAGGTAACATGGTACATACACTGAATATTTATATAACACCCCTTGAGAGGAATGGGTCACCCTGTGAGTAAAAATCTAAATATTTTCTCAGTGGAACATATGATTATTCATATTAAGTGTGATAAAGATTATAGATAGCTTTCTGTCTATTGAGGTCAAGTTTTGCCACCAAAGAAGTTCAGGTCAGGTCAGGTCTTACTGCCAAATAAATTATGAAAAAACGTTTAGGTTTCAGATTTTTTAGATTTTGAATTGTGGCTAAGGATCTATGGACCAGTAATAGCAAAAAAAAAAAAAAGGAAACAACTTAAATTAACATCATCAAGAAATGAATAAACCTCAGTTACATGTTTCATTGTGGCTATACCTTATAAAAATATGTTGAGAGAAAGTATGACGCACAAGAGTATATTTGTGATCAGTTAGAATAAGCCAGGTTATGTTGTAGTAAAATAAACAGCCCCTGTATCTCAGATGCTTAAAACCAAGTTTTATTTCTTGCTCATGCTATATGTTCATCACTGGCCTGATGGGCTCGGGGGAATTTTCTCCTCTCTTTGGGACTCAGCTGGTGGGGCAGCTGGTCTGTGGAACATTGATGGTCACTGTGATAGAGGGATAAGAAGACACACTGGCTCTTAAAGCTGCTGGCAGGAAATGGTGTCTGTCACTTCTGCTCTGAGCCTCAGTTTCCTCTGAAAGGGTTGATTACGGACTGCCTGGCTGGAGTTTACCAGGGTGAACCTCACAGTCAATACTCAGTCAACAGGAGTTTCTGGCACCAGAAATAATCAATGCCAAGTCTCCTGGGGCCTGGAAAGAAGTTATGACATGTCAACGACCTTTATCTACTCACTGCCTCTGGGAGTTTGAACTCAGATAGTCACTGCTTTGTAATATTATCACAATACTGGTGATGGGCATTTATGGATTGTGCGATGGCTTCCTCAGGGCAGGTGCCTGGAACAGGAGAGTCTGAGGGGTTGGGGAGGGCATAGTGTTATTTCTGACTTACTTCAGGCTCTGGATCCTTTTCTTGTGTTTTACTTGGGCTAGTCTGTAACTGAATGTTGACAAGCATGTGAGGTCCAATTCATGCTCTCCTGGAATTTCTCAAGGGACCACCCCCACCCCGACCTTTCTTTAGGCCACTCTTCTCCTCTAAAGCCTTCAGGGCTCCCTGTGGCCCACAGGAGAAAGTGTAAGAATAGGACAGCTCCCACGGATTGAGCGCCTGCTACATGCCAGACACTTTATAGGTACTATCTCTAGTCCTCATAGCAACCCCAGGAGGAAAAACTATGATCCCCATTTTACAGATGTGGAAATGGAGGCTCAGAGAGGTGAAATGACTTGCCAAGGTCACAGAGCGAGAGTGAGGAAGAGGCAGGACTGGTTGGTCATGAGATCTTTCTGACTCTGGGGCCCCTACTGAGCTATAGGGTTAAGGCCCCTCTGATCTCACCCCATCCCTTTTCCTTTTCCTTGGAGGCACCAGCTGCTCCAGGCAGGCTGGCCTCCTCTCACTGCCCCTTGAGCAAGCATGTCTCAACTCCCTTTCAAAGGCCATCTAGAGGGCTTCCCTGGTGGCGCAGAGGTTAAGAATCCGCCTGCCAATGCAGGGGACAGGGGTTCGAGCCCTGGTCCGGGAAGATCCCACATGCCACGGAGCAACTAAGCCCGTGCGCCACAACTACTGAGCCTGCGCTCTAGAGCCCATGAGCCGCAACTGCTGAGCCCTCGTGCCACAACTACTGAGCCCACGCGCCTAGAGCCCGTGCTCCGCAATGAGAACCCACCGCAGTGACAAGCCTGCTCACCGCAACAAAGAGTAGCCCCTGCTCACCGCAACTAGAGAAAGCCCACATGCAGCAACGAAGACCCAACACAGCCAAAAAATAAATAAATTAAATAAAATAAATAAATTTATATAAAAAAAAAAAAAGGCCATCTAGAATCTCACAGGACACTTCCCCAGACTGCTGGTCATATGAGTCTTGCCCTCATCGCATTGTACCACAGTTACTCACTTTCCTGTCAGTCTTGCCAGTGGGCTGCAGGCACCTCCTCTTAGTCACCTCTGCATTTGTCATGCCCAGATGTGCTCAATGCACATCTGTTATTCATTCAGCATTCCTTCAATAATTATTGAGCACCTGCTGTATGCCAGGCACTGTGCTAGATGCAAGGATTCAGCAGAGAATGAAACAAAATCCCTGACTGCATGGAGCTTATGTTCGATACAGGAGACAGAAAAGGAACAAATAAACACATACATGTATAATACTATGTCAGGGATGAAAAGTGACCTTGGTCTTGTTCAAAAAGGCAGAGGCGCCTCTTCCCTCAGCTTCCAGAGCCCTCTGTTTCCTTGGCAGAGTCATAATTTTTAGCTCTGCCATTCAAGGTGGACTTCCTCCAGGCTCGGCTCTAGGCACTCCCTGTTATCCTCTGAATCAGCAGCCCACAGATGGTATTGAGGTGTGGTTTTAATTTGCATTTTTCAGAAGACAAATGAACGCAAGCACCTTTACGTGTGCTTATTGACCACTTGCATATCTTCTTCTATGAAATGTCTGTTCAAGTCTTTCCTTTTTTTTCCTTATTGGTTTGTTGGTCTTTATAAATCTGTGTGTGTTTTAAACAATATTCTGGATATGAATTCTTTATCAGCTACATATTTCTATTTCTTCTACTGTGCAGCCTATGCTTTCCCTTAAAGGTGTCTTTGGATGAAGAGAAATTCTTATTTTAATGTAGTCCAACTTATCAAAATTTTCCTTTTTGACTGGTGTCTGATGAATCTTTGCCTACCCCAAGGACAGGAAGATATTCTTCTATGTTTTCATCTAAAAGCTTTTGGTTTTTTGTTTTATCGTTCGTATTTAGATTTACAATCCATCTTAAACTGATTTCGTGAATAGTGTGAGGTAGGAGTGATGTCTTTTTTTTTTTTTTTTCCCCATATGGAAGTCCAATTGACCCAGCACCAATTGTTTTGTTTCAATTAAACAAAACATTGAATGGTGGTGTATGGGTGTTTACGGTACCATTCTTTCAACTTCCCAATGGGTTTAAAAGTGTTTTAAATAACATGTTGGGGGAGGGATGATGAAAAAAAGGTAGAGGGACTACGGTAGATAAACAAATACTATGGAAATAATTTCAAATGCAATGTGTAAACCCTGATTTGATACTGTTAAAAAAAAAGCTATAAAAGGCATTTTTTAAAGCAAAGGGTAAATTTGGGAATGGACTGGATATTACAGGTCATTGTGGTGTGATTGTTCATTTTCTTAGGTGTGATAATGTTATTGTGGTTATGTAGGAGAATGTACTTTTTCTTAGGATTTCTGTGGAAGTATTGAAGCATGAAGTACCAATAAGGCAGCAACTAATTTAAATAATTCAGAAAAAAACTGTACATATGAATATAGATAGATAAATCTGAAAAAATAGGGGGAGGGGCAATATAGGGATGAGGGAGTGAGAGGTACAACCTATTAGATGTAAGATAGGCTCAAGGATGTATTGTATGACACAGGGAATATAGCCTATATTTTGTAATAACTGTAAATGGAGAGTAACATTTAAAAATTGTATAAAAAATTTAAAAATCTGGAAAAATAACAATCCAAGTGGAGAGTGTACAGGTGCTCCTTGTACTAGTCTTTGAACTTTTCTGTATGTTTGAAAATATTTGGAAAGACAGAGCTGGGCGGGAGGTGGGGGCCATTGTATGGTCCAAACAAAAGTAGTGGCAGGTCAGATTATTCCAGCTAGTTTGAGATTTCTGGTCTAAGGCCTCACCTCTGCTATCTCACTTACTCTGCATCACATCCCTATGGGGTAGGCAACACTGGGCCCATTTCACTGGTAATGAATAGAAGCTCAGAGGGTGAAGTGACTTGCCCAAGGTCACACAGCCAGTTGAGACCAAGCTAAGATTTGAACTCGCATTTGTCTGAGTCAAAATTATTTGCTTTTCTTTTTTGTTGTTTAAGCCTCTTCTCTCCCATTCCATTTCCCAGGGGTGTCGGTCAGCTGAGAGCCTGTGTGCATGTATTACTCAAATTCTCACAACAACCCGCTGCAGTCATTACTAATAATACATGCCATTTTACTGAGAGGCCGAGAGGTTAAGTAACTTGCTTAAGGGCACTCAGCTAAGAATGGAAGAGACAGGAGTCAAGGAACCAGGATAGTTTGGCTCTAGAGCCCTAATTTAAAGAGTCAAAGAAACACCATAAAAAGTATAAATCACTTCAGAAACACAAAGCAGGATTATTGCTGGCTCTCACAGAATCCCTGCAAAGTCCTTTCTTCTCCTGACTGCTATGGCATTCCAAGGGGACACTTGCCTCCCCAGTTCAGCTGGTAACTTCTTGAGTTGAGGCTGAGGCAGGTTCTATTGGCCCTCACCTGAGTCTCTAGTTACTGCCTAATGCCATCAGAGGTCTTCTGGCCTGGGGCTGATCTTAAAGCATTGTTTTGGATATGGCCGCACACTATCCTACAGAGCAGGGTACCGATTTGTCTGCAGGATGGATATTAGGGTTCAGATGGAATGCTGAAGCACTTACAACCTAGTGGTCAAGGGTGCCTTGGGAGACAGGTCATTTTTTATTTAAGCCCTTATTGCAAGGCTTGGGTGGATTACTTCTCCATCTAGGAGCCTCAGTTTCCTCATCTGTACAATAGGAATAATAAGAGCACACATCTCAGGCCTGTTGGGGTGATTTAATGAGGTAGGTAAAGCCCAGTGTCTCTCAAGGGCAAGTCTTCATATTGATAACTGTTATCATTAAGCTCCTTAGGAGTCTTTGGGATATGAAACCTGCCCAGAGCTACAACCTCATCCCAGTCGCTCTCCCTGCCCCACTGGATTGTATCCATGCTGGCCTTGAGTTAAGCTGGGGTCAGATCAGGCTTTTTAACCTCAGGACCTTTGCATCTGCTGTTCACCGTTTTATGTCACCCCACAGTGAGGCCTTCCCTGACCACATTAGTCTGCCTCAAACATATTCTCCTGTTTTATTGTATTCATATCACTTACCAGTACCTGACATTATGATTTGTTTTTCTCCTCCCATTTGAGTGTTAGGTTCAAGAAGACAGAGATTTTGTCTGTTTTGTTCTATGTAGCATCCCCAGCGCCAAGAACGGTGTCTGGCATATGTCTGGCTTTCAATAAATGGTGAACTGAATGAATGAATGAATGGAGGTGTATACCGAGCCCTCCTGCCTACAATCCCTGCTCTTCTGTCGCAGTGGGTGGCCAGCCGAGTCAGACATCGCATACGGTCCCTTGGCTCCCAGGTTGGGGGCGTCCAAGAGCGGACCGACGGGCACTTGAGCGACGCTCCCCAAAAGCCAGGGCGGTGGCCGCGCCGGTAGAGGGGCTGTCGCCATTTGGCGACTTTCCCTGCGGGCCACTGCGCCGCCGCAGGGGCCAAACAGGGGATCGCTCTGTGAGCGCGCGCGCGCGGGTCTTTTGCGACGGTGCCCGGCGGCGCTAGCCCCGCCCCCGCCCCGCCCCCGCGGCCCGCCCCGCCCCGCCCCGCCCCCGCCGCTGCGCTCTCTACCGGGCCGCTCAGGCCCCCGCCCGCTTCATGTGGCCCGGCCCGCGGCGGCCGGCGGCTGGGAGCGGCGAGGCGGCGGCGGGCGGCGGCCGGCGAGGCCCGGGAGGTGGCCGAGGCCCAGGCGGCGGCGGCGGCGGCCCGGGAGGCGGCGCACGGAGAGCGGCGGGAGCAGGCCTGGCCCGGCCCTCGAGCGGCCGCCTGGCTGCAGCATGCGCGTCCGCCGGGGGCTGCTGCGGCTGCCGCGCCGCTCGCTGCTCGCCGCGCTCTTCTTCTTCTCGCTCTCGTCCTCGCTGCTCTACTTCGTCTATGTGGCGCCCGGCATAGGTAGGAAGGGGGCCTGGGACCCCGGGGGTGCCGCTCTGGCCTCGAGGGGACACCGGGAACCCCCGCCCCGCCCTGAGGGGACCCCGGCTTTCAGAAGACACCCGGCTGGGAGGCGACCCCGAGCCTGGCCCTCAGAAGACTACGGGGACTCCGGCCCGACCCTCGGGAGACCCCACGCCTGGCCCTCGGGGGGCTCCAGGACATTCCAGTGCCCTGCACCCCGACGGGCTCCAGAACCCCCCTCCCCCCGCCAGCCTCCCGCCCACCCCCTGCTCTCTTTTAACCCCTTCCCCGCGGGAACCCGACCATGCCTTCACACACACACACACACACACACACACACACACACACACACACACACACACACACACGTGCTGGGACGCCCCCTTTCTTGCCCTGGCCTCCCTAGGACCCCACTTTCCGCTCCTCGGCTCGAGAACTCCCGCTCCCCGTCCTCCGGGGTCTCCTCCAGCCCCGGTTCCGGGCATTCCGCGGCCCCCGAACCTACGCAGCCCGCCCGCCCCTCCTCGCGGAGCCCCTGTGCTGGGGTCTCCAGGAGTCCCACCTTCCCGGTTCCCATCCATCCTTCCCCTCTCTCCTCCCCGGTGACTCCACCGTTTTCCTGCTCTCCCTCCTACTCTTTCTTCCCTCGACTTTCCCTTGTTACATCCACCTTCAGGTCCTCCTCCCCAACACACACATTCTCCTCTTCCAAGTGGCCAGATCCCTTTCCTAGCAGGGTGGCATCCCCCACCCCCCAGGGAGGTCCACCCCCCCCCCCCATTCAGTCTACGAACCCCTGAGCGTCCCACGCCTCCTCTCCATCCCCTCCCCCTGCCCCGCCTACCCCCAAGGGCACTCCCTGTCATCTCCGCTCCCTTATACTCCTATCCTTCCCCCGAATCCTCAACACCCCGCTCTGGTCATCAGCCACAGTTTCTTTCTCATTGAAGACTTGGGGAAGGGGTACTGTCTAGGCTTTTCCTTTCTCCCCTTTCTTTCACTTCTGCCCTCTCCTAGCCTTGAGGGTAGAAGGTGGCCCTTCAGTATCCTACGGGGCCAGGGCGGGGGGGGGGGGGGGGACATTTAAATTGGTCCTAGAGGAGGAGATATGACAAAGGCCTTGGGGAAGTGGTGCAGGTGGGAAGGAAGAGCATGGAGAAAAGGTGGAATGGGTACTCATTCTTCTCAAAGGCATGTCCTTTAAAGGAAAGACAGCCCTGGAGAAACTGAACCCTGCCCAAGCATAGGCTGTCTAAGAGCACAGAGCGGACATTTAGGACGTGAAGAAAGATTAGAAGGAAATAACAGCATGAGGGTTAAGGTCAGAGGACATGGAAGTCAGACTTGGATTCTAATCCCTGCCCTTCATGACCTTGAGCAAGTTACTAAGCCTCACCTTTTCTCCTCTGTAAAATGGGAGTACTCATCCTAACCTCATAGGTTTTTAAGGATGGAAGTAGATAAATTCCCTTTTAAAGCACTTATCATTGTACCTGATGCTTAGAGAGTTTTCAAAAAAAAAAAAAAGCTATTATATGTAGCTTTCAAGAAAGAAGGGAGTAGATGGAAGGTTTAAGGTATGTATTTGCCTGACTTGGCATCACCATGAGGCCCTAGAGAAAACCTCAGTTTAAGGTGAAAAATGATCAGAAAATGCTGTTGGGGGTGGGGCAAGGAGAGTAAATTTTGCTGTAAAAAGTCTGGATCATTTGGATGTTAGGAAAGGGTTGATGGTTTAACTCTAGGGAAATACCCTTTAGGATTGTAGTAATGATTAGTGCCATTCTCTGTTGACCTGTCAACACTGAACTAGCTGAATAGAGAAATTTCCAGATAGAGCCGGAGATTGTCTCCTGATTTTTTTAAAAAATAAATTAATTTTGTTTATTTATTTTTGGCTGCATTGGGTCTTCATTGCTGCGCTCGGGCTTTCTGTAGTTGGGGCGAGTGGGGGCTACTTTTGCGGTGCGTGGGCTTCTCATTGCTGTGGCTTCTCTTGCTGCAGAGCACGGGCTCTTGGCATGCGGGCTTCAGTAGTTGTGGCACGCAGGCTCAGTAGTTGTGTCTCGCGGGCTCCACGAGCGCAGGCTCAGTAGTTGTGGCACACAGGCTTAGTTGCTCTGTGGCATGTGGGATCTTCCCAGACCAGGGCTTGAACCCGTGGCCTCTGCATTGGCAGGCGAATTCTTAACCACTGCACCACGAGGGAAGTCCTCTCCTGATTGTTTTTTTTTAAGAGCATATTTCATTTGATGGTTAATATTGATGATTTGTACTACAAACTAGATCTAGTTTGTACTACAAAGATAGAACAGGTAACATCCTACTGCCGTAACATTTTATGAAATGTCTTAGGAAAAGCATCCCTCTGGGAAGGTGTTGTATGTGGCCTGATGGATCGGATGAGGGGATAGGAGTCTGGGCAGAATAAAAACAGGTGAGTAATTAGTGGAATTAATTGAGAAAAGAGTTCATTAGCATATTGGATATTAGACTCTAATAAAAATGGGTGTGAAATGATGGATTTGAACCTAGAGGCAGTCTTGAAGCCATAACCCCTTTTGTGAAAGTGATGGGTTTTTTCTGGTGCGGGTGCATAAATCAGCTATGTCTAAATGGAAAAATATATCCCACTGGGATAGTAATCACCCTCTTGATTAGAAAGATTAGAAGCCAGATTCTAAAACAAATGGAACGTACAACTTAATTAAAATTCTTCAGCAGTAGATTTTTAGGTCAGTGGAACCCCAGTGTAAGGCAATGGGCTTGGGGCTTCCCTGGTGGCGCAGTGGTTAAGAATCCGCCTGCCAATGCAGGGGACACGGGTTTGATCCCTGGTCTGGGAAGATCCCACATGCCGCAGAGCAGCTAAGCCCGTGTGCCACAGCTACTGAGCCTGCACTGTAGAGCCCGCAAGCCACAACTACTGAAGCCTGCACGCCTAGAGCCTGTGCTCTGCAACAAGAGAAGCCACCGCAATGGCAAGTCCGTGCGTGGCAACGAAGAGCAGTCCCCGCTCCCTGCAACTAGAGAAAGCCCGCGCGCAGCAACGAAGACCCAACGCAGCCAAAAATAAATAAATAAAATAAGTAAATTAAAAATAAAATAAATAAAGCAATGGGCTTCTACCACACTTAGATTCCTACATCACTGATAACTGAGAAAGATGCAAAGCACTTAAATATTCACTAATTTCTTCTTAAATGTGGGTCTTCTAAAGGGCAGATCTACTTAAGATTCATGTTCTGTTAGTTGGAAAGGGGAGTGGTGGGAAGGATGTGAAGTGGTTTTAGAACGGGTACATTGAGCAGTTTGGTGATTTTATTTATCTTGGCTTTCCTGTTTACCAGCTTAATTTTTTGAATAATCAGCTTTGGACAAGGGGTGGCAAATCTTTTCAAAAGGTTAAGGCAGTCTAGAGAAATAGAAGGTTTTATATGCCTTGGATTATGAAGACGTTATTTGAGACAATTGTTAAAATGAGCTTAGAAAATAATACTGGGTTGAACCACATGAAATTTCCATTTTTTGCAGGTCAAAACCAGTTGTATATTGGGAGTTTGATATAGCTCAACCTAATACATTTCCAAATAATGACAATCCTGTTTTCTGGCATAACGGGAAGTGTCAGACTTGTATTTCCTTCCAGGTTTAATATTTTTCCAGTCCTGCTTTTGATTTACTTTGTATACCCTGTGGCCACGCTGTGCTCTAGGGCTAAAGAGAAATCAACCCGAGAGTGTGTTAACAGCTATATTCGGAATTAGGTAGACTTGAATTTGAGATATGAGAAAAACCATGTTAGTTATAAATGTTTTCAAGTTGCTCATGTGTAATATAGCCTAGCTACAATTTCAACCTAACTATTGTTGGTATTTTTGAGATCTAATGCCAGCTCTTAACGTTAGTGTCCCATAGTCTAACAGCAAAGGGAAATTTTCCTGGACTTGAGGGTCATCTGAAATGGAGGTAGTGGTACCATTTGACTTAGAAAATTGGATGTGAGGAATATTACTAAATATGACTATAATGTATTTGTAACAAATACAAAGTGAGCTTAGCTACTTTAATAATCCCCTGCCAATCCAGTTAAGTAATTTAAAAATATGACTTCATTGGCCATTATGTTTTTGTTATTAAATCAAAAGTAGTGTTTTATATCAGCATTTTAAAAGTAGAAATGAAAAGGATGGGGCAGAAAGTGTGAGGGAGGTGGTGGATTTGAAAAAGGAAGAGGAAGGGAATATGGTTATAAAAATGCATATGTGCCTCTTCTCTGTAGCCCCCTGCCCTCCACAGCCTGAGTGATTATCATTTATTTCATCACTTGTTTTACCTGCACTGTTGAAATATCCCTATTCCTTTCAGGGTTCCGAAGAGAACTTTGAACTTATTTATGATCCTTTAACTTAAAAAATCTAAGAGCTCGGAGTACCTCCATATTCCAGTCTGACCAGGTCTTTTAGAAGATAAGAGAAGTGAACTATTTACGGATGGACGTACATTTGAAGGGCTGATTTTTAAAATCTTCTTAACTTTATGGTGCTGTCACATGGCAAGGTTGTATAGAGGTTACTGACCTTTGCAAATTGTTTAGTTACGGATTTTGAGAGAGATGCCTGTGCATGGTTAGAGGCAGTAGTCTATATACTGAGGAAATTTTATTAAAGTTCCACTATTTAAATTAATTTTTCTTTTGTCTTGATTATTGAGGAAAGGAAATGGGGAATGATTTTTCCCTTTTGGCCTGCTTGGTTCCAAGAAAAGTTTGATTCATGGCTGGCTTTTGGAAGACAGGAATCAGTAATTCTAATTTGACCAAATGACCTTGAGCAAGTCACTTGATTCTCTGATCTTATACTTGGCCAGAAAACAAAGCTGTTTGAAAAACTAGAACTGCATCTTAGCCAAACTTGTAGTGAGAAGATTTTACGTATAGAAAGTTGATAATTCATTCACATTCTATGCAAATTTTGGACCTAAGATTTTAGATAGGATACATGTTTTATATAACTGAATGCAACTTTTTCTAATAACCCCAGGAAAATTTCAGATTCCCCCCTTGTTTTAAATATATATATATATATATATATATATTTTAAATAAATATATATATATATTTTTTTTTTTTTTTGGCTGCGTTGGGTCTTTGTTGTTGCGCCTGGGCTTTCTCTAGTTGCAGCGAGCGGGGGCTACTCTTCGTTGCAGTGCGCGGGCTTCTCCTTGCGGTAGCTTCTCTTGTTGCGGAGCACGGGCTCTAAGGCGCGCAGGCTCGGTAGCTGTGGCGCACGGGCTTAGTTGCTCCGCTGCATGTGGGATCTTCCCAGACCAGGGCTCAAACCTGTGTCCCCTGCATTTGGCAGGCGGATTCTTAACCACTGTGCCACCAGGGAAGTCCCATCCCCCATCTCATTAAGTGTAGTATGAAAATAGCCTTTTTGTTGTTGTTGTTCCTCACATGACAGTGTCCTCTAAATGCTTCAGTGCGCTTAGCTTCTGAGCTTTTCTGGAGTGAAATACGTCGTATTGTGAATGTGGGTTATTTTATTTTATAAAATTAAAAAGCCTCACCCTGTTTAAGGACCCCCTTCTCCCCACGCGTGCCTGTACGGACTCACTCACTCACTCAGATGTTTCCTTTGAGTATTGCATCGTGTCAGTCTTAGAAGGAAACCATATTTGGAGAACAGATTGAAGTTATAAAACTGAACAGCACCACTTTTGACCAGGATTTTGGTGATGTTTTATGTCCTTTCTGCAGCAGTTTGCTATGTCGGAAACAAAGTCTTGGGTTTGGAGTTGAAGTCTCTTGAACAGTGAAAATATGCTAGTCTTGGACAGTCTTTGGAAGCAGCCGTTTGGCCAGTATCAGTTGCCGTTCCAGGGCATCGCTACTCTAGCCAGTAGATAATTCTGCTCCAACCCTGACATTTCCCCCCAGAGCGTGACAGGCCAGTGAGAGCAGCGTATAACATCGCCAGGAAGGAGGGTCTTCTTGTGTTGCCATGACTCTTTAGAGCTCTTCAAGAGAGTAGAAAGCCGTAGAAGCCGAAGTGCTACTGACTTACTTGCTTCCCTAATTTTGCAGCGTTTTAGATCATGGAAGATACGTTGTACACATCCAACTATATAAGCAAACAGAACTTTAGTAAGCAAGAAGTAGGCAATGTGATGCTGCAAAGGCCTGTCAAAGAACTAGAGAAAACTAGTGGTTAACATTGGTCAAGATAAAGGTTAATCAGAAGCAAACAGATTGGGTGTTGGCTTAAAAGAAGTTAAAGGAGTTATCGTGAGAAGAGGCAGGCCTGTGTGTACTATTAGTGAAAGGGCAGTTATTCTTTAGTTTCTAATACTAGCTAAATAAGAGTATGCCTTCCTTTGCACACTGTGTGTATTTTTGTAGAAAGCTGTGAGAAAATTAAAGGAATTTAAGATCTGTGGGTCAATAATAATCCAGCATTTGAGCATCTTCCTATCATGTTACCAGCTATGGGAGATATTTGGATTCTAGACTTTTGACTGCTTCTTTCATTTTACAGATGATTGTATAAGCCCAGGTTGAGTCATTAACTTGCCCAAAGTTGAGAATTATAAAATAGCTGTAAAAATAAATAAATAAATAAATAAATAAGATAAAATACCTCTGCAGCACATACTATATGGTTGAAAATACAAGATTAATCATAAGAAATAACTAGAGAAAATAGAAAATAGTATGTAATCAATTGCTGACTTGTATGATACTGATCCTTAATGAGGTGGGAGATTCAGACACAGGCACTCATTCCTTTATTCAATAGGTAGTTTCTTTGGAGTGCCTCCTCTTGTCAGATACTCTTTTGGGTATCAGGCAGTCTAGAAATGAGTAAGGCAGAACGTTTCTTCCATCCTGGTGATTTCATTCTAGTGGGACGTTTTTGCCCTTTGTGGTGCTTTTATTCTGATGGGGAGACAGCCAATATACAATATAATTTCGGATAGTGGTAGGAGTGACTGAGGGTCTATTTTATTATTTATTTATTTATTTATATTATTTTATTTATTTATTTTTGGCTGCGTTGGGTCTTTGTGGCCTCGCACTGGCTTTCTCTAGTTCTGGCGAGCGGGGGCTACTCTTCGTTGTGGGGCGTGGGCTCCTCATTGCGGTGGCTTCTCTTGTTGTAGAGCACAGGCTCTAGGCGCGCGGGCTTCAGTAGTTGTGGTGCATGGGCTCAGTAGTTGCGGCATGCAGGTCCTAGAGCACGTGGGCTTCAGTAGTTATGGTGTGCAGGCTCAGTAGTTGTGGCTCTCACGGGCTTAGTTGTTCCACAGCATGTGGGACCTTCCCAGACCAGGGCTCGAACCCGTGTTCCCTGCATTGGCAAACAGATTCTCAACCACTGCGCCACCAGGGTAGTCCCTGAGGGTCTGTTTTAGATAGGGTAGTTAGGGAAAGCTTCATTAATGAGGTGCTATTTGGCTTGAAGGGGTAGAACAGGTCACAGGTCGGGGGATTGGGATGGTGATGGGGGTGTCAAGCATATGTAAAGGTCTTGAGGCAGAAATGTACTTGAGGGAAGGTTGACTGGATTTTTGTAAGTGAGAAATGGTAGGAAATGAGCTTAGAAAGATGGTAGGGGTCAGGCCATGTAGGACCCTATAGGCCATGGTAAGGGCTGTAGGGTAGGAGTGAGCATTAACTTAGAAATCAGCCAGATCTGGGTTTGAATCAACTCTGACTGAGTGGGCACACTATTTTCAATTTTCTTATCTGCCCAGTGGAGGATACCATCTTTCTCAGGGTTGTTGTGAGAATTGAGTGGGATATGCATGTAAGAGGGCTTAGCACAGAGCTTGACACAAAGCTCCATATGTTAATAATTATTATTTATAACCATAGGAGATGTCCTCTTGGCCTAATGTGAGTGC
The DNA here is from genome assembly GCF_965194805.1 of Balaenoptera borealis. Classification (NCBI taxonomy): domain Eukaryota; kingdom Metazoa; phylum Chordata; class Mammalia; order Artiodactyla; family Balaenopteridae; genus Balaenoptera; species Balaenoptera borealis. The sequence goes on from NC_138872.1 coordinate 11,956,434, forward strand.
TAAACTGAGAGGAGGATTGAGCTCCAGTCCAGCTTTACCAGTAACTAGATGGAAACCTTTACTTCAGTTTTCTCATCTGTAAAATGAAGCAATGGACTAAAGTACAGATTCTAGGGTCCCTCTCAGATCTGAAGTTCCACGATTCTGAGCAAGTGTGAGTTGAACCTTGAAGGAGAAGAATGAATAATGAGTTCTGTCAAGTAAAGACACCCCATTTAAAAAAATTCAGATCTCCCATTCACTTAGTGTCCTACCTTTAGTGAAATACTGAGCCATGGATTCTGTGAAGTGTTGGTGTATAACCCTCAGACTTAACAGTTTCACTCTGTAGGGTGAATGGAGAAATTCAGACTGTGCAATGCTATTGTTTGAGGACATTTGCCCTAAAAATGAGACAGACGTAGAATGTCTGCACTGAAGTCTGTCTTTGAAATCATTGTGGCAAAGAAACAACAACAACAAAAAAGAAATTTGTGTTGTCTTGGTCAAAGGAAAAAAACTAAAAGAATTTTATGGAAATATCTTTGGGATGTTAAGACTTTTTTTTTTCCTCTTTTTTTCTCTGCTTTTTGTCCTCTGGGTAATCCTTTTAAGTTTTAATCTGCTAAATCAGTCTTTTCCTCTAGCCTCACACTTTTGCTTTTAAGCATGAAATAGAGCCCTGGACTCATTAGCTCCTGCCCCATCTTCATTCCTCTAGGTAATTGGATGTTAAATGAGAAATGAATATTACATTTTGACCCAGTAATTCTTTTTTTTTTTTTTAACATCTTTATAGGAATATAATTGCTTTACAATGGTGTGTTAGTTTCTGGTTTATAACAAAATGAATCAGCTATACATATACACATATCCCCATATCTCCTCCCTCTTGCCTCTCCCTCCCACCCTCCCTAACCCACCCATCTAGGTGGTCACGAAGCACCAAGCTGATCTCCCTGTGCTATGCGGCTGCTTCTCACTAGCTATTTTACATTTGGTAGTGTATATATGTCCATGCCACTATCTCACTTCATCGCAGCTTACCCACCCTTCCCCCTCCCCGTGTCCTCAAGTCCATTCTCTACATCTGCATCTTTATTCCTGTCCCTCCCCTGGGTTCTTCAGAACCACTTTTTTTTTTTTTTTTTTAGATTCCTTATATATGTGTTAGCATACGGTATTTATTTTTCTCTTTCTGACTTACTTCACTCTGTATGACAGTCTCTAGGTCCATCCACCTCACTATAAATAACTCAATTTCGTTTCTTTTTATGGCTGAGTAATATTCCATTGTATATATGTGCCACATCTTCTTTATCCGTTCATCTGTCAATGGACACTTAGGTTGCTTCCGTGTCCTGGCTATTGTAAATAGAGCTGCAGTGAACATTGTGGTACATGACTCTTTTTGAATTATGGTTTTCTCACGGTACAGTAATTCTTTTTAATATTGTGGCTTATATAGAAGAGCATTCATACCTCCTCTACTGATCCCATGAATCCAGTGTTTTCCCAAGCCTGGGAATCACACTGAATAATTTAAAGTGCTGTCTCTTCTTAGATTCCCTCCCCCCACCCCTTTTGTTAGTTTGAGTAATTATTAGACTATAAGTATTGTTCTGCCTCCTTCCCAGGTTACAAAGATAGCCAGGTACTTTGCAATGACTAGAAGGGAAGCTGGGCATTGTTTCTGAGGTACCTTAGTTACCATCATCAATTATGAACAGTTCTCTGAGGGTTATTAGTGGCATAATTATGATTATGAAAAATGTTGTGGAGTGTCACGTACAGGGAAATGTAGATTGTAGGAAAGCTCAGTGTTGTGTTTTAAAACTTAAATTAGAAGTGTGCTAGTGAGCACAGCTGTTTATTATTTTTATTAAAGAGCTGTAAAACATTTAAATACCAGTAAAGAGGGAACTTTTTTCACCCTCTAAAAGTATGATTAATAGTCATTTAAACTTTTTGCTTAATTCTCATGTGTTGAACAACTGTATGCTTGGAAAAATGGAAAAGCAGAAGTATTTTTTTTACTCATAGAACTAGTTACCCCATTTTGAGGAGTTGTGCTTTTAGGCACTAAGCCTAAATTATGCTCATGATTGTAATGTATGCGTTTTCAGATTGGTAGACCATTGGCTTTTGAAGGTCAGAAAATAGTATTTTCCTAAATGTTGTGTTGGGGTCATGTTTGTGTAGTTAAAAAAAAAAAAAAATCCTTTATTCCATTGCAGAAAAATGCAAACATTGCCAACTTAGGGAAGTTAAACCAGATGGATCAGAGATGATAGTAGACTGACTTTAGCATTCTTGATGTACTTATTATAAATCTTTGTATTTTAAATAAAACCATTTAATCGTTTAACTTTTAAAGAAAAACTCATTTTATCCATATCATCATAATCTATAGAGTAATGATAGGGAAGTTCTCTGGGTTGTAATGTCCTTGTGCCTAGCACATTATATGCACTTAAATATTTATTGAAATGAATGAAGAAACTATTGCCTGGTCAAGCTAGCCTCTTTATTGTTGGATTGCATTTAATGTGGGGGAAGGATTGCTTCTTCTGTTAATCCTGATTTTGAAGTGATTTTGAATTCATTTTGCCCAAAACTACTTTGTCTTTTTTTTTCCCTTTCTATTTCTTCGTGGTAAAATATAGCATGAACTTTGCCATGTATTTTGGTAATTTAAATGTGCAATTCAGTGGCATTAATTACATTCACAATGTTTTGCAACCATTACAACTATTTCCAAAAATTTCTATTGCCCCCAAACAGAAAGTCTCTTCCCATTAAGCAATAACTCCCCATCCACCGCCCCGCCTCCCAACTGCTAATCTACTTTCCATCCTGTAAGTTTGACTGCTCTAGGTACCTCTTATAAGTGTAATCATACAATGTTTGTCCTTTTGTGTCTGCTCTATTTCACTTAGCAAAATGTTTCCTGGGTTCATTCATGTCATAGCATGTGTCAGAACTGTATTCTTTTTATGGGTGAATAATATTCTATCTTGTATATATCACATTTTTTCTCATCTGTTGATGAACACTTGAGTTGCTTCTACCTTTTGGCTGTTGTAAATAGTGCTGCTGTGAATGTTGGCATACAAGTATCTGTTTGAGTCCCTGCTTTCAATTCTTTGGGTATTTACCTGGGAGTGGAATTGCTAGGTCATATGGTAATTCTATTTAATTTTTTGAGGAATTGCCAGACTTTCTACAGTGGCTGCACCATTTTACATTCCCACCAGCAATATATTCCACATCCTTGCAGCCAACACTTATTTTCTGAGTGTGTATTTTTTTTTTTAAAGTGTAGGCATCCTCGTAGGTGTGAAATGGTAGCTCATCGTGGTTTTGGTTTTCATTTCCTTGATGACTAATGAGGTTGAGCATATTTTCATATGTTTATTGGCTATTTGTGTATCTTGTTTAGAGAACTGTCTATTCAGGTTCCTTTGCCCTTTTTAAATTGGATTGTCCGTTGTTAAGAGATCTTTATATTTTTGAATATTATACCATTACCAGATATATGATTTGCAAGTATTTTCTCCCATCCTATGGGTTGTCTTTTCACTCTCTTGGTAGGGTCCTTTGATGCGCAAAAGCTTTTGACTTTAATGAGTTTCAATTTATTTATATTTTTCTTTTGTTTGTACTTTAAAAAATATACTACTTGGTAAGTTTTATGACTGAACTTTTGCTACCTGCATTGTAGTCGTTTACTTTTTCTGCCCGTGAAAGTTTTCCCTAAGTTACTGATAGGCATATCTTACACAAGCTATTATTGAGCTGATTTCTGAGAAAGCAGGAGGCAATGTTTTTTGGTTTATCTTTCTCTTACTTGTTTAAGTTTGATGCTGGTTTCTTGATTTCTTTTTTTTAAATTAATTAATTTATTTTTGGCTGCATTGGGTCTTCATTGCTGCGCACGGGCTTTCTCTAGTTGCGGGGAGTGGGGGCTACTCTTTGTTGCGGTGCGCGGGCTTCTCATTGCGGTGGATTCTCTTGTTGTGGAGCACGGGTTCTAGGCGCGCGGGCTTCAGTAGTTGTTGCTTGCGGGCTTCAGTAGTTGTGGCTCGTGAGCTCAGTAGTTGTGCTCACGGGCTCTAGAGCGCAGGCTCAGTAGTTGTGGCTCACGGGCTTAGTTGCTCCGCAGCATGTGGGATCTTCCTGGACCAGAGCTCGAACCCGTGTCCCCTGCATTGGCAGGCGGATTCTTAACCACTGAGCCACTGGCGAAGCCCTGATTCTTGGTCTTTAAAATGGTTACTCTCTTTGCCAAACTTGACATGCTCTGCAGATTCCATTAAATATTTCAAGTGTTTGAAGAATCCTGTGACTCTTCTGATGAAGGGAGGGATCCATATCTTATTGATGTCTTTGTTGATTATTTTGTTCAGTACGACTGAAATGTAACTTAAATTTAAATGTTTTCTGTTTCTAATTACAGTTCTGTGAAAGTCCGTGTAAGACAGGGCCAGAAGTTGGCACACCACATTTTTGGTGTTGGGGACAATACAGTTTACTGATTAAACATATGATATAGAAGAGAAATTTAGAAAATATTATAGATTGATGAATATAGTCCATGAAACACTGGGCTCATTTTTTTTTTTCCATACAGAAATGAAAGTATATGATGATTTTGAAGATAGGGAAAAGTAAATATCACTTGGCATTTTGTTAGCCTCCAATCTCCATTAACCAGCACCTTTTATGTTTTGCTGTTTAATAAGTGGTGATACTTGGAATGTAGACCCGGATGCATGACTTTGAGTTCGGTGTTAAGTATGATTTTTTCCCTTCTGAATGTTTGAAACAGAGCACTGTTTCCCCATACCTCCCCAGGCCCCCGCACAGGCACAGGATGGCAGGTAGTGATGAGGAGGAGCCCGCTGAGATGCTGCCTGGCTGGCTAGGAGGTGTGTGATGTGAACACAGGATTTGTTTTTTCCCTTTATCACATCTTTTTAATTTTTAAAATTATTTTATAACATTTTCCCTTTATAACATTATCAGAAAGTGAAGAGACTGTTAAAGAATGAGGAAACAGAAAAGTCTAACGTGTAAAAAACCTGCTGGACTTCTGCAACTGTGACATGGTAAAATTTGGCACTTTGATTTTTTTTTTCCTGGTATCAGCTGAATTTCAAATGTATTTATCTAAATGTGAGTGATAATGATAGTGATTAAAGACAGGTGGGTGCTTAGAAAATTTTTGTGTTTTGGGGCCTGTGATAAAAGAAAAAATTTACAAACTTGCCTTTGCATTTGCCTGATTTGGCTGTTTTCTTAGAGCTAACTTAATCTCTATGTGTTAAACCCTTAGAGTGTGCTAGGTTTGGGGGAACAGTGATGAATGATGTGGACACCGTACCTCTGTTAATTTTTTAAGTCTTCAGCAAGGGAGCATGGCTTCATTTTAGGAAAAAATTTTCAGAATTTTGAGTGATTTTATATTCCCAGAAGATGTGTTTAATTGAGGGTCAGTTCAGTTGATGTTAACGTACCTTAATTGCCAGGAATAACAGTGAATGTATTTTAATAGTAGACATTTAAGACAGCAAAAAAATTTTAAAGAAATTCTTGAAGAGGCATTTAGTTTAATTTTTTACCCCACTGGGCCCATTGGCTGTACATATTCTTGGTGGTATTCATATTTACATGAATGTTTTTGCTGTTTATCTCCTGAACAGAGTCATGGCAATGGTGGTGAACAGTGACCTGAGGTTTCTTAGTAACATAGATGCTCTCTGGACCAGTGGCGGAAGGATGCATTTATATGCTGAGGCCTCTTCCCTTCCACCTGGAAGAGTGTCAGTCGTAGAATAGAGGTCTGGCACTGAGCAGGTGCTCAGAGAGCATTTGTCAGACAGGATCAGTCTGTCTTCTACCCTTCCGTGGCTTTCATTGCTTTTAGGATAAAGTTCAGATTCCTTATTGTAGTTTATAAGAATTTTTGTGATCTGACCTCTACCTCCCTCTCCAGCTTCATTTATGCCACTTCTCTCCCTCCAGACACAAGGGCCTCCCCACCTGGTTTCCAGCGTAGACTAGGCTCTTTCCTTAAGCTTTTCACTGGCTAACTCAAATATTCCTGCCCATCCTCAGACCTCTAAATCAGTGGCAAATGCATGGGCCTCATTTCTTGTTCATTGTTGTATCCCTGCCTGGAACGCTGGTCTGGCACACTGTAGGTGCTCAATGAATACTTATTTGTTAAATCAGGGAAGTAAGGTGGAGGTGGACAGATCTGAGGTCCTGAAAAGTACAACTAGCCAATTCCCTGCTCATTTGGGTATGTCGAAGGTTGCTGTGCTAACTACTAGGACTTCAAGGTGAAGAACTAAAAAGGATCAAATAAAAACACAATGGATTTGTAAAAATATTAATTGTAATTGAAAGTATGATTCCTAGCTCAGTCTCAGATTAATTATGTCCAATCCAGTCAGATGTTTGGTTTTGTGGGGGCCTGGTTTGGTGGGCAGATGACAAATAGGAATTTTAAAGTTTTACCCATTTAAGATTCAACATGGATTTTAACCCTTTTAAGTGCTTTTTGTATCTTACATAGTATGTGTATCGTAATGTTTTGAAATTGCAGATCACAAATGAATGTATTAATGGTTAGTCTTTTTCCTCAACTTGAAATCTAGATGAAAAAATTGATAAACAGGGAATTCCCTGGCAGTTCAGTGGTTAGGGCTCGGGGCTTTCACTGCTGTGGGCCCAGGTTCAATACCTGGTTGGGGAACTAAGATCCTGCAAGCTGCGTGGGGTGGCCAAAAAAATAAATAAAAATAAAATAAAAATTAATAAACAGGAAAACACTCAGTCCTGATTTAGGAAGAAGTAGGTACAATAATTCTTATATATTGCTAGGAACATTGTGTCTAATTTTTAATTAGACAGATATTTAGGTTAATGGTTTTGGTGTTTTCAAATTTATGATAAAAGCTATACTTTTATGTCTTGAATATGCTTGTCAGTCTTTAATTTGAGAGGTAGTCTTTGCCTAGGAAATGAGAAATTGTTGTATATTTTACTTCTTCCAAGGAGCAATGAGGAAGAAACAATTTCTGGAATTGGAAGCCCATATGGATGGTATGGAAATTAAGTCTGTTATTCATAAACAGCTAGTCTCTTGTGCTCTACGCTGTTGGATGGAAGGTGGAAATAACCTTGCCTCTGTTGCTGAGATTATTTTTGAGCTGACTCGTGCTAGGCTGGCACCCATCAGTTGCTTTGTCTGGAAGGGACAACTGGAATCCTTCATTTTGTGTCTGTGTGTGAATGTGAGTGGGAGGAAGTGAAATGTTTGGTTTTTTGGTATTGGCTTGATTTTTCTGTTTCATTGTTGACTTGGCATGCCTGGCTTTTTCATTCTGCTTTTAAGTATTCAGAAATCTTAAGATATGTGTGAATTAGAAGATTTGGATTTATTTGAATTTCATTTGGCACTATGGGAAATTAACTTTAGGTAAGAGCTACTTTTTGGGTTGGCTTTATGTTAAAGATAATTTTTTCCCTTAATTATTTTATTTTATTATAGAAAATTTCAAACATATACAAAAGTAGAGTGAATAGTATACTGGACTCCCATGAACAAAGGTATTTTGATGTGACCTTTATATTTGTGAAAAATATAAATGTGAAAGGGCCCGAAGACAGCCCCCATTCCCCCAACAAAACAAAAGTACAAGCTTAGGCTAATTAATAACCTGTATTTTTAAAACTTTTGGATAATTGGATTTCATTTTTGTTCAGATGTTTTGCTTATCCATTTACCTCAATGAGAGTTTCTTAATATGTAAAAAGGGAAGACTAAAAGTGTATAAACATAGGCTTATTGTGAGGATTAAAGGAGAGAGTATTTGTCAGATGTTTGCATGGCTTGGTACCAGTTAGATGCTCAACAGGTAAATGTCCCCTTGCCCTTTCACAGTTCCTCAATCACAGTGCTCAATTGGAGTAGAGAGGGGAAGGGACACTTGGATGAACTGGTACACGGTAGAGAGTTGATTACAGCGAAGTTTCTAGAGGATTTATTTATTTTTTCTATTACCCCGTCCTTCATTTGAACCCTTGAAGTTTAGAGCTGGAAAAACAAGGGTCAGATGTTTGCCAAGAATAAACCTTTCTGTACTGTGGTGGTACCTCTAAGGCACTCCTTAGCTTGAGGAGCAGGTGCTCTGGCTTAGGATGCTGAAGTCTCGGAGGTGCCCTGGGAGCAGATGATTACTGCTCGAGTGTGTAACACCTGTGTTCTTTTGCTTCTCTTGGCCTATTTTTCTGAGAATATATTGCTGAATTCTGTCACGATTTACATCAGCTTTGACCAAAGCCAAGTGCCAAGCTTGCAAGGGAAAGAATGGCAAAAATACCTCTTTTAGGATCTGTGTTGGCACAGATTTTGTGCTTTGTGTTTAGTAACAAGTGAACAACACCACCGATTTAATTTTAGTATTATTAGTTATATTAATTTATTAGTTCTATAATTAAAAAAGTAAAACAGTCTGCATAGATTGAAGCTATAGTTTTGGGTTGTATGTGTGAAAAACTGACTCTCTTCATTGTGAATTTTGAACAAACTTACCAGTAGATTATTTATGTAAGCTTGTGTCATCAGAAGCATTCCAGAATGAATCATGTTTAGTTAGGATCTAACAAATGTTACCACCCTTGTTCTGTTAAGCAATATTTTTAAACTATTAAATCAACTTTAAGGATAATAATGGAAATTACAGTAATTTATTCATAATCATTGTTTCATCACAGTTGTTTTCATTTCATTGTTTCCTTCTCATCTTTGTATACACACACAGAAATTTGAAAATTTTGTACCTTAGGAATTGCTAGGCTGAGAGAATTGACGTTATAAGGGTGGCAGCAATTTAGTAAACGCTATGAGTGTTTGATTTAGAATAATCTTGTACAGTCTCTTTGCTGTAACATCTTTTCCTGGTTAGTTCTGTTCTCCTCACTATAGCTAAACGTAGTGTCTTTTTTTTTTTTTGAATTTTATTTTATTTATTTTTATACAGCAGGTTCTTATTAGTTATCTATTTTATACACATCAGTGTATACATGTCAATCCCAATCTCCCAATTCATCCCACCGCCACCCCCAACGCCACCTTCCCCCCTTGGTGTCCATACGTTTGTTCTCTACATCTGTGTCTCTATTTCTGCCTTGCAAACCGGTTCATCTGTACCATTTTTCTAGATTCCACATATATGTTAATATACGATATTTGTTTTTCTCTTTCTGACTTACTTCATTCTGTATGACAGTCTCTAGATCCATCAATTTCATTCCTTTTTATGGCTGAGTAATATTCCATTGTATATATGTACCACATCTTCTTTATCCATTCGTCTGTCAGTGGGCATTTAGGTTGCTTCCATGACCTGGCTATTGTAAATAGTGCTGCAGTGAACATTGGGGTGCATGTGTCTTTTTGTATTATGGTTTTCTCTGGGTATATGCCCAGTAGTGGGATTGCTGGGTCATATGGTAATTCTATTTTTAGTTTTTTAAGGAACCTCCATACTGTTCTCCATAGTGGCTGTATCAATTTACATTCCCAGCAACAGTACAAGAGGGTTCCCTTTTCTCCACACCCTCTCCAGCATTTGTTGTTTGTAGATTTTCTGATGATGCCCATTCTAACTGATGTGAGGTGATACCTCATTGTAGTTTTGATTTGCATTTCTCTAGTAATTAGTGATGTTGAGCAGCTTTTCATGTGCTTCTTGGCCATCTGTATGTCTTCTTTGGAGAAATGTCTATTTAGGTCTTCTGCCCATTTTTGGATTGGGTTGTTTGTTCTAGTTCTGTAAAAAATGCCATTGGTAATTTGATAGGGATTGCATTGAATCTGTAGATTGCTTTGGGTGGTATAGTCATTTTCACAATATTGATTCTTCCAATCCAAGAACATGGTATATCTCTCCATCTGTTTGTGTCATCTTTGATTTCTTTCATCAGTGCCTTATAGTTTTCTGAGTACAGGTCTTTTACCTCCTTAGGTAGGTTTATTCCTAGGTATTTTATTCTTTTTGTTGCAATGGTGAATGGGATTGTTTCCTTAATTTCTCTATCTGATCTTTTGTTGTTAGTGTATAGGAATGTAAGAGATTTCTGTGCATTAATTTTGTATCCTACAACTTTACCAGATTCATTGACTAGCCCTAGTAGTTTTCTGGTGGCATCTTTAGGATTCTCTATGTATAGTATCATGTCATCTGCAAACAGTGACAGTTTTACTTCTTTTCCAATTTGTATTCCTTTTATTTCTTTTTCTTCTCTGATTGCCATGGCTAGAACTTCCAAAACTATGTTGAATAATAGTGGCGAGAGTGGACATCCTTGTCTCGTTCCTGATCTTAGGGGAAATGCTTTCAGTTTTTCACCATTGAGAATGATGTTTGCTGTGGGTTTGTCATATATGGCCTTTATTATGTTGAGGTAGTTCCCCTCTACGCCCACTTTCTGGAGAGTTTTTATCATAAATGGGTGTTGAATTTTGTCAAAAGCTTTTTCTGCATCTATTGAGATGACTGTATGGTTTTTCTTTTTCAATTTGTTAATATGGTGTATCACATTGATTTGTGTATATTGAAGAATCCTTGCATTCCTGGGATAAATCCCACTGGATCATGGTGTATGATCCTTTTAACGTGTTGTTGGATTCTGTTTGCTAGTATTTGTTCAGGATTTTTGCATCTATATTCATCTGTGATAATTGGTGTGTAATTTTCTCTTTTTGTAGTATCTCTGTCTGGTTTTGGTATCAGGGTGATGGTGGCCTCATAGAATGAGTTTGGGAGTGTTCCTTCCTCTGCAATTTTTTGGAAGAGTTTGAGAAGGATGGGTGTTAGCTCTTCTCTAAATGTTTGATAGAATTCACCTGTGAAGCCATCTGGTCCTGGACTTTTGTTTGTTGGAAGATTTTTAATCACAGTTTCAGTTTCATTACTTGTGATTGGTCTGTTCATATTTTCTATTTCTTCCTGGTTCAGTCTTGGAAGGTTATACCTTTCTAAGAATTTGTCCATTTCTTCCAGGTTGTCCATTTTATTGGCAGAGTTGCTTGTAGTAGTCTCTTAGGATGCTTTGTATTTCTGTGGTGTCCGTTGTAACTTCTCCTTTTTCACTTCTAATTTTATTGATTTGAGTCCTCTCCCTCTTTTTCTTGATGAGTCTGGCTAAAGGTCTATCAATTTTGTTTATCTTTTCAAAGAACCAGCTTTTAGTTTTATTGATCTTTGCTATTGTTTTCTTAGTTTCTATTTCATTTATTTCTGCTCTGATCTTTATGATTTCTTTCCTTCTACTAACTTTGGGTTTTGTTTTGTTCTTCTTTCTCTGCTTCCTTTAGGTGTAAGTTTAGATTGTTTATTTGAGATTTTTCTTGTTTCTTGAGGTAGGATTGTATTGCTATAAACTTCCCTCTTAGAACTGCTTTTGCTGCATCCCATAGGTATTGGATCGTCGTGTTTTCATTGTCATTTGTCTCTAGGTATTTTTTGATTTCCTCTTTGATTTCTTCAGGTATCTCTTGGTTATTTAGTAATGTATTGTTTAGCTTCATGTGTTTGTGTTTTCTACGTTTTTTTCTTTGTAATTGATTTCTAATCTCATAGTGTTGTGGTCAGAAAAGATGCTTGATATGATTTCAATTTTCTTAAATTTACCGAGGCTTGATTTGTGACTCAAGATGTGATCTATCCTGGAGAATGTTCCGTGTGCACTTGAGAAGAAAGTGTAATCTGCTGTTTTTGGATGGAATGTCCTATAAATATCAAATCTATCTGGTCTATTGTGTCATTTAAAGCTTGTGTTTTCTTATTAATTATCTGGATGATCTGTCCGTTGGTGTGAGGTGTTAAAGTCCCCCACTATTATTGTGTTACTGTTGATTTTCTCTTTTATAGCTGTTAGCAGTTGCCTTATGTATTGAGGTGCTCCTATGTTGGGTGCATATCTATTTATAATTGTTATGTCTTCTTCTTGGATTGATTCCTTGATGGTTATGTAGTGTCCTTGTCTCTTGTAACATTATTTTAAAGTCTATTTTATCTGATATGAGTATTGCTACTCTAGCTTTCTTTTGATTTCCATTTGCATGGAATAGCTTTTTCCATTCCCTCACTTTCAGTCTGTATGTGTCCCTAGGTCTGAAGGGGGTCTCTTGTAGACAGTGTATATATGGGTCTTGTTTTTGTATCCATTCAGCAAGCCTGTGTCTTTTGGTTGGAGCATTTAATCCATTCACGTTTAAGGTAATTATCGATATGTATGTTCCCATTACCATTTTCTTAATTGTTGTGGGTTTGTTTTCGTAGGTTCTTTTCTTGTGTTTCCCACTTAGAGAAGTTCCTTTAGCATTTGTTGTAGAGCTGGTTTTGTGGTGCTGAATTCTCTTAGCTTTTGTTTGTCTGTAAAGCTTTTGATTTCTCTGTCGAATCTGAATGAGATCCTTGCCGGGTAGAGTAATCTTGGTTGTAGGTTCTTCCCTTTCATCACTTTAAATATATCATGCCACTCCCTTCTGGCTTGTAGCGTTTCTGCTGAGAAATCAGCTGTTAACCTAATGGGAGTTCCCTTGTATGTTATTTGTCATTTTTCCCTTGCTGCTTTCAATAATTTTTCTTTGTCTTTAAGTTTTGCCAATTTGATTACTATGTGTCTCGGCGTGTTTCTCCTTGGGTTTATCCTGCCTGGGACTCTCTGCACTTCCTGGACTTGGGTGGCTATTTCCTTCCCCATGTTAGGGAAGTTTTCGACTATAATCTCTTCAAATATTTTCTCGGGTCCTTTCTCTCTCTCTTCTTCTTCTGGGACACCTATGATAAGAATGTTGTTGTGTTTAATGTTGTCCCAGAGGTCTCTTAGGCTGTCTTCATTTCTTTTCATTCTTTTTTCTTTATTCTGTTCTGTGGCAGTGAATTCCACCATTCTGTCTTCCAGGTCACTTATCCATTCTTCTGCCTCAGTTATTCTGCTATTGACTCCTTCTAGTGTATTTTTCATTTCAGTTATTGTATTGTTCATCTCTGTTTGTTCTTTAACTTTTCTAGGTGTTTGTTAAACGTTTCTTGCATCTTCTCGATCTTTACCTCCATTCTTTTTCCGAGGTCCTGGATCATCTTCGTTATCATTATTCTGAATTCTTTTTCTGGAAGGTTGCCTATCTCCACTTCATTTAGTTGTTTTTCTGGGGTTTTATGTTGTTCCTTCATCTGGAGCATAGTCCTCTGCCTTTTCATTTTGTATGTCTTTCTGTGAACGTGGTTTTCGTTACACAGGCTGCAGAATTGCTTCTGCTGTCTGCCCTCTGGTGGATGAGGCTATCTAAGAGGCTTGTGCAAGCTTCCTGATTGGAGGGACTGGTGGTGGGTAGAGTTTGGTGTTGCTCTGGTGGGCAGAGCTTAGTAAAACTTTAATCTGCTTGTCTGCTGATGGATGGGGCTGGGTTCCCTCCCTGTTGGTTGTTTGGCCTGAGGCGACCCAGCACTAGAGCCTACTCGGCTCTTTGGTGGGGCTAATGGCACCTCTGCAGGAGACCCTCCAACACTAGAAGGTAGGTCTGGTTCAGTCACCTATGGGGTCACTGCTCCTTCCCCTGGGTCCCGATGTGCACACTACTTTGTGTGTGCCCTCCAAGAGTGGAGTCTCTGTTTCCCCTAGTCCTATCGATGTCCTGCAATCAAATCCCACTAGCCTTCAAAGTCTGATTCTGTAGGAATTCCTCCTCCTGTTGCCGGCACCCCAGGTTGGGAAGCCTGATGTGGGGCTCAGAACCTTCACTCCAGTGGGTGGACTTCTGTGGTATTAATGTTCTCCAGTTTGTGAGTCACCCACCCAGAGGTTCTGGGATTTGATTTTATTGTGATTTCACCCCTCCTACCACCTCATTGCGGCTTCTCCTTTGTCTTTGGATGTGGGGTATCTTTTTTGGTGAGTTCCAGTGTTTTCCTTTCGATGATTGTTCAGCAGTTAGTTATGATTCTGGTGTTCTCGCAAGAGGGAGTCTAAACGTAGTGTCTTGATATAAGATTGTTTCTGGCAAGGGACTCTTGAAATGAAAGCTCTAAAGAAAACCTACTTGCTTTCTTTACCAATATGTGGAAAACTTGATGGGAAATTCTAGCCCTTGTGGCGTCAAGTCAATTTAATCTCATTCTTAAATACTATTAATATAGTTAAATAGAAGAACCTTAATTTTTATTAAATGTTATAGCAGTGTGGCTAATCTAATGTGAGAGTGTAGTATTTGATCTGTCTCCTCCCTTGATTGGATTCCACAAAGTAGAAATAAAGTCTTTCTCAGAAACCTATTTGTACTTAGTGGTTATTTTTCTCCAGTCTAGTATTTTTTTCTCCAATTTGTCAAGAGTAACTAAACTTTGAATGAGTAAGAAACTGTTCAAAGACAGATCAGATCAACTGAGCAGAAACCAAAGTGGGTAGGTTGGACTGCCCTGGCCACACTATAATCATATACATTATTGCCATTATTTTCTTTGTTTTTCAAGTGTAAGCTGTGTGACACAGCTTGCCCTCTAAATCTGTAGTTAAAGGAATTAAATATGTAAAGTTAATTTGTGTGGCCTTCTCTCGGTTGACCTGGGCTTCCTTTAGCCCTTTGGAAGATCCCACCTGGGAGATCCCCATACCTATATGTACAGAAGGGGGACACCATTGATGTCATGCAATTCATTTTTTTCTGTAAAGGTGATTATATCAAATGCAATTAGCTCTGCTCTGACATGACTTAAGTGTTTCTAAAAATCACTGTGCTGTACAAAATTGTTGAATAAAAACCTAGAGCTTATGGGAAAAATGGGGTTAAGCACATAACACTTAAAAACTAAATTAGTGTCATATTAAAAAAGAAAAAAAAAGGAACCTAGTGAAACCAGTACAGTTTTACACATGTTAAATGGTTAAGAAACACCATAAGTAGGGCACTCTATGTTGATAAAGACCTGAAGTTTGCTTGTGGAAGTGGGCATCAGAAGGATTGCAACTTGTGAGTTATTGTGAAGTGGAGGAAGGAGAGTTGTGCTAAAATAGTACTGGATGTTGTAACATCCAGATGTGTATGGGATACTCACTTGGTGAACTGAGGTCGCTGGTAGATGTTTGAAGTGTGTGCATAGATGTGTGTCTGTTTAGCGAGTTGTAGTTTTCTGGGTGTCACTCATGGGTGGAATTGCACATAAGCAGATGCAAATCCAGTTACGCTCAGATTGTTCCCAAATATGTCAGTTGTGTTGGAACAAATGTGTACTTTCAAAATAAGCGTTATAGCGGAACTGACTGTGAGACAAAATATGATGTAATTTGTATAAATATGTGAAACTTAAAAAAAATGATTAAAAAAAGTTTTGAAATCTCAAGTTTACAGAAAATTTGCACATGTAGTACCGTGACTTTTTCTTGAACCATTTGGTGACATTATGCCCCTCACCCCCAAATATTAGAGTGTGTTTTTCAACAAAGAAGGATATTCCAACCAAGGACAATACAACCATTAATGTTAACATTGATACTTCACCTTTATGGCCATCTAATCCTCTGACCTCCATTCAAGTTTTGCCAGTTGCCCCAGTAATGTCCTTTATGTCAAAAGGATCCAGTTCAGAATCGCCCATTGTGTTTGTTGTAATGTTTCTTTAGTCTCCTTCAGGAAAATTTGGAAAAGTTCCTCAGTCTCTCTTTGAATTTCATGACCTTGACACTTTTGAGGATGACAGGCTATCTCTTTTGTAGCATGTCCCTTACTTTGGGTTTGTCTGATGTTTCCTTACAGTTCGATTAGGTTATGCATCTTTGGCAGCAAAATCACAGAAGTGGTATTACATCCTTCCAATGCATGTCAGGTGACACAGGATTGTGATTTGTCCCATTGCTGATGATGTTTGCTCTGATCACTTGACTGAGGAGGTATCTGCCTAGTGTTTCCACCATAAAGTGACTCTTTTCCCTTCTGTAATCAGTATGTATTTTGTGGAGAGGTACTTTAAAACTATACAAATATCTTTTCCTTCATCAGACTTTTCAGTGTATTTATTTATTTATACCCATGCTTTTTAGTTTAAAGAGTTTATTATTACCAGCATGGGCTTGTGGTTTTAATCTGTTTACTATCATTATCTTCATGCTCAACTGTCCTCATTAGGCCAATGGGAACCCCTTTGCCCTGGCATCTGTCCTTTTGTCCCTCTCATTCTTTTTTTTTTCTTTTTTAAAATTATTTATTTATTTATTTTTGGCTGCGTTGGGTCTTTGTTGCTACGCGCGGGCTTTCTCTAGTTGCAGGAGCGGGAGCTATTCTTCGTTGCGGTGCGCGGGCTTCTCATTGCGGTGGCTTCTCTTGTTGCGGAGTACGGGCTCTAGGTGCACGGGCTTCAGTAGTTGTGGCTTGCGGGCTCTAGAGCACAGGCTCAGTAGTTGTGGCGCATGGGCTTAGTTGCTCCGCGGCATGTGGGATCTTCTCAGACCAGGGCTCGAACCCATGTCCCCTGCATTGGCAGGCGGATTCTTAACCACTGCACCACCAGGGAAGTCCCTGTCCCTCTCATTCTTGAACGCTTCCTTATTTTCTGGAATAACAAGGTGTTCTAGGCACATTTTATGCTTTTTTTTATCCCGGACCTGGAATCAGCTATTTCTCCAAAAAACTCTGATCCTTTTTGGTGGAGAATGGCTAATTAGAAGCCAAGATCCTGGTTCTGGATGTACTCATTGCTTTTGGAGTGTTGTGACCTCTAGGCTTTCTCATCAATGTATAGAGCTCTGGAATATATGTATGTATACACACTCTTACACACCCACACATTACATCTATATTTGTTTCTCCATTTATGTATATAGAAAATGGTGAGTTCACACCAGTACCCACAATTTAAATCTGACAGCTAAGGGGTTCATTCTAGTTTTTTCCCTTTCCATATTTGTAACTCCTTTCTCTGACAGTGAGAATCCTAACTCCCTTTTTCCTTACTGTATTTACTTATTTGATTAATCTCCCCATACGTAACCATGCTGCTCTTGTCCAGTCCCTGTTTGGACATGTTTCTCACCCCAAATGTAGTTCAGCTCTCTTAGCTGGGCTGTCTTCCCTCTTCATCCCACTTGGGTTCCTACAAGCCTGCACCAGGCTACTCCGTCCTCCCTGTGTGGCTCCTCCTCTCACCCCTGCTTCAACTCTGGAACTCCACCCTGGCATCCCCTCTTCCCTGCTGCATGCTTTCCTCACCCCTTCTGGCTCTGACACTGCGTGCAGGCCAGCCCCCATCCTGCTGTGCTCAGACATACCTCCGTGTCTCCCCTGTCTACCCCTGGCACGGACATCTACCTAGCTTGGTCCCACCTAATGGCTTCCTTTAGCACTGAAAAAAAAAATTTTTTTTTTTCCAGAAAGAAAGGAAAAGGGGAAGGCATTATATAAAACTTCTTGATAAGTAAGTTCACATTTTGGGGGAAAAATTTATTTGCCCTGACCATGTCACCTAGTTTTGCATTCTGAAAGTGGAGTCACCATAGCTGTCTGAAATTCTTTTTAGGCTATTTTCTGTGTCTCCTGATGCACAGGTTACTCTTGATTTCTTCCTATAGACTCTACATTTTTCACTAACTAGAGGGTGACAAAGTGACATTTAGCCCACATAATTATGATGACTCTTCCTTCCCTCTTGAGTCTTTCTTATGATTTAGGGACTGGTATTTGAGAAACCCTATTTCCCAGAAGTGATTATCTCAGTGAGTAATTTGTGTTCCATCTCCCCTTCTTCCAGCTCAGCAGTCTTCCTCTGTCTCCCAACGAGACAGTGGCAGCAGGTGCTGCTTCCACTTGTTGAGCCTTTCTAGAAGTGTTTTGTATATTTTATCCTATTAACACCCTAGCTCTGTGAGACCTAGATGTTTTATAGATGAGGAGACCAAGGCTTGGAGAAGTTAAACTGTTCAATGTCACAGAGCTTGTTTTGAGCCCAAGCTTGCTTTTTCTCTAGAACCTATGCTCTTGAATAAGCCTATGCTACCTCTACAGTATGAAGATAAATTTGATTATATTTTTTCAGTCACTGTTTTGGATTCCTTTTGATTTAGGAAGAAGAAGTGTAAACTCTTTAAACTTATAGTTGGGAGAAGAAAAATAGATGCCATTAGCTGTGTGGAAATACTGACACTTAAATGACTGTATTACTGGAATAGGCCCAAAGAAGTGGTAGGTGTGAAGCCTAGATAAACCCTTTTTTTCTCCTCCCCCCACCCCGATCTGGGCACAGTTCATCTCTTTGTACTTAGAAAGGGCACTTTGAAGTATGAGGATCAAAGCTTTTTGAACTTCTTTTGGGAAACTAATGTGAAAATTAAGGTCTTAAAAAGTATACTTAGGGACTTCCCTGGTGGTCCAGTGGTTAAGACTTCGCCTTCTAATGCAGGGGGTGCAGGTTCAATCCCTGGTCAGGGAGCTAAGATGCCACAAAAAAACCAAAACATAAAGCAGAAGCAATATTGTAACAAATTCAGTAGAGACTTTAAAAATGGTCCACATCAAAAAAAAAAAAAAAAAGTATACTTAAGCTGTCTGTTGCTTTTTAAGGAAGAGCAGTTTAGACTTCTGCTTATTTATCAGCCCATCTCAGTGCCATCATTTTTTGGTGAACGGAATGATGTGGCTAATTGTTACGTTTTGTTGGTTTATTTTTTTTTCAGCTCCAGAATTTCTGCCTGGTTTGTTTAAAAATTTTCCATCTCTTTTTTGATATTCTCATTTTGTTCATACATCAGTTTTCCTGCTTTCCCGTAGTTTTTTTTTGGCTGCATTGGGTCTTCGTTGCTGCCCGCGGGCTTTCTCTAGTTGCAGGGAGTTGGGGGGGCTACTCTTCGTTGAGGTGCGTGGGCTTCTCATTGTCGTGGCTTCTCTTGTTGGAAGGAGCATGGGCTGTAGGCACGCGGGCTCAGTAGCTGTGGCTCGCGGGCTCTAGAACACAGGCTCAGTAGTTGTGGTGCATGGGCTTAGTTGCTCCCTGGCATGTGGGATCTTCCCAGACCAGGGATCAAACCTCTGTCCCCTGCATTGGCAGGCAGATTCTTAACCACTGCGCCATCAGGGAAGTCCTCATTGTTATGTTGAAAGTGGGTTTCCATCATGTGGTTTTGAGTTATTTTCCAGGTACAGAGATGAATTGTTTTGTGCCTTTGTCCCCCTTTACAGCAGCTCTCCCTTGTGACTGGTGTTAGGTATTTATGAGGTAGCTGTCAGGAATTGGGGAACTTCCCCCCAGGCTACTCCTTATGCAAAGAGTTGTTCTCTATGCAAAGCTGCAGGACTGCATTTGCACTGCTCTCTAACCATGGAGCTGAGCTAATCATATCTGAGCATAAACACAGTCAAGTCAGTCAGGCTTTTTGAAACTGGTGAGGAAAGTAAACTTGTTTCTTGATGATGTATAACCATGAGAATAGTAAGGATGTTCATACTTAGAATTCCTAGAGTCCTAAAAATCAGAGGTATAG
Source organism: Balaenoptera borealis (assembly GCF_965194805.1). NCBI lineage: Eukaryota > Metazoa > Chordata > Mammalia > Artiodactyla > Balaenopteridae > Balaenoptera > Balaenoptera borealis. Next base: position 11,975,958 of record NC_138872.1, read on the forward strand.
AATTCTTTCTTTCCTTTATCTCTCTCTCTTTCCCCCTTTCCTTCCTCCCTCCCTGCCTCCCTGTCTCTTTCTCTATCCGTCAATCTATCATCTGGCTTCCAGGCCTTTTAGAAATACAAGTTATGTTGTACCGGCCGTTGTGCTCTATTTAGGACAAGGGGAATTCGCCTGCCCCTGTGAGATGTAAACCCGTAATGAGTTCTGGAGTCACACCTGAGCTCATGTCCCATCTCTGCAGTTTGCTGGTTTTGTGACTTCAGGCAAGTTTACTGAACCGTTCTGTACTTACTTCAGTTTCCTCATGGGATAATATCAGTTCCTACCTCATAGTGAAGTGCTTAGCAAGGTCCCCGGCAATGGTGAGCATGCCCAATAAATGTTAGCTGCTCTTATGATTGATAGTCTGCCTATTGGGAGATTGTAATCTTAGATGTGTTTTCAGGACTAAGTCACACATACAGGATCACAACTTAAGAGAGGAAGAGGATATTCAGGGTTACTGGAACAAACTCTGTATTGTACAGGTGGGGAAATGGAATCTGAGAGATGTTACAGGATTTACTCAGTCTCCCAGGCAATACCAAGCCTAGAGCTGATTCCCAGTCTGGTTGTAATACCAGGGATTTTCACCAGTCTTATCAGGGATTCTTATAAAGTTGGCATTGAATGATGATGGTATGATGATACCAGGATTTTTTTTTTTTTTTTTGGTTGGGGATAAGGCAGAGAGACATTTGTGTATAAATAGAAAAAGCACACTCAACATACCTATTGTTTTTATAATGCAGACTACAGTGAATAAGTTTAAAAAAAAAACTTGGCAGGTGGGAATACACCAAAGATAGTGAGAAAGCATGATTGTAGGGGGCATAGGTTTAAAACAGTTGAATTACCGTCTGTTGTCCTTACAAACATGGGGTAAGTGGGATGTCAAGGTGCTTTGCTGCTGGGAGAACCAGGTTATGTGCATCTCTGGGGTGAGCAGAAAGATAAAACAGGTACAAAGAGCATTGTAAGTCTGTAATCAGAGTGAGATGGGGATCATTACAGGTCAGTTGCTGCTAGGGGTTTTGTATTATTTTTTATTTTTTTAAGTATGTATTTATTTTGGATTATAAAACGAATACATTCACTGTTTAAATTTGGAAAGTACAGCAAAGCATAAAGAAAATAAAGATAGCTTAAAATCTCAACCCAAAGATAATTTGCTGTTAACATTTTGGTGCTCCTTCTTTCGTTCTCTCTTTTTTTTTTTTGGTATGTGTGTAATTTTTCAAAAACATAATTGAGCTCACATTATGTACAGTTTTATATACTTAAAGTGTTAAAACAATCTAGAGGCAAAGTGACTGTCACGTTTTCAGTCCTGTAAGAAAATCTGGACTTTACCTTATGCCATAGAAGAACATTCTTTGGTGTGTGTTTCATGTAGTAGTAATGCCTAAAGCGGGCTGATTGTGCCGCACCTTCACTTTTATCAGAATGACTCATATTTCCCCACCTATAGGAAGTCTCAGAAATGAAAAGAATAGTAATTAATTCTCAAGGAAGTTTTGCCGGGTTCAACTAGCATCATTGGGTTCAACTAGCATCATTTGATTGCTTACTTACTTAGGTCTTATCTGCTATCTGTCTAATAATATTTTAGGACCAGAGTACAGGCATAATCTGTTAATTTATGTTAAATTAACTGGTTGCTAGATAACGCCAGGTAACTACAGTTCACAGCAGAGAGAGCAATCCATTCTTGCCAAGAAAGATTCACTTTGGTCATATGCAGAAAGGAAAGCAAATATTCAAGGAATATAAATTACAGATAAATTGGAAGTCTGAAAGTAAGGATTCTTCCCTAGAATATTTTGTGCTTCCATGAATTCATAAAAGTAGAATTTCAGAAAACAAGAACAGTTGTTAAATAATGGGTACATATGTTGGACAAACCAATCAATGTGCCTTCTTTGGAGCTAAATATTATCACATTGAAAGATACTGGCAGTAAATTAGCTATTACTAATACCACACTTTAAGTGGTTTATAGGAATTGAAAGATGTCTCTTTCCTACTTTACATGTATAGATACATTAAATTTAACTTCAGGAATGTGCTTCCATTTAATATTTTATAATGAAAATGCTTGTCCTTTTTTTTTTTTTTTTTTTTTTAACTTATTTATTTATTTATTTTTGGCTGTGTTGGATCTTCGTTTCTGTGCGAGGGCTTTCTCCAGTTGCGGAGAGCAGGGGCCACTCTTCATCGCGGTGCGCGGGCCTCTCACTATCGTGGCCTTTCCTATTGCGGAGCCCAGGCTCCAGACGCGCAGGCTCAGTGGTTGTGGCTCACGGGCCCAGTTGCTCAGCGGCATATGGGATCCTCCCAGACCAGGGCTCGAACCCATGTCCCCTGCATTGGCAGGCAGATTCTCAACCACTGCGCCACCAGGGAAGCCCTGCTTGTCCTTTTTAAACATTACTTTTCTAAGATTGACTCTTTACACTAGAGACTTGAAAATGTTTAAAATGCAGTTCTGTAACATAGTGGGTTAAAAGTAACACTTGTTCTGGGAGGGGGAAGTGATCATGGGGACTGACTAGGAGGGGGCTTGAGAAACTTTCGGGGTGATGGTTGTATTTCATATCTTGATAGGGATTTGGGTTACACAGGTGTGTGCATTTGTCAAAACTCAGCAAATGTATACTTGTTCATTTTATGGAATTTTACACCAAAAGGGGAGTATTTATGCAGATATCGATCTCTTATTAATGATATGTATGTTGAAGTATTTAGAGGGCAATATACTGGTCTCTGTAATTTGCTTGGAAATGCATGAAAAAATAAGATGAATTGATGGATAGGTAGATGGATGTATTTGTGATGAGAAAGTTAAGAGTAAGGGGGGGCAGGAGAGGGTTGGATTGGGTGTTAGGGATTAGCAGATGCAAACTATTATATATGGAATGGATAAACAACAAGATCCTATTGTATAGCACAGAGAACTATATTCAGTATCCTATAATAAACCATAATGGAAAAGAATATGAAAAATAATATGTATATATGTATAACTGAATCACTTTGCTGTACACCAGAAACTAACACAACATTGTAAATCAACTATACTTCAATTAAAAAAAAAAGTTTAGTAGAATCAAGATGGTGAGTATATGGGTGTTCACTGTAAAATTCTTTCAACTTTGCTGTATGTTTGAAATTTTTCATAGTAAAATATTGGTTAAAAATGTTACAAATTAGTATCTTTTTTTTTTTTTTTTTTTTGGCTGCACTGCTCTGCATGTGGGATCTTAGTTCCCCAACCAGGGATCGAACCTGTGCCCCCTGCATTGGAAGACAGGGTCTTAACCACTGGACCTCCAGGGAAGTCCCATAAATTAGTATCTTTAAGGTTCTAGTTACCATAGGGCAGAAATGGAGCCATTTGAATCTGACCACTGACTTGATCATTTTAACTTTGAGATTGATAGAGAGCAAGCTAAGAATTGTTAGATTCTCCATCTTTACTGTGTTAAGGCTCTCACAGTCTTTCTCATTAAGCCCAAAGATTATTTTTCTGATAATTGTACTGTCTTGGATGTGAGCAAGTAACATAAATCCTGTATAATTGTCAAAGGTAGCACCTGTGTTCGTTTCTACATACAATATCCAGTGGGTCCATAAACACTATTTTGCCAAGGCACTTTCTAAGGCTAGTGCTCAGTACAAACCTGTATTTTTCTATTCTCCTCCCCTACTCTACAAACTTCAATCTGGATGTTTTCTATTGTCCTGACTTCTAGTTCACTAATTCTCCTTTTTTTTTTGCTATGTCTAATCCAGTATTAAACTTGTCTACTAAATTCTTAATTTCTTAGTTCTTAAATTTTTATTTGATACTTTTTAAAAAAAATTTTTTGGCTGCGTTGGGTCTTCGTTGCTGCGCGCGGGCTTTCTCTAGCTTCGGTGAGCGGGGGCCACGCTTCGTTGTGGTGCACGGGCTTCTCAGCACGCGGGCTTCAGTAGTTGTGGCGCACGGGCTTAGTTGCTCCGCGGCATGTGGGATCTTCCCATACCAGGGCTCGAACCCATGTCCCCTGCGTTGGCAGGCAGATTCTTAACCACTGCACCACCAGGGAAGTCCCAATACTTTTTTATAGATTCCATTTAGGGTGAAATTCTTCTTTTTTCTCCCCATCTTTTTTCTTAATTTTTTTCCTCTCTTTTCTCGACTGTACTTATTTTTAAAGCCCATGAGTGATAACTCCAATACCTGGATCACCTGTGGGTCTTTTCCTATTGTCTGGTTCTTCTTTTGATATTCAGTCATCTGGTGTCCTGTCACTTGGCCTGCCTGGTAATTTTGATTGAAAACTGGATGTTGTGTATAAAAAATTGTAGTTGGCCTTACATGATTTTATTCTTTTCTAGAGAAGGCTCACTTCACTTGCTACGCAAATAGGATGAGAGCTGATCCCATTTATCCTATTGGGCGGACCAAAGCTAGGGTGTGGTTTTTGTAAGGCTCCATTTACTTCTGCTTTGCCTGCTCTTAGGGAATAGCCCTGCAGGAGTTCCAACTGAGAACCTGGGCTGTTTACCATGGCCCTTCCTCCATGGTGTGTCCTGAACTTTAATCTTTGTCTCCTCAGCACATGGGATGGATAAAAAACCCCAGCTGTGCTCTTCAGAGGCTTTCGGCTTGGTTTCTTAGCCCCCTGACCTATGCAGCGTTGGGATTCTACAAAATCTCATAAAGGGACAACTGGCTCAGTTCTTTTCATTAGGATCCTGGCCCCTTAAGTCTCCATTTTTGTTTCTTAGACCTGAGATAACTGCCAAAAGCTCTCCTGGTTTCTCTGCCTCTTAGTAGTGGCTTCAGTCCCGTGCCCAGACTGTTTGCCTGCTTCTTCAGCCTTGTTCTTGGTACCCAGAATTGGCGAATTCCTGGAGGAACAAACCAACTGCAGTGTGTGGCTCACTGCCAAGGAATTCTCCCTTCTCCAGGATTTTGTCTCCTCAAGTCCTGGTTGCCTCAACAACTCTCCAAAGTCTTCAAACTTTTTTTTTTTTGTATTTTATTTGGCTTTTCTAGTTGTTCTCTGAGGAATCCCTGGTCTACAGTAAGCTACTCCGTAATAGTCAGAAGCAGACACTACTTTGTATAAATCTTGCTCATGTGTTTTTTCCTTATGTTGTAGAAAAGATGGTATTAGTCTTTGCTTCATTTATAAAGGAAGACATGTTCCGTTCAAAGGGAATTGAAAAGAAATATGATCTGTTTATTAATCTAAAAGTGGGGGCTTCCCTGGTGGCACAGTGGTTAAGAATCCGCCTGCCAGTGCAGGGGACACGGGTTCGAGCTCTGGTGCTGGAAGATCCCACATGCTGCGGAGCAACTAAGCCCGTGCGCCACAACTACTGAGCCGGAGCTCTAGAGCCCATGAGCCACAACTACTGAAGCCTGCGCGCCTAGAGCTCATGCTCCGCAACAAGAGAAGCCACCGCAATGAGAAGCCCGTGCACCGCAATGAAGAGTAGCCCCCACTCACCGCAGCTAGAGAAACCTCGTGCACAGCAATGAAGACCCAACACAGCCAAATATAAAATAAATAAATTAATTAATTAAAAAAAATCTAAGAGCGAACTAGACATTAATAAACATACTTATACATTACTACTATGCTTTTTGTCTAAAAATATTAATGGTTAATTTAAAAGTAAGTGTTAGGCACAGACAAGTTAAATGAGTTGTCTAAGGCAGACTTTCTCAGTAACGGCACTAGTGACATATTGGGTTGGGTAATTCTTTGTCGCTGGGGGCTGTCCTGTGCAGTGTGGAGTGTTTAGCAGTATCCCTGGCCTTTTACCCACGAGATCCTATAGCACCCCCCTCCCTCAGCTGTGACGACCAAAAATGTCTCCAGATACTGCCAGCTGTCCCCTGGGGAGCAAGATCACCCCTGGTTGAGAGCCACTGGTCTAAGAGGAGGGATTAGTTTTCCTAATTTGATATATTACCAGAGAAGTGGAATTGAATTTTGAGTTACCCGTTATTGTCTTTCACCACTGGACTAATTTCCAGCTTCATTCTTGCCTGCTCATTTTATGGTAGACACTGGGGCCCTAAAACTGTTATAAGAGTAAATAGATTTTGTCCCCATTAGCTTGCCTGCTGTGAATTTGGAGCTTAGGTCACATGAGAAGACAGACTTGGTTTTCAGGTGATAGTAACTGTCCAGCCCGTGTGTGGTGTCTCCTTGGGCTTCTGCAGAGCAGTACTGTTGCCCTCTGGTTTCACAGTGATCTAACACATGTACAGTCTAACCTTGACGGGAGCAAATTAACACAGAGAAGTCCACTCAGAATGTAAATAACCATTGGGAATTTAAGGGACACAGGGCATAAAGAGATCAGAATTAGGGCTAAAACTAAGGGTTAAAAGTGGAAAAGACAGCTTAGAAGAAAAGCGAGTTGGAGTGGACATTTCTGACACTGGCAAAAATGATTTAAGCTGTTTGCTACTCTTTCTCTGCAGACATTTCCCTGTTTTCCAAATCATTCTGCTTTGATGCCAAGGCTCTTATTAATAATGCATGGCTTTTTGATGGTACTCCCATCGTGCTTCTTAGGTGCTGAGTCAGAGAAGATTGTTATAGCAGCAGCTCAGCACCGGTGAAGAGGAGAAACCCCGCTGCAGTGCTCAAATGCTGCCATCTTTCAGGCACGCATCTTGTAGCAGCTTTTCCACCTTAATTACTCTAAAGCTTCAATTCAGAGGATACTTTTTTCTTATTCTTAAAGGCTTTAAAAACTATCCAGAAACGTCTATGACATAAGGTTTTTGAGAGCTCTTAAAAGCGGGTCTGAAAAAAGAAAAAAAAAATTGGTCTGAATGTTAGTGTGAACTGCATTCGATTTCTGGGACAATAGCTGTTGTTTTCCCACTTTTCTAGCTATTGTCTGGATATGTCTCTTCTGAGTTCCCTAATTTCTATTTTGTACAATTTAAAATGATATTTTTCACATTACCTTTATGATAGGCAGCTGCTAGGAGTCAGATATAAGAGAATAGAACAAGTAATTAATTGCTCGGTGAGCACTAGGGTCCAGGCTTGGAGCCAACATTTTTCTCCCCTGCCTTTGCCAGCCCACAGCCTTCTGGATGGCCACTCAGAGTCTGACCTTCAAGAGCCCAGACGCTGCTGTCCCTGCTGTTTTCAAATGCAGGTCTGTTTGGGCCACAGAGTTTTATTTCTGGTTGGTTAGGAAGTAACCGTGTTAGGATGGGCCCTGGAGAAAAAAGGAATTTTTGAAGCCATTGGGTTTGTGGTACGGGTCGAGGGGATACCCCGCACGCCTGCTGAAGCTCCTGTTGGAGATGGTCACGTGGAGAAGGGGTAGCGAGGTCTGCGGTGAGCGTCATAGCCTCTTACTCAGGTCAGCCTTTAAACCATGACACATCTCAACAAACTTGTTAAATCAGTTTATTGATGTGCTGTGGTGCTTTGAGTGCTTAAATCGGGATTTTTCCCAGAGTGATAGTCCTCATTGTTGCCATGGGTTTTAAAGGTAGCCTAGAAGTTATTTACCTCTCTTCACCACCAGAATAACAATATGGATAAAAAAGAATAATTGTATGGGAACTCTTTGTAATATCATCACAATTTTTCTGTAAAATTATTCTAAAATAAAAGGCTTATGAAAATAATAACTGTGACTCAGCAAAGGGCCACTCTGTTCTAATCACTAACTTTTGGGTCTGACATTTGTTATATCCAACCTTCACAAGACTGTGAGAAGTTCAGTCTTGATCTTAAGACCACACTGCTGAGCGGGGTCCAGACTCAGACCTTGGTCTTATCTGAATGAAAGACTAATCCTACCCCATTTCGCTTCCCCTCTGTTTATAGGGGAATGGGGATAGAATTATTTGAACAAGTGACTCTTCAGTGCGTCATTTAAGTCTACACATAAGCCTTGATTTCTTTCTGTTTTAGCGCCATTAATATTGCATGGCACATAATTGATTTGCATGCTCTTGTTCTTGGTATGTGGCCTCCATCAGTTCAGGGACCAACTTTTTCTTTTTTTCTTTTCTAATTAAAATTAATTCTAAGCTAACATGTGAGTGCTAACCATACACAAGGTCCTGGTCTTAGAGCTTTGCATTTGTTACTCATTTTCCTTACCCGATGATGTAGGTGTTGTTATTTCCCTCATTCTATAGGTGAGGAAATTGAGGTACGGAGAGTCTAAGTAACCTGACCAAGGTTCTTCAGTTACCATGTGATGAAGCCAGCACTCAAGCCTAGGTGGTCTTATTCTGGAGGCCAGGCTCTCAAACACTAAGCTGTAGTCCCATTTTAATGTCTTTGGATCCCCATTGCTTCGTAGTAGACACTTAAATGTTGATGGGTGGTTAGATTAATAAATTAATGAATATAAAAGCAACTCCTTGGAGGGTGGAAACAATGAAATTCTGATTTTATAAAGTATTTTCCTTTTTCAGTTTAGATCAGAGGGTATAAACTCAAATGCTGGTGTCTGTAAGCACTAGACAGGCCCTGGTGAGGATTAGAGTCAACTAAAAAGGTGTATTCTGTTAAAAGGAGAGAGCAAATAGGCTACTCAGCACCTGATGATTGCATTAAGGTGGGAATTGAATGCCCAATTTTGCTAGATCTTCCAATATTTCAAGAAAATCTAGAAATCTGGACTTTTATGTGAATAATAATAGCAAATATTTAAATAAATATAGTGCTTATTATATTCTGGGCTTTATTCTTAGTATGTGACGAATATTAACTCATTTAATCCTAAATGAGGTAGTGATATTGTTATCCCCATTTTATGGATGAAGAAACTGAGGCACAGAATGGTTAAGTAATTTGCCCAAGGTCATTCAGCTGACTAGGATTTATCCCTAGGTAGTTCTGCTCCAAAACTGATACTTTTAACCACTAAACTCTCTGGAAGTTAATTCACAGTTTGAAAGTGAAAGGAAAACCGGAAGACACCTGATAGGCCAAACAAAACACATTTGTGTGTAGTTTGCAACTTCTCATCTGAACATTAGCTATTTGTGAGATGAAAACAATTTATTTCTAAGATAACTGCTTCATTAATCATTTTCAGTTGAGAGTTTTTACCTGCTGTATACAAACTTATTTCTATATCATTTCTCTATATCTTTATTTTTCTCTTACAAAGGAATATAAGGTTACATAAAATGCAAACATTATAGAAATATATAATCTTAAAAAGTCAAAAATTCTGCATAATCCCACCTGTTGCTCCAGGTAACCGCTATTTAAACAGCCTGCTGCATGTTCTTCTAAGCTTTTTTCTAAACAAAAACTAATGTGTTATTAGTTTCTGAGTCATTTCAGGTATACTAGTGTTGTTAAATATCAAAATTGTGTTTGTTAAACCCTCTGCCTATAGGGCTGGTTTGTTACTTGGTAAATTCAAAACCTGGAGTTCTTACAGATTTCCTTTCAGGTTTCCTTGGTATTCTTGATAGTGGGGCAAACAATTTACTATCATTCTAACATCCTTGACTTTACTTGCATGATACATTTTTCTTCTTTAAAATATTGCTTAGAAAAACTAGAGTTGCCAATTTTGTTAGCACATGGTTGGTTGTTTTTTTTTTTGCAAACATATCATTTCTTTAACCTACTTCATCAAAGCAGGAGTTTTTTTTACTAGTTCTGGTCTTTTCAGCTAAGAGGGTAATATGAAAAGCAGTATTAACGGGATATTGGAATAGTATAATAGGAAATGTATTGAATATTAATTAAAATGTCGATTTTTGAAGATTAAAAATAAAGTTCAGTAGGATATGAATAAATTGGAGATTACAGCTTAAAACAGGTTTCGCATTGTGAGCACATATGATATTTATTACTTAATTGCAACTCTAGACTGGTGTTTGATTTTTTAATTGAGAAATTTAACTTTGGAAGTATTTGTCTGTATTTGGATGTGTTAGAAGCCAAAATTGTGTTTTCAGATTCTTTTAAAGTACGGATCCTAGTTTTTCCCATCTCTTTTGTTAATTATTTGATTTTTACCCCCTACGATTAGAATGGAAATCTTGAATTTAGCCTTAGGCTCACAAACTATACCATGCGTACTCTTCCAACTATATTTAACAAGTATTTATTGGGCTGCTACAGTATGCCAGGCACTGTTCTAGGCACTGGGATACATGAACAAAACATACAGAAATCTCTGCCCTCATGGAGCTAATATTCTAATGTATTGAGGTCAAGTCAGACAAAAAAGAAAATTACGTACCATAATAGGTGATTGGTGCTATGGAGAAAGATAAACAGGGGGAACGGTGTGGCTACGTGGGTTTTTTGGAGGGTGGGGCAAGGGCTGCAGTTTGAAATATAGTTTGGTTAGGGAAGGTCTTGCTCTAGTTGCACAAGCAAAGCCGTGCCGTTGTCTGCGGGAGAGCAGCCCCGCCGAGCCGCGTGGGCGGTGGCCTTGAGGTGCTAGCTTGCCTGGGGTGCCCGCGGAACAGCAAGGAAGCCACGGTGGCTGGCGCAGAGTGAGTGAGTCAGACAGTGGAAAGAGAAGCCGGCAAAGGGGCAAGGAGAGGTGCAAATCATTGCGAGCAGGGGAGGACAGACCGATGCTGTAAAGGGCCAGCGGTAAAGGTTTCAGGCCTTATAGTCTCTATAGCAACCCCTCAGCTCCGCCCGCCCTGTAGCTTGTAGCGCTGAAGCAGCCACAGACAATACATAAACCAGTAGGAGTGGCAGTGTTCCAATAATACTTTGTTTACAAAAACAGGCAGTGGACAGGATCTGGCCCCCAACGTTTGCTGACTCCTGATTTAGAGCCTTGTAGGCCATTGTCCAGAGTTTAAGTTTACTCTGAGAGAGATGAGAATTCATTGGAGGGTTTTGAAGAGGAAGGAGTGAGACCATTTGACTTCTGTTTTAAAAGGATGCTGCTGGCTGCCTGGTTGAGAATGACTGTAAAGGGGGTGAGGGTGAAAGGGTAGAGTTACCACTAAGCAGGACAGGACGACTACAGGTGGAGCAGATCTGTGGGCGGGAAGGACAGTGATTTGGCTTTTGACCAGGTAAGTTTGGGAGGACTGTCGGACATCCAAGTGGAGATGTGGAGGATGCAGTTGGTATACAGACAGGGTGTCTGGGGAGAGGTCCAGGCTGGACTTACAAACCTGGGAGTTGTCAGCATAGATGTGGTACGTGAAGTCCTGAGACTGGATGAGAGAAGCAGGGGAGCAGCGGTAGCTTTGTCTGCACTGTTTTGGCACTTTGGGAGTGTTGATTCTTTTGACTCTTAAATGGATTTTATTTATTTATTTTAATTTTAATAAAAAGATTTTTTTTATTGAGGTATAGTTGATTTACAATATCATGTAGGTATCAGGTGTACAGCACAGTGATTCATTTATACATGTGTGTATATACTTTTTGAAATTCTTTTCTTATATAATATTGAGTATAGTTCCCTGTGGTATACAGTAGGTCCTTGTTGGTTATCTTAAATGGATTTTAAATACAGAACTTTTATGCCCCTTTGGTTAGGTTTATTATTTATCACCTGTAATTTTATTTTTATAATTCTAGTTTTTACATACAGCTTTTAAAAAATTGTGGTAGGGGCTTCCCTGGTGGCGCAGTGGTTGAGAATCTGCCTGCCAATGCAGGGGACATGGGTTCGAGCCCTGGTCTGGGAAGATCCCACATGCCGCGGAGCAACTAGGCCTGGGAGCCACAACTACTGAGCCTGCGCGTCTGGAGCCTGTGCCCCACAACAAGAGAGGCCGCGACAGTGAAAGGCCCGCGCACCTCGATGAAGAGTGGCCCCCGCTTGCCACAACTAGAGAAAGCCCTCGCATAGAAACGAAGACCCAACACAGCCAAAAAATAAATAAATAAAATGAATTAAAAAAAAAATTGTGGTAACATAAGCAAACTTAAAATTTCCCATTGTAACCACTTTAAGTATACAATCTAGTGGCATTAAGTAAGTACCTTCACAATATTGTGCAACCATCACCACTGTCCATATCCAGAACCTTTTCATCATCCCAAACAGAAACTGCAGTCCTTAAACAATTCCCCAGTTCCCCTTTCTCCTGGCCTTTGGTCATCACATTCTACTTTCCGTTTCTATGAATTTTCCTGTTCTAGGTACCACATGTGAGTGGAATCATACAATATTTGTGCTTTTGTGTCTGATTTAGCATGTTTTCAAGATTCATCCATGTTATAGCATGTGTCTGCTTTTATGACTTTTTAAAACTTCTCTGAATAATTACTATCTCTTATACTGAGTCTTATTTCTAAGAGGAGTTCTTTGCTACAGAGCAACCTCAATAACCCAGGCTCGTGTCCCAAAATACTCGTGGTCTGCGTGTCTGGAAAGCTTTAAGAGTTCGTGAAGTGCCTCTTCAGCCCATGCAGCCTTCTTTCTTCTTTGTGCTACTAGTAAAACAGTGACGATGATATTGAGGAGCTGGATGATTTACTCTCTGGCCTACATGATTTGATGGATTTTCTGATATTATATGGCATGTTTAATCAGAGGATAAGCTTGTCTCATTTGGAATAGATAGAAAACCTGAAAAAGTGGCAGCTTAAAGGCAGCAACCAAGTCAGAATAGATTCCTTCTGGTAATGGGCGGAGAGGTATTTGGGGGAGGGTAATTTTACGCTGGCTCATTTGACAAATTGCTGAGCTTAGGGGCAAGTCCTGTAAGTTTGCCTCTCCCTTCAAAGCAATTACAGTGTTATTTGCCACATCTCCTAAATAACCTCTTCACTCTGCTTGATAGCAGCAGTGTTTATGGCAGTGAGTGCATTGAAGAAAAATCTGGCTCTCCTTTGGGCTTGGGGATTGAGTCTGCTGCAAGCTTAGCTGACAGGTGAACAAGGTGTCGTTTGTTTAACCAACATTCGGTCTCATAGGCAAGGCTCAGTGATGTTCCTGCCTGGAGTGAGAGAATGACTAAGGATAGAATGAAAATTAATGTTCAGCTTCACTTTGGGACTGGCAATTGCAGAAAAACCTTTGTTAGTTAAAAAAGTAAATAAATTAACAAAATTGGAGGCAAGAAGTCTTTTTCAAGACGCAGTCCCCGTTTAGTCATTACCAGTGGACCTTTCAGGTCATTTCCCATAGTTCACTGAGCCATCCCAGCAGTGCTAAAAACAGTCAGCTGTGATGAGAGTTGAAAAGGAAGATCAAAGTATCCATTGTTCTCTCCTTTTGAATTGTGGTTGGCTTTGGATCTTGGCCCTAGGTTTTATTTTTTAATTTTTTAAAAATATATTTATTTATTTATTTATTTTTGGCTGCGTTGGGTCTTCGTTGCTGCGCGTAGGCTTTCTCTAGTTGCGGCGAGCTGGGGGCTACCCTTTGTTGCAGTGCGCGGGCTTCTCATTGCGGTGGCTTCTCGTTGCGGAGCACGGGTTCTAGGCGCACGGGCTTCAGTAGTTGTGGCACGCAAGCTCAGTAGTTGCGACTCGCTGGCTCTAGAGCGCAGGCTCAGTAGTTGTGGCACACGGGCTTAGTTGCTCCACGGTATGTGGGATCTTCCCGGACCAGGGCAGATTCTTAACCACTGCGCCACCAGGGAAGTCCCCTAGGTTTTAAATTTTTTCTTTTTTCTTTTTTTATGTCATCATCTAGTGGGCAAGGGATGAAATTAGTGTGTCTGGGAGGTTGGAGAGGACTCTGCTTTGGGCTCCAGGAACCCTGAGAACTTTCCATTTTTGCCCCTGTTAGCAGTAACAGTGTCTGTGTTAAAGTATTTTTGGAGGCCAAGGGTTTCCAAGGTCTTAGTAGCAAGCTTAGTGGGAGCTTTTAAGCCAGGTCAAAGCAGTGATTAACTCCCAAGTGGTTTTTCTTTTTCTTTTTTTTTGTAATAAATATTTATTTAATTAATTTATTTATTACTTTTGGCTGCATTGGGTCTTCATTGCTGCACGTGGGCTTTCTCTAGTTGTGGCCAGCGGGGGCCACTCTTCGTTGCGGTGCAAGGGCTTCTCATTACAGTGGCTTCTCTTGTTGTGGAGCACGGGCTCTAGGCATGCAGGCTTCAGTAATTGCGGCATGCGGGCTCAGTAGTTGTGGCTCGCGGGCTCTAGAGTGCAAGCTCAGTAGTTGTGGTGCACGAGCTTAGTTGCTCTGCGGCATGTGGGATCTTCCCGGACCAGGGCTCGAACCTGTGTCCCCTGCATTGGCAGGCAGATTCTTAACCACTGCGCCACTAGGGAAGCCCTGTTTTTCTATAAAATGGAAATAATAATACTTACTTCAGCAAAATTAAATGAAACCCCTTGTCTCTTAATTTTCTTCTTGATCAAGGCTTGTGCTTAGGACGAAGTTTGAGAGGAGTGTCCTTGTTACACTGTTATATCTGTCTCACTTTGCCCTTTCAAAGACCTGGTGAGCTCCTGGATGGCTTCCAGGGCTCAGCGATTATGTATCTTATCAAGTATACATTGGTAGGCATTTTTCAAGACCTCATGGCCAGCTGATTATAAGTCTTGCCCTTCAGAGGTAGTGCCTGACTATACCAGAGGGTGTATCCACTTAAGGACTCCTGGCTGATGTCTAGCTTGTGGCTACAATAGGAAGGCATTTGCATTCTTTGAACAGTAGGTGAATAACTCAGGAAAGGGCCTAAACTCTTGTCCAGCCAAATTATTACCCACCTGTCCTGGGCTATAAATAATGCTATGATATGCATTCAATCCTATTTGAGTCCCAGGGTTGGTTCTGCTTTTCTGTCTTGCTTCCCTTGGGCTGTCTCTGGGAAATTAGTAACCAAGTTGACCTTCATCTTCTAATTTAGCCCAGGAGCCCTAGGCTGTATCTGATTGGCATCTGAGGAGGGGTGAGATCTAGGCTCTCTTCCAATGTCATCTGATTCTCTACCTTGCCATTCTCCTCTGCTCTGAAGAAATAAAATTTGTTTACTCTGAGTCCTAAGATGGAAAATGTCTTTAGAGCATATGCTAACATTTGATTTAAAAGATATTTCACCTACCACATTAACCAAATCCGTATGTAATTTTGGAGGGTATGACTCTTGTACTGTGTTCTGGTTATATTTAATTTTTGTTTTATCTGTTCAGCTGCATCATAAAAAAAGCAGTTTCAACTCTTTTCCTCTGCAGAGAGTTCCACTTCAGAAATCAGATAAAGATCAAATAGAATTTAAAAAGCCTGACTTTAACATAATCACCAAAGGTTTGCACCTAGCATTTGGGATTAGAGATTTGTGTGTTTACAGTCTAAATGGTGTGAAAGGGAATTAAAAAAAAAATAGAAATAATAGTACACTTTAGCCAGTGTTGAAGTTTCAGTGGATTAAAGAATCGTGCTGTCCTGGAAATGCTGCTTTGGGGAAACTGGAGTGGAGGTGTGGTGCTGAGGGGGGAGGCGGGGTAGAAGGAGATAGTGAGCATTTTACCCTATTCAGTGTCTAAGGTGTGATCTTAGGGCCAGACTTTGGGGAGGGAGATTACTTCAAGACTTCTCATACTCAGGGTGAACTTGTACTTGAGTGTGGATCATCTTTGCATGATAGGTGGTGAGGCTGTGGTCATCCTTGAAGCCTTGTGGTTCCCTGTCTAGCCCGCGCTCCCTGACTGACATCAGAAAGTTGTAGCGCTTTCTGGCTAATACTCTAAGGTTCTTCTGAAAAGATTGCAGAAATGCCCCTGGGAACAAAGAAGTCATCAACACTGTAGCACCTTTTAAAAGCTAGGCACACACACCTCATAGGCTGGTTTTAGGATACCCAAGTCCCATAATTAGAACGATGATGGCTTTTATGTTGTAGAGGAACACAGAAGTAACTCTGTTTCTCAGGATGACTCCCCTTCCTTACTCACCAGAAAGCAGCAGCGGCTAGTCATCTTAAACACAGAGAACGAATGTCATTGAACCTTATTCTTTTAAAGAGTGAAAACTATTGTTGTGTAGTTTTTTCTCTGTCCTTCCCTCGAGATGGGCCAGGACAGGTCGTTCACAGTCTTCTGTCCCTTGTGCCTCCCCTCTCTTCACCTGGCTTCCTACTAGTTTTATGTGTGCCAGCTCTAGTCCTAGTACCAGGAGGCCTTCACAGACTTCACAGCCACTGCACAACTGCCAAGTGCAAAAAGTGTGCCCATAAGAGCAGCAGGGCTTTTTAAAGAAGGAAGAGATCAATTGGCAGGTACATTTGTACTGGGTCTTGAAGGGACTCATTCATCCTTCTCTCTCTTTTTGGTTGGGGGGAAGAATGAGGTTGGTACTGTCTTCAATTAATAGCTTAACTTCATCTCCGCTTTTATTACTGCTCCCAGCATAAATTATTTAGCACAAAGGCAGGCATAATCTTATAAAATTACTTAGTATTAGTGTCCTGCTGTGAGCATCATTTTCTTGTGTTGTGCTCTAACCACAAATTAGCAAAAGACACTTCAAGAAAATCTTCTGTGGATCCACTTAGAGGGGTCATGTGGGTAGAAGGTTATAGTTGGTGCTACCCGATCTTTCTTTTTTTTTTTTTCTTTTAGGTGAATTTTTCTATTATTCTTATGTACTTCACAGCTCTCCTAGAAGAGTTTTTTTTTTTAAACTCACTTTTTAACCTGATAATATTTCAATTCCTTAAAAATTTGCCAATGACCCCATCAGTAGACTGAGTCATTTTATGAGCAGGGATCCAGAAAGTGCCAGGCTTTGTTTGGGGAGCTAGAGTTGGGGTGGGGGGGAGAGGCAGTAATAAAACTCTAGCCAGAAGATTCAGAGCCTACAGTTGAGTTCAAGAATTAGGTTTGTTTTAGGGTGGCCTCAGAGTACAGGAACCCTACTCTAAAGATGAGTCACTCACTCACCCCTTTAATGATTTGCTCGATCGTTGAAGTAAAGTCTAGAGCTGAAAATTTTGCTCCTCTTTAATAGTGATCTAATTGTGAAAAGCACAGATGGCCACTGACAGTTTATGAATGTTATGCGTTTGCTGATTTTATTTTATTTTATTTTTTGAATATTTATTTATTTGGCTGCATTGGGTCTTGGTTGCGGCACGCGGGATCTTCGTTGCAGCATGTGAGATCTTCTGTTGTGGCGCACGGGCTTCTCTCTAGCTGTGGTGCACGGGCTTAGTTGCCTCACAGCATGTGGAATCTTAGTTCCCCGACCAGGGATCGAACCCGTGTCCCCTGCATTGGAAGGCGGATTCTTAACCACTGGACCACCAGGAAGCCCCGGCATTTGCTGATTTTAAAAATAACTGTGAGAAGGGAAAACCAAGGTGAGAAGAGAGACTAAAAATCAAATGGCCGCGTTAGATTGTGGATTGTCAGCAAAAGACAAAAAACAAAATCCGGGCAATACTAAATTTACTCAGGTAGTTATCTCTTATCGTTCAGGTTTTCCTCCCTGTACACTGAGCCCCTAATACAGTCATTGTAATAGGTTATTGGTCAGAGGCACCTGCTGACAAACCCACAGGGTCATAAGCAACTTTGAACGCCTGGAGAGCAGAGTTGTTGGGCATGGTGAGAAATGTTAATTGGCCTCTGCTAGGATTCTTATCCCTTGATAAACTTACTCCCTCTGGCAGTCTTGTTAATACTTAAAAATAAAGTGCTAAATCTATTACAAAGGACCGTAATTTAATTTTTTGACATTTCAGTGCTGTATGGTTGCCGGCAGAGGGTCAGTGTCATAAGGTCTTTGGACGTACTGCAGTGTTTTTGATTGTGGGGTGTACAGGCCTAGGAATTGTCTTTTGTCTGATATAAATGCAATCTCAGGAATTAGCCATTTTTCTTTTGGCCAACCTACAACTGTAATTGAAGAGAGCTGCAAACAAGCCAACCTAAGGAATATGTGAAGGGAGAGGGAGGTACAGCTGGGTTTGGTCTTCACTGGAATCTTTTCTCCTCCCCTCCCTTTTCATCCCAAGCGCATGCTTTTTCTGTGATAGTTGGTTTCTCCTGGGAAGCTTTCCTTGTTTTCGTGCCTTTAAGATCCAGACAGTAGGAGCAGAGTTGTCTGAGATCCTGGAGAACTGCTGATGTCCATTGTGGCTGGAATTGGGGAGTGGCAAGATCTGAAATTGCAGAGACAGGGGACAGGTTTTATGGACTCAAAAGTCATGCTAAGCATGAGGAATTTGAACTTGACCTTGAAGGTGGTAGAAAGCCATTCAAAGATTAAGTGAGGGAGCAGGAAGATTTATTTATAATTTCTCTTCAGCTTTCCTGAGGAAAAGAGTAAATGCAACTTTTGTTTCCAAAAAGAAAATAAAGAATTGGGGAAGGGGGCATAGAATAGCCACTGAATGCTTTAAGTTTTTATGTGACCATCACTAAGGGTATTTACTCCCTGTATTATAATTTTTGACCCATTTACAGAATTCTTAGTATAGTATTAGTATACTTTAATTTAGATTTAGTTGGCAGTTGTGATACATCCAAAATCAGACTTCGCCCCCAAATTTTTATTACGAAAAAATTCAGACATACAGAAAAGTTAACGGAATAACACAGTGAACATGTTACCCTCCATCTAGAGTCAACAGTTATTACCACTTCGCTTTATTTACTTTAACTCTGGCTTTCTTTTTTCTTTTTCCTCTGAGCCATGTACAATTAAATTGTAAGTAGACATCAAGGTTTTTTTTTGTTTGTTTGTTTGTTTGTTTTGCCATGCCGTGCGGCTTGCGGGATCTTAGTTCCTGGATGGAACCTGCGCCCTTGGCAGTGAAAGTGTGGCATGCTAACCATTGGACTGCCAGGGAATTCCCAGCACCAAGATATTTAACTCTAAATACCTCAGCAGGCATCTCTTTAAAAAATAAGGATGGGGCTTCCCTGGTGGCGCAGTGGTTGAGAATCTGCCTGCCAATGCAGGGGACACGGGTTCGAGCCCTGGTCTGGGAAGATCCCACATGCCACGGAGCAACTGGGCCCGTGAGCCACAAC
This sequence comes from Balaenoptera borealis, assembly GCF_965194805.1. Classification (NCBI taxonomy): domain Eukaryota; kingdom Metazoa; phylum Chordata; class Mammalia; order Artiodactyla; family Balaenopteridae; genus Balaenoptera; species Balaenoptera borealis. Next base: position 11,994,929 of record NC_138872.1, read on the forward strand.
TACTGAGCCTGAGCGTCTGGAGCCTCTGCTCCGCAACAAGAGAGGCCGCGATAGTGAGAGGCCCGCGCACCGCGATGAAGAGTGGCCCCCACTCGCCGCAACTGGAGAAAGCCCTCACACAGAAACGAAGACCCAACACAGCCAAAAATAAACATAATAAATAAATAATAAATAAAAAATTAAAAAAAAAATAAGGCTGTTCTCCTATATAACCACAATACTATTATTGCAACTAACAAAATTAACAGCACTTTCATAATATCTTCTAATATCCAGTCCATATCCAAATTTCCCCAGTGGTGCTGAAAATGTTACTTACAGCTTTCCTCCCCCCAACTCACGTTATTATATCATTATATTTGATTATGTCTTTTTGGTCTCTTAGTCTGTAGCTGCCTGCCCCGTCCTCCAAGCCCCCAGTAACTTTCTGAAGAGTCCAGGCCAATTGTCTCATAGACTGTCCTACAATCTGGAATTGCCTGGTTTGAGTTTGATGTCTTCCTTAATCCCCTGTATTTTTTGTAAACCAGAAGATCTAAAATCTTGATTAGATGTAGGTTAAAAGTTTTTTGGCAGGAATTCTCTTGAAGGTAATGTTACCTTGTTTTAATGTTAGCAATGCCCAGTTTGATCCCTTGGTCAAGGACGCCTGTCTGATCTCCCCATTGTAAATGTGTACTTTGCCCTTTGCAATCAAGTAATCTGTGGGCAGAATTTGTTTTTAATGTTCCAGAATAGTCTTACAAGTTTTGAACACGATTTACACTTTACAGCATTCCCTTGTAGAATAGGTTGGCCCTTCTGTTTCTGTGGACTTGGTGGGCCTTGCATTGCTGTAACATGTGAGCATCACTTAGCTGGATCAAGTGAAAGGCAAAGCGATATCATAGATGACAGCAAATGAGTGGCTCAGAAGACCCCTTTCTAGGACTACAGTTTGATGTTTGCTAAAGACAAGCCATCTGGTCTGGAGGGAGGGTTTCATACCCACAGGGTGTTAAGGGAAGACCTTGTTTTGCTGAGTGTTTATGCCTCAGAGTCAAGACATTTTCAAGTGCTTTCTTTAGTAATTTTTGTCTTTCTGTAGAAATCATGGCTCTGATTTCATGTGTTTGACAATTGGGTTGCTAATTTCAGCTAGAATGATGCCTTCTGGAAACACTTAAGTTCCCAAAGAGTAGATAACCCTATTAGTCTGTTACAATCTAATAGGCTAAAAATAATACGATTATCATATATTATCCCCATAGGACATGGAGAATAATCTCCTTTCCAAAAGAGGATCAGGAGGGAGACCAAAGAGCTGTCTATGGAAAAATACTTTGGGATCGTGGGATGGATGGAGAAAACTTGCTTGATGAAGTTATAACTAGAAGCACCAGAAGTTTTAGGATAATTATGAATCATTTGGGGTTAGGCGAAAGTAGAATAATGGTTTGGGGTTGGGGTAATTATTTGGGTCTGGAGCAGTAAAGAGGGGGGAATCCTTGAGAAGGCAAAAGCTTGGTTGTGTTTTTGTGTCCCCCCCCATATAAAAATGTACGATCATTGTTTAAAAAAATGAAAACATCATTGTTTAAAAAAATGAAAAGGACCATGTCCTAAGGCAGCATTCCTAGAGTTTGTTCCTAGATATTAAATAGGTGCTGTGTGAAAAAGGCATTCTTAGTAATTCTGGAAACTTTGAAATTTTGGATCAACTCAAACAGATTTGGTTACTGCAAGAATTTCCACTGCGGGAACAGACACTCTCTTTATCATACCAGGGTTTTTCTGACTGTCATGGAAATGCTGCCTTGTAACAACAGCAAAGGAAGTACAGAAGACCCGTAATTCTACTGAGCAGAAATGGCACTGTGAACTTCTTGGTGTACAATTTCCAAAATTGTTTTATGCATTTATTTAACTCTGTGTCTTTTACTTTAACACAAATGTGATGTCCTGTATACATTGTTACACAATATGATTTCTTTTCATGAAGTAATGATTGCTTAGTTTTCCATGCTATGACTCTGCCACAGTTTTTTCCTCTAGTCCTTTTGTTGCTCATTTAGGTAGGTTTGTGTTTTGCTTTTATAAATAATACTGAGATAAACATCCTTGGACATACTTCGTATTTGTCAAGTTATTTCTTTAGGATGAATACCTGAAAGTGGGTTTAAAGAGTGTGAACATTTCACTTTGACATAGTACATCGCCAGGTTGCCCTCTATGGGTTATATCAATTTATGTTCCCTTCAACAAGGTAGGAGAAGCCTATTCTGCCACATCCTCACCAACATTCATTATTGTCAGTCTTTTGAATCATTTAGACAAGCAACTTTTAGCCTGATCCTAAAATCTTATGTTATATATTTGCAAAGGGATAGAAGAAACTGAGTTGTAGGCAGATAGCATTTCAGAGTTAAAGAAATTCAGCTCTTTACTATAGAATTGTTTTCTTTTAAATCATCATGAAAATGCAATTTTTCAACATGGTCAGAGAGGAAGAGAGGAAATATAGGGAATTAGAAGCCCTGTGTGGACCCATGTTCCCTCTAGATCACTCCAGTGTGTATGGAGAGAAGGCGGTGGCTCTGGGAATGTGCTTTCCCATCTCATTCAGGCTCCACTCCCAGCTTTATCATGAAGAGGGCTAAAGCGCCATTGTTCTGGAAAGGAAGGCCGACAGTGTAAGGACAGCCAAACCCTACTCCCTATGGAAAAGAAGGAGTGAGAAGGTAGACAAATGTAAATCTGAGGTGTTTCTAAGTCAGTTTTTCCCAAATGAAGAGAGGAGAAGACAGTGAGTTTATAATTCTGGGATTTTGAGCTGAAAGAGACTTTGCAGTCTAGTGATTCTCAAGATCCAAAGGGAAGGGAGAAGAATCAGAATTTACAGGGGTTTGCGTGATTTGCAAAAGCACATTCAATATTATATAAGTTTATGTCTTGAAGATATTCAGTGTAAATATAAACATTTTTATTTGCAGACGATCTCCTATGTATATCAGTGATGGGGGTCAGGCTTGGTAGAAAAGGATAAGGAAACTGCATCCAGTTTAGTAATGCCATCGTACAGATGGGGTGGTCGAGGTCCGGAGAGGACCACAGAGCCAGCCAGGGACAGGAGTTGAACCAATGTCGTCGGCCTACTCAGTCTAGGAATTTACCCTCTACCTTTTTCCCTTAGAATATGAGGGGTTTCTTCTCCTTCCCCTCACGTCCGTTGTTTGTGCATTGTAGATATACTCTACTCCCAAGACAGAAAACTAGAACACCTTGTCCATGCGTAAATTCTTGGTTTCTGTAGGCAATTCTGGGCTAAGAAGCTCTCCTGGCCTTCAAGGTAGGGAGGACTTAAGGAGAATGTGGCAGCCATTATTGGCAACCTTTCTAGAACAGAATGTGGATGTGGAGATAGTTCAAGTGTGGCAGCTGCACACTTTATACACCCACCTACCCCCTCTCCCATTAGCCTGACAAGCAAAGAACGGAATTGTGAATATCTTGTTTATAAATGTCATGTTAGATAAATTCAGTCTGGCTGGAGGAATCCTTTATTTTTCCCTACTGTATATTAACAACAACAAAAAAAAGCTGTTATAGAGAAAATTGGAAAAACAGAAGAAGGAAAAAAGTCAATTCATATCACTGTTACCCCCTACCATCTAAGCATATTAGTAAATTTGCCTTTAGTCATTTTTTGCCTTATGCATGTGCTTATTCTTTAGCAATAATTACCATAATATAACAGAACTTTTTTTCATATTGTTAAGAGTATGGTAGTCTATGCTAGGTGTTCCACGTTTATTCCGTTTATAAGGTTTCATGGCTTTTGCTTTTAAAGTTGTATAAGATTCTACCAGGAATATGTATTACTGTTAACTTATCTGTTCTTTAATTGTTGCTTTTGAGTTTTTTCCAAGTTTTTGTTTTTAGGAATAATTTAATTTAAAACTTCGTGCATAGAATGTCCTCATATTTAGGATAATTTCCTTGAAATTGCTAGATCAGAGGATACGAGTATTTTTATGGCTCTTTGTTGAATTTGCAAATAGTTTTCCCAAAAGGTTATACTTTACACTTACACCAGAAAAGTTAGTCAAGTACCAGTTTCACTATGCTGTCTTCTGGCTTATAGAATCTTTCTTATATGGTTGCAGAAAAACCAGTCTGCTTCTCATATGAGAAAACAAGGTTCACCTCCACCAAACGGCCATAACAGCATGCTGTGTGCTGAGCTGTAATTCAGTAATTTAATAAGTAGCTAAGTGTCTACTGTTTGTCAGATATTGTAGATGAAAAAAAGAGTAAGACAGTCTGTACTCCTGAGGAGTTTACAGCCTGCTGGAAGAGATAGGCTCACATTTATAGGGGTCATGGTAAGAGTTTACGTATCAGCTGGGAAAGAGTCAAGACAGTTCTAATCTTGGGGGTGGGATGATATCAGGAAAAGCCATGAAAAGAGCCATTAAAGCCTAGTATGAACAGGTGTCACCAGAGAGCATTCGTACAGAGGAGTGTGAAAACTGTCACACAGTTGCTCCAGAACGTTAAAATAGATGTGCCGAAGGGTGTAAATTTATTGTCAAAAAATTCCTTGCGTCTTAAAAAAAAACCCAAACAGCTTTCTTTTTTTCTTCAATGTTTGTCACTGTGTACCCACACCTTGGATCTTCATCTCTCTCTGTATAGCATGAGTATCCAGCATTTTAAGTAGATCTGAAATGCAAAAATTCGTGATTCATACTAAAGCTTCAAACTGATAAAATTTTAATAAAACTTAATAAACTTCTAGGGATGTACCAGACTATACCATGATCATTGGCACCACCACTGAAGTGGAATATTGGCCGATCATGTATGAGTTCAAGGTAAAGATTCAGATGAAAGGAATCAGCGAGCAGAGTGTGGTGATGACAGCTGTGCGTTCACAGGACTCCTGGGCATCCAGAACCTGGGAGATGATAGAACATATTTGTTAAAAACCTGGACTCTGGAGACAAAGACCTGTTGGGAAACCTTGGCTCCAAGTAGTCAAGTTACTTATATCCAGACCTCAGTCCCCTCATCTATAAAATGAGAGTAATAACCTACCTCTCAGTTTATTGTGAGGATGAAATGGGATAACGCAGAAGGTATTTAGAAAGGCACTGGCACGTAGGGGACTCAAGAAATGCATTGCTTTTTACAGGAATCTGTCTCTTTATAAGCAGAATAAGTGGATTCATTCTTTACAGAACACCTATTGTGCGGAGCAGTGAACACTGATAATCTCTGATTTGGGGAGTAGAGATCAGTTATTTTTCAGGTTCTGGTATTTCTCAGAAAATATTGGTCCAAAAAAGCCGTGCAGGTTTTGCAGATATTCTAGCATGGCAGAAATCAAACTTCAACATTCCTATGACATATTCTGTTCTTTGTTTCCCCTTGATTTTTATTATATCTCATTGGTGTATTTTATATATGGGGGCAGGAAGAGAGAGTGAGCAGCATTCCTGTTTTCTTCTATTTATTCCTTTTCTACTTCTGTTCCCTTTATATTCTCTCCCTTTCCCCATCCTTTATTTTATTTTGAAATCATATGAATGTGAGTGGGGTATAATCCTTGGTCCATCGATTTGTTCCATTGTTTTCCTGGAATGTACTTGACCCTGTTAGAAATCATACATTGTTTGGCCTGTAGGGGGTGTTCAGAACAAAGATACCAGATGTGAGTCAATCCCGGGAAAGAACACCTAGTCTGATGGGCCCACTGAACGCTAGGCCCACCTTTGCCCGCCCCTGCCCCAGCTCTCCCCGGCTGTGTATCAGTAGTACCGGCTTTATATCTTGATGTCTTTCACTCCATCTGCTTGCTCCAAGATTTGGCAGACAGGGTATTCCTGCTGCTGCTTCATGTAGAGCGAAAATACAGTCTTTGGTAAGATTTGGCACCCAGCTTGTAGTAACCAAATGGGATTCTACATACAGCACCTTATTCAGTTCATCCAAAGAAGTTTCTCCCTTTAAGGAACTTAGGTCTGGATACTAAAAAACTCAGTCTTTTATCTGGAGCCGTGAATTTGAGTAGGGGTGTATTCACTTGTTTTGATTGATTCCTACTAGTTGGCCCACCTGAAATGTGATCCTGGACTGTTTCTTCCATGTCACGGCCCTAAATATAGCACCTAAAGCCCTTTGTCATTCTGCTCCCCTCTGCTTTTCTAACTCCATCCCCACCCCACCGTGTCCTCGCATTTTGGCCATACATACCCTTCATTCCAGCCATACCCGACTGCTTTTAGTTCCTCAAATGTATTTTCTCCCTTTGTGCCCCTTCATTTGCCCTTCCCTTTCCTATTTCAGCGCTCTTCTTTCAGGACCATATCCTAGAGTCACCTCTTCTTGAGAGTATGTTCTGATCCCCCGCGTCACTATATGAGTTACAGCCACTCTCCTGTGCCCCCTTACAGACAACACTAGCTACAGTTTCCTTGTCTGGCTCTTTGACTGAAGATAGTGACAAGGACTGTATCTTATTTATAATTATCATTTTATTCACAGAGTGAAGGGCAGTTCCTGGCACAAAATAGGTGTATAATGAATGTTTACCTGGTTTGCCTTTCCCCTGTTTCTTCCTATAAAAATATGTGTATAAAATTTCACCTTATGTCTTGAACAGCCAGCATAACACACACATGTGCACACACACACACACGCTATTGCTCTTTGCTTTTTTCCAGTTAACAATATATCCTGGAAATTAGTTCATAGATTTTCCTCTTTTTTTTTTTTTTGGTAAATGTTATGGAAGTACAGCGTACATATTAAAATGTGCACAAGGAAGTGAGCAGCTTGATGACTTTTTCCAAAATGAATATACCTATGAAACCAGTATCCAGGTCAAGAAATAAAAGATGACCAGAAGCCCCCTTTCCAACCCTCCTCCCCTGCCCCACAGATAACTCTTCCCTGGCTTCTGACACTACAGATTAGTTGTGCCTCTTCTGGGGCCCTGTGTACATAGAATTACACCATCTGTGCCCTTTGGTGTCTTTGTTCCATGTGATGTATGAGACTCATCTATGTGGTTGCATATAGTTGCAGTTTGTCTCTTCTGGTTGCTGTGTAGTTTTCCAAGATTCAAATAGGCTACACATTTTTAATCTGTTCTACTATAGATGGACGTCTGGGTTCTTTCCAGTTTGGGGCTATTTTGAATGGTTCCTCATTCTTTTGTGTAGCCTTACGGTACTCCATCCATGTGAATGTACAGTAATTTATTCAACCAGTCTCCTTTGGGTGACATTTAGGTTTTTTCCCCAGTGTTTTCCTATTACAAATAATACTGCACAAGGTTTTGAATAAACTTGTGCATTATATTAAGGAACATTAAAAAACCAAACAACTTCATGAGGAGTGAGAGTGCCAGAGAACATTTTTAGGGAAAAGCTAATCTATTTGGCAGCTCTGCTCAGTTGGTGAAAAGGAATTGCTGAACTTTTCTTAAGAACAGGTTCGTGCAATGAAGCTGGTTAACTCAAAACATTTTGAGTTCCTCTCGTAAAGGAGAGAGAAAGGCTTGAAATCCCATAGCCACGCCTTCTTGGGCACAGCTGAGTTTAGACGTCTCCACTGTTCATTGTCCCGACTTAGATACTCACTTATTCAAGTGTTCATTGTGCATCTTCTGTGTTCCAGACACACTGTTCTAGCCACCAGGGGCACAGATCCTTGCCCTCACGGAGCTCACGTTCTAGAGGGTGGTAACAAGACAAATGAGAAAAGGTGTAATAGAAAAATAAAGCCGGGAAGGAGGCTGCAGGTGGGGCTGTGTGCACACGCACACGTGTCTGGGTGTTGGTGTTAAGACAGATTTTAGACAGTGGTCAGGAAAGGAATGGCTTTCTTTTTCTACTTCTTAATGCTGTTTTAGCTTACCAAGCCAGATGTAACAAACATTAAGGATACACATGTTTAGGTTAAAACAAATTGTGAACTGTTAAGTTTATAGAATCTTCTAATTGTCATTTCCTCCTGGGTTCGTTGTGTCAAATGATTCTGCTAATCTGGAATGTCAGATTTCATTATCTAGTGAGGAATTTTTTATGAGTCAGAGTCATTTATTAATGTGTATGTTCAAGTGAAAATCGTGTTACTTGATTCATAGGGATATGGAGGCTGACTGGAATTCAGGTGGAGAGAGGAGAGGATGCCTTCCTGTTAGGAGGCCCGGTGCTTTGCTCCCGGAAACTCTCCAGTTAAAGCCACAGCCCAAGGCTGCTTACATTGGCATCTGGACGGAAATTTCCAATTATGTAAACCTGAATGGGGCTTATTTTTCTCAGCTAAGTTATGATCATAAGAGATGCCTCGATCTAGAAACGGGCTGGATAATAATTACCATTTCTCGTGAAAGTGTAAAAAAGCTACTAGTAAGCCTGGATTTGTAGTAAATGTTATTTTAGCATTTATCACACTGCATTATACCTTCTTATTTAATTGTGTCTGTACCTTATTCTGTGTGGTCCTGCTCATCCTTGGCCCACAGTGGCCTATTACTGTGTGTAAAAAAATAAAAAGCTCACGGGAAAGTCGGGGCTCAGTAGGTACTTGTTGACACAATTGAGGACTTAAGAACCATGTGCCAATTAAATTTTTTTTTTTTTTACCTGTGATTCAGCTACAGTTGATCAGGAACACATTATTGGAAAGTACCATTTTTCAAAGAACGTCCATCAAAGTGGTATGGAATGCCTAACCTCACCTCTCTCTGTTTTTGACTTCACTAACTATGTGACCTTGGGTAAATGACTTCTGGAGGACTTGACATCTTTATCTTAAATAGGAAATCAAGATGATATCTACTTCACAAAGATGTGAATTTTAAATGAGATCATTTAGATTGAAAGCAGCGTGCATATACACTTCCTAGTTTAGGCCAGAACCATGGGCTAAATTTAGTAACAAGACTTTTAATAGGGACACATGTAAGGTCCTCCAGTTTGATCTCTATAACCAACTGCATGAGCACAGAACAGAGGAAGTGTAGCTTAGCAGCTAAAAGGATTGAGTATTTTGCCTCTAGCAAGCTTAATGTGAATCAGTAATATGGTGTGACTGCTATTTACCAACAACACTCAGCAATTATCGATTGATTATCTACCATGTAATGGAAGTTTTAAATTCTATTAATAAAAACACCCAAAACAATTTCACAAAGTGAGTTCTGCAGAGAATCACTTGATGCTACTAGTTATATTATGTGGGGGAAAAGGGGCTGGTTTGGGAAATGGTGGATTAGATTATTCAGCCTCTCCGCTGTAGGATTTCTTTGGCCTTGAGTTATTGTGCACTTGCATCTCCAGGAGGGGGCTTGAGTTGACAGCGCTTTGGTAACAGATGGAATATGGCTGCTGGTAGTTCTGCTTCTTTCTGGGCTCATCAGACTGCACCTGGACCACTGTCAGCACGGGCACCGCTCTTTGTCGAAGTGTAGACCACTGGGCGGGTATTCAGAGGAGAGCAGCCGGGATGGGGAGGGAAGGTGTGGTGATTGCAAGGGCAGGGGGCTCACAGAGGAAGTGGGGCTGTCTAGCCTGGGGTTGCAGGAGGAGGTCAGGTGGGGTAGAGGTGAGGGTGGGGGTAGGTTGAAAATGCCTGTCTTCCAATATCTGAAGTGTGGGAAAGGGACTTCACTGTTCTGTCAAGGGGCAGGATGAGAACCAGTGGGTAAAAGTGACTGGAAAACATTTTGGACCCAACCCAAAGGAGAATCTTCTTTGAAGATGGCTTTATTTTACTTACTGACTCTGTGTTCTTGGAAGGCATAGTTTTTGGGTGGTGTATGAGGAGGTATTGAAAAGTGTTCTTTAAAATCCCATCCAACCCTGAGTCTGTGAATTTGTGATTATTTTCTTTTGTTTGGCAAAATTTGTGTCTTCAGCCTTTTGTTTTTTCAGCCTTGTGCTAATTCCTGTGGATAATTAGAAAAAGCATTGATAATACGTGGTTTGTGTAAATTTGTTAATTGAATGACAAGACTAACACACGAGACAGTTGTTAGCAAACTAAGACAAAATGTAAACAAAAGACAAATTTTTGACAATCTTTAACAGTACCACAGAAATTCTAGAAGGGGAAGACTGGAGAATTATATAAACTGGGGTTTGATGGATTAATGAGATTTGGATGGCAGAAAGGAGAGCAGAAGCATTGCAGATCAGCAGAAGCCCAGGCATGCAGACAAGAGACGTAGAAGGCTTTTGAGAAGGAGCAGTGTGGCTAAATCTGTAATTAAGAAAGATCCACCTGGCAGCTTTGTGTAGGAGATAAAGACTTGAGAGCTATCTCCTTAAGAGCAATCATTTAAGTCATGTGGGTGTGTGAAATCTTTGGGGGACAGGTTGTGGCTAGAATATGGATGAGCAAGTTCTTAAGCTCAGTGGTTAGAGCGTAGGTACACCTGGTTCAAATCCATCCCTCAGTGACCTTGGTGAAGCAAGGTGGAGAAACTGAAGCCTAGAAGTTGACTCTAAGTTGGATAGTATTACTTGCCTCTTAGGTTATGAGGATTAAATGAGATAAAGAATTAGGTAATTAAGTGCTCAGTAAATGTTACTCACTATTATTTATTAGGTAGGTGAAGTCTCCCTAGAGCCTTGGTTCTGGAAATGTGGTCCTCTGACCAGCCACACTGGTATCATCTGTGAGCTTGTTACAAGTGCAGATTCATGGGCCCCACTCAGACTTACTGGATCAGGGTCTCTGGGGGTGGGAGGCGTAGAAGCAGGCTTCAGAAAGCTCTCCAGGCAATAGGCAGGGAAAGATTTGAGAACTGCCCTAGAGGAATCCTACAGAACTAAGAAAGGGAGGGAATTTTTAAAAGAGGGGCTAACAACAGTGCCCTTTACAGTGTAGAAGATAAAAAGCTCAGAGAAGATGAAATTCGGGAGAAAAGAGGTAGTGTTTTTTTGCAGTGCCTAACTGACAGCCTTACAATGTTCAATAAATATTTGTTTCTATATTATTGAAGACAGCTGGTTTAGTAGTATATTGGGGATGGAAGGAAGATTTAATATAATATGTATAATATACATAAGTCTAAGTGATTAAAAAAATGGTACAGAACCACATTAGAAATATGTATTGGAAGAAGTTTAAATCTTAGGCTTAACTGCCTACCTACCTACTATGACCGGGCACAGTGCTCTCTGCTGTAAATAGAAAATGAGGTGCTACTGTTTTTTTCAGAGGCTTCACAGCATGATACTTTCTTTAAGGATTTGAAGCTAATTTTTTTTCCTGTAACTTTTTCTTGCTACAGAGAGTAAACACTGTATGTGATCTATTCTCAGCCAATGCCAGGAGTTAAGCATGCAGTTGTCTTCCAGTCACAACCAGGCCTAATCTGAAACTGCTCCCTCATTTCTAAAAGCATTCTGAACATTGATTTCTTTTGTTAATTATTTTACGGCTCTGGATTTACCTTAGAGATGATTAGAAATCTTTTGAAAGAGTTTATGTCCCCGTTTAATGTGGGCCACCTGATGTTTTCCACATTGAGAGTTGTGCCAGTTGATTTGTCCCTGTCCCCACCCCCATCACAAGTACAAGCACCACACACAATAGCTTGAAATAAAGTAAATAGACTTCTAAGCTTCATCCATTTAGTCGTTATTTACTGCCCATTATGTGCAGGACACTGTGATAATAATGATGAGACAGTGTCCACAGAATATGTCTTGCTGAAGAACCAGGACCGCCCAAGGCTGTGTGTATTGAGTCTGGAGGAGTGACCCAGCATCTCTGTTGCATACCTGCCTGGGGCCTGGTTGGAGGTCAGTCAAGTGTTCAGATGATCCCTAGCACATGCCAGAGTTTAGACTTATAAATGTGCCACCCCTGAGATCACTTTCCAAAGATGACAATGATTGGGCAGTTAATATGTTAAGAATATGGTTTTTTTTTGTTTTGCTTTGTTTTTATTGAAATATAACTTGCATATAACATTATTTTAGTTTCAGGTGCACAACATAATGATTGGATATTTGTATGTATCATGAAGGGAATATGTTTTAACTGACACCTGGACCAAGCCCCCTGCTCCTTTCCCATTGCTTTGAACTTTGGGGCTGATGTGGGTGGGTAGTGAGGACTGCTAACATTCTTTCGTTATTTTCTTCTTCTCTCCAAATAGCGCAAAGAAAAATAGCTGGAACCTTCATCCCCACTTTCAAAAGATAGCCAGGACCAGACCCTACATCTAACTGTTTCCAGAAGGCAGGGAGGGCAGTTGGTGGTTTCCTTTCTCTGAGGATAGCGATTGAGTATTGAGAATGTGAACTTAAAGAGAGCAGAGATCTTTTTCAGAATGTTTTAACTGATCCATAAAGTTCTCTCTGATCATAACAGTGCTAGAATACAGCTTGGGTATTTGAAGACCAGGTAGAATATAATTTTTTTTTTCATTTATGGTTTTTCTAAAACTGCTGAATATGGACAGAAATACCCCTAAGTTCTACTAGCTACCCAAGGAATATTGGTGTCCTGAAAACGTAGAACCCAGTATGGAAAATAGAAGTTACGGCATTTGTAGGGTTTTAGAGCTGAAAGAGGTTTCAAAAAGAAAAGGGGAAAAAAAAGAAAGAAATCCAAAGTTACGTGGTGTTTTCTATGTGTTTTATGTTACTGATTGCTTTTGAATTAACCTCTTTTCCCTTCCCGTCTGTTTCCTGCAGTGAACACCTACCTCTTCATGATGCAGGCTCAAGGCATTCTCATCCGGGACAACATGAGAACGATCGGCGCTCAGGTTTACGAGCAGGTGGTTCGGAGCGCTTACGCCAAGAGGAACAGCAGCGTGAATGACTCAGGTATATTTTTAGTAAAGAGGTGGTCTGCTCAGAGGGCCTCCTCCCAGGAGTTCAGCTAAGCGGTAATGATGGACCCAGGAGTGAACATTTCTGCCTCGATCTTTGGAACTTTTACCTGTAACTTTTATTATCTTATAAGCACTAAGTATATAAAGAGGGAAAAAGAACACCGAGGTTAGATGGCTTGCCTAACATTATATTGTAAGAACTTGTTCCTGAATCGTGGTTTTGACTTTAACTACTTTTACAAAAGACTGTACATAGCAAGTTCTTCACCTTTGAGAGGAGGCTGTCTTTTTTATGTCTCTCTTTTTAACTCTTCCAAAAATTGAACAGAGGCAGTATTTCCAGATGGTTAAATGGGTCTGTCGTGAGGCCTCTCCAGTCTCCAGCCAGGGATGGTTTTTATTTAGAAAATAGATTCTGAGATTTCATTTTGCTTCGCATTCATGATTTGCCACTTATTTCTTTAACTGAGGACTAATGTGCTTTCCCCGTGGCTTCTTACTGATTTCACTCAAGCCTAGTATTATAAAATATGTATATTTTTAAAAATATTCTTTCCTCCAAATCAATCCTTTTTTCTTCTCTAGTAAGTTCTAAGATTGTCCAGAGCTCACCATAGAATGTGAAATTGCTTTGCAACCGTTGCAGGTGAGAATTATTCTGGGGTTTTGGGATCTCAAGAGAAAGCATTGCCTCTGAAAGGGAAGTTAAATCCTGAGAAGAACTGACCACGTCCTAATTCATCAGTCTGTCCTGCTGGCCAGTTTAGCAGCAACCGAGCGCTACAGTTAGCAAACCCATAAGCTTCGGTACTTCCTTTCTTCTTGTTCACAAAGAGCCAACGATCAACTTTTCAGAGCTTTTCAGTCAAATTGTGGCCTCACGGGACAAACTGCCTGAGCTCTGTACCGTACCTGGAAGAGGAGTCCCTGCAGCTTCTGAAGTCAAGGGAGGAGGCCAAGCACATTTTTGTTTCCTAATTCATCCTGTGTGGTGTTCGGTTTTAACCGATGATCCCACACACATTGTCTCACTTGACTCGGATATGGCTCCATCGGGTAGGCAGGATTTTGTTACTTCCATTTTTCACGTGTACAAGTAATCTTGGGGGTGTTGGAGTGGCTTGGTCATGTGACTTTCCCTAAACCCTGCCCGAACCTGCTTCTAGTTGGGTGATAAAACTTGGGAGTCCTTTGACTGCCATTCAGAGCTCTTTTCCCTGTATCACTCCAGATAAAGGAGCATGTGTGGTGTCATGACCTTTACCCAGTCCAAGTGTTCATGCCTCTCCAAGGTTAGAGGATGCTGGGGCTTCTCTCTGGGCCACTGGTGAGGTAGTCTGTTTTCTCGCAAAGTTAGAGGGTGCGCAGCAGGTCTCCATCCCTGCACCACTGCTGGTCTTGCAACACAGGTCACGCTAATTCCCTGAGGGGTTGTTTTCCCTGGAAGTTGAGCAGAGAGTGAGTTGCACCCTTGCAAGGCCTATCCAGGGACCCATTGTTACTTGAATTTGCATGTGTTTATCCTCAAATTATCATACACTAAAATAATTCTTCCCAGCATCCCTCTGGTTGGACTAGTTAATCATCCATTTTGTGTTTAACGTGTCTCTTTTCCTCATAAATTGGAAGTCCTTGCTGTCGGGGCCTGCTTGTGATGGGGTAGATGATTTTTTTTTTTTTTTTAACTTGGAATCTTTATTCTTGATGATTTTGTAATAGGCTTACCCTTAGTTTGGTTAAGCAAACTCTAATTTGGCTATGAGAACTCTTTCAAATTTGCTAAAGGAACTATGATGATAAAATTATACAGCAAGTTGGGAAAAATACCCATGAAATAACACAGCTTTTTATAAAATTGTCAGGTTTCAGTTCCAGTAACCCATAAGACAGGGCCTAAAGCCTATTCACAGTCACATCATTCCAGAATGAGGAGCTATCGCCAGAAAGTTTTTATGGGGTGGGAAAAGGAATAAAAGGTGGTCAGTGCTGATAAATACAGGTTTAATGATACAGTGCTCTTCACAGACAGCTACAGAGGCTATAAACTCTTATCCAGAAACTTACAACCATACAACACAGACCACTTAGCCAGATCTAAAATAAACTGGCTTCTTGTAACTACCCTGTAAACACTTCAGCCCTTCTTCCATCCAAAAATGACCCTAATCTCACATGAAAATGGTTATATTGTAGGGGAATCAGAAACCCAGCTTTGTGGCCCAAAGTAAAAACCAAAGGAAAAATAGCAGTTCAGTGGTTAGCTGGTGAAAGCGGGAGATCTGGTGCCCTTCACCACGCTGCCTTGCTCTTCTTACTCTTGCTCTTTTTGTCCCGCTTCTCCAGCCCATCCATGGTAGCTCTCAGTAGGTTTGAATAAGCCGTCTGAAACTTAATCACTTCCTCGGAGCTCACCACAGTGCTGATCTTCCTTTTCCCATCAGTAGCTCTTAACAGACACTTGTCGTCTGAGGGCTCAAATCCCTCCACAGAACCCTTCCTTGGAATGGGTTTATTAGTTCTACCATCATCTGCTCGCTCTCCAGCGGCACCATCCTGGCGCTGCTGGCTCCGCTCCGTCGGCATAAACGCCCTGGGGTAGATGATTTACTTGCATTATCTCATAGGCTCCTCACAAGAACTCAGTAAGATAACGACTGTGTCCCCCTTTCAGGGATGAAGGGGTCGGAGTTATAGGACTCTCTGCAGCAGTGGGGTTGGGATTTGCTGACCTCTGAACCCCAGCAGCGCTCCTCATTTCCTGTGTTGCCTTTGTACTACCCCTGGTACCTGGTACACTGCCTAGCACATAGGAGGCATAGAGTAAATGATTTTTGAGCGTGTGAGTGGATAGATTTAACAAGAAAACACATTTTAAGCGTTGTAACCTAGTTCTGAGATTACCATCTTGATTGGCTTCTATGTTATTGGCACATCCTTGGTGAGTAAGTGTTGAAGAGGAAACATCATTTCATTGGAAGTTATCCAGTAAAAACCAACTATTTTTATTCATTTCAAAGTAATTTTCTGCCTAGCACAGTCAGAAAGAGCATTTGGGGCCTAAAGCTGCTGAGACAGCCAGATGACCACCACCGCTGACCTGGCCACTCCCGCCAGGAGCGCCGTGGGTTGGGTAAGAGTAGGCTGGACTGAGGTAGTTCATGAACTGTGTTGCCCCGCTCTGGAAAAAAAGTGCTGTGGCACACGCCCATGTTCAAAGGCCTTCAGGAGGCCAAGGGTGGCTAAAAAGCTAGTGTGTCGTTTGAGTAATGCTAGCTTTCTTTATGCTTGAAAGCTCAAATGGCTGCTGCCTAAAAAGAAAGTACTTGGAGGGATCAGGACTGGGACCTGGAACTAAGCCTGAGATAATGACCTGGAGAAGCTTCTTGTCACTGAAAGCCGCTGGTATGCGAGATTGTGAGTCCTGTAAAATTTACTCAGAGCACTGGGGGGAGATGCTCAAGACAACGTTGGCATCAGGAGAGAATTCTCGGGTTCATCCAGCCCAGCCACTTAGTTGTGTATTTGAGGTGAGTGGTTGGGTGGCCTGGCGTTTCTCATTCTTAAGTACGAATTTCCAGGTGTTATTCTACGCAGTCACTTTTACCCAGAGGGAGATTTCTTCCCTGTGTATTCACGTGCACATGCACACCAACCTCCCCGCGCTGATGGCCTCAGTCCCCTTCTGGTCACATACTCAGAAAAGTATTCTGTTGCCCACATCCTTCAAAACAGGTCTGTTGTCGTAGACAAATAAAATGAACAGAGTCACTGCCAGTACATTTCGTACTTTATTCAGTGAGGTCGATATTCTTAGGCTCTTTCTCTCTGGTTTTTGGCTGCTCAGTCCATAGTTGTCTTTACGTCTCCTCTCCCAGCAGGTAGTCAGCCTTAAGCGTGCTAACTCTCGAAGAATGCAAATTCTTTAATTTTACAAATGCTTGTCCTGATGACGTCTTTCTGATACGTATATATTTCCACTTTTTTTCAGTCAGAGAGGCAAGGGTTTGGCCTTTTCTCAAATGGGAGGAGAAAGTAGTGATTCTTCTTGGCATCTGTTAGTCAGCGCTTTTCAGTCCCCGCTCAGCTGGATTTGGTAATTTGAGGGAGAAAGCAGAATTTTACCACCGCCGTGTACTGGGGTAGCCATGTCAACCTGGAGGCACACTGGACTCCCCTGGGCAAATTTACAAGATGCTGATGCCTGCCCCCACCCCTGACCCCCAGAGGGTCTTATTTAATTAGTCTGGGGTATAGCCTGGGCATAAGGGTTTTTAAAAAGCTTCTTAGATGATTCTAATATGCAGCCAAGGCTGCTGAACCACTGATGCAAAGCAAAGTTGACCGAGCAGGCCATTTGAATCTGCAGGTAGGAAGGATGTCTCTTGTGGTTCCATGTTATAAATGTAAAGGCAGCTGCCTTCTTTGCCGTCTACCTCCCTCGCTGGAAGAACATGTCCTGATTCGAAATGGATTAGATTTAAATTAAAAAGTAAAACCGTGACCATAGAAATTCAGCAGGCTGGCTTTTTCTCTCAGCAGTTCCCTCATGCAGTAGGGTCGTGCTTTAGAAGACGAAGAAATGGGTGTTTGGAACCCCTGAGGAGAGTATGCAGTATAGTCCTCCCATTTCTAGGCGGCTGGAGGACAGCTAGGACTCCACAATAACCAGGCACAGTTTTACCAGGTCGTGAGCAATTAATTTCCTCTGCCTCTTCCAGTTTAAAAGGCTTCTACTACTAGTGGAAAGGTAGATTTTGTTTAAATTTTTATGTAAAGAATTTAAAATTAGAAATGAGGAAATTAGTGTTTTTGGGGTGTGGGTGTTCTCCACGGTGTAGGGCAAGGTTATGGAGGACTTTCACTTAGGAGTTGTGTATTTCAGGTTTTCTTTTTTAAAAATGACATTATTAATTTAGTAACCAGAAGAAAAGAATAAGTGGTGTTTTGTTTCATGCTAGCTGCTAATGAAACAGGAGGGAAGGGGGCAGGGCACAACCTTTAAAAGAATGACATAGCCCTTGGGACACGACATAAACTGGTTAGAACCAACTAGGTCCAAGGTGGCGGGATTCGACTTCCAGTAGACCTTGAGCCTCATTATATACTCTCCGTAATACATTAGCTAAATGACACACCCACAGGCGCGTGACAGTTCCGAGGCTGACCGTAAAATGTCAAAAAGTAGGCGGTGGCCCAATTCCTGGAAATCTCTGCCCCTTCCGCCAAAAAGTTGGAATTATCCTCCCATTAGTTAGCCTATGAAGTTACCCAGCTCAGAAAGACTAACAACCCCATATTTCGAGGCCTCGCACCTTCTGAGATGGTCCACACTCTGTCTGTGGTGTGTGTTTCTTCCAAGGCCGTTCTCGCCTTTTGCGATGGACTGCATTCTGCCTATGGAATGTGTATCTCTAAACAAATCCACTTCTTACCTATCACTTTGTCTGTCACTGAATTTGAATTTCTGTGCTGAGACATAACCTGAGCTTCAGTAAGTCCTGAGACGAGGTGTGTGATCTCAGTTAAAAGACAGTAGGTTCATGGGACTTCCTGGCGGTCCAGTGGTTAAGACTCTGCACTTCCAATGCGGGGGGTGAGGGTTCGATCCCTGGTCAGGGAACTAAGATCCCACATGCTATGGGCATGGCCAAAAAAAAAAAAAAAAAAAGACAGTGGGTTCAAGTCCCAATCTGGGTTGTACAGTTTCACTACCAGACCTATTATATACATCAGTGTTGGAAGGAAGTAGAAAGGAATTTATCTGTGTCCTCAAACAGACCCCCAAAGTGGATCATTAAGGTTAGACCGTGTCTTGTCTCCTCTCCCACATGTTTTTTTAACTTCTTGTTCCCTACTTAGGTTGTAGCTCTAAGGCTTGGTTCTGTCTTTGCCCAGAATTATTATTCTGTTTTTGTTGATTTGCTTATGAAAATGCCTATTGTAATACTTCTGGGAATCTCTTTGCCAGATTACTATGATGCCGTTTCTTTTTTTTTTTTTTCCTTAAAAAGTATTTATTTATTTATTTATTTTCACACACACACACACACACACACACACACACACACACACACACACACTGTATTTTATTTTTACAAGACATAAATAAACTGACACCAAGCGTTGTAAATGGATGACCAAAGCAAAAGCAACAATGATTGCAATTACCAAACACGAAACACACTCATACTATGTCATAATATTGACATTCAGTCCAGTAATCCTCCACTGTAACAGCTCCTTTACTTTGCAGTGAAAATTGATTTGTATATTTTACATGGGACTGAGTGAACTGATGAGGATGATTATAATTTTTGTGATGCCGTTTCTAACCAATTTCTCCCTCCACACATGCGCACATCACAGACCTACACGTTTTCTAGAACACGTGAAAACTGCTAATTTATTTTCTTAAAAAGAATCATTTTATGTACAAAAAAATGTGTGTGTATATATATATGTATATAATTAAGCAAAATGAGAATCACCCAGAGTAATGATTAGCATTGGAGGTTCTTGACGTAGCTTTTTGAAGTGTTAATACCTTCAGAAAGGGCTCGATTTAGGATGGATTTGCATGTGTGAACTGAGGACTTTGGGCTAATTTCTGTGTAAATGTAATTTTACCTTTAGTGTTCATGCTGACTTGGTTTATGTCTTTATATAAATGCAAGCTTATTGTTTTTCAGGAAAGCTGCAACTAAAAAGGACAGAAAGCATTCTGTTCCTTTCCTCCCCTGTTAAGAGACTTAAATATTATTGTATTCATGAGATGATATGAAACCTATTATATATATATGAATCCTTGTATTCAGCCATATTTATAATAAATACTCATAATATAAAAAAAAAGAGACTTAAAATTCTCTTCAAGTTGCCTCTCATTGAGTTTCGTCCTCTGAGTACTTGTAGAATAGGCAGCCATGTGTCTGTATAAAAGGATTCACTGTATTAGCCATTTGATTCTTGGAAGCCCTTTCATAGTGCTTTTTAAAAAATATCCTTGTTGAAGATTCTAGAATTCCAGGGTGCAAAGTGAATGTGAATAGGAAGTTTTAATTTTCATAGAATCAGCATGAATCCAAAAGGACTGGTGAAAGAGATTTTCATACTCTGAAAAAATAGTGCAGTGTAATGGAAAGATCACTAACCCAGAGTTTAGTCGGGTCTCTGTTATGCACTAGCCAGGTCTCCTTGTACGAGTTGCGGTGCCTCACTCTCTTTATCTGTCAAAAGATAAAGAGGTTGGAGGACCCCCTTCATACCTCCCCCTAAGAAAAAGGCCTCTGCTTTACTCTTTAACACGTCACTAAAATGACAGTAGATAAGGGTGTGTGTGTGTGTGTGTGTGTGTGTGTGTGTGTGTGTGTGTGTTTAATGGCGTAAACCCCTGAAAATGAGAACAAGAAAGGAGGCCACAGCAAAAAATTTTGGAAGTTGGAAAGCAGATGGACCAGTGATAAAGGACTTAATGGACCCAAGAAAACCGACTGCTAATGTGGCAGCAAGGAAAGCCAACAACCACTGCAGTTTATACCCCAGAATCCCTCAGAAGCTCAAGAATCAGCAACATCAAGTACTTTTGGAGATAAGGATAAAGGTGGCAACTAAGATAAAGGTTGGTTGAAAGCTGTTTAAAAAGCAGTCAGATACCCAGATTCCTTCCCCCATCCTGGCAAAGTACTAGAGACTTGATAACCTCCAGAGATGGTAAAATAGAGGGTACCTCAACTGGGGGGACCTGGCTTGGTTTAGGGTGCCCTAGCCTTTTCCTCTTCCTCAGTTTTAGGGTGCTTGCAGCAAAGACCATATGATTCTGGCAGGAGATTAGAATAGACTTCTCTGGGGAACCTGACTGGACCAAGAGGAAAGACCCAAAGATATTGACACTGGAGGTTTCCAAACCAAACTTTTGGCCAGAACACCCTCCAGTGAAGAACCTCAGTCCAGACCCTTCAGTCAGCTTTCGTTCCCCACTCTTAAATATTAGCAGATGGCCAAGCATCACTGTGCTAGAGATCAAAACAAATACGAAGCAGCAAATTGGAAGAAACAGAACATGCTGGGAGGAGAAAACTTAACTATCACATATGTTCTCAAGGGTCAGAGGAAAAGGATTGCAAACATGGAACAAGATATTGAAAAAAAAAATGAACATTCAGAAAATTAAAGGGACACTTTGAAATAAAAACTATAACAGCAGAAAATGATAATTAAAAGAAGGACTGGGTAAAATTGAGGAAATCTCTCAAGGTAGAGCAGAAAAATAGCAAGATGGAAAGTCAGTTAGAAAAGATGAGAAAATTATAGGGCCAAGAAGTCCAACATCTGAGTCCTATTTTCTGTTCTCCAGAAAGATAGCACAGAATACAGAAGGGAGGAAATCATCACCACAATAATACCTCCTCCCCACCCCAAAATTTTAGAACAGGACATGAATTTCCAAACTTTAAAAGCCCACCAAAAGGTCAACACGGTGGGCCAGGCACACCAATATGAAATTTCCTGAACAAAGAGAAAGTTCTTTACACTTCCAGAAAGAAATTACTTCACCTTTCACAAAGATAAGGAATGGGAATGGCTTCGGACTTAACAGGCACAGGGGAATCTAGAAGGCAGTGGGATAGCACCTTTACAATTATTTCCAGCCTTGAATTCTATAAAACCAACCAACCGTGTATCAAATGAGGAAGAATGAAAATAATCAGCTCTACAGGGTTTCAAAATCACTGCCCTTTCCCTCTTCTTAGGAAGCCACTGGAAGAATGTGCTCTACCAAGTGAGAACAAGGGAGAAGCTTAACTTAGGAAAACTGAGGTTCGATACTATAGGAAGATGAAGGGACTTCCCAGCACACTGAGGAAGGGAGATCCCAGAGTAGCATGTGCACATCAGGCTCACAGGAAAGCCTGTCCAAACTGGAGTGGATCGGGAGGTGCTGGACCTTCTTAAGGAAGAGGAAATTGAGGGAAGACCTGATGCCTGTGTCTTCAGGGGAAATGAAGTGGTAAAGGGCACGATGTCAAGTTGTCATCATTTCACATAAAACTAAGCAAACAGGAAAAAACAAGACAGTCGCTCCAGGAAAAAAAAATTATGCAGGAAAGGAAAAGTAATCATAACTTTCCACATTTCTCAGCTACAATGAGTATTTATCGAATCGTCATAATATAAATACTGAAGGTTGTCCTAACCACAATTATCATATTTGACTGTAGGGAGACTGGAGGATGGAAAGCGTATGTGTGTGGTGGGGGCAGGGGAGGGAGGGAGCGCAGTCTTCAGCCCCCGCAGTGAGAAGTCAACAGATGGATCTAAAACCGAAGCATCGAGATTGGGTGTGCAGGCTGATGGAGATAAATACTGAGGTAGTCGGCGGCGAGGAAGTGAGAGCGGTGCCTTTAGGAGAAAGACATGGGAGGGGGCCCTGTGTTTTTTTTAAATTACGTTGTAAGGTTATTTGACTGTGAACTGCCTGCATATAAAGCTATAACAACAGTAAGAATAGAAACACTGGTGAACTAGTATCATCTGGTTAACATTTTTATTGACGGGTTCAGATTTTCGCTGAAGAGCTAGACCAGCGGCCTGCCTCCCCAAAAGATGATATCTAAGAAAAATACTCCTTTGGTAGGCATCGAAGAGTTGCAGGAGTGATGGCATGTACCAGTCTGAGTTGCCTTTTTTTCTTACCTCTCTAGATTATCCTCTTGACTTGAACCACAGCGAAACCTTCCTACAAACCACAACTTTTCTTCCTGAAGACTTCACCTACTTTGCAAACCATACCTGCCCCGAAAGGCTCCCTTCCATGAGTGAGTAGAGCTCTTCCTTATCTTCCTCTGCTTTTAAAACTGTTGCCTTCTTATTTGAGTAAACTAAAAGGGAGAGTGTTCTTGAGCTCTCAATATGTCTACTTATACAAAGATTGTAAACGCCTCCCGGCCGTTGGAAACAGGGATTATGAAAGTTACTTGTGCCCTGGCTCCTCTTCAGCACTTCTGTAGGGTGGCCTGTGTTCCTGGTGCCGTTTTCTACCACATTTTTCACTCTTTGCTTTACACATGCCCCCTCCTTTGTAACTCGGGGTCTGTTAAGATGTCCTAGAGAAAGTGTAGGCAACCAGCTTTGTCTTTTAGTATAAATCACACTGATTATATGACTTGTTCGCTATGAGGGAAGTTATTTTCTTAACAAAGTGCTAGTGTAGAAAATTCTTGGATCTTTTCTTTCTCTTCCTTTTTCTTCTTCCCCTCCCCTTCCTCTTCCCCTTTCCTTTCCTTTCCTTTCCTTCTTAGAATCTCATGTATAATCTGAAGCAATGACAATGTACTGTTACACCTTTTCTGTACTTTGGGGCTTCTTGGACAGTCCTCTTCTTGACTTGAGTCCGAGATAATGAGAGTTCTGAGTTTGGATGTGACCAGTCGGGGTCACTGATCAATGAATTGGGACAGTGTGTCTATACGTGCCTCAGGAGCACACAGCGACAGTGCCAAGCTCAGCTACTTTTCTCCTTCCATTTTGAGAAGTTCAGCTGCTGTACACCCTTGGCAGAAGCAGAACTCAAAGGCTCAATTTCTTGATTTGCTGCTTTACCCAGTAATAGTAATAGTGATTTGCTGAAATGCAATGAGTTGGAAAACAGAGGACGGGACCCCCATCCCTGTTAAAAACACAACCCACTGAAAAAGCACTGAACTGCTCCAGAGATTACAACCCTGAACATAAGAATAAGACTACCATTTTCTGGCCTCTTAATTATTATTTTTTTCCCTCCTCTGTTCAGAGGGCCCCATAGCCATAAACATGAGTGAAATTGGAATGGATGCCATCCATGAACTCTTCTCTAAAGACCCAACCATCAAGCTCGGAGGCCACTGGAAGCCATCGGATTGCATTCCTCGATGGAAGGTAGGGGGTGAGGTCAGACCCCAAGTGCTGGAAAGCCTACCTGCCATCATCTGAATCACCATGGGTTTCACTCTGACCTTTTGTAATTTGCACCCTACTTACTACTTAATGCAAAGTATTTGCATTTGATGGGAACATACTGGAGGAATGGATTTCCCTGAGGACTCTTCTGTAGCCACAGAAATTCACATTGTTCTGATGACTGAGCCAGGACCCTTTTTCTTCCTTACAGGAATATTGGCTAAGCAGGGGGTGGGGGGTGGTAGGTCTCTTGTGACACATTTGCAGAAGCCATCTTCACAAATTCAGTGCTTCATGCCTCATTTGGCATTGTTGCCATGAGTCTAGCGGAATAAAAAGTGGAGTTATCTAGCCTGACACTGAGAATTGTTTAGTTTTTTTCTGCGTGACTCTAATCAGGAGACATCGGTAGTGTGGATCAAGCTTATGACACTGGCTTAAGTCCATTCTTTCAACAAGTATTTAGTAAAGTGCCTGTTGTGTGCCAGCCCTGTGAGATGCTGTGGTGCAGCAGTGATCCAAGCATGTCTGGAACAGATCAGTGTTTCCAGCCCATCACTGGGTTATAAAATCAATTTAATGACCAGCATTTTTTAAAAAATGTATATATATATATATATAAAAGTGCATTGCATGTTTTAAGGGGAAGTACTATTTTGTGAAGCGTGTTTTAGTTGTATGTTTCTATATTTGTGTACTGGGTCACAGTGAATATGAATGTATGTCTTTCTCTGGGTTGTGGTCTCGAATTCATTTGCAGGCCCACTATGTACATGGTATGGCACATGTAAGAACGAGGTCCACTTACTTCCAAGGGTCGACTTGCCACCACAGGTCTTCATTTAGAGAAGCTGAGGATAAGACAGCTCCCAGAACTCCCCAAGAGCTGGTCCCCGATTCTGCAGAAGTGCCCTGCTGCAAAGCAACAGATGAGGGGACTAACAGGGCGGCCTCTTTTGCTGTGACCCATTGCAGGTGGCAATCCTTATCCCCTTCCGGAACCGCCATGAGCACCTCCCGGTCCTGCTCCGACACCTGATTCCCATGCTCCAGCGCCAGCGCCTACAGTTTGCATTTTATGTGGTGGAGCAAGTAAGTGGTCCTTTCTTCTCTCTTCTTTCTCTTCTGAGACAGCAGTTTAGAGAGATTCAAGCTAATGCATCCTTGGTGTAAAGATCCAGTAAAACTGAAAGCTCACGACTGAGTCGCCCTGTGGCAGGAAGGGGAGCAGAGAGCAGTCCTGCTCCTGGTTTGAGATGTTGCTCAATATCAGCAGATTTGGGTGCAACGTGGAACTTTGTTTACCCTTGAACAAAGGCCTCTTGTGGGCTGGTTTTGCTAGAGCTGCTTTAAGTGTTGTCTTTAGGCTCCAGACCCAGGAAATTCCCCTTAAGATAAGGAGCCACAGGTCGAAATGGCAGTGTTGTTCTTCCTTCCGTATATGGGGCTGGGTACCCTTCTAAATGCTGTTACATGGCTGACTGTCTGCCTTTACAACAGCCTTGGGAGAGAGGAGCTTGGGTTTATCTTTATCACCCCTTTTTATTTCCGAGGAAGTCAAGGCCAGAGGTCAAGGGATTGTGAGTCACTGATGAGCTGGGCAGGACCCACCTCCCTTCTGGCCCAGTGATCTCTCAATAAGCTCTCCTTTAGGCAGGGCTGAGGCAGCAAAGATTGTGCTTCAAGAGTCCTTTTAAAAATAAAGGTCTGCTTCTTTTAGGTTGGCACCCAGCCCTTTAATCGAGCCATGCTTTTTAATGTGGGTTTTCAAGAAGCAATGAAGGACTTGGACTGGGACTGTCTTATTTTTCATGATGTGGATCATATACCAGAAAGCAATCGTAACTATTATGGATGTGGACAGATGCCAAGGCACTTTGCAACTAAACTGGATAAGTATATGTATCTGTGAGTATCATTTCCTCTTAATTAAAGAGGTTAAATCTAAAAGGATGGTGAGAGATGCAAAGATGGCAAAATCCAATTAGCTCCAACCTGAATGGCAATCAACTGATGAATGGATAAACAAAATGTAGTATATCCATCCATACAGTGGAATGCTATTTGGCAATAAGAAGGAATGAAGTACTGATATATGTGACAACATGATGAACCTAGAAAACATTATGCTCAGTGACAGAAGCTAACTACAAAAGACCACGTATTATATGATTCCATTTATATGAAATGTCCAGAATAGGCAAATCTGTAGAGACAGAAAGAAGAACAGTGGTTGCACAGAGTTGAGGGGAATAGGGGGAAATGAGTGACTGTTGATGGTGGGCACAAGGCTTCTTTCAGGGGGGTGATGAAATTAATTAAAATAGATGGTGGCCATGGTTGCACAACTCCATGAATATAGTAAAAACCATTGAATTATACACTTTTAATGGGTGAATTATATGGTATGTCAATTCTGCGTCAATAAAACTGTTATTAAAAAAATCAATTAGAAAAAAGTTCAATTAGCTACTCAGATTGATGCGTCTCATCCTGAGGAAACAGTTTCAGGTGGTTCAGGGCAGTAGCACAGAGTATTGTTTTACTTGAGACTTAGTTCTCCAGTGAGATGGCCTGTTCTAGGGAAAAAAAATCACCCTTTAATGCACAGATGATTGATACCATACATCTCCTTTTAGGCTTCCTTATACCGAGTTCTTTGGCGGGGTGAGCGGCTTAACAGTGGAACAGTTTCGGAAAATCAATGGCTTTCCTAATGCTTTCTGGGGTTGGGGTGGAGAAGATGACGACCTGTGGAACAGGTACTACCCTTCTTCTAATGTCTTCTAGAAATGCTACCTTAGACTCTCCAGACCATCACTGTCTAATAGGAATTTGATGTATTAAGCCATGTATGTAATTTTCAATGTTCTAGTAGCTACATTTAAAAAGGTTAAAAAAGAAAAAGGTGAAATTAATTTATTATATTAATAAAAATATTTTGACAATTATATTTATCACAGTATATCCAAAATAATACCATTTCAACATGTAATCAATATAAACTATTAATGAGATATTTTACATTCATTTTTTTCTGACTAAATCATAGAAATCTGGTATGTACTTTACACTCATAGCACATTTTACTGAAACCTCCCCAAACCAGAGGTCAAATGTTAGTTATGTGTACACAGATTTATCCATGCCGTCAGATCAGGCTTGTATTATGTAAGTTTGTATGAACAATCCTGTGTGTGAGTAGTGTAAAATAGTATTTTTGCAGAGTAAGTAAATAGTAACCTAATAAGGAACAAATAACCAAAAGAATTTCTACCTTGTATCCACTTTCTATCTCAGCTTTAAAAAAAGAAAGGGTGTGTTGGTTGTTAATACAAAATAATATTTGCTGGTAAAAATTCAGATGATACAGACGTGTCTAAGCCAGGGAGTATAAGTCTTAATCCCCATTGTTATCCTGTTTCCTTCCCAGGAAGTAGCCATTTGAACAAGCTGTTTCTTTCTATAGACTTCTTTCTATTCATACATAAACAACCCAGACACATCCCTTCTCCCCTTCCAACCATGTTAGAGAGCCACTTTATTATTTTTAACAATTGCATGGTATTTCTTTATGTAGACAGACAACAATTTATTTTAATTCTCTCCTGTTGATGAACAATGTTTAATTTTGAACATGTTTTGTTCACATGTGTGAATATCTTTAGATTAAATTCCTAGTTGCAGAACTGCAGAGTCAAGAAGTAAATGCACTTTTTTTTTTTATTTAAAAATTTTTTTTATTAATTAATTTATTTTTGGCTGCATTGGGTCTTTGTTGCTGTGCGTGGGCTTTCTCTAGTTGCAGCGAGCAGGAACTACTCTTTGATGCGGTGCGAGGACTTCGCACTGCCGTGGCTTCTCTTGTTGCGGAGCACGGGCTCTAGGCACACGGGCTTCAGTAGTTGTGGCATGCGGGCTCAGTACTTGTGGCTTGCGGGCTATAGAGCGCAGGCTCAGTAGCTGTGGCACACGGGCTTAGTTGCTCCGCGGCATGGGGGATCTTCCTGGACCAGGGCTCGAACCTATGTCCCCTGCATTGGCAGGCAGATTCTTAACCACTGCGCCACCAGGGAAGTCCCAAGAAGTAAATGCACTTTTAAATTTAACTATCTTTGATAGTTATTGTCACATTTTCCTCCAGAAAAGATTGCAAAAATATTCTGACCAACAGCGCATTAGCGTACAAATTTTCTTACACCACCAGCAACATTGGATGTGAACAACCTTTTAAATGTGTGCCGTGTTTCGGCTCTAGTAGCTCCATGTGGCTTGTGGCTGCTGTTAGGCAAAGCAGCTCCAGGCAGTTCTTTCTCAGCCTGTTAGGTAGAAGTGGCATCTCATCCTTTTAACTTGGGTTTCTTAGGAACCTAGTGAGGATGAACAGCTTTTCCAGACATTTAACTGGTTTGACTGGTTTTTGAATCCAGTTGAGCTCCCCCAGGATATCTGTCATAACTCTCATCTTGCTCTTTCCTCAGCTCAGCAAGGAGCCCCTCAGTGCAGGAACCTACAGCTGGTTTTACCCAGCGCCCCGCACAATTCCAAACACACAGTAGGCATTTCATACATATTTATCAAATGAGAGTGAGAACACATCTTCACACAGTCGGCCCTCCGTACCCATGGGTTCTGAAGTTGAGGATTCAACCAACTGCGGAATGAAAATATTAAAAAAAAAAATTCCAGGAAGTTCCAAAACGCAATACTTGGATTTGCCACATGCTGGCACCTATTTACATAGCATTGTATTAGGTATTATAAGTAAGCTAGATTTGGTTTAAGGTATCCTGGAGGATGTGTGTGGATTATATGCAGATACTATGCCATTTTACATAAGGGACTCGAGCATCCACAGATTTTAATATCTGTGGGCCCGGTGCTGGAACCAGTCCCCCACCCAGAGGCTGAGGGCTGACTATATATCAAAATGAGAGTATAATTTGGAGTCGAGGAGGATGTTGAAATATGAAAATGATCATAAATATCGCATAGATATCCAGAGTCTACCCCATGTATTGAGTATTTCTTGGGGTCCTATCAAGTTTCCAGTAAACCCAGCCTGGGAAATCTTATATTTATCATATTAAGAATAAATATCCTGAACACCTCCTCTAAATTCTTCTTCCCTCATAGTGACTTTTCATAAATTGTGAAGTTTTACATCTATATCGGAGGACATCATATAAATTAGTTCACCTCCCTGGTGATGGGGGAGGTGGGCGGAGACATAAGGTCTCTCTAGGGGGAACACACTGTGGCTCTGACTTTGCTGACTTGCTCTGTAGTAGGTCATGGAAGGACAGGTGTGCCCACTGGGGAGAACATGTTTTTGATAGGAGCCAAACAAGCCGGCCCAGAGGGAGTGTGGTTGTACCTGTCACTGAGACCCTGTGTCAAACCTCAAGAATTTTTAATTTCTTTTTGAATTTCCAATTTCTTTCCTTCTTCAAAACGTTTTTGTATTGTAGACTTCTTTTCTAAAACCGTGAACTTATCCAGAGGGGAAGCAATATGAATATTTAGATGCAGAAGTTCTGTTGTTCAACTTGGGGTTCTTCAGCCTCAGGAAAGGTTTGGTCACCTATGGGACTTGATCATTTTACCCAAAAGCCCATCCTCTTTGTCTTGGACAGAGTACAGAATGCAGGCTATTCTGTGAGTCGGCCGGAAGGTGACACAGGGAAGTACAAGTCCATTCCTCATCACCACCGAGGAGAAGTCCAGTTTCTTGGAAGGTTGGTGCAGTTTATTTATTCCTTGTACAAATACCCTGTATACTTCGCATTTCCAGGTGTCCCCGAGCATTACAGCCCCTTGTCTTGCTCCCCACCCCCTCCAAGGTCTTGTTCGGACAGCTGTTTTAGAGTTCCTGTATATATTTTAATTTAAGTGTGAGGCAGGCGTTTGGGGGCAAAATCATACCATTGGTGAAAATTTTTGATAGTAAGATCTTTTAAG
Organism: Balaenoptera borealis; assembly: GCF_965194805.1. Lineage (NCBI taxonomy): Eukaryota > Metazoa > Chordata > Mammalia > Artiodactyla > Balaenopteridae > Balaenoptera > Balaenoptera borealis. The sequence goes on from NC_138872.1 coordinate 12,024,672, forward strand.
GAAATCACTCATTCTGTGTCTTAAGCTTTGTCGTCTCCTCTGTAGCCTTCAGGGAGATGGGGAAGAATCCACTCAGGTAAAGGTTTCTGTGTAACTCACAGTCACATGACAAAAAGTTTGGCACCCTCTCTGCAAGCTCTGGTTCTGGAAGGGTGTCCCTCAGCTTCTGTTTGTGTGGTTGCAGCTGCTTTATGACCCTCTGTACGTTCAATAAGGAAATTCCAGATCGGACTGAGCGGGGCATGTGGGCGGAGTGGCTCTTTCTGTCTTTTGCTAGTAGTGGGGAGCAGTATTCTCTAGACAGTCGATCTGGCTGCGTGAACTCTCTTTTCATGGGAGTAAGCAGGCACTGAATACAGACTGAACTTTCTCATCCCGTGTGTCTAACAGCTTACCTCCCACTTCCCCACTCTGTGGTCTTGGGCAAGCCATTTAATATTGAGAGCCTTGGTTGCCTCATCTGCGAAGGGGCCGGCACATTAAATGAAATAATGCTGTAAGTAAAACACCTCGCATGAAATAGGACGTGTTTCTAATTCTAATGACGACGTGTAGCCTGGAGGAGCTGAACGGCCAGTCACCCGCCGTGTGGGCCAGGAGCATCGCTTTGGGTTGTGCCGCCACCTGTGGTCTGCCCTGCTCCGTCCGTGCCGTGAGGAGCTTGGACCCTCGCTCAGAGCCACCCCTCTGTTCTCTGCTTAACAGGTATGCATTGCTGAGGAAGTCCAAAGAACGGCAAGGGCTGGACGGCCTCAACAACTTGAACTACTTTGCAAACATCACATACGACGCCTTGTATAAAAACATTACCGTCAATTTGACACCCGAGCTGGCTCAGGTGACTGAGTACTGAGACGAGGGGAGAATATATGTTTGCTTCACCCACCGCCCCCAAGAAAGCAGCCTGACGACATGTCTCGGGGCTCCGCAGAGGAAGAAAACAGAAATCCAGTGTGGATCTGTGAGGGATCACAGGGTTCAAGGAAAAAATGTGAACAGAGCACACGCACATAACGCCTTCACCGTTTGGACCCACTGGCCTTGAGGGAGTCAGCCGGGAACTGACTTTCTCTTTTCACAAGACACGTCTGTCCTGCTGCTCTTCTCCCCCATCTTCTGCCCTGACGTCCCATCTCCTCCACAATCTCCAGAACCGGAACTGTGATCCGCCACCATCCCGCCACGAATGGCCTTGGGAGCTTCTTGGCCTTCAGAGGAAAGAGGCAGACCCACCACAGGGCAGCTGTGTTTTAGGAAGAGCAAAGGAAACTCCACACAACCATTCTTCTACGTCTCTGGTGTTCTCTTTGGTTTCATTAAAAAAAAAAAAAAAAAATTACCTGCTTTGGGTGGGGGTTGAGGGGGGAGGGGGGAGGGATTGGGGAAGATAAATAGACATATAACAATCACTTCTTGAAGAAGTATAATTGTAAATAAGCCATGTAAAATGCCTTTTTTAAATTTAATTTTCTAGCTGGCTCCAATTCAAACCGAGGGTTTATACATTAGATCCCGTATTTGTTTGGCAGATGCAGGAACTCAGCTAAAATGGAATAACATCATCTCCCAAATTGCTGTCACTCTGGAAGGGAGTGGTTATAGGGCATGTCACAAAAGAGCAAAACAGTCCAGTCTTTATCACCGGTAGCTAAGTTCTTGTGCCCCCCTCCCATTCCCTTTTCCAAAAGTCTTGCTCCCGACTTTGGCTCTGGATTCTCTTCCCTGCTGGGCACGTCCACTCTCATCCCAGTCTTGTGCTGAACAGGAAGCTGCCGTGTTAGAACTGCTCCCCCGCTTGAAGCAAACCCCTCAGGTGGGCCCACTGTGCACACACCCCTGGATCTCTGGACTTTCTGTCTTGTCCTTTCATCATCATAAAGAGAGAGTGTGGGTGTTGGTTTTTCCTACTTCCGTCTCTCTCTCTCTCTTTCTTTCGCTTGCTCTTATGGAACTTGGCCACAGTTTCTGAAGTCTGTGCCTAAATTACCAACCAGCTTCAACGATTCCTTTGAATATTTCCCTTTTTGGTTTCTGGAAAGATTTGTTGTTAACACTATTAACTAAGACATAGAATAATGAGCATCTGAATTATGAAGAATTCAGCCAGGGAGCAGGTGACACTCGTGTGCTATGGGTCAGCTGGGATCCAGGTTAGACCAAATCCAAGCTTTGGGTTAGACTAACAAAGCTGCCGGACGGCCGCAGGAGCCCAAGTGCTCCATTCACGCCCCCGTGTGCTTTTTGAAGTCAGACTCTAAATCACATGTGAATTTGTGCCTTTCTGTTTTCACCTGAGCCAAATCCCTCATCTCATAGTCCCCTTTGGCTTCTGCAGAATTCTGAAAAATGCCAGGTTTTTCCCCTCTTTTTCCATAAAACATATTTATATATCATTATTAGGAGTACTTTCTGAAGTGTACTTCATGTTTTTTTTAATTGCCTTGTTTGCCTTCAACTTCCTTAATTTTCATTGTTTACATGGATGTGTGTAGAGGCTGTATTTGTGTATATACACATGGGTTGGGGTTTCTTCCATTGCGTGTGTTGGTTCCATGGACGTATGATCCCCACAGGCTGTGGGAGTGATTGGCCAGGCCTTGTTTTTTTGTTGTGTTTTTGTTCTTTCGAAGAGGAGAACGCTATTTAGAAAATAAACTGCATTGCAAAGCTCTTACCGGCTCATATGAGAGAGCAGGTTCCTGCCCTTGAACACGCTGGTAGTTGTATCATAATGTTTTAAAAGAGTTTTGAGCATTTCTTGCTTTAAAAGACCTTCACGAGGAACATGACACACAGAAGTTCTTTTGGCTTTCCTTTGATGTATGGTGCATAAAGCAATAAAGATTTCTTTCCCCCCCTTCCTTTGCGCACACCCAGGCCTCTGGGCTGGCCTGGCCTCTTCTCTCTCTGAGGGCTGTGAGCTGCTTTCAGTGTGACAAAATTATGATGTCATTTGGAAGAATTTGCCAGGACAGACTGATTCTTGGTCAAGAATGGCTCGTGTACACTCGGCAGCGTTGTAAAATGATATTGTTTGAAACCTTTCATTAACACATTTACCATCAAGAACAAAATGTTGGCAAAAGGCTAACACCTGATTTGAAAAAGAAAATGCTGATTTGAGGACAAAAGGAAAAGTCTCTTTCCACGGCTGGAAGTAGGGTCATTTAAATCATCTTGCAGTCATGTGTGAGTTTGTTTTATTCGTGTGAAAACTCTTGCTGTGCACTGTTAAGTCATTTATCCACCAAGCTGAGTATCGTGTGGGGAAAGGTAAAAGTTAAAAACACAGCCAGGCCTGTGTTCTGTTAATAGTGTGAAATTCTCATGTTAAGAAAAAAAGAACAATAAGAACCAAATGTGACCTTGCATATATTTTGACAGCTGAAATTCTTTAAGGCTACCAATGAATGACCCCTTAAATCAGTCTTGTCTTTTGATTGCTGCGTATAGGAAGAAGTTTTCCTTTCACGCTGTTTTGTTTTGGGGGGCGGGGGGTGGTTATCAGCAAAACTATTCATTGTGACGTTGCAGGGCCTCTTGTGATAGCCTCTCTACCACAGACATGAAGAGCTAAGCAACAGCATACGTACTGATTGTATCCACTCACCGATGACCATTACATTGAACGTAGCTCGCTTACTTCCATCACTACGAGTTTTTTGAGCTTGCTCTTATGTTTTAAGAGGTGCCAGGGGTATATTTTTGCACTGAAATCTAAAGATGTTTTAAAAAACACTTTTCACAAAAAATAGTCCTTTGTCATTACATTATTTACTCATGTGTTTGTACATTTTTGTATGTTAATTTATGAATGATTTTTTCAGTAAAAAATACATATTCAAGAACCAAACCTTGGTGGTCGTCTGTCTTTGTCTGGAACAGTGTGACTTCTTAGAGCCTTGGCTTCCAGTTTGCCGGGCTGACCTCCAGGTGGTCCTGAGAGCAATACCGCCAGCCCGAGCCCTGCAGTCAGACCAGTTGAGTGAAAAGCGCTGCTCATGTAGCCAAAGCATCGAATCCCACCGTGCTACCAGCCATCCGCCCACACTTGGGTTTTCGTTCAAGAACTGGCCCAGGCGATGCCCATCGAGTCGAATAAGACACCTGGGCAAGGGGTGGGGTGAGGGAGTTTGCCTCCAGAAGGTCCTCTGGGGCCAGTCCAGAGTTTGCCGTCTGCCTGATACTGCGTGGAGTATAATCGTAGCTTCTTTTTGTTGAACGTTCACCGCTCACTAATATTTATTGCGTGGAAAGTTCTGTGCCCAGGTGCTAGGGATATAATGATTAGCAAAATAATAAAGGGTCAGTGGCTTCATAAAGCTTACTATCCTCTTCTCCTCCTGCACTCCCAGATGGAGGGTATGATTTAACTACAACCACGGTAAGTGCTATAAAGGGGTGACTACGGACCATGAGTGCACGGTAGGGAAGGCGTCCCTGAGGTGCGGTGGGTGAGCTGAGGGGAGATGAACAGGGTACCCCGGGAGCTGCGGGAACAGAAAGCCGGTAAGGCGGGAGCAGAAAGGGCGAAGGGGCGCAGCGGGCAGTGTTAGGCTGGGGAGGCGGACGGGGCTGGACCTTGCAGTGCAGGGCCCTGTGAGCCAAGATAAAGCTTTCGGGTTTTATGTTTAGAGCAGTGGATTCAAGCGCTTCCAGGAGGTGGGGCTGTGTGTGATGTGAGTTGAGAGTAATTTGAACAGAGGCCTCTGGCTGCAGGGAGAATGGCGGATTGTAGAGAAACAAAGGAGTAGGAGGACCAGGTAGGTGAATGCAGTCATGGTGGGGCGTGGTGTGCAGGACGGAGGAGAGGAGATGGAGGGTTGCTGACGTAATACAAGACCTGGACGTGGATTGCTCTTGGGATGGAGGAATCCACTAAGCTTCTAGCTTTGCCACTTGTGTGGATGGCAAGGCCATTTTCATGAGATGAGGGCACTGGATGGAATTGGACCAGGTTCATGGGGAAGATCATGAGATCAGTCATGAGTGTGCTGAGTTCAGGGGGTTTTGAGACAACCAAGCCGAAACAGCAAACAGGCTGTTCTGCGTGTGCTGGCTCGGGGACTCAAGGGAATAGTCGGGACCACAGATGGATTTGTGAGTCTCTGGGGTAGGAGATAAGTGAAAATCTAGGAGCGGATGAGATTGTTTAGGGACGGAGTAGAACAGGACGCATAGAGGGAGAACAGAAGGTGGCCTTGACCCAAGACTCTAAGATCTCCATTAATAACAGTTGGGAAGAAGAGGCTTAGTGAGTGGGGCAGAGAGGAAGAGTGATAGGAGGAAGACAGGAGTGGATAGGACAGGAAGGTCAAGGGAGGAGAGATGTTCAAGGGAGTGGTCAGTAGCACTGAATGCAGCAAAGAAGGGATGCCAGATGAGGCGTGAAAATTAAGGATTAGCAGCGGGGAGGACACTGGTTGAGGCTAGAGCCGTTTTGCTGAAGTGGAGGTGCAAGGGGAGCCGCACTGGAGAAGACCAAGGAAGGAGGAGGTGGAGTAGCAGCGAGTGCAGGCGTTTCTTGAATTTCCTATAAAGGGATGAAAAAAGGCTGGTACCTGGAGGAAGTGTGTGAGGCTCAGGGCGGGTGTTGATTTTGGCTTTCCAACAAGAGAAACTTCAGTGTGTTTTTGAACCCCAGGGAGATGCCCGCCAGAGAAAGATAGCTGAATATACGTGAGACAAGGAATAATCCATCAGGAATGCTCCTGAACTAGTAGCAGGGGGTGAGATCAAAGCAAAACCCAGGAGGAATCAGGAGCCCTTCCTGTGCCATCTCTAATTGGCAAACAGCCCGTGAAGACCCATGTTGCTGTTAAAAGATCCAGGATCCTTTCTTACGTAAATCACGAGAATCGGAATTTGGCCGAATTGATTTCTGGTTCTGCCACTTCCTCCCCACTCAAAATTTTTTTTAATTTGGGGTAAGTCCAGTCATAAAAATAGTAGTTCCCATTTATTGAGTGCCGCTTCTGGGTCAGGCGCTGTGCTAATTAAGTGCATTGTGCACTCTTAATCCTTAGCCCTGCAAGGTAGACCCTGCCCCTTTCTCTAAAGCGGGGTTTCTCAATCTCTCCTCTTGACACTTGGGGGCGGATAATTCTTTGTACAGGATGGAGAGGGGAGGGTTGGCATCCTCTCTGCAATGTAGGCCATTTAGCTGCACCCTTGGTCTCTACCCTTTAGATGCTGGTAGCATAGCACTCCCTCCTCCCAGCTGTAACAACCAAAAATGTCACCAGGCATTACCATATGACCCCAGGGAGAGCAAAATCCCCAATTGGGAACCATTGCTCTAGAGCTGAGGAACGGAAGCCACCAAAGCCACCACTTGCCTGAGGTCACAAAACTAGCCAATGGAGCCAGCCAGGATTTCAGCACCAGGTCATTTTTACCCCAAGGTAAATGCTCTTAACCCCTAGGCTACTTGTGATGCAACTTCTTTTTCTGCATATGTGCTCTTACTAGCTTTTGTTCACAAACACAACTCACAAATATTTTTATTATAAAAGTAATATGTGAGCACATGCTTGCTGAAAAAAATGTTTTAATTCTCCCTTTAATGTTAGCAGTTTAGCTGGTGTCTGTATGTACCTATATGCCTATGTGCATGTATAGGGAGATAAAGACATGTATACTTTTAAAGAAACTTAAATTGTATTACTTTTGGCTTTGTATATTACTATTTCTTGGTGACCTCTTCTCTGTGAATGAAGAGCTGTCTCAGGGTTCAAATGTCACTCCCTCCGGGAAGCATTCCATGGGCACCCAGTCTACTGTGTGTCAGCCCTCGTTCACCTTTCTTTTGCTTCACAAGATTTCTTACTCTGAATCCTACTATATGGTTATTCGTTCTTTGTTCACTGACTGTCGGCCCCACTCAAATGTAATCGCCATGAAGGTAGAGACTGTTTTATTCCCTGCTCTATCCCCAGTGCCAAGAACCAGTCCTGGCACATAGTAGGTGCTCAATGAATATTTGTTGAATGAATGAATGAATGAACAAACCTATATTATTCCTTTGAATGGTCACATGTAGTATGGATGGATGTAATTTATTTACCTATTCTACTCCTGATGGACATGGAGGCTGTTTCCAGTTTTCCACTATCACGTTATGTGCACCACAGTGAACACAGCTGCCCATAAATTTGGGTGCATATATGTAAGCGGGTCAACTTGAGAGAGTCCAAAAAGTGAAATTACTGGGGCGAAGAATTTGCACATTTTAAATGTTGATGGAATACACCAATTTGTCCTACAAAAAGGAAGTCTGAATTAACCCTTCTACCATCTATGAATGACCATGCCCTTTATATCTTTAATCCCCTGGAATTGATATTGTGTATGAGATGAGGTGGGGGAGAGGGTGCACATTTTTATTTTTTTCTGAATGGACTGCTAATTGTCCCAATAGTATTTATTATAATATGTAATTTCCTCTTTTTTTTTTTGAAATACCATGTCTCATACATTAAATTCTTTAACAAGATTCTTCTTTTTTTTTTTTTTAGTTAATTAATTTGGTTGCGCCGGGTCTTAGTTGCAGCAGGCAGGCTCCTTAGTTGCGGCTCAGGGGCTCCTTAGTTGCAGCTCACTGCCTTCTTAGTTGTGGCATGCAAACTCTTAGCTGCGGCATGCATGTGGGATCTAGTTCCCTGACCAGGAATCGAACCCGGGCCCCCTGCATTGGGAGCTCGGAGTCTTAACCACTGCACCACCAGAGAAGTCCCCTTTAGCAAGATTCTTGCATTCCACCAAGTTCTTTGTCTCATTCTGCTTTACATAGTTTATATTTATCCCTATTGTATATTTTCAAAAGACAAGTATCTCTCATCTTCCATATCCTCCTCGAACTTTTAAATGTAAGCTTTCCTAGAAGTGGAGTATACATACAGAAAAGTCCATAAATCATTAGTGAATAGCTCTTTGAATTGTTAGAGTGAACATATCCATATAACCTCATGATTGTTTATTATTAAAAATTTCTTGGCTATTTTTATGTATTTTCTTAATCCAGTGAAATTTAGATTCATTTTGTCAAGTTCTATTAAAAAATGGATATAGGATTATGATTGACATGACATTGAAGTATAGTTTGGGAAGTCTTAGTACCTTTACAGTATTAAGTCTAATCTCCAGAATTACCAAATCCTTTTGCTCAGAGGAAACATGAACCATTCCCTCTAGCTGCGACCAACTCATGATCCTGCAACTATGTTTTTATTAGTCAGTGGATTCACAACCAAAATACTATGAAAAAAGACAAATCTCTAAATGATAGGCAAACAAATCTGATGGCATCTTTCTATTTTGTTGTATTATTTTGTATTTCATTCCATTACAATTTTTCTTTTGACAGAAATGTCTGTGATCTTGTCACCAGCTAGAAATCTTGGCTCCAAGTTACTTCTCCTGTGGGGTAAGTTGGTCTTAAGAATTAGGATTTACTAGGGACTTCCCGGGCTGTCCAGTGGTTAGGGCTCTGTGCTTCCACTGCAGGGGGTGCGGGTTCAATCCCTGGTCGGGGAACTAAGATCCCCACATGCCATGTAGTGTGGCCAAAAAATTTTTTTAAAAAATTAAAAATTAAAAAAAAAAGAATTAGGCTTTACTAATAGTAAGAACACGTTAGATTTATACACGGCGCTTCATGGTGAAGCTGCCACTATGAAAGAGGGTCCATCGGCTGACCACCTATTATGCGCCAAGCATTGTGCTAAGTAACTCACATGCCTTTGCACTTACCCTTCACAATGACATCATATGGAAAGTATTGTCACCTCCCTTTTGCAAAAGAGAAAACAGGACCAGAGAAATGTGACTTCACTTAAGGCCCGAAGCTCCTGAGTGGGATTCAGAGATGGGTGTGTCTGGCTCTTTCTACATTCATCTTATCTCATCTGATATTTTCCATGTCGAATTGAGATGGTTCATTCTTTCGTTCATTCAGGAAATTTTTGAGCACCTACATGATACCTTAGGTCCTGCTGTATACAAGTCCTGGACTGGGTGCTGGAGATTGAGCAGTGAGAAAAACAGAGTCCATATTCTCCAATCCAGTTGGGGAGAAAGACAAACACAGACAAAACCCACTTCATAGTATCTATCAATATATCATGTTAGGGAGTGACAGGGTACAGCTAAGGTTTCAGTTCTAAACTGTTTTGCCTCCAATAAGTGTTGACAAGGATGTGGAGAAATTGCATCCCTTGTGCCCTGTTGGTGGGAATGTAAAATGGTGCAAATGGTATGGAAAACAGTCTTTCTTTGAAAAATTTAAAATGGAATTACCACAAGATCCAGCAATTCCACTTCTGGGTATATATCCAAAAGAATTGAAAGCCTCAGAGAGATAGTTGTACTCCCATGTTCATAGCAGTGTTGTTCACAATAGCCAAAAGGTGGAAGCTACCTAAGTGTCCATCAACAGAGGAATGGATTAGTAAAATGTGGTACATATAATGGAATATTATTTAGCCTTGAAAAGAAATTCTGACACATGCTATAAAATGGATGAACCTTGAGGCCATTATGCTAAGTAAAATAAGCCACTCACAAAAAGACAAATACGCAATGATTCCGTTTATATGAGCTTCCTAGAGTAGACAAAATCAGAGACAAGAGCTAGAATGGTGGTTGCCAGGGACTGAGGGGAGGAGGAAATGAAATTTTGCTGTTCAGTGATAACAGAATTTCATTTTTGCAAGATGAAAAGTTTTGGAGATGGTTGCACTACAGTGTGGATATACTTAACAATACTGAACTGTACATGTGAAAATGGTTAAGATGGTAATTTTTACAGTATGTATATTTTACCACAATTAAAATTTTAAAAATAATAATTATAAAATTCTGCTTCTCAATAACCCCATCCAATAGGAACTGCCATTTTCCCCACTTTAAGTCTTGGTAGCCCCTAACATAGTAGGTCCTTATTAAATATTTGTTGAATTCATTTGTAAATTAAAAAAAAATCTTTTGCCTCTGTTCTGTTTTTGATCATCTGTTCAGATGACAAACATAAATGTTTGTCAGACATAAAATAGCAGACATAAAGACAGAATGACAGACAAAAGCACCATGTCCCCCATTGCTCTAAATCTCCGGTTAGCTCTCTCCAGCCATGGGCCAGGATCAAGGAATGGACAGTTTAATATTGTAATCGGCACATCCTTCCTGTGGTGCACCCTTTCTTCACTATCTGGCTTGCTTTTCCGTGTTTCTGTGTAATCTGTCACTCTTTGCTGTCACTTCCTTTTCCTTTGTGTTGACAGAGCTTAGCATGTTTGTCTATTCTTGTTGGGCGGTTTGATTTCCTTCTGCGGGATTGCTATTACGTGTTACATGGTGATAAACTGGCCAGTACACATTGTTAGCTTTATTTTTCCTGGACTTCTTTTTTGTTCTGTGATCTTCCTTCACCATTCATATTTCTGTTAATTTTTAGCCTAAAATTTTTTTTTCTTTTTTTGGCCACGCCACTCAGCGTGTGGGATCTCAGTTCCCTGACCAGAGATTGAACCTGCACCCCTTGTGTTGGAAGCACAGAGTCTTAACCACTGGACCACCAAGGAAGACCCTTTAGCCTAAAAATTGACAAAGGTTGGCAAACTCTGGCCAGCCAGCCTCTGGTAAATAAAGTTTTATTGGCACACAGTCATGCCCGTTGGTTTACATATTGTCTACGGCTGCTTCAAGTTACAACGGGAATATCAAGTGGTTGAGTTGTGACAGGGACTACGTATGGCCCCCAGAGTCTAAAATATTTACTATCTAGCCCTTTACAGGAAAAATTTTGCCAGCCTCATGCCTAATTAATTCAGTTTAAAAGATTAAATTTTGTAGGTGTATCTGGCATATCTTAGGTAGGGTAGTAAGTCAAGAATTGGAGTGCATTTAAAGGTGACGCTGGGGACATTAGCTTTGGGGAGTTTTCTCTTGTTCCTGCCTCTGCTGGGAACACTCCATCAATTTCAGGTGTCTTCCCTAAACACCCAGTTTGGAGCGGCCGACTGTCCCAGTTCTGTGTTATTTTTCTTTATACCACATCATTAGATGAATCTGCTTGTTCATTTATGTGTTCGCTGGTTTATTATCTTTCTTCCCCCTCTACATTGTAAACTTCTGGAGGGCAAGAATCTCAGGTCTCCTCGCCGTCCAGGGTAGGGTGTGACAGTAGATGGTCTTAAAATATTTGTTGAATGAGAGAGAGAGAGAGACAGAGATGCCTACCCAGCTACCCAGGCTTCTTGGCTTTTCAATTTGTCCTTCTTACAAAAATATGAACCACTGCTAAGGAAATGGAGCCCCCGAGACGTGAAATGACTTCCCCAGGCTGTGGAGTTCTAGCTGTGGAGCTAGTTGTAGAAGTGGAATCCAGCTATAGAGCATCTTTCCCAGTCCCTCTTCTTTCTAGAATTAAGAGCAGAAGATTTACATCTCCCTCTCCCCTATTCCTTCCCCCCCCCCCCCGCCTCTCCACAAAGCAGGGACCTCTTTCCCACTTGGCTACTTCACCAAGCCACCCACCATTGTCCCGGAGATCAATCACACAGCGCCTGTCAGGGCCACATGCAGCAGTAGTGGGCAGCTGAGGGGGCAGGGCAAGGTGGCGGGGAGGCAGAGAAGGACGCAGAGCCGTGCTCTCCTGAGCTGCACAGCTCATAACCTCCCAAGGAAGTTTTCTGCCAGAATGGGGAGCAGAATTCATTTCACAAGTGGCATAAATTACCCTTAACAGGTTTCCCTTGAAGCTGATTCGCAGGTGATGGTAAATATGAATCGTTACTTAGCCATCATGACCGTTAAAGGAGCCGCTCACCCCCACTGTAGCGTGGGGTCCTGGGGCCAGGTTAGGAGGGAGCGCTGGCATCTGTCACGTCAGGCCTGGGGTGTTATCAGGGTCAGTGGTAGTGTCAAGGGCTGGCATCAAGGGCTGTGGGAAGTGCCTTTGTCTCTTCCCCATAATTTCAATGCCTCCAAAGCCACTCCAGATAAACACGTAACCTAAGACAAGTTTGCTAAGCCACAGTGGCTTCGCATAGCTGCTTCTCCTCCATCACAGCTCTGCTCCCATCCCACCTGCAAATCAAGAGATTTGAAAGGGTCTGAGAGGTGTGCAAAGACCAGAAGAACGCCAGCAAGACCGTAAGTCCCAACAACCTTCACTGCCAGGGCTGTGGGTCTTCATGGTTTTGGTCAAAATCACATGAGAGTGTGTTTTTACTAATCTGATGCTGCACAGCTCTTAGAATTGGAGGATCTGATAATTATCATTCAAATCATCCCTTCCTGGGACTTCCCTGGTGGTGCAGTGGTTAAGAATCTGCCTGCCAATGCAGGGGACGCAGGTTTGAGCCCTGGTCCAGGAAGATCCCACATGCTGTGGACCAGCTAAGCCCGTGCGCCACAACTACTGAGCCCGCGTGCCACAACTACTGAAGCCTGCGCTCCTAGAGCCCGTGCTCTGCAACAAGAGAAGCCACTGCAATGAGAAGCCCACGCACCACAACAGAGTAGCCCCCGTTCACCACAACTAGAGAAAGCCCGCGCGCAGCAACGAAGACCCAAAACAACCGAAAATAAATAATTTAGGGGAAAAAAAAAGAAAAAGAAAAACAAATTATCCCTTCCTGAGAGACACTGCCGGGCTGATTGCTGGTAGTTTTCAAAATTTCCACAAAGCCCCTCCTTTACATACTTTTGAAACCCTGACCAGGAGCAGTGACCTGAAACAGTGAAACTACTCACATATTCTAAATTTGGAAAGCGGCGCTCTCTGAGTCTGAAGCTTCCTGCGTCTGAGCCTTCTCCCTTGCTGGCTCCCCAAGTCACAGTGAGGCCACTTTCTCTCACTCACTCACTAATTCTTGTATTTATTCATCAAACGTCTCTGATGCTGCTGACCAAGGGCTAAATGCCAATAGACCAAGATGAAGACCGCCAAGACCCCACTCTCAGATGGCTCTTGGCCCGGTGTGAGGAGACGGACAGCTAACTGATCCGCTTCCTAACAAGCCAGGATGAATGATTTATCTTCTGGGGGTGCAATGAGTACCCAATGTGGGACCAGTTCAGAAAGCTTTGAATGTCACAAAGAAGAGTTTGCTGTCTATTCTGTAGACAGTGGGGAGCCAAGGAAGGTTCCTGAGTGGGAGAGTGGCAAGATTAAATGTGTAGTTTAGGTTCATTTTTCCGGTTGCTTATGAATTCATCCATCCGTCCAACAGATGTTTACTGAGCATCTACTCTGTGCTACACACTGTGCTGGGTACCTGGCTTCCGTCTTTAGCAGTGAACAAGACAGATATAAATCCCTGCCTTCGTGGAACCAACTTTCTGGGGAGGAAGGGTGGATGGACAATAAACAAACAAATAAATGACTGAGTTCCAGCTGTGCTTAGAACTGTGAAGGAAATAAACAGGGAGATGGGGTCGAGAATGACCAGGACACAGGGTGGGGCTCCTTCAATTGGATGGTCGGGGAAGAGCCCCCTGGGAAGGTGACAATTCAGCTGGGGTTAAAAGAAGGGCAGTTATGACAAGAACAGGGGCATGGGAAAGAGGAAGTGCAAACGTCCTGAGGCAGGAGAGAACTTGGCTTGTTGGAAGAAGTAGAAGGAAGCCAGAGCAGCTGAAGGGGAGAGGAGGAGGCAAAGACGGGGCCTTGCAGGCCGTGGTGAGGACTTTGGTGATTGCGGAAGGGCAGCCAGGAGCCACTGGAAGGTTTCAGCAGGTGAGTGACATGTTTGGATTTACGTTTCCAAAAGTTCCCTCTTGGGAGCTCCCTGGCTGTCCAGTGGTTAGGACCCGGCGCTTTCACTGCCGAGGGCCCAGGTCAGGGAACTAAGATCCCACAAGCCGCGCGACGTGGCCAAAAAAATTAAAAAAATAAAGTTCCCTCTGGCTGCTGTAGGGAGCAATGTGACAGCAGAGAAACAAGCAAGGAGGTTGTAGGTGAGGATGGTGGTGGCTTGGAGCGAGGTGGTGGCAGTGGAAGTGGACGATTCAGGACACATTTTGGAGGTAGCGGTGAGGGGCACAGAGGAATCAAGAGTGATGCCTGGGGGGTGGGGTGGGAGGGAGGCCCAAGAGGGAGGGGATATGTGTATACATATGGCTGATTCTCTTCGTTGTACAACAGAAGCTAACACAGCATTGTAAAGCAACTATACCCCAATTAAAAAAGAAAAAAATAGTGATGCCTTTGGAGCCTGAGCCACTGGGTGGTGTCACCAGGAGCAAAGACTGGAGATTTGGGGTGGGGCTGGGGGAAGAATAAGTGTTTGGAGAAATGCAAGATGTCTTCCTAGGATGTTTCAAGTTGGCAATTCGATATTCCAGTCCAGAGCCCGGGAGAGATCAGGATGCTGATGGGAATGTGAGATTCATCACGCATGTTTATTTCAGGCAGCAGAATGGGTGAGGTCACCAAGGGAGGGGGAGGAGCGCCACCGGCAGGGGTCCAAAGACAGGGCTCGGAGGGGACATTGCTGAGAAATGATAATGAGCATGGATGCCACGATTGGACTTGGCAACAAGGATTGTGACATTGAGAGCCATTTGGTGGCACAGAGGGTGGAAGCCTGGTTGGGGGACACCGAGGAGGGGGTAGGGTGTGGAAGTGGGCCAGGGAGTGTGGACTCTCACCAGGTATGGGGGGGAGTGGAGGGAGGGGCGCTCGTGGTAAGGTGATGGGGTCAAGGGAAGGCATTTTATGTTTTTTAACGTGAGGTCCTGGGAGTGGGGAAAACTGAGGCTGCACAAAAGAGGCAATTGTTGGAAGAATATCCTGAGTGGGCAGGAGGAAAGGGCACTGCACCCCCTGTTCCCTGGCTGTGTCTGCTCTCCCCCTGTGTGACCCTGGGCAAGTTACAGGGAACTTCTGGGCCTCCCACCCCAAAATGGGCCACACAGGCCCCAGATGACTCCTATGTTGAGATGGGCTCCTCCTGGGTGGGTTGGGTCCCAGGGACAGAGTGGCCTCCAGCATGATGGCCAACAACCCCAGGGAGGCCACCAGGCTCCCCCAGGCCCACCTTGCTGCACTGACCAACGCTGCCCTGCTCCAAGGTCCACAGCCAGGCCTGGCTGGCCCCTGGAGGCTCAGTCCAGAGTGCTGTACTTTGTGGGGAAGAAAATGAAAGCTTAAGAGTCTGAGGGGCTACCAGGCCCAGTCAAAGGGGCTCTGGAATGAGAAGGGCCTGGATTTGATCCTGGCTCTCCCCCTTCCTGGCTCTGGGACTTTGAGCAAAAACTTTTCCTCTTTGGGTTTTAATTTTCTCATCTGTAAAATGGGTATCATCATCATCATTGGTTGCTATGAGGATTAAATGAGATGATAGCACTAGAATCCTTCCTTCCTCCCTCCATCCCTTCCTTCATCCCTTCCCTCCTTCTCTCCTTCCTTTCTTCCCTCACTCCCTCCCCTTCTCTCTTCCTTCCCTCTTTCTCTTATAGAAGCTAAGTTCTGCCACAGGAGTCTCCCTCTTCTTGGGTCATGCTATCTGTGTGGGACCTGGGCACCTGAGCTTCTGATGAGGTAGCCTTGGCCTCTGCTTCACCCACAGGAGTCTGGGCTAGTGGGGTCCACAGGGGCTTCCCACTGCCTGCATTTATCTGTCCTGCCCTCTGCCCTCAGGCCTGGGCCCAGTGTCAGCAATGGGCCAGGACTCCACACAGGACAACACGCACGCTGAGGGCTGAGGTAGTGTAGCCGGGACTGCCGGGGGATCAAGAGGGCATGGCTGCACTTCGCAGCCACTGGGGCAGGACACCAAGGAGTGACCCTGCGAGGGACACCTCCCCGGGGAAGCTCTTGGCTCCTAGAAATTAGCTCTGGGCCCAACCTGGTGACTCAGGAGACCTGTGTTGGGTCCAGCAGGTGTCTTTCAATCCGCCTCCAGCCCTGCAGGCCCCAGAGACAGACGGGGTGGGGAGTGGGGAGGGGGGGTTGAGCCCTGGCTCTGCCTCTTATTGGCCATATGACCTAAGGTAAATCATGCAAACTCTGGAGCCTGGGTCTCCTCATCTGTAAAATGGGGATAATGGTGAAGCCCTTTGACTAGGAGGATATAAAAGGCGAATGAGACCAAGCCAGTTCCCTGCTCACAGCCCTCCGGGGCGCCCGCTGCATACGGAGGGAAGTCCTGTCTCCTCGTCCCACAGGCCCTGCAGGCCCTCCTGTCCCTTCATTTTCCCTCCTCAGCCATTAGGGCCTCCTCGCCGCGCCTCTCACTGAGCTCATTCCCACCTCAGGACATTTGCACTTGCTGGTCCCCCGGCCTGGCATGTCCTTCCCTCAGCTACTCCCATGGCTGTTCCTTCAACTATCCCCTCAGAGCCACCTCTTCAGAGAGGCCGGCCTGACCCTCACCTCATCACTCTGTCTCACTCCTGTTTCATCCACTCCAGAGCACATCACGTCAGACTCACATTTATTTGTTTACCTGTTCCTGGTGTGTCCCTGAAATGTGAGCTCCACAAACGCAGGGACTAGACCTGTTTAGTTCTTGGCTCTTCCTAAAACCCAATAGTAGATGCCCTACATGTGTTAGCTACTATGATCTTTTCTAGAACTATATCTAAGTCCCTCGAGGTATGTAGTGCTATGTGGGTGGGGAACGGCAAAATAAGGGCCAGCCGTTAAGTGGCTGGTTTCCCATGCACTCATTATTTCATTTATTCATTCAAAACCATTTCCCTGGGCACCCACTGTGTGGCAGGCTCCAAGCAGGGTGCAAGGGATAAAGCTCTGAAGCGGAGGATCCTAGCTATGCCAAGTCTCATGCAAAGAGCAGTTGGGCCCTCAGTTCCCAAACCTTCCATGGCTCCCTAGTGCCCCAGGCCGAGTCCACACCCCTTATCTCCACATGTCCGCTCTCCTTTCTCTGGGTGCAGCCAGCTTTTCTAGTAGGACCTGAAGCACCCATGGCCACTGTGTAGTTTTCCAGCCTCAGGTTCTCTTCTCTTGCTGCTCCCCAGCCTGAGATATGCCTTCTCACCCTGATCCGCGGCCGAGCTCGTCAGTGTGTTCACACAACACGCGGCTGTTGCCTACTCTGCCCCATGGCCCTTCCAGGCCCTGCTCGCATCCCCGTTCCCCTCCCAGCTCCTTGGAGCCTTGATGCCTACTCAGTTATGGGTCATGAAATCGGACCCTCAGCCTGTCAGCCATTCTTTGTCTGAACCTTCTCCCATCAGGACCTTACACCTACCCCATGGCCTAGTGGGGATGATCTTACCCCTGTTTCACAGAAGAAGGCACCAAGGCACAGAGAGGTTTTGTAACTTGCCCGAGGACACACAGCTAGTACGGGGGACTTGAACCCAGCAGGCTGACCCAGATGCATCATTCTTCTGCCATATCAGCCATTTAGCCGGGCCTTTCCAGAAACCCTTCCTGTTGTCAGCCTGTAGGGAACATGCCCTTACACTTCCCACCTGCCCTCCTGAGGCTGCCCTCTGAAGCCCTGGACCCCCATCTATAACCACAGGCCCCCATGCTGGGGTCTTTATAGCCATCGTCCTGTGTATGGCTCTCATTATCCCTTAACCGAGGCAAAGAGCAGGGAGATCACACCTGCCCCAAGCTGGAAAGCAGGAGATCTGGATCAAACCCGGGCTCTCTGAACTAGAAACCCATGCCATGCTCCCCTGCTGGTCTTCATACTTAGTACCACCATAGCCAACCACCACGGCCGGCCACCTGCTATCAAGCTCCTACCGCTTAACACCTGGTTCCCACGTGGTCTCACACTGTCCTGTTTTTCACCCCATTTTAGAGGTGAGGGAACTGAAGCCCAGAGAGTGGGATGCTGTGGCCAAGGTCGCTCAGCTGGTGAGGGGTGGGGGGCTGGACTTAGAATGGGGCCGTGGGACCTCAAAGCCTTTACACAGCTGCCCGGTGTGTCCAAGTGACCAGGCTGCCCATGTTTCTCTCCCCGACCCAGGGAAACTTGAGTCTCCTGGGAAGCTCCAGACTTTCAATTGTTTCCAGCCAGAGCTTCCTGGGAGCTGACAAGAGGGAGCCACCCACTTGGGCTGCCCCGTGTCCTTCCCATCTGGCCGTGAATGAGCCTTTGTGTGACCAGGTGTAGCCCCTGTCCACACCATCAGGCTTCCTGACAACTCAAGTGCTCTCAGCTGTGCGTGGCCTGGGAGCTCACCACCCAGTGAGCAGACAGGCCTGCTCCAAGGCAGACTCTAGGGGTTCATCAGCCCCCGGGCCTTTGCACTTGCTATTCCCTCTGTCAGGAGAGACCTTTCCTCAGTTTCTCCCACAACCAGTCCCTTCTCATCCTTCAAGTCACAACTCAAATGTCACCACTTCAAAGAGGCCCTTCCTGACCATCTGGCTCACCAGAACTTGAGCTCTAAGAGGGCAGGGGTTTGTCTGTTGTGTGGGGGGAGATCCACAGTAAAGGAATTAACATTTCAACAGTATCCTTTCTGCTAGTGATAACGCACTGTAAAAATATTCAGGTAATTGGGTAGAGAGCATCTGGGACAGCGGGCCTTTGAGGTGGTGATATCTTTTTTTTTAAAGTTTTATTGAATTTGTTACAATATTGCTTCTGTTTTATGTTTTGGTTTTTTGGCTGCCAGGCATGTGGGATCTTAGCTCCCTGACCAGGGATCGAACCCGCACGCCTGCACTGGAAGGCGAAGTCCCAACCACTGGACCACCAGGGAAGTCCCTGATGTGGTGAAATCTGATCAGAGACCTGGATGAAATGGAGGAGCCATGCCAATATCTTGGGGGAAGAGAGTTCCAGACAGAGGGAACAGCAAGTGCAAAGGTCCTACAGCAGGAATATGCAGATGAGTGGGAGGAGCTTCGAGGAGGCCAATGTATCTGGCACAGAGTGGTTGAGAGAAGAGCAGGGGTAGATTTTTCCCTCTAGGAGACGACCTGGCAATGTCTGAAATCAATTTTGGTGGTCACCCTGGGGCATCAGGGTGTGCTGCTGACATCGAGTGATCGGAGGCCAAAGATGCCGCAGTGCACAGGACAGCCGCCACCACAGAATGAGCCTGTCCAAACCTGGCTGGTTGAGAGATGCTGGCCTGGGGTGCTGTGTCCCCGGGTAAGCAGCCTCAGGCCTGCCTACTGTGCGCTGGTGCCACCTGGTGGCCTTGTGAGACACTGCAACAGCTCCCAGAGGAGCCAAGACTTCAGAAATGATCCCTCCAGCATTCCTGTAATAATAATGCCAGTAGTATCGAGCAAGCGCTTGCCCATGGCTCACGGTGTGCCAGGTCAATGCAAGATGTTTTATCCAGATGAGCCCAAACTCCACATCCACACTAACAGGCAATTGAACGGATGCATCTGAAACTGAACTCTTCCCCCAAACACTCAGGGAGTCAGTTGTCTCCGACTTCTCTCTGTCTGTCACCCCCATGTCCCTCTCCTGCTCAGAACCTTCCATGGTTCCCACTTCTCATTCACAGAGAAATCCAAAGTCCCTTAATGGCCCCAAAGACCCCTGCCCTTCTATTTAAAATCAAAAGATACCAGCTTGCTTTCCCCCCCTTCTCACTCTATTTTTTATATACAGCAAGAATCACCAAGTGATATATGTTTATTTTGCCCATCTCCTCTATGTGAACAGCTCCCTGAGGGCAGAGGCTGTCTGTTTGGTCACTGATCTCTCTCCAGCATCCAGCACCATGCCTGGTACCCAATAAGTGTGCAACAAATATTTGTTGAATGAATGAATGGATGAATCTGCACAACCCTTCCCACCTCACACTAGAACTTTGTGGGTTTTAGTCTCACTTCCATCACCAAGGCTGTGTGACCTTGGACAGGCTCCTTAACCTCTCTGGACCTCAGTTTCCTAACAAGAGTAAAAACAGTACCCTCCTCATTGCATTCTGAGAGCGTTAAATGCGTTCCTCCACAAGTGTTTAGAACAGTGTGTGGCACCCAGTGGGTGCTTAATAGAGGCAGTCCTGTACTTCAGTCGCCATTCCCGGCCTCCTTCGTCCTCCCCTCTCCACCCCTTCAGCCCCTGAAGGGAAGGACTTGAGTCTCAGTCTCCTTCTTTGTCCTTTGCACATAGTAGGTGCTCCTTAAACGCTGGTGTTGAAGGAAGGACATAGATGATTGAGTGCCTCCTGTTTGCCATGCACTGTAAGACAGGCTCTCCTACCCCATTTTATGGGTGAAGAAACTGAGGCTCCCACAGGTACAGAAGCAGGACCTGTCCCTCGAAGCTGGCAAGGTGCCCTCCTCCCGTCCAGCTCTGAGGGTGAGGGTCAGGGACCTTTGGGAGCAGAGGGAAGGAGTGTCATTCTGCAGAGTGACCAGCATGGGGCAGCAGAGATCTGGGCCTCCTCTGAGGATCCTGAGAACTGGGTCTTCGTGGCTCTGAGAGTGAGCGCCTCCTTACATTTCGCACCCTAGGCACCTCGCTTGCCTCACCCTAGTCCCAGCCCTGGTCTGAGAGGTCCTGTCCTACCAAAGAGATGCCTTTCTCCTCCCCTGCATCGAGCGCTGTGCTCAGGGCTTCCCACATATGTTAACTCAGCCCTCAGGACAACCTGAATGAGGCGGGCACTGTTATTGCCCCATTATTCGGAGGCGGTAACTGAGGCCGGACAGCTGAGGTCGCTAGCAGAGGCGACGCTGTTCCACAATGCGTCTTCAGTGCATGGAGGCAGATCGCGAGCCTTTGGATCATAAGCTATGATTGTACGCATTAGACATTTGCGTGGTCTCCTTTGGGGAGGGGGTGAGTGTATCCACACAGTGAAAAAAGGGAGGCAGACATTGTGCCAAGAGCATAATTATTTGTTTAAAATATTCATGGACCCTCCATATCAGAGAATCAGAAACTGTGGGAGGACTGGGGAGCTGGGATGGCCCAGAGAGGGGAAGCCTCAGGGGATGCTTCAGGAGAGGGCAGGAAGCCTACCTGATTTTTCCGGAGGAGCAATAGTTACCCATCTGGAAGCAGGAGGATATTTCAGACGGAAGGGGCAGTGTATACAAAGGCCCCGGGGTGGCTCAAGGAACCTCAGTAGCCAAGTCTGGCTAAAATAACATCAAAAAGATGGGGCGGGGGGTGGGGGGACTTCCCTGGTGGCGCAGTGGTTAAGAATCCGCCTGCCAATGCAGGGGACCTGGGTTTGAGCCCTGGTCGGGGAAGATCCCACATGCCGCGGAGCAACTAAGCCCGTGTGCCACAACTACTGAGCCCGTGTGCCACAACTACTGAAGCCCGTGTGCCTAGAACCTGTGCTCCGCAACAAGAGAAGCCACTGCAGTGAGAAGCCCGCGCACCACAACGAAGAGTAGCCCCCCCTCGCCGCAACTAGTGAAAAGCCCCCGGGGCAGCAATGAAGACCCAATGCAGCCAAAAATAAATAAATAAATTAAATTTAAAAGAAAAGATCGGGGGCTTCCCTGGTGGCGCAGTGGTTGAGAGTCTGCCTGCCAATGCAGGGGACACGGGTTCGAGCCCTGGTCTGGGAAGATCCCACATGCCGCGGAGCAGCTGGGCCCGTGAGCCACAATTACTGAGCCTGCGCGTCTGGAGCCTGTGCTCCGCAACAAGAGAGGCCGCGATAGTGAGAGGCCCGCGCACCGCGATGAAGAGTGGCCCCCACTTGCCACAGCTGGAGAGAGCCCTCGCACAGAAACGAAGACCCAACACAGCCATAAATAAATAAAATAAAAAAAAAATAAATAAATAAAGTTTAAAAAAAAAAAAAAAGATCGGCAGGGAGTCAGGATGAGGTAGATGTTGGGGCTCAATTCACTGCGACTGAGAGGCAGGGACAGACACAGGACACGCAGTGTGCCATGGGGTCTCAGAAGGCCACCCTCCACCTCCTGCAGGAACCTCAAAGGACTATCAATGTCCCCCCCTTACAAATGGGGAAGCTGAGGCTCAGAGAGGTGAGGCAACTTGCTTGGCCGGTAAGCCGAGGGCTGGGATTTGAACCTGCTTTTTGAGGAAACATCATGAACTCAGGAGCGACGTTCAGTGAATTTTGGCTGAATGAATAGATTGAGTCCTTCATGTGCCTGGCGCTGTGCTGAGTGTTTTCCCAGCAATGTCTTACTGAATCCTCAGAAATAACTGTGATACTAATGAGAACCTACCGTATAGCACAGGGAACTCTACTCAATGCTCTGTGGTGCCCTAAATGGGAAGGTTTTATATATATATATATATATCTGATTCACTTTGCTGTACAGCAGAAACTAACACAACATTGTAAAGCAACTGTGCTCCAATAAAAATTACTAAAATAACCTAAAAGTTTCCTCAAAAAAAAAAAAAGAAAGAAATAACTGTGATGGAAGTGCTATTATTTTCCTTTCTTTTACAGATTAAAAAACCCAGAGCTCAGAGAGGGCAAGTGATTTTCCCGAGATCACACAGCCCACAAGCGTCAGAACCAGGATTCAAGCGCAGGCCCTCAGGCTCTGGAGTCTGCCCTCTTAACTGTGGCACCAGAGTCTCCCAAACTCTAGTCGGCTCTGAGTTTTGTGTTATTTGTGCTCTCTGCCTTCCTTAATCTATATTTTAAAGGGACTGCCCACCCGCCTTTCTTCTAAACTAAACCTGTTTCTGTACAAAGGAAACTATATATCAT
Organism: Balaenoptera borealis; assembly: GCF_965194805.1. NCBI lineage: Eukaryota > Metazoa > Chordata > Mammalia > Artiodactyla > Balaenopteridae > Balaenoptera > Balaenoptera borealis. The sequence continues at coordinate 12,047,292 of NC_138872.1, forward strand.
TAGCAGAAATGGAAAACCTATGTAATGAATTGAAGATAATGATGAAAATAAATACAATAAGAGCAAAACAACACCATTGCACCCTTGCCGGATGCTTGCTTGCTCGCCCAGTCTGGAAGCAGAGCCTGCTGGAGCTTGGTTAGAAGGGATGAGAGGGTCGGCTAGATGATAAGGAGCTGTTAGCAGCAAGGAAGCATTTTCCTTGAGGTGCTCAGAGCGGTGCAAGAGAATCCCTGTGGGGAAAACTGCCTTCCTCTCTGACACCTGATGCCCCATGCGACCTAGAACAGCCCGCAGCTCGACCCCAGCCCAAACCCTTCTCCTCCGGTCATCCAGGCCCTCCCAGGCCCTGCATGCAGAGTCTGTGCCCAGGGTGGGACGGGGGATCCTGGGAACAGAGCCTGACTGTCCCTCTCACCTTCTGCTCCTCCCTGGCAGAGCCCCTCAAGGAGGGTATACAGCTGGCACTCAGCCAGGCCTCCAGAGCCTGGCCTACAATAACTCAATGTTCGGTGTCTGGTCTCGTTTTGTTGTTTTTAATAGAAAAATGTTCCCTGCACCACCAACTCTTTCCTGGGCGGGGTTTGGAATCCATTTCCAGATGGGAAATAATTTTAGGGAAGAGGAACTGCTAAAATTATGGGCCATTCTGCTGCCAGCTCCCACTGGGACGAGCCAGCCTTGGTCCTGGAACTTTCCTGAGGTGGGGAAGCTTGGTCTGAGTCGGGGAGAGAAGCCAAGATGGATTGTTGAGACTGGATGTCTCGCCTGGCTGAGCTGTGGTCAGCTTACATGGGCACCCGAACCTTCTCGGATCCTGCATTCAGGGGCTGCCCCCTGGTGCCAGGCTCCTCTCCCGTCCTCATTCCTCACAAATATCCCCGATCAAGCATCTGAATCTGGCTGCCATTTTGCAGGAAATGCCAAGGCTAGAGTGTGCTGTGTTACAGTCAGCCCCAGGGAAATCAACAGGTCAGACGGCCCAGGTTCTGCAACAGGTGAACTGTAAGGAAAAGAAACAAATGGCAGGGGAAACAAAAATTAAAAGACTGAAAACATATCAATTTTTGGGGGGCGGGGAGTGACCACGCTGCACACGGTTTGCGGAATCTTAGTTCCCCGACCAGGGATTGAACCCAGGCCCTCAGCAGTGAAAATGCGGAGTCCTAACCACTGGACCGCCAGGGAATTCTCAATCAATTTTTTTTTTTTCAATGGGCGAGAAAAAATATAGCCTAGGGATACAAACAGAAGTGATAAAACTATAAAGAAACACAAGAGTTAATGCTAAAAGTCAGGGTCGTGGTTCCTTTTGGAAGGAGGGAGGGGCTGTCCCGGAGTAGGCCAGGGCTCCTGCAGGGGCTTCTGGGGTAACTGGCCAAGTTCTGCTTCTTCACCTGGAGGTGGTCACAAGGAAGTTTAGTTGCCTTACCATAAATCATTAAGGTATATGTCTGTACTCTGTGGTTTTCTGTATTTGTGTTTTATTAAAAAAATTAAAACAAAACAAAACAAAACAAACCACAGACATGTCCCCATGCAGATGAAGGAAGGGAGGTTTGGTGGAGTGAAGTGGCTTTCCCATGGGTGAATAAAGAGCTGTGATTTGAGCCCAGCCTATATCCTGAAGCTTGTTTATTCGCCATATATTTGCCAAGCCCATGGTCTGTGCCAGGGGCCTGGGAGTGAGAGAGATGCATTCCTGCCCTCACAGTGCTGAGAGGCTGGGCATTGGGACAGGTCAGGGATGGGGACCCCCTTCCGCCAGGACACCTAGGGGTTCTGGATAAAACATGGCAAGAAGCCTTTTAAAGGGACGGCTGGGCTCGCAGAATTGAAGGGAAATAAACCTTCAGGGGCTACAAGCAGAGAGGAATTGAACAGTGTAGGCTGGGCTCATGACACGGAGGGTTTACCCCCCACAGGGGGATGCTAGGGACTTTGGAAAAGATTTTTAATTTGGAAAGAAATGAAAGTTGCAAGAATGGTATAATGAACTCTAAAAACCCCTTTACCCAGATTTACCAATTGTTAACCACATTTTGCTACATTTGTTTTATCATTCACTCTTTCTCTCTCTCTTCTGGAGAAATCTTTTTTTTTTTCCCCTGAATCATTTGAGAATACATTGCAGACATGATGGTCCTTTACCCCTAAATATTTTAGTGTGTATTTCCTACGAACAATGGCATTCCCTTATCCAACCCTGTAGCCATCAAATTCAGCAGCTTTACTAGAGATGCTACCCAAAGCCCATAAACATTTTGCCAACTGTCCCAGTGGTGTCCTTCATAGCAATTCCTCGCCCCCCTCCATCCAGAGTCTAATTTGGATTGTGCGTCATACTTAGCCGTCATGTCTCTTCTGTCTCTCTCTCTTTTTTTAAAATTTATTTTATTGACATATAGTTGATTTACAATGTTGTGTTAATTTCTGCTGTACAGCAAAGTGATTCGGTTATACACATATATACATTCTTTTTCATATACTTTTTCATTATGGTTTATCAAAGGATATTGATTATAGTTCCCTGTGCTATACAATAGGACTTTGTTGTTTCTTTAGTCTCTTTTAATCTGACAGATTCTGTCCTTAATCTTTATAATTTTTGAGGAGTACAGGCCAGTTATTGAAAGTCATTATCATTTATCGGTTATGTTAACTTCGATCAGTTGGTGGAAAAGGGGCTGGGGGGGTGAGGGCAGAAGCAGGGAGGCTGAGGAGGGGCTTGTGGCAGTTGTCCATGCAGTGGTGGCAGGAGAGATGGAGGGACTGAGGAAGGTTGAATTTGGGACTCTGGGGGGAAGGGACCTCCTTTTTGCTCAGTGGTGCACCTTGCCCTTCTCCATTGCCCATAAGCTGTGTGACTTGGGCAAGTCACTTCACCTCTATGTGTCTTAGTCTTCTCATCTGTGAAATGGGGATGACAGCACCTCTCTAGAGGGTGGCTGTGGGATTAAAGGAGTTAACATGTGTAAAGCACGTGGCTTCTAGTAAGTGCTACAAAGTGTTGGCCTCTGTGGCTCTTATTGTTGGGATCATCATAATCATCACTTCACTCCAAACTTCCCAGCAGTGAATCCAGACTCCACAACTCCATGTAAATCTGTTTTTTTGTTTTTTGGCCACGAGGCATGTGGGATCTTAGGTCCCCAACCAGGGATTGAACCTGTGCCCCTTGCAGTGGAAGCACAGAGTCCTAACCACTGGACCGCCAGGGAAGTCCCAAGAACTCCAAGTAAATATGGAGTTTAACTCTTGAAACTGAGTCCATTATCCATGCTTCTTGCTCTGACCTCAAGAGTCCCAGCCCCTAAAATCCGGGACCCTTGTACCCACTCCTGGTACTCCGTGACCCCCATCACTGAGTTTCTGACTCTGACTCCAGTCTCCCCAGTCCTGTCTGGGACCGACACACTGGTGTCCACTTGGACATGAGATCATGGCACATCCTCCCTCCTGTCCCTACCTGCCCTCTCGTCTGACTCTTATACTCGTCTCCGGAAACCGGCCACTTCACTGTTCCACAGCCTGTCCAGGTCACCATCTCTTCTCACCTTTACAACTACAACTGCTTCCTTGCTGGTCTCTTGAGTTAAAAAGAAAGCAGTTTCTTGTTTAATTTCAAGTCATGCAGCCTGTCGTACAAATTCAAACAATACAGAAGCATGTCAAAATTTAAGATCTTATATTAAATCTGGAAAGTGGTTAATAGTAGTGGTTTCAGGGGGAGGGTTAGGGACAATTGGTTCATACTGTTTGTATTTCAGTGTTTAAATTTTGTGATCAATTGAGTGTTGCTTTTTCATGTAAAAAAATTACATTCAAAACATAGGCAAGACACGTAAATGATAAAAATTCAAATGGCGCATAAAGGTAAACAGTGAAAATTGTCTTTTCCCCACCCTGATTCCCAGCTCTCCCAGTTGTCTTTCCCAAGGCAACCCTGTTTCCAGTCTCACGTGGGCTCCTCCAGAGAAAGTCTGACCATGACACGACCACAGACACTCTTTATTTACACCAATAGAAGCATAATACAACCCATGTCTTGCATCTTGCTTTTTCCTCTTGACATATCTTATTGATCTTCCTAATTCATCAGATAGGATGATGATGTCTTGTATCATCCTTTTCCACAGCTGTGTGGTATTCCATTATGTGGCTGGTCCGTATTTTACTTAATCATTCACTTATTGCTGGGCCCTTAGGTTATTTCTAGCTTTTTGCTCTTACCAGATAATACTGTAGTAAGTGTCTTTCTCCTTAATATCTTTCTTTGTGTGTGAGATTTTCTGACACATTTGTGCATTTTACATTTTGATCTGTATGATCAAATTGCACTTTGCAGAGATTGTACCAATTTATTCTCCCACCAATGGTATGTGAGGCTGCCTCTTTCCCCACAAACTTGCCAATACCGTGTATTATGAACTTTTGGATTTTTTGGTCACTCTAATAGATGAAAGCAGATATCTTGTATAGTTTAAACCTCTCTTCTTAAATTGAGAGTGAAGCAGACACCTTTTATCTGTTGAGTTAAGCATGCTATCAGTTGGTTTGTGTCAGGGAACTCCATGGTTTTACTTTGTTATATTTTGTTGTATTTTTTCCCTTCATCCTTAATGCCCAAGCCTGTGACATCTGTCTCTGGGTATGTATGTGTCTTTGTAAAACAAGTAATATTATTTTACACGTGGGTGTTTTTAATTTACAGACAAGTTCTTCTTCTGTTTCTCACTTCTTTCACTCAACATTCTGTTTCCAAGGTCTCTGCGTGTTGCTGGGGATGAGTGTCTCCTGCTACGCTGAAACACCGTTATCTCCACTGCCTTCCTAGCAGGCCTTTTGCTCATGTCCTTTGGGGCGGAACATTTTTTTGCCATGAGAAAACCTGGGCCCTGAGCCTGTCTCCTTTGAAGGCAGGAGGGCCTGCACCGCTGGAAGGAGGAGAGAGCTCTAGCTGCTACGTGACTAATTGGGTCCTGCTGGCTCCCCCCACCCCCCGCCCCAGATGGACAGGCTGGGGCTGGGCAGCTGTCTGCACACGCCGCCTGGCACGGCCTTGGGAGGAGAGCTCTTGAGGGTGGGGGGCGCCGGCAGAGAGGGGGTCAGGGCTGGGACTATCCCCTCTTGGAGCCGCCCAGATCTCGGGCCTTTTCTCTGGGCCTCCCACATGCAGCCCAGGGCCTGTCAGAGAAATGAAAGCTCAGTCCAGGAAGGGGATGAGCTAAGTGGTGAGGGAGTGAGACCACCCACATCCGTCCTCTTTCTGTGGGCTCAGGATGACAGAGTGGGAAGTGCTCTGGCGGGTACAGCGAGGCCAGGGGCTAAGTCACAGCGCCCCAGCCCTAGGCATGTTGGGTTCCTCTGAGCCAAGGTCCCATGAGTAAGATGGGGAGTACCCCTGGGGTGTCTGAGTCACCTCTCAGGCCTCCCTTTCCGTCAGTCACCACATTCTGCTCTATCCACCCATCCAGTCACCAAATGTTATTGAGCACTGATTAAGCACCAGGCACTAGGCGTAAAGTAGTAAACCAGACGGACAACAATCTGTGCCCTCCTGGAGCTCTGTTGGCATGTGTGTGTGTCTGTGTGTGTGTGTGGTAGGTAGAATAATGCCCCCCCACACCCATCCACGTCCACTGAACCCCTGGAACCAGTGAATATGCTAGTTACATAGGGAGTTAAGGTGGCACTGGAATTAAGGTTGCTGAGCAGCTGACCTTGAGCTGGGAGATGGTCCTGGATTATCCAGTGGGCCCAATTTAATTGCAAGCATCCTTGTAAGTACCAGAGGGAAGCAGGAGAGTCAGAGCCAGAGGGATGCCGGCACCAGACAGACCAGACCTGCCTCTGCTGGCTTTGAAGCTGGAGGGTAGGGCCACGAGCCAAGGGATGCAGGCAGCCTGTAGAAGCTGGAAAAGGCAAGGGAGCAGATTCTCTCTCTGAATCTCCCCAAGGAAGTCAACCCTGCCCCTTGATTTTGGCCTAAGGAGATCCAGTTTGAACTTCTGACCTCTGGCACAGTAAGATAATAAATTTGTATTGTTTTAAGCAACCAAATTGTGATTTGTTACAGCTGCAACAGGAAACTAATACATGATAAAGAAATGAAACATATAATATGTTAGGTGGTGATAAGTGCTGTGGGGAAAAATAAAGCCAGATGGAGGTTAAGGAATATAGGGATGGTTTGCAATTTTAAGCATGGTGAACAGGCAGGTTCAACCTGCTTAAAATGTGACCTTCCCTGAGAAGGTCACATTTAACAGTGGCCTGAAAGAGGTGAGGACGTGAACCATATGGATAATGGGGGAAAGTGTACCAGGTGGGGGGACCCACAAGTGCCAAGGCCCTGAGCTGAGAGCATGCCTGGTATGTTGCAGGCACAGTAGGGCAGCCATTGTGATGGGAGGATGGAGGGAGGGGGGCTCAGGGAGATCGTGGGGTGTCAGGTGAGTTCTGGTGAGATGGGCCTGGCACATCTTGTTGTCCTCTCAGCAAGACCTCTAAGGGCAGTGCTAGGCTGAAGGTCCCAGCCTCAGCAGCGGAACATACTTCTCCAGACAGGAGCTGAACCGAGACCTGCCCCTTGCCTGGCTCTGCCCAGGCTGAAATGGTTTCCAAGTCACTGAAGTGAGGAAGGAACATACTCCCTTCCACTCCCATCCCACCCCGGGTCTTGCTTCCTGGGCCAGCCTGTTGCTTGGAATTATTCTCTGGATCTCATAGCCTGATACAGCCTGGTCTAGGCAGGTTGGGCAGAGATACCGTGACCTCTCTGTCTCACCCCAGAACTGCCAGGCCTGGGAGGTGAAGGTTGCATTGCCTCCCTTGGGATCGTGGCGAGCAGGCCCGCCTACACCCTAGGCTTGGGGAGCTGGGCTGCAGCTGGGGGATAAAGGTCGCCATTTCCCCTCTACTTCCTGTGCTCTGTGACTTGGGGTTGGTGGCTCACCCTCTCTGGGCCTCAATCTCCACATCTGAGGCACAAGAGGTTGGATTAATCAGGGGTCTCAAATTGACAGCCTGCAGTCACATCCTTCCCGCAGAAGCGTTTAAATGTTTTAGATTAGCTGCCAGCACTTAAGAGTTGGGAAACTTCTCGTAAACTCTAGATTTCTGGCTTCTCTTGAGAAATGAGAAGATCTGGCAGCTGGTGACTGGAGCTGACTAGGGGCTATCATAGTCTGCGGCCAGCCCACTCCATCATTTCTCACTTGTGTCTTGGGGTGCTGGGATGTCTGAGTTCACAACCCTGGACCCTATGGCCCTTCCAGCTCATTGCTTGAGCATTTAGTATTTGTAGGACCTAAGAGGTAAGCTTTACACTGCCCATTTTACAGATGAGGGAAGGGAGGCTCGTGGGGGGTGATGGGGGAATGTAGTTTACTAGGCTCACAGAGTCAGCACTGGGGCTGCCTCTGAGCCGCAACTGACTGATTAACTGACAACTGATCCCAAAGGTCTTTGCCCAAAATGTATTGAATCCTGACATGGGCCTGGGCCATGCATGGCCCTGAACTGGACAGACCAGGTCCTGCCTTCATGGGCTGATGTAATTCCTGGAGCCACAGTGAGCAACAAGGAAAACCTGGGCTTTCGGGAGAGACGTAGATGAACAGGGTGGTGACAGGCCGGGGACGTGGGAGGGAGGAGGTGAAGTTGTAGCTGTTTCCCACGGAGCGAGGGTTTGAAGCCAGAGCCCCAAAGTCCCCCTTCCTCCTCTCGTGTCCATCGTGGACACCTTGCTGAGACCCGTCCTACTCTATGAGCTTACTTCCACTAAGATGATGGTGACATGTGGCTCTGGAGTCCCAGCACTGCTGCTTACCTGCTGTGTGACCTTGGACAAGGGACTTAGCCTCTCTGTGCCTCAGTTTCCAAGTCTGTAAAATGGAGACAACATGGGTGTCTACCACCCAAGGGCGTTGGTGGTGACATGAAATGAATGATGAATTATAGTCGCCTGGGGCATAGCTGGGGCTCAGTCACGGGGATGTGTGACCAGAATGTCCTTCCACTGGGGAGAGGCCAGAGGCTAAATAGACTACAGAGTATCCATTCCCTGGAGGATGGGGTAGCAGGAGGAAGGGGGGATGTGGGACACATCACTGGGGGACCCCATGCACAATGGCGGGATTGGAACCCATCATTGACTGTACCTGCAGGAATTTTCCAACACAGCAGGTGGGCCCAGGCAGCCCCTTGGGCAGACAGGGGGCTGGGGTCAGTGTGAGGCTCTCTGCTATCTCTCCCCCACACTCCCACCCGGAAGCTCCCGGAGGAAATGTTTTCACCACCCATGTTTTTTTTTGGTTGTTTGTTTGTTTTCGGGGGTTTTTTGGCCGCTCCACGCAGCATTCGGGATTTAGTTCCCTGACCAGGGATCCAACCTGCATCCCCCTGCAGTGCAAGCGTGGAGCCTTAACCACTGGACCTCCAGGGACGTCCCTCCACCCACGTTTTCACTTTCAATGCTCCAGGAGCCCAGCCCTACTGGCCTCAGTCCTGGGAGGAAAACCACAGGTTTTCACTTTTTCCACGTGGTGAGAGGGGCCAGGACTTCTGAGAGAGACACCATGAGCCCTGATCCAGCACCCCCTCAGCTCCTCCTAGTCCCTGGATCTCCCAGGACAGGGATTTTCCGGAGAAGGAGAGGAAAGAAGCAGGAATGAGGGAGGATGGGGCTGAGAAAGTCCTGTCTGGTCCCCACTTTGTCCCTCATTCACAGTGTAGACACACAGTAGGTCTTCAATAAATGTTCAATGCATGGATGGATGAGAAGGAGGGAAGGAGAGTGGGTGGGTGGGTGGATGGATGGTTAGGACTTAATCCTAAGAACACTGATCTTGGAGGAAAGTTACTGGGTCATCGTGATCCCCACCACAGACTCATCCAGGCCCATTGCAGCTCCCCTCCCTCCTGGCTCCCTCAAGTCCAAGCATCTCCGGGGTGTCTGGAGATGGAAGGAAGGAAGATGTGTCTTCCTTCAGAGACTGAGCCATGTGACGCCCCGGCTTCTGTGTGGGTTATAATCCCCCACAGTACCTAGTACAATGCATTCGTGCCTGTGACATGCCGAGTAAATAAACACACCTGGAGACCACGAAGCTTAATCAGCCATCTCTGGTGTCCCAGGTGTTATACCATCAGGGTGGCATCCAATCACAGCAAGCCTGCGAGGGGTAAGATTACTGACATTCTACAGATGGAGGCTGTTGAGGCTCAGAGGAGATCTCGCTAGGAAGGGGGCGGGCGTGAGCCTGAGCTGATGTCCTCTGGCTCCCAGGTCAGTGCTTTTTCAGCCATGTCTGCTGGTCTCAGAATGACCTCAAGATGAGATCTGCCCTTTTAGGTGAGGGAAGAGGAGTGACAGAAGCCACCACAATGGTGCTGGTATTTCTTGAGCATTTACTATGTGCCAGACTTTCTAAGTATTATTTGATTTATCCTTCCTGAATCAGTCAGGTTCCACCAAAGAAACAGAATGTATGAAATAGATGAATGAATGAATCAGTGATGAATGAAAAACCTCCATCTCCATCCCAGTCCTTCCCACACCCCCCAGAGGTAACTGATCTTATTTCTTTGAAATGGGCTCTTCCAGATCTTATTCCAGTGGTTCTAAACCAGGGGTGCTTTTGCCCCCCAGGGCACATTTGGCAATGCCTGGTGACATTTTGGTGTCACACCTGGGGGAGTGGTGCTGTCAGCATCTAGTGGGTGGAGACCAGGGATGCTGCTAAACGTTCTGAAAGCACAGGACGGCCTCCAACAGCAGAGAATTATCCTGCCCCAAGTGGTGCCCAGGTTGAGAAACCTTGTCTAATTCTTATTCTATGCAGCCACACGAATTTATACAGATTTGTAGAAGACACCAAGATTTTTGTGTGTGTGATATACTATTAAAATAAGTGATATACTATTGTATATATCATATAAGTGATGATGCTATTTTAAATAAGTGATATACTATTGTATATATCATTCTGTGCTTGCTTTTCTCTCTTAATAATACATCTTGGAGATTTTTCAGGTCGGCATACGCAAACCTCCCCAACCTTTTAAACAGCAGGACACATGTAGACTGCTTCCAGTTTTGGATTATGACAAACATTGCTTCAAGAAATATTTTTGGTTTCTCATTTACATGAGCCAAGAAGTCATTATTTAAAATTTTTTTTTCTGCTTTGGCCGGGTTGAGCTGGGATTTTAGCTCTTACCACAAAAGCACCTGGAACTCTGAAGACAATTGAAGGAGATTATTTCAAAGATCCTTCGAGCTTAGATATTTCCTGAATCCTTAAGCGGAGCACGTAGCAGCTGGAGGAAGTGCTCTGTCTGGCAGGGAGCTCACGGAGAGGCTTAGCAGAGGGAGGGAGGGCGTGCCAGGTGGCAGGGACAGTGGGAGCAAAGGTCTAGCGGCAGGGGCACGCACAGCACACTTGGTAAACAATGATAAAGCTTGCCCCTGGCAATGACCTCAAGCGTCAAGCCATGTGCTAAGGACCCGCCTCTCTAAATGTAGCATCAACATTGCTGGGGAGCCTATTAGAAAAGCAGAATCTCACGCCCCGCCCCAGACCTACCGAGTCAGATCCGCTTTTTTTGTTGTTTTTTAATGTTTTCATTGGAGTATAATTGCTTTACAATGTTGTGTTAGTTTCTGCTGTACAACAAAGTGAATCAGCTGTACGTATACGTATATCCCCATATGCTCTCCCTCTTGAGCCTCCCTCCCACCCTCCCCATGCCACCCCCCAGGTCATCACAAAGCACCGAGCTGATCTCTCTGTGCTATGCAGCAGCTTCCCACTAGCCGTCTATTTTACACTTGGTGGTGTATACATGTCAGTGCTACTCTCTCACTTCATCCCACCTTCCCCTTCCCCCACTGTGTCCTCAAGTCCGTTCTCTACGTCTGTGTCTTTACGCCTGCCCTGCCACTAGGTTCATCAGTACCGTTTTTTAAGATTCCATACATGTGCGTTAGCATATGGTATTTGTTTTTCTCTTTCTGATTTATTTAAACTGACAGCATGAGGGCCCTTATCGGTCTCCACCGCCTGGAGGAAGAACCCATCGGAGGGGCCTGTCATCTCCGATGGAGAGCAGAGCCCACTGTGGCTTAAACTGTCAGGACCTTGACTATGATTACTCAGCTCACCCAGAGGCCCCTCCAACACAAATAACACCTTCTTCAAGTGCTCAGAGTCAGGCCTTTGACAGCAACCATCTGTATAAACAAAGTATTTTGGGGTCTAGAAAAGTGGTTCTTCTCTGGGCGTACTTTTTTGACTTAATTGTCCCCTCATCTCCAACTCCCATGCTTAAAAAGATCAAGACTGGGCAGAAGAAACATATCATTTTCTTCCACATCTCTTAAGAAAACAAAAACACATTTGAATTCCATGCCTCCCTGAGGGAGAAGACTGTTGGCACCGGGTCCCGCTCTGGAAGGCTTTGGATGTCAAGCTGAGGAACGGACATTTATTTCTGGTCTCCAATCTCCTGGCCTGTAGCCTCAACTCTTTCCCTTTCCCTGGATTCTGTCTCCCCATATCTCCTGGACCCATCTCTAAGCGTCCATCTGCCCATGCAGGAAGGAAAAGAGAGCTCACAGTATAAATATTTAGCCTGAAGGTCTCAGACAGAGTTTTGGGAGGCTCCTGGCAGCAAGGTTCCAGGCCCCAATGACCTCACAGCTTCTCCCAACGGCATCATCTGGGTCCTTTCTGCCCCTTCAACGCCCATCTCGCTCAGCCCCACCGTCCAGGGCAGTCAGTGGTGGCACCTAGAGGATGCTCGGTGGTGATGGGTGAATCTGGCTCCCCCATCATCTCCGTCACCCCTCCCAAAGCCACCCCCAATAAACATATGATCTAAGTTAATGCAACTCACATACCTAGCAGGCTGCCCCTTTGGACCAGACCGCCACCCCCCAGCCCCTCCCATATATACAACCTGGGTCTGCCACTGCAAAGAGTTGACCTCCTTCACAGCAGAGGTCAACATCCAGGGCTCTGAGCCAGAATTCGAATCCTGCTGCTTCTTAGCTGAGTGACTGTGGGCAAGATGCTTTGGCTCTGAGCCTTTTTCTCCTCCTTGTACAACGAGGATAACACACTGGGACTTAACTGGGGATGATTCTGTCGCCTGGGAAACATTTGGCAAAGTCTGGAGACATTTTTGGTCATCACCACTGGCAAAGGGTGCTATGGGCATCTAGTGGGTAGAAGCCAGGGATGTTGCTAGAACATCCCACAGTGCAAACCTGGCACCACACAACAGAGTTACCCAGTACAAATGTCAGTAGTGTGGAGGTTGAGAAACCCCTGGATAAAGTGATCCTCACATCATAGGGCTGTTGTGAAGATGACGTACCCGAAGCAGCTCACACAGGGTCTGGCACATGCTAAGCACCGAGTCTGTGGCTTCGAATGTAGTTATTATTACTCTCCTCTGTTTACTCCCCCCTCTTCTCTCCAGCCCCAGACTATCTCCTAGCAGGATGCCGGGCGGCGCTGTTCACAGTGCAGCGTAGCTGAAGGCACCACCTGGTGCTATGCAAAGAGGACCTCGTCCAAGCTGTTTCCACATCCCAACCACAGGCACATCCTGCAGCCACCCTCACTGGTCTCCCTGCCTCCACGCTTGCTCCCTTCCGTCCCCTCCTCTACATGGCCACCACGGTGAATCCCTAATCACCACATCACTTAGTGTTTTTTGAGCACTAAGAAGGTTCTAGACCTGTGTTGAGCACTTTTTGTACATTATCTTACTTGGTCCTTAGAAGAACCCTGAGAGGCAAAGACTAAGATTGTCTCCATTTCAGAGAAGGGGAAACAGGCTCAGAGAGGTGCAGTAACTGGCCTAAAGTCACACAGCAAGTGAGTGGCAGAGCTGGGATTTGAAACCAGGTCTGACAGAGTCCAGATCTTTAAACTGGAATGTTACCCAGCATTTTTGGACTCACTGGAACAGTGGGTGTGCTTCAGAATCACCTCGGAGAAGGGTCTGTTAAAATGAAGAGCCTGTTATGGGGGACCCCAGAAGTCTGTGTTTTGACAGCCTCCTCCTCGTCCCCACTGGAGGTGATTCTGATGCTGATGGTCTGTGGATCACACTTGGAAAAAGACTCTCAGGGCTTCCCTAGTGGCACAGTGGTTAAGAATCCTCCTGCCAGTTCAGGGGACACGGGTTCGATCCCTGGGCCGGGAAGATCCCACATGCCGCGGAGCAACTAAGGCCGTGTGCCACAACTACTGAGCCTGCGCTCTAGAGCCCACGAGCCACAACTACTGAGTCCATGTGCCGCAACTACTGAAGCCCGCATGCCTAGAGTCCGTGCTCCGCAAAAAGAGAAGCCACCGCAGTGAGAAGCCTGCTCACTGCAACGAAGAGTAGCCCCCGCTCACCGCAACTAGAGAAAGCCCGCGTGCAGCAACGAAGACCCAGTGCAGCCAAAAATAAATAAATAAATTAAATAAATAAATTTATTAAAAAAAAAAAAAAAGACTCTCAGATCTAGTTGCTCCTCCTCCTAAAACCATCAATGGTTCCCCTTTCTCCTCAGAATTGAGTCCAAAGTCCTGGGCATGTAATGTAGCCCCCTCTCTCTCCTCTACCCTAGTTTCTGACTCTAAGTCCCGTCTCTCACCCCTGGTCATTTGCACATACCTGCAGCTTTCCCTCTCCCTTTGCCTGGTTGGTTCCTGCAGGTGCTGGCTGGATCCTGCATCTTAGCCTCATTGGGCAGCATAACTTCGGACAAGGTCTTCACTCTTTTTGGTCTCAGTTTCTCCACTTGAGCCACCAGGATTTGAGTAGATGCTGGCTCTGTGAACAGAGACGGCCAGAGCAGATTCTAAAGCCAGGCATCTGGGACGTCCCTCTTGGTTGTGCGTCAGCGGCCTGTTTTCCTGGCAGGTGCTAAGCTCCAAGTCATGCTGCTGAAAAGTTTCAGGGAAGTCCAGACCAAGCGCCTTGGCTACAGCTTTGGCCAAATCAGTGTTTCCCCACCTTATCTCCAACCGGCTTGCTCATAATATTTAGACAGTCAGCTTCAAGTTGAGAAATCTGGTGACTCAGAGAGAAAGCAGCTGCAGCCATCCCCTGACCCCCAAACCCTCTACCCCCAACAGGGACACACCCTTCCAAACAGAGAAATGTACTTTCCCCAACAGCAGCGCTCATGGAGGCATGAGGAAACCAAGGCCCAGAGAGGAAAAACAACTTCCTTAAAGCCACACAGCCAGCCAGTTGCACGTGTGCATTAAATATTTACTGAGCGCCTACAGTGTGTAAGTCCCTGTGACAGGTGCTGCGAAGACAGTGGTGAACAGGACAAAGATGGGAAATGTCCTTACGGGGATTTTAGTCATGGCGGAAGCGTGTTGATCATATTAAAAGCTGACACAAAGCTCTTGTCATGTGCTGGTCACCCTTTGAAGTGCTTTATGTGATTAATTTATTTAATCCTCATAATAACCTACAGAGGTGGCTACTGTCATTTTACAGTAAGGAAGCTGAAGCACAGGAAGGTGAAGACACTTGCCCGAGCTCACACAGCTGGTGCAGTGGGCTAAACGGTGGGCCTCCAAGATATCAGGTCATAATCCCTGGAACCTGTGAATGTTGTGGTAAAGTCTTTGCATTTGTGATTAAATTAAGGATTTTGAGATGAGGAGATTATTCTGGATTATCCAGGAGGGCTGTAAGTGCCACTACGTGTGTCATTATAAGAGCAAGGCAGAGGAAGAGTAGATGAACATGCAGAGGAGAGGGTGACGTGGAGACAGAGGCAGAGGTTGCAGTGATGTGGCAACAAGCAAAGGAATGCCAGCAGCCACCAGAGGGAGCTCTGCCCAGCCAACTCCTTGCAATGGGGTTTTGACCCCGTGAAACTGATGTTGACCTTCTGGTATCCAGAACTGTGAGAGAATGAGTTTCTGTTGTTGTAAGTCACCAAGCGACAGGAAACTAATACAGCTAGTAAATGGCCAAGGCGGGATTTGAACCTTGGCAACCTTTCAATTTTCATCTTTACAAATGCACCCGACCTCTGTTCCCTTGGCTTCTGTCAGTCCCAGTCCTGCCAGAAGGTAAATAAGATTACTCAGAAGCAAACTCTAGCTTTTTCCCATTTTCTTCTTGTTGGAAAGCAGGCTTAAAGGCAGGAGCCAAAGCAGCCACCTGGAACCCAGAGATTGAAGCGGCATGGGAGGAATGGCTGAGCCAACTCACCAGCTCTGGATCAGTGATCTCTAAATTGTCACACTAGAGACAGAAATAAACTTCTATGTTGTTAGAAATAAAGAAAGAGAGAAAGGAAGAAAAGAAGGAAGAAAGAAAGGAGGGAGGAGAGAGGAAAGCAAGAAAAAGAGAGAAAGGGAAAGGACCTCATTACCTGAGTTCCTCCCAGAAATGCCTGTGAGTTCACAGACTGCCTTTAACTTTTATGGGGAATAAAATGAGCAGCATCTACCTTAAGAACCATTTTTTTTCTGTTAGATTCCTTATGTAAGGAGCCCTCACTGCCATCTTGGAGTCAAGGCTAGAAAAACATTTGTCTTTAGACAACCTTGTATATAGTCTCTTTTTCTCTTTCTTTCCTTCTCCTCCCCACTTCCTCCTTCATTAAATATCAGGTGAACAGACTGAAGCAACTCAATACATTTCCTTTTTCACCTTGGCTGCCAGGAAACTCAACTAAAATCAGTATTCAACTGCCGCGACTGATTCATCTCAGGTGCGTGGTCACATTTGCGTCCATGCTCCACTGAATCTGGGTTCATCACTTAATGTTTGTACTTATTCTGGGAGACTTGGTAGATTAGGCCAAGGCTCAAATTCATCTCTCTCTCACTTACCAGTTGAGGAGACTCTCTGAGCTTCAGTTTCCTTACTTGCAAAATGGGGATGATAGTTGTAGAGCAATAAATAATAGAGTCCCCAAGATTCATCCTGCCTTTCTGATAATAGAACCCATGTCTCATTTTAAAAAGCAGTCCTCCTCCACTCAATCCACATGGTTCTGGTGGACCAACTCCTGTATCTGTCAGTTTTGGGTACATAAGTTGTCCTAAGACTCAGTGTCTTAAAATAATTAGTATTTATTGTTGCCCACAAGTGAATAGATCCACAGGGCAGTTTGGGTCTCAGCTGGTCTCATGCATCTGGGGTCAGCTTCGGATTGGGTAGGCAGCTCTGCTGACTTTGGCTGGGCATGCTTACATTTTGGGAGGTCAGCTGGCTGTCTGCTGTTCTAGGACAGCCTCTGCGGGGGACTGGACTCTCTTTCATGTGGTTTCTCATCCTCCAGCATAGTCCGGCTTGTACTCACGGTGGTTCCAAGAGAGAGTACAAACTGCAGGGACTCTCGAGGCCAAGGCTGGGAACAGGTACAACATCGCTTCCCTGCATTCCATCGGTCAGAGCAAGTCTCAAAGACGGAACATGTGGAATAAGCTCATGTTGCACACTTGAGTCCACGGAGGCTGTTAATTACTCCACACTGTAGTGAAACTACTCCAGTCTCCAGCTCCACCTCCAGAAGTTGGCAGGAGATCCGGGCCTGGCCCATGTGAGCATCCCATACGGCTTCAGGGATTAGTAAAGGGATTTGCATCTGACTTAAATAAGGCCAACCTGAATCAGTCTCAGACTTTCACTAAGACTACTTGACAAAGAGACTCTCCTCCCACTGGGATTGCTGAGCTGGCAGGATATAAGGGCTGCTAAACGCCATCGTGATACAACACAGGGACAGGCTGTCTATGGGTGAAGCCAACACAAAGGAAAGAGAACTGAAAGATGGAGCGAAACAAATCCTAACATCCTTGGAGTCCCTGGATCCTGCTTTACCTGAAGCTGTCTCCCCCGCCAACTCACAACTCCCTGAAGCCAGGATTCCAACCCTGGACTTTCCCTGTTTGAGCCAATAAATTACCTTTTTTTTTTTTTTTTGCCTCAAGCCAATTTGAGTTGAGTTCCTATCGTTTGCAAAGAAAAATGTAGACAAATGGACACACTTTGTGGGTAAGGTAGAGAAAGTTTTTCCTTTAGAGATCAAGTGATATGGGTCACTTGGAGCATACAAGCTTCTGAATCTTGTCCCATCCCCGGGAATGGGAACAGAGTTGATAGGAGCAGAGAAAAGCCGGGCTTCGGAGTCAGACATCGTGGAGTCTCATGCGCTTCCATTGCTTGCAAGCTCCCCAACACTGGTTCAGGGAGTCTCAATTCCTCCTGCCCAGGAGTGGTTATGAGGATTCCCGGAGCTCGGGCATCTGTATCTGCTAGTGCAGAGGGGACACTCAGTAAATGTCACTTACGAACCTGACCTTTCTCCTTGGATAAGGTACAGGCAGATGCCATCTTGGAGAGGAGCAAGGAGGCAGGGGAACTGAACAGCCACACTTGTCCCTGCAACACCCGAGTGAAGCTGGTCTTCCCTGAACAGTTTAAATGATTAACCTGGTTTAAGGTTTTGTATTTTTTACCACGTGAAGCTCATGAAAAGATCAGACCGAGGACCGAGGACAGTAACAGAGTTTTTTTGTGGTATTTACTATATGCCAGACACTGATTACGTGTGTCCCCCCAAGGGAAACTGTGGCCCAGAGAGGTTAAATGACTTGCCTGATGCCATGCAGTAAGTGGCAGAGCTGGAATTTGAACCCAGGTCCTCTGGCTCCAGAATATCCCTCACTCCTAATCATGGCACTAGATTTTTCTTTGCATATCCGAATTCAAAGTGAGGAAGTTTGCAACCCTAGTGCAACCCTAGTAGTATCTATTTAAACAGAGCTTTAATTTTTGTGTGCAGAAAGGAGCATTCCAGGACTTACAAACTAGCCATCCTTGGGCTGCCTCCAACCTGGACATGTTTTATTTGGTCCATGCAGTGCTTTACATATTGGAAAAATAGGCTTTTTTCCCTGGCTTCTACTAAAAACCTTAGGGCTGGAGTTGAGGGGCAGGGCCACATTTGAAGGGGGGTCTGTTCACTGTAGAAGGAGCCAGAAGAGGAGACCTCGACTCCTGAATGCAGCTCAGTCTGAGGTGGTTTCCTGAACCACGGAGGCCTCATATGGGTCAGGGTGTGTCCCCAGGAGCCAGCCATTCATCCCTGCCAGGAGCACAGTGTCCTTTTGTTCCCCTGCCAGCCTGGAGCCCAGGAGGAGAAAAGCAGCTGGGGCCTCTGGTTGGATCCCAGAATCCACTGTCCCTGGGCTCTGTGGCCTTGCCAATCCCTGTCCCTCTCTCAGCTTCCCTTTCCTCATCTGTAAAATGGGCATATGGCCATCCCTGCCCAATGTTTAACCTTCCCACCCCACTTTCTGGTCCTCCTTTGGGGACTACCACCTTGTTTGACTGTCCATCCAGATCAGTGGGTGGGCATATGACCCAAATTCAATGAATCCGACACTCTCTAGGGAGAACCAGAAACTCAAGGGGAACTAACGCTAAGAAGAGAAATAGTTGGTACCCCGAAGACCCCATCTTTTGGCTCCTACTCTCCAAGCCCCTGACTCCCGCTTCTCAAGTCCCTGGAGCTGATCTGTTACTATCCTTTCCAAATATTTATAGAAAATACAACCTGCCCCATTAACTTTATCACATCCTGAATTCCTGAATGGATTTGGATCTATGTCTGGGCTTTCAGTTTTCTTCATCAATCTGTCTATTGATATAGCCGAGTACTACAATGTTTGAATTACTGAGATTTTATGACATGGTTTAACATCTGATAGTGCTGTTTCCCTCTCTTCCAGAGATTTCTTGGATATTTTTGCTTGTTTAATTTTTCACAGGATTAATTTTAAAATTATTTTCTCTGGTTAAAAGGCTGATGGTACTTTTATTGTAGTAACAAGGAACGTATAAATCAGTTTAGGAATAACAGACATTGTTTTCATGATGAAACTTGCCATCCAAAAATCACAGTATAGGGCTTCCCTGGTGGCGCAGTGGTTGAGAATCTGCCTGCCAATGCAGGGGACACGGGTTCGAGCCCTGGTCTGGGAAGATTCCACATGCCGCAGAGCAACTAGGCCCGTGAGCCACAGCTACTGAGCCTGCGCATCTGGAGCCTGCGCTCTGCAACAAGAGATGCCGCGATAGTGAGAGGCCTGCGCACCGCGATGAAGAGTGGCCCCCGCTTGCCGCAACTAGAGAAAGCCCTCGCACAGAAACGAAGACCCAACACAGCCATAAATAAATAAATTAATTAATTAATTAATTTTTAAAAATTCAGATTGCCCTGGAATCTGCATTTAAAATAAATAAATAATAAATTAATTTAAAAAAAACTTTACAAAATCACCGTGTACCTTTTCACTTCAAGTATTTTTTTGTAACCTTCCATAGTGAATTCAGGTTTTCTTCATGTAGGTCTTACACATCTTTTGTTTAATTTTATTACTAGATATTTAATCTTAATTTTGTTATTGTAAGTGGAAACTTCTTTCAATATATCTTCCAACTGATGATTGCTTGAATATAGGAAAGCTACTGATTTATGTATGCTAAATTTGTATCTTGTTACCGTACTGAATTATCTTGGGTTTCTTACACACAGAATCACTTCATATGTGTAACATTGGCAATTTTACTTTCACCTATTCAGTTTTTGTATCTCTTTTTCCCTTTTGCCATCCAATTGTACTGACTAGTACTTCCAATACTATCTTTTTTTTTTTTTTTTTAATTATTAGCACCTTTAATTATTATTTATTTATTTATTTATTTATTTGGCTGTGTTGGGTCTTCGTTTCTGTGCGAGGGCTTTCTCTAGCTGCGGCAAGCGGGGGCCACTCTTCATCGCGGTGCGCGGGCCTCTCACTATCGTGGCCTCTCTTGTTGCGGAGCACAGGCTCCAGACGCACAGGCTCAGCAATTGTGGCTCACGGGCCTAGTAGCTCCGCGGCATGTGGGATCTTCCCAGACCAGGGCTCGAACCCGTGTCCCCTGCATTAGCAGGCAGATTCTCAACCACTGCGCCACCAGGCAAACCCTATCTTTTTTTTTAATAAATTTTTTAAAAATTTTTATTTATATTTTTGGCTGTGTTGGGTATTCATTGCTGTGCGCGGGCTGTCTCTAGTGGTGAGCGGGGGCTACTCTTTGTTGCGGAGCACAGGCTCTAGGCGCGTGGGCTTCAGTAGTTGCGGTGTGTGGGCTCAGCAGTTGTGGCACACAGGCTTACTTGCTCCGTGGCATGTGGGATCTTCCTGGACCAGGGATTGAACCTGTGTCCCTGCATTGGCAGGTGGATTCTTAACCACTGAGCCACCAGGAAAGTCCCCCAGTGCTATCTTAAATATCCAGCTCTGTGTTAAACTGGAAGCTTTTGTCTCCGTCCTTTAGTGGAAATGCCCCTAGGGATTTTTCAATAAGCATGGTGTACTCCACAATATATTTTACCACGTTAAAGAGGTAAATATCTATTTCTGTTATACTGAGTATTCATGATTCTTATTGAATACATGTGTATGAATTTTTATCAAGAATGCATGTTGGACTTTCTCAAATGTCTTTTTAGCCCTAAACAGAATCATATGACCTTTCTCCTCATAAATTACATTAATAGATTTTCTAACATTGAATTAGCTTTGCTTTCCTGGAATAAAACCCACTTGGTCATGATGTATTATTCTTTCTATTGTGCTTATGGTTGTGTTTACTAACATTTTATTTAGAATTTTTGTGTTGATACTTACAAGCAAAGTTTGTTACTTTGTTTGTACAATTCTTGTCAGGCTTCAGTATCAACATAATACTTGCTTCATAAAAATAATTGTAATGTTTTCTTTCTTTACCTTGCTCTCAAACAACTTAACTACCTTAGAATGATCTAGTCTTTAAAAGTTTGATAGGATTTGCCTGCAAAGCTAGGTAAGATAGGTTTTTTTTTTTAAATAAATTTATTTATTTATTTTTGGCTGCGTTGGGTCTTCGTTGCTGTGCGGGCTTTCTCTAGTTGCGGCGAGCGGGGGCTACTCTTCGTTGCAGTGCTCGGGCTTCTCATTGCGGTGGTTTCTCTTGTTGCGGAGCACGGGCTCTAGGCGTGCGGGCTTCAGTAGTTGTGGCACGTGAGCTCAGTAGTTGTGGCTCGCGGGCTCTAGAGCACAGGCTCACTAGTTGTGGCGCACGGGCTTAGTTGCTCCACGGCGTGTGGGATCTTCCCGGACCAGGGCTCGAACCCGTGTCCCCTGCATTGGCAGGTGGATTCTTAACCACTCCGCCACCAGGGAAGTCCGTAAGATAGGTTTTTTGTGGGCAGATCTTTGTCAACCTTCTCTATTTTCTTCTATGGCCTTGACACTCACGTAGACAGCAGCAGCAACTGGGAACTTTATAGAATTCAGGATCTTGGGCAAAATCCCAGAACCAGAGTCTAAAGAACTTCAGGTGATTTGTGTGTCCATTAAAGTTGGAGAAGCACTTCTATGGGACCCCATCTATTTTTTCTTTGTTCTGAAGCCAAATAGTAAATTATGTTTTCCTGATAAATTATCCTTTTCATCCGTATTTTCAGTTTTAATTATATAGAGATGAACAAAGTAGACCCTTGTGATCCTTTTAATTTTCTCTTTTTCTCTGTGGTAATTCTGCCCTTATCATTTCTTATTACATATCCTTATACTTTGTCCATCTTTTCTGGATTGTGGGAACTAATGGTTTCTCTGTTTTATTGTTGTTGCCTCCATTCCCTGCCATCACCAAAAGAACTGGCTTCGGGGGTTTGTTTATTAGCCTATTTTTCTTCTATTTTGTAACTCATCGATTTCTGCTTTATTCATATTAATTATTTTGCTTTCCTTCAGTTTGTTTTCTTCAGTCATTCCTTTTCATAAAACTTTTGAATCAAATGCTTAATTCAATTTCTTCTTTTTCTTTTTTTTAGTGATACTTAAGGCTAATAAGGATATTTATAGCTGAACACTGCTTTAGGTGAAGCCCCCAAGTTTTGATATATAGAACTTCTTCTATTATCATTGTGTTTTAAGAATTCTTCAATATTGGTTTTATTTCCTCTTTAGCTAAAGAGTTAAGAGATCGTTTAAAACTTTTTGTAGGTGAATATGCCCTCTTAAATTATATTATTATTTATTTCTAACTTTATTGCATTGAGACCTGAGAGTATCATTTGTACTGTTCCACTTCAAAAAAAATTATTGAGGCTTTCTTTGTAGCCTAATATATGGCTTGTATTAGTGAGTGTTCATTATGCTATTTTTGCCTTCTATATCCTTATTTTCTGTCTTCTCAATCTTTCAAGGGCTGAGAGAAGTGATAAAGTCTTCTTGACTTATAACTACATGTTTTGGGGCAAGGCGAATTTAGGGTTATTTGGTACATGGATGCTCACATCTTTCTATCTTTAATGACAATTGGAGCCTTAGCACCATACAGAGCTCTTCTCTGTCTTGTTTACTACTTTCCTCCTCTAATTTCATCTCATAGAAGGCTGCAGTCCCTCCCTTCATTTTGTTTGCATTTGTCTGATATATTCTGTCCCTCCCCCCTTCATGTTTAATCTTTCTCAATCACTTGTTTTATTTATTTATTTATTTTGGCCCTGTCACAGGGCATGTGGGATTTTAGTTCCCCTATCAGGGATTGAAACCTCACCCCCTGCGGTGGAAGCAAGGAGTCTTAACCACCGGACCGCCAGGGAAGTCCCTACAATCACTTGTTTTAGTGACTCTCTTGTATACAACATAAAATCAGATTCTGCTTTGTGATTCAATCAGAAAAAAATTTTTTCTTTCCACAGCTAAGCATGTTTATATTTATTGCTTTAGTGGTATAGTTAGTCAGAATTCTGCCATTTTGGGTTTTTCCTGGGGGGGAAGGTAGTTAAAAGGCTTTCACTATGCAGTCTGCTTTTTTAAAATTTGCTTTATTTTCTGTAGGTAATTCTTCCAACATTTAGGAAAGTTTGGAGTTTTTGCCTAATGGTTACCTTTACGCATATAATACGATGTGATGTCCTTAGTCCTTTATTTTTTAAGACAGTGTCTATTAGTTCCCTTTCATAAAATTACATTTTCTCGTTCTCCCTTCCCTTTCCCTCTATTCCTAATTTTAGTCAATGTTTTTTACTGCCTACTTTTGTACTGTTAAATACCCTTGTAGTGCCATCACTTGATGTATCCGCCTTGAAGGCTATGCTCCAGCTCCCAGGTGTTGCAAATGAGACCATCTGGTTTTTGTCTGGTTGTCTAAAGGATTCTTTCTTTATCTTTAACATATAATAACTTTACTGGCTTATTGTTTAGTGTCGGCCACTCTGGACACTGGCACATAGTGTCACCTTTCAATGTGTAGATTCGAGCCTTCTTTTATTTCAAGTTTTCTTGGATTATACCTTTATGTATTTGTTCTGTTCAATTATTTTGTATTTCTCTTTTGAAGTCTCCAATTATGCATACGTTGGCTCTCCTTTACCTATCACTTTCTTTCTAGTCTTTCTACTGCTTTCTTTACTTCTCTTTTATTTTTTTTCTCTTTTCTCATTTCTGTCATCCATATCCCTCACTGTATTTTCTGCAAGTCTGTTCTCCTTCATGTTCTTTCCAAGTCTGTCTTCACTTGTGCAATTTCTCCTTTCTACTTCTTTCATGAGCTCTGCCAGCTCACGTTCATTACCTCCTTTTGCCTGCCATGTTCTTCCTGAGTTCTTTAATTATGTCTGCTTTTTTTCTTTTCCTTCATGGAGGTAATTGCTAGTTCAATTTTTTTATTCATGCCAAAATTATTTGGATATAATTTTCATCCTCTCTGTGTTAACATTTTTCATCTGTTGGTAGATTTTTATGCTCTTTTCTGCATAGTTTATTATAATATCTTTGTTATCAAGGCTTTTACACTTTTTAAAAATATTTATTTAGTTAGTTAGTTGCGTGAGGTCTTAGTTGCGGCAGGCCGGCTCCTTAGTTGTGGCATGGGAACTCTTAGTTGCGGCATGCATATGGGATCTAGTTCCCTGACCAGGGATCAAACCCGGGCCCCCTGCATTGGGAGCGCAGTGTCTTATCCACTGCGCCACCAGGGACGTCCCTACACTTATTTTTAAAAACTTGTCATTGGAAGGGCTTGATTTTCCTGTGTCAGCTATTTGCTGACTGTTCTTGTGGGTGCTGGGAAGGAAGAGGGTATTTTCTTAGACTTCGTAACTATAAGGTTCTCTCCTCTCTGCCAAAAAGACAGACTGTTCCCTGCAAATATGTCTTCTCTCTCATTCTTTGTTATACCATCTCTGTTTCTCAGAATCACACCAGATCCAAGAGGGCTTCTGCTACTCACCCCAGTTCCTACATTCATTTTTATAAATAAGGAAAAAACCCAGATGGTCTCTTGCCCTTTTCACCTCAAGGCAAGCACTCATCCCCAGAAAGTACATTTTTGCTGATGCTTTCTGAGATTTGCCACCACTGAACCCACTCACCACCTCCTGTATGACTTCTGCCCCATTTCAAAGCTGCTTTTGGAAAATTTCACACATACTATGAAGTCTATGGATTATAACTCTCTCCTGGTTTTGCTAGAAATGGAGTTTGTGGGTTTTTTTTTTTCATTCTCTTTGATGCCTTGGTATAATTTCTAGAAGGAGGAGGGGAAAATATTAACTTCTGCAGCCATTTTCCTACCCCCATTCTCTTATTGGGTCCTTTCAGTTCCTCTGAGACATAAGCAGAGCAGTTTTGAGTGTTGTCCCCATTTCTGCACGAGAAAACAGAGGTTCTGAGACTCTCGCGGTGCTGTAGGTAGCAGGAGGGCCAGCACTTGAGGTCTGTCTGTGTATCGGATCAACGTGGGGTTTTTTTCTCCTTCTCTTCTGGGTCAGGCTGGCGCTCAGGCAGGACAGCAGGGAGTTGAGGAGATTGAGGTCTGGCTGCCTCATTTTTTCCAATCCAAAGGGCCAAGGCAGCTGGTTGGAAGCCATGGGGCCACCTACACCCCTGTCCTGGGGATATCAAAGGAGGGGGGGCTTGCCACAGCTGCTCTGCTCCAGCACCGTCCCCTCGGACAGATAGCCTGGAACACGGGCAGGACCACTCCGGAACATTACCTCCAGCCTGAGATGAGGCCTGCCCCCAGCCTCTGGGCTTTTTGCCGACCACATTCCTTACAAAATCCTGGCTCTCTCTGGGGAAGAATGCTGGAGGATGGCTTTATTACAGCTGAAATCCTTGTTTCTTAGAGACCCTCAAGTCTCCTAACCCACAGATATGCCCCCATCATATAGACAATTCAGCCCCAAGTCCTGGATGTCAGAAAAGAGGTCATTTCCTCCATCCCTCTGCCTCTAATCCAGATGTGGTTTTTCTACTCCTGTTTGAAAATGACCAAAATGGGGGAGGTTTGCCTTCTTTGCTTCCTCCTCTAAAATTCTTGACTAGAGGAGGCTAGCACAATGCTGGGAAATAAGTGTTCAGCAAGTGTGCGCTGCAAGAATTTCACCTCTTTAATAAAATCCCTTTTATTAAGTGCCTACGGTATGCACTAGACCCATGATCTTCTCGAGTCCTTCCAACCACCATGGGAGGGAGGCCCTGTCATTTCCCCCTTGTACAGATGCGAAAACCAAGTCCCAAAGCATGGAAAGTAGCCTATTCTGTATCTAACTGGTACAAAGAACATCTAACCAAATTGACTCCAAACGTTAAGAGACAAAGCCTAGATCAGTCAGCTTTTGCTGCCTAACAAAAGCCTCAAAACCTCCATGACTTTTAATAGCAAATTCTCATTTTTCTCACTCATGGGTCCGCAGATCCGCTGGGGAGTCTTGCTTCAGGCTGCTGGCTGAGCTCAGCCTTGCTCCATGTGTCGTGGCCAATGGCAGAAACCAGGAAGGTCACATGGAGATACAGCATTCCTCTCGCATCCTTACTCAGAATGGGTATTCTCTGGCCATAGTGGGAGGCTCTGCAGATGTACACAAAGGGTATGATTGTCTAATTCCAACACAGGGCAAGTGTCAGAATTAGAAACCATGTTCTTTTTTGTTTTTTTTTAACATCTTTATTGGAGTATAATTGCTTTACAATGTTGTGTTAGTTTCTGCTGTATAACAAAGTGAATCAGCTATACGTATACATATATTCCCATATCCCCTCCCTCTTGTGCCTCCTTCCCACCCTCCCTATCCCACCCCTCTAGGTGGTCACAAAGCACCGAGCTTATCTCCCTGCGTAGAGACCATGTTCTAATCTACCACAGCATGGTCCTGGGGTAGTTAATTAATCATGTGACTTGGTGATGACTCTCCTCAGTGCCCAAGATGGCTGCCACAGCACTGAACCCATCTCCAGCCCACTCACACGCTACAGAAGTGTGTTGATAGTGTGACCAACCTTCGTGGTTGTCCAGGACTGAGGGATTTCCTGCGACATGGGACTTTCAGGACTAAAACCAGGAAAGTCTGGGCAAGTTAGAATGAGGTGGTCACCCTGTGTGTGTAGCAGACTGTTTCTGAATATGTGGGCGCAACTGGGGGTGACGTGTGAGCGTGCGTATGTGTGTTGCTATTCCATAGCCCAACACAGGAAACAAATAAACACTCAGTATTACCCGGCTCCAACTTTAATGGTCATTTGGCCACTCCTAATTCCACAGGGAATTTCACTTGGCTGATTTTCTTCACACGCCCCCAACCTGCCCTCATGTCAGCCTGGCCTTCACTGCCTTTGGCTTCCCCCGAAACTCCACTATCCTTCCTTAATTCTACAGAGTGATTTAGTTCAACCTCCCAACTCCAGATCTGTTTTGCACACCCCAAAATGGCTAAGCCACTGGCCTCTGGCACAACTAAACTCCAGGGCCAAAGTCAGGTGGCAGATGTGTGTTATTGGCCCATTCAGTGTTTTAAAATAATGTGAGCCATTATTTCTGGCTTTTCTTGAATCAGAAGACCTGGCCACACTGGGCTGTATTTCTGCATGGCCACAGTTGGCTGAACTGAGTAGAGGCAGCTTCCTTTTGGATGGGGTGGTGCTCTCCAGTTTTCCACTGTCCCCACTCCTCCCTATTGCCTCCCTGATATGACAGGCTTGCTTCATTCATTTACCTTACTTGCTTGGAGACTTGAGTTTGCCACCCTCTCTTTGGCAGCACAAAAACAATAGCAGTTTTGCACCTTTGGTCTCTCCTTCCCCTCCACTCTCAACCTGGCCCAGCTTCTGTAAGTGGAAGAATTTCTTCTTGCACTGATATGGTTCATGCCTATAGAAGCATATATAGTCAGCTTTTTTGTTGCTGTTTTTTTGGTTGTTGTTTTAGGTGGCAGATGTACTTCTTCACTTCAGCAGCTGTGAAAATGTACCTCTCAAGTCTTCTGTGTGGAGCCTAGTTGACAGATGGACCGTGGATTCATCCTCACAGTTGAGTGGAGGCCATGCTTCCCAGGGGCTTCTCCCAGTTAATCACAGAGGGAGGCAGGGATCCCAAGGCAGGCCCATTTCCTGGAGACACAGGGCTCCTCTAGAGGCTCAAGGACTTCCCGTCAGCCTTACTGAACATTTTTAGAACTACCCTGCGGTCTATAACCAACCAATCCTCCTCCCTTCTTTCCCTCCCTCTTCCTTCCTTCCCTTTCTTCCAGCCTCCTCTGGCTTCCCCCTCACTTTCCTCCCTGGCCTTTTCCCCAGTAAATTTCTTGTATGTCTCGTCTCATCTTGGCTGTCTCAGAGGACCTGAACTAACACACCTTCCCATAACAGATTTGGATAAACCAAAAGGAAGAGAAAGAGAAGGCTTCCAGGCAGGTAAACAGCATGAGTAAAGCTATGGGGGTGGGAAAGCCCCTGGTGTGTTCACACCCCAGGGAAAATAGCCTGTCCTCAGAGGGCATCAAAGTCCCAGGCTCAAGTCTATGAAAGGAAGTGTTGTGTGACTTTGGGTAAGTTACTGAGCCTCTCTGGGCCTTGGTTTCACCATTTGCACACTGGGAATAATAACAGTACCCATTTTATAAGGGCTTTGTAGAGATTCAATGAGTAAATATGAGAAAGTGTTTTGAATGGCCCAAATTACCAACTAAAGTTAGAACTATAATTACGGAAGTATTTAAAACTGCCTGTCTCTGATGGGGCTGGTTTTCAGCTTTGAAGAAGGCAACACACATATTTTCCTTTCCTGACACATTTGGTTTGTGGCCTTTAGGATGCAGACATGAACCAGACCTGGTTCCTGGAAGAGAGGAAGCAGGGGCATGGGGTTGGAAGGGCTGTCCTTTCCCAGGCGAAGCCCCCCATTTTCTGAAGGACTTGGGGCTTGTCATTATCCTTATGACCTTACAGTAGCCAGATAAGAGAGTGGAGGTCAGGCGGGCCCAGAGACTTGCCCAGATGTCTTGGCTCTAGTGGACAGCGGACATCCGGACATACCGAGACTCCTACGGGGGAAAGTCCGATGCTTGTCACTGGGTGGCAGCCCCTGGTACAGCTGGATGGAAGGAGGGGTTTCCTGAGGTCCACCTGACATGTGGGCTTCACTTCTCAGATGAAGGCTTAAATGCTGGGTTTGAAATCCCGCTGGGTGCCTCCCTGCCATCACCACTACCAGCAACACGTCCACTGCACAGATAAGGTAGTTGAGGCTCAGAGAGGTGAAGTGACTTGCTTAGGTTTCATACAGCAAGCGAGTGGGCAATGTTGGGATTTGAACCTGGCTCTCAAGCCCTTCACCATGGGCTGAGGGTCACTCTTGGGGTGTCTTCCCTCCTCTTCATTCTTGAGGACATACCAGCCCTGCCCTCTGCAGGGCCCTGTTAGTCCTCATGGGTCAGGGGAATTTGGAATTTCTGCTACTTTTCAGAGCCTGCCTGTTCTTGCAAGATGCCATAACCAGAAAGTTGAATGCCCTATTAGCCCAATAAGTATAGAAAGACTGAGCTGTAAAAAAAAAAAACAAAAAGCAAAGCTAACGAGATGAAGTGACATTTTTGAATGCTCCTCATGGGCAAGGTGCTTTGGATGCATGATTACCTCACGTTGTCCTCGGCACAGCCATAACTGGAAGTCATCTTAGTTAGGAAAGTTTTTGGCGGCAAGTAAGAGAAAATCTGACTCACTGTGTCTTCAGCAACAAAGGCATTTGATTATCTCATTAAACAATAAGTCTGGACGTAAGTGGTTCCAGGGATGGTTCTTCTGCCGCTCTGGTTTGGGGTTCTGCCATTTTCCTGGCCTTCCTTCATAATATCCCCACCATCACATCCTTACACAATGGCCCCCAAAGAAAAGGAGGAGAATAGGGAGGGAAAAAATTCCCAGAAGCCCCCAACAAATGTCCAGATGGTGCTCACGTGGCCACCACTGGACCAATCCCTAGCAAAGAGGGATGTCCCTGGCTGGCTCAGACCAATGCTGGTTCATTCTGTGGGAAGGGGGTGGGGCCATCTTCCTAAACACCTGCTTGATTCGTGAACAAAATCAGATTCTGATAGCAAGGGAGAAACCAGGGGCCCCAAAACCTTCCTCTCTCTTTGGTGTGTGAGCAGCTGGCCTCCTTCCCTGGGGGGGGATTTTGCCCTTGGGCTGAGGGGGGGAAGAGGGACATGTGATTTGGGGGGATTTGGACTGAGGTGATGCTAGTTTGCACTCAAGCCAGGGGTGTGGGATTGGCGAGCTAACATTTATTGAGCACCTACTGTGTGCCAGGCCCCATGCTGGGTGATTTCATTCTCTCATCATTTAATTCAGTCCTCACAACTGTCCTGTGAGGAAGGAACTGTTCTCCCCATTTCTCAGATAAGAAAACTGAGACCAAGCCTTGATCTCACATATGGTGAGAGGCTGGATTGGAATTAAGTGCTAATAGCAGTTGACCCCCACTAATGCTCACTGTGCGTCCGGCACTCTGACAATTGTGTCACCTGGATTAGGTCATTTACTCTTCACTTCATCCCCATTTCACCGATGAGGCACCTCGGCTCAGGGAGGTGGAGCAGACTGCCTGGGGTCACACGGTTTAGTATTGGCCAAGCCGGACTGTGAACCCCACTGCCAGAAGGCTGCCCCGTGGGGCTCCCCAAATTTGGAGAAAATCCTCCAGGCCTGTTCTGTGGCCTTTTTGGGATTGTCAGCTTTGCTGGTGGGTAAGCCGGATGAATAAACAAGAGGTTCAAGAGACTCCTTTTGCCTCTTGATGTTCTCAGTCTGCTGAGGCCACATGAGGGTCATCCAACTGCCTTGACAGCCAACATTAAACAGGCAAATAAATGAAGCTCTAATATGATAGCAGGAAATGTTAAGTACTGTCGAGGAAAAAAAAAAACCCAAAAACAGTTCAAGGCAATAGACAGGGCTGATGTGACTGCCTTAGACCAGGCAGTCAGGGAGGGCTTCTTTGAGCAGTTGACAGCTGAGCAGAGACAGAGGGATGAGGGATGTGATGAAAAAAGCCAGCTGTGCAAGTATATGAGAGAAGAGTGTTCCAATCAGAAGGAATAGCAAGTGCAAAGGCCCTGAGGTGGGAGTGAGTTTGGAATACTTGGGGCAGGGTGAGAGATGAGTGTGGCTGGAGCAGAGTGGGTGAGGCAGAGAGTGGGAGGACACGAGGGCAGGGAGGTAGAGGTGGGAGGGGGCAGATCAAGTCCTTACAAGACCTTGTAAGGACTTGGGCTGTGCTCTGAGTGAGGTGGAGCCATGGAGGGCTCTGAGCAGGATTCAGTAGAGGATCTGACTTAGGTTCTAGCAGGATTCTTCTGACAACTGCGGGGAGAATGGACTGCAGAGAGATGAGGGCAGAAGCCAGGAGACCAGGGAGGAGTAACGGCTCAGCCAGGGGGCTGTTGCTAAGATGAAATGAAACCTGTCTCAGTTCACGCAGCAGTGAGCGGCAGCCCCAGGATTAGAATCAGACATTCTGGGTCCCAGCTCCACACTCTGCCCACTGCCTCACAAAACTCACACGTGCCCAGCACTCCTAGTTTGCACTTCCCTCTACTGACAAGCTCTCATCAGTTCTTCACAGCAACCCCTTAAGGTAAAGTACAACTCTGACCTCTCTGTCCCCAGATAAGGAAGCAGCTTAAGAGAGGGTAAGTTCCCTGGCCAAGGTTTCCCAGGTGTAAATGGGGTGGGATGTGTGTAGGGAGTGGAGAGGGTGGAGTGAGGTCCAGACCCTTCCAGCTGGGAGCCCAGGTTCTCACCCAGGGGTGGTCTCTTGCAGAGTCACTGGCACCAGAGGCCAACACCCTAAGTACCAGGTAATGTGACAATGTCCACCTTATTCTGAGCCCCTGCTGTGCTGCAGGTACAGGTGGGTGATGTACACTTATTGTCCCTACAGCAGTTGCAGATGAGGGACTCAGAGCGGGGTGCTCTGAGCTCTTGTGCCCCCTCCACTGTAGTTATTGAAGGTAAAACAGGGGGCGGTACAACCCCACTCCGCCCAGACCAACAGAATAGAAAACTAATGGTCTCTAGCCCATCCGGGGTGGGGTGGGGATGGGATGGGTGAGGGGCGGGGGGCGGCTAGAGTGGTGGAGACTGCTTAGGTGGAATGTGGAGGAAAGGCCCTTCCAGTCCCCTCCCACCCCCAATCCCTCCTCTGCCACCGCTTGACCTCTCATCCTCACACTTTCTCTATCCCCATTACCCCTCCGTCCCCCCATATTCCCTTCCTTCCTCTTCCCCAAATCCCCCATTCCTCCCCCCCCCCCCCCGCGTAACCCCTCCCTCCCTGCACATCCCCTCCCTTTCCCCTCCACCATCCCTCCCGTCCCACCGCATCCCCTTCCTTCCCGTCCCCCGCACCCACATTTTCCACGCACACCCCTCCCACCCTTTCCTGGGCCAGGGGGTCGGAGCCCGTCCCGCAGAAGCTGAGCTGAGCGGAGTCTCCAAGAGCGACCCCACCCACCCCCTGGACCTGGGAGGGACCGCAGGCCCTGCCCCCGCCCGTAAGCGGGTGGGCGGGGGAGAGGGGGAGGGGCGTGGGGGCGGGGTCGGCTCCGGGGCTGGGCCCCCGTGGCCCCCGTGGCCCCCAAGCCAGCCCGGCCGCCTCCGGCGCTCCGCAGCCGCTGTCTGGTCGCCGGCCCTGCCATGTCCTGGGCCGTGGTCTTCGGCCTTCTGGCCGCGTTGCTGCTGCTGCTGCTGCTGCTGCTGCTGAGCCGCCGGCGCACGCGGTGAGTGCCCCCCGCCCGGCCCGCCCCCGGCTCCCCCCACCCCGGCCCGCCAGCGCCGCCCCCGGCCAGACAAAGGGTCGTCTCCGCTCAGGCCCGCGCCCCGGCTGCAGCGAGGGGGTCGCCGAGCCAGCGGCGGGCCCGCGTCGGAAACCCCGCTCCAGTCCCGCGGGCAGGAGGGGGTCCTCCTCCCACCGTCCCCTACACCCCCCGGGCGAGCCTGGAGGTGGGAGCCCAGGTGTCCGGCCGAAGGGGCTTCCGCGCTCCTCCCCCGCCCCGGGGAGGGGGCCAGGCCCAGAGGGCTTAAAGAGGGCTCAGAGTTGGGGAGACGCGCGCGGGAAGGTGCAGGGAGAGGAGTCCCAGAGGGCTGCTCACCCACCGCACACACTCGCTCGGCCGGGGCGCGAGAAGCCCGGCCGGGGCGCGAGAAGCCCGGCCTGGCCCAGAGAGCGGTGCCCGGGACCTGCGAGGGGGTTTCAGCTGAGAACCGAGAGTCACGGGTGCAGAGTGGGTGCGTGGACATGCTCGATGTGACTCCCGGTGGAAGAAGCCCCCTCCAGCTCTTCAGCCTCTGCCTGGATCGTGCACCAACTCGGTGTCAACCCCCAGGCTTGCTCTCACCCCCATTACACAGACGGCAGAGTTGAGGCTGGGGAAGGCAGAGGCCCTGAAGGATGCCCTCTTACGGCCCTGGAACCACCTTCCACAGGATTCCCCGATCCGGACGCAGGGGCTGAGTAGGCTCGGTATTTCCCTCTGCCTGAGAAACTCAGGCCCACAAAGGGGTCTCCCTTCTGCTGAGGTCTCCTCGGGCGGAGTAGAACCAGAACCAAATGCCTCAGCTTCCTAGCCCCCAAGGTTCTCCTGCTCCATCGAGAATCTGCGATTTAGGAGAAAAGTAAAACTCATCCATCTCAAATCAAGGAGATGGCAGTATAGATCTTTTCCTTTTTATAAAATATTTTAAAAATTAATTTGAATTGCACAAGGAATATATTTGACTTAAGCATTTATCCCATTATAGATAAGACTGAAGCCCTTCTAACCACTCTTCCGACAATTCAGGACCTCTCCTGTTGATTAATTTGAGAGGAACCTCCCAGATCTTTTAAAAAGATTTTTTATTTTAGACTTTTTATTTTAGACTGGTTTTATATTTACAGAAAAGTTGTACAAAGAGTTCCCAAATACCCCTCACAGTTTCTGCTATTGTTAACCTCTTACATTATCATGGTACAGTCATTAAAACTAAATAAACCAACACTGGTCTGTTACCATTAACCAAACTCCAGACTTTATTTGAATTTCATCAGTTTTTCCATTAACATCTTCTTTCTGTGCTAGGATCTCATCCAGGGTACTGCCTTTGGTTGTCATATCTCCTCAGCCTCCCAGCTATTTTAAAAATTATTCTTATACGCATAGACATTAGCTCATAGATAACACAGGGCGGTGGAAGTGTGGGGTGTGTGTGTGTGTGTGTGTGTGTGTGTGTGTGTGTGTGTGTGTATGTGTTTAAATCAGAGTGTCTGAAAATTCCAGAAATTTTCTGGAAACCTTTTATTTTTAAACAATGTGTTAGTTGAATTTCCACACAGTGAGTTCACGATATTTTTCTTCAACCTCTGGACACCTTTCCAGGTGAAACTTAACACCATACATTCAATCATTTGCCTGGAAAAATGAAAATGAAAAAGGCCACAGATAAGTTTCCTTATAGAGAAATAAATTATTTTTCCTAAGTTGTCAGGCTTTTTGGAAACTCTGTACAGAGTTGTTTTCAGACTGTACCTTTGCTGTTTTCACTCCAGGTTTTCGTTTTGACATCTGTCCATGTTGCTATGTGGAGATCTAATTCATTCTTTCAATCTTTTGCGTAGTATTCCATAGTACGAATAGGTGCAGGTTTATTTTTTCCCTTTTACTCCTGTCCCTATTGAGGGACTCAAGTTGTTTCCAGTGTTTTTGCTATTTCAGACAATGTGCTGGGCTCATCCTGTAGGGCCTCCTGGTCTGTGCTTTTCTCTGGGGCAGATGAGGGCAGCCACAGAATACACGGATTCTGGGAGGCTGGGCACCTGGGTGCTTAGCATATGGAAACTCCCAGCCTCCAGGAGTAAGAACAAGTTGAGTAACTGCTCTCTGCCTCAGTTTCCCAATCTTTATGCTTTTTTTTTTTTTTTTGGCCACACCACACGGCATGCAGGATCTTAGTTCCCCGACCAGGGATCGAACCTGTGCCCCCTGCAGTGGAAGCGCAGTCTTAACCACTGGACCGCCAGGGAAGTCCAGTTTCCCAGTCTTTAAAATGGGAATGATGATGGAATTGCCTGGCAGTCTACTGTTTAGGATTCCGTGCTTCCACTGCAGGGGGCACAGGTTCGATCCCTGGGCAGGGAGCTAAGATCCCACAGGCCACACGGCACTGCCAAAAAAAACCCCAACAAAACAAAACAAAACAGGGAATGGTGACGATAATAGTAGGTGAGAGTGGAATTGCTGGATTAGAAGGAATGTCAGACATTATTTTAGCTAATTCTTGCTATCAATCCAGAGAGCTAATTTGTCTTTGAGGGTGAGTTGTTGATTTTTATACCTGTGGACAGCTTAGAAGTTTCACCAGGTGGGTACTGGGGAGAAGTGTGGGAATGGGGGTCACTGACAGTTGTGCAGGTGGTAGTGTGGACCCTGGGGGGGCAGAGTTGCGTGGATCCTTGGGAGACCCCACAGGGGCCGGAATTTAGGCCCCCAATCTCAATTTCTCCTAACTTGGAGATGGGGGCACTCTTGTTACCCCCATTTTACAGAGGAGAAAACTGAGGCCCAGAGAGGCCAAGCAACTTGCCCAGGGTCGCGTGGACTAAAAATTTGGGCTTCAGGAATTTTTAATTTTCAGAAAAAATGAATTTTCATTCTTCCCACACATTTTATTTGTGATCTGATTGCTCAAAAGTCTTAAACCACATGATATTAAGATAGTAAGAGATGCAGCTATGACCAGAAGATTCTTCAGGAACCACAAATAATCAAGTGTTGGAAAAAGAGGTAGACAAGACTGATGCCGTGTTGATGGCGATCCAAAGTTTGGGTCAAAACACGCGAGGCCCTGCACCTCCCACGGCTCATTCACTTCTCCTGATCAGCCCCCGAGGTGATGTCCATCACCCCACCTGACAGCTGAGGCTTAGAAAGGCTAAGTGACCTCCTTAAGGCCACACAGAAGTTATATTCTCCATCTAGCTGGTTCCAAAATTCATGCTTTTCTCAGTTAAAGGGTAAAAAAAGCACTACTTCAGTCAGTCACTTAGTCTTGTCTTTACGTCTGGCCTTTTTAAAAAATTAAAACATTTTTAACTATGAAAAGTTTCAACTATACAGAAGAAATTAAAAGAACAGTATAAGAACCCCTTGTACCCATCACCTTGATTTGACAGCTGTTAACATATTTTTAAAAATTACAGATATCATGATATCTCAGCATTAAGTATTTCAGGGTGCATGTTAAAAAACAATTGTGACGCTGCTATTCTGCCTGAGAATATAAAAGATAATTCTTTTTTTTTAAAATAAATTTCTGCTATCTTTTTTTTTTTTTTTTTGGCCACACCGCACGGCTTGTGGGATTTTAGTTCCCCAACCAGGGATGGAACCAGGCCCCTGGCAGTGAGAGGGAAGAGTCCTAACCACTGGACCACTGGGGAACTCCCTAAAAGATAATTCTTAATATCATCTAGTTCCCAGTCCAAATTCAAATTTCTGCCATTATGGCAAAGAATTTTAAAACCCGGCTCAGTAACCGTGAGTATTTTCTCCGGGGAAAGGTGGTGAGCAGGGAGTTAGGAGGCCTTGTGTTGGGACTTAGGAGTCTGACTGCTGTGCCCACTGGGGCTAATTATCTGCCGTGTGAGTATCAGAAACATCCTTCCTGCTTTCCGGGCCTTAGTTTCTCCATCTGGGCTCTGAGCTAGCTCACGCAGCTGGTCTCTCAGGCCCCAGCCACTACACCAGGCTGAATGCGTCTGTCTTCCTCTTTGGGCTTGTGTGGCTGCTCCAGGGAGCATTGGAAGAAGTCTCCTGGGTGGGAGACCCTTTTCTGGGTGGCACAGTGGCATCAGATGAGGGTTCATAGAGGCACAAGGGTCATTCTGGGCCCTTGCAGGACACGGAATTACTAGGCAAAAATAAATCTGTCTTATTCTAACACGTGCTAACCAGAGGTCACCAAATGGTAGTCCATGACTGGATTCAGCCCCAGGTGGGTCTGATGTGGACCACACAGTACAAGGGGGGAAAACTGGGGGAGTCCACACACAAACCCCCAGATTTCCAGCTTCTCCTGAAAAATTGGAAGATCTAGCAACACTTGCCTGGGACTCAGTTGTAGAACCTGCTCTAAACCTTGCCACAGTCTCCACCACTCCCTATTGCCTCTCCAACATGCAGCTGTTCTATTTATAACTATACCTGCTCTACTGTTTTTTTATTATGCTGAGGAACAATTCTATGAATCTGTATCTATTACAAAAACAGGAAAACAGAACCTAGAGCAAGGCAGCCACGTGCTTTTTCTACACCATGGGAGGCAATGGGAGGGAAGAGCAGAAGAGGGTTAGGGAGACCCTTGGTTAGTGGCAGACAGCCTGTGGATGAGCCCTGGGGAGAGAATGGGTTAAACAGTTTAAACAGACTCAGGTTGTTCCAACCCAGCTGGGCAGCAACCAGCCCCTCTGTTCCTCCATTAAATCCTCCTTGAGGCCCTGAATTGAGCTGAAACTACTGGACAGAGAGGTTGGGCAATCTACCAACACTGCACAGCTAAATGAGCAGCTTCTGCTCTGGGCAAGCCGGAATGCAGACTGTGTGTCAGGCTCTTGACCTGCATTAGCTCCCTTAACCTTCTTACGAGTCTGGGAGGCCGGTGCTGCTCATTGAGCACCAACTGTGTGCATGATTCGTTCATCTGAGACATATTTATTAAGCGTCTACTATGTCCCAGGCACTGTTCTAAGTGCTGGGTCTACAAGAAGTGTCTGCCTTCATGGAACTTCTGTCCAGAGAGGGTGTGATACTTCAAGGGACACAAAGGTGGTTGATATCCATGCATGACTTTCTCCCTGATTTTCTCAAAGGTACGAGTGGGAGAGAGAGACAGGACAGATGATGGGATTGGCGGTGGGCTCTGTGAGCAAAGAATGGGCAGGTTTTTGAGGAACCCACATGATAGGAATCAAAGCTCCAGGGGAGAATCAAAAAAGATGCCTTGGTGTCTGAACCAGGAAGGGAAGGCAGCGATCAGCCGTGTGGGCAGGAGCTGGGGATGAGAGGGTCACGACCTGCATCCCTGCCCCCCCGGGCCTGGCAGTGCCTCAGAACAGTGAGAGTGTCCATGAGGCAGGCTAGAGACCGCAGACCCCAAAATAGAGCCTCCTTCGCCCCCGCTGGCCTCTGGCTGAGTCACCCTGGAATGTGACCTGGGCCTGAGTTGGATTCAGGGCCCCGGGGGCTGAAGGAGCCTCTGGCACATCAGGAATCAGATGCCTGGGCTCCCAG
Organism: Balaenoptera borealis; assembly: GCF_965194805.1. Lineage (NCBI taxonomy): Eukaryota > Metazoa > Chordata > Mammalia > Artiodactyla > Balaenopteridae > Balaenoptera > Balaenoptera borealis. Next base: position 12,084,988 of record NC_138872.1, read on the forward strand.
CTTCCTGCCTTTGTCCGCACCTCCTTGGAAATTTTCAGGGGAAAGATGAATGCTGCCAGAAATAACACCAGGCTCGCTGGGGTGCTCCGGTGGCAGCCAGAGTCAAAGGCAGGGAAAGGAAGCCCCACCCACACCCCAAAAGGGGAAAATCTTAGGGGAAAATCTCAGGCCCTGCGTTTGGGAAGGTCGCTGAAACCTCTCTGTGTTTCAGTTTCCTCACCTGCAAAGTGGCTGTGCAGATGTCCACTTGGGGTGACTTGGGGCCAGCGTAGCATCAAGAGTGTGGGCTCTGCAGCCAGGCCTGCCTGGACTAGAAACCCAGACCCTCCACGGTGGGCCCTCGGGCAAGTGGCTCAGCCCCTTCTGTGCCTCAGTTTCATCTGCTGTAAAATGGGCTTGATAGAAATACAATGCTTCCTTCCTCAAAGGATAACACAGTCAGGGCTCATCAAGTATCAGCCATTATTACCAAGCAAGGAAACCTTTGCACCTGGCATATAGCCGTTGCTCAAGAAATGGCACCCGGGAGTCATATTGGTCCTGCTTCTCAGACCCACCCCAGCTGCTCCCCGGTTGCCAGGTGCCAGGCACTGTTCTACAGCCCCCTTCATCTTCATCACAGCCCAGTGTGGTCAGTAGTGTCGTCACTCCTCTTTTACAGGTGAGGAAACAGGCGTAGGGAAGCAAAGTCACATGGCCAGCAAGAAGCATGGCTGGGATTTGAAGCCAGGACGTGTGGTGCTAAAGTCAGGCTCATAACAACCATCCTGCCCTCCTGCCTCTTGTGCAAAAATCGCCGCTCCTGTGTCCTGTCTCTGGGCTCAGACCTGGACTGGGAGAGGGCTGGTGCACGCTGGGCTCCTCCAGCCCGGTGCTGTGCCAGCCTTTAAACGGAGCCTTCGGGAGAAGTGGCTCACAGAGAGGTGAGGGGAAAGGAAGGGTCTTGGCACGTCCCCAGCACCCCATTAGAATCCCCGAGCTGCACCTTTGCGAGTGTCCTCAATGATGGGCTCAGAGGCAGGGTGGGAGTGGGGAGAGAGGAGGAAGTGGGTGGGGGGAGGCACTTCCTAATGCCCTCAACCCTCACCTCTGGTTCTGCTTCCATATTTCCCAAACTCTGGCCCTCAAATCTAGCCAGTCTCTCTGTCCACCACCTGTTCCCCGCTTTGGGTTATGTTGGGGGACAGTCAGACTGAGGAGGCAGGAGGCCGTGGTGGAAGAAGGTAGACAGGGAGGGGAAGAAGGATGAAGGGAAGGTGGTCCCCCCTGGACTTCTGGGGATGGCACAAAAACCCCCGACCTGGAAGTGGAGGAGTCGGATGCTAGGCCTGGCTCCTGGGGGATCACAGCCTCCACTCCCACCGTTATTGCTTTAGTCTCCTGACACATCTCCCTCCTGTCTCTCGCTCTTGCAACTTTTTTTTTTTTTTTGGCTGCACCGCGCAGCCTGCGGCATCTTAGTTCCCTGACCAGGGATTGAACCTGTGCCTCCTGCAGTGGAAGCGCAGAGTCCTAACCACTGGACTGCCAGGGAATTCCCTCTTGCAACCTTTTAAAAGCACAATCACATCACTTCCTAAATCCTACTTCAAACCCTCCAGAGGGTCCCCACCACACTTGTAATAAAAGCCAGACTCTGTCCTCGGTCACTGGCCCTCTTGGTCCCCAGGTCATTTCCAGTCTTTCACCCCCACATCCTCCACTCCCACCACAGCGGCTCCTGCTGTCTTGAGAACCTCACCAAGTGTGCTCTTACCCCAGGGCCTTTGCACTTGCTGTTCCCTGCCTGTAAGGTTCTTCTCCCCACTCTTCCTTCCAGTCTCTGCTCACATGGCACCTCCTTGGAGAGGCCCTCCCTGACCACCTTCTCTAAACTAGCACCGCCCCACTATCTCATATCACCCTTCTTTTTTCTTTAATGAGATGTATTTCACATACTATAAAACTCATCTTTTTAAAATATACAATTCAATGGTTTTTAGTATAGCCACAGGGCTGTGCACCCATCACCACTATCTAACTCTGGAATATATTCATCACTCCAAAAAGAAAGCTGGTACCCATGAGCGGTCACTCTCCATTCCACCCTCCCCTCAGACCCTGGAGACCATGAATCTACTTTCTATCTCCATTGATTTGCCTTTTCTGGACATTCATAGAAATAGAATCATACCCTATGTGGCCTTTTGTGTCTGGCTTCTTTTACTCAGCATGATGGTTTTGAGGTGCTTCCAAATTGTAGTGTGAATCAGTACTTCACTCCTTTTCATGACTGAATAATATTCCACAGTATGAATACACCACATTGTGTTTATACATTCATCCGTCGGTGGATATTTGGGTTGGTTCCACTTTGGGGCTATTATGATTAATGATACTATGAACAATAGTGTATAAGTTTATGTATGAACTTATGTTTTCAATTCTTTAGGGTATATTGCTGGGTCATATAGTCACTCTTTTAATCTTTTAAGAAACTGCGAGACTAGTTTCCAAAGCAGCTGCACCATTGTACATTCCCACTAGAAATACATGAGGATTCCCATTTCTCCACATTCTTCCCAGCACTTATTTTCATTTATTTTTTTTTTTAACATTATGGCCATCTTAGTGGATTTGAAGTGGTACTGCTTGTCGTTTTGATTTTCATTTCCCCAATGACTAATGATGTTGAGAATCTTTTCATGTGCTTACTGGCCATTTGTATATCTTCCTTGGAGAACTGTCCATTCAAATTCTTTTGTGCATTGTTAAATTGGGTTATTTGTCTTTTCATTGTCACGTTTTATCTCCTTTATTTTCTTCATCACACTTCTCGCTGTCTGAAATGATATTGCTTCTTTGTTTTTGTCTGTCTCCCCTTATTAGTTATGTAAGCCCTGTGAGGTCATGGCCCTCCACCTCATCTTCCCTGTTCACTCCTGTATCTCCAGTGCCAAGGACGATGCCTGCTTTATAGTTAATATTTGGTGAAGGTGTGAATGTAATATTGTGAAGCCCATTTTGTGATCATAACATAGCTCTCTTTAGCTTATAGCCCCTCCCTCAGAGGGTGGTTGGGGAGGATGAGATGAGACATTCATATATCAAATGCTTGGCCAAGGGCAGGGCCCAGTGCAAGTGCAATGTCAGTTTGAGTGTATTAGTGATCGCTTACTGTGTAACAAATTACCATATAGTTGGGAGCTTAAAACAACACCCATTTATTAGCTCACACTTCAATAGATCAGAAGTCCAGCACAGTGTGTCTGTGTTCTCTGTCCAGAGTCTTACAAGGCAGAAATTAAGGTGTTGGCCAGGCTGCCTTCCTATCAGGAACCTCCAGGGAAGAATCTGGCTGAATTCAGCTCCTTGTGGTTGTGGGACTGAGGTCCCCATTTCCTTGCTTGCTGTCAGCCAAGGTCCACTCATAGCCCCTAGAGGCCGCATGCATTCCTTGCCATGTGGCCCCTTCCATCTTCAAAGCCAGCAGCAAAGAATCTACCTTATGCCAAATCTCAGTCTCTTTTGCCAGGAAGATCCCTGCCCCTTGTAAGCCCTGTCCTCACCTGATTAGGTCAGGTCCACTAAGAAGAATCATCCTTTCTCAAAGTTAACTGTACCATCTACCTCACTCAGTTGTAGGTCATTGTAGGTACCTTAGAATTCCATCCACCGTAGTGAGCTGTAGATATGTTATTATAGCCTCAGAGGAGCCCCTCTGCTCTCACAGATGAGATTTTGACCTTGAATATCACACACAACCTTCCTACCCCCTGGCTGAGCTACCTGTACCCCTGGGGCATCCCCACAGGCCATGGGCATGGCCTCTGGCCTCCTGAGATACCTCAGATTCTGAGCTGGAGAGGGGCAGTCAGGGGTCAGCGATAAGGGCAGTTCTTCTACCACCTCCTGCCATCCAGCCATGCTCTCCAGCCTCACCCTTTCTCGGTGGGCATGAGAGGAATTGTGAGAGACCAGGACCCTGGTCCATGCTGGCTCAAACAGAGAACTCTGTATCCTAATACTACTGGGTTCTGGAAGGTTCTCCTACCTGCAGAGAGGTGACCACCTTAACTGGACCCCCCAGAATGTACCAACATCAACTGGTACTCCAGCTTCTGCTCTCAGCCCCCTGTGGGCTATTCCCTACTCAGCAGCCAAAAGCCTCTTGTAAAAACCAAAGCGAAATCCTGTCCTTCCTCTGCTTCAAACTCCAGTGGCTCCCACCTCACTCAGAGCAAAAGCTGAAGTCCTCAGAGCTGCCTACAAGGCCCTGCATGGTCTGGCCCCTGTTCCTGTTCCGGCCTCACCTTCTACTGTACGCGTCTTGTTCCCACATCCAGCCACCCTGGCCTCCTCACTGTTCTTTGAACACACCAGGCACGATCCAACTTAGGGGCCTTTGCCCTTGTTCCCTCTGCTTGGAAGCTGTTCTTTTAGATATCCATGTGGCTCCCTCCCTCACCGCCTTCAGGTCTTTGGTCAAATGTCTCCTCAGGGAAGCCTTCCTCTCCACTGAAAATCTCACGCCATGCCCCACACTCTTTGTCCTCTTCCCTGCTTCACCAAATGGTGATAAGTGCTGTGGCTTCTGCAGGCGACCTGGCGAGCCTCCCCTGGACCTGGGCAGTATCCCCTGGTTGGGCTATGCTTTGGAGTTTGGAAAAGATGCTGCCAGCTTCCTCACTAGGATGAAGGAGAAGCATGGTGATATCTTTACTGTAAGTGCCTCTTTTGCCTCTTGGGAGGGAAGGGGATGAGCAGCTGGGCCTATTAAACCTGGTGTTTACTGATTTCTTCAATACCCATCCATACACTAACCATCCAGTGGTCCAACCAACTTTCTATATGCCTATCCAACTGTACATCCAACATTTATCTAACATTCATCCCTTCATTATCCCTCTAGCATCTTCCCAACGTGCAGCTATGCAGTCATTTAATATTATCCAATACTTGGTGTGTTCATCTAACCGACCTCTATCCATTCATTCAACTTCCATCTGTCCCACATCCACCCATCCATCTAACATCTGTCCTTCTGCCTATCTGCCCAATATCTAAGCAGCCTTCTTCCATCTTAATATCCATCCAATATTCATTCATATATTCCATTTCCATCAACCTGCATCTATCCACTCATTCGTCCGTCTTTCTAAATACCTATCCAAAATCTGCCTATCCATCCACTTATCCATCATCTATTCCTCTGCCTGTCTACCCAATTTATCCAGCATTCTTCCGCTCATGGACGTAGCATCCACCCAACTTTCAACCATATAGTCAATTTCCACCAACTTCCATTCTTCTGCTTATCTGCCCATGTTTCCGTCCATCTGCCACTACCACCCAGCATTTGGTTATCTATCCTTTCAATATCCAATGTCTGTCCACTCTATATACATCTATTTATATCACTCATCCATCCACCTTCCACGTCTCCTTCTAACTTGGAAGTTAGAAGTGAATCCAACATTCACCCTTCAATCTGTTTACCCAGTATCCACTTAGCATCCTGCCATCCATGTACCCAACATTCATTCATACATTTAGTTTGCAACCAACCTCCAGCGGCCCATCCATCCGTCTTTCCATCCAACACACATTCAGTGATCTATCCTTCCATTTATCCACCCATCTAACCATCCATCCAATAGCATTTTTCTTGGATATTGGCTTGTATTTTATAAGAGAGTTTGATTAACATGACTCACAGACCACATTTTGAAAGCAGGGCTAAGGCAGTGGGTAGTTAGAGTTGTGTGACCCCTTCCACAGACATTTGAGGGAAAATGCCCTTACCTTTGTTGACTGCAGGATTACAGCTCTCCAGTGCTGTTTCCTTCCCGTCTTGAGCAGCATGTTACATACAGAGCTCAGCCTCCCAAAGAAGGTTTTGCTTTCACATGCACCAGCATTTATCCAACAACATCCATCCATCCTTCCTTCCTTTCTTCCATCCATTTATCCACTCATCCATCCATCCACCCACCCACACCTATAATATATCCATTTATCCACCGACATCCTCCCATCCATCCATCTATACATTCATCCATCCATCCCATCCATCCGTCCATCCATCCACCCACCCAGTTCATCCATCTATCCATCCCATCCATCCCATCCATCCCATCCATCCACCTATGATGCACGCACATCCATCTGCTGCTTCTGTGGGCAGACTCTCTCCTGGCTGCTGGAGATACGACATTAACCGAGATAACCACGGAAGATGCTGAAAAGTGAGGTGGTTAAGAGCATGACCTTTGGTTCATAAAAAGTGCCGAATTCCATTCCCAGCTCTGCCACTTCTCAGCTGTGTGATCTCGGGCACATTTTATGCCTTATCACATTTCAGCTATAAATGGGTGAATGATGGTCCCTGCCTCACCGGGTGGTTGTGAGAGGTAGATGAGGGGGCATTGTCTGTTAAGTACCTGGTGGGGCCCCTGCCTGGCACGGGGTAAGTCGACCTCTGAGAACTGCTGTTGTTCATAGTCGTACTCCTCACTCCATCCCTGCCAACTTCCCAGGTGCTGGTGGGGGGCAGGTATGTCACTGTCCTCCTGGACCCACACTCCTATGACATGGTGGTGTGGGAGCCTCGCACCAGGCTGGACTTCCACGCCTACGCCGTCTTCCTCATGGAGAGGATTTTCGATGTGCAGCTTCCGCATTACAGCCCCAGTGATGAAAAGTCCAAGATGAAACCGTGAGTGGCTGCAGATGGTACCCATGGGTGGGCCAGGGTGGGCGATCGGCTTCTGCCCGCGTAGTTCAAGTCCTGTGTGAGCTGAGCTTGTTTCCACAACAGGTGTCCAGTAAAGACATTTCATTTTGTGAAAACAAACAAAAACAAAACAAGAAACAACCCTAGAGAATTGGGCTGAAGAAGAACTCTTTACTTCCCAAGAGGCAGCTCTGATTTTTAGTAGAAGGAGACCAGGGTTGGGGTCAGCTAGACCTAGATTCAAATCCCAGCTTTCCCACTGCCTAGCTTTGTGACTTTGGGCAAACCAGTCCCCCCACCCACCGCACCGAACCTCTGTTTCCACATCTGTCAAATAAAGGGAGGTGGTGGGGTGATTAATGTTTTTGAGTCCATACTCTGTGCCAAGCATCATGATCTCATGAGTCTTCACACCAGTGCTGGAGGGTAACCTACAGCCCCATTGTATAGATGAGGACACGGGACTCAGAGAAGAGAAGTGACTTGCCCGAGATCACACAGCTAGGAAGTGGTGCAGGTCCTGAAACATAAGTAATACTTACATCAACAAAAGGACCTGTGAGGGCATCTACCCTGTATTCATTCATACACTGGTCACCATCCTAGATGCAGGAGTGCAGAATGACACCAACCTCCCTCTGAAGACACCTGCCAAATGCCAGGTGTTTGATAGGCACGTGTTCATATCTGTGCAACAGCTTCAGAGGTAGGTATTTTTATCCATATTTTACAGATGAGGAAGCAGAGACTCAGAGAAGTGAAGTGACTTACCCAAGGTCTACTGCTAGTAAGTGTCAGAGCTGGGATTTGAACCCAGGTCTGCAGGCTCCACAGCCCATTCTCCCACCAAGATACTGAGGAAGTAAGACTCTGCATCCTCCCCTAAAGAGTGCACACGGTCTGATGGTCATCTTTAGTGATCTCTCTCCAGGAAGACTCACCTCCTGGAGTCAGGAAAAGCATCTAGAAGGCTGGGTTTTGCAGGACTGCTAAAGCTGAGGAAAGGCCAGCATCATGAGGTGAACATGGATGAGAGGCAATGCTCAGTCTGACCTTGGCTTTGTGGGGCAGCTGCTAGGAGTGTTGCTGAGCCTGAGTGTCCTGGGTCCTGCTATTCTAGGGGTCCCATTAGCAACAAGAGTCCACAGTTCACTGCATCCAAACCCCCTACCCAGGGAGGATCCCAGTTTCCTCCAATGTCTACTCCCGAGAGTTTCTGGGCATTTCTCAAAAGCTGGCATGAGGTCTTCTGGGCATGGCTGCCACATCTATTGGGGGCTACTGTCTCTGTCAAGAACTAGTGCTTGGAGTGGAGTCAAGGGAACAGTTGGAGCAGGGTTGATCACTGTGTCAGCTCCCATGTATTAAGCACTTACAATGTGCCAAGCGCTATGTTAAGCCCTTCACACACATTATCTCACATGGGTCATGTCTATTGTTTTTCCAACAGTGAAACATCCCAAAGCTTTTATCACCGGGAAGTTCGCGGAACCCCTCTGGAAGCTTTCCCGTCTTGAATTATCCAAGAACCCAGGGGCTCATTCAGTCTAAAGGGGTCCATCCTGTGTCCAAACAGCAGGTGGCAACAGAGAGCCAGAGCACCTGATGGGTACACTAGCGCTGGTCTTGTTGCTGCCACAGGGTGTCGCTGTGGAACATCGGCTCTGCACCACCCCATGGACGCTTCGCTTGAAGCTGTGGGGTCCTTTATGGTTTAGGTGCTTGTGCGGTGTAGCGGGGCCTTAAACTTAGTTAGAAGATCCCATCTTTCCTGGCTTCTAATCATATGTTCAGTCATGGCTCAATATTGACTGTATTGTGGAGGCTCAGTACAGAGGGGGCTTCTGGCTTCAGCCACATGCTCTCCCAGAACTGGTCCTCTCCTCAGACTCCTAGGTACACATGATGAGACCAGATCACCAGCCAGATTCCCTTATTCCTCATGGAGCATTCACTTGGAGTCATGTTTATTAGCAGTCCTTGGTCCGGGACACTTTATCCAAACAGGTCTCCCTAACTTTGGATCTCAAGGAGAAAGGGCTGGTTTCTTAGTTCTCTCTCTTCTGCAAGTCTGTGGGTTCCTTATCCAAGCTCGTGTGCCCCGAGAGGGGATGACTATCCTGTTTAAAAGTTCAGACTCTGGAGTTGGGCAGATCAGGGTTTCAGTCCCAGCTGTATCACTTACTGGCTGGGTGACCTTGGCAAGTCACTTTCCTCTCTGACCCTGAGTCTCTCCATCTGTAAATGGGTATCATAATAGTAACTGTTATCCCTAGGGCTGTCAAAAGATAAAATGAGATCATTGTGCTTGGCAAAATAAATAGTAACTATCGTCATTGTTGATGATGATAGAAATAATAATATTTTGTTTAAGCCAATCTTCCAAAAGCCCTCATTGCCAATGAGGAACTGGAGCCCTGGGACTCTGAGGTTTGTCCAAGGAGGTGCCTGTGTGCATATATATATATATGTTTTTGGAAGCTACACTCTCACACCTTTGTTCCTTGCCCCAGGACTCTCCTCCACAAAGAGCTCCAGGCACTCACGGAAGCCATGTATACCAACCTCCACACTGTCCTGCTGGGTGACACCACGGAAGCAGGCAGTGGCTGGCATGAGATGGGACTCCTCGAATTCTCCTACAGCTTCCTGCTCAGGTGAGCCCAGCACTCTGGACCAGCCATTAATAGTGGCCAAGGGAACCAGGAGGACTTTGTGGATGGGGAAGCAGTTTGGGATGCTCCAAAGCAAAGGCCGCAAGACAACATTTTGTATCTGGGCCTCGGAGTGGTCGCCTGACTCAGCCTATGGGCTGTAAAGGAGACACAGGCCAGAAAAGGGGCCTTGCTGGTCACCCAGATGCTTGGCGAGAGGGCCAGTGTGGCTGGAGCCTAATGAGCCAAGGAGGTGGGGCGGGGTGGGGGGGGATGAGGTCAGAGAAACTGGGAGAAACTGGGTCTCACAGAGCCTCAAGGCCATGGAAGACTTTGGAATTTATTCTACGTGAGATGAGTGACATTGGGGGTTTAAGCAGGGGCATGACACCATTGGACTTAGAGGGTTTTTTTGTTTTTTGTTTTTTAACATAGGGAGAAGCTCTTTTTTTTTTTAAAGTATTTTATTTTTATTTATTTATTTACGGCTGTGTTGGGTCTTCGTTTCCGTGTGAGGGCTTTCTCTAGTTGCGGCAAGTGGGGGCCACTCCTCATCGCGGTGCACGGGCCTCTCACTATCGCGGAGCACAGGCTCCAGACGCGCAGGCTCAGTAGCTGTGGCTCACGGGCCCAGTTGCTCCGCGGCATGTGGGATCTTCCCAGACCAGGGCTCGAACCCGCGTCCCCTGCATCGGCAGGCAGACCCTCAACCACTGTGCCACCAGGGAAGCCCTGGACATAGAGTTTTAAAAGCTGTCTTTGGCTGCCAGATAGAGACTAGACCATAGTTTGGGTGGATGGCAATGAAAGGGAGGCAGGGGGACCTGTTAGGAGGCTGTTGTAGTTGCCCAGGTGAGACAGAATGGTGGCCTGGACCAGGCGATGGCGAGAATTTGGGTAGCTTTGGGGGATGGGGTCGGTGGGACCTGCTGGTGGATTTGACTGCGTGGCGGCGGGGATGGAGGAGCATGGCCACAGGCAGTGAGGGAAAGAGAGCCAGTAGTTTTTGGTGGCGCCCCTAATGACCAGCATCTCATAAAAGTGAGACATTTCAACCGCTCCAAAAAATTACAGCAACACAGTTTGAGGATAAAGGACAGGCATTTGCTGACACATATGGGCACACAGGAATATTTATGACATGTGTGTGTTCATGTAGGCTCAGTGTGCACTAATACATTTAATCCTCACAACAACTCTGTGAAGCGGGTACTTTACAAACCCCATTTGACAGATGAGATAACTAAGGCCTGGAGAGTCTAAGTCATTTGCCCAGAGTCCCACGGTTGGGGTCCTGGCAGGGCTGGATGCAGAGTCTACACTCTCAAGCATGACCCTTGATGTGTCCCCTTTTTCTCATTTCACCTTGGAGTGGTGCAGACACCATCAATGGCTGTGATTGGTCTGGGTGATGCAGGTCTGGTCCACCCTGTCATCATATGGTGTGGAGACTGAGGTCCAGAGAGGGTCAGCTAAAACCACCCAGCAAGTTCACAGCAGGGCACTCCCAGGTCTCCTAGCTCCTGCCATCCCGTATCCTTGTGTGGGCAAAGAAGTCAGAGAAGAAGCTGAGGCACTGGGGGAGGTGGGGCCACGTGGTGGCAGCTGGGTCCGTTTAGGCTCATGGTAACAGCAGGCACAGTGCAGGAGGGCAGATGTAAATGGATCCCTGTGTCTTCAGGGCCTGAGCCCTGGGCTGCAGCTCCTGCCTCCTTGGGCCTTTTCATCACCGTCTGCAGCCCCTGAAATAGAAAAGCAGTGGGCAAGTTGGATGACAGTCACACTGGTACAGAGGTGTGTGTTCACGTAGCCCGAGACCGTGAGATTCCAACCTGTCCTGTGTGGGCCCCTGCCTCACTCAATCACATCCAGAGTTCTAACTCTGATTCCGCTGGTATCATCTCACCAGCCTCCGCTGGTATCATCTCACCAGCCTCCTTGCTGCCCCTTGAACAGGCCAGGCATGCTCCCAACTCAAGGCCTTTGCAGTTTCCGTTCCCTTGCCCAAGAATGCTCTTCCCTATATGTCGGCATGGCTCCCGCCTCACTTCATTCAAGTCTCATCTCAAGGGTCACCTGCTCAGGGAGGTCTTTCCTGCCACCCCATTTAATATGATGGCCCTCTCATTACCCCACCCATTCCAGCTTTTTCTTTATGGCTCCTAGCGCCACCTATAGGTCATGTGTGTTATTTATAGGTCATGTAATTATTTATTGCCTGTCTTCAGCTGTGTTAGGTGTTAGTTTGATGTGGAGGTGCCATAGGAAGGGGCTTCATGTCCACAGTGTGAAACCTCGTGGTCTTCCTGGTTTTCTTTTCTTTTGGGGAGGGGTTATTTTTCATTGCCTATTTTTGGTAGAAATTTTATCTAAGGAACTAGTTTTCTGCTTTAAGAAAAAAACCAGTGCAAGTAGGATGACAAATGGTGACAGGTGTTTAACTGCAGTGTCACAGAGACCGCAGGGCCTGGGGAGGACCGTCTGACCCTGCCAGCTTGTGCCCGTCTAAGAGGGGTGGCCGTGACTCCACTCCTACCCAGGGCTTCCAGGCAGGACTGCAGGTTCCCAGTGGTCAGACTTTCTCCTTTTTCAAAATGAGATGGAGGGGGAAATCCAGATTTTGTATGACTTTCCCCAAATGTTTAAATATGCATTCGGTTTGTTTTTAGGAAAACTCTATTAACCAAACAAAACACGTTTCTGGACTGAATCTAGATTGTGGGCTGCACCTTTACAACTTCTGCCATAAGGAGACTGAGGACATTCGTCTGAAGAGGAGGGATCCAGGGGCTTACACGTTTGGAGGAAAAGGAGGAGGGAATTCTTTCTGGGCTGATGCAGAGGCATCAGTAGGGCCGACGGGTTAGACTCTATAGGTAGCTCGTTTCAGCTGTTCAGAAGGAAGGATTGCTTCCTTTTAGTCCAGTGGGATGGGCAGGTCTTGAACTCGGCCATCTCTGGGGGGCATGGAGGCCAAAACTGGTTGAGGGGAAGGTGAGTGGGATGTAGGGAGAAGGTGGGAGAGTAGCCTGGATAACTGAGCTCAGAATCACGGTGACCCCATATTTTCTTCCAAGGTCAGTGTTCTCTGGATTAAGTTCTAGCTATCCATGCATCCATCCACCCACTCTCCCTCCCTCCTTCCCAACCATCCATCCATTCATCCAGCCACTCGTCCTCCCTCCCAGCCATCCACCCATCCTCCCTCCCATCCATCCATTCATCCACTGATAGAACATTTATTGAAGACCTACTGTGTGTCTACACTGTGTGAATGAGGGACAAAGTGGGGACCAGACAGGCCTTTCTCAGCCCCATCCTCCCTCATTCCTGCTTCTTTCCTCTCCTTCTCAGGAAAATCCCTGTCCTGGGAGATCCAGGGACTTGGAGGAGCTGAGGGGGGCTGGATCAGGGCTTCGTGGTGTCTCTCTCAGAAGTCCTGGTCCCTCTCACCACGTGGAAAAAGTGAAAACCTGCGGTTTTCCTCCCAGGACGGAGGCCAGTGGGGCTGGGCTCCTGGAGCATTAAAAAGTGGCTGGTGGTGAAAACATTTCCTCTGAGAGCATTCCTGTGGGCGGTGTGTGTGTGTGTGTGTGTTGTGAGTGTGTTGTGTGTGTGTTGTGAGTGTGTGTGCGTGCACACGAGGGCTCGCACTTGCTCCTGTGTCTCATCCTCTCTCCATACCCCCCACCAGGCCCTGTCCCTCTCCTGCTCAGACCCCTCGGGGCTCTTTGGGTCAAGGCCAACCTTCTCACCCTTGACACCCAGCCCCCTGCCTGCCCTGTGTAACTGGCCCTGCAAACTCCCAGGGTGCTGCGCCCCAGCCCCTCACTCTCCGGTCCAGCACCTGGGCCAGCAGTACCTGGCAGTGCCCTGACCTGGCTGTGGTTGCTCCCTTGGCTCTGGGCCTTTGCGGGGACCATGCCCTCTGCCCGAACCCCTTTCCCCTGCTTATCCTGCAGGTCTCAGCTCAGACCTGCCTCCTCCAGGGAGCCCACCCTGACTCCTTCTCCGGGGGCAGGAGCCTCCTTTCCTGATCGGTGCCTCCATCTCGCCCCACTGGCCACCCCTCACTCTGCTCTGCTCACCAGCCTCCGGGCAGCTCCTCCACGCTCTGTCTCCTTCCTGCCGCAGGAGGTTGGCTCTTCCCTGTGCCTCGGGCCCCTCCCTCTGCTCTCCCCGTGCTGGCTCCTTCTCATCCTTCACCGAGAGCCCCTCCCCACCCCCTCCCTCGTTGTCCCTCCCTCTGAGCCCCAGCTGACCTATGACTCGTCCACCCGTTTCTCTGTCTGTCTCCCTCATTAGAGTGTTGGCTCCATGAGGGTGTGAGGGTTTTGTCTGTTTTCTTCTCTGCTGACTCTGTGGCCCAGAGAGGTCCCTGACATATGGTAGGAAAATTAGGTGCTCCTCAGGTGTACAAATGAAGAAAACGTATAGGCAGCCCTGGGAGGGTTCGGCCGGGAGTATCCAAAGACAACCCCCTGACCAGCTGTTTGCCACCCCCAGAGCCGGCTACCTGACTCTGTACGGTGTCGAGGCACCGCCACACACCCAGGAGAGCCAGGCCCAGGACCGCATCCACTCAGCCGACGTCTTCCACACCTTCCGCCAGCTTGACCTGCTGCTCCCCAAACTGGCACGTGGCTCCCTGTCAGTGGGTAAGCACCATGGGGGCCCTGGTGGGCGGTGGGGCTAATGGAGGGACCCAGAGAGGGAGGATCATAGATAACATAGGAGGAAAGACATTCTAATGCCCTTAAAGGTAGTGAGATCCCCGTCACTGGGGTATGCAAGAGAAGAGTGGTGGGGAGGCAGGGCTTGGACTAGAGCTGGGGTTCCCGGTGGAAATTCTGATACAGCACATCTAGAGTGGGGCCTGGGGACCTTGAGAGTGTGTGTGTGTGTGTGTGTGTGTGTGTGTGTGTGTGTGTGTGTGTGTATGCTCCTTTTCTAGTTTTAAGATTTAATTTGCTCTAGAATTTTTTACAAGTAGTTTATGCTAATTGTAAGAAATTCCAGCCATATAGAATAATTTAGAGGGAACAATAAAAGAATTCTCCAACTTCTCCCCATCCCAGCCCACCACTCCCCCTCCCCTCCACAGAGGTGACCATTATTACTAGCTTGGAGTATATCCTGCAGAACTCTCTCTAAACACACACACACACACACACACACACACACACACACACACACACACACACAGAGTTATGTGTCATTTTTTTTCTATTTTTAAGGTTTTTAATTTCTTTTTTTTACTGAGGTATAATTTATATACAGGAAAGCACACATGTCCTAAATGCACAGCTTCGAGGTAAATCTAAACTTTTTACGCCCTTTTCCAGTCAATATCCGCCCCCCAGAGTTAGCCACTCTATGGATTTCTTTCACCTCAGCTTAGTTTTACCTGTTCTTACACTTCCTGTAAAACGAATCATACAACATGTGCCCTTTCATATCTGATTTCTTTCACTCAGCTTCATGTCTGTAAGATTCATGCAGGTTGAATGTATCTATAGTTTGTTCTTTTTCTTTGCTGTGAAGTATTTCATTAGCGTAATAACCACAATTTGTTATCCATTCCTAGTGGATGGACATCTTGGTGGTTTCTGGTTTCTGGTTTGGTTAGCTTGTTACGAACATTCTTGAGCATGTCTTTCTGAGCACACATGCCTTCGTTTTTCTTAGTTATCAGCCCTGTGCTTTTATAACATCGACATAGCACACTGGAGAGGCATTGTTCTGCTACTTAGCATTTTCACTGAACTCCACATCTAGAACTTTCCACATCGGTTTGTAAAACCCCACGTCATTCATTTCTGTGGACTCAATATTGGTAAAGAGCTTCCTGCTGGATTCAGAGTGCCAGGGCCATAGGAGCCACTGAGCTGCATTCTCCCCTGGCCACTGTGTCTCAGACTTCCCCAGTGAGAAGAATCCTCTGGGGTCCTTGTTAATAAGACAAGTCACCAAGCCCCATCATGGTCCATTTGAATCTGAATCTCCAGTGAGGCTGGGATACTGCATGTATGACAGGTGCTGTAGGAAGGTTGAGAAATACTGTGTGTCCTGGTCTCAGATACTTGCAATAAGACCTGGGTTCAGATCCCCATTGTGCTGCTTCCTTGCTGGTGATTTGGGGCAAGTTACTTAACTTCTTTTTTTTTTTTTTTTTTTAATTAATTAATTAATTAAATTTTAAATTTTTGGCTGCATTGGGTCTTTGTTGCTGCACACGGGCTTTCTCTAGTTGCAGCAAGTGGGGGCTACTCTTCGTTGGGGTGCACGGGCTTCTCACTGCTGTGGCTTCTCTTGTTGCAGAGCACGGACTCTAGGTGCACGGGCTTCAGTAGTTGTGGCACGTGGGCTTAGTAGTTGTGGCTTGCGGGCTGCAGAGCACAGGCTCAGTAGTTGTGGCGCATAGGCTTAGTTGCTCCGCGGCGTGTGGGGTCTTCCCGGACCAGGGCTTGAACCCGTGTCCCCTGCATTGGCAGGCGGATTCTTAACTACTGTGCCACCAGGGAAGTCCCTACTCAACTTCTTTTTGCCCTAGGTCTTTTCTCCGGAGGAGCAGTTGAAGGCAGTTGTCGAGACAGACTCTGGGCTCAGGTGGCTTGAGGCGGTTTACTGGCTCTTATGTATTCTCTGTGTGCCTCAGTGATCCCATCTGTAAGATGGGGAGAACAGTAGGATCTTCCTAGAAGGTGGCTGTTAGGATTGGCTGAGGTGATAAAGAAAAAACACTATTTGTTGAACATTTTCTTTGTGCCAGATACCAGGTTAAACATTGTCTGATTCAGTGCTCACAACAGCTCATGACCCCATTTCATTTATTTATATATTTTTAAAAATCAAACTTTAACACATTAGATTGTTTAAATTAAAAAAGAAACATATTCTTGTGGTAGATGTAGACAGTAAAAAGTAATAATACTCAGTCTTCCAAGCTCAGCTTCCTATGGAAACCAACGTTAACATGCTGATGTATCCCTTCACAGTGTTTTGTAGGGATATTCTATTTTGAAAATGGAGACAAATATATGTATCTAAAGTGTCACTGTGTGTGTTTATAGAAAGGGATTATATCTATTAACTACAACTTATTTTTTTAACCTAACAATATACAGTCTCCCTTGTCAATACACACATCTTCTAGAGGCATTAACCAATGCACTTAGATAAGAGAAATCAATTACCAATATAAGAATGAGTAAAGAAGAAATAAAAGTATCCCTATTTGCAGATAATCTGATGCTATACCCAGAAAACCCCAGAAAATCTATGATAAAACTAACTCAAGCAAAAATGAATATAGCAAAGTAGAGGGATGTAAAACTCAACATAGAAAATCCAGACATCTTTCTGGCTCTTGCAGGTCAATATTTAGGCAGCCATCCCCCTCCAACGGATATTTATAATTGTTTCCTTTTTCGTGTGCGTTACTGTTATAGTATTTCCTTGTACTTGTATCTCTTTTACCATCTGGTGATTTTATTTCTCTCTAACAGTTTCCTGCAAGTGGGTTTGCTGGGTCAAAGGGCATGCACGTTAAAATTTTTATTAGCTGTTGCCACATCATTTCCAAAACCATGGAGCATTCATATGCCTACCCAAAGGAAAGGAGTCTGCTCATTCCCCACCAGATTTTTTCAGTCTTTCCATTTGTTTGCCAATCTAATGGACAGAGGTGGGTAACTTGTTGTTTTAATTTGCATTTTCCCACCACCTTTTCAACATGCAGTTATCGGTGTTTAAACCCTTGCCAATCTGATGGGCAAAAAAGGGCATCTGGCTTTATGGGCATTTCCCTGACTACTGTGATGAAACATCTTTCAGTGTTACCAGCCATTTGCTTTTCCTCTTTGTGAATTGCCTGTTCGTGATTCTTAATGTCTTTTTAGAGGCAACTCCTTATCTTATTGAATCCTGCCATCAGTGCTGGAAAGTTGGTATTATTAAATTCATTTTGCAGGTAAAGAAACTGAGGCTCAGAGAGGTGAAGCCACTTGTCATAGACACACAGCTGGTAGGTGGCAGAGCCAGCAAAAGGGAAACTTGGTCTGTCTGACTGCAAAATCTAGTGCATAAAGCACTGACACGTGCCGGCACAGATTGCTTCTCCAGGAAAGAGTAGTTTCTCTGTTGCCGTTTCCTCCGTACAGATGCTCCAGGGGAGTCTGGGTAGATGCAGAGGGGAACGCTCCCTGTTTTTCTGTGAGCAGCTCTGGGCTGGGTATGGGAAGGCTGCATTTCCCAGTGTGGGCAGCAGGTGGCGATGCTGGGGAAGGTTTCTCAGCTAGGGACTGGAGGCTGAGGTGCAGAACGGCCCTCAGACCTGGTTGTGGGCATGTGAGGCTATGCAGCTTCTTTTGAAGAGTGATTTGGTAGAACCTATCAACATATAAAGTACACATTCCTTTGCTCCTGTACTTCCGCTTCTTGGAATTACCCCACAGAAATGCTTGCATGTGTCTACGGATCCACAGATATTCATTAGCATGTCACTTGTTTTAGCAAACCCTACAAACAACCTAAATGTCCCCTGTAGTAGCTGATGAAATAAATTATGCTTTCACACAAAGGAAAACTATGCAACTATAGAAAGTAATGGGATATACTGCTATAGGATGAAATCTACTGTTATGAAAAAGGTGCAGAACAGAGGGTATGGGGGTGTGTGTGTTTGTGTTTAAATGTGGGAACATTTATAGATTTTTGCCTCTGGGAAAGCTGAGATGGGATGGAGAGACTCTTAACGCCCATTTGAACTCTTAGAGTTTCTTTCTTTCTTTTTCTTTTATTATTATTGTCGTTGTTGTTGTTATTTACCACTTGCGTGCATTATTCCTCCTCTGCTTTTAGAAATATAAACATTTTAAAAGAAAATTGACCCTTTTGGAGACCCTTAGACCACTGAGTCTGGTGCTTCTCATACAGGAGGGAGTTGGGGGGCAGTAGGGAGTTAAATAGAGCCCCAAGCTCAGCATACTGCTTCTTTCTGGAATAATCATTTCACTGGATTATTATTATTTATTTAAAATTGTTTGGGGGAAAAAAAGCATTCTTATATTAAAGAATCACAGGGTCTAATGCAAAAATCAAATGCATTTTAAAGGTAAAACACAAGACTTTAAAAAAAAAACATGTCTCTGCTGGGGGCCTCTCTAAACTGCACCCTCAGGTCTCCAGTGGTCAAAGGTGTTTCCAAGGCTAGGCCTCTTGCTTTACAAATGGAGAGACTGAGGCCCATAGATGGACAGGGCCTCAGCCAAGCCCACACAGCATGGGAGATCTGACATCAAACCTGTTTCTCCTGCCTCTGACCAAGTTACCAGTCACATGAGCCAGCCAGTTCTGATTCACAGCGTTGAGTCATTACACTGGGGCTGATGAATAATACCTTATAAAAATGGCAGAAATGTAGCAAGTACAACTTACCAAACCCCTGCCAGTACAGAGTGTGTTCTGTGTGTGATCTTTTTGAGTCCTCCTAATGATCCTGTGAACCAGGTTGCCTCCATTTTACAGATGGGGAACTGAGACTCAGAGATACAAAGTGATTTGCCCAAGATCATCCTTCTAGGAAGGGGCTGAGCTGGGATTTCAACCTGGGTCTCTATGGCTGCAAACTGGGTGTTCGCTATCTCACAATTTATTATTATTTCTTTTTTTTTTTTTTTTAAACATCTTTATTGAAGTATAATTGCCTTACAATGGTGTGTTAGCTTCTGCTTTATAACAAAGTTAATCAGTTATACATATACAATATGTTCCCATATCTCTTCCCTCTTGCATCTCCCTCCCTGCCACCCTCCCCATCCCACCCCTCTAGGTGGTCACAAAGCACCGAGCTGATCTCCCTGTGCTATGCGGCTGCTTCCCACTAGCTATCTATTTTACATTTGGTAGTGTATATATGTCAATGCCACTCTCTCACCCTGTCACATCTCACCCCACCCCCTCCCCATATCCTCAAGTCCATTCTCTAGTAGGTCTGTGTCTTTATTCCCGTCTTGCCACTAGGTTCTTCATGGCCTTTTTTTTTTTTTTTCCCTTAGAGTCCGTATATATGTGTTAGCATACTGTATTTGTTTTTCTCTTTCTGACTTACTTCACTCTGTATGACAGACTCTAACTCCATCCACCTCATTACAAATACCTCCATTTCATTTCTTTTTATGGCTGAGTAATATTCCATTGTATATATGTGCCACATCTTCTTTATCCATTCATCTGTCGATGGACATTTAGGTTGCTTCCATGTCCTGGCTATTGTAAATAGAGCTGCAATGAACATTTTGGTACATGACTCTTTTTGAACTATGGTTTTCTCAGGGTATATGCCCAGTAGTGGGATTGCTGGATCGTATGGTAGTTCTATTTGTAGTTTTTTAAGGAACCTCCATACTGTTCTCCATAGTGGCTGTATCAATTTACATTCCCACCAACAGTGCAAGAGAGTTCCCTTTCCTCCACACCCTCTCCAGCATTTATTGTTTCTAGATTTTTTGATGATGGCCATTCTGACCGGTGTGAGATGATATCTCATTGTAGTTTTGATTTGCATTTCTCTAATGATTAATGATGTTGAGCATTCTTTCATGTGTCTGTAGGCCATCTGTATATCTTCTTTGGAGAAATGTCTATTTAGGTCTTCTGCCCATTTTTGGATTGGGTTGTTCGTTTTTTTGTTATTGAGCTGCATGAGCTGCTTGTAAATCTTGGAGATTAATCCTTTGTCAGTTGCTTCATTTGCAAATATTTTCTCCCATTCTGATGGTTGTCTTTTGGTCTTGTTTATGGTTTCCTTTGCTGTGCAAAAGCTTTTAAGTTTCATTAGGTCCCATTTGTTTATTTGTGTTCTTATTTCCATTTCTCTGGGAGCTGGGTCAAAAAGAATCTTGCTGTGATGTATGTCATAGAGTGTTCTGCCTATGTTTTCCTCTAAGAGTTTGATAGTGTCTGGTCTTACACTTAGGTCTTTAATCCATTTTGAGTTTATTTTTGTGCATGGTGTCAGGGAGTGTTCTAATTTCATACTTTTACATGTATCTGTCCAATTTTCCCAGCACCACTTATTGAAGAGGCTGTCTTTTCTCCACTGTATATGCTTGCCTCCTTTATCAAAGATAAGGTGACCATATGTGCGTGGGTTTATCTCTGGGCTTTCTATCCTGTTCCATTGATCAATATTTCTGTTTTTGTGCCAGTACCAAACTGTCTTGATTATTGTAGCTTTGTAATATAGTCTGAAGTCAGGGAGCCTGATGCCCCCAGCTCCATTTTTCGTTCTCAAGATTGCTTTGGCTATTCGGGGTCTTTTGTGTTTCCATACAAATTGTGAAATTTTTTGTTCTAGTTCTGTGAAAAATGCCAGTGGTAGTTTGATAGGGATTGCATTGAATCTGTAGATTGCTTTGGGTAGTAGAGTCATTTTCACAATGTTGATTCTTCCAATCCAGGAACATGGTATATCTTTCCATCTATTTGTATCATCTTTAATTTCTTTCATCAGTGTCTTATAATTTTCTGCATACAGGTCTTTTGTCTCCTTAGGTAGGTTTATTCCTAGATATTTTATTCTTTTTGTTGCAATGGTAAACGGGAGTGTTTTCTTAATTTCACTTTCAGATTTTTCGTCATTAGTGTATAGAAATGCAAGAGATTTCTGTGCATTAATTTTGTATCCTGCTACTTTACCAAATTCATTGATTAGCTCTAGGAGTTTTCTGGTAGCATCTTTAGGATTCTCTATGTATAGTATCATGTCATCTGCAAAGAGTGACAGCTTTACTTCTTCTTTTCCGATTTGGATTCCTTTTATTTCTTTTTCTTCTCCGATTGCTGTGGCTAACACTTCCAAAACTATGTTGAATAATAGTGGTGAGAGTGGGCAACCTTGTCTTGTTCCTGATCTTAGTGGAAATGGTTTCAGTTTTTCACCATTGAGGACAATGTTGGCTGTGGGTTTGTCATATATGGCCTTTATTATGTTGAGGAAAGTTCCCTCTATGCCTACTTTCTGCAGGGCTTTTATCATAAATGGGTGTTGAATTTTGTCGAAAGCTTTCTCTGCATCTATTGAGATGATCATATGGTTTTTCTCCTTCAATTTGTTAATATGGTGTATCACATTGATTGATTTACGTATATTGAAGAATCCTTGCATTCCTGGGATAAACCCCACTTGATCATGGTGTATGATCCTTTTAATGTGCTGTTGGATTCTGTTTGCTAGTATTTTGTTGAGGATTTTTGCATCTATGTTCATCAGTGATACTGGCCTGTAGTTTTCTTTCTTTGTGACATCTTTGTCTGGTTTTGGTATCAGGGTGATGGTGGCCTCGTAGAATGAGTTTGGCAGTGTTCCTCCCTCTGCAATATTTTGGAAGAGTTTGAGAAGGATAGGTGTTAGCTCTTCTCTAAATGTTTGATAGAATTCACCTGTGAAGCCATCTGGTCCTGGGCTTTTGTTTGTTGGAAGATTTTTAATCACAGTTTCAATTTCAGTGCTTGTGATTGGTCTGTTCATATTTTCTATTTCTTCCTGGTTCAGTCTCGGCAGTTTGTGCATTTCTAAGAATCTGTCCATTTCTTCCAGGTTGTCCATTTTATTGGCGTAGAGTTGCTTGTAGTAATCTCTCATGATCTTTTGTATTTCTGCAGTGTCAGTGGTTACTTCTCCTTTTTCATTTCTAATTCTATTGATTTGAGTCTTCTCCCTTTTTCTCTTGATGAGTCTGGCTAATGGTTTATCAATTTTGTTTATCTTCTCAAAGAACCAGCTTTTAGTTTTATTGATTTTTGCTATTGTTTCCTTCATTTCTTTTTCATTTATTTCTGACCTGATCTTTATGATTTCTTTCCTTCTCCTAGCTTTGGGGTTTTTTTGTTCTTCTTTCTCTAATTGCTTTAGGTGCAAGGTTAGGTTGTTTATTCGAGATGTTTCCTGTTTCTTGAGGTAGCTTGTATCGCTATAAACTTCCCTCTTAGCACTGCTTTTGCTGCGTCCCATAGGTTTTGGGTCGTCGTATCTCCATTGTCATTTGTTTCTAGGTATTTTTTGATTTCCCCTTTGATTTCTTCAGTGATCACTTCGTTATTAAGTAGT
This sequence comes from Balaenoptera borealis, assembly GCF_965194805.1. Lineage (NCBI taxonomy): Eukaryota > Metazoa > Chordata > Mammalia > Artiodactyla > Balaenopteridae > Balaenoptera > Balaenoptera borealis. The sequence continues at coordinate 12,107,468 of NC_138872.1, forward strand.
GTATTGTGTAGCCTCCATGTGTTTGTATTTTTTACAGATCTTTTCCTGTAATTGATATCTAGTCTCATAGCGTTGTGGTCGGAAAAGATACTTGATACGATTTCAATTTTCTTAAATTTACCAAGGCTTGATTTGTGACCCAAGATATGATCTATCCTGGAGAATGTTCCATGCGCACTTGAGAAAAATGTGTATTCTGTTGTTTTTGGGTGGAATGTCCTATAAATATCAATTAAGTCCATCTTGTTTAATGTATCATTTAAAGCTTGTGTTTCCTTATTTATTTTCATTTTGGATGATCTGTCCATTGGTGAAAGTGGGGTGTTAAAGTCCCCTACTATGATTGTGTTGCTGTCAATTTCCCCTTTTATGGCTGTTAGTATTTGCCTTATGTATTGAGGTGCTCCTATGTTGGGTGCATAAATATTTACAATTGTTATACCTTCCTCTTGGATCGATCCCTTGATCATTATATAGTGTCCTTCTTTGTCTCTTATAATATTCTTTATTTTAAAGTCTATTTTGTCTGATATGAGAATTGCTACTCCAGCTTTCTTTTGATTTCCATCTGCATGGAATATCTTTTTCCATCCCCTCACTTTCAGTCTGTATGTGTCTCTAGGTCTGAAGTGGGACTTTTGTAGACAGCATATATATGGGTCTTGTTTTTGTATCCATTCAGCCAGTCTGTGTCTTTTGGTGGGAGCATTTAATCCATTTACATTCAAGGTAATTATCGATATGTATGTTCCTATTCCCATTTTCTTAAATGTTTTGGGTTTGTTATTGTAGGTGTTTTCCTTCTCTTGTGTTTCTTGCCTAGAGAAGTTCCTTTAGCATTTGTTGTAAAGCTGGTTTGGTGGTGCTGAACTCTCTCAGCTTTTGCTTGTCTGTAAAGGTTTTAATTTCTCCATCACATCTGAATGAGATCCTTGCTGGGTAGAGTAATCTTGGTTGTAGGTTTTTCTCCTTCATCACTTTAAATATATCCTGCCACTCCCTTCTGGCTTGCAGAGTTTCTGCTGAAAGATCAGCTGTTAACCTTATGGGGATTCCCTTGTGTGTTATTTGTTGTTTTTCCCTTGCTGCTTTTAATATGTTTTCTTTATATTTAATTTTTGACAGTTTGATTAATATGTGTCTTGGCGTGTTTCTCCTTGGGTTTATCCTGTATGGGACTCTCTGTGCTTCCTGGACTTGATTAACTATTTCCTTTCCCATATTAGGGAAGTTTTCAACTATAATCTCTTCAAATATTTTCTCAGTCCCTTTCTTTTTCTCTTCTTCTTCTGGGACCCCTATAATTCGAATGTTGGTGCGTTTAATGTCCCAGAGGTCTCTGAGACTGTCCTCAGTTCTTTTCATTCTTTTTTCTTTATCCTGCTCTGCAGTAGTTATTTCCACCATTTTATCTTCCAGGTCACTTATCCTTTCTTCTGCCTCAGTTATTCTGCTATTGATCCCATCTAGAGTATTTTTAATTTCATTTATTGTGTTTTTCATCGTTGCTTGGTTCCTCTTTAGTTCTTCTACGTCCTTGTTAAATGTTTCTTGCATTTTGTCTATTCTGTTTCCAAGATTTTGGATCATCCTTACTATCATTATTCTGAATTCTTTTTCAGGTAGACTACCTATTTCCTCTTCATTTGTTAGGTCTGGTGTGTTTTGACCCTGCTCCTTCATCTGCTGTGTGTTTTTCTGTCGTCTCATTTTGCTTATCTTACTGTGTTTGGGGTCTCCTTTTCACAGGCTGCAGGTTCGTAGTTCCCGTTGTTTTTGGTATCTGTCCCCAGTGGGTAAGGTTGGTTCAGTGGGTTGTGTAGGCTTCCTGGTGGAGGGGACTATTGCCTGTGTTCTGGTGGATGAGGTTGAATCTTGTCTTTCTGGTGGGCACGTCCACGTCTGGTGGTGTGTTTTGGGGTGTCTGTGGCCTTATGATTTTAGGCAGCCTCCCTGCTAATGGATGGGGCTGTGTTCCTGTGTTGCTAGTTGTTTGGCATAGGGTGTCCAGCCCTGTAGCTTGCTGGTCGTTGAGTGAAGCTGGGTCTTGATGTTGAGATGGAGATCTCTGAGAGATTTTTGCCGTTTGGTATTACGTGGAGCTGGTAGGTCTCTTGTGGACCAGTGTCCTGAAGTTGGCTCTCCCACCTCAGAGGCACAGCCCTGATGCCTGGCTGGAGCACCAAGAGCCTTTCATCTACACAGCTCAGAATATAAGGGAGAAAAAAATAGAAAGAAAAAAAGAGGATAAAATAAAATAAAATAAAGCTATTATAATAAAAAATAAGAAAAAAAATTATTAAGAGTAAATGTATTCAGAAAAAAATTTTTTTTAATTTTTAAAAATAGATTTATTAATTTTTTATAGTAAAAAATAAGAAAAAAATTTTTAAGAATAAAATTTATTAAGAAAAAAAATTTTAATTTTTTAAAATAAAAAATATGAAAAAACTTATTAAAAAATTTTTTAATTTCTAAAAATAGAAAATACGGAAAAAATTATTAAGAAAACATATATTAGGAAAAAAAAATTTTTTTAAATAAAAAAAAAAAAATGGACGGACCTAACCCTAGGACTGATGGTGAAAGCAAAGCTATACAGACAAAATCTCACCCAGAAGCATACACATATACACTCACAAAAAAAGGAAAAGGGGAAATTAATATATCCTGCTCCTAAAGTCCACCTTTTGAATTTGGGATGATTCGTTGTCTATTCAGGTATTCAACAGATGCAGGCACATCAAGTTGTTTGTGGAGCTTTAATCCGCTGCTTCTGAGGCTGCTGGGAGAGATTTCCCTTTCTCTTTGTTCGTACAGCTCCCAGCGTTCAGCTTTGGATTTGGACCCGCCTCTGCATGTACGTCGCCTGAGGGCGTCCGTTCCCCGCCCAGACAGAACGGGGTTAAAGGAGCAGCTGCTTCGGGGGCTCTGGCTCACTCAGGCCGGGGGAGGGAGCGGTACGGAGGAGGCGGGGCGAGCCTGCGGCGTCAGAGGCGTCGTGACGTTGCTGCAGCCTGAGGCGCGCCGTGTGTTCTCCGGATCACGGGAGCCTGGCAGTGGCGAGCTGCACCAGCTCCCGGGAGGGGCAGTGTGGAGAGTGACCTGTGCTCGCACACAGGCTTCTTGGTGGCGGCAGCAGCAGCCTTAGCGTTTCCTACCAGTCTCTGGGGTCCGCGCTGATGGCCGCAGCTCGCGCCCGTCTCTGGGGTCCGCGCTGTTAGCCTCGGCTCGCGCCCGCCTCTGGAGTTCGTCTAGGCGGCGCTCTGAATCCCCTCTCCTTGCGCGCCGCGAAACAAAGAGGCAAGAAAAAGTCTCTTGCCTCTTCGGCGGCTGCAGACCTCCTCTCCGGCTCCCTCCCGGCTCGCCGCGGCACGCCAACCCCTTCAGGCTGTGTTCACGCCGCCAACCCCAGTCCTCTCCCTGCAATCCGACCAAAGCCCGCGCCTCAGCTCCCAGCCCCGCCTGCCCCAGCGGGTGAGCAGACAAGCCTCTCGGGGCTGGTGAGCGCTGCTCGGCGCTGAGCCTCTGTGCGGGAATCTCTCCGTTTTTCCCTCTGCGCCCCTGTTGCTGTGGGATCCGCGCTGATAGCCGCGGCTCGCACCCGTCCCTGGATTTCGTTTAGGCAGCGCTCTGAATCCCCTCTCCTTGCGTGCCACGAAACAAAGAGGCAAGAAAAAGTCTCTTGCCTCTTCGGCAGCTGCAGACTTTTTCCCGGACTCCCTCCTGGCTAGCACCAAAGCCCGCGCCTCAGCTCCCAGCCCCCGCCCGCCCCGGCGGGTGAGCAGACAAGCCTCTCGAGCTGGTGAGTGCTGGTTGGCGCCGAGCCTCCGTGCGGGAATCTCTCCGCTTTGCCCTCCGCACCCCTGTGGCTGCGCTCTCCTCCGCGGCTCCGAAGCTTCCCCCCTCTGCCACCCGCAGTCTCTGCCCGCAAAGGGGCTTCCTAGTGCCTGGAAACCTTTCCTCCTTCACGGCTCCCTCCCACTGGCGCAGGTTCCGTCCCTATTCTTTTGTCTCTGTTATTTCTTTTTTCTTTTACCCTACCCAAGTACGTGGGGATTTTCTTGCCTTTTGGGAGGTCTGACGTCTTCTGCCAGCGTTCAGTGGGTGTTCTGTAGGAGCAGTTCCACATGTAGATGTATTTCTACTGTATCTGTGGGAAGGAAGGTGATCTCCGCGTCTTACTCTTCCGCCATCTTGCCCCTACTCCTATATTATTATTTCTTACTTATAGAAATAATACATGAATACATTCTCCTTGGACTAATAATTTACTAACATTCGTTAAGCTTTGTTTAATAATATAGCTAATGTTTTTTAGGCCTGTGATAGGCATCCCTCTTTGGACTTTATATGTTATGCATTCAATCCCTGTATAACCCTATGTGATGAGTACTCTTGCCTCAATTTATAGGTAAGAAAACTGAGGTGTTCAGAGGTGAGGTGCCTTGTTCAAGGTCAGGCACTCTGCTCCAGAGTTTGGGCTGTTAACTTGGCTCCCCTGCCTCTTGTGAAAAAAAAAATCAAATATTACAGAGAAGGCAAATTCTCTTTTGACCACACTCCCTCTACATCTATCACCAAGGTAACCATTGTTATCAATTTGGTGTTATCCTGCTAGAACAGTGCTATCCTGTAGAAATAGAATGCCAGTCATATATGTAATTTTAAATTTTCTAGTAGACGCATTAAAAAAAGGAAGAGGTGAAATCAACTTTATAAAATATAAATCAATTGTATAAAATATAAAAAATATTATATTTTTTCTTTAACCCAGTATATCTAAGATATTAGCATTTCAGCATGTAATTAATATAAAAATTCTTGCGATATTTTACATTTTGTTTCTCATGCTAAGACTTGAAATCTGGGGTGTACTTTTTACTCATAGCACGTCTCAGTTCCAGGCGGCCACAGTTCATGTACTCAGTAAGCACATGTGGCTTGTGGCTTTCTTCCTTGACAGAGCAGTTCTAGACCCTTCTCCACGTGGTAAAAGACAGTATGAGCCCCAATTATACTCTGATCTAAATACACAGCAAACCCTGGTTTTCTCAGTGGGAAAGTTTTTTTGTTTTGTCTTGCTTTTTTTTTTGGTCAAACTAAACATGGAAATAATTAGGACTGGAAATAACGTCTCCTTATTGATTTTGTTGAACATCCCTCCTTAAGCTCACATGTTGTATAAACTAACCGTTTAGAAATGTTGCTTTCTTCCCACGCTCACATTTCAGGAATTGGCTTATTCAGGCTCCACCTTTGACACCTGCGTCTTCCCCATCAGCGGGGTCCCAGGTGGAGTCACCAAACTCAGTTTTTCAGAACCCCTCTTCTTCACTCCCGATCATCTGTTTGAAATACAGAATGAACTTTTTGAATCTGTAAGTCTATGAATCTGTGATCTTTCGCTGGAAATGTTTTACAGGGATAGGGGGTGGTGCCAGATTTTGAATATGTTTCACGTGGTTCAAACATTGAAAATATAAAATGGTAACAGTGAAAAGTCTCCTCTCCCTGCTTGCCATCCCTCCTTCCACCCAATTCCCACTCTCCACAATTGGCTGCTTTTATTAGTTTCTCGTGGATCCTTCCAGAGTTCCTTTATGCAAATACAAGCAAATGTGCTATATTCTTGTTTTTCTCTTTTGCCCACAAGTGCATAGTAAACACACTGATGTGGACACTTTGCCTTTTTCTAACAATGTAGAGTAGCAATAGCCAACTCTTGTGTAAGATTTCGTGTATCCTGCACTGTTCTAAGAGCTCTTCAAATGTTAAGCAGATTTGATCAAATTGCTGCTATATTTTTTTTTTTACTTGTTTTTTTGCCAATCCAATTTTTTATTATACACCACCATCTTTGGCTCATTTGCCAAATGACATTCACATATCTTCCTGTTTTCTTAGTGGTGGTAAAATATGTATAACATAAAATTTACTATTTAAACCATTTTAAGTATAAAATTCAGTGGCAATAAATACCTTCACAATGTTGTGTAGCCATACCGTTATGTATTTCCAGAAGTTTTTCATCATACTGGAAGATCTGTATCCATTAAATAATAACTCCCCATCTCTCCCTCCCTCCACCCCTATTAACCTGTATTCTACTCTCTGTCTATATGAATTTGCCTATTCTGAGTACCTCGTATAAGTGGAATCATGCAATATTTCTCTTTTTGTGTCTGCCTTATTTCACTTAGTATAACGTTCTCAGGATTCTTCCATGTTGTAGCATGTGTCAGAATGTCCTTCTTTTTAAGGCTGGATAATATTCCATTGTATGGATATGCCACCTCTTGTCTACCTATTCATCTGTTGATGGACACGGGTTATTTCGACCTTTTGACTATTGTGAATAATGCTGCTATGAACATGGGTGTATACAAGTATCTGTATGATGTGCAAATATTTTCTCCCATTCTGTCGGTTGTCTTTTCATACTGCATTGCTTTTGAAAGTCATCCTTAAAAGCCGTATTTACAGTGACATTCAAGACCTGCAGTTGTGCTGTCAGACCTTAAAAAATGCCAGTCATTTCTAAATCTGTGTTAAATTACCCCTCCTTTTTTTAAAATTTTAATTTAATTTAATTTAGATTCTTTTCTCTCTTTTTTAAAAATTTTATTTATTTATTTGTTTTTGGCTGCACTGGGTCTTCATTGCTGTGCACAGGCTTTCTCTAGTTGCGGCGAGCAGGGGCTACTCTTCGTTGTGGTGCGCGGGCTTCTCGTTGCGGTGGCTTCCCTTGTTGCGGAGCACGGGCTCAAGGCACGCGGGCTTCATTAGTTGTGGCACGCGGGCTCAGTAGTTGTGACTCACGGGCTCTAGAGTGCAGGCTCAGTAGTTGTGGCGCACAGGCTTAGTTGCTCCGCGGCATGTGGGATCCTCCCAGACCAGGGCTCGAACCCGAGTCCCCTGCACTGGCAGGCGGATTCTTAACCACTGTGCCACCAGGGAAGCCCTTTACCTCCTTTTGTTAACAATCTCATCAGATTGGTCCTGTAAGTAAGCATCTAGAACCAGCCTCAACTGAGGTGGCTTCAGCACCTCCTGCACCCTGCACCCTGCACCCACCTGTTTAAAAGCTCCATGTGCCTGGGCCGCACCCCCAGAGATTCTGATGAGATTGATGGGGGTGGGGTGGGGACCTGAGCAGCCAGAGATTTAAACCTGCCTGGTGATGCTCCAGTACCTGAAAATTTGGGAAAGCGGAAAATCGTGTATTTCAGATGAACAGTTGGCCTCATTGCTTTAAATTGAGAAGTATGTCACCTGAAAAAGTGTCTAGAGGTTGAAGAAAAGCACATGGAGCATATTATTTGAAAACGTAACTAATATACTTCAATAAGTTTTGCCTGCGTTTTACATCCTGTAACGTGCAGCCTGGTTTAGAGCCACTGGGTGGATGGATCTTCCTGAAACACTGCTTTGTGGCTCAAAAAAGTCAATGAGAGAGTTTCTAGTACTTTGGAATTTTGTAGCAATCCAAGCGACTCCCCCTTTTCCAAGGAGTGATTTTGGAAAAACCAAATCGTATATTTGCACATATATATATGTCAATACAGCATCATCTTGTAGCATTGATACAATAAATAAGTAAGCATCTGACTTTATTCCTTCAGTGGTCTGCCTGTGTGGGCCCGGGTGAGGGCTGGACATAAAGAACTTCCTCATTGGTTTTCACTGCTTCACGGTTTTCCAGAATGTAAACACACCATTGTTTATTTAATGGTGTTTTCGAACTGGTGATCCGTGAGCCAATTTAACTTGAGATGCTTTTGTGGCCTGCGCGGTGATTTAAAAATTTCTTACTGAGATGCTAACTTTAAAACACATGAGAAGATTCCCCCTGAACATCTAGATTTCAGTTTCTTCTAGAAACCCAGGCTCCCTGGCTGTGCTGGGCTGGTCGCTGGAGCTGAGTGGAGCCACCCGACCCTCCCGTTGGGCCCCTTCCCGTCCCTCCTCCCTCATTCACTTTACCTGCCTTTCCTGCAGGTAGTTGAGTTTGAGACCCCAGACCAACCTGCCCCCTCTTGGTGGTCAGTTTGGTCGTTACCCCTGAGTGACGCTGTGCTGAGCGTGCTCTCAGGGTCTCCCCGCCCACATGGGCTGGTGTTCCTCGGATCAGACCCCAGGAAGGGAGAATGTGGCTCCCCGTTTCCTGCTCCTCCCCCTGCTGCGCTGAGAAGCCCATTCATTTAGCAAATGTTGATTGAGTACCTCCTCTGGGCCAGGCCAGCATTTAAGGGCCGGGGTCCCTGTCGCCTCTTTCCCACAGGAACTCCCCATGCCCTGGGGTGACACCTGGAAGACCCTTGGCCTAATGGGAGGTCAGGGCTGGGTGACCCTGGGCTGGAGGTGGATCTGTAACCCTCATCCTCTGTGCTCCGTCCCTGCAGGGGATAAGGACCAGGTGTGCAGGGTCAAAGGTCGCCTGTGGAAGCTGTTGTCCCCAGCCAGGCTGGCCACTCGGGCCCACCGGAGCAAATGGCTGGAGAGTTACCTGCTGCACCTGGAGGAGATGGGCGTGTCGGAGGAGATGCAGGCGCGGGCTCTGGTGCTGCAGCTCTGGGCCACACAGGTGGGTGTGTGCAGAAGTGGATGTGAGGTTGTGCATATGAGTGCTTGTGTGTGCGTGTGTGCACTCATGTGCGTGTGTGCCATCAGGCACACTTAGGCACATGCCTGCGAGTACATGTGCATGTGCCTGCATGGGCGCTCACATCTGTGTGCATGTAGGTGTACATGTGTGAGAGTGTGCCACTGTGAGTATGGCTGTGGGTAGGTGCACACACACCCCGCTGTCTGCCCCAGTTCCCTGACTCTCTTAACTGTCAGTCTCATGAACAGGATCATTCATTCGATATATTTTTTTTTAATTTGGAAAAACATCAAACTTACAGAGAAGCTGTATGAATAGTTTAATGAACTCATATATACTTCACCTTGATTCCCCAGTTTTAAACATTTGACCATATTTGCTTTCTCTCTCTCTCCTACTGTGCGTATCTTATTGAACCATTTGCAATTTAGTTGCAGACATCAGGATTCTTTGCCCCTAATTACTTCAGCGTGCATCTCCTAGGAGCAAGAATATTCCCTTACATCAACATCTGATCAGCTCAGTGATCAAATTCAGGACAGTTAACCCAGATACAGGATCATTATCTAATATACAGCCCACATTCCAATTTTGCCAGTTGTCTTAATAATATTCTTTATGGCTCATCTAGGTCCAGCATCCAACTCAGGATCACACACTGCATTTAGTCATTCTGCCTTTTTAGTTTTCTTTGATATGGAACAGTTTTGGTGCCTTTTGTTGTTTCTCACAACCTTGAGATTACTGAAATATGCAGACCAGTTATCTTGAAGACTCATTTAAAAGTTCCACTGAGTACTTACCATGGACCACAAAGACCCTGCTTTGTGTTGCTTTTGTTTCAGCCAGGGGCAGGGTGGGGCAGACATCAGGGAAAGAGATACAGGGTGATTTTAGATGCTGATATGCAGGATATAAAACAGGGTCATGACTAGATAGGTCCTGGGGGTCTACTCTGGCCAGGGTGGCCTCTCTGAGGAGGAGATGACTGAGCTGAACCCTGGATGATAAGAAAGATCTAGATTTGGGGACGTGGGGGAAGATGTGGGGACAGAGTATTCCAGGAAGGGGAAACAGCATGTGCAAAGGCCCTGGGGTTGGATCATGCCAAGTGTTTGGGCAACAGCAAGGAGTTGAGTGTGGCCGAAGCAGAGTGAGGAGGGGTGGTGGGAATGAGGGCAGAGATCATGGAGGGCCCTGTGAGTCCTAGTAACTAAGGACTTGAGATTTTGTTCTGGGTGAGGTGGGAGCCCTGGCAGGGTTCTGAGCAGAGAAGGGACAGGATCTGAGAGGCAGGGACACCAGTGAGGAGACAGTGGTGGCAGGACCAGGTGGTGGCCATGGAGATGAGGAAGAAGTGGATAGATTCTGGAAACCAAGGGAAGACAGGGCCAGTGAAGCTGGTAAGGGACTAGATATTGGAGTGAGAGAAAGCAGGGCTGAGGATGCTGCATCCCCAGGCCTGGCTGCTGCCCTCGCCCCAACCCTGAACCCCCCCTTTCTTTGGGCCCCACCTCGGCAGTGACAGTTACACAGGCTGACATTGCTGGGTAATTCCTCTCCCATTGACTTACGACTTATTTTTAGTTTTTTCCCAGAGCCATTAACTGTCCTTGCAGGCAGAGGCTGGGAAGGGTTGGGGGCTGGGTTTAATCAGCAGTTGGGGCCCCATTAGTGTCTAATAACATATTTATGGGCAGTGACTTGGGATTCCAAACTGTCCCCAGAATCCCCTATGGAAATGACCTCTGTCAGCAGAACTGGATGCTGGCCTGGGGGCTTGAGTGGCAGCAAGCCCGGCAAACAGCCTTTGTCGGGGCCAGGAGAACCGGGCAAGAGTTGGGGTCAGGGTGTCCTCTGAGACTGAGTTGTTGGCAGCGTCCAGAATTCAGGCAGGTGGAAGACCCTTCAAGATCTCGAGTCTTTTGAGAGTAAGGCCAAGAGGCTGGGTCGCCCAGTGGTTTGGGGCACAGGCTCTGTGAACAACCTGCCTGAACTTGGATCCTGACTTTGCCACTTCTTGGCAAGTCAGTCCCTTCTTAGTGCCTCGCTTTACTCCTCTGTAAGATAGAGACGGCAGGACCTTCCTCAAGGCGTTGTGGGGAGGGTGAAAGGAAGCAACCCATGTAAAATCCTGTAACTGTGCTTGGCAGGTAACTAGCGCTCAATAAACATATCCAAGAAATACTTAGTGAGGGCCCACTGTGTGCCAGGCACCATTCTAGAAGCTGGGAAGAGAGCAGTGAGCAGAACAAAGACCCCTGCCCTTAAGGAGCTGACATTCTGGTGGGAGGAGACAGACAATTACTAAACACGTAAGTCTGTAAAATGTATTACAGATAATAAGTTCTATGGAGAATGGATAAAGCAGGGAAAGGGAATGGTGGCAGGAGCGAGGAGGGGCTGCTTTTTTGAGTGGTCAAGGAAGGCCTCACCAAGAGGGTGACATCTGAGCAGAACCTCAAAGCAAGTGAGAGAGTGAGCCATGTAGATGTGTAGGATAGGGGAGGGGGTGGGCAGCAAGTGCAAGGGCCCTGAGGTGGGGATGAGGGTGATGCGGCAGGGAGGTAGCAGGTGCCAGACCATGCAGGACCCTGTAGGTCATGGAGAGCACCTTTGGCTTTTCCTCTGAAATGGAAACCCTTTAAAGGCTCTGAGCAGAGGAGTGACATGGCCTGCCTTCTGCTTTAGAAGGGTCATTCTGGCTACATTGCTGAGAATAGACTGTAGTGGGGGCAGTGGAGGCAAGGAGACCAGGGAGGAGGCCACAGCAATATCCAGGCAAGAGAGGATGGTGCTGGACCAGAGGGCAGAAGGGAGAGTGATTGGCTTCTGGACATATTTCCAGATAGAGTCAACAGGCTTTGCTCTTGGATGGGACATTAGGAGAAGATGTCAACCAGGATGACTCCAGGCTTGGGTGTGAGCAGCAGGAAGGCTGAAGTTGAAGAAGATGGTGGAAGGAGTGACTTTTGGGGGAGAAAGTCGGGGGTTTGTTTGGGGCATGTTGAGTTCTAGGTGGAGAGCGGGTAGGTAGGAGTGCCTGAAGAAAAGAAGAGTCTGGAGTCCAGGGTTAAGGTCCAGGCTGGACATGTTGGGGGGTTGACAGTGCAGAGATGGTTGTTCAAGGGTGGATGGAGAAGCGGGCCAAGCCCTGGGCCTCTCCAGTATGGGGGTGGGAAAGATGAGGAGAGCCAGCAAGGGAGACTGAGGAGCCACCAGGGAGGGGAACTGGGAGGAAGCGCCACCCAGAGGCTGGCTGCGGAAAGTGTTCCAAGGGGTTGAGAAATGGTAGCTGGGATTGCTGTTGTCAGATCCGAGTGAGGAATAATCATTTCAAAAAATATTATTGAGCGCTTACCCCGTGCCAGTCACCCGGTTGAGCACTTTACAAACATCATCTCACAGGATCCTCGAAAAGGCTCCATGAGTCCAGAACCCCAGACCTGGGGTCTAGGCTGATGGAGGGGTCAAGGGGGCTCCAGCATCCAGGGGCTAGAGGAGGGCCTGGTGGGCTGAGATCCAAGGTCCAGGCAGGGGAAGAGGCTGGCTCTTAGGGGACGTGGGTTGGGTTGGGGTGGGCTGACTGGGCGGAGGGAGGAGAGCTCCCAAAGGCCTGCCCCTGCAGGCCCATCATGGTCCGAGCTGCTCTCCTAGCTCTGAGCTGTCAGGCAATGGGCGGCTCTGCTGACCACGGTAATGCTGGGACTGACACCGCTAACTGTTGTGGCCCCATCACTCAAGTTTCATTCTTCTCTTCCTTCTCCATATCTGCCTTGGCCTCAGCAGCCATGGCTGCAGGAACTCCTGGGTGGTCCTGAGTCGGGGGAGGCGGACTGTGGGAGCCGCATGGGCACAGGGTTTGCAGATGCTCAGCTGCTCAGTGGAGATAATGATTGCGATCGTGATCGTGGAGGCACTGCAACGTGAGGATGAAAAGCAAAGGCAGTGTTTTGAGTCAGACAGACTTGGGTGGAATCCCAGCTCTGCCACTGACTAGTTGTGTGACCTTGAATAGATCACTTCACTTTTCTGGGCTTCAGTTTCACCATCCAAAAAGAGGAGGTAATAAGAATAATAGCTGTGCACAGAATCGGGTTTTTCCCCTTCAGTAGTTTCATTTTGAGATAATTTTAGGTTATAGAAGAGTTGCAAAGATAGTACAGAGAGTTCCCAAATACCCTTCACCCAGCTCCCCCCAGTGTTAACCTCTTACAGAACCACTGTGCAGGTGGGAAAACTAAGAAATCAGCGTTGGTACATTACTATTAATTGAAAGTCCATACTTTATCCAGATTTCCCCAGTTTTTCCACTACTGTCCCTTTTCTCTTCCAGGATCCAATCCAGGATCTACTTTGCACTTAGAGTGTTTTTTTATTCCCTTAGAAAAAAATTTTAATCACAAAAAAATGAAAATAAATGTAATCTGTGATCTCCCACCCCTCACCTCTGTGTTCTCTCGCACCTCACATGGGCTTTCCCAGGTGGTGGCAGCAAAGGCCACCAGCAGCTCTTGGCAACTTGGCAGTCCCCATGGAGGAGGGATTCTTTCTCCCGTGAATTCCAGCACAAACCCCAAGTCTGATACCCACTGGCCCAGCCCAGGTTACCTGTCCCCTCTGAGTCCGTCACTGACTGAGTGGCCCAGGCTGGGGTCACATGGTCACACCTGAGGTCTGGAGGGGGTGGTTTCACCCCAGACAATCCACTGGACTTCACATGAAGTGGAGGTAGTTCTCCGAAGGAAAATGGGCTGCTGTTACCCAAAGGCAGGGGAGTGGTGCAGGGCTGCAGGTGTCCCCACTCCAGTTGACTGACAGTGCGGAGAGGAGACCACAAGGTGGCGCACGTGAGCCGCTGAGCACCGGGTCTGGCTCACAGTGAGCGCCCCCTGGAGGTCAGGTACCGTCGTTCACAGAAAAGGTAGAACAGAGCACAGGCGCGGCTGGGTGGTGGACTTTGGCTGCAGTGGGAAGGAGGGAGATTAGACCAGAAGTGTCCTCTTGGGTAAACTGAGGCAAGGTCCTGCGGGAGAACACTCAGCTTCCAGGGTAGTGGACTAAAGATCTCATGGTTGTGTGATCATACACACATGCACGCTCACACATCGGTGCAGCTGGGCGGAAAACAGTCTTCATCACCTCCCTAACTTGCCACAGCTTCTTCCTGAAAGCAGAGTTAACCGAGCAGCCTTGTTTCCCACTCCTGCTTTGTAATTAATGAGTGGTGGCCCCCATCTGACCATCTGGGCAGGTAAAATGGCCTTGGCACTGAGTTAACCCAAAGCTGAATTATTTATCGCCTGCATTCCCCTGGCTGCTCAAGTGATGGACAGCAAGTGACCTTGCTTGTTTCAGCCGGACCTGAGGCGCTGGAGGAAATCTCAGAGAGAGTCCAAGGCCTCCATCGGTTCTCGAACCCGAGGGAGGGGCTGGTGAGAGAGGGAGACCACTTCTGAACACCTACTGTGTGCTCAGCCTGTGGGGGTCACTAGTATTCCTTGTGGCCGCCCCAGGAGTGGGCACGTATTTATTCCCATTTTACCAAGAGGGAGGTTCTGAAACCCAGAGGGGAGTGGCTTGTCCAGAATCACAGGAAGTGGGCAGCTGGGATTTGAACCCAACTCTGCCTGGTCCTGGTCCTGGTCCTGGTCCTGGTCCTGGGCTGTGCCAGCCCACCTCCAAGGCTGCCTTGGAGGTCCCCAGCCCAAAGGAACATAGATGTTTATTTGACAAATACCACCGAGCCCCCCACAATATGCTGAGCAGTGGGGAGGGACTAGGGCGTGCTTAGTTTTCCTTTTCAGTAAAAGGTGTGATAAAGGTGCCTGCTTGATAGGAAGATTGAATGAGGGCACCTGGCACCTCTGAATTCATGGTAGCTAAAGAGAAAGAAAATCTGTTTCACCATCATTGATGCTTTGTGCATTTATTTTCTGCCTCTCCCCCCTCCCAGCTTCTGTCCCAGAGGAAACCTCAGTTGCCAGGTTCTTGAATCTCCTTCTAGAGATGGTCTGTGCTTCTTCATATATGTCCCTCTTTAAATGTACACACAAATGGTAGCACGATGAGGCCCCGTCCTGCATCTTGCTTCAGTGCGTCTTGGCTACTGTCCCATATCAGCACGCACAAAGTCAGCTCCTTTTTAGCAACTTCCGGTGTCATCATCCTATGGATGGATCATCATTTATCTCACTGATCTCCTGTTGAGGTTGCTTCCAATCTTTTGCAGTTACATCAGCACCGTGAGAAATATCCTTGTGCAAATGTCCTTTCGTCCATGTGCAATAGTGTCTGTAATAGAATTTCTGGGTAAACATGATATTTGATGACTCCTTAATATCCCATTATTAAGACTGGATAGGCTGGTCATTTATGGTAGACAAAAATCTTCCTCCAAATCGAGGTTAATTGGTATTCCAACCATATCTAGAGTTCATTTAAGGATACCCCATCATATCTTAGCCACATGCTGAATACTGGAGTATTAATATATTGAGCCAAGACTGAAGTCTTGGAGCAAGAAATTTTATCCATTTTCCTAATTATTTAACTATTGGGAAGTTTTACATAATTTTTGTTCAAGAAACTAATAGCTTTCACAGTCATCATTGATTATTGCTGCTTTGCTATATATGCACACAATACTCAAATATTTGAAAGCAAACATTCAGATTTTGTACCAGTTTCTTATTGTTGCATAACAACCAACCACGAAAACTCAGTGGCATACCTTGATGAGCGTTTATCTAACTCACCTGTCTGTGCGTCTGCTGGGAGTCAGCTGGTCTAGACCAGGCTCGGCTGGACAGCACAGCTCTGCTCCGTGTGTTTCTCATCTTCCTCTTGGGACCAGCCAGCTCGCCGGGCAAGTAGAAACCCACAAGGTCTCTTAAGGCCTAGACTTAGCACTGCTGGTCTGTCAATTCTGCCTCATTCTATTGGCCTAAGCAGGTCACATGGCTGAGCCCAAATCCAAGGGGCTGAGGAAATACACTCTGCCCCTTAAATGTGAGGAAGTGCAGAGTCACATGGTAAGAAGCATGCATGCAGGGAAGGTTGGGGAATTGGGGCTAAGGATGCATCCATCCTCAGATGTTAACAGTAATCTTAACTGATGTACTTTGTTCTTTTTACTGACATTTTCGCTGATTAGCTATGGAGGTTACCTGTGTGACCT
Organism: Balaenoptera borealis; assembly: GCF_965194805.1. Lineage (NCBI taxonomy): Eukaryota > Metazoa > Chordata > Mammalia > Artiodactyla > Balaenopteridae > Balaenoptera > Balaenoptera borealis. The sequence goes on from NC_138872.1 coordinate 12,123,256, forward strand.
CAGATCAATGATTTTGCTCAAGGTCAGGGATGCCAAGAGTGGCCTTGAAGCAGGCATTGGGCTAGGCCAAAGCCACAAAGCATATTTGGGCCATGTCCTGAGGCTGAAGATAGACGTGGGTCATCAGGAGTGGGAACCCAGGCCTCCCGACCCCAGTGCCTTGGCCCAGGCTGTGTCCATGGCACAGACCGGTCAGCTCTCACCCCAGCTTTGCCCTCTTGATGGTGTAACGGGGGCTCCTTCTCATTTCAGGGGAACATGGGTCCTGCTGCCTTCTGGCTTCTGCTCTTCCTCCTCAAGAACCCCGAGGCCCTGGCTTCTGTCCGTGGAGAGCTTGAGCCTATTCTCTCGCGAGTAGAGCAGCCCATTTCGCAGATGACCACCCTCCCACAGAAGGTTTTGGACAGCATGCCTGTGCTTGGTGAGACAGTCAGACCCTCCAAGACAGCCCCAAAGACCAGGGCATCATGGGCCCCCAAGCCCTCCCTCCCCGTCATGGGTTCCCAGCGTCCAGGGTCCATCAGTGTCCTCTGACCTAGGGTCCCGCTGGGCCTCCTATCTTCATAGACCTGGCATCTCCATGCCCTGGTCTCCACTACCCATGTTTCATGGTCTCAGTGGGAGATTTTTTGTTGCAAGTGGCAAAAAACTTAACTTAAATGCGCTGAAGCAGAAAAGAGATTTCATTTGGGGCAGGTACCTAAAAAGTCTAGAGGTACTGGCTTCAGGCACAAGTGGATCCAGGTGCTTTAACAATGCCATCAGGTCTTTGTCTCTCTCCATCCTCAGCCTCATTTTCCACTGGGTTGACTGCAGTCTCAGGCTGGCAAGATGGCTGCCAGTGGCTCCAGGCTGATGTGTTCCCGGCTCTGGGAGGGTGTGCTTCTCTGCAGCGTTCCTACCCAGAGCCCCAGGAATGTGTCTCTTTGGCTCTCTTTGGGTCGTGTGCCCATCTGGAGCCAATCATGGATGCTCTGATTAGCCAATCACAGCCCAATCCCAGGTGTTGGGACTGAAATCAACAGCCCAACCCCTGAGAGTGGGGGAGGGGATGGTCCCCAGAAGAAAGCAGGGAACTGTTTCCAGAAGGGGAATGTATGCTGGGCAGGCAGACACAACCAATATGGATGGCCCTGCTCTTTCCCTAGCCGCCTCCGGTATCTCCCTGGAAGACACCTTCCCTCACAGCTTCTTTTAGGGTCAGACCCAAACCTTCACGTCCAAAGTCTCTGAAGACTGCAGCAATCACATCTCATCACTTGGCCATTTTGGGTCTTGCTTTGTGATGGTGGGCAAGTCATGCACCCTCTCTGAGCCTTCCCACCTGCCTCTGTAAAATGAGAGGTGGGGGTGGCATTCGAGTGGGGAAGAGGACAGTGCTGACCCCCGCTTGTATCTGCCCTGTGCAGACAGCGTGCTGAGTGAGAGCCTCAGGCTCACCGCCGCACCCTTCATCACCCGCGAGGTCGTGGTGGACCTGGCCTTGCCCATGGCAGATGGGCGGGAATTCACCCTGCGATGTGGCGACCGCCTCCTCCTCTTCCCCTTCCTGAGTCCCCAGAAGGACCCGGAGATCTACACAGACCCAGAGGTAAAAGGCATACCAGTGACTGTGGGGGAAGATGAGTGGCTTCACGATCTGTCCTATCTGAGTGGCAGCCAGTTCTGCTCTTTGTTTGCTGTGGAACCTTGCCCAGATCACTTCATCTCTCTGTATCTCTGTTTCCTCGCCTGTGAAATGGACCTCAAAATAGCACCTGCCTCACAGGGTTGTCAGGAAGATTAAATGTGATCGTGTAAGAAAGATCTTCATAGCACCTGGCACACACTAAGCGCTTTGCAGGGGACAGCTGAGCCATTTTTCCTGTTTTCAGAGTGTTATAATGTCAGCTTCTCAGCACCTTTACCTCTCCCTGGAATTTGAGATGGAGCAAACTTTTACAATTTCTAACAGATTTGGATGTTTACTGTGTGCCAGGTTCTGTGCTGTGCATCCATGCATCCATCCATCCATGCATCCACCCACCCACCCACCCAACCATCCATCCATCCATCCATCCATCCGTGCATCCATCCATCCATCCATCCACCCACCCACCCAACCATCCATCCATCCATCCACCCACCCACCCAACCATCCATGCATCCATCCATCCATCCATCCATCCATCCATCCATCCATGCATCCATCCATCCATCCATCCGTGCATCCATCCATCCATCCATCCACCCACCCACCCAACCATCCATGCATCCATCCATCCATCCATCCACCCACCCACCCAACCATCCATGCATCCATCCATCCATCCATCCATCCATGCATCCATCCATCCATCCATCCATCCATCCATCCGTGGATCCATCCATGCATCCATCCATCCATCCATGCATCCAACCATGCATCCACCCACCCACCCAACCATCCATGCATCCATCCATCCATCCATCCATCCATCCATCCATCCATCCATCCGTGCATCCATCCATCCGTCCATCCATCCATCCATGCATCCATCCATCCATCCATCCATCCATCCATGCATGCATCCATCCATCCATCCATCCATCCATCCATCCATGCATCCATCCATCCATCCATCCATCCATGCATCCATCCATCCATCCATCCATCCATCCATGCATCCATCCATCCATCCATCCATCCATCCATGCATCCATCCATCCATCCATCCATCCATCCATCCACCCACCCACCCAACCATCCATGCATCCATGCATCCATCCATCCATGCATCCAACCATGCATCCATCCATCCATCCATCCATCCATCCACCCACCCACCCAACCATCCATGCATCCATCCATCCATCCATCCATGCATCCATCCATCCATCCATGCATCCATCCAACCATGCATCCACCCACCCACCCAACCATCCATGCATCCATCCATCCATCCATCCATGCATCCATGCATCCATCCATCCATCCATCCATCCGTGCATCCATCCATCCATCCATCCATCCATCCATGCATCCATCCATCCATCCATCCATCCATCCATGCATCCATGCATCCATCCATCCATCCATCCATGCATCCATCCATCCATCCATCCATGCATCCATCCATCCATCCATCCATCCATCCATCCACCCACCCACCCAACCATCCATGCATCCATCCATCCATCCATCCATCCATCCATGCATCCATCCATCCAACCATGCATCCACCCACCCACCCAACCATCCATGCATCCATCCATCCATGCATCCATGCATCCATCCATCCATCCGTGCATCCATCCATCCATCCATCCATCCATCCATGCATCCATCCATCCATCCATCCATCCATCCATGCATCCATCCATCCATCCATCCATGCATCCATGCATCCATCCATGCATCCATCCATCCATCCATCCATCCATCCATCCACCCACCCACTCAACCATCCATGCATCCATCCATCCATCCATCCATGCATCCATCCATCCATCCATCCATCCATGCATCCATCCATCCATCCATCCATCCATCCATCCATCCATGCATCCATCCATCCATCCATCCATCCATCCATCCATCCACCCACCCACCCAACCATCCATGCATCCATCCATCCATCCATCCATCCATCCATGCATCCAACCATGCATCCATCCATCCATCCATCCATCCATCCACCCACCCACCCAACCATCCATGCATCCATCCATCCATCCATCCATCCATCCATGCATCCATCCATCCATCCATGCATCCATCCAACCATGCATCCACCCACCCACCCAACCATCCATGCATCCATCCATCCATCCATCCATGCATCCATGCATCCATCCATCCATCCATCCATCCATCCATCCGTGCATCCATCCATCCATCCATCCATCCATCCATCCATGCATCCATGCATCCATCCATCCATCCATCCATCCATCCATCCATCCATCCATCCACCCACCCACCCAACCATCCATGCATCCATCCATCCATCCATCCATCCATCCATCCATGCATCCATCCATCCATCCATCCATGCATCCATCCATCCATCCATCCATCCATCCATCCATCCATCCATCCATGCATCCATCCATCCATCCATCCATCCATCCATCCATCCATGCATCCATCCACCCAACCATCCATGCATCCATGCATCCATCCATCCATCCATGCATCCAACCATGCATCCACCCACCCACCCAACCATCCATCCATCTATCCATGCATCCATCCATCCATCAACTCACTCTTCCACCTGTCTATCCACTGGTCCATTCACCTATCCTTCCACCCATCCTTCATTTAGCACCTACTCTGTACAACAAAGCCCTGTGCTCAGATACAATCTTCACATTACCACTCTACAATGTAACCAAAGGAAATTGGCATTCTCTTTTTTAAAAATAATTTTAATTTATTTTAAATTGAAAAGTAATATGTACTTATAAGATAGAAATATATATTTAAAAGTAAAAATTTGTCTTCATTCCCCTTCCTCTCCAGTTCCACAGGGTTCTTTAACAGTGGTTGGGAGTGTGTCCTTTAGATAATATTTATGCCTTTACAGACATACACACAGCACACTCACACACATATGAATAGGCAGGTGTGTGGTATAGGATCACACAATACATACTATTCCAACACTCTTTTTTCACTCAACAACCAGTCCTTTTATTTTTTTTTAAAGTAATTTATTTATTTGTTTTTATTTTTGGCTGTATTGGGTCTTCGTTGCGGTGCGTGGGCTTCTCATTGTCGTGGCTTCTCTTGTTGCAGAGCACGGGCTCTAGGCGTGAGAGCTTCAGTAGTTGTGGCTCGCGGGCTCTAGAGCGCAGGCTCAGTAGCTGTGGCACACGGGCTTAGTTGCTCCACGGCATGTGGGATCTTCCTGGAACAGGGCTCGAACCTGTGTTCCCTGCATTGGCAGGCAGATTCTTAACCACTGTGCCACCAGGGAAGCCCTCAACAACCAGTCTTAAAAGTTCTTTCCCTGTCAGCACACACAGACCAAGCTCAACCTTATAAATAGCTGCCATAATTTTTAACCAGTCCCCTATCAGTTGAGCTTTACATTATTTCCAGTTTTTCTCTCTGATAAACAAGACTGGGATGAACATCCTCATACATTTTTCTTGGTGCATGCCTATTTTGGGGGTGGCATCAGAAAGGGACCTTCTTCCTATTTCAGGTATTTAAATACAACCGATTCCTGAACCCTGATGGATCAGAGAAGAAAGACTTTTACAAGGATGGGAAGCGACTGAAGAATTACAGCATGCCTTGGGGAGCAGGGCACAACCAGTGCCTGGGGAGGGGTTACGCCATCAGCAGCATCAAACAGTGAGTACCGGGCATGGGGAGCTGAGTGCCTCATAAATTCTCTTCCCTGGGCCCCAAGAGCCTCGGCCCTCGGATCACAAACAGATTGGACCAGGGGTTATGACATCCGCCTGTCCTTCTGTCCAGCTGGGTAACCTTCTGTGCCTCTGTTTCCTCAACTGTAAAATAGGAGTACTGATCGTACTACATCCCAGGGGTGTCGTGACAAATGAATTGGACCTTTCTAGGTACTTGAGCCACTGCCTGGCTCATTGTAGGTATTTAATAAAAGTTATTATTGTGATTACTAATATTATTAATGTTTAGGCAGTATGCTAGTGAATGGGCACATTACATTAAGCTTTTGGCCTCAGCTTTCTCAACAGTAAAATGGAGATAATAATACAGTTGGTTCTGCTCTAACGCTTCATGTGCATTCCTAAAAATCCCTGCACCATGGGAAATCACAAAGTAAAAGCCACAGGATTGTGGGGGAAATAGGGCTGGGGCCCGACCCTCAATAACTTCATCACTGACACACACACAAAAACATAGGCACCTAGGAAAATACAGTAGCATAGGTTTACACATGTTAAATGGAATAAATAGAAATACCTAAGTGCTACAATAAATATGGCGCTTTACTTTGAAAATGACCTGATGTTTGCCATGCAAGTGGGCATTGGATGGAGCTGTGAGTTACGATGAAGCCTGGGAGGAAGGTTATCTGAGGTCGGACGCCTGATGGGAATGGTGTGGGTCACCACCCACTGGTGTGTGCGTGTGTGCGTTTTGTGAATTCCTGCTCAGCTTGGATCAGCTGGGTGCAGTTTTTCATTCTCCCAGTGTTTCTTGCAGATGAAATGACCACAAGCACATGTGAAATTTGTGTTACACTTCATTTGTGCCCTAATAGATCAGTCCCACTGGAACAAATTCACATGTTCAAAACAAGTGTTACAGCAGAACCGACTGAAGTTCCCACTCCATAAAGTTTTTGGACAGATAAAAAGAGATGATACGAAATGCTTAGCACAGTGTCTGGAACATAGTGTTCAGTAATTGAGCTGATTTATTATTATTTTTATCTCACTTAATTGTCATGATACCTGCCAGGTGGTCAGTCTGTCACTGACTCCAGAGGTCAAATCATTCCTCACGGTCAGGCACCTGGTGAGTGGAGGTGCCAGGATCCAAATCCAGGTGTGGGTACAGACACCTTCCACCCCCCCACCCCACCCATATAAACTCATCCTCTACCATCCTGCAGCTTCAGAGCTGGAATGGATACATCCCACCTTGTTGACCTTCTTTGACCAGATGGGGAAACCGAGGCCCAGAGTGGGAAGAATCACACGCCCTTTAGAGGCAGAGCCCAGGGACTTCCCTGGTGGTCCAGTGGTTAAGACTCTGTGCTTCCACTGCAGGGGGACATGGGTTCGATCCCTGGTAGGGGAACTAAGACCCCATGGCCAAAAAACAAAAGGCAGAGCCCAGGTGTGCGCCCAGCTCTCCTGCCCAGAACGTTGAAATTGCTCTGTCCTCATCTTCCCTGTTCTTCACTCGTTCGATAAGATTAAAGAATCCCTGCCATGCATTCTGTCCGGCACTGGGCACCTGGGTCGCGGTGGGAGCGGATGGTAGGGTGCAGAGTAGTAGAGGGTCCAGCCTGACCTTTATTAACACAGATGGTGGTAAGATGAGGCAGGTGGAACCAGTTCACATCGGGTGGGGCTGCCACCACATTTAGGGGCCCACTGATTACATCATCACGTGGTTTGTGTACTTATTAGGACAGCTTTCCAGAAGATGGCAGTAAAGAGTGCCTACCTGCTCTTGCACAGTTGGTATATTCTAACAGTTTTCCCCAGACGGCAGTAAGGTATCTGGAGGGAGGGGTGCCTACTTCTGATCTCACGAAGGCAGCTACGGCTCAGCAGCAGCCCTGACGAGGCAGACAGTTCCAGGAGTTTGGTGGGGGTCTGGGATGAGTATGGTGGGAAGAATCAGGAAGGGTCACTCTCCGTGTTAATCAGAAGCTAGGCTGTGCTCTGCTGTGTCAAACGACCTCCAAGTCTCAGTGGCTCGTATAACAAAGGTTTAGTTCCCACTCACACAACGTCGGCTGTGGGTTTGGAGGGCTCTTCCCCTCCGTGCAGGGACTCAGGGGCCGGGATCTTCCCATCTTCCCACTCCATCATCTCAGCATGGAACCCACACAGCTGCCAGGCAGCAGAGAAAGCTGGAGAGTCAGGCACTGGCTCGGAAATGCTTTGGTGTGGAATTGCCCCACGTCCCTCCTGCCCACAGGCCGTCAGCCAGGACTCGGGAGCTCCTGGACTGGTGAGCAGCAAACGCCTGTGCTTCTGCTCTCTCGCCCTCCTTTCCCACTTTAACCAAAGTGAGAGCTGGGGTGAGACCCAGGAGGACGCCATTGCTTTCCTGCCTGACTCCAAACAGGCATCCCACTCTCCCCCTTCACGCCTTCAACACTGTCTCTCTGCAGATTCGTGTTCCTTGTGCTGGCGCGCTTTGACCTGGAGCTGATCAGCCCGGACGTGGAGATGCCCGAGTTTGACCTCAGCAGGTACGGCTTCGGGCTGATGCAGCCAGAACATGACGTGCCTGTCCGTTACCGCATCCGGCCTTGAGCTCCGGGGCAGATGGGACTCCACGTACCCAGCCTGCCCCTAGTCGCCCAATGTTCTGTGCCTGCCTTCGGCCTGGGTGCAGAGCTTTGAACACCCAATGGTGCCAAACATTATCCCTTCCCTACTATTTTTCCTAGAAGGCTGTGTCTGGGGGAGGGGAAAGAAGGGGAGCGAAGAAAAGACACCAAAAGCTCTGCGGATTATCTGCTGCAAAGGCTAAGCTCCAAAATGAGGCTCTTCCCGCTCCCAGCTCCTCTTGCTCCTCTAAATATCCACTCAAGCTCGGGCAGACGGGGCACAGCTAGGAGACCCCGCTGCTCTGCCCCCAACCCCCATGGGCTGCCGTCCAAGGCCCTGCCAATGGTGTGGTCCAGACCCTAACCAGTCAAAGCAGATGCTGGCCATTAAAAGGCCATTTGGGGCCTAGCAGTGCGTCTGTTGAAATAAACTCTGTCCCCAAATTTTTATTACACTACCTAAAGCCAAAGAGTCTCTTAGAATATCTGCTTTCCTAGGCGCCCCACTTGCTAGACACTTCCCCCATCTCTCCGTTCACACCGATCCTTGGGAGAACGCTGGAGGGTTTCCCGATGCTGGTGCATCCACGGTGTGGAGTGGGAGCAGCCTCCAGATGATGGGCTCCAGGGAGCAGGCTTCTCTGCGTTAGAGTTATGCGCTCCAGATGGGGTGGGTTTTCCCAGCGCTGGGACTCACGCAGGGAGTTAGCAAGATGCAGCCCCGACTGGATGGCCCCAGTGAAAGGAAGCGGCCAGGGCTCCTGGGACTGGTCAAGCCAAAGAACAGGAGGTGTTGGTTTCCTGCATTCTAGCATAGAAGCTCCGGCTGTGGGCACTGTCCAGATTGCAGGCCTGTTTTGTTTGTCCTACATTTATAAAAAAAAATACGTTAGTGTTATCTTGTCATCTTTGGGAAAGTTGCTTCAGAATGTCCAGCTTCTCTTGAAAACTTGAAAGATCTGTCCACACTGGGCCCATATTCCCAAGGGCAGCCGCTGGCCAGATCTGAGTAGCAGCCGCCTCCCCGATCCGGGGCCTGTGTGCTCTGGTTCACCAGGATTCCTACTTGGTCTGCTTTTCTGTTCACAGCACCTCCTGTCCCCCGAAGGCACCCAAGTTTGAGAGCCCTGTTCCTACTCTTAGAGGTGATACTGTAGGAGGTGGTGGGTACCCGCTGATTGGTTCTCAGACCAATGGTCCATCCTATCCTGAGGGCACCACCCTTTGATCAAACAGATCAGTGATGAAAACTTGCCTTTGCATCAGCTTTAGGAAAAAAAAAAAAAGATCAAAAAGAAAAATTGCCTGGAAACTTTTATTATGATGATAAGTATTATTATTAATATTAGGTCCTGTTTATTGAGGACCCTCTAAATGCCTGTGACAGGAACAGTAGATATAGTATTTCTACTTTTCACGGCATCTCTGCAAAGAGAGGATGGTTATGCCCTCTTTATAGTTGAGGAAATGGGCTCAGAGAGGTGAAGTGACTTACCCAGAGTCACACAGCTTGTAAGCTGATAGAATTTTGCAAACAGACTTACTGTCCCAGTAGCAAATGCTAGATGAGCGGCTCTGTGCTCTTTGGGCTCAGTGGGGTGGTGGAGCGGCACTTCTGTTTGGCATCAGAGAGCTGAGAGAGCCAGAGACACCCATGGGTGGATGCATCTCATGAGATGTAGACACGCATACACACACATAGCTAGGTCCCTGTAGCTTTAGCTGGAGCAAGAAGAGAGGACCTGAGATCTCTGAATGTTCCAGGGGCCAGTCTCTTCTCAGAGCGGCACCGGGGCTTGGGGGCTTCCCTGGCCCTCAGCCTCCAGGCGGCCCCAGGATTCCCAGACAGGCACTGTGATTGGCAGGAGGCGGGATATCCCCAGGGAAACCCATCTTCACGCCTGGGTGACCCCCACTGCCTCCTGCTTCTTAACTCTGCAGGAAATCAGGGCTGGCAGCCTCCTGTGGGAGGACAGAGCCGGTTTCCATGGCAACCCTCAGCTGCCTCATCCTTCCTGGCTTGGAAGGGAAGGAAGGAGGCCGGCAGAAATAGCTCCAGGAAGATCTCTTGTACGTGGCTGCTACCCTGATGTGCTGGGGAAAAGCCCTTCTGATTTCCCCCTTCCAAATCAGGGCTGCTTTTTCACTGAGACTAGATTCTCACCTGTGTTCAAAAAAGGGCCTATTCCCTTTAAAGGTGACACCTCCTTGGAGCCACAATCATTAGGAAGAGATGATTCTCCCACCAGGCAGCTCCAGGTGGTATCAGAGATATTGAAGTACAGCTTGGGAGACAATGCTTTAAACCCACCTTTGTTTCAATCTTTATTATTTTTTCTTTCTTCTTTGAAAAAAATATAAGCTATAGAGAAAAGAGGGAGAGATGAGTGGGTTAGCTCCTTGCTACAGGTTATTTAGGAAGGTACCCAGATGTCATTGTATTTCTTCATACCTTGCTTTAGAATCACAAAATTGCAGGACCTATGTCAGAAATACTCTTAGGTTGACCTAATGGAGTGTTTCTTTGCCATCATCGTGATTATTATTTTTTGCTATATTTTGTATTGTTATTTACCAGATATTTTCCTTTAAACAGTCTCATTTTTTAAACTTAACTTTGTTTAAAAAGGGGACTTTTTTTCCTCTGCCGGTAAAAACATGTATCGCTTGCTGCCAGAAATAGAAAGTGACTGAAAAAGAAATCTGCTGGGGAGGGGTCCTCTGTGCTGGTGTCACCAAGGCTTGGAGCCTGAGCTCTGTTACAAAATGAAACAAACACATGCTTGAGTGGCGTTAAGGCCACGCCAGCACCACCCTGAGACTCTGTCCATGACAGTCACGGGGTGGGCGGGGGGAAGGGAGAGAAAGAGGAGTAAGTTGCCCACCACACGGGCGTGCATTACGCCTGGTGCGAGGGCTGCCCAGGGTCATCTCCTGCCACCGGTGGGTCCCGCCCACAGTGAGCTGGGGACATCCCACCTGCCCATTCTCCAGATGGAAAAACAAGCTTGGAGAGTTGAATCGTCTGGCTCAACGTCACTGATTTGGATGTTTGTTGTTGTTGTTTCTTAAAGATGGTGTTCCGTGAGTAGCAGTGATTATTCCGCCTTGCTGTTTTAATAAAGAATTCTATTTTTATATAATATCGTCAAGTCGAAATATGCTGAAATATATTAAATCACCCTTGTTTGTGGAACTACCTCTGAGTGTGATTCAGATTGAGAGTCGGCTGTGTCCAGAATAGCGAGGTTAGCGCCTGGGAAGGGAGCACAGAGTCCCTATGTGCCCGGCTCTGGGACAGGGCCTTTCATGGACAGAATCAAGTCACACCACCAGCCACCCTCCAGACCATATATTATTATCTCCATTTTTACAAAGGAGGAAACTGAGGGTCAGAAAGTGAAGTGGCTGGCCTAGGATCTCGTGGTTAATAAGTAGTAGACACGGGATTCAAATGCAGGCCTCCCTGCTTCCTGAGACCGTGTTCAGGATCTTCCTATCAACAATCCTCCTGATGGCAGAGGAGGGACCGGGTGCCCTTAGCGGATCTTGGGGAAGAGGCTCACAACCCAAAGTAAGGCAAGCAGAAAAAGTGTCTTACAAGTTCACTAAATGTTACCTATCCTTCATGCAGATATATGCATTTATTTTAATATTAAAAAGAAGAAATTTTTTTTTTTTTTTTTTTTTTTTGGCCACACCGCACAGCATGCAGGATCTTAGTTCCCCGACCAGGGATCGAACCCAAACCCCCGGCAGTGGAAGCTCAGAGTCCTAACCACTGGACCGCCAGGGAATTCCTGGGAAGAAATGAATTATATTAGCTTTGGGAAAAATTGAAAAGGGAAAATCGTTTTTTTCTCTCACATCTTTGAGTAAAAATAATGTCCTGGTACTTCCCTGGTGGTCCAGTGGTTAAGACTCTGTGCTTCCACTGCAGTGGGCACAGGTTCCATCCCTGGTCAGGGAACTAAGATCCCGCATGCCGCTCAGCTCAGCCAAAAAAAAAAAAAAAAATAGTGTCCAGAGGCAAATGTCCTTCATCTGTGGGGGGCCATGGAGGCACAAAGTAACACGGCAACATTTTATACGTTAAAATGTTTACATTCAACACAGCAGACATTTCTTTCTCTCTCATGCAGATGTAGGAGATCAGAGGTGGTGTGGCATCTCCACAGTCACCAGGCCTCTTCCTTTTGGTCCTTCCAGCATCTGTAACCAGTGCTTTCCACCTCAGGGACCAGTATGGCTGCTTGAGCTCCAGCCATTTTGTCCACATTCCAGCCAGCAGGAAGGGGAGAGAAGGAAAGAGGAGAAAAACTTGTTTCTATCCCATTGGTCACAATTTAGTCACATGATACTCCTTACTGCATAGGAGGCTGGGAAATGTAGTCTTTCTCTCCAGGAGGCCAATATGTGCCTGCAGAAGGGCACTGCACCCCAGCTTGACAAGTGCTGCATTATGCTCTCCTGTTTACCAGTCATGGTCGGAGCCACATGCAGGGCCAAAGGGACAACACTTGGCTTCTCTGAGCCATTGACTTTCTATCAGAGGTCTGCAGCTCCAGGACTTGGACTTTTCTTTGCTTAAAACCCGCCAATGCTCTTGCTATAAAATCCAAAAACCTCCAGACAACCCCCACCTACACGCTTTTTCTCTCCTCCTCTGTTTTTCTTTCCTACTCCTTTTCAGCCCATTCTTGCCCTCATACACTCTGCCCTGGCCACACCTGCCGTCTTCCGTCTCCTTCAACCCTCCCACCTGCCCCAGGGCCTTTGCACCTGCTCTCCCTTCTGTGTTTATGGTTTGGTGATCACTCTGACTTAAGACTCATCAGCATCATCACTCTCGCAGGAAGTTCTTGAGCTGAAATCGCTGCCTCTCCTCCCCATTATTCTTATTCTCACACTTTTACTTATTTCCTTCACATTGAGTATCAATATTAGATTATTTTTAAATGTCTCCGGTTATGTCTCCCATTTAAATGGGAGCTCCAGGAGAGCAGATTGGTTTCACCACTGTTGGATTCCCAACATGCAACCTAAGCTTGGCACCTAATAGGTGCTTGGGAAATATGTGCTAATAAGTGAATGAATGGCCTTTTTCTCATCTTGGGAGAGTTTGTCATTTATCCTGGACAACGAGGAGTCATAAAGCATTATAAGCAGGGGAGTGATGTGGTCAGACTTGTGCCTTTAAAGGTCAACCCTGGTCGCAGCAGGGACGTTGGAGTCAAGGAAGTATAAAATGAGGGAAGGGAGATGAGAGAGGAGGCAGATGAGGTCAGGACAGAGTGGACAAGGGCGATGGAAAGGAAGTAGGAGAGTGATCAGTCTCCAAAGGGCAGGAGAGCTGGATTTAATGATATCTTAGGAGAATCGGTTAATTAGCTCTTGATCTCTGTGGCTTTTTCCTCCTTTTGCTGACTCACTCCTTTTCTACTGCATCTTGGAGTTCCCAGGCTTTTCTGTGGGGAAGAGGTATTAGTTTACCTCTAATTGCTCTGCTGGAAGCCCATGCCTCAGTCCATCTTCACCCTGTATTTCATCATTGTTTGACCACAGACCCTGGAAGCCAGTGGCTTTGGCAAAGTCCAGGCCATGAAGGGGCTCAATGGACTACGTGCAGGTTTACCTATCTCCCTCTGTGGGGACCCTCTGGTTGTGTCCACATTTCCTCCCAGGGAGGGAGCTCAAGAGACCATGCCACAGCTTAGCACAGAGCATTATGTGTAGTAAACACTCCAAAATGTTAGGTGGTAGATGGGTGGGGATGGCTGAGAAAGTGGGTAGGGTGGCTGGGTGGGTGGGTGAGTGGTGGGTAGATGCATGAATATTTGGGCTGGATGAATGATTGGGTGGTGGGATGAATGAGTAGGTAGATGCACGGGTGGGTAGATAGTAGGTGGATGAGTGACTAGGTGGGTAAGTGATTGGGCATATGGATGGATGGATGGATTGATCGATCGATGGATGGATAGATGGACAAGTGAATGGGTAGATAGACAGGTGGATGGAAAGACAGATGGTATATGGATGGGTAGATGGCTGGATAATGATAGATGGGTGAATGAGTGGGTAGAAAGATGGATAGTGGATAGAATATGTGAATGAATGGAAAGAAAGATGGATGAGTGAATAAGTGAGTGCATGGATTGATGGGTGAGTGGGTAGATAAATGCATGGGTGTATAGTTGGATAGTTTGGTGGCTAAGTATATGGATGGATGAATGGGTGGTTGGGTTGATGGGTAGGTGGTGAGCAAAAGATGAAAAGAAAAATGGAAAAATGTTTGGGTTGGTCAGAAAATCAAGCTCACCCACTTTCCAGGAACCTGGGCCAGGAATCCCAGGGCTTGATAAAGGTAATCAGACTAGATTGAAAAAGTCCTAGAATCAGACATCTGGTCACTCAAAGATCATCCAACAGCTAATGGGCACAGTGCCTGGCATATAGTAACTGCTTAATCAATGTTAGCTGCTGTTATTGTGGTTGTTAGGATAGTTACTGAAGTTATATTAACGTGTACTGGTGCTAAGCACTTCACATGCCTTATCTCATTAGTCCCACCAGCAACCCTGGGAGGTAGAGTCTATCATTAACCCCATTTTACTCATGATTATGATTGTTATTATTGGATTTTATTATTATTATTGGGGCAAAAGAGAAACGGGCAAAAAGACTGTAGTCCAAGCTGCTAGAAAAATCCCTGGGGCTACTGGAACTGTATCTGGGCAAGGCCACAGCATAGAGCAGTTGTCCTGAGATGTCAATTATATCCCTTGAGCCTTTGGGTACCCTCATAACCGAAAACAATTATTCCTTCCCAAGGGTCTGTGGGCAGAGGGGAGAGGGGATTAATTAGTTTTGCTTAGTGCCCAGAAGTGCTGAGAAACCTGAGTAGGATACTCAGTGGGATTATAAATAAGTGATGCCTGGTATTATGGAATCCAAGAAAAAAAATCTGACTTCAAGTGGACATGTCTCTTGCCAGCCCAGCTTAGACGGGGATTCACTTGTATTTACATGGAAGAATTGGGCTGACTTGACCTCATTCAGCCTCGGAGAAAACTCTCAACACCTCTCAGTGGGAAGTCTGCCGAGAGGGCCTGAGCGGAAGATGGTTTGTGACCTAGTGCTGGTACTCGGCTGCCTACTCACTGGTTGACCATCAGGATGAGATGGTTATACTTGAACTCTTAATGCAGGGCTCCTTCTCCATAGAACATTCTAAGTTTTATTACTCTTCTTGCACTGTTTCCTATAAGTACATTATAAGGAGATGGTAAACTTCTGGTTAGTGGAGACAGAATTGAATCAGTTGGGCTCTTTGGGACTTAAATGACAAAATCACAACACAATCTGGCTTAGGCAAGAAGGAGTATTTACTAGTTCCCATAAGTGGAAAACCCAGAGGCACTGCCTTCAGGCATGGCTGGATCCAGGAGCTCTAATGACATTGATAGGACTCAGTATCTCAGCCTCTGGGCTCTACATTCCCTTCTATTGGCTTTATTTCTAGATAGTCTCTCTGCTTTTGATGGTGGAAAATTCTAAGAAATGAAGACCAGGTGCTTTCAAATAATTTATAGTCTTCATTTAGAACATAAAATTTCTAAATTGGGCACTATGCAGAGCCTGGGGAAACAGAGAGCGGCAAGACAACTTCTTTGGACTTCCTTGGCCTTTGTGTGCAACAAGCATGAACTTAAATTTATACCAAGGCCAGGAAAGTAACATAAATAAGAAAAGTGTCTTGAATGAGGAATATTAGGGAGAGGTGGAGACTGTAGCATAATAGAGAGCACATCCTGCCTAAAGGGGGTGGCTGTGATTCAAGGCCAGCCACTCCTCTGTGCCAGCTGTAATTGCCATGTTACACAGGAATGTGGGCCAGTGTTAATCAGTTCCTCTAATTTTTCAAGAGAAGCCAGAAATCCAGATTTTCATGGAAATCTCTCTGATATTTAAATATTAACTAAAAAAAAAAAAAATCTGTGATGGCCACACAACAAAAGTCTGCAGATAACCAGCTCATGACCTCTGCTATTTAGCATAGGGGATTGCCCAGAGGACTTGAACACTGCTTACATACTAATGATTTCTTTTAAAAAGATGTATACAAATATCAGTTTAGCTGACTTGAGACTGTAAATCATCTCAGAGGGTCTCCTCATGAAAGGCTTGGAGTCAGAGAGGGGGCCCATAAGAGAAACTCTTTGCCAGTTTTATTTCTTATATACCTTGCCCCCACCCTCACCAATAGGACTGGATACTCCTGGAGTCAGAGGTGTCTTATTCATAAGTTTCTTATATACCTTCATATAAAAGGATTTATTTATTCATTCAATAAATATTTATTGAGCATTTACTCTGTGCCTGGCATTGTGCTGGGCACTATGGGAGCAGTGTGGCAGACACTGTTGGTTGCCTACCCAACTTTAATCTTCACTTCTTCCTTGTTAAATAAACTTCAATTTTGTAAGGGCAGTAATTGGCCTAGCCCTATGGGGTAAATCCTATTTCCTTTGACAGTGATTGGTATAGGAGTGGCCATGTGACCCATGATATGGAACTTGGCAGAGATTTTTTTTGGGGGGGCGGGCGGATAAAAGCATAAAAGGGGAATTATTTTTGGCCACCTTGGCCATCTCCTTCTTTCTGCCTTTGAATATGGTTTTATGGAGACTTATGCCTGGAGTGGTGGCAACCATTTTGTGAATATGAGGCAACAAGTTTGGGACAAAAAGCCAATATATTGAAGAAGACAGAAAAAAAATGGAAGAAGCCTGGGTCCTTAATAACATAGTTGAGCTGCTTAATCAACTCTCCTACCACCCTCTTCCTAAATTTTTATGTGAGATAACTAAATATCCTTATTCTTTAAGCTCCTGTTAGTAAAGTATTCTGTTACTTGAGATGAGCAAGACAGACCACCTCCTGCGCTTCAGTAACCTAGAATCTATCAGATGAGAGCTAGCAATGAGTAAATGCTTTCTATAAATTCCTTATAATAATTTCCATCCTCCTTTTACACACAGAAGAAAAAAATTGAGGCTCAGAGAGGTTAAACCACTTGCCCAAGGTCATTTTGCAAAAAATGGCACCAATCATTCTTACTCCAGAACTCACTCTTTGGAGCCACTAGCAACACTTACTTCCTTCTTAAGTTTGCACTGAATCCTTTGCACTGAGTAAATGTATGAACAAGTAGTAGCAACAGGGCTTTTGCATAAAAGTTACAGAATTGTTTGCACTATCAGCACTTCTAACATCCAATTGTACACAGATGTTCTTTATCTGAATCTGGAGCCAGAGCCAGAACTTTGCAGGAATTGGGCCACCTGGAGTGACAAATCTGAATGACAAGGAATATCTAGCACTAGCCTTGGACTTGGGGAGGACTCTCCCCTGTCAGAGCCCTGCAGCTATGAAATTGCCCAGCTATTCCCACCACTATCATCCCAGTCCAAACCCCATTATCTCTGGCCTGGACAATTGCAGAAGTCTCTTGATGGGTCTGCCTGCTGCTACCTTTTGTCCCCCAAATTCCATAATGCACACAGCAGCTGGAAGAATCATATACCAGAAACATATACCAGCACATGGAACTTCTCTGCTTAAAACTCTTATCATGGCTTCCCATCACAATTAAGAAAAAAACTCAAAAACATTCCTTAACCTTGAGAATAAAATCCCCAAAGGGCTCTGCCTGGCCTGGTTCCATCCACTTCTCTAACTTCCTTTCCCAAGCTCATTTCTGCCTTAGGGCTTTTGCCTGTTCTGTTTCCCCTGCCTGTACCTGCATCCTCAGGACTTCACATGGTTGTCTTCTCCCTGCCCTCAGGTTCTTGCCTTAGATATATCACCTCCTCCAGGAAGCCTTTCCTGCCTGACCACCCTATCTAAAGTTGCTGATACCTCTCCCAGTCATGCTCTATCACTTCCTCTCGCTTACTTTTCTTCATGGCATTTAACACAATTCAAATGAGCTGGTTTGTTTTTTTACTTGTTTATTAACTGTATCCCCCACCAGAATATAAGTCCATAAGTGTAGAGACGGCCTATTTTATTCTCACTGTATTTCCAGTGTTCAGAGTAGTACCTGGCACATAATAGGTGCTCACTAATTACTGGTTGAGGGAATAGCATTTCCAGACTGGGAGATACCTTTGCCTTCTATTAAATTAATCTAAGGTTTCTCAACCTTGGCACCATTG
The DNA here is from genome assembly GCF_965194805.1 of Balaenoptera borealis. Taxonomy (NCBI): domain Eukaryota; kingdom Metazoa; phylum Chordata; class Mammalia; order Artiodactyla; family Balaenopteridae; genus Balaenoptera; species Balaenoptera borealis. The sequence continues at coordinate 12,141,449 of NC_138872.1, forward strand.
ACATTCAGGGCTGGAGAATTCTTTATTGCGGGGCTCCAACCTGTGCATTGGAGGATGTTTAGTAGCATCCCCGGCCTCTACCTACAAGATGATGGCATCTTGGGCACGGATCATGATGATGGAGGTGATGAGAAATGAACAGATTAAAATATATAATAATATTATGTGCAACTCCATGGAAATGAATTCCTTAATTTTAGAAATGAAGGAAAGGGCCAGATGGGGAAGGATCTTACCTTAGGGCACTGTGGCTTGCTCAGTTTTTCTCCTCCAGAACAGGGGCTCACCGCTGTGTCCACAGCACCTATTTACTTATCATGCAGTAAATATGTATTTGAAAGCATAAATGAGTAAACATGGGGCCCAACTATGGCATCCTTAGGGAGGCCTTGCTCACTTCTCTAGGTAAATCCTTCAGTTTTTTATTCATTTCTGGAGATTATTTGATCGATTCTGTCTCCCCCACTGGACAGGGAGCTCCAGGGGGGGCCGTATTCTTTGTTGACCCTGGCACAGGGTCTGGCATACAGGAAGCTCTCAATAACCAGCTGTCCAAAGTAACATAAATGAATGATTGACTCACCAGGCTTTATAAGCTAGCTCACCCTTCACTCTCTCTTCCCGTCACCTTGCTTTATTTTTCTTCTTAACCGTTATCACCAACTGCCACACTGGATATTTATTTGTTGATGTATTCATTGCTCACCTTCCCCCACTAGAATCTAGAATTCCATTCTAGAATTAGATTTTAGAATCTAGAATGGAAGCTCATGAAAGTAAGGGCTATTTAAAATTGCAATCTTTTCCCCCTACCCCTGCCTCTATCCCTCTCCCCTGCTTCATTATCCCCACTGCGCTTATCACCGTCTGACATATTCTTTGACTTTCTTGGTTTTGGTCTGTTTCCAACCAGCTCCACAAGGGCTGGACGTTTGCGTTTGGTTCATAGCTGTATCTCGGACGCTTATCTTTGTGCCTTTCACACAGTAGGCGCTCAAGCCACTTTATTGACCGGATGAAGGAAGCCGGGACTGAGAGGCAGGCAGTGGAGGTAGCCCAGGTGGGAAGGGCCAAACCGCTAGGCGCCCCTCCTTCGCCCAAAACCCCAGCCCGCCCCCAGCCTCACCAACGGGCTGGCCCGGGCAGGCAGGAGTTAAGCGGCGCGCACGCTTCCGACCCGCAGGTGGCGCCGTCCCGCCTCGGTGCCCGACTCTGGGCTCTCAGAAGTGCGGGACAGAATCGCAGCGAGCGCGGAGCCGAAGCTCAGCCCCGACTTGTTGATCTCGCCCAAGCAGCCACCACCGCTGCCGCGGGAGCAGGAGAAGGAGGAGGAGGAGGTGGAGCAGGAGGCGCCGCCCGATCCCGGTCTTGCCACCCGCGCCCCCAGCGCCCCCAGCGCCCGTCCGCGCCCCCAGCCTTGGAGAGCGCGCTTCGGCCCCGCAGCGCCTGCTGCTCCGGCGCGTCGCCTGCCCGTCCGGCGTAGGCCGGGCCCAGCCCGGCCCCGGGTCCGCCGCTGCCCGCGGGCTGGGGCGCCCGGGCGACCGCGGCGATGCGCGGTCCCTGGCCCCGGGAGGCGGCCACCCTGGGGGTGAGTGTTGGGGCGCGCGGTGGGGGCGCAGGGGGACACAGGAGGGGGGCTCGCCTGCCGCGGTTCGGCCTGTTGGTCTACCCAGGCTCCGCGGTTTCAGGCTGGGGGGTGGGGTGGGTGAAGGGCCTGGGCCCGGGGAGGTGCACGATCCGCATTCTGGGGTGAGGGGTTAGGGCGTGAGCTTCACATGCCTGGGGGCTCAGAGGAGCCCCTGAAATCACCAGTGCGCGGAGGGAGGAGGGCTCGTTTTGAAAAGGCCAGAAAATTCAGCTCATTTCCCCGCCTCCCACCTCCCCCACCCCTTCCCTTCCAAGCCCCGGGAAAGGCGCAGAACCCGGAGTTATAAAAAGCCACCGCAGGAGAGGAGCGAGGAGAAGGAGGAGGAGGAGGAGGAGGAGGAGAAGGAGGAGGAGGAAGAGGAGGAAGACAAGGAGAAGGGGGCGGGGAAGGAGCGAGGGGGTGACGGCCCAGGTGGATCCCCAGGACTCTGTTCCCCCCTCCTGCCGTGGGGCAGGGGGCGCAGAGGGAGGGGCGGGACCCCGCGCAGAGCTTGGCTTTGCGTCTTCACGGTTCACCTCGTTGCCGGAGAGACCTCAAGAGATGCTCCCGTGGCTTGGGGAGAGGGGTCGCTTCAGGACAGTGGGGCTTCATGACCACCCCGTCTGTTGTGACCGACAGGTGGGCACCTGAAACCCTCCGGAATTCCTCCAAATCTTTAAAGGTTTAGAAAAAGCAATCCCGCTGCCACCCCCAAGCCCTCAAATCCTAATTATCTCGGAGCGGGGGAAGGAAAAGATGAGAAGTTAAAAAAAAAAAAAAAAGTTTTCTCATGCAGCTCCCCTCTTCTCCCCATTGCGGGGCCAGGTCGGGGACTGGACGGGGAGACCGAGGGAGAAGCGAGTTTCAGCACTCGAAGGGGCGGACAGCGCCCCAGGCGGCCGGGTCGGGTCCCGGCAGCAGAAGCCCGGGGTAGGGCCTCCTGGGCCCCCGGGGCGCCTCTTGGGGACCCTCTCCCCGCCCCGAAGGGCGGCCCCTCCCTCCGGCCACGGGGTGGGGCGGGCTTCAGCACCGGCTCGAGGGACAGCGCCCAGCCTTTCTGTGGGCCTGAGCGGCTTAAGCGCCGGGAAGGTCAAGGCCGGCTAGGGCCCGGGTGGAGAGGTGGGGAGGGGCTGCGCACAGCTCCCTGTTTGCTGACCTGCGTCTGCTTTCTGCCTCGCAGCCGTCGGGATGGAGGTGAGAAGACGGCCGTGACACGCGCCCGCGCGGCCCCCTGCGCCCCCAGCAGCCCACAGCGCTCCCTGCCCCCCTCCCCCGCGGCGGCTGGCCTTGCCCTCCAGTGACAGCGGCCTGGGGGGGCAGGGGGGGCGGGGGCGGCCGGACCAGCGATGCCGGCGGGCATGACGAAGCATGGCTCCCGCTCCACCAGCTCGCTGCCACCCGAGCCCATGGAGATCGTGCGCAGCAAGGCGTGCTCGAGGCGCGTCCGCCTCAACGTCGGTGGGCTGGCGCACGAGGTGCTCTGGCGCACCCTGGACCGCCTGCCCCGCACGCGGCTGGGCAAGCTGCGCGACTGCAACACGCACGACTCGCTGCTGGAGGTGTGCGATGACTACAGCCTCGACGACAATGAGTACTTCTTCGACCGCCACCCGGGCGCCTTCACCTCCATCCTCAACTTCTACCGCACCGGACGGCTGCACATGATGGAGGAGATGTGCGCGCTCAGCTTCAGCCAAGAGCTCGACTACTGGGGCATCGACGAAATCTACCTGGAGTCCTGCTGCCAGGCCCGCTACCACCAGAAGAAGGAACAGATGAATGAGGAGCTCAAGCGTGAGGCAGAAACCCTACGGGAGCGGGAAGGTGAGGAGTTCGATAACACGTGCTGCGCAGAGAAGAGAAAAAAGCTCTGGGACTTACTGGAGAAGCCCAATTCCTCTGTGGCCGCCAAGGTGAGTGTGAAATCTAGGGGCTGCTGGGCTGGGGCATTCTGCCTGTGTCCCCAAATCGAGGACCACGGCTGGGGGACTCTGGCTTAGTTCCCAAATGTGAAGACCAGAAAAGAGGAGGGGCTATGGCTGAGATCTCAGAGGTGAGGACCAACAACCCCTTCAGACTGTTCCTATGTGGCACTGGCCACCTCATCCTTTTATCATTCAATAATTTATACCCCAACTTTGTTGGAGAAAAGGATTTACAGAGACTTATGAAAACCCACAGCAAGAGAATGGACACTGCAAATAAAAAGGGCACGGAGAGGCAATAAAGCTTTGGGATGGAGTAGAGTTGAGTTTGGTCTATTCTACATAATGGTCCCTTGTGGATGCCCAGACCTGGGCTGGAGGGGGGTCACCCTGCAATTTTAATACTTATCCCTATATTTATAACCTCATTTTGCCCCAAGAAGGGAATGAAGGCAGCTTATAGACATACGTGGAGGACGTTGAGATACTGTCAGGCGGTTTTAACATAAGTGAGAAAAACGAGGCAAAGGGACTCTGAGGGGTGGGTGTGTGCGTGCATGACGCATGCAGCTGGCTGTGGATGCTTGTGGGCGAGGGGTCACCCCTGGTTTGGTCTTTCTTAATTTGGTGAGTTGATTCCAAGAATGGTTTGATGCAGCTTCTAAAGATGCTTTGGCGGTCGGAAGACGATGTAAATTTTGAAATAGGACAGAAAAAAAATGAGGCAATGTGAAAAATAAAGCAGGAGAAAGAGGCAGGAATGAGTTCAATCACACTGGGTAGGCCAGGGAGTCCTGTGTGCTCTCAGATAAAAAAGCAGAGGCTGTAAGGGACTAAGAAAGGATTGGGGTGGGAGTCAGGCCAGGACAGGAGGTCATTTGTTGATGAGCAACTTCTCTGTGTCAGGTTGGGACTCGGGGATGCCTCAGAGAGGTGGGGGCCTGTCTTCACGTGGCCAGTGTGCTGGGATTTGGGAGTAAATGACAGCACAGTGTGTGCAGTGCTATAAAAGAGGCCATGTGGGACCCAGGGGGAGCCCAGAAAAGAGAGGTGTTGATGTCAAAATCCAGGAAAACCGAGTTGGGAAAGATGTGTTGAACATAACTCGTTCTCTGAGAGCAGGGCCAAAAAAGGGGGGCAGGTAAATGTATTCATGGCGAAAGGAGAAAGAGAAGAGGAAGTCTACGTACCAGCCATGATGTATTAGCTAGGGCTGCCTCCTGTCCAGCCTGGCATCTCATTGTGGGTGCTCCCTGGCTCGATTGCCCCCCACTAAAGGCCCACCTACAGGGCTGGGTCTGGAGCGGGTTTTGTGGGGTCCTTTCTCCAGATCTGTCTGCCCAAGGAGAGGCCTTTGAGAGTGAATGTAGGACTGAGTGGCTGGTTGGAGGGTGGAGAGAGGCCCAAAGGTTTTCTCTCTTCCATGTCGACTCTAAAGAGGACAGAGAGATTCCTAGGCCTGTTTCCTCTTCTGTGGGCTGCCTCTGGCCATAATCCTGCCCCAGGTTTCATGTCCAAAAAACCTCTCTCTTAAGGCATAGTCACTCACCCTTAACCGGCTTAGGATCAACAGACTTATTTTGCTATTTCCAGGCCTGACACGGGTTCTTCCCCTCCACACCTGGTTTAGACCCAGATATGACTCTCCCTCCTTCCTGCCCTGTCCCTAAGACAAGAGAGTGAGGGGCAGAGGAGGGGAGGGTCACTTCCCCAGAAGAAGCAGGCAAAAGGCTGTGTTTGGGTTGGTGCCTGACATCTAGGCAAGTAGCTCAGGCTTGCAAAAGGCGCTGTTTGGGAATCAACAGCTTCATCTCTCCCTCGGGTTAATCCACTCACAGGGACGAGTTTCATGACCTCTCTGTGATCCTAGGCTGGGGCCGCTGGCTAGTCCTAGCAGATGGACGACGGCCTAGGATATTCTGCAGCCAAGGCTGAAATGGTGAGGCAGGCAGGCTTATTGGCCCTCAGTATAGAAATCCTGCCATTGATCACATATCTACTGTGTATGAAGTATAACAACACGTTTAGCCTTATACCAATTCTCTACTATTATCCCACCTTTCACAAAGAGGGAAGATCAGAGAGGTTAAGTAACTCACCTAAGGTCGTGCGACAGGCCAACAGGAGTAGCCAGAAATTCAAACTCCAGTGTGATTTTGAAGGCACGGTTCTCTCCATAGTGATTAAGTACCATAGTCTCCTCCGCAGTCTCCCTGCTTCCACCTTTGCCCCCTGTAATCCATTCCCCATTCAGCAGCCGGAATGAGCTTTTCTAAATGTTATTGGATCGCATTATTCATCTGCTCGAAATGCTCCAGAGAGGTTTCCCATCGCACTCAGAATAAAGTCCAAACGCTTCACCACGAATCCAGCTTCACGACCTCTCTGAGCTCATCTCTTCTCTCCTCTGTTCACTCAGTTTCAGCCCCACTGGCCTCCTTGCTGTTCCCTAAACAGGTCAGGCTTTATCCTAACTCAGGACCTTTGGACTTGCTGTTCCTGCTGCCTAGAATTCTCTTCCCCATATTGTCCCATGGCTGGCCGCTCCTCCTCATTCCCCATAGGAGCTGGTCCCTGCTCAAGTGTCCCCTCCTCTGAGAGACCTTTCCTGACCCCTGATTAAAACAGCCTCCCTCCCCTTACACTCTGTCACATATTGCAGTGTCTTTGCTGCATAGGGTTTAAGCACCATCTGAAATTATACTTGCTTCCTTGTGTTTCTCCGTTTCTCCCCCACAAGAGTATAAGCGTCGAGTTGTATTCACTGCCCTGTTTCCAGCACCCAGCATGGTGCCTGGCACAGGGGATCTCCAGATAACTACACGTGGAATGAATGAATGGCACAGGCAATCAGTCAGTCACTGTGTCTCAGGATCTGGGAATCTGTCATTCCTTCCTCCCAGCCCACCTGCAGCCCAGTTCTCTGTGCCTCTGGCCTCCTTCAATCATTTGTTCTTTGCCCTCCCCACCCCCATCCAGCCCCCCAACTTGGATGCTTTGCTTGTCAGAACAGCAAGGCCTGTAGAAATTTCTCAGAGGTCACAGAATAAGAAGTCAAGTGGAGGATCATTGCCGGGTGATTGTGAGATACAGAAATGGCCATACCTCATATATTTAAGAGCAAGGACAGACCTGGGTTCCAAGCCCATGTTCACCCCCTCCCCAGTTTCTGGCCTTAAGCAAGTTCTTCACCTCTCCAAGCTTTAGCCTCCTAAAGTATAGATAAAAGGCCCACCTTGCAGGGTCATCATAAAATCATGTTTGTCAAAATTTAGCACAGTGCCTAACCCACAGTACGTAGGGCTTATTGTTATAAATAATCGGGAGCAGAGTCCTTTCTCTATGGCTGGGTGGGCTGAGTTGCAGCAAGCCCTTTCCTTCTGATAGCAGTACTGGAAGGCTAAGCTGCCACTGTTAATAATTGATGGATGTTCTGGCAACACAGAGACAAACCAAAGCACAGGCCCTCGCCTTCCCCATCAGGGGAGTGAAAATCAAAATCCATTAGGCAAAAGGCAGTGTGGTTGATTCTTGTTTGGAAGCTGGGGTCAGCTTCATCAGAGTGACATGACCGCAGTGCTGGGCCACCACTGAGTTTCTGCTTTCTGGGGAAACTACAGGCTTTTCTCAGTAGGAGAGACAGGGAACTAATTTGCCAGGCCAGGAGTGTCTGTGGTCCCTGGAAAAGTCTCAGGGTTAAAGCCTGAGATAATTTCCTAATTTCCAGAGTAGCTGCTGTTTATTGTGCCAGGCACTGATTAGTGATACTTTATATGCACTATCTCATTGAAATCCCTTCAACAATTCAATCAAGGTAATCTGCCAGTTTGGGCTACAAGTCACAGATAGAAACCTGGAAGTGGCTTCTGTAAGGAGGAAGGTGCATCTTCTCACTTAACGGGAAGTTCCAAGTAGCTGCTTTTGTGTTAATGGTTCCATGATGCCATTAGGATTCTAGATTCTTTTTGTCCTTCTGCTCCTCCAACTCCTGCAGGTGGCTTGGTCCTCAGGCTGGATGCCTCATCTCACAAAATGGCTACCTAGTTCCAGCCTTCAAATGTAGGCACATGATGTCTGACCAGTGAAGAAGAGCGTGTCCTCTTATGTGCCACTTTTTTTTTTTCTGCAAGGCAAACCTTTCCCAGCAGCCCCCTGGCAGACCTCTTTTTAAATCCCATTGGCCGGCATCAGGTCATATGCTCATGCTCTATCTGCAGGGAAGCCTGGAAAAGCGTCTGGCATTTTCAGATGAGGGAGGGAATGGATTTGATGAGTGGTATTAATATTCTTTTATAAAGAGGAAATGGAAACTCTGAGAGGGGCAGTCACTTGCCAGAGCTCACACAGCTAAGTTCTCAGTCAGTATTTGCTGAAGGAATGAAAATGGCAGAGCAAGGGTTTGAACCCAGGTTGGTCTGGTTCCCAAACCTGTGCTTCTTCAATCTGGAATCTTGGGCAGCTCATTCAAGCTCTCTGAGCTTCAGTGAGATCATCTGCCAAATGGTGATGGTATAAGTGCCCACCTGTTGGGACTGTTTTAATGATTCAATGAGATTTCAGATGGTGAATGTAATTTGCAAATAGAAAGTACTTTATACATATGAATTATTATTATTATATTCCATTGTGAGAGTATTCTTTATTTAGAGACTTTGGTCAGTACTTTGCCCACCACAGAATTTGATTAAAAATCAGCTCTGGGGACTTCCCTGGTGGTCCAAGTGGATAAGACTCTCTGCTCCCAATGCAGGGGGCCTGGTTTCAATCCCTGGTTGGGCAACTAGATCTTGCATGCATGCCTCAACTAAGAGTTCTCATGCCACAACTAATACCCGGTGCAGGCAAAATAAATAAATAAATATTTTTTTAAAAAGCCTCCCCTCCCCGCCCAAAGAAAAAGATTCAGCTCTGGGGTCCAACAGATGTGGTTCATTTCTACATTGCTTACCAGGAATATGACCTTGGGTAAGTTCCTTTCCTCCTCTGAGTGTTAGTTTCCTCCTCTAGAAAATGGGAATTATAATGGAGCCTGCCTCTTAGGGCCATTAGGAGATAATCTGCATAAAGAGCTTAACCCAGTGCCTGGCATGTAATAAATGTTCTATATGTGACAACAGTGATGATTAGTATTATCACTGAATTCCTCTCTTCTAGCTACTCCCCTGGTTGGCAACATCCCCTATTACAGTGTTGATTGTAGGATCACCACCTGCCCCCTTGGGATTTCATGCCTTTAGTGTGATGATGCTTCTACTTCCTTGACTTGATCCAGGGGAGATTCATGTTTTATCATCAAGAAAAATGAGGGAAACCAACTCAGAATCCATGGGGCCCCTCCAGTGCTATGAATCGTCTGGCTGAGGCTCTTGCTGGCCCGGGTCAGTCATCCTGGATGTTTGTATTGGGTTGGCCAAAAGTTCGCTCAGGTTTTTGTTACGGAAGCCCTGAACTAACTTTTTGGCCAACCCAATATGCCAGAGATTCAGAATCCCGGCTGTGGGGTCACACAGACCTGGGTTTGATTCCCAGCCCTGACATTTCCTAGCTCTGGACTTTGGACAAATCATTTCATTTCTCGTAGCTTCCATTTCCTAATCTGTAAATGAGGATGATAATAAAAGCTACCTCCCAGGGTTGCCTGGAGGATTAAGTATGATCGTGCGTGGAAAGCACTGAAGCCACGCTTCATAAATCCAGTACCCTGATCTGATAAGGGGAAACACGGAGGATGCTTCAAGGACTTGCCTGGGTCACACAACAAGTTGGGGAAAGATCAGGGGCCATTTTCAGGCCTTTCTGCCCCTCCCTCCCTCCCCCCCGCCCCCGTTACCCTCACTGAGGTTCAGGGGTATTTCCATTCCTCCAGGATGCTTGACCAGGATCATACCTGGGCAGCTGGTCTCCCAGGGGTTTTGAAAGGCTACAAAAAGCTAGAGATTGTGAAAAAGTTTAGGAAGGACAAGTGCTGGCCAAATGAGCAGTTTGGCCAAAGCTTAATTAACTGAAAGAGAACAAGCACGCATTAAGCACCAACTCCATACCCAGCACTATGTGTACTTCCTATACTTGATAGTGTCGTGGATGGGAGCCCTGATTTTAGGGTTGCCCAAGTTCAACCTGTTGTGGATGGGACCAAGTTCAAAATTTGACTCCCCTGTTACTCACCATGTGATAAGTGACAAACTACTGCACCTCCTTGTGCCCCGGTTCCTTCAATCATAAAATGGGGGCAATAGCAGGGGCTGCCTCATTGAATCGCCACCAGAATTAAATGAACTAATGCATGCAAAGCATTTCAAATAGGGTTTGACACGTAGAAAGCCCTCAGTAACTGTTAGGGGTTTTGTTTTGTTTTGTTTTTAATTGTCGTTTCATTTAACCCTCTGGACTCTCCTGCCAGTTAAATAAGATCCTTTTCAAAAATTCATTATTCTTATAAAAAGATACATGTTCATTATAAGGTGAGGTTACATAACTTTGCTCAACATCACATAGGCAATTGGAGCAGAACGGGGACCCAATCCTGATGGGGAAGATATGGTCAGTGTCCCACCCATATCCTTTTAGCTCTTACCTTTTCAGTGCCACTAGCCCAACTCCCAGCTGCCAGCACCTGCAGTTCTTTGCCTAGAAACTTCCTCTGGCCTGTGAAGTCCAGTAAAGAGAGGGAGTTAAGGCCCTACCTGGAGGGAGCAGCCCTCAACTGATGACTGATGGGGAAGGTGTATAATACTTCAGCTCCCTCCGCCTGGATGGGGATATAACTCAGAGGTTCATGGTCCACACTGGCCCCAGAGTTCCTCAGCAGAATTCAGCCCCAGGTGCCCACAGTGGTTCCTTGCTTGATAGTACACTCTGTTTGGCCTCTTTGCCTTCCCTGTCTCACGTCTCCTCTCCCCTACCAGTGTTTTCTAGGATCACTTCCTACATAAGCCACTTTACTCAGATCTTTATCTTAGGATCTGCTTCTAAGGAGGCAACAAAAGACCTGTGGGAAACCTCAAACTCCTATCGGGGATCATCTTGCAAGAAAAAATTCCAGGGCTGGTTGGGCTCAGTCAGCCTCATTTCCAGCTTTTGGAGAAAATAAAAACAATAGCAGCCGCAGCTACCACTGTGCCTGACGCAGTGCAAGGAGCATTAAATGCACTGTGGTATCTGATTCCCACAGTCACCTCACGAGGGAGGGATAATTATCCTCATCTTACAGCTGTGGAAACTGAGGCCCCGAGAGGTGAAGTGGCTGGCTCAGGGTCACACAGCGAATGGGAGGACTGCGAGCCCATGATCTGGCCTCTGTGCCATGTGAATGACCTTCAGGAAGTGAGAGAAGAGCTCCAGGATGCCTCTTCACCTTAGGGAACTGAAGTGCTGCGGAGGTGAGAGACCTTCAGCGTCTCCCTCCTAACTTGGGAGTGTTCCTGGCTCCTGCTCCATTATGATCTTGACCCCAAAGACTACGGGATGGGACTATTGGAGACACAGGGTTAGCATTAAGCATTATTTTAATAGATAATTTAAATATTAAGATAAGGCCTTACCTTCTCCCTGACGTGGGATATTCTTGATTTTGGTGTCTCTGGTAGAGGTGGGCTCGACCGGATGGGGACAGGGACAGAGGCACACCCCTGCCCCCAAATTGGAGGCAGGTGGGGCGGGAGCCGGAATTCACATGTTCGTATCCAGAGCACCAATTCTCCTTTAAAATTTTCCTGATGACATAAATAGCAAATAAGACGTAATGTTACCACGTGAGACATATTCCTGCGGGTACGGGTATGGCCTGGGTTCCAATTCCACCACCGCTGCTTCCTGGCGGTATAAGCCCACAAGTCACCTCACCCGTGCTTGGAATGGGAATAATAAATAGGGCACACTTCACAGAGCAGGGTGACCACCACTGTCTGAACATTTGGGTCACCTGAGCTTTGACAAACACCCATACCTGGACCCCACAATTGAAACAATCTCTGGGTGATTTCTTTTTTATTTGTGGTAAAATACACATAACATGAAATTTACCATCGTAACCATTTTTAAGTGGATAGTTCAGGAGTGTTAAGTATATTCACATTGTTGTGCAGCCAATCTCCGGAACTTTTTATTTTGCAAAACTGAAACTCTGTACCTGTGAAGCAATAACTCCATTCCCACCCCTCAGCCCGTGGCATCCACTCTTCTACTTTCTGTCTTTATGAGTTTGACTACTCTCGGTCCAGTATTTGTCTTTTCATGACTGGCTTATTTCACTTAGTGTAATGTCCTCAAGGGTCCCCCATGTTGTTGCATGTGTCAGAATTTCCTTCCTTTTTAAGGCTGAATAATAATACATTTTGTGTATATACCACATTTTATTTATCCGTTCACCTATCAATGGACACTTGGGTTGCTTCCACCTTTCGGCTATTTTGTGAATAATGCTGCTAGGAACGTGGCTGTACAAATATCTCTTCGAGACCCTGCTTTCAGTTCTTTTGGGTGTATATCCGGCAGTGGAATTGCTGGATTATGTGGTAATTCTATTTTTAATTTTTTGAGGAATCTCCATACTGTCTTTCATGGCAGCTACACCATTTTACATTCCTACCAACAGTGCACAAGGGTTCCAGTTTCTCCACATCCTCACCAACACTTGTTATTTCCTGCGTTTTTTTGGTTTTGTTTTGTTTATCGTAGCCATCTTAACGGATATGAGGTGGTATCTCATTGTGATTTTGACTTGCATTTCCCTAATGATTAGTGATGTTGAATACCTTTTCATATGCTTGTTGGCCATGTGCATATCTTCTTTGGAGAAATATCTATTTAAGTAAGTTGCCCATCTTCTAATCGGGTTGTTTGTTTGTTTTTGTTTTTTGTTTTTTAATTTTATTTATTTATTTATTTATGGCTGTGTTGGGTCTTCGTTTCTGTGCGAGGGCTTTCTCTAGTTGCGGCAAGCGGGGGCCACTCTTCATCGCGGTGCGCGGGCCTCTCACTATAGTGGCCTCTCTTGTTGCCGAGCACAGGCTCCAGACGCGCAGGCTCAGCAATTGTGGCTCATGGGCCTAGTCGCTCCGCGGCATGTGGGATCTTCCCAGACCAGGGCTGGAACCCGTGTCCCCTGCATTGGCAGGCAGATTCTCAACCACTGCGCCACCAGGGAAGCCCGGGTTGTTTGTTTTTTATTCTTGAGTTGTAGCAGTTTCTTTATATATTCTGGATATCAACCCCTTATCAGATATGTGATCTACAGATATGTTTTCCCATCTGGTAGGTTGCCTTTGTACTCTGTTGACTGTGTCCTTTGAGGCACAGAAGTTTTAATTTTTGATGAAGTCCAACTTGTCTATGTTTTCTTTTGTTGCCTGTGCTTTTGGTGTCAGATCCAAGAAGTCATTGCCAAATCCAATGTCATGAAGTGTTTTCCCCATGATTTCTTCTAAGAGTTTTATACTTTCAGGCCTTGCATTTAGGCCTTTGAACTTTGTTTACAAACTTTGGGACTCTCATTATTATCACTAACACATTTCTAGAAGTCTGACTCTCATCTGCTTCTGCCATGCTCTGGGTGCAGGACATCTCTGGCCTTTCAACCTCAGCGCTGCTGACATTTGGGGAGGGATAATTCTCTGTTGGTGGGGGCTGTCCTGTGCATTATAAGATGTTTAGCAGCATCCCTGGCCTCCACCCCCAGGTGTTGCATGAAGAGTGGGCATTAGAGAAATAAAAGATGAGCAGCTGCCAGGAGGATGTTGCAGCATTGCAGTCAAGAGAAGATGGCGGGGGACTCGCTGGTGGTCCAGTGGTTAGGACTCGGCACTCTCACTGCCGGGTCCCGGGTTTGATCCCTGGTTGGGGAACTAAGATCCCCCAAGCCGCACGGCACAGCCAAAAAAAAAAAGAGAGAGAGAGAGAAAAGATGGCAGCTTGGAAGAGGGAAGTAAGTCAGTGAAAGGTGGCTGGATTGGGGATACATGTGGGATGTAGGGGCGGTTCCTGGGCAACCACAAAACCTCAGCCTCCACCAGCAGCCACAGATGCCCAGTCCATGTGATGGGTCTTAGGCCCTGGCCATTTTCTAGCTGTGAGTCCTTGAGCCAAGTGGCTCAGTTTCCCCATCTGGAAAATGGGCCCAATCACAGCCCTTACCTTACAAAGAGGTTGTGAGGATTAGATGATATAATATAGTAAATAACAATAAACAGATAACACCCACAAGTTCAATAGCAGCTGTTATTATTAGGATTGGTTGTATTCATTTATTCAACAAGATTTATTGAGCACCTACTGTGTGTCGAGCACTGTCCTAGGTGTTGGGAACACAGCACAGAGAACAAAACAAAGATTCCAGCCCTCATGGCACTGAGATTCCAGTGAATAGAGAGATTAAGACCATTCAAAAAAGAAACAAATACAGATACTTCCTGGAGCTGAGAAACTGTGAAAAACAAATCATGAGACAGTCAGAGGAAGATGAATGCTAACTGGATATTTGATGTTATGGCGGAATGAATGCTATTTTTTAGGTGTAATAATTGCTATTGTGATTATGTTTGGAAATATTTATATTTTAGAGATACATACTGAAGTATTCATGGATGAAATGACAAGATGAAATAAATACGCAATATTTTGGTTGTAGCAGGAGACACGGAGAAAGGTTAGCAGGGAAGGGGGTGGGAGTGTTCGGGTACGGGGTGTTTAACCAGGATGGTGAGAAAAGGCCTCACCAAGAAGGTGCCAATTAAGCAGAAACCTGCAGGAAGGGAGAGAGGGAGGCATGTGGACTTTGGCGGGGGAGAGTGTTTCTGGTGGAGAAAACAGCACGTGCTAAGGCCCTGGGGCAAGAACATGTCTGAGGCAGTCAAGAAACAGCCAGGTGGCCAGTGTGGCCAGAGCAGAGTGAAAGCAGGGGAGCTGGGGAGGTAAGATCAGAGGGATGACTTTGTTGCTGTTGGACTTTGGTCTTCCCTCAGAGTCTGAGCCTCTGCACTGGCCTCCCTGCCTCCAGCTGTCCCCTTCCAGTCCCTTCTCTGCAGGGAACCCAAGCCATCTTTCTCAAGTGTAATCTGCTCATGCTAGTCATCCCCTTCCAAAAACCCTTCCATGGTTCTCACTGCCCCCAGAATAAAGTCCAAACTCCTCAGCCTGACCTTCAAGACCTCAGCCAACCTCTCCACCTTCGTCTCTCCCGTCCTCTGTCCATGGTACACCCACCTTCTTGCATTCCCCAAATACACCATCCTTCCTGGGTCCTGCTCCACACTTCTGCCCAAGCTGATTCCTCCGCTTTGCACTCCCTTCTCCCTCTTGTCTGCCTGCAGCCTCTCTCTCCTCACCCTTCAAGGCCCAGCTTCTCCCTCCCTCCACCACCCACACCCCCATCAGGCAGCACTGCCTGCTCCCTCCTCTGTGCTCCAGAAACCTGATGTTCATAACTTCCTTGCACAAAACGCTCTGAAGACTAGCTTATGAGTTTGTCTGTGGATGCCAGGCCTGGCCCACAGAGAGACAGGAATGCTTAAGAGAGCAGGCTCTGCAGCCCGACTGCTTACATTCAAATCCTGGCTCGATGATGAGTCAAGCTGTGTGCCCTTGGCGGAGTGAATTTCTCTGGGCTTCAATTTCCTGATCCATAATCTGGGGAGCCTCATAACAACCAGAGTAACAATTCTATTTCTTTCTTTCTTTTTTTGGCCGCACTGCGCAGCTTGTGGGATCTTAGTTCCCCAACCAGGGATTGAACTCGGGCCCTCGGCAGCGAGAGCTCGGAGTCCTAACCACTGGACCTCCAGGGAATTCCTGTGACAATTCTATATGAAGCACTCAGCAATCCCTGGTACTCAGCATGTGTTCAGTACGAGTTAACCATTGCTGTTATTATTAATTTTTATTGCAGTTTCGTGTTAGTAAACAATTGTTGAGTGAATGAATGAGCAAACTTGCATGATCTTATGGTGATTGATCAGAGGGGTCTCCCATACAAGGCAAAGGTCTCCCAGGTGTACCCCCTCCAATCTCCTCCCACCTTCCTTATCTCTACCTGCCCACTACCATCCCCATACTTCCTGGGCCAGGAAGAAGTGACTTCTGGCCTTCCATTCACAGCAAGGAGGTGCAATTGAATTAGACACTTGAGGTGTTCCTTCACACCCTGTCTGCTCCATTTTTGCTCTGCAGCAGGGCTGATCTCCACCATAATTGCCCACCATGGCCTGGCAGACAGACACCGTCTTTGAGAGAATAATGTTATATTGGCCAATTCCACATCATCATTCACATCCGCCAGGTAATGCACCTGGAATCAAACAGCTTCTAAACATAGAGCATTATATTTCACTAATTGCTACCTAAGGCCCATCCCTGAGTCTTTCCAAGGCCTGTGTGATCCTTGGGGCCCCTTACCTTGGCCAGCATTGCTTCTCAGAGTCTTTGTAGACCCAACAGTTCGTACCGAAGAGGCAGTGCATGATTGCCCTGCCAGGGGCATGTGAGAACAGAAAGAAAGGTGGAGATAAGATAATGTTGGGGGACTTCCCCAGCGGTCCAGTGGTTAAGACTCTGTGCTCCCAATGCAGGGGGCATAGGTTCGATCCCTGGATGGGGAGCTAAGATCCTGCATGCCGCAAAGTGTGGCCGCCAAAAAAAAAAAAAAAAAAGATAATGTTGAACCAGCCTTCAACATGTCTAGAATTCCCACTGAATAGATCAATTTTCTTTTATCTCTTATGCTGTGGGTATGTTTACACATCCCTTATTGTTCCTTGAAATACTGACCGAAATTTGATTCAGTCATTCCCTCCTATTCCTGGGACAATCCTATTGGATTCAAAGTTAGTTTCCTTTCTAGGCTTCTCTGGTCCTTCTAACTTCATGTGGGTATATGTGCATGTTTTGAGGTCCTCCTTCAATGCCACCTGTTGTCTGTGTGACAAACATTTATTGCATGTTACTATATGCCAGGCATTGTGCAGGGTGCGTGAGAAGCACTTGTGTATCTATTGGTTTAGGATTCCTTTGGTTGTGGGTGACAAAAATACAGTTCAAATGGACTTAATCAAAAAAAAAAAAAAGTGTAATTGAGAAGTCCTGGGTTAGGTAGGGCTTCAGGCAGGGCTGGATCTGGGGCTTAAATATGTCATCAAGAATTGGTCTCCAATCCATCTAAGTCTCTTCTTATCCATGTTGGCTTCTCAGCAGGCTGTGCAAACATGGCTGGAAAGACAGCACCCAGCAAGTGTAGGCTTCCATCCTGGGGAAAAGCACGTCTCTTCCCCAATAATGCCAGCAAAATCCCAGGGCTGATTTTCACTGGTCCATCCCTAAGCCAATCACTTAGCCAGGTCTGGGTCACATGACAATGGCTGGTTCTGAGTTGGGACTGAGAATGGGAAACAGGGGGTTCTTCAAAGAAAAATTGAAATACTGTTAGCAAAAAAGGAGAGAATAAATGTAAGCTGGCAAAAATAATCCATAGCCATTATGGAGTTTATAGCCTGCTGGAGGGAGATAGGCATTAAACAAATAAAAAGTTAAATGAAAGAATAATCACAAAGTGTAATATGTATGCTGGGAAGGAAAGAAGGTGTTTAGATAGAGAATAACAAGCCAAGGTCAAAGAGGAGTGCAGGTGGCCCTTTCTGAGAACCTGAACTTGATTTCTCTCCTTCCTGAGCTGCAGAAGTGATCTTCTTCCACAAATTCTGTTTCTACCTCTCCTGCACCATTTAGCATGCTCCCTCGTGTATTCTATTTTCTTCTAAACTTGTATTATTGCCCCAACTAAAGCAGGATATTCTCAAAATCTAGGACTGTATCGTACTCAGTTCTGTGTTCTAAAGCAGGGTAGGCTGCCAGTTTTGTAAATAAAGCTTTATTGGAACATCAACACGTTCATTTACCTATTATCTATGGTTGCTTTTTGGTAACAACAGCATTTACAGGGAAAGTTTTCTGACCTGTGTTCTAAAGTCACCCCAGGGCCTGATGCAGGGGAGGGGCTGGCTTTGTCAGAGGGGGTTTGTTGGAGGACTGGAGGGAGGGAGGGAAGGCACAAGTTAGCCATGTGACCTTGAACAAATCACTTAACCTTTCTGGGCCTCTGGCTCTGTGTCTTGCAATGCCAGCTGCCCCTTCTCATCCTTCAGATCTTGGCTCATATGCCACCTCTTCAGAAAGGCCCTCCCTGACCTTGAACAACCAGTTTGGACTTGGTGGCATTTCCACTCTTTCAATGATAAAATGTCTCTCTGGTTTATTTTCAGATTAGGCCCACTTGGGGCACGTGTCCTTCCCCTCCTCTTCACCAGTGTTTTTCCTCCTCTCATATGCCATCTCCCTGGTAGGATGAGTGGAAAGACCTCTGGCTTGGAACTCTGGAGGCCTGGGTTCATAATCCTAACACCGCCACATGTGAGCTACGAGACCCGGGGCAAACAGACCCATCATCTCTCTGGGCCTCAGTTTCCCTACCTGGAAAATGGGCATGGTAACTTGCCAAGCAGGACTACTGGAAAGACAGGTGCACTCATCTGTGCCAGAGTGGCCAGCACTGCGCTGGCCAGGCACGGATGCTCCGTTCATGTTGTTGGTTTTCCTTCTCTCTTCCTTTTGTCAAGAGGGAGAGAGGAAAGAGAGGCTAGCCCAAACCTTGCCTTAATCAGGCCTCTTATGACACCTTTGCCTACTTGAACCCTTCATGTAATGGCTGTGCCAAGGAGTGACTGGAGAGCGGGAGGCTTAGACCCTCCCCCCAACCTTCTCCCCAGTCTCCCTCACACCCCGCATCCATTGATGTGGGCACGTGGATCCTTCTCCATCTTACATAAAGCCCCATGCAAATCCAACCCAAGGCAAGTCCCCTAGTTCCCCCCCCCCTTCCTTCAGGTTTCTACCCACCAGTACCCACCCCCTGCACAAAAATTTTAGACTCTTGCTGGCCTCACGACTGGGAGGATAAGCCAATCCAAAGAGGTGGTTTTCAACACTCAGTTAAGGAGGCAGGAGAGAGTGGTGGGGACTGCGGTGAACTGGAGCGTATGTGCCCATCCAAGGAGGCAGCTGCTATTCAGCTCAAGGCTGGATTCTGCATCCAGACCAGGTTCTGGGCCCAGCCAGAAATTTTAGCTTTCACTGAGATATCCCCATTTTTCAATGTTGCCAAATAATTTTTAAAAAATTAAAAACATTTGAGTGAGCCAAACAGAACACGTCTGGGGACCACATTCAGCCTTTGGGGCTCCACTTCTTGACCCCTGCAGCATAGAACCTTCGATGGCTAGAAATATCAGTGGGTGATCACGTCTTGCCTCTGAGACCCTCCCATCCTGAAGTGAGTGGGGAGGAAGGGTATAGAGCCTGGGTGTCAGAAGTAACAGGTCCCCTCTCCCCTCTCCTTACTGAAGCACAGCACAGGGTGGCAAGTGTCTGTTGAATGAATGACTGTCCCACACAGGTGGGGCTCCAAAACTCAAGGCAGCCCATCCCCGGTGAATGACAACACAGGTCAGGGAAATTCACAGGTAAGTCCTAAATTTATTAGCTAATAGGATCCTAGGTCCCCCTACCCAAACTCCGAAGAGAGCAGGAGGAAAAATCTGCTGAAGTGGTTGGGAAAAGCACTGAATATTGAGTCAGCAAACCAGACTGACTCTGAGCCTCAGGTTCCTCATCTGTAAAGTGGGAATAATAAATTCCCTGGGGGTGGTCCAGAGGATGCAATGAGATATAGCATGTGAAGTGCTCAGCAAAGTGCAACAAATAAATGTGAGCTAGTGTTATTCGTACGTTATTTTCATCCTCTTCATCATCATCCAAGCCTCTGGCTTATTTCTGGGGGCTGTGGGAGAGTTTATTGTGTAGAATTCAACTTTATATCCTTATGGAGTGATGTTAGCTCTACAAATTCAGGCTGGAAAGCTTGGGATTTCAGAAATTCTTGGTAGAGATTAGGGTGCCTGGGATTGGAATTCTAGTGTTCAGGGTTGCAATTCTGTCATTCAAGATCACTGCTGTGGTTGATGTTCATTCTTGGAGCATCGCCATTCGAGGTCACAACTCTGGGGTTCAAGGTCAGAAGGCTGCCATCCAAGGTCAGAATCCTCAGATTTGTAATTGGACCCAAGGAGTACACGGCCAGAGTGTTGATATTTGTGATTGAAAACTCCAGCAGACAAGGTTGGAATGCTGATGTCTCAGGTTGGAACTCATGATCGGAGTTGGAATTCTGAGGTTTCAAGGTCAGGACACTTCGGTGGCGTTTGTGATCAGAATTCTGGCAGGCACATTCGGAACGCTGGTGTTTAGAGTCGGAACTCCTGTTTCCAGCTTGTTATTTGTGGGTCTCATCCCTTGTGTGTGTCATTACTGCTCATCGTCCCCCTCCTGGCAGAGTTCCTGAAGAAATGCAAACCACAGAAGGTTCCCAAATCTCCATTTAGCCAGGGGGGTTCTGTTACACCTCTTTCTGTTTCTGACGCCCATCCACTTGGGTGGTGCTGGTAGAGGTGACGTGCTCCTCGGGAAGGCGACTGAAGAATGGCTCCCCTGCCCCACTCCTGCCAGAAACCCTCGAACCTGTTGTCAACTTCGCTTAAATCCACTTCTTTTTCTTGCTGGCTGGCCTGGAACAGGCCCAGGGATGCAGCCCTGCCAACCCCCGGAAGGGCACCTGGATGATCTCACCACCCTATTATCCAGAGAAAGGCAAATGGTGTCAGGCAAAGGTGGGAACAGAGTGCCTAGTGCTTGTGGCTTCCTTACATGTGGCTGGCAGCAACACGTAGGGAAGTGGAACAGTTTGCTGGTCACTGTGGTCACCACAAATGCACTCTTGGTGCAAAGTAGAGGGGGAGCTTAATTGATTGTGGAATGGAAAGGTGCTAAAAAATCATCTTTAAACTCTGCTTACAATGGTGCAAATAATGGACACTCAGGGGACACTGGGTGGAAAGGGGGTCTGCAGGGACGATTTGCTGGGTCACATCCACTAGTAAATGGTTACAGCACCCCCTCCCCCTGATCTTCACACACTCCATTCTTTACCTTCTTTTATTTTTCTCGTAGTCCTTTCCACCACCTAGAATGCTATATATTTATCTGGCTCTTGTCTGTCTCATTCTATTGCATTATAAGCTCCATTAGAGAGGAACTTGTTCAGGTTTTACTTCTATCTTCCTAGTGCTAAAATCCTGCTTAGCATATAGTAGTTACTAAATAAATATTTGTTGAATAAATGAATGAACGGATGAATGAATGACTACTGCTCTTTCTGATATAGTCTCAGAGTATTTTCCAAGCTCTCAAATCATTCCATGCAGAGCCCATGTCCAATCACATCCACTCTACCTAGACAGTTTTTGAATGGGGGTGAGGGGGAGCAGTGGTAGGAAGAAGTATCAACCCCTCCATGGTTTCTCATTGTTCTCAGGATAATTTCCAAAACCCTTACCTGGCCACTAAGGACCTATAAGGAGTACTACCCCACCTTCACATTACAGACACATCATATGGCTCGCTATCTCCTTTCTCAGATCTTCAGGACACCATTCCGGGTCTCATCTCAGGACTTTTGCACATGCTGTGCTGACTAGCACAAGCTTGTAGCCCCTACCCTGGCCCCCTTGGCCTCCTTAATTCATCCTTTAAAACTCTATTTGAACACCCTTCCCTTGACTTCCTTTTTTTTTTTTTTTGCCATGCTGCATGGCTTGCGGGATCTTTGTTCCTCGACCAGGGATTGAACCGGTGCCCTCGGCAGTGAAAGTGAGGAGTCCTAATGACTGGACCGCTAGGAAATTCCCTTGACTTCCCAAACTTGATGACATTCTAAGCCCCACAATGGGCCCTGGTATTTCTTTCAAGAATTTATCATCAGACCCCTTTGGTCACTGCTTTTGGATTCCAAAGTTCATTGCTCTGGGGTTAATCTTCCCTGAACTGGAGGTTCCTTAGAGGAGGTGCCCAGAAGCCCTTCCCTTTCACTCAGAAAAATGCAGAACCTGGTTCCTCCTCCCAGATATAAGACATTCTCACTCAAGGGAGGAGGAGTTTCGCTCTCCCAGGAAGATTTCTTAGCTGCCCTCCAAAGCCTGTCTCATACTAGCCCATCACTGTGGGCCCTGTGTCTCCCCAGTACTTCTCACCCTCCAGCTGTCCAGGCTGAGCCCAGGTTTCCCTGGGGACTCTGAGGGCTTCAGAGGCACCATCCAGCCTATCTCTCTGCCAGCACCCACATAGCTAACATTCCTGTACCACTCATACAGACGTTAACTCGGATAGTCCTCACAACACCCTATGGGGAATGTACTGTTATTATCCCCATTTTACAGATGTGGAAACTGAGCCCCGGAGAGGCAGAGTAATACATGCAAGGATGCAGCTAAGAGAGGGCAGGGCAGCGTCTGACCCCAGGCTGTTACCTGCAGAGCCCAGGCACTGAGCCAGCACCCCCCCACACCCCCACACCCCCACACCCCCGTGCTGCTCTCCTTCTCTCCATAGCTCTCCCTCACTTGTTTCTTCCTTTTATTCTTGGGCTTCTTGCCTTTCTCTTTTTGCTCTTCTCCCTTTTCTCCTTAAGTAGCTCAAACACCCCAAGTTTTTAAAGAATCTCAATTGTGTGGATATTTTGTTGTATTTTTCAAATTCCATAAGTCATAAGGGCAGTGGGGTTTTTCACAGTTTTATGATGTAAAGGAGGGAGGAGGGGAAAGGTGGGTGATTTCCATTTGATTTGCTGGAGAATGGGTGGAAGGAGAGGTTAAATCTCCTCCCAGTGAGTGGCCTGCAAGTTTCCATGTGGCCAGGCCCCCCACCTCTCTGACTTCATCTCCCACCACAGTCTCCTGGTTCCTTGTGTCCAGCCACACTGATCTCATACTAAATTCCTTCTTGCTTTGGGCCTTTGCACATGCTTTCCCTCAGCCTGGAATTTTTTTTCCTTTCTTCTTCACCCAGTATTGCCTGCTCATCCTGAAGCTCCCAGATTGAATGTCACCTCCTCCGGGAAGCCGTCCATGATCTCTGAACAGGTCAAACCTCCCAGTTATGGTTTTCAAAGTTCTATGTACCTCTGTTGGATGGCCCTTGTTCCCACTGTAATTTCACATCCATTTTGCTGATTATCTGATTATTCTGCCTTCCCTTGCCCCGTGTGGACCGTGAGCTCCCTGATGGCAGGACTTGTCTGCTGTGTTCATCTGTGTCTCCTGCACCTAGCACTGTGCCTACCTCCCTGTAAGCACTCTGTAGGATTGTGTTGAATGAATTGATGGATGAAAGAATTCAGAGGTTAGTCACAGTTGCCAGGAAACAAATATCGAACTCCTTTGGGTTAGGAGTGGGTGAAATAGTTTTAAAGGTCTGGCCAGAACTCCAACCAGAAGGCTCTTATCATCCCAAACTGAAAGGAGGAAGGGCACCAAATTCTTTGCAAACAGCCAAATATCTTCTCTGGTGCTCGGAACGTATTGAATGATAATTCGTGTTTTCTATCAGCTTTTTAAAGGTACCTACTTGGGTTATCTTTTATAGGGTGTTACTGAGTTTTTCTAAAGCAAATGCCACATACGAAGACTCTAAACCCAGGAAACAGAAGTTCTGAGGGAGGTTTCTAAATGAAAAATTCACCAGAAATATGGTTTAGTTGGAAGTTGCACTACCTTTGGGGGCAGATGGACTTGGTTCAAATCCCAGCTCCACCACTAGTGCCTGGAGCCTCAGACAGGTCACTTCCTCTCTCTGAGCTGACATTTTCTCTGAACTTCATCTTCTGAACACTAAAGCCAGCAGAAAGAGAGGCCCTCTTCCCTGGCTGTTCCAGCAGAAGTCCCAGGGTTGGCTCTGATTGGACACACTTGGGTCATGTGCTCATCTCTGAACCAATCCCTGTGGCCAGAGGAGGACATAAGTGAGGGGACCCACTTGGGTCAGAAACCACCACTGAGTGCAGCGGAAATACCCGAAATAAGATTTGCTTAATATTCGTTAATTAATTTATTTTACTTCAATCAAGTTATTTTAAGAGGAAATTTGATATCACGAAGAATTGGTACCATTTGCCATAAATCATGTTATGAAATTCCAGCCCGATGCTGGAGCCCGACACCTGCTCTCTCTGGGTTCAAGGGGGAGATGTATGTGTGTTAGAGAGGTGTGATAGTCCCATTAGCTTCCAACAGGGACTTTCCCCTTAAGGGAGTCTGAAGGTTTGAAGGAGAATTGGAAAGGCTAACACCTTCTCGCTTTGAATCAATGGAATTTGATGTCCTTCCCTGTACAGCTAACCCAGTCTTGGCTGCACGTGAGAATCATCTGAGGATCTTTGGAAAATCCCAATGCCAGGCCACGCTCCAGACCAATTCAATCAGAATCTCTGGGGGTAGGACCCAGGGACTGGTATTCTGCAAAGCTCCCAAAGTGATTCCAGGGTGCACTGAGGTTGAGAAATCAGATTTCAATGCATCTGGTACTGGTGGTATGTGTCCCACATTGGCACCCCTAGGGGTTCAGCAAGTCCACTGGGCTGTAGGAAGGGGCTCACTGGGAGGCTAGGGTGCCCTGGGCTGGTCAGAGTGGTCCAAGGGCAGGCTCCTTTTTCTCCAAGGAATTAACTGAGCAGAAGTCTGGGGAGGATCATTTAACAGTCTCAAATGGGAAGGAAACACTCATCCATCTCCCAGTCTAACAGGATAAGATTCCCGGGATGAGATTCAACTCTCACTCTGACCCTACCCCCAATATCTGGGGTCTGACTGCTTGTTATCTGAACCAGCCGTTACCTCTCCATCCAGCTGTCAACCATCCCAGACCCAGCTTTCCTGCTGTGTGGCCTTGGGCAAGTCACTTAGCTTCTCTGGTCTTCAGGTTCCTTGTCTGCATACTGGGAGCACATTGCTGGGTTGTGTGATCTTTAAGGGCATTTCCACTCTGGGGACCCGTGAGTCTTCATCAGGGAGGCGGCCACAGGCTCCTTAACCCCACACCCAAGCCCAGGTCAGGGATTCTCAAACCCCAGCAGAATTCAGATTCCCAGGTCCATCACTCAGACCACAGAATCAAAGTCTCTAGACACTGCCTGGGATCTGCATTCTAACAGGGATCTCAGTGGATTATGATGCCGGTGGTCCTTGAAGTACATTTTAAGAGCACAGTGCCTCTGCCTTGGGGCTCACCATAAAAACTCCTTCTTCAGCCATGCGCTTCTCACAGCAGCCTCCTTTTTTTTTTTTTTAATTAATTAATTAATTTTATTTATTTTTGGCTGTGTTGGGTCTTCGTTTCTGTGCAAGGGCTTCCTCTAGTTGCGGCAAGCGGGGGCCACTCTTCATCGCGGTGCGTGGGCCTCTCACTATCGCGGCCTCTCTTGTTGCGGAGCACAGGCCCCAGACGCGCAGGCTCAGCAGTTGTGGCTCACGGGCCCAGTTGCTCCGCGGCATGTGGGATCCTCCCAGACCAGGGCTCGAACCCGTGTCCCCTGCATTGGCAGGCAGATTCTCAACCACTGCGCCACCAGGGAAGCCCCAGCCTCCTTTTTATAGGTGAGGATACTGAGGCTCAGAGAGTCCAAGTCCTCTGCCCAAGGCTCCGCCCTGAGTACCTGGCACAGCTGGGATTCAAACACCGAACCCGCCTAACTCCAAAGCTGGAGTTCTTCTCCTGTCTCTCACCCTCCATCTTTAAATGGCGACTTCTGCACCCTGCACTCTTTCTCCCTTCCCTGCTTTATTTATTTATTTACTTTTCCATAGCAGTTATTCCCTTCTGGCCCACCCCACTCCTGGCCTACTTGAATATCAGCTTCATGTGAGCAGGGCTTTCTGTTTTGTTTATTAAAGTATCCCCAGCACCTGAATTAGTGCCAGGCACAGAGTAGGTGCTTAATCAACACTTATTCATGCACGAAGTCACTGCATCTCTCTAAGCTTCCGTTTCCCTATGTGTAGAATTTTGACTCACCCAGTTCAGAATGCTGAACTAATAGGTGTTTTGCTCACTGTAGAGAGCGCTGTGCCCAGGTGAGGGGGCTGGAGCTTGGCATGGGTGAGGGTGAGGTGTGGCCCTGCCCTTGGGCCTGCTCAGGGCCGAAGGCTCTGGTGCCTTTCGCAGCTGGGATGGGGGCTGCAGGCCAGGCCCTCACCTGCCCAAGGATCCTCTGCCCCACATCCCTGCTCCACCACCTCCCCTGCTCACAGGATCAGATCTCGCCGTCCTCCCGCGGCCTGTTCCGGGGCCTCCCCGGAGGCCTGGCTAGGCCGCTTTGTCTTTCTTCACCTTGTAACTCCATCTGCACAGCCTGGGCCTCCAGCTGGGCCCCATCCCGTCTTCCCTTGGTGAGGCCTCCTCAGCAGGCAGATCAGCTCAGAGCAGCTGAAAGCAATGATTCTGACACGCCACCCTGAGTGTGTCACAGATTCTAGAATCCTACAGACAGAATAGTTCTAACTTGTACTCTGTGAGCCCAGATGTATGAAGTGCCGTTTCTTTTTTAATTTCTTATTTTCCAAATACTGGATTCCATGGCCTGCAATGGAGGGAGGGTGGTGGAAACTTAACCTCAGCACTATTCAGTCTTTTCCTCATTTTCTTCCAAGGGTTGGCCCTAAGTTGGGGAGGTTTAGGTAGTGATGAGTTAATGCAGTAAGTCAAGATGGATGCTGTAGGTGCCTCACCTACATCCCCTTTCCAGGGTGGTGCACCTGCACCTCTCTCCCCCTCCCCCCATACCCCCCCACCCCTTGCAACTGCTCTGAGTACCAGCTGCCGCTAAGTTACAACTGCCTCCTTCTCGTAACTGCCCCCCTCTCACAATTGCCCTTGGCCAATGGGAGTCACCTGCTTGGGGGACTACACCCTACAACAGCTCCGTCCTCCTGCCCCCTCCCCCCATCACTGGCAGCCTGTAGCCAATGACTCACTGAGTCAGGGGTACAAAAGCTCTACCTTCTTACTTTAAGGTGAGATCAACTTCAGGTGCCGTTCACGCTCCCAAGTTCCCCGTGGTGGGATCAGGCTGAAGCTAGCTTCCTGTAAGACCCCATCTTACCATAGCTCCTGCCCTGCCGGGTCCTGCTTCCCTCGCTTGCTGTCTCCTCAATAAATCTTGCGCATAAAGCTCTCAATCTCTGCTTCTAGGGACACCCACTTAACGGTCATGAAGGGAAGTCATTGTGTGTTTAAAATGTACAAATGCTAGGGATTTATAACTAAAAGTGACTCTCGGTCTCAGGCAGTCTACTCCCTCCCCAGCATTCCCACCCTCCTCTCATTTCTCCTTCATCTTCAGGATGGGATCTCATTGACCCTGTCCCCACAAGCACAGACCTCAGGCCACTCCCCTTGTCCTGCTGGGCTGAAAGCTTTAGCTTCTTCTGCTGACTTGGTGGGGACGATGGCCAGAGTGGGCTGCAGTTCAAGCATTTGTGCACAAAGGGCTTTTAAAGGCTGGCCTGGCCTTCCCTCCCCGCCCTCTCCGCCAGGAATGCTCCCCATCCCCGGCGCGAAAGCCCTGGCAAGCTGGGCCTTGTTTCTCTTCTGCTCGGGCGTTTTCTGAGGTTTAGCTTGGCGGCCTTCCACGCCGACCTTGGACAGCATAATGAATTTGGGAGAGGCTCTGTGCCAGCTCCCCATTAACATGGCCTTTGAGGGTGTCTCATGGGCTCCCAAAAGCTTTTGGCCTGCTCAGGTCAGGAAGTAGAGAGAGTGAACCAGGCAGGGAGAAATTGATAGATTCAATGGTCCTAAGGTGCAGTGTGACCTTGGACAAGTCACACCCCCTCGCTAGGTTCTGGATCCCCCAACTACAAAGGAGGACATTGGACTGGGTGATTCCTCCCAGCTCCCTGCTGTACCCATTCATTGGAAAAACATTTATTGAGTGCTGAGTACATGCCAGGCACTCTTCTAGGTTCTGGGAACATGGTAGTAAACAAAACAAATTCCCTTCCTCGTGGGACAGGATAGCCCTACTGGGGAGAATAAAAAGAATGTGGGATTTAGAATCAGAAGACCTGGATTTTTTTGCCACTGACTTCTCTGAGCCTGTCTTCTCATCTGTAAAATTAGGTTCTGCTGAGGCATCACTGATATAGTGGACATGAATGTTCTTGGTAGTAGCCGCATCTCATATTTATTAAGCACCTACTGTTTTCCAGGGCGTGGAATAGATAATAACCCTCATAGTCTCTCCATGGGGAGGGGTATACTGTAAGGGTGGTGAGTGAAGGCTCTGGAGCCATACTGGGTTAAATCCAACTCTGCCACTTCCCAGCTGTGTGACCTTGGACAAGCTGCTCCACCTCTCTGTGCCTCAGTTCCCTTACCCAAAAGAGAGGGGTCTAACTACTAAACTGGCTGGAAGAATGGAGTGGGTTAGGACTTGTACAGACCTTAGAACAGTGCCTGGCACATAGTAAGTGGTCAATCCAAGGGAGGAGGATGTTAGTCATCCCATTTTATGGAGGAGAAAACTGAGATTTTACGTACTTTCCTGAGGTCATCCAGCAAGGGGCAGCTAAAGGAGATGCTGAAGGAGCCTCCCCGTGGTCTGGTCCCAGTGCCAGGAGCTTCCCCACCTCCCTTAGCTACCGGGACCTTGAGAGGCTAATCTGAGCTGCAGACTGAAACCAAGGGATTTACAGCTTAGAAATACCCCTTTCTCAGTGTGTATCTGGGTGCATCCGTGAGCTTCCATGCACGTATGTGCGAGTGTGTGTGGCTCTGCCTGCTTACTTGCATGTGTCTGAGTATGTGAATAGTCACCATCTCTATATGAGCTTCAAGAATAGGCAAAACTAAACTTTGGTGAGAGAAATCAGAACAGTGGTTGCCTCTGGGGATATCGACTGGAAGAGGGGCCCGAGGGAACTTTCTCAGGTGATGGAAATATGTGTACCTTAATTGGGATGGTGGTTACACAGGTGTTTCCATTTATCAAAAGGCATTGCACTGAAACACTTAAAACGTGTGCATTTTATATGTGTAAATTATACCTCAATAAATAAGAGCTATGGGGCTGGCCTGGGAATCAGGCATGTGAGCCTTTCATCCTGGCTCCAGAACTGCCAATGTGACACTGGGCAAATTCTTGTGTATGGGTCTCAATTTCCTCATCTATAAATAAAAAATTATTCCAAGGGGAAAAAAAAAAAAAAAGAGCTATGGGGGAAAATGATCACTTATGTGATCTCATTTACCGAGGGCTAACTAACCACGTGCCAGGCACCGTTCTGGGCGCCTTACAGGTGTCTGTCATTTAATCCTCACAACAGCCCCACGTAGCATGCCTGTATGTACCTTGTCTGGGGCTCTTTCTGTGCAGGTTTATGCGTGGTTCACAGAGCACACATATACACTCATTCATCCCCAAACTTGAGGGCCCCAGCGGGCAGGCACGAGGGTGCACATGTGTCCACAGAGAGCAGGAGGGTGCACGTGCGTCCACAGGGATGTCCACAGGAATAGATGTCCGCTAGCACCTGTGTGCTACATGCAGGAGCATCGCCGGACCACGCTCCACACACTGTGCCATAGTTAGTTGCTAAGAGCATGCCAGGCCCCTGGTCTGTGTAGACAAATCAAGCGCTGTTCCAGACAACAATGGCAAGAGATTGACAGCCAGCCGCCTGTGCCAGGGAGGAGTGTGGACTCCTGGACTCCAGGCAATTAGCATCTCTAAAGGGCGTCTTGGCTGACTGGTGGCTAATTTGCAGACAAGGTCCCATCAGCCAAGCACAGCAGGCGGATGAAGGGCCTCCTCCAACAACTTGTGAGCCACTCCTGGCTGCAGGTTTTGCCCTGGGAGGAGCCCACACTTTAAGAGTATAAACAGAGCCTGCCTGCCCGCGCCAGCCCGGCCTCTGTCCTTTCCACCGCCTTGTGAGCTGGGGAGGACATGGAGGCTCAGAGAGGGTGAGCAACTTGTCCAGGGTCAAACAGCCAGCAGGCCAGCGACCCAGGAACTTGCAGGCATGTGTGTCTCCCACGACTGTCAGGCACTGACATGCAGCTTTCATGATTTCTTCTTACCATTTCCTTTCACTAAAGGTACTATTATTTTCTTAGTATTTTTCCTGTAAACGGCCCACTTATTAAATTTAAGTAAGTTTATTTTAAAAGGAATCTGCTATTAATGGAAAACCAATATCAGATACCCCTAAATTGAAGTAGAGTGACCAACCTTCCCTGTCCCCATTTGCCTGCGACTGAGGCAGTTCTCTGGACATGGAACTTTTCAGTTTTAAAATTGGGATGGGCCCAGCAAACTGGGTTGTGTTGCTTACCCTAAATGGAAAGCAAGTTTAAAAATGCATGCTGTGAAAACGAGCTAGATTATTAAACTGTAATCTGCCACGGTGGCCTGCCACAGGCTCTGAGCCTGGAGTTTTAGACTTAGAGCCCCTCTTTTCTGTAGTCCCCCCACAAGTTCCAGGGTTCACTCTGATTGGCTTGATTTGGTCATGTGCTCAAACGGAGCCATTTGTTGCTGCCAGGGGAACGCACAGTTCTGATTGGCCAGGCCTAGAGCTAGAGGTGGGCTCAGCCTCAACCAAGCCCCCTGGCTCCGGAGTAGAGGGACAGTTCCTCTAAAGAGTGAGGGGATTTGTTACCAACAGGAAGCCCTCCAGGCAGACACGAAATAGCAGATGACCCGTCCGTCCGTTCTTGCAGGAACCATCTCCTCTTGCTCTCCCAGGCCCTGGTTCCCAATCTGCTTCTTTCTCCCTGTGTCCCTTCCCCTCTCTGGGCCTCAGTCTCCCCATCTACAAAATGGAGGGTTGAGGGAGGTTAACTTGAATGATCTCTAAGAATCTTCCAGGCTTTGACATTTTGAGATTTGTCTTCCCTGGAACAATTATTGTTGTTTAGTGGTTGTTACTGTTTGTCTCCCTTTCAATTGCTCAGAGATAGATGAGAAATAGGGAGGTCATATAGCATGAAGAAAGGAACATAAGGCATTTCCAGATTCAAATCCCAGCACTGACACTTTCTGCCTCTGTAATTTTGAGCAAGCCAATTCATTTTTCTGAGCCTCAGTTTCCTCATCTCTAAAATGGAAGAATGATAGTATCTATTTAGAAAGGTCACAATGAGGATTAAAACTGGTGGAAAGTCTTTGGTAAAAGAGATATGTCTGTAAGGATGCATTTGGGGGCAAGAAAAAGAAAACCAAATCAAACTGGCATAAACAATGAAGGGCATTTATTGGATGGCGTAACTGAAAAGTCTCAGTGAGTTTTGATCCAGGGGTAAAAGAGGGGTCACAATGTCTTTTCAATGTCTATGATTCATTCTGCTTTGCCTTTCTCTGTGAGTCACCTTTGCTCTTGGGCTGGCCCCCCTCATGGGAGCCCTAAAGGTAATTCTAGGCTTCACATTTGCACACCATGTCGTCCAGAAGAAAAGAGAACTCCCAGCATTCCAGCAAAAGTCTCAGAAGTCAATCTCACTGGACTAGTTTAAGTCACATGTCACACTCTGAGCAATCTCAGTGGCCAGAGGATGCAATGTGCCTATCCTGGGGGATGCAATGTGCTGATTGGCTTATCCCCAGGGCAGGGGCAGAGTCAGCTTCCTGAGGACCAGATGGATCCCAGCTGACCAGGAAGAGGTTGGCAAAGGGAAAATGCATGCTGGGAATGATGCAATCATATGTTGAAGATCACCAGAGACTCTAATGATGACAGCAATGAAAGGGCTGGCTCTCAGGGATATCTCCTCTTGTCCTAAACTATCATTTACACAAGGGGAAACTGAAGCTCAGAGAGACGAGGTTCCAGGTGGGTGTCACCTAGAAAATGTGCACTGAGATCTACCTTTGGCTGGGTTGCTGTAAGACCGCACTGAGATAAGAATAATGCTTTAAGAAGGAAAAGAAGGACTAAAATGCATTGTACGCCTACTCCGTGCTAGATTTTCTACCCCCATCATGTCATTTAATCCTTGTAGCCACCCTGGAGTGTAGGTTCTGTCATTGTGTTACCGAGTCCAAGCTTGCTCTGCTCGCCGCACAACAGGCCAATGAATCGGAGACGAGGTGTTGAGACAAGGAATACGACTTTATTCGGAAAGCCAGCAGACCAAGAAGATGGCAGACTAGTGTCTCTGAAAAACCATCTTATCTGGGTCTGGATGCCAGTTTCTTTTATAGAATCAGAGAGGGAGAGGCGGTGAGCAAGTAAAGTAAAAGGGCCATCAGTCTTGCAAAACATCTCCTGGAATGACCAGCCTCAGTGAGGGGATGTGTTAATTTCTTCTTTCTTGCAGCCTTTCACAGGTGCGCAGGGTTCCCTGAGGCAGGCCATTATGTATGATTATAATAACAAAATCAACGAAAAGCAAAGGTTATAGTCAAAGAAACAGATCGAACATGGAGTCCGATTTAGCTCTTCCCTGTTACAATTCCCCACTGTCATGTCCATTCCACAGTCTTGTGGAAAAAGGGGTGACAACGTTCTAACTACTCCGTCAGGTGGATCTTTCTGGGAGTGTCCACCACTGGTGTCAGTGTTCCAAATGTTGAGATTTGTCTTTTGTTCCGCTTTGGAAGTGTCTACTTTACACCTGCATACTTAAAAATATTCACAACCTAAAAGTTGAGAGTTATCAGGAATTTTGAGGGCTTCAAACCCAGGAGGCCACATCTCAAGTTAAGAAATTTAGCATTTTTCTTTGTATGGGAAGATACTAGAGTCTGGGCTCACTGAAATCATTTCTTTGATATGCACCACAGCTATCTGGGGCCTGTATCCTGTATTTTCACATCCTGAGTTTCCTCAGGGCTCACCATAGGGAGTGGCTGCAGTCTGATGGCTGCTAGGTGGCAGGTATTCTTCTCCTTCCTGAGTTTCCTCAGGGCTCACCGGCTCACGTTGGAGGGCTGCAGTCGCCAATGACTGATCCTCTCCTCTTGGTCAGGAATTTGACCAATATTTGGGAGATATTTCATGATAAGATTTTGTCCCACGGTGCTGGAAGGCTCATCCCAGGTCAGGGGAAAATTCTTGATATGCCACTCTAGGTGCTAATTTTCGGATCAGGCCCTATTGATAATTAAAGATTCTCTGGATCCTCTAATTATGATCCAGGAGACATTTTCCCTTGTTGCTTCTTCCCATACTTAGAATCATATTATTACAATTATTTTATGTTATAAAAGTGATCTATTTCCTTAAGATGTTTAGCCATAGAAGTTTTGTTGGAGGCCCGGTTACACACTGGGTACTGCAAGAGACAACGATCTTATAAAATAGGATATAAGCAATGCAGCTAGTAATATTGACAAAGACAGTACAGCGGGGAGACACAAAGCACAAATAATTTGGAAATAAAGAACAAATTAAAACAATGATTAGCATAATATCAAGTCCACAGGAGAGCCAGCTGGAGACAACAAATTCTGGCAGGATCAGGTAGAGAGAAAAAGATAAATGTTTCGTCTTTGTTTACAAAGGCATACTTTATCAACTTGTTGTAGGTCATAGCACAAGAGAAAAAGTTTTTCCGAAAAACAAAGATTAAAGCCAATATATTTCCCAAAGTCGTAAAGTTATAAATCATATTTACCAGTTTATTCAGTCTCATGTAATTAATTCCTGTTGATCTGGATGAAATAGTCAGGTTTCCCATTAGTTCTGTCATTTGTTACCCAGTCCAGTGATATTATCTAAAGGCTATCAGAAAGTTGTATTTCTTAAAAAGTTCCTTTTTATCAGTCTTCTTGAAAATCTTCATTTTGTAAAAGCATCAGGACAAAGCTTAAAATAGCATGGATAAAGATTTGAGTACAATGCAATTAGCAGGAAACTTGGCTATACCATTTTAGAATAGCTAGTATAATGATTGATAACATATCAGGACATATCAGATGTTAGGGATTCCATATAAATTTTGGAACATCTATATAAATGACATATCTCCACACACTATAATCTAAGGTTCATCTCCAATCACTTGACAATGTTTTTGAAGCAATTTAACATATCAAATAAACTTAGTTTGACATCTGTCTCTGAGATGTCTCAGGGATGTCCTTTCAAAGTATCCCAGAGTCAGCTGGAGGCTAAAAAGCTTGAGTCAGATTTTGATATTTGGGAAGTTTGTCAAAAACATCAGAAAGGTTTTAAAACACAACAGGATCATAGGTCACTGTGAAACAGTACTTATCCATTTAACCAAAGTCACAAAACGATGAAAAGAAAACAAATACGGATCACCTAAGGGCACAGAAACTTATATAATCTGTTATCAAAAGAAGCACTTCTAACAGAGAGAGATCAAATTCCAGTCTTGTATTAGCTTACTTAAAAAAATCCATTTACTTAGTTAACTTCAATCTAAATTTTGTTAATCCTGACCATGTACAAAACTTTCTCAGTAAAATGTAATTCCATTTCTCATACCTTCTTAACTGAAAACACACATTCCACCGTACGGAAATGTTTTATTATTTTCAGTAGCTTTAATTATATATTTAAATTAGAATCCCTGACTCTTAAAAACCTTAATTTCTAACGACAACCAAGAGGCAAGTAATAGTTACCAAAATCTGAGAAACTATTTTAGATGATTTTTAGAACATAAAAATATTTTTATAGTTTACCTAAAAGCTCTTATCTCATTTATAATTACTTTAAAGTTTCATCATATCAAGTTACTTTTATTGCTGACAAATTTGCAACAGATATAACAAGATTTCATTTAACTTCTATTAGACCTAGGTGCAGTGAAAGTACTATACTTAATGTTGATGGCTCTAAGACATGTCTATATTAATTAGATCAACAAACTTAAACATTAATACCAGACATTAATTTAAGACTAAATATTTTCCAGTTCACGTGAACATGAAACTCATTTAGCTTAATTTCTCTTGTATTTAGAATTGTTTGGTTTGAAAGTGCTTACTTTTCTTTAAGCCAATAAAATAGAGCTCACTTACAGATTAACCTCAGCAATGTTATCCAAAGACAAAAACACATACAAACACACAGACAGAGAGACATCATAGTTCTCATTTCAAAATTTCAGCCCTGAGTCAGGCACGGCAGTGTAAAATCCATCAGTTTACAGAAGAGGTTGGATTAAAGTTGGGTTTCTGGCAGATGGAACAAATCAACTCCCTTATCTAGATGGCTAAACCCTTTCTACTAATATTTATGGAAAACAAGTCAAGTTCTAAATTACCGTACCCTTTTTCAAAATTTGCATTTTAAAAAGATGGCAGAGATAAAGGTTTCTGAGAAGACCAGATAGAACATTTGTATCTCAAAGATACAGGCAAGTTTTTCCTAGGATGACTTTGTTTCCCCTTTGTTTAATATTTACAGGCCTCTTAAGATCACCCGTATTTATTAGAAAATCAATCAACTGTTCCCCACTGTCAATGTTACCCTGGGCTCCTGTGGGGAAATCAGAATTGGACGCCTCAAGTCCAAGGGAGTCCCCTGGCCTCTTACAGGATATCGGGGCAAGGGAAATTGCCCTGCTGCAGAAGTGGCTCCAGGTCCAAACTGGGTGCCCTGTTGGGTCTTAGACGGTGATACTAAACCAGGTCTCTGTGC
This sequence comes from Balaenoptera borealis, assembly GCF_965194805.1. Lineage (NCBI taxonomy): Eukaryota > Metazoa > Chordata > Mammalia > Artiodactyla > Balaenopteridae > Balaenoptera > Balaenoptera borealis. The sequence continues at coordinate 12,176,542 of NC_138872.1, forward strand.
CCCGGGGGTTACCATAGGAACTTCTATTTGATCCCCACAGGTAGGGGAAACAGGAGGCAGTGAGAATATGTTGGCGGCATGGGGTGGCGGGGGGAGTTGGAACAACTGCCGGTGCAGCCTGCTCGGGCACTGGGGGAGCTGGATAGGCTGGAGGGGGGGTTAAGTTTTGAAACAGCATGTCCCCACTCTCATTTTCTCCCTCTTCCCTTGTAGAGCAGGTTTTCCTTTGTGTTTCCTTTTAGACCACAGCACCATTAGGGGGCAGCCCTCTGACTCCTTTTCCCCCTGATGCAACAGCATAAATGCTCCTACATTTGGAATCTTATCTCTTTTCCCTGCTCTTTTGCAGAACATTTCTAACTGCGAGATTGTATAATAATTGAGTGAGCCATTCAGGGGCCATCGTTCTTCGGATCCTAACATATACTGGGTCCACACCCTATTACAATAGTACATCATGTCTTTCTTAATCATAGGCTCACGGCTGTTTTGCCCATTTATCTAATATATGCCCCAAAGGGCTCTCCTTCAGGATAAATGGAGTAGTTCCCATTTTTATAAGTTTGATAACACCAAAACACAAAAGACGCAGACAAATTCCAACACAAAAGGCACAAATTCTAGCATCGATGCACACAAAACCAAGACAAAACCAATGAACTAGTTCCCAGATCGGGTAGACTTACCCTACAAAACCAACGAACTAGTTCTCAGCGAACCGGTTCCCAGAATCAGGTAGAGTCCAACAACAATTCTCCCCTCCAACAGGGTACCCCGACCAGATTGGCTTGTCCCATAAGGGAAAAGCCCAGATTGAGGGGGGAATATGTTCCCGGCCTGCACGCCGGAGTGACTTACCCTCCAGAATCTGAGTCCGTCAACTTGTAGCCCCAAATGGAACCAAAGTTCCCCGGATGGAACCGAAGTTCCCCAAATTGGAACCAAAGTTCCCCAGATGGAACCGAAGTTCCAGAATCGAATCGAGTCTGTCGACTCGTAGCCCCAAATTGAAGTTGGTCAGCTCCTTGCTTCAACTGCCAAGTGCTGGTGTAGCTGGTGCCTCTTCAGGGAACTTTGAAGGGACGATCCTCAGGACAAATGGTCCTGGCAGCTGCTAGGGCCTTGCCCCAGTATTCCCTGACCGGGGCCGGCTAGCCACAAGCAGCAAGGCTCCTGGCTGGCTAAGCCAAATTTGTTACCGAGTCCAAGCTTGCTCTGCTCACCGCACCACAGGCCAGTGAATCGGAGACAAGGAATACGACTTTATTCGGAAAGCCGGCAAATTAGTGTCTCTGAAAAAACATCTTATCTGGGTCTGGATGCCAGTTTCTTTTATAGAATCAGAGAGGGAGAGGCGGTGAGGAAGTAAAGTAAAAGGGCCATCAGTCTTGCAAAACATCTCCTGGAATGACCAGCCTCGGGTGAGGGGATGTGTTAGTTTCTACTTTCTAGCAGCCATTCACAGGTGGGCAGGGTTCCCTGCGGCAGGCCATTATGTATGATTATAATAACAAAATCAACGAAAAGCAAAGGTTAAAGTCAAAGAAACAGATCCAACGCGGAGTCTGATTTAGCTCTTCTCTGTTACAATTGCTCCCATTTCACAGATGTGAAATGTGACATTGAGCAAGTTGAAGTGACTTGCCCAGGTCACATGCTAGGAGGCAGTGCAGCCGGGGTACTAAGCTGGCTGTATTTGAATTCCCATCAGAAGGACACCTGTGTTTCGTGTGTACCACCTGTGTGCTTAGGTGCTTCCCTGGCCACCATCTCTTACTTGAGGGGTCAGTGGGTCTGCCCCCATTTTGCTGAAACCCCGTCTGCCTGTGGGAGGGGCATGTTCTCAGGAGATAGCAGAGATCCCTTCTTGCCTTCCAGACATGGTCTATTTTTCAAGTTGTCTTTGCCAGCGGGGAATCTGTGACTTCTTTCTTCCTCTTTCTTTATCCTGCTCCCTATACCCCTCCCCCAACCTTTTCTGGCCTGGCAGCTCCCCGCTGGGAGCTTCTGTGTCTTCCAAGTTCCTGGGACCTAGCCCTGGGGCTGTCTGAGGACGATTTTATGGACACCCAGGCCTCTGTCTCCCTGGGCCCCAGGGCTCAGCCCCGCCCCCAGCTGCCCCCTCCTGGGCCCCTCCCCAGCACTGGTTTTGGGCCAATGTTTGGGCTGCTATGGCCCAGGCCAGGCTCGAAAAAGGAATTATTTCTGTCTCCTTGCATAGTTCTCAGCCCAATTCCCAAAATGGGAAGTGGCCTGGGAGGTGGGAGGTCCTCCCCACCCCCAGCTCCAGGGGAGGAGGGAGGAAGGGAAAACTTGGCAGAGCTGTGAGAAAGGAGGGGGCCCAACAAGGACTCCACACACCATCCCCAAACACACACACACACACACACACACACACACACACACGCACGACAGCCCTTCTGTAGCCCTGCAACCTGTAAAAAGTAGGAAGCTTTGGGGTGTTCCCAGGTCCTGGCAATGTGTCTGACGTGCTTCAGAGGGAGAAAGGGCTCCTGGGATGGGGCAGGGCATGGTGAGGATAAAAAGGTTGGGGAATGTGTGGACCCCGTGCCCAGAGCTAGAAGAGGACTGGGGTTAAGGAAAGAGGAGACACAAACTGGAAAATTGCCTCCAGTCCTGGCTGGGGGCTGGGCAGCTAGCCCACCCAGAATGCTTTGCTCTCGACTGCTGAGCCTGGTCCTCTTTCCTCCTCTTCCAGGAAGCTTTCCCTGACTGTTTAGGTGTCTGTGTCAGGGTCTTGCGAAGGGTGTTCAGATCCCCGGTTGCTTATTCTGTGACCACCTGTCCCATTTCCCAGCGTCCCTCACAGGGTCCAGTTACTACACTGCCTGGCCTGGATCGTAATGACCAGCTGGGTCACTGGCCGGGGAGCAGGTTGGGTCTGTCTGATTCGTCCACCACACCACTGACTGGAGGAGGCGTGTCTAAATGATTAGCTTGGCGGTTGCCTGTCTTCCTGATGATCTGTCCATCTAACAAACTGGTTACAAGCCTAGGTCACTGTTGGTCTGTCTGCCTTCCTGCCTGGGTGTCCGACTGGCTGGACGGCTGACTGGATGAATGGTTGTCTGGCTGTGTCTTTCTGTCCGCCTAGGTGTCTGCCTGACTCACCTGTGCTGAGTGGGTGATCACCTCTTTGTCTCCAGGCTGACGGAGTGGTTGTGAAACTGAATGGCTCCCTGTGTGATGACACTGTGAGACCTCTGACTGAATGGATGACTGACTGACCGTCTGTCTGTCTGCCTGTCTGACTGACTGTTGTATCTAACTGGATGCATAACAAATTGTCCATCTCCTTGTTTAAATGCCTTTATGAGTGTCTGACTGACTGTCTGTCTGTCCGTTCTGCCTGGGTGTCTGACCCAATGGCTGAGTGATCACCTGGTGATCTGCCTGCCTTCACGTCTGTCTGTCTGGCTGACAGACTGTTGGGCTGTCTGTTTTCCAGGGTGTTCGGCTGTAGTTAGCTGACTGGCCGAGCCTATCTCTTCATCTCCTGGTCTGACTGCCCGCCTGGCTGGCTGTCTCCATGTCTGACTGGCAAGAGGGCGGACAGCCTGTTTGTCAATCTGCGGCTGGCTGTTGTATATAACAGATGATGACAGGACGTCTCTGTCCATCTCCTTGTCTGACGGACTGACCGTTCGTCTCTCGGCCTGGCTGTCTGACCGTGTGCCTGATCAAATAGTGACTGACTCATATCTGCCTGTCTCTGTGTCTGACTGACAAGATGGCCGACAGGCTGACTGACTGTTTTTCCACCTCCATGTCCCACTGACTGGCTCACTGGATATTTCACTCTTGACTCCCCAACTAGGACACAACTCACAGGCTGTTCTAGGTAGTGGTGGGGTTTGAAGGACGCCCAGCTGAAAGACCCCCAGCCGGCCTCAGCAACCACGCTTCCCTCCTTCCCCCATGTACCCCGCCATGTACCCCCATGTCCCCCCATGTACCCCTCCATGTACCCCCATGTACCCCATGTACCCCTCCATGTACTCCTTCATGTACCCCCATACACCCCATGTAACCCCATGTACCCCTCCATGTACCCCATGTACCCCATGTACCCCAGGTACCCCTCCATGTACCCCTCCATGTACCCCCATGCACCCCCATGTACCCCTCCATGTACCCCATGTACCCCCATGTACTGCCCATGTACCCCTTCATGTACCCCATGTACCCCATGTACCCCCATGTACCCCTCCATCTACCCCCATGTACTCCTCCATGTACCCCATGCACCTCCGTGCACCCCCATGTACCCCCCATGTACCCCTCCATGTACCCCCATGTACCTCCATGTACCCCCCATGTACCCCCATGTACCCCCATGTACCCCCATGTACTGCCTATGTACCCCATGTACCCCCATGTACCCCTCCATGTACCCATGTACCCCCATGCACCCCCATGTACCCCATGTACCCCTCCATGTACCCCATGAACCCTCATGTACCCCCCATGTACCCCATGTACCCCCCATGTACCCCTCCATGTACCCCCATGTACCCCTCCATGTACCCCATGTACCCCATGCACCCCATGTACCCCATGTACCCCTCCATGTACCCCTTGTACCCCATGTACCCCCATGCACCCCATGTACCCCCAAAGTACCCCCCCTGCCCCCGCCACCCACAGGAGCTGAAGTCCTTTCCCCTCCAGAGGAGGGAGGGGAATGGGGTGGAAAACTCAGCATCTGCTCCATCTCCATGATTTCACATGTTTGCACTCTGGGGGAATGAGGAAGGTGATGAATGTGTGCTCCTCACACCGTCCCCCACCCCCATTTTCAGGGAACCCCCCCCCCAGGGGCCTGATGGAGGAAACATCATTCTTCAAGGAGACCACAGGGACATGCTCCCAATGTGTCACGCCCTGCCCAGGCCCTGCCACCCTTGGGAGGGGGGACCCTTTTCAAATCTTTACACTGTTGTTGTTCAGACGCGGGCTGATTCCCAGGCCCGGAGGCAGACCCTGGCCATCTGAGGGGCAGACGGCTGCTACTGGGGAGACGGTCCTTCTGCCAGCAGGCCTTCTCCACCCGCTGCGGACCCCACAGCCCTCAGAATCAAGCCAGGCTCAGGGGGGGAGAGGGTAATGCTTGGCGGGGAAAAGAGGGCACTGTCCTCTCCTGCTGGCGGCACTTCCTCCTGATAAGAGAATTTTGCCCAGCTGCTGGGTGGCTATCTGACCTCCCTTCCTTAAAGACAGAATTCTGCTGATGAATTTTATTTCAAGATAAATGTGAGCATGAACATGAAAGAAGGAGACGGGCAGGGAGAAATAGGAGGGGTTTGAGATCCTCTGGATGGAAAGGGGCCTCCCAAGAATTTAGCTCTATCTAAATCATGCCTTCCTGGTCTTTCTTAGGGCTCCCCAGGTCCCCCAGACTGGCCCTGGGAGATGGCAGTCTGGACGATCCTCACACAGGTGGAGGGAATGACTGGTCCAAGCTCAGGGATAGGTGGGAAGAGTGCATTCTAGAAGTTTTCCAGACCCTTGGATGGTAGAAAGCAGCAGGTGGGGATGGTGCTCTCTGCCTGAGGCCAAGGTAAAGCTCAGTGTGTGACCAGGGTCAGGACTCAGTGCGTGATGAGGGTCGGGGCTTATTCTTGACAAGGATCAGAGCTAAATCTGAGTCTGAGGTCAGTGTGTGACCTGGATCATGGCTCAGCCTAAGACTGGGTCTGTGACCAGGACCAGGGCTCAGATTGTGACCGAAGTGAGAGCTCTGTCGTAACCAGGGTCAGGGCTTAGACTAGGACCAGGGTTGTGAAGGAATCTGTGGCCAGAGTCGGGATTCAGTGTGACCAGGATTAGGACCCAGTTTGTGACCCAGGGCAGGGCTCTTTCAGGGTCTGGAATTAGATTCAGTCTGGATCCTTGGGCTCTAAGAGTCAACGCAGGTCCTTATCCCTAAAGGACAGGCAGGCAGAGGCACCGTGTGCTCCTGGTGGTTCCTGCACATTCTGACCCCTCTTCCCCCTGGGCTCTGAGGGCAAAGCCAAGATGCCACGTGAGCCACGGAGGCAGGTGAGGGTGCAGAGGGATGTTCCCTCATCCTTGCATGTTCTGCTGGAGGTGGGACCAGAGGGCCATCCTCAGTCTGGGGGAGGGCGTGGAGGTAGAGGACGCGGCCCCTGATAAGCAGGGAAGAGGAGGAAAAGGAGAAGTCACAAAAGGAAGTATTTTCAAGTTTGGGGTCTGGAGCAGACAACCTGGGTTTCAGTTCTGATTCTGCCACGTACCAGCTGCATGAGTGACCTTGGGCAAGTTACTCATCCTCTCTGTGCCTTAGCTTTCTTATCTGTAGCATAGGGATAAAAATCCTGTTTACTTCATAAGGTTGTAGTAAAGATTAAGTAAATTAATATATGGAAAGTGCTTACAGAGTGCCTCGTAGGTTGTACGTTCTCAGTCAATTTTAGTTGTTTTAGCTCCAGAGCCACACGAGGCCACACCCTGTGAACAGTGGGGGGCAGGGAAGTTGTGTCAGGGGAGAAAGGGCTAGAGCCCAGGCTCCTGACCCCTGGCCAACTCCTCAAATCTGTAGGCCTCCCCTCTGTTAAGTGCTGATGCCTTTGTAATCCCCTGGACGTCATCACTGTAACACGAATGACACTTGTAGTTACTTCTCCAATGGGTCTGTGCCCCACAACTAGAGTGCCTACCCCTTGAGGGCTGGTTTCTCATCTTTCCTGCTCACCACTCTGTCCTCAGCACCCAGCATAGTAGCTGCACATAGTAGGTGCTCAAGAAACAATTACTGAAAACGTGATCATAATAAGGGCAACCGGGCACTGTGCTTTGCCTCTAATTTTTTGATCTGGTCTTTTAAAAACTGATAATTAAAATGAATGCACGCACCCAGTGAAGACTAGTTCAGACAATACCGAAGGGTATACAGTGGAAGGATAGCAGTCTCACCCCCACGTCTCCAGGCTCAGAAGAAACCATTTTCTTGTACTTCTTATAAAATCTTCATGTGTTTGAATCTTCATACTCACATTCCACAAGCTCTGAGGAAACAGGGATTTGTCTGTTCTGTCCACTGCTGTATTCCTACTGCTTAGAACACTGCCTGGCAAGTAGTAGGTTTTCAATAAGGATATGCTGAACATTCAATTTTTTTTCTAATACCAATGGGATTATTTCATACATCCTGCTCTATACCTTGCCTTTTAACTATTAATAAATTAATAAACCTTAGAGCTCTTTCCACATCAGCAAAAATACATTGACCTCATTCATTTTTAATGGCTACATAATCTTCCAGGCCATGGATGAACCATAATTTATTTAAGTAGACCTTACATTGAGGTAGTTTCTGGTTTTCATTTTTCTTCCCCCATAATGTGACCCCTGCTTCACACCTCAACTCGGCAAGCGGTTATCACTGATTTTGACTGAGAAGACGGCATCCCAGAGAAGTTAAGGCACTTGCCCAAGGTCACCCAGCTGACCTCCAAACCCACTCCACCACCAGGCTGCTGTCCACCAATGACCCTCACTGAGTTTTCCCATCACCAGTCTCAGAGAAGCCTGCCCTGCAACACTTCCGTCACCTACACAGGGCATGGACCTCCAGCAAGGGTCTCTCAGATTTCACAGTGCCTCCCAGGAGCCTAATCTGGGCTCAGGAGGGTAAGAGCCCCCAGATGGACCCAGAATCCATTGCTCCAGAGCTGTAGTTAAGGCAACAGTTCTCAGCCAGGGGTGTTTTGGCCCCCAGGGGACACTTGACAATGTATGGGATATTTTGGGTTGCCACACCCAGGAGGATGGGTGCTATTGGCATCTAGTGGGTAGAAGCTAGGGACGCTGCTCAACATCCTACAATGCACTGCCCCCCAGACAAGAATGCTCCAGCCCAGCAGTGCCTCGGTGGAGAAACCCTGTGTTAAGGGCACGGACTCTGGCCCAGGCTTCCTGGAGCCAAACCCTGGCCTGCCACTTACTGGCTGAGTGATCTTCGGCAAGTCGTTTAACCCCTCTGTGCCTCTGTTTCCTTATCTGTAAAGTTGGATAAGGAAAATAGGATGAGAATAGGCTCTCTCTTCCAAATGTGTATATGTTATATTTGTAAAACACTTTGGCAAGTGCCTGACCTATGTATGGTAAGCTCTCGGTATAAGAAGCCATAATTAGAATCATTGCCCTCAGAATCCAGGTGTCAGAGAGAGCTGGAAGAAGATGTGCTCTAAACAGGAAACAGGACAGCCAGGCCGTTCTCTGCTCCGCAGCCCAGCCTCCCCCGGGGAGTGTGACTACAGTCCACAGATAGAAATAGAAGCCCCTGGATGCTACTGACCTCTGATTGGTCAGGAATGGAGGAAAAATTGCTCAGAAGACTGTTTCCATTTTGGGGGCTGAAAAAGCGTCTCCCTGGAGACCCTCAGACATTGGGGATTTTCCAGAAGCTGAGTATTAGAAGGTCTTAGAGATCCACAACTCCAAGCTACCCATTTTACAGATGGGGAAACTGAGGCCCAGAGAGGGGGCAGAACTTGCTCACACAGCAAGGCAGTGGCAGATCTGAGAAGAAAGCCAGGCTAGGATGTATTCTTCGCAGCTCCACCCAAAGGCCCTTCTCAGGCACAGACCAGCACCCAGGTTATATTCACTCTTCCCTCTTTGATGAGAGTCTCTGGAATCCAGCCTGCCTGGGAAGCAATGTCATGTAAGTGTTTAAAAGCACAGCTTTGACATCAGACAGACCTTGGTTCAAATCCCAGTTCTACCAGTTACCTGCCATGACCTTGGGTAGGCCACATACAATTCCCTAAGTCTTGGCAAAATGGGCATTAGCAATTTTTGTCGTTGCAAGGATTAGAGACAATGCATGGGGCCTCTAGCACATTGCTGGTGGAATGCAAATTGGCCAAACCTCTTTGCAGGGCAATTTGACATTTGGGAACATTTAAAAGGCATCTACCCTTTCTACTCCTGTAGATATGCCCTCACATGTGGGAAATATATATACCTGGATAATCTTTGTAAGGTTGAGAACAATCCAAATGAGGCCTAAGAGAGGACTGGTTGAAGGACTTACGGGGCATGTGTACAAAGTCTTTGACACAATAATTTAATTACGTTCGGAGCTTTGTGTGTACTGATTTGTAACAACTTCCAAGATACATCATTAAGTGAAGAAGTAAGATTCTGAAGGGCAGGTGTAAAAAATGCTACATTTTTGTGGGGAAGAAAGAATACAGATAAATATAAATGCTTATGCATGTATAGTACATCAGCTAGGAAGGCATGCAGCTGCAAGGAACAGAAAATTCAACAAACAATGGTTTGAACAAACACAACAAAAGTCCAGAGCTGGGTAGACCAGTGCCGACCCAGATGCTCAAGGACTCAGGCATCTTCCTTCTTCCTGTTCCAGAGCATGTGGCTTTGATCCTCATGGTTTCAAAATGGCTGCACTGCCTCCAGGCATCAAGTCCACATTCCAGGCAGGAAGGGAAAGGAAGGGCAAAGGGCAAAATGTGCTTTGTCTTTGGGGGGAAGTAGAAAGGAATGACTTGCCCAGGGACTTTTGCACAGAACTGGGTCACATGGCTGCTCCTAGTTGCAAGGGAGTCTGGGAACATAAGCATTTTTACCTGGGCACATGGCTGCCTGAACAAAATTGGGATTCTGTTAGTAAGGTGGAGGGTGGATATTGGGTAGGCAAGTGGGGTCTGCCATTCATAGCTCATCACTGGAAGGATCCATAACAAACTGGGACAGTGGCTGGCTCCAGGGAGGGGAGCTGAATGACAGGAATGGGGACAGAAGGGAGATTCCCCCCCCCTTACCTGTAGGTATACCCTCTTGTACCTCTTTGATTTTCAAACTGTATGCATGTATGACCTTCTCAAAAAAATATAATTTTTGTAAAAATACAATTTTAAAAAAGGCAATGCCGACAAAATGCCTGGAACAGAATAGGCACTCAGTAACACCAGCTTTCTATCTTTAAACAGTTGCTTTAGCATCAGATGTGGATTAAATTCCCAGGTCTGCCACATCTAAGTTTTGTGACCTTGGGCACATTTCTCCATCTTTCTGTGCTTCCATTTCCTTAAACAAGGTACAGAAAAACACATTCTTTGAGCGGCTGGCAGGAGAATTCCTCCCAGGAGCCCAGTGCTATTGGGGAGATGGCTTCTTAAGACCTCTTGAAATGAGTGAGCCTCTGGGTGGTTGGGAGTAGAGCCAATGCTTCCCAGAAAGGGAGAGAAATTATGCTTCGTGAGAAGAAGGCAGGAATTTGCTGGTGGGAATGGGGCAAGGGAAGAGAATTAGCTCTGGGTTAGCATCCTTTAATACATGAACCCCTCACCCCATGACCTGCCAAATACCCCTTACCACTAATTGTAATACAGCAATAATAATATACAATAATAATACATAATATACAATAATAATAACAGCCAACATTTATTGAATGCCAACCATGTGCCAGGCACTGTTCTAAGTGCTTTTACATACATTAACTCACTTAACCCTGACAACGGTCATTCAAGTTATCTATTATTATTCCCATTTTATAGATGAAGAAACTGAGTCTGCCAGAATGATAAAGTGTTGGGTGGGGTTGGGTTTCTCATGAAATTGGTAGTGGAGGCTGAGCCAGGGCCCAGACCGGGTCAGGACACTTGGTCACAGGAGAGAGAAGCAGCAAGGATCCTGAGTCTACAAATCCATAGGAGTTTTCAGGGTTCTGGGTAAGGGCTGTGGATTGGGTGTTGACCTTGGACAGTGCAAGGAGTGCAGACTGTTCATTAGGTAGGAAGCCCCCTCTCCCAGCTGACCACTGGGCAAGTTAAATGGCAATAAAAGTCCCTGCAAATGTCAGGGCTGTGGGGAGGTGCAGACAAGACCAGGGATGGGATGGTACATTCCACACCCAGCGCCTGACCACTTCCTGCACTTCCATCCCCAGAGCCAAGCCCCCATCATCTCTCACATGGCCCATTATGGTAGCCTCCTCCCTGGTGTCCCAGCTTCCACCCTGCCCACTTCCACCCCCGAGTCTATTCTCCATTCCCAGCCAGAGGGAGCCCATGAAAACTTTAGTCAGAACCCATCCCTCCTCTGCTCTAAACTCCCCCATGGCTCCCACCTCGCTCCGAATAAAGCTACAGTTCTTACCACAGCCCACCAGGCCCTCCATGATCCAGCCCCCATCAATTCTCTGACCTCACCTCCTGCCACCCTCCCTCTGGCTCCTTACATTCCAGCCCCACTGGATTATTGCTCCCGCCTCAGGGCCTTTGCACTTGCCGTTTCTCCAGGTGCCCTCCCACCAGATATCTGTGACTCCCTCAATCTCTTCATTCAGGTCTCTGTTCAAATGTCAACCCCTCAGAGTGGCCTTCCTGAACCACAGTGCCTCTCCCCTGCCATCTATCCCTCTCTTCCTTTCCTGCTTTATTTTTCTTATCACCAAGAGTCAAATCACACTTTTATTTGTTCCCTTGTCTCTTCCTTGTTAGCTTCCTGAGAGCACAGGGGGTTTGCTTTGCTCACTTGGCTCATAGTAGATATTTCATAAATATATCTATCTATCTACATACATATCCACATACATATAACAGCTCTGTTGAGATATTGGGATGTATAATTCACCCACTTAAAGTGCATAATTCAATCATTTTTAGTATATACAGAGCGGTGCAACCATCACCATAATCAATTTTAAAGCATTTTTATCACCCCAAAAGGAAACCCCGTACCCACTAGCAATCACTCCCTATTTCCCCCACCCCTTTCCAGTCCTAGGCAACCACTAATCTACTTTCTGTCTCTATGGATTTGCCTCTTCTGGACATTTCACATAAGTGGGGTCATATAATATGCAGCCTTTTGTGTCTGGCTTCTTTCAGTTAGCATAATGTTTTCAAAGTTCTTCCGTGTAGCATGTATCAGTACTTCATTCATTTCTATGGCTGAATAATATTCCATTGTATGGAGAATACTGCATTTTGTTTATCTTTTGTCAGCTGATGGATATTCAGGTTGTTCCCACTTTGGGCTATGATAAATAATGCTGCTGTGAACATTTGTATACAAGTTTTTGTGTGGGCATAGGTTTTCATTTCTCTTGGGTGTATACTTAGGAGTGGAATTGCTGGGTCCTATGGTAACTCTATGTTTAACCTTTTGAGGAGCCGCCAGACTGTTTTCCAAAGTGGCTGTGCTGTCTTGCATTCCCACCAGCAATATACGAGGGTTCCGGTTCCTCTACATCTTCAACATTTGTTACTGTCTGTTTTTTATTCTAGCCATCTTAGTGGGTGTGAAGTGGGATTTCCCAGTGGGATGGCTAATCATGAATATTTCTTGAGGGAGTGGATTGAATGACAAAGGTCTACATGGCCCAGCCCCCTCAGCTGCCTTCCAGATCAGGGCAGGGCTGAAGTCGAAAGCTCAGGGGATGCCCCCCCGCCCCCCCAGGATGCTGTCTGTGGCTGGGCAGTCTCCTGGGTCAGGCCAGACAGCCAGGGCAACCCTCTATGCCGACCGGCAGCCATGGCCAGCTTTCGGGACTCAGCTCTAGGGACCGTCACTGCAGTCCCCTCCCCAGTATCACAGAACCATGGCTGGGTCTCCCCTCCTTCCATCTGCTCCTCAGCCTTTGTGGGAGCTGCTGTTACCTCTTGAAAAAAGTGAGGCTCAGAGAGGTGACTTTCCCGGCCCTGGGATACCAGCTGAGCCCTGTGCTAACTCGCGGGGTCCAAAGTGACTGAGTCCCAGCCCAGTGGAGCTCGCCCTGTAGTGGGAGAGACAGATGGTACACGAGTAGACAAACGTGTAAGATAATTTCAGGAAGGGATAAGAGCGGTGAAGAAGAATAGAGGGAGTTGAGGGACAAGTTGAGGGGCTGCAAATTTAGATGACAATAATAGTACTAGACAATTCTGTGGTGTTTACCAAGTGTTGGGTGCTGTTCAAAGCAGTTTACATATATTTCCAGGTGAGGCAGTCAGAGAAGCCTCTCTGTCACAGAGAAGACAGATCACGCTCTCCACCCCTCCCACGCACACATGCTTCGTGGGCCTTGACTTTAAACCAGAAAAATAAGGAGCCATGTGAATCACTGCACGAGGGCGCTCCGGAAATGAAAGCAGCAAGTGCAGAGGTCCTGGGATGGGAATGCATTTGGTAGAGTCTAAGAACAGTGGAGAGGCCAGTGTGTTGCTGTAGGAGTGAAGGGAGGGTGCAGGAGGGGAGGTCAGCAAAGCAGGCAGGAGGCGCACATCAGGGTGAGTGACCTTGCAGGTTGACGTATCGGTAGAACCGAGACTCTAACGCAGGTCTCAGGACTCGCAGCCCAGCACGCTCCCAGGAGCCACACACTACTCTTCGGTCACCCATGCTCTCTACCCCACTCCCAGGAGAAAGCATCTCGTAGGGGTCTGTAGGTCTCCTGCCCAGAGGCTGGGAAGAGGCAACGTGACCCCCTTCCTGTCCCTGCTCTGAACCAGCACCAGCCTTCACTGGAGCCCAGGTCTGCCACATCCCCATTGTGTGGCCTTGGGCAAGGGATCTGACCTCTCTGTGCCTCAGTTTCCGCCTCTGCCAAATGGAGATCAGCATAGGACCCACCTCAGAAGGTCCTTGTGAGAATTAAAATAGGTTGAGATAGACCCAGAGCTTAGACCAGCACCTTGTAAATGCTTGATAAATTCTGGCTTTTCCTATTTCAGCCATTATTATTTCATTTCATTTTTATTCCTGGCCTATGCTGTGCGCGATTGGCAGGGGTGAGGGTGCTTATGGCCAGCATAACTTGGAGCCAGGGATCTGGGGGAAGCTGGAAGAGGGAGGGGGAGAGGGTCCAGGGCACAGCCCCCCGGGAGGGGTCTCACCTGACACTGTAGGCCCAATGCTGAGAGGATAAATGAGTGAACCGTGAGGAAGTAAGCACTTGCAGGGCACTTGCTATGTGGAGTGGGGCTGTGGGGAATCAAAGGGAGTCAGAATCACTGCTGTCACCTCCCCCTCCCACTGCCACACCCACCCTCAGGCCGGCAGCCCCCAGCTGACCACAGGCACTGTCACGAGCCCCCAGCTCCTGCGGTAGCACTGGGCCCCGCGCTCAGAAGGGCCCCATACTTTGTTTATGCTCTGCTGTCACTGTCTGGAAAATCATAATAATTTCTGAACAAGAGGCCCTGCATTTTCACTTGGCACTGGGTTCTGCAAATTATGCATCCAGTCCTGGCTGACAAGGAGCTGGGAGGCCCCCCTCCCTTGCCAGAGCCAGCCAAATGGATGCTTGCTTTCTGTTGGGATTTGGAGGCATTAGTTGATCTATCTGATCAAGTGCCTTGTGCGTTTTCTCGGCGGGTCAAGAGAAGCCTTTATCCTTAAGGGGAACAGGGGAGCCCAGGAAACAGGGAGAGAGAGGGCCTGATGATGCATTTAGCAGGGGGGAGGTGGGGCGCATATGACCAGGGACTTTGTCCCCTGAGATTTTCAAATAAATCACACCTCTGACTCCCAGGACTCCAGAACCTCCTGGAAAGGAAGGGAAGTACCACTGCTGAGCACTGCTTTGTGTCAACAGCTTTCCCTGATGTTATTTCACTGACTCGTCATTACTATTAATTATTGTTATTAGCCCTTTTTGCACAGGATGAAACTGAGACTCCATAAGGCAATGCTGATTGCTCAAGACCCCATGGTTAGTGGGAGGAAGGGGAGGAGTCGGAGGAAGGGGAGAAGGAGGTTGAGGGGAAGGAAAAAGGAGGAGTGGGAGGAGGATAAGGGAGAGGAGGTGGAGAAGAGGGGGTGACAGAAAGCAGGACCACGTTATGCATTTCAGGGGCCCTGGGTACTTTCGCCTTTCTCCATGAAAATTATTCAACATTACATTTGATGGCTGCATTGATATAAAGATGACTAGATTAAGACTACATATTGAAACATCTTCTGCTATCTAAAAGTTCACTGTTTTCCGGGGAATTCCCTGGTGGTCCAATGGTTAGGACTCGGAGCTTTCACTGCAGTGACCCAGGTTCGATGCCTGGTGGGCAAACTAAGACCCCACAAGCCACACGGCACGGCCAAAAAAAAAAAAAATTCATTTTACTTCTAAAGAAATGAGAACACTGGGGAGGGGACCTTAGAAGCCGTGTGAGCCCCACGCTCTGTGTCTCTGGTGTTTCATGGAGAAGTCAGCCCTGGCAGGCGTAGAGGCAGAGAAAGAAGATGACGAGAAGAGGGGAAAGAAGGCAGAGGAAGAAGAGATGGGGCTGCATCACATATCGAAGAGATCAAGGCTGCAATGCAACAGGATTGGCAGCAGCCAGAACTTCCGCCCTCTGCCCTCAGCCCAAGCGTTTGCACCCTTGGAATCACCTCCCTGAGACCTCCCCCTCTCCCTGCCCACCTGGCCTCACCTCTCCCTGGAAGCTTTATCTTCCCAGACTTCACTGTCTGAAGCTGCATCTGTCAGATCAGCTTTGGCCCACGACCCTGCATGGAAACTGCAGACACTGAGAGGGTTGGCCACACCCCCTGCCCCCTCACCCCGCCCGTTCTAGAAGCCGCTGCCCCACTTCACGGATTGGGCCTGTTTTGATTTCTGCCATCACCTTGGCGGGCCACACCTGGCGTGCAGCCAGCCACACGGTTACCTCTTGCTGCCATGAACACGGCTGTTTACTCCCGGTAAAAAGCCCTTAATTTACAAGGCATATGACTAATACCAGATGATTATGGCCATTAATATTTATGGTTTTCACTCCCAGGAGGGGACTTGGGTGCTAATTGGCACTCTTCTCTTTGCTTCGTTTCTCAATGAGGCTTCCGATTTCCGCTGCAGTTCGGGGTTTCAGCTTCTTAGTTTCAAAGGGAAATATTGCGTGGGGCATTTCCTTATTTCTGGATGATTCTCTCATTTCATTCCCTTCTGATCCTGTAAGCAGTGTAGAAACATGCCGGATGCACTGGGGACTCCAGGATATTGGCAGAGGGCTGGGGTCATGGCCGAGGGGAAGATGGCGGCGTTGAGCGGCCTGGAGAGTCTGCGCTGCTGTCCAGAGGAAGGGGAGGAGGGGAGGAGGGAGGGGAGGAGGGGAGGAGGGAGGGGAGGAGGGAGGGGAGGGGAGGGGAGGAGGGAGGGGAGGGGAGGGGAGGAGGGAGGGGAGGAGGGAGGGGAGGAGGGAGGGGAGGGGAGGAGGGAGGGGAGGCAGCAGGGAATGTGTACGTTTGCCCAGAAATAGAGCCCCGTCTCAGACACCCACGCCTTCCTCTATCTCTAATCAAACATTTTCTGGTCTTTTTATATAAGATGGAATCTAAATCAACCCCTCCCTACCCCCCATCTCTGGGTTGGTTGAACAAATGGGGGTGTTTGGGGGCATCTGCCTTTGGGGCCCAGATTGGAGAAGACAGATCACACTCTTCCTCCTTCTGGCTCTTAGGTTTGGGGGGCACCAGGAGTTGATGTCGCCTGAGCCGAGAGATGTACTTGTCTCTCCATTTCGAATGGAAGATGTATTACAAATGGCAGCATGTTGCCATGGTCACCCAGGCGCTTCCTTCCAAGAGAGGGGAAGAGTGTCCGGCCCGGGGTCCAGCGCAGCCTCGCCCACTCACGCCTGTGCCCCACCCGCTGGGGCTGGGTTGTAACCTCAGAATGCCTCTCCCAGCCTGTACGTGAGTGACGTGCCAGGAGGGCCCTGGGCTGGGATGGAGCGCTTGTGTCCCAACTAAAGGGGCAGACACACTGCAGCTCCAGGAAATGGCTGCCAGGCAGAAAAATGGGCACGCTGCTGCCAGACCTTCCACTTATCTAAGAAAAGTGAGGAATTTGGATTATAGGCTCACTGTCCCAATTGCTTATATTGTTGGCAAAGAAGGCGAATCATAAATTCTTTGAGAACTGTGTGGTCCAAACAAAACATGCATCAATACGTGGGCCGGCCATTTTGCGATCTGAGCAGGGAATGGGAGTGACAAAATGGCGGCCCTGCTCAGCATCCTTTTGGGGTCACGAGGTGAGCAAATCCGGGAAGACCGCTTTGCGAGGAGATGGGAGGTGGGGCATGCCCAAATCCCCCAAATAGACTTGGATTTAGGAACTAGAAATTATGATCGGCTGCATCATGTGTCTCTAAACAATCATTCCGGTTCTACCAGTTGGTGTTGATCCTGGGCACGGAAAGGGGGACGTGGCCTGCATCTGCCGCTTGCTGAGTGAGTTTGGACTCACCCCTTCCCAGTGTCTCCCCGTCGGCACAATGATGGGATTGAACGGGTTTGGGGGGTCTTACTACTGCTGACTGACTGCGCCCCCTATGCTTATTCATTCTGTGTGATGTGATGTCCACTCTGTGTGATGCCCAGAAATTCCCAGAGATTTCACAGTCAAGAGTCTGCTGCCTCCATTCCATTCACATCTTCTTTACCAATGACCTGCTGAACAACCTCTGTGACAGTCACTGAACTGGGAATGGGGATAAAGCACTGAGTAGGACAGGCAAGACCTGTACCCACATGGGCTTACATCCTGGTGGTAGAGGCAGGAAAGATAGAGGGGGTCATCTGCGTTTCTGCTGGTACACTGGCCAGATGCTAGGCTTGACTCATTTCCTGGATTGGTCTGGCCAATGTCCATCTTTTTAGACTGAGCTGAGC
This sequence comes from Balaenoptera borealis, assembly GCF_965194805.1. Lineage (NCBI taxonomy): Eukaryota > Metazoa > Chordata > Mammalia > Artiodactyla > Balaenopteridae > Balaenoptera > Balaenoptera borealis. The sequence goes on from NC_138872.1 coordinate 12,194,215, forward strand.
TGTTACAGCCTCCAGGAAGCTTCCCTAACCAATTTCCCACCCCCTTCCACCTGCTGCCCCCAGGAGTCAGGATTTGCTTCTGGTTGGGCTAAGACATGGTTTTTCAACCTCAGCACTGTTGACATCTGGATAATTGTGCTGTGGGGCTGTCCCGTGTGCTATAGGATGTTAAGTAGCATCCCTGGCCTCTACCTGCCAGATGCCAGTAGCACCCCCAACACACACAATTATTGCACCAAAAGTGTCTCCAAATGTCCCAAGGAGGAAAAAAATCACCTTTGGGTAAAAACTGCTGGTTTGAGACAATCATGGTGGCCCCATTACTTTTACCAGTGATGGCTTAGGTGAGGATGTATGATGCCACCCATCAAATCTGCTGGGGAGTTTCTGGAAAGGTTTTTCTCTACTTCAGAAAATGATAGGAGGACGAGAAGGACTTTTTTCCTTTTCTTGTGTGGCCATGTCTTCATGTGATGGCCAGAGCAGTGGCAGCCATCTTGGGTCCATGAGGTGAGTGGGCCTGAGAATGGAGCCAGTCCTCTGAGGATGGTAGAATGGATGGTAGAGAACTTGAATCTTTTATGATATTGTTGTGAACCTCAGTGATGGGGTACCTATCTCAGGACATTTTGTTATGTGGGATTATGAATGCCCTGCTGGTTTGAGTCTCTACGAGTCAGCATTTTCTACTTCTTCAACCAAGAGCATTTCTCACTGATAAATTGTAAATCATACTTATCGCACATATCAACCTCCTCAGAGAGATCTCCTCTGCCCCCCAATAGAAATTAGGTCCCCCTTATTATTCTGAACTTTTCTCTGGTGACATTCATCCCAATTTGTGTTGCTATTTTGTGGGTCTACTAAGACCCATCTTCCTCCACTAGTCTGTGAGCTCCATGCGGACAAGGAGCTTGTTTTATCTTTTCTTCCATGGTACCCAGTGACTAGCGCAGTGCCTGGCACATAGAAGGCCCTCAATAAATTTTTGTTGAATTAATGAATGAATGGGGAAATGGATGGATGGATGGTTGGATGGATGGAGACATGAAAGGGTGTGTGTTTGCAGCTTTGTCTGTACACTTTGGTGGGAAATTCATCTCAGGTCTGCAAACCCCAAAGCTGAACTTTGAAAGTAAAGGGAGGGCCCCTGAAAAGCATCTCATTTAGCTCTGAAGAAAGCAAGCCTGTGAAATCGCATCATGCAAATGCTTCACAAGGCAGCAACCTTGTCTTCTTCCTTGAACCCCAGCATCAGGGTTATTTGAGAAGTGGTTATAGAGGCCACAGTGCAGAGTGGCATGCCAAGCGTTAGAAGGACAGAGTTGAGAAAAACAGCACAGATTTAGCCTAGAATCCCTGGGTTGGTGGGGCCCTGAGAAAAGATGTTTGGCTTTGTTCAAATGAAACCTGATGAAATGTGGAGAACCATTATATCAGAGGCAGTTAGGGGTGGTCTGGCTGAAGCCCCCACCAAAACAGGGAAGGGGACATTTCATGGTACAAATGGGGAAACCAAGGCCCACAGAGAGTGAGGAACTTGACTGGGGTTCCCTTGCAAGTGGCCCCAAGTCTACCTAGGCAAATCCCTTGTGCTATGATGTAGCTGAGAGCATCACACACTATGTGACCTTGGGCAAGTCATTTCCTTTCTCTGAGCCTCCATTTCTTTGCCCAGATAATAGGGGTGAGGATGTTCTCTCGCACTCAGCAAGGCTGTTGTGTGGCTTCAGTAAGATATCAAAGGCAGAGCACCTGGACACCAGATGTTGCCCAGTCATCACGGTGGGTTCCTTTTCTCATCTGTGGTTAGGATATCTGGAAGGGCATCCTGAAGGAAGTGTCCTGCAGATTCTCAATTCTCTAGGAACAAGCCCTAAGGTGAACTGTTGGGGCTTGGGGTTGGAATTCTGTCTTGAAATCCTTCTTGAGACATCCCGGAAGACAGCATGGGGCTGCCCATGGTGGGGACGTCTTCTCATTTGTGTGTTCCTCCTTCTAAAACTCTGTTGTCATGGAAATGCTTCTCTTGGTATTCTTTTTAAAATGGTTTGGTTGGGATATAATTCATGTGGCATACAAATTCACCCATTTAAAAGGTATAACTCAGTAGTTTTTAGTATATTCACAGAGTTGTACAGCTATCACCACAGTCTGATTCTAGAACATTTACATCATCCCCAAAAGAAACCCCATACCCATTAGCAGTCACTCTCCATTCCTGCTTTCCCTCGGCCCCTGGCAACCGCTAATCTGCTTTCCGTTTGTATAGATTTGCCTCTTCTGGACATTTCATATAAATGGAGTCATACACCATGTGGCCTTTTGTGTCTGGCTTCTTTCACTTAGCATACGTTTTCGAGGTTCATCCATGTTGTAGCATGTATCAGTGCTTCATTCCTTTTTATAGACAAATAATATTGCATTGTATGGATATGCCATATTTTGTTTATCCTTTGTCAGTTTATGGGCATTTGGTTTTTCTTCTACTTTTTGGCTATTATGAATAAGACTGCTATGAACATTCATGTACAAGTTTTTGTGTGGATAGAGGTTTTCAGTTCTCTTGGATATATACCTAGGAGTGAAATTGCTGGCTTGTATGGCAACTCTGTTTAACAGTTTGAGGAACTGTTCTCTTGGTCTCTCTCTCCCCCCAGATTGTGGAGTATAATTTAGGTCAGAGCTGCTCTTGTGGATCAAGGCTTTTACCTCATAGCTGGGTGTTCCCAAGGTCTCTTCCTCCACTCGAATATTCTAAGGGATCCTCAGCCCACAGTAAGATGTTATGGATTTAGGTCTGCTCTTTCCAGGCTGTGTGATCTCAGATAGGTGACTAAACCTTTCTGAACCTCCATTTCCTCCCTTACAAAATGAGGAAAAATACCATTCCTGGCTTGAAAGATAATGATGACAGTCGAAATGAGGGAATGTGTGTGAGACTTATTTGTAAAAGCTTAAAACAGCTGAAGCGATGTTATTTATTCATTCAACATATATTTATCAAGAGCCTATTATTTGCCAGGTACTATGTTGTGTGGTGGGGATGGAATTGTGACCAAGGCAAACAAAGTGCATGCCCTCTGAGATTTTACATTCTGGTCTTTTCAGATTGTGGCCAACTGTGCTATAATCTTGAGCAAACCATGCTTCCTTTTCAGGCCTCAGTTTTACCACCTGTAAAATGGGTGAGCTGGACCCACCCAGGTGCAGTAGAGTTCCTGCTTCTCTCAGCCCATCAGTAAAATGGGCACAAATGTACCACACGATACAAACTCCCAAACTCCAGGGAACATCTTCAGGAGACAAGGAGAGCGGGCTCTTCCTAGCTACTCAGAATAGTTAAAGAAGGTCCGTCTAGGATGGGCATGTGGACTGGGACGAGCTTCCTTCCCCCTCACCTCCACATCCCTGAGACTTAATGACGCCACCATCCCTAGGCAGCTCCCAGACTAATTGGCATGATTCTGCTACATCTGCTGGTTCTTTCCTGTAATGGAACCCAGCCTGGTGGTCCAGACCTGGCTGCTGGCCCACAGCTGAGAAAGGGGCCCCCTGGGGATGTGTGTTCCTCATGGAGAACAAAGATGTAGGCAGCAGTCTAAAATAGACATGGAAAAACAAAGCTCGTTGTTTTCTCTCTGGAAGGGTGGCTGAGTGATCCATGGCAGGGGACCCAGAACGTCCGTATTGAAAACAGTTATTATCAGACAGCCAGAGGAAGGAGCCGGGAGCTGAGGGGCTGATGGAAGACACCACCCCTCTCACCCCTGAATGCTCTCTAGGCTGGGGTTTGGCCCCAAGAGAGCCCTGAGCCAGACTTGATATCATGGGTGATTCTCGCTCCTGCTTCCCCACACCCCTGCTGACTCTGACCGTGTCCCTTGCCTTCCTCCACAATCTTCTGGGGCTCCCCGCTACCCTCAGGAGAAGTTGAAGGGCTTAACAAGGCATCCAAGGCCCTGCAGATTCTGGTCCCAAATGACTTTGCTGGCCTCTTCCCACTCCATACTACTTCTTGGCAGTCCTAGAATTTGCCCTACATTTTCATGCCTTTGCCTACTCAGTGCCTTCACCTAGAATGCCTGCATTAGTCCAGAAACTCAATTCTAACTGATTAAGGTAAAAAAAAACTGTGATGTCCCACTCCCTCCATCCAACACCAAGCTTAGTGACCTCAGCTTGGAGACCTGGATTGCGAGCATAAAGACCCCCAGAGGCTGCGCGTGGCTGTGTAAATAAATGAAGGGGGCCAAGTGGTGCACCTGGCAGACAGGAATTCTCACGCTCTGTCTAAAGGGGTGTCCGCTGCTCAGCCCCCGCCAGCGGCTGAGCTGCAGGAACGGGTAGCTTGATCCTCCAGTTTTGCAAGAGAAGTTGAAAATTGGTATTTTAAAATGAAATCTCCCCAATTTTGTGAATGTTAGCAACTAATTCAATGTTTTGGAAACACTATTTAGACCAAACAAAGCGTATCTGTGGGCCAGATTCAATTTACAGGCCACGAATTTTCAATTTCCCTTTCCTTATCGCAAATAGAAGAATCTAAGTCACAGTCTGTGTTATACGTGACGTAGATACATTTGACCTTATCCTTGAGGCTGGGTTGGGAGCTTTCTCCTAGGGTGGTGTTGACAGTGTCTCTCTGAGGAGATGAGACCTGTGCAGAGACGAAAAGGGAGTGAGGGAGTCAGGCTGTGGTTACCTGGAGGAAGAACTTTCCAGGAAGTTAGAACTACAAGTGCAAAGGCCCTGAGGCAGGAAAGAGCCTGCTATCTTTGAGGCGCAGCAACGAGGCTAGTGGGCTGGAGTGGAGTAAGAAAGGAGGAGAGTGGAAGGGGATGAGGATAGAGAGATAACCGGGTCCACATCTATACAGGGCCTGTAGGAGCCTGAATTTAATTCAGAATGAACAATTAAGACATCAAGTTGATGAATGAATGAATTTATGAATGAATGAATGAATGGGTTCCAAACTGCTTTCACTAGAGTATTGGTATTTGGTGTGGCAGTGTGGGTGTGGCTGCTTTGTCTTAGGTTCTGAAGTCTTCAAAATTATCCTGGAAGATGTTGGTCTGTGGTTAACATCCCCAGGTTGCCAGCAGTCTGTAGCTGTTGTAATCATGCTTTGTGAGAAGCTTCAGATGGAGAGGGGTCTTCATGAGGGTGGGTATGTATGAGAGAGACAGACAAACCGAGAGGAACAAAGGCAGAAAGAGATGGTGCTCACCAGAGTACCCGTCAAGTCAAGTACCCTCATCCCAGCAGGCCAGGGACATCAGGCCTCCATGGGGGGGTCTCTGAGCTCACCAGCGCGCCTATGAGACTTCCTGATCACCAAGTCCTCAGGACTCCTGCAGCAACCCCTGGTGAACCCACCAGTGATGGCGTGTGGCAGGCCTGCTCCTGTCCTTGGCCCCACTCGGCCTATGAGACTATTTTCTACCTTGATTCAGGCACTGGCATCCCAGCTGTTGGCAAGCGAGTTGGGTGGGGTTGCCATGGCGACCCTCAGGCTTGGATTCCCGGAGATGCTCCCTGCATCCTCCCGAGCCTGCCACTGCTGATTGCTGGGGGAGAGCGTGACTCACCGTTAAATATATCGCAGCCGTCCCAAACGGCTGCTCAGCCCCAGCAGCCGGATGTGGGGAGGGCAGCATCTGGGGGTGTATGGGGTTGGGAGGCTGAGAGGCACGACCTTCTGTGTATCTTCGGAGCTTTCAGCTGCTGTCACTCCCAGGTGTTACCTTCGCCAGTCCCCTGCTCAGATCTCCTGCCTTTCCCAATCTGTCTGGGTTTCAGTCCCAACTCTGTCACTTGCTAGCTGTGTGACCTTGAACGAGAAGCTTTAATTCTCTGGGTCTCAGAGTCCTCATCTGTAAAATGGGGGTGATGTGAGCGCCAACTGTCAAGAACTGTGGAGAGTTCTGAGATTTTACTTTGCTTGCAAGCTAACAAGTGAGCCTGCCACAGTTTAATAGATACCAGCAGGAGACACGAGACCCCTGGGTCAGAAGACAAAGGACTTTATTACTCGCAGCACAGCAGGTGGCATGAACTTCACATTCGCATCAGCTCTCTTTGCCCCCAGGTTCCGTGGGAGCGCTGCAAGGTGACCCAGCTGGATGCTGCACCACCTGGACTTGTCACAACTGAGGATCCCCGGGCTTAGGAAACCCCCAATCTTATAAGAGGGCTGCTGGCAAACCCACGCAGCCTTTGCTCTGGAGGGAGACCTTATCTTTATTATAGTGATTGGGAAACAACTCTCTCTGCCCCAGAGGGAGATACTCTTTCTATCTTCCAAGGCTGCTTGCTATACAGACATCCTTGAGAAGAGAGTCCAGTACAAAGCTCTCAGTGTCTCTTGCTCAGAAGACACGCAGACATGGAGCGACCCATGGAGAATTTTCTCCCAGCATCAGTTCATAGGGCTGTTGGGAGGAGCAAAGGAGTTCATGTGTGTAAACTGCTTCGCGGCACCTGGTGAAGAATCAGCGCTTAATAATGTCAGCCGTTATCATTATGATTCTCAGCTTTTATCCTCGTCACAATATAATCTCTTATTAACTAGTAGGAAGCCAGAGGCCCTCTGCTCCTTGCTTTCCCCAGTTAGGTGACTAAGAAAATCACAGCTTCCATCCCTTCTAACCAGTACATGCCCATTTATCTCCTGTGCTCCAGGAGGCCTTAACTACCCCCCAGTCCCCACCCCTGGCTCCTCCCTCTGACTTCCCTGGGTTTTTTAAATGGCTCTATTGGGGAATAATTTATATACCATAACATTCCTTCATTTTAAATGTACAATTCAATAATTTTTCGTATATTTACGGAGTTGTACAGCCATCGCTATGATCCAATTTCAGAACATTTCCCCCAAAGCCCTCCCGCCTACTTGCATTCACTCCCCATTCCCACCCACAGGCCCAGAAAACCACTAATTTACGTTTTATCTCTGTGGATCTGCCTCTTCTGGACATTTCATAGAAATGGAATCATATGATATATGGCCTTTTGTGTCTGGCTTCTTTCACTTCACACAATTTATTTTGGAGGTTCAGCCACAGTGCATCTGTGCTCCATTCCTTTTTATTGCTGAGTAGTATTTCATTCTTTGGATAGACCACAGTTTGTATCCAGTCACCTTCACCGGGTTCCTGAGAGAATTTTCCAAGGTAATGCTGACGAGAGCTTTTTGGGTGCTGTCAGTTTCAGAGCGGGCCTTGACTGTCATGGCTAGGATCCCTCTATTGGCACTCCTTGGGCCTGTCCTGTCATCTTGGCCCTTTGGGGAGTTCAAGCTAGCTTAAAATAAGAGAGGGACAGTTTGGCAGACAGAGTTTTAGAGACTTTTAAAACCACGTGACAAACCCACTTCCATGAAAAGCAGGCAAATCACTTCCATGGAGCCCATGCCAGCCCTAGAGAAAGGGGCGTTCATGAAGATTTTCCAGGCCGAATTTCTCCCATCTCTTCCCAGTTCCATATCCATGGCAGCCCCACACGGTCATTAAGAGAAGAGCAGAAGGAGAGGTTTCTGGTGCTTTCCTATGCAATGGTCTTCTTTCCTTTGATATTCCAAATAGGACTATAGCTACCAGATGATTCCATGTTCCATGAAAATATCTAAAATCCTGAATTAAAGGAAAACATCTATTCTCCACCTTTGCCACCTTCACCCCTGACTATAGAGGATCTGGGGGGTGGGCGTTGGTTAATAGAGGATTCTATCTCAAATAGGGAAGAGTCCAAGACTATACTTAGCTATTCTAGTTGACGAGACTGGAGAGAGATGGCGGAAAGTCAGCAGGTGAAGTTTTCTGGCCTGATTTATTAGCCTTCTTTTCAATAACCAGACCTCTCTGTTGATATTAACGTCCTACACCTGGATTTGGGGTTCCTGCAAGACACAGGAAATGTCTTCCAAGTTGGGGAGGTGTTCTGGTTATCTCTTGTTGCATGACAAGCCACGCTCAAAACTTAGTGGCTTGAAACAAACTCAATCATTTATTTGTCCATGAATCTGCAACACGTGCAGGGCTGGGTGGGGCTAGTTCATTTCTACCCTGCACGTGGTGTCCACGGGGGCACCGCAGCGGGGGCTCACTCACACAGCCCAGCCCGGGGAGTCGTTCCCGGCTGTCAGTTCCTCTCCATGGAGTAGCTCATGCCTCCTCACAGCACGGTGGCTGGGCTCCAAGAGTGATCATACCAAGAAACAGGAAGTGATAGATGCCAGTTTCTCAAGGTTTGGGTCCCAACACTGGCACCACATCATTTCTGCCATACTCTACTGAACAAGCAATTGCAGAGCCCAAATTTAGGAGGAAGGGACCCAGACCTCACCTCTTAATGGAAGGAGAGGTAAAGATCATGAAGACTCAAGTGACTGGTAAGTTCATGGCTCGTCAGTAGGTCTTGAGGTTTTGGAGACAGATGTTGCATGGGACTATTAGACCAGAAGGGCCTGCCCCAGGACAAGACTCTCCTTACCACCTCAGGTTGGCAATAGTTGGTTTGAGCCAAATTTCATTTTGCCTCATGGGCCAACCGTGAAGCAGGTCCCTATCCTGTCTGATCTATGCCCCTAGGCCAGCGTCCCTGTCCTCCATCCCCGAGGGATTGTGTACTTGGAAATCCAGGCCTTCTTGCTCAGCCTTGGGTCACAACATCCTCTCAGAAGTGGGGAGACCCAACAGTGAGTCGGTGGGGCAACATGCACGTGGCTGCTCCAGGCCCCTAAGCACCTGCTTTAATGGAATGCAAAGAAGCTTCTCCAAACACATCTTTCCTCGCCTTTCACCAGAGCTTTTAGGGGGAAATGGCCAGAGCTCTCTGGTTGTCTTCCAGGAACACACCAGCAGTGACGTGTAACCCCAGCCCGAACTCCGGGTGCTGCATGACTGGCTACCCTTGTCATCTGGATGATCTAGAATCCTTTGTTTTTCTTTCAGACCCTGGCCAGCAGGCCTGTCCTTATCTGCATGGTTGTTTTAGCAAATTGCTAGTGCCAGTGTCCTTAGAGGATCTTTTCTTGGATTTGGGGTGAGAAGACCAGGGTTTGGGTGCTGTCTTCTACTCTTAGTGACTGTGGGACATCAGACAAGTCACTTCACTTCTCGATCCTCCATTTCCTTTTCTGGCGGGCAGGGATACTATTCAGGGATATCATGAGGATGAAGTAGACAGTGTACTTCATACAGTGCCTTGCCCATAATAGCTGCTCAGTTAGTGGTAACTATCATTATTATGAATGATTATTTTCTGCCTAATGGCCTTTTGAAAAAGGGAGCCAACCCCAAGGAAAGTCTATTTTGCATAAGATCTCATTTCCTGTTTACAAAGGAATCATTGCTGGTTCCTTGTAAACCATGCATTTGGAGCAACATTTCACTCTACGAATTTTACCTTGAGCCCCAAAACATTCTCATGCATTTGTGTGAGTACCTTGAGGAAACAGAGCGTGCTTTGCCTTCAATCACAGAAACACACCGAATGGGTATAGTCACTGCAGTGACTTGGGCATGTGGCCAGCAAACTACCCAACCCCAGTGGGAAGCAGGGTTTGCATTTCCCGGAGAGAAAGATCCATGGGGCATTTCAGAGCTCCTTGGCCCAGTCGGAGTTCTGAGGAGTCTGTCTGGAGACCTGGATTCATTTGTTTGTTCTCCAGCAAATCTTTATTTAGTGTCTACTGTCCACTAGCCCCTTGCTAGGCTCCGAGGATACAGTAATGAAGGAAAAGAACCAAGCCTCCCCAGCTCATGAAGCTTGCATTCTAGAAAGGAGAGAAGAACAAAAACAACAGGACACAATTAAATATATAATATCTCTGCATAGACGTAATATGTCAGGAGTAAGGGCACAGATATTCAGATATTCATGGGAGGTTGGTGCCGCTTGAAGTAGGTCAGGGTAAGCCATTCTGGGGACGTGATGTTTAAGCAGAGACCTGAAAGAAGTGAAGAAAGGAGATGAGTATGTATGTCGGGGTGGAGTGTTCCAGGCAGAGGGGAACAGCCAGCGCAAAGGCCCTGAGGCTGAAGAGTGCCTGGTGTGTTCCAGGAGCAGCAAGAAAGCCAGCGGGGCTGGAGCCAAGTGAGCGAGGGGAGGAGTGGAGAGAGACGGGTCAGAATGGGAAGGAGGGGCCGACCACGCAGGGCCTTGTGGGCCTTGTAAGGACTTCGGCTTCTGTTCTGAGCGCACTGGGACACATGGCAGTGTTTTGAGCAAAGAAGAGTGAAATGACCTGGCTTAGGTTCTGACGGGATCCCTCCAGATGAATGTGGAAGATGGAGTGTGTTTCTTGTAGGGATCAGGACAGAAGCGGGAAGATAGTGAGGAGGTGATCGCAGCCATCCAGGCAGAAGAGGATGGTGTCGGGGTGGTGAGAGGTGGGTACACTCCAGATACCTCTTGAAGGCTGATGTGACAGGTCTCACTGATCCATTAGATGCTCTGAGATTCCCTGTCACTGGTGCCTCCACGTGCCTCCCCCCCCACCCCCAGGCTCAGCAGCACAGTCTAGACTAGGTCACCTGGTCTCTGCCCACCTGAGGAGGTGGGGGCCTTGTCTATGCGTGCCCTGGGGACCCAGGCACTGGATGAGGCCCACCCTGGCTTCCCCCAGGCGGTGTCTCAGAGAGACCTCTGGACTGGAGACGCCTACCATGTATGATACTCCCCTGCTGTGTGACCTTAGACGAGTCCCCTCCCCACTCTGAGTCTCAGCTTCCCTGTCTGTAAAGTGAGAATTATGAAACCAGTCCTGCTACCTCCTAGGGTGGCCGTGAGAAGTAAGATGCAGGCTGGGCACCAGCTTTGAAGACAGTGAAGGGCAATGCTCACAAAGGTGTTAAACTCGTGTACCTCATTAGTAGTGACATTTGGTCATTTCTGCTGTCCTGCAGGCTAGTGGGAAACTTTGACCTTGGTTCAAGCCAGGTCACAGCCACGCTAGATCAACATATCTCACTTTTTCTTATTGAAGTATAGTTTATTTGCAATATTATATTAGTTTCAGGTGTACAACATAGTGATTCTATGTTCTTATAGATTATACACCATTTAAAGTTATTATAAAATATTGCCTATATGCCCTGTACTGTACATTACATCCTTGTATCTTATTAATTTTATACCTAGTAATTTATACCCCTTAATCCCCTTCCCCTATCTTGCCCTTCTTCCCTCTGGTAACCACTAGTCCATTCTCTGTATCTGTGAGTCTGTTTCAGTTTTGTTATATTGATGTTTATTTCATTTTTTAGATTTGTAAGTGAAAACATACAGTACCAACATCTCTCACTTTGATCTAGTGGCTAAAAAGCCTGGGCTGTGGGTTCGGACAGAACTGGGTGGAGCTTCTAGCTCAGTTCCCAGAACGGCAGCTAAAAAACAAGATGGTCCCCCCAGTTCGTAGCCAGACCAGCCTCCCAGGCTGGTATTCCCTCCTGCCCCCGTTCACCAGGGGCCACGTTCCCAGGGGCGGGCCTGGCCCAGCCTCTGCATCCTGGTGAACTTGTCATCGTCCCCTGGGAGTGGCTAAATGTGGGACTGTGGGTTTACTGTTCCTCTTCTCTGAGCTTCCCTGGTCTCTCCCTGAGGGAAACCGGGACAGGGTCCCTCAGGCCAAGAGAAGCCTGGAAGACTTCTATTTTTTGAGACTCCTGGAATATTAATTTATTTTTTTAAAAGCCCCCAAATGAAGACATCCCAAAAGTTATGGTACATTTAAAATATTAGGGGCTTCCCTGGTGGCGCAGTGGTTAAGACTCCAAGCTCCCAATCCAGGGGGCCTGGGTTCGATCCCTGGTCAGGGAACTAGATCCCACGCGCATGCCGCAACTAAGAGTTTGCATGCCACAACTAAAGAACTGGCGAGCTGCAAGTAAGGAGCCAGCGAGCTGCAACTAAGGAGCCTGCCGGCCACGACTAAAACCCAGCGTAACCAAATAAATAAAATAGAATAAAATTTTAAAATATTAAATTGAACAAATTCATGCTTTTGGCCCACCTGCACAAAATTACAGCACAATGTATGTGTGAGGCTCACAAGATAACCACAGGATTTGTTTTATGTACTTATACATTTATATTTTAAATTCATGCTGTTCTCGAGGCATGAGCCAGTAATGGGATACAAGGATGGTGAGGTTTGACAAACATGGCCTTTTTTCATCATCGTCACTGTGTCCCTGTTTATGTATGTAACCCATCTAGAGTTAAGGTCAAAATTCTAAAAATATTGGGATGTCAGTTTTTTGAATAGGTGATATATTTTCTTGGTATGAAAATCAAAGTGTCCAAAAGGGCACACAGCAAAAAGTCCTTCTCCTGCCCCTTCCCCCAGCCCTCCTCCCCAGAGGCAGCCACTGTTACCAATTTCTTCTGATCCCTTCCAGAAACAATTTATCTATATACAAGTTCATCCCAATCCATGTATGTGTAGATCCTTTTTTCTGTGTTTTACTGAAATGGGGACTGGTTACAAACATTGTTCTCGTCTTGCTCTGTTTGCTAACGTCATTCCTCAGGGATTATCCGCTATTATGTGTATTGAGCCACCTTGCTCCTTTTTACAGCTGCATAGTATTCTGCTGTGTGGCTGACCCAGTGCTGACTTAACTTTTCCCCTGTTGATGGACACTGAGTTGCTTCTGAACTTTCTGATCTAATAAACAATGGTGCAGTGAGGAACCTTATGTCTATATCATGAAAACTCTTGTTTAAGACCCTTAGGGATTATGAGGTCTGGGTGGAATGGCCCCTCTTTTGCGCACCTCCAACCCCTTCCTGGAAGCTGAGGCTCGATTAGGGATAGCATCACATAATGGACGAAGAACCTTCCAGGCAGAAGGGACTGCAGTGCAAAGGCCCTGGGACAAAAAATGAGCTCAATATATTGGGAAATGGCAAGAAGGCCCTTGAGGCTGGAATGGAGCATGTCGGGGCAGAGGAGCAGGAGATGAGGTTACAGAGGACTTCAGAGGGCAAGCGGGCCATGGTGAGGCTGGAGTGGGCGAATGAATGAATGAAGCCATTCTTTTTCACATTTTTTTATTTTTGGCCGCACCACGTGGCACGTGGGATATGGGATCTTAGTTCCCCGACCAGGGAGCGAACCTGTGCCCCCTGCAATGGAAGCGTGGAGTCCTAACCACTGGACCACCAGGGAATTCCCAATGAAGCCATTCGTTGATATTCATTCAGTGACAACTGAAAAGACATTATATTCCAAGAGACAGGCATGGCCCTCCCCTGACCTCTGGTGGCTGGAAAGACTGGTGTCCCCTCCCCTCTTGGGTCCCCTAGACCTTTCCCCAAGGTCACCCACAGAGAGGAAAGAGCCTAGTGACCTGCCACTGGTCTGGAACTCACCCAGGCCTTCAGTGGACTTGACTGTGGCCTCTCCCAGTGCCCACACTGGCCTGGGGCAAGCACATTTTTAAAAGGATGGGAACTCATGGGGTGCTGAGGGGGGCTGGGCTCAGAATATCCCACTGTGCAGCTACCCCGGAATACGCTCCTCCATCTTTGCATGGCCAGCCCCTCTCTCTCTCTGAGCAGATCACCTTCCGAGGCCACCAAATATCAACTGCCTCCCTCTCCTTGTGCCCACCCACCTGCCCTCCTCGCCCATCTCCTCACTTTTTGGAGCCACCCTGAAGCCTGGTGGTTTCAAAGCCAGGCTTCCCGAGTGGAACCGGCTCTGCCCCGACAAGCTGCAAGCAGCCTGTTTCACTGCTTACAGGGGTGAAGACAGTACTAACGCCCACCTTTTGGGGCTGGAGCGAGATGCAATAAACGCACATAAAGCCTTCTGAGCAGGGCCTGGCACAGAGAGTGCTCAGAAGGTCGGTCACTGCTTTTCCACTCAGTGCCTTAAATCTTACCTCCTTTTATTCATTACTTGTGTGTGCTCCCGCTTCCGCTCTGAACTGTGAGCTCAGGAAGGGGGTGTTGCCAGTCGGGTTCAGCCCTGTGTCCCCAGATGATATTTAAAGAGACCTTGAAGGAGGAGCCAGTGTGATCTGGGGCAAGAGGAGTGAGGAGAGAGCAGAGCCCTTGTATGGTCCCGTGGAACAGCCCGGCGCGGAGACGGGGAGAGGGGACATGGGCTGTGGGGAGGCGAGGAGGGGTGTGGGGACAGAGACAGCGGGAGGGGCAACAGGAGCCACATCTTTCAGGGCCTTGAGAGCCACACTTAGGAGTCTGGGTTTATTCTGAAGGCACGGGGGAGCCACAGAAAGCTCTAAAGCAGAGGAGTGACAAGTTCGGATCTTGTAGAAGATTCTGATCTTGGGATTCTCTGGGAGGAGGGCTTAGAGGAGGCAAGAATGTGAGCAGCACCAACTCAAAACATGATTGCCCTCTCAGGTCTGTCTGTCTGTCTATCTCTCTCCTCTATCACCCTCTCCCCAACACCTCTTCCTCCTCCTTTCACTTGCTCTCTCCCACTCTTTCCTTCTCTTTCTTCTTCGTTTCTCTTCTCTCCTATCATCTTCCCTCTCGTACTCACTCACCATCCCTCTCTTTCCCTCCCTTCCTCCCTACCTCTTCCCCGAACAAAACTGTAATTCATCTTCCCTACTCTGGCTGGCCCTAGAGCCCTTCCTTTGGCACGGCTCATTATTTTAATTAAACTCTGGGATCTGTTTTACTAACCTGACATCTTGCTTAGGAAAACCAAAAGAGGAGCTGCCTGGGGCCAAGGAAGGAAATTGCCAGGGGATTGTGGAAAGGTTTCCATCACCCCATCCCAGGAAGGGGCCCTACTTACCCAGCCCAGCCCTTAAAGGGGCAGCTGAGCACAGCGGTTAAGGTTTGAGGTCTGGCTTGGTCTCAAAGCCCCATCGCTTACTCCAGCAAGCTCTTTCCTGATTTATAAAATGAGGTATTAATAGTTCTTCTCTCATAGGGTTTTGAGAGGTTTAAGTGAGTTAACACAGTACGGCGGGTCAAACGGCGGGTCATAGAATCAATTTAGTGGGTCACAACCACCATTGAAAAAACAAGAACAAAAAAGGCCAGAGAACGTCATCATCAGGATCCATGTTGTGTGGGGAGCGTTCATTTCGGGGCGGGGGGGCGGGCGGTATGTTCTCTGGGTTGTTTTGTAAATGTAGCTCTTACTCTACAGGTGGCCCTTGTAGAGGCTTAAAAGCTACAATTAAAGCACTTAGAAAAATTCATACAGTAGGTGCTCAAACTGTGGTTGCTGATAATCCTCTGACTGGCAATGAGGGCTCTGGGAAGCCAGGGCCCAGCAGGACTAGGGCTGAGTCTGGGCAGGGGCTTCTGGGGCTGGGTTACCCTTGGCTGTGACCCCAGAGGTAGCAAAAACCCCTCACCCAGTGATCTTGCCTCTCCAACACCCCACTGCCACCCCAGAGGGGAGAAGGCTGCAGTTTTTCTGCTTCCTTCTGGGCTTTCCAGAAGCCAACAAGTCTAGAAGACTTGGGGCAAAGGAAGGTGGGGTGGCTGGTGCAGGGCTGTGAGGTGGGGGGCCAGCCAGTGTGGCAGGGTCTGCAGGCTCTGGAAAGGTGGAGGGGGGCAGGTAAGGAAGGGGGTTATCGGGAGGATTCTACGAGGTCATGACAGAGAACAAGCCCCCGGCTGAGAGGCTGAAAAGAGGGAAGCCTGGGTCCCAGCCCTAATTCTGCCACAGCAGGGCTGTGTGCCTGAGGGCCAGTTCCTTCCCCTCTCTGGGCCTCAGATTCCACACCTGTATAACGGGCATGGTGGGTCTGATGATCTTTAGGAAGCTCACCACTAAGATGTCTCAAAAGTACTCCCATGAGCCTGTGATTCTGATTCTGAGAAGTCTCTTCAACTTCCCCACTGGAGAAGGCCTTGTGTATTCATTCATCCAACAAACATTTATTGAGCACCTCCTTTGTACCAGGGAGCTGGGATACACAGGGGATGAAGGCAGACACAGTCCCTGCCCCCTCATTCTAGTGTACGAGACAATCAACAAGTCAAGAAAGAAATGACTGAGTGCTTTAAAAGCCCTGAAAGAGGATCCTGGGATAACAAGTGAGGGGGGGTGGGTGGGCTGCTTTACCAAGATGGTCAGGAAGACCTCTCTGTGGAGGTAACCTTTGAGCTGAAACCTGAAGGGTGAGGAGGAAAGAGACCTGCAGAGATCTAGGGAGGAGTAGTGAGAACCACACGTGCAAAGGCCCTGAGGTTGGAGCCAGTCTGGGATATTGGAGGAGCAGCTGGGAGGCGAGTGTGAGCGAGGGGGTGGGGGTGAGATGGGAGAGGCAGCCAGAGCCAGATCAGGCAGGGCCTTGAGGCCATGGTGTGGCCGCTGGCTTTTATTCCAAGTTCATGGGACACCCATAGGGGCTTTTGAGCAGGGCAGTGACAGGATCAATGTATGTTTTGTTGTTTGTTTGTTTTTTTTAATTTTATTTATTTATGTATTTATTTATTTATGGCTGTGTTGGGTCTTCGTTTATGTGCGAGGGCTTTCTCTAGTTGTGGCAAGTGGGGGCCACTCTTCATCGCGGTGCGCAGGCCTCTCACTATCGCAGCCTCTCTTGTTGTGGAGCACAGGCTCCAGACGCGCAGGCTCAGCAATTGTGGCTCACGGGCCTAGTCGCTCCGTGGCATGTGGGATCTTCCCAGACCAGGGCACGAACCCGTGTCCCCTGCATTGGCAGGCAGATTCTCAACCACTGCGCCACCAGGGAAGCCCCAATGTATGTTTTTAAAAGATCATTCGGAGTAGAGAAAGGACTGCCGGGGTAAGGGAGGACACGCGGACACCATGCGGAGGCCACTGCCGTCTTTGCAGGATACCTCAGGGACCTGGACCAGGGAGAAGTGGTCAGACTCTGGATCCGTTTTGCAGGTGGAGCCCACAGGGCAGCGAGCAGTCAAGGAGGGCCCCCAGGTTGGTGGCCTAGGGATTTGGGAGCATGGGGGTGCCATTTGCCAAAACAGGCCAAATCCAGTAAAGAGCAAGTAGGGGCTCAAGAGCACTGCTTGGCCTTGTTAAGTTTGAGACGCCCATGGGACAGCCCAGTGTCAAAGCAAACCTCTTCCCACCCAGCCAGGCCCCGCCAGCCCAGAGGATGGGTGGAGGGGAGCCCACCTTGTGGCCGAGATTAATTCCCATGACCCAGTTCTGTCTGCCTGTGGCTATCTGGGTCACCTGGACTGCAGGTCCTCGCCCCTCAGGGCCTGTTCTGCACCCACCCTCCCCTCTCTGGTTTTTTCAGTTCTCTGGACCTGCTGCCCCGAGAACACTGAGGGAGGGAAACCAGAGATTCCTCTTCCACTGGCCTTTCTGTGAACCCTGGATTTCCCTGTCTCTGCCTTTGCTCTTGTTATGCCCTCTGCCTAGAATTAACTTTCCCCTGTTAACTCTCACGTAGCCAAATTCTTTCCATCCTTTTACGTCAAGCCTAGAAGCCTCCAAGAAAACTTCCTGTGTTTCCGCTTAGAATAATAGGAACCATATTTTAAATGCCTATTATGTGCCAAGCTCTGTAAGAAGTACTTCATCTTTCTGGTCTCATCTAATCTTTGGAGATAGAGATGATTGCCTCTGTTTTACTGATGAGAAAGTTAAGGTTGAAGGAGGTAAAGTCACTATCTTGAGGTCATGCAAGAGAAGTGGCAGAGGTGGCAGAGTGGAAATTCAAACTCTATACTCTCTGTCATGTTTTACAAAGCAGCTTAGGTACTTATTTGCCTAAGGGACTTTGAGCTCCTCAAGGGCATAGACTGAGTTTATTTAGTTTCTGCATCCCCAGAATCTGGCACAGGCCCTCCATAAATGCTGGATGGATGGATGGATGGATGGATGGCTAGATAGATAGATAGATAGATACACAGATGGATGGGTGGGTGGACATGTGGATGGGTGGATAGATAAACAATAGATGAACAAGTGCGTAGATGATGGACAGATAGGTGGTGGGTAAGTATATAGATGGTAGAAGGAAGGAAGGAAGGATGGGTGGGTGGGTGGACGGATGGATGGATGGAGGGAGTAGAAAAAGAGAGACAAGAAGGGTGTGAGAGATAGAAAATTTCCACATGAGAAAGCTGTTCTTGCACATTAAGTCATTGGTGACACTTCCCTCTGACTTGGGAAGCATGCAGTTCCAAGGCCACCTCTTTTCAGAGAAGACAGGAAACAGATCCACCATTTATTGAGCACCCATTATGGACCAGGCACCATCCTAAGAACCAGGTATGCATTCATCAATCCTCATGAAAGCCCCATGAAAAGAGTACTATTCTTATCTCATTTCTCAGATGAGAAATCAAGCCACTTGCCACAGGAGTGAGAACCCCATGGATGATCACAGCACAGCCTGTTAGTGGGATGTGAATTAAAAGGTAGGGTAGCCCTGAAAGTTCCTCCGACCCCAGGGCCTTTGCACTTACTGATCTCTGCCTAGGACTGTCTGCCAGGGCTCTTCCCATGATCAGCTCCTTCTCACAGTCAGATCTTAGCTCAAATGTCTCCTCTCAGAAAGGCCATCGTCAACTACCCTGCTTAGTAGCCACCCTCCCCCCCCAATTATTCTACGAATTACTTACATAAGATACAGATTTGGCTGCTGTGATAGAGACCCAAATGGGAGTGGCTTAAACAATATCGAAGTTGTTTCTTCTCTTTCTCTCTCAATAAGGAGAGGTCACTGGTTCTTGAAATGTGGTGTATACATCTAAGACGTGTGGAGCCCCAACAGGGCAGGAGAACACAGTGTTAACAGTGAGGGCTCTGAACCAGCTCTGCCTGCATCCAAATCTCACCACCATCTCTCGCAACAGGGGTCAGATGGACCCGGCACAAGGATCTTAGCCTCTCTGAGCCTCCATTTCCTCATCTGAAAATTCAGTTGTAATAACATGCCTATTTCATAAGGGTTCCAGGAGTGAATACACACAAAGTGTCCAGAGCAGGGGTCAGCAACCCAGGGCCCACAGGCCAAGTCTAGCCCACCACCCCTTTTTGTATGGCTTGCAAGTTAAGAGCGGTTTTTATATTTTCAAGTCACTGAAAAATATCAAAAGAAGAAATTTCATGATATGTGAAAATTATATGAAATTCAAATTCCACTGTCCATAAAGTCTTATTGGAACACAGCCAGGCCATTTGTTTCTGTTTGTTTCTGGCTGCCTTTGTGCCAAGCGCAGAGTGGAGTGGTTGCGACAGACCATGTGACCCACAAAGTCTAAAATATTGGCTGTCTGGCCCTTTAAAGAAAAAGTTTGCCGACCCCTGGTCCAGATAGCATTGCCTGCTACACAACAAACCTCAGTGTGTTAACTGGTCTCATTCAGGCCCTTGGGAAGCTGCTATGGGGTGAGGACCAGACAGGGTTTATTAAGCACCAATTGTGGGCCGCCCCCTGGGCTAAGCACATTATGCGGACAGATCTCCTTCACAGCACTTCAAGTTAGGTGTGACTATGCTCATTTTATAGATGAGGAAACTGAGGCTCAAAGAGGTGATGGCACTTGCCCAAGATCACCCAGCTGGGTAAGCAGCAGAGCTGAGATTTGAACCCAGGGTCTTCTGGTTCCACTGACTGCCCCCTTCCCTCCCCTTCCATATACACACCACCCACCGTAATGCCTGAGGTGGCTCTGGGAAAATGCCAGCAACTGTCTCTCTAAGGCCCAGTAACGGAATCATCTGGAAGAGTGTGTTAAAAATGCAGATTCCTGGGTGCTACTGCAGACCTCCTGAATCATTCTCTGTGTGGAGGACCAGGAATCTACATTGTTAGCAAAATTTCCCAGAGGATTTCAATGTCAGAGGGGTGGTCAGGGAGGAAGAGGTCCCCACGGGCTCAGCTGTCAGGGAGGGCTTCCTGAGGAAGGGTGGGCTGAAGAGAAGCTGGACAGGTGAGGGGAAAGGAAAGGGCATCCCAGGCAGGCAAATCTGCCTGAGCAAAAGTGAGGAGGCAGGATTGAGGCTGGTATCCATGAGCCCTGGCACTCCCAGCAGAAAGGCACCTCTTCCACCCTGCACCCAGAGCCTCCTCTTCCTCTGGGTTTTTAGAAAAAATTGGAAGCTCCTCACTCTGGCCTTCAAAACCCTGTGTGATCTGGTTCCCTCCTGCCTCTCCATCATCATCTCTGACCTTCCTTTCCCTTGCTTCTTCCACACTGGCCTCTTTCTGGCCCTGAAACATACCTTGTTCCTGACTCAGGGCCTTTGCACTTGCTGTTTCCTCTGTCTTGATGTGCTCATGCTCAGACTTCAGCTGTGCAGGCACCTCAGAGGGGCCTTTTTTTTTCTTTTTAAAAAATTTTTTAACTTTTAATTTTTTAATTATTAATTTTATTTATTTATTTTATTTTATTTATTTATTTGGCTGCATTAAGTCTTCGTTGTTGCGCACGGGCTTTCTCTAGTTGTGGTGAGCAGGGGCTACTCTTCAATTGCGGTGCGCGGGCTTCTCACTGTGGTGGCTTCTCTTGTTGTGGAGCACGGGCTCCAGGCGCGCGGGCTTCAGTAGTTGCAGCACATGGACTCAGCAGTTGTGGCTCGCGGGCTCTAGAGCGCAGGCTCAGTAGTTGTGGCGCAGGGGCCTAGTTGCTCCGCGGCATGTGGGATCTTCCCGGACCAGGGCTCGAACCTGCGTCCCCTGCATTGGCAGGCAGATTCTTAACCACTGCGCCACCAGGGAAGCCCAAGGGGCCTTTCTTGACCAGCTGCCTCCCTCCCACAGGCACCTCTCCCCATTGCCTGTTAACCCCCTCGCTGCCTGCCTTTATCTGCTTGTCGGCTCCTCCTCTCCCCTGAGGACTGTGACTTCCTGCCTCATTCACTGCTGTGGCCCCAGCACAGTGCCAGGCCCTCATAAAGTGTCCAGTACGTGGCGACTGAGCAGACATAAAATGTGAAACGTGCCGCAGCCAGAGAAGAGCGGAGCAAAGCTTCTAGGCTCCTCTCTTGGTGAAGTACTCAACGCCCTGGGGGCTGCTGGCTAAGGTTGGGGGATGAGAAATTTGTGGCATGAAAGTGGGCAGAGAGGTGTGTGGGGGAGAATTCCTAAAAGAGAAAGCAAGGCAGTTGAAAGGGCCATTTCCTTCCTCTACCCTCTGGAGAGGAAGACACGCTGTCACCTTCTAGAATTCTCCAGTCACCCCCCTGCCTCCACAGACCTTGGAGTTAACAGCCACCCCTGCTCCCCTCATTGAACAGGCCCTGGGCCAGCCCTCCACGTGCATGTTCCCGTCAAATCCTCACAACTCAATGAGTGAGGAAGGATCACTGCACCCATTTCACAGACAGGGAAACTGAGACTCGGAGACGTAAAGGAATTTGTCCTAGTCTAGGGTGAAACCCAAACACTAGAACTCAGTTCTGTCTCCAGAGCCTGTTTTCTCAGCCCCCGTGTTGTGTGCCACCTTATCCCCACCATTCATGATATTCCTTCGTCCCACCCTAACATACCATTGTCAGAAAGTCCTTCTGAGATCTAACTCAAAGCCTCAGCACATCACCAAGAGGGAGGATTCAAAGACAGCGTTTGTTTCTGTTTCCAACATAACGTTAAGGCTCAGCTCTAACCAGAAAGGCATAGAGGGTGGTGAGCAGAGAGGACATAGAAAACCTGAACCCCAGAGGAGGTCAAGTCTCAGAAACAAAGCTTCAGAGAACGAGCTGGGGGTCAGGGTGCCTGGGTTCAAATCTCAGCCCTAGCACTTCCTTCGCTGTGTGACTTTGGTCAAGCCAGTGTCACCCTCTGTGCTTCCACCTGTGCCCATGTGGAAAAGAAGGGTCTTAACATGCAGGCCTTGTGTCCAAGGTGCCTCGAGGTTTGAACCAAAGAAGTCAGGTGAAGTCAAGAGTGAGCAGGAGAGGCACGCCCTCCTCCCGGCGAGCTGGAGGCTAGCAGGGAGTCTAGGCCTGAAGGGAAAAAGCATGGTAACAAAACAGAGAACAATTCCAGACTACAGAGAAAGGCTGGTGATTAATGGCCAAGTAGAACGACAGTGGGATCCGGTGGGACCCTCCCAGGAGCTGGTGTGGCCCAGAAAAAGGCCTTGATTTTTAGCCAGGGCATCTCGACGTCAGCACGGTGGGAGAATTCTTTGCTGGTGGGGTGGGGTAGGGGTCTGCACTGTCGCATGTTTAGCGGCAACCCTGGCCTCCACCCACTAGATGCCATTCAGGCCCCCACCCCTGCCCCCACTCCACGCCCACTGTGACAACCAAAACCTTCCGTAGGGGGTACATCGCCAAATGTCCACTGGGGAGTAAAATCACGCCTGGTTGAAAACCAGTGCTTTCGGGTGTAATCTAAAATGTTGGCATCTAATTTATAAAGTTTTTAGCCTTCGTGAAGACCTCAGACATAGCTCATCAGCTCAAATGCATCCTGGTATCAGGCAGGTGAGATCCAGCCTGAGAGCTGCCAGTTTAAGATCTCTGTCCTACAAGATAGGCTGACCCTGGAGGTCATTCACTGTACAGATGGGGAGAGTGAGGCCCAAAGAAGGGGAAAGACTTGCTGAGGTCACGCAGCAGGGCAGTGGCAGAGCTGGACCTAGAACCAGACTCAGTTTCCTCGTCTATAAAATAGCCGGTGAGACTGGATGGGGGGCGCTGCCTGGCAAACTGCTCTCCCCCGAGGCTCAGGTGGCGCCTCCCGTAGAAAGTCTTCCCTCTCCCCACCCCCAGATGCACTGGGTCTCTCCCAGGCTGCGGGCTCCCCCTTCTCCCTGGGACGCCCCACTCTGCTTCTCGATAATTTGCATGTCTGTCTCTCTGCTACTAGACAGGGAGGAGGATTGCGTCTTACTTGCTTTTGCAGACCTGGCGCCTGGTCCAGAGCTGATCATCTTTCGTCCTGCCATAAAGTTGAAATGAATTCATGTTTATTTACATATATATGAAATATACCAGCCCTTCATTCCTTCAGCCAGTGACCACAGTGCTAGGCGCTGCAGGATCACGGATGAACACGGCAGACTGGGCCCTGGACTGGACCTCCCAGTGAAGCAGTGGAGGCAGGCATTGCAGCGAATCATACAAATATTCAAACTCGTGTTGGCAGGGCCAGGAAGAGAGTGAGACGAGTGAGGTGCCCAGGGCATAAAATTTAAGATGTTCACTCTCAGGGTTGTACAGTGCATGCCTCAGCCTGGCCCTGAAAGCATGAGCGGAGAGACATGCCCTCATCGGGGAGGGAGGAGAGGGTCAAGGAAGGCAGCCCTGAGAAGGGAAGATGTATAAACACACACATCATTCACGGTAATGGTTCTCCACCCGCCCAACCCCAAGCCCCCTTTACATATAACAAATATTTTGTTAACTCTTCTCACCACTTACTGCCTTAAAATGAAATTCATAGATAGTATGCTTGACTGGCCTGGTTAAGACTCCGTGCTTCCACTGCGGGGGGCACGGGTTCGATCCCTGATCGGGGAACTAAGATCCCGCATGCCGCACAGCCAAAAAGAAAAAAAAAAAAGTAGATAATATACTTTACCTGTATACATAACTCCCCCCACCAAAACAATATATGTAATGCCCTAACTTTAGTAGAAAGGAGAATTATAAGGATAATAATTTATATTAAACTCTCATGCATTTCAATATGCAAATGCCTGGTCACGACAATGACACCAGAAAACACGATGAAGTGTCAGGTGCTTACCCTATACATAGAAGCGCTGTGTGACAGTGACAGAAACAGAGAGCTACAGGTATGTCGGCAGCCCAAATACCACAAGTGGCGTTGCCATCAGCCACGTGGTTTTTCCAATGTGGTGAGTAACTTAGTAAAGTCCTGAACAGATGAAAGTACAGTTCCTCAGCTGTTTTATTCAATGGTTGCATTTCTGGAAAATTCAGGGTATGTTAAACCTTGGCATTGGCAGAAGATATTTGATGTGTTTAGATGGAGTCAGGAAATCATAAGCAGCCCTGCCTCGTGCGTGCGTCACAGGTCGCCTGGCATGCCAGCCTCTGCCCACTGAGTGCCTCAGTGTTCTCCCCCACCCTTGGGACGCCCTCGAACTTTTCCAGCACCTGCCGTGTGGGCCGTACCCCACCCCCGCCACAGAACCATTGGCGCCGACCTCCAACCAGTCTCTGAGCAGGCCACTCTGTTTTCTGTTGCTCCTTCTATCCTCAACCTAATGGTTTATTTACACTTTATTTACATCATCAGGGGCCTTGCACACTGAGAGCAGCTTGTGTTTTTTTCCAATCTGTGCACATCCTCAGCAATTAGCCTTGGAAATAAAGGAGGCAACACCAGCACAGATTCCCTCCTGACCAGTCTGAACGAGCCTTGCTACTCATTCCTGCTAAAGCTACCAAGGAAGTCAGCCGCCCCTGGCTGAATCCACTGTGAATTCTCAGCCACCGCAGACTAGCTCTGTAGACATTAACCAGCTCCCATGTGTGCTCACAGCCAGAAATAGGCAGCTCAAGAAGTCTGGAACCCCGGCAGTTGTTTCTTCAAACCAGAACCATAGCGAGTGCTTCTATGAGCCACAGACTTTTAGCTAGAACAGACTTTCTTAGCCAAGCATCTAATACATGAGAACTGGATTTTTCTCGCTAGAGAAGGAAAAGAGACAGAAAAAGAACAATTCTTTATTTCCTCCTTCATCCTTTCACCTTTCCCTAACGGCCCCAATTTAGACATGTGCCTCCCGGTCACAAAGAGGTAGACCGCATCTGAAGTGAAGGACGTTACTTCTTGCCTTTTGAACTTCCAGGTTTTGGGCCCTCCCAATTTAAAGGTAGGCATTTTCAAGAGTAAAGGATGGTGATTCATGATTCATCTCACGTGGTTATCCTTGGAACCAAACCCATGAGGGATATGAACCTACTGTGTATTATTTCTAATCATCCTCACCACCAGCAAGGTAGGTCTTTCTCATCCTTGTGTTGCAGATGAGGAAACAGAAGTTCAGAGAGGGCTGTGACTTGCCCAAGGCCACACAGCAGGTCAGTGGCAAGGCTGGAGTTTGTCCCAGACCTACTGCCCCCAGAGCCCACCCTTGTTATGGTCGCCCTGCTGCAGAGTCGTTTTCCTTCTCCCAGGGTAGAAATAGCTGTTTACCCTATTTTTTATGAACAGGTTTCCAAAGAGGCCTCCAGAATGGGTGTGATCAAGCCAGAGAATTCAGAAATACAGCTCTTATTACGGAACTTAGTATTAGCCAGCCACCCACCCGCCTGGCTCTAATTAAAGGCCTGTCTGTCTTCTGCTTACAAATCATGGCTTTCTGAGGCCTATAATTTAACCAGTCGCAATTAAGGCCTGGCGAGTTGCGGGTGGAAGACTGGCCTCCCCATTCCCCGTCTCACTGAGGCTAGTGATAGAGAGACAGGGTACCTACCATTAGTGTGGCCTTGGGGCCGGGGCTGAGGGGTGGCAGGCGAGGCACAAAAATCCAGAATCAGTATTATTGATTTTTTCTTTTCCTTCAGACTCCAGGATGGCTCAACATGGCAGATCCTGGCTTTACATAAGATATAGATGCTTTGTTCATCATGCATTTTTTTGCATTAAGTTTGATTTTCTAAAATATTGCATTAAAATATTATTTATATTGATTACTGAGTTTTGAGGGACTCCCTTCCATTTTGCACCCTTAAATTTTTTCACCCTAGTCTTGGCCCTGGTGCCACTTCATGTAACCTTTGTCAAGTCACCACCCACCCGCCTCCAAGCTGTAGTTTTCTCATCTGTAAAGTGGGGTTACTGACAGTACCTACCTCATTGTGCTGCTGGATCTCAAGTCCCTGGCATACAGCTGGCATATAATAATAGCTACCAACGTGGGGGAAGGGAGAAACTGGGGGCACTATTGTCCTGGAGGCAGGGTGAGATTTTGATGCAAGACTGTACATCACAAGACTTCTCCCATCCCTGGCTCCCGCCCACTGCCCACTGAACACCAGTAGCACACCCACCCCATCCCGTGACAATCAGAAATGCCTGCCCACCCTCACATTTCCAAAATGCCTCCGAAGGGACAGCACCGCCACCACCACTGGGCTAGATCACCGTCTTGGAGTCACGCAGACCTGGGCTCAAATCCAGGTTGTCATTTAGCTGTGTGACCTTGGGCAAGTTCCTTAACCTCTCTGAGCCTCTCGTTTTCTTCATTTGTAAAATGACAACAATATCTCATAGTGGTGATTTGAGTGTTTGGTTATCGAATTTGAGGTAGCTGCTACTGTTACGATTATGTCATTTGTATTCAAAGCAATAAGCTCTTCTTGGAGCGAGGCTCTCTTGTGGCAATTTGTGCGGGAGGAGGGAACTATCTACCAGATGAGATTGTGATGTGAAGAGAGAAGCAGATCTAGCCTGCTAATGTGTATTGTCTGAATTGAACTGCATTTACATATTTTAATCAGCTGCCAGCGTTAACAATTTGGAAGATTTCAGGGAAAAAACTAGATTTTTTTTGGTTTCTCTTAAGAAGTTGGAAAATTAGGCCACCTTTGGGTCACCTCTGTTCCCTCCTGGAGCTGGTGAGAAGTAGCCTGAGCACCCCTCCCCGCTCCTGGAATTTTACATCCAGGCCCCTGGAGTTATTTGCACTTCCTGCCTGGGCCCTGTAGACACTGCGTTTTCCACCCCTGGCTGGCTCTAAGGGGGAGGGACAGAGCACTCCTCAGGAAACCGGAAGGAAGAGTTTTAAAAGGAAGCGAGGGATTGGGCCTGGGTTGTCAGGGAAGATAAGAAGCCCTGGAGGAATTCGGAGTGCCTCAAAAGTGGCTGAGAGAATCAAGGTTTTGTTTGTTTGTTCAATCTTGCAAACTCATGGCAAATTGCTAAGAGCCAGGAAAATGTTAACATTCTAGGGAAGGAGGCTGCGAAGAGACATAGCAAGAGCAAAAACCTGGAGGCTGGAATCAACCTAAATTACCCAAGGAGAATGGGTAGAGGCCGGGACCAGTCAGGAAGGGGACGGAGCACCAGGTCAGGAGACCCCTAATCTAATCCTGGTTTTGCCACAGAGTGGCCTGGCAACCTTGGTTAGTCACTCTCCTCTCTGGGCTGTTCCCAGCCTCTTACCCTAGAATGGATGTAAGGAAAGGGTTGAACCAGGGAGCAGGCTTCGGACTCTGAAATTTTAGGTCATCTTCTTCATTACACCCCTCATTATGCCAGTACTCAGTAGGCGCGTAAGCAGTACTGTACTGTTTTTGTACACAGCTGCACAGAGCTGTGTGGCAACTTGGCCCTGTCCAGGGCTGTGTTCTCTGAAGGCAGGGGTTAAGAACAGCTCTAGCAACAGCCGGAGAAAGTGGCTGTGTTTATAATCTCTGCTGGGGCTGTGGGCTGGAACTCTAGGGAAGATTCCAAGCACAGGCAAGACAAACATGCCTGGATGAGAGCTGGGGTCCCTTGGAGGGTTCAGGAGAGAGACTATAGGGACAGCGAAAGGGAGCCTGGTCCTGAGGAGTCACCGGTCTGGTTTAAATGTGATTCCTCTGAGGAAGGAATCAAGTGGTGATTACCTTACCCGTGGCAGCTGACACAGGGCCTGACATGCTTGAGGGATGAATGAATAATTGATCAAAAGAAAGATGGAGACAAAGACAAACACAGGAAATGAGAGAGAGGAAAGGATGGATGGATGGATGTATGGATGGATGGATGGTAGAAGAATAAAGGATGGTGGATGCTGGTTAAGTGGAGAGAAGATGGATGAATTTAAAAATGGAAAACGAGTGGAAGGAGGAAAGAATGAAGGGAGGGAGGGAAGAGAAAGAAGAGAGAAAAGGAAAGTGGAAGAATTGACAGATGGAGGGACTTCCCTGGTGGTCCAGTGGTAAAGAATCCACTTTCCAATGCAGGGGACACAGGTTCGATCCCTGGTCAAGGAACTAAGATCCTACATGCCACGGGGCAACAAACCAGCCTGCCACAACTACTGAGCTCTTGCGCCTCAACTAGAGAGCCTGCATACCGCAAACTGCAGAGCCCACGTGCCCTGGAACCCACGCGTCACAACTAGAGAAGAGAAAGCCCACACGCCACAACTAGAGAGAAGCCCACGTGCCCAACAAAGAGCCCGTGTGCACTGCAATGAAAGATCCCGCATGCCTCAACGAGGATCCCGCGTGCCACAACTAAAGACCCAACACAGCCAAAAATAAATAAAATAAATAAATAAATAATAAATCTTAAAAAAGGAAAAGAATTGACAGATAGAACGCTGGCTGGATGAATGAATAGATGGATGGAAGGAGAGTGAGAGGGAGGAAGGTGGACAGTATATGGTTGGGTGAATGGATGCATAGATGAGTAGACAGATAAAGGCAGACTGGTAGGTGGCTGGCTGGCTGGCTGAATGTAAGAATGGAGGGTAGGTGACAGGAAGAGTTAGATGTATGTTAGATAAACGAATGGATAGAAATGTGCATGGATGGA
Source organism: Balaenoptera borealis (assembly GCF_965194805.1). Classification (NCBI taxonomy): domain Eukaryota; kingdom Metazoa; phylum Chordata; class Mammalia; order Artiodactyla; family Balaenopteridae; genus Balaenoptera; species Balaenoptera borealis. The sequence continues at coordinate 12,222,615 of NC_138872.1, forward strand.
AGAAAGGAGGCTTAGTTCTGCCTCTGAAAAACAATCCATTAATAAGCATTTATTGAGCCCCTACTATGTGCCTAGCCCTATACTAGGCACTGTGCAGAGACAGAGAAGTAAAGTCAGGCTCTCTCCCCACCTCAACCCATACTCCCCAAGCCCTGCCCCCCCACCCCCGCCACACACACACACACATACACACACGAGGAATTCACTGTCTAGTTGGGGAGAAATGTTGAGAGGCTGAGACCATTGGCCAAGGCAGCTCAGGTAAGAGGTAAAATCCACAGCAGTCCTTCAATTCTGCCTACAGACAGGGCTCCTCCACTATAGTCTCAGAACCCTGCATAGGAGAGAATGATCCTGGCCAGGCTTCTTGTGTGGGCTGTGAGGAAACTTCTTGGAATGTCCCCCTGACTGGCAACCCAGCAAGGGCAGGAACCAGGTCTATATTCGCTGCTGCATCCCGGCATCTAACGGAGCCCATCCTCATGCAGAAGGCAGTCAATGGCATTTCTTCAATAAATGAGTAGGTGAGGGAGTGAATGAAAGTTAATCTGAGTAGCCTTGCCTATGGCTGTAGGCAGACTCCATCACCTGTGCAAACCTTAATGATGTCCTTGCCCTTGCAATGGATGGTGAAAAGGCTTTGTAAACAAGGGAGGTTTACAAATGGAGATTGTGACATTAATAGAGGTAATAGTAGTAATACCAGCACCAATCATAGCAGCAATAATGGCCCCAGCAGTCATATGTTCATGGTGGTGATGATGGTGTTATTACTGGCAGTGGTAATAGAAGTATTAATGAAAGTAGTAATTGCATTAGTGATGACAATGATGGTTATATTCCTGATGGTCGTAAGAACAGTACTGTTGGCAGGAGGAGAGAAGAGAAGGGAGGACATTCCAGGAGGAAAAAAATATTCTGATTTCAGTTGCAAGTGACAGAAATCCAATTCAGACTGGCTTAGGCTCGAAAAGGGAGAGGTGATTTATTGGCTCAAACAACTGGAAAGTCAAAAGTTGCTCTGGCTTCTGGCCCAGATACACAGGCCCTAGAACCATATTGTCAGGACTTGTCATTGCAACTTAGTCTCTCTCCATCTTTGGTCTCTGCCTTCCCCTGGCTGAGCTTCACTCTCAGGCAAGCTCTCTGGGCTTCCTGGCTCCTCATCTCCCAGCTAGACATTCCCCTTCGAAAGAGAACTGCTCCTCTCCAGCCCAGGATTACATCCAAAGTCCCAGGACTTGCTCTCATTGGCCCATCTTGTGTAACATGCCCATCCTTCCAGCCAATCACTGTGTCTAAGAGGGTTGAAATATGCTGATTGGACCAGCCTGGGTCACGTGGCCACTCCCGGAGCTGGAGGTGGACATGGTTGTAACAGGGGAGGAGGAAAGAGATGGCAGGAAACCAGTGGGTGGACTTCAGAGGTAGGGCCAGGCAAAGATGACAGAGGTCAAAGGGCCTGGTGCTTGGTAGGTGCTCAACAATTAATTTTTCTCCTCCTTGTGCCCTGAGGATGGGGGAAAACTCATCCTAAGTTGTAGGAGAGAGCAGACCTGGGTTCAAATCCCCGCTCTGCTATTTGCTAGCTGTGTGGCCTTAGGCAAAGTACTTAACTTCTCTGTGGCTCAGTTTCCTCATCCATAAAATGGGACAACAAATAATGGATTGTTTTAAGTGTTAAACAACTTATTGCTTAGAGCAGGGCCTGGCATATAGTAAGTATTCAATAAACGGAGGTAATGGTGCCAATTTATATAACTTAGGAGGATTAAAATCTCTTCCCTCTGACTGGACACTCCTCTGCTAGATCTTAAACAGCTGAATCCTTCTCCTTCAGGTCAGATGTCACCTCCTCAAAGAAGCCCTCCCTGACCACCACAGCTAACGATGCCCTCCCTTCACCCAGTCACACTCTATCCCATTAGCCCATTTTCTTGTCTTTGTGGTATCTGAAGTAACCTTGTTCATTTATGTTTCCTCATTTAATATCATCTCCCCCGACCCAAATGTCAGAGACTTGAAGACAAGGTCTGCCTTGGTCACTGCTGTCCTGAGAATCTATAACAGGGCTTCGCACATAGTTTAGGCTCCATAAATATTTGCTGAATGAATGGATCCTTCTTTTCTTCCCTGACACAATGTTTTTGTACAGTGTTTCCCATATCAGGGAGGACTCTGAGACAGAGATGCAGGAATGGGGGAGGGGTGCAGAGATGCACTCCCCACACTGGCAGGGGTGGAAGGTGGGGGAGGCCTGGGTGAGTTTGTCACTCTCTGCCTTCAGAGAAGGGCTCCCTTTTGTCTTTGTCCCTGGCTGTGTGGAGAGTCTCAGCTCTGGGGGACCTTGGGGGGCCGGGGTGTCCACCTCGACTTGGGTCATCCCAGCCAAGGTCAGGCTAAAGCCGAAAGGACAGTGTGTGCTCAGGCCTCGGATTACACATCCTTACACGTCTGGCTGCTTAGCTGGGATTAGTTCAGACACCACGCCTACCTCTCCAGTCTAGGCCCGAGACAGGGGTCCAGGAGGGTGGGTCACAGGCCACCTCTCTGTCCCCACCCCTCAGGCCCATCCTGTACTGGGGAAGGCCTCAAGACCCACGGGACACTGGGCCAGTGCTGCAGACAGTGTGCCTGTATTTTCCATGCATTTTCATGACCATTTGCCAAACGTCTGCTGTGTTCCAGGCCTGAGGCCAGCGCTTGATAGCTTCTCACTTGGTCCTTCAAGATGGCAGACTGGGGCTTTTTTAAAAATTTGGTTCCTCAATAAATAGTCATGGAACACCTACTGTGTGCCCGGCACAGGTCTAAGCATGGGGGACACAGAAGTGACAAAGATGGTCACTACATTCATGGAGCTTTTAGAGGGGAGGACAGGCAATCAGTGAGTAAATAAAGATTTTTAAATGCACGTCGGCTCCTAAAGCAGGGGATGGAGAAGGAGGGGAAGGGAACCCATGGACCAGCAGGTGAGATCTCCTTATCGGCGCTCTGGTCTCAGGAATGTGATTTGCGCCCCTAAACCCATTGCTGGTTGGGGGGTGCATCACTGTCTGGAAGAGAGCAGAATGTGGATCACCTCGGCCCATAAATGTTTGTTGAATGACTGAATGAATATTCTGCTACTGCTCAAAAGCCCTCCATAGCTCCCCATTGCCTGCAGGGCCTCCTCCAGACCCCTCAGCCAGTGTTCACAGCCCATCATGATCTGGCCCCAGGTGCTCCTCTGGCCTCTCCAGCATGTTCCTCCCCGTCCTCCCCATCTCAGAAAAGGCCACCACGAGCCTCTTGGTTGCTCAGGATGGAACCTGGAATTCCTCCTTGATTCTTCTTTCCCTCACTTCACACGTCTGAGCCATCAGCAATGTGGTTAGTTTCACATCCAAAATATGCCTTAAACCTTTCTTCTGTATTCTCAACAGCCACCACCATCTCTCACCTGGACACCTGCCAGGCTCCCTCACTTAGATTCCTGCTTCTATTCCAATCTCCCTACAGGCCGTTACCAAATGCAGCTGGAGGATCTTAAAATCTACATTAGGCCGTGTCACTAGCCTGCTGAGAAGCCCTCTGTGGCTTATGTGGTTCTCAGAATAGAAACATCCTATCAGGTCTTCAAGGCTTTCTTCACTTCTCTCTTGGACCTCATCTCTGACACGCCTTACCTTTCTCCCAGCTCCGTGTACACAGCTCTCCCTTCTCTTCCTCTTACAATCTCTTCTCTGCCTCAGGGCCTTTGCACTCGCTGTTACCTCTTCCTGGAACACCTTGTCCGCAGGTCTTCCCATGCCCGGCTCCTTCGCGTCCCTCAGATCTCCACTCAAATGTCAGCTCCTCAGAGAGGCCCTTCCTGGCCACTTGAACTGAAGTAATCACTCCTCCCCTCCCTATTTTTTTTAATCCCATCACTTTGTTTTATTGGCAGAGTGGGTAGTGGAGAATGGGGGTGGGGAGGGCTTCAGAGAGGTCTGGAAGCAGGGGAAAAAATGCATCAGGGGCTCTAAGGAAGCAACAACACGGCTTTCCTACAGACCAGGAAGAGCAGGCCACAGTATGGAAGGGGTGAGGTGCTAGAGCAGGTGGGGATTCCAGCCCCACATCCTTGATTCAGAGCATCCAATGGAGCCAGCTGCGGACCCAGCGTTCCTTAAGGGGCCCATGACTGTTTCCCTGGCACTGTTTAATTCTTTCCCTCATCGCTGGCCACACTTCTAATGATTTATGCCTAGGCTCACAAACTGAGATCCCTGCAGAGGCCAAGTAGGCCTCATAAACAACTTGCAGGGGCTGCTTATAAGACTTGAAAAGCACAGGCCTGGGCTAGCTGGCGCTCAGCCCCAGCCCAGCGTTCACAGAGGAACAGGGGCTCAGAGGAGCCAGAGCTTCAGATTGCTTTTTTTTTTTTTTCCTTTTGAGAAGCTGGAAATCTGGATTTGTAGGGGAAATAAATTTTGGCAAATCATCCACTGTGTGGGCCAAAACCACCTGCTTGTAGGTAGGTGGAGCCCTCCAGCCCTCAGTTCATGTTTGTCACAGACACTCACTCTTCACTGGCACCAAGTGGCAGTTTAGGGTACGCATGTTCCCCCCATGATTTCTTCCCTGTCTCACAAACACCTGTGTGGTGGAGACTATTCTGAACCCCATGTTACAGATGAGAAAACTGAGGCTCAGAGAGAAGACATGATCGTCTATGCCAGGGCTCAGCCTGTATGTAGAACTCACTTGTGTGGCCCAAAGACTAGAGAGATTCTAAACTCTGAACTAAAAGCTTTTACCTGCTTTGCCTGATTTCTTCCTCCGTTCCTGTCCATTTCACACAACGGGAAACCAAGGCTCAGAGAGGTTAAGTAATGTACCAGAGGTCACCCAGCTGGCAAGAGCCAGGATTACAACCCAACTCTGTTCAGTGTCAGAGTTTGCAGGTTAAACCCTTTATTCTTTGTCCAGCTCCAGTGAAAAGGAGCTCTGAAAAGTTCAATGACCGCAGAATCCTTGGCAATACTGAAACCATTATCTGCGCATGCTCCTACTAAGTATAAGTTTCTAAGTGTTAGGACTTCAGGACCTTCCCTGGAAACCTTGGGTTGCAGCCAGGACCCTCAGATGGCATTTTTTGGAGGGAGTGAGATCCTCAGGAGTTTTGTTTAAACACTGACGTCCTGGCAGCTGATTCACTTTATTTGCCAACTCCTAAGCCTTGGTTCCCACTCCTGCCAGACCCCAACACAGTTTGGAAGTTTCCAGATGGAATCCGGAATCTGACCAGCAGCAGCTTGGAGCTCCACATGGCATATCTCTTCCAGTCCTCTACTCTGCCATTCTTTGGTTTGTGGGGAACGGGAACTGGCATTTGTTGAGGACCTATTAGATGCCAGGCACCTTCTATGTTATATCTCAGTGTGATTCAGTCACTTCCTGGCTGTGTGATCCTGGGCGAGTCACTTTACCTCTATGAATCTTAATTACCTTGCCTGTTAAATGAAGTTAAGAATTTTGTTAGCCAGTTCACTTTTTATTTGCAATAGTCATAAACCCAAATCAAAAAAAGGGCACTGATTGGTTCCTATTATTTGACAGTCCAAGGCTAATGGCTTCAGGAATGGCTGTATCCAGGTGCTCAAATAGTGTCATCAGAAACTTGCCTTTGTCTCTTAGCATTGAGTCCCTCTACATTGGCTATATTCTTGGACAGATTCTTTCCAGAGGGCCAAAGATTACTTTCTGGCCCCGATAGGTTGATATCCTGTCAACTCAGCAGTCTCTGACGAGAGTACCTCTTTCCCAATAATTCCAGAAACAATCCCAGGATGAAACTTGATTAGCCAGTTTGAGTCATGCCCACACTGCTAAACCAATCACTGTGTCCAGGGGGATAGATTATCCTAACCGGTAAGCTTTGATCTCATTCTTACCCTCCCTGGGACTGGGGAATAGGGTCAACTTCACTCAATGCATAAGAGTGGAAGAGGGTTGATTCTCCCCAAAAAATGCTAAACAGTCTTAAACATCAAAAACTACATGGGAATTCTCTGGCGGTCCAGTGGTTAGAACTCCATGCTTCCACTGCTGGGACCAGGGTTCGATCCCTGGTAGATGAACTAAGATCCCATAAGCTGCACGGCGTGGCCAAAAAAACAAAACAAAAAAACGCTACAAAAATACCTACCGCCTGGGTACTTGTGAGAATTAGATGAGATAATATGCTGTGCCTGGCTCTTAGTACATGCTCACTTAACAGCTTGCCTTTGTCTTCTCTCTTCTCTACCCCTGAATACCCCTCTGACCCAGCATGCCCACTCCAGAGTTAGGCAGGCCTCAGTTCAACCCTAATTCTGCTGTGTGACTTGGGGCAAGTTATTTAGCTGTTCCAAGCCTCAGATTGGTCCTCTGAAAAGTGGAGGTGATAAAACTTACCTCCTGGGGTGGTTGTGAGGAAATGCCTTGAGTGAGTAAATGGCATGCAGTAGGCGCTTAGTAGGTGGTGGCTTCCACTCTTGCCAGCCTCTCTCTCTGTGCACACCCACCCCAGCCAAACCGGGTTGACTCTCATTCCCCACCTCCAAGCCTTTGCACGTATGGTTACCTCCACCTAGAACACCTCCTCCTCTCATCTCTGCCTGCTGGAATCCATCTCTAGCCCTCAAGGTCCGGCCCAAAGGATTCCTCCTCCAGGAAGCCTTGCCTCTCTGTGCCTTGGTTTTCCCAACTACAAAACAGGGATTATGAGAGTATCTACATCTTAGGGTTGACTTAAGGAGTTAATGAGACTGCCCATGTAAAGCAGTTGGTACAGTGCCTGGCATGGTGAGTAATCAATAAATACTAGTTGTTTTTGTTACATCATTATTATTAGATGTTCAGCTGCTAATTCCAGCTTGTGTTTCCCCATAGTGTCTCATGCAGGGTGAGTACTCAATAAACTTGTTACATTTGGGTGGTCTAGTTGAGGCCATGGCTTCTAAACCCACCCACCCATCCATCCATCCACCCAACAGCCATCCACTCATCCATCCATTCATTTGTTCATTTACTGCACCAGTATTTGTTGAGTGTCAACTCCATACCAAGCTCAGTGCCGGGCAACGGGGGATCCAGCCTTGCAAGATAGACATGGTCCCTGCCCTCATAGTGCTAACCAAGGTCAGTGGGGAAGAAAAAAATAAATGAGTGAGCAAATGAATAAACAAGATGACTGCAGATTGTGGCAAATCCCCAAAGAGGTAAAACAGGATGGCAAGATTGAGTGAGTAGGGAGGAGTTTCTTTTGGATCAGGTTGTCAGAGACAGCCTCTCTAAGGAGGAAATGTGAGGGATAAGAAGGAGCCAGCCATAGAGAAATCTGGAGGGACGGCATTCCAGGGAGAGAAAACAGCAAGTGCAAAGGTCCTGAGGCAGGAATGATCCTGGCATGTTGAGGAGCAGATAGATGGCCAGTGTGGCTAGAGGAGAGGGATTGTGTGGGAGAGAGCAGAGGAGAAGAGATCTGAGAGGCCAACACGGATGAGATCAGGCAGGGTCTTGTAAGGCCCATAAGAGATGGAACCTTATCTTGAGCACAGTAGGAAGCCACTGGAGGGCTGAAAAGGGGAGGGACAAGGCCTAGTTTCTACCTTAAAAAGACTGCTATGACAGGGGCAATAAAAGAGTTGAGAAACACATCAGAAGGGCGTTTAATTCAGTCTGCGGAAAGTTGAAAAGGCTTTTTTGAGGAGGTGACATTTCTGCTGAGTCCTGAAAGAAGTCAGAAAGCAAACTGTGTAAGAGAGAGGGAGTGGGGAAAGGGCTCTCCAGGCCCACAGAGCAGCAAACGAGAAGGTGCCAAAGGCTCTGTTGACTCCCTTTTATAACAGGAAAATGAGAGGCTACTGGGGTCCAGAGAAGAAAGGTGTCAAAGAAAAAAAAAATCAATGACACTTGCTAAGATGGTAAGGCAGAATTTATTCAGGACCATTGAGACATGTGTGGGGACCACTGCAATGGGATTTTACAGTAAGAGAGAGATTGGGCTCAGCTCTGAATACAGCATGAGCAAGTGGATGCTTTTTGTTTTTGTTTTTTTTAACATCTTTATTGGAGTATAATTGCTTTACAGTGGTGTGTTAGTTTCTGCTGTATAACAAAGTGAATCAGCTATACGTATACAGATATCCCTATATCCCCTCCCTCTTGCGTCTCCCTCCCACCTTCCCTATCCCACCCCTCTAGGTGGTCACAAAGCACCGAGCTGATCTCCCTGTGCCATGCGGCTGCTTCCCACTAGCTATCGGTTTTACATTTGGTAGTGTATATATGTACATGCCACTCTCTCAATTCATCCCAGCTTACCCTTCCCACTGTCCTCAAGTCCATTCTCTACATTTGCATCTTTATTCCTGTCCTGCCTCTAGGTTCTTCAGAACTTTTTTTTTTTTTTAGATTCCATATATATGTGTTAGCATATGGTATTTGTTTTTCTCTTTCTGACTTACTTCACTCTGTATGACAGTCTCTAGGTCCATCCACTTCACTACAAATAACTCAATTTCATTTTTTTTTTATGGCTGAGTAATATTCCATTGAATATATGTGCCACATCTTCTTTATCCATTCATCTGTCGATGGACACTTAGGTTGCTTGCATGTCCTGGCTATTGTAAATAGAGCTGCAATGAACATTGTGGTACATGACTCTTTTTGAATTATGGTTTTCTCAGGGTATATGCCCAGTAGTGGGATTGCTGGGTCATATGGTAGTTCTATTTGTAGTTTTTTAAGGAACCTCCATACTGTCCTCCATAGTGGCTGTATCAATTTACACTCCCACCAACAGTGCAAGAGGGTTCCCTTTTCTCCACACCCTCTCCAGCATTTATTGTTTGTAGATTTTTTGATGATGGCCATTCTGACCAGCATGAGGTGATTCCTCATTGTAGTTTTGATTTGCATTTCTCTAATGATTAGTGATGTTGAGCATCCTTTCATGTGTTTGTTGGCAATCTGTATATCTTCTTTGGAGAAATGTCTATTTAGGTCTTCTGCCCATTTTTGGATTGGGTTTTTTGTTTTTTTGATGTTGAGCTGCATGAGCTGCTTGTATATTTTGGAGGTTAATCCTTTGTCAGTTGCTTTGTTTGCAAATATTTTCTCCCATTCTGAGGGTTGTCTTTTCCTCTTGTTTATGGTTTCCTTTGCTGTGCAAAAGCTTGTAAGTTTCATTCAAGTGGGTGTTTATAGCCAGGGAGCAGATGGGGGTCAGTGGATGGAAAATTACTAAGAGGAAACATCAGGGAAAAAGGGGATCCTGGCTAAATTGACCTGACAGGATTCTTGGCTGAATATCTGAGGGACTCCTCCAGAATGATTGTCTTTTCCAAAGCAGGTCCTTAGTCGGTCATGAAGAAGGGAGTCAGAGGAAGACTGCTGCTAATAATACCACTAATAATCATGACATGTTCTACATTTAGTGTGTGTGGCCTGGAGACCCTTTAACACCTGCCCCCATTACCTCTCTCACCTCACCTCCTCTTCCTCTCCCTTTCAGTAGCCCTACTTCACACTGGCCCAACATGTTCCCACCTCAGGGCCTTTGCACTTGCTGTTCCCTCTGCCTGGAATGCTTTTCCCACTGATGGTCACATAGCAACTCCTCCTTATCATTCAAGTCTCAGTTTCAATGTCACCTCCACAGAAAAGCGCTCCCTGACCACCTCAGCTAAAGTAAACCCACCTCATGATCATTCTCTTTCCCACTGACCTTCTTCATTTTTTCCTAGCAACTTTCACCACCTGAAATTATCCTGTTGACTTGCTACTGTTCACTGTGTATCCCTTCCCTCTACAAGATGGTCAGCTCTACACAAGCTGGGATTTTTGCCTGGTTTGTTCACTGCTGTATCCCTAGAGCCTAAAATGGTACCTGGCATCATTGAATGAATGAATGAGGTCAATCTTAATAAAAACCTGACCATGTAGGTATTATTATTCCCTTTCTACTGGCAAGGAAACTGAGGTGAAGTTCCTTGTGTAAATTTACACAGCTGTGTAAGGGATACCCACCCTTTGGCCTCCCTCCAATGATTAATAATAATAACTAATTGTAACGGCTCCCACCTTCGTATAGTCTTACATTGAGCTGAAGTCTTCCTCCCAGTTTTTAAAAAAATGAGCAGCTAACATTCACTGGGCCTCTACTGTGTGCCAGCCATTGTCTCAATGAATCCTCAGTGAAATAGGAACTGGTTATCGTCATTTCAGAGATGAGGAAATTGAGGCTCAGAGAGGTTAAGTAACATGTCCAAGGTCTCACGGCTGGGAAATTAAGAAGCTGGGATTAAAATGCAGGTCTAGTTCTTAACCAGTACATTCTAGTACCTCCGTCCCACTGGACCTAGTCCATTCATTCATTTTTTTAATTCACTTATCCTGCCTTCTTCCTATATGTGATGAGTGAATGAAGCCAGGGTTCACCGTAAAAGAGAGTGGGTGAAAATCCATATTACAGAGTCTCCCTGATAATGATGACATGATGAGATCATCATTGTTTTTAACCTCACATTGTTACTGTTGAAGGACTCATACCAGGAGGAGAAGTATCAGTTTAGCTATTGTCTTGATGTTCTCCTGGGCTTGGATTATTAATACTATCTCCGAGCAGTTGTTTCTTTGCGAGGATCTTTGTAAGCCTTTCATCTTTGTGTGCAAGGACTAGTTCAGCTAAAACCAGAGGATAGAACCTGCACTCCAACTCAACCGGATGAATTAGAATAACCTAGATTATGCTGCAGTACGTACGAACACACAGTCTCATGACTTTATACGTCAAAGTTTATTTCTGACTCATGTGATTCCCACTGAGGATACAGTAACAACCCCGCACAGCTCTCTTCCAAGTGGTGACTCGAGAATCCAGTAGCTCCATCCTCTGAGCATGAGACCTCCACTCCTCCAGCTACAGACCCTCAGTAGATATTGCATGAAAAAGATCAGAGATGTGAAGACACTTGGCCTAAGGATGCCCAGCTAGAATTAGAAAGTAGGTCTCTAATCTATCCACACAACCATTTTACCTCAGTATGAATCTCTAGTGAGACTAAAATGCTATATGAAAAAGAACTATTGGTAAGTCACCCAAATGCCTCTTTCTAAATGTATATTGGGCATTAACCAGCAAAACTGACTGTTGTCAAAATGACCACTCACAGAGCCATCGTTCTGACATTAGCCAGAGTGGTACCCAATCCCAGCATCCAGACTAACACATTTAGTTTCTTTTAGCAACCCAACCACCTCAGCCAAGCTCTCAGAGACTACCCTTCCCACTCCCCATCCTGTCAGACTCAGGGGGCAAGAGGACAGGTTTGTGGCTGGCAGAGCCTGTGGACACTGCCCTTGCCTAACATCTCCTATGCTCCCTGTTTTTTATTCAAAACATTGCTCTCTGCAGCAGGGATGGACATTCATCACCGTTAAGACTGACAGTCCCTTCCTCAACTCCGCATGCCCTCAGCAAATATCAGGACTTGGCGATCACTCAGGCAGGAAGGACACTGCCCCACGTTTCTCCCCCTCACCTCCTCCCTCTATAGGGATCAGAGTCAAGTTCCCACCCCCATCGGAGACATTGTCCTCAGATGGGCAGGAGGTTGTAACAGCACCAGCTTCTAGAATTCCTGCTTTGGCAAAGCTCATGAGAACTTAGTTGACCTGTTAGGAAGAGGATACCCAACCCAGAGCTTTTTGCGAAGAGTCAGGTCACCTAGGGAAGATGGTTCAAGTGAGGACATACATTAAAAACCATAACCCAGACCCCAGGATGCTGGGATAAGAAAGGTCCTCAGTGTTTAAAAAAAAGTGGGGGTAGGTGCTTCAGAGTCTAGTAGACATGGATTTAAACCCTGCCTCTACCACTTCCCTAATTGTCGCTTTGGATATAGTCTTTCTCAGCCTCAGCTTTCCCCATTATAAAATGGAGGGAGGGGACACAGCATACCCTGCAGATTGTTTGGGGTTGTTTGGGGGATGAAATAATATTCTTTATTTAGACACAACCCCTGCCCTCCAGTTGCTTACATTCTACAGAGGTGGGCATTATAATAAAATTGCAACTTGGACAGCATTATGAGGAGAAGGGCATAGTACTACTAGAGCCTGCAATTAGGAATTTGACCTGGTCAGGGATGGCTTCCCTGAGGAGGTGATGCCTGAGCTGAGCTAAGAAGGATGAGTAGGAGTTAACCAAGCAGAGTGGAGGGAAAAGCATTCCAGGCAGAAGGAACAGCATGAGCAAAGTCCCTGTGGCAAGAAGGATCATGGAGACTATGAGGGACCAAAGGAAAGCTAATGTGCCTGAGATGAGAAAGCAAAGGGGAGCATGGAACAAGACGAGGGTGGAGAGTTAGGCAGGGCATAGACTAAGTGACTGTAACTGTGAGACCCCAAAATACAGCGGCTTAAACAAGATGGATGTTATGAGGTAGACCAGGAGCTGGCAAACTTCTTCAGTAAAGGGCCAGTCCAGGGCTGGGGTTAGCTTCCATCTCAGATCCGAGATAGTTGCTCCAGCTCTGCACATCACATCTGCCTCCCCTCCAGCAAGAAAGAGGAAAAGGAGAGAGGGCAAGCATCATTTTTGCTCACATTCCATCGGCCAAGCTTAGTCACATGGCCACATCTAACTACAAGGGAAGCTGGGAAATGTAGTCTTCATTCTGGGTAACCCTTTGTCCCGCTAAAACTCTATTACAATGAAAGAAGGGAAGAATAGATATTGGGGACATCTAGTGGCTTTGGGGACACCAGAAAGAGGTCAGTTTGCAGTGGTCCAATGGGAGGTGAAGGTGACTTGGGACAGGGTCATGGTTTAGCAGGTGGAGTGAATGGAACAGATCCAAAGATGTTTGTGAGCCAGAATGGACAACACTTGGTGACAGTTTGGATATGGAGGCAAAGGATGGGGTTGGATGTGGCAAGTGTGACCCTTAGGCGCCTGGCGTGTGCAACGAGATGCAGGTCTTGTCTGGAAAGTTCTTCGTATATGGTAGCAGGTCAGGTAAGTGTTGCTGTCTTCAATGTCATATCAGTGGGTCCAGGGGGCAAACCCGACACCTACAGAGACCTGACAGATAACAGAAGGAGTGAAGGGGCCTGTGGACACTGGGGAGCCCGTGCCCTGTCTAAAGGGACAGCTACTCCTTAGCGCCAGCAAGTTGTTGCCATGGGGAATGCAGGTTGAACGTGTAGACACAGCATGTGACGTTCCAAGGGAAATCTGAAAATCTAGATTTTTATGAGAAATCTCCTAATTTGGAAACTTGGACAAATAAGTAAAAATAAATTTCTCAGCCCCAAAGCCTCTGGTTTATAACGCCTGGGACACACCCAGCAATGTCACTACACCCTGTTTCCATCTTTGTGTCTCGGTTGCCTTCTCATGGTGAAGGTCTCTGTTGCCTGGCTCACCCCAAGGCCTTCATCCGCTATTGTCCCTGGATTCCTGTCCCTTTGTGCCACGAGTGCCCCCTGCAGGCTCCCGACTCCAATTTCTCACCAACCCCCCCCCCCCTCAACCAGAGGCCCCTACCTGTACAGGAGGGAGCCAAAACCATCAGCCTGCTCCCAATCCCCTTAATCGGATCTGCGCCAGTGACCCTTCTGATTAAAACTCCCCATCTGTAATCCCCCCTTAAAGCTGGGGAAGCGGAAGCACCATAAAAGGAGCGAAAGGTTTGATGGTCCAGAAACTGCCACCTCCTACGTCCTTGAAAACGTCTTGGGGAGACGCACAGACCTGAACTGGAGTCCCAGATCTACTCCTTGCAAGTTGTGTGGCCCTGGAAAAGTCACTTCATTCTCTGAGCCTCCACTTCTTTCGTTTGCTTGATCATTCATTTATTAACTATTTAGGGATCTCCTGCTCTGTGCCAGGCACTGTTTCAGGAGCTGGGGATACAGCAACGCAAGACAAACCCAGCCTCGGCCCTCATGCAGCTGACATTCTATTGCGGGACACAGAGGAGAAAATTCCAGCTTGGAAAGATCAGTGCCGTGAAGGGGCTGTGAGAGTCCAGAGGGTGGGTGTTCTCAACCCACAACTGGGAGTCAGAGAGGGCTCACTGGAGCAAGTGGCCTCTGAGCTGAGGCCAGAACAGGCTGTAGGAATCAGCCAGGAGAAGTAGGGGAGGAAGGGCACTCCAGGCAGAAGGGACAGCATGGACAAGGGTCTGGAGGTGTGAGCAACCATGGCAGCATGGCTTGGGAATTGTAAGTGGTTTTGCCAGGATTCATTATGGAGTATGCAATGGGAAATGGAGGAAATGGTCTGGAGAGAGAAGAAAGGTAGACTTAATACAAAAGCCAAATCTCCTTTTTATGCCTCCTGCCTCTCTGATCTCATCTCCGCCTTGTTCATGCGGCCCCACCCACACTGAGCTTCTTTCTGTTGCTTGATATACCAAGCATTCCCACCCCAGGGCCTTTGCACATGCTGTGCTTGTACCTGGAATGCTCAGATCTTTGAATGACATACTCCTCACCTTCAAGTCTCAGAACCAGCACATCTCTTGTGAAAGGCCTGTCCTGACCACCCAACCTCATGTGGACAACCCCAGTGCTTCTCTACTGATACTCCTTGGTTTGTTTTTCTCAGTAACATGTAGCACATAATACTATCTGACATCATCTTGCTCCTTTATTGGTTTATGGGTTTTCTTGTCTGCCTTTCCCTACCAGTGCCTTAAGGCCAGGGAAATTGTCTTTCTTATCCATGCTGCATCCCCAGCAAAGAGCATAGCACTTAGTAAGTGCTCGGTAAATATATGCCAACTAAATGCAAAAGGATCGGAACTTCATGGGGAGCCATTTCAGGGATTACAGCAGGGCTGTAGCTTGCTCAGATTTCTGCTTCTCTCCTGTGACCCATCAGTGTGGTTGTGAGGATTAAAAGCAATGGGATACTCTTTATGGAAAGCAACTTTTTATATAACTTATATTGAGGCTAATTTTACGTAGCATATAATTCACCATTTCCAGTGAGCAAGTCAATGATTTTTCAGTAAATTTGCCAAGTTGTACAACCATCATCCTAAATCAATTTTATAACATTTTCATCATCCCCATGAGATCCTTCATGCCCATTAACTGTTAATCCCTGTCCCCACCCTGGCAACAACTAACCTGTCTTCTGTCTCTATAGGTGTGTCTTATCTGGTCATTTCATATAAATGGAATCATACACTATGTGGCTTTTTGTGTCTGGCTTCTTGCACTCAGCATAATGTTTTCAAGATTCATCCATATTGTGTCATGTATTCGTATTTCATTCCTTTATATGGCTGAATAATATTCCATTGTATAGATAGACCACAGTTTGTATATCCATCAGTTGATGGACATTCGGGTTCATTTCACTTTTTGCCTCTTACAAATAATGCTGCTGTGAAGATGAATGTGTATGAAAACAGTTTGCAGGACCTGAATACTAGGTGCAGCTCTCTGCTGGCCAGAGCTTCTAGTGTCGCTGCACAGACTTGACCCCAATGGGCTGTGTGACCATAGACTAGTCCCTTCCCTTCTCTGCTTGAGTCTCCCCATCCTTCCAGAAAAGAGCCTGGACCCTTTTCTGCACAGACGTTCTGTGCCTTGTCCATATTCCTGGAAGAGCAGGGAAGTGTTCAGAGCAAATGATAAACAGTCTGTTTATTGCTGGAGCCAAAGGTAGGCATCCTGTGATTAACCACCAGAGCCAACAATTTTTTTTAGGATGAGAAAGGCCTGGCTCCAGAACCCCTGATTCCCCCCTGGGTACCCCTACCTGCTAATCTCTTCTCTCAGAGGACCAAAGCCCCCTCCCACGCTCGGTGCAGACAAGTAGGCTGCAGGATTCAGAACCTCATTGCAGGGAGGGAATTTGGGGACAGCCTCTGAGTCCTGGTCCTGTTTCCTGCCTCTGCTCCCTGGGTTCCTGGAGTCCTGCCCAAACCCGATTGGGCTCAGATCCAAGAAAGGAAGGCTGAAAATGCAGGGACCTGGCCAGGGGTTTGAGCTGGGGGCGGGAGGACTCAATGCTGGCCTGGCTGGTCCCCCATCCCTGCAGCCCATCCCAGAGACCAAATCAACACTGTTCATTTGGGTTCAAGACTGTTCAGAGGATGTCTGCTGCCTTGGCCAGGCACTGAGGTCCACAGACCTAGTCCTGGACCTCCAGAAGCAACCAGTCCAGAGGCTGGGGGTAAGGGTGACAATAAATTATCCAAATAATAATTTATTTATTTTTTTTAATTTTTATTTATTTATTTATTTATTTTACTTATGGCTGTGTTGGGTCTTCGTTTCTGTGCGAGGGCTTTCTCTAGTTGCGGCAAGCGGGGGCCACTCTTCATCGCGGTGCGCGGGCCTCTCACTATCGCGGCCTCTCTTGTTGCGGAGCACAGGCTCCGGACGCACAGGCTCAGCAATTGCGGCTCACGGGCCCAGTCGCTCCGTGGCATGTGGGATCTTCCCAGACCAGGGCTCGAACCCGTGTCCTCTGCATTGGCAGGCAGATTCTCAACCACTGCGCCACCAGGGAAGCCCCCAAATAATAATTTAATAACATAAAATATATATTAAGTGGCTGTTATGTGGTAAGTGCTCAATTACTTTCATCTCCATTGTAGAGATAAAGAAATGGAGTCTCAGAGAGAGGAAGTGACTTGTCCAAGGTCACTCAGCCAGGTGGGAATAATAACACTACTGCTCAGAGCCAAGTCCAACCAGCTTATAAATAAGTATAATGTTGTGAAATAAAAAAAGCAATAAAAGTTGATCTAAGGGCCTTATGAATTCATTGAATTCTCTTTGCCACCTTGCAGTGACCCACCCCCGTCTTACAGATGAGGAGACTGAGGCACAGAGGGTTTAACTCATGTTCAGGAGCTCCCCAGTCAGGAAGTGTAACCCTGACCCTAAGGGCTTCAGCGGGTCTGGAAGAGAAAGCAGTCTTGTGGGCAGGGCTGGGCAGGGTAGGTCCCACTGCATTAGCACCAGTGCTGTTTGATGAGTGCATGTGCCAGGGCAGGAGGCCTGGCACCCTCTGACCCTCCCAACCCAACCCCGAGCAGCGGACACCCCACTCCAGGATGCAGTGAGGCCTCTGCCTGCATTTTCTTCTTTCCTAAGCATCCTCAGGCTGAGAGGACAGGAGGGGAGAGCACTTTCTGGGGTACAAAGAGGGGGTGCCCGCCTTAGAATAACAGCGCTAAGGACTGTACAATAGGTGGGTGCATAATTCATGAATCTGTCAGCAGACATCAATTATGTGGGCCTTCCCTGGAGTTGTCTGGGGGTTAGAAACTGGAGCAGGCTTCCCCTGCCAGCCTCCGGGGGAAACGAGATCTCCCAGCTCTTAAAGGAACAGACCCCCCAGGAATCTGCTCCTTCTCCTGCAGCCGCCCGCAGGGCCAGGAGTCAGAAACTGTAGCAGCTCCACTGCAGGGGCTCAGCCCGAGGTCCCAGCTGGCTGCTCTGTAAGGTCAGACCCACTCTGTGCCTAGCTCTGTGCTGACAGCTCTTTTCCCTCGTTCTACAGCTCCTGAGGGGCTGACTACTGGTATAGCCCAGAGTTTCTCAACGTTGGTACTGTTAGCATTTGGGGCCTGACCGTTCTCCGTGGTGGGGACTGCCCTGTGCATTGTATTTAACAGCATCCCTGGCTCCACCCACCAGCTGCCAGTATCACCCCTCCTCCAAATCGTGACAACCAGAAATTCCTGCAGGATTTGCCAAATGTCCCCAAGGGAAGGGGGAGGGGTCAAAATCATCCCCAGTTAAGAACTACTGGAAGATCCCCATTTTACAAATAAGGAAACTGAGGCAAGGAAAGTTGCAATGCCCAAGGCACTGGACCCATAAATGGCCATGAACTTGAGCCACAGCCAAGAAACACCATGAAAACCCGTTGCCCTAGGCGCTGAGGGTGCAGAGGTGAATCTCAGAACCCATCCCTGTCCCCCCAAAGCTCACAGATTCTGGGCTTTGATGGACACATTCACACACACACACACACACACACACACACACACACACACACACACACACACCCCTGTAATAGGCTGTAGTGTGCTAAGAACCCCAAGGCTGGCAAAATGACGAGGGACCCCAGAGGATGGAGTGGCTGGCCCCTCCAGGGATGACCTCTGCAGGGAGGGGCCATGTGGGCTGGGTTTTAAAAGATGGATTGGAATTCACTGGACAGAGAGGAAGAGGCACAGACCTGCAGAACTGACCAACGATAGCCTGTGATTAGGGAAGCGTGAAGTTTGGGAACCTGCGGCAGGAGAGGCCAAAGAGAAGGGTCAGAGTCAAACTCAGAGAGACTTGGCAACCATGTGTCCTGATCAGGGATTTATTGCAGGGGACAGAACCCTCTCATGCTCACCCGAGCAGCAGCGGCATTTACTTTCAGGATACGGCAGGCAGTTTCAAAACAAGGGCGAGAAGCAAAGACTAGCTGGCCCCTCGGAGGCTGGGTGGTCTGGGCTGACAGGGTGTGGGCTGAGCTATTTCCCCTGTGATGACAGCTAACATTTATTAGACATTCACTAGATGCTGCTGGAACCTGTCCTGAGTGCTTTGCATGTGTTAACACATTTAATCTTCACAGCAGCTCTCTGAGATAGATATTGTCATTATCATCCCATTTTGCAGATGAAGAAACTGAGGCTTAGAGAAGTTAAATGCCTGACTAAAGGTAAGGAAGTGGAAGCGCTGAGACTTGAATCCAAAACAACCTGACACCAGAGCCCAAGCTTTTAACTGTGGCCCTCTACACCCTTTTCAAATCTCCTGTGTCCTGTCTGCTCCTTCTCTCTGCCTCTTCCCTTTAATCTCTGGTTTCTCTAAAAGGTTCAGCTTTCTCTGATTTTTTAATGGTTTTTCTGATCCCCTACAACATGGGTGAAAAGTCGCTTGAGGCTTGGGCTTATCATGAAGCAGGTTCAGGCCTGGATTGTACTTGACCATTTAATTCAGAGGCTCACCACCCCCATAACCCACTCACCCCTGGATCCCTGAACTCAAATCTTCCATGGTGGACTGGTTCAGCCCAGCCTGGGTTTTCTGTCCATCTCTGGGCCACTCAGCGGCAGCCGGGATCAAATGATACAAGCAGGGAGACCCCACCCCCACCCGCTGCCCTTTAGCAGGGGCAGCAGAAACAGAGGCACAAGCCCATGAGAAGAGGACAGCTTTTGGGGGGTGGGGAGGAGGGCTGATAGATAAGTTTAGGAGTTTAGATTTTTTCCTGAAGAGTCCTGGAAATTTATTAAGCAGGAAAGTGATGTGACTGGATTTGTATTTTTGAAAAAAAGACCCTAGAGCAATTTATTACATCTGCTTGCATTTCTGCATAAGCTGTAGACTAGCCTAGGTTCCATTAAATTCAACAAACATCCAGTGAGAGCCCAAACATCTGGACCAAAACCTCTTCTTGATCCAGGGGACTCAAAGGTAGTTAAGCTGTGATCCTTAGCCTCAAAAATTCATAGTCACAATCAGGAGTTAATAACATGAGACCAGGATGTCTAGGCCTCCCTGAAAATCATCTGCAAAACCTTGAGCGTTTAGCAAAAAGATCTGTAGCTTTCATCTCATTTCTAACACATTCTTCAGAGCTCATGTATTGGGGTCAGACAGACCCAGGTTAAAATACTGGCTCTGCAACTTACTAGCTTTGGAAGCCTAGGTTTCATCTTTTCATTGGAAGTACAGTCCTTAACGGGGTTGTTGTAAGAATGAAATAAGGAATTGCATGGAAAGTGACAAGCATCGTGCCTGGAATACAATGAACGCTCGATAAAGGGTAACTATTGATATTATCATTAGTATAATGTCGGGAAAGCGGTACCCCACCCCATAATAGTTATGAACCACTGGTCTAGATCACGAGACGGCCAACTATGGCTTGCAAGTCAAATTCAGCCCACTTCCTGTTTTTGTAAATAAAGTTTTATTGAAACAGCTATGCTCATTCATTTATGTATTGTCTAAGGCTGTTTTCATGCTATAACTGCAGAGTTAAGTGGTTGCAACAAAGAATTCATGGGCTTCAAAGTCTAAAAGATTTACTATCTGGCCCTTTATAGAAAAAATTGACTGACCCCTGGGCTTGATGATTAGCTTGAAATCATTTCAGTTCTCTGGGCCTCAGTTTCCACGTCTATATGATAAATGGATTTGAATAAATAATCTTTTTAGCTCAAACATCCAGTCATTAGGTAATTAGTGAGCTATGAAAATGCTCTTGAATGTTGAGGAATGTCCTGCAGACCCAGAGTAGTAGGATGACCATCCCATTGGTGGTTGATAACTAAATTCCACTCTCTTCTCCTCACAGATCCTTGCCATAATTTCCATCATGTTCATCGTCCTCTCCACCATTGCCCTGTCTCTCAACACACTGCCCGAGCTGCAGAGCCTTGATGAGTTTGGCCAGACCACAGACAACCCCCAGCTGGCCCACGTGGAGGCCGTGTGCATTGCGTGGTTCACCATGGAGTACCTGCTGCGGTTCCTCTCCTCCCCCAAAAAGTGGAAGTTCTTCAAGGGCCCGCTCAACGCCATTGACTTGTTGGCAATCCTGCCATATTATGTCACCATCTTCCTCACTGAATCTAACAAGAGCGTGCTGCAGTTCCAGAATGTCCGCCGCGTGGTCCAGATCTTCCGCATCATGCGTATTCTCCGCATTCTTAAGCTCGCACGTCACTCCACTGGCCTCCAGTCCTTGGGCTTCACTCTGCGGAGGAGCTACAACGAGCTGGGCTTGCTCATCCTCTTCCTTGCCATGGGCATCATGATCTTCTCCAGCCTTGTCTTCTTTGCCGAGAAGGATGAGGATGACACCAAGTTCAAAAGCATCCCAGCCTCTTTCTGGTGGGCCACCATCACCATGACGACTGTTGGGTATGGAGACATCTACCCCAAGACTCTCCTGGGGAAAATTGTGGGGGGTCTTTGCTGCATTGCAGGGGTCCTGGTGATTGCTCTTCCCATCCCCATCATTGTCAATAACTTCTCTGAGTTCTACAAGGAGCAGAAGAGGCAGGAGAAAGCAATCAAGCGGAGAGAGGCTCTGGAGAGAGCCAAGAGAAATGGCAGCATCGTATCCATGAACATGAAGGATGCATTCCCCCGGAGCATCGAGGTGATGGACATTGTGGTTGAGAAAAGTGGAGAGAATGTGGGTCAGAAAGACAAAGTAGTGCAAGATAATCACTTGTCTCCCAACAAATGGAAATGGACAAAGAGGACACTGTCCGAAACCAGCTCAAGTAAGTCCTTTGAAACCAAGGAGCAGGGATCCCCTGAGAAGGCCAGATCGTCTTCTAGTCCTCAGCACCTGAACGTCCAGCAGTTGGAAGACATGTACAATAAGATGGCCAAGACACAATCTCAACCCATCCTCAATACTAAGGAGTCAGCAACACAGAGCAAACCAAAGGAAGAACTTGAAATGGAGAGCATCCCCAGCCCCGTAGCCCCTCTGCCCACTCGTACAGAAGGGGTCATTGACATGCGAAGCATGTCGAGCATTGATAGCTTCATTAGCTGTGCCACAGACTTCCCTGAAGCCACCAGATTCTCCCATAGCCCTTTGGCATCACTCCCCAGCAAAACTGGAGGTGGCATGGCCCCAGAGGTTGGCTGGCAGGGAGCTCTGGGTGCCACTGGTAGTAGGTTTGTGGAGGCCAACGCCACCCCTGATGCCAGCCATCCCTCTGCTTTCTTCATTGAGAGCCCCAAGAGTTCCATGAAGACCACCAACCCCTTGAAGCTTCGAGCACTTAAAGTCAACTTCATGGAGGGCGATCCCAGACCATTAGTCCCCGTTCTGGGGATGTACCATGACCCTCTTAGGAACCGGGGGGGTGCTGCGGCAGCTGTTGCTGGGCTGGAGTGTGCCACACTCTTGGACAGGCCTGTGCTGAGTCCAGAGTCCTCCATCTACACCACGGCAAGTGCTAGGACACCCCCCCGGTCGCCAGAGAAACACACAGCAATAGCGTTCAACTTTGAAGCAGGTATCCACCAGTACATTGATGCGGACACAGATGATGAGGGGCAAGTGCTCTACAGTGTGGACTCCAGCCCCCCCAAGAGCCTCCATGGGAACACTAGTCCCAAGTTCAGTGTCGGGACAAGATCAGAGAAGAACCACTTTGAAAGCTCCCCCTTACCCACCTCCCCTAAGTTCTTAAGGCAGAACTGTATTTACTCTACAGAAGCATTGACTGGAAAAACTCCCAGTGGTCAGGAAAAGTGCAAGCTTGAGAACCACATCTCCCCCGACGTCCGCGTGTTGCCAGGGGGAGGAGCCCATGGAAGCACACGGGATCAGAGCATCTGAACCACCTCCACACGGAGGAGAGACTTGTGGCAGGGTCCAAAGAGGAGTGCTGTTCAGCTTACCTGCCGTGGAGCTTTTCTGCATGACCTCTGAGACAGAAAGGCTCGGCAAAGCCCCCAGAAAGAAGAGAGACCAGAGAAAGCTCCCTTAAAACCTTGAGAGCCGTTAACGGGTCCATCAGATCGAAGTTGGCCAAGCCACAGGGTATGGCGCCTCCTTGTAACAGCTCCACGGCCCTCTTTGGAAGATGACAAGAGCAGAACTCACAGCCACCACTACCACGTTCTAGACATAACCAAGGCCACCTACTCCCCATTCTTCTCTCGTGGCTTTCCATCACAGCCTCTGAGGGCAAGATCTCCTTCCCTCCTGGCTTCAGCTGGAGAAGGATGCCGGAACAAGTGGCTGGTGTTAAAAGAGTGGGTTGACCAATTTGGTTTTGGGTGTTGCCTGGCCACCTCTAGGAACTTCTGTCCATCACCTGCTGGATGGATCTCACTGTTAGAAGGCTACAGGGAATGCTTGTGTCATGGGGAAAACTGCACCATAAGCCACGATCCCAGCGCAAAACCCTTCCTCAAATGTCTTCATTGACTTCAGTATTCCGTAGTACCTGAGATTTTATTTTGAGATATCATCAGGGTGAGTTGCACCACTTGTACTCAATTCTACTTGCCCCCTGGCAATCTGGGAAGGGTTCAGAAGGCGGGCACTCAGCCAACAGTATGAACTCTGAGTATTGCTTTAGGGTTATAGAAGGAAAATGCTTTCTGTACATCGCTAGTGTAGACTCAAAAGATATGCAAGTGTCAAATATGCAGAAGAATAGCTTATTCAAAGAGACTGTATGTTACCGAAGAACAGAATAAAATCTGATTTTTTTTTTTACCTGAAAAAAACGAAAGGAAAAGAAAAAACCCCAATTGAAATGCCCAGTTCAGACTTTTGAATACTTCCTGCTGGGGCAGGGAAAGCATTTACTATAATAGAAATTCTTTTTTGTTTCCTGTGATATTCAAGTTTGAAAAAAAAAAAAAGTTAAAATAAAAAGCACTTTATGTTTTTCAAAAATAGGTTCTACCAGGGACAGTGTCAACATCTTGCACTTTAAAACAAGCATGATTTCCCGTGGGCCACTTGTTGGGACTACAGTTGGGTTTTTGCTCCAGGCGTGTGTCTGGCCACGGTGAGTGATACTGTGCTGGTATTGCTGTCTGCTGTGTCAAAGTCTGTGGGCTCCTTCCCTGCCGCCCTGAAGCTTCCCCTTAACCCTCTTGCATCAGGAAGGGTTCTTGGCCCCTGCATGGGGCCCCTTATAAAGTCATGTGTACAGCAAACAGGAACATCTCAGAAGAATGAAGTAGACGGTTGGGCATTGGGTGTTTTACTCTGTTCTCTTTCTTGTCAACCAGGTGTTGGTGTGTTTTCAGTGTCACTATCTGTACTAACAGCTCAGCTCTCCTTTCTGCAGCCACCAATGCAGCCAGTACCGACAAAAGCAATAAGTATCTGTGTGCATTGTGAGCGGTTCTGGTCTATCTCTTGGTGTTGGTCTTCCTGTCTTAGTTTGATGACCTGGCGTTGACCTGCCTGATTTTAGTCCAACAGCATGGTGGTGTTGGCCATTCCTCAGGTCAGTAACACGGGGTGGAGCTGCTGGTTAGCAGGATGCCAAGCTGTTGGCCCATGTGTCAGTAAAGATGACACATTATTGATCTGCTTGTCTTTAGTACAGTGAACCGATGTTGTCCTCCTAATACAATTTCGAAGGATGGGGTCCCAAGTACGATAGCGTAGATCTGCCGATCCTCAATACAGTGCCAGGCATACGTCTTCCTGATGGAACAAAACGTGGTTTCCCTGTCCTTCATAGAATATGTTGTTGGTCTGCCTGTTAGTACAATGGCACAATCCACCTGTCAGTGCACAGACATCATGGCGTCATTCTGCCTGCCCTCTGCACAGTGGCATGAGTTTGGGCAACCGGTCACAGGTATGATGACATGGGATCATTCCACTGCCCTTAAAAACGTGTGTTCTCTGCTGCGTATGCACCCGGTTCATACTGCTTCTCAGCATCTCCAAGGATTGTAGATCCCTCCAAGAGGGTGCAGTCCTGTTTTCTGCTGCGTTAACAAAGTATCTTGACTCTGGAAGTATCTTCGGAGTACTCTCGCAGCAAATGCAAAGGGATTTAAGGGGCAGGGAGTATGAGGTCATCCTGTGCTGGTGGCACACCAGAGAGAGGAAGCTCCCAAGGTGCTTTACTGAGCACACAGTACAAGCTGGGGGCCTGTGGAGGAAAGGCCGCAGAACAGTCCTCCCTGGGCCATCTCACGTCTCTTTGTTTCCATCACCATTTACATCCGCCATCAGCACAAATGTGAAAATTCAGGGAAAACAAACAAATGCTTTTTGATAAAAGTAAATAGTTGTGATTTCCAATTCAGATTTTTTAGAGCTGATGCTATCTGTGAAAATTAATAATAATAATATAGTCTATTTTACATATCAGGAAAGTGAACATGTTTAAATATAGCCATATATAGAGAGAAGGAACTTACCACCCCTTCTTCAAATCGAGGCATTTCATTTGCTGGTTGAAGCAGACGAGAAGTGTACAGATTAGAAGTGATTTCTTTCTTTCTTTTTTTTTAAACTAATAACCAATTGGTGCAACTCTCCTTGTCTCTAACCAAAGGCCCTTTCTGCCTTGTGTGGTCATGCAGGACCTACCCCTTCCTTCCTCATGTATTTTGTCTGAACTTAAAGTAGCATTTTATTGAGTCACTTTTGAAGGATGAATTCAGAAGTATCATTAAGAACCTACCTTTTCAGGCTTAATAGCCAGAGTCCTATAGAGTTCTTATAGAAACAGAATAACTGAAACTCAGCATATACTATGCTTAGAAAGTATTGCGTTTTGTTTTGGGTTTTCCTTTTACTTGTGGATGTATTGTAGGAATATAGCTTTTACCCTGTGCCGATTCAAAATAGAGTATTGTAAGTTCTCCCAGGCCCCCACCTGCCAAAAAGAAACATATCCAGATTTTTAATATGTGTACACCCTACCTGTACCTGTGTATGCGCACTGGGATATCTACCTGAGTCTCCAGTGAGAAGCTAACCTTGATAGACGGGTGTTGATGGAGGAGAGGAAAGCAATGGTTTGGAGGCAAATACTGCTTTAACTTGATGGTCCATGTACCACCCATTCCTAAACCAACGAAAGTGGGAAAAAAACGAGTCATGAATGAATGAATTGGAAAGAAATGAATCTAGGGACCGGAGGTGAATGGATGCCTGGTCCCTTTGGCAAATGCAGTAAAACTCATCAAGAACCCCACCAAACTTACACCATTATCAAAAAGGGCTAGGGACCAGGTAGCTCTGTGACCTGATCACACAGGGGACTGCCCACGACCAGCAGAGAGAGGTGGGAAAGCTCTGAAGGAGTCCATTTATTCACCTTTTTACCTTGGGGTAAAGAAGAACAATAGGACTTCGGTGCAGTAGATTTCTCAGTGCCTTCTTTAGGAATTTTACCTTAAGCACACTTAATGGGGAAAGAAAAAAGAGGAAAGAACATTCATTCCCGTGAAGCCCCTTTCTCTAAAAGCACTGGGGATCAAGAAGGAAGAAAATGACGATGAGGAAACGGCAAAATCCTGAGGAGGCCATTTCCTTTCAACCCACCTGGCTTGCCCCTTTGAATTGCTGGTGATACAAACTTTTTCAGACTGATTCCTGACCTCTCCTCCGCCGTGTCTTAGTAACTGTAAGCCTCACCCCTGCCCTTTCTCTGAATAAGATCCGCGTTTCTAAGGAGAAAAAAACAGAACCGTATCCTCTTCTGTAAAACTGTAATGTATTGTTGATGTTTGTAACTGTTGTATATTTCTGTCTTGCTCCAAGTTATGGCTGGAGTGTATAGTCCATGGGCAGGGGGAAATTTAAAATTCACCCCGGACAAGGGTCACTAATGCCAGGTGTCTCTCTCTCTCTCTCTCCTTTCCTCATTTCTCTGCCAACTAGTCTCAAGTAACATGACCCCGGGCTTCAGCCTCCAGTCAAGTAACTTTGAATCCAATGTGGTGAGAAGCCTCTAGCATGTGATCCTTTGAGAAAGGACTTTTTCTACTGCTGCGAAGTTGGCAGGCGTTAAAAGGGGGCTTCCCCTGACTCCCCCAGCAGGACAGTGGAGAACCTGCAGCCCTGAGCTAAAATTTCCTCGCCTCCCACTGCTTACATGACAGCATCCAAATGCTTTCACTCAACCCGGGCGACTCAAACCAGCCCTGGCTACACCCAGAAATAAGAGTTACCTCTGCATTTTCTGTTGCCATTTTTCTGGCTCTAGAAGTATCTGATGCGTGACTACATCATAGGATGTCCACGCATCTCAGAGTAGTCTATTTTTCTGTTCAGATAAAATATATATATATGTATTTTTAGCAAATTTATAATTGGGCCATTGAGTCTAATTTCTTCTTTTGTAATACAGAATAACATCTTAGGGGTTTTATTGTTGGTCATAATCGCAGCTGATATCTTCTGGTCTCCTTCATTTCCTCCTGTTGCTCCTTGGATCATTTTTTTTCTTCTTCTTTTTGATTCTGATTTTCTGGAGGTGGGGAAAGACTTTGGGGTCTGACTTCCTCATGCAGGCATTTCCTGACACAAGGCCTAGAATCTGTTGACCTGTTACTTTCCTCATTCTGTCTGTTCTATTTATTGTTCTTAAAAATCCAGAACACAGATGCAGGAGTGAAACCAGGGGAAGCAGGGCTACAGATGGCCCTCAAAATCAGGATGGGATGTGGGCTGGTTTAGCTCATCCTCCACGCCGTTCTGGGGATCTAAAGGGACTGAGTTTGTTCATTTCCAGAGATCTTGGAATCTAAAATCTCGTGCGAGAAAACCTCCCTCTGGCATTTCTGAGATTCAGAAGACACCTAAACCCCTCTTGGCTGGCCTGCTGCCACGCCCAGCGCCCTGCTCCCCTGTGACATCAATTGGATCTGAAGGTCAGGGCACTTTCAGGTTCTTACGAAACTTAGAGAAAACCCTGGGCCTCAGATCTCATCAACTTTTTATCAGTTCTTCATTTCAATCCATTTCCAACAGCCTTACCAAAAAACAGTGGCCAGACAAGCTTGCAGCCAAATCCTGAGAAGACGTGTCCCCAGAATCTGCCATCTCATCTCCCCTTCCCTTTCCAGCTGCCTGCTCCATAGAGCCAGAGATTCGTGGCAAGGGCAGTGGTATTTTTCCAGCTTCCGCCTATCCAGGCCTCGGGGAGTGTCTGGACTCTCCTGATAATTAATTCCACCAGGCGGTTTCCAGGCCTCGGGTGGGCAGAGGACATCTCACGAAGCAGGATCTTCAGCAGGAAATGATTCTCCATCCACCAGCTCATGCAGGAAGATGAAGTAAGCCCAGATAGTCTCCATCTTGTACCTATAGATTTTCATATCCCACCTGCCCTGTAGCTCGCTGTCAGCTACAGGGCTCTGGCCTCTGCCCAGGTCAGAGATCTGAGCCAAATCAGGACCCCCAGATGGCAGTGAGCCATCCCTGTTGGGTCAACCCCAAGAGGAAACCATCCGAAGTACAAATGTGTCATTCTGGACTAAGATTCTAATAAGCGTTTCCCCCCCCACACCCCACCCCCAAATTCCTGGTAATCTGGTTTGAACCAGAGCCAAATAAAACAGACAAGATTTTTTTTAAACTACTGCACAAGAACAACAACAACAAAATTGTCTCCCAGTCATTTGCTAGGTTTGATGCCCAGATAAGCAAACACCCTTGCCTGTGGCCGTTTTCATCTAGAAGTTGTGTAGTCTGGGTTTCCATTCACTGACCTTGATATTGGCTTAACCTGGAATTTCTCCTGAACTCCCCAAAATGCCATCTTGAAGACATGGATTTGGAAGGGACTCTGTTAATCGAGTGACCCCTCATCTTCACTGCTAACTCTCCATTCCTTCTTGCAAAGATCCTGGAAAGATCTAAAGGTTGGCGGGGATGGGGATGCAGTTCACCTGAAGGAGAGCCCACCTGCCCACATTATGTCTGCATGCCAGTCTCTGAAAGTTTCTCCTGCATGAAAGGGACAGGGCAGTCAATTTTGGCTCAAATTAAGGAAGCACTTCTAATAGGTGGGCCTGCCTCACCATGGAACTCGATGCCCTGTTGGGTAATGAGCTCTCTGACAGCACAGGTGTTTAAAGACAGGCTAGTTGATGTACAAAACGGATGTTGCTGAGGGAACCTAGCACTGCATGCTGACTGAACTGAACGTCTGGGGAAGTTCTCTCTCCAGCACCTCCGCCCCACCCCCTTCCAATGTATGCACGTGTGCGTGTGTGTGGTTTGAACATCCGAGCACAGGCTCAAGCCACTGGGACAAAGGCAGAGAGCACAGTTAGCAGAAACTCAGATTCTAGAATGCGGAGCTTTCTGGGGGGATGTCAGGGAGGGAAGTGGCAGCAGGATACCCTGATCCTCTCTGCTCCCCATCTTGGACAGTTTTAGTGACTCTGTTGGTCGCTTATCCACCCCCAGTTCCCTGACAGGGACCACACTGTGTGGGTTGAGGCTCGTGCTCCCCTCCCCCAGGCCAGCCAAGGAGCAACTCCCCCCCCCCCATTTGGGTGGCCTTCTCACGGTGCTTCAGTCCTTCTGCCCAGGCCCTGGGCCCTCGTAGGCCTCAGGCTTTCTGGACAAGAGATACAATTATCCTTAACCCACTCGCCAGCTGCCTAATGAACAAACTGGCCAGGCAATAGCAAATGGTACCATCCCCAAAGGGTTTTTTTTTTCTTTGGCAAATAAAACAGGAAATCCCATTCAAGACCCTTGAAAGTCCCCACCCAATGAAGTAAGTCCAGAAGGGCCAAAAGAAAGAGACAGCTGCAATCTAGTTTTATAACAAAACGAGGCTTCGGCTACCTGCAGGTTGAATGCCCACTCTCCCACCTCAGTAGCCCCTTCCCAAGTGAGTCTGGATACCACATTCGCCAAGGACAGCATTTGACGAAAGAGGTTTTAAAGTTCCATCTAACTGTGTGTGGTGGGCTTGGAGGAAGTGGGGCTTCACCCTCAGGGTAACCCCAAGTCCAGGAAGTCTCAGGTTGCTTCATTATAGGATGAGGCAAGGCCATAGGTTTTGATGGATAGTCTGAGCAGCTGCCTTCCTCCCAAAATTAAACAAAAACCCAGTTTCCAAGCCCCTCTGAGGCTCTGCCCTACAGAAATAGCTCAAGTTGCTGGCTGCAATGAGATGACAATTCTGGAAAATGAAGAAAACTCCCAATTCTGTCCCATTAGGATGCTCTCCAGAGTCCTGCATGGACTGTTGCATACTTCCTGCCTCCCTAAACTGATCCAGGTTTGGAAAACAAGGAGGGAAGCACAGAAGAAGATGCCCATGAGGGGCTTCCCTGGTGGCACAGTGGTTAAGAATCCGCCTGCCAATGCAGGGGACACGGGTTCGAGCCCTGGTCTGGGAGGATCCCACATGCCGCGGAGCAACTAGGCCCGTGAGCCACAACTACTGAGCCTGCATGCCACAACTACTGAAGCCCCTGCGCCTAGAGCCCGTGCTCCACAACAAGAGAAGCCACCGCAATGAGAAGCCCGCGCACTGCAGTGAAGAGTAGCTCCTGCTCGCCTCAACTAGAGCAAGCCCACGCGCAGCAATGAAGACCCAACGCAGCCAAAAAAATAAAAGAATAAATAAAATAAATAAATTAAAAAAAAAAAAAAGAAGATGCCCATGAGATCTGGACTTCTCCACAACAGGGCTCAGGCTCCCTGGTCTTCACCAGGGCTTTGGGGTCTCTCTCTGATGAGCTTGACATCTGAGCTCTGGATGCCTGCAGGGTGGGGAAGAGGAAGATCAGCAGCTGCTGGGTTGTGCAGCTGGCCCCTTTGCTCTCCAGGCCTGTCCTGGCTTCAGTCCAAGGTCAAGGAACTCAGGGTTATCCCCCAACATATGACGTTGGCACATAGTGGTCACCCAACCTGTGTTTTGTTTTTTTTTTTGAGTGATTGTGTAAATGAGTGACTTATGAGTGAATGAATGAATGAGTGAATGTGTGAGTGGAGAGAGGAGTTCATTCGTTCTCACCTGGCTTGAGGTATTCCTAACTGGGAAGGAAGGAGAAGTGGGAGGCTCCTCCCATTGAAGCCCGTAAGACCCATCAGTGCCATCTGTTCTTTGACTCAATTAGGGGTCAAGATGACAGTCAAATTTTCTGCCCTAAGGGTCTTCTCAGAGCTACACTTCCAGGGGGCTATGGGGACAGCCCAGCCTCCTTTTGACCCTCCTATCCTGCATTTTCAGCCTCATGCTCTAGTTTAGCTCACACTAGCCCATGGGAGACTACAAGGTGGTTTTCCAATAGGCTAAGCCAAGGGTCCAAGGTAACAGTTTCCCCTGGTCTGGGACTTGCTGGGGGCAGGAATGTGGGAGCTGATATCTGGAAACTGGATCGCATTCCCTGAGCCGTGGGAGCTGAGCTGGAAAACAGGGCCAGCCTGTCCTCCAGCTTTTAGAGCCAATGGTCTTCGTTTTTTCTGAGCCCAATGCCCCCCCATGGTAGCATGCTCCCTGATCCCATCAGCTAAGACCCTCTGTCTCTCCCAGGAACCATGGCGTGAGGTTGAGGCTTTTCTGCCAGCAAAGCCATTCTGATCGCCCCACCCATAATGGGGGCCAATCACATTAGCCATAAATGACCAATGTCCTTAGCCGCTCTTTTCTCGGGGTCACGTTCATGGGTTCTGTTCATCTCTGGTCAGTTGATGTCTCTAGTCCTTCCTGTAAAGGTGAAAATGAGCATCATACACACACACACACACACACACAAACACACACACACACACACGAGGAAACCAAACAACAAAAAACCCAGTGTCTTTTTATGCATGTGATGAGATGAAATTGTGACCTCCAGCTGCTGTCCTGTCTTGTAAAATACGTCCAAATGTTTAAGAATTGCTAAGCAAATGGTCCCTTAATGAGTCTGCAGAGTTCAATAAAAAAAGGTATGGAGAAAACAAGCTTGGTGGTTTATTTTCTGGAGGGCACAGGGAGGTGAGGGTGTGAAGATCTGTAAGGGAGGCTGAATTGGAGAGCCTGGGGGCCTGGAAGAGCAGCGCTGACTGTTTCTCTTCATCTGAAAGAGAGGAGGCATGAAAATATTACTGACTTGTCATCCCAATATGCAAGCAGTGGT
The DNA here is from genome assembly GCF_965194805.1 of Balaenoptera borealis. Lineage (NCBI taxonomy): Eukaryota > Metazoa > Chordata > Mammalia > Artiodactyla > Balaenopteridae > Balaenoptera > Balaenoptera borealis. The sequence goes on from NC_138872.1 coordinate 12,254,229, forward strand.
AACCTAACCCACGCTGTGTCCATGGAACCCCAATTCTGGTCATTTGACTCTCATGTCAACGATGCCTGGGTATTCCTAGCCTTGATACCTCATAAAAATGTCTCCTAATAAAACTTATAAGCTCAAATGCCTACAGAAGTTAAGCAGGTAACATAACTGAGTAAAGCAACCCAGCTAAGACACAGAGGGAGCAGTGGTGAGTGTGGCGAACTGAAGATCACATTCCCTGTCTAAAGGGGTGAACTCTATTCATCTCTGGCTGGTTGTCACCACACAGAGATGCAGGCCCAGCAATGCCAGATCCTCAGACTTTTTCAGAGAAGTCAGAAATCTTGATTTTTATGGGAAGTATCCCAACTTTTTAGTGTTAACAACTAATTCTGTTTTTTTCTTTTGGTCCTGTAGTAGCCAAAGAAAAACATCTGTGGACAGGCTACCCTGCTCATACGTTGCCCTTTCGTGATCACCTTGGTTGACAGGGCTTGATGATTTCTATATTAGTTATCTATTGCTGTGTAACAAGTTACCCCCAAACTTAGTAGCTTGAAGCATTTATTATCTCATAGTTTTTGTGGGTCAGGTATTCAGGAGGGTCTTTAGCTGAGTAGTTCTGGCTGGTGGGGTGGGGGGCAGTTTCTGAGACTGCAATCAAGACATCAGCTGCAGTCATCTGAAGGCTGGACTGAGGCTGGAAGATCTGATCCTGACATGACTCAGGAGGCCTCAGATCCCTGCTGGCTGTTGGCAGGAGGCCTCAGTTCCTCACCATGTGGGCCGCTCCACAGGACTTCTTGAATGTTCTTACAGCATGACAGATGGCTTCTCCCAGAGTGAGTGATCAAAGAGAGAGAAAGCAAGGAGGAAGTACAATGCCTTTTGTGACCTAGTCTCAGAAATCAGACAGCATCACTTCTACCAAATTCTATTCATTAGCTCATACTCAAGATAAGAGGACTTGGGGACTTCCCTGGCAGTCCAATGGTTAAGACTCCACACTTCCAATGCAGGGGGCATGGGTTTGATCCCTGGCTGGGGAACTAAGATCTCACATGCTGCATGCCAAAAAAAAAAAAAAAAAGTTAACAGGAATTGCACCTCATAAGGACAAAAGTATAGAAGAATTTGTGGACATATTTTAAAACCACTACGTTTCAAAGCCTGGAAAGAGTAGTTTCCAACTTTAGAATTTCATAGGCCAATAAAATTGCCAGTTCAGTTTGGGGAAGTATATAAGCCTTGCTGGCATTTTTTTTTTTTTTTTTTTTTGCCAAAGTAACGACCATGTACTATCACCATTTCCTAGTAAAACAAAAGATATTTCAAATCTCCCCCACAAAATAGTATCTCAGAATAAAAGACTGTCCTTAAAAAATGGAACTTTTATTTTTTCCATAGATCATGGTTTCTCAGCCTCAGCACCATTGACATTTGGGGCTGGATCATTCTTTGTGATGGGGGCCGTCCTACACACCGCAGTATGTTTAGCAGCACCCCTGGCCTCCACCCACTAGATTCCAAGAACACCCTCTCCCCAGCTGTGACAACCAAAAATGTCTCTAGACATGGCCAGATGTCCCCTGAGGGACAAAATCACCTCCAGTTGAGAACCACTGGAAGAGGTACAAAATTCAAAATCCAAAAAGTATATTGAAAAGTGAAATTTCCCTCACACCTCTAGACCCCAGGCCCCCTGTCTCCAGAAGCAACTACTGCTACCAGTTCCTCATAATATACTTCCAGAGACATTCTTGGCAAACACACACACACACACACACACACACACGTATAAGTGTGTGTGTGTGTGTGTGTGTGTGTGTGTGTTTGGTTTTACCCCACACAAATAGTAACATTTACACTGTTCTGCACTTTGCTTTTTTCATTTAATATATCTTGAAAATCATTCTGTATGGATACACAGAGAGCTTCCTCATTCTTTTGCAAGCCTATGTCCTATTCTATTGTACACAGTAACTGCTAGTCTCCTACAGCTGAACATTCAGGATGCTTCCAAACTTTTGCTGTAACAAACAGTGCTGAAATGAATGGCCTGTCAGCGGTTCCTGTGGGCTCTGCCTTCAAAATAGATCTGGAATCTGCACTTCTCACCCCTCCACTGCCATAGCTCTGGGCCAGCTTGTCATTGTCTGTTGCCTAATGATTGCAGCAGCCTCCGGACCAGGCTCCCTGTTTCCGCCTTTGATCCCTTTCAGGCTCTTCTCAACACAGTGGCCAGAGGGATCCTGTCAAACTGTCAGTTCGATCATGTCACTTCTCTGTCAAAACCTTCCAAAGGCTTCCCATCACATTTTGAATAAAATCCAAAGTCCTTGGCATTGTCTACAAGGCCATACATCCCCTGGCCCCTGCCTGCCGCTCTGATTTCGTCTCCCCCTGCTCTCCCCTAAGGATGCTTCACTCCATTGTCACTGGCCTCATTGCTGTCCTCACACATGCCCACCATGGGTTTATCTAGTGATGCTGCTCATTTCTGGCCCCCCTCTCAGACCCTTCCACCCTCTCTGACCTCCTGTCTTATTACTCTTTACTTCCTTCACTCCCATCACACACATAAGCCACCAGCCAATTTTCCAATACACCAAGCACACTTCCACCCTAGGGCTTTTGCTCTGGCTCTCCCCTCTACCTGGAACATCTTCTCCAGGCTAGTCACAGTGGCTCACTCCCTATTTATAGTAGCAGCCTCCCACACTGACCCCCCCCTCACATGCACACATCTCCCAATCCATCCCCTTCTCCGCTTAATTGTTCTCCATAACGATTACCACCCTCTGACACACTGTATTTTATGTGTTCATTTTGCTTATTGTTTACTCCCTCCAATAGAATGTAAATTCCTCCCTCCAGCAGAGGGGAAACTCAAAAGCTGAAAAGCCAAGAGAACAAAGACTGAAAAAAAGAGAAGAGAATATAGAAGGACTGTAGGGTAACTACAAAAGGTTTAACATATACGTAATGGGAACACCAGAAAGAGATGAAAAAGACGAACAAACGAAATATTTGAAAAAATAATGATTGTCTATTTCTGCAAATTAATGTCAGACACCAAACCACAGATCCAGGAAGTTGGGAGAACACAAAGTAGGATAAATGCAAACAAAACACAAAAACAAAACAAACAAACAAAAAACACCCTACACCCAAGCATGTCATTTTCAAACTATAGAGAATCAAAGATAAGAAAAACTCCTGAGAGAGCTGAGCGCTGGCCCAGCCAGCGGCCGCTGCTCAGCTGCTTTCCAGCGCGGTCGAATCCACCTCTCCAGGGATCCGGGTCGCGCTCCACGGCCGCTCTCTCCTCGACGCCTCGCAGGCGGGGGTCGCCACAGTTCACTTCTTGTACCAGGGCCTCTCACCCCTGACCATCGTCCCTCCAGAAGCTCAGAAGGCTGTCCTGGGCTGCAGCTGGGGGCAGGTGAGTACCCAGGAGGGGGTGGGGGAGGGAAGGGGCGGGGATTCGAGCGCGGTGGGTCGTCGTGGAATGTGTGGCGGCACATGGTGGCTCATTTGACCGAGGCGGGAGGTAAAATCTGAAGAGGCTGAGCCCCTGCCAGGCTTCTATCTTCACCGGGAAGTGCATGCACGAGAGCAGTTGTCCTACTGAGAGCTGACCTTGCGCTGCTGAAAGGAGGAACAGAGGGGTGAGTCCCGACTACCGTGTGACCTTGGGCGAGTCCCCTCCTCAGGTCTCTGATTCTCGCCTGTGCCTGCCGAGTGTGGCAGCTATTTTGCAGCGTTGTGTCAGTTTAGACCTAAGTGCTGGGCATGGCATTAGGCTTGGCCCATAGTCTTAGTAGTAGACGGTAGTAGTAGATGGTGGCACTTATTGTCATGATGAACCCAAATACCCCAAACCTCCACTGTTACCTATCTTATCGGTCCCGGGATCATTAATAGGACGACCTTCTGAGCCTGGCTGGGGGAACTGCAATGCCGAAGACTGAAATTCCTTAAATACCACGTGTTCCTTCCCCTCTCTTCTCCCTCGGAATGCCTATTAAACTAACTGACCAAAATGAAAAAGAAAGGAAGGAAGGGAGGGAGGGAGAGAAAGAAGGAAGAAAGGAAAGGAAAAAGAAAAAATCCTGAAAGACACCCAAGGAAAAAACACCTCTCCTCTAGAGGAACAAAGATAAGAATTACATCCAGCTTTTCCTCAGAAACCATGAAAGCAAGAAGAGAGTGGAATGAAATATTTAAAGTGTTGAAAGAAAAAAAAAAAAAAGCCTACAATTCTGGACCCTCCAAAATTATTCTTCAGAAGTGAAGGAGAGGGAATTCCCTGGCAGTCCAGTAGTTAGGACTCGGCACTTTCACTACCCAGGGCACAGGTTCAATCCCTGGTCGGGGAAGTAAAATTCTGCAAGAGGCAGAGCGTGTCCAAAAAAAAAAAAAACTGAAGGAGAAATAGTGATTTTTCTCAGACAAACAAAAACTGAAGAAATTTGTTGCCAGTATACCTGCCTTGAAAGAAATGTTTTTATTTTTTTATTTGTTTGTAATTTTCACTTTCAAACATTAAACATACTTCACAGAACTCAAGAGAAACATAATAGTCTATCCTATTCACCCAGATATTTCCTTCTCTGCTATTGTTCTGACGATAATGGAGTCATCATAGTTCAGGCATATAAAAATGGAAACGTCTGCCATTGAGAATCTGGTCTCAGACACGTCCTTACATCAATGAGAACTTGAACTTTCTTTGAACTTTGCCAAACCCAAGGATGCCACTTGCCCTACTGAGAACAACATAACCTGCAACCTTATGGTCTCAAGGTTCCCCCTTGTAACTATGTAATCAAAGAAATGTTTTTAAAAAGTTATTTAGGGGGCTTCCCTGGTGGCGCAGTGGTTGAGAATCTGCCTGCCAATGCAGGGGTTCATGGGTTCGAGTCCTGGTCCAGGAAGATCCCACATGCCGCAGAGCAACTAAGCCTGTGAGCCACAACTACTGAAGCCTGCGCACATAGAGCCTGCGCTCCGCAACAAGAGAAGCCACCGCAATGAGAAGCCCGCGCACCGCAACGAAGAGTAGCCCCCACTCACTGCAACTAGAGAAAGCCCGCGCGAAGCAACGAAGACTCAACGCAGCCAAAAATAAATAAATTAATTTAAAAAACAAACAAAAAAACACAATACTGTTTACATTAGCAACCAAAAAACTGAAATAGTTATAAATCCAACAGATATGTATAAGATCTATATAAGGAAAACAACAAAAGTATAATGAATGAAATCAAAGAACTAAATAAATGGAGAGATATTCCATCTTACAGATATGAAGATTCGATACTGTCAAGATGTCAGTTCTTCCCAACTTCATCTAAAGATTCCCTGCAATGCCAAGCAAAATCCCAGCAAATTATTTTGTGGATATCCAGAAACAGATTCTAAAGTTTATATGAAGAAATAAAAGATCCTGAATAGAAAACACAATATTGAAGAAGAGCAAATGTTGGGGAACTGACACTACCCAACTTCAAGACTTATTATAAAGCTATAATAATTATTCACTCAACACACATATATTGGCATCTTCTACATGTCAGCTATGGATAAGCATTGCAATTCTGAGATAAAATAAGACATCCTTCCCTCCTTTGTTTCTTTCTTCTTTCCTTTTCTCCCTCTCCCCCTCCTTTCCTTCCTTCTTTCCTTCCTTCCTACCTTCCTTCCTTCCTCCCTTCCTTCCTTCCCCTTCTTTATTTTCCTCCCTCCTTCATGCCTTCTTGCCTTCCATAAACATTTATTGAGCACTTACTGTGTAGTAGACCCTCTGTTTGGTGCTGGATTGGGCAGAGTCCCTGCCCTCATGAAGGTAACAATCTAAAGAGGGAGCCCACACTTATTCACCTTAGAAACAGGTGAGGGGGCTTTGAAAAAAACCACACATATACACACATGCATACACACAGATCACAGGTGCCTGCAAGAAACAGGATGTGACCCAAGATCTCCTATTGTCCCAGATGCTTTGCTAAGCCCTTCCCATGTGTTATCTCCCCCAATCCTCACTAAGCACTACTAGGAAAACATTGTTATTACCTGCATCTTGCAGCCAAGGGGACTGAAGCAAAGGGCAGTAAGTTGACTTGTCCAAGGTCACCTAGCTAGGAAGAGGCAAAGCCAAGATTTTAACCCAGGTCTGTCCAATTTTACCAGGTTACTACCTCTACCAAAAGGATCAAGCATAATAATTCAGTAGACAGAGCAGTGCAGGGTTTGACAGGGCTTGTACAGAGCCAGACTGCCTGGGTTCAAAATCCTGACTCCTCCATTTAGTAGTTATATGGCATCAGGGAGGTCTCTAGTTTCTGTGCCTCAGTGCTCCCATCTGCAGAATAAGGCTAATTCCCTTAAGCAATGGTTATATATTAATTAAGTCCCTCAGGGCCAAGAATGGGATGAGGTGACCAAGGCAGAATTGTACCAGTGCAGAGTTGGATTCTGTCTTTATTTGAAATGTTGGTATCTTGTTAATGGTGGATTTTTTGCATTAATTTTTTTAATATGCTTTCTCTTGATTACTGAGTTTGGGGCACGCCCTTAAATATCACATGAGAGATGACTTCCTCATTCACCTCACCCTGGTCTCGGCCCTGTCCCCCGGGGACTTGGAATTTGCAAAGCAAATTCCTGCCTTAAAGAGAGAGACCAATATTCTAGAGGGGAAGGCTGCCAATCAACAGAGTTAAAATGTATGACACATCTGGTGCTAAGAAGAAAAATGAACTTGAGTAAAGAGACAGAAAGAGACACGGCAAAAAATAGTACCTATCTCACAAGGTTGGTGTAAAGATTAAAACAAATGACCCACATAGAGCGCCTAGTATAGAGGCAGGCACATGGTAAGTGCTACTCAAACACTGGCCATTAATGTGATTTCAGTGCTGGCTCAGGGGGCACACACCAGTTAGAGACTCCAGGGCTCTGCTCTCCCAGAGCTTACAGCTTGGGGCAGTGTTTCATAAACTGTGAGCTGGGACCCCCTTCTTAAACTTTGTGTGCTGTGGACCCCCAGGCAGTCCAGTGAAGCCCACAGACCCCTTCTCAAATAATAATTTTAAGTGCATAAAATAAAATACCTACGTTTACAAAAGAAACATATTCTGTTGAAATGCAATTATCAAAATATTTTTAATACATGATACAATGATACATGTGCTTCTTAGCAAGTCAAATAACAGGACCTAGCAGTGGGTCTAGTAACTACCATAGTTTTGAGGTAGAGAAGCATTTATAGGCTGTTTCAAGGCATCTGAAACAGCTATAATGGGATGCAAAATAATCTATAGCGTTTGTTAGTGACAATGTCACAAATACTGCTTATGGTACTAAAATTTTTTTGCCTATATTTCTAACTAAAGGAAGTGCTACATTTCAGCTAGAAGTCAGTGAAAATAAAGCTATAGAGTTTTGCCCATCCAAGTTCACAGACCCAGATTACAAATTCCTGCATTAGGGGACTTTGAAATCTATTTCATGGGTCACAACTAGAACTTTTTTGATGAAAGAATGATATAGACTAGACCAGATTAGAACAGAACATAATAGATCAGCATGCATTGCTCACAATAAAGTGAGTACAGATTCATGAAACTTTCATTTCACTTGTGTGTGTGTGTGTGTGTGTGTGATACAGGTCATGATGCAAAAATACTTCTTCCTGCAACTCATGGTCAAAAATATCTGAGAAGCAATGGCACAAGGGAAAGCAGGTCCAGCACAGCCACTGGCCACTGCCACACTGCAGGTGCACGCTTCCATGTCCCTCCCTCCGGGCCCTCATCAGCCTTGGTTTGGCCTCTGTCTACATTTCTGCACACACACAAGTGTACACACACGACCCGAGCTCAAAAAACACTGTGTTGTCAGTGGCTGCACAGCTCTTTCCCCCGTCCTCGGGGAGAGGAGCAGGTGTGGCGATGCCCATGTCCTGAGCTCATTGCCTGTCTGGGGACATGCCCCTCCTGATGGCCACATGTCCCCACAGCAAATATTAGGCAAGCTGTTTGTGAAGAGCCAGCTGGCAGCATGTCTGGAGGTGCCGGGCTGCAAAGGTTTGGGGCTAATTAAACAGCCTCTGATGAGACATTCTAGGAAGCTAAGGCCAGGCAGATATTCTTGTGCTTTTCTGAAATGTGTGTGTGTTCTTCTTATTGCCCATCCTGGATATCAAAGGAAAGAGTCAGGGAGAGGGTATTGGAATCAGAAAAACAAAACTTCTAAGGGAATCTACTCTCGGTTTCCCAAGGGGAAGGGGGTTTGACCCTCTGCAGATGGGAAATGAGGAAACAAATGATTCGGCTGTCAGATGTGCTGGCAATTAACCCTGTGCTAATAAACAGGAAATTGCTGAAGGGGAAAGAGGGCCTTTGGGGTGAGGGGGTGGCATTTCAAGCTGCAGCTCAATCTAGTGGTTCAGAGAGAAATGTTGGGGTCTGAAGCATCTGAGTGCAAATTCTGCCTACACTACTTCTTTGCTGTGTGACCTAGGGCAAGTTATTTTACCTCTCTGTGCTTCATGAACTTGTAACAGCTAGTTCCCAGGGCTGTAGTGAGGATCAAGTGTGCTGTCTCTTGTAAAGTCCTTGTCACAGTCAATAAAAGTTACTGTGGCTTGTCCCTCTCTGCCCCAGACTGTAAGCTCCATGCAGGCAACAACCATGTCTTATCTCTATTCCAAGCACCAGCACAGAGCCTGGCACAGGGAAGGCACTCAGTAAAAGTTTGCTAAATGAATTCAGGCATTCATTTCACAAATATTTATTGAGCACCTTCTCTGTGCCAGGTCCTAGGGAGACAAAGGTGAATGAGGTAGGCATCTGTGCTCTCATGGGGTTTGTATTCTCATAGAGGAGACAGCCAATAAACAAATAGGCAAATAAGTAAACAAAAAGATATAAACTGCTCAGCGCTATGGAGAAAATGAAACAGGTGGTGATATAGGATGACTGGGCAGTCAGGGAAGACTGCCCAGAGGTGGTGATTGTGAGACAAGATCTGATTGACGGAAGGAGCTAGCCACCACAAGAGCTGGGAGAGCTTTTCAGGTAGAAGGCACAGCAAGTGCAAAGGCACTGAGGTAGGAACACTCTCAGGAGGCCAGCTTGGCTGGAGAGGGATGAGTGAGAAGAGTGGTGGGTAGGAGGTGGGAGAGGTCAGCAGGGGTCCATCACACAGCACCTTGCTAAGCAGGGTAACTCTGAGCACAATGGGCAGCCACTGGGAGGTTTAAGCCAGGGAACAACACAGTCTGTGCATCCAGGAGCCTCTCACATGATGAAAACAGTCCCCACTGAACCTAGAAGAATCTGCTCCTCCAAGGCAGCATCTGAGAGCTCAGCCAGGAGCAGCTCAGCTGGGAGTCGCTACCATCCATCCTTGTCTCAGCCACCTAGCGGCCCCATTAAAATAAATGAGGTCTTTGCTGACTTGATTTCCAAATGAGTCCAGCCGCTCAAGATCTTTATTCCAGGAAATGTGAAATTTATGTAATGAAAATTAAAAGAGAAACTGGGGAAGAATCTCCTTAAGTGCCTGCTTTCTGGGTAAGTGAGCCAGGTCTGCTCATCTGGCAGGAGTTGGATGAAGGCGCCACCCAAGGGAACCTGTGATCAGCAGGGAGGCAGGGAGCATGTTGGCTGCAGGCAAGGATGAAGCCCCCAGACCTCCTTCGTTTCCTCCAAAAAAGAGCCATGATAATAATAGCTCATGTTCACTGCTACCTGCCCAGCCCTGTTCTAAGCGCTTTACTTACATGGGTTATTTCATTTAACCTTCACGACAACCAGATGGTGTAGGCACTACTATGTTCCCCATTTTATAGATGGGAAAACTGAGGCTCATGTTGGAGAAATGACTTGATCAAGGTCACACAGCAAAATAGTGGCCAAAATGGGACTCAGGTCTTTTGTCTATTGTCCCCACAGACCCTCTTGTCCAGAGGTCAGACAAAGTGAAATGGTAGAAAGGCTCAGGAGGCAGGGAGATCTGGGTTTGAATCCAAGCTTCAACTACGGATTTGCTATGTGACCTTGGACAAGCTGCTTCCTTCCCTGAGGCTCAGTTCCTTTATAATCTTAGCTCCTTCACCGAGTTCATCTCTGAATTAAGGGAGACAATGTATAAAGATGCCAAGCACAGAATTTCAGATACCTTCTCAAACTGATTTAACTTTAAAAACCAATTGTAAACTCTTAGAACTGGAAATTCTTCAGGCAATAGCTTCAGGTATAGTTGGATCCAGAGGCTCTAAAGATGCCAAGGGCTCAGTTTTTTTCTCTTTTTCCATGTAGTGGACCCTCCCTCCAGGATTATATCAGATTTCTTATAGCTAGAAATCTAGGTTGAAAGAGAGCTTTTTTCCCAACAGGGCAGCAAAAGTCCTAGGATTCACTCTGATTGGACCAACTTGGGTCATATGCTCATTCCATAACCAATCTTTATAGCCAGAGGAATGGACTATGCTGATTGGGCCACCTGGGCCACATGCCCACTCCTGGAGCTAGGGGAAGGGGTGCAGAAAGCCCTCCCCCTAGGTCCAAAGTCTGAGACGTTTGGACTGTGAGGGGGAGAGGCTAGGTTCCCTGCAAAAAAACCAGGGTGCTCTTACCAAAAACATTGTATACTGGGCCAGCAGGAATACCAGATGGTGCTCCTGGCACATAGTAGGCCATAAATAAATACATGTGCAATTGAATGAACAAATATCTACCCCCAGAGGACGGTTGTAAGGATGAAATGAAAATATGTATGCACATAGCAACACTCAATAAATCTTGTCTTAGAGGAACAAGAGGTGCTCAGACTGGGCTTGGATTCTGGTCATGTGCTGATGAGCACAGATGCTGGAAGATACTAGAAGGAAAGGCTTCCCTTGCCTCAGCCAGGCCTCCCCCACATTCATTTTATATACATCCCCAGGGCAGAGCAGGGCCAGGACTATGGTAAGGAGTGTGTGGCATAAATTGTAGGGGAGACCAAAAAACTCAGTAATCAAGATAAATAATATTTTTAAAAATCAATACTGTAAAAATCCATGATATTCAAAATATTAACATTTTAAATAAAGACATATCCATATGCACACATTTACATATCACGTATATGCAAGTGTCCAGACACATGCACATATGGACATTTTCACAGACATGTTTTTTTGCTTTTTTGTTTTTTTTTAACATCTTTATTGGAGTATAATTGCTTTACAGTGGTGTGTTAGTTTCTGCTTTGTAACAAAGTGAATCAGCTATACATATACACATATCCCCATATCTCCTCCCTCTTGTGTCTCCCTCCCACCCTCCCTATCCCACTCCTCTAGGTGGTCACACAGCACCGAGCTGATCTCCCTGTGCTGTGCAGCTGCTTCCCACTAGCTGTCTATTTTACATTTGGTAGTGTAGATATGTCCATGCCACTCTCTCACTTTGTCCCAGCTTACCGTTCCCCCTCCCTGTGTCCTCAAGTCCATTCTCTATGGCTGTGTCTTTATGCCTGTCCTGCCCCTAGGTTCTTCAGAACCTTTTTTTTTTTTTTTTTTTTAGATTCCATATATATGTGTTAGCCTACGGTATTTGTTTTTCTCTTTGTGACTTTACTCTCACAGACGTGTTTTTCTGTTTCAATATTTACTCATAAATGTGCACAGGGCCACCGCACGGCACAGCCCCAGGAGGTCCCGTCCCATTGTAATCTGCATGGATGGCATCCCCTGCATTGTGCGGGCACAGCATCCGTGGCCAAGCACAGCCACATGTTTGTGTGAACAAACATGTACACACATCTCCATCCATGTGTACACATCCACATCCATGGCACAACCACCCATCTACCGCTAAATGTGTGCCACATAACACCATACATGCACACGTGCCAAGAGATATAACTGCACAATATGGTTTCACACATGCTCACTTTCCTGCGCCAGGGCCTTCGCACTTGCTGTTTGCTCTGTCTGGGGTGTTCTTGCCCCAGATAACCACGTAGCTCCCTCTCTTCCCTCCTTCAGCCTGTGCTCAAAGGTCACTTTCTCAACGAGGCTCTGACACCCTGCCACTGTCTAAAACTGCAAACCTTCACCCACAGTCCATATCCCCACCACCATCACCTTGCTTTATTTTCTCTACTGAACGTTTAAAATCATCTGACATAATACGTATTTTTCCTTTTTATCTTATTTAATGTCTACCTGCTAAAATGCCAGCTCTATGCAGGCAGAGATTTTTGTCTGCTTTGTTCACTGTTGTATTCCCAGCCTCTAAAACATTGCCTCACACAGATTGGGTGCTCAATAAATATTTGTTAAATGAATGAATAAAGCCAGGGAAGTGGGGATCCCTGAGAATGACTGAGACCAAATTTCCCACTACCCCAGCAGGAAGGCCACCAAAAGTCAGATGTATCAAAAGGTGATTTCTAGGGCTTCCCTGGTGGTGCAGTGGTTGAGAGTCCGCCTGCCAATGCAGGGGACACGGGTTCGAGCCCTGGTCTGGGAAGATCCCACATGCCGCGGAGCAACTAGGCCCGTGAGCCACAACTACTGAGCCTGTGCGTCTGGAGCCTGTGCTCCGCAACTGGAGAGGCCACGATGGTGAGAAGCCCGCGCACCGTGATGAAGAGTGGCCCCCGCTCGCCGCAACTAGAAAAAGCCCTCACACAGAAACGAAGACCCAACACAGCCAAAAATAAATAAATTAATAAATTAATAAATAAATAATGTTTTTAAAAAAGGTGATTTCTAGAACTTAGTAACAATGCAAGATACATCCTAAGTGATGTAAGAGTATTATCTCATTTAATTATCACAGCAGCCTCATAAGGTATCAATACTATTGCCTATCCCCTGTTTACATTGGAAGGAACCAAGGCACTGAGAGGTTAAATCACTTCCACAAGATGTCACAGTGCAGAAGTAGGCAAAGCTGGGATTCAAACCCAGCACCCTGGCTCCACATAGTCCAGACTCTCCTACACACACACACACACACACACACACACACACACACACACACACAAACTTATATAGTGCCACCAAGTCCTTTCAGTTTTTAGGCAACTCTCAGAAAAGAAACCTCCTTCCCCCAGACTGGGTGTGTGGAGTCCCCACCCTCGGCCAGTCCCATCCCCATTGTCCTCACTGCATCCCAGGCAAATGCAAATCTGCATCCCTGGTGACAGCTGGAAGCTGTAGGCTGTCCAGTTGTCATGGCGATGGTCTCCAGCTCCTATAAACAGTCCTACCTCCTGGCTGCTGGGCTGGCTTACTCTTACCATACTTAGAAGCTGTTCCCTGGGCCTTGCTTCATACTTGACCCCTTCTGGGTGGCTGGGTGTGCCCGAAGGTCCACATGTCTATCCTGTTCCCGCCGGGGAGCCACAGGAAGCTTGGAAGCAGAGCACCTGGTTCCCACCTCCCTTCCTGCCCCTTCTTGGCTATGTGACCTTGAGCTGTCGCTTCCCCTCCTGTGCCTGCTTTACAGGGTGGCCATGAAGAGTTAATGAGCTCAGTCATTCGTTTATGCAACAAATTATTATTGAGCACCTACCATGTGCCAGGCAATGGTGTAGGTACTGGGGGTACAGCAGTGACCAAGATAGACCAGGTCCTCTGGGATTCAGACAACAAAAAAGTTCTGGGAAGGAGATAATATAGCTGAATGTGTATGAGTGCAGGGATCAGGGCAGAGACTACTTAGGGTGGTTGCGGAAGGCCTCTCTCACGGGTGACACTTGAGCTAGACCAGAATAAGCAGATAGCCATGCAAATATATAGGGAAAGAGTGTTCCAGGAAGAGAGTGCAGCTTGTACAAAGGCCCTGAGGCAGGGATGAACTGGACTCTTTAAGGAACAGAAGGCCCTTCCCTCAGAATGATGCTTATAACGCTAGGAAGGCAGCTCCAAGGTATGAACTCCAACACTGCAGGTTGAGGGGGAGAAAGTGAACATTGACAAGGGATGCTGCTCATGATGGCAGGATGAAGATGACCTCACAGCCAGCTGCTGCCGGTCCAGCTTCCAGCTCCTGGAGGGCAGCCCTCGGACTTGGAGTTTGAGCCTCTGCACCAGGTAAGAAGAGTAAAAGAACAGAAATAATACAACATATTCTAGATGCTTTACATGTATTAACTAAGGGAGAGTTCACATCCCTAAGGGAGAGTTTACTGTTCTCATCATCTCCATTTTAGAGATGGAAAGCTAAGGCAAAGAGCTACTTGCCCAAGGTCAATGGCTGTTGACGGGCAAAGCTGAAAACATACCTGGCTTCAAAGCCCATGACCCCAACCACCATCCCAGATGCTCCATAAATGAGCAAAGGGACTCAGTTCAAAGCCTCCAGGAGTGGTGGGGACAGTGGTGAACTAAAGCATGTGCCCTTTGTAGAGGGTACCGCCACCCAGCTCCAGCCCATCTTTGGAGGCATGTGGGAATATAGACTCACTATGGCAAGACGTTCTAATTTTCCAAAATACATCAGATTTTTATGTGAACTCTCCAAATTTTAAAATGTGGACTGAATTGTTTATTTTATTTTATTTTTTAATGTATTTATTTATTTATTTTTGGCTGTGTTGTGTCTTCGTTGCTGCATGCGCGGGCTTTCTCTAGTTGCGGCGAGCGGGGGCTACTCTTCGTTGTGGTGCGCGAGCTTCTCATTGCAGTGGCTTCTCTTGTTGCGGAGCACAGGCTCTAGGCACGCAGGCTTCAGTAGTTGTGGCTCACGGGCTCTAGAGCTCAGGCTCAGTAGTTGTGGCACACAGGCTTAGTTGCTTCATGGCATGTGAGATCTTCCCGGACCAGGGCTCGAACCCGTGTCCCCTGCACTGGCAGGCGAATTCTTAACCACTGCGCCACCAGGAAATTCCCATGAATTGTTTATTTTAAATATCAAGCAGTCCAATGAAACATAGCATCACTCTAGATATCCAGGTGGGACCATCAGGGACCAGTGCAAAATGATAACGCAGGGCCCCTTGTTCAAAAATGATTAAGAATCTCAAGACAGGGACTTCCCTGGTGGCGCAGTGGTTAAGAATCCACCTGCCAGTGCAGGGGACATGGGTTCGAGCCCTGGTCCGGGAATATCCCACATGCCACGGAGCAACTAAGCCCGTGCACCACAACTACTGAGCCTGCACTCTAGAGCCCATGAGCCACAACTACTGAGCCCACGTGCCACAACTACTGAAGCCCGCGCACCTAGAGCCTGTGCTCCGCAACAAGAGAAGCCACCACAATGAGAAGTCCGTGCACCGCAACGAAGAGTAGCCCACGCTCGCTGCAACTAGAGAAAGCCCGTGCGCAGCAACGAAGACCCAACACAGCCAAAAATAAATCTAAAAATATATATATTTTTAAATTATATATATATATAAATATCTCAAGACAGCAACGATAGAGCAATAAGCCAAGTGCAGGGCCCTGTACAACCGGCCAAGTTGCACATCTATGAAGCCAGCCCTGCCTCTAAGGTAGGCACTTCCTAAATACTTGTTGAATCAAATGGAAGACAGGGGAAAAGGAAGGAAAACAGACATGTATTTGGCCCCTTGATGTATCAGACACAGCTTTATATAATAGCTCACACTTATCAAGCAGTCACTACGTGCCAGGCACTGTGTTAATGCATTTAAACCTCACAGCAGCACTATATTATTATTCCCGCTTTCCAGATGAGGAAATTGGGGCTTAGGGAGGTGAAGTCCTCTGGTTATCGTTAATACCTGATCAGTCACAGGGTGAGGAAGAACAAATGGGGGGAAGGAAAAGTAAGAGAGAGAGAGAAAGGCAAGAGGAAAAGAAGCCACCGCGGGCCTGTCTCCCAAGCTGGGCTGCACTCAGGTCTCTGCCAAGACCGAGTGGAATTTGGGGAGGCCGCCGCACCCCAGATCACAGTGCCATCCGCCCCAGCTTGGCTCCTCTCCAGCGATCCAATTACTAAATGCAGCCGCATTCTTTAAAAATGTCTCTCCTCTTATGTAATGCAATAGTGACAAACGCCAAACAGATGGTGCCGTGACAAGCTTTTTAAAAGTTGATCAGGAGCTCATCTTTCACAATTAATGTATGGGCATTTAAACGAGCTTCAGTCAGCCACAAAACTCCATCGAGAATCCATACAGGACTCGACGATTGGCCATGCTCACCTCCTCACCGGCCAGGGGTTGATGTGACAAGTGGTCACGTTGACTTGTGAGCAACAGTCAGAAGATACCTGGTTTGGACAGAGTGAGGAAATGCCCTGGGCCTCTCAAAGCCCCAAAAGCTGGAGCCTTCCTCAATCTATTACCAAGACTTTTTTTTTCCAAACTTTAATGTCGTCTTCGAGAGAGCGGACTGTCTCTCCCAGAGGGAAACGGGTTAGTCACAAACAGTGTCAGATGCTGCCAGTGAGCTATTTTCCCTACCCCCACCCCCATCCATCTTCCTCAGTGTTCAGGGATGAGATCATTTCATTTGGAGCCAATTATAGATGGAGAACGCTGGGGATGTGCAAAGAAACCTCCTTGGAGCCCTTCCCTCCCACCAACACAGGCTGTACCCTGCCGGGATGAGCAGGAACAGGAGGCTGGATGTCCGGTCCCAAGTTCAATCTCAGGGTGTGTGAAGGCCACGCATTCCTAAGCCACAGAGCTTGGATCTGTCAAGCTAGGATGCTGGGCCACTGGCTAAATGAAATCTTTTGGTCTCAGAAGTTCAGAGCTGGATGAGTCCAAGGAGATCATCACTGTACAGATGGGGAAACTGGGGCTCAGAGAGGGGAAGGGGCTTGCTCAAGTTCACACAGCTAGTTGGTGGCAAAGCCAGAGAGCTGGATGGTAGCTCCTCCACCTCCCATGAGGAAGAAGTCTGTCGTCTGGGACCTGTCCAGCCCACTTCCTGCTGCTTCTGATAGCAGGACCCTGAGTTTTCCTAGGGGAACTATCCCTTCCCCTTGGTCCATGTGGTTAAAGTAGGACTAACCCCTCTCCTACCCCCAGGACTGACCCAGTCCCAGCCAATCAGAGCCCACTGCCCTACTGGTTCAGGGAAGAGCATGTACGATGAGCCAGGTCAATAATCAGCAACCCCAGGACTTTAGCCAGAGCTACGGCCATTGGAAATGAGAAGCTCTCTTCCACTTGGCATTACTAAACTGGGAGGAAGAAAAACTAGAGATGCTGATGGCCATCTATGCCACCACAAGATGCCTGCTAAGAAAAACGCCAAACAGAGGAGAGCAGGGCCAAAAGGTAGCGATAAGACAGCTTCAACCTTGAAACCACTGGATCTAGCCATACCCAGGAGATCTATCCTGAATATTTTAATTACATGTGTTATTGACATGTAATTATTGACATTAATTACATGTAATGTAATTTCCATTTTTGCTAAAGTTGGTTGAGTTCTGTCACCTACCCCTCAAAGGTCCTTGACTTGAAGTGCTTAGGTGTGGGGCAAGTCTCCAGGAACATCACACTGCATGTGTCCCACCTCTGTCTCCAACACATTTCTGAACATTTTTTTTTTTTTGTATTGGCTGGATGGAGATACCTCCCCTTCCCCTAGCAGATTCCCGGACTCTGCACAAACTCCAGCTGAAACTGGGGGTAATGAGTCAAATCCATTTCACCTGCCTTCACTAATCAAGGCCTTCCATGTCCTCCAAGCAGCATGTAGCCTAAACAATAAGACGTTTGACCGAGTTGTTTCCCAGGAATTTGGAGTTGGCTGTGTCTAGTTCTAGCTGAGCCTGTTAAGGCGGGACAGGACCACTGACCCTTCAACTGGGTATTAGTGAGTGTTCCTTTGGTGACTTTTTGACGTCAGAGGGTCGAAAACTCCACCCTCAGATGGTGCTAAGTGCCTTCATTTTTTTAACATACAGAGGCCTGTAGCTTGGTTGCACCTGCGCAGAACAGCAGTGACTGCACCTTTTTCCAGTCACCTTTCCCTACGCTCCCCATGCCTCAGACCGCCCTTCTGCTTTATTGTTTATCCCATAAATACCCTGAGCTCCTTTGGGGAGGCAGATTTGAGACTTGTTCTCCTATTTCCACGAGGTTTGCAAACCTCGGTATCTCCGCGTTGTGGCTTGCTGTGAGTCAGGCAAAATGAAGCTGGTTCGGTGACACAGCAACACACTCCAGAAGGAGTACCCAAGGTAAATGTCCCATTTCATGGTACCCGTAACCCAATGTTTCCCACCGCAGCCTCTGCCTTCCTGTTCGGTCAAGAGCACAGGCTTTGGAGCCCAGTTTGAATCCCAGCTCCAGCATTTCCTGGTAATGAGAACTTGTTCTGGTCCCTTGACTTTCCTAAGCCTCAGTTTTTCCTTCTGCAAATGGGAGAAAGATCATCCACCTTCCAGGATCCTTGAGGGGATTAAAACAGGCATCACTCCTTGGGGGCTGGTTTTTCAACGGTAGCTATGAGGGACTCCAAAAAGTTTATACTACAGAGCCTGGGCATCTCAGACACTTAGTCTGCTTGGGAAGACAGCAGCTAAACACATAAGATAATTTCCATGTAAAACGACCTCCTGCGGCCAAAACAAGTGTAGGGGCAGAGGCAGAGAAAGCCTGCCTCTAGGGAACCTGGCCTGGATGTGAATCGGGCAGCCCCCTCACTGGCCTCCTGACCAGTCAGCACCTCTTTCCCCTGCATTGCCCCAGCTCCTCACCCCAGACAGACACACACAGGTGCTGCTGAAATGCTTGCCCAGTGACTCATTCACACTCCCAGAGACGGGGAACAGACAGTGATTCCCAAGAGTGCCCAGAGTCCTGATTTAGGAAGGAGGATTGAGTAGCAGGAACATGTGGGCCAGTCCCTGCCCAGCCCCAAGGACAGCGGAAAGATACACCCCTCCCCCAACTCCATGCTCGGAGCTCCTGGGTCCAAAGGCTGGGAAAGCTGGGCCAGCACACTCGCATGAGGAGCGGGAGTGAGCCAGGACTCCCCCATAGTTCTTTATTCACTATCACCGTGCTCCCCAAAGTGAGGGACTCATAAATGAGATAGTTTTACACGAATTCAGGACAGGGCTTAAATAATTGACTACAAAATGAATGAACCTTGAAAACATTATGCTACGTGAAAGAAGCCAGACACAAAAGACCATTTGTATGATTCCATTTATATGAAATGTCCGGAATAGGCAAATCCATAGAAACGGAAAGTAGACTAGTGGTTGCTTAGGGCTGGAGGGGTCTGATGAATGAGCAGTAATGGCTAATGGGTACAAGGCTTCTTCTAGGGCGACACAAAGAGTTCTAAAATTAGACCAAGTTATACGATCTTATGAATATACTAAAAAAGACTGAATTGTACACTTTGAGGGAATGGTATAATATTGTGAATTCTATCTCAATAAAGGTGTTAAAATGCTTATTAATTACAGTTGACTCCCAAGGGGAGAAAATCCACTCCCTTTCAAGTCCCTTGTAATTCCTCTAGTTTGTCAAGGGCCTAGTCTCTATTAGATACTAGTGTCCCTCACTCCCTCTCACACACGTGCTAACGTCTTGTTTGAATAACGAGAGAGCAGGCTTCATGCTCGGCTCCTTGGGCAACAATACCTCACCAGACTTGTTTGGTTTCCATTGTGTTTGTTTTTCTGATCGCCTTCTAATGATGGCAACTGATCATTCACCTATTCATTTCATTTATTCAACAACTATTTATTGAGCATTATGGTGTGCCAGACACTATTCTAGGCACAGGGGACACAGCAGGGAACAAGACAGACCGAAAACCTTGCCCTCCTGGAGCTGAGGTACTGCTAGTGCAGAAAATCTTAGCAGTAGGTGTAGCTCATGGGTTTCAAATCCCCACTCTGCCACTCACTAGCTGTGTGTCCTGGGGCAAGTAACTTAACCTCTCTGTGCCTCAGTTTCCACCCATGTAAAATGGCGATAATAACTGCACCTAACTCAGGATCCAATGAGTCAGTATGTGTAAAGGGCCAGGACAGGGCTTGGCACACTGTAGGTACTTAATAAATGTTTGCTACTATTATTTATTTTCATTTCTAGTTGTGATTTTTTTAAAAAAAATTTCCTATTTATACACATATATGTAAGTATAAGCTTCCTTTTAAAAAAAATTTATTTAAGTAAATGAAAAAAGGATGAGGTGGGGTGTCAAAAAAAAAAAGGTACAGGTAAGGAAAATAGGGCAAAATGAAGAAGGGTGTATTTAGGAGATGAAATTTGGGAAGCCCTGAACTAGAGGGAGATGGCAGTTAAGGCTGTGACTCAGCTGGCACCCAGTGGAAACATAAAGCTATTTTCAGTGTCAGCATAAGGACAAGGCTTGTTCCTTCAGTCTCAAATGTGCAGGTTTCTCCCCACTCCCTCGTCCTGGAGGATCCCAAGCCCTGGGGGTTTCCCTGTCACCCAGGGAGGCTTTGGAAAGAAGGGCTCTGGACAGACGGGGGTCACCGCTGCTAGAGGAAGACGAGGCTGTGGACCTCGGGGCAGGAACAGTCCTGGAGCTGCCCAAGCCTCTCCCAGGTCCCTCGGCACCGGGGGTGGCCGGCCGCTTGCCACAGCGACAGCTGGTGCCTGCAAGACATGGGGCTGCTTCAGCGGCGTCATGACTCTCCTGGGTGCCAGGGATATTTGTTTTCGGGGGCCCCTTCTCCATGCAAAAATATTTTAAATCAAAGTTTACAACTGCATTATAAAAAGATAAATATAATCCGGGCTGGAGTCAGTATCAGATCTTCACTACTATTACATCCTATTTCTTCTGATTTTAAGAGGTTAAAATTAAAGCATTTTTGTGGAGCCTGAACGTGTGTGGGCACTGGGCCCTGCGTCTACTGTGCCTGATGAAGACGTTGGGTTGGCCGCAGAACTGCTGACCCTAGAGGCCACCCGGGGCAATCCAGACTTGGCTCTTAGGGTCTGGTGACACTAAGACATCCTTAACCTCCCTGCGCCCCCCTTTCCCTCCTGTTGGGAGGCAACAGAGTGGAGAGATTAAGAAAGGTTTGGGAATGGTGGGGTGGGGAGGTTCGTGACCCAGCTCCTAGGAGCCTCTGGCTCTTCAGTGAATAACAGATAAGTATAATCTCCGCCCCTCTGAAGTGTTGGGAGGGTTTGATGAGATGCTGTGTGCAGAGAAAGTAAAAATGATCATGACAATAATAGCTAACTATTTCAGCAACAGGAATGAACGATCCAGTGCTACAAAGCAGCCACGTGCACGGACCTCGCAAACCGCATGTCGAGCACAGGAAGCCGAATTCTAAAAGGTACATCCTGTACCACTTTATATATGTGAAGTTTGGGGGGAAGAATTTAAACTGTAGTGTTTAGGGATCTGCACCGAGTTGAGTAAAGCTATAAAGAAAACTGTACAGTGGATTACCGTAAAAGTCAGGATGGTGGTCTCCTCTATGGGGAGGGGAGGGGCTGTGGTTGGGGGCGGGACTGGGGGGCTAGCCAGGTTCTGTTCCTTGCCTGGGCGGTGACTACCCAGACGTGTCCTCTTTGCAAACATTTATTGACCTGTTCATATATGTTTTAGCCAATTCTCTGTAGGTATAATTCACATCCTTTAAAAATGCAAATAATGGCAATAATAACACACACGGATCGTCTTATGTGCCAGGCACTGTTCTAAGCTTCTAAGCACAGTGCCTGGCACCTAATAGGCACTTCACAAATGATAGCATTTAAAGTTACCATTGTTATTGCCATCCTCAGTGTATAAAATGGAATGAATGTCCCTTGTCTCAACAGGGCTTGTGAGGCTTGAGTGGGAGCTCACATCTAAAGCACCCACTTGGTGCCCAGCACACAGTAGGTGCATGACTATAGCAGGTGTTCCTTCTGCTTGTCCCAAACTCAGAGACACTTCTCATGCTAAATAAACCGTCCTAAAATCCCCAACTGGCAGGCTAACCCTCCCCGGGGCTGGGCCCTTTGCATGCCCGCCCTCACCAGCTGCCCACGGAAAGAATCTGGCTGGCAGCTCATCTCCATCCTCCCTTTGATCCTCCTCCTCTGCCCAGTCCTGCCTGGTGAGCTCATGCCCCCAATCAGACCTTCCGTCACCTGTTCTGTGAGCCTGGCCTGGCTGGGGTGGGAGCAGGGAAAGATGCCCCTGCCTGGCACAGACCTGGCTCTACTTTCCATCCCCACCCATGCCTGGTAGAGGCAGCAGTGCCTGCGACCCTCATCTCAGCCTCACCCAAGTGCCATGTTCCTGGAGTATTTGCATCCAAAAAGAGAAGTTTGGGATTAATCAGAGTTTTAGGGCTAGAAAGGCTTATTCAAAGATGGATAAGTAAACTGAGGCTCTAATAAGTGAGCATCTAGTCTAAAGAATGAATCTCTAATGGTAGAATCTCAGGTCTAGGATGAGTAAGTGGTGGGGGGGAGAGGTTGGAGGAAGGTTGGCTGAGAGGGCCTCCCTATTGTCTGCCATTTATTTATTGGGCACCTACTATGTGCCAGGTTCATCACATTTATCACATGTCATTTTCACAAAGGACATATATTATTATACCCATTTTATAGGTTAAACATGACAAGAGCAGCTTCCACTACTAAGCATCTACGAGGAGCCAGGTGCTGTGCAAAGGGCTCAGGATCCTTCCCACCATCTGAGTGGTGGGGACTGTCAGGGTAAGAAGGGTTTGCCCAGAGTCACATACCTAGTAAGGGCCAGAAGTGGGGTTTGAACCCAGATCTGTGCAGTCCCAATGCCTCTCGTTCAGATACATCTGTCCCTAACACCCCAACAGGCACTGGCATTCCCTGCTCTAGGTTTACAGTGAGCAGGGCTGCTCAATTTTAAAAGTCAGGAAACTAACATCCTTAGAAATGTCAGAACTCCCTGGAGAGACCCCAGAGAGAGCTCTTGTTTCTACATTCTAATAATCCCTGCATGGAAAAGCACAGTCAGTGGGAAACAGTCTAGACTTGTCTTTAGAGCTTGGCCAAGGAGTCTGAGCAATTTAGGTTCAAAGCCTGTTTCTGCCACTCACTAGGTGTGTGACCTCGGGCACCTCTTTGTGAATCAGTCTCCTCATCTAGAAGGAGAGGATCCTGAAAGTATCCATTTTGGGCTCTTGGAATGTTTCAAGGGCATCCTGTGTGTCAATGTGTCCTCACCTCCTTCCACGCTCCCCTTTGCTCATTCCACGCCAGCCTCAATGGTGGCACGCTCCCGCCTCAGGGCTTTTGCACTTGCTGTTCCCTCTGCCTGGAATACCCTTCCCCCAAACCTCCACATGTCTACCTCCCTCATTTCCTTCCGAACTCTGTTCAAATGTCACCTCCTTAGTGTCACCTTCCTTAAAAAAAAAAAAAAATTCCCTAGAACTTCCCCGATTCTGCTTTCTTTCCCTAACACTTATCTCCCATCTGACAAATTACAGATTTACTGGCCTAATGTCTGCCTCCTCACAGCAGAATGTGTCTCCATAAGAGAAGGACCACAGCTGCTTTGTTCACTGCATCTCCCCAGTACCCAAAACATTGTCTGGCACATGCTCAATAGTAAGTGCTCAACAAATATGTATTAAATGAATGAATGAATATAGAGCTTAGAATAATGCTTAGCACATAGTAGGCACTCAATAAACTTTAGCTACTATTGTAATGCTAAGTGCTTTCCAAGACATCTGCCCTTGTGGGAGGAGTCTAGGGGGATGATAACAGCCAAATCTGGGTCAAATCCTGTGTGACCTTGACTAAGTCACAATGCCTCTCTGAGCCTCTGTTGCCCCATCTATGAAATGAGGGTAACCAAACTTGGCTTTTAAGGGAATTGTAAGGATTCAACAATAAAACCAGCTCCCTTTTCTTGAGTACTTTCTGGATGTCAGGAGCTATGCTAAGTCTTCAACTTGCACAATCTCACTTCACTTTCATTATTGCCCCATGAGGAGGTCCTCTTATTATCTGCATTTTCAGATAAGGAAATTGAGGTCCAGAGAGGTTATGAGATTGCCCAAGGTCACACAGCTGGAAATGGCAGGAGCTGCTCCTCCTCGGACACTGGGATCAGAACCCTCCTGCACCCCACCCTGGCCAGGAAACAGGCTCCCGCTCCCTGGGCACCTTCACCTCTCAGGCTGCAGAGAGGCCCCAGGCTCTACAGTCACACTTCCCCATGCCCGAGTCCCACGGCTTACCCTCCGGCCCCTCCACCATCCCCGTAGCAGCGCCGGCTCCTGGCATCCTGGGCAGGCCACTCACACCTCACACAAACTGTGTGGCCCTGGGTCAGATACCTTGTCCACTGGGCATGGGGTGCCCTCACCTGCTGGCAGCTCCCTGGAACGGGCCCCAGCCGGAACTGGACACAGTACCTGCAGCCACACAGGAAAACACCACCCCAAACACCTGTGAGCATTTATGGAGCACCTACTGTGTACCTAGCCCTATGTAGGCTCAGGTTGATACAATTTCTCCCTGCTACAGAAAAAACCTTTTGGGCAACTCAATCTGCATCAATGAGACTTGGCTCCTGCTTTTTTAAGTTAACATCATTGAGGGCTTCCATGGGCCAGTTCTTCAAACACCTTATCCAAAAGATTATATTGTTTACTTCTCATCTCTCTCCCCCGCAGTAATGTCAGCTCCACAAAGGCAGGAATTTGTATCTGTTTTGTTCACTGTTGTGTCCAAGTCCTAGACTAGGACCTGGCTCGACAAAAATTTGCCAAATCATTTGGTCCAATGGAATAGGGAAACCCTGCAAGGTAGATCTTGGCCCCAGCTTACAGATTAGGAAACCGAGGAGCGGAAAGATAACTTGCCCAGAGTCACACAGCTAATAAGTGGTAGTGCCTAAAATGGAACCGCCTAACCCCAAAAGCCTCAATAAGCACTCCACCACATTTTGTAAAAGATCCTATTTTACAGAAAAGATTCACTGCAAGAATTATTTAAATAACTGTCCCATTCTGGAGTATCTGAATTGAGACCCAATTTGCTAAAATTTTACTTCGACCCAACTTTTTCTACAAGTAGCGGTAAATGGCACCCCCTGCTGGAAGAGATGCCGCTTGTCAAGGACCCCGGGAGGTTATTGTGTGGGGCTGCTGCCCCCTGGTGGCTGCAGCCTCTGGGAAGCCCAAGGAGTGGACAGTTTTCTTCGAGGAACAGCCCAAAGCCAGCCCAGAGCCCTTTCCTCTCAGCTGCCCCCAGAACGCCTCAGGAACCTGTCCTTGCCAGAAGCCTGTGATAATTGGAATTTTCGTCTTCCCAACGTTCTTTCTCTTGCCCTTTTGGTGGTTTATTTGGGGAACTCTTGTCCTCACCCTATGTGGTCTTGGAGGGGCAATCAATCAGGATGCCTGGTCCTGGCTCCCCATACCTGCCCCTAGAGTGGGCAGATGATTCAAGCTGACCAATCAGAGGTCCCATCATCTGGGTCACAGTGATTGGTTCAGGGATGGGCCTAGGATCCAAGCAGGACCAATCAACCTCCTCCAGAAATTACACAATGAGACCGGGAAGAAGGACCCCGTCAGCTGGGGCTGCTAAGCTGGGAGGATCTGGGGCTGCTGGTGGGCATCTTGGCTACTACAGGGAGAGAGGCTGCTTGAGAATGAAGCCAGTATATGAAGGCAGAAAGGGGAGAGGGAGTCCTGATAATATTTGACCTCTTGGCTCCAGTTCATGCTTGAAGTTATATTATTTCAAAACTTCCCTCTCAGTTATATGAACCAATAATTCTCCTTTTCACCTGAGCCAGTTTGATCTGAATTTCTGTGCCTTGCAGTGAAAGGAATCCTAACAAATAGAGCTCTCCTCTCCATCTCCCTTAGCACTGCCTTAGTTCAGACCTTATTCTTTCAATTAATATTTGTTGAGTATCTATCATGTGCCAGGCACTGTCCTAGAAGCTTGACCTCATCACCACCATCAGCAACACACTGTCTGACTCCAGTCCCTGAAATCCACCTTCAAAGGCACAGGGCTACCACCCTGGTCCAAACCACCTTCATTTCTCACGTGGACCATTGCTGTAGCCCCCGCATTGTTCTCCCTGGTTCCTTCCTTGCTACGATCCATTCTCCAAATAGCATCCAAAGGGACCCTGTGAAAACCTAAGTCAGATCCTGTCATTCCTCTGCCCAAAACCCTCCCATGACTCCATCTCATGCAGAGAAAGTACCCAACTTCCCACCACAGCCTATAGACCCTGTGTGATCTGACCACCCCCCTTCCCCCAGTGTATCATATTTCCTACTCTCTCTCACTCCCCTGAATTCCAGCCTGAACTACTTGCTGATCCTTGAACACCGGGCATGCCTTGCCTCAGGACCTTTGCACTTGCTAGTCCCTCTGCCAATCATGCTCTTCCCCCAGATAAACTCTTCAATATCTTAGTTCCTCTAAACAAGGATGTCCCTGGCACACCCACCCTCTTCCCTGCTTCATTTTTCTCCATAGCACTTAGCACCATTTGACAGGCTATGTGTTTGTTTATTGTCTGCCTCCTGTGAGGCAGACTCCATGAGGACAGGTATTTCTGTCCTTTTTTGTTCCTTGCTGTAACCCCAAGCCCTAACCCATATAAACAACATAAACATACCTGTCGTATAAACAATAAACACTGAGTGAATGAGTAAGTGAATGAAGTTGAATAGAGACCAATCATTAAGGACTCAAAGTTCATGTTCATGAGTTTAGAAATGTAACAGGACAAGAAATGGGGAGATGTTAAAGCTATTAAAGGAAGAGAGAGACATGATGAAAGTCTAATCCAAGGAAAAATGTTCACAAATTTGAGTTTGACTTTGGGTTCATTTGCTTCCACTTACCCTATTGTCTCCTGCTTCTTGGGGACACCTCGCTTTTCTCGTTCTTTCCCGTAGCTGCCTGTGGTTATCAGAGCAGGGACTGTGGGCCAAGGAGAAAACAGAGTCAGGTAGCCCAGCACCCCCCCACCCCCGCAAGGCTATGACACCACAGGAAGCACGATTAGGTATTCCTGGTGTCAGAGTCATGTCTATGGTAGCCCTAAGGAGACTGTGGGGTCTTGTAACTGGGTAGATAGTCCCCACAAGTACCCCTTATGCAATGATGGAGGCAGGATCATATTTATCTCTTAGATTCAGGGCCTAGCACAGCAGGTTGTATAGTGAGTGTCAATAAAAAGTTCTTCAAATGAATGATTTTGATGAATGAATAAGTGAGTGAGTGAGAAAAAAAGAGATGAGTTAATAACTGAATGGATGGATGGGTGGCTGAAATGATATAAGAAAGGAAGAATGGATGGGTGATGAGTAAATGGGAAGATGGGAGGATGGAAAAAAGGAGAGACAGAGATGATAGAAGAGATGATGAATGGAAAGAAGGATGGATGAAGACATGATAGGTAGATGGACAGATGAAGGGATAAAAGAACCAGACGGATAGATGAATGAATAGGTGGGAAAATGTAAGGATGGAAGAAAAGGGGGACAGAGGTATGGACAGATAAATGAATTAATAAAATTATCTTGTTGGGCCAACTTCCAAGCCTCTTCCTTCCTGGAGCAGACAGAGGAGAACACAGAGGAGAATTGAGGGTCAGTCCATGAGAGGTTGGTGATTCCTTAGGGAGAAAAAGAGCCAAAAGAAGTCCCTACCCCTGCCCATTCCCTGAGTGATGGGGCTGAATCAAAGATATGGTGTTGAACTAATTAATGCTTGTGATCTAGAGAAGGTAACACACTTAATACACAACTTCCCTTTTCTCTTCTCTTCCAACATCCAGTGCTGCTTTTGGTGTAGCCTAGAGCAGTGAGGAGAGCCCCAGAGAAGCCCAGGTTCTGGTTCCAGCTCTCCCTCTTACAGCTGAGTGATCTTGGTCCTTTCTGAGCCTCAGTCTCCTCGTCAGCAAAATGAGTATAATACCAGAACCTGTATCATACAGTTATTGTCAGCGTTGAATAAAATGATGCGCGATGAGCCATGTATCTTGGGCAGGTGTTGTGCCTCCCTGAGCCTTGGTTTCCCCTTCTGTAAAATGCATAGTAACACTGGCCTCACAGAGTCAAGTAATGTGGCCAAGTGCATAGCAGATAGTAGGGGCAGTCAGGAAAATCTTCCTGGAGAAAACTGACATCTACACAGGAAACGATGAACCAGGCAAGTTAGATGTGGGTGGCAAAGGAGAGGGAGGAGGATTTCAGGCAGAGGAAATGACATTCCCTCTTTCATCACCCCACTGCCACCATCCTGGTCCAGACACCTTCCTCTCTTGCCTGTACCACTGCAGTCACCTCTTCCCTGGCCTCCCCGCTGCCCTCTGACCCCTTTCAGTCTACTGTCCCCACAGTGGTCAGAATGATCCTTTAAAATGTAGACAGAAGAAGGAAGATGAGGTCAGAGGAGGTAAGAGCCAGAGCACTTGAGCTTGTAGACCATGATGAGGAGTTTGGGTTTCATGAGGGTGCGGGGTACCTATTGGAGAATTTAAAACAGGAGGGTGACACTGCGGTAAGGTTTGGTGAAACTAAGGACATTTGCTGAAACTAAGGGGAAAGAGGCCTTTTCTTCCAGCTGCTAAGCTGGTTGCAGGGAAGCCTGGAGCTATCAAAGACCATTACAGGGGGAATGCCTACCTGAGAATGAGGCCAACTCATTAGAAAACAGAGCTGAGAGATGGAGAGAGGTTCCTGGCAACATTGCATTGCTTGAGCTCCTGGATCCAGCCATGCCTGAATGCAGATCCTGGGATCTTAGTTACATGAACCACACATTTTTGCTCAGGTCAGTTTAAAATGAGTTTCCTATCATCTTCATTTAAACAAAGCCCTGACTGATTCACAATGGGAGATGAGTAGAAAGAAGACATCGAGATGCCTAGAGGAAGTCAGAGCTTCTTACCTCATTCAGAGGGTGAGGAGGGGGATGAGGGAAAAGGAAGACAAAGTCCCACCCTAAACTCAGACCCCACATGGAAACTTATGGAGGGCCCTGCAGTCCAGCCAGGCTGTTCCCTCTGACAGCCACCCCCAGGGCCACCCCAACTCACGCAAGGACTGTTGGCACTCCACCCCCTGGTGGCTCCAGTACTCCACGCAGCCAGCCCGCTCTTCCAATGGGGGGCAGGGAGCACCCCCGTTCCTTGGCTCCTGCAGGACACGCCTTTGGCGGAGACGGTAAGAGACCTGGCAGGGCTTGACACAACGACTCCAGCCGCTCCACTCTGCCACGACGCAGGAGACCGCTGGAAGAGAAGGTGGCGTCTCCAAGGACAACTGCTATGGAATTTGGGCAGCGGCCAGGTCTTGTGCACCTTCCCCACAAGCCGAACCCCCCAAAACACCACAGTGAGCACCAGAACTTCTGCAAACCTGAATCCATGTGTGCCTTAAAGGTTTCTCTATGACAAATTTGTATACGTCTACCTAAACTTAGAATTCCACATTTTATTTACCCATCATCCTGTTGGCGATCATTCCAGTGGTTTCCATCACCCATTCCTCCAATTAACATTTCCTAAGCACTTATGGCAACTGATTTCACCTCCCTGTGCCTCAGTTTCTTCCACTGTCAAATGGGTATAAGAATAGTATTCACCTGATAGTGTGGCCTTGAGGATTCAACCAGATGTGACATATAAAGCGTTCACTCCTGGCACACAGCAAGTGCTCGGTAAACACTAGCTATTCCTCTGCGGCAGTGAAACGAACCATGACTACACTAGAAACAACGTGGATGGAAAGAAGCCTCTTGCAGAAGCTATTTCTGGTGTGATACTATTTAGATACAGTCTTCAAAACTGCAAAAGAGCGCTATATAGTGTTTAAGAATTCATATAGGTAATATATACATTACATATATATGATACCATATATGCATATATCACATATATATGATATTGTATTGATATACATACCTAAGTATATATATGTCAATCTTCACTAGTCACAGATTTGGTATTTGTGAATTTACCTCTTTGCTAAAAATTGATTTGTAACCCCCAAACCAATATTTGAGGCGCTTTTGTAGTCATGCACAGACATACGCAGAACAGCAAAAATTTTGAGTCACCCAACATGCACATTTGCAGCTGAAGTCAAACAAGGCCCCGATCTGACTTCTTGGATGGAGGGAGCCAGCGGTGGTGTGGTGCAGTTCAAGGAGCTCCAGCTCCGGGACCGGGAGGGCGGGGTTTGAATTCCAGCTCTGGCACCTGTTAGTGGGGCAGTCTCGGGCCAGTCACTTAACACTTCTGAATCTTGTTCTTCCCTTTTCTAAAAGAGAAGCTACGAGAATGAGTTGTTTTTAGGATTTAAGATTATAATCTGTGTGAGATAGGTGTGTACATATTTCCCCTAGGAGCAATGGTTCAGTACTTGTCAATTCAGTGTTCATGGGGATTTTATAGACTATAACAACCATCCATCATGAGAACTGACTGTATATATTTTATATACATTGAATATATGTATGTGTGTGTATATATATATATACATATATATATACACACACACACCCCTCCGCAGGAATTATAAATACCAAATTCAGCATAGCAGTTACCTCTGAGGAGAAAGGGAAGGAATGAAGAAGCTCCAGTGGCATTCATCGAGGCTTATTTCTTAGCTTTGCACGAGGGTTTATTATATTGTTCTCTCTACATTGGGCTACGTCTGAAATATTTCATCACAAAAAAAGAAGGCAGTTGCTAGGCGTCCACGTCCATGAGATGCTCCCCTGTGCCTAACCACAGTCAGGGGCCCAGTGATAGGTATTTTCTGATGATGTGGCCTTTGAGACCTTCAGCTTCTTCACCCAAGTCCACAGTCCCAGACCAGGACTGGGCCAAACCAGACAGGGAGGGCCATCTGGCCAAAACATGGGATCTTCAGACTTTCCCCAGGGAGAGAATTTCTTGACAAGAAATTGACAAGCCATTGACTACCCTGGTGGTCCAGTGGGTAAGACTCCATGCTCCAAATGCAGGGGGCCCGGGTTTGATCTCTGGTCAGGGAACTAGATCCCGCGTGCATGCCACAACTAAGTCCGCATGCTGCAACTAAGAGCTCTCATGCCACAACTAGAAGATCTTGCGTGCCGCAACTAAGACCCAGTGTGCAGCCAAACTAACTAAATAAATATTAAAAAAAAAAAAAAAGAAATTGTCAAGCCTTTCTTGACAGGCCTTGACAGTCACTCTCTCTCTCTCTCTCTCTCTCTCTCACACACACACACACACACAAACATTTGTGCACACACAGGGCAGGCACTACTGCTGTCAGAATTAGTTCACTCATCCCACAAACATTTACCGAGCATCTCCTGTGAGTCGGGCACTGTCCTAGGTGCTGGAGACACCGTGGGGAACAAGAAAGACCAGGTCTGTCCTCATGACAAACATTCACCAGCTATGAGACATATCCTAGTTCAGCAACTTGAAAATGCGAAGAAAAAAAAAAGGGTACATTCCTGAACTGAGGGAAGGAGGTGATTGTGTTGTAAAAACAGACAGTGTTGCTTCTGGCACCTCAGGAAGTCACATACTCCTTGCATGGCTCTCAACTCTGAGCAGAGTTGAAATGCTCAGGGGAAGGAGGGAAGGAGGAAATAAAGTACGACAGCCTAACAATCATCTATTGCTTTCAACACCCACCTAATAATGATGTCAATTATGTCACTGCTGCTGGACCAGGCAGGTCAAGTCCCAGACTTCATGTAATCCTCACAACAACTTTAGGGTCCTTCTTTGTGCCCTGTGCCCCCCAGGGAAGCCTGTGCATCACAGAGGCCCCCTGGCTGCTGATTGAGTTTAGCCAGTGAGGCACCCACGGGGAGGAGAGTGCAGCCCAGGTGTTTATCGCCCCTCCACCCACCTCACCCTCAGTCCTGCATGGAGGGGACCCTCAGCCATGGATCCTGCCCTCACCAGGCTCCTATAACACCACTTCCCCCTGCCCGCACCATAGCGAATGGAACCCTTGTCAAATTATGTTCCATTCAACTCTTCTGGGCGTACCACCTGTCACTTGCCAGAACCCCAACTCCTACATATATATATATATGTATTTGCGCTATTGTCAAATCCATCTCACAGAAGAGGCAAGTGGAGCTTAAGGAGACTGAATATCTGAGTCAAGCCAAGACGCTGGCGTTGCACAAGCTTGGATTCCAGCTATAGTCTCACAGAATTGGTGCAATGACAGATGCGAAGCACTAGGAAGATAGTAAACACTCAATACAACAGAGGACTCTCTGCATTTATTCAACAACTATTTAGGGCCTACTACATGCCAAGCACTGGTCCGGGTGCCGGGAACACAGAGGAGCAAAGCAGAAAAAGCCCCTGCCCTGGAGGAGCTGACATTCAGTAGGAGAAACAGACAAGAAACAATACAATATATGAGGTAATTTCAACTAGCGATCCATGCTCTGAGAAAATCCAAAGAAGGATAAGAGTGGCAGGTGCAGGGCGATAAGAAACTGTTTTAGATAGAGGGGTCAAGGAGGGCCTCCATGACAAAGGACATCTGAGGAGGTAAGGGAGGGAGCTGTGTAGGTATCTGAGGGAAGTGTTCCAGGCAGAGGGAACAGGCAGTGCAAAGGGCCTGAGGCAGAGTCCAGGTTAGATGCTGGAGGGAGAGTGAGGAGGCCAGTGTGGCTAGAGCATAAAAAGCAGGAAGGAAAGTGGCAGGAAGTGATGTCAGAGACAGGCGGGCAGTGATAGCATACAGGGCCTTGATGACTATTGTAAGGAACTTGGACTTTATTCAAAGCATGAAGAAAAGCCACTGCCAAGTGCTGAGCAGAGGAGTGACATTATCAGTATTAAGGTTTTAATAGGATGTCTCTAGCTGCCGGGTGGGGGTCAGGGCAGAATCAGGGAAACCAATAAAACAGCTACTGCAGTTGTCTAGGCGAGAGAGTATAATCTACAATAGAAAAATCTGCTAGTGGGGACTTCTCTGGTGGCGGAGTGGTTAAGACTCCGTGCTCCCAATGCAGGAGGCCTGGGTTCGATCCGTGGTCAAGGAACTAGGTCCCACATGCATGCTGTAACTAAGCAGCCCACCTGCTGCAACTAAGGAGCTAGCGAGCCGCAACTAAGACCAGGTGCAACCTGCTCTTAGTTAATAAATAAATAAATATTTTTTAAAAAGAAAAGAAAAAAATCTACTAGAAAAAGTGAGTTTAGTGTCACTGGACGTGTTCACAGAGTGGCTGGACAACTGACAAGGAGACGGCAGCCCAGATTCAGGCACTGGCTGGGCAGCCGGACCAAGGGAATTTCTAAAGTCCCACCATGATCCCCTGCCAGGCAGGTGAGAGATTTTGCAGAAAATTAGGCAGATGCCACCCTACGCATATTCTTTCCATGTCGCTGGCATCTGTGATGTCACCAAGCAGCATGCACAGCTGACACCCCCAGGGAACTGTCATCACACCTCACCTAGACCTAGGGTCACAACCTCGGTACCTTCATGTGATTATTCATATCTTGTCAGCCTCCTCAACTAGAATGTCAGCTCTGTGGAGGCAGGGGCCTTGTTCCCTGCTGAATTCCAGGACCAAACACAGTGCTTGACACATAGGGACCCAGTAAGTAACGAGTCAGTGAATTCTGAATGAGCAAATTGTGCCTTAGCGACCACAAAGGCAATGTGACCGCAAGTTGGCATTCCAGAAAGGTACCACCAGATGGCAGTGTTTCTCAAAACAAAGGCCATCCCACCCTTTTCTGAGTAACGGAGAAATTCTAGCTTATCAGTGCAGCTGAAAAAGGGAGATGGGAGGAGCTTTTAAAGTTGCTCTTCCAGCCCTGGAGACCCAGATAACATCATGTCAGCAGAGCCTGCTGGAGCCAGGCTGAATTTCCCACAGTCCCCTTGGATCCCTCTGCCCTGCCGCCAACAGGCCCAGGCTCAGCAGGAATTGCCTTTCTGGACAATTCAAACCGGACCTTTTTCTCTGAACCTCACTGCCCAGCCCCCTGACCGTCCATCCTCCTCACTGTCTAGCAAAAGGATTTTTCTGGAATGCAGTTCTGACCTGTCACCTGAAATCCTTTACTGGTTTCCATCTCCTGTTGAGATGGTTTCACAAAAGGTCTTTTGTAAACACTAGTGGCTAAAAATGTGTTTCCCCAGTGCATCCGCAGTCACCCCCTGCCTCCTCCTCCTTCTGTTTGATGTCTCAGCACGCTTTTACTTCGAGTTCCCTGAAATGCAGGGACTGCTACAGCTCAGAAGTGGGCAGCTGTCATTTCTGCCCTCCCAGCCTCCTTACCCCCATCTTCTGGTAACATCGCCTCGGTTTTCTTTTGAGGAACCAACCCTCCCCACTCTCAGTCCACATAGTTTGGGTAGGGCTGACCTCACCTTCTCATTCCTGGGACTGGGTACATATGTGACCCAGACATGACCAGTTGACATATTCCTTCTCCCTAGGCTCAGTGATTTATTGGATCATGAATGAGCATGCAACCCAAACTGGGCCTATGAGAACCATCCCTAGGAGTATGGCTGGAATAACTAGGAAAAGGATCTCTCATTCCCCTAGGGACACCAGTTTGGAGCTACTAGGTACTGTCTTTATCAACACTCGGTGACAGCATGCCTGAGATTGAAACTAACACAAGCAGAGCTGAGAGGTGGAAAGAGAGTCCCAATGACATCCTTGGAGTCCCTGGATCCAGCCATGCCTGAAGTCAGAATCCATGGATTGTTCTTCAGTTACCTGTCCCAATACATCCCCTTATTAGCTTAAGTAATACGAGTTGTGTCACAGCCCTCAGAGTACTGACTAGCACAATGAATACATAAGTGTATAAATAGGGACTTTGATCCCTACAGGGTTGAAGTAAGAATTAAGGAGCATAAAATACTTGAAAACATTCAGTAAGGAACTTGAAAAACACGAAGTAATGGTGTCCATCCTTTAAGGTTTTACTAGCCGTTCCAGACCCACCCTCTTCCTGACCCCACCCCATCCTCACCAATCATTTCCAAGCCTCCTCTTGCTCTTACTGAGCAAGCCACCCTGTCTCCCAAAAATAGAATATAAGCTTGAGGGGGACCAGAGTCCCATCTTTCTGGCCCCCACTGGTCCCAGCTGAGCTGGGCACATAGCAGGTGGCCAGCAATGTAATTGAACTGAAGGTGGGCAAGGTCAAGGGCTCCTGTTTCCCCTGAGGGCTCGAGCTTCCCTCCTGCGACAGGCTTAAGTCCTCCCACCCTCAAGCAACGATATGGTATTGTGATCTGGAGCCAGACTGCTGGGGTTCAGATCCTAGATCTACTGCCTAATAGCTGGGCAAGTCAGAGTAGCTCACTACCTCTCCATGTCTCCATGCCTCATCTGTAAAATGGGCATGATAACACCATCTATTCCATCGGGCTGTTATGAGGCTTAAAGGAGACAATTTATTTAAAGCACCTAAAACAGTACCTCTCCAGCAGGTAATAAGTACTCAGTAAATGTTAGTGGTTTGTTTTTTTGTTTGTTTGTTTTTAAGCCATCCTCAACACCTCCCTCTACCACAATCAATTCCTGAAGTCAGTCAACTTTATCGCCTAAATCACTCATGAAAAAACATATCTTGCCTCCTAACTGGTCCCCATGTCCCCTTCTGCTCTGCTCCCCTGGGAGGTGGAAAAGTGAACTTTTCCCAGGTCTATTCATAAGACCTCAGCTCTGCCCAGCCTAGACAAGGGGCCAGATCCTAGACCTACTGCCTTTTTGACACCTTCCCAAAGGAGCAAAACAAAGAGGTGGGCAAAGCTTTGAGGCTGCTGGGCCCACCAGCCCAAGCTCTTTATGTAACAGGAACCCCTGGGGAGCTGATAACATCGTGTGATTCTGTCAGCGTGGATCAAACCGTGGGAAAGCATCACTGATCCCTCTGCCTGGTTCCCTTCCTGGGCCCCCACTCCTGCCCTGTGATAGGGAAGCCCCTGTGGGTGCAGCTGAACCAAGAACCTCAGCCCTACACTCTGAATGACCCCGCGGCTGCACGCACTCTCTGCACGGAAAGCAGATGAGTACAAAAGCATTCCCAAGATAGTCCTTCTGCAAGTTTAATCTGGGGGAGTCTCATCTGCTATGATTTGGGAAGACAGCACATCCAAAATTACTTTTTCCTCTCTGCTACCTGAATTTCCACCATTCGCCACTCAAAGTTGTGAGAAGCAGCAAGGGGCTAGAAGAAAGGGGATCGCCAGGTCCAAATCCTACTGGATCACCTTGGCTGGCCAAAGCCCGCTCCTCTCTGAGCCACGCTCTTCCCATCTGCTGAGCAGGGACATTATTATAGACCAGAGCCCCAGAGCGCTGTGAGACAGTAATCAGGTTGGATGAGACACCCAGCCCACAGAGTAGGTTGGTGATCAATAAATGTTGGATCCCTTCAATTTTGAATTTTTTAAAGCTGCCCTCATTTAAATATAAGTTCCTGAAGGAAGCTCCACTGATATCTCCAGGTAGAGGGGTCCAATCAATCACTCTTCTCCCTGACAAAGGAAAGTTAGATCATATCCACTTGACAAGGTGACAGAATTTAGATTTTTGGGTACAGTGGGTGTGAAAAGGTTATTCCTGGAATTTAAAAAGGATGGAGTCCTCCCCACTGGCGGCTCAACAAAAGTGGACCCTAATTTCAAAGGCTGGTGGATACCACTCTGGCGGGGGTCTCTATAGGGAATGACCTGGACCCTGGCCTGGTGGCCATGGCCGGCACGGGGACCAGTGCCCGGGCGTTACTTGCCCAGGGATCAGTACATCCCATCCCAACCCCCTCACCACCACCACCACCACCCCCCCAACCCCCCACCCCCCCACCCCCCGCCCATTCACCTAAGTTTTAACCTGTTCCCCACACACACCCAGTTCTTCCGCCCCTTCCGGACCACCCAGCCTGTTTCCTCTCTCTGCTCTCAGCGTCCCTCCACTCCAAACCCTCTCCAGGCTTCAGCCTTTCTCTCGGCTTCTCAACACCCCCTCCATTTGCCTTGTGACCTCCCTGCCCGCGATGTCGTGCGTGATCCCGTTCCCCCCTCGAACTCCCTATGCCCCACGCCCTTCCGCCAGCTCAGGTTGCCAGATGAAATACAGGACGGCCAGTTAGATTTGAATTTCAGAAAAATAAGTTTTAATATAAGTATGGCCCGTGCAATATTGAGGACATACGTATACTTTAAAAGTATTTGTTATTTATCTGAAATTTAAGTTTAACTGGGCATCTTGGATTTTTGTTTGCTAAATCTGGCACCCTACCCCAACCCAAGCGCCCCCTGCGCCTTCGCAACCCCTCCACGCCTCACGAGCCCTGATGATCGCATACGCCCCCTCCTCCCTCTTACCCCTTCCAGCCGCGTGCGCCCCCTGCTCTCTCTCGCCCCCTCCTCTCTCGCACCCCTCAGTGCCCGCACGAGACTATTTCTGTTGGGGGCCCTGCGTCCCTCACCCGAGTGCCTGGCTCGCGCGCCTCTTCCACGAGCCCTCCATCCTCGCGCGGTCCTCCCAAGTCCCGCGCGAGGGGAGGACGCTCGCACCCTCTCCTCCCAAACGCCCCTCTACTCTCCTCGCACCCGTCTCCATTCCGCCCCCTCCCCCAGACTCGCGCAGCGGCGTCCATGGCCCGAGCATCTTTCTCCGCGCGCACCTTTCCAGCCCCACTCTGCGCCTGGTGTCCTGAGCGTCCCCGTCCCCCTTGCTCCTGCGCCCCTCCAGGTCCAGAACCCACTCCGAGGGCGGCTTCCTCTCTTCCTTGTACCGTCGCACCCCGGGACCCTGCTCCCCTCCGCGCTGGGAGCTCCGCCCAGGCCACGTGCTCCCGGGGGCGCACCTGGGCAGGCCCGCGCGTAGTCGGGGCAGCAGTCCCGGACCTCTCTGCACGCCTGATCGCAGAAGCAGCGAGGGGGCCCGCGGGTCGCGCAGGTCGGGTCACGGCCCGGGCAGCAGCGGCCCAGCGCGGCGCAGCCCTGCCGGAACCAGAGCGTGCCCGACGGTCCCCGTGCCCAGGACACCGCGGCCACGGCGGTCAGAGCGAGCGCCAGCGGCAGGATCGGCGCCGCGCCGCGCGGGGCCATAGCCGGGCTCAGGCTGGGGACCGGAGGCCGACCGGGACCGACCCTAAGCGGCCCGCCCCGTTGTGGGGCGGAGGCTCCTGGCCCGACCCCTCCCCAGACCCACCTCCTACCTGTCATGGAACTGTTATCCACTCCCATTCGTCCTATCCAAACTTTGCGCAGCTTGAGGCGGTGAAATATCAAGATAAAAGTAATAATAACCGCAGCAACTTTGCAGCGTTCCCCATTGCCCCCAGGTTCCAGGGAGTTAGAAGCGGTACAGAGGTTCATCAAAACAATGCATTATAATAGATAACAATAGTGTATTGTTATAGCAATAGTAACAGTAATAGCCGCTATGCCATAAATATAATAGCAATAAGACCAACAATAGCTGCCAATATTATTTAAATAGCAGTAACGGGCATAATAGTTGCCAGGTAAGCAGCTTGAGAGCCAGGCTGTGTACCAGGCCCTTTGTGTATCGTCAGTATTGCCCAAAACTGAGTCCCTTGGATACACCTTCCTTTTTTGCTATATTCCTACCACTTTGACTATCATTTCCTGAATATTTATCCTTAAGTTGAACCATTTTTTAAATTTTTAAATGATTTATTTGTTACAAACCTGTATCACTCAAGAGGATGAGAAGAGGGACTTCCCTGGTGGTCCACTGGTTAAGAATCCGCCTTGCAATGCAGGGGACTCGGGTTCGACCCCTGGTGGGGGAACTAACATCCCACATGCTTGGGGCAATTAAGCCCACATGCCACAACTACTGAGCTCAGGTGCCTCACTGAGGCAGCCTGCGTGCCACAAACTACAGAGCCCACACGCCCTGGAGCCTGTGCCACCACAACTAGAGAAGAGAAAACCTGCACGCCACCACTAGAAAGAAGCCCGCACACCACAAGGAAAGATCTTGTGTGCTGCAACTAAGACCCCACGCAGCCAAAAACAAAAAAGGAAAATAAAATAAATAAATAAAAGAAAAAAAGAAAAGTATAATAATAATAAAAAAAAAAGAGGATGAGAAGACAAGCCACAGGCTGGGAGAAAATATTTGCAAAAGACACATCTGATAATGGACTATTAGCCAAAACATGCAAAGAACTCTCAAAACTCAACAAGAAAACAAACAATTGGATTAAAAAATGAGCCAAAGACCTAAACAGACACGCACCAAAGAAGAAATACAGATGGCAAATAAGCATATGAAGAGATGCTCCACATCACGTCATTAGGGAAATGCAAATTAAAACTATGAGCTACCACTACACACCTATTAGAATGGCCAATATCTGGAACACTGACAACACCAAATGCTGGTGAAGATGTGGAGCAAAAGGAACTCTCATACATTGCTGACGGGAATGCAAAATGGTACAGCCACTATGGAAGACAGTTTTGGCAGTTTCTTACAAGACTAAATACACTCTTACAACACAAGCCAGCAATCGTGCTTCTTGGTATTTACCCAAATGAGTTGAAAACTTATGTCCATACAAAAACCTGCACATGGATGTTTATAGCAGCTTTATCCATAATTGCCAAAACTTGGAAGCAACCAAGATGTCCCTCAGTGAGTGAATGGATAAACTGTGGTACATCCAGACAATGGAATATAAATCACCGCTAAAAAGAAATGAACTATCAAGCCATGAAAACACATGGAAGAAACTTAAATGCATATTACTAAGTGAAAGAATTCAATCTGAAAAGACTACATACTGTATGATTCCAACTATATGACATTCTGGAAAAGGCAAAACCATGGAGACAGTAAAAAGATCAGTGTTGCCAGGGATTAAGGGGGAAGGAGGGATGAATAGGTGGAGCACAGAGGATTTTTAGTAGAGTGAAAATACTGTGTATGGTACTATACTGATCGATACATGTTATTATACATTTGTCCAAACCCATAGAACTTACAACACCAAGAGCGAACCGTAGCGTAAACCATGGGCTGTGGGTGATAAGAGTGTGTGGATGTAGCTTCAATTTATCGCAACAAATGGATCACTCTGGTGGGGGATGTTGATGGGGGAGGGGCTGAGCAGGGGTGGGGAGCAGAGAGTTTATGAGAACTCTGTACTTTCTGCTCAATTTGACTGTGTCTAAAACTGCTCTTAAAAATAAAGTCTATTTAAAAAGAACACATATCACTACCCTAAGAGAAAGCCAATAATATTTTTTTCATAAATAGAATGAGACGGAAGGAAGGTTGGAAAGAGAGAGGACATGTAAGACAGAGGATACTGTAAGTGAGCTAAATCCTCATTTATTGGAGCAAAAATCAATAGATAATGTCTAAAGCTGATAAATCAACAAATGTCCACATGAGTACATTATTTAAGTCTATGGAAATAACAACTAGAAGAAACAGCTACAAAGGCGAGACAGTTGCCATGCCAACTAAGCATGTGAAGATAGTCAAACTTCCTAATAAGACATTTCAAATGTAAAAGTACACAGATACCATTTCTTACCAATTAGGGAAAATCAAAAATGTTGATTTCTATTTCAATAGAATTGGGGAGGGTATGGAGAAAGAGTATTGAGTATGATGTTGGTGGACAAGTACATCAGCACAGTCTCTTTGGAAGACAGTCCATCAATATCTATCAAAATTAACGAAAGTGTGTATCTTTGGACTCAGGAACCTTACAGGTAGAAGCATGTGTGCAGGAAAATGAGAGTACCAGGTTCTTTGCTGCTTCACTATAATATCAAAAAGTTGCCATCAACCTCACCATCCCTCATAGGGGCTGGTTAAATCTGTTACGATCCATCCCTACAATGGGGTATTGTGCAATCTCCTAAAATAACAAAGCAGTTGTTTATGTACTGATACAGAAGATCTTGGAGATACATTATTAGGTGAAAAAGAAAGGTGCGTGACAGTGTTTGTAGCATGTTATCATCTCTGTTTTATTTTAAAGAATATTTATATTATATGCTGACATATGCATAGCATATCTCTGGAAGAAGATGTACTAAATTGTTAGGAGTAATTGCCTTTGGAGGGAGGAGCTGGGTGGTACCTTTTGAAATTTTTACGTCATGCCCTTATTACCTATTCAAATAAATGTGAAAAAAAAAAATTTAAGTGATTGCCCCTAGAGAACTGAATAGGGGGTGGGAAGGGTAGAATGGGATGGTGGCTTTTAATTACATATATATAATAAAATATATATTATATGTATGTAACAATATCACATATATATAAAATATTGATTTACAAATGTTTTAACTACCAAGAAAAAAGAAAGAAAGGAAAAAAGAAGAAAGAGATACAGAAACAGAGAAAGGTGGTCTCTATTGATGTAAGGGTCAGTTGGGGGCAGGCAACCACTCCTGACCATGGCATGTCCCCTTGACAAGGACCAGGAGCTTCCTGTAGTTTCCAGCCTCCTTTATCTGGTTTCTTTCTG
The DNA here is from genome assembly GCF_965194805.1 of Balaenoptera borealis. Classification (NCBI taxonomy): domain Eukaryota; kingdom Metazoa; phylum Chordata; class Mammalia; order Artiodactyla; family Balaenopteridae; genus Balaenoptera; species Balaenoptera borealis. The sequence continues at coordinate 12,295,672 of NC_138872.1, forward strand.
TGCTGCCAGGTTTGAAGCATCCAAGTAACTGGCGACCCAGTTCCCAGAAAATCTCCCTTGTTGTCCTTTTGTAAGGGCCCTGGGGGCTGTGGGGCTCTTGGCAGATGCCACATCTGTGGACACAAAGGGAAGCTTATTCTCCTCTTAGCAGGGAGGGGGGACCCATCAGAATGCAGAGAGCCGTCCAGCTGAGGTGGAACACCCCTCTCTCCATGGGTCTGGGCTGAAGGCTACTGGGCTCTGGGTGGGGGCAGGGGGGCTTGTCAGTCTCCCTTCACTGCTCACGTCTGTCTCAGTTATCTGCTGCTGCATAACGAACCGCTCCAGAACTTAGAGGCTTAAAACAACAATTTATTATTATCACTCATAGTCCTGTGGGTTGGTTCGGTGGTTCACTTGGGGTCCCTCATGCAACTGCAGTCAGAAAGGAGCTGCTGCTGGGACTTCCCTGGTGGTCCCATTAGGACCCCGCACTTCCACTGCAGGGGTCCCGGGTTCAATCCCTGGTCAGGGAACTAAGATCCCACGAGCTGCTAAAATAAATAAATAAATAAATAAATAAATAAGCAGCTACTGCTGAAGTCATCTCAAGGCTTGATTGGGCCAGACATCCAAAACAGCTTCTTCACTCACCTGTCTGCTGTCTCGACTGAGATGGCTGGAACAACCAAGGACTAGTGGGCCATCTTTTTCTCTCCATATTGTCTTTGCACGTGGCTAGCTTGGGCTTCCTCCCATCATGGTAGTCTCAGAGTCAGATTTCTTCGATGGCAACTAATTTATTCCAGAGCAATGTTCCAAAAGCCAAGGTGGAAGCTACAGGGCTTCTTACAACCTCAGAAGTCAGGCACGTCACTTCTACTCCATTCTGTTGGTTTTGCAGGGCCAGTCCAGAATGAAAGTGGGAGGGGCCACACCGGAGTGTGAGAGCAGAGTGTGTGGTTCTCTACGGGCCATCTTTGGAGACCGGCCACTATAGTGTTGCCTGCCAGGAAACACTTTCTTCTCTTCCTCCTCCTCTTACCTCACCAGCCACTCCTTCTTAGTTGCTTTGAGTGGTTTTTGCTCATCTTCTGGCTTCAGATTAATCGAGTGCCCCCAAACCCAGACCTGGCCTCTTCTCTGCCTACACACTCTCCCTTACTGATCTCATCTGGTCTCGTGACTCAAAACACCGATAAGCTGACAACTCCTGAATTTACATCACCAACCTGGACCTTTCCTCTAAAGTCTAGCCTCTAATCTCCAACTGCCTGGGACTTCCCTGGCGGTCCAGTGGTTAAGACCCTGTGCTTCCAACGCAGGGGGAGCAGGTTTGATCTAAGATCCCACATGGCGTGGCCAAAAAAAAAAACAACTAACCATGCAACTGCCTAATTGACATCTGTGCTTGGGAATCACATGGGGACCTCAATGTTAGCAGCTCTAAAAACACCTTCAACCCCCTGCTCCCAGACACTTCACAAAAGAGTATATGTGAATAGCCAGTAATTGCATATAAAAAGATGTTCCAAAGCATTAGTCATTAGGGAAATGAACATTAAAATCGCAGTGAGATACCACTGCACATCCATGAGAGCACCGAAAATTACAAAGACTGATCACAACAAGTGTTGGTGAGGACAGGGCGCATGTGGAGCCCTCATACGCTGCTGGGGGAATGCAAGATATGCTAAACCATTTCAGAAAATAGTTTCTTCAAATGTTAAACATGTACCCACCATGGGATACCATCCAGCCATTCCACTCCTATGCATTTACCCAAAGAAACAAAATATTTGTCCACACAAAGACTTGTACTTAAATGTTCAGAGCAGCTTTATTTGCAATCACCAAAAACTAGAAACAATCTAGAAAGTTCATCAACGGATGAATGGATAAACAAATCATGGAACATCCATACATGGGATACTTCTCAGCAGTAAATAAAAAGGAAAATTATTGATACCTATGACATCTCAAAATCATCATACTGAATAAAAGAAGCCAACTCCATCACCTAAAAATGAGTACATACTCTGTGATTTCATTTACATAAATTCTAGAAAGTGCAAACTAATTTATAGTGACAGGAGTAGGTCAATGTTTGGGGGGCGGGGGGAGGAAGGGAGGGAGGATTGCAAAAGGGCACAAGGATGGATAACAGATTTGGGAGGTGATAGATATGTTCATTATCTTAATTGTGGTGATGTTATCATGGGTTTGACATATAGCAAAACTAATCAAATAACACACTTTAAATATGTGCCATATAGTGTATAATATAGTGTATTATACCTCAATAAAGTTGAATCAAAGGAAAAGAACAAAGGACCAAAGAAAAGACATGTGTTTGGATGAATACACACCAAAAGTTAATCATCGTTACCTTCAGGGAGTGGGAAGGGGGGGCAAGAACTATCACTTGTTACCTTACGTGCACCCAGCTTCCTAGTTTAAATTTTTTCCAACACGCATGTATTACTTATGAGCTTAAGAAAAAGAGTAATACATTTTTTGCCCCAAACCTCAGCCCAGCCCTCAGGAGGCCTGTTTCACATGCCCCCAGTGGACCAGGTTGTTCTGATAAACAAAGACACCTCCTGGAATTAAGCCAAGGGTTTCTGGGCCAAATTCCCATCTGGAGACAATGAAAAATGCTCTCCCTCAGAACAGGGACTTTATTTACACCTTATATCTACATTCCGGACTGAGGCCCACATGGGATGATTGCCCAGGAAGATAATGGGGTCATTAATCTCTGCCTAAGACTGGGCTCTCCCAGCCAACTTCCCATCTGAGTAATTAAACCAGCTGGCAGCCCGGTATCAGTCTCCACGGCATCTGCGGGGCAGAGGGACAGGGCACCTCTGGAGGCCGCACTTGACTTCTCCAGAGGGGCAGCTTCCTGGATGACTTTAGGACAAGCGAACTGAACAAAGGCTGGGGTCCTTGGTCTTGACTTGGCTAAGGCCAGGACTCAGGCAAACATGGACCTCTTGGCATGTCAGGGGTTTGGGAACAGCTGTCTGAGCTTCTGTATTTGTGACGTTGCCCATGTGTGTGCTTCTATTTTTCCTAACCTCACCCGAAACACTGGTTCCACTGAATGCCACAGGAGTGGGCTACCCCACAGCTAGTCTACCTCTCCCCCAACTTTCTCCCTTCCTCAATAACAGCATCAAGATGTTTCAGGAGACGGCCGCCTCCCGCTGCCGTCAGACCCAGAAGGTAAATCTTGATTCGGCTTGGCCCTCACTACCCAGAACAGAGTCCAGCATCTGCATCACCTGGGAGCTTGTCAGAAATGCAGAATCTCAGGCCCCATCCCAGACTTACAGACCCAGAATCTTCATTTTTAAAAATATTTATTTATTTATTTATTTGGCTATGTGGGGTCTTGGTTGCAGCAGGCAGGCTCCTTAGTTGCGGCCCACAGGCTCCTTAGTTGCAGCATGTGGGATCCTTAGTTGTGGCATGCGAACTCTTAGTTGCAGCAGGCATGTGTGATCTAGTTCCCTGACCAGGGATCGAACCCGGGCCCCCTGCATTGGGAGCGTGGAGTTTTATCCACTGCACCACCAGGGAAGTCCCCAGAATCTTCATTTTTTTTTAGCAAGACCTCAGGTGATTTGAACACATTAGTTGTCAAACCTAGCTGAACATTAGAAGCACCGGAGAGAGTTTTCCCAATACCAGTACCTGAGATTCTCAATTGAGATTTTGATTCAGTTGATCTGGAATACAATTTGGACATCAGTATTTTTTACATTTAGTAGAGTTAAGTGCACTAACTTTAAATGGATAGATTGGTATTTTTACACACATGTACACCCATGTAGCCACCACCCAGATAATGACATAGAACATGTCCAGAAAGTTCCCTCTTGCCCCTTCAAGGTAGGATGACACACTGTCCTGATTTGTCCAAGACTGAGGGGTTTTTCTGGGATGTAGGACTTTCAGTACTAAAACAAAGAATGTCCAGGGCAAAGTGGGACAAGTTGGTCACACTTCTTGAAGGTCTATACCCCAGCCTACTTCCAGAGGTAACCACCATTCTGATTTCTATCCAGTGGTAATTTTAAGAGTTGCCCTGATGACTCCAGTGTGTAGCCCGGGCTCAATCCAGTGTGTACCAGAATCACTGGGAGACCCTGGGAAACCATTGCTGGGCCTCATCCCTAGCCTTTCTAATTCAGTAGGCCTGGGGTGGAACCCAAGAATTTGCATATCTAACAGGTTTCCCGGGTGATGCTGATCCTGCTGGTCTGAGTACCTTCCTTTAAGGACTAGTGGTCTAAGCCAATCCCAGTCATTCTATCTCCTCGCCAATGACGGTTTAGCCTTGACTGCAGGATGCTCTTCTGACCACGGAGATGTGAGGAGAAGACCGCTGGGAGCTGAGGCAGCATTCCGGTAAAGTCTATTAAAGTGGTACCCCTGGGCTGTGCATATCAGTAGCCCTCGAGGGGCAGGGGGCTCTGGGAAAGACTTTCCCACTGATAGTGGGAAATGCACAGGAGGGGATGCTCTCCTCTTCCCTTGAAAGTTCAGTAGTGTGTGGGTGTCCTCTGGAGCTGTCCCATGACCTTGAGGCAACAAGCCTGAAGACTAAACACCAACCACCCGGGATGGGGGACAGGAAAACGAGGGAGAGCCTGAGTCCTTAAAGAACTTGTTGAACTGCTGGATCAACCAACCCTGAACTGCCTCCTTGGGAATGTCTTTCCATTTTATTTGTCACATATAATTGGCTTCTCTCTTATTTGTGTCCAAAGGTATGCAACACCCTGCTATTCAAAGTGTGGTCCTAGAACCAGCAGCATCGGTCTCTCTTGAAATCTTGCTTGTATCAAATGACAAAACTAAAACAATTTAGTAACGTGTTCGATGTCTTTATTGAAGGGCAAACAATCCATGGAGTTGGGGAGTACAGCACCTCCCAAGCAGTGGGACATTGTTCCTGAGGGGTTTGGGGCAAGAGCAAGTTTTATAGAGCATTAGAGGAGGCAATATAAAAAAAGGGGCACTTCCCTGGTGGCGCAGTGGTTAAGAATCCGCCTGCCAATGCAGGCGACATGGGTTTGAGCCCTGGTCCAGGAAGATCTCACATGCCACAGAGCAACTAAGCCTGTGTGTCACAACTACTGAGCCCACGTGCCACAGCTACTGAAGCCTGTGTGCCTAGCGCCCGTGCTCCTCAACAAGAGAAGCCACCGCAATGAGAAGCCCGCACACCGCAATGAAGAGTAGCCCCCGCTCGCCGCACGTGCGCAGCAACGAAGACCCAACGCAGCTAAAAATAAATAATATTAAAAAAAAATACAAAACAAGGCATGATGCGCTAGAAGGTCCTGCTTTCTAGGGTTAAGGTCAGCTCATAAAGTTGGAGGATTGTGATTGTGTTAGGATTCCTTGACAGGTGTTTCCCACAAGTGCAGGCAGACTTAGGTTTGGATCTGTGACACGAGCCAGGCCACTAAAGCAGCCTTCACTTTGTGGGTCCTGATATACGAATTCACTTTATCACTAGAAATGCAGAATCTCGGGCCCCAGCACAGAATCTGCATTTGAACAATGCACATTACCCCCACAGTAAGGCCTGAGAAGCACTGCTCTAATCTACACAGCAGCACGTATGCTTTGGATTTTCTGGGCCTTTCGGTGGGCTGCCTGCCCCACCTAATAGCTGCATGAAATCATGTTATTGCAACCACGCAAGGGCTCCTGTGCCCTTGGTGCAGAAAGCCAAACTCTTGACAGCTGATGTTTGCAGCAAAGTAAGGGTTTATTGCAAGGCGCCAAGCAAGGGAGTGGGAGACAAGCCTCAGATGACTCCAACTTGCTCTTTGATTAGGTTTTTTTTTTTTCAGAGGGGAAGAACAAAGAGGTTGGGATTAATCATTATCTTGTGACATTTCTTAATCCTAGTTTCGAGAGTCAGAATGTCTCTGGTTTATGATTCTCTGTCCAGGTGGTCCATGGCTTGGGGGTCTGTTAACTCACCTTGCCCTGAAGAAACAACCTGAGTTTGTACGTTAATGATGACATATCTATAACAGCGATTTTAGTACATTAACAATATTATTGACAACAGCAATTGTAGTCACCTGATTCTGGTTGATGAGTGTTTGGTTAGCAGAGGATTGAGGTCAGAGGGGACAAGAAAGGGAATAAAGTTTTGGAGAGAGAGATTAATCATAAACTCAGTGAGGGAACTTGGTTTTAGGGAGACTCAGTTTCATGATTATTAATAATCATATGAAAAGATGCCATGGGCACTGCATCTAGAAACTCCCTGGACAAGTTTCCCTTGCATCTCATTGGTCAGAACTGAGCTGCGTGCCTTAATGCAAAGGAGGCTTGGAAGGTGAGTGGCTGGCTTCATCTGCCTCTAGAGTGGGAGACTCGTGACAGCAAGGACACGAGTCAAGGAAACAGCTGTTGAGTAGGAACCAGCAGTATCTACCACAAATAAATATTATTAATGACTTTTGCAGAGGTTGGGCAAGGCTCAGAGGTGTGAAGTCACTTGCCTAAAGTCACAGAGCTAGAAAGTACTTGCCACTTTGTAGAAAACTGGTAAATTTTTATAAATGAAGGTGGCTGAGTCAGTGCCTAAGCTGGGCCTTGAATCCTGATGTCCAATATAGTGATCTAGCCGCTTCCTCAAGCTGTCTTCTTCTCGCCCTTTGCGTGTGTTTATATCTTAAATAATATGCTTTTTAAGGACAGAGCTAACTCAGTGGGCAATATGTATCTATGTGACTTCCTGTATGGCTAGCCACACCCAGAGTGAACAGATGGATGCCTGATAAAACCGGAATTTTCCCAGCTGCTTTTGGATACCACCCAAGCCAAAATGCATATGGCACCCTCAGACACCAGGAAAATGTTATTTTCACCATTTCCTGCCAAATGTCTAGCTGGCTCCACTGGTAAATGATGAAGTTTAGGGTGGAGCCAGGTGCATGACCCTCTCTGGATGGTTAATTTTCCAGCTCAATTTCCCTCTTTGGCAGAGAGAGTCTGAGAAATTGGAGGCCCATTAGTTAGAGATGAGGAAAATTCCTCCGAAGCAAATGAAACACAAGTGTTTATAATGTCTGGAGTTTTCCATTTTTACTCCACGTTAACATGAGTCCAGATCTGATAAGTGGTTTTTTTGTTTTATTTTGTTTTTTATAAAATTTTTTAAAATAAATTTACTTATTTATTTTTGGCTGTCTTGGGTCTTCATTGCTGCATGTGGGCTTTCTCTTCCCGGGCCAGGGCTCCTACCCATGTCCCCTGCATTGGCAGGCAGATTCTTAACCACTGTGCCACCAGGGAAGCCCCTAAATTTATTTATTTTTAGTGTTTATTTTTGGCTGCATTGGGTCTTCATTGCTCCACGCGGGTTTTCTCTAGTTGCGGCGAGTGGGGGCTACTCTTCGTTGCGGTGCACAGGCTTCTCATTGTGGTGGCTTCTATTGTTGCGGAGCATGGGCTCTAGGCACACGGGCTTCAGTAGTTGTGGCACGTGGGCTCAGTAGTTGCGGCTCATGGGCTCTAGAGCGTAGGCTCAGTAGTGTGGCTCACAGGCTTAGTTGCTCTGCGGCATGTGGGATCATTATGGTTTATCACAGGATATTGAATATAGCTCCCTGTCCTATACAGTAGGACCTCATTTATCCATTCTGTATATAATAGTTTGCATCTTCTAACCCCAAACTCCTAACCCATCCCTCCTCCACGCCCCTCCCTCTTGGCAACCACAAGTCTGTTCTCTATGTCTGTGAGTCTGTTTCTGTTTCATAGATAGGTTCATTTGTGTCATATTTTAGATACCACATAGAAGCAATATCATATGGTATTTGTCTTTCTCTTTCTGACTTACCTCACTTAGCATGTTAATCTCTGAGTCTATCCATGTGGTTGCAAATGGCATTATTTCATTCTTTTTTATGGCAGCATAGTATATCATTGTATATAGGTACCACATCTTCTTTATCCATTCATCTGTCGATGGAAACAACCTAAAAGTCCATGTCTTGGCTATTCTGAATAGTGCTGCTATGAACATAGGGGTGCATGTATCTTTTTGGATTATAGTTTTGTCTGGATATATGCCCAGGAGTGGGATTGCTGGATTTTGTGGCAACTCTAGTTTTTTGAGGAACCTCCATACTGTTTTCCATAGTGGCTGCACCAACTTACATTCCCACCAACAGTATAGGAAGGTCCCCTTTTCACCACACCCTCTCCAGCTATTTGTTATTTGTAGACTTTTTAATGATGGCCATTCTGACCAGTGTGAGGTGGTACCTTACTGTAGTTTTGATTTGCATTTCTCTAGTAATTAGCGATGTTGAGCATCTTTTCATGTGCATTTTGGCCATCTGTATGTCTTCTTTGGAGAAATATCTACTTAGGTCTTCTGCCTATTCTTTTTTAAAGCATTTTGGGGTTTTGTTTGTTTGTTTATTTTTGGCTGTGTCGGGTCTTAGTGGCGGCGCATGGGATCTTCATCACAGCACGCGGGTTGTTCGTTGTGGCTCACGGGCTTCTATCTAGTTGTGGCGTGTGGGTTTTCTCTCTCTAGTTGTGGCACGCAAACTCCAGAGCATGTGGGCTCTGTAGTTTGAGGTGTGTGGGCTCAGTAGTTGCAGCACGCGGGCTTAGTTGCCCCGCAGCATGTGGGATCTTAGTTCCCGACCAGGGATCGAACCCGTGTCTCCTGCATTGCAAGGCAGATTCTTTACCACTGGACCACCAGGGAAGTCCCTCTTCTGACTTTTTTTTTTTTTTTTTTCTGACTATTTTTTGATTGGGTTTTTTTTTGTTGTTGTTGAGTTGTATGAGCTGTTTGTATATTTTGGAAATTAAGCACTTGTCGGTCACATCATTTGCAAATATTTTCTCCCAGTCTGTAGGTTGTCTTTTCGTTTTGTTTATGGTTTCCTTTGCTGTACAGAAGCTTGTAAGTTTGATTAGGTCCCATTTGTTTATTTTTGCTTTTATTTCTGTTGCCTTGGGAGACTGACCTAAGAAGACATTGGTACAATTTACGTCAGAGAATGTTTGGCCTATGTTCTCTTCTAGGAGGTTTATGGTATCATGTCTTTAAGTCTTTAAGCCATTTTGAGTTTATTTTTTGTGTATGGTATGAGGGTGTGTTCTAACTTCATTGATTTACATGCAGCTGTCCAACTTTCCCAACACCACTTGCTGAAGAGACTTTTATTTTTATTTTTTTAAACTTTTTAGCCACGCCACACAGCATGTGGGATCTTAGTTCCCTGACCAGGGGTCAAACCTGCACCACCCCCTCTGCATTGGAAGCACAGAGTCTTAACCACTGGACCACCAGGGAAGTCCCCGAGACTGTCTTTTAAATGGAAGGTTTCTTCAAAAATGACATATTCTAATTTTTTTTTTTTGATGTGGACCATTTTTAAAGTCTTTATTGAACTTGTTACAATATTGCTTTTGTTTTTTGTTTTGGTTTTTTGGCCCAGAGGCATGTGGGATCTTAGCTCTCTGACCAGGGATCAAACCTGCACCCCCTGCACTGGAAGGTGAAGTCTTAACCACTGGACCGCCAGGGAAGTTCCAGAAAATGACATATTCTAATTGATGAGTCCATTGCCAGCGGAAGTTCATATTCTAATGATATGTCCATCACCAGCATTGCCAGAGGAGAGTTCATTATTCCTCACTCAGAAAGGCCCTGGGCCAGATGTCAGGAGAAACTCACTATGTCCTTGAACAGAGCAAGCTCTCTCTTTGGGACTCAGTTTCCTCGTCTATATAATGGGGATAGGGTCGGGGGAGGGCCCTTTTCCAACAGCTCTTACATCTCTGACAGCCAATGACTATAAGCTGTGATGCAAATACTTTTTTCCATAAGAATCATAAGCTAGTAGACCCACAACAGTAAAAACCAGAGGGGACCAGCTCTAAGATGAGTTATTTGCGTGGAACTATTTTACACCTATGTGGGTCATGGAAAGTTACCTTTTATGTTAACACCATGGCAGACACTGCTCCTTCCATATTACCAGAGTTTATTGTTGCCCTTGAACATTTTTTTCTATTTGTGGTAAAATACACATAACATAAAATGTACTATCTTAGCCATTTTTAAGTGTACAATTCAGTAGTGTTAAGTTGTGCAACCAATCTCCAGAACTTTCTCATCTTACAAAACAAACACTCTGTACCCAATAAATAACTCCCCATTGTCCCCTCTCCCCAGCTCCTGGCAAACACCCTGCTATTTTCTGTTTCTACGTGTTTGACTACTGTAGGTACCTCATGTAAGTGAAATCATACATTTTTTTGTCTTTTCATAACTGGCTTATTTCAAGGATACTGTCTTCAAAGTTCATCCATGTTGTAGCATTGCCAGAATTTCCTTGTTAAAGTTGAGTAATATTCTGTTGTATGTATATACCATATTTTAAAAATCCATTCATCTGTCGATGGACATTTAGATTGCTTCCACATTTTGGCTATTGTGAAAATGCTGCTGTGAACATGTGTGTATAGCTATCTCTTTGAGACCCTTCTTTCAATTCTTTGAAGTATATACCCAGAAGTAGAATTGCTGTATCGTATGTCATATTTTTAATTTTTTGAGGAACCACCATACCATTTTCTAAAGCAGCTAAACCTTCCTACCAACAGTTTGCAAGGGTTCCAATTTCTCCATATCCTCACCAACACTTGCTATTTTCTGCTTTTTTTGTAGACATCCTCGTGTGTATGACATGATATCTCATTGTGGTTTTGATTTGCATTGCCCAAATGATTAGTGATGCTGAGTATCACTTCATGTCCTTGTTAGCCATTCATATATCTTCTTTGGAGAAATGTCTATTCAAATTCTTTACCCTTTCTTTAAAAAAATAATTAATTAATTTTTGGCTGGTTGGGTCTTTGTTGCTGCATGCAGGCTTTCTCTAGTTGTAGCGAGCGGGGGCTACTCTTTGTTGTGGTGCACAGGCTTCTCATTGCAGTGGCTTCTCTTGTTGCGGAGCATGGGTGCTAGGCACGCAGGCTTCAGTAGCTGTGGCACACGGGCTCAGTAGTTGTGGCTCATGGGCTTAGTTGCTCTGCGGCATGTGGGATCTTCCCAGACCAGGGCTTGAACCCGTGTCCCCTGCATTGGCAGGCGGATTCTTAACCACTGCACCACCAGGGAAGTCCCAGGAAATGCTTCTTAAAATGATTCTCATTAAGAACTTGGGGGTAGGGTGAGGGTGAGTGTGCAAGACTTCACTAGGAGATTGTTCCTAAGAACAAGTCATGTCAAACTAGCACTGTTTTTGATTTGTTTTTAATAGGGTCCATATACTAGCAGGCACAGAAAATGCACTTAGCAACATTTCCTGTAACTGTTGGAGAAAAGAATAGAAATGAGAGTAGATCATGGTCCAAGCCAGAATGAAAACACCGTGGCTGGCAGCAGCAAGCAGTTCTAGGATGCCATTAGCAAAGAGGTTATTTTGGAGTCCTTGGGTTCGAATCCCAGCTCTGCCTCTCTACCAGTCCTGGCCCACTGGAAATAGAATAACTCTAAGCAGAGTATAATTCAAGAAGAATACAGTGGTGCTCACAGAATATAAGGAAACCACAAGAGCTAGTGCAAAACCTTGGAGCTGGAAGTAGAGGGGGTACCCCTACATCTGAAGGGGACAGGGAAGGAGCATCAGAGCCCAGAAGGAGAGTCAGGTAGAAGAACATCTGGAGAGGTGTCCCCACAGGGTGCAGCCAGGGGGATGCATAGGTCATCCTCACTCCCCAACCCCACCTCCCATCTCCTGCTGAAGCTCCCACCACAGTGCTTAGAGCTGACGCTGATGTGTCCCTGCTCTAGGAGTGGTGAGCAAGGTGGACTGGGGTGAGGAGGGGACCTGGATGGACAAGGAAAGACATTGGTAGAGCCATTTATTAACTGTGTGACTTAGGTAAGTCACTTCCCCTTTCTAAACCTCAGTTTCCTCATCTGTAAAGTCAGGATGATAATATTACTGCCCTTGCAGAGTTGAGGTGAGGAATAAATTATTTTAAAATGTAAAGTACCCTAGATTAGAGGCTGGTAAGAAATTTCAATAAATGGCATCGCAGTTATTGTGCTGTTACTATTATGATTCAAGTAGGGAGAAATGGAGCTTAGAGAGGAATGTTTGGACTTGACCATACAGTGGGACAGTGAAATATTTGAGGCAGCCTAGCATTTACTATGATGAATACCACCACTCTCAGCAGGTAGCTCCTCTAGCTGTAAAAACACCAGGTCAACCTGGGCAGAGCCAAAAGTGACGACAAAGTCCCAGTCTGCACATTCCACCATTTTAACACTGGAGCAAAAAAAGAAAAAAATGCTCTCACCCACCAGGACCACCCCCATCCCAAGCCCTCCCACCTGCAAACTGTGGCCCTGTGGTGCCAGTCTGTTTTAGCAAAAGGACCATTTGTTTAAATGAGCCTGCCAAGTGAAAGGATCCAGATTTCTCCTTTTCTCTCTTTTTAAAAAAGCCACAGATATAAATAAGCCCAAGATGGTCTGTTTCTGCCATGACTAACAGATAAAGGAAAAGACAGTTGCCTTCTAAACAAACCTGCAATTAATCAACATTGGGACCTTGGGAGAAACTGATCAGGGGACCAGCCCAAGGGACCACAGGACCTGCCAATTCTACCCATCCAGGCATTGAAGCCAAATTGTAAACTATCGGGAAATTTCATAAACCCCAATTCCCCCCGGCAAAATAATCTGAGAGGAAAGTTCAAGTTGGCAGAGATACAAGTTACTCAGAAGGAATAAGGTCCATCAAGGCTTCATCTTAAAGAACAGATGCATCATCCCAAGCCAGATGCTCCCTGGAATGGGGTTGCCAGATCTAGCAAATAAAAATACAGAACACCCAGTTACATTTGAATTTCAGATAAATAACGATTTTTTAGTGTAAGTATGTTCCATGCAATATTTGGGACATGGTTAAAATTATCTGAAATTCAAATGTATAATAACTGGGCATCATGTGTTTTATCTGCACCAGGAATGACAAGGGCGGTGCTGAAAGGGTCACAGCTCAAACTCCAGAGGTCTTACACTGGTGGCCTCTGGGCTATGTGAGGCTCACACGTGTGCATTGTTCAGTCTTCACAGTTTATAAAATTGGAATCAGTTGCCAACATTTTAAGGATTTCTGGCTTTCTTTAAAATTATTGGAAGCTCCAACCATGTTGGTAGTAGCTGCCCCACTACAACGAGAACAGAAGGGAACATGGAAAAGTGAAAACTGATTACTGATATGTTAGATGAAGGAATCGTGGGTAAATTTGTTTTTGGTTGGTTTCTTACACTGTGAGTTGTGGTCACACGATCAGCAGCCCATGATTCAGGCCCAGGGAACTCGCCCTTTCTCAGGCTCCCCTGCGACAGCCAACCCCCAAAGTGCTGGCTGCAGGATCTGAAAATCTGGCCTAACTATGAAAACTCCCCTGCGGGCCATCTTCCTTCTTCCTAGCCGGAGAGTGGAGGCATCTCGCGCAGGCTGGAGAAACGTGTGTCCACAGCGCCCCCTGCAGACACAGGCTGGAGCTGCAAGTTCTGGAAGGGATAAAATGGGATAGTAACGAACAAGGGTGGGGTATGGATTAATGAAATAATAACACAATATGGCACATGGTAAGCACTCAATGAGCACACTCCTTACATCTCCCCAGCACAGATTTTCTCCCATCTCAATGTGGCACGAAGATTTGTTTATTCACTAGATATGAATTGTGTCCCTATAATGTGCCAGGCCTGGGCTAAGTGCTTTACAGACCTGATTTTATTGAAGGCTTCAACTCTCTGAAGCAGGCATTATTACGAACCCCATTTCACAGATGAGGAAACTGAGGCTGATAGAGGTAAAGAATGTGCCCAAGATCCCTCAAGTAAGAGGACAAAGAAGTAGAATGAGTCTGAAGCATCAAATGTTTTGTGGGACTGAAGCTGGGGAGACAAGGTGCAAAGAATTTGAGCATCTGAGGCCTATCATTGCCTTTGGGGTTCAGGGAAGCAGTGATAGCAAAGCCTAGAGACTCAAGGTGGGTGGGAGTTCTCTAGGGAACTTCTCTGACCCCTGGCTGGTAGGCATGTGGGGCCACTTCTGACCTCAGAGGTGTCTCACCAACAAGGAAGTCAAAAGCATTGAACTGGACTTCCCTGGTGGCGCAGTGGTTGAGAATCCGCCTGCCAATGCAGGGGACACAGGTTCGATCCCTGGTCGGGGAAGATCCCACCTGCCGCAAAGCAACTAAACCAACGTGCCACAACTGCTGAAGCCTGCGCGCCTAGAGCCTGTGTTCTGCAACAAGAGAAGCCACTGCAGTGAGAAGCCCGTGCACCACAACGAAGAGTAGCCCCCTCTTGCCACGACTAGAGAAAGCCCACAGGCAGCAACGAAGACCCAACGCAGCCAAAACATAAATAAATAAAATAATAAATAAATAAATAAAAGCATTTGAACTTTTCAGAACCGGAAATTGGCTCCCTCCTGTATCAGTCAGACTGCATTTCAGTAAGAGGCTGCAATTAAGCCAAGGGTTACAAACTCAAGAGCCAGACTGACAGGGTTCGAGTCCTGGCTCTACTACTTACTGACTGTGTGACTTTAGACAAGTCATTTTATCTCTCTGAGACTATTCCTTCAACTGTCAAATGAGGTTAAATAATACAATCTGCCTAATATGGTTGTTGGAAGAATAATGTTTTATTACATATGAAGAACTGTAATTAACACACAGTAAGGGCTCAATAAATGTCAGCCATTGTTAGTATTATTACTACAGGGGCTGGTATATTAAAGAGGGATATACACCATTGTGGGGAACTAGAAAGCACATGACCTGCCTAAAAACACATACATACATACATATTAATACATATATGCATAAAACGTTATTCAGCCACAGCTAATTATCAGGCAGGAAAATGGGTCTACTATAATCAGATCTTCCAATTTTCCATAAGAAGCCACAGTGACCTCCTTTCTACGCTCCAAACACAAAACCCAGCAAGCAGGTTTTCGCCTCAAAGCCTTTGCACTGGCCTGGAATGTTCATTTCCCACTGATACTCACACCACTCACTCCCTGATCTCATTCAGCTCTGTACTCAAATGTCCACCTTTACATTTCCATTTCTTTTCCGTTTCTATTCCTTTTCCTCACTTTAGTTTTCTCCATTGCACTTATTAAATAACATACTACAGTATATTATTTTTTATTGTTTCTCTCTCCACTAGCAATGTCATGTCCCATGTAGGCAAGAATTTTTTTTTTTTCACTATTGTATCCTCAGCACCTAGAACAGAGCCTGACACAGGGTAGATACTCGATAAATATTTATGGAATGAATCATGTCAATGCATTTTCTTTAAGAAACATTTTGTGGACTCAATATGTCTTCAAGTTACCAGGTTGAGTGCTGCTTCAAGGAATCATTTAGTCAGTTTTGCCTCTTTGAGCACCTACTATGTGCAAGGAACAGCTTTAGAAACTGCAGGGTATACAAAGAACTGAAAACACTTCTTGTTGTGGTAAAAGGCAGTTAAGTTGGAGAGAGAAAAGTCAGTAAGTCAGAGTTTGTGACCTGATTCTGTCTCATATAGAGACTGAATTTCCTCATCTGTCCAATAAGAGTGAGAATCATGCTAGTTCTCACCTCACAAGGCTGTTGTGATGAGTAACAAAGTGTGCCAGTCAAGGGCTTCCCTGGCGGCACAGTGGTTAAGAATCCGCCTGCCAATGCAGGGGACACGGGTTCGAGCCCTGGTCTGGGAAGATCCCACATGCCGCAGAGCAACTAAGCCCATGCGCCACAACTACTGAGACTGCGCTCTAGAGCCCGCGAGCCACAACTACTGAGCCCGCGTGCCACAACTGCTGAAGCCCATGTGCCTAGAGCCTGTGCTCCACAACAAGCCACTTCAGTGAGAAGCCCGCACACTGCAACTAGAGAAAGCCCACACGCAGCAACGAAAACCCAACGTAGCCAAAAAGAAAAAAAAAGAATAAATAAAATAAATTTTTAAAAAAGGTGTGCCAGTCAAGTACTTTAGCAGTCCTGCCACAAGGCAAGTGTCTGATTCACTTTCTTTTTTTTCTTTTAATATTTATTTATTTATTTTGCCGGATCTTAGTTGCGGCACACTGGATCTTTGTTGCAGCATGCAGGATCTTTAGTTGCGGGATCGCAGCATGCAGGCTTCTTCGTTGCGGCGTGAGGACTCTTAGCTGCGGCATGCATGTGGGGTCTAGTTCCCTGACCAGGGATCGAACCCAGGCCCCCTGCATTGGGAGCATGGAGTCTTACCCACTGGACCACCAGGGAAGTCCCAGATTCATTCTTTCATTTAATATTTATTGAATGGCCTACAACGTGCCAGGATCTGTGCCACGTGCCATGGAGGGGCCACAAAGGAGGGACAGCTGCTATCTACACTATCTATCTCTTGTGCTATCTACCATGGAGTCATGGTCTAATGTAGGGAGACAGATGACAAATATATATGCTACATAAACATACACATATAATGTATATATACTGTATACGCATAGGCACTATTTATTAGGCAGTGAAAAATAATATGAAGAAAAATATAAGGGAATAGAAAGTGATTGGGAAGATTGTTAGATAGGTTCCCAGAGAAGGTGACATTTAAGTAAACCAAGGGAACCATGCAAAGATCTGGCAGGGCTAGGCCTGGTCATTCATTCCAGGTTGGAGTGCACCTAAAGTGATGGAGGACAGTTAGACCTGTGTGACTGAAAGAGAAGGGAGATGAGGTCAGAGGTTAATGGAGAGGAAGATGGTCCAGGCCATTGACTCCAGCTTTTACTGTGTGAGCTGGGGAGACACAGGCGGGTTGAGCAGGACACTGGTGTGGTCTCTGGTTTTCAAGGGCACTCTGGCTGCTTATAGAGAATTAGATCACAGGGAGCAAAGGTGGAAGTACAGACCACTAATCAAAGCTTGGATGATGATGGCTTGGATCCGGAAGATGGTAGCAATGGAGGTGGGAAAAGAGGTGAATGTCAGATGTATTTTAAAGGTAAACTGGGAATTCCCTGGGGGTCCAGTGGCTTCTGGGGTCCGGGTTCAATCCCTGGTTGGAGAACTAAGATCCTGCATGCTGCATGGCACAGCCAAAAAAAAAAAGGTAAACCAACGTGGGGAATGGAGCAAAACGTCACGGATAACCAAGATTTCTGGCCTGAGCACCTAGACTGACAGTGTTGCCGACACCTGGAATAGAAATGGTTGTGGGAGCTGCAGCCTTGGTGGGAGGGGGTCAGTTCGGGTTTGGACATGTTAAGTTGAATGCATGAAGGGAAGGAAAGAATGGAAATGTTGCATCCACACATAGAACTTTGAAGGTCCTGTCAAGAAATTGCTGTTAGTGATGCTCAAGGTGTCAAGGTCATTAGAGGGCTTTCAATTATGGTGTTCTGCATTATTTATTGCTGGGTAAATTACCACCAAAACTCAGTGACTTGAGGTAATTCCCTGGCGGTCCAGTGGTTAGGACTTGGCGCTCTCACTCCCGGGGCCCCAGGTTCAATTCCTGGTCAGGGAAGTAAGGTCCCAAAAGCCATGCAGCAGGGCCAAAAAAAAAAAAACTTAGTGACTAGAAACACACGTAACCTCATTTTCTGTAGTTCATGAGCCCAGGCAGTTTAGGTGGGTGCCATTTCAGGGCCTCACAGGCATCATGGTGTCAGCAAGGCTTCTAGTCACCAAATACCAGGGAAGGATCTGCCCCCAAACTCAGTTGTTGGCAGGACTCAGTTCCCTGCACATTATTGGCTGGAAGCTAATCTCAATTCCTCACTAGCTTGTTTCACTAAAGTGAGCAAGCCAAGGAGTAAGACAGGAAGGGAACTAGCAAGAGGATGTCAACAAGTCGTTAAGTCTTTTATAACCAAATATCAGAAGTAATACCCCTCTTGGACCTCCCTGGTACAGCAGTGGTTAAGACTCCGAGCTTCCACTGCAGGGGCATCAGGCCGTGGTGTGCAGCAAAAAAAAAATTAGTACCCCTCTAGCTAGTTTTCTGTTCACCAGATGCACTAGGTCCACACACTCAAGGGACTTGGAGTTAACATCAGGAATCAGATTAGAAAGCACAAAGTCAAAAAAACCCACAATGGAATCCTATCTTCCTAAGATTAGTCAGATCAAGTATCTGGGGACAGAGCAGGGAAGTTAAAGTGAAACCAGATTAGCCCTATGTCACTAGTCTGTAACTTTCCATGTTTAAACATTAAAAATTTAAGTTTAATATTAAAAGATCTCTCTGCCCCTAGAGCTTTCTACCTCAAGTATCATTTGGTTCAAGTTCTCTATCTCCAATAACCAAATACAACCGTATTTTGATTCAAAGGGTTTTATTTTCTTTCTCCAGGTAGGAAGGCTACAAAGTTAGAAATTTTCCCTAAGTTTAATATAATACTTGATTCTTCAAAACAGCCAGAGGCTTTCCAGCTCTGGACACTCAGGTTACACAGCAACCTCAGGAGACTGATTCAACCGGAAACTTCACGCTTTCTCAGTGAAGAACAGGGTCACCTTTTCCCAAGAGACCTTGCATTCCAACTCCACGTTGAGAAACTCCTTAAAAGAAAAAAGATACATCACCATCAGGACTTCATTCTGATGTAAACTGATATAAACAGCTACTTGTTTGGGATGTGGGAGCATCTAGACTTCAGGAACTAGGTGGATGTAGAATCAAGTACCAGACCAAGGAGACTTCCAACCTCTTGAGTCTGGCACCTCACTGAAGTCTGTGTTGTTCTTGATAACGTCAAAATGTACATCATCAATCTATAGCCTTTCTAGGTACAGTAAATAGAGATAAGGGAGACAAACCCAGGACCACACCAAAAGTTATGTTGATTCTAGAGGGACTTAACACAAATGAAGCTCATGCAAAAGATACTTTAGGGATAAATGGGGGCATCTGAAATATAAAGTGGATAAGCAGACATTAGGGATACAAAGTGTTATTTGTTTAAAAAGAAAGGAGGCAGGAGATAGAGACTGCCTGTCTCCTTGGCTTGCTCACTGTGATGCAGCAAGCCACTGTGTTCCTTATCCATGGGGTAAGGAACTGAGGCTGGCCTCCAGCTAACAGTGTGAAGAATTCAACCTTTCAAAAATATTACAACCAATTTCAATCTCAACTCAAAAGATGGCTTGGAGCTCCTCATCTCGTATTATCTGCCAAGGCAGAATTAACTTTCCATTTAATTTTTCCCCCTTTCTTAGGGAAAGACCTGGT
This sequence comes from Balaenoptera borealis, assembly GCF_965194805.1. Lineage (NCBI taxonomy): Eukaryota > Metazoa > Chordata > Mammalia > Artiodactyla > Balaenopteridae > Balaenoptera > Balaenoptera borealis. The sequence goes on from NC_138872.1 coordinate 12,314,981, forward strand.
AGTACCAATAGGTCAACAGTCCTGCCAAGGACACAATTTTCCCCTCCTGTTTTACCCAACTTGGAACTGGGTACTCAGGTTACTCCCAAATGGGCAAACCCAACACCTCTCTATCCTGAGCACATTCAGTAATCATTTTACTAAGGACGGGTTAACACCTAGATAACAATTTGCAGAAACCTCACCTGCTACAGGACAGACTGAACCAAGCTGAGATCAGGCTGCAATCAACCTACTTACGCCCTGACGCACAAAGGGCTCTGGTCCTGTAGGAAGTTAACAGATGAAGCCAAGATAAATGACTTGAATGATGGAAGGGGGAAAAAACCCATAGGGCAAGCCCAATTCCCACTAAAAAAAACCCCACAGAAAGTAGTCTGTTGGTGGTTAAGCAGAAAACACATAAACAAGTTATCTTTGTGGCCAATGCATCAGACAAAACTGGCTAATAGTTCAGTTATATCAACAGGGTCGATCTGATGGGGAAAAAAGTTAAGTCATCAGCTGCAATGGCCATATGAGTCACAGAAAGTAGAAAACAATGGGGATAACCTCTTTAAAAGAAAAGCAGTTAATGGACGTGACTTACCAATTCTCTCCCAATCCTGGATCCATCATGGTCCATTCAAAGTCTGCTTTCTGCCAACAGTGAACCTGAGATGAAAACAGAAACATGACCACCAGTCAGCTAGATACCCAAAGGAGTGGGGGACAGAGGAGATGCTCAAGCTGGCATATCAGACAGAAACTGGCTTAGAGAAGTTAGATCAACATGGTCGATCTGTCGGGGAAAAAAGTTCAGTCATCATTTATGCCAGCAGGAAGCTTTTCGCCTCTACAGAAAGAACCCTGGGGACTTCCCTGGTGGTGCAGTAGTTAAGAATCTGCCTGCCAATGCAGGGGACATGGGTTCGAGCCCTGGTCCAGGAAGATCCCACATGTCGTGGAGCAACTAAGCCCGTGCGCCACAACTACTGAGCCCTTGTGCCACAACCACTGAAGCCCACACGCCTAGAGCCTGAGCACCACAACGAAGAGCAGCCCCCGCTTGCCCCAACTAGAGAAAGCCTGTGCGCAGCAACGCACACTCAAGAAAAAGAAAGAAAAGAAAGAAAGAAGGAAGGAAACGAAGAAAGAAAGAAAGGAAGAAAGAAAAAAAGAAAGAACCCTGAACTAGGAATAAGATTTGGTTCATCTGTTTCTCTACCTGCGACTTCATGCAGTATTTCAGCACTTCTGTGTCCTGTTCTCGGCAATAAGATAGTAGCTAAGACAAATACCTCTGCCTTCTGTGCTTACATTTGATAGAGGCCAGCGTGGCTGGAAAGAACTGTGAGGAAATGGCTGGCTTTTACTTAGGTGACTGCAGGGTTTTGACTATGTGTTAGGATGTTACACTTTAATGCAAGATGTCATCACTTAAAACGCAACTTAACACCCTGGGACAGCAAGGTTTAAGGAACACTTCGTCCAAAAAGTCCCACCCTTTCAGCGGCATTTCTGGACTCAGTTAAGTTAGGAGGTTGGGAATTAAAGCAGATAGGCCAACAGAAACACATTTGGCTTTCCTTAAAAATGTCATCACACCTAAATGGGAAGGAAATCTAAAAAAGAGGGGATATATGTATACATGTAACTGATTCACTTTGCTGTACAGCAGAAACTAACACAACATTGTAAAGCAACTCTACACCAATAAAAATTTTCTTAAAATGTCATCACATTATCCATCCACTTGGAAACTTAAGTATAAAAGAAAGCTGTTTATTAAGAAACAAGTGAAGGAATGGCATCTGAAAATGTGCCTTAAGGAGCATAATAAAGACATTTAAAAATTAACATCTATTCACTTTCAAGAGATAATTCACTTATTCCACTTTGTAATAAGTCTAATGGGTATGTTTTTATGAATTATAATAAAACCAAGCACCCAGAACACCTCAAAGAAAACCTAGTAACTAAAATATGCTAATTGGCTGCCCTTAATCATTTTTTCTTTTCCTCCAAGCTCGCCTAGCAAACTAAGAGGTTCCTCAGAGCAGGCATTTCCTACAATAGGCCAAAAGACAAATGCTTACTCCAGAGGTCAGGAGACTGAAGGTTGTTCATGTCTACACGTGCTTTCCTTGAAGGCCCAGCAGGGACCCCTTCCTCCAAGATCCATTCTGTACGCTGTGATCGCGCAAACCTGCGAACCAACAAAGAAAGGTCATCAAGCGCCATCTTCCCACAGTCGGAAGAGAACATGGCAGCGCGCCTTTTGAGGCCGGTGTCTCAGAACTAACTGGCAAGTATTCAAAGACATCAGCATTGTCGATCTGATGGGGAAAAAAGTGAAGTCATCATTTACACCAGCCGAGGACTCCTCAGGCCCAAGCACAAGGCGCGGGCTTTTCCAGCTCTAACTGGTCTCCCCAAAGGCGCTGAGGCCTATTTAGAGTCAGAGCAGAGGGAGCCACGAGGAGAGGGGGCCACCGGTAGGGGCGACGGCACAAAAAAGCGAAAAAGAGGCATAGAGATCTCGAAGCGAGGTTTCAACTCACCACATACAGTAGTAAACCCTGGTTGCCGGGATGGGACGACACGGGAGGAGAAACAGAGGAGCCGAAGTGAAAAAGAGACAGCGCCGAAAACGCAAAAGAACGAGCAGCCCCAAAGCCTCCCTTATATAACCAGAGGGGACTCACGCCTGCGCACTGGATCCGAGGCGCTTCCTTCCGCCCCCCTCCTCCCCGACCTGCGCCGCGCGAGGCCCTCTGGGAAATGTAGTCGCCGCACCGCCCAGGCGGAGGAGGCCTAATGGTTGTCAAGGCCACACTAGCCCCGCCCCTTCCCGGTACACACGAGGCCACCCGGGCTCGTCGGCCTCGCCGCCATGTCGCGCTTCACACGCACCAAGCTGTTCGCCGGGTCCCCGCTCCTTTGGGTACGGCTGAGGCCTGCAACGGCCTCGGGTGCCGTTAAGCCGCCCCCCGCAGTCCCCTCCCCTCAGCGGCGCCGGCCCGAGCCCGCCTGCCCCGCCGCCGCCGCCGCAGGGAGCTGAGGTGACACCCGCAAGTCCGCCCGCCGCCGCGGGGAGCTGAGGCGACGCCCGCGAGTCCGCCCGCCCCTGCCGGCGGCCTAAGGGCGGGGGCGCCGGCTGCGCCTGGGCCCGGCGCCCTCGCTCGCCGCCCCAGTCCCCCTCCTGCTCCCCTCCCTCCTCCTCCGGGCCGGCCCCTCGCCCCGCCCAGTGTCTGAGGGGAAAGGAAACCGAAAGTACGCTGCGCCGGGCGGGGCCGCTGACCTACCTGGGCCAGAGTCCGAGCACCAGGCGGCGGCGGCGGCGGCAGAGAGAGGACGCGCCGGAGCCCGGTGAGTGACCCCCGCTCCGCGCCCCGGTCACGCATCTGCTCCCGCCCGCCGCGACCCCCGGCGCCCGCGCCGCCCCTCCACTGCCACTTCTGCCCCGACGCCCGCCTCAGCGCCCCCGCCACCTCCTCAGCCCCCCGCGCCCCCATCACCCGCTTCAGCACCCGTCTCCGCCTCAGTACCCGTCACCTTCTCAGCGCCCCCATCACCCACCTGAGTCCCTGGCCCCTCTCCTCACTGCCCCTCTTAGCCCCCTCAGCGCCTCCATCACCACCTCCGCCTCATCACCCAGCTCTCCTCTGTCCCCCCATCTCCGCCCTCATTTTCTGCCACAGCTCCCCCTTCATCTTCCAGCGTCCTCACCTCCCATCATCACCTCATTCATCCCCATCCTCTACAACCACCCTCCGCACCTAGACTCCCCATTTCCAGGCCCTCATCACTTTAGCAAACAGCCTCCAGCTGAGCTCCGCCCCAGCCTCTCCTTGAGGCCCCCAAACCTCTTCCACTGCCCCCCACCTCCCCAGCGGCTCCCCGCTTCAGCTTTGCCCTGGCACCTTCACGGCCGCACACAGCCCTGGCTCTCCCTTGACCCTGTAGTATCTCCATCAGGACCTGCTGGGCGCCTGGGTGCCAGGGACTCCCCCATGCTTTCTCATACTCTCTCAGGACCCTGGAGACTTCCCCCTGAAACCCAGCTCTAACCTCTTTCATCCCATCCTGGTAATTAATTTTCCTCTCTAATTTAACCACGACGCCAGCTTGACCATCACTGATTTTCTTCATCCTGCCCTTTTAGGCCTTGATTCCCAAAGAAACCCACTCTATTCTGCTTTTGTGGTAGCATTTCCTGTTCCTCTCTGCTCCTCCCTTTCCTTGCCTTTCTTTTTTCTTTTCTTCTGTTTCTTTTATCCCAGAAAATTTGTGAGTTTCTATTCAACAAGAGGAAGAAGGAATTTTCCTCTGAGCATTTTTTTCTAATTAAACAAACAAAAAACCCTCTACATATTGAACCTGTGCCATGAGAGCTGGGTTTGATAAGATGAGGGATGAGATTCACCAAAAATATTCCCAGCAGGAAGGAAAGGGACTACTTTCTCTGATGAGGGTAAAAGCTACTCCTCATGTAATGCCAGATCTATTCACAGTTTCCAACTGTGAATGTTTTAAAACTCAGTGAAAGGGATAGTCGAAAAAGTCCCTTTGCTGAGGACTGTCAGTTAGCCACTCTTTCCCTAGCCCCAGCCCACATGATGTGTATGAGTAGGATGGAGAAGTTTCCTTAAAAGGGGCTTCCTCTTCCTCTTACAGGACTACTGTCGAAAACCATCAAGATAGAAGAAAGAGGAGAAGGAAAGAACTGCAGATTTCTAGCTGGTCCTGAGGAAACAGCATCCTGTAGGTGCTAAGCCTCCTGGTTACTGAAACATGTAATTTCTTTCTCTTGATTCAGTAGAGCGGAGGGCTTAATCAGTTTGGCTGTGTTCCAAAGAGTAGTGTAGGGATAACTGCTCTCTAATTATTTATGTGCTATAGAGGACTGTAAGCTATAGAGTATTATATAGTATAAATGCTGGATGGAATGGTAAATACATGGTTTGGGGGTTAATAAAAATGTACTTCTTTCTGTCCTGGCAACAATATTTGTTTGCTTTATAGGAGAGGAAGATGAAACCTAGCAACGGATTAAGTATCTTGGCTAAAGGCATAAACCAAACAGGAGTTTTGAATGAGAATTGATGACACTCCCTTAACCCCAAGAAAGTACAAGGATAAAGGGAAGGGGGAATTTGATCCTTTGAAATTTGATCCTAAATTGTGAATTTAGTGTTTTGTATCATAATTGGGCATTCACAGAGTTGAACACTTGTGCACATGATTAAAATCTATGTTTGACTCTTAATTAACGAATCATTAAGATGTAGAGGTAGAAAGGATTAGCTTGATACTTTTTGGGTTTTTTTCCTGCTGGATGCTGTATTTCAAAAGGCACTGATAACTGTCAACCTGTGCAGACTTCCAGACACTGAAAGCAACGTGAATGTGGAGGAAATCAGGTGACTCAGACATGGAGGACCGAAGACCTTGTCCGGAGGCCAGGCCCAGGATTCCTCATATTAACCACAGAGGTGAGCGAGGGTTTCTACCTTCAGATGGTCCCAGACTGATGATGGTTCCACTTACTATTTTTTGACTTTACAAGATGGTCCAAAAGCAATATGCATTCAGTAGAAACCATACTTCAGATTTTGAATTTTGAACTTTTCCTGGGCTAGCGATATGTGTGTGGTAAGATACTCTCTTGTGATGTTGGGCAGCGGCAGTGAGCCACAGCTCCCGGTCAGCCACTCTGTCCCAAAGGTAAACAACTAATACACTTACAACCATTCTGTACCCAGACAACCATCCTGTTCTTTCTGTACATTATTCAGTAAATTACATGAGATATTCAACACTTTGTTATAAAATAAGCTTTGTGTTAGATGAGTTTGCCCAACGGTAGGCTAATGTAAGTGTTCTGAGCACATGTTAAGGTAGGCTTGGCTAAGCTATGATGTTTGATAGATTAGGTGTATTAAATGCTTTTTCGACTTAATGTTTTCAACCTACAGTGGTTTTATCAGGAAGTAACCCAGTTGTAAGTTAAAGAAAATCTGTAATGGGAAGGAAATTGAGTTCCTTATGAATGAGCAGGCCCACCAAAATAGACTGCATCTCTCAAGTAAAGAATGGTTTATTCCTGGGAATTCCCAGATGGCCCAGTGGTTAGGACTCCATGCTTTCGCTGCCATGGCCCAGGTTCAGTCCCTGGTTGGGGAACTAAGGTCCTGCATGCCACACAGCATGGCCAAAAAAAAAAAAGAATGGTTTATTCCCTAGCTACAACATGAATGACTCTGAGACTAGACAACCGTCCCCTTTCCTTAAGAGAGCTTCTAAATGGGTGCAGTTCACTTTAGCAAAGGTAGTGTTGAGGTGTCAGAAATGGAAATAACTGTTTTTTGGGTTTTTTTAATATTTATTTATTTGGCTGCGCCAGGTCTTAGTTGCAGCATGTGGGATCTCGTTCCCTGACCAGGATCGAACCTGGGCCCCCTGCATTGGGAGCGCAGAGTCTTAGCCACTGGACCACCAGGGAAGTCCTCGGAAGTAACTGGTTTAGAGCAGCATTATCCAGTAGAAACATAATGCAAGCCAAAAACTTAATTTTTAATTTTCTAGTAGCGTCATTAAAAACAAAAACAGGTGACATGCATTTTAAAAACTTAATATTAATTTAATAAAATTTGGTATTTGTCTTATTTAAGCCAATATATCCAAATAATATCATTTTATTATAATTGAATATATTTTACTGTTATAGTACTTGGAGTTTTTTTCTTTCCAGTTTTATTGAAATATAATTGACATACAGCACTGTGTAAGTTTAAGGTATACAGCATAAATGATTTGACTTACATGTATCATGAAATGATTACTGAAATAAGTTTAGTGAACATCTGTCATCTCATATAGATACAAAATTAAAGAAATAGAAAAAAATTTTTTCCTTGATGAGTATTCTTAGGATTTACTCTCTTAACAACTTTCCTATATAATATATAATGGTGTTAATTACATTTATCATGTTGTACCTTATATCCCTAGTACTTATCTATCTTATAACTGGAAGTTTGTACCTTTTGACTCCTTCATCCATTTCCCCCTCCCCCAACTCCTTGCCTCTGGAAACCACGAATCTGATCTCTTTCTATGACTTTGTTTTTGAAGTATAACTGACCTACAACATTATGTTAGTTCCTGTTACACAATATAATGATTCAGTATTTCTATATATTTCAAAATAATCACAATAAGTCTAGTTATACAATCTGTTACCATACAAAGATATAACATAATTATTGATTATATGCCCCACACTGTACATTTCATACCCATGACGCATTTATTTTGCAACTGTAAGTTTGTACCTCTTAATTTGCCTCACCTATTTATCTTCTCCCCCTACCTCCCTCCCCTCTGGTAACCACCTATTTATTTCTGTATCTATAACTCTGTTTCTGTTTTTTTGTGTTTGTTCATTTCTTTGGTTTTTTAGATTCCACATATAAGTAAAATCATACAGTATTTGTCTTTCTCTGTCTTATTTGGCATAATACCCTCTAGGTCCATCCATGTTGTTGCAGATGGTAAGATTTCATTCGTTTATGGATGAGTAGTGTTCCGTTTTTTATACATATGTATATACGTGTGTGTATATACATGTGTGTGTGTGTGTGTGTGTGTGTGTACACCCCACATCATCTTTATTCATTCATCTGTTGATGGGCACTTAGGCTGCTTCTGTATCTTGGCTATTGTAAATAATGCTGCAATGAACATAGGGGTGCACATACCTTTTCTAATTAGTGTTCATAGTACTTTTTTTTTTTAATTTTTTAAAAAATTTATTTAATTAATTTAGTTTTGGCTGCATTGGGTTTTCATTGCTGTGCATGGGCTTTCTCTAGTTGCAGCGAGTAGGGGCTACTGTTCGTTGTGACACGCGGGTTTCTCATTGCGGTGGCTTCTCTTGTTGCGGAGCACGGGCTCTAGGCGCGCGGGCTTCAGTAGTTGTGGCACACGGGCTCAGTAGTTGTGGCTCGCGGGCTCTAGAGCGCAGGCTCAGGGGTTGTGGTGCACGGGCTTAGTTGCTCTGCTACATGTGGGATCTTCCCGGACCAGGGCATGAACCTGTGTCCCCTGCATTGGCAGGCGGATTCTTAACCACTGCACCACCAGGGAAGCCCCAAAGTACTTTAATAATTTTAATATTTGTATTGACTCCCCCCAAATATTCAAATATTATCATTTTAAGATGTTATCAATATAAAAAATTTTAATGAGGTATTTAACATTTTTTGCTGTTAAGCCTTTAAAATTCCATGTGTCATTTTACACGTCTTAATTCAGACTAGTCACATTTAAGATGCTTAATAACTACACATAGCTAGTCGCCGTGTATTTGATAGTACATGTCTAGAGTCCTAGGCACCAAAGCAAAGTTAGTTCTGAAAGCATCACTCTACTGTAGTGATTATTCTGTTTGCTCAGAACTTTCTAAAACGAAACTAAACTGAATGGATTCTTGCCTTTCCCTAAGTTTGCAACATGTCTTCTGAGTTTCAGTCATGGAACGAATGAGGAAGAACTGTAGAACTTTATTTTATGAGCTATGTGAATGTTGAAAGGATGAGAAATGATACAATTTTCCATTTTTCCAAAACACTGAGTCTTCTAATCAGATCAGATTATTAAAAGTAGCACTTTCTTATGATATCTTGGGAGTTTGAAAAGTAAATATAAAAGTAACAATTATAAAAATTTAAAGTTCAGTATTACAGTATTTATATTTTACCAAATTTTCCTTTATCTTGTCACATTAAAATTTTCTCTACAACGTACAAAACAAGGAAACATGTACATTAGTGGATTTAGGATCTGACGGCGTGAAATGGTACAATCATCTTGAATATGATGTGCATTTGAAACTTTCATAACATTTGTTATCATCCAATCATGGCGTACAGTCTTTTTGTTTATTTGTTTTTAAAATCTCCAAGTCATTCTGCTAAGTTGGGTCAGCTCTAGAATCAGTTTTAGAGAAAAGGAAAGTGAAAGAAGAAGGGCTTGGGTGTGTTGGCCAAGGTCACTTATGAAATGTGTGGCAGATCAAGGAAGGCAAATTCAGCTTCAGCCACAGGATGATGTTAGCTTTCCTGTGTGTGCTGGGTATGTCTCCTCCCTCTCCCCACACCTCCTTGTGTGAGGGTTGGTAATAGATAAGTACTATGTCGATGAACTCGTGCTGCAGAAAGGAGGAAAAGTTAATTTTCATTTTTCAGTTTCCTGAATCAAAGTTTGAGTTTCATTTCTCAGTTTTCTGAAATAGAACTTGAGTTTTATGTTTCAGTTTCCTTCACAATCTATTATTTGGCTCAAAAACATCTTGTTAAAGGAAGCCCTGTCTTCCCCTTTGCCGTCTGATGCTGAGGAAAGTTCAAAAAGCATTTCCCTTTATGGTTTTATCCCATTTGATGTCTCTGTTGCCTATGACCTAATTGTTTACAGGCAGAACCAATCGCCCTAGAAATCAATAGGGTATTCCCAATAAAAAATTATTAGTATTTCTGCTAGTAATTAACATTAATGAGAGCTTTTTATGTGTCAGGTAGTATACTAAGCATTTTATAAACATTTACTCTTTACCATCAGCAACCCAGATGGTGAAGCTTAGAGAAATTATGCAACTTAGCCAAGGTTATACAGTAAGGAAGTACCTAGACCAAGGTTTGAACCAGGTCTGTTTAGCTGTGAAACTCATACTCTCACTGTTGTTTGGTACTGGCAAGAGACTGAAAGCAATGAGATGACCTTTTTGAGCCTCTGACATAATCCCAGCTTGTGAGGATTAAATGAGTAGTTATCCTCTATCATGTATTAGGCACTCAACAAATGTTTATTTTTTCTTTGCACCCTTTGAAAAAACAATATTTTCGTATTATATACAACAACCATTGTAAACTATTTTATATTTATCACGACTTGGTCGGAAACCTGTTTCTCTCCAAATAAAACCTAAGCTCCTTAGTTGTTTTGGAAAATGAAAGTATGTTCATATCGTTGTGCTTACCCAAAATTCCCATTGTGTTTAGGGCCTGTGGATGGAGAATTACCACCAAGAGCTAGAAATCAGGCCAATAATCCACCAGCCAGTGCTCTCAGAGGAGGAGCCAGCCAGCCCGGAAGGCATCCTAGGGCCAACAACCATCCTGTTCCTCATCGGCAAAGAGAAGAGAGGTTTGGGGCTATTGGCAGGAACCCACATCAGGGAAGGAGGAACCAGGAGGGGCATGCCAATGATGAACCTAGAGGCCAAAGACATGGTCAGGAAAATGACACCAGGCGGAGAAATGGCAACCAGGAGGGAAGGAACCGCAGACCACCACGATCCGATGAAAACTTTCAGCAGTGGCGGAACCCCCACCAAAAGCCTGCAGAACAGCCACAGCAGGTGAAGAAACTGGGCTACAAGTTCCTAGAAAGTCTTCTGCAGAAAGATCCCTCTGAGGTGGTCATCACACTTGCCACAAGTTTAGGACTGAAGGAGCTCTTGTCTCATTCTTTTATGAAGTCCAGTTTCCTTGAGCTCATCTGTCAAGTTCTTCGGAAGGCTTGCAGTTCCAAAATGGACCGCCACAGCGTTCTCCATGTTCTGGGCATATTGAAGAATTCCAAATTCCTCAAAGTCTGCTTGCCAGCTTATGTGGTAGGGATGATCACTGAATCCACCCCCCATGTTCGAAACCAGTATCCAGAACACATTAGCAACATCATCTCCCTCCTCCAGGACCTTATAAGTGTCTTCCCTGCCAGCTCTGTGCAGGAGACTTCCATGCTTATTTCTCTCCTGCCAGCTTCTCTTAATGCTTTGAGAGCCTCTGGTGTTGACATAGAAGAAGAGACAGAGAAGAACCTGGAAAAGGTCCAGACCATCATCGAACATCTGCAGGAAAAGAGACGAGAGGGCACTTTAAGAGTGGACACCTACACTCTTGTGCAGCCTGAGGCAGAAGACCATGTTGAGAGCTACCGGACCATGCCCATTTACCCCACTTACAATGAAGTGCACTTGGACGAGAGGCCATTCCTTCGCCCCAACATCATTTCTGGAAAATACGACAGCACTGCTGTCTATCTGGATACCCACTTCCGACTTCTGCGAGAAGATTTTGTCAGACCCCTGCGAGAGGGCATTTTGGAACTTCTCCAAAGCTTTGAAGACCAAGGCCTGAGGAAGAGAAAGTTTGATGACATCCGAATCTACTTTGATACCAGGATTATCACCCCCATGTGTTCGTCAACAGGCATTGTCTACAAGGTGCAATTTGACACAAAACCACTGAAGTTTGTTCGCTGGCAGAACTCCAAGCGATTGCTCTATGGGTCCTTGGTGTGCATGTCCAAGGACAACTTTGAGACATTTCTTTTTGCCACTGTGTCTAATCGGGAGCAGGAAGATCTCTGCCGAGGAATTGTCCAGCTCTGTTTCAATGAGCAGAGCCAACAGCTGCTAGCAGATGTCCAGCCCTCTGACTCTTTCCTCATGGTGGAGACAACCGCATACTTTGAGGCCTATAGGCACGTCCTAGAAGGACTCCAGGAAGTCCAAGAGGAAGACGTCCCCTTCCAGAGGAACATCGTGGAGTGTGACTCTTATGTGAAGGAGCCAAGGTACTTGCTAATGGGGGGCAGATATGATTTCACTCCCTTAATAAAGAATCCCTCGGCCACTGGAGAATCTCTGAGGAATACTGAGGGCTTGAGACATGCCAGAGTTAATGTCTTAGACCCCAGCCAGTGGCCCTCAAAAGAAACCCTGAAGCTGGATGACTCCCAGATGGAAGCTCTGCAGTTTGCTCTCACAAGAGAACTGGCTATTATTCAAGGACCTCCTGGAACAGGTAAGAGGAAATTTTTCAGAGCACATGACATCTGCCCTGTGAGATAGGCAAGGGAGGCTTGACTCTAGGTTTATGGAATGTCTCAGTTTAAAACATTCCCCTGAAATGGGCATTGAACTTGTTTAAAAAGCAGCTTCTCATAGTGATTTTCCAGCATTGGTATGCGTAGTAAGACTGCTGAGGAGTCAGACGTAGGGAGATGCATTACTTCTGCTTCATCGCAGGCTATATTAATGTGCTTGATCTTATATAAATTTAAGTTAAATAATATCAAGTATATAATAGCACTGGACACCAAATACTGCTGTATATGATTTGCATATGTTAACTCATTGCAACTCTGTGAGGTAGAAACCATTCCATTTTACAGATGAAAAAAACTAAGGCAAGGAGAGGTTGAATAATATGTTGAAGCTCACACAGATGACAAGTGACAGACCTAAGACTAGAACTCAGGCAGTCTAGAAGCCGGCTCCTGGCTTCTCTATCTACCACACTGAACTTGCTTCTCTTGGAAATATACCTCCCTACATCCTCCCCATGTGCCACTCTCTAATCCTCCTCTGAGGTGATAGGTACTATTAGCAGTTTGACATGTGTCTTTTGAGATGTTTTCCAAAGTTAAAACTGATATATCTTTGTGTCTTTATGTGTATTTATATGTTTACATAGCACACTTTTCCTATGTTTTAAATAACAAAAACAAGATTATGCTCTATAGATTGGCCTACAATTTATATATATGTATATAACAACATGTTAGGGATATTTTTACATTCTTTACACTACAGTCACATTTAGAAATATACCTCACTCTTTTTTACCAGGCCTGCATTCATGGCATGAATGCACCAAGATTTTTTTTTTTTTTGGTTTCATAGACAGTGCTTAATAAGTATTCATAATCTATATCTGTGTGTGTTTATCTCTGAGTACTCTGCTTATTATTTGTGTAGTTTTTTTCCTAACGTGGGAATTCACATTAATAGTTAGGGTAGGTACTGCTAAATTACCCTCCCGAAAGAATATTTAAAAAATAAAAAACAAAACAGGAAGAGGTTCTTTAAAAATAATGATAAAATAATGGCAACTCATGATAAAAAATTAATGTAACAAAATGGAAAGTTCTTTCTGATAAGAAACACCCATATGATGGGAAAATCTGCATAATTAAAGTGATGCTTTCAGGGCTTTAGAAGAAGAAAAAAGATGTACCAGTTTGTACTGCCACCGAGAATGAATTAGTGTTCCCATTTCCTTATATACTTTCCAGCATTGTTGTATGTTATCAGTCTTTGCTCATCAGCAGTTTTTGCTGATCTGAGAGGTTAGAGTTTTTGGCTCATTATTAATTTTAACTTTATGTTTTAATAAAAAATGGTTCAAATATTTTGAAAATTCCACGTCTCTCTCCTCCCACCATCCCACTCAGTTCCTTTATCTAAAGCAAACAATGTTATTGTCTTCCTGTTTATCCTTCCCGAGATATTCTATGAATATTCAAGCAAATGCATACTTATATTTATTTCCCCCCACTCTTTTTTGACTCATTATGCTAGAAAACACTTTGCATGTGTTTTGCTTGCTCACTTATAAAATATCTTGGTGATCCTTTCATACTGGTGCATAAGTATTATCTCACTCCTGTTTGTGGCTGCATAATATTCCATTGTATAGATAGCTCATAATCTCTTAACCAGTTCCCTATGGAAAGATTTACTGATACAAACAATAGGTCAGTGAATAACCTTGTTTGTGAGTCATTTCACACAGAAGCAGAATATATCCAGGAGAGAAATCCCTAACTGAATCAAAGAATATGTGAATTAGTAATTTTAATAGATAGTGCCAAATTGCCCTCTGGAAATGTATATCACAGTGGTTAATTTGTATTTCTTTAATCAGAGTGAGATTAAATATCCTTTTTTGTCTTTATTAGCTATTTATATAACTGTTTCTGTGGATTGCCTTTTCGTATTTGCCATATTTCTGTTGAATGGTTTCTTTTTCTTACTGATTTATAGGCGCTGTTTGTATATTCAAAATATGCATGTTGCAACTAATTTCCCCTAATGTTATCATTTGAATTGAGACTCTTTAGCTCCAAATATAGTAATAATGTAATCATTTCACGCTAGGTTGACACACACACACACACACACACAGAGCTACTAAGAAACAGCCTACCTGTGAGTTTGAGAGGGATGTGACAAAGGGGGTCATTTTTGAGGTGGAAATCCTGAAAAGTATCCATTCTACGGGGAAGGAAGCAGTAGGAGAGAATGGGGTAAATATTGAATTATAAAGATTTTCTTTCCTCTGGAGGACTCCTTAGCCATCTAGTCCTCCAAATTAGAAACATAGGAGTTATCCTTTTCTGTTCCCCACCCCAGCCAAACCATTAGCAAGTTCCAATCAAGTTTACCTCTGAAACTTCTCCACAGTCTGCCTACTTATCTCAACTGCTGGAGCCAGGCCTTGTCCTCACTCACTGGAAGATGTCAGGAACCTCCCAACCAGTCCATCCCTATTCCCCCTTGCCCGCTCTTACTCAGTTATCACTTTCCCAGGGAAGCCTCTTCTAATCTCATTGAGTAGGCCAGAATCCCAATTATTTGTTTTCTTGGTACCATGTATTTCTCATTTCCCACATTTGTGATTTTTTACATTTGTTTGTGTGATGAATTATCTTTCTCTTCTGCAAGTCTGTCAGGTCCAGGAAGATAAGAACCATGGCTGTTTTGCTCACCATTGTATTTCTTGCACCTAACCCAGTGTCTAACACCTGTTTGGCACTCAATACATATTATTTGAAGAAAAAAAAGGAAGCAAGAAATTGTTATTTATCTATACTGAAAAGTATTCAGCTGTACTGAAATTTTTTATTTTCTTGTATTGCTCACTCAACACTGAGTATTTTTTAGGACAGTGGCTACCTTCTCAGCTTGATACAACGTAAGAATTTAGCTGTTTGTAAACAATTAATTATTGGCCATTTACTAATGAGCCCATAACTAACTCCAATGTTGATTTCTGTGAGTTTTTCACTCCTATGACAAAGGCAAGTCTACTGTGGTATAGTAAAAGCATTTCTAGGGCTTCCCTGGTGGCACAGTGGTTAAGAATCCACCTGCCAATGCAGGGGACACAGGTTCGAGCCCTGGTCCGGGAAGATCCCGCATGCCGCGGAGCAGGTATGCCCATGCGCCACAACTACTGAACCTGTGCTCTAGAGCCCACCAGCCACAACTACTGAGCCCACGTGACACAACTACTGAAGCCCGCGTGCCTAGAGCCCGTGCTCTGCAACAAGAGAAGCCCTACAATAAGAAGCCCACGCACCACAACAAAGAGCAACCCCCGCTCACCGCAACTAGAGAAAGCCCGCGTGCAGCAACGAAGACCCAACACAGCCAAAAATAAATAAATAAAATAAATAAATTTATTTAAAAAAGAAAAGCATTTCTAAATAATTTGCCATATGAGATTGGAAACAATGTATACGTCCATCAACAGAAAACTGGCTAAAAAAAATGCCTTACAGCCCTGAAAAACAAAAAGAGGATTCTTTCTGTGTACTGATAGAGAACTACCTCCAAGATATATTAAGTGAAAAAAGCAAGATGTAGAACAGTGAAAATAGTCTGCTACTGTTTGTATTTTAAAAGAAGGGGGAAGGCTAGAAAAAGACTGTATATTCGTTTTTGTTTGTGCATAGAATGACTACCTCTGGAAAGTTACGCAAGAAACTAGTAACACTGGGTGCTTCCGAGAGGAACTAGGTGGCTGGGGACAGAAGAGTGAGGAGGACATAATACACCCATTTGCGCTTCTAGGATTTTAAACCATCTCAATATATTACCTTAAATTTTTAAATAATAATAATAATTTGCTGTATGTAATTACTCCTTTTAGAAAGTCTCTAAGTTTTTTAACTCTCCTTTTTCCTTGTTTTTTAGGCAAAACCTATGTGGGTCTAAAAATTGTTCAGGCCCTTCTAACCAACGAGGCTGTTTGGCAAATTAGCCTCCAGAAGTTCCCCATCTTGGTTGTGTGTTACACTAATCATGCTTTGGACCAGTTTCTGGAAGGTAATATCTGTAGGCAAAATTGTTCTCTGTTGGGAGTTCCCTGGTGGCTTAGTGGTTAGGATTCTGGGCTTTCACTGCTGTGGCCCGGGTTCAATCCCTGGTCAGGGAACTGCGATCCTGCAAGCTGTGCGGTGTGGCCAAAAAAAAAAAGTTCTCTATTAAGACATTTGTAGTTGAACCGTCAGCAAGTTCAGTAGCTTTCTATTGCTCTTTGGATAAAGTCCACAACCTGAAAGGCTGTGTGTGGTTTGCTCCAGCCTAATTCTGAACCTCATCTCCTGCCTCTTCCCTTGTTCTCTCTAACTCCAGCAACCCTGACTGTCTACAGTTTCTTGACTTCCTCCAGCTTCTCCCTTGGCCCATGCTATTCCCTCTGCCTAGCATGTACTTTTTCTTTCTCCTGCTGTCTCCATCTTGATGCATCCAGCCTGGATGGCTCCAGCTGATTCCTCAGGTCTCACTTCATGTGGACTTGCCCTCTTGGCCCCAGACAAGGTTAAGACTCCTTTTGTATTTTTTTCTTCAAATACTTAATTAGCATATATGTACCAATTTATTTGTATGTGTCTCTACCCTAGACTATAAACACTAAGTGGATTGGTCCTGTTTCTTGCTGTATTCACAGATCCTGGCACATACTAGACACTCAGACAATACTAATTGCATAAGTGAATGAATAAGTATTTGTTTTTCCTTTGGAAAATAATGCTTAGACTATTATTTTCCACTCTTTCATATCCTCCTTTCACCTAGATTAAATCTTCCATATTCCTAGAGTATCAGTTTAAATTAGATCCTCAAAAATTAGATCTCTACCCCACCCAAACTAGTTAAGGTACCCTGTTATACACTTTTAGCATGTATTTATAGTATTGAGTTTTATTATGATAAAATGTTTAATATGTATCTTCTCTGGTAGACTGTGAGACATGAAAACAAATGAGGAACTGAGCCTGTGTTTTGACCACTGTATCTTCAGAAACTAACACATGCCTGGCACATAATAAGCAATCAGTAAATATCTGTAGAGTGAATAATAGAGAACATTTACTAATGCTTACTTTGGGCCAGGCCCTCCCTAGGAGCTATAAGGATACTCTCTCATTTATCCAGACTATAGCCCTATAAGGAAAGTATTACTGTCTTCAAATCACAGACAAAGAAACTGAGGCTCAACTTAAGTAACCTGCCCCAGGTTACATAGCAGTAAGTGGTACAGATGAGACTTGGGTCCCCAAGTGTCTGATTCTAAAGCCTGTGCTCTTAAGCACCACACTTTACTGCTCTGCAGGTCACATCATCTCTGGGGCCTTCTTGTTCACTGGTGGGGTAGGTTCCCTGTAAGTACCAGTTTGTACCCTAAGGGACCAGCTGCAACAACATCCCAAACATATACAGCTCTCACCTGAGAGAATCCAGCATAGCTCCTCTTAACTGTGCCATGCTCTGCTTTGCTCCACAGGCATCTATAAGTGTCAAAAGACCAGCATTGTGCGGGTAGGTGGAAGGAGCAACAGTGAAATCCTGAAGCAGTTCACCCTGAGGGAGCTGAGGAACAAGCGGGAATTCCGCCGCAACCTCCCCATGCACCTCCGAAGGGCCTACATGAGTGTAAGTCCCAGCTTTGGAGATCTGAGGTAGCTCAAGGGAGAACTAACCAAGATAGCAGTGGCTTTCTGGGTAGGCAGTCCAGGGGAGATAGGGAGGCTCCACAAAGCTGTGAAGGACCCTGGTTCCTTCCAGCATTCCATTCGGGTAATCCTACGGTGTGATCTTTGCCCTCATAATCCAAGATGGGGAAAGGACAGAAAAGGGCACACCACCCCTCCCAGCCCCTGCCAGGGCCTTAAAGCTACTTCCCCAAAACCACCCATAGCACTTTTACTTACAGCCTGTTGACCAGGTAAGTATCATCTTCTATCTGGGCAGCATTGTGCCCAACCAAAACTTTGAGTTCTTATTACTAAGGAAAAAAGAGAGAAGTCTCTACCACAGTATATTTGGCCTGTTTTTCTGTTGTATTATTTGTTTCCTTTTCTTACTAGTTGGTAGGAGGTTTTTAGACATTTTAGATATTAATCCTTTGGTTTTAAGACTGGCTGTTCCTGTGTTAGCTTTGTTTTCCCTCAAGGCAGAGACTGAGTTTGGGGCATGATGATACTTCTTCATCATTTCTTTCCCTCTGTTCTTGATAGATCATGACACAAATGAAAGAGTCAGAGCAAGAGCTGCATGAAGGGGCCCAGACTCTGGAGTGCACCATGCGTGGCGTACTACGGGAACAGCATCTGGAGAAGTACATCTCCCTCCAGCACTGGAAAAGCCTGATGAATGGACCGATACAGGTAGGGGCCATCTTGTGGGGCACAAGCATCTCTCTTGTCCCCATATTTGGCAGCACAAGTAGCAGTCCAAAGTATTAGCTATAATCTGCTAAGATGCTGCTGTGATGTGAAAAGTTCCTTTTCGTGAGAAAAAGGCAGCTGAATATACTAGTCAGAAACAAGACTCTGGAGCCAGTCTGCTGGATGTGAATACGGATTTTGCTCTAGGCAAGTTACTTAATTTTCTTGTTCCTGTTTCCTCTTTTATAAAGTGGGGATAGGGACTTCCCTGGAGGTCCAGTGGTTAAGACTCCAAGCTTCCACTGCAGGGGACACGGGTTCGATCCCTGGTTGGGGAACTAAGATCCTGCAAGCCGTGAGGCGTGGCAAAAAAAAAAGTGCGGATAATAACATTAAGTTGAACCACGTGAAATTGCCAATATTTTTAAATTTAACTTGCAAAAATGGCAGTTTCTTACAGATCAACTTAATTCTTATAGGATTGTTATTGAATAAACAAGTCAATATTTGTAAACCTCGATTTAATAAGTGTGCTCTAAGTGCTTGTTAAATTAAACAAAATCATAACGAGGCAACCTAGCACATATAGAGGGCCTGGGACTTGACAGACTGGTCACACAGACTTGTGACTTGAGCCGGTGTGATCCTCAGGTCCCTCAGCAGTCAAGCAGGAATAATAATAATGCCTGCCTTCAAAGGATATTATAAGAAGTATCTGATACTATCTGTGTATTGTTTTTTTTTTCTTTGTTGGCTGTACTGTGCGGCATGTGGGGATCTTAGTTCCCCAACCAGGGATCAAACCCGTGCCCCCTGAAGTGGAAGCACAGGGTCTAAACCACTGGACCACCAGGGAAGTCCCTGACATGATCTCTGTAAAGTGGTTGGCCAGGAATCCAGTGAGATGGTAGCTCTACTATCAATGGGTTGGTGATTTCCAGGGTTTCAAGCCCAAAAGCCTAAAAGGGTCAGTCAGAGTCCTATAAAGGACTGAAGCAGGCTAGATGTGAGGTGTTGGGAAGTAGCAAGGACTGAGGCAAATTGGAAAAGGGGTGGCAGCAGCCCACTTCAGCCATTTGTTGCCATTTAGGAATGCAGGCTCATTGCTCCCATAGCTCCTGACTTTTTCAAAAGAGGCAGGAAATTTTTGTTTTTAAATCTATGCAAGTCATATTAAATGATCCAGTTGCCCAAACGTTGCATTTTTAAGAGAATTTTAAGGGAATTACCTCTTGATCCTTTGAGAAGACCTTTCCTTTCCTTCATGCTAGTTGTCATAGAATTCTCATGACTAATAATTCTTTCCTCAGGATAGCGAATGGGTTTGCTTCCAGGGCTGGAAGCGTTCCATGATGCTGGAGTGGCTGGGTCTGGGTGTTGGTTCTTTCACCCAAAGTGTTGCTCCAGCAGGACCTGAAAATACAGGTAAGAGGTGCATGTCTACCTAGAATCACATCTTAAGGTGGAATATGGTAAAGACTAGAAGAGCAGGACTTAAAAGTAATGCCCAGAATTTATAAAGAGCTATTATAATCAATCAGAAAAAGACAAATAATAGCTTAATAGGAAAACAGATAAAAGACTTTTAATAAGCACATCACAAAATAAATCCTCATGGTCAATAAACATGAAAAGTGCTCATTAGAAACGAGAGGAATTAAAACTACAGTGATATACTATTACACACCTACTAGATTGGCAAAAATTAACATGTTTGATATAATCCCACATTGAAAGAATGTGGAGCAGTGGGAACTCTGATATGAGGCTAATGGTGATATTAATTGGCAAAACCACTTTATGATAATAGGAAAGCAGAAGGAACTCAAATATCCATCCACATTTGTACACCAGATGGATAATTTACAATCTATTCAGATAATGGATACAACTGTGAAAAGGATTGAATTACAGCATATACAGCAATACGTGTGACTCTCAAAAACATGCTGAATGAAAAAAGCAAGTTATAGGAAAATATTGATATGTACAGTATGATTTCATTTATATAGAGGTCAGAAAAGTCAAAACTAGATGATGTGTTGTTGTTTGAAGATATATATACATTATGTATGTGGTACAGTTAAAAGGGAGGAATGACTAATATAGAATTCAGGTTAGTAGAGCCCACAAGGGTCTTCAAAGAAATTGGTAACTTTCTGCTTCTTAAGTTGGGTGGAAGGTACTTGGATGTTCATTTTATATATTTTTATAATCCTTTATGTTGCACATTTACGTTGTATACTTTCCTTTGTATATGTATTTGACATAAGTGAAACCTTCCTTAAAAAGGCATACATTCATGTGATTTTTTAAATGTAACAAAAATGTATGCAAGGAAACCTAAGTCTCTCTCCCCTCTCATTCCTCCCATTTCCCTACTCAGAGGTAACCACTTAAACCCCTTAAGAATGTCTTCATGCATCTAAGCTCTTATAGGTACCCTTTTTTGTCCTTTGACTTCAAGAGTCTCCATCCCTGTCCTGCCTGCTTTCCTCTTTTAGCCCAGGCAGAAGGGGACGAGGAGGAGGAAGAAGGGGAAGAGGAGGGTTCGCTGATTGAGATCGCAGAGGAGGCTGAACTGATTCAAGCAGACCGGATGATTGAGGAGGAAGAGGTGGTGAGGCCCCGGCGACGGAAGAAGGAAGAGAATGGGGCAGTACAGGAGTTGGCTAAAGTGCTTCTGGCCATGAGGCTAGACAACTATGGCCTCGGGACAGCAGCCGGGCAGGAGCAGGCTGCAGGAGAGTGGGAGGTAAACTCACTTCCTCGTAGCCCCTGAAAGTGCTAACAGAGTGGGAAAGGGGAGTTCAGTAATTACTGCCAGGTGGGTGTGGGTAACTCTCCTGAAACAGGCCTGAGAGCATCTGTTCTGACCAGAACCGCAGCCCCAGATTTTCACTCACTTCTGTTACACTGTATTCACTTCATCCTCATAGTTAGCTTAATTTACCCTTTTACAACCTAATCCTAGTATAAGATAGGTCCAGTTTCCAAGAGTATAAAACTTACGGCCTTTTAGAGGGGCCCTGGCAAGAAATGCTAACTTAGAAAGACAGGAAGCAGGTAGCCAAGTGCTGCTCTTGAACTTTTAGAGAAGCGCAGCACATGTGAGTCAGATCAAACACTTACGGTCTCAGTGCTTGGTGCTTTCATGAATATTCTCTTTTCAACTACAAACAAGTCTGTGCATTAAGATTTTAGAGGATTCAAGTAAAACAGAATGAAGTAAGCTATGTAGACTGGATGGAATATTCATCCTTCAATCACTCTGAAATTTGATATTTCTCTTAGAGCCAGAATAGTATAAATGCTCAGACTTTCTGTCTGCTCCTTCCTTTGGTAGAACCCAGTGGTCCTCAGAATTTACCATGTCTTATTCTGACAATAGAGCACTGAACCCCACTGATGATTTAAGGGACTTCCAAGGGCAGCTTTGAATGCAGCTTTCTCCAGTC
The DNA here is from genome assembly GCF_965194805.1 of Balaenoptera borealis. Taxonomy (NCBI): domain Eukaryota; kingdom Metazoa; phylum Chordata; class Mammalia; order Artiodactyla; family Balaenopteridae; genus Balaenoptera; species Balaenoptera borealis. The sequence goes on from NC_138872.1 coordinate 12,336,727, forward strand.
TGCTGGCTTTGAATCTGATCTCCTAGTTCAGTTCAACATCACTATGTGAGGGACAGAATCATGAGCCCAATACTTGGAAGCACGGATTGGGCATCTCTGCCATGTGGCCTGCGGAGGAGTTGAATTGTTTGGTTTTGAAGCGGAGGGGGGTCCATAGTATTGTGACATCTATCTGGCATGCCAGTCCTTCTGAAGACTCATGCAGAGCCAGGGGGGAGCACTTTCTCCAAAATGGTGCCTTCTACCCACTTGTTAAAGGTACTATCTTGATATAACGGCATTAAGGCCATCTTAGCAGGACCTGTATGGCATTTAACAAGAGAGACGCACCTCCACTACTGTCATGACATATGTTTTAGGAATGAGAAGCAGACTGTGGTCAAAGATGTTCAGTAATAACTAGTGCCAGCACTCTGCTAAAGTGCCTTACATGTATTTACTCCTTCAGTCAATCCAGCAACTCTGTGAAGAGGTAGTATTATTATTCCCATTTTACAGAAGGGGATGCTTAGGCACATAGAGGTTCAGGTTCAGTAACTTACTCTAGGTCCCGCAACAAATAAGAGGTAGATGGGACTTTGAACCCAGACAAACTGGCTCCAGAGCCATCGTTTAGCAATGAAATATCTGTTGGGAGAGTGCGAGACACTTAGAGAAGTTCATCAGAGATGACAGCTCCTTTTTTAAATGTGCTCTGGCCCCCACCTCGGGCTTAGAACCAGGCCCACCTCTACTCAGTGACTCTGACTGGTATTGATATCTACAGACCCAGCGCAGCCAGAAAAAGAAAATGAAGAGGAAAGTGAAGGTTGAGCTTCGCAAGCTGAACACCATGACTGAGGCTGAGGCCAGTGAAATCCAGGATGTTTGGCAGCTGGACCTGAATTCTCGCTGGCAGCTTTATAGGTACTGTGCCCATCCACCCCCCACCTACCCCCAGCCCCAGCCAGCCCATGTAATTTCCCCAGGGGGTTCCTTTCCTGTTCCTAGAATATAAGCCCTTCAGATCTTCAACATTAGTGTTAACCGATGATTGATTGAGCACCCCACTGAGCTGAGTGCTAGATGCAGCCATGGGATAGAATAGACACACTTGGTTCTACCCTCACGGGGTTTAGAGGCTATCCAGGAAGACAAATCAGTTAGTTCCACAAATAAAAAGTTACAAATAGGCATCAACACCAAGGAAGAAAAGAGCAAGGAGTGCTAAGAATATTAACATGGGAGCTGAGCTGATCTGAGATATCCAGGAAAGTGACATGGGAGGCAAGATCTGGAAGATGAGTAGGCATTAATAAGGCCAGTTGGGAAGGGGGAGCCGATGAGCTTGCAGGGACCACATGGGTAAAGGCCTCGAGGTGGGAGGGAGCATGTTTGAGAAATTGAAAGAAGGCAGCCAGCATGGCTGTGGCTCAGACAAATGGAAAGTGAGGTCAGAGAGGTGGGCAGGGGCCAGACTATGCAGGGCCTCTTAGGGCTGAAGAGTACCACTGGAAGGTTTTACAGCAGAGTGGTGACATGATCTGTTTTACTTGTGGAGAGTTACAAGTAATTCTCCACAATTACAAGTAATGTGAGGGGAGGGGTGGGGACTTGGGCAGGAATGGAGTAGGGACAGTTTGTGAGAAATTCTTCTTGAAGCTTTTAAAGTCCCTTGCTCTTGTCCAGGAATTAACCTCTGTTCTTTATCCCCCTCCTTCCTTAGCTCCTGACCACTTATATACATCTCCCTGCACATCATTTTGTTGGCCATTTTGGACTCTTGGGTCCCTGCACATCTGGGTCTCTCCTTTCTCTGTGGCTTGTAACTTCCTCTAGGGTGTAGGTTCCACTTCATGCACAGGGCACACTGAAGGGGGTTCCTCCACCTTCTCAAAAAGCACATGGCTTCCTCTCCCTGGTTCTTCACATTCTCCAGGCTGTGGCTACAGATGTACCAGGCTGACACCCGCCGAAAGATCCTCAGCTATGAACGTCAGTACCGCACGTCAGCAGAGAGAATGGCTGAGCTGAGACTCCAGGAAGACCTGCACATCCTGAAAGATGCCCAAGTTGTAGGAATGACAACAACAGGTAAGAAAGCATAGAGTTCACTACTGATGCCAAATGCCTATCAGATTATCTAGGACAGGTAAAGAGAAACTTCTTTAGTAGGTTAGAGGAAAATACCATGAAAAGCTGTTGAAAGCAAGCTGTGTTCAGGGTTCTCTTGGTGAAATTCACCCACTTGCTTCTACTGCATTTAGAACCTCAACAGCGACAACATGGGGATGGTGCTCTGGAGACCACCCAGCAGCACTCATTCTCATCCAGTGGTCACCGTGGCCCTGGGTCAATGTGAGGAATTGGTTGTAACAGACCCAGGCTCAGGGGTCACCAATCCAGAAGCCCAGTGGCACAGCGAGTCCAGTACATCCGCTCAGAGAAGTCTCTTTGTTCTCTTGACTCGAGGTGCTGCCAAGTACCGCCAGATCCTGCAGAAGGTGGAGCCTCGGATCGTCATCGTGGAAGAGGCTGCTGAAGTCCTTGAGGCCCACACCATTGCCACCCTGAGCAAAGCTTGCCAGCACCTCATTCTGATTGGGGACCACCAGCAGGTAGACCAGGGGCCCCTGGAAGATGGGCTGGCTCTCTGCAGGAGTGGAATCAGGAATCAGACAGGAAAACTCTGGTCTCTGCTTTACCAGTCCTCAAGCTTATTAGTGGCTTTCTGTGATACCTCTTTTCCTCACCTCCCATGTTCAATCTAAGAGCAGGTGCTCTTAGATTTGGGGCATGTTTTAGAGGTAGCATTATCCATTTCATCTGTTCCCTTTGCTACTTTTTAATCTACCATGGCCTTTTAAGTGGACTGTTAAAACAGCATGTTCCCCATCCCACTGCTTCCATTTTTGCCACCCTCTAATCCATTCTTCATAAAGGAGCCAAAGTGAATCTTTTCAAAAAAGTAAATCAGGTCATGTTACTCCCCAGCTTAAAACCCTCCAGTGGTTTCCCTTTGCACTTAAAATAAAAATCAAGCTTCTGGGGCTTCCCTGGTGGCGCAGTGGTTAAGAATCTGCCTGCCAGTGCGGGGGACACAGGTTCGAGCCCTAGGTCCGGGAAGATCTCACATGCTGCGGAGCAACTAAGCCCATGCGCCACAACTACTGAGCCTGTGCTCTAGAGCCCGTGAGCCACAACTACTGAGCCTGCGCCCTGCAACTACTGAAGCCCATGTGCCTAGAGCCCATGCTCCGCAACAAGAGAAGCCACCACAATGAGAAGCCCGCGCACCGCAACGAAGGGTAGCCCCGCTTGCCGTAACTAGAGAAAGCCCGTGCACAGCAACGAAGACCCAGCGCAGCCAAAAATAAATAAATAATAAATAAATTTTAAAAAAAAAATCAAGTTTCTTAAAGTGGCCTACAAAGGCCAGTATTCTCAGGGTTCAGCCTGCTTCTCTGACCTCACCTCATACCACCATCTATCTCATTTCCTCACTGTGTTCCCACCCTCTGTTCTTTCTGCTCCCTCTTATGGCTTGCTCTTTGAATGACTGGTGACTTCCTCCATGCTGGTGTCAACTCAGATGTCACTGTTCAGAGAGGCCTATGTAAAGAACCTCCACCCCTGGGCATTCTGTCACATCAGCCTTATTTCTTGGCTTCATGGCCTTTGTCACTCTTTGTCCTTAGCCTGTTAACACCTAAAGCAGTGCCTGGAACACAGAAGCCCCTTGAAAAACATTTGATAGGTGGGTAGGTGGATGGATGGTTAAAATACATTTTCAGTGGAGAATCCTCAGACGTGTTTCTCTTCTCAGCTGCGCCCCAGTGCCAATGTGTATGATCTGGCCAAGAATTTCAACCTTGAGGTGTCCCTCTTTGAACGGCTGGTGAAAGTAAACATTCCCTTTGTCCGTCTGAATTACCAGGTGAGAAGCTAGACCTTTGTTACTACCAAATGTCCAGGAGAAGGCTCCTGGGAGCCTGCCAAATGCCAACAAGAAAGCTTGGCATTTTTATTTCATTAAAATAATGCTAGTTTAGTAATGAAATGACTCTGTCAGATTTATTTTGTTTTTTTTGTTTTAAAATACCACAAGTTCAGCCTGTGTTGAATTTGTGTCAGATGAAGGAGCTGTTTTATATTCTGCTCTTTTCTCCCTATTATTCTTTTCAAATGTTACCTCCCCAGATTTTCCACTAGCAACTTAAGTCTTTAGAAAACTGTCCATTTTATTCTCTGCCCATGTTTTTAATGACATACATGTCTTGTTTCAGCACCGCATGTGCCCTGAAATTGCCCGGCTTTTGACACCCCACGTTTACCAGGATCTGGAGAACCATCCCTCTGTTCTCAAATACGAGAAGATTAAGGTGAATCTGCCCTACCTGATCTTCCTCTGATGCTGCCAGCAACCTAGGAGGTTATATTTTCCTCAGGACAAAAAAGGGCCTTCAGAAGGGAATACAGCCAGCTTTTTAAAAAGCTACCTATTGGGAATTCTTTGGCCGTCCAGTGGTTAGGACTTGGTGCTTTCACTGCCAGGGCCCGGATTCAATCCCTGGTTGAGAACTAAGATCCCCCAAGCCATGCGATGTGGCCAAAAACAAAAACAAAAAACAAAACAGTAAAAAGCTAGTTATTAAGAAGAGGAATAGTGTAGAAGTTGAGAATACAAACCTGGGTTTTTGAATCCCAGCTCTGCCATTTAGTAGCTGTGTAACCTTTAGCAAACTATATACCAATTCTGAGGGTCAGGGTCTTCTTTTGTACATGAGAATAATGGTTGCTGCCTCATAATATTATTGTATTGAGGGAGATAAGGTATATAAAGCATTCAGCACAGTGGAATGCTCATAAGTTAAAGATTATGGTACAGAGTATACAGAAGCCTTCTAAGGTCCCTCCCTGGAACAGGGTCAGTGGACAACGCACATGAAGATAGAAAAAACTACCATGAGTGAACCTTCTAATGTGTCTCTTCTTTTTCTTTCCAGGGGGTCTCTTCCAACCTTTTCTTTGTAGAACACAACTTTCCTGAACAGGAAATCCAAGAAGGCAAAAGCCACCAGAACCAGCACGAGGCTCGCTTTGTGGTGGAGCTGTGCAAGTACTTCCTGTGCCAGGAATACCTGCCCTCCCAGATCACCATCCTCACCACCTATACCGGGCAGCTCTTCTGCCTGCGCAAACTCATGCCTGCCAAGACATTTGCTGGTGTCAGGGTCCATGTGGTGGACAAATACCAAGGGGAGGAGAATGACATCGTCCTCCTCTCACTAGTGCGCAGCAACCAGGAAGGCAAGGTGGGTTTTCTGCAGATATCCAACCGCATCTGCGTGGCCTTGTCCCGTGCCAAGAAGGGAATGTATTGCATTGGAAACATGCAGATGCTGGCCAAGGTGCCCTTGTGGAGCAAGATCATCCATATCCTTCGAGAGAACAATCAAATAGGCTGCGCCCTCCAGCTGTGCTGCCAGAACCACCCTGTTACCCACACTTTAGTATCCAAAGCTTCTGACTTCCAGAAAGTGCCCGAAGGAGGCTGCAGCCTACCCTGTGAGTTCCGGCTGGGCTGTGGGCACGTCTGCACCCGTGCCTGCCACCCCTATGACTCCTTGCACAAGGAGTTCCAGTGCATGAAGCCATGCCAGAAGGTGATCTGCCAAGACGGGCATCGGTGCCCCCTTGTTTGCTTCCAGGAGTGTCAGCCTTGTCAGGTGAAGGTGCCCAAAGTCATTGTCCGGTGCGGCCATGAACAAATGGTCCCTTGTTCCACGCCTGAGTCAGATTTCTGCTGCCAAGAGCCTTGCCCCAAGGTCCTGAAATGTGGGCACAGGTGCAGCCACCCATGTGGTGAAGACTGTGTGCGGTTGTGCTCAGAAAAGGTCACCGTGAAACTCAAGTGTGGGCACAGCCAGAAGGTGAAGTGTGGCCATGTGGAGGACCTCAGGTATGACCTGCCAGTCAAATGCACCACCAAGTGTGGCACCATCTTGGACTGCGGGCATCCATGTCCCGGCTCCTGCCACAGCTGCTTCAAAGGGCGCTTCCATGAGCGCTGTCAAGAGCCCTGCAATCGCCTGCTCATCTGTTCACACAAGTGTCAGGAGCCGTGCATTGGCGAGTGCCCACCCTGCCAGCGGACCTGTCAGAACCGCTGCATCCACAGCCAGTGCAAGAAGAAGTGTGGGGAACTGTGCAGTCCCTGCGTGGAACCCTGTGACTGGCGCTGCCAGCACTACCAGTGCACCAAACTCTGCTCTGAGCCCTGTGACCGACCCCCATGCTACGTGCCTTGTACTAAGCTGCTGGCTTGCGGCCACCCCTGCATTGGTTTGTGTGGGGAACCATGCCCCAAGAAGTGCCGTGTCTGCCACCAGGAAGAAGTCACCCAAATCTTCTTTGGCTTTGAGGATGAGCCAGATGCCCGCTTTGTACAGCTGGAAGACTGCAGCCACATCTTTGAGGTGCAAGCCCTGGACCGCTACATGAATGAGCAGAAGGATGACGAAGTTGCCATCAAGTTGAAGGTCTGCCCTATCTGCCAGGTGCCCATCCGCAAAAATCTGAGGTACGGAACCAGCATCAAACAGCGGCTGGAAGAGATTGAAGTTGTCAAGGAAAAGATCTTGGGCTCAGCAGGGGAAATTGCAATCAGCCAGGAACAACTTAAGGCCCTACTGGAGAGGAAGAATCTCCTCTACCAGCTGCTCCCTGAAGACTTCCTGATGTTGAAAGAGAAGCTGGCCCAGAAAAATCTGTCAGTGAAGGACCTGGGCCTTGTTGAGAATTACATCAGCTTCTATGACCACCTGGCTGGCCTGTATGATTCCCTGAAAAAAGTGCATGTCTTAGAGCAAAAGAAAGTGAGGACTCGATTAGACCAGGTCCATGAGTGGCTGGCCAGGAAGCGTTTGAGCTTCACCAGCCAGGAATTGGATGACCTCCAAAGTGAAATCCAGAGGCTCACATACCTGGTGAACCTGCTGACCCGCTGCAAGATAGCAGAGGGGAAGGTGAGAGGCAGCGTAGCAGAAGAGGTCTCCAGAGTCCAGAAGATCCTCGAGGGGACGTGTAAGTTCACCCGGGAGGATGAACAGCTTGTGCAGAGAAAGATGGAGGCTCTGAAAGCCACCCTTCCCTGCTCTGGCCTGGGCATCTCAGAGGAAGAACGAGTGCAGATCGTCAAAGCCATGGGTTACCCTCGTGGCCACTGGTTCAAGTGCCCCAATGGCCACATCTATGTGATTAGCGATTGTGGGGGAGCCATGCAGAGGGGCACGTGTCCTGACTGTAAGGAGGTGATTGGGGGCATAAACCATACTCTGGAAAGAAGCAATCAGCTTGCTTCTGAGATGGATGGGGCCCAGCACCCTGCCTGGTCTGACACGGCCAACAACCTGATGAACTTTGAGGAGATCCAGAGGATGATGTAGGAAGATGACATACCGCTGCCTTTTGCCCCGGCCACCACATGGCTGGGGCCGGCTCCCCCATGAAAGAACCGAAGTTTGTTTTTTATTACTGTTCTTTTAGTCTTAGCACCTATTTAAGGATCCACTTTTAGGGCTTGCCCACATTTGTTTCTAGATTTACCCCTGCTCTAGAGTAAGCACTTTACCTCCAGAACTGAGAGCGAAGTTAACAGGTCTCTCCTCTCCTCTCTTCTGCAAGTTAGTGGACAGTCTGCCTGGAGCACGTTTGGGGCTTCCAGCTAGGGCCACCTAGTAGTATCTCCGGATCCTGACTCAGTCAGATGTGTTTTTCCGCAGTGCTCCAGAGGCAGATAGGAGCTCAGTGAAGCAGACTCATTCTAAATTGCCAGGACCTAACTTGCAGGCTCACTTCCACTCTAATAAACAGAGGCCCAGAGTTGTTGTTTATTAACTGCTTATCCTTTCAAGGAACACAAGAATTCCTCCTACCCTCCTCCTTGGGCACCTTCATTCCAGGAGACGGAGGCACGTGATAAGACAAAGACTTCACTGACTAATCCTGACGTTACATATTCACTGAGAGTGGGGGAAAGTGTGATAGACCACAGCTGGGGGCTTATGCAGTAGACCCAGGCCAACCAAGGAGTGATCCCTGTACCCTTCCTTGTGATTTGCACTTTGGGATGGTTGAGGTTTCTTTCCCTGCAGTAGGAGAGGCTCAGTAGCCGTGCTGGTTCCCCAGGGCCCTGAAAGGACTAAACTCTCATTTGGTACCAGCAGCGCCTATCCAAAGTGTGACCCTTTTGTCCCAACACCCTCTATTGCAGCTTTTGCCTGGGCAGGGTTAGCATGCCAGCAGCTTCTGTAGGTCCCAGGTCCATACCAGAAGCCAGCCCCCAGGCCCGCTGCCTGCATACATATTCCCTCAGTCCAGTGTTCCCTAGAACTGACACTTAGGCATCTCAGGTCTTTCTAATGTTGGCGAGAAAACATCCCTTTGCTATGTATACATTTCCTTTTTTGTCTTTACTATGCACTTTAGCCTATAAAGCCAATTAATAAAACCGATTTAGAAAATCAGTGGTCTGTGTTTGTCCTCAACTGTTAAAAGCAGCTCAAGCAGCTTGAGACAGTGAGGATGGGAATGGAGGCAGTGCCTACGAGGAGGCCATACTTCTGTGTCTGTGGTATGGGGTTTTTCTTTTGGCTGGTAAGTCATTTTTACTCTTTTGTGAAAAGAAAACTCTTCAACCTGTACCAAAAGGTATACTTGAAGTTTCCTTCCCCAGAGGCACTCCTATTAACAGCTTCATGAGTCCTCCCAGAGAAAATCGATCAATCTGTGCATATGCAATATCTAACCCCTAAAAGAGTACGTAGTTCTGCACTTGGCCTAATGCTCTAGCTTGGGGATCTTTCTGTAAGCACGTAAAAACGGTGTCTGGGACTGCCCTGGCGGTCCAGTGGTTAAGACTCCGTGCTTCCACTCCATGGGGCACGGGTTCAATCCCTGGTCTCCATCTTGTGTGTGTGCCATTATTTACTGAACTGGAACCCTCTGTTGGCAACTTTTAGGTAAGCCTAAATGAATAGCATTAAACATACTCTTAATCTTGAGGGTATGAGCTACTGGATAATAATTTTTGAGCTGGAGGTAAAAGGTCTGTGTACTGCTTGAAATGATATATGACATAAACTACAATCACAATTTTCCCAAGGAGTGTCCTCTGGCTTTCAATCTAATTGTCAAAGGGACTTGTGATTCAGAAAAGGATGAGAACCACCATTCTACAGGGTACAACCTGTTTTTCTGCAACAAAGAGCTAATTTATCTGGTACCCTTTCTGGGTTGTTTTGTTTTTTGTTTTTTTGGCCGTGCCGCATGGCGTATGGGATCTTAGTTCCCCTACCGGGGATCAAACCTGTGCCCCCTGCAGTGGAAGCGCAGAGTCTTAGCCACTGGACCGCCAGGTAAGCCCCTATGTGGTACCCTTTCTGTCCCCTTTGAGCTTCCATCTCTCCAGTAGCACTTCCACACCATAGTAAAGAGGGTATGGGTTGAGATACTGTGATTTCAAAAACTTTAATTCCCAACTGTGCAATTTTGGAAAGTTACTCCATCTTTCTAAGCCTCTGTTTCTTTATCTGCAAAATGGGGATAACAGTACCTGCCTCATAGGGCCGTAGTGAACTGAATGAAACAGTGTTCAGTACACAGAAATGTCTGGCGCACGGCTGGTGCTCTATAAATGACAGCTTTTTGTTCTAGGACATTGACAGAACTTCTAGCACAAATATCCTTACTCCACATCCAGCTCCTCTACAAGCATAGAGATGCATACCAAGTATATATGGCAGTGCCAAGCTAGCAGATGACGTAGACTGATATGGAGGGAAGAGACCAGAAGAATAAGATACACAATTAGACTGGTCTCTTCAGCCTCCCAAAAATACTTCTTCCATTTGGTATTTTCTTTTTTTAATTAGTTTTATTTATTTATTTTTGGCTGCGTTGGGTCTTCATTGCTGCGCGCAGGCTTTCTCTAGTTGTGGCGAGTGAGGGCTACTCTGTTGTCGCATGCGGCTGCTCATCGTGGTGGCTTCTCTTGTTGTGGAGCACGGGCTCTAGGCGTGCGGGCTTCAGCAGTTGTGGCACGCGGGCTCAGTAGTTGGGGCTCGCGGGTTCTAGAGCGTAGGCTCAGTAGTTGTGGTGCACAGGCTTAGTTGCTCCACGGCATATGGGATCTTCCTGGACCAGGGCCTGAACCTGTGTCCCCTGCATTGGCAGGCAGATTCTTAGCCACTGCGCCACCAGGGAAGTCCCTAGTATTTTCTTTACGTGAAAGCTAATCAGGAAAGGAGCCTTGGCTGACAAGGATGCTTGGGAAACAGCTATATACCACCACCACCCCCAACTTTTCCGTGTCTTTAATGTACAAATGACAAAGATGTATTAAAGTTTTAAAGAATTTTTTTTACAAACAGAGAAAAGAGAGACCAAACCAGGATGACTTCCCACAAAGAAGGGATCTAAGAGCCGCCCCATGAACTTCTTCAGGCCACCATGGCTACTTCCTTCTCTTGTACCTATGAAGAAAATGAGCAGGGTAAAGACCAACCCCAAGACCAGAAAGAGGAAAGAGAAGCTCCTTTCCCAGGAAAGCTTTCCTCTCCCACCCGACTCATAGCCTCTGGTCCTCCAGAACTGCAAACATTACCTGGATTTAGATTTAAAGTTTCCTCCTCGTCTCTGGTGGGGCAAGCCCAATTGTTTTCTTTCTTCAAAGGAGGGGCTGTGAATGAGAGAAGAAGGCAAAATGTTGGACAAGCAGGCAATGTTTCACCCCCCATCCTACCAGCTCCCACACAAAGCAGCAGCACCACAGATGCGTCATTTTCAGGGCCTGAGGTTCTAAGTCTGTGTTCTTCCACCTGATAATATGGGTTTATGGAAGTCAGGCCCCAGCACTAAAACAAGACTGGAAGAGGCCCCTCCTGATTGTGTATATAATAAAACTGCTTGGGTAACTTAGTTTACCCAGCCACCAACCCCAGCCCAGAGGATGTGGGGAGGAACAGCACATTCCCAAGAGCACACCAGAATCCTTTCTTTGGGGTTCTATCACTCCCCTGAGAGAAAGCTCTATTTCTGAACCAAAAATGTGCTATTTCACCTCCAAGGCAGGAGGGCCTTAACACTTCTCTTACTCTCACCCTGGGAATCCACAGATGGGCTGGCGGGGGAGGGGGCAGACAGGAGCCCTTGAAATTATATACAGGCAGACCTCAAAGATATTGAGGGTTTGGCTCCAGACCACTGCAATAAAGTGAGTATCGCAATAAAGCAAGTCACACGGATTTTTTGGTTTCCCAATGCATGTAACAGTTACGTTTACACTATACTATAGTCTCTTAAAAAAGTGTGCAATAGCATTATGTCTAAAAAGAAAAACAATGCACATATGGTAATTTAAAAATACTCTATTGCTGGGAATTCCCTGGCGGTCCAGTGGTTAGGACTCCGCACTTTCACTGCTGGGACCCGGGTTCGATCCCTGGTTGGGGAACTAAGATCCTGCAAGTGTGTGGCGCGGCCAGAAAATAAATAAATAAAAATTAAAAAAATAAAAATACTCTATTGCTAAAAAAAGGCTAACCATCATCTGACAACGCAGGGTTGCCACAAACCTTCAATTTGTAAAAACTGCAATATCTGTGAAGTGAAATAAAGCAAAGTACAATAAAACGAGGCATGCCTGCATTATAAAGCTGTAGGTATATGAGAATTGGGAGTGGGGAAGGAAGGAGGGAGAAGATTCATAGCTTTCATCAGAATACCAAGAACTCCATGATGACTTAAAACCCTACCCAGCTCGATACTGTTTCAGGGCCTTCTTGCTTGTGTTGGTGAGTTCTTCATCAAATACAGATTTCTTCACCTGCTTTTGCTTCTTTGCTGTGCACAGAGAGAATGGGTTAGATGTGGCCTTTTTGTCCCAAGCTCCTAAATCCCCTTAAGCTCAAGGTAATGGTTCCAAGTTCAGTGGATGCTCTGGCCTGATGTTTTATTGACATGGAAGCAAGACATCAGATCCCAGCAGAAAAGAGATAAGGAATCGTAAGTACCAGGTGTGAAGAACCACTCCAAAGGATGCCTGCAGAGTCCAAAGGTGGAATGGACCACCTAAACATAAAATGGGCTGAAAACATCTTCCCCTCATTCTACCCTGACCCACTCCTCCAAGCAGCAGCTGGTAAGGATTTAGGCTCCAGAATCAGAAAGGCTTGAGTTCAAATCCTACTAACCACGGGGTCACTTCACCCCTTGGAGCCAATAAAGGACAGCTGTACACACCTACATACTCATTACTCAGAAAATGTGGGCTCTTATCATCATCCCTCCCCTTTGTCCCTGACCACAAGCACAGGTTTCAGGCAGAACCTTCCTACCAGCTCCTTCAGGCTCCCCATCTGCCTACCAGGGCCCCTCGCTGGCTCCTCCTCGGGCATTGCTCGGGCCCGCTTGGCTCTGCGGTTCCTCTTGGCCAGCCGCTCAGCAAACATCTGGGCCTTGAGGATTTCAAACTGGGACCTTTCGTCTGCCTGGGGAGAGGATGACATGTAAGTGTGGAACAGACCTGGCAGCCTTGACCCACATCCTCAGGCAGGGACCCAACTCCAAAGGGGAGGCTACTCACTGTCATCTCCCCCTTTTTCTTGACATCCTTCATAAACTTCTTCCTTTTCTTCTTTCCCCTTATGGCTAAGTCAAACTCCTGCAGAGCCTTGGCAACTGGGATGAGAAGAGAGCGTGAGAGTTCAGGTACCATTCTATAAAATCTTTTTTTAAACTTACAATAAGAAGTGTACATATTTAAACGTGATACATTTAAGGGCTTAAAATGAAAAGCAGCAATCACTTCCTCTCCTGGTGGTTACCTCCATCTCACTAAATAACACGCTTGTTCCACTATTTCTTAATTAATCCACTTGAGACATTCATTATATATCTGCCTCGGATTATGAAAGATATACTTCCCACCCCTTCCCACAATATAGTTATAACTCTATTTATAACACAGAAACTTAACATACATACACCTTAATTTTTTGTCCCATCAAATATAGACAGTATTTCTTAAATGCTGGTACTACCTCTTTGGAGGGTAATTTTGCAATCCCTAACAAAATAATAAATACACATAGCCTCTGACCTACAATTGCACTTTTTGGAACTTACCTTGTAAATCAAATATGCTTGCTTAATGTGAAAGGGCATCTGTATAGCTACCCACTACATCACTTGTTTATAATAGCAAAAGATTGGAAACAACCTCAATGTCCCTCAATGGGGAACTAATTAAAATAAACTATAATCCACCCATATGATGGAAGACCACACAGCCACTGAAAAAAAGGCAGCTATATATGTGCCTACATAAAATGATCTCCAAACTACAAAATTCATTGAAAAAAGCAAGGTGTAGACAATGTGAGTTTGTTTGTTTGTTTTTTAAAGGGAGAGAAAAGGGAATATATATATCTAAATATCTTTCTGACTTACTTTTTTTAAATTGTGGCAAAATACATACAACATAAAGTTTGCCATTTTACCCATTCTTTAGTGTACAATTCAGTAGCATTAATGACATTCACAATATTGTACAATCATCACCATTATCTGTTTCTAAAACTTTTTCATCATCCCAAACAGAAGCTCTATTACCATTAGGTAACAACTCCTTCCCCACAGCTCCTGGTAATCTCTATTCTACTTTCTGTGTCTATGTATTTGCCTATCTAGTACCTCATATAAGTGGAATCATAAAGATCTGTCCCTTTGTCTGGATTATTTCACTTAGCATGTTTCCAGGGTTCATCCTTATGGCATGTACCAGAACTTCATTATGGCTGAATTAATATCCCATTGTATGTACCTACCACATTTTGTGTATCCATTCATCTGCTGAAGGACATGGTTGTTTCCACCCTTTGGCTATTGTGAATAATGCTTCAATGAACACTGGCATACAAGTATCTGTTTGAGTCCCCGTTTTCTATTCTTTGGGGTATAGACCTAGGAGTGGAATTGCTGGGCCTGATGGTAATTCTATGTTTAGCTTTTTGAGGAACCTCCCCAACATACTTTTTTCCTTCTTCCTCTCTTCTTTGGTCTGGAACCAGCTCCTTTCAGGCTCAGGGTTTGGTGCCCCCTTCCCTTTCTCCAGGAGCCGCTGTGCTGTGTTGATCTGTGGGGACAGCAAAAGGATGCCTGCCATGAAACCTACACCTGATAATACAGAACATGGCGGCTGCAGGAAGCCACTGCCTGTAAATGCTTGGGGCTCTGATGATACGTTTGGCAGACACAGCGTATCAGAAGGCAGACCAGCCGGGGTCCACAGCACTTAGTCTGCTGACTAAGCAGCACTGTGGACCACAGCCCTCCTCACAGCCTCACCTGGGCTTCTGACTTTTGCATCTCTTTTTCTTCAGCCTCTAACTGCAGAACTGCATACACATCCTTCTCCATTTTCTCAATCTTGTCCCGGAATTTGAGGATGACGTCTCAGGGGAAAAGAACAAAAAAGATTTTAAAATAAGGATGACTATGGTGTAGCTGATGCAAACAACGCAGATGGTTATTTTTTTTTAATTAATTAATTTATTTATTTTTGGCTGTGTTGGGGCTTCGTTGCTGTGCGCAGGCTTCTCATTGCGGTGGCTTCTCTTGCTGCAGAGCACGGACTCTAGGCGCACAGGCTTCGGTAGTCCTGGCATGCGGCCTCAGTAGTTGTGGCTCGCGGGCTCTAGAGCGCAGGCTCAGTAGTTGTGGCGCATGGGCTTAGTTGCTCCGCGGCATGTGGGGTCTTCCCAGACCAGGGCTCGAACCCGTGTCCCCTGCATTGGCAGGCAGATTCTCAACCACTGTGCCACCAGGGAAGCCCTGTTTTTTTTTTTTTTAATGTGTGGCTTCTCTGCTTAACACCTCCCCAAAGGCTTCCTGATGCTCGTGGAATAAATTCCAAACTCCTCAGCGTGGCCCCTGCCTACCTCTCTGACCTCTGCCTACCCCTTGCTCAAAGGCCTCGGGCCTCTGGCCCTCCCTGTCTTCTACTCCCACATCAGGTGTGTTCCTGTCTCTGAGGCTTTGCCCTGGTTTTCCCTGCTTGGCACACTCTGTCCCCAGACCACCCACGGCCATCTCATTCTTGTCATCCAGGACTCAGCTCAAATGCCATCTGTCAGAGGCCTTTTCTCTGCAGCTTTTCTAAAGTAGGCACTTCTGTCGTTCTCAATCACACCTACTATTAGCTTATTTATTGTGTCTTTTCCCCAACAGTGTCAGCTGTTTTGTTTCCTGCTGTATCCCCAATACTTAGAATACAATAAATAGCAATAGACTGAATGAATTAAATGAAAATTTTTTAAATGAAAGGAAATAAAAAGACCTATGAATGGAAAAAAAGGTCTTGAAAAGATGTGTATCTAAATGTTATGAGTGGTGAGCTCTTTCACACACAATTACATTTTTACTCTTATTTGATTTACTTTTTTCCAACACTGAATACATATTACTTTTGTAACTTAAAAAAAAATTTTTTTAATGATGTGCTTTATATAACCCCTACAGATGAGTAAAAAAGGAATGAAAGATATACAGAAAGAATAAGTACTGACCTCCTCCCCATCCTCGGCCCCCACCAAGAGGAAGTGGGGAAGGGTTAGTGGGGGTGGTGCCTTAAGAAGAGGCCTTTTCTTCCCAAAGGCTGGCGAATACCTATGACTAAGCACTTGGGGCACAAGTCTCTCCTCAGTCCCTTTCACACACAGAGAGAATGAAGCCCAGAGAGGCAAGGGGAGACCTGCCCGGGGCCCCTCAGCAAGGGAGTGGCAGAGCTGGGATTCAAATCTGGCCCCTAACTGCAAAGCGCCTGCTCTCACCCATTTCCCTCTGCCCACTGCCCCGTCCTTCGGGGTCTCAGCTAGGATGCTCCCCCGCCCACCCGAACCGCCCTGAGCCGCGGCACTGACGCCTGCTCACCCTGGGGCGGCGTCCGGGCCTTCACGGGGGCCTTGGCGGCCTTCACGATCTCCTTCAGCATCTTCCGCTCCTCCTCTCCCACCAGAGAGACTGAGCGCCCGGCCCGGCCGGCACGAGCTGTTCGCCCCACCCGGTGGACATAATGCTTGATGGTGTTGGGCATCGT
Source organism: Balaenoptera borealis (assembly GCF_965194805.1). NCBI lineage: Eukaryota > Metazoa > Chordata > Mammalia > Artiodactyla > Balaenopteridae > Balaenoptera > Balaenoptera borealis. Next base: position 12,352,865 of record NC_138872.1, read on the forward strand.
GAAGTTGATGACCTGGAAGGCCAAAGTTAAGCATCAATCAGACCTGGGAGTCGGCGGGAAGAGGGGGACATGAGGAGGCAAAAGGACTCCAGCAAAAGCTCAAGGAAGATGGGGCCCGCTCACCGTTTTGACCCCCTCGATGTCAAGTCCACGGGCTGCTACATCTGTGGCCACGAGGATGTCAATCTGTTCATCCTTAAAGCGCCTGGAAACAGCCACAAACATGTTCCTCTGAATACCTGACCCTAATCAATACTCTGCAGAAGCCTGAGCCAGCGAAGAGAACACAAACCCTTCTGGAGTCAAGCAGCAGAGTACAGACCATCACAGTGGAGACAGATCCTAAATGTCAGCCTGACGACACGTACATGCCCCCCAAACATCCCACAACATAGAGCAAATGTAGTTTTGTGTATACCACTTTAAGCAGAAATTCCTATAAATAGAGAAGCTTGGGAACCACAGAGCTAGACTATAACACGGAGCAGAGGCAAATGCCTCAGCATTCAAAACAGCCTTTAGGAAACAACTCTCAGCTGCCTGTGTGAATAAGGATCAGTGGAGAGTCCTAAAGGGTTCCTCCTTGCCTACCAAGCTGACTCAATTCTGCGAGAGTTAAACAAGAAATCACGTGGAAAAGCACAGGGCCTGGCAAAGTAAGTGCTCAAGAAATACAAATGGATTTGCTTCAGGATCTCATTCCAGCAGACCCGGGTACGTCCCCTGCTCTGGACAGGCTGCAGAGATCAGAATGTGTGCTGCGTCATCCCAAGTCAATTTCCTGCTGTGACCCTGCTCAGCAGCTCCCACGCTCAAATCCTGGGGCAAGAGTATCATTTTCTACAAAGTCAAAGTTCTGACTATATCTAAGACATGACCTTAGAATGGTTAGGCTAAAATTTTTGAAGTGGGGAACTGTACTGTATCCCCTGGTATCGCTCAAACATGACCTCTGGATGGTACTTTCCGTCTTTGGAATGAAGAGAGCCCTCTCTGAAGGATGGGTGGGAGCCTCAGCCCCCGAAACTTTACCGGAGGGCCTCCAACCGCTGCGTCTGTGACAGGTTGCCATGGAGCTCGCCCACCTGGAGCCCCATCAGCCCCAGGAGGATGTGCATGCGGTGGGCCTGCTTCTTGGTCTGGGTGAACAGCATCACGTGGTCGGTGAAGGTTCTCATCAACAGAGCTGCCAGGGAGAGAAGAGTGAGCGGGAGGCCGCCTCCAGCACATCCTCCCTCCTCGCCTGCAAAGCGGCTGCTGTGCCTGGTTCAGGGGTGGCAGGTGAGGCCCCTGCCTTGCGGAGCTCCCACTCCAGGGCAGAGCCGCAGAGGCCGAGTCCCAGTTCTCGAGGGTGGTAAATGCCGTGAGAGAATGAAGAGAAGATGCGGCAGCTTCAGGGCTGGCCTCTCTGAGGAGGTGACAGTAGGCTGAATGACAAGACAGTCTCATCCACGAGAAGATTTGGGGGAAGATTCCAGGCAGAGGAAAGAGCAAAAGCTTGGGGGGTTTGAGAAAGCGAAAGCAGGTGGGTGTGGCTGGAGCACCATGAGCTAAGGCGCCAAGGCCGGGGACTCCGGGCAGGCAGGGGGCTCTGGGCAGGCCGGGGCAGGTCCAGGGGTCTTACAGGACTCGCTAGGGAGCATGGATTTCAGTCTAAGAGCAATGGAAGACACCAGAGGGTTTAAACAGCAAAGGAACAGGAGCGAATGCTTGTTTGTAAATGATCCTTTTAAATGGTCTGCAGTGTGGAGAAGGCACTTCCACAGGACAGGGTGCAAGCAGACGGCCAGGTCAGAGGCCGCTGCAACAATCCAGGTGACACAGTAGTGGCCTGGACGAAGGGCCAGAGGGGCAGCTGGAGGGAAGTGGCTAGGAGTTCAGCAGGACATAAAGAGGACTGGACGGTGGAAGGGAGGTGAAGCGATGAAGGAAAGGGAGGAAGAACTCGTGGTGAAAGTACGGAGCAGAGGAACAGCAGTACCACACACTGGGGTAGCGGAGACCGGATGGAGGAGTCGCCGGGGAAAAACCAACACTTCGGTGTGAAGCTCAGGGGAGTCGAGCAGCCCTCCCTGCTCAGTCCCACCCTGGGCTTTCACCTGCCACGATGGCTTCCCGGTCCCCTTCCCGGTTTGGCCGGATCCGGATGAACTCCTGCCGCAAGAAGGGGGCCACGTCCGTGTTGCTGTTCACAAATATCCGGACGGGATTCTTCAAGGAGACAGAAGCCAGATCTTTCACCTGCCAGGCACAAAGGCAGGGATGCTGACCAGCCCGTCAGGAGGCAGGGAGGGAGGCAAGCCGGTGCTCCAGCTCAGCCCGGGGTCCTCGGCGCCGCCCCTCTGTTCCCTACAGCCCACCTCATCCGTCATCGTGGCTGAGAAGAGCATGGTCTGGCGGTGGTGGGAACACATCCGGATGATCTCCTTCATCTGCTCCTCAAAGTACTCGTCCAGCATCCTGGCAAGCAGGGGCGGGGAGGAATCAAGACAAACGGACTGAGCTTGCATCTGTATCGATGAAGGACAGAAAACACTGCACAGGCGATGTTTCGATACTGTCATTGGTTATGTTTCAGGCTCATTTATTTACTTATTTTATTAGTGTTATTTTACCCTTTTTTCCAAGATTCACCAAGAATTATCATTTGGCCATATTTGCTTAGTCTTTCTTTTTTCTTTTGCTGAATCATTTGCTATTAAGTTGCAGATATCATGACACCGGACCCCTAAATATTTCAGCACACATTCCCTAAGAACGGTGACTTTCTCCTACATAAACACAATGTCGTTATCACACCTGAGAAATTCAAGTGTCTGAATGATATCTAAAGTAAAGTACAATGTATATTCAGTTTTCCCTAACTGTCCCCAAAACGTCATTCTATAACTGTCTTTTAATTTTTTTAGTCCAGGAATGACAGTTCCTACGTTGTACTTGGTTGTCACATCTCTTTAGTCTCCCTTAGTCTAGAAAGTCCTCTCATCCTTTTTCGCACTCTGAATATGTCTAATTATTCCCCAGTGACTGGATTCAACAATCACTGCTGGGAGCGGGGTGGGGGGCAGCCGTGCACCTCACTCTCACTCCATCCGGAGACAGACGGTCAGTTTGCTCCAGCATCGCACTTTGGTCACTTGGTTGAAGTGGTGTCTACCAGCTCTCTCCACTAGGAAAGGAACCTCTTTCTCTTTGCAGATAATAGTCATCTGTGAGATTACTGTGACTCCAATTTTTTCAACCCACCCAATCCTTTACAGTATTTCTCGTCCAGTTCAGGCTGCAGTTGAGGAACAGGTATCACCTTTAGTTGTCGTGTCTCTTTGGTCTCAATCTGAAACTTCCACAGCCTTTCTTGGTCTTTTGAGACACTGATATTTTTGATATTTAAAACCTAAATCAGATCATGTTCCCTTGGCTTAGAACGATCTCCTTTACCTCCTTCAGGCCTCAAGAATGCTCGGGGGAGGCAGTTGACCAGTTATTCAACACCTACTGTGCACCTGCTAGATTCTAGACACAGCCCTGGCACTGGGATGTGGCAGCAGGCAACACAAACACAAAGCCGGCCCTTCTTGAACATGAAGTTCTGGGGAGAAGAGGGACACAGCCACCACACGAGCATTCAGGTAACAATGCAGGAAGTCAAGGAGGTGTAGCACCTCAGAGAACATAAGGCAGGAAGGGAAGGACGAGGTGGGGGTGTGGGGGGAAGGGAGGAGCTGGTTTTTTTCGTTTTTTAAAAAAAATATTTCATTTATTTATTTATTTATTTTGGGGGGCTGCATTGGGTCTTCGTTGCTGCGCACAGGCTTTTCTCTCTAGTTGCGGTGAACGGTGGCTACTCTTCATTGCGGTGCGTGGGCTTCTCATTGCAGTGGCTTCTCTTGTTGCAGAGCACAGGCCCTAGGTGCACGGGCTTCAGTAGTTGTGGCACACGGGCTCAGTAGTTGTGGCGCACGGGCTTAGTTGCTCCGCGGCATGTGGGATCTTCCCGGACCAGGGATCGAACCCGTGTCCCCTGCACTGGCAAGCGGATTCTTAACCACTGGACCACCAGGGAAGTCCCAGTAACTGTTATAGAGTGGCCAGCAAAGTGACAGCTGGAGCAGAAACCTGAGATGGTAAAGGAGGTCATTCCAAGCTGAGGGAACGACGATGCAGAAGAGAAGCCCCAAAGTGGGAGTGTGTGGATGGGATTTACCAATGGATATCCTGGGGGGTGAGGAAATGAGGAGACAAGAATGGCACTGAGAATATGGCCTGAACAACTAGAAGGATGGAGTTGCCCTTCAGTGGGATGGGAAGTGGGGGAGGGGCAGAGAGGATGAGAAACTTGGTTAAGGACCTGGTTAGTTTGGAGATGCTTCAGTTTGAGAGTAAACTTGAACAGCCTCGTTACCCTGCCACCTCCACAGCAGTCCAGTTCATTAAGAGTTCATTCTGTTGAGTCACGAAGGAAAGAGGTGAGCAGATGGGACACGAATGAGAGAAAGGAAGGAAGAGAGGGAGGGAGGGAAGAGGAGGAAGGGGGGAAGGAGGGGAAGCCTGCATCACAGTAATCGAGGCTGTTGGTTGAATCCTCCCTATGCACTGGCACTTTACTGGAGTTACTCCTTGAATCCTCAACACCATGAGGTGGGTACTTATCCCCCACTTACAAACAAGAAAAGATTTGCTTTGAGAATCTAAGTAACGTTTCCCAATCTCAGGAAGCGGTAGAGCCAGAATTTAACTTGCCTTCCCTCTTAACCATCACATTACAGAAAAAGAGCAGGATAATCTGGGCTAAGATGGACAAAGGCTCAAACATGAACAGCTGAACTGGTCAGAGCCACGTAGGACCAGGCAGAGTGCAGGTTCCCGTCCCGGGGTGTGGCCCTGGGGACCCCACCATTTCAGGTGTACCTGTCAGCCTCATCCAGGATGAGCACCTCGATGCTGCTCAGGTGGAAGGAAGGGCAGTTGTGGAGGTGATCAATGAGCCGGCCCGGGGTGGCGATGAGGATGTCAGGCGCTGCCCGAAGGGCTGCTTCCTGAGACTTCACGTCCAGGCCGCCTGCAAAAAGAAAAGCCCACCAGGCAGCCGGCTGAGTCATTCACCAGTACGGGCTGAGCCCTGCTACCTGCCAGCTCCCATGGCAGATGCAGAGCAAACGGCAGAGCACAAGACTGACAGGGGCCCCACTTGCGCAGATTTTACAATATGGTGGGAGAGACAGATTATTTAATCACAATTGTGCTAAGTGCAAAAATCAAAAAAGATGATGACACAAAGGCACTTCAGAATACAACAATTCAACCATCCACCAACTGAGAGATGCAGCTGCGAAACTGATAATCTTTCTAAATCACCTACAATTTCCTACCACATAAGGAGGGTAAAATGAAGGTTAGATAACACTATCATATAACATCATCAGAAAAATTCTGCCCCAATAAATATTTGATTCATTATTCATGCAAGACAAAATTATATCCTAAGTTTGTTCAATATCAAGAAAAAATTTGTTTCATAATTTTGAAGTTTCATTTTGCAAGGCTGCTTAAGTCTCAGTCAAACCCCCTCCCCATCCCCCTCACTATCTACTATGAAAATGTTATCTGGTTTTTAAGTGGTTTCAATCACGTGAAGGCTTTCCTGCACCCGTCCCCCTCGGACAGTGGTGCACATCCACCCTCCACCACGTCACACCCTCTCAGAGGCAGCCAGCCCTCAGCCAGACACTCACCCACAGCCAGGCAGGTGGTGATGCTGCAGAACTGGGCCAGCTGCCTGGTGACGGAGTGCACCTGGATGCCCAGTTCCCGGGTAGGAACCAGCACCAGCACGCGGGTCACTGGAGCCTGGCGGGGTTTGTAGATCAGACGCTCCAAGACGGGCAGAGCAAAAGCTGCAGTTTTACCTGGAGGGAAGGGCAGCAGGAAAGCAAAATGAGAAGAGCTTCTGTCCTTCCCAGGTCCAGGTTTTCACCTGCACACAGAAAACCTACATATCTACTCAGAGGGAAATGAAGCAACTTATTTTTCATAAAACTTTTTTTCTGGCTTTAAATCACATGGTCAGGGCTTCCCTGGTGGCGCAGTGGTTAAGAATCCACCTGCCAATGCAGGGGACACAGGTTTGAGCCCTGGTCCAGGAAGATCCCACATGCCGTGGAGCAACTAAGCCCGTGCGCCACAACTACTGAGCCTGCACTCTAGAGCCTGCGAGCCACAACTACTGAGCCCACGTGCCACAACTACTGAAGCCCTCGTGGCTAGGGCCCGTGCTCTGCAACAAGAGAAGCCACCGCAGTGAGAAGCCTGTGCGCTGCAACAAAGAGTAGCCCCCGCTCGCCGCAACTAGAGAAAGCCCGCACACAGCAACGAAGAACCAACACAGCCAAAAATAAATAAATAAAATAAATTTAAAAAATCAATCAATCAATCACATGGTCAATGTAAAAAATCTGGGAAATACAAAAAAAACAAACAAACAAAAAACAAAACAATAAAAATCACCCACAGTTCAGCCAACCAGAGGTAAGCATTACCAAAACAGTATCTATATTACCAATCTTTTTTTTAATGGACAAAAATACAAAAATATTAATTTTAATGCAATAAGACTATATATTGTTTAGTAACTTCCCTTTAAAAAAAACATATATTTTCCTATTTCTTTAAGTACTCTACTTTTTTTAAATGGTTGCATCGTATTTTATTACATGACTATTTCTATTCTATTCTATTACATGACTATATAATTAACTGCACTAATACACAATGTTGTGATAAACATCCCTTTTATAAAATCTTTACTCCTATGACAGGGGCCTATCATGGGAGTGACAGGAGGTCATGGTCACAGAGACACCCTGACAGGATTAAATAAAAATGACCTTCACCAGACCACCTGAAACCTGTAACCTGTGACTACCCTATTTTAAAAAAGTAAAGAGTTTCTATTTAAAAAAAAAATAGAAAAATATATATTAATATTTTTTTAAAAGGGAAGTTACTACACAGAATATGGAATGTTATTGCATTAAAATTTATATTTGCACATTTAGCAAAGTGGGCTTTTGGTAAGTCAACCCAGAGCCTATTCTATGTTGCACATCCTCCTTCCTCCTCCTCTCCCTCCCCCACCCCCGAGTCCCGATCCTTGTTACCTGTCCCAGTGGCTGCACAGGCACAGATGTCCTTCCCCAGCAGACCCACAGGTATGCATGCCTTCTGGATCGGTGTGGGCTCCTTGAAGCCCATGGCTGTGATGGCCTGAAGAGGAAGAAAAGATAGGGTCAGAGAGGAGAGGAGGGGGAGTCTCAGCACAAAACAAACAAGGCAGGTCTCCAAACAGGTTTCAATCCCTCCCAGTCATTCAATCCACCTACTGTGTGTCACTTTTCTAGGCCCTGAGGATACAGTGATAAACAAAAGGAACAACCCTGCCCTTAGAATCCAGTAGAAAAAACAGGCCGAAAACAAACACGTGTCATATGAAGATAAATGCTATGGAGGAAGCTACAGCAGTCAAGGGGGCTGGCAAGGGCGGGGGGAGGGGATGATGAGTGCAATTTACAGAAGGGTTGTCAGGGAAGGTCTCATTGAGCAGGGGATACTGAGTAGAATCCTGAAAGAGGTGAAGAGCACCCCAACCAGATTTCTGGAACAATCTTCCAGGCAGTGGGAATAGCAAGCACAAAGGCCCTGAGGAAGAAGATGCCTGGCCTGTGTGAGGGCCAGTGAGGCCAGTGTGGCCAGAGCAGAATGGCTGCTGAGAGACGTCATCACAGGGGCCCAGAAGGGGCAGGGTCGTACAGGCCAAGATGGAAATCTTTGTGTAAGAGGGTTCTCTGGCAGCTGTGTGGACAACAGAGCTCAGGGAGGCCACGAGCCCGGTTCAGGGCAGACAGCCCAGTTATGGGGCGACTGCAAGAATCCCATGGTTGACAAAAGAAGCCACTACCTTCAGAAGTGGGCGGGAAAGGTTCATGTCCTGGAATGAGAGGTTTTCATCATACTGAGATGCATCTTCAAAAAATCCTCCTGCGTCCTACATCAGAAAATCAAAAGACAGAATGAGAATTCAGCCAAAAGGGAACTAAATGACCTTAAAGTTCTTTCCGGTTGTAAAACCAAGCTGCACACTGTTGTCCAAGCCCACGCTCACCTGTCCTTTCTTCTTCTTCTTCTGCTCCTTTACTTTGAGTGTATCTATGGAGACAAGGAGAGCTGATGACCAGGGCTCATACTTCCTGAGCACTCAGTCTGCTAGACACTGTCCTAAGCACACTATGTGGACGGACACCTCACTGAATCCATGCAACAGCCTGAGGGAGCTCCTGTCACCAGCGTCGCCTCACAGAAGAGGAGGCTGTGCAGCTGTGCAGGTAAGTCACTCACCTGAGGTCAGACAGGAAGCAAAGTCGGCAGGTTCCAGAGACAAGGCTCCCAACTACTGTGCTACATAAGGATGCTTTAGCACTCATTTCTGCAAGAGATGTTAATGGAGCACCTACTACGTGGCTGGACTCATCTGAGGTGGGGGACCCATCACCCCAAATAAGTTTGAGTCATAGAAGTGCCAACAGCTGTGTAGGGCTGGAGATGAGGAAAAGAGTGAACGTGGGAATTCCCTGGCGGTCCAGTGGCTAGGACTTGGCGCTTTCACTGCTGGCGCCTGGGTTTGATCCCTGCTCGGGGAACTAAGATCCCGCGAGCCTCGCGGCATGACCAAAAAAAAAAAAGGAAAAAGAAAAAGAGTGAACTTTGACTGCAAAGTACAACAACCCTAACAAAATCCCAAGGAAGAAGAGAAGCTAAAAGAAAAGAAGTCGGGACTTCCCTGGTGGCACAGTGGTTAAGAATCTGCCTGCCAATGCAGGGGACACGGGTTCGAGCCCTGGTCCGGGAAGATCCCACATGCCACAGAACAGCTAAGCCTGTGTGCCACAACTACCGAGCCTGCGCGCCACAACTACTGAAGCCCATGCGCTCTAGGGCCTGTGCTCCGCAACAAGAGAAGCCACTGCAATGAGAAGCCCGTGCACCACAACGAAGAGTAGCCCCCACTCAGCGCAACTAGAGAAAGCCCGCGCACAGCAACGAAGACCAAACGCAGCCAATAAGTAAGTAAATAAATTTAAAAAAAGAAAGGAGGTCGACATGGAGATCTTAAATTTAACTGTGTAGAAGAGCATAGGATAACCTACAAAGTAAAAGCGAACACTCCAATTTCCAGTCCCCATTTCTGACAGTATCGCCTACCTGCTTTGGTGAGGACGTTCTCATCAGCTGATGAGTAGTCAGTCTCTGATTCTTCATCTTCTTTGGCTTCCTCATCTTTCCCTTCAAAGTCTTCCTGCTCCTCCAGTTCAGAGCCCTCCTTTGCTTCTTTCTCCTTCTCCGACTTCCCAGACTTGGCTTCTTTATCCTAGAAAAAGAAACTGTAATAAAGCAAGGCGACTACAAACTTCAGGAAATCCAGAACCTATGAAGAGCAATATTATGCTCTCAGGCCTGGGAGAAAACTATGTGGATTCTTCGTGACTATTAACCACAGACACACAGAAAAAGCCTGCCTGCACCAGCCGTACTGCAACCTAGGCTCCAAGAGAAATGGTGCGGTCACACTGAGAGTAAAGCTCAGGGCTCACCTACAAAGAGAAGTAACTGCTTTGCTTACTCACCTCTGTTTTCCTCTTCTTTCGAACTTTCTCAATCTTCTCATCTAATGTCGTGGCTGCCCTCTACAGATAAAAATAAAGAGATGAAAAAGAAACATACGTATGGGAAAGAGATAAAGCAAAGGGCTTCTTAAGGTAGGGTCTCAGATGTTAATATAGAAAAAGCTCATCTGTACTTGGACAGATTAATCAATCCATAGATTATTCACAACAAAACAAACAAGCAAACAAAAAACCATTAAATAAATGGTCTTTTTGTGAAAAAACTTCAAATTACCTGGAACCAGTAAGAACACCCACATTGTAGAAGGTGTTTACTATTGAGAATGATACAGTTACCAAGAGATGTCACATTGTATCTGAATGCTACTTGGAAAAACTCTTCCCCTTGCCCATCGGACATAATTTAGCCTATCAAACTGTTGAAAGGCGAGCAAATTCAGGTAACACTGGATCTTGCTAAAACTTTCGAAAGGTGAGGTAATGGCAGGCCCCCTTGATGCACGCTCAAAGCACCCTGAACTGCTACAGCGCTTACCACAGCCATAAGGAATGGCTTAATTGTTCGTCTAGTCATTTTCTACCCTGCTAGAATGTAAGCGCTGTAAGACCAAGTCGGTAACTACATGAAGTACACATGAAAAGGAAAAAAAAAACCCGCTCAAGATGACTTTGAAAAGGCAATGCTGTTTTATTTGAAACAGAACAAGGACCAGCAGGGTCTGGATTAAACTGCCCTGAGCAGGCAGTATTTCCCTCGGAAGCACGTGAAATGGAAAACAACTTTTAAGCACCTTCTAGCTTGTTAACCAGATTCAAAGAAAAGCACAGGGTCTTGGCAAACAAGCAGAGGACAGTGACATTCATGGCAGTTTTGGCTGTGATGTGTGGGAACCAGGGACCCTAAACAGAAAGGCCACATGAGATCACCTGGCAAGTGACAGAGAGTGATAGTATCTGTGGGGCAGAGTCAAGCCTTCAAAAACACCACTACCGAGGATGCCTGCTAGATTGTTCTTTGTTACAAACCAACATAAAAAAGGTTTCTTTCTAACATTCAAAACAAGGAGCGAATACCTAGAAAAGAGACGATTGTAACATAGCTATGTCCATTTTTTAAGCAATTTATATGTAACATTTGGCATTCCTAAACCACTGGACCCTGAAGCCCACTGTCCAACCCTAACAGCCCACGGCCTGGAACTGCCTATCTGTGTCATTCTCACCTTCTTCTTGAGCTGGCTCATGACGTCAGCCATGGCCCAGCTGCCATCGTACATCCCCTCCTTCTCAGTGAAAATAAAGTCAGGGTTGAAATCAGCACTGCGGTTCTTCTGCAAGGCTTTCTGCTTTCTGCCCAGCACAATGGGCCCCTGGGAAGAGGGAGAAGCAGGATGACTATGGGACTGAGATGAAAGAACACTGGAAAAAGAAGAAGGAAATGAGGGTACCCAATAAGAGAACAGAAATATACAGGGCAAAAGCTGACAGATGACAAGAAGTAGAATAATCTACAATTGTCCTGGGAGATTTTAACACATCTCAATAACTGACAGATCAAGCAGACAAAAAAAATGAGTAAGTCCGTAGAAAATTTGAACAGCACAATTAATAAGCTTTATTCCAATGAATATATAGAGAACACTGCACTAGAGCATGTACATTCTTTCTAAGCACACGTGGAATAGTTGCAAAAACTGATCACATAGTATTCCTTTTAAGCAAATCTTCGGTAAGTTCAAAAAAATCAATATTATACAGACTCTGTTCTCTGACCACAATTCAATTAAGTTAGAAATAAATAACAACAACAAAAATTTTTTTAACTCATACATTTGGAAATGGGAAAGGAAGGAGAACTGGCTGAACTATGGCTTCAGGAGGATAAACAGAAGAAAAAACCCTGAGAACTAAAAAGTGCTATACTGATTTTTTTTTCTTACTTGAGTTAAACAATTTCATAAGAACTCTGACCCTAAACTTTATTAGTAATGATTATATCTCATTTCTCCAGTACCTAGTTTAAATCGGTAATTGGATAGCACTTCAAGCTAAACTTGAAGTTTAGTATTATCATTTGCCATATTTCCTTCAGTCCTTTTCTATGACAAATTTTTAAAAAAATTTTATTGAAGTATGGTTGATTTACAATGTTGTGTTTAATTTCTGCTGTACAGCAAAGTGACTCAGTTATACATATATATTCTTCTTCATATTCTTTCCCATTATGGTTTATCACAGGGTATTGAATATAGTTCCCTGTGCTCTACAGTAGGACCTTGTTGTGTACCCATCCTATACATAATAGTTTGCATCTGCTAACCCCACACTCCCAGTCTTTCCCTCACCCCACCCCCCCTTGGCAACCACAAGTCTGTTCCCTATATTTGTGAGTCTGTTTTTGTTCCGTAGATATGTTCATCTGTGTCGTATTTTAGATTCCACATATAAGTGATAATTTTTCTATGATAGTTTTCCATTCAAGAAACAAAAAGATTCTGGCTGCTAAGTGGAAAATACACTTGGGGGGAGGGAGGTGGCGACAAGAGAAACAGAGACCAGGTATGTTAGGATTGTAGGTATCCAGGTACAAGATGGCAGTGTGTCCTGGACTAGGGTGGAAGCAGTGTGGACTGAGGGGGGAAGAAGCTTAAGAGAGATTTCTGAGGTAGCCTGCAGGACACTGGAGGGGAGAGAGGCTGGATAACTCCAAGGTTTCTGGCTTGAGATGAAGCAGGTTGGGAGGGTGAGGGAGACCAGAGTTCAGCTTTGGAAAAGCTGAATTTGTAGAGGCCGAGGGACGCTCAAACCAGAGGTGTCAGTAAGCAGATGAGGCCATAGAAGGGAAAACACTTGAGCTGGAGCTTTAAAGGGTGAGCACCTTTTCATGACACCGGTCCCTTTTTAACTGCCATGCTGCTTAATGTCTCTAACTCCGCACCACAACATAAGCTTCAGGAGAGCGGTGTTCCTTGCCCTTCTTGTTCACCGCTGTGTCCTGAATGCTTAACACTAGGTGTAGCACATATAAATATTCAATGAATACTGACTTAATGAACGCATGGATAACCATGGCTCCTTGACTAGGAACCAGGACTGACTCTGTCTCTGGATCTCTATGACACAGCGCCTGGATTAAATATCAGTTCAGTGAATGGGTACTGAGTTCACCAAGGCGACACAGAATAGCACGGGCACAGGCGCGGAGGTGAGGAAAAGCTAGTGGCGAGCAAACTGAGGAAGATCTGGGGGTCCGGGTGAGACCCAGGGACACTTGCCGGCCTGGCAGAGGATGCTGAGCCCTTGGGGGCAGGGACCTGAGGCACCACGGGGAAAGGAAGCAGTCAAGGACATCGGCTGCCAGCCGCCGCGCTCCCACCCCGATCGGCTCATACCTCCTCCTCCTGGTCTTCGGAGTCAGTCTCTGGCTCCACTGGCACCTCATCATCTTCGCCTATGGTCCCGATTAAACCCAGCTCCGCAAGCATGTCGCCGCAGCAGCCACTTCCGGAAACCAGCGCGGCGCGCTAGGTGACTCTCCTGTTTCCGCGACCTCAGCGTCTTCACTGCGCTTGCGCTTACGTCACTTCCTCTTGGAGGCCGCCCTGGCCCGCCCCCTCTCGCAAACTCTCGCGGCGCGCGAGCGGCAACCTGGGGCGTGGTTTGTGTGACGAGGGCAAGGCACGGCGTTTGTGTTAAACAAGTTCCGTTCTCTTGGTGCTCAGAAAACGGTGGGACGGTTGGAGGCGTGTGCGAGTTGCGGAGGAGAAAGTCTAAAGAGGTGCGTGGATGAGCTCCGTATATTTATGTACAAAAAAATTGTGGAAGAAAATACAATAAACACTTAGCAGTGATTGTCTCTGGGTGGTAGAATTTTAAGCGATTTTTAGTTTCGTCTTAGGTTTTTTTCCACAGTAAACATTTATTTTCATAAAAAAAGAAAAAATTAAAAATAGGAATAGCTGGGACTTCCCTGGCGGTCCAGTGGTTAGGACTCCGCACTTCCACTGCCCAGGACGCGGGTTCGATCCCTGGTCGGGGAACTAAGATTCCGCAAGCCACCGCTGTGAGGCCAAAAAATAAGAATAGCTAACACTTATATAACATTTACTCTGTGCCAGGTACCGATCTAAGCACTTTTACATGTATTAACTAATTTAATCCTTACGGCAACCCTAGCAGAAGGTACCATTACTGTCGCCATTTTACAGATAAAGAAACTAAGGCGCAGAGAGGTTCCCAGGGTCACAGAGCCAGTTAATTACAGAGCCAAGATTGTAACCGAGGCAGTGGCTCCAGGGTCCTTAAGGAAAGTAGATCTCACAGCTTACCAGGAAGTTTTCATCTCTTCTCTGCTTGTGGAAATCTTACTGAATCTTAACTTCCTAAACACCACCTCCTACATGAAGTCTTCGTGGACTACCCATCCTCCTTCATAGCTGTTTGCTCCTTCCGTGTTAACACTTTCTACTTGCAGCAGAGTTGCAGTTGTGTCATAAAAGTAGGTTCAGTTGTCTTCTTCTTTTTTTTTTTTTTGCTATCTTAACTATTTTTAAGTATACAATTCATTGGCATTAATTATATTTACAGTGTTGTACAACCATCACTGCTATGTGTTTACAAAACTTTTTCATGAGCTCAAGCCAAAGCCTTGTAACCATTCAGGAATAGCTAACTCCCCATTCTTCTCTCTCCCGAGTCCTGGTAAACCTCTAACTTACTTTATCTCTCTATGAATTTGCGTGTTCTAAATATTTCATGTAAGTTGAATTATACAATATTTGTCCTTTTGTGTCTGGCTTATTATACTTAGCACAGTGTTTTCAAGGTTCATCCATGTTGTAGCATGTGTCAAGTTCAATATGGCTGAATAATGTTCTGTTGTATGGATATACCACGTTTTGTTTATCCATTCATCTGTCAATAGACACTTGGGTTGTTTCCACCTTTTGCCTATTGTGAATAATGCTGCAATGAACATTGGCATACGAGGATCTGTTTGAGTCCCTATTTTCAATTCTTTCAGGTGTATACCTAGGAGTGAAATTGCTGTCATATGGTAATTCTGTGTTTAGCTTTTTGAGAAACCACCAAAATATTTTCCACAGCGGCTGTACTTTTTTTACATCAGTAATATATGAATATTCCAATTACTCCACTTTCTATCCTGTTCACTTCTGTATCCCTAGTGCTTAGTATATAGTAGGCATTCAGTAATTACTAGATGAATAAATGAGTGAATGAATGTCCTTATGTGTTTTTGAATCATTTTCAGATGTCCGTTAAGTCTATATGTCAATATTTGCTCAATTCAAATAGGCCTTATGTCAACTCTGGCTCCCTCCACTCTTCTTCCCTGAGCTCTGGAGGGCCGGAACCATGTCCAAGTCATCCTTGTACCTTGGAGCACTTGTACCTGCAAGTGCACAATCTATAGTGAAGGACCAGCATTTTAAATTTCCAATCCATTGCAGACTGGTACTTCTGTAAAATACAATAAAAATGTGTGGCAAGATCAGCTTGCTAGAAAACTTTCTGAAAGCTTATTCTTAATTTCTATATTTATAGTGTCCTGAGCAGGTAATGAACAGTTTACAATTTAAGTCACACTGTCCATATTTTGAGTCACACTGCCTTGAGCTCTTAGAAAACCAAGACAGCATCACATGGGATTAAAGACAAAGATGGAGGTGAACAGACTTTGTTTACTACAAAACATCAGATAAATGCCAATTGTTAGATTAATACTGTCCATTGGAACTTTTTGCAGCATGAAAATGTTTTATATCTGTGGTATCCAATATGATGGCCACTAGCCACAAGTGGCTATTGAGCACTTGTAATGTAGCAAGTTGAGGAATTGAATTTTCTGTTTTTATTTTAATTAAAATAGCCACGTGGCAGCGGGGGGAATAATTAGGAGTTTTGGATTAACATATACACACTACTATATATAAAATACATGGGGAATTCCCTGGTGGTCCAGTGGTTAGGACTCGGTGCTTTCACAGCACGGCTGAATAAATAAATAAAAATAAAAAGATTTATTCTCTTAGCAACTTTCAAATATACAATACAGTATAATTATCTGTTGTCACCATGCTATACGTTACATCTCCATGACTTACTTATTTTATAGCTGGACGTTTGTACCTTTTGACCACCTTCACCCATTTCACCCGCCTCTGGCAACCACCCACTGTTCTCTGATCTATGAGTTTCAGTGGGGGTTGCTTTTTTCTTTTTAGGTTCCACATATAAGTGAGATAATACGGTATTTATCTTTCTCTGTCCTACTTATTTCACTTAGCATTATGCCCTCAAGGTCCATCCATGTTGTTGCATATGGCAAGATTTCCTTCTTTTTTATGGCTGAATAATATTTCATTATGTATAAATACTACATTTTCTTTATCCATTCATCCATTGATGGACACTTAGGTTGCTTCCATGTGTTGGCTATTGTTAATAATGCTGCTATGAATATGGGGGGTTCAGATACGGTTTTGAGTTAGTGTTTTCATTTCCTTTGGATAGATACCCAGAAGTGGAATTGCTGGATCATATGGTAGTTGTATTTTTAATATTTTGAGGGATCTTCATACTGTTTTCCATAGTGACTGCACCAATTTACATTCCCACCAACAGTGCACAAGCGTTCCTTTTTCTCCACGTCTTCAGCAACACTTATTTCTTGCCTTCTTGATGATAGCCATTCTAACAGGTGTGAGGTGATATCACCTTTTGGTTTTGATTTGCATTTCCCTGATGATTATTGATGTTGAACACCTTTTCATGTAACCATTGGCCATCTGTATGTCTTCTTTGGAAAAATGTCTATTCAGATCCTCTGCCCGTTTTTTAAATCAGATTTTCTGGGGGTTTTGCTATTGAATTGTATGAGTTCTCTATATATTTTGGATATTAATTAGTCCCTTATCGGATATGTGATTTGCAAATATTTTCTCACATTTGGTAGGTTGCTTTTTCATTTTGTTGATGTTTTTCTTTGCTGTGCAGAGGCTTTTTAGTTTGATGTAGTCCCACATGTTTATTTTTGCTTTTATTGCCTTTACTTTTAGTGTCAAATCAAAAAATCATCACCAAGACTGATGTCAAGGAGCTTATTGCCTGTGTTTTCTTGTAGAGGTTTTATGGTTTCAGGTCTTACATTCAAGCCTTTAATCCATTTTGAGTTAATATTTGTGTGGTGTGAGATAGTGGTCCAGTTTCATTCTTCTGCATGTTGCTGTTCAGTTTTCCCAACACTGTTTATTGAAGAGACTGTCCCATCCCCACTGTATATTCTTGGCTACATTGTCATAAATTAATTGACCATATATATGTCGGTTTATTTCTGGGCCCTCTATTCTGTTCCATTGATCTATGTGTCTTTTTAAAATATGAATACCATACTGGTTTGATTACTATAGCTTTGTAATATAGTTTAAAACCAGGAAGCATGATGCCTCCAACTTTGTTCTTCTTTCTCAAGATTGCTTTGGCTATTTGGGGGGTCTTAAACAATTCTTTACATTAAATTTTCTCTGTTAAAATAACTAGTATAGGACTTCCCTGGTGGTGTTATGGTTAAGAATCCGCCTGCCAATCCAGGGAACACAGGTTTGAGCCCTGGTCCAGGAAGATTGCACATGCCGTGGAGCAGCTAAGCTCGTGTGCCACAACTACTGAGCCTGCACTCTAGAACCCACGCACCACAACTACTGAGCCCTCGTGCCACAACTGTTGAAGCCCACAAGCCTAGAGCCCATGCTTCGCAACAAGAGAAGCCACCACAATGAGAAGCCCGTGCACCACAACGAAGAGTAGTCCCCGCTCACCGCAACTAGAGAAAGCCCGCACGCAGCAACGAAGACCCCACGCAGCCAAAAATAAATTAATTAAATATATATATATATTCAGACAAGTGTACACAATCATATGTACAGCAAAACACTATTTACAATGGTAAAAAGTTGTAAATGACCCTACTGTGTAACAATAAAGAAATAGTTCATTCAATTGTGGTACGTTTTTACAAGGGAATACTGTAGCCATTAAAAAATATGTAGCTCCATTTATGCTAACATAGAATAATATCTAAGATACAGTAAGAAAGCAGATTATAAAACAACATGTATGGTAAGATTCCATTTTTATGTCTGAAATATGGGGGAGTTATTAAGAAAACGGTTGGTATTTTGTGCTTTTTGCTGCTGTGGACTCACCAAGAGGGGGCAGTGGGATTTTAGGCCCACCAAGAAAGGCTAAACTGAAGAGAAACAGAGGAGAAAGCAGTAGAGGTGTGTGGCTTCGGGGTTGTGAGAAGAGTGTGGCCTAATGTTTATGTTGGGTTATAGGTTTTCTAAAATGGGAAAGAGGTGGAAGCTCCTGCTTTGAGTTGAAGCCGGACAACTAATCCAATCCCAGAAAGTTGTTTATTGGTCATTGTGATGGTTAACTATATGTGTCAACTTGACTGGGCCACAGGATGTCCAGATATCTGATCAAACATTCTAGGTGTTTCTGTGAGAGTGTTTTGGGGTGAGATTAAGGTAAATCACTAGATTGAGTAAAGCAGATTATCCTCCATAAGGAGCCTAATCCAATCAATTGAAGGTGTGAATAGAACAAAAGACTGACCCCTGTGTGAGAGAGAATTCTTCCTGCCTCAGGGCATTTGTCAAACTGGAACTGGAATTCTAGTGATTCCAAAACAATTTGCAGCCTTCGGACTCAAACTGGGACATTGGCTCTACAGATTTTGGACTTGACAGACACATAATTGCATGAACCAATTCCTTACAATCTCTATCTCTCCCTCTCCCACTCTTCCTCTGTCTCTGTCTCTTTCTGTATCTCTATAGCCATATAGGTATCTCTAGGTGGATGGGCGGATTGATAGAAAGAAAGGAAGGAAGGGAAGAAAGGAAGGAGGGAAAGAAGGAAGGAAAAGAAGGAAGGAAGGCAGGAAAGAAAAGAAAAAAAGAAAGAAGGAAGGGAGGGAGGGAGGGAAGAAAAAGAAAAGAAAAATCTTCAGACCTGAAGGCTACATCCAGAAACAATGGCCGGGTTACTTCGTAAATCTCCTTTGACTGAGATACCACTGAAGCCACTGCTGGTTCCAGACATCATGATTTGTCCTCTGACTAAAGGACCAGAGAGGTCCCTGCTGCCTGTGAAGTTGAGAGTCTCTTCTGCCATGCTGGCTACAGTGGATTCTGACTGGCTGTCTGCTTCCCATGGAAGACGGGCACTGATCCTCTGATTGGCGGAGCTTAGGTCACAAGCCTATACTCCAGATGCAGGGATCCTGAAAAAATGATGATCTAGTCTCAATCGTAGATAGGCATGAATTGATGAGGTGGGATACTCCCGAACATTGGGAGGGGAAGGAATCCAAGGATGTTGAGCAGCCATAAAGAATAACAGACATTCACTACAGGAAGGCTGGAAGGACAGAGAGTGGTGAATTTCTGAGTATTCAAGACCTACATCTCTCATGCTCCCAGTGCCCTGCAAAGCAGCAAGTTCCTTGATTGGGGTCTCTGCATGGCCACGCTTTGCACAGAGGAAGTGGATGTTGAGAGCAGAGCCATCTAACTTTTTTGGGACTTGGTCTGGACTTGGTCTCTGAGCAAATCAGCAGTGATCGTGAGCAGAAAACTAAATTGGGCCTTCCCCACTTTTCTTGTATTATGGGAACCTGGGCTGGTGGGTTGGTTGGTTGGTTGGTTGGTTTTGCATGATTCCAAGTGATGGGAAAGAGCCCCCCAAAAGAGCTGACATTGGATTTACTGACAAACTTGGTGAATGGAGACTGAATCAAATAAATTCAACACTGAGTTCTCTTTTGAATAAAAGGGCAAGTAAGGTGGTTTCACAAAGTCATCAGGAACCCAGGCTCCTTCCATCCTTTTGTTCCATATCGTCATCACGTGGCTTCCACCACACTGTCCAAAATAGCTGCTGAACCTCCAGCCATCAGGCCTCATTCCAGCAAGCAGGAAGGAAGGGACAGGGAAAGAAAAACACATATCCTACCCTTAATCACACTTCTAGGACTTCTGCTTCCATCCCATTGACCAGAACTTAGTCTGTGGGCATACCTACCTGCAAAGAAGCTGGGAAGTATAGGTTTTATCCTGAGCAGCCATATGCCCAACTAAAATTCAATGGAAGAAATGGATAACAGCTACTGGAGACAACAGGAAATCTGTCACAGTCAAGAGGTACATACACCAAAATTTATCTCTGGAAAGGTGGTAAAATTATGGGTGATTTTTAGTTACTTCTTTATAGTTTTCCATAATACTTGATTTTTAAAAAACTGACCATATATTTGTAATCAGAGGGGAGGGGGAAGCATTGTCACTCTTTTCAGTTTGAGGGGGAAATACAATATGAGTAAAAGAAATGGTAAAAATGAAACAGGAGAGAAGAGGCCAGGGCACAACCTTTAGAAGAATGACATAGCCATAGGACATGACAAAAACTGGTTAGAACTAACTAGGTCCAAGATGGTGGAAGATTTGACTTCCAGTAGACTTTGAGCCTCATTATATGCTCATTGTAATACATTCGCTAAATGACACACCCACCAGTGCCATGACAGTTCAGAGCTAACCATAAAAGGCCAAAAATTGGGTGGTGGCTGAATTCCTGGAAATCCCCACTCCCCCGCCACTCAAAAATAGTTGGACTAATCCTCCCACTCATTAGCCTATGAAATTACCCAGCGCATAAAAACTAAACACGCCGTATTTCCGGGCCTCTCGCCTTCTGAGATGGCCCACACTCTGTCTATGGAGTATGTTTCTCTCTAAATAAATGCACTTCTTACCTATCTCTTTGTCTCTCACTGAATTCTCTCTGCGTCAAGACATCAAGACCCTGAGCTTCATTAAGTCCTGAGACCAGGTGTGTGACTTCAATTAAAAGACCGTGGGTTCAAGTCCCAATCAGGGTTGTGGCCGGGTTCAAATCCCGGCACATGGGTTCAAGTCCCAGCCTGAGTTGCGTGGTTTCAAAATGATACCAAGAGCTAAGGCAATTTTTAAAGAAACACGTTTGCTCTCTTGTGCAGTGTTCCCAAGGAAATAAAACTTCCCTGGAAATGCTGCTTCTTTTAGCGGCCCTACTTGGCTCTCTCCACCTACAGATGAGACCTCTTCCTCCCCAGAATGCCAGGACGATCTGTTAGGACTTGTCATGGCACGAGGGATGTTTCGTCGTGACGTGTGTCTACTTGCCTTGATTCTCGGGCCACCAGGCTGCGCTCCAGGACTGCTACGCATTTCCCTGCACGGGGTGCCCCACCGGCTTAAGCTTCGTTAACTATTTATTAGCCAAATCCAGGCTGCCTTCACATCTTAATTCCCTGAAATGATTTGCGAATGATAAGATCTGGGTAGATGTGGAAATCTTAACAACCTTGCCCAAGAATGAGCAAGTCCTCTGAAATCTTTGGAGGTCAAAGATGTTGGGAGCTTTGGAGGTGTGCTGCACTTCCTTGTAAAATCCACCTTGACTCTCACTTCCACCCCTTCTCCTCACCATTCCCACTTAATTTCTTTTCTCCTCTCCAAACTAAAGTCTAAGAAGAACAGACTGGAAAAAAGGAAAAGAGATTGCTTATTTTTCTCCTTGGGGGTCTAACATCAGCCCCAGAACTTTATTTTTATTTATTTGTTTTTGGCTGTGTTGGGTCTTTGTTGCTGCGCGCGGGCTTTTCTCTGGTTGTGGCGGGCGGGGGCTACTCTTCGTTGCGGTGCACGTGCTTCTCATTGCAGTGGCTTCTCTTGTTACAGAGCACAGGCTCTCGGCACGCGGGCTTCAGTAGTTGTGGTGCCCGGGCTTAGTTGCTCCGCGGCATGTAGAATCTTCCCAGACCAGGAATCGAACCCGTGTCCCCTGCATTGGCAGGTGGATTCTTAACCACTGCGCCACCAGGGAAGGTCCCCAGCCCCAGAACTTGAGCTGTATTTAGGAAAATCAAGTTTTCCCCCTCTAATTCAACGCAGAGAATTTCCAACTGATTTCGTTCTCAGAGAGTCAAGGTGGATATTCTCAATAATTAGTGTTGAGCAATATTCTACTACTGAACAGTGGTACCATACGTTTTCATTAATTCCACAAGTATTTATTGAGCTCCTGCTTTGTTTCAGCCTCTGTTTTACACACTGGGGATATTGCCTTCTCATTCCTTCTCTCTCCTCTCGCCAGAGCCAACCATTCTCGTGAGTTCGAAGTGTAACCGTCCTAATGGTGCTATCATATCCTCACTTTACAGGTGAAGAAACTGAGGCACAGGGAGATAAAGGAACTTGCCCAAGGTCACACCCTTGGTAGGTTGTAGAATCAGTACAAACGGAATAAGTGAAATGAAGAAAAGAAGGCAGGTTGATAAGAGGGACTGTTCCAAAGCTGAGAACTGAAAGCGGAGAAAGAGGTGCCAAATGACGATTTCTCAGAAATCCTCCCACACACCCCCCAGCCCTAGGCAATCACTAATCTACTTTTTGTTCCTATGGATTTGCCTCTTCTGGACAATCGTGTAATTGTGTAATATATTGACTGGCTTCCTTCACTTAGCATGTTTTCCAGGTTCATCCATGTTGTAGCATGTATCAGTACTTCATTCTTTTATACATGGCTGAATAATATTCCATTGTATGGATATGCCAGATTTCACTTATCAGTTGATGGGCATTTGGGTTGTTTCTATTTTTTGGCTGGCTGTCATGAATAATGCTGCTGTGAGCATACATGTACGAGTTTTTATGTGGACATACGTGTTCAGTTCTCTTGGGTACTAGGAGTGGAATTGTTGGGTATATGTTAACTCTATGTTTAAATTCTTAAATAGCTGCCAAACTCATCAAAACAACATTGGGATCATCAGGTTGGGAACTCTGCTTACTGTAATCACCCGTGGGCCCAGGCTCACAAAGGCTTTATCTCAACATGGGATTTGATGATTACTGCAGCAGTGAGAAGGATATATGACAACGATTGAACTGCCTCTTAGATTTTTGTCCAGAAACAATACAAATCACTTCTGTTCACATTTTACTGGTCAAATCAAGACATAGAGCCACACTCAACATCAAGGGGACAGGAAAGTACAGTCTTACCTAAAGTGCTGACAAGGAGAACTAGAGACATTTACAGAATGTTGTTAATAATGGCAGCTGCGGGACTTCCCTGGTGGTCCAGTGGTTAAGACTTCTCCTTCCAATGCAGAGGGTGCAGGTTTGATCCCTGTTTGGGGAGCTAAGATCCCATATGCCTTGCAGCCAAAATACCAAAACATAAAACAGAAACAATATTGTAACAAATTCAATAAAGACTTTAAAAATGGTCCACATCAAAAAAAAAAAATCTTAAAAAAAAAGAAATAACGGCAGCTGCAGTGAATGTTACATAAAAGATGTAGGGAAGGCCTCTGTGAGAAGAGGACCTTTCCTCTGAGACTTGAAAGGTCAGAAAGAGCCTGTTGGAGATGATGAGAGCAAAGAGATGCTCAGCGTCACTAATCATTAGGGAAATGTGAATAAAAACCGCAGGCACTGTCACTTCACATCCACTAAGATGGCTATAATAAAAAGAGAAACTGACAATAAGAACTGTTGGCAAGAGTGTGGAGAAACTGAAACCTTCATACATATTTGGTGGGAATGTAAAATGGTGCAGCCCCTTTGGAAAACAGTTTGGCAATTCCTCACAAAGTTAAACACAGAGTTATCATATGGTCCAACAATTCCACTTCTAGATACATACCCAAGAGAATTAAAAACATCTATCCACACAAAAACCTGTATATGAATGTTCTTAGAAGCCTTAATTCATAATAGCCCAAAATGGACACAACCCAAATGTCCATCACCTGATGAATAAATAAGCAAAATGTGGTAAATATATCCATACAATGGAATATTAGTCATCAACAAGAAGGAGTGAAGTACTGATACATGCTACAACATGGATGAACCTGGAAAACATTATGCTAAGTGAAAGAAGCCACCAAATATTTTATGATTCTGTTTGTATGAAAGGTCCAGAATAGGCAAATGCATAGAGACAGAAAGTAGATTAGTGTTTGCCAGTGGCTGGGAAGAGGGATGAACAGAGAGTGACTGCTAATGAGTACAGTGTTTGTTTTGGGGTGATGAAAATGTCTGGAATTAGAAAGGTATGAGTATACTAAAAACTCCTGAATTGTACACTTTAAAAGTGTGAACTTTTTTTAAAAAGGTGAGTTTTATGGTATGTGAATTACATCTCAATTAAAAAAAGTAACAGGGACTTCCCTGGCAGTCCAGTGGTTAGGACTTGGCACTTCCACTGCTGGGGGCACAAGTTCGATCCCTGGTTGGGGAGCTAAGACCCCACATACCGCATGGCATGGCCAAAAAAAAAAAAAAAAAAAGTAACAGATTAAACCCATTGAATAAAAGAGAAAAATAAAGAAATTGAAGTCTGTACAAACTACTGTTCATAAAATAAATAAGTTATAAGGATATATTGTACAGCACAGGGACTATAGCAAATATTTTATAATAACTATAAATGGAGTATAATCTTTAAAAATTGTGAATCACTATGTTTCACACCTGAAACCTATAATATTGTACATCAACTATACCTCAATGGGAAAAAAATTTTTTTTAAAGAAATTGAAAGTCTGATGAGGAATAACATATTTACCTAATTTCAAAGTGCCTCTCCACAAAATACTTAATAAGAAGGAAAAAAGAGTAACTATACGGATGTGAAGCCCGGCAGATGCCATCTTAATCAAGTGATCAGAGCGAACACCATCAGCAAGGGGACTAATCGCAGTCACATGTCACCTGGTCAGATGCAATGAGAAAACACCATTACCAGTGTTTGATTTTCCTGCCAAAAACCTGAATCGAATCATGAGGAAACCTCAGTTAAACCCAAATGGAGGAACGTGCCCCAAATAGTTGCCCTGAAATCTTCAAAAGTGTCAAGGACGAGAAAGTTGAGGAAAGACTGAAGAACTGTTCCAGACTGAAAGAAATAGAACAATCTGAATGCAAAGATCTTTTTGCTGGAAGTTAGTTACATTGTTGGGTGAATTGGCAAACCTGAAAGGGGTCTGAGGATTAGATGATAGTCCTGTACCATAATTATTTTATTTGGATGTGTGTATCACATAGAAGAAAGTCCTTGTTGTAGGAAATACACACTGAAGTGTTTGGGGATGACGAGGTATCAAGTCAGCATTTACTCTCAAATGGTTCAGGACAAAAAAAAAAGATCCGAACCATATTCACAACTTTTTTTGCTTGTAAATCCGAGACTGTTTTTAAAAACTAATACACTGGGACTCCCCTGGTGGTGCAGTGGTTAAGAATCCGCCTGCCAATGAAGGGGATGCGGGTTCGAGCACTGGTCCGGGAAGATCCCCCATGCCACGGAGCAACTAAGCCCGTGCGCCACAACTACTGAGTCTGCGCTCTAGAGCCCGTGAGCCACAACTACTTAGCCTGTGTGCCACAACTACTGAAGCCCGCGTGCCTAGAGCCCGTGCTCTGCCACAAGAGAAGCCACCGCAATGAGAAGCCTGCACATCAATGAAGAGTAGCTCCCGCTCGCCGCAACCAGAGAAGAGCCCACACGCAGCAACGAAGACCCAAAGCAGCCAAAAATTTAAAAATAAATAAAATAAATAAATTAAAAAAAAAAAAAAGAATCCACCTGCCAATGCAGGGGACATAGGTTTGAGCCCTGGTCCCGGAAGATCCTACATGCCGCGGAGCAACTAAGCCCGTGCGCTGTAACTACTGAACCTGTGCTCTAGAGCCAGCAAGCCACAACTACTGAGCCCTCGTGCCAAAACTACTGAAGCCCGCGCGCCTAGAGCTCGTGCTCTGCCACAAGAGAAGCCACTGCAATAAGAAGCCCGTGCGCCGCAACGAAGACCCAACGCAGTCAAAAATAAAAATAAATTAAAAAAAAAAAAACGAATACACCAATTTCCAGTGAGGTTTCATACTTTCTCAATTAATTTAATTGTTTTTGGTTTTTTGTTTGTTTTCTGTTTTGTTTTGTTTTTGGCTGCGCCCTGTGGCATGTGGTATCTTAGTTCCCGGACCAGGGATCAAACCCGCACCCCCTGCATTGGAAGTGCGGAGTCTTAACCACTGGACCGCAGGGAAGTCCCCTCAGTTGACTTACTTTAACGTTAATCTTTTCTGCACCTTACAATCTCTTATATCTCATTGAATATAAATAATATCTACCATTTATGTGGCACGAAATTCTTTATACACGTGTGACAACATGCATGAAAAACCCTGTAATTTATTGTGTCGCTTAGAGTTCAGGTTTCTGAATGCTTTTTTCTGCTTGGCTAACTCAAGCAGGAAAAAGAATTTACTGGAAGGATATGGGGTATATGGCAGGCTCTGTTGGAACTATTTCCTCCACTTAATGAAAGTGTGTTGATCTTGGGCAAATGACTTTACTCTGTGCCTCAGTTTCTGCATCTGTAAAATGGAGGAAATTATAGTACCTACCTCATGAGATTGTTGTGGGGGTTAAATTAATTAATACATGTAAAGCACTTAAAAGAGTGCCTGACACATAGTCAGTGCTCCATAAATGTTATTTGTGATCATTAACTGACTTGTCCAAAGAAGCCATTAAGTGGCCAGTGCAGGATTTGAACCCAAGTCCACAGGAAACCAAAACCTGAACTTGCCAGCAACCCCTTATCACAACATTAACTGAGCCGTGATTCTCCCTCTTTTCTCCTAAACGTTGATGAAAACTGAAGGATGTTCCTTCTCCCACCCCACGAGCAGTTACTTCCTCTTGCATGCTCCTAGGGCTTATACACAAAAACTTGTCAAGCCGGCTCCACCCTTTCAGAAGCTCAGTTCCTGCCCACACCCTCCAAAAGCTTTTGCTTCACTGGTACACTTTGTTTGCCTTGGGTAATGTTATTCTTTTAAGTATGGAGGACATTTAATGTAAGTAATACTGTCCATGGTCTTTGACCTAGGCCTGCAACAGCTGCAGCTGTGAGTAACATGCTTGCTTCATGCATTGTCTGTCTATCTAAGCATTATCCTTCCTTCTCATATCTGATGGAAAGTATCAGGTCAGCATCTGAAAGAGTAATGCAGTTCCCTGGAAGGTGTAGTATTAATCATGTTTTAAACTTTCTGTATTTTCTGATGTTTTGACATCTTAAAAAGCTTGCTGGTAGGGAAGAGGCTGCTACTCAGTCCTTAGAGATAGCAGAGGGCTCAGCTCAGAGCATGTCTTTCATGTACAAACCAACCAATCTCTAGTCTATAGCTCTAATCATCTCCTTATCTAACTCACTCATCAAGCCAATATTTCCCTTGCCCTACATCATCCCAAGGCTAGGTACCAGGCAACTAGAGACCACCCCTATAGCCCAGAGCCCACTGGGATGATTCAAACTAACCAAACCTAAACGGTTTACCCCTATTCCAATAAAGGCTCTGGCCCAGGCTTTCCCCTCTCTCCTGTCTTCTGCCACCTGACAAACCCCTGGTGCTTCCCCTGTGGTCCTGCATGGTATAGAGTGATCCCTTCTCTGGGGGACCTGTGAGTAAATAAACTTTTTCCTTGAAGAAGAGCCTCGTTCTCATTTCCACCAACTTTACCATGCTATTGCTAACATTTACATTCTTAGAACGTACTATGAATTGATTATTTTCTAAAAAATATGCTTGATTTATATATGTTGTTAAAACACTATTAGTGTGTGTTAATTATACCCAAATAAAATATATATCGTACAAAACACTGTTACGGTATAAAGGAACTTAGAGAAAGAGAGAAGATAACACCTGTAATCTACCATTTCAACAAAACCATCACTTTCATTTTCCAGTCCACCTTCCAACTTTGCTCCATATGCATTCCTCTCTTTATATGAGTAACAAGAATCTATTAACGATTTCTGCTAATTACAGTGTTCAGGTTTGCAAAACACTTTCATCTATCTCATTTTGAGACCTTAAAAAGACAGAAAAGGGGACTTCCCTAGCAGTCCAGTGGTTAAGACTCTGCATTTCCAATGCAGGGGATGCAGGTTCGATCCCTGGTCGGGGAACTAAGATCCCACATGCCGCGGGGCAACTAAGCCCGCGCGCCACAACAAAGGGTCCCTCACGCTGCAACGAGTATCCCGCATGCTGCAACAAAGATCCTGCATGCTGTAACTAAGACCCGACACAGCCAAATAAATAAATATTTTAAAAAAAAGAAAAGAATAGGAGTGATCAGAGAAATAGGATGAAAACTAGAAGAGAGTAGGGTCCAGAAGCCCAGGGAGAAGATTATTTCTAGAAGGAAGTGATGGACCACGTCAAATGCCAGTGAAAGACCGAGCAACAAGAGATCTGAAAATGTCCATTGGACTTAGTGACCTCTTTTAATAAAGTATTGGCAAACCTTTCAAGAAGTTTGGCTGTGAAGGGAAAGAAGAAAATGGGATAGAGCTGGAGAGCAAATGGGACTAAGGCATTTTTTGTTTGTTTGTTATGTTTTTGTCCTTTAAATAAGAGAGACTTGAGAATGCTTAAATAAAGATTGGAAGAATCTAGTTGAGAGCTAATGCTTAGATATCCAGAAGAGAAAATGAATCATTGAAAGTGTGAGGTTTATATGAAGGAGAGGAGGAGATAAGGATTGGTTTGGATAGGAGAGACACCAACCACTCCTATGGCAACTGGGAAAAGATTGGTTCAAATGTAGGTAGGTTTTTGTTTTGTTTGGGGAAGATGAATGAGTTTTTCAGTATAGACATTGGCAAAGCAGATAGATGGGTTTTGACAGGTAAGTACAGCAAAATACAAATGGGCACGGGAGTTTAGGGTGTTGGAAAGAGTGTTCTTGAAATGATGGACCATAAAATCTTGCTGAATAAGGAAAGGCACGAAGAATGAAGAAAGCTGTTGGAAGGGGAGAAGCTAGATAGGTAAATAGACTAGAGTCCTGATGAGCTAGAAGAACAGTCTTAGTGGTCACTGAATATGGAAGCTGGAAGGGTTGTGGCCAGAATGTAGAATGATGTTTTGGATATGTTTATTTTTTATGTCAAGACCCAGTGTATGGCCATAGGATGAGTGACTGAGGTGGGAGGGAGGAGATCGCTGGAAATGAGAAGGTCCTATAACTCAGTGACCAGGGTCTTTGATCGTATGTGTGTGTGAATGTCGAGGTCACTAGGATGGTGAGTGGAGGGGAATTATGTGAGCCAGGTACCAAAATGTGATGGATGAAGGCAGTGGGGAAGGGACAACCGGGCTATAGCTGAATTACGTCTCTCCTGAACTCCGTTCTTGAATTTTCAGCTATCTATCCAATATCTCCACTTGGATGTCTAATAGATATATTCAACTTAACAGTGTGGCTAAGCCTCGAAGCAGAGGGGCCAGAAAATATAGTATTTTTTTTTCCTGGGCACATAGTTCTTTCAAAAATAAAGTTAGGGTTCTATTGCAAAAAAATGAGAAAATGGATATCATTAGGCAACGAATGGTCTCTTCCACATTGTGTAACACTCAAATATTAACAGATATTACAACAGTGAAAATTCAGGTAGCCTCAAAAATTAAGAGAAATATCTAGAACACATAAAGAACTCTTCAAAACAAAAAGACAAATGACCCACTTAGAAAATGGGGAAAGAACTTGAATAGACATTTCTCCAAAGACGATATACAAACGGCCAAGAAGCCCATGAAAAGATGCTCAACATCATTAGACATTAGGAAAATGCAAATCAAAACCATAATGAGATGCCACTTCACACCCACTAGGATGGCTATAATTTAAAAAAAGGAAAATAACAATCATTGGCAAAGATGTAGAGAAATTACAACACTTGTACATTGCAGGTGGGAATGTAAAAGTGGTTCAGCTGCTGTGGAAAACAGCTTGGCAGTTCCTTGAAAAGTAAACATAGAATTACCATGTGACTTAGCAATTCCACTCCCACGTATATACCCAAAAGAACTGAAAACAGGTACTCAGAAAAAATCCTTGTACACAAATATTCATAACAGAATTATTCACAGTAGCCAAAGGTGAAAACAACCCAAACATCCACAAACAGATGAATGAATAAACAAATTGTGTTATATCCATACAACGGAAATTTGGCTGTAAAAAGGAATGAAGATCTACCTATACATGCTATAATGTAGATGAACCTTCAAAACTTTATGCTAAGTGGAAGATGTCAGACATTAAAGGTCACAAATTTTATGATTCCATTTATATGAAATATCCAGAATAGGTAAATCCATAGAAACAGAATGCAGATTGGTGGTTGCCAGAGATTTGGGAGAGGGGAGAATGGGGAGTAACTGCTTAATGGGTACAAGGTTTCCTTTAGGAGTGATGAAAATGTTTTGGAACTAGATAGAGATGATGGTTGCTCAACATTTTGAATGTACTAAATGCCACTGAATTGTTCACTATAAAATGGTTAATTGTATGTTATATGAATTTTACCTCAATTAAAAAAGAAATTAAGGGGAAGAGTTGTAGTATTAGGAATGATAGAAAAGTCACTTATCAAGGTACAAGCAAATTTTTTAACTGAAAAAAGCAGTACATGATTGTATGTATCTTCTCACTACAGCAGTAATTCAAACACAGCACAAAGTGTAAGTACCAAATTTCTTTTCTGCTATGTAAATACAAGTCTATGGACTTCCCTTGTGGTCCAGAGGCTAAGACTCAGCACTCCCAATGCAGGGGGCCTGGGTTCGATCCCTGGTCAGAGAACTAGATCCCACATGCCGCAACTAAAGATCATGCATGCTGCAACAAAGATCCCACATGCCACAATGAAGATCCCACGTGCTGCAACTAAAAGCCAGCACAGCCAAATAAATAAATAAATATAAATAAATAAATATAAATAAATAAATAAATAAATACAAGTCTATGCTAGGAAGACACTTGTGTGCTTTTTGACAGCTCTAGAGTTTGAAAACCCAGTGATGTAGAATTTTTCCCCACCACCATCAAGAAGAAGAAAGAGAAGGAGGGGGAGAGAAGGGGGAGGAAAAGAAAGAGTGACAGAGAGAGAAATACAGGGAAGAAATAAGAGAAAAGTTGGTTTCCCATCTAAGTGTAAAGTTCTAAGGAACAGATTTCCACCCCCCCATTCCCTCTGCCAGTATGAGATAGAAAACCTCTGTGTTCTGAAGGACAATGATCTCTAACCTAGAATTCTATACCCAGCCAAATTACCCATGAAATGAGAGGACAGAATGAAGATATTTCCAAATATGTAATCTCTCGAAATTTTCTGTTTCTCAGAAAGAATGGAGCATGAGGGAGAAAGCCATGAAAAAGGAACTTGTGGAATCCAGGAAACAGGAGTTCCAGCCCAGGAAAAAGGCAAAAGGAAGGGCTAGTGCTGCAGCTTCCAGCAGGTCTAGAGAGGAATCAGTCCCAATCAGAGCAGGAGACCAGAGAGGTATGGGGTAATGTCTCCAAGACAAAAAAGAAAGAAAGAAAGAGAGAGAGAAAGAGGAAAGAAGGAAGGAAAGAAGGAAGGAAGGAAGGATGGAAGGAAGGAAGGAAAGAAATAGGTTACCTATTTCTGATGTTTGAATTTATTGAGAGATTTCTATTCCTGTCAGAGACTTTGTGGGTCGACTGGTGATAAACACATAGAAAACGAAGTGTAGCCAATTTGTTGAACAGATGGGACCTATGGGGTGTAGGCAGAAAAGAAGTTTATTCTTGGATGTAAAGTTTATTCTTTGCATGTCAAATTGTCTCTGGGAAGCCAGTTAGTCCCTCATACCCTTGGATGAAGTCTAGGGCAAATCTCACTCTCAGGTAATAAAACTCTCTCCATTACTTAAAGCCCCCAAACAGTCTCAGTTCAGTAATTAAAAAGTCCACTCTTATGCATTAAGCTGAATCACGTGAAATTGCCATTTTTGTGAGCATAGATGGTTGAATATTAACAACTTCATCTGATTCACTCTAATGAGTCAAAACTTCCAAATTTATTTAAAATAAAACCATCTCCCCTTCTGCCACTTTGTACTGGTCACCTGAGGTGAGAAGAAGAGGCCTGGGGGGCTTCTCTGTTTCCCCACCCAGGCCTTCCACCACCCTCCTCCACTCAGGAGTCAGCCTCTGTGGGGGCAGGGTGGGCACTCTCTGACCTTGGCAGGTGTTTCCAATGGACTCTACCTCTCTCAGGGTACTTTTGGCATCTGTGATGCTCAGAATTACTCCTCCACCTCTCAGCCCCCACTCTGCACTCCTCTCGATGGGTCAGGCCTCTGTCAACCTGAAGATCCCTTGATTTGATGACTGCTTACAATTCCACCTTTAGCCCCCAGGCATCCAGTCTCTTTTGACGGGATCACCTCACACCATGGGGGAAACCTCTTAGACAAGATGCAAGCTGGTGTTTCCCCAGCACAGCCCAATCTGGTCCTCAAGACACCCTTGAACACCACCACCCCTTCCCTCTGCCACTATCAAAGCAGCTAGCCAGCCACAGTGCCTTTCGTTTATACCTCTCAGGTGTGAGTCAGACACCACTTACTGTGTCACCTGAGCTTCCAGAGACACTTCAAGCTCTTAAAGAGGTCTGATGGAAGTGTCTTTCTTTAGGCTCGAAGAAAAAGCATCATTCTCTTCCCCTTCCCATAAATTGGGCAAACTTACTGTCACATCTCATCAGCAGCTCTCTCTCTCCAAACATTTTCTTTATAGTCTCTGGAAATTTCAAACTTAGCCCTTTTATGCTCTTGAATGGGTAAGGGACCAAAGATAACAAAATCAGTTTTTGTGTTTTTATTTTAGTAGATTTAATTTACTTCGTTTTTTTAGAGCAGTTTTAGGTTCACAGCAGAATTGACTAGAAGGTACAGAGATTTTCTGTACATCCTCTGACCCCACAGATGCACAGCCTCCTCCAGTGTCAGCATCCCCCGCCAGAGTGGTACATTTGTTACAATCATGAACCTACACAGACACATTATTAACACCCAAAGTCCATAGTTTACTAGGGTTCACTCTTGGTGTTTTATATTCTATAGGTTTGGAAAAATATATAATGGCATGTATCCACCATTATAGTGTCATGTAGAATAGTTTCACTGCCTTAAAAATCCTCTGTGATCTGCCTGTTCATCCCTCCCTCCCCCGCAAACCCCTGGCAACCATTGATCCTCTTCTAACCATCTCCATAGTTTTGCCTTTTCCAGAATGTCATAGAGTTGGAATCACACGGTATGTAGCCTTTTAAGATTGGCTTTTTTTCACTTAGTAATATGCATTTAAGTTTCCTTCATGTCTTTTCATGGACTGATAGCTCATTTCTTATTAGTGTGGAATAATATTCCATTGTCTGAATGTACCACAATTTATCCATTCACCTACTGGAGGACATCTTGATTGCTTCTATGCTTTGGCAATTATAAATCTTCTATAACCAGTTTTTAATCACCACTTTTACAAGTCCCACCTGGGTGGACTTACTTTGGAATGGGAAAGCATCACTTGAAACTGAGATGGAAATAGTTCTCTGTTACATCCTGTTACACAAGAAAATGAAAAACCAAGGCAATTAATAACTTCAGGCAAGGAAATTTATGTAAGAAATGAAATTTAACCATACTACTCTACATACTCAGTGGTGAATACTACTTGTACAATCTTAATAATGTAAATATTGATTGAATCAAGAATTGTGGTACAAACGTATTGTAGGGATAGGAGAAGGGGAAATTTGCGTGTTGGAGTGAGTGGGAACAGGACTAAGAGAACAAAATTCTCATATACCAGAGTAAGCAAGCAACAGAAGAAGTCTAAATGGAAGAATCAAGGATTATCTGTTCAGGCATGTCCTTTAGAAACATGAAGGGAGATACCAGAAGCGCTGAAAGTGTTCAAAGTGAGTGGGTGGGGATGTTGTTTCATGATAAGCTTCTTAAAGCTATTTGACTCTTTAAACTATGAACACATTACTTTGATTAAGCAATTTAATTTAAAAAACTGTAATAAAACATAGAAATTATCTAGAGACTAGGTAATATTTAAATATAACAAGAGCACTTGTGCTCTTTTTTTTTTTAACATCTTTATTGGAGTATAATTGCTTTACAATGGTGTGTTAGTTTCTGCTGTATAACAAAGTGAATCAGCTATACATATATCCCCATATCTCCTCCCTCTCGTGTCTCCCTCCCACCCCTCTAGGTGGACACAAAGCACCGAGCTGATCTCCCTAGCACTTACGCTCTTTTTTTTTTTTTTTTAAATCACAGGCGATGCACATTTTTGTGTGTCTAGTTAGAAACCTACTACAATTTTTTTTTTATAGCTACTTTATTTATTTATTTTATTTTTGGCTGTGTTGGGTCTTAGGTTCGTGCGAGGGCTTTCTCTAGTTGCGGCAAGTGGGGGCCACTCTTCATCGCGGTGCGGGGACCGCTCTTCATCGCGGTGCGCGGGCCTTTCACTATCGCGGCCCCTCCCGTTGCGGGGCACAGGCTCCAGACGCGCAGGCTCAGTAGTTGTGGCTCACGGGCCCAGCTGCTCCGTGGCATGTGGGATCTTCCCAGACCAGGGCTCGAACCGGTGTCCCCTGCATTAGCAGGCAGATTCTCAACCACTGCGCCACCAGGGAAGCCCGCACTTACGCTCTTAACGACAAATGATTTGCATGAAGCCAAAAGTTATTTTGCGTGACCAAAATCTTTCTAATGTTACAGAGAAAATGATTCCCTTTAGCTTTCTGCTTCCAGTATAATATGAAAATACACCCTCCTATTTCCAGATAACCTTGAGATAAGCAGTGGATTCTCCTACAAGATCAGTATTTAAAAATTATATCGTGAGGGATTTGTTTTTCCCACTGGGTTACTTGGTATTAAATGTGAGAAATAACCAGGTCAGCTAAGCCAAGAGGGGCTACCTTGTCGATCTAGAACTAACCCATGATCACTACTTCTCACCTCACTTATCCTGGAGCCCTTAACATCCCGATGATGAAACCCTAAGATTTTTTAGGACAATGGGTGAGAGAAAAAGACCAGGAGAGAAAAACAGAGATATGTTCTTCATGTAACCTCCACGAGGACAGGGGCCTGTCTTGTTTTATTTATTTATTTATTTATTTATTTATTTATTTATTTATTTATTATTTTTTAAAACTTCTTGGCTGCGCCGCGCAGCATGCGGGATCTTAGTTCCCCAACCAGAGATCGAACCGGTGCCCCTTGCAGTGGAAGCGCGGAGTCTTAACCACTGAACCGCCAGGGAAATCCCCGTCTTGTTCATTTTAGTATTCTCAGTGTCTGGCACGTAGTTAATGCTCAGTAAGTATCTAAGAATCTATTGAATAAATAAATCAATGAGTGACCCTAACTCCTCACTTTTCTCAAAGTCTATGTGCATTGGAATAAAGTTATGTTATATTTACAGTTCATAGATCTGTAAAAATCAACAGGTAAGATAGCCTTTAGATAAGGATACCCCATTGGATGTTTTGTGAAACAGCCAATTACAAATACTGGAAATGTAAAATCTACCAAGTGCATGAGGAGATATGCAAAAATGTTGACAGTAATATTATTTATAATAACAAGAAATGGCACTAACCTAAATGTCCATCAATAGAAGCCTGGGTAAGTACAAGATGGTATACTCATTTCATGGCCTACTCTAGAGCAGTGAAAATGAACAAGCTAGAGCTACACATACACATATAGATGAACCGCCCAAAAATGTAACGTTGAGGGAAAAAAGCAAGTCATAGAAGAATTCAAATATTAGTATGCCATTTATATAAAGTTTTAAAATATACAAAACAATATTGTTTTAGGAAGACTTCATTTGCAGTGTAAGTATAAAAATGCATGGAAATAAGAAATACTAAATGTTTAATGAATGAATGAATATGCTTTTTAGAATTACCAGCCCCCAAATGAAGATGTTTTCTTTAAAAAAAAAAAAAAAGCATTTTATTTACTTTTAATAAGTGATTATATATGCACATTCAAAAGAATACTAAAAGGTATTTTCAGTATTTTTTCCACCTCATCCCTAGCTACTCAGTCCTTCTCTCCAGAGGTAAATACTGTTATCACTTTTTTTTTTGGTCGCACCGCACGGCATGTGGGATCTTAGCTCCCCAACTAGGGATCGAACCCATGCCCCCTTGCATTGGAAGCATGGAGTCTTAACCACTGGACCACCAGGGAAGTCCCCTGTTATCACTTTTTAATGTCTCATTCCAGACCTCTGGAATCCAGAGGTGGTCTCTTCATTAATAAACATATATGTGTTCTGCACCTACCACAAAACTTCTGGCTGTTTTTTCTTGATCAGTATGGCTAAAGATTTATCAATTTTATTGATATCTGCTTTTACCTTTATCATTTCTTTCCTTCTGCTTGCTTTGGGTTTAATTTGATCTTTTTTTTTTAAATAAATTTATTTATTTATTTTTGGCTGTGTTGTATCTTTGTTGCTGCGCGTGGGCTTTCTCTAGTTGTGGTGCGAGGGCTTCTCATTACAGTGGCTTCTCTTGTTGTGGAGCACGGGCTCTAAGCGCGCGGGCTTCAGTAGTTGTGGCACGCGGGCTCTAGAGCACAGGCTCAGTAGTTGTGGCACACGGGCATAGTTGCTCCAAGGCATGTGGGATCTTCCCGGACCAGGGCTTGAACCCATGTCCCCTGAGTTGGCAGGCAGGTTCTTAACCACTGCGCCACCAGGGAAGCCCTTAACAACTTTTATTTATAAAGTGCAGCAGCATTAATCATCTTTATCATGTTGTACATTACATCCCTAGTACTTCCTTAAAATTAACTGAAAGTTTATACATATTGACCATCTTCATCTAATTCCCCTCCCCCCATTTCTTAGGTCCTTTTAATGTGTTATGAAATTTGCCTTTTCCATAATTGAGATGCAATTCTTTTTCCAGTTTGTCATTTGTCTTTTTACTTCACATGATTATTTTTTGTATTTTCATTGATCTTTTCCCCTAAGGCTCCTGAATTTTGTGTTATAGTTAAAAGGGAATTCTCCACTTCAGGGTTATAAAAGAATTCTCCCAGGGATTTTCCTGGTACTTTTATGGTTTCCTTCTTTCCATTTAGATCTTTGATCCTTTCGGCATTTTTCCAGGTATAAGATATGAAGTATGGATGTAACTCTGTTTTTCACTTGCAGAGGCTGCATAGTTGTACCAAACCTCTTACTGAATGAAATCCATCTTATCTTAACCAATTTGAAATACCACCTTTGTTGAATATTAAATGTCTACATGTATTTGAGTCTATCTGGGAATTTTTCTTCTCTTCCACTGATTTGTGGAACTAATTAGGTACTAGTACCTAATAGTCGTAATTAATAAGGCTTTATAATATGTTCACTACATGGTCAGGCGTTTTCAGAAATGTTTTCTTGTTAATTTTTCCAGAAGAATTTTAGACATGGCTCATCTAGTTCCAAAACAAAATACTGTTTGTGTTTTTCTTGGGCTCTCATTAAATGTCTTGATTAAATCTCATCAACTGTCTGATATCTTAGTGATATGGAGTCTTGCTAGCCAAGAACATAGCTTATATTTCTGTTTGTTCCAGTTTCTTCTGTGTCCTTCTGCGGAATCGAATTTTTTCTTCACATGGATTGTGAATCTTTATTGTAAAGTTTATTCCTGGGAATTTAAAAAGATTTCTTTGGGGCTTCCCTGGTGGCGCAGTGGTTGAGAATCTGCCTGCCAATGCAGGGGACACGGGTTCGAGCCCTGGTCTGGGAAGATCCCACATGCCGCAGAGCAACTGGGCCCGTGAGCCACAATTACTGAGCCTGCGCGTCTAGAGCCTGTGCTCTGCAACAAGAGAGGCCGCGATAGTGAGAGGCCCGCACACCGCGATGAAGAGTGGCCCCCGCTTGCCACAACTAGAGAAAGCCCTCACACAGAAACGAAGACCCAACACAGACATAAATAAATTAATTAATTAATTAAAAAAAATAAAAAATAAAAGGAGCTTTTTAAAAAAAATTAAAAATAAATAAATAAATAAATAAATAAATAAATTAAAAGATTTCTTTGGAAATGGAGTCTTCCATTATATCTTCTGTTATATCCCTAAGATTTCTGAAATAGCCCTAGGAGATCACACTATCTTAAATAATCCTGAGAATTACCTAGACTAGCAAGTAGTTCTCAACCTGTTTCCCCTTGCAACACATACTATAGGTGACCTTGACATATGCCAATCAATCCTACAGGTGTTCCTTGTTTTTTAGAGACTCCAACAGAGAAAGAGAGCCTGTGGTTTTTCAGCAGCTGATGGAAATTTATGTGTACCAGACACGCATTGAGGGTCAGGGACACCATGGTGACCAAGACAGCCTGAGTCCCTGCCCTCATGAAAGTTGATCACATAGTTCTAGCCAAACAGAGCAAACTCAGCAAATAATTGAATAATTATAAGGGTGCAAAGTTCTACTAAGGGGCTATGAGATTGGAGCAGAGATAATTGTCAGGTGTTAACATCCATTAACATCCACACACAAGGCTTCAATTACCTCTCAAATGCTACTCACTCATACGTTGTGTCTCCAGTCCTGACTTTCCTCTAAACTCCATTTCCACTTTCCCATCAGGAGGCAGAGTCTAATTCTCCTACCCTGATCTGGACTGGCTTGTGTTTTGCTTGTAGCCAATTAACTACAGTGGTAGTGTGAGATATGAGTCTAATTTCTTCCTTATGCTTGTGAATATTCAGTGTCCCACTAATTTACTGAAGAGAGGATCCTTTTCTCTTTGCATATGCCCGGCACTTTTGTCAAAGATCAATTGATTGTAAATATGTAGGTTTATTTCTTTCCGTTGTTCTGTATGTCTGTTATGATGCGGCTCTATGTTACGTCCAAGGCTAGGTCACATAAGGTAGTGTAGCTCTGCCTTACTCTATGGGATACACACACTTGAAGCTTTCAGCTGTCATGTAAGCAATTTGACAGCCCTGAGGCTGCCATGCTGTGAGGAAGCTCAAAGTAGCCCATTCAGAGACCACATGGATAGGCCCTAAGGCTTCCCGAAGAGAGAGAGGCCCAGCTAGCCCCCAGGCACTCTGTCCCCCAGTGGTCCACTCCACAGTAGAGACCCCCAAGTTAGAAGAACCTAGCCAAGCTCTTTCCAAATTCCAGACCCACAGATCTACTAGAGATAATACAATGATGGCTGTTCTTCCAAACTACTAAATTTTGGAGAGCTTGTTTTGTAGTATAGTAACTGGGACCTGGGCCACGTGTCCTACCACAGGGTTTTGCACATGCTTTCCCTCCTACTTGGAACACTTGTACTGCTTTTGCCTAGTTACCACCAACGTGTCTCTTCAGACCTTTGCTAAAGCTACAGTGCTTCAGGATGCTCCATCCTTAAACCCTGAAACCAGGGTTTCATAACGCCCTCATAACACCAGGTACCTTTACTTCCTATACTTACCACAGTTGTATTTGGAGATTCTTTCACTGTCTTTCTGACAGGTCTTCAGCTCCATAGACCAGCATTCAGTCCATGCAGTTGCACAGTAAGCCAGGCGTTGCAAACTCAGATATCAACAGGTACAGGAAAGTAACATAAATGAGAGATGCGGGCAGGGTGGGGACTGTGGTGAAATATAAGTACCCATCTCTAGGGCACAGCTGCCACTCAGCAGGCTCTGTGCAGCCTAATCTGCCTCATTTTTTAAAAATTTATTTTATTTTATTTTTTTTGGCTGCATTGGGTCTTCGTTGCTATGTGCGGGCTTTCTCTAGTTGTGGCTCGAGGGCTTCTCATTGCAGTGGCTTCTCTTGTTGCGGAGCACGGGCTCTAGGCGCGTGGGCTTCAGTAGTTGTGGCACGCGGGCTCAGTAGTTGTGGCTCACGGGCTTAGTTGCTCCACGGCATGTGGGATCTTCCTGGAACAGGGCTCGAACCTGTGTCTCCTGCATTAGCAGGCAGATTCTTAACCACTGCGCTACCAGGGAAGTCCCTGCCTCATTTTTAAGGAGATGACACAAACCCAGATTATTATGTGTGTGTTAAAGTGATAGCAACTAATTAAAACTAAAAACCCAGAAGAAAGAAAAGGAGAGAAAAGAAAAACAACAACCACCTGAAGATTTAATACTCCTTGTTTTCTGAGAACAACTCTGAACTCTCACTTTGTGTAACCAAGAAATTGTATTTAACTGAGGCATAGGTTAGCTGTGGGCTGGCTGGGGTTCAGGAGTGGGTCACTTGGATTTGTTTTTCTCTATTTGTACCTAAAGACCATCAGTCAAAATCTATTCCAAGGGCCAGAATGCTTCTAGACTCTTGCTTAATAATAAAATAATAATTATTATTTTTTAGGAATTATTTTTCTTTAGGAAGCAGATGGAAGTAAGATATTGTGACCATTAAGTTACACTAAATCCTGTGTGTTCCTTGCCAGAAGATAAATTATATGTGTTTGTAATAAGGAATGGAACATGCAAAGCTCATAAAAACCCTGTGAGAAGTTGATTTTTATCTAAAGATTATGCTTCTTGTTAGTTAATGTGTCTGTTAAAAAACAGAAAAAGAAATGAGCTATCAAGCCATGAGAAGGCATGGAGGCAGGAGTTCCCTGGCGGTCCAGTGGTTAGGACTCAGCGCTCTCACTGCCATGGCCTGGGTTCAATCCCTGGTCGATGAACTGAGATCCCACAAACTGCGTTGCGGCCAAAAAAAAAAAAAAAAAAAAAAGAAGAGAAAAGACATGAAGGACACATATATGCAATGCATATTACTAAGTGAAACAAGTCAATCTGCCTGATTCCAACTACATGACATTCTGGGAAAGGCAAAACTGCGGGACACAGTTAAAAGATCAGCGGTTACCGGGGAATGGGAGAGGGAGGGGAAGGCAGTGCTCTGAGAACAAGTGATTCCCTAGGATGATGGGTGATCAGTCACTAACAAGAGCAGGTAGGGAATTCCCTGGAGGTGCAGTGGTTAGGACTCCACGCTTCCACTGCAGGGGACACAGGTTCAATCCCTGGTCGGTGAACTATGATCCTGCGTGCTGCGAGGAGCAGCCAAAAACAAAAACCAAAAAAACCAAGAGCATGTAGTAGCCTTGGTTGCTCAGAGCAGCACACTTAGGAGTCCACTAAGGAGCGTCCTATCACTCTTTAGGTGGGGAAGTTGAGACAGGGTGTCATCGAACTCTACTGATTCTCATGACCCCTGGATAAAACAGGAAATTGTTGTTCCTGTTTAACTAAGAGGAAAACTAAGGCCCAGCTGTGTTGAGGCCCAAGTCACAGGATAAAATCCGAAGACTGGGTTAGAGAAGGAAAAGAGAGGTCTCCCCTCAATATATGGGAGAAGGGAAGAAAGTTGAGACTAGAAGTCATAGGCCCATCACTTGGGTGCCCAAGGGTGATAGTAAAATGGGTCAGAACACCCCCTTCTACCTTTAAACCTTTGAAGAGATTTTCTGATTGTGCAGGGACCTCAGCTTTGGGTTTAGGGAAACCCCTCTGTGTCTGCTCCTTTACCCAAGTGACCTATGGGATCCAGATTGCTTGGAAGTTAGAAAGAAAAAAATTCACCTTTAGCAGAGGGCTGGACAATATCTGAATGTTGCTTAGTACTGTCTTAGACGGGCACTCAATGGACAGTGAAATTCCTTTGACTGTTTTTGGTGTCCTGAAATTCAGTCTCAATGTATTTTATAAGGAGCGAAGTAAGGAGGCCTGCCTGGTCCAGAGAAGGGAGTCCTCCATGGCTGGGGCAAGGTCCCAAAGCACTGTTTGGAGTGGCCCCGTCAGCCACAACATTTCATATCATGAACTTATGCAAATTAAACTATATAGCCTTGGCAAGGAAGATTGAGGAGTTAAATTGAGAGATATTGAGAGAGAGAGAGAGAGAAACTATCTTTAAATAGTGGGGAAGCAGTCCTAGAATGAGCAAGAGAGAGCTTGCCTGGACATCTGCAGTCCCTTCACTCACTGTTCCCCGAACCTACCACAACGCGTGTATGATTCTTTGCTGAGTGTGATTCTAGAGGGTCAACACTCCCCACGCCCAAACCTCAATCTCTCATATAAGAGGGCTACAAAAAACTACTTAGTTTATCTACAACTGGGTGAAAGAAATAGCAATCTGGCACTTCTTGCCTTTTAACTCACTATAAAAGTTACTGATTTTATTGTGTTTCACCCTCACTAGAACCTAAGTTCCATGAGGGCAGGGATTTTTGTCTGATCACCACTATATTCTCAGCTCTTCGAGCAGTGCTTTGCAAGTGGCGGGCGTTTAATAAACACTTACGAAAGGAGGAATTGAGGGAAGGAGAGAAAGGAGTAACAAAGGCCGGAGAAGAGGAATAGGGAAAGGGAAAAAGGGAAGAACGAAGCGGAAGGAGAAAAGAAGGAAGCGCCAGCGTCCGCGTCTAACGGGCAGCCTGCAACTCCCAGTAGAACTACAACTCCCAGCAGGCCTCGGGGCCCAGGGCAGGCCTAGGAGGCTCAGGTGGGACCAGCGAGGGTCAGCCAGGCTCCCGGCGTGCCTTTGCGAGCGTAGGCGCCGCCGCAGGGCCCGCCGGGACTTGTAGTCCGAGCCGCGGGTGGGGCTGGGCATGGAGGCGGGTGGGGGCCGGGGGAGGGCGCAGGCCCCTCCCCCGTCACTTCCTGCCGGGCTGCGGGCGCCGGAGCGGCTCTTCAGTGTTTGTGCCGGTAGCGGCCGCGTCTGGCTCGGCTTCCCCCTTCCTCCAGCCCCCGGCCCGGCGGCGCCCGCCTCCTCCGCGGCCACTCCGCCTTTTCCCTCCCGCCGTCCCTTCCTCCTCTTCCTTCCTCCTTTCCCTCCTCGCCGTCGCCTCCGCCGCCGCCCAGGACTGCCGGCCGGGAGACGAGTTCGGGGCAGCAGCCAGGTGAGGCGGCAGGGCCAGGCCTGGCGGGGCCCGCGCGGGCGCCGCGGCCGCTGGGAGGTGGGCGGCGGGTGGGGTTTAGGCCTCGGCGGGCCCGCGCGCTCGGCCTTTTTCCCCGGGCTTCTCTCCCGCCCTCGGGGCCTTACCGGAGGAGGCGGGTTCTCCCGCGCCTCCCGCCTCGGGGCGCCCCGCGGCCTGGACCTTGGGCGTCCCTAGCTCCTCCACCCCTTGCTGGGCCCAGAAACAGGTGCCACGCCGCCTTTCCTCATTCCTCTAATTGCGCGGCGATGCCGAAGTTATTCCCGGGGCGGGGGCGGGGGCGGGGGGATCCCCGGTTCAAGTCCCTGCGGGCCGGAGCACCTAAATCTCCCCAGCCGGGCCTGTAGCGTTATAGTTACGCGCACGGCCCAGGTGTCCAGCGCGGGTGCAAATCCCAGCGCTGTCCCCTTCGGCAAGTCACTTGAAGTCTTTGTGTTTTGGTTAGAAAAAGGGGCTAATGCCGTCCCTGCCTCTGAAGGCTGTTAAGGTTCAGTGAAATGGGGCGCATAAAGCGCTTATCAGACTGCCAGACGCACAGCGTGTCCCAATAAACCGTCTGCATAATTTATTAGCATGATATTAAGGTATAACTTAATGGGTAGAGTGGACCAAAGTTGACCTACCTAGCCGTTTGGGTTTCTTTAGAGGCAGAAACGTTCAGCGTTGTGCCCACCGCCAGCGCCGGGGCATTGTTTTGGGTTGTTAACATCTGAAAGGGGCGTACGTTTAATTGGGATACTCTGTAAGTAGGCAGTCTGTAAAAGATAGTGTTGCTATTTCCACGTTCTCCGCTGAGTCAACTGCAGGATTTTCACCAGCTCCCTCCGTATGAGCAACCTGTCCATTTTCCTGCCATCATCCGCTTCTTGTTGTCTTTCCATTTCTGGGAAAGTTTCCTTGAGTTTAGCAAACCTTTCTGGAGCACTTGATGTGTGTCAGGCTCTGGAGGGGAGGGTGTACGAAGCTGGAAAAGTTGTCCTTTTTTTACCGCTGCATTTCTAACTTTTGACTTTTTCTCACGGCAGCTTTGCTTTTATTCCCTCCGTCCCCGTTGGCCGACTTTCCTTTTAAGCTCTTGCCCCACCTCCGTGTCGCAGTATTGCTTATGTGGAAGTTTTCTTCTTTTCGGGCGAAGATGTGTGCTTCAGTCTGTTCTGCCTGTGTTCTCTTGCTGTGGGGACGTTTTTAAGGTCACTCTTCTCTTCTGCTTGTAGCTTTAATTGTTTAGAGGGTGGTGGAAAAAGAGTTAGACCAGATTTTTGGTTGATTTTGGACTTTCAGGAATCAGTGTGCTTACCAAATGTATTCAGTAGATTACATTGCAGCTTGAAGTAAAAACTAAAAATACAGTGGGATTGTAGAGGGGGTAGTTTCAGTCATCCTGGTGACAGGTGGGATTTTTAAAACAGCAACTTTATTTAAAGATACTGAGTTTCTTTTAATTCTGTTCTTAGTTGTATAGGTTTACCCTTCATTAAGGAAATTCAATTTATGGAGGT
The DNA here is from genome assembly GCF_965194805.1 of Balaenoptera borealis. Taxonomy (NCBI): domain Eukaryota; kingdom Metazoa; phylum Chordata; class Mammalia; order Artiodactyla; family Balaenopteridae; genus Balaenoptera; species Balaenoptera borealis. The sequence goes on from NC_138872.1 coordinate 12,397,039, forward strand.
TCAAATTTACAAAAGAGGAAGGAGTGTGTGTTTGCTCTACTGACTGATCCTCCTGTGTCATAGCATTGTTTTAGGTAGTAAATTTCCTTACTGAACTTAAACTCTTTTGATTTACACCCATCTCTCAGTTAACACACAGGATGCAAAGTGGCCTCCCTGTTTTTGACATTTTCCTGGAATTTTCTGACACAGTCTTACCATCAAGAAATAGTTTAAAGTCTTTGTTTGGATGACTCTAAAAACACCTAAGCAAACAGCTGTAGAAGCAGTACAAAGCATGTCTTCTGCCATATCAAAAACAGTAGTGTTAGGAAAATGATGTTTTAACATTTCAGTCAATAATCTAATTTTGAACAACTTTCTATTATGGAAAACATACAAAAGTCGAATAGTATAGAGAACCCCCCTGAACTGGTCACTCAGATTTGATAATTATTAACTCATTGCCAAGGTCAATCTTGTTTCATGTAGTACTCCCTCCCCCAAACTGAGTTATTTTGACATAAATCCTGAATATCATATAATTTTACCAGATTGCCCCAGACTCTTAATCTGTCACAAAATTTACTTTTAGTGGAATCATAGTTCTCATTTTGTTTGGTTTGTTGGGCTTCTTATCTCTGTTTATGCATAATTGCAGCAGAAAAAAAATCCTTATCCCCCTCAAAGTCATATCCAGGATGCTGCCTTGCTTCTTTGTGTACAAGAGCAACAATTTTTGAGCTATTAATGACTATAATTGAGGAGCAATCAGAAATACAGATATCCCTAATTCTGTTTTGGTGGAGGCCTACCTATGAAACCACTTTTGATGGAGAATAACTTTGTGTTAAAATACAGTTAATAATTCATAATGAAACTTGCAAAGTTTCTTTACAGTAGTTGTGTAAGTATACTGCTGTCCCCTTAGGTTAAGAATTAAGCAAAAGATATTTGATTTCAAAACTGTTGTAGAATTATTTTCTAAAGACCCCCCCCCAGTCTGCTGTATTTACAAACCAATTTTGTAAATATGAATGAATTCACAGCATAAATGTTCATATTTTTCTTTCTCATCTAAAAAGAGATCTCTCCTAGAATGGAAGTTGACAGGAATATTATGTTTGTCATTGTTACTTTTGAAATTTCTTGTCATGAACAGTTTTCAACTTGTAGACCTGTAATGTCATTATTTCATTTGTGTAGGTTTACTTTTGAGCTTGATCAGTTACAGTTAATTTATGTTTTAGTTATTACAACTTGGGAGATGAGGAGGGATGTGGATACCTCTTAACATTAGGGGGAAAAAAAACCCCCAACCAATTTGGCATCTAAGAAAGGACACAATATGTACTTTATTTTAAAAAATGCTCAGTGCTTCCCAGTAGGCTTTCAGTAAAACTTTTAAGTATTTGGAATTGTTACCGTTAATATAGTTTGTTCAGACTAAAGTGCTCTCTTTTAAGATTCAGCCAGAAAGCCTATTTATATACAGATTATCTTAAGTTTAGAAATGAGCATGAGGCATGGAACTCCACCCCCCCCGCCCCCCTCCCAGTTCTTGAAGTCTAACCCATTAACGTTCTGGGTGTAATCATTAAGCATGGGGCTGCACTGTGCTTGCTTCATCCACAGCTTCTCCCCAACGACAGTGACAATGTAAGGTGGCACAGAGTGGGTCTCAGCTTATGGGACAGTTTTCTCTGATGCCCTTTTACTAGATGGAGTAAGAAAGAGTGAAATTTCACCAGCATAAAGATGGAACTTTCATGAAAAACGTATCTTTCTGTAGAATGTCATAAATCAAAATTCTAGGAGCCTTGTTTATGAACCACCAAACTGGATCATATTTGATGTCATACTTAGTGACAAAGATTTGCTCAATTTGGGGAAATATAAATTCTTCCCCCTCAGATGAGAGCTTTTGGAGTTGCTTTATTTCTCTCAGAATAGGATTTTGTGGCCTTCAAAAATGTTTAGAGAACTTTTGTTTCACTTATATATATGTATATATATTATATATGTGTGTGTTTGTTGGATTGTCATGTAAAATGTATTTTTTAGATCAAAAAAGTTTGCAGGCCACTGTAGTTAAGTTATACTGGCAAATAAAAGCACAAATTAACCTCAAAAAAATGTTTAGAGAATTTTATGACAGATTTTTGTTTCACACTAGACCTGTAACAGATTGTTTTAAATTAACTTCTTGTGACAGAGACCTTTGTGGTTAAAATGCTTCTGGTGTAATTTTCTGCATGAGCTTTTCCTTAAATGCTTGATTTTGACCAGGTTTTATTTATGCCATTCCAAAAATATAATTTGTAGGTTAGAGGTTGAACCATGAGAAGACATGTTATTTGCTATGGTTATTTTCCCGCAACATTTTGTTATGAAAAATTTCACACACATAAGAAAGTTTAAAGAATTTCAGTGCACACCTCTATGTTTACCACCTACTTTCTGCCATTATTTTACTGTATTTGCTTTATTACATGTCTATTCCATCTGTCCATCTCTTTCAATTCATTAATCCATTTTATTTTTCGATACATTTCCAAGTAAATTATAACATTAGCACACAGCATGCATATCTACCACAGTTAATTTTGTTTATTTTTTATAACTTTTTTAACATCCTTTTTTAAAATAATTAATTAATTAATTAATTTTGGGCTGCATTGGGTCTTCGTTGCTGCGCGCGGGCTTCTCATTGCAGTGGCTTCTCTTGTTGCGGAGCACAGGCTCCAGGTGCGTCTGCTTCAGTAGTTGTGGCTCGTGGGCCCTAGAGCGCAGGCCCAGCAGCCGTGGCACACGGGCTTAGCTGCTCCGCGGCACGTGTGATCCTCCCGGACCAGGGCTCGAACCCGTGTCCCCTGCATTGGCAGGCGGGTTCTTAACCACTGTGTCACCAGGGAAGCCTGCACCACAGTTAATTTTAAATTGAGACATTTCTACAAAGTATTCCTAGATCTTTAAAAGCCAAGAGCTTTGTTGACTTTTGTTTCCAATTTTACTTTGATTACAGAACTCTTTGCGGTTTATTTTATTTTTTAAATTTTATTTATTTATCTATTTATCTATTTATTTATCTATGTTTATTTATTTACCTATTTATTCATTTATTTATCTATTCATTCATTCCTTCATTCATTCATTCATTCATGCTGCATCCTGAGGCATGTGGAACTTCCCTGACTAGGGATCAAACCTGTGCCCCCTGCAGTGGAAGCACCGAGTCTTAACCACTGGACCACCAGGGGAGTCCCAGAACTCTTTGCCTTTTAAAGGAAATTGTTTAAAGAACTTTTTGCACCAAGCTGTGCTTACCTACGAATCACGTATTACGAAGTTTGAATAATGTTGATCAAATCCTTTCTTCTCACATAAGGAGATAATAAGATTATAAATATGCAGCTATGTTGATCTTAACAAATGCCACTAGATGGATGGCTTGGATATGTTTTGCTGACAGCTTAATGCTCTGAACTAAAAAACTTCACCAAAGAGAATTGTTTATTTTAATAAAATGGTAAAATGAGGAAATTACTGCAAATAGCTTATTTATTTTTTTAAATATTTACATTCCTATAGTAGTGAATAAGGTTGATGTAAAGTGATTTATGTCACCAGATAAATGGAGGTAGAAACAAATTCTCTTCAGACTTAATTATATTTTCTGGAGTAACACATGTTCAATTATTTGTTAAAGGAGTATATTCAGGGGGCTCCCTCAAAGTAATTTACTGAAAGCAAAAGTAGAAAACTCTATCCAAGAATGTATTTGCTTTCAATTAAAAATTAGTCTTCTAAATATTAAATCTGTAGCCCATCTGCTTCTGTTTAATCTGGAGTCTAATTTGGAAAAATGTGATGATCTTGTGAGTTTATAACAGTAATGGAAGCAAAACAGATAATTGTATTATTATAGTAGAGAGGTCATAATTGTCCTAGAGGCTTTTTGAAATGTCTGCTGGACTACAAAGTCTAAGAAAATCTATTTAAGTGCCCTGGAGTCTTTTCCCAAAATGAAAATGGTTGTTCATCAGATTGTCTCTATATTTGAAGTAGCGTTAGAACTGATTGCCCAGTGAGTGTGGGTTGATTTTAGTCAGCATGTCCTCTATTCCCATTTAAAATGTTTTTTTTACAAGTGGTGTGTAACTATAAGTTCGTATTTGTAGATGTTTATGTGACTGAGGACAGGATCAGTGAATCTGCTGGATAATAATATTTGCTACTATTTATTAAACTCTTACCATGTGCCAGGTTAGGATTACAGGGTGAGTGTTATTTGATGGAGCAAAGGAATCTGAAAGGTCAGATTGAATTTATCTAATAATGTAAAAGCTGCTGTTCACTGAGCTCTTCCTTTGTGCCAGAGGTTGAAGTGGACGCTTTGCGTTGTGTTTCTGTTACTCCCCAACGTCTTTGCAAAGGAAGGGTCGTAATAGCTGAGGTGCTGAGGCCCATCTGGGAGGCCAAGTAACTGGAGTGGGGTCCTGAGCTCTTTCCACTGAAGCACAACGCGTCTCTAATTATTCTCAGGTGCTTTTTGTTTAGAGTAATTTATTCTGCGTGTCACCAGTGCTTTCTCCCCAGTTCTCCCACCCACCACAGTTAGGATGAATTTTGTTCACTAGGACTTCAGACCAATTTGGAAAAAAGTCTGACTCAGTAGTACTCAGTCTTTTAAATGAATGCTGTTCATCATTTCCTTGAAATAGTTTGAAGATTTTCAGTTTCCTTTTGTTTGTTGTGACAGATTACTATAGTCAAATTAAACTAAAACTTTTAAGCTGTTTCAGAGGTTGGGGGTGGGGCTTAGAGGTAAATGGGGATGATGATGTTTCATTAGCCTTTGTGTTGAAGGATGCTCTCCCCTAAATTATTGCTATAATCCTTCATGAAGTTTATTGAAAATGATTTATTAACTGTAGACAAGGTTGTTGCCAAGAAAATCAGTATTTTTTTTAATATATAAATTTATTTATTTATTTAATTTATTTGGCTGCGTTGGGTGTTTGTTGCTGCGCGCAAGCTTCCTCTAGTTGCGGCGAGTGGGGGCTACTCTTCGTTGCAGTGCGTGGGCTTATTGCGGTGGTTTCTCTTCTTGCGGAGCACGGGCTCTAGGCGTGCAGGCTCAGTAGTTGTGGCTCACGGGCTCTAGAGCGCAGGCTCAGTAGTTGTGGCGCACCGGCTTAGTTGCTCCGCGGCATGTGGGATCTTCCCGGACCAGAGCTCGAACCCATGTCCCCTGCATTGGCAGGTGGATTCTTAGCCATTGCGCCACCAGGGAAGTCTGAAAATTAGTCTCTTTAGAATCATATTATTCTGCTTTACTGGAAATGAGTTAACTAAGCCTCTAATTAACTTTATAGGGTTGTTGCCCTCTTTGCTTCCCAGCCATTTTTTAAAATTTTTATTTATTTATTTTTGGCTGCGTTGGGTCTTTGTTGCTGTGCGCCGGCTTTCTCTAGTTGTGTCAGGAGGGGGCTACTCTTCATTGCGGTGCATGGGCTTCTCATTGTGGTGGCTCTAGGCACGCGGGCTTCAGTAGTTGCGGCACGTGGGCTCTGGGGTGCGTGGGCTTAGTTGCTCTGCGGCACGTGGGATCTTCCCCGACCAGGGATCAAACCTGTGTCCCTTGCATTGGCAGGCGGATTCTTAACCACTGCGCCACCAGAGCAACCCTTATGGTTAGTCTTAAAAGGCTAGATCACTGAAATTAAATGTGCCTTTGGATTTGGGGTTATGAGTTTGGATTTGGTATATGAGTTTCCATTCTGTGTTTAACCTCAACCAAGGCATAAGTGTGTCTCATTAATCATGAAAAGGTGTTGGAAATGTGTCTTTTCTGGGAATGAAATGAGCAGATAATGCTTCTTAAGATGTTACTATATTAGCTCCTCTCAGGCATGAGCTTTATGATCTACCTAGATCTTGTCTGATTCTCGCACATTTTTGCTCTTTTGAAGTCCATGCTTTCTATAGATTAAAATTAACTAAGACATGAATTTTCTACCCTTGCAGATTCCATCCTGATACGAATAGGATCATTGTCTGCCAGTGCCATTGTGATTTGGTACAAAATGCAAGGCAGTCCTTTCCTCTGTTAGTAGATAATTTATATGTAATGATAAGTCTGATTATTCTTGGAGGCTTACGTTCTTTGTTGCACAGTTTAACCTGCTCATTGAGGCTCCATGACCCTTTACCTAGATGACAGTCAAATATAGTCAGGTAAATAAGTTTCCTTTTGGTTTGTAGTAGAGTGAACCTTTACAGTCTGGAACATTTAGAGGACGACTGCCAAAGAACTATTTTCCCTGTTAACTCAGAATTTATTAAGCACCAAACATAAAAAAGAATAAAGTAAAAAAAATTTTTTGGAGGGGACGAGGTTCTTTTTAAGTTTGCTACATTTTTTTCTTTCTTAAATAGTGTGTTTTGAACATAATTTATTAATATTTTATAATATTGGTTACTGTGTACCCTAAGAAAGTGATGTTTATTAGCTAACTTTGTGGTAGTTTATAAGCATTTCACCTACATTACCAGTTCATCCACCCAAGAATAATATGATTATTGTTTGTTAATCATATGAAATTGGTGGTGGTAACCCTATTGATATATTAAAAGGTTGAAGTCTACAGAGTAACTTGCTCAGGGTAGTTCAGCTGAGCACCTGAGTTGGCACCCAAACTCAGATCCCCAGTCCAGAGTTTTCTCTACCTCACCCAAACAGCCATGTCATAGCTTGTTTGCCCTTATCCTAAATCAGTGTCTTGCAGCCAGCCAAGGGGCCTTTTATGTTCTTTTGTGTCTTCTTTAGTTATGAGGTAATGTGTATTATAAATGATGTTACTACTAATTAAAATGCCACTGTGAATTACTTATTTAAGTTTGTGTTGGAGTCACGGTTATTCCTATACAAATTTGAATTTCATGAGGACAGGGACTACATCTTATTTGTGTACTCCTCTCTCCCTAGTGCCCAGAATAGTGCCTACTGTTTAGTAGGTGTTCAGTAATTATTTGTTGAGTGAATAAAGCAATGAATTTAATTCACTCTCTTGTGTTCTAGTGTGCTTCTTGAGTGGGAAAGAAAGGGAGTTGGGCTTATCCCATAGTCTTTCTTCTCTGCTGCTGCTTGGAGTAAGTAAGTGGTATAAAGATACACTGGTAATAATCAGGATGGCTTTGGAAATGGTTGGGGATTAAAAAAAAAAGTTTGCTCATGGAAGTGTGAATGTGTATATGAATCTCAGCTGTCACCTGTGTTGTGTTGAGATGTTTGAAATCCATGGGGTTGTAGACTGCTATTTTTCTCCTCCCTCCCCCTTTTTTTCTTTGCTGTTGTTAGCAGTTGTTTCTCACTGTTGTCTGATTCTAGCACCTCCTTTTTAACATTTTATTTTTTTAACTTCAGGTTTGGGCTAGAAAACTAGATAACCAAACCTACCACAAGCATTCAGCATAGATTTAGATGAGCTTGCATTGAGGGAAGCCCGCATTGGCAGAAAGCATGGGCTCTATTAGGTGGTCTTAGACACTCGTTTGGGCTGTGCAGAGGCCTTTTCATTTTCCATTCATGGTAGTCTTTTGAATGGGTGAGATTGTGGAACAATAGGGTTCTAGATTGGAGAATTGTTAGTATAGTGTACTATTTACAGAAAGAAGTTGGGTTGTTAAAATACTGTAGAACCAGTTAAAGCTCATGATTTTATTTCTGAAATTATTTGGACAGTGAACAGCTACTTTTTATTGTTTACTAAGTCACAGTAGCAGTGTGAAATTGAAATGAGCAAAATTACTTTATGTTGTAAAAACGCAAAAAGCATCTCAAGGTAAGGAATTCTATTTGTTACTGACTACTGCCAGTTTACAGAAGGGGCGCCTCTAGATAAATGAGACCTGAGAGTTTGAGAGTTAAACTCTTACGTCATCTGAAATCCAGTTCTAAAGAATGATTATGATTTGGATTTACTAGAGATAATGTGCTTTTTCATATTTTGCAGTTTAATATAAGAATATTTATGTACAGGTTCCTTTTTGTAAATTTTCCCATGTAATTGCATTTGCATCACCAAGCATATGGTAAGGACATTTATGAATAAAATATTTAATTGGGAGTTAAAGGCTGCAAATTTAAAAATCAGGCTTGTGTGATTGGACAGTATATGATGTCCAGTTCCTTTTTTATTTATTTATTTATTTATTTTTTGGGCATGCCGTGCAGCTTGCAGGATCTTAGTTCCCCGACCAGGGATTGAACCAGAAGCAGAGAAGGCACAGAGTCCTAACCATTGGAACGCCGGGGAGTTCCCTCCAGTTCCTTTCTAAAAAATTAATTCCGAGGTATTCATAGTTCTCTTAGCAGGAAGTAATTAAAATTTAAAAAGGAAATTTTTACTGTCTCATATGTTTGTGTCTCTACAAAGCACTTTTTACCCAGTTAGCTCCCAGGCACTTGTTTCTTTTGTAGACTCTACAGTGTGCTGCTTCAAGCCATGACATCATGCTTTCAGAAACTTCCTTCCCTACTTGTAAATTTTAGGTTTCCCCAAAACTTTAGCAATATGTATCTTCATTTTCAGAAAAAGATCTACTCTAGTAAACTACTACTGTTTCTTATTTTCCAGGAGTTTCCCAACCAGGTAACCTCTCTGAACCAAAACAACATTGTTGCTGGAGTACTTGTTTTTAAGGTACGCATAATTTGGCTCTGTAATTTCAGGCCTGTTCATAATCTGTAATGTTTTTGAATTCTTCAATGATTTGTGTGGAAAATGACTTTTACTTCTGGCTATAGTATAAGAGAAACAAGAAATTTTATGCAGTTTGATTTCTTTTTACTCTTGGGATTTAATTAGAAAGTTAATAAAGGAAAAAAAAAAAAAAAAGAAAGTCAATACAGGGAAAATTGTTGGCAAGAATGTAAAACCTGCTAGCCAGCACTGCCATACACTTTAAATGTAGAGACCTGAAAATTTACCACTGAAATGTTGTTAAACATAACTCGGTCAATAGCATCTTGGTCATAGAAACTTTTGTAGTTTGCCTTTGATGTCACAGATTGCTTATGTTAAACTTGGTTTTCAAACTTGTGGAAATAATTCCACATTGTTTTCTGTTGTGAATGAAAACAAGTTCTGTTTACCACTGACTGCTTGTGATCATCTCGACCAAAAAAGTTTTACTGTAAGAGTATTGAGGATTTTACAGTCCTTTGTCAGGACACTGCAAGCATTGACACTGCTTTGTGTTCTTTAGCACTTTCCCTCTAAGGGCTGAAAGCACATGATCATACCCTATCTCTGAGGTGGTAATTAATAGACAAGTTAACCCTTGCTTTCTTTGGGAATAAGGAAATTGATGCATTAGGAATTTAGAGAAGTTATACAAAGCTCAGGGAATGGATTTGCACTCATCACACTGAATTTGTATAATGCTTTTCTTTTCAAAGAACTGAGTAGCTGTTACCAGTGCCTCAGGATTCCTTCAGTGTTTTAGCTCTCAGATTGCTACAACTGAGGCTTTGTCAAAGAGCCTATTACAGAGTGCTTTGGGGAAACTGAGGCAGCAAGCAGTGGATTGGCAAGAGTTGGGCGTATAATTGCTATCTGAGTTGGGAGTAGAACTGAAAGCCACAACTCAGAAGTTTGACGTGATTTAACATTGTTTGTTGCTACTTAGCAGCAAGGCTGGTTTCTACGTAGATGGCACATGGCTACAGACTACAATTTTTTTTCTTTGAAAGAAAAGACAGTTAAGTGTATTGAACCAAGCCCCTTCTTATTCAAGAATATGTTACACAGTATTACTCTTAACAGTCACCAGCAGATCACAAACAGGTATTCATTTTGATTTAAAAACACTTCCATTTTGGGAATTCTCTGGCGGTCCAGTGGTTAGAACTCTGCGCTTTCACTACCGAGGGTCTGGGTTCAATCCCTGCTTGGGTACCTGAGATCCCATAAGATGCACGGCATGGCCAAAAAAAAAAAAAAACCCAAACTTCCATGTTTACAAAAATAATAAGTGTTTGTGTTGAGTTACTTTTAAGACGTTCTCCTAGGGTAAGGAGGAGGGGAACTTAATGATGTTTCAAACCTAGAAAAGAAAATAAGGTTTGCAGCTTGTTAGGCTGCAGAGGTAAAAATTTTTTTTTTTTCCCTATAGTGCACAGTATGGTGTGATGGTTTTTCTATGATGAACAATTAATAATGAATTCTCTTTTAGGAAATATTTCTTTAAATGGACCACCTAATGGTTACATCTGTGTGGAAAGAAAATCCTCCATTGCCCACTTGGCATTGGGCCAAGTGTGAGGGGGGCTGCAGTCAGTCACTCGTATTGGATGCAAAGGTCTTGAACAGTCTGGGTTGTTTCCAGGCATTATCTTTGGCTCATTTTATTGTCTTGCGAGTGATTGTGCCTCATCATGGCTGTTTGTCCTGTGTCTTTCTCTTGAGCACCAAGTACGTTGTGGTCTTTTTTTTTTTTTCTTTTAAGTAATTTGGTCATATTTCTTTTCAAGAACCTTTTATTATTGTGTGATTTGATATATGGGCCTGCTGTTGGACATTATTTGCTTGACGTTGACATTGTCTTTTTGGAAATGACTATGTAGGATGATAGTGATTGCCATGTTTCTGTACTTGTGGTTGCCCTGCCTGCAGGTGTTTGGATAACATTTGGAGTCAGTGAATTGCTCTTTCCAGGGGGCAGGGGATGGTGGATGCTGGTAGGGGGAGGTGAAGGTAAGGTGGTATGGTGGTGGGGGAGTGAGTTCATTTGCAGAAAACATAACCACATTGCAGCTAGAAAGATGTATTGGACAGGGATCTTGGAAGTAAGTGTTGGATGTAAGGGAATGATGTGGGTATTTTAGGTATATTTCAAGGCTTTTATAGGAAAAGTGGTTTATTCCTTAACTTTTTGTAGTTGACAAAATTTCTCTGAGAGTGAAGCCTCTCAGAAGCTATAGAGAACAGATTAATAGACGTACAGTTGGTTGCTTAAAGAGCTCTTCTTGTGTCTTTGAGGAAAAGTTTAACAAGTAGTTTCTAGCACTTGAGAATGTACAATCTGCCATAAAAGGGTTCACATGTAGTAGATGCTTAATAAATTTTTGTTGACTAGTGAATAAATATATCCTAAAATTGCTGTTGGTACTGTTAATGTTCTGTCATGGTGAGGAACTGGAATATTCCTTTGTATCTGTGTACCCATACTATATAAGATATAATAAAGAAGAGAAAGGGAGATATTTCGTGCAATGTTTTGGCTATCTTAAAAGCTTGTCCAGAATTGGGATGACTTTCTTTTTCCCTCCCTGCCTCCTTTCCTTCCTTCCTGTTTTTTAAAAAACACATCTTGTTTGGAAACATCACTTATTACAAAGGGGAATGATGTGTTGATTGCACAAAAGTATAGATACTTCATTATGTCATGTGTAAATCCTGATAAAAATTGGGTATTAAAAATGATCTTCCCTAATTGCTGAAGTAGGTATTTCATACTGCAACAATTTAACAATCTGTTAGTTGAAAGTGATTAGGACTAAGTAGTATTGTAGGTGTTTCTGTAAACTGTTTCTAGAAGGATCTGCCTTTTTGTGTATTAAATCTCTCAGACCGTGCACTCAGTATGGCCCAGTCTTGGTAGATTCACTGCTGAGTTAGGAATATGCATTTTGTGCCTGATCACTTTTTAGCACAACATGTACAATTAAAAAAAAAATGCTTTTATAGAGGTACCCATAATTGTCATCTCACCCCTTATAATGTCGTAGTTCTTATATGTACTCCACAAATTTAGGATTTGAGAACAGGATGAAAATGTTTTCTTGAGTTGGTTTCTCAAGCTCTTCAAATAGGAAAAAACCCAGGAGATTAAAGGTTCTCGTCTGTGCTGGAGGCAGGGAAATAGCACAACACGGGCTTAACAGTCAAGGTGTTTTCAACGCTGGGGAAAACTGGAGTCTCTGTGTTTCAAACTTCTCAACCTAATTGTACTGTGTGTGAAATATTGTTCTTCTGTAAGAAGATTCTAATAAAGCATTTTAATCTCTTTTAAGTCCCTAATTTACTGATGGAAAACAATCCTTAGAGACAGGTGTAAAGGAAAAGATAAGTTTTCATTTAAGGATTTAATCTCAGTATGGAGCACTGTTGAGCTACAGGTTCTAAATTTATACAGAAGTAATATCTCTGAAATTCTGTGATTCCCCTGAATGCTTCTGTGAACTATATAGATAGCAGTAATGAAAAACTTTATTTGTTCTTTGAATTATGTGAGTAAACCATATATTTCCCCCCATTCATAGCTATGATAGCTGCCCGGCTTCTCTTAGGGGAGGAGCATCTGTTTGGGTAAAATATTAGCATCAGTGTTTTAGAGCCTTTTGAGATGAAAAGGGGGTTTTCTTTTCCTGTATGAGAATATAAGCTGCTTAATACATTAGTAAGATTTTATTTTGTGGATTCGTATTATATATGTACTAGAAATAGCATGCTTGCCCTTCTACCCACTAGGTACTAATAGGTTCTGCCATCCCCCAAATATGACAACCAAATAATGGCTCCACGTATTGTCAAATGTCTCTGGGGAGCAAAATTGCCCCCTCTTTAGAACTACTGCTTCAGATTCTCTTTTCAGGCTTAACGACACATAGAAATGTTAAATTAGTAAATGACTAAAAATGAGTACTGTTTGTTGAATTTTTATTGGTCATATTGGAAATTAAAAAATTTGTAAAATGCAGAGCCTTTTTAGGAGGGTTTAAAAATTTTTTAATTTGCCCTTCTGAGCTACTGGTTTCAACCAGTTGTTTTAAAGACATAACTCCTCCAGGTGTACCTGGGGTTAACATTTTTGGGGCAGTTTTAATTAATAACTTGTTTGTTCCCTTTCTCACCTTCTAGAAAACCTATGAATTTATGTCTGTGGCTGGAAATGCTGGCAGTGGGCCTGCTGTAGAGAACATTAGCCAAAAGAGATCCCTTTGGGCCCCACCCTTTCTAAATTTAGTTCATTCAGTCTCAGACTCTGAGAGCCACCCAGGGCAGAGTTGGGTTGCTCCTTCTGGATGCAGGTAGACTCTGGAGCAAACACTTTGCTTTTGGCTTATGTTTTGACCTGTGACCTATGGTTGGTGTTGTGAAGTTGTGAGTATACTCTTTAGAAAAATGCCCTCAAGACAGAGTTTAGAAAGAGAGGGAGAGAGTGAATAAGAGAAGGAGGGGGAAGATTAAGAGAGAAATGTTTATATTTTGGCAGCTGAATGAAATAAGAACAATGAAACAAGATCATAGCTGACTTCTGAAAGGTTCTGGACTTGTTTCTTGACACTGGCAACTTGTCTGCTAAGACCATTACTTAGATCTTCAGTACATCTCCTCTGTTATTTTGTTCTGATTTCAAAAGTAAGCAAGGGAACAACTGCAATATTGGAGAATTTTGTTGTATAAGGTAATGTTTATGCCTCTATTAACCAAAGTCATAGTTTAGCTGAGGTTTGTTTTTGTTTTTTGTCTTGTTTTGAACTTTGTAGTCCTTTTTGCTCTCAGCAAGAGAGGGTGTGCCAGGGCTCCTCCAGTAACTTAATTGCTCTGGTCATTCATCTCTTTCTAGAAGTCCAGCGTTAATTAAAAATCATTTTGAGACTTAAAAAAAAATAAAGTAACAAAAATTACTCTATAATAGAACTTCTAATTTGTTAGCTTGCTAGTTTCTGCTTTGGTTGGCTTTTTCTATTCCTTGTTGCTTACTGGTTATTTTTGAGTACTTTTGATTTGCTTAAACATTTTCAGCTTTTTGAACTATGACTATGAAAATGAGCAGAACTGTCCTTATTTTTGACTTGTGAAGAAATTTAAATGTATTTAGGATTAATGCCTTTGGAACTTACAAGATGCAATAAACAATCTCCGCTCGTAAAATCGTCAGTCTGAAACCTGTTCCTCTCTTCTTCATCTTCTCCGCTTTTGCTTTTAATGGTAGAAATACTATAGAATGTTCTTTGGCTATTCAAATAATTTCTCAGGATCATGAGCATTGATGTGGGTGCAGCAATTCTTGTTTGGGATCTGTAAGTAAATGAGACTATCTCAAACAAACCTTGTAGGAAAACAAAGAGATCTTTTACCATCATAAGGAAAAAGAAACAGGAAAAGTGAGGAATTCTTCTCTTTCTTCAGTCAATGTAAAGGAAAGCTCTAAGGTTGCCAATCTGAGCATATGGCCCTAAAATGGAAGCAGTGTTTACATTCACCTGTTAATGGTTTTACAAACGCAGTTTGCTTTCAGTTTCTTATCATTTTGAAACCAGAAACCTTTACCATATCCCATACACAATGGAAAACCTCTTCATATTTTTTAATTTGCATTTTTGAATATAAGCTATAGTTTATAATTCTTAATATTCAACAATAAATATTATCATACCATGCCAATTCTCTTTGTAAAATGAACACGCAGGGCATGTGGGTATTGTAAGTCATTTAAAAACACTTTGAGAAATTCACAAGGCTAGTGAACCTTACTGTATACCAAGGAGAGACACATTTCTAATACATCAACATAGCTACGTACTAAACAGGGCTATTATCATACTTGAGTAGGTGACACCAATTTTGACTGAATATTGGCAATTACATATCTCCTCTATAATTTATCTTTTTATTTTCTTTCCCTTACAACTTTCAGGTAGAACTTTAGACTTCATAGCACTGAATTAACCTGCACTGAAAGCTGTTTACCTGCAGTTGTTCACTTTTGTTGAAAGTGACCATGTCTCAAGTTCAAGTGCAAGTTCAGAACCCATCTGCCGCTCTCTCAGGGAGCCAAATACTGAACAAGAACCAGTCTCTTCTCTCACAGCCTTTGATGAGTATTCCTTCTACTACTAGCTCTCTGCCCTCTGAAAATGCAGGTAGACCTATTCAAAACTCTGCTTTACCCTCTGCATCTATTACATCCACCAGTGCAGCTGCAGGTAAGCGTATGACTCCAAGTGTCTTCTGTTTCAAATGTTTTCTTAGCCTGTTTTCTGATCTGATAAGTAGATTGCAGATGTAGGGAGCTCTCACACGTATTTACCTTCAAGAAGCAGAAGAAAGTATACCACCCACGCTTCTTTATCCCAGATATAGAACACACTTGGTTGTATATTGGGTTGATGGAGGCCTTTGACAGACCATTTCAAAGTGTAAGAAAGAAAATTGGAAACTAAACTATAAAGCCTTGTCTATTATAAAGCGGTAGCTGGCAGAAAGAATTGAACAGTAAATACCACTTTGGATATTCATTGTTATATGGGAAAATTCTGCTTTTATAATTATTTCCCAGAATTGATTTGTAGGTGTAAGCCTCCTTTTTGGATGTCTGTAAGATTTTTCCCAAGCAAGGGGGCAGGCAGATCTATTGGAAAGCAAAAGAGTGTGTTGGCATTTGATAATTTTATTTTGAATAAGTAAGTTTAAATTGAGATTCCAGAAGTGGCTAAGAAATCATAGTGAGGACCAATTAGAAATTGAACAAAGAAGCAGAGATTTTTAAAAAAGAAATGTTTAGAAGCATTCAAATTTAAATATTAGGAAAATAAAAATGAAATAAATGTGCTCATTGATCAGGAAAGACTTGAAACCCCTGGGGAAAAAACCCTAAAAACAATATTCTGCTCCCCAAACTTCCCCTTCCCCCAAGTTGCAAAACCAATTAAATGGGGGTGTCGGCATAGGTGTCTCTATACTAGAGTCACCTTATAACAAATTCTTTTCAACCTTAAGCCTGACAGTTTCCCTTGCATTTCCTCCTCTTCCTTCATCGTCTCGTTTCCTTTACTTTGTAAATCTGTTCTTAGAGTGTTAGGTTATCCCACTCTCAGCAGCACGGCCTCTATCATGCTGCTACCTCTAGACTTCCTTGGACCGGCTCACCAAATAGCATTCTTGACTTGTCATGGTCCCCTAGAGATTCAGTGTTCCCCATATTTGCCATTTGAATACCATCTTAATAGGAAATGGCACAGACTATTTCAGTCCTCTGGGATTTATTGCTTTTTCTTCTAATGTGTTCTTATATCCACATTTTATTGACTTTATAAAGCTCCCGCCCACCAAGGCCATTTTATTTTACTTATAATTATCAGAAATAGATATGGTCTGAGGATGGCAGCCTCTGGAGATAAGACTAGAGGACGCCCTAGGAATGAGAAGTTAGCTGTGTGGAAAAGGACAGTCGTTGTTTGAGAAATGGTATTGGCATATCGAGTTTTTATGAAATAACGAACAGGGTACAGCTGACAGCTGTTGCGGTAACCAGTGTGTGTGTCTCTGCTCAAAAGACCTCCTTGTTATTCCCTTGGTTATAATAGCAGTGCTTCATCTGATTTCAAATCTTGTGTGCTTGCCATGGTTTAGTTATTCCTCTGACTTCTATTCTTTCTCTTTTGAAGACACACCCCCTCCTAGGTTACCTGGCTTCAACTGGTTCAGAAAAGATCCCAGCTGTGTCTTCAGATATGTGCCCCCATTGTGGTTTGCAGTATTGCATCACTGCTGCTTTAAATCCTTAGACCTTCAGCTTGTTTTCCCTCTTTTTTCATATCCCTGGGAGAGCTGCAGTCTTAAATACTGCTAGTTGACTTCAATGCTCTTACGTTATTTTTCAGTTCCTTCTAACATGGCACACCCCAAAGAGAAAACCCCAATGTGTCTTGTGAATGAGTTAGCCCGTTTCAACAAGATTCAACCTGAGTATAAGCTTTTGCGTGAGCAAGGTCCAGCTCACTGTAAGGTAAATATTGTCCATACTCCTTGTGCATTTATAACCCACTAGGAATGTTTTGTTTCTTTTTATACAGTTGCAAGTGGTTCTGTGATGCAAAATACATATTTTCAAACTGCTGAGGTTGTCTTAAAGAGACGCAAAAGTACAGATTGTTGGCGAGTCGCTTCTTTTTTCATCCTTGCAGAATGGGTCAAAGAAAAGATGTGCTTCTTTGGGGGATATTTGGCTTTTAAAACTCCAATTAGTGTGTGGTTGTTTAGCATTCTGAATAGAGACAATTCACAAGCACCTGTGAATGATTTCCTGTGAGTTTTCCAGGCTCTGGGCCTCCTGGCTTCTGCCTACCTCTGGCTCCTTTCCTGCTTGTTTGAAAGTGCATGTGTACCTTAGACTGGGCAGGGAGAGAAGGTGAATGGGAAGTCAGTTTTGCCACTTGTTAGCAATCAGATAACAAGGTTTGAATATGAGAGGTAAAATTAGTCTCCCAGTGAGTATTTTGGATTATCTCTGATTTCAGGTACCCTTCTCATCCCCTCATCTTAGAGGATGAAAGACTGACTGTAATTTGAATTTTTCCTATTTGTTATTCAGGAGTTTAGTCTTTTAAGCTTGTTTGATATCTGTGCTAATGTATCAATACATCTTGGAACTTAAATGTTTGCATATCTGGCTTTATCTTTTGCAGCTGTAGTATGAGACATAAGGAATTGGGCCTCCTGTTTCTGATCCTAGCCTTGCAGTAAGATAATATACTTTTATAAGGATGAGTTATTTGTCTCTTTATGCCTCATTTTTCTTGACATGCAAACCTCAAACCTTGAATGATACCAGGTTTCTCTTTTCATTTGACTAAAAGTAACATCAACCACAATCATAAGTAGGCACCATAGGATAGCACAGTTAGGTGAGTTGCCTTTGGAGTCAGACAGATCTGGGTTTGAATCTTAGCTTCTTACTAGCTGTGTGACCTTGGGCAAGTTGCTACTTTTTTTGAACCTCAGTTTTCTCATCTGTAAAATGGGGATAATAATACCTACCAAATAAGTCTATTGTGAGATATATTAAAGTGTGGAGCACAATGTTTAGCACATAGTAAATGCTTGAGAAATGGTACCTATTATTATTAGGCAATTATGCATTTAAGAAAAACAGAAATTTCCCACTCACATGAAGCTAGTTTTAATATTATTCTAAAGCATAATTATATTTGAAATGTTTCTTTACTTTTAGAAGGCAATTAGCCATTTTTTATAACTGTTCTGTTTCTTCTACAGGATTTTTTTTGCAGATCTTAACTTTGGGATTCCCTTTATTAACTGTTTTTGATATTTTTGGAAATATGTACCTTCTCACTTGAACTTTAGTACTTTAGGTAATTTGGCTGTGTGTTCAATCTGTAACTGCATTTTTTTTTTTTTTTACCTGCAAGTTGTTCAAAGAGGAAAAGTTATTCCCTCCTAGATGATTGTTAGACTATTTAAAAAGTCAGAGGTCTGGTGTACTTTTAATTCTCTCTGAACCAAGATCTAACCTCACTACCAACCCTCCACACAGAAGGCAGCAGAGTGGCAGCAGCGCCGACGGGGACAGTCCTGGAGAAAGGCAAGACTGATCATGAAATTAACTCTTTTCTATCTTTTAGCATTTTCCCCTTCAGTGTCTTTCCATGAAAGGATCACAAAAATGACTCAGGGATTGCACAGGATTGCAGGCTTCTTCTGCCATTTGACTTTTCATGCCAGCCAGGGTTTTGAGTTCATGCTATTGGTGCTTAAATGAGTAGCTTTATGAACTGCAGCATAAATATAGGAGACCCCTAATATTACAAGGGGGATGAAGGATTCTTTAATTTTTCCCCTTTAGTGGAAGCTGTGCACTGAGGGAATCCTGAAGTTAAGACCTATAAGAAAAATCAGCTGTAAGGCAAGTTGGCCCCATCCCTTTAGGCACCAAATTTAAATGACCTAGGCATACTCAAATTACCATTTCTCATGTGAATTATTTGTCAATGAAATAAAGTGATATTCGGTGATAAAGAAGATCAGAAGAATAAAAGCTCCAGAGTAGTGAGTTTCAAACGTTGAAGTGCATCAGAATCACTTTGGGAGCTTGTTAAAAATACACATGCTTGGGTCTCCCCTCGTGCTGTTCAGTCGAAATCTCTGGGTGTGTGTATCTGCTTCCCAGGTTATTCTTCAGATGCTCACCAAAGTTAAAGAATCACTGAGCTGTGATGAGTCATGGTTTTTTTTTTGATAGAGTATTAGTCCAGTTCTGATCGGATTAACGTAACCTAATTTTACGAATGGAGTGTGCACGTGAGTTACCTTTATACCTAAAAAGGAAAAAAGAGGCTTGCCATTGTCAGTATTTGTTGAGGACAAAATTAGCTGTTTTGGATGCCTCCTTAGAATTGAGTTCAGAAACGTTTTTAGATCTTTGCTTGCTGTGAATCTGATTTGCTTCTGCAAGTGGAGGCAGTGTCTGACTAGTGCAGTCTTAGGAAAGTAAAAGGCAACATTTTCGAACCTGGCTGACATTCCCAAATTTATTCGAGTTTTCGTCCTAATGGGGTTGTGTTTTCAGACAAGCGTCCACAAACAAATTACAACATCAAAACAAATAATTGTCTTCATTTGTATGAGGTACTACTGTGTGTCTAAATCAAGTTTGCTAAGTTTCTTCCATGAGAAATAATAGGAAGACAATTTTCTATTTGGATGGCTTCCAAATCATCAGCATTTAATATTTTAATATATAAGAGAACATTTTTTAATCTCTGTACTTACCCCCATCTTTCAAAGCGTAGTTTTTTCATGGAGTGCTATGCAGTACAAGTCAGTGATATGTGTATCTTTTTGTGTTTATAAAAACAACGAAAAAGGGGATGAAGGGATAAATTATCAAGATAATGACCAGGCCTTTTAAACCATGACCATAAATTATGTTCAAGGACCAAGTGACATATTATAGTCAACATCAGGTTTCATGAATTGAGAGCTCACAATTTTCATTTGTAGGTGTTTACAGTACAGCTAACCCTTGGAGATCAGCACTGGGAAGCTGAAGGAAGTAGTATTAAAAAAGCCCAACACACAGCTGCTGCCAAAGCTTTGGAAGGAACAAAATTTCCTAAACCTATAGTCCGCCCTTTTCGTAGCGAAGGAAGGAATCCAGGTATTATGCGTGGGCCAAGACAGGTTCCTTTCAAAAGTGTGTCTAGAGGTATCCGTTTAGTATGTATATGAATTCTTTCTTAACTAACTTGTTGGTTTTGAAAGCACAGAGTCTGCACTACCAGTGGCAAATGCTTACCTTTTCAGGTCTTAGCCTTACTCTAAAGCAGTGGTTCCCAGGCTCCAGTCCCTCTACTGCTGGTCTGGAGTGGTGGTCGTGGGAGGTGAGGGATGTCGCCAGATGATTTCCGAGATTTTTAGAAAAGCCTAATGAAATACATGTTTTCTTTTGACAAGGCTGTATACATGCCAAGAATGTGGGTTTTAGCTAAAAATCACTTCAACTCCGTGTGGTCATATTGATTATAATATGTTGATCATACCCCTGATTATCAGTTTTATGTTTCCTGATCATTAACAAGAATGAGAAAATATTTTAAATATTTGTTTCTTAAATACAAATCAGTAGGTAATATCTCTTCAAGCAAGGGCCCAACGGGGGAGAATACTGATAAAAAGGAGTGTCTGGCGAGAGCTTGGGAACCACTGACCTGGAGGCTGTAGGTAGAAGTGACTGTTTTAGGAGAGTTACCCCTCCAGTACATGAAGTCATCCCAGGCCCTTTGCACTCGGGAATGATCTGGGAAGATCTCAAAAGATCTCGGTCACACCTTTCTTGTTGCTTTTGATTGCTTTGTGGTATCCTTTCTTTAAATTTATTCTCTCCTGCAGGTAAATTTTATGGGTCAAAACTGCTCTTACTTAAAATGCAACTATTTGAATTGTGTAAAAAATACAATTCTGATGTTAGCTAGAGAGAGGTTGGTTATTCTTGTGACCCTCTGACTTTGCAAACTCAAAGATATTCTTATAAATTTGATTTTATGCACTAAATTTAGTCAAACCAGTTATGGTACAGAATCGAGTCATTTTTATTTTCCTCTACATACATCCTAAAGAGGCATTTTAAAGTGGATTTTTGTGTGCATTTAAATCGAACTTTGCCATTGCTAGTGTTGTTCTGTGTTTGATATTAAAGTGTTGTTTTCAAATGTGATTGTGCACCTACACTAATCTTTCCAGGCTGGTTTTCTTTTTAAATGATTTTTAAAGGTTTATGAATTGGATGAAATGAGAGGGGAAAAAAAGGAAGATGAATAATGAGTATTTTCTAAAGTTGCTATTTCTGAGATAACCCAAGATATACTTGCTCCTGTTGTATACGGCAACAGAACTCATTTTTCTAACAAGTATTACCACAAGTCAGATCCCATTATAAGTATCAAGAATGAAACATCCAGTGCTTCCCTGGTTGTCCAGTGGTTAAGACTCCGTGCTTCCACTGCTGAGGGCGCAGGTTCAATCCCTGATCGGGGAAGTTCCACGTGCTGTGAGGTGCGGCACCCCCCAAAAAAAAATTAAGAATGGAAACATCTAAATATTTTGTGGGTCTCATCTGACTTCTCCAGATAGAATTTACTTGTCTCCTCCTCAGTGATACTGCACCTTTCCTTAGAGCACACATAATGTTGTATTGTAGTTCTTTGAGTGTGTTTTGTGTTCTTTGAACTCCTCTGGGGCAAGAATTGTGTTCAAGCTTCTCACAGTACTTTGCCTCCAGTTAGTATTGAATAAATGCATTGTTCTATGAAATAGTGTGTACAAATATCCTTCTAAGTGTAAGCCAGTCAGTCAGTACAACCAAAGTTATGTTGGTTGAGTATTCCCAAACAATGAAATGATTTGGATGGTCCTATGGGATTTTTTAATCATGGAATTTGATGTGTATTGGAAGTTATTTCTGACAACTGGCTTTCACTGCTAACATCTTGTGTTACACTGATGCTCCCCTAACAGCCGTTGCAGTGTATTTTGTGCTGCTGACTGTCTATTAATACCTAGAAATCACAGCAGATTCTTGGATTTCCTGACCTGATGCCTAGCAGTGAAGTACTTAGATCTTTTCCTGAAATACATCATGAATCCAGTTAGTAGAAAGCATGCTATTCTTTTTGATTTTAGTGAGTGTCATTCTCATATCAGAAAAAAACAATTCTTTGTGTTGATTCTGTGTTGCAGAAAGCATAACCCCTACTGTAGAGCTAAATGCACTGTGCATGAAACTTGGAAAAAAACCAATGTATAAGCCTGTCGACCCTTACTCTCGGATGCAGTCCACCTATAACTACAACATGAGAGGAGGTGCTTATCCCCCAAGGTATGTGTTTGTTTTGTTTTCAATACAGGTGAAGATATATTTGATCTTTTACATAGAATAATAAGATCTTTAGATTGTAGAGCACATAATGGTTTGGTCCTCTTTGGCCTGCCAAATGCTAAGGTCAGTCTTAATTGTCTTGGTGTCATTGGAACTGTATCTTGATGCTCTTTTAACTCCTGTCATTGGAAAGGGCCTGAGCACATTCCTCATGAGCAGTACGGCTCGTGCCCCAAGCTATCTGCTTAAAGCTGTCACCATTCTAACTGCTTTGTGCAACTGAGTCATATTTTTATTTTTTAAACAAAGATGGCCTAATGATTTTATTTTATTTTTTAAAAGATTTATTAATTTTTTTTTGGCTGTGTTGGGTCTTCGTTGCTATGCGCGGGCTTTCTCTAGTTGCGGCGAGCGGGGGCTACTCATTGTTGCGGTGCGCGGGCTTCTCATTGCAGTGGCTTCTCTTGTCACGGAGCACGGGCTCTAGGGCATGTGGGCTTCAGTAGTTGTGGCGCGTGAGCTCTAGAGGGCAGGCTCAGTAGTTGTGGCGCACAGACTTAGTTGCTCCGTGGCATGTGGGATCTTCCCGGACCAGGGCTCGAACCCGTGTCCCCTGCATTGGCAGGCGGATTCTTAACCACTGTGCCACCAGGAAAGTCCCAAACTGAGTCATATTTGAACATGATTCCTGCAACACCACAATTCTCAGCATTCACAGATTTCCTGATTATTGTTTATTGGGTACTTTTTGTTGAACTTACATATGTGTTTGCAAATAGCCTTGGTATACAGATGCAGTAAAATATTAATTGAAACCTGAAAATGCCATGCGTTGAAAACCTTCTGCTTGTGGTCATAAGACACTAGTGGATAGATTGATGATCAAACTGGAGGTCTTCATTTCCCTGCCCTACTTTGGGGTAGGAGGGAGGTGGAGGCCAAAGCCATTTTAAAAATAGAAACCAGCCTCTGCCAGGCTATAGCATATTGGGATTTCCAGAAATGAGGGTCCTTTTTAAAAGACATCTGTTAAAAAATTTCCATCCTTTTCTGGAGACACGGAAGCGTGAATCTCAGGTACGAGAAAGTAGAGCAAGTTAAGTTTTCTGTCTCAGCCAAAGGCTAATCTATTTTAGATTTTGTAAATATGGGTTACCTTTATAAATTGAACTCATATAATTTGTAAGGCAGTGTATTTTGTGGAACATAAACAGTATTTGCTGATACCGTGTGGCAATTCTAATGCAGCATAAACATGGGAAATCTCTGGATGTACTGATGAGGAGTCATTATTGGCGCGCAAACGCTGATGTGATCAGGACCTGTGATGAAGGAAACACCTGGAATTTGTCAGAGAACGTATGGTGACTTACCTGAGACTAATTTTCCTTACCCCCCTCTATTTTTAGGTACTTCTACCCATTTCCAGTGCCACCTTTACTTTATCAAGTTGAACTTTCTGTGGGAGGACAGCAATTTAACGGGAAAGGAAAGACGAGACAGGCTGCGAAACACGATGCTGCTGCAAAAGCTTTGAGGACCCTGCAGAACGAGCCCCCACCTGACAGGCTGGAGGTGAGGAGAGAGCAGAGCTGGGGCTCCTTGACGCTTTGGGTGTAGCAGGAAGGTGGTAGGGAAGACACCATCTCAAGTTGCTTTCTCTAAGAGGATGTATAGAGAGTTGTCCATAATGTCTGTTATTTGAGAGCTTACAAGTTTTTATACCCTGTAGCTCTCTTGCCTTTCTTCCCCCTTAAAAAAATGTCTTAGCAAGAAAGTCAGGTGTCTTCTTTTGTGCTCAATGGCATAGTTTTGAGTGAACATGTTAGAAAGATTGTGGACTCACTTGAGTTGTGAAGAACATGCATGGCTGAATTCTTTGGTGCTGAAGATTATGCTTGTCAGAATCTGTGTTTTATGGTACCAGGTTAGAGGATTTTCTAAAGCCATTTTGACCAGTCTTTCTTTCTTTATTATCTTGAAGTGCCAGTTACCCATTGCTGCTTAACACACTATCACAAAAATTAGTGGCTTAAACACCTACAGGCCTTTATTTTGCTCACAAGCCTGCAGTTCAGGCAGGGCTTGGCACGGGGAGCTTGTCTCTGCTACACGTAGCTTGGGCTGAGGCAGCTCTGCAGGGGCTGGAGGATCTCTGTCAAGATGGCTCCTTCACGTGGCTGCTGAGTTGTTGCTGGCTGTCGCTTGGGAACTGAGAGGGGGCTTTGGTCCGGGGACCTCAGTTCCTCTCCTAGTTAACCTATGCAGAGATTGTTTACACATCCTCACAGTGTGGTGGCTAGGTTCCAAAGGTGAGCATTCTAGAAGACAGGAAATGGAAGCAGTTGCCAGTTTCTTAGGACCTAGGCCCAGAAGTCAGCACAGCGTCACTTCTGCCATATTCTGTAGGTCAAGCAGGCACAGAGTCCAGATTCAAAAAGAGGAGATACAGAATCTCACTTTTTTTTGGTACTGAGGTGAAATTCACAAAACAATTTCACAATTTTAACCATTTTAAGTGTATAATTCAGTGACTTTTAGTGCGTTCACAATGCTGAGAACCCCACTTCTGGATGAGAGGAGTATCAAAGAATTTGGGGGCTGTTTTATTTTTTATTTTTTGGCCACACCACGCGGCTTGTGAGATTTTAGTTCCCCAACCAGGGATTGAACCCAGGCCCTCGGCAGTGAGAGTGTGGAGCCCTAATCACTGGGCTGCCAGGGAATTCCCTTGGGGGCTGTGTTTTAAAATTATCACAATAGGTAAAGGATTTGAACTCTTTGTGACTAAATAGGAATATGGGTCTTAGAAAATCAGTGATTCCATGCCATTGAGGGTCCAGAGTTCCAGGAGAAACCCACTGAGTTAGAAAACATTGAGATTTCATGATTCTGTTTAATCATAGTATGAAATGTCTCCTGAATACATCCCTGGGAAGCATTTGACTCTTCTTCCTCAAGAAACAAGTCCTCAAAGAATAAGAAGATCTTGCACAGAACATTGGGCTAAATGGGTGATGATAGGTATGAAGTTGAAGGGACCCTTGGCAGGGTGCTTGCTGAGGTCCATTGTGTCCAGCTGTCCCCCAGGGTGACCCAGCTCAGGGTGGTGCTCTGTGGCTTCACGGCTGCTGTGCAGGAAGGTTTTGTTTTTCTTTTGTTGCAGTGCATTTCCATCTTGAGTGTCATCACGCATTTTAACAGAGATGATCTGTTTCCTGGGTCCACTGAGGACCAAATAAAGGAGAATGGACTATAACTTAGCAGAGGAGAATTTAGTGAGGTGAAAGGATGACGTCCTCAGTGGTGAGATTTGTTAAAAACACCGAAGGTAGTGAAATCTGAATTATTTTTGGAGGCTTCGGTTTTTGAGTTGACTTTGGTGCTAATATAATTGGAGTCAGATGGAGTAGGTATTTCTTGGTTCCTTCTAGCCAGCAGTTGTTAAACGATCGCTGAACAGTGTATGTGGGTTGTCTGCTTCAGAATCACTTGAGAAGTTTAAAAAAAAAATTCCTTGGCCTAACCCACATGAATCTAGATTCTAATGCAGTGGGTCTAGCCAGGAGTCTGGCTTTTTCTTTTTCTTTTTTTCTTTTTTTTTTTTAAAGTTATACAATTTTTATTTATTTATTTATTTATTTATTTATTTATTTATTTATTTATGGCTGTGTTGGGTCTTCGTTTCTGTGCGAGGGCTTTCTCTAGTTGTGGCAAGCGGGGGTCACTCTTCATCACGATGCGCGGGCCTCTCACTATCGTGGCCTCTCTTGTTGTGGTGCACAGGCTCCAGACGCGCAGGCTCAGTAGTTGTGGCTCACGGGCCTAGTTGCTCCGCGGCATGTGGGATCTACCCAGACCAGGGCTCGAACCCGTGTCCCCTGCATTGGCAGGCAGATTCTCAACCACTGCGCCACCAGGGAAGCCCCTGGCTTTTTCTTTTTTTCCTTTTTTTTTTTCTGGCTGTGCTGCGTGGCATGTGGGATCTTAGCGCCCTGACCAGGGATCGAACCCACGCTGCCTTCAGTGGGAGTGTGGAGTCTTAACCACTGGACCACCAGGGAAGTCCCGCTTTTTTTTCTTTTTTAACATGCTCTTAGAGTACCTCTAAAGCACAGTCAGGGTTTGGGAATCCCAGGTCCTAAGTGTTTTCAGTGCTTCCCATGCAGTTTTCCCCCTTGGAATCCTCCTTGGAAGTATGTACTCACCATATTGCTGCAAAGGGAAAGTGCCCGTCAGTGTCTCAGAGTGACTCACGGAGCGGTTGGTTGGCTCGGGTCTTGAGGTCAGGGGCTGTAGTGGACACCCTCTCCTCGGCTCATCTGACGTTCTGTAAGCAGCTTGGCTGGGAGTCATGATCATCACTTGTGCCCCTTGTTTCCTCCTCTTTGCCCCTTTTCTAATTCTTTCTATATGGTTTGAAGTAGAGACCTCAGAAATGAGGATCATTAACTAGGATATGACCTTTTCTTTGAGTTAATAAGTGAAACACTTGGCTTCCCACGTAAATGAGCTGCCCCTGGTCTACCAGGCCCCCTGGAGGGTGGGCAGCAGGGGAGAAAGACATTTTTAAAAGACAGCTGTAATTTTTTTTCTTATAAGTGATGCCTGTGAACTATGAAAAATTTTAAACTCAAAAAAAAAAGAAAAAAGAAAAACAAATGCTGTATAAATTTACCACTTGTAGATCGTCACTATAAACATTTTTGTGGATGTACATATAAGTAAGTACATGCACGTGTTTCACAAAAATGGGATGATATGGTACAGTAACCACCTTTTTTTCACTGAAGTGCTCATTATGAATATGTTGTCATGCCATTTACTTACAATTCCATGGAGGACTCAAATTCAGCATGGTTCTAAGCACTTTTTTTTTTTTTGGCCACACTGCATAGCATGTGGGATCTTAGTTCCCCGACCAGGGTTTGAACCCACACCCCTTGCACTGGAAGTGCAGAATCTCAACCACTGGACCGCCAGGGATATCCCTTAAGCACTTGTTAATGACTGCACAGTGTTCCATTGTGTGAGCATACCAGTTTATTTTTTCAACAACAGAGGCTTGGTTTTTAGGTTGTTTGCAGTTTTTCCTGTTATAAAAATAGGTAGTGAAGAACATTGTTGTAGTTAAATCTTTGTGTATGTCCGTGATTATTTTTATGAGCCACAGTCCTAGAAGTGGAATTTCATGGTAACGTATATGGCCAAGTTCCCCACCAGGAAGATGGTACCATTTTAGGCCTCTGCCAACAGGGTCTGAGCAGCCTGTTTGCCCACAGCCTGCCAGCACTGGAAATTATCATTTTAAACAAAGTGTCCATTTTGCTATTGAAAATTTTTAGCTCATGTGATCGTGTGGTGGATCAATTCACCTTCTCTAAAACATAGCCAATAAAGCTGGCGGTTTCTGTCTAAGACAGGTGTGGTCTGGTCCGTTGATGACAGGCACTGTGCTCGGCTGGCCCTAAAGGTAAACAGCAGCACTGCCCCTCCCCATGTGGAGCTTGGTTGAGTGGAATATCATCAAGAAGTGCAGTGCTAGGATGGAAGTAGCAAGTATCATGAGAGCATAAAATGTCTTGTTTAGGTAGGAGTACTGATGGTGCATTGAGGAAGAGTCATTTAAGCTCAGACTGAAGATGAGCAGAAGAGCAGGGGAAGTACATTCCCAGCAGAGGGAGCAGCTTGAGCAGAGGTCCTGAGTTGGGAAAGCACCTCTATTCTATTCTATTCTGTTCTGTTCCTGTCCTGTCCATGGCTTGTGCTAATAAAGGATGACTTATTCAGTGTTGAGGTGTTAGCAGTAATGATGGTCATAACTACAGTATCTGTAATAGAGAAAAACAGGAGCTAGCCTAATATGTCCATTAGTAGGGAAATGGTTAAATAAATGAATACATTTATCCCAGGAGTATCAGAGTGTGGTAGATCTGTTTACGTGGATGTGAAAGGAGGCCCATAATGTATTGAATGGGGGGGGAATCATGATCCAGAGCTGTTACTACGTGTATAGTGTGATTGTGTTAAGTAATCAAAAGCACCAACTGTGTGTGTATGTATCTGTATATATTTGCACGTGCATAGTTTCTATTTTGAAGGTTATAGCAAACTTTAAAAGTAGTTTTCTCTTGGTGGTAGTGGTAGAGGACAGACTTTTTTTAAATTGTATTGTTTGAAGTTTTCTTTTTTTAAATACTACTTCTGAAAAAATAAATAAATGCACTTCTTCCTGGTCTTGAGTTCTTGTCTTCACTTGAGCCAGGGACATGTTTAAGTAGGACTAAAACTAAAATTGGAGACCTTAATCTTCATTATACTATCAGGGTCCATGGGACCCAATTTTCATTTTTGAGCTTTCTCTAGCTCTGTAAGAATTGATACTACATGACTTCTATTCTTTTTCTAGAGGTTTTAAAAAGAACAAAGAGAAAACATACTTATTTTTGAAAGTAGAATAGTGATTTCTGTCTTAAAATGATCATGTGGGTCCTTTGGATCCTTTTATAAATCTTTACATTATGGAATCTTAATTTTCCTATGCTTTGAAACATTTTGCTGCTGTCCTCCTACATATCATTTCAGCACTCTTCATCATATTTTCCCAAATATGCAATAAACAAGACTAAAATAATAAGAAAGTGGAAGAATGATGAAATCCCTGGGTGGATGATACAGTAGTGAAATAATTGTCATTATTGCATCATCCTTTAATGCTCTTATTGCATTGCCTAATGTATCACATTATCTTTCAAGAAGATACAAAAGAAGACTGGAGACACCATCTTTTTACTCTACTTTTAGCTTTTGTTGAACCCAGGAGAGAATTAAGAATTTTTCTTTTTCCATCCGTACTGGCAAAGAGAAGAAAATTGATGGAGGAAGACATTTTCATTATTAGACAAATCAGAAGATGAATGCAGAGAGACAAACAGCAGCATTCTAGACTCTAATGGTGATGGTGAGATTTGAGTGTTGACGTGACTCAGACTGGGAGTCTTCAGATGATACCTTAGATAAGTTTTCCCAGACTCGAAGAGTCGGCAAGTGAACTATGTATTTCTGTGGTGTATGAAAAAGAAATGTGCATTCTCTTCTGGTCAGTCATTCAACAGGAAGGACTTCGCTGCACAATATTTTGCAACAGGAACTGGACCAACCTGTTTTGTTTTTCTAAAAAATTTGTGTGGCAACATTCTCTCATCTTATATGATGTTTGGCCACCAGAGTTTTCTCACCACTTAATGTCCACAAAATAACTGGATACATGTAGAAAGAGGTGTATGTATTAGAAGGAAATTGATGATACAACAATGAAAAAAAATCATTAGATCCTTCTTTTGGTGTTTATAAATCTAGAAATGAAAGCATTTTGTATTGGGTTGGCCAAAAAGTTCGTTCGGTTAGTGAATCCGTTCAATAATGTTCTTCGTGAAAATGAAAAATGTGTCTTTATTTTTACTTAAAACCGAACAAACTGTTTGGCCAACCCAGTAGTTATGGAGCAAAGAAGATGGCTTTTCTCCCTTCAACAAAGTTATGAGTCAGTTTCAAAAGTAATGTGTTTTGACAATACCAGTACAAGAAGAATCAGAATCATGATAAGCTAGAACCCATTGGAGGTGGATTTGAAATCTGGCATCATTACTGTGGGCTGTGCTCAAAGTTCAGGCGTGACAGCTGGTGAGCAGTTAGTTGCATTTAATGACCTTGCCCATTTGGGATATATGTTCCTTCCTTCCTGACTACAAACCTGGAATAAAAACTTAGGTTTGTTATTTTAATTTTTTATTAAAGTCTCTAATGAAATGATTTTTGTTGTCCTTTTATTCTGTATGTTATTTGTAAAATGTCTTTAAATATAGAAAAATAAAGAGGGCCTGTTGGAGCCAGATGGTAAATGGTGATGACTATTTTTCCCTGGCATATTGAGGGTTAAGCATGGTTCAGAGTGTTTTTTTCTTTTCTTAATGTTGCCTAGATTTTATTGCTGAACCATACACTATGGGATTGATGTTAACAGTAATTCCCACTTCATGAAGGTAAGACTGAGGGCCCGCTACACTTTCCTCATCTCACTGGGAATGGTATTTGTGGATTTGTTTTGAGTCATTTGCTGCTTCCCCCATTGCAACATTTTGTCCAGTCCAGATAATAATAAAATTATTTATGTAAAAGAGCAACATAATCTCACGTCCAGGTAAATGTATATCTTTGTTTCCTGTTTTGCATTTTTATTTTACTGGCTGCTTTGTCCCTTTTGCAATTCCTTTAGAAGAATACCTTCGAGCAGTGAATCTCAACTCTGTTTGCTAGTAAAATCACCTGGGGACTTAAAAAAAAAATCAAATACTATATATAAAACAGATATCCTGGGACTTCCCTGGTGGCGCAGTGGTTAAGAATCCAATGCAGGGGACACGGGTTCGAACCCTGGTCCAGGAAGATCCCACATGCTGTAGAGCAAATAAGCCTGTGTGCCACAACTATTGAGCCTGCGTTCTAGAGCCTGCGAGCCACAACTACTGAAGCCTGCGTGCCTAGAGCCCGTGCTCTGCAACAAGAGAAGCCACCGCAATGAGAAGCCCGCGCACCGCAACAAAGAGTAGCCCCCGCTCGCCACAACTAGAGAAAGCCCGTGCGCAGCAACGAAGACCCAATGCAGCCAAAAAAAAAAAAATATCCAGGCCCTATCTGCAAAAATTTGAGTTCACTTATCTGGAGCAGGGCTCTGGCATCTGTATTTGTAAAGCTCCCAAGTGATTCTAATGCTGCTATGGTTGAGAACTACTGGCTGAGAGTTTAAAATTTAGTAGTAGACCATTGTTTTTTTATCAGACTTATGTGGAACCTCAATATGCAAAATAGAAAAATAACATTTCATTAGTAAAACTTATAAGTTTGAACTTTAGAGTATTTATAAAAGGCAATCAATGAGAATGATTTATGTGAAATTTCACAACACAGAATTGTACTATATATTGTTTTGGTCCATTTGAAAAAAAAAAAAGCCACAAGGCTGGGAAAGATCCAGTCCCATTTTAGAATAGCAGTTAACTCTTCTATGGGAAGAAGAGTGAGAAGGGCTTCACTCATTGTTTTCCTTATAAAAGCAAAAAAAAAAATTGATGTCAGTAGTGTCTAGTGTTGGCATTTGTTAAATCCAGCACAATTGCCTGTTACATTATTATCTGTACTTTTCTGTATGTTTGAAATAGGTCATAACTAAAAATAAAAGTTAAAAGGAATTGAGCTGATATAGTGAACAAAAAAATGAAAATTGGGGTACATGCATGGCAATTGAAGTATTATCATTCTCAGCACCTGGTTTATTTCCAAATTTGGTTCTTGTTGCACCTAAGGAAAACATTCTCATTGACACAGTTATTTATCATGAGAGTGGACCATTTTTAAAAATAACTCATTTATTTAAAAAATCTGTGGATACTCTTCAAATAAACAGCTGTCAGAAAACTTGTTTGTGTACAAAAATGAGTTAACCTGTTAGCACAAGTTAATGTGTTGATGGTCTCTAGTGTGTTACTGTTTGGTATGAAACACATACTTTTCTTTGTTGCTTTTCAAAAAATTAAGATAAAATATATAGATAATATAGAGGACGCCATTTTAACCATTTTTTAAATGTATAGTCTTATGACATCAAATATATTCTCAATGTTATGTAACTATCACCACTGTCCATTTTCAAAACGTTTTCATCATCTCACACAGAAACTCTTGTACACATTAAACAAAACTCCACCTTACCCCGTCCTCATCCCCTGTAAACCTCTGTCCTGCTTCTGTCTCTGCACTTGCCTGTTCTGGATACCGTGTATAAGTGAATATTTGTCTTTTGTGTCTGGCTTATTTCATTTATCCTAATGTTTTCGAGGTTCATCCATGTTGTAGCTTGTTTCACAATTCCATTCCTTTTTAAGACTGAGTAATATTCCATTGTATCAGTATTCCACATTTTGTTTATCCTTTCATCTGTTGATGGATGTTTGGGTGGTTATCATCTTTTGGCTATTGTGAATAATGCTGTTATGAACACTAATGTACAATTTATCTATCCTTACTGAGTATATATTTAGCAGTGAAGTTGCTGGATCATATTGTAATTCTATGTTTAACTTTTTGAGGAACCACCATACCGTTCTCTACAGAGGTTATACCATTTTACATTCTCACCAGCAGTGTACAAAGATTCCAATTTCTGCACATTCTTGACAACACTTGCTATTGTCTGTGGCTGTCCTTATGGGTGTGAAGTGGTATCCCATTGTAGTTTTGATTTGCATTTCTCTGATTAGAGATGTTGAGCATTTGTATATCTTCTTTGGAGAAATGTCTATTCAGATTCTTTCTCCATTTTTGAATTGCATTGTTTGTTGTTGTAGTTCTTTATATATTCTGGACATTAATTCTTTATCAGATACATGATTTGCAAATATTTTCTTCCATTCTGTGGGTTGTCTTTGCTCTCTTAATTGTGTCCTTCAATGTACTGAAGTTCTTTTTGGTTTCTTTTTGTACTAAAGTTTTAAATTTTGAGTCCAATTTATCTGTTGGTTTTCTTTTCTTAAAATTTATTTATTTATTTATTTATTTGTTGGCTGTGTTTGGTCTTTGTTGCTACGTGTGAGCTTTCTCTAGTTGCGGCGAGTGGGGGCTGCTCTTCATTGCGGTGCACGGCCTTCTCATTGCGGTGGCTTCTCTTGTTGCAGAGCATGGGCTCTAGGCACGTGGGCTCTAGAGCGCAGGCTCAGTAGTTGTGGCGCACGGGCTTAGTTGCTCCGCGGCATGTGGGATCTTCCCGGACCAGGGCTCGAACCCGTGTCCCCTGCATTGGCAGGCAGATTCGTAACCACTGTGCCACCAGGGAAGTCCTATTGGTTTTCTTTTGTTGCCTGTGCTTTTGGTGTCATATCCAAGAAATCATTCCCAAATCCAGTGTCATGAAGCTTTTCCCCTGTATTTTCTTCTAAAAGCTTTATACTCTTAGCCCTTATGCTTAGGTCTTTGATCCATTTTGAGTTAATTTGTGTATGTGGTATGAGGTAAGAGTCCAACTTCATTTTTTGTGTGTGTGGTATCTGGTTTTCCCAGCATTTTTGTTGAACATGCTTACTTTTTAAAATACTGTATTTTTTTGTTGTTGTTCTTGTTTAAACCTATTTAAAAAATAAATTTCAAACCAAACCTCTTTGGAACTCTAGCCTTCTAAGACACCTTGCTTGAAGATTTCTGACTTTAAGGACTCACTCATAAAAAGGCAGACCCTCTTTCTCCGTATGATTTAAACAACAAGCATAAAAGTGTGTTTGGCTTAATTTATCACCAGAAGTTGCTATGCAAACAGTTTTGACCAGGTAGTGAGTGAAGTGAAACCAGATTGGAAAGAAAACATTATCATCATGGAAGGAGAGAAGGAATTACAGTGTCTGGTTAAATTTACTTGTACAGGATTATATTCTTAATTATATTAATTTTTTTAATTTAGAGTTTTCTTTCTTTTAATTATAGCTTGAAATATGGATCCTGTGTTAGGGTTAGGATCTACCTGATAAACCTAAGGAAATGCACAACAAATGAAATCCTGGATGGTGCTGCATCTTGCCTAGTCAGTGATTTCAGCCATGGGTTCCTGTCATATAGTTCTGATCTGGATTATAGTTCTGAAATAGGATTTTACAAATTCTTTGACAAAAGAATCCCAATAATAAGAAAAACACAGCTGTCTTGCCATGTTTTGGGGTCACTTTGCTATTACTGAGCTTATCTCATTTCTTGTATTATCACTGCCACACAGTATAGACTCCATGTGGTCCGAGTGCACAGAGAAGATCTCTGCCCTTCTGTAGTCCCAGCCTGTGGAGGACTGTAAATGAACATTGTTACAAAGCTGGAGTCAGCTTTTGTTCAAGGTTCTTTATTAGTTTGCACCTTGCATTTTTGCCAGCAGCAGTTAAGTATAAGACACGTGGCGGTTTTGTAATTGTTCCACTGCATCTTTTTTTAAAAAGTGGTTTCCAGGGATTTTTTTTGTCCAAATAAGAAACCCACATACCTTGGTGGAGAGACTTACATTTGTCTTTGCCATGCCCCACATAGACTGTACTTGGACTTTTTCCAGAATGTGGCTTGCCAGTCCTTGAGGGGGCTTCGGGAGTCCCTCTTCCTGAGCGGCCGTGGCTCACTACAACGCCATTAGGCTGATCCATATCCAAAGGCCTGTTATGTGTGGACTGTTTATGTTGGATTTATGAGGTAGAAACTAGCCAAAGTTTGATAGGACATTTTTTTTTAACCTTTTAATTTCAGTGACACATGGAACACATGTGGCTCTGTTCACGGGGTTACTGCTGCATCCATAAAGCCTAGTTTCAGTGCTTTTAAGGTTTATCATCACAGCTGGGATCTTGACCGCTTTAACAAGAGTTCACTACTAACGAATTATTCTTCCTTTAGGTGAATGGAAGAGAATCAGAAGAAGAAAATCTCAATAAATCTGAAATAAGTCAAGTATTTGAGATTGCACTTAAACGGAACTTGCCTGTGAATTTTGAGGTAAGCTTATTTTACACATCTATTATACTGTTGGTGTTCATCATCAGAATAGTATTTTTCTTAAATAACATTGGAATGATAATCATATATATGTGAATCTTCAAATTTAAGATTCAAACTTTATTTATTTATTTATTTTTAAGTAATCATGTTTTATTAACAGAAGAATATATACATTTATTTTGAATTTTATTTTTTTATACAGCAGGTTCTTATTATCCATTTTATACACATCAGTGTATACATGTCAATCCCAACCTCCCAATTCATCCCCCCCCGCCGCTTTCCCCCCTTGGTGTCCATACGTTTGTTCTCTACATCTGTGTCTCAATTTCTGCCCTGCAAACCGGTTCATCTGTACCATTTTTTTAGGTTTCACATATATGCATTAATATACGATATTTGTTCTTCTCTTTCTGATTTACTTCACTCTGTATGACAGTCTCTAGATCCATCCACCTCTCTACAAATGACCCAATTTCCTTCCTTTTTATGGCTGAGTAATATTCCGTTGTATATATGTACCACATCTTCTTTATCTATTCATCTGTCGATGGGCATTTACGTTGCTTCCATGACCTGGCTATTGTAAATAGTGCTGCAGTGAGCATTGGGGTGCATGTGTCTTTTTGAATTATGGTTTTCTCTGGGTATATGCCCAGTAGTCGGATTGCTGGATCATATGGTAATTCTATTTTTAGTTTTTTAAGGAACCTCCATACTGTTCTCCATAGTGACTGTATCAATTTACATTCCCACCAACAGTGCAAGAGGGTTCTCTTTCTCCACACCCCAACAAAAACAACAGCATTTGTTGTTTGTAGATTTTCTGATGATACCCATTCTAACTGGTGTGAGGTGATACCTCATTGTAGTTTTGATTTGCATTTCTCTAATAATTAGTGATGTTGAGCAGCTTTTCATGTGCTTCTTGGCCATCCGTATGTCTTCTTTGGAGAACTGTCTATTTAGGTCTTCTGCCCATTTTTGGACTGGGTTTGTTTTTTTAATATTGAGTTGCAATGAGCTGTTTATATATTTTGGAGATTAATCCTTTGTCCGTTGATTCGTTTGCAAATATTTTCTCCCATTCTGAGGGTTGTCTTTTCGTCTTGTTTATGGTTTCCTTTGCTGTGCAAAAGCTTTGAAGTTTCATTAGGTCCCATTTGTTTATTTTTGTTTTTATTTCCATTACTCTAGGAGGTGGATCAAAAAAGATCTTGCTGTGATTTATGTCAAAGAGTGTTCTTCCTATGTTTTCCTCTAAGAGTTGTATAGTGTCTGGTCTTACATTTAGGTCTCTAATCCACTTTGAGTTTATTCTTGTGTATGGTGTTAGGGAGTGTTCTAATTTCATTCTTTTACATGTAGCTGTCCAGTTTTCCCAGCACCATTTATTGAAGAGACTGTCTTTCCTCCAATACAAGGATTCTATATCCTTGCTTCCTGTGTCATAGATTAGTTGACCATAGGTGTGTGGTTTATCTCTGGGCTTTCTATCTTGTTCCACTGATCTGTGTTTCTGTTTTTGTGCCAGTACCATATTGTCTTGATTACTGTAGCTTTGTAGTATAGTCTGAAGTCAGGGAGTCTGATTCCTCCAGCTCCGTTCTTTTCCCTCAAGACTACTTTGGCTATTCGGGGTCTTTTGTGTCTCCATACAAATTTTAAGATATTTTTGTTCTAGTTCCATAAAAAATGCCATTGGTAATTTGATAGGGATTGCATTGAATCTGTAGATTGCTTTGGGTAGTAGAGTCATTTTCACAATACTGATTCTTCCAATCCAAGAACATGGTATATCTCTACATCTGTTTGTGTAATCTTTAATTTCTTTCATCCGTGTCTTATAGTTTTATGAATACAGGTCTTTTGTCTCCTTAGGTAGGTTTATTCCTAGGTATTTTATTCTTTTTGTTGCAATGGCAAATGGGAGTGTTTCCTTAATTTCTCTTTCAGATTTTTCATCATTAGTGTATAGAAATGCAAGAGATTTCTGTGCATTAATTTTGTATCCTGCAACTTTATCAAATTCATTGATTAGCTCTAGTAGTTTTCTGGTGGCATCTTTAAGATTCTCTATGTATAGTATCATGTCATCTGCAAACAGTGACAGTTTTACTTCTTCTTTTCCAATTTGTATTCCTTTTATTTCTTTTTCTTCTCTGATTGCTGTGGCTAGGACTTCCAAAACTATGTTGAAGAATAGTGGTGAGAGTGGACATCCTTGTCTTGTTCCTGATCTTAGAGGAAATGCTTTCAGTTTTTCACCATTGAGAATGATGTTTGCTGTGGGTTTGTCATATATGGCCTTTATTATGTTGAGGTAGGTTCCCTCTATGCCCACTTTCTGGAGAGTTTTTATCATAAATGGGTGTTAAATTTTGTCCAAAGCTTTTTCTGTGTCTGTTGAGATGATCATATGGTTTTTCTTCTTCAATTTGTTAATATGGTGTATCACATTGATTGATTTGTATATATTGAAGAATCCTTGCATCCCTGGGATAAATCCCACTGGTGTATGATCCTTTTAATGTGTTGTTGGATTCTGTTTGCTAGTATTTTGTTGAGGACTTTTGCATCTATATTCATCAGTGATATTGGTCTGTAATTTTCTTTTTTTGTAGTATCTTTGTCTGGTTTTGGTATCAGGGTGATGGTGGCCTCCTAGAATGAGTTTGGGAGTGTTCCTTTCTCTGCAATTTTTTGGAAGAGTTTGAGAAGGATGGGTGTTAGCTCTTCTCTAAATGTTTGATAGAATTCACCTGTGAAGCCATCTGGTCCTGGACTTTTGTTTGTTGGAAGATTTTTAATCACCGTTTCTATTTCATTACTTGTGATTGGTCTGTTCATATTTTCTATTTCTTCCTGGTTCAGTCTTGGAAGGTTATACCTTTGTAAGAATTTGTCCATTTCTTCCAGGTTGTCCATTTTATTGGCATAGAGTTGCTTGTAGTAGTCTCTTAGGATGCTTTGTATTTCTGCGGTGTCTGTTGTAACTTCTCCTTTTTCATTTCTAATTTCATTGATTTGAGTCCTCTCCCTCTTTTTCTTGATGAGTCTGGCTAATGGTTTATCAATTTTGTTTATCTTCTCAAAGAACCAGCTTTTAGTTTTATTTATCTTTGCTATTGTTTTCTTTGTTTCTATTTCATTTATTTCTCCTCTGATCTTTATGATTTCTCTCCTTTTGCTAACTTTGGGTTTTGTTTGTTCTTCTTTCTCTGATTCCTTTTGGTGTAAGGTTAGATTGTTTATTTGAGATTTTTCTTGTTTCTTTAGGTAGGCTTTCTTTAGGTAAACTTCCCTCTTAGAACTGCTTTTGCTGCATCCCATAGGTTTTGGATCGTCGTGTTTTCATTGTCATTTGTCTCTAGGTATTTTTTGATTTCCTCTTTGATTTCTTCAGTGATCTCTTGGTTATTTAGTAATGTATTGTTTAGCCTCCATGTGTTTGTGTTTTTTACGTATTTTTCCCTGTAATTCATTTCTAATCTCATAGCGTTGTGGTCAGAAAAGATGCTTGATATGATTTCAGTTTTCTTAAATTTACTGTGGCTTGATTTGTGACCCAAGATGTGATGTATCCTGGAGAATGTTCCATGCGCACTTGAGAAAAAAATGTAATCTGTTTTTGGATGGAATGTCCTATAAATATCAACTAAATCTATCTGGTCTATTGTGTCATTTAAAGCTTCTGCTTCCTTATTTATTTTCATTTTGGATGATCTGTCCATTGCTGTAAGTGAGGTGTTAAAAGTCCCCCACTATTATTGTGTTACTGTCAATTTCCTCTTTTATAGCTGTTAGCAGTTGCCTTATGTATTGAGGTCCTCCTACATTGGGTGCATATATATTTATAATTGTTATATCTTCTATTTGGATTGATCCCTTGATCATTATGTAGTGTCCTTCCTTGTCTCTTGTAACATTCTTTATTTTAAAGTCTATTTTATCTGATACGAGTATTGCTACTCCAGCTTTCTTTTGATTTCCATTTGCATGGAATATCTTTTTCCATCCCCTCAACTTTCAGTCTGTATGTGTCCCTAGGTCTGAAGTGGGTCTCTTGTAGACAGCATATATATGGGTCTTGTTTTTGTATCCATTCAGCAAGCCTGTGTCTTTTGGTTGGAGCATTTAATCCATTCACGTTTAAGGTAATTATCGATATGTATGGTCTATGGCCATTTTCTTAATTGTTTTGGGTTTGTTTTTGTAGGTCCTTTTCTTCTCTTGTGTTTCCCACTTAGAGAAGTTCCTTTAGCATTTGTTGTAGAGCTGGTTTGGTGGTGCTGAATTCTCTTAGCTTTTGCTTGTCTGTAAAGCTTTTGATTTCTCCATCGAAGATTCAAACTTTATATTTATTTAGCAAAGCAGTATTTTTTCCTAGGGCAGCCATGGATCTCTAGACGGTCCACAGATGTCCTCTGTAGGTCCATGAACCTCCTAAAATGGTCTGAAGGGGATCCTTTTGATGTTCACATGTGTTTTCTTCTGGCAGGAGGGTCCGTTGCCTTCATAAGAGTCTCAGAAGCATCTGCTACCCTCCAAATATTAAGAATCTCCTTAAGTGGTCCCTAAAAATGTCAGAGTAATTGTTAAAAAGACATAAGTTTTGTCATTGTCCAGTGTGTGCCTCCCAGTTCACCCATTTAATAACCTCATTTGTTGTTGGAGACTGTGGTCTAAAAACAACAATTAATGATTGTTAGTTCAAAATGGAAAATAAAGTACATTTAGTATGTGTTTCCTTCAAAGACACAGTGAGTCCAAATAGATTATGCAGGTAAGGGGGAATTTTTTTTAAAGTTTCCCTAATTTTCAAAAATTCTTTGCAAATTCTTTCTTTTGATTTCTGTGCTTGGTTATGCAAGGTTGTGTTTTAATAGATTTCTTTATCAACTATTTGGTCTTTCAAAGTTATAAAGAGTATAGGTTTAGTCTTCCAAAGAGCTTTAAAACTCAACATACTTGTTACTTCAGGCAAATGTAATTTGAGGTGGGACATCTGCTTAAAACAATTTTAAGTGGTTCATAAACTTCTTTTGGCCTATTTCTTTTTAAAAAAGTCTACCTGAAGTTTATTGTCCTGTAAAATACTTTAATTTTGTAGTTAGGTGATCCCCAAATTTCATGTCTGACTCTCATGAAATATATACCTTCTTCTATTATGTGCTAGTGCCCTAAACTGGCTCCTGAGTTCAATCCTTATGCTATCAGCTGACTGATGGTGATTTCTGACCTCCAAACTCATCTGTTGCCATGAGGCACAGGTGGGGGTAGGGAGCGGCACTTGGCTCACAGGGCCATCCCACACCCCCCGCACACACCCATCCCTGCCCCTTCCTGGCAGGCAGGACCAGTTTATATTGTCCCCTTTCCAGAGTGCAGCGCACCAGATGGCTCTCGGGCTGCCATCTTACCTGGCCCTGCATCCCTTCCAGCCTTTCTGCCTCTGTTCTGGGTGGGAGGTGGTGGCCAGGGAGGCGATGAGACAGGGGACACACAGAATAACAGGGCTAGTTGTTGAGTGGGAACTAGGTGGGAGCTTCACCCGGAGAAGCCACAAGGTCTCCCTGGGAACCTGTTGCGGGAAAGGGAGGAAATGCTTCTTTCCCTCCTGCTGAGGGATTAGTGTGGCACAAGAATGGATGTTTAAAGATTGGAGGGAGGGGTACAAAGATTGTGGGAATGGGAGATGCCTGGCTTCTCGGGTCACCTAAGGGTTACAGAGGTGACTGCTGGGGCCAGGGCCCTAGATCCTGTGAAGCTTGTCACCTGCCCACACCAATTGCTGCTTTGCCTGAGAGTCACAGAGCTTTCTGGACCCTAGTGAGGGATTGCCATTTTATATTTTTGCTCTTTGGGATTTGGGGACCAGATTGCCTCTGTCCCACCTATGCTTTTGTTTAGGTTTTAGATTTGGCTTTCATACTTCTGTTCAGGAATATGTAACACTTAGCAGGGTATTGTCAGGTAGTCACAAAAGAAATTGTGGGAGTGCCCTGTGGTGGTGAATATCTCTTAAAGTAATAATTTGAAACATGACAGTTTGTGTGTAGGTAGTGTCATTGAGTTTGTTAATATGAGTGCTTATATTAAAAGTTCATATTAGCTTCCATTATTAGGTTGAGCAAAGCTTTCATTTTTTCCCCACAGTTCTATCTCTGGCACCTGGAAGATTCCCTGGCCTATATTGGATGCTCGGGAAATACTTATTGAATAAATGAATAGAATAGTTTCTTTTGTTTTTTTTTTGATGGATAGTAAGATATGTCATGTTGGAAGCTGAGTTAAGTGTGCAGTAGAGGAGACAGGAGCCATTCATAGCTTTTCAGAAAAATGTATACAGCTAGATTTTTGATAAAATACATAGTTTTAGTTAGAAAATGTTACGGTGCTGATTGATATAGTCACTGGGAGGCAGTTGTGACTTGATCCCACTAAATACATTCTAGGTTACATTGCAGATGTAGATTGGTGGGATTATGATGTGAGCAGACAATGAAAATGGTTGCTGAGGGACCAGGATGGACTGTGAATCTGAAGTGAGCCATCAGGGTGGCTACTCTTACTTTTCGAGTCTCATCTGAGGACGCGGAGAGCACTGTTCAAGGAGGGAGCATTTGGAGTATAGGCTGTCGGTGTGGGAGGGCATCCGGGGGGCTCTCTACGATCAGTCTGCAGGCGCCTGTGCGAGCGGGGCTCTTCCCAACAAACCTCTTCCTTTGTAGGGCAGTGAGGCTGCTTTCTGAGATGCCTCCCTTTCTCACCTTTGAGCACAGCACAGCCAGTTCTTGGGCTCACACAGTTTTCCTAGCCATCTTTTCAACTTTTTATTTTGAAACATTTCAAACCAATGGAAAAGTTGCAAGCATAGGGCAGTGAATGTATCCTTCACATCGATTCACCAGTGGTTAACATTTTAGCACATTTGCTTTTTTTTTCTCTGTAAATGTACATATTTTTCTATTTTTTTATTCTGCTGAATCATTTGAGAGCAAGTGGCAGACATCATGCCCTTTGACTCCTAATATTTCAGTATGTGTCTCTTAAGAACAAGGACATTATCTTAAAATAACTATAATCTGATTGTCAGTACAGGAAATTTAGCATTGCTGTAATACTGTCACCTAATATACATCCTAGATTCACGTATTGCCAGTTGTTCCCATGATGTCCTTTAGAGAAAGTATTTTGCTGGTCTTGAGTCTGGTACAGGATCACACGTTGCGTTTAGCTGATGCATCTCTTTAGTCTCCTTTAATCTGTAACAGTTCCTCAGCGTTTTTTTTTTTTTTTTTGTCTTTTATGATATTGGTATTTTTTTTTCAACATCTTTATTGGAGTATAATTGCTTTACAGTGGTGTGTTAGTTTCTGCTTTATAACAAAGTGAATCAGTTATACATATACGTATGTTCCCATATCTCTTCCCTCTTGCATCTCCCTCCCTCCCACCCTCCCTATCCCACCCCTCTAGGTGGTCACCGAGCTGATCTCCCTGTGCTATGCGGCTGCTTGCCACTAGCTATCTATTTTACGTTTGGTAGTGTATATATGTCCATGCCACTCTCTCACTTTGTGCCAGCTTACCCTTCCCCCTCCCCATATCCTCAAGTCCATTCTCTAGTAGGTCTGTGTCTTTATTCCCGTCTTGCCCCTAGATTCTTCATGACCTTTTTTTATTTTTTCTTAGATTCCATATATATGTGTTAGCATACGGTATTTGTTTTTCTCTTTCTGACTTACTTCACTCTGTATGACAGACTCTAGGTCCATCCACCTCACTACAAATAACTCAATTTCGTTTCTTTTTATGGCTGAGTAATATTCCATTGTATATATGTGCCACATCTTCTTTATCCATTCATCTGTTGATGGACACTTAGGTTGCTTCCATGTCCTGGCTATTGTAAATAGAGCTGCAATGAACATTTTGGTACATGACTCTTTTTGAACTATGGTTTCCTCAGGGTATATGCCCAGTAGTGGGATTGCTGGGTCGTATGGTAGTTCTATTTTTAGTTTTTTAAGGAACCTCCATACTGTTCTCCATAGTGGCTGTATCAACTTACATTCCCACCAACAGTGCAAGAGGGTTCCCTTTTCTCCACACCCTCTCCAGTATTTATTGTTTCTAGATTTTTTGATGATGGCCATTCTGACCGGTGTGAGATGATATCTCATTGTAGTTTTGGTATGCATTTCTCTAATGATTAATGATGTTGAGCATTCTCTCATGTGTTTGTTGGCAATCTGTATATATGATATTGGTATTTTTAAAAGTCAGTTATTTTGTAGAATGGCCCTCAATTTGGGTTTGTCGGATTGTTTCCTCATGATTAGTTTCAGGTTATGCATTTTTTGGCAGGGAACACTACAGAAGTAATGTTGGTTCTTCTCAGCAGCACATGATGTCATTTTACCCGAGTGTTAGTGATATTAGTTTCATTGCCTACACCAGATGTGTGCCACTCTGTGGAGACTTCCTTTCCATTTATAGTTAATCCATAACCTATGGGGAGATGCTTGAAGGCTATGCCCTTACAGAGTTCCCCAGTGTTTCTAGCAGTCATTGATGATTCTTCCCAGCACCAGTTATTACTGTGGTGGATGTCAAACATTGATTTTCTGCATGTCCAAAGAAAATCTCCTCCTGCCTTATATTAATTTATATTAGTATAGATGCATTCAAAGTGTTACTCCATTATTGTTGCTAATCATTTTGATGTTCAAATTGCCATTCAGGCTAGCTCCTGTATCCTTTGATATGCCTCTGTCAGCTTTTCTTTGGGGGGGGGGGATGAGCGGTCCGATTTCTTGAGGTATAATTTACATAAAGTAAAATTCATCCTATTTAAGTATGTAATTTGATGTGTTTTGATGGTATGGTTGTATAACTATCACCACAATTAAGATAAAGAACATCTTTCACCCCATAAAGTTTCCCCTGTGTCCCCTTGCAGTCAATCCCGTCCCTCCATCCTCAGCCTTGGGCAACCATTGATCTCATGTCTGTCCCTACAGTTTTGCTCTTTTTCAAAATATTACAAACATGGAATTATAGAATTTATTCTTTTTTTTTTTTCCCCCTTTTGGGCTTTCCCTTTATCTATTTATTTAACGGGATGAGTAATAACATTTTGAGAAGCCTGGAGGGAGCACATAAAAATATAAAGCCATCTTAGAAAACACAACCCAGACATGACCTTTCCATAATTGTAAATCATGATAACAAAGGCCAAAGTTCCTTGTACTGTTCCTTCCCTCAGGCCTCTCACCTTTTAACAAATGGCCAACCAGATACAGTGCGTTCAATGTTGTCCATTTGGAAATTTGTGATCTTTCCAGATTACAAGATTACAGATCTACTGGCAAGAGTATATTGCCTTTTGTGTGGCTTTTTAACTTAACACATGGACTCAAAATCTGCATTATGTTATACCTATCAGTAGTTCATTTCTTTTTATTTCTGAATAATGTTCCATTGTATGGATGTACCACAACTTATTCATGCATTTACCAGTTGAAGAACATTTTCTTTTTTTTTTTAATTAAAAAAAATTTTTTTTTAATTTTTGGCTGCGTTGGGTCTT
Source organism: Balaenoptera borealis (assembly GCF_965194805.1). Classification (NCBI taxonomy): domain Eukaryota; kingdom Metazoa; phylum Chordata; class Mammalia; order Artiodactyla; family Balaenopteridae; genus Balaenoptera; species Balaenoptera borealis. The sequence continues at coordinate 12,441,383 of NC_138872.1, forward strand.
CATTGCTGCGCGGGCTTTCTCTACTTGCAGCAGGCTACTCTTCGTTGCGGTGTGAGGGCTTCTCATTGCAGTGGCTTCTCTTGTTGCGGAGCATGGGCTCTAGGCGCGTGGACTTAAGTAGTTGCAGCGTGTAGGCTCAGTAGTTGTGGCGCACGGGCTTAGTTGCTCTGCGGCATGTGGGATCTTCCCGGACCAGGGCTCGAACCCGTGTCCCCTGCATTGGCAGGCGGATTCTTAACTATTACACCACCAAGGAAGTCCAAGTTTAAGTTATCTTTGCAGTTCTTTTTATCTTTACACTGAATGTGTATATTCAGAGCATTGTTTTCCTAACTTGCTTGGATTATTTTTTCCCTATGCTAACAACAGTCTATTATACAGTAATGTATGTATCTTAAGTGCACAGCCCATTAAATTTTAACATGTGTAAAAACCCATGATTCACTACCCAGATCAAGATACAGAACATTATCATAACCTCCATAAGTCCCTGTGCTCCTTTCCAGCCAGAAGAAGCTGCTTTCTGTAATCACTATAGATTTTGTTTTCTGTGTTCTTAGACTTCGTATAAATAAAAAGATATAATGTGGCTTACTTCACTCTGTATAACAGACTCTAGGTCCATCCACCTCACTACAGATAGTTCAATTTCATTTCTTTTTATGGCTGAGTAATATTCCATTGTATATATGTGCCACATCTTCGTTATCCATTCATCTGTTGATGGACACTTAGGTTGCTTCCATGTCCTGGCTATTGTAAATAGAGCAGCAGTGAACATTGTGGTACATGTCTCTTTTTGAATTATGGTTTTCTCAGGGTATATGCCCAGTAGTGGGATTGCTGGGTCATATGGAAGTCAGAAAGAGAAAACAAATACAGTATGTTAACACATATGTATGGAATCTTAAAAAAAAACACAAAACAAAACTGGTTCTGATGAACCTAGGGGCAGGACAGGAATAAAGATGCAGACGTAGAGAATGGACTTGAGGATGTGGGGAGGGGGAAGGGTAAGCTGTGACGAAGTGAGAGAGTGTCATGGACATATATACACTACCAAACATAAAATAGATAGCTAGTGGGAAGCAGCTGCATAGCACAGGGAGATCAGCTCGGTGCTTTGTGACCACCTAGAGGGGTGGGATAGGGAGGGTGGGAGGGAGATGCAAGAGGGAGGGGATATGGGGATATATGTATACGTATAGCCGATTCACTTTGTTATACAGCAGAAACTAATACAAGGTTGTAAAGCAATTATACTCCAATAAAGATGTTAAAAAAAAAAAGATATAATATGGATTGTTGGGTGTTGAGTTTCTTATCCTTAACAGAATGCTTTTAAGTCTTATCCATGTGTATCAGTAGTTTAATGCTGAGTGGTATTCCAGTGTATGAATATAAAACTCTAATTTATCCATTGTCCTATTGATAGATATTGGATAGTTGGGAACCATTATAAATAGGGTTGATAAGTCTTCTTGAGTGCATGTGCACTCAGAATTGCTAAGTCAAAGGGTAGGTGTTTATAAAAATTCTCAAAACTATTTCCCAAATTGATTGTACCAATTTATACTCCCACCACTTGCTCCACATCCTTGCCAAAAGTACCTGTTGAAGTATTTTTTTAATTGAATATTTGTCTTTTTATTATTGACTTGTAGGTATTCTTTAAATGTTCTGGATATAATTCCTTTGTTTGGTACATACATTGCAAATATTCTCTCCCATTCTATGAGTTCCCTTTTTAATTTTTAAATGTTGTCTTTTGATGAGCAGTTTTTAATTTTGAGGACTTCTAATTTGTGTTTTTTGTGTTCAAGAATTCTTTGCCAACCTCATGGTCATGAAGTTTTCTCCTGTGTTTTCTTCTGAAAGCTTTATAGTTTTAGCTTTCATGTTTGGGTCTGTGTTCTAGCTTCAGTTAATTTTTGTTTTTGGTTGAGTTTAGGATCTTGGTTCAGTTTTTTCCCCACGTGGATATCCAGTTGCTCCAATGTCATTAAAAAAAAAGACTTTGGATTTGCTTTGGTGTGTTTGCCAAAAATCAAAAGACTGTCTATGTGCAAGTCTATTTCTACATTCTGTTCTGTTTTATTGATCTTTTGGTTTATCCTTAAACAATACCACGATGTTGTAGGTGCTGTAACTTTACAGAAAGTCTTGAAATCTGGCAGTGTAAGTCTGCTAACTCAGTTTTCTTTTCAAGGGTATCTTGGCTCATGTAGGTTGGATTTGATTATTATTTTCCTTCTGCGTGATTATGTAATCACTTTAATTACAGTTAGGTTTCTGTTCATATTCCATTTTAGTATTTTCCCCCATCTCTGTTGACTTATTCTTATATATTTAATATGTGTAATACTAAATGGTTCCAAGAGTCAAAGCTACACAAAAAGATATATTCAGAAGTGTCATCTCGTCCCCTTTCTACCCCAATCCCTCCCGCCTGCTGTAGGAAACTGATTCCATTGGTTTCTGCTTTATCCTTCCTGAGTTTCTTTTTGCAAAAATAAGCATATAAACACACACACTTGTGTGTCTATTTATATGTGTGTGTATATGTATACATAGATTTAACATCCCCCCACCCTTTGTACACTCTTTTGCAGTTTGCTTTTTTCAGTTACTATGTACTGGAAATCACTTTATGTGCTTGGAGATTTTCTTATTCCTTTTTACAGCTGTAGAGCAGCCAGTATTTAATAAGCTCAATCTTGGCTGGCAGCTCAGCGCAAATATTAAACTTGAACTCTGTGTGCTGCATTTATTTCTGGGCTTTGCTGGGCCAGTTTCCTTTCTGCCATTTACAGGGGAGCTCACTAAACTCAGGACAGTCTGTGACCCTGGGTGGGCGGGAGTAGAACATGTTTCCCTATTCCATGTCTGTTTTGGACTCATCAGACCTGAGAACATTAACAAGTTTGGGGGAAAAAAAAGAAGTGGGAAGAGAAAGCGTTCAGGATGATCAGTGTTTACACTCCCTTCATTTAATGAGTCTTGTCCTCAATTCCCCTTTTCCTGTGTTTCGTGTGAAGTAGCGTGCTAACCGGTGTGCCGTGCAGCTGGTAATGAGTGTCTGTCACGCTTTCACTCAGTCTTTCCCTCTAAAACAGGTTGCCCGGGAGAGTGGCCCACCCCACATGAAGAGCTTTGTGACCAGGGTGTCGGTTGGGGAGTTTGTGGGGGAAGGTGAAGGGAAGAGCAAGAAGATTTCAAAGAAAAATGCTGCTATAGCTGTTCTTGAGGAGCTGAAGAAGTTACCGCCCCTGCCTACAGTTGAGCGAGTGAAGCCCAGAATCAAAAAGAAAACAAAATCCATAGTCAGGGTAAGGACTTTCCTGAATGAAGAGGGCGTTTTCATGGCCCAGAGGCAGCTGGGGGGTTAGAAGGCTGGTGAAAGAGGGCGGGAGCTGGTAGGCACAGGCCCGGCCTCGGAGAGCCTTTACGGGGGCCACCTTGTGCTGCCCTCACAGGAGTCCCGGGTTAGGCAACGACAGGGACACTGTGCCGGCTTCAGTGGAGGCCTCTGCAGGCGGCCACGCCCGTCTGGGTGCCATCACAGGGAGGAGCTGTGTGTTGGCCGCCGCGCTGCCCATCTGCGGGGAGAATAGTTAAATTGCGCTGCCTCCGTCTCATTGCCCAGTGCGCGGTTCTGAACGCGCAGGAGATTCCTGGGTGGGGAGATGTCTGGGGCAGGCGTAGGAGTCAGACGTATACACCTTCTTCTTATTTTTGAGTCACGCTAAAGGACCTATCAAAAATTATACTATCCCTCACCCTCCCAAAGAAGGGACAGGGGTCCATTCGGGGACATTTATGAACGCCAGGATCCGTTCTGATTGTCAGTATAGTTTCACGTTGTATCAAAATCCAAGTTTTTCTCACACACAAGTTAGCATTCTGTATGTGTGAAAGTTAGCATACTCTGGCAGTTCCCTTTTTCCACTTAAAGTATCCTCGAAATCGGTAAGTGGGTAAGGATTCACTGGCACGGAAGGTGGCCACCAGGAAGTAACTGTGGGATTTTTAGGTTCTTTCCACATGGCAATAGCTTGAATATATTTTTTTTCATGGTTTCTGGATTTTGAGTCATTGTTAAGAAAGCTGGGAACCCATCCTTATAATGTAGACTTTTGGGAAGTTTTAGAAAGAGTTTGTTATATTTTTTTTCTACCTCTTCATTTACTATCATATGTTGACATTGATTGTTCAAAAGCAGACATTACAATGATGCTTGCCTACTCGTAGTGAATGGTGATGTTGGTTTGCTAAGAAGACCTTAAAATCACCTCAGAGCGATCATAGAAAATCATTAGGCATCTTTCAATTAAAAAAAGGTTTAAAAAAGATCTGATTAATTCTGAGCCGTTAGAACAACATAGAAGTAATCAACTGTCATGTCCTGGTCTCTGAATTGGCAAGGTCCTTTCTATGACTAACATGGCACATGGTTTCTACATTCATTGTTCCTCAGCTACAAAGCAGCCCGGAATACGGCCAGGGGATGAACCCGATTAGCAGACTGGCCCAGATCCAGCAGGCAAAAAAGGAGAAGGAGCCAGAGTACCTCCTCCTCACTGAGCGAGGCCTCCCGCGCCGCAGGGAGTTTGTGATGCAGGTGGGTCAGCCGGCTTGTGGGCGGCCCTTCTCTGACCGCCTCCTGTCTCAGAGCCTGAGGTAGTCCAGGGGCCGGACACCTTTCCCCAGGAGGCCAGGTCCAGTGGGCACTCCCTGCCACCAAATGTTACTGTTATTAGACCATGTTGCCTGCACTAATCTGATGCCTTAAAACGTGCTTGTCTGCACAGCACACACGCTGCTGTATCGACAGGTAGGAGCCTGGACTCACTGTGCCTGTTTAGAGGAGTGGGGGAATCGTGGGTTACTTTTTTTCTTTGTTATTTCTTGAAGGTTAATATTGTTCTTTTCAGAAGTTTTATAAATTATATAAAGGATCTATTTCTGCTCCTCCTCATCCTTCTGTAGAATCTGGAGTCTGGGGTTGGGTTTACACTTTAGATTTGTACAGAGTGTTTCTCCATGCACTTAGCTTATTAAACAGTTATTCACACGGGCAGCTGAATTTGTAATTTGAATTTAACAGTGTTTTCTGGTGAAAAACAGAATACTTCACTCTGCATAGCAGTTTACAGCTTTATAAAGCACCATCAGTTAGCCTGGTTTGTTTCACCTCTGCAGTCAGAGGGCAGGAAGAGTAGTGATCCTTCCATGTACATGAGAAAATTGCAGCTTGTTGAGAGGCTCAGTAATTTGCCTAGGATCAAATGGCTGGTAGATGCCCAGTTGAGATTCAACCTCAGGCCCCTCTTCACAGGCCAGGGAGGGTTTCCTTGACTCTTCTGTGACACAGGGCTTTTGGTTTTGGTCTGCGGTCAAGACCAGCTTGGAAGGGGATGGTAAGCAATGATGTGTGCTGGAGTATGTTTAACAGCCAACTCTTAGGGGAAGGCAGTGTGTGCGGAGACTATACACGCATATGCACACGTATTATATGTACATATGTGTATATTATAAATTTTACTGATAGGAAGCGTAGCATACAATTTACAAAAAATATGTAATACTCTTGTAAATTTCATACATCTGTAACTTCAGTGTGACAGTCACCAATAGCAGCGTTACAGAATGAGACTCATGTGAATTCTTTATTCCTCTCAGGTTCAGCAAGGAGGTTTGCTCCTGTCATTGTTGAATAACTGTGGTACTAGCATGAGTACTGGTTGATATTTTTATTTACATTAACAACAAAGACATGTCAGAACTTCACTCATTTAAACAATATGAATGGCTTCTTTGCTGAATCAGATAATAATTTTCCAAGACTGGAAGTTTCAGTTTTTTGTATTAGTTATGTCATGGCTGCAGACTTGACAACAATTTAAAGCTTAATCTGCGTTATTAACCTTTTCTCCATCACTGAAGCTTAAGAATAGACAATCAACAGTATAACTCAATCCTTGATAAGTAGTAGTTGCAGATTTCTGTGGTGTAAGTACTCTCACTGTGGCCATTTTCCGTCTGAGTTGGAAAGAGATGTGTAGCTGCATATTGACACCACACACACACAAGTGTAAAGAACCTCAAAAGCATAGACAATTGTAAAATGGAGTCCAGTTACGAAGTGATGAATTTGAAGTATTCATTACCTCTGTTTGTTAAAATAATTTGTTTAATTATAAGCTTATATACTTTAGTGTATAATAATAGCTACCTTTAACACCACCTCTCCAAATTCCTCAGGATTTCTTAATGGGCTCTCACAGGCTGGTCCAAGCCAGCTCCAGGGCACCACTGTTAAGCCATCCATCTTCTGACCATTCTGAGTTCTTTTCAGTTCCTGACCAGTCTTTATTCTAAAGGGTTAAGCCCTGATCTGAGTCTGCCTTCTTTACGCAGGTGAAGGTGGGAAACCACACTGCAGAAGGATCAGGCACCAATAAGAAGGTGGCCAAACGCAATGCAGCCGAGAACATGCTGGAAATCCTTGGTTTCAAAGTCCCACAGGCTCAGCCCACCAAACCAGCCCTCAAATCAGAGGAGAAGGTGACTGCTCAGGGCTCTGTGTCCTTGCTCTCTAATTGCAAGATGACCTTCTCACCTCAGGACTCTGACTCCTCCAGGGCTAAGCTTCCGGACAAGGCTTCATCCTCCTGGCAGTAAAGCAGCCCTGCTGAGCAGGGTCCTAGCATTTGCTTCATTATAATGTGGTCAGAAGGGGAGATGCATGTCCATGGCTCCAAGCGTGGTGCTGGGTTAAGTCGTTACTGTTTCAGTATCTTTGTGGTCTGGGATGCTTGGTGGAGGGCAGCGCGCTCCTCTCCTTTTGTGGGATGACGGGTAATTAATTGGACTTGAAATTAATGAGTGTGTGATTCTATCATTTGTGCTCTTAGAGTGAGTCCTGCATAAAAGACTCATCAGCCTTAGGCTGTTGTTAGTTGTGGAACATGCTTGGGACACTGAGACAGTGTGATATTAGAGTCAGGGCCAAATCCATAGTTTCGATTTGGGATTTCTATCTCTTTATGAATTGAACATTAGACAAAAATGATCCCATATTGAAAATTGCACTTCTGCCGAGGTTGGTAAGCAGTACCCTCAATGAAAGCCTTGGCCGACCTTGTTTCCAGTCACTGGATGGTCCTTTCAGGATAAACTTGAAAACACCAGGACTGATTCAGTCGTGTCTGTCAGTCCTGTCAGCAGAGAGAAATGGCAGCAGCTGTGACCACATAGTTAATAACTGGGATCCCAGACACTCATCAGAGAATCTGTAGAGATCCTGGACTTGGCTTTGGGGGTTTTCATTCCAAAATCTTACAGAGCGTCATAGGCACCTTTGCCTTCTCAGAAGGGAGACCTTTGTGTTTGGCAAAATTTTTATCTAGTAACATTTTCCCCCTACATTTGTTATCTTTGGATATGTCACCTTATCTTTTAGTCGGACATGTGCTCCAGGAAATATTCTTTGTTTATTTAATTATTTAGCATCAACCTAAAAGTTTCCTTCTTGGTCAGCTCTGTCAATCTAACATCTTCAGGCTCCTTCTGGTTAAACGTTCCCCGCTCTTCTTGTGAGCACAGAGCAGAGGCCCCATCCCTTAGATGCTGTTCGCGGACAGGCTGACGTGGCTGAGAGTGTGCTTTGGGAGAAAGCAGGGGGGCTCTGCTGTGGGCACATTGGCGGCACAAGCAGACCAGTGGGGGGGCCTTGGGAGAGGGCCTTTCTGCTAGTGCCCTCATAGTTTAAAAGTTTATAAACCAAGATTAGTGCTGGTTGGAGTTTGTTTAGTTTTGGACAGAAGGAACTAATTTTTCAACAGTTTGATTGATGCTCATGGCCTTTTTTTTTTTTTTTTTTTTTTAAAGACACCCATAAAGAAACCAGGGGATGGAAGAAAAGTAACGTTTTTTGAACCTGGCTCTGGGGATGAAAATGGGACTAGTAAGTGTGATGTTAATATTGTCTTGATCTGACTGTGATTCTGGGCTTTGCATGGTTCCTGGTAATAGCAGGTACCTAGGTAATGAGTTAGTGTTCAGTGCTTGGTTCTGTATTACCCCTGTGCTGTGGTGTGTGCTGGGGGAGGGCCAGCGTAGGGTTTTACAACATCTCTCCACGCGGCATGTGTGGACTTGAGTTGATTTGTCTGCATGTCCCTCCCCAGGCAATAAAGAGGATGAGTTCAGGATGCCTTATCTTAGTCATCAGCAGCTGCCTGCTGGAATTCTTCCCATGGTGCCCGAGGTTGCCCAGGCCGTAGGAGTCAGTCAAGGGCATCACACCAGAGAGTTCACCAGGGTAGCTCCGAACCCTGCCAAGGCCACGGTAACTGCCATGATAGCCCGTGAATTGTTGTATGGGGGCACCTCGCCTACAGCCGAGACCATTTTAAAGAATAACATCTCTTCAGGCCACGTACCCCATGGACCTCTCACGAGACCCTCTGAGCAGTTGGACTATCTTTCCAGAGTCCAGGGATTCCAGGTAACTGTTGGGTCTGAGCTGTGTGGTCTGTACCTCAGTGCGGTCATCTCTGGTTTCTCTCAGTACTAAGTACCTTGTTTTTTAAATCAAGTTCTTTGTCTAGGGGGATGGTTGGGGAAGCATGGTAAAGAGTGGTCCTGAGGAAGGGAGGAGACACGGGAAGTATTAGAACCCTGGATGGTAAGAGAATATCCTCAACCTTTGGTAATTTTTAAAAATCCAGGCCAACTGTAATAACAAAGCCTCGAATCCAGTGATAGTTACAAATTTAGACTTCAGTGAGAACAGATTCATTGTGCTGGCCCTTTTTCTACCTGCTAGGAAAGGACATGGCTTCTTCCAGACCAGGGTTTCTGAGTAGACATTTAGGTTCCTGGAAGATTCTGGAAGCTGGGGCCCTGGCATCCTGCCTGCAGCCCTCAGTGCCCCTTAGCAGCAGACCCCACTGTGAGTCTCTTGTGCGTGTTGAGTAGGAGTTGGTGTAGACAAGTCAGGCTGGGACCAGGGAGAGGTGTCATCTCTGTTCACTGGGCCCAGAGCCGCCACCCTGTGCCCCGCTCGTACTCCCCGCCTTCCTATCCTTGCCTCAGTTTTCTTTTCCCCTTTAGGTTGAATACAAAGACTTCCCCAAGAACAACAAGAACGAATTTGTATCTCTTATCAATTGCTCCTCTCAGCCGCCCCTGATCAGCCATGGTATCGGAAAGGATGTGGAGTCCTGCCACGATATGGTATGTTACCCCACACGGTGGGCCTGGCTCCAGCTTGTTGCTGGCCTCAGAAAGACAGGAAAAGGATTCTCCTGTAGACTTCGAGAACAGTTGATTGTTTTATAGGTTTCATATTTCTGAAGACTTTTCTTAGATTACTGGCTTGATTTCTCATTCTGTTGATCAGAACTCATGGGCTTTGGCCAACCCCTCTCCTCTCTTCCCTTGCTGACCTGAGAGGCGGACTTGGATCCTGGAACGCCTCCAGATCTGTATTCAGTTCATCTCTGACCAGAACAAGGAATTGCAGGCCCAAGTTCTGGCAACTTAGAAAGCCCCTTGTTTTGGTGTTCTGTTCAGATGAAATTATTATTGTAAGAAATACTAAAACGAAGAAAATGAATTGATTAAATTAATTGACATAAACTGTGGTATATTCACCTGATGTAATATAATGTCCCCATCATATTAATGTCACCGAGGGTAATGTATTCTAATTCTAACATGGAAACATGATAAGGTTTTATTTTAAAGCGGGATATAAAATTTGTACAGTCTGGTGACCACAGGTTAAAAATATTAGAAGGCAATATATAATAAAATTAACAGAGGTTGTGATTCAGTGAGGTAACCATGGATAACATTTTTTAATTTATATTTTTAATTAAAACTTCAAACATGAAAGGGTTATTTAGTGGGACCACTTGTTTTGTTGGGCAGTAGGAGAAGCCCTCGACTCGCTATTCAGTGTCGTATACTGTGGTCCTGAGCGGTGGCCGTGGTTTGACTTCCCTTTTCATTCCTGCTAGGCTGCACTGAACATTTTAAAGTTGCTGTCTGAGTTGGACCAACAAAATACAGAGATGCCAAGAACAGGAAATGGACCAATGTCTGTGTGAGTGAGCTGATCTACATGGAAAGGCAGTTCTGTTCCTCATTTGCGTTAAATTCAAATTGTCTGCTCAACTTAGTAGTGAAATACTGTCTTAGTCACTTTCTGTCCCTTTGCCCTGAAAGGTTTCCAAGGTTTGGGCAGAGAGCTCTACTTTTTTTTTTTTTTTTTTAAGCTTTCAATAGGTAATACATTCACATGGTGCGAACGTCAAAATTACTTTAAAAGGTGTCCACAGTGATACATCTTGCCCTCGTGCGTCCTCATCCGTACCGTTCTCTTCTCCCCGCCCAGAGGTCACACTTGTATTAGTTTCTTGTGTACCTTTCCTGTATGTTTCTTTATGCAGATACATTTCTTTCCTTATTTTCTTCCTTTTCCTCCTAGAGATAACATACTACATACCCATTCTCCTCTTTGCTGTTTTCACTTGATGGTGTATTCTGGGAAGACCTTAATCCAGTTATCATAAACTGGGGCCTGAACTATTGGACTTCTCATGTCTGCTAGTTTCATTTTTAACATGGCTTAATTGTCTTAAATTTCAAAACTTGGGTCATTTTTGGTTTTTTTCTTCCTTAAAGGTGTGGGAGGTGCTGAACCTTATCTGGCCATGAACCATTGAAAAATCCCAACATATATACTGAAAATACTGAAACTGCTTTGAAAATTTGGAACTTCTGATACCTCCAGTGGGCCGAGAGACACGATGGGTAAAGGACTGGAGACAGCAGTGGTGAAGAAGGCGGGGCCCCGAGGAGGCAGCGGCATGGCCGCTGGCCTGTGCTATGGCTTTTCCTCACGCGGCAGCAGCTGCTGGGGGCCGGGCGGGCCTGCCAGGCACCCCAGCGCCACTGGGAAACCAGCGGGTCCACGCCCCAGGCACCCTAGCGCTTGGTTAGGGTGGGGGGTTTTTTTTTGGTTTTGTTTTTTGGGGGTGGTTTTGTTGTTGTTTTTTTTTCTTCTTGCTGTGTGAAAGAAGAAACAGAAAGCACGACCCCTTCTCAAACTGGCTCACTCAAACACTTTGGGACAAACCCTGGACACCACGCTGGAGAGAGGCCTTAGTCTGGCCCCAGAGCTGAAAGCACCAGAGAAAATCAAATGCTTCCTACTCAGCCTGAGCTGACCTTCTTGGCGTGCTCTGGCCCACACCTACCGCGGTACCCACACCGTCACCACTGCTCTCTTCCAAAAGAGATACGTATTCTTAGTTTCATTATTTTCTTTTGATTGAAATGACACTATATAAAATTTTCATTTGAGAGTTTCTCAGTTGTATTTAGTTACATAGCACAGTTTAGAAACTTGTCTGAGACTGACTTTATCAGTAATCTAACCGGCAAAGATCATATCCGTGTGTATGTGGTTATACATTTTTATTTCATTGGACTAACCCAGGACCATTTCAGTGATGCAAATTGTGTGCCCTCTGGTTTAGCTGAAACAGTCCTGCACTTCTCAGAAACCTTGATGAAGTCTCCCATAGTTGTATAAATTGGACAATTTAGGAATTTTAAACTTTAAACGATCATTTGGTTCCTTTTCTATTTTATTTTTGTTAATGCAACAGGACTTAAAACAAATGAACTTTGATCTTTGTTTTAAAGATTATTAAATTGTGTGTGTATATATATGTGTGTATATATATATATATATATACACATACATATATACATATATATATACATATATATATATATATATATATATATATATATATATGACTCTTGAAGACACATAGCTTTCACTACACTACAGGATATGATCTCCATGTAGCACATCTACAACTGCAGATTGATTTTCCTTGAGTGCTTTATACTGTTGATTACATCTCCATGTAGGGCTGAAAAGAATGACCCATGTTTATCTCTATAACTGTGTTGCTTTTGATGTCGTGTTGCTGTGCACAGAAATGTGTGCAGCGAGGTCCTGCATATGGTCCAGATGAAAAGCACGGTAGCCTTGCGAGTTAAGTACTGCTTCGATTCATTGTTTACGCTGGAATTTTTTCTCCCCATGGAATGTAAGTAAAACTTAGTGTTTGTCACCAATAAATAGTAATACTAAATTTTTTTTGTTAATTTATTCTTAAATGCCACTACTGCTAGGTTGGTCCCTCCCAACCTGCCCCCTATCCTTTTTTTATTTTTAAGAAAAAAAACTTTGTAATGCTTGTGATTCCATTTGGGCAAAATTCTGAAGCTCTGAAATAACTTTATATCAAACCATTGATCAATAAACAGCTACTAATGAATTTTTGGTCCTGTTGAGCAGTAACTGAAGCAGTAAGGGAAGATGTGAGGGCATGGAAGCATGGCGTGGGGGGCACTGCTGCCAGTGAGGGGCCAGTGGGCGCCCGGGTGAAGGGAGGCGCCTCTCACCTGAACCTGACATTGTCACCCGAAGAAATGACCGAGAGGAGGAGAGAGGCTTCCTGGTCACTTCCCTCAGGCGGGCTCGCGCTCGGAGGAGTAAAGGTGAGGTGTTGCATTCTAGTCTGGCTGAGGAGTGGGCTGGTGGTTTTCTATTTTTTAATTTTAGAATATGCTCATAAAGGTGGTTCACTATAAAACCAGCCTGTGGATTGGACTGCAAGAAGCACCGAAAGTGAGCAGGTTATGGAAAAATGCTACAGGGTAGAAGGGGACTCGGCATGGCAGGGATAAAAGCAGTGAAAGGAAAGGCATTTTTCCCTTTCCAATCCTGGATTCAGCATTTCTGCAAGAAGCCTGGATCCTCTTTAGTGATAGATGACGTTTAGAAACCAAGATCTGGGTGCTCTGAGACCTCGCTGCTAGGGGTGTGTTGTGTCTGGGCCCTCTGAGTGGACAGCTAGGAAGTGTATCTGTATACACACACACCTGCCCATTTGTGTATCTATTTAAAAGCCATGTGTTGGTCCTGATACCTCTGGCACCTCAGGGTTCTTCACAGCCTTCCCTGCTGTGTTTTTAGCACCTTTTCCAGCATTGAGATTGTAGCCAATCTCCCAGCCTTGCCAGCCACTCCCTCCTCTCCTGCCCTGTGATCTTGCTGCCTCTGCCCAGCTCTCGCCTCCTTGCCTCACAGTGTGTCCAATCGGCGACCCTCCACACTGTGAAGGGAAGATGGAAAGGGCTCGACAGTACAGTCTTAGAAGTAATTCATGACTTCTAATTGGCAGTCCAGTTGGCCCTCATTGACAGCACTCCAAGAAGGGGAAATTTCCTCTTAATATCTGGGGTATTGTTAGGAAGGATCTACAGGTTTCTTTGACAGGAGGTTTTTTTGAAGGTGATGTGTTTCTGGTTGCTTTGGAAAGCTGTACAGATGGGATGTCCTTGACTATTCTTACACTGTAAACTCTCAAACTAGCCTTGCCTCTGTGAAGGCCCTGTAGCTGTCATCGCCTGCTGAGGACTCACTCACCTGCAGCATCTCTGTCTCAACAGGCTTTGAGAGCTGCCTGGGAATCGGGTTTGCACTAAGTTTTATCCCAACATGATCTCTAAGAGTTGCAAGAACTTTTGACTCAAAACTAGCCCTTGGGACCATATGCAGTCCTGGTTTCCAGACTACAGGCAGAAAAGCAGACAGCACGGCACCTGAGGGGCAGGTCTGAAAAAATGAGAGCTGCGAGTCAGCCACGGTAAGACTAGCGGGTCTTAGGATTTGAGGAGCATCGATCCGCAAAGGTGGAGCAGCTCCTGTTGTCCTTGGGGAAGACAGACTTGGGATTCGGTCACCACACAACAGGTGCACTGACATTAAGTCAATTTCCTTAAGTTCCTCTTATCACAGGGAGATATTAATGAGTAAGGATGATTTCCCCATAGCAGGGTTTTATTCTGGTTTGTATGGTTTTTAAAGGCCTTCTTGAGCTGAGGAATGTGAACTGCAGCTCTTAAAAATGTGTCATTTCTGAATCTAGGTTTTGTTCCACAGTTCACTGAGCTAATGTGCACAGCTTTGCAGGGTGAATGCCCAGTGACGGAGACCTTGGCCTGGGTCCCAAGGTCTGTTAGAGTCTGGGGTTCTTGTGACCCATGGGAAAAGATACCTGGCCATTCCCAAGAAGCAGTATGCTGCTGCTTGCTCTCTAGAAGCTAATAGGAGCTCAGTAGAATATGACCACCAGGAAATAAAACCTGAGGATGGAGATGTGTAGCTGTCTGTTTGTATGAAACGTAACTTCAGAAACTTCTGACATTACCGTCTCTGGTTTCAGTGCTTAAACATCTGTGTGCCCTTAAAAACAGACAAGAAAAACTTAGTTAAAATTTCTAAATCCATAAATAATGGATTGTTGAGCACTTAAGCATTGCTGGATTGGCAGGGAGGAGTTAGCCAGTTTTCTGAAATGGGCTTTTAAAGAGATGTGTGTTAAGATGCAAGGCTAACTCATAGACTGGAGGGGGGGTGGTTTCTAGTCATCAAAGCAGCAGAGCTGTTTTCTTGGTATTTGGCACTGTGCTTGCAGTGGTGTGTTTAATGTATATATACAATGTATATATAGAATATACATAGGAAATTAATTTTTACAACTCCATATTCTAATCAGACTTCTTGGCATACCAATTATTAGGAAAAAGTATACGTAATTTGGGGAATTGGTACTGCTTTGCTTAACATGTGCTTAATAACTTGTTGAATATTTTAAAAGTAATTTCCTTTGTACATTCTTTTACAAATATTTTCATCAAAACCTACTTTGTTGGAAGTAGGCCTGCAATGACAGACTGTAAAGCAGTCTTTGTGTAGTGGTAATTTTAAAAAGGACTTTTAAAAGTAAACTGAAAAATTTTTAAGTTATCCCTAAAAGCCCTCTATCCACAGATCCTATCATTTATTTCCACCCCCTTTCACACGCACTTCTTCCATGATTGTGTCTGCAGTGCATATGCAGTGGTGCCACCCATTGTAAAGCTGGACAATCTGGAGCTCGGTGGGCCCAGAGAGGATCAGGTATGCCCGTCCCCTGCTGCCCTCCTACAGAGCCAGCTGGATCCAGCCTTCAGCTCACTGTGGCTGTCCTCACTTCTTTAGGCTGCAGTGGAAGCAGTGATAGGGGTGTCTCTCTCTGACCTCTGACATTGCTGAGCCTGGATTCAGTAGTGGGCAGTTGGTGCCACTTTGGAATGAGATCTAACAGAATCCTGTGTCACTCCCTCAGACTGTTCTTGCCTGCCTTTTTAATCGTGTATTGGCTCCAGCTGCCAAAAGCCTTCCCCAGGAAATGGCCTGAGATTCCCTTTTGGGCCTCTGTTTTACTGTGCAAATATCGCCGCCTCCCGACAGGTCTGTCTGCCTGGTGTCTCCATCCTGTATGCTGAGCATATGCTCACCTGGTAGATTCAGAACGCATATCTGAAAATGCTCCTCTGGACCCTAATAGCTTACTTTCCTCTCTGATTGGCTCCTTGGGTTCATGGACAAGAACAGTGTAAACCAGGTTGAATCCAGCTAAGAAAACTGGAGATGCTCAGACCTTCCCAAGCCCAGGGACCGTGACTTTTGGACATGTCGTATGGCTGTGTGTGGGGAGTTACGGCCTAGAGTGTTTGTTGGCAACCAGTGTGTCCTCTGAATCCCCAAAGTCTGAGCGGCCCCAGACCTGGCCCAACTCTTTCTAAGGTGGTTTGACCACCTTTGTCATTGTTCCCCTTGGCCAGGTAACATTTTCCCAAGGCCCCGAACGAGGAGCAGCCTGGTAGACGGTGGACTGGGTGTGGATAAGGCTTCTGTGCTGTGAAGAGCGCCTGTAAATAGATCACCTCACGAAGGGCCAGGATGCTGTAACGTAGGCGGGTGAATACCGACGTGTAAGCAGCTGCGCAGAGGCTGCAGTACGGTCACTGCAGAAGTCAGTACCTTCTGTTGTTCTTGGAGCCCAGAGACAGACTCTGAAGCCGCTTGCTCCCGGGTGGTTTCTAGAGCCCCACGGCGCGGGGTGGCTGATGGAGAGGCATCGGCCTGCTTCCCTGCTGGAGGCGTCCGGAGCCCTCCTCCTCCCCAGGCACCCTGCCTCCTGCCCAGCCGTCAGGGCTCTCCTCCCTGGGCTGCAGACCCTAGTCCACTTCCAAGTCTCTCCCCAGACAAAGTGTGGAGACAGATGCCACGAGAACAGGAGTTCGTGTCTGTCTCAGCTACAGCTGGAGGGCGTGGTTGAGTTCTGGAAGAGGCCCATGAAGGCTGTGGCTCCTCTGGGCCCTAAGCTGCCACAGCCGTCTTCCGCCTGCCACCCTTTGTTAATTTCCTATGTCTACAGTACAATCGCTTCTGACTTCTGAGGCCATGAACAGTGTTCACAGCTTCTGCCATGCCTGTGTGTCTTTCTGACTGATGCGGTTTTTCTTGGCTTGTTCACCAGCTTGAGCATGAGCGTCAGCTCGTGGGAGGGCTTTTATAAGGCTGCTGGGTCCCTTTCCCAGATGTGCTGATGCCGTAGGTCTGGGGTCAAGAATGCGCATTTCTAATAAAGTCCCAGGTGATGTAGATGTACTTTGAGAACAACTGTCCTCAAGCAGTAACACCCATGAAGTTGCTAGTGATTTTTTGTCTAATACAAAACATACAACTGTAAATGATACATGTTCCTTTGGATGGCACCCCCAAATCCTTCGAATCGTGTTGAGAAATGCTGCCTTTGGCTAAACAGAGGGCAGCTTTGGCCTCCCTGTTTTAGGCTCTGCACTGTGCTGTCCCAGCCCAGAGTCAGTCTGTCCGGGGACTAAAGGCAGTGTCCTCAACAGCCTGTTAGGATGGGGGTTTGGAATGCTCAACCTGCAGCCGTTGGCTTAGTTCGTTGCCGCCACCCTGCTTCTCCTTGGGAAGGTTTCTCTGCAGGCACCATCGCAGAGACTTCTTCCAGCCTGAGATCTACAGTCACGACAGAGGCAGCCCTCTGTGTGGGGCTGGCTCCAGCTCACCTCTGGCTCTCAGGAGTGGGACTGTACGGCCTGCCTAGGACGCTAAGCCCTGCTCTGTCTGAGAGTGGCAGGACCTGGTGGGTGCTAGGTTCCTCCCCACCGCCCTACGGACCCACGAGGAGACAGTTTAGGATGTCTTCTCAGCCGACGTCTGCTGAGAAATCCAGTTTCCTGAGAGTAGCATTTCCCTCTCTAGACTCAGGAGGATTGACTCTTAACTGCTTGCCAAGGAGATGGACCATCTTTCTGACGCAAGGTAAACAAACCTCTCATTTTGCTTTCCACTCCTCCGGTCATCCTCCTTTTGCATCAGGTCTGAGAAACTTTCCCCTGACCTGTCTGCCGTGGCTCTTTCTTCCACGTTGTCAAGTTCTTCTCTCACATCATCCACTTTATAAGGGAGAAAGCGGACTTCTCCAACCACATGTGAGCTTTTGAAAAAGTCTTTATTACCTGTCATGCAGGAGCCCCAGAGAAAGGTTGGTGGATGATGGCGGTTCTTCATAGTGTTTACCTCACAGTCATGCCCTTATTAACTGATTACCTGTTCCTAACTTTTGCAAAGCCATGGCATACTGGCCAAGTCCTGTGCTTCGGACACCATGCTGCCTGGGTTTGAATACCAGTTCCACCCAGCTGTGCGAGCTGGTAATTTCCTCCACCTCTCAGGAAGAAGGATTTGGACCTATCACATTCTCAGACCAAAGACTCACATCTGGTTCTCAAGTTTCCATGAAACACTGGAAGAGGGAGGCTCAGCTGGGAGTCCTAGCAATCAACCTAAAGAAGCTGCATGGCCCACGAGAGCCAGTGAGCTGTACAAAGAACATCTCAGAGAAGAGTGGAAGGGATCCCATGTAACACTCAGAATGAAGAAAGCTAAAAAAGACCAGTCAGGATCCAAATGTATCACAAGATAAAATGGGGCATGGTTTGCTCTGAGCAACTGACAGAGTATGAGGGGAAAAACCAATCCATTTGACCTCGACTCTAAGAACATTCTCTTCTGATGGATGCAAAAGTCAAACCTTGAGAGGAAGAAATATAATCTCTACACACTGCCAGCTCCAGCTCTGAATACTATTCACACCATTGTAACAGTTCACATACTGTTTATCCGTTTTCACCTTTTAAAAGATGCCTACGGATGAAGCACAGAAAAGGACTACTGCACAGGATAAAAAGCCATCTGCTGTGACAGTGTGAAAATGAAGGCAGAGGTAGAGGATGGGAGACGTCCTGTTGTCAGTACAGAGGACCTGACACGAGGGCCACAGTTGATGGGACTATAGTTAGGGTTATTATTAAAGATGAAGAGAACTGTAAAAGGTAGGCTGGAAGTAGCAGTGTGAGCCAAGTTCTGATTTGTCACAGCAGGGAGTTAGTTATGAGGTCTTACAATTGATGTATCAAGAAGATGAAGAATTAAGTGGTAAAGAATTAAAAGATTATAGGCAGTACTAGCTGAAAGGTGTTGCCTCTGGGAGGGCAGAGACTTGTTGCTCAGATACAAGCCCTATTTACTAATTAATTAGACTTTTACCACACGCAGCTAATAGTCTGACTGAATGCCACATTCATTATGCCCCGCAAATAAATGAAATAACGAAGTAAGGCCCAGTGTGGGTAGGGATGTGCTACAGAAATCGGCACAACCTTTCCGACAGGGTAATTGGCCCAATAATTCCACCTTCAGGAAACAGACGTAGACAAAGATTGGCATATATAGGATGTCCACCTCAAGAATTATAAAATAAAAAATCTCTACATGTCCAACAATGATTGTATAGTTTGGCAGTGATCTATCCAAATGATAAACGATGTATAACCACTGAAAAATATATTTGCCCAGTAAGTGTTTTAAATGTTAAAAGGTTTTCAAAAAAGCATATAAAATTGTATTTACAGGGACTTCCCTGGTGGTCCAGTGGTAAAGAATCTGCCTTCCAATGCTGGGGACTCGGGTTTGATCCCTGGTGGGGGAACTAAGATCCGACATGCCCCGGGGCAACTAAGCCTGCACGCCACAACTACTGAGCTTGCACGCCTCAACTAGAGAGCCAGCCTGCCGCAAACTACAGAGCCACACACTACAACTAGAAAAGAGAAAACCTGCACGCCACAACGAAGATCCTGCATGCCGCAACTAAGACCCGACGCAGTCAAAAAAAATAAAATTTTTTTAAAAAAGAATACATTATTCGAATAATCTAAACTTTGCTGAGGCAGGAAAGAAGAAAATTAATCAGAATGCTTAAACAAGGTAGGAGTATTTTTTATTTTCAAATCTTTTCCTGTATTTTCCACAAGGAAAATACACGTAAAAGAGGAGATACGATCAAACAGCAGGGAGAGTCAGTGGATCCGACACAAGACTCTCATGAGGAACTTCGCAATGACATTTGCCCCATGTCTAAAAGTGTCCTGAGAGTGAGGGCTTGCCTAGGCCAGGACTCCTCCAGAGTCTTCCCACCTACCAGGGCTGCTACATAGGCTGGTAACACAGGGCAGTGTTCTATAGTGCTCTGTAACAAACACTTCCTCCCCACCAGGTCCCCCCCCCCAACTTAATTAAACTAAGTACTTTATGTTGTTTTATTCTTAAAACTATCATGAAGTTAAGTAGTAGTACCCTCATTTTTCATAAGAGTAAATAAAAGCGTAGCGGTCAAGGCATTTGTTCAAGGCCTCAGTCAGTGGCAGAGGTGGAATTCAAACCCAGGTTGGCCTGGTCCCAAAGTATGAGCCCAGCTCCTCTTGCACACGAAGAATTGGCACCACCATTGAGGAACAGTCACTGAGACTTTGCAAAACACACCACAGCAGCTTCAGCCTGCCATCTCTTAAGATCTTTACAAGCTAGATATAAAAACTGTCTTAGGTGGAATAAGAAATCTCACTTTAGAACATTTTAAAAAACCATTAACAAAATATTCATGAATTATGCTAGAGTAAAAGTATAGAAGTGCCAGCCTTCCTGTTCAGAAACTATTTAAAAAGGTGCACTTACAACGAGAAACCATCTTCCGTTCAACTGTTTTAACTGAGGAAGGAAAAAATGCAGAACTTAACAAGACTGATCAAGATGCTGAAACAAGGGTCCTCCAGAACAGTAACTATCCCTGCATTTACTTAACTGTTAACCAACAGCTTTAGCAAGCACAGAGCCAAATACGTAGATAGTTCAAGAGCTTATCTGAGCGCCAAACATAAACCATCACCAATTTTGTTTGCCATTTCAGACTTTTCACCTGTATTAAATTATGTTCACAGTTGAAAAATGGATCTCAATGCTATCTCAATATCTGCCTGCCAATGACCGCTTTTAAGCCATGTAGTAATTATATGATTTAATACTTCCATTACTATGTCAAAACAAAAATAATTATTAGGTTGGTGCAGGTACACTAGATTAAGCTGGAAATCTCTCAAGCAACACAACACAACCAACATGTGAAGAAAATAAAGCATTCAAGTCAGGTGCCTGAGATTTGAAAAAAAAAAAATCCACATAATCTGCGCAGAATGAGATTCCAGTCTAACTGCACTAAGTGGACAGTTCCAGCACACATACAAACTGTGCCTCTCCGAATGTCGACAGTCTGATTCTTTACCTGCTAAAGATAAAGGCCATGGAACCCCTGGGCCCAGTGCAGGGAGCAGCCAGACTGGCAGCCTTTGCCAAGATGGACTGACACCTGTAGGCTCCTCCTAGGCCGCAGGTTCCAAGATGCCACCGCTTGAAAAGTTCCTTGTAACCTGTGATCTTCAGAGAAGACAGACATTGTAAAAAAAAAAAAAAAAAAAAAAAAAGAGCAAACACCTGCACTGTCTAAAGCAGTCCCAACAGCCTCGTGAAGCCAGGCAGAGCATTTCTTTGCCAGTTCACAGAGGAAACCATCTACCTAAAGTTCATGCTGCTGCCCAGGAACTGGTCTAGCTAGAAAGTTCTAACAGATGAGCCCCAAGCCTGCAGTAATTGTTCCCTTTCCCTTAGTGAAAAAGACTAAGTAACCTGAGTTTGAGTTATTTAGAAATTAGGATTTTATGGAGTCCGGGAGAGGAAAAATTAAATTTTTCATTACAAAAATAGCAGCACCAAAAGCCTGTCCTTAAGATGTTCTTAGATACATATTTTAGGGCTCTTTTTTTTTTTTTTTTTTTATTGCTGATTACAGATTTAAAACTATGAAATGTGCATTTCTTGGCAAGTTACACAAGTGATTTCTTTGCTTACTGACATTTCCAATAAAAGCTTAAGGAAATAGACAAAAACACAAAGGACAAGAGAAATACGAACAGCCTCAAAAGAATTTAGTAACAGAAAAAAAACCTCCACAGTTAAGTGTCTGTCAAAATTTTAGAATTATCAAAACTGTGCAAATGCTCAAATCAATGTCATACACTAAGCTAGTAAAACTTGTCTTTGTAGCTGCAAACTGAAAAAGTCACCCACTTATATTTGTGATCACACAAACCACCTAATTTTCTCAAGGTTCAGCTTAAAGCAACATTTAATAGACAAGTTCAAAAGGAACACTTGCTTTAACACAGCTGTGCTCAGATGTCTCCACGATGTCCTCAGAAACCATCCTGGACTAAGCCAATTCGAAAAATACAGTTCAGAGCAGCGTCACACTAGCCGCCTGAAGGTATCCTTGGAGATACTGGAGCGCTTCTGCGTTGAGGCTGGTGCTCACCATTGAGGGAACCTACAGAAGATGGGCAGCACACATACAGCTGTTAGAGATCCCAACATACAAACACAACACCCCCGCCCCTCCCGCCCTTCTACGGGGGAGCTGCCACAGCTCTGAGAAGGGCAGTCCATCACCAATAATTGTTTAAGGGATCCCCAAGTAACTCAACTGCTTTCATGCCTTCAAAAATGGGAAGATGAATGACAGTTCTTTGACAACAAAGACACTTACCCTTCCTGGACAGGCAGTAGACAATTTGTGAAGCGACTGTGCCAGGTGAATTCTGGGGTTGTTCACCATTTGACCTACAGGATCATGCTCTTTTTTCCCAGCGAATGCCAACTGTGAGAAGGCAGTCTGGTATCCTGGTGTATCTTCTATGTCAACAAAATGTTCTTCATCAGGAATAGTAGTATCTTCAGGTAACTCAAATAGGCCAATCAGAGACTGTAATAAAGGAGTCCTGGATTGGAAGATGACAAAAGACTGAAGTAACTACTTTGAAGTTTAAACAATAAGGAGCAACTTCCTCAGAGACGTAAAACTGTAGACTCATAGTCTCAAGAGTAATAAGGGACCTTTGAAATTACGAATGACACAGTGCTTATGCCTAACCAGAAACCATTCTTCAATTCTTTTGGCCATAGCACCCCAATGTCTCTTTCCCCAGAACTGCCAAAGCTGGCTGTATGAACCAGGCCTGGCTAATTAGAAGGCCATATGGTGCCAAGCCAAACCAAGGCGATCCGATGCTTCTAAGTTAGATAGAAGAAATAAGCTTCAAGTTGTCACATCACTTGATGGGAAGGCTACCTGAGTGAAACCATAGTAAGGGAGAGGCAAAAGGTCAAGAAAAGCTAGGTCTGCACATCGAGCTAGACATCAAGCACAAGCACATAAATCTCTTGGCCTATTCAGTTTCTCCTCTTAAGGACTTAGGCCGGTTTAGTCGAGTGACTGTCATAAAAATCTTAGAGATCACCTAAACCAGGGACTTTCACCAGGCCTTTCAAAGGGGTCCATGAATTCCCCCACAAAAAAAAGTTAATCAGGGGACTTCCCTGGAGGTCCAGTGGTTAAGACTCTGCACTTCCACTGCCAGGGGCATGGGTTTGATCCCTGGTCGGGGAAACTAGGATCTCACATGCTGTGCAGCACAGCCAAAAAAAAAAAAAAAAGTTATTCAGGAAACAAGATCTTTCTAGGTAGGCTCAGAAGAACCCACAAGTCATGTCTTGGATCTCATGGTTGCTAGCGGGGAGGCTGAGGTCAGAACCAAATTCTCTTGGCTCCCAAGAGAATAAGCTTAGTTAATTTTGTAGTCATAGGGGAAAGAAACTGTAATTTCCAAAAAACTTTAGAATGGAGTACTTACCATAGCTTGGTATACTCTGTATCCATCATTGGGGGACATTCTGTTAGTAATTTGGTTATGCCAACCGCACAAATCTTTTTCTCTACATTTCCAGATACTTTCTGCATTTCAGGAATAATGATTTTTTCCAAAACCATTCCAAACATTCTATGAATCAATGCAAAATAAATGCATTCAATATTTCATTATAGTGGTAGTCTAATTTAACAGTGAGATGCTTACATTATTTATGCTCAGTGACTCCTTATGAATATAATAAAATACAAAATAAGGCTGTTAATTTTGGTCAACTGAATGGAAGACCTAAAAATGACAAAACAAAAAACATCAAACCTCTATTCTGTGACCAACTGCCATCATCTTTTGTGAATACTACCTTAAGCCTACGCTCAAGGAAAATCTTTATAGCCATTTTTTTGGTCTTGCATGTTTTTTCAAATTACTCATGAAATCTTTGAAAAATTAGAAATCAGAAAACAGATAAGCAAGAAGAAAAAAAGAATTACCATCACCCCACCATCCAGCATTAACTAGTTTTAACATTTTTGGATTATAAACTTCCCAACTTTCTATGCTTACATACCTTTAAGTATGTAAATGTTAATGGCTGTATTTTAAAAAAATGATTTGGCCTATGATTGTTGTTGCAAACATCCTAGAAGTAAAGTTTTTTATAATTCTAAATGGTGTAAAATTCTCAACTTATACTCTCATTATTTTATTAAGAATTTATTATATTAAATTCTTTCAAGTGGATACAGTAGATATCAAAGAGCATGGACATTTTGATGCTCTAGATAACAAGTGCAGATTTTTTGCTCTACAGAAAGACCATACCAACTTAGGCGCCACCAGCACTGAATGAAACTGCTGATTTCCTCACGATTTCCTATAGCTCGAAAAGCATATTTTCTGGTACTTTTCAGGTTAATTCATTTTTTTACATTTCAGTCAATCTGGAATTATTTTTGGTACAATACAGATGCAGAAAGTTTTTCTCCAAGGAGTTGTCCTCTATCATTCCTTTCCATCCTTCCTTTCCCT
Source organism: Balaenoptera borealis (assembly GCF_965194805.1). Classification (NCBI taxonomy): domain Eukaryota; kingdom Metazoa; phylum Chordata; class Mammalia; order Artiodactyla; family Balaenopteridae; genus Balaenoptera; species Balaenoptera borealis. The sequence continues at coordinate 12,465,527 of NC_138872.1, forward strand.
ACTACATGGGAAATGCTGCCTAACTACATTCTTAAGCATATATACTAAGCCAAAAGCAAAACTTCACTGATCCAAACTATTTTCATTTGAAAAATCACAGCTAGCCCTAACAGAGGCAGGCTCCCGGAGACAACGCCAGCTGTCTAACACAACATAGAGCACTGGCTGTAGGGAATGCCGGTGGATGGCGCAGGGGGCGGGGGGAGACCTTCGGGAATTAGGAAAATGTTTGCAGGTATTTCCTTCTTTACAACCCAAGCCCCCAAGAATATTTTGGAAACCACAAAGATAACTATCACTGTGCATGAAGAACTATAAAGTCATTTATAAAATAGAGACTAAGAGGTCAAATGTTTTGCTTTTAAAAACAGGATAATAAATAATGAAAACAGACTTACTTTGGTTGTATACCATCAAATATTTCTTGTAGTGCTAGCGCCCCGTATTTTATGCAATACAAATTAATAAAGACTAAGAAACCTGTTGAAAGGAGGTGCAGAGTATCAATACAGAGGACTCACTGCATTAAATAAGTGATTTAGTGAAAGTCTGCCAAATGAAATATTCACAAATCATTAAAACCCAATGACTAACTTTGGCATCAATACTGGCCTTTTAATACAATTTAACATACAGAATCTCTGCCTTTATAGTACAGTCATAAAAAAGCTTTACATACAGTCTCTGATTTATATTTCTTTATGATACTTCTATTAAAAATGTTTTGATATTTAAACTTACAAACCTCTGGAACACAATATATTGAAACTGATTTAGTGCTTGAAGAATACAAGCATCTTAAAATATTTTATATATAACATTTATAACTGTTAAAAGGTTTATATGTACTTATAAAGTCTAAGGGTTTTTAGCCTCTTTCCTTCATTATTTCTGTAGGAACACCCAAATGATTTTTACTTACTCTTGATAAACTTTGTTGTTTTGGAATTCTGAAGTCTTTGGAATAGCAGAATGAAGATCTGCTTCCTGTATTGGTCAACTGACTCACTAAAGAAGTGAATAAAAAAGCAACAATATAAATTCAGCATTTTTCTGAGTACTTAACAGAATCCTCAAGTAAATGTACAATGAGGTTATATTCATACTCACGGAGGCATGTGCTCTATTATACTATTTAGAAGATAAAAACCTTGGTGGTCATTGGCTTTGGATGCAATCAGCTTCTGGAAGACACCTAATAAGCCAGGCTACAACAAATTAGATTAAATAATTAGTTAAAGAAGCAAGGATTAATTGTTCCAAAAGTTAAACAGGTGATATATTTTGGAAAAGGGTGCATGCTGTAATAATCTAACACTTTCTCTTTTTCTTACTTCTGAAGTGTAAAGGGAAAAAAAACCCACCACAATAAGCCTTTAAAGTTAAGTTCCTGAAATTAACCTATTTGGCTCTTATTCTTTTAGTTTCTACCAGAGATAAATATGACTAAAGGATACCTAGTTCTAATAAAATATACATTAATGTTTTCTACTAATTAATTCTGTTACATTTTCTAATTCCCTTTTTATTAAGTTTAAGAAATTAAAAAAATTTTTTTAATTAAAAAGAATCTGCCATCCCTAGTTTCTCTCAGTTACCTTAGAAAATTACAGTTACATCAAAATCTGACTCACAATTTTATCAGCTGCAGCACTTGCTATTGTATTTGAACCTCGTTCTAAGAATGCTTGGAGAAGCCTCACTAGAGCAGGAATATTTCCTGTTCTTTCCCAAAGCACTGGCTGAAGGAGATGAGGAAATAAGGCCATATAGGAAGACGGGATGTCAGTTTTGTGTGTTTCCAGAAGCAAAGACATCACTTGAAAGACATATGGAATAAATTCTGTTGATAAAAGTAAAAACAGAGCTGTCAGCTTCAGAATTAATGCTCTGACACAAAAGGCACATATCTCTTAGGCAGACTGCATTTTATAATCACTTGAATAATTTTATTCAACTACAAAGAAAATAACTTACTTACCTTGTACATCATTTTGTAAAATTTCAGTAAACACCAGAAACAAAGCCTCCTCAAAATTTACAACAGCAGCAGGGTTAGCCTTGCAAGTTATTCTTATGGATAAACATATTGCTTCAAACATATAGTGATTAAAGTGAGGTTTGCTTGGGTTCTGAAATTTAAAAAAAAAAAGCTTATGACTCTAATAATCCAATTGACTATATTAAAAATAACCTAAAACACATTTAACCTTACTAAAAACACATTAAAAGAGATGCCATTTTTTTTTTAAAAAAATCAATATTAAAAAACCCCCCACAAATTACACTAAAAAGTCTGCATATATGTTAAAATTTTACAGTGACTTTAAAATTCAGAAAATGAAGTAATACTAATACCTGTTCGGATTTTTTTTTTTTTTTTTAATGAGCAAAAGTCTACTTATGAAAAAATACTTCAGAATCATGGGGAGGTGACTACACAAGCCCAAGCTCCCAGTGCTTGCAAGGAGCTTTCTTAAACCTGTGTGCTCTCCTACAGCCGTCACTGTGAACAGCGGTGGGAGAAACGAGCAGGGACATAAAAGGCCTGACTCTGCCACTAGCCGTGTGTGGGACCTCAGGCAAACCTTAACCTCTGTGGACCTCAGTATGTCTGTATCTGCACAATGACAATCCTTCATATCAGTGGTTTTCAATTTTCTTTTTCAAACAAAATCCTTCTTGGAAGGCGACCATATGAAGCTGATGAACTCAGAAGCTGAGTGTGTATGTACAGGGGCAGGTGAAAGTGGAGAGGTCCTACTTCTCTTTTCTCTCAATTCCCCAAAACCCAAGTAGGCCCAAGGCCCTTACCCAGAATTCGGTGGAAATAGGATCACTATTCTCAAAGTCTCTCTATTACTTCCTATGACTTCATCTCCGTTTCATAGAGTAATTAAGAATAAGCGTCTACAAAGGAATTTTATTGGCCTTAAACTGATTTTTTTAATTTTCTAAAACTTGGTATTAATATTTAAATAAGGATCAAAATATCTAAAATCTTTGATCAAAGAAAGAGTGAATTTTATTTTTGGGGAAATGAGTCAGGAAGAACACACACAAGGACTTCAGTCATCATTCTGTATTAGTCTGAATAGCTTCTTTTGTGTCCATTTGGTGCAAAGCCTACTTCTTCCATCTAAGATCATTTCAGATTGTTTGTACTTTCTCAGTTCTCTTCAATGAACCCGTTACTTTTTAAAGCAAGAATAAAATGTTTTAAAGTCTCTGAGCTTACACTTAAGGGAGAGTGCTGCCAAGACCCCGTCTCTGTCACCCCCACTTTCAGAATCACACATTAACTGCTGGTCGGGAAGAAGTCACAGAGCTCTCCCTGTCCGACCGAACGCCAGGGAGTTCTGAGGCTCAAACAGTTTGAAGCATTTAGGTTAAAAAGCAACTGCACTTTCAAAACTGGTTCTGTTACCTTACTAACAGCTAATAGCTTCTGTGTAAGCTGAGTGATGAGAGTAGGGATGTAGGGGATTATGGCTTCTTGTAGAAGGGAAAAACTTCTCATGATAGCTGTAAAATATAAAAAGAGCAAAAACAAATAGTTTAGTTAAACTTCAGAATAAAACAGTGATTAGGGGGAGAAAAAAGTCCACTGATTCATAAACTAAAATCTTAAGACTCTTAAACAACCCCCAGATAGCTCTCTACATTTAAAAATAATCTAAATTTCCCTCCCTTTTAAAATTAGGCCAACAATTGGCAACAAAATTTAGCTGGGAAGTGTCATTTCCAGAAGGCTTAAGGGACAATAAAAAATAACGAAGTGGCTAAAGAAGCAGACAAGGAGGAGGCAGGTGAAGTAGTGGACGGACATGGGGGAGCAGCAGGTGGAAGGGGGCCTGTTTTGAGTCTCCTTTACTTAGAAATCAGTGGCATGAAATTTTACCACTAGCCTATTGGAAGTATGATCACAGCCTACCAGACGCTGAAAGAAAAGGCCACTTGCCCATCTCCCCCCAGAAGAGAGACTAGGAGCCTGAGAAAAATCCAAAAATACACATAAAGCTATGGAAGGCCCATATTACAGAATTAACTGCTCATTAACAGACACCTAAAAACATTGGGCATAGGAGAGAAATACATTATTAAGCTAAAAATATACGATGGCTATTTTTGCACAAACAGAATAGATGTTAACTAAGTAGAGCACCTACTATATGCTAGGCACACAGGATAGAAAGTTACCCTTTCTTGCCTCCTAAACTTTGCAGTGATGCTGAAGACTCACCCTCCAAGTAGCTAACTGCTACCTAACCTGCACCTCAGCTTAGATACCACTTGCTAGAGAAAGCGGAGGGTCACAGCATGGGTCGGCGCCCCTCCTCTGGGCTGGCACAGAATCCTCACATTCATTCACACAACAGTATTTATTGGGAAGCTGTTACATACTGGGCGCTCCTGCAAACCCTAGGAGCACAGCGATGAAGACCACGGACCAGTCAGCCACCTCACAGAAATGGACCTTAAACAAGAGTACTCACACATCACTGCTGGAGAAATACAGTGCTGAAAACATACATACACACACACCTAGATAGACGCACACACCTATGGGTCCTGACACACACACACACAGGTCCTGACACACCTATGGGTCCTGACACACACACACACAGGTCCTGACACACCTATGGGTCCTGACACACACACACACAGGTCCTGACACACCTATGGGTCCTGACACACACACACACAGGTCCTGACACACCTATGGGTCCTGACACACACACACACAGGTCCTGACACACCTATGGGTCCTGACACACACACACACACACACACACACACACACACACACACACACACACACACACACACACACACACACACACGTCCTGACCAAGCCAGAGGCACTGGGAACAGTTTCTTTAAAAAGCATTTCCTATGAGTCACCCACCATGCTAGACTCTTGGAATGCAACCGCGAGTAAGACTAAGATTGTCCCAGAGCTGTTCCCAAGACACTCTCCTAATGGAGCACCTGGCAGATTGTTACAGCTGCCTGTGTCCTTGGCAGTATTTCTGTGAAGGCAGGATCTGTGCGGGGTCTATCAAATACACCCAGGTTTCACACCAAGACCTAGCAGAACATGCCGTCAATAAATGTTGTCTGAGCTCATCTTTGCCCTCAAGAATTTCAACCTATGAAAAGAAAAAAGGAGTCTGCTACCTTTTCTTCAGTAAGAGGAGTTCTATATTAAGTTAGGGTAACATTTTTTCTGAAAACACTTACCAACAAACTAAACTATTTTTCATTTAAAAATATCGAAACCTACCTAATTCTTGACAAACAGTATCTGGTTCCTAGACTACATAACCTGAAGTACAACTCAAAGAGTGTTTACCACCCCTGTAGTCTGAGATTAGATACTTATAGTCTATACACCAGGGAAACGGCCTACCTTTCATAATATATTCATTTTCTGAAGAGCCAGGAAGTGTGAGAGCTTTGAAAAGGTTTGTTAGCAGAATCTCAACAAACGGTGCGATTTCTGCAGCTGTAAAGCTATAGATGAAAAAACAGCTTTCAGTCACTGCCAACTCTTGAGCTTGTCACTTTGGAACACCCTTTGCAACTACTAAATCACACTTCTTGGCATAAAAGTGAGCCATCTCCCACCACTGACAGTCGGCAGACAGCTTAGGAAAATATTGCTTTAAAAGTGCTCATGTTAAGTTCCTAAGAAGGCATATCTGGGGCCAAACACAATTAAACAAACCCCAAACCAGGCAAACCCAACATTGTCTACGGCTGTTGAGGTCATCCCTGGTTCACATCTGTCACCATCGAGAAGAGAGCCCGGACTCTCAGTCAGCTAGCTTTCCTGGAGGTGGAGCAAGTTCGGAACCATTCTCTGCGTAAATTCTGGGCCTGAAGACAGGTACTGGCTTAACTCGCCTAAAGGATAACCTTTCAACCCTTAATTGGCCACTGAGCATATCTGTACTTCAAGTTCTTGATGAAGAAAAGAACCTAGAATGTTTTCCATCTCTTACCCAAAGCTCAGTTTCAAGAAATAACACTGTTGAAGAAAAGGTCTGAAAGACATGCAGACCACCCAATCCTCTGCATTTTATCCTTGCATCAGGCCACAACAGCTACTGCCTTGGACCCTAGAGAATTACTTTCACTCAGCTGTGTCATGTCTCAGCACACAAAAACAGCCAGGTGAAAATAACTCTGTTGCATGATGGTGCTATGAACAGGGCTACTACACAGTATTCCCTTAACGAAGGCCCACTTCTGAGGTGCCTTCTGAATAACTTTTAATTTTAATCTCATGGACATTATGGACATTTTAACTCACCAAGTCTCTCTCTTTGCCTTGGCCGCTAGAGGACTCCACATAAAATCCACAAGTTTCTTTAACTACTGTACAGGATCCTCTGATACACTTCTGTTTATTAACCTCACACCCCAGTTATTTTCCTTTGCTCCAATTTCCTCCATTTAACTTTATTGTCATAATGTGTCTACTCTGGCATGCAGTCTCAAATCCTTTTGGAATGAGGCATAGTATAAATGAGTAAAATATACACATTTATTTTTCTAACTACTAATGAAGTTATATATACTGAGATATATACTGAATATACTGAGATATCTTTGACCAGTACAGAATGGTCTTCACCCCGAGATGAAAAAATATATTGCATCAAATACTTACAGAGTGGCATTGTTAGGCCCTCTCATAGTAAACAGTCTCTCAAGAGCATGTGCTGCGTAAGTATGAACAACAATACTTTCAGCTTGAAGATGATTAATTAAGAGAGGAATAGAGACTAAAAGATGCTCTTTTGGTACCTGAAAAAAACAACAATATACATGCTGTAACTCACTGATGCTATCTTGAGTAAAAGACAGCTGTAAGAGAGTGACTTGCTGATTCTAAAAAGTGTGTTTTTTTTCAGCCACTATTACAATGGAGATGATACAGGTGAAAAAATCAAAACTTCTACCTTCACATAATGGTTCAACTCACACTCACTTTTCCAATTCTCTTTCTCTGAGCATAAAACTATGGTTAGGGTAAAATAATAATATCACGGAGAAGCAGAGATTTCATTAATCTTAGAACCATACTTTTCACTAGCAAGTATTTCTTAGAAAAGTCATTCAAGCTCTTTGTGCCTCATTTTCTCTTCTTAAAAATGGGGAGGGATGGCATAAACATAAGCATACTAATCTTCACTAAAAACCTCTAAAACTTTAGCGTATCCTTTAGTCTTTAAAACAGAACAGCTTCACAAGGTTGCATGTAACCCTGGTAGATACCTGTCAAAGACACATAAAAAGTATAAATCAAGAAACTGAAGAATCATCCACAGGAAATAAACTGTGGCATATTCTTATGATAGAATACTACACAGCTATTAAAAATGAACTCTAACACATCTACTAAAAACGTTAAGCACAAAAGAAAACTAGATATGTAGACCAATACCTGTAGTATGGTATTTAAATAAAAAAAAAACTTAAACCTATGTAATACTATAGAATTTTTGTGGAAGCAAACATGTAAAGCCATAAATAATCACTTACACTAAATTCATTCATTATCTCTGGGGAGAAAGAGAATAGAATGGGAATGGGGAGGGCATACCCTGGGTGCCTCCACTGTGTGTGTAGGTTTAAGTAATTATGGCCTGGAGTTAAGATTTGTGGTGGTTATGTATCATTAAATTATTCTCTATTCCTGCTTGTGTGTTTAAAATAATTTACAAGACGGCTGCAGGGTAATTTGGTGGAGGTATTGGAGGGAGTAAGCCGAACTGTGCTGTTTTGTTTTCTGTCTCACTAAAATTAAAGTGACTTACAGTGTTAAGAATCAGGAGGATTATATAACTAAACAGCAAAAAACAATCCAATTAAAAACTCAGCAGAGGAGCTGAATAATATTTTCCTTTCTTATTTTTTTTGGCCACACTGCATGGCTTGCAGGATCTTAGTTCCCTGACCAGGGACTGAACCCAGGCCCCAGCAGTGAAAGCGCTGAATCCTAACCACTGGATCACCAGGGAATTCCCCTGAATATTTTCCCAAAGAAGACACAGAGATGGCTACAGGCACATGAAAAGGTGCTCAACATCACTAATCATCAGGGAAATACAAATAAAAACCAAAATGTGGTATCACTTCACACCTGTTACAATGGTTAGTCTCAGAAAGACAAGAAAACCCCGGTGCTCTGCTGGTGGGAACATATATTGATGCAGCCAGTATGGAAAGAAGTATGGAGGTCCCTCAAAAAATTAAAAATAGAGTTACCATATGGTCCAGCAATTCCACTTCTGGGTATTTATCCAAAGGAAACAAAAACACTAACTCAAAAAGATATCCACACCCCCAAGTTCATAGGCAACATTAACAATGGCCAAGATTTGGAAGCAACTTAAGTGTCCATCAGTGGATGAATGGATAAAGAAAGTGTGGAGTGCGCACGTGCACACACACACACACACACAGATGGAATGTTATTCAGCCATAAAAAAAGAAAATCTTGCCATTTGCGACAACATGTGTGGACCTTGAGGGCATTATACTAAGTGAAATACAGAAAGACAAACACTGTATATCTCACATGTGGAACCTTAAAAAACAAAACAGGAAAAAAAAACACAAAACATCAGAAAAACGAACTCCTACGGAGAAGAGATTGGTGGTTGCCAGAGGCGGGGAGTGGGTGAAATGGGTGACAGGAGTCAAAAGGTAAAAACTTCCAGTTACAAAACAAGTCATGAGGATGCAATATACAGTGACTACAGCTAATACTATACTGCATACAGAGAACAGATCTCAGAAGTTCTCATCAACAGAAAAAAAATTCTGTCAATGTGTATAGTGACATGCTAACTAGATTTACTGTTATCATTTCACAATACATACAAATATGAATCATTATGTTGTATACCTGAAATTAATGTCAATTATTTCTCAATTAAAAAAAAAAAAAAAAGACGAGGCTCACTGAGGGAAGAGTAGATTGGAGTCTCCCCACTCTGGGGGGGTGTCTGCTCATTGACAGGCACTAGGTGGTGGAATTTTTCTCTTTCATTCTCTTTGCTGAGGCCCAATAGCTGAATGTGTATAAGTCAAATGAGGTGGGATTCCATCATAAGCATTAGCACTGTACTTGACAAACAGTAAAAACTTAGTAAATGTAAGCTACACTCTTTCTCCATCACAGCTAACTGTCAAAATGGTATTCAGCCCTGAAGCAGATAGAACTAATAGAATTCATCTGTCTTCCCTGGGGGGTGGCTGTTAATAAATTTCTATGTTGTGATCTTCAAACAGACAGTAACAGATAACGTAATGATGGAATAATCGGTGGTTTAAAGATGCCCACTGTGTCTCCAACGTAGGAAACGGAGTACTCCTGCACAAGGGGCAACCACAGGTGTGGGTCTGTTTCCCTTTCTCTGGTCGAGGGTGCTACACCTGGCTGGAGCCTGAATGTGATTGATCAAAATGGGGAATGATATGAAGATAAAGTTTTATAAAGGAGATTTATGTTGTAAAACTAAATACTTCAGGATCCACAAATTCTTATTCAGGGTTCAAACTATTTGGAAAATACATGAATCAAGAAATGAAAAATGTGAAGGGTATTTTGATTCTGAACATGTCTGGGGAGCTGTTGTGAAGAGCTTTAACAAGGAAAGGGTTGTGACCAACAGACTCCATCAGTGACTTGAGGGGGTGGATCCAGAGTCTCTGTGTACTTGTTGGACTGACTTTTAGCTTTTATTGGTCCAGTGGAATCAATAAAATTGATCGTGCTTGAGAACTTATATAGCTAGATGAAATAATGTCTTCTACCATTAAAAAATAATAATAATCAGAAGGAAATTACATGTTTTCTAAAAATTAAGACCAACAATCAGATGGAAATATGGACAAAAAATATGAATAGACAGTTCGCAGAAATGAAAATGGCCCTTTAAATGGAAAGATGGGGGGGAGATAAATTGGAAGACTGGCACTGACATATACACACTACTATTATATAACATAGATAACTAATAAGGAACTCCTGTATAGCACAGGGAACTCTACTCAATACTCTGTAATGGCTTATATGGGAAAAGAATCTAAAGGATGGATATATGTATAACTGATTCACTCTGCTGTACACCTGAAACTTAACACAACATTGTAAATCAACTATACTCCAATAAAAACTAAGAATACATAAATAAACGGCAAGATAAGCTTTCAAACTCTAAGAAAAATACAACGTAAAACTACAATAAGATACCATTTCACATCTTTGAGTTTGGCAAAATGGCAAAATTCCAACATCTTTGGGGAAATAGGCGCTATCTTTTTTTAAAAAATGCAACATGATACAACCCCTGTGGAGATTTGGCAAGATCTGGCAAAATTACATATAAGTTTACCCTCTAATCTAGTAACGTCACTTCTAGGAATCTATCTCGAAGTTATAATGGCAAAATACTATGTGACACATACAAAGCTTTTGTTTCAAATAATTAGCATTATTTAAAATAGTGAAAGTTAGAAAACACCCAGAACATCTACCTCTTGGGGGACTGGTTGAGTAAACCACAGGAGAGCCACCCAGAGTACTATGCTATTTAAATTTTAAAAAAAGAGGGAACTGTGTAAATACTACCATGGAATGACATCCAGGATTTACTAAGTGAAAAAAAGCAAGGTGTCAGAATTCCCTGGTGGTCCAGTGGTTAGGACTCCAAGTTTTCACAGCCATGGGCCTGGGTTTAATCCCTAGGCAGGGAACTAAGATCCTGTAAACCACATGGTACGGCCAAAAAAGAAAAAAAACCAAAGTGAAAAATAGCGTGTTTAGCATACTCTCTTCTGTGTAGGAGGAGGGGAAATTCATAAATATATCTAGGACAATATTAGGTTATATTTTCAAAATTAACCAATAGAAACATAAACCAAAACTTGGTAAAAAATGGTTACTTTTAGGAAGAGAGAAGGAACAGGGAGGAAAGCTAGACCTTTCTGAATGTACCATGCCTGACTTTGGAGGTATGTAAAGTAACCTTTCTCATGTCCCCCCTGAATAAAACAAAACCCCACAAACAGATGAATCTAATTATTTATCAAGTTAATGGCAAAAATGCACAAAGAATAATTTCAAGTTACTTTAAACATAGTATTTCTTGACTATACATGCCTAATAGGATAATATACGAAGGATATAAAAAACACAAAGAAATCAAACAGCATTCAGCACTATTACTTTAATAATAATATTGGTATTATTTATTTTCTGGCTCCCTCCTATGAAAAAGCCTAAAACCAATTTCCCTACCACCTAGATTATGGTCTCTAAATAAAATTTCCCACCTTCAAGTGTGGCTAGTTCAGCTCTGGGGCAGGAAATGTACAAGACGAACATGGAATATTCTGTCATATATGAAAAAAGGGAAGCTGTTAAAGGCTACTAAGTGTATGTCAAGAGGACACAGGAACCTACATAATGGGGCTCCTACTGGCCAAAGAAGGAACAACTAGAGAGTCAAAAAATCCCTCATTTGTCCTCTGGAGGCTGGTAAGGCACTTAAACTCATTACTCTGAACTGACACAGGGGAAAAACACACAAACATCTATCCTGTTTTTCCCATTCAAGTTGGTAATTAAATAATCTATGAGGCAGTGGTGTTGGTTGTACAAAATAATAAACATACTAAAAACCACACAAGTATACACTTAAAAATGGTGACTATTATATTAGGTTACCTATATCTCAATTAAAAAATGTGTCAATGATCACATGAGACAGAATCAACCGTAAGTAACTTGTCGACCTTGTTTGGATCCCAAATTTTAATGAAATCACTGTAAAACAGTATTTTTGAGAAACTGAGGAAAATTAATCATGGTCTGGCATCCTAATTTTTTATTTTTTTGAATTTTATTTTTTTATACAGCAGGTTCTTATTAGTTATCTATTTTATACATATTAGTGTATATATGTCAATCTCAATCTCCCAGTTCATCCCACCCACCCCACCCCTGCTTTCCCCCCTTGGTGTCCATACATTTGTTCTCTACATCTGTGTCTCTATTTCTGCCCTGCAAACCGGTTCATCTGTACCATTTTTCTAGATTCCACATTTATGCGTTAATATACAATATTTGTTTTTCTCTTTCTGACTTATTTCACTCTATATGACAGTCTCTACTGGCATCCTAAGTTCAAGGAGTTATTGTTAATTTTGTTAGATGTGGATATCGAATATGATTGCACAGTAGAAGGAAAGAGAAGCCAGTATACAATAAAACTCTTAAGAGATTAAGTGGCATATAACATATAAATGAAAAGCTACTTACTTGATTCCTAAAAATCATAACGTATTTGATACCATCAGCTTTAAGAACAGGAAATTCATTCACTATAAAAAAAAAATTAAAAAGTCACAGTTATTTTAGTGCTAAGGACTGTTAACTCCCAAATCAGTTGACAACATTATCAGATTTTAAAAACATGGTTCTGGTAAACAAAATGTCAAGTAATTAAAGCTTAGTTAATTATATAATGATCTACTACACAGCTATTAATACTGTAAGTTTAAAAATAATTTTATTTTTCCCCCTTACCTTTAAGTTTGATTACAAATGAACGTGTGTTACTTATGTAATTGAACAAAAATGATTTGGACCATGAAATAACAACAGTATCTTCTTCCAAAATTGAAGCTATTCTAAATCAAGAGCAAGTCTCTCCAGATGAGCTTGCACTAGTAGTGGGAAGTAAGTTAAAGGGCTAAAATATCAGCTGATTGTTAAAAGCTCCTGAAGCTGAATGATAGTAACATGGAAGTTCTTTATAATATTATCCCTACCTATTAGTGTATTTAAATTTTCCACAAAGTTTTAGAAGAATATCTCTTGATCAACATATTTTTGTAAACATATGAAAGTATCCTTAGTATTTATTAGTTTCAAGTACTTTAAATTTACTTCAATTTTTAAGAGTTCATTTTTTTTTTAGTATTGGGTTGGCCAAAAAGTTCGTTCGTCCCTTAACATCTTCTGGACAAACCCAAACGAACTTTTTGGCCAACCCAATATTTTATTTTTCGCCATGCAGCTTGTGGGATCTTAGTTCCCTGACCAGGGATTGAACCCCGGCAGTGAAGCACGGAGTCCCAACCACAGGACTGCCAGGGAATTCCCAAGAGTTCATTTTTTAAAAAAATAACTAATTAATTAATTAATTTTGGCTGCATTGGGTCTTTGTTGCTGCGCCCGGGCTTCCTCTAGTTGCGGCAAGCGGGGGCTACTCTTCGTTGAGGTGCATGGGTTTCTCACTGTGGTGGCTTCTCTTGTTGCGGAGCATGGGCTCTAGGCATGCGGGCTTCAGTAGTTGTGGCTCGTGGGCTCTACAGCACAGGCTCAGTAGTTGTGGTGCATGGGCTTAGTTGCTCCGGGGCATATGGGACCTTCCCGGGTGAGGGCTCGAACCCGTGTCCCCTGCATTGGCAGGCAGATTCTTAACCACTGAACCACCAGGGAAGTCCCCCAAGAGTTCATTTTTTAAATGAGAAGGAAAACAAAAACCAAAGTATAACTTCTAGTGCATTATTATATGTACACTAGAAATATACAGTGACAATTTAGTCTCACTTGTTCCTGTTTTCCTTCTACATAAGAGACATTTTCTTTATGGAAAGTTAATTTCACCTGGGCAAGATCTGGGGCAACCATTTGAGATTTTATCCAATAAAGTAACTGCAATAAGGATAGGAGCCACAGTTTTCAGTATCATGGTGCTATAGAGCCGTAACGGTACTCATTTTGTAGTTTAAAATAAAAATACAAATAAAAATTGCAGGTATAGGGACTTCCCTGGTGGTCCAGTGGCTAAGACTCCGCGTTCCCAGTGCAGGGGATCCAGGTTCCATCCCTGGTCAGGGAACTAGATCCCACATGCCACAACTAAAAGATCCCGCGTGCTGCAACTAAGACCCGGTGCAGACAAATAAATAAATAAATGTATTTTTAAAAAATTGCAGGTATAGTGTAAGCTGTACTAAAAACATTTCACAAAACTCACCATTAGCTGCTTTTAAATCAGGGAGAATGTGATTCACAAAGAACTCAGTCAGGTTTACAAGTTCATTCGCTTGTGTAATTCCATGCTAAAAAACAAATTCATAACTGTGAAATAACATGAAAAATCTGTAATTATTTATCACACTGGAAATTTAGGCAGCTTTAGAAAACCAGGTTAAAGATGGAAATGAATACTTCAAAACACAAACTACTTACATATAAAATAAGACTATTTTAATAGATAATAAAGAAACTTCCCTAAATTAAAGAACAGCTAAATTTAAGTTTAGCACGTTTTATATACTGAGTCTCAGCTAAGGAAGCAAGTGCAGCATCTGTTGATTTTTTGGTCCATAAGAAACTTAAGTGCTTAATACATCAGTATAAAGCCATCTTTGGAGACCATATGAATTCTAATCAGAACTAACACATTATCTAGCAGAGTAGGCTATATAACCAGAAATATATCACTTCTTTTTGACTTCTGTGGTACCAACAACTATGTTTTAGAAATAAAAATATACTGAAAGGATTCACCTTCTGGGTTTGGGCTTTCGATGCCAAAGACGTCACCAGGTAAATGGCTGCATCTTTGTGTTTCCAGTTGACAGATGGATTTTTTGCATATTCCTGCAGCATGGAATTAACATAACCAGAGAAGATTCCTGTCACGGGTCCCTCAAAAAACTTGCATAATCCTCGTACTAGATCACAAGCAGCCCTGCGTCTAGTATCAATATCTACAAAATCAAAGGGAAATACATTATGGGAGAAAGAAACCACCAACAACCAACTGACCAAGTTTATAAGAAAACAAATTGCCATCTGAGAGCTAACAGTAACAAAAACAATGAAAAAAAAAATTCCCCCCACAAATGTAAAATGAGAATGAAACTGAAAGATGATAGTAGTATGATAAACACTAATAAGTATATAAAAAAGAGAAGACAAGTAATGCAACATCTGAAACTCTGATATAGCTCATATAAAGAGCTGCTTTTTACCATGTACAAGTTAAAGAAGGAAAACAGTTCTCCAGTGAAAGCCAGCTGAAATGACATACTTAACAGGACTCCCTCACCTCCCCATATTTATTAGAAAGAGAGCAACTTTAAAACTGGCTTGCTAAGAGACCAACAGCTAAAAACCAAAATACACACCAGATCCTTCCAAATCTCTTCTTATATACTCCTCAGAATTATCTTCAAAGGCTTCTTCATCAGCAGCTACAAAGCAAGATAACATTTCAGATCACCTCTTGAAAGACGTGGCAAGTCATTCTACCTTTACAGTTGAGTATGCAGAAGAGTATGTGGAATTGCCATGTTTTACAGCAAAGTGTTCTTTCCCAACAAATGAGTACTTCATATACTCTTAATCATTACTTAGAGCAGCAAACGTTACCCTGAAAGATTAGGTAATAGGTAATTCATACAGCTGTGAGATAGGCTCACTTGTTCTAATGTGAACATCCACAGAACTGGACTTCATCACCAACCTTCAAAAGTGTTAGAGACCAATCTAGGGATGCCAACTCGTTATTCTGCCAGATAAGGACATTAAACAAACAACCTAACAACTACCATCACCATTATTTCATAAACAGTCATTTCACCACCAAAACAAGTAGGACAGACAGTATCAGATTAAAGATCTGTCCTTTACATATAGTTTTATGAAAAAAGAAAAGGAAATAAAAC
The DNA here is from genome assembly GCF_965194805.1 of Balaenoptera borealis. Taxonomy (NCBI): domain Eukaryota; kingdom Metazoa; phylum Chordata; class Mammalia; order Artiodactyla; family Balaenopteridae; genus Balaenoptera; species Balaenoptera borealis. The sequence continues at coordinate 12,481,298 of NC_138872.1, forward strand.
CCCACATTACACTGTCTTTTATTTCCTCATTTTGTTCCTGACTGAATGATCTAATGACTGCTCTTCCCAACTGTCAGAAAGACATTTTGTACAAATACAGACTCTTAGGACTATTTTAACCTTAAGCACAAACTAGGTGGGCTTCAACTCTGTATTTAAAAGTTATCAATCACTTCTTGTCTCAAGTCAACTGTTCAAAAATAACTTCTGCCTTGGTGAAATACTAAATCCAACAAAACTTGGACTGAATATGTTACAAAAAGCAACACAGAGAAGACTTCTTAAATTCTTAAATTTATACTAACATACTCTTTTAAAAAACAAGCTTTTAATTAATCTCCTGAAAAAGCTTTACACTTTGCCACAATTACCTCTAAATTCCATGTTAGGCACAATAACCTTTTCACAGATACTTGTCAGCGTGTTCTGGTCCTCAAATAGATTCTTATAGTGAGGTCTCTCACAAACTGAAGCCAGAAACTGAATTGCATTACTTACCAACTGGAATAAAACACAAAAATAAGCATATTTTTAAGAGCAAACTGAACCATTTATTTCATGGGGGGGGGGAAGGGGAATGTCTTAATTATTTGTCTCCACCATCACCTTACCAAGTCATATTTAACCTCTTGACCTGTTGTAACTAGTAAATTCCAGATGGCTGTGACAAAACGAGGCAGGTACCGCTGAAACTCTTCATCATATTTTTGTGCATAGAGTGCAGCATTATCACAAATCTGGGATTTTAAGAGCTCCAATAAGCCTGCTTCCTCTTCATCCTCACATAAGAGAAAACGGAAAACTCAAACATACAACTTCAACGCTATCATAAACACGGAGAGTAGCTGTAATTCCTGAACTCTTTAAAAATTTTATATCAAAGCCAAGCGCTGTGAACTACATCTATGCCACTGTAAATTTATTCACCTGATCTATCAAATAAATACAAGATGAAATGCTTCTTATTAATCAATGAGAGCAGTTCTCAAAAGTTTTCAAGTTAAATAAACCCTTTTCAGGACTTCCCTGGTGGTCCAGTGGGTAAGACTCCGTGCTCCCAATGCAGGGGGCCTGGGTTTGATCCCCGGTTGGGGAACTAGATCCCGCGTGCATGCCGCAACCAAGAAGTCCATGTGCCTCAACTAAGACCTGGCACTGCATGCATGCATGCATAAATATTTTAAATAAATAAAGCTTTTTCTTCTGGTTGCTGAATTATAAAATATTTACATACTGAATTGAAAATAATATATTCCTACAAAAACCTGAGTAATAAAAATCATATCACATTTTCCTTTGTAACATAGTCTTGCTATCTCCCAAAAGGTTCTCATTTCAAATATATTAAAATGTGTTCTCTTCCCAATAAGCTAAAGCTATAACATTCTCACAAATAATATTCTGGTTATAAAATGTTGAACAACCTAAAGCAGGGGTTAACCTGCTGCCTAATTTCTGAAGTAGAGTTTTATTAAAACCCAGCCACACACATTCTTTGTTTTCATTTATACAATTTATCGTATTGCCTATGGCTGCTTTCAACTACAACTGCAGAATTGAGTATATAGCCCACAAAGCCAAAAATATTTACTACCCAGACCTTTATAGGAAAAGTTTGCCAACCCCACCTGAGACCATGACAGTGACCGGCATAACGATGCTTACTACATATAACCACGACCCACAAACACTTTTGAGCTACATTATGTGCCAAAGAACTCAAACTGAGAAGAGATAAAAGAGCAGCTCCTCAAGGCGTGAATATAAGGGATGCCACACAGTGAGACGACACATTTAAATGGGCAAACAATTCCCTTAAGAATCCTATGTGAAAAACTTCCTTTAGACTTAAGTGTAAAGACAAGCTTTGTTTTCTGAGGGAGTGGTTTCTTCCTAGTGGACTGAAGGAATTATTTTATTGGAACTCTATTTTTTTTTGGTTGCTCTTGTTGCGTATAAATCTCAGAGACAAAATTTGCTGTACACCCACAGTAATGATTCTCCCTCTGCATGCCACCCAAACAGATCGGCATCACCAACTGTAATTTTTATCTGGTGTTGAAGTATTCTTAATATTTTACTTTTTACATTTTTTGTTTTTTGAGAAAGAGGTAAATCATAAATATATTAATAAACAAGCAAATGAATAACACAGAGTAAGTGCTACATGTTGAAAGTACATATTACAAAACTCAGATCAGAGACTTTTACACATTACAAACTTTCATGTCCCCTCTTTCCCACACTGTAGAGGACTTTTTCAAAAAGAGGCTATTATTACAGAGGTTTAAGTTTTCTTAGTATCTTCAATGACAAATGATTTTCTATTTCATAAAATGTTCACAATGTGAATACTGTTGAAGCCTTACTTTCAATAAGGTAATAAAATAGCCTTATCTATGAATTGTGACTTAAGTCAGGACTCCAAGACGGGTAATTCTGCACATTACAATTATCCTCCCTCCAATGTTCTCAGACGGCACTCAAATAATTTTTTTAACACCAAAAAAAATTGAGATATAATTGACATTTAACAATATATTTCAAATAATTCTTAATTTTAAAAAAAAGCCTACTTGGGAAATATTTTAAATAATACTTACATCAGTTTGTAGAAGCTTATTATCTAATGTCAAGAGGGTATGAAAATTGTTCATCCAAGTTTCCATATTATCTTCAAAAAATTCAGGGAGATCCTAAAGAATAAATGGTGACTTGAGACTTTTGGTTGAAGTAATTATTATATTTTAATAAGTTTTCCCCACCACACCAAATGTTTTCCACATGCCTATAGACTCAAGCCCACGTTTCTCAGCTGAGTCAACAGATACCTATTTTGACAAGAATTCTCTGCTCCAGCTAGGTCTGGCAGATGAGTAAACCATTCTGACTCTGTCTCGGTAAGTTTTCAACCACAAATGATGCCACCTGCTCCTGTCCCAATATAAATCTACTTATTCCTTTAAGGTCCAGCTAAGACTGAAAACTTTCCTTATAAAACTCAGTGCTTACCAATACATTCCTTTTCCTTTCTGAACTACTGCATTTACTGTAAGATGACCACCAAGTCAGGCTTACTGTCTTATACAGTTACTGATTTCCTGTGGCACAATACTGCCCTCTTAATGAGGGATAATCCCCCAAGGGTAAAGATTATGCCTCCTTCCTAGTCAGGCTTCTGTGACTAACAAGTTATTAATCACCTCATTCTACCTGACTTCTAGGAAGTAGAATTCAAAAGAAGGTATACAAAAACCCAGTGGTATCCTTTAAGAATTTCTCAAATTGCTGTCTAGCTGAACACTGAAGGTATGCCATTTTGGGCTGTTCATCTCCTATTCATTTTACCTATTCCTTTTGAGGAATGCTCTCCCTACCACTGTGAGTACAGTCACGTTGGGAGGATTAAGTCCAAGTACTTGGCTCTGGCTAGAGGCAACGAAAAGGCTACATCCTTTCTCTTGCATCTCAGTATAGGAGTCTGGTAAGACTCCCTTCTCATTCCTGGACCCCTGAATCTTAAAGTAATGACTCAAGAACAGAAAGAATGACTGGAGGCCACCACCTCAGTAGCAACTGGGTGACCAGGCATTTTCTGCTATAAGATTGTGGCTGTGTTTCCTCTCAAATGCCACTGGTTCTTACACCTTCCCAAGTCTGTTTCTTCAGTCTTTTGTCTCCCAGATATGCTTCCATTGAAAGCTATAAGCTTTGCTTCCATGGCCTGGCTATTGTAAATAGTGCTGCAGTGAACATTGGGGTGCATGTCTCTTTTTGAATTATGGTCTTCTCTGGGTATATGCCCAGTAGTGGGATTGCTGGATCATATGGTAATTCTATTTTTAGTTTTTTAAGGAACCTCCATACTGTTCTCCATAGTGGCTGTATCAATTTACATTCCCACCAACAGTGCAAGAGGGTTCCCTTTTCTCCACACCCTCTCCAGCATTTGTTTTTTTTTTAATTTATTTTTAATTTATTTTTTATTTTTGGCCGTGTTGGGTCTTCGTTTCTGTGCGAGGGCTTTCTCTAGTTGTGGCAAGTGGGGGCCACTCTTCATCGAAGTGCGCGGGCCTCTCACTATCGTGGCCTCTCTTGTTGCAGAGCACAGGCTCCAGACACGCAGGCTCAGTAGTTGTGGCTCACGGGCCTAGTTGCTCCGCAGCATGTGGGATCTTCCCAGACCAGGGCTCGAACCCGTGTTCCCTGCATTAGCAGGAAGATTCTCAACCACTGAGCCACCAGGGAAGCCCCAGCACTTGTTGTTTGTAGATTTTCTGATGATGCCCATTCTAACTGGTGTGAGGTGATACCTCATTGTAGTTTTGATGTGCATTTCTCTAATAATTAGTGATGTTGAGCAGCTTTTCATGTGCTTCTTGGCCATCTGTATGTCTTCTTTGGAGAAATGTCTATTTAGGTCTTCTGCCCATTTTTGGACTGGGTTGTTTGTTTCTTTAATATTGAGCTGCATGAGTTGTTTATATATTTTGGAGATTAATCCTTTGTCCGATGATTCGTTTGCGAATATTTTTCTCCCATTCTGAGGGTTGTCTTTTGGTCTTGTTTATGGTTTCCTTTGCTGTGCAAAAGCTTTGAAGTTTCATTAGGTCCCATTTGTTTATTTTTGTTTTTATTTCCATTACTCTAGGAGGTGGGTCAAAAAAGACCTTGCTGTGATTTATGTCAAAAAGTGTTCTTCCTGTGTTTTCCTCTAAGAGTTTTATACTGTCCGATCTTACATTTAGGTCTCGAATCCATTTTGAGTTTATTTTTGTGTATAGTGTTAGGGAGTGTTCTAATTTCATTCTTTTACATGTAGCTGTCCAGTTTTCCCAGCACCACTTACTGAAGAGACTGTCTTTTCTCCATTGTATATCTTTGCCACCTTTGTCATAGATTAGTTGACCATAGGTGCGTGGGTTTATCTCTGGGCTTTCTATCTTGTTGCACTGATCTATCTTTCTGTTTTTGTGCCAGTACCATATTGTCTTGATTACTGTAGCTTTGTAGCATAGTCTGAAGTCAGGGAGTCTGATTTCCCATCGACAGACGAATGGATAAAGAAGTTGTGGTACATATATACAATGGAATATTACTCAGCCATAAAAAGGAACGAAATTGAGTCATTTGTTGAGACGTGGATGGATCTAGAGACTGTCATACAGAGTGAAGTAAGTCAGAAAGAGAAAAACAAATATCGTATATTAACACATGTATGTGGAACCTAGAAAAATGGTACAGATGAACCGGTTTGCAGGGCAGAAGTTGAGACACAGATGTAGAGAACAAATGTATGGACACCAAGTGGGGAAAACCGCGGTGGGGTGGGGATGGTGGTGTGCTGAATTGGGCGATTGGGACTGACATGTATACACTGATGTGTATAAAACTGATGACTAATAAGAACCTGCAGTATAAAAAAATAAACAAAAAAACAACTAATACTAAACTTTCTTTGGGTTATTTGTATGGAAATATGTTAATATAAATGTTTCAGATATTACATGAAATTTCTAATAATCTTATGTTCTGGTATAATGTTATAAGTCATAATTCTAGTTATTACTTTAAAATGTGCATCTCAGAAATAACTAAATTTCCTTGTCACAACTGCATTATTATGAACTTCCATCAAATCTTTAACCATGGTCATTTTTAAGTCTTTTATCATTTACAGACAGTTCTGGGTGTACTCTGATGCTTTTGCAAAAACGTTCCTATAAAAGGGTTTCATCTTCAAGGAATTCATGGAAAAGACTCTGACAAGTACAGGTTTCTGGTAACTGACTGTACTGCTGAACTGAATGAATAAGCATTTTCAGAACTCTAATGAAAAACTGATGAACTCATAAAAGTGCTAACAAAAGATCAAGATAAAAAAAAATTAATTACATGGGACTGAGTGAACTGGTGAGGATGATTATCAATTTTCACTGCAAAGTAACGGAGCTGTTACAGTGGAGGATTACTGGACTGAATGTCAACATTATGACATAGTATGAGTGTGTTTCGTGTTTGGTAATTGCAATCACTGTTGCTTTTGTTGTGGTCATCCATTTACAATGCTTGGTGTCAGTTTATTTATCTCTTGTCAAAAACAAAATAAAACAAAACAAAAAGAATGGGGGGAATCAGAAAACAAGCAACTAATGTCTATTTTTTCATGGGGGGGGATAAAAAAAAAAAATCAATGCTAGTAAAGAAGTCTTCATCAAGTGAAAAACTTTATATTTCACATCAAAGCGTAAGAATCAAAAGCAAGAAATAAAACGAAACTTACCTGAAAGTTTAAACTGTAGAACAGTTTTGAGATTAGGATCAGGGAAGAAAAAAGAATCCTCAGTGCAGAGGCATCATTTGCGTGGGTGCTGCAGAGTTCAATAGTGGCCTTGGAAAGAAATTTAGGAAGACGGTTTTAGTGTATTGTAAACCTTAGTGAAAAAGCCTTGTACTAGGCTGAAACTATTCATACATCCTCTCCACAATTTGGCTTTTAAATAGTAGTATACAGTCATTTAGAATTTTTGAAAAAACACGTTAAAGTATATATTTTTAAGTTGTCCATCACAGCACTACTGTAAAGTCCAATACTAATATTTTGGACTAGATCCTTCTACTCTCCTCTGTGCATGTATATAATACATTAAACAAAACTGTCTTTATATGCACTCATTAAATAATTCCCTGCCACCTGGCCTGTAGGTTGTTTGCAATTGTTTGTTATTCTAACTGCAATAAACAAGCTTATGTATAAAACTTTGGGCACACTTCTAGTTTTCTGAGTTTGAGATTCTAGAATTGTATTACCAGTGCAGAACAGTATGCTATGAGTAAGAGTTTTGGAAGCCAGATAGATCTGGATACAACCCAGACACTGTTACTCATAATAAGCATGACTCTGAGTAAGTTATTTTACTGAGCCCCCATCTCCTTATCTGCCTGTAATTAAGAATGATGCCGGGGTTTCCCTGGTGGCGCAGTGGTTGAGAATCTGCCTGCCAATGCAGGGGACTCGGGTTCGAGCCCTGGTCTGGGAAGATCCCACATGCCACGGAGCAACTAGGCCCGTGAGCCACAATTACTGAGCCTGAGCTCCGCAACAAGAGAGGCCGCGATAGTGAGAGGCCTGCACACCGCGATGAAGAGTGGCCCCCACTTGCTGCAACTAGAGAAAGCCCTCGCACAGAAACGAAGACCCAACACAGCCATAAATAAATAAATTAATTAAAAACAAACAAAAAAAAACACTTAAAAAAAAAATGATGCCTACCTCATAAAATATGAGAATAAAATGAGAAAATATACATAAAAGGTCCTCGTAATTTGTGCACACCTACAATGTAAAAGACACTCAACATATGTTGCTAACTATATCCTGGAGTTAGAAAATATGAGTATTATGGTTTTCTCAATGAAACGTCAAACTCCAGAAAGCTAGTACCATTTATAATCCAATGGACAGGACACTAGTGTTCATTTCACTGGACTGTGGCTAAAACATTTTTCTCCCACCCGTCCCTCCCTGCTCCTGGCTAAAACTTTTAATGTCATTAAAAAGAAATAAAAATCTTTGCTAGTCCAATAGGTGAAAAATATTGACATTTTGTCCAATTTTATTTTTAAAAATAAAAATGTACTATCAGTAAGATATACCAGCCATGAAAAATCCTGTGCATACTCTGTAATTTAGAAAGTTGTGATTATCACACAACTTTCCTTTCTGAAAACAGGAAATGAGCAGCTTTTCTCAAGTTAGCAAAACTAGGTTTGAGGCCTGGCTCTCTTTTTATTAGCTGTGTGATACCAAACCCTCCACTTTCCTCATCTGGAAAAAAAGGTTAACAATGCTTCTCTTTCAATCTTAAACGAGTTTCAGAAAGATATTTAGGAAAGTTGCTTATGTAATATAAGATGATGTACAGAATTACATCATCATCATTACATCATCATTTAATTATATAAATTAAACTCCATAAACAGTCAAATCAAAATACGGATCTATTCCTTTAGAGACACATACTCAAATACTTGAGTGAAATAATATGACGCCTGGGATTTGCTTTTAACTATTCGTACGAAATCAAAGGGAGAGAACAAATTAAAAAGAAATAAAATTCTAGTAACCGTTAAACTTGTGTAGTCAATACATGGGATTTCATTCTACCAGCTTCTCTATTTTGGTGTAGATTTGAAATTTTTCAAAAGAAATGCTCTAAACCATTACCTATCAAATATGCTTTCAAAGCAATCTCTTAAACAAAATTTATAAAAATATTCAAGCACTTTAAAATATTAAGTAATTAAAAAATACCAGCAAGGTGTTATCACATACCTTAAATAGATTAGTCAAAGGCAAAGCAAAGGCATCCAGAACAAGTTTAATTTCAGTCCATAACTCATTTGACTTAAATTCATGGCGATATCTAGAAAATTAAGGTAAAAGAGGTAAATTTACAAATTTTTGTTAACTGACTTTAGGTCTTCAAGGCTAGATTAGAGAAAAATCTATGGCTAGATAGCTTTCTGAAATAAAAAGGGAATTCAAGCACAGTTTATCAAGACCAGGTATTTCACCAGTAATAGGGCAATATGAAATAAACATCCTACACTTAAGAAGAAACAAACACCATAATGAGAGGCTTATGCTCTTATTCTAGAATTATCATAAAAGAATGACATAGGGCTTCCCTGGTGGCGCAGTGGTTGAGAATCTGCCTGCCAGTGCAGGGGACACAGGTTCGAGCCCTGGTCTGGGAAGATCCCACATGCCGTGGAGCAACTAAGCCCGTGAGCCACAACTACTGAGCCTGCGCGTCTGGAGCCTGTGCTCCGCAACAAGAGAGGCCGCGATAGTGAGAGGCCTGCGCACCGTGATGAAGAGTGGCCCCCACTTGCCACAACTAGAGAAAGCCCTCGCACAGAAACGAAGACCCAACACAGCCATAAAAAAAAAAAAAAAAAAAAAAAAAAAAAAAAAAAAAAGAATGACATAATCACAAAAATATACACAAGCAAAAATATTTGAAAAAAGTATTTTAAAAATATGAATTTATATATCAGTACCTTTTAAATAAAGAATGTGCTGTACGAAGGACTCCATTAATAACATGGAAATCTCCACTCTGAAAGCGATTCACCATTTCTGTCAATAAGTCAGGCCATTTCTGAGGGAAATCTTCTCTGCCAATAATGCTAATGGCATCACTTAACTGTGGGGAGGAAAGAGACTAATTAGATGAAAGCTCTATAAACAAGCCCACCTAACAAGCAGGGCCTCACATACCTGCTTCTGAATTTGCTCTGGGCTGCTAAGCATCAAGTGCACTATGTTAGCTTTAATGGCTACTCGGTCGGCTTCGCAAATTTTATTTGGTTCATCTTCAACCTAAAAGCAAAACATTAATGAGCAAGTAACATAAATCCATATCCATGATTGTATGGGTTTGTAGATAAAATAGAACCATTTCTCATTTCCTGGTTTCCTAAGAAAAACAGAGGAAGGTAGGGCCTTCCTTCTACATAAATGGGTCACAGATTCCTTTAATAATCTGATGAAAACATTTTTCTGCAGAAAAATGCACCTTCCTTCCCAAATGCAAATATTTTACATACAAATTAAGGAGCTTCTCTGACTCCCTGATGCCAATTAAGAATCTCAGTTCTGTAAGTAAACTAATCAGAACATGTGGTTAAAAATCTTTATACATATATGCTACTCAGCCGATATTCATCTTCAAAAGCTTCAATTTGACCGTTACCTTAAGTCAAAGAAAGGTCTTTTCAATGAAAACTTCTTGACCATTACCAGTTTGAATGCATCCTGGACTACATCGCCCAAAGAGATTCTGGAAGTCTCACTAGTTTTACAAATCAAGACAGAGGGATAGGGCTTGCATGCCTGCAAGTAGATGAATGGATTTTTAAACATTCTAAAATTCACCAAGTCGTTTCTTCACCACATGTGAGAACGCTTGACTATACAAGCTTAAAAACAATATTTACTATTTTTTTTTTTTTAAAGAAATTCACGTTCTTTTATTTATTTATTTATGACTGTGTTGACTCTTCGTTTCTGTGTGAGGGCTTTCTCTAGTTGCGGCAAGTGGGGACCACTCTTCACCGCGGTGCGCGGGCCTCTCACCATCGCGGCCTCTCGTTGCGGAGCACAGGCTCCAGACGCGCAGGCTCAGTAATTGTGGCTCACGGGCCCAGTTGCTCCGTGGCATGTGGGATCTTCCCAGACTAGGGCTCGAACCCGTGTCCCCTGCATTGGCAGGCAGATTCTCAACCACTGCGCCACCAGGGAAGCCCAATATTTACTATTTTTGAATTCTTCTATGGAAAAAAGGTTCTAAATAAATATTTAACCATATTTAAAGCTGATTTTTTAGAAAAACTGACCATTTCTGTCAACTTTAATACTTTCTAAGTATCATTACTGCTATTACTAAAAACATTTCTCACTTTTTTCTTTATCCTAACCCAGAGTTACCTCAACCCCGGCATTACTGACATTTTGGGTCAGATAAATCTTTGTCGTGGGGATCTTTCTTGCGCACTGTAGGATGGTTCCCAGCACCCTCAGCTTCTACTCACTAGATGCCAGACACCCTCCCCACCCCACCCCCAGCGTGGACAACCAGAATGTCTCTAAATACCCCCAGGTTGGCAAAACTACCCCCAATTTAGAACCACTGTCATAAGCTAAGGTAGGGAAAATAACCATTTCTCAATATGTAACTATACTGATCATTAAACTTGCAGCATAATAAGATTCACCTTATGATTAGAAAATATTTCCATATCCCACAAGACACAGGACTTGTCCTGTGTATACATGTGTAGAATGTGTGTATATATATATATATATATATATAAAATGTGGTTTTTTCCAGCTTTATATAATTTTTCCTTGTTCACAATAGAAATTGCTTCAATTACTCATTTAGACTGTATCTTCCCATGTAATGTCTCTTCAGTAGACAGTAAGCTAAAGTTAAATTTCAACCAAACTGGATGTTAAAACAAAGTCTCACACTCTCTAGCAACCTGGGTTATAAAGCTGACTTAATCGATATGAATTTAAATGAAACAGCAACTTGGAAAAACGTCCTGTTTAACTTTTGTCAATTCTTTTGCATTCTCTACATGGACAATCATATCATCTGAGAACATAGACAGTTTTATGTCTTTCCAAATGGTATATTTCCTTTTCTTACTGCATTATCAAGGACATCCCTGGCGGTCCAGTGGTTAAGACTCCGTGCTTCTAATGCAGGGGGCACAGGTTCGATCCCTGGTCTAGGAACTAAGGTCCCACATGCCATGGCAAAAGAATATATATAAAATAAAAAATAAAAAAGACTTCCAACACAATGTTGCAAAGGAGTGGTAAGAGGGGACACCCTTGCTTTGTAACTGATCTTGGTGGGAAAGCTTCAAGTTTCTCACCATTAAGTATGATGTTAGCTATAGGTTTTTCACAGTCTTTACATTGCCGAGAAAATTCCTCTCTATTCCAGATTTACTGAGTTTTTACCATGAATGGGTGTTGGACTTTGACAAATGCTTTTTCTGCACCTAATGATATAGTAATGTGATTTATCTTTTGTTAGTCGATAGGTTTTTGAATGTTGAACCAGCCTTGCATATCTGGGATAAATCCCACTTGGTCATGGTATTTTTATACTTTTGATACATTTTTGGATTTGACTTTTTAATATTTTGTTGAGGAGGGTCCTGCTTTTATCTTTAATCTGTACCTGAATCGTTCAGGAACACTGCATATATCAATCTTATAAACATGCAGGGTCTTAAACTATGTACTCACAAAATACTTACAATTCTCCAGTTTCTTTTAATATAGTTCTTGAATGTTACTGAGGCACACACTTTGATAACATTATCCTGAGACTTCTCCAGTAATGTTAACAGCAACAGTGGGTAATTCTGATTTCCTTCTACAGATTCAAGAAACTTCTCAGCTGTAAAACAATTTCCATGTTAGAAGATTTGTTATTACAAACAAATCTTAAGACTTCATGAATATGTGAACTATGTATATCTCTCTGATTGAAGCATCATGGAAAGATTAGGATATTTTTTCCCTTGGGGAACCTATCACTTTTAGTGCCTCACTTCTCTTATCTATTAAATGAACTATATATGATGTTACATTAAATTTATATAATACCTCAGTTTTCAGATCACTTTACCATCCGTTAACTCACCCGATTCTCACAAACCTATAAGGTGGCCTGATCAGATGATCACCCCATGTGAAGGACAATCTGCTTCTCAGAGAGATTAAGTGACCTCAGGGCAAAATTCATACACCTTGTCTTGTTCCAGAAGGATTATTATTAGTACTATTAGTAATGGTAGTAATATTTCCTTTATAGTACTGTGATTAAGATTAAATGAGTTAATTTATGCTAATACATATTATCATTAACCGTATGCGTCTGGTGCTTTACTCACATATGTTGTCACTACTACCCAGAGAGGTAGGTAGTATTATCCTCATTTTAAAGACAAGGCCACTCACATATGTACAATGGAATATTACTCAGCCATAAAAAGAAACGAAATTGAGTTATCCGTAGTGAGGGAGATGGACCTAGAGTCTGTCATACAGAGTGAAGTAAGTCAGAAAGAGAAAAACAAATACTGTATGATAACTCATATATATGGAATCTAAAAAAAAAAAAACGGTTCTAATGAACCTAGGGGCAGGACAGGAATAAAGACACAAACGTAGAGAATGGACTTGAGGACATGGGGAGGGGGAAGGGTAAGCTGGGACGAAGTGAGAGAGCAGCAATGACATATATACACTACCAAATGTAAAACAGATAGCTAGTGGGAAGCAGCTGCATAGCACAGGGAGATCAGCTCAGTGCTCTGCGACCACCTAGAGGGGTGGGATAAGGAGGGTGGGAGGGAGGCACAAGAGGGAGGGGATATGGGGATATATGTATATGTATAGCTGATTCACTTTGTTATACAGCAGAAACTAACACAACACTGTAAAGCAATTATACTACAATAAAGATGTTAAAAAGAAAATAAAGACAAGGCCACTGAGGTTAAGTAAGATCACACAGCTAGAAGATTTCATCACTGAAAACATTTTAGTCCAGTCCTTATTCTACCATACTAGCCCTCAGTTTTCTTCTTGAATTAAACATTTCCAATATCAGCAATAAATTTATACAAAAATTTTACCCATACGTTTTAAACTCATACTACATTTAGGGATAATAAATCTCCTAGGTTTACAGATCACACCATGAAGGTTTATAGCACTTCTAATTCTTCCTGTCTTAAGCTTCATAAGGCAACATCCATTCCAAGGTTCCAATATTTATTGAAAAGGTCTGCTGTTAGCATGTATTATCTTCTACGATTTAATACGATTTAACACCTTTCTTCTTTCCGAATTGAGTCCCAAGAGTTTAACTTCCACCCTCAAAGCCCCCCTGCTTTGTGTCTACCATGTGTTCCTTGGAAGATGAAGAATGCTGAACTGAAAAATATTTTTCAGGACGGGACACACTATGGTTCTGTATGGTTTGTGTGGTTTTACAGAAGGCTTTGGTTGCGTCAATATTTGGTTGGTCAGTATTTCATACCCAGCAACCCCTGGGAAATGCTCTGTTCTTAACTCTTCTCAGAAACATCAATTTATTACCACATTTTATCCCTGATTCATAAGACAACAGCATCTCAACCTTACAAAGACACAATTATTAAAAATAATTTTTATTAGACAGTGCTGGCAGAGGCTTTCTGGGAAAGTCTAAGACTAGAGCCATTAATTTCCTTTTATCCAAGAACAAATTACTTCTTTAAGCACTAACAGGAAAATCACAATTTTCCCTCACAGAAATCAAAAGGCCTTTCTAGACTAGGATGGATGCATTAACATGTGTACAATTCTATGTACTATATATAACATATAAATATAACATATATGTGCATGCATTCATCTGGGTCTTCATGGGGTGCTTCCAAAATCCTCTTGATGAGAATGCACATCAGTAAATTCCGAAGCAGCAGATTAAGAGCATTTCTGGTTAATACGGCTTACAAGAAGGATCATCAACTTACTACCCACAAGACACATGTGGCCCCCGGAAATCTGTTTGGTTTGCATGGTGTTTCAAAAATTTTTGAAGTTAATTGCTATCATTTAAAAATGAGAGGGACGGGCTTCCCTGGTGGCTCAGTGGTTGAGAATCCGCCTGCCAAGGCAGGGGACACGGGTTCGAGCCGAGCCCTGGTCTGGGAAGATCCCACCTGCTGCGGAGCAGCTAAGCCCATGCGCCACAACTACTGAGCCTGTGCGCTAGAGCCTGCGAGCCACAACTACTGAGCCAGCATGCTACAACTACTGAAGCCCGCAAGCCTAGAGCCCGTGCTCCACAACAAGAAAAGCCACCGTAATGAGAAGCCTGCTCGCCACGACTAAGGACAGCCCACACAGCAAGGAAGACCCAACGCAGCCAAAAATGAACGAATGAATGAATGAATGAATTTTTTAAAAAATGAGAGGGACTTCCCTGGTGGCACAGTGGTTAAGAATCCGCCTGCCAATGCAGGGGACACGGGTTCGATCCCTGGTCCAGGAAGATCCCACATGCCATGGAGCAACTAAGCCCCTGCGCCACAGCTACTAAGCCTGCGCTCTAGAGCTCACGACTCACAACTACTTAGCCCGCGTGCTACAGCTACTGAAGCCCGCGTGCCTAGAGCCCGTGCTCTGCAACAAGAGAAGCCACCGCAATGAGAAGCCCGTGCACCGCAACCAAGAGTAGCCCCCGCTCGTCGCAACTAGAGAAAGCTTGCGTGCAGCAACAAAGACGCAACTCAGCCAAAAATAAATAAATAAATAAAATTTAAAAAAAAAAAAAAAGATGAGAACACTTCATATAAATATCCTTATTTTTCAAGCCAAGCTGGAAATCTCATCTTGCAAGACTGGTGTGAATCCCCCAGAGTTAGCTGGTTCCAAATAATATTTGCCCCTTAACCAAGGCACTTAACCCCCTTGGCCTGCCTCCTTCATTTACCTTTAGGTGTGACTCCTGTGGGCATCGGAGTTTATAATTCTAAGCGTATACTAAATCTCTAATGAAAACTGGTCAAATTTGGGAGGGGGGAGAGAGGAGGAGGAACCCTAGATCTTAAAATATACTAATTAAATCAAACCCAACATGGTGATTTAAGAGACAGTGTCTGATTGCCTAGTTTCATTCACTTAATCACTTTTTAGGCAATTAACTCTTACCTCTCTGCCCTAATTATTATGTCTCTAAAACAGGCAGGTGTATAGCGATTTTCAGAAAGGTCAAGGGACAAAGCATCCTAAACTTACTAGTCCTTTTTACCCCAGAAGGGATAAAAGTTATTTTACTCAAAAAATAAACCAAAAACAAAAAAACCCCACACCACCATATGTTATAGCAGCTATAAGCAGCCAACTAAAGACTTTATGGCTAGAGAATGAAAAATAAACTATGCCTAAGAATTCAAGTGTAAATCTTTTTTTTTTTAATTTTATTTACAAACAGGCATATTGCACAAATGTTTCCCTCACCTGTCCTTTAAGAATAAATCAATCACAAAACAGTATTTATTTTCTTTACCTGGACGTCTGATGGCAGGATCAGGATCAAGAGTCTTCTTTAAATATTCTGTTAGCGTTTGCAAATTTGCATCGCTGAGCTCCATTGCCACAGAACCTAAAACAAAAAATGAGGTTTGGGTAATTGGTCACATGGGGACACAGTGATTTACATAAAAGAATCATTTTATATTACGGGTGTCCCCCTCTCTGAAAGTCATCTACTTGTTACATTTTATGTGTGGGCTATAAGCCTTGCTTACTCTTAGCTGAGACAAGGTTCCAGAAGATAAGGTGGGCTTTTTTGAAACAGTAGTGGGATAATTTTGAGACAAAGAAGAAAAAACACACCATAAACTAGGGTTAAAAACACAAATCACTAGGTTTATTTTTTTAAAGCCCCACAATAAAAAATTAAAATTTTAAGCATCCTTAACTCTAAGGATCCCAAAGAGTTCTGAGATAAAAAACCAGAATAAATTCCTTTGTGTACAACATGCAACCATAGCTATTGACAACAAACTACATACTGAGAATTTGCACCTGGGAAGATAATTTTGGGGTTCATAAGATGACAGCTGTGATTATAATTAAAAAGCAATTTTCCACACCAAAAGCAAAGTCAACAAAAGCAAAAATAAGCAAGTCAGACTACATCAAACTAAAAAGTGTCTGCACAGCAAAAGGAAACATCAACAAAACGAAAAGACAACATATCAAATGGGAGGAAATATTTGCAAATCATATCTGATAAAAAGGTTAATTTCCAAAACATATATTAAAAAAAAACTCATACAACTTGGGAAAAAAAATCCAATTGAAAAATGGGCAGAAGAGCTGAACAGACATTTTTCCAAAGAAAACATACAGTTGGCCAACAGGTACATGAAAAGGAGCTCAACATCATTAAACATGAGGGAATGCAAATCAAAAGTACAATGAGATTAACACCACACACCTGTTAGAATGGCGATCATCAAAAAGACAAGGAGGATTTCCCTGGTGGCGCAGTGGTTAAGAATCCACCTGCCAATGCAGGGGACATGGGTTCGAGCCCTGGTCCAGGAAGATCCCACATGCAATGGAGCAACTAAGCCCATGCGCCACAACTAGAGAGAAGCCTGTGCGCCACAACAAAAGATCCTGAGTGCCGCAACTAAGACCCAACACAGCCAAAAAAAAAAAAAAGCCTAGTTGGAAGACAAGATAAAACTGAAATACCAACTACAGACCTATAATCCCTTTCCTGCAGTTTTGAGATCCAAACATCTATAAACTGAGTTTTTTTTAACAAGTTTGTGGCAAACTCACTTGGCAACAAAACCTGGCCTGAACTGTCTGAGGCTGTAAATATAAATATCTCACTTAGTATGTAAATTTGTTTCACTAAATAACGTATTCGATTGCGGGGCGATACCCCATGCCCCACTGGGGATGCTGCATAATCTACAGCAAGTGCATTTCAAAAAAAAAAAAAATCTGAATTCTGAAGCACTTTTGAGTGTTAAGTGCCAAATGAATTACACAGACAGCAACTTAACTGCTAGGTTAAGAAGAGAGTCACTGGAGTATTTGTGGTCCAAGACTTCCCAGAGGCTGTGAACTTGAAGGATATATAGATTTGGATAGGCCAAGTGGAATGAGGACCCATCTCATACAGGCAATAGTGTGAGCAAAGTACAGAGATGGTAAGAATCCATAGCTCCTTTGGGGAACAGTGGACTTGGAGGCTGAGCTCAGATCATATAGGTTCCCCAATACTTAGCTGAAGAATTTCATGATTTAATGTACAAAAGAGGAAGGCACTAAAGGTTTTTTGAAATGGGTAAAAACTTAAGTGGAATATATGTACTTTGGGCTGGTAATGGTTTGCAGATTGGAGTCGAGGAAGAGAACAGAAGATCTATTAGGACACTTTTGTAAAATGGGGGAAGGGTCACAAACATGAACCAGGCACAGTGCTAGATGATACGCTTCACATCATTTCACACAATAACCATTTTACAATCAAGGAAGGCAACTCTGAGAGATTAACTAACTTTCCCCAAGTTAATAAATAAAGATTAGATTCAAATCAGTCTGACCCTATAGGTCTACCCTATTCCTACTACCCAAGGCTGTCTCTCAAGTGGAAATAATGACCGAGGGCTGAACTAGAGCGGAAGCACCAGCGACAGCAATAGAAAGAACGATGTGAAAAGAGACAGCCAGATTAGAAGTAGGGGGAGGCAGAAGTCAAAGATGACTGAGATTTTGAATAAGACTGATCCAAACAAAAGAAGCCATAACGCTTCATCTTGTCACTAAGCTAGAAAGATTTTATAAAGGGCTATGGCTAATGCTGTGCTTGTGCGGAGTACTCCTCCACAGCCAGAAACCACAACCTGCTAAGGAGACTGATATGTTTAAAACTATCTGTATTCTCCTCAGTACAGTCGTTTTTATCATAAGGGAAGCCAATATGCTGAATGATTTAGTAGATTCCCCCACCTATATATTCACCTCCTTTGACCCAGGGCAAACCACTCTATGGGCATGAATATCAAGTCCTGCTTAACCACACACAGAATTTATCAAGAGGCTACTCTTTCTGGTTTTTATACCAAAAGTTCGGAAAATGCTACGCATCATATTCCCCCTCTTTTGGAGATTCACTTTAAAGGCTTCAGGAACTCAAAGAGTAAGTTATCCATTTAACGTTCTTTAATCGAGTTCCTCCCATCACTTGGCCACCGAACCACTTTATTATGGAACACAAGTTGGAAAGCAGTGATTTAATTCATTTCCCATTCTTTTTTCTGTGTTGCAATGCTGAATCTGTTATGAAATCATGAAAGTTTGCTGTTGCCAAGCAAAACCATTTACATCAGTATATCTGAGCTAAAAAAAAAACTTACTTTGCCACATGCAAATTATTCTACCTTTTGGGATTTATGCAAGGCAACATGTTAGAAACTGTGTGTGTGTGCTGAGGGGATTATAGATGTTAACTGAATCTATTTTGTTGAGTTTTTAAAGACACTCCTCAATAAATCTGCATTTTACTAACTTTCTTCATGACAGAGTCCCATGCAATCTGGCACCTGTCAACCTCGTCTCCTACCTTCTTCTTGCCCCTATGTTCCAGCCCCCAAAGCCTTCTTTATGTTCCTCAAACCAGACGAAGACAGTTCTCTCTGCCTGTAATAATGCCCTTCCTTCTAATTTGATACCAGGTAACATTCAGCTGTCAGCCCACTGTCAAATCCTCAAAAGAGCCTTCCATGACTATCATCTACCTCATCCCTATTGTACTGTCAATAGCATCTATCCTCATCTGATACCTTTGACTTGTTATCTCTTATTTGTAAGCTCCTTAGGGCAGGGACTTTGTAGGTCTTGCTCCTCTCTGTATACCCAGGACCTTCAACACTGCCAGGCACACAGTAGACATTCATTAAGCATTTGCTGCATGAACTAATGGATAAG
This sequence comes from Balaenoptera borealis, assembly GCF_965194805.1. Lineage (NCBI taxonomy): Eukaryota > Metazoa > Chordata > Mammalia > Artiodactyla > Balaenopteridae > Balaenoptera > Balaenoptera borealis. The sequence continues at coordinate 12,500,397 of NC_138872.1, forward strand.
GCAATGTGTCAGCGAGCCAGCTAAAACATGGATCCAGTTTGGATTGGAGACTGTTCTCTCTGAGGGTCAGTTACTAGCAGGCCCGACATAATGTAGGAACTCAGTTACACCTGCCAGATAAACAGTGACCAACTTACTGCCATAATTAGTTTCTGTTCATTCAAAAATGCTTGAAGATGTGAATTTGAAATCTGTCCTGTATTATTGTTCATATCTGACACTGCCAGCACTTTTGTTTCGGAGGCTTGCACTTACTGTCCCGTCTGCCTGGATATCTCTGCCCCTGGAGAGCTTTGTGGCTCACTGCCCGCTTCATTCAGGTCTCTTTGCAAACGTCATCTCTTTTTAGAGACGCTGTCCTGGACCATCGCATCTAAAAGAGCACCCACCTCAGCCACTCTCCATTCTCTTACTCTGTTTTTCCAAGTCAATTTTATCAGGCATATGAATTGCTTTCTTCTTTACCATGCTTTTCCCTCCATTAGACTGTAAGCTCCATGTGAGCAGGGACTTTGTGTTTTGTTCACTGCAATCTCCCTAGACCCTTAAAACAGTGAAGGGTACCTACTACATATTTGTTGTACGATTTTCAAAGGCTACGTACCCTTTATTGATTTTTTTTCCCCATCAAAAAGCACTATCATTCTTCACATTTATTTTGGTCAATTGACTGTGACAACCAGGAAGAGCTGGAGACAACTGATTCTAAGAGCACATGACAGAGTGACCCCATAAAACAACAAAGTTGAAGTGCTAGGGTGGAACTATTTTTAAATTAAAAAAAAGTGTGTAGGGGGAAAAACTGTGTGAGGCGTGAGGGGAGGAGGATATAAATATGCATGCTACAACCCTGAAAGTTAAAATACTATATAAGTCCTATATTTTTAATGTTAGTTAAGGGACTAAATGTCAACAAATCCTTTTTCTATCTCCTCAGTGACAATGTCTATACACCCAATTTATAAGCTTAGCCTTGATTTGGGAAAGTATGACAAATCAGGTAATTTTAGAGAATACTCCACAGATTTTCACAATATATCAGCAAGATCAAGGTCTAATTAAATTATCTTATTTGCCACAGGTGAAGGTACTTTGACACTTGGAAATGTTAGCAATATATAAATGTAAAAAGTGTTATTGACTTTAAAGACTCAAACTAGAAATGAAAAAATTCACTTTTGCCTTTAAATAAGGGGTGATACTTTACTTCTCCACTGAGCTATTTTTGGAAATCCCTACCAATACACAAAAAATAAAAAATATGTACCACAATAAATCAATTATGACAGACTTATCTAAATCCCAAGTTCTTCTTGTTGAAAGAATAGCTGGGCCTAAGTCTAGCCTCTTCTCACAGGCCCTCAATTACAGATGAAAATTTTTGGAATAAAAGCTTTGCTTTCCAAGGCCATCTCACAGACATCTGTGACATAAGTTGATCCAACATGTGTGCCTTTTCCTTAGATATTTCCTCCACATTAGAGAACCATTCCTGAGGCCTTACATTTGGGGAAAGGGAGAGAGATCCAATAAATGAAAACTATCTGGCGCACACACACATCAAGAACATATCCCAACACCTCAATCCACCCTCTGCTTTTTTTTTTTTTTTTTTAATAAATTTATTTATTTATTTTTGGCCGCGTTGGGTCTTTGTTGCTGCGCACGGGCTTTCTCTAGTTGCAGACAGCAGAGGCTACTCTTCGTTACGGTGTGCGGGCTTCTCACTGCAGTGGCTTCTCCTGTTGCGGAGCATGGGCTCTAGGCATGCAGGCTTCAGCAGCTGTGGCACGTGGGCTCAGTAGTTGTGGTGCACGGGCTTAGTGGGCATGTGGGATCTTCCCGGACCAGGACTCGAACCCGCATCCCCTGCATTGGCAGGCGGATTCTTAACCACTGCGCCACCAGGGAAGTCCCACTCTCTGCTTTCTAATCACAAGAACATACCAATGAGATGCAAATCCAAACTTTTTACATTGTCTGCAAAGCCCTATGTGATCTGGCCCCTGGATACCTCTCCCTTCATATACTACTCTGTGCAAGCTGGATTTTCCTCAAATATTCCAGGCTTGTTCCTGTCCCGAGCCCTTTGTACTTTCTATTCTCTCTGCCTGGAATGTTCTGTTCCCTCATCTTTCCATAGCTGGTCTCAGCTCAAATGCCACCTCCTCAGAGAAGTCGCCTTCGTCTGTCACTATCTGAAATTATCTAGGTCATTTATTTGTATTCTTGTTTCTTTCTCTCACTAAAATATAAGCTTCCCAAGGGAAGGGACTTCGTCCATTTTTGTTTCTTCACTGTATTCACAGAGATTAAGTGGATGCTCAATCAAGTTATTAAATGAATAAAGGAACAATACCAAAGGTAGAGCACTGCCCCCGAAACCCATCTAATACTATACAGGAAATGGTTTCCCTCTATCCCAGTCCCCAACCAGCAGAAATCAAAGTAAACAGAAGGGGAGAGAGAAGTCTCTTGCACTGATGTAAAGAAATGAAAGATTAAGGGTCTTAAGAGGGAAGAGGCTGGGTAGATCAAGTCCCAAGAATTATGCAAAAAATGGAGACACACCAAAAAGGGCCAAACATTTGACTATGGGGGCCCAAGTGGAGGAGAAAAAGAGCACTGTTAGGATCCAAGAGTAAAAAGCCCCTTTCTGTGCATTATTATTCCAAGGAATAATACTTGCGCATCTACCACGTGGCAAGCAACAGCTATCTGCGTACAGCAGTAATGAGACAGGGGAGGTCCTTGCTTTTTTACATCCTAGCAGTTGAGGAAGACAATAAACAAGTAAACTACACGTGATTCTAGCATATGATAAAAGCTGTGAAGTAACTAAAACTCGGGTGATGTGATGAAGAGTTGAAGGAAAGAGATCCTTTGAGAGGTTTGTCAAAAAAGGCGTACGGGGAGTGAAACTCGAAGGACAGGGAACCAGCAAAGACCTGATGTTGGTAATTTCCAAGCAGAGGAAAGGCGTGTCCAAACGCTTTATGGAGGACATGAGCTTGGAACATTTAAGAAAAAGAAAGGTCAGCAGTATGGCTACAGTGGCTAAGGAGGAGAAGAGACAGATGGGAGAGGCGGACAATGGTCACCACCGACGGGACTTTGTAAACCACGGTAGTAACTCAGTGGATCCTCAGCCACTTTACGAAGTAGATGTTTTCAACCCCACTTGGCAAATAAGGAAGTGGAGGCCGGAGAGATGAAGAGACCAGCCCTATGTTACACCCCTAGGGAGAGGCTAAATCTGGAACGGACCCAGGCCTTCTCATTCCAAAGCTGAATTCCATGCTCCGAACGGTATACCACGCCACAGCGTCTCCCCCAAGAGGCGGACCCCGTGTTACCGCGCAGGTGCGTGGACCCCCCGGTGCACGGACTACAAGCTAATCTTCACGAGCAACTCACCAAAGTGAGATCACGAAGCCCGTGTTACAGTCGCGGAGACTGAAGCACTGGGAGGTGCCGCTCCACCGCCTCCTTAATGAGAAAGTGAGGCCAGGGGAAGAGGTGGTCGGGGCGGCTGCCCGCAAGCCCGCTCCGCCGCCGGACAGGCCTGGCTGCCGCACTACGCTCGCGTTGCGGGTGGCCCAGAGCGCCGAGAACGGACGCGCGGGCGCCACCAATAAGAGGCGGCCTTCCCGAGCGGCGTGGCCAATCAGCACGGCGCTGGAGGGGAAGGGGCGGGCGCTGGGGCCGCTCTGGTTAGGCCGCGCCTGGGCTGCCCTCGCCCCTCGCAGGCTCGGGGGCCGCCGGGCCTGGGCCTCAGACCTGGGACGCCAAGAGGGGGAGGCGAGACCCGTCGGCGAAGACCCTGCCCGAGGGCGCTGCCCGGGACACGGGCCCATATTCCGCTCTCGCCCAGAAGTGCGGTCCTTGCTTCCCAGCGTTCGGAAGTGCCGGGAGCGCCTCATCCCTCCCGCAGCCGGGTCCCAAGAGGCCACTGTGCCAGGCCGTGCACGCCCGCGCCTTACCTCGTGGGGTACGGGTACGGAGAAGGGAATCTCAGCCGCGGACCGTAGCCGGCAATACCCACCCCTGCTGCCGCTCCACCGCACATTCAAACCCCGGCAAAATGGCGCGGCAGCGAGGCTGTGGTCGAGGCGCATGCGTGAGCGGGGACGAGGCAAGGGGCGGGGCCGAGGGCGCTCGGCTCCACCCAGGGAGGACTCGCCAATCGCGGCCCCGCTCTGTGTGCTGACGTCACAAGCGACAATGCCCTTTGGCTTTGAACGCTCCGTAGGGCATCGCAATGCCCATTTTGAGACGAGCACAGATTGGGCGCGTGGCCGCTGCATTGTGGCCTATTTTGATGTCAGGCACCTAGTAGGTCTTATATAACTGTTGAACGAACTGCCCAAAGTCATGTCCAAAGCGTCTCCAATCGAAGAGAACTGTCTGCCCCTCATGGAGCTTATGTTTTAGAGGGAGGAACGGAATAAACAAGATAATTTCAAATTTGATAAGTGCTATGAGTCTTCTCATAGGATTTAAAAACAGAATGATGTGGCAGCAGTGACGTAGAATGTCAATGGGATGGCCAGAGGAGACCTCTAAACCAGTGACAATTGACTTGAATTTCAACAAGGAGACAGCTGTGGATCAGCCTGCAGACCGTTCCAGGAGGAGGGGATGCTAATAGCAAAGGCTCTGAGGCAGGACTGTGCTAGGCTGGGGCTTAAAAAATAAAGTGGAGCATGGCAGGAGATGAAGTTAGGTCAGCAGGGGCCAGATGATGTAGGCCTCTTAAGCCAGTGTTATGTCTTAAGTGCACCCATTACAGGATGACCACCGAATTTATATTTTAAAAGGTCCACCAGTTGCTGCTTGGACTGTATGGGGGAAGACCTTGAAGCAGGGAGACCAGTGAGGAAGCTTCTGGAGGCATCCAGGAAAGAGACGTTAGGCCTGGACTAGGGTGGGTAGCAGTGTGTGTGGAGAGAAGTGGACAGCTTCAGGATATATTTTAGAGGTAGAGCCCATAGGATCTTATGACACACTGAGTGCGGGAAAGAGGAACCAATGGTGACTTATGGAAATCCCAACCCTCAGTTTTGGCCCCCTCCTCCGCCTCCCTCAACAGGCTCAGCTGTCTCCCCTCAGAGCCCATCCCTTGGAATTGCTAGCTTGCTACTCCTGGGACTGAAAGGCATGCTATTTGGTCATCATTCGAGGAAACAAATATAGGAACAAAAGGTTATAGGCACTGAGGATAGCAGAGCTCTCAGCCCGTGGTGACTCCGTCCAAACCTCTACACTAAGCGCTGACCAATCTCGAACATGGCTTCTAGCAACACAAGGCTGTGTCCCTAGGATGACCCCGGTGACCCCACCCCCTCACGACTGCCTGAGAAAACTCAGTGCCACCAAGAGAATTTACTGTTTTTTTCTAACCAAGATCTGAGGATGAGCTCCAACCTCCCTTTCTTAAAGCATTTACTGAAAAGGGCTTACAATTGTGAACTCCTTCCTCTGTCCCTTTGAGAGGTATATGTATCTCCTACACTTCAGGGATGTCTTTCTTAAGGACCTGAAAGCCCTTCCTTTGAAATGTAATCATCAGGAAGGTAGGGTCTCTGTCTCCCAGTCTCTATGGGAGGCTAGAAGCCTAACTTTGGTAATTCCCAGCTAGCAGACACTGCTGGTCTCATCACATTTACACTGACCAACTCTCTAACTTTTCACTTGAGCCCCTGTTCTTTCCTTACTCCCTCATTCTCCTTTTAAAACATCCAATCACCTCCGCACAAGTCCCGAATGAGCTCAGCTCTTTCTCCATCAGTAATTACCAGTAATTACAGAATAAAATCTGTTTTCACCACTTTAACAATGTCCGGCTGTGTTTGTTTATCTATCTTTGACTGCACCCTTGCTACAGACATGTAAAAGCAACTCCTATGTGTAAAATGTAAGAAGTTGCTCTGTTTGAGTAGAAGGGTTGTAGTTATAAGTTTTTGGTAAAATTACTCAACCTCTCTCATTATAGCCCACAAACCCTACAAGATCTGGCTCCTGCCAACCCGTCTGACTCATCACCTTCCTCTCTGCTTCCCTCCACCCTCACTCAGCTCAGCCACCCCACCTGCCCTTCTGCTCTTCCAAGCTCCAAGCTTATTCCTACCTCATTCCTACGTGCTCTTCCCTCTTTGTCTGGAAGGCTCTTCTAGATCCTTGAAAGACTGGCTTTTCTGCACCTTCAGATTCCAGCTCAAATGTCACCTCCTCAAAGAGGCCTTCCACTTTTTTCCAAACAAAATTACCCACTCCTCACCACCCAATAACGAGACATTTAGGGTTGCCAGATTTAGCAAATGAAATACAGGACACCCGGTGCAACGTGAATTTCAGAAAAGCAATGCATGATTTTTTAGTATAAATATCACATGGGACGTAGTTACACTAAAAAAATTATACTGTTTATCTGAAATTCACATTGAACCAAGTGTCCTGTATTTTATCTGACAGCCCTACCTCCATTATATCATCTTCTTCACATCTTATCACTCCCTGTAATTGTCTCCTTTTTTTTTTTTGGCCGCGCCGTGAAGCATGCGGGATTTTAGTTCCCCGACCAGGGACGGAACCTGTGCCCCTTGCATTGAGAGGCCGGAGTCTTAACCACTGGACTGCCGGGAAGTCCCCAGTTGTCTCTTTTTCAATTGTCCCCCCCGGACCTGCCTAAGGACGCTATTAAAACAAGGACTTTCGGGCTTCCCTGGTGGCGCAGTGGTTGAGAATCTGCCTGCCAATGCAGGGGACACGGGTTCAAGCCCTGGTCTGGGAAGATCCCACATGCCGTGGAGCAACTGGGCCCGTGAGCCACAACTACTGAGCCTGCGCGTCTGGAGCTTGTGCTCCGCAACAAGAGAGGCCGCGATAGTGAGAGGCCCGCGCACCGCGATGAAGAGTGGTCCCCGCTTGCCACAACTAGAGAAAGCCCTCGCACAGAAACGAAGACCCAACATAGCCATAAATAAATAAATAAATAAATTAAAAACAAAAAACAAAAAACAAGGACTTTCTCTTATTTACAGCTATACCCCCAGCACCTAGCACAGCGTAGCTGTTCAATAAATATTTGTTGAATGTTGAATTAAATGCCCTATATAAATAGGTGAAGACCATTGAGAAAGGTGTACATTATTAGGATACTGGTGGAAAAGATGTATTTTTACCATTGCAGCAATAGTATAAGCAATCATCTTGATCATACTAGTCTGCTTTCCTGGACATTTTCCTCTAGTCCTGGTGAGAGCAACCCTGATGACTTAACGGTTTTTCATCCCCGAGAGCCAATCAGGAAGGAAGCTGGCTGGCATCTTGTGTCTGTCTAGCATCACTGCCCATTTCTGTAGGAAGCCCTCAAGATGTGCCAAGGTTATCACGTCTGTGGACGTGGCTCCAGCGGGGCGCTCTCCCCTTACCCGTAGCAGCCTCAAGAACTACAGGGGTGAGGGCACAGAAAGGCTTGTGGGTCCTCTCCATCCTCTGTGGGGCATGGGTGATCCATGAAGATTCCCTGGGGATCCCCATCCTCCCTGCCCCCACGTACACACACTCTTAGGTTTGCCACAACTGCTGTTGTGCTGGAAACCAAGGAAAATAATTCAGCCATTTTCAGGAGCTAGAACTGAGTATGCATGTAGTTTTCTTTCTTTCCAAACCCTGAGAAAACAATGCATATACTGTATGGAAAGATTTCCTGAAAAAAGGAAGATACTCTTACATTTTACTTGGATTCAGAAGGGCATGGACACATCTGGCTGTGCTTGGAAAGAAGAAGTCTTCTTTTGGTTCTATCTCACTTTTAAAGCCCAGCTGAGATGCAGAAAAGTGTTGACAGCTAAAATTGAGACGTGTCAGATTGCTGTTTCTTACCTTTTTTTAAATGGAGGCACCTTTCTTTCTTGTGCACATGGTAGAAAATTCACATGGTACAAACAGCTTTTGGTCTTTCACTAATTAGGACATTAGCTGTAGATAATATATTGAATATTTAAGCCCTTTATGTTCTTATTTTTTAAATGTTCTTTATCTGATGTTCTCTGAGAGGCGTGTGAGTCTCCCATCGTGGTTCATTGTTAAAGGGTACTTCAGTCAGCTTTTGATTTATAGTTTGAAGCTGTTAGGTGGATAAAGGGTTCCTGCCCTTTCTTCCTGATGAAGTCTACCATTTGATAATGTGAAATATTCCTCTTTGGCCCTTTCAAAGCTTTCCTCTTCCAATTCTTGTCTGGTATCAGTACGGTTGGACCTACTTTCTTTCTGTTAACAATTTCCTGGCTCTTCCCCTCCCCCAGTTTTATTGAGATATAATTTTTTAAAATAAATTTATTCATTCATTTATTTATTTTTGGCTGCGTTGGGTCTTCGTTGCTGTGCGCGGGCTTTCTCTAGTTGCGGCGAGCAGGGTCTACTCTTTGTTGTGGTGCACGGGCTTCTCCTTGCAGTGGCTTCTCTTGTTGCGGAGCACAGGCTCTAGGCATGTGGGCTCAGTAGTTGTGGCTCGCGGGCTCTAGAGCACTGGCTCAGCAGTTGTGGTGCACGGGCTTAGTTGCTCCGTGGCATGTGGGTCTTCCCGGACCTGGGCTCAAACCCGTGTCCCCTGAAGTGGCAGGCGAATTCTTAACCACTGCACCACCAGGGAAGTCCTTGAGATATAACTGACATATCTTTCAGCATCCCTTTATTGCCAGAATTCTTTCATCCTTTTGTATCATGCTAGTTAAGTGCGTGGATTTGAGCCAGACTACCGAGGTTAAGACCCCAATGCCATCTGTGTGACACTGGGCAAGTTACTTACAACTTGGTTGCCTAATCTCTAAAATACGGGTAATAATATTATTTTCCCTCAGGGTGGTAGTGAGGATCAAAGAGCCAATATATATGAAGCCCACAAAAGGGCACCTGGGAAACAGTGCCCAACAGTGTTAGCTGTTAGGACCATTTGTTATGACCGGTGGGAGTACGTTCTTGACGCCCTCCCATTGTCCCCAGTCCTCCGTTTTCCCAGGTGTGCTACTTTAGAGCTGCGCAAGCCTTCGGACCTTGGCCACTGTGCCTTAGAGGGCTCCACGCTGGCCCTCCTCCAGCCACTCCCTGCCCACAGGCAAGGGGTCCACAGGTCAAGTGGGCGCCCTTCCGTGCTCCCCCGAACCTGTGCCACCCCCTTTCAGACCACGTTCCAGTCGTGCAGGACCCTGGAAGTCCCCACCCTTAGGCCCTGAGCTCTCTTCCAGGGTCTCTGGAAATCTCTTGCCCGGGTTACTTCTGAGAGCAAATGCACAGCCGGCGTGAGCGCCTGTAAGCTGGAAGTGTGACTGGGGGGCAGACGTGTTCGCAGCTGGTTTATTTAAAAAATAAATTTATTTATTTTACTTTTGGCTGCATTGGGTCTTCATTGCTGCACGCGGGCTTTCTCTAGTTGTGGCGAGCGGGGGCTCCTCCTCCTTGCGGTGCATGGGCTCTAGGTACACGGGCTTAGTTGCTCCGCGGCATGTAGGATCTTCCCGGACCAGGGCTCGAACCTGTGTCTCCTGCACTGGCAGGTGGATTCTTAACCACTGTGCCACCAGGGAAGCCCCTGCAGCGGGTTTGGACAGAGCTCGATATCCACACACACATTCAAAGCCCTGTGGTGCAAGTTGAGGCTTGAGCGCGGAGAAGAAAGGGTGCAGGACAAAGGCCAATTCTCCCCCCCGCTGCTCTGTTCTGGCATGGGGAACTCTGGGGAGCCTGAGATTTCAACTTTTGAACCTGGACTTGCAGGTATTACAAAGGTATTTATCAAGGAAGGAGGTTAGGGTCTGTTTTATTCGAAAGCTTATAGCTTGACATATAACTTTGAAATATGTAGACTTACTGCATGTGAGCCCACGGTTGTATTTCTGCCCCACAGCCAGCAGATGTCAGTAGTGGGCTGTGCTCTCTGCCCTCTGGAGCCAGTGCCACAACGATCTATCAATACATCCATCTGTCTGGTCTCCAGCACATTAAATAGCCCTTCCCTTGTGCGAGATCCCTCCTTAGGGAGGGACTGAAGGAAGCATCAATGATGCAGTGGAGGGAACTCCCTGGGAGTCCAGTAGTTAGGACTCTGAGCTTCCAGTGCCAAGGGCCCAGGGTTCGATCCCTGGTCAGGGAACTAGGATCCCGCAAGCCACATGGCCCCCCGCCCCCTCCCAAAAAAAAGGTGTAGTGGAGGAGAGGGATGGGGACAGGAGCTGACGGCTCTCACAAGCACTGATAGGTGGTGTGGGGCAATGGTTAAGAGGCAGGCTCTAGAGCCAGACTGCAGGGCGCCAAATCTAGCTGTGTGGCCTTAGGCAAGTTCCTTGAACTCTCTGAGCCCCATGTTAAAAAATGGGGTGTGATGGGAATTCCCTGGCGGCCCAGTGGTTAGAACTCTGTGCTTCCACTGCAGGCGGCACGGGTTTGATCCCTGGTTGGGGAACTAAGATCCCACAAGCTGCACAGCCAAAAAAAAAAAAATGGGGTGTGATGATGGTAGCTATCTTATGTCCTTATGGAGTGGTTGTGAGGATTAAAGGGGATAATATATGCAGAACAAATGCCTTGCACATTAAAAATCCAGTAAATGATCATTATTTGATCACTGCTCTGGTGCTATCAAAGAAATGGAAAAAACAAAAACAAAAAACGCTGAACAATGGCTGAAATGGCAAAAAGCATATCAAATGATCAACAGGGAAGCCTAACAGAAGAAATGAAGTTCTCTTTCTCACCTCCTTTGGTGGAGGGGAAGGGGGAAGTGAGACCAGCAAGAATCCAGGGAATGTGGAGTTTCAAACCGGAGCCCTTTGGGCACCTTTGGAGTTGAGGACTGAGCATCTTCCTGAATGCTCTCAGGGGAAGCAGGTGCCTAGTGCTAATTTCCACCATGGCAGGTATAGAGGGCAAGTGGAGTCTTTGGGTGGCAGCTTCCTCTTCAAGCTGAGCAAGGCAAATGGAGAGTGGAATTGCCAGCAACTCAAGAGAGCACAGGAAATTACCAAATTCCCCTGAGTTTGTGAACTGTCCCATGATCACCCTAGAATTTCCACTTAAAAAAAAAAAATCCCTGGGCTTCCCTGGTGGCGCAGTGGTTAAGAATCTGCCTACCAATGCAGGGGGCACAGGTTCAAGCCCTGGTCTGGGAAGATCCCACATGCTGCGGAGCAACTAAGCCCGTGCGCCACATCTACTGAGCCTGCGCTCTAGAGCCCGCGAGCCACAACTACTGAGCCTGCATGCCTAGAGCCTGTGCTCCGCAACAAGAGAAGCCACTGCAATGAGAAGCCCACGCACCACAACGAAGAGTAGCCCCCGCTCACCGCAACTAGAGAAAGCCCGCACGCAGCAACAAAGACCCAACACAGCCAAAAATAAATAAAATAAATAAATTAAAAATAAATAAATAAAAGAACTAAAAAAAAACATTAAAAACCCTGGATTCTTTCACCAAAAGTTCACTGAGTGAATTTTATATCTGGTACTGTGTTCTGGTTGGTGAGATTGTCATAAACAAAACAGCCCTGGTTCCTGCCCCGACTCCATTCCCCCATTTCAGTGCGGGGAGACATATCAAACAGATCATTACAGATGGTGGTGAGCTCTGAGGAGGACACCAAGAAGGCACAAGGAGTTAGTGTTTCGGTTGAACCCGGGAGGAGGAACTAGCCATGAAGCCATCTAGAGAAAGTGCCTTCCAGGCAGAGGAACAGCATGGGCAAAGGCCCTGAGGCAGGAGCAAGTGTGGGACTCTAAAGAAGTCACGAATTCGCGCCTTTTTTTTTTTTAATTGGAGTATAGTTGATTTACAATGTTGTTAGTTTCAGGTGTACAGCAAAGTGATTCAGATATCTATATCTATAAATATCTATATCTATATAATATCTTTTTCACGTTCTTTTCCATTATCGGTTATTACAAGATCTTGAATATAGTCCCCTGTGTTATACAGTAGGTCCTTATTGTTTATCTGTTTTACATATAGTAGTGTATATCTGTTAATCCCAAACTCCTAAATTATCCCTCCCTCCCCACCCCACCTTTCCCCTTTGATAACCGTTAAGTTTGTTTTCTATGTCTGTGAGTCTATTTTTCTATTGTAAATAAGTTCATTTGTATAATTTTTTTTAGATTCCACATATAAGCGATATCATATGATATTTGCCTTTTTCTGTGTGACTTACTTCACTTGGTATGATAATCTCTAGGTTCATCCATGTTGCTGCAAATGGCATTATTTCATTCCTTTTTATGGCTAATATTCCTATACACACACACACACACACACACACCCGTCTTCTTTATCCATTCCTCTGTTGATAGACACTTAGGTTGCTTCCGTGTCTTGGCTATTGTAAATAGGGCTGCTATAAACATTGGGGGTGCATGTATCTTTTTGAATTAGAGGTTTTGTCTTTTCTGGATATATGTCTAGGAGTGGGATTGCTGGATCACATGGTAACTCTGTCTTAAGTTTTTTAAGGAACCTCCATACTGTTCTCCATAGTGGCTGCACCAATTTACATTCCTACCAACAACATAAGGAGGTTCCTTTTTCTCCACACCCTGTTCAGCATTTACAAATTGGTGACTTTTGAGGTGTGTATTAATGAAGCCATTAGAGCCTGTGAGCCACAACTACTGAACCTGCATGTCACAGCTACTGAAGCCTGTGTGCCTAGAGCCCGTGCTCCGCAACAAGAGAAGCCACTGCAATGAGAAGCCCGCGCACCGCAACGAAGAGCAGCCCCCGCTCGCCGCAACTAGAGAAAGCCCCCGCGCAGCAACACAGACCCAACGACCCAACGCAGCCGAAAATAAGTAAGTAAATAAATTTAAAAATGATGTTAATTAACATCATTAATGTTAATGAATGAATGACATTGATAGCCTGCTCAGTGCTAATACCCCAAAAGGGCAGAAAGTTAGCACAAATCCTTCTACACAAAGAGTTCTTCCTCTTTTTTGGATTTCCTTCTCATTTAGGTCACCACAGAGTACTGAGTAGAGTTCCTGTGCTACACGATAGGTTCTCATTAGTTATCTATTTTATATATAGTATCAATAGTGTATATATATGTCAATCCCAATCTCCCAGTTCATCCCACCACCCCACTTTCCCCCTCGGTATCCATACGTTTGTTCTCTACATCTGTGTCTCTATTTCTGCTTTGTAAATAAGATTGTCTATGCCAGGTTTTTCAGATTCCACATATATGCGTTAATATACGATATTTGTTTTTCTCTTTCTGACTTACTTCACTCTGTATATGACAGTCTCTAGGTCTATCCATGCCTCTACAAATGACCCAATTTCGTTCCTTTTTATGGCTGAGTAATGTTCTATTGTATATATGTACCACATCTTCTTTATCCATTCCTCTGTTGATGGACATTTGGGTTGCTTTTACGTCCTGGCTACTGTAAACAGTGCTGCAATGAACATTGGGGTGCATGTGTCTTTTTGAATTATGGTTTTCTCTGGGTATATGCCCAGTAGTGGGATTGTAGGTATAGCTGATTCACTTTGCTGTACAGTATAAACTAACACAATATTGTGAAGCAACTATACTCCAATAAAAAAAAAAAAGATATGAAAAAAAAACAGAACAAAAGAATTCTTCCTTCCAGCTTCCATGATCTGACCACTGGCCTCTCCTACAGCGTGGTGCTTGGTTCTTCTCAGAAACCCATGCACTCTGGAGAAGGAAATCAATATGCCATTATTTAAGCTCAAATTCACTCAAGCTAAGAAGTTTATTAGAACATATGGGTATTTCTTGGACATAAATCAAGATAAATTCTTTAGGCAAATCTGAACTAGGTTCAAGGAGAGGAGGCTATACAAGCTTCATGTAAAGACTGGGAGTCTCTGGGAAAGATGAAAATTGACTATTATATAAAATTATCCTCAGAGGCTCAGTCTTCAGTTGAGTACCAGATAAGGTTGGCTTGTGTCTAGAAATAGGCATTTTAAAAAATACTAAAATCATTTTTGCCAGAACCTATGGGGAGTCCCCATCCCTGCTCCTCCTCCTCTTGCTGTGGGCACGTAGCTGCATTTACTAAGCTGGACGCTCCTAAGATGTGATACAAATCACTAACCCAAGGACAACTTAGATTTCTTAAACTGGACAACAGGCATGTTACACAGGTTTGCAAAAATTCCGGGGAACCACTCTGGTCCTCTGAAAAAGGAAACGTACTTTTGTCTAACATGTGTTCCAGTCTGTTGGCAGGGTACAAATGCAGAATAATGCTAAAATTACCTTTCAAAATGCTTACGGGGGGTGGGATGAATTGGGAGATTGGGACTGACATACATACACTACTATGCATTAAACAGATAACTAATGAGAACCTACTGTATAGCACAGGGAACTCTACTCAATGCTCTGTGGTAACCTAAATGGGAAGGAAATCTAAAAAAGAGTGGATATATGTGTACGTATGACCGATTCACTTTGCTGTACAGTAGAAACTAACAGAACATTGTAAAGCAACTATACTCCAATAAAAATTAATTTTAAAAAAAAGCTTAAATAAGTAGCACTTGAAATAAGGTGGAGCTGGCCCTTCCCTAACCAGTGACCTCAGCATGCCCTCCGTAGGGGCGAGCAGAAGAGACTTTTTTACAGGAAGGCCAAAGAAAGCTGAAAGTATCTGCCACAAAGGGACTTTTAGGTCCTGTAACACATGCTGAAGGAGCCCTGTTACTCAGAAGAAAGAAGTCATTTTAGTTCAGGGTGTTTCAACCTTGGCACTGCTGACACTGGGGCTGGGTTATTCCTTGTGGGGCGGGGGGTCAGGCTGTTTGTTAGCCTCTACTCACTAGATGCCAGTAGCACAGCCACTCCCACGCTGTTGTGACAACCAAACATGTCTTCAGACCTTGCCAAGTGTCCCCCGTGTTCCCTGGGAGAAGAACTGAAAACCACTGGTTGGCAGCAGGTTGAAAACCACTGCTCTAGATAAAACTCAGGCACTATCTGCTCTGAAGAGATAAAGACTCTTCAGAAAACTTTTTCAAAAGAGAGCGCTGTCCCTTTGTTCTTCCCTGGAAGCACCTGAAATGTGGCACCAGAGAGAGATGTTTTATACCAGTGAATTAATAAAGATGACCATGTATTAGTCAATTTCACCAGTTGATTTTTTTTTTTTTTTTCCTGGCCGTGCCGCGTGGCACGTGGGATCTTAGTTCCCCAACCAGGGATCGAACGCGTGCCCCCTGCAGTGGAAGCGTGGAGTCCTAAACACTGGACCGCCAGGGAACTCCCAATAGTGGAATATTTTAAATATAATCATGATTTACAACTTTACATATTTCAGAAGGAATGGATTCTGCGCTTGGAGGCAGGAAAGGCAAGGTTAGAGCTCACTGTCTTCCTAGGCCAGCTCCCTGTGTGAACCTCAGAATCGTCTCCCGCTCAATGCCCACTTGGCTTACCTGTGAGTCTTCCTCTGCGATCTTGCCCTCAGTGCCAGCAGGAGGAGATGTCTGTCTTTCTTGGGAACTAACCCACTGGTCAAACTAATTAATGAGATAAATAAGAATCTTCTCATGACCTCATAACTGGATATTCTTCCCTTTCACAGGGGGGAGGAAAGTGAATGAAGGGAATTTTACTTAAAAAAATTTAAACCCACAATTAATATTCTCCCATTAATAATTATAATAGTTAAACATAAAGGCCAAATTTTACCACCAATACCTGCCACAAGAACAAACTAACCCAAAACTTGATATACATTATCAAGTTTGATATACATAATGGCTTGATATACATTAATTACTACATTAAAAGCAGCTTTACTTTTTAAAACTTTATTGATTTACCACCTGATTAAAGCATGGGATATTTAACAGTATTATACATAATATTTTTACATAGAAAACTTTACATAGCATTTCATATTATATAATTCTGCTTATTCTTTCAAAAATGTATACATCCATTGGGCAAGGAATGCTTTTCATTAAATTACCAATATTAAATGCACTTAATCATCGTGTATAGATTAAACGAAAGTAGCTATTAACTAACTTTTAGGCATTTTTAAGGAGGTAAAACATACATTTGCACATAAAGAAATATTTGATGCAAATATGCAGATAAAATTTTTTAAAAATTAGAACACTGAGAAAAACTACACTTTTGATGAGTGTCTTTTTTTGAGAGCAAGGATTTCCATATATAGTCATTCTTTTAAATATTCGGCTTTGGTTTCTTTGTTTCCCAAACTACAAAGCTGCCGATAGCAAAACTCCAAGATTTCACGTGAGTTCAAGCTATGTCTACTTTAACACAAATACTAAAACAGAATTCAGAAAATGCAGTATTAAGGATCCAGCTTCTATTTAAACCAATACCCATTTGCATCATAACAACAAACGTCTGAATGAGATGGCCATACTTGCATTTGTCAGCAGGTTCCTTTAATAACTATAAAGACTACTAAATGTATAGCCATAATCACAAAAGAATGACGAGAAAGTTTAGGTTTTTTTTTTTTGCATTTTGTACAAAAGTCACCTCTCAGAGGAAAATGTTGTTTCCAGATATTATTATACAATTCCCATTATGTATGTTCTTTGCTTGTACATGAGGAGTAACAGGGAAAAGGTGTATTTGACTCTAAAGATGCATACTAGAAATAAAATTTCCCATCCACCGTTTGTTGTTAAGATGCCAAAGCTGGTGATCTCCCTAAAGGACAATGAAGAAAAACAAAACTGCTCAAGGCAGCAGTCCTGTAACAAACAAAAACTTCTCCAGAGACTCAGCACAAAAAATCAACACTTAAAGCATGCTGAGAAAGAAATAAGGCCTTGGAAATGTGTCGCTCTTCTCCATAACCCTGTGAATGAATGGCCCCTGGCCCGGTGCTGCAGGGGCACACACACCCCTTTCACTGGTGTGTGAGTGGCACAAGCCACGTTCACCGTGCGCTAGAACAGATCCGTCACAAAAGAGAACTCGGGCTGAGTGGCTTTACCATTGGGAGTGAGGGATCTCCTCTGGATGTCACAGTCCACAGACAAGAAAAGTCACCCTAAATGGTTTTACATCCAGTTTCTAAAAAGTCCACGCTGGTACAATTCAAATGCCTTATTCAGAATATCGAATCTTTTAAAAAACACAGCTGAAAAGAAATTCAAACCTGAATGTTTCGGCAAGTGACAAAACGCGCTTACACATTTCCTACTCTGCGAGAGGGGGCAAAGAAAGAGAAGGCAGGAACACGTGGGCGAAGTCTTGCAGTCACATTCAGTGAAGAAAACGTCACATAAGAACCTCAGAAGGAAAGGAAGAATCTCCACCTAGGGACGCAGCTGGACAGAAAATGTAAGTATGAACAAACCCGCATGCTCCCCATTTATACCTTTAGTGCAAATGTTAATGGAGACGGCTGACTAGCGGAGGCTGTGACCACCACAGTACCAGCGAGGACGTCTCAGCATGTGGGGTCCATGCTGCAGCGTAAAGATGTAACAGATTCCAGGACCAGGACGTCAGACGTGCTGACATTTTCCATTCACGGTAAAATATTTAGCAGGTCCTTTCCTGCTAAATTCCGTAGCCCCTCTTCTCTCATGTATGTAAATAACGTAAAAAC
Organism: Balaenoptera borealis; assembly: GCF_965194805.1. NCBI lineage: Eukaryota > Metazoa > Chordata > Mammalia > Artiodactyla > Balaenopteridae > Balaenoptera > Balaenoptera borealis. The sequence goes on from NC_138872.1 coordinate 12,518,034, forward strand.
CTAAACCTGCTCTTTTTTTTCTTTGGTAGAGAAATTAAAACACTTTTGAGGAAAGAAGAAAGTAGACAGAGTACTGCTGGCCAAAACCACACATTGCTCAAGGCTGTTAGAACACAAAAAATGTAAGAAATCAGTCTCTTAGTAAACAAAAGCACCAGAAATCCTTCTCTATAAAGAAAAACTATCCAATTGTTTAGATAGGTTCCCAACTTACTAACTTCTAAGGCACCAGAGTCGACATCAACACAACCCAATTTACAGGACTACAGGGCGCAGGGAGCAGTCTCCATGTCTTAATAACCCTGCAACACTTCTAACGCTGAGTGCTGCTCTCGGTGAGCAGGGGACGAGAGGGCAGAGATGAAGCCTGTGTTCTTTCTCACTGACTCAGAGTAAAATTCAGCTCCCACATCTACTGCTTGCAGGCCTCGGGCTGTATTCCTAGACCGCCGGCTTCCACACAAGCTGCACCAGAATTCAGTTCTACTGCAGCTGAGAGTATTGCACCGTCATTCACGTGATAGGGACCCCAGAATGTAACCCTTCCAAAGAACTCAGCTCCTTGGTTCAAATTAACGGAAGCACTGAACGCAGGCCACCTCCTGCCAAGGTCACGGTCAGCTGTGCTGGCCCACAACAGCACAGGTCTGCTCGGGTTCAACCCATGACACGTGGCTGGGGGAGGCTCACAGGAGCCACCCTTCTCACGCAGAGCCCCCAGCCCCTCTCTCTGGAGGGACCTTGCGTGGGGACGGTGCCCAAGCAGGGACACTAACCGCTGGTACACTCACTATCCCGAGGTACAAAGAAAAGGGCTACTCAGATATAAATTAATTCTCTTAAATTACTACTTCACTTTTGTTACTGCTTCATAGATTAGATGGACAATGTATTCTGGAAATTTTAATACTCCTCCACAAATACTTACTTCAATGAAGACTAATCATCTTCATTCAGTTGTTGACTTTTTCCTATAGCCTTTTTCTCCCCCAGTTACTAAAACAGGGAGAGCCAGGAGGCACTACATTTGTTTTTCAAACCTTGCAAGCTCTTAATTCTAACTTAATTACTAAACTCTGCCTTCAATCAAATCCTCAGTAATATCTTTTTTGTCAAATGCTTTAAAAATCACCCAGACGTTAACAAACGAAACAGAAAAAAAAACCCAAAAGAAACCCCAACCCTTTTCCCCCTACCTTTCCCCAAACTAATGTAACTACAGCTGACTCACAACTGACAAAAACACTCAAACTTCTCTAGCACACTCAAACAACAAAAGATCCCAGCATATTTTAGGTGGCACTTAGCCGTTACAAGAAATTTTATTAACATACTCTCTAATAATCACGAACCTATACAGCTATGTTCAGTATCATCAAGGAGAGCGACTTCCTCTGACAGAACATCTACAGCCAATCGTGGGACTTTGCTTGAGAATGACGGCAAGTGCAATGACAGATGTGACAGGCAGTTCAATCGGTAAAGTGGAATGACAGAGATGAGACTGACTCCCCACCTCCTGTGTTAACTGGGTGTGCAACAGTTTAGGGAAATAGCACAACGCCTCAGTCGGGGACTCTGATGGAACCGTCTTTATCCAGGCCATTCTGAGCTCCAGGATGCCGACTTTCTACGGTCTGACCCTTCCCGAGACGTGCCAGGCAGAGGCGGCGTGGTGACAGGGCTGCAGAGCTGCAGCAGTGGCCCGGAGGGGCCCGGGCTACCACATTGGTGACGGGGTCCCTGGCGCCTGGGGTGGCTCTTCTGGAATCCATATCTTATACACAACACCTATCCTTAGGAAGAACTTCCGCAGAACTGCTCGGAGCTCAGGAATCAGGTCAAACTGCATAATTTCACACAAGTAGGGGTAGTACATTGCAGCATGTGCTTTAAACTTGAGGTGGGAGAAACAGAGAGAGAGAAAATTAGACATGCAACTATTTTTTGGCACTAGTTTTTCAAAAGTATTCATCTCACCCTGGAACTTCTTGCAAATAATATTGGTGTTTTTTCTGGCTATTATAAAGTAGGTGCAAAAAATTTGCAAATTAAAACTTCTTTTAATTATATTTAACTCCTAACACAAACTATTTGGGGACAGCCTTGCTACCAAAGTCAACTTTCATTTTAGTAAATCAAGTTTCCAATTCTAAACCAGTGTTTCACAATCTCAACCCTCTCTTCCAACAAAGCCACACTGAAAATCACGGTAGCTGTTTAACAGCAACCTGCCTGGCTTCAACTTCAGCCTTTCTCCGCTGGGGCTCTTTGAGAGAAAAAGCCCCAATAACCCCGGGCACCCACTGTTCATAATTAATTAACTTCTCTCCGATGCATCTAGAATGGTGCTAGTTATGTAACCATCCTTGGAGGAATGAGGAAAGTAGTTACTTCAAAGTCTCAATGAAAAGCCAACCCAAATCCCAGTGGAGACATTACTTGTTTATACCTTTTCATCGTTTATTTTGAGGGTTTTTGTTAGAAGTAACAACAGGAGACTTGTCCAGGCCTCCCGATGGCTTTCAGAGTTCACTGTGATGAAATAGGCCAGCGCCTCGCTGCACACACTAGAAGAATCAGAGGTGGGGTGGAGGGGGGGGCACATGTCAAATAAAAGAGGAACATCTCACATTCCAATGGAGTGAAGAACTCTTTATTCTTTTATTATTCATTTATTTTTAAAAAATCTTTTGGCTGCGCTGTGCAGTGTGTGGGATCTTAGTTCCCCAACCAGGGACTGAACCCACGGCCCCTGCGCTGGAAGCGTGGAGTCTTAACCACTGGACCGTCAGGGAAGTCCCAAGAACTCTTTATTCTTGCGATGGGTATTTAGTGAACACCTGCTCTGGCTGTGCCATCTTGAACGAATCCCTGAGCCTCAGTTTGCTCAGCTGTAAAATGGGAATAAATAACTGTACCAAACTCAAGGGGCTGCTGTGAAGATGAAATGAAGCAAGTACATTAAACGTTAGCCAGCGCAGGCCTGGCACGTGGCTGGGGCTCAATCAGGGTTTGCAGCACAATCAGCACGAGAGCCTGTTACCCACAGTTAACCATGAACTGCCTTTCTTTTCCCACATCGCACACAACGGCTATTTTTAAAACATGTTGTGCTAAAAACATTTATGTATCTCCTTTAGAGAAACTTTATGAGACTATGTAGGTAGTTCTCTTTTGGGCCTGATGTAAATTGAAATGAGCTGCTGATGTCCTCTTTAATTAATGCATTTCTCAGCTTATGACATCATATATTGTCCTTGCAAGACGACTGAAAAGTGCAAAAAATTATAGAAGAGAAAAAAATTCCCATAATTCCGTCATCCTAAGAGACACATAACAATATTCTGGAATAGGAAATATTCCAGACTTTTGGTCTGTGATTTTTAAAAAACATTACTGAAAAATCACAAGTATATATGGTTTTACATCCTGCTTTTTTGTGGTGAAACTTGTATTATGAGCATGTTCCCACATCAAGGAAAATTATTTTTAAAAAACTTCATTTTAAAAAAAATTTTATTTTTTTTGGGCCACGCCGTGCGGCTTGTGGGATCTCAATTCCCTGACCAGGGATTGAATCCCGGGCCACGGCAGTGAAAGCCCGGAATCCTAACCACTAGGCCACCAGGGAACTCCCCAAAACTTCATTTTTAAAGGCTGCATAATATTCTATCATAGGATATACCACAATGTAGTTATCCATTCCACAGTCAAGCTGCTTTAAGTTTTTTCTCTTTATAAGTAAGTCTGCAATGAATGTTCTGTGTGGGAATCCTGATTCCCTAACAGTGGATTACTGAGTCAAAGAAAGAGATTGAATACTTTAAGGCTCTTGATACATATATAATGCCCCCTGATTTCCAGAAATCGGAGAGTGAGTGTCTTTATCCCGTGTTTGCCAGCACTGCATGTTAATGTTTTCAAATCTTAAAGGAGCGAAAGGAGGCTTAGACACAGCATCTTGCTCACAGTTGCCCAAGAAACTGGGTGGCAAAGATCTAGTTCTTTGCAGGGGGCTCTCTCAATGCCATCCGCTGCCAGCCCACTGCTGCATTTCCACACAAAGTAAGTACATCCTGGTACCCGCACGATTCTAATATGTTCCTCTTGGGAAGAAGGAATGGTGGGATGAGCTGACAGTGCTCTAAAGAGGACGCAGTCAGGACTTCAATCCAGGCTGGATGACTCTGAGCTCAGAGCACTTTTCCCTGCCTATGTTTCTGTGCTTTAAGCAATGTTGAATGGAAGAAATGAAGCCCTGCCCTCCTCAGGGCATTAAGAAAAGTGAAATAGAAGAACCAGATAGGATGAAAAAACAAAAAGGAAAACAGTTGGTGAGGGTGTCAGCATATAGGTATTTTTCTCCTACTCTTTTCAAATCATAGTATTGTTATGAAGCATCTGTGTATTACAGGTAAGAAATTTAATCAGAAATCATTCTTCTTACGTTAAAAGTCGCTGCTGTATTTCTTCCCAGGAATCCCTGCGGTTCTCATCGACATACATTCGAAACAGGATCCTCAAACAACAGGCCAGGCTGCTGGTTTCTTGTTTTAGAAGGTTGGGTTTAGACTTGCCCTTAAAACCTAGAGATCAGAAATAGTCATATAAATAGTGCACACTTCCAGGGTAATGCTGAGAAATCACGTGGGAAACTAACTGAGTTACTTTAGGAAATACTGAAAGATCTCACATTTTTAATACGGCTCAATTGTGATACCAGACAAGGCAGCCCTGACATCTCATCCTCCCTACAAGGTACACTTTGCTCCTCAACACCCTGAGCTGTTCTCCATTCAGACTCTGCTCACTGGCTGGTGAAGCCATTCATTTCATCTTCTCAAGCGTAACAGTGCTTAAGAATTCTAGCATGTCTCTGACTTGCTAGATGTTTTTCACAAACCACATACAAGAACACGTTTTTTTTTGAGAACCAACATGATAATTATTTTATTTTTCTAGCCTTCCAAATTAGACCCTCCATTAGAGCATTTTATCATTTGAAAATAAGGACCACTGCCCTAGATGAAAACTTCACAGCAGTTCCTGAAATAGCTCCTCAGTGCGTCTCTGTCATCCCTTCTCCCTCTGCCAATCCATCCCACACACACCTGCCAGAACAATCTTCCGTAAGTATCCTTTTCTTTGTATCTCATCCCTGAAGAACACGTTTTCTTAAACAAAGCAATACCAATCAGCCACAGAGATGTGTAAACCACTCTTATAAGCAAAATCTTTTTTTTTTTTTTGGCCGTGCCACGTAGCATGTGGGATCTTAGTTCCCCGAGCAGGGATCAAACCTGTGCCCCCTGCAGTAGAAGTGCAGAGTCCTAACCACTGGACCACCAGAGAAGTCCCTAAGCAAAATCTTATTACAGGCAAAGACATAAAACACCTAGATAGTTTAAAGCTATAGAGAAAAATGACATTTTAGAATTATGGATTAAAATAGGCATTTTGGTGGAAAATTCAAGTAATGGTAACAGTACAAGAATTATATAAAGTATCACTTTTGTACACAGTTCACAAAATGAGACTCCTACCATCACCCCTGCACATACATGTGTGTCTACACGCACACACATATCACTCACTTCTGGGACTTATATATTTATTTGTACACGTGGGAGAGAAAACCCCTAAAAGCCTCAAAAAAATGTACGAATGCTTTTGTTGCTCCTAGACGACCACACTTTTTATATCATCATGCTTAACTTTACATTTATTTATTTATTTAGGCTGCGCTACGTCTTAGTTGAGGCATGTGGAATCTTTTAGTTGTGGCATCCCGGCTTCTTAGTTGTGGCATGCAGACTCTTAGTTGCAGCATGCATGCGGGATCTAGTTCCCCAACCAGGGATCGAACCCGGGCCCCCCTGCATTGGGAGTGTGGAGTCTTAGCCACTGGACCACCAGGGAAGTCCCTAACTGTACAATCTTAACCTAATGTAAAATTTCTTGCCCTTGCTAGATCAATTAAACTCAACCAATTCATTTTTCCATCAAATACTTACTGAGAGTCTCCCATGTGCCAGACAATATTCCTGGTACTAGGATGAAATTTCCCTTCTCTCTCCCTCAAGCATGAAATATCTGGTAAGTTATTCCAGCTGCGTGTACCATGCCAGGAATTTTCCAAAGGCTTTAATGTTTTAGGATGGTGACCAGTGTGACCACCTGTCGCATCTCCTGTGCTTCCTCCCTTACCTGCTCGCCACAGGACAGTCCGTTGCTCGTAATTGGAGTTGAAGGCCTTTGAGAATGAGTGGGACTCCTGCAAGCAGTCTAAGAGCTTGAAAAGGTGCTGGGAAGACATGCACTTATACATGCCCTGGTCCTCTGTCTCTATATGGATATCTGCATCCAGCGTGTCTTGCTAGAGAGGGGAGGATAAGAGAGCTAAGTAAAGAAGATGGAACGGATTTGGACACTGTGGTATCAGACAGAGATCATCACAACTCTCCAGAAGTCCTCCTCTCTATAAGGTACACTTCATTCCTCAGTACCCTGAAATGTTTTCCATTTAGACTCTGCTCATTGGCTGGTGAAAGAATATGCTGAGCTCTTGCATGATGGCAGGCTTTGCTGGCCAGAGTTTCAGTTTTGTCAGTACTGCCTTCATTGCGTGAACAGGAGTGTGTACTTCTCCAATTATTTCACTACAGGATTGCACTGTCCTCTTTTTATTTTATAAAGAAATTGGAAAATGAGAAAATCAAACTGTAGTGCGTGTGATAGAAGGTGTGAGTCTCAAAACATACTCACTGAAAAGAAAGAAATTGTTAAGCAAAGCCCAAGGGCATCTTTAGCCTCATCAGGTGATTAATGAACTTTAATAAGATTGACAACTGTGTTTTCAAATGTGAAGGGAAAAACCATAGAAATAGGTATGGAATGCTAGAAATTTTTATTGAACATGTTGCCTAAAATAATTAGGGATTATTAGACATAATTAAGGATTTTATATTTGTTGAGCCCTCTAGGAATGGACCACAACCCTCCCTAGAAGCCAGAGGTTACAAAAGGGCAGAGTTTGCAATACTCCCCAAATTGATCTATAAATTCAATGTAATCCTTATCAAAATTCCAACTGACATCTTTGCAGGAATTGACAAGCTGATCCTAAAATTCATATGGAGATGTAAATGACATGGAATAGCCAAAATAGTCTCGAAAAAAGAAGCACAAAGTTGGAAGACTCATACTTCCCTATTTCAAAACTTACTAAAAAACTACAGTAATCAAGACAGTGTGGTACTGGCATAAAGATAGACATATAGATCAATGGAACAGAACTGAGAATCCAGAAATAAATCCTCATATTTATGGTCAAGAGATTTCCAACATGGCTATCAGAACAATTCAATGGGGAAAAAATAGTCTTTACATCAAATGGTGCTGGGATAATTAAACATCTACATGCAAAAGAATGAAGGCAGACCCCCTATCTCCCATCATATACAATAATTAACTCAAAAATGGATCAAAGACCTAAATGTAAGAGCTAAAATTATGAAACTCTTAAAAGAAAATGTAGGCCTAAATCTTTGTGACCTTGAATTAGGCAATGCTTTCTTAGAAATAACTTTAAAAGTACAAGTAACTAAAGAAAAAATAGTAACTTGGACTTCATCAAAATTAAAAACTTTTGTGCTTCAAAGGACACCATCAAGAAATTGAAAAGACAATGTACAAAATGGGAGAAAACAGGTGCAAATCATACATCTATCTGATAAGAGACTAATAACTAGAATATATAAAAACTCTTACAATTCAATGATAAAAAGATAAATAACCCAACTTAAAACTGGGCAAAGGATTTGAATAGACATTTCTCCAAAGATACACAAATGGCCAACAAGCACAAAAGATGCTCTACATCATTAGTTATTAGGGAAATGGAAATCAAAACCACAAAGAGATACTACTTCACACACACTGGGATGGTTATAATAATTAAAAAAAAAAAAAGACAGTAACAACCATTGGTGAGGATGTGAAGAAACTGGAACCTTCATACATCGCTGGTGGGAACGTAAAATAGTCTAGCTGCTTTGGAAAACGGTCTGGCAATTACTCAAAAAGGTAAACACTGAGTTACCATATGACCCAGCAATTCCACTCCTAGGTATATACTCAAGAGAATTAAAAACATGTGCACATTAAAATTTGTATAAAAACGTTCACTGCAGCGTTATTCATAATAGCCAGACAATGGACACAACCTAAATGTCCATCAACTGATGAATGGATAAACAAAATGTGGTACCGCCATACAATGGAATATTATTCAGCCATATATAAAAATGAAGCACTGATACATGCCACAATATGGATGAACCTGGAAAACATTATGCTAAGTGAAAGAGGCCAGGCACAAAAGCTCACATATTATATGATTCCAGTAATATGAAATATCCGGAATCAGACAAATCCATAGAGACAGAAAATAGATTAATGGTTGCTGAGGGCTGGGGCAAGGAGGGAGTGGGGAGTGACGCTGATGGTTAGGGAGTTCCCTTTTGCAGTGATAAAAAATATTCTGGCGCAGATGTAGAGAATGGACTTGAGGACACGGGGAGGGGGAAGGGTAAGCTGAGACGAAGTGAGAGAGTGGCATTGACATATATACATTACCAAATGTAAAATAGATAGCTAGTGGGAAGCAGCCGCATAGCACAGGGAGATCAGCTGGGTGCTTTGTGACCACCTAGAGGGGTGGGATAGGGAGGGTGGGAGGGAGACGCAAGAGGGAGGGGATATGGGGATATACTTATATGTACAGCTGATTCACTTTGTTATACAGCAGCAACTAACACAACAATGTAAAGCAATTATACTCCAATAAAGATGTTAAAAAAATATTCTGGAATTAGACAGTGGGGATATTTGCACAACTCTGTGAATATACCAAAGCCACTGAATTGTATACTTAAAAAATAAAACCAAAAACCAAAAAAGGACAGCCTTTGTGCTGGATCTGGCCAACAGATGTATTTTGCTGATCAATAATTATAGTATTTAATAAACAAGAGATGTCCTATATGAGAAAAATCTTGATTTCTGACTCCTCTTGAAAAAACTGGAAGACCATCCCAGCTTGACCCACCTGACAGCAACTTGCCCCCGGAGCTGGAGGTGGCTGGGCTCCGGCGGGCCTCAAGCTCGGTGGTTCCCACTGTCCCGCCCAGCCTGCCGCCCGCACTCACAGCATCTCCCAGCCCCTGAAGCACTTAAGTTTGCAGCCCATGGTGTAAGGTTACTGTCCAACTTTTGGACACCAAATTCTGTTTCCAAGCAAACCGTGTCTACAAAAGGTTGCACACAGAAAACAAAAAAGTGCACTTCCTGAAGGAAAAATTGGTACCTTTATCCACATATTTTCCCTCTCAGTGATTCACGGTTAAACTGTATATCAATTATAAGGAACAGTCCCTGCGATTAATGACACATTTTTTCGAAGCACCAAGGTGGGGGTGGAGTCCGAGCAGTACTATGGTGGTAAACCAGCTCTCGGTGAGGGCGGGGGGAGAAAATGCCTGATTTCTAGCGTTCGGTGATTTCAGCGGTGTAAATACTCCCATGGTGGCCAATTTTAAGTTACTAGTACCTTGTCACTGAACGTGGGCCTGGGAGGAATGAGCATGCTGGGCTCTTGCAAGCCAGTCTCACTGGCTCCAGCACACTACTGCATCTGAACAACCTCCCCGCAGGTGCCCTTCTTCAGGCCACTCTCACCTGGGCAGCAACCATGTGCTCTGCATCTTCCTTTTTGCTCGTTGCAGGGTAGAACACGATGTTGTCAATGGTCTGTATCAATTCCAACTGGACCACGCACTTGATGAGGAGGCTGGCAAACAGTTTCTGATCTATATTAGATGATAAAGATTAACCCTAATAATGATTCAGCCAGTACTGAATTCACTGAGCTCTGACTATGTGCCAGGCATGGTTCTTGATGCTGTGGCATTAACAGTGAATAAGCTGGACAAAAATCCCTGGTCCCGTGGCAGAGACAGACAGTAAACAAGCTACTTAAGTTAAGATGTAGTACGTTAAACGATGAGGACATCAGGCAGGGATGGGGATATGGTAGGGATGGTGTCAAGGTGGGGATGCAAGTTTAAACAAGCTGGTCAGGAAAGGTTCTCTCTGCAAATGAGCTCCCTGAGCAAAGACCTGAAGATGGGGAGGGAGTCAGCGATGTAGGTCCCATGTCCTCTGGCACGTTTTTCTGCTGCCTGAAGGGTCACTCCTGCAGACCAGCTCTGGACTGTGCTCTATCCACAGAGGCTACAGGTTCCTGCGGTAGCCGACTCTCCAAAGGGCTGAACCTCAGTCTTGAGGGGTGGCGGTGGGGGGTGTGTGGGGGGGAGGAGGGTGCGGCTTATTTAAGCTCTTAGTTCCTGGATCACTTTCTGTCTGCCCTGGAGGTAGTAGCTGCTTCCCACATTTTCTGCTTCCATATCCCTCAGAGTCTTCTCCTACTTCTTTCAGTGGTTAGCCCTCTTTGACTAGTTAACAATTCTTTTTTTTTTTTTAATTTTTAAAAATTTATTTTATTTTATTTTTTTTAATTTTAATTTTTATTTTTCTTTAACAATTCTTTATGTAGAATTGTCCCTGTTCAAATTATTGGTGTGGTTTCTGCCTACTGATTAGACTCTGACTAACGTCTCATCTTCTCAATCCCTGGGCTCAGGGACAGTCCATGTCTGGCACTTTGTAAGTGTTGGCTGGTTTGACTACAGTAAAAGTAGAGCTTCCTTTTCAACTTGTTAAAGAATCAGAATGTTGAAAATATTAAATAAACATTAAATAAGAACAAGGAGTTGGGTCATCTTCAAGCTTTTGAAAGTGACTGTGAAATTATATATATACATATAAAAATTCTCCATGCAGAATCAGTTTTTTTTTTTGGCCGCACCGCAGGGAATGTGGGATCTTAGTTCCCCGACCAGGGGCTGAACCCATGGCCCCTGCAGTGGAAAGGCAGAGTCTTAACCACTGGACCACCAGGAAGTCCCCAGAATTAGTTTTAATTGAAAAAGTATACAGTGGAATTGCAACAGATTTACATTTAACTTATGCCAATTCAATGACACCATCTTGGACCAAAAAGAAAAAGAAAAAAAACAATACAAGTGGTGTAAGAGATTCTGCCTGCTGCTCTATTCACTGAGCTCATGCCCAGAAGGGAGGCTGAGATGGGAGCCTGGGAGAAACAAAGCACGGTTCCTTGGAGGAATGGCAGGGGTCTCAAGCCCCAGGCATCTCTTAGAGCATAAATCTCTTGCTGCACTCAGTGGTTCCATTTAAAGAAATGCCCACTTGCCCCTCCCACACAAGCCAACCCCTTTATCAGGGGCTGATGAGGAAACAGCTTCTCTCCCTGGACACCGGAGAGACACTGGCTTCGCTGCAGACACAGAGGAGCAGCCCGTCAGTCTCCAACGTGGCGCCTCCTGAATGGATTCCGTATTTTTTGTGCCTTCAAAAGGTAACAGTGACCACACCGGGCTTTGTCTGATGTGCTGCTTCAGAAGTTTAATGTCAGCGGGAACACCTACAAACTGGCATGTCGAGAAGAGGCTGAAACTGCTATGAAGAAAAATAATGGGCACCACAACTTTAAGAAGACCAGACTAATACCAGAAAAGTTCCAATTTCTCAGTCAGCCAAAAGGGTCTGAATCCCAACTCTACTACATACTGGCAAGTCATGTCATCTAAGGCCCAGTTCACTCAAATGTAAAACAGTACCGCTTCAAAGGGCAACCATAAGGATCACATGAGAGCACACACATGGGACACACAGTACTGTGCCTGGCTGATAGCAACTGTGAAACCTATTTGTTTAAATGACAGACAGGGAAACACACCATAAGCAACATTAAGAGATAAATTAGTAAAAGTAATTTGAAACTCATATCCAGAAAAGGGATATCTAACACATAAAAAGCCCCCCACCCAAACCAATAAAAAGACAACAATCAATACAAAATGAACAAAGATTATGAATAGATAGCTCATAGAAATTGTTCTTAAACACATGAAAAACTGCTCAATTTCACTCATAATTAGAAAACTGCAAATTAAAACTACTCAAAAGATACCAAATATCACCTACGTATTCCCAGAGATCACGTAAATAGGTACAACCTTAATAGGCAGCAATGTGGAATTATCTATCAAGATAGCAAATGCACTTTCTCTTTTAACCTAGCAATCTTTTTTTCTGGGAATTTACCGAACAGATAAACTCACAAATAACACATGTATTAGGTGATTCAATGCAGTATTGTTTATAACAGAAAAAGACTAGGAATAACATAAACGTCCAGGTAGGAACCGAATTAAGCAAATAATAGCACATCTACAACCTGGGGCAATGTACACAATAGTACAGAAGAGTGTGAAAGCACTTTAGGTACTGATTTTGAATGATCTATAAGCTATATTAAGTAAAAAAAGAATAATGCATAGTATTCTATAATTTGTATAAAAAGGAGTGGAGAATTCATATATAAATATAGATACATATTGTATGCTTGTGTATGTGGATATGCATTTGCTTGCATATGAGCAAAATGTCTCTAGAAAGGTATATAAGAAACTGGTGACACTGGCTGCCACGAGGGAAGGGACAGGCAGACTGAGGCCCAGGGGTGAAAGAAAGGCTTATATCCTGTTTACCTTTCTGTACCTTCTGAATATCTGAATCATGTAAACATGTTACCTATTTAAAATAAATAAATAAATACAAAAACAATACAGAAAGTGGTCTTACTTGCATACGGTCTAGCTTTCCAGCTGTCATCGGTCGGGTTAGAGAGTTGGCTCTGGCCTCTCTCAGAGGCATTTCTATCTATGCTGCTTAAAGACTGGCGGTCCAGATCCACATCCTAGAAGTAAACCAGAGAGAAGCACAACGTTCATTTCTCGGCCCACAAGTCAGTACCTGGGCAGAGATGAGCCCATTTTAACACTGCTGGCCCAACTTCAATCTGTGTCTGCTCAGCCTGAAGTATAAATGCAGCACTTCTCAGAGGCTGCAGGGGAGAGATTACAAATTTCAATTACTTCTCCCTCCCATTAAAATTTCACATTTTCTGATTCCAACTTAGACGGCATTTCTCCGCATACTATGAGTTCATGATGAGGTGTGACAAATTTTTAATGAGCTCAAGTTCAAAAATAAACAAGCACGGTAGCTAGGCTTTTTTTTTTTTTAAGTTGACAGCAGAAAGTTAAAAAACAAAGAATGTTTATATAATGTGCTTCATTTTTAAGTTGCTATATCCCAAATGCCTTTGAAAATCTAATGGCTTTATAGGTACTTGGAAATAGAAGCTAATTAGACAAACCCCCTTGTAAACCAAAGTATTTTAAAGTGACACTTGAATTAGAACTTTTTTATGGGGCCTTACACAAAACATAAAAACTACTATTTCATTGGTGGAGAGGAAGGTGCTCCTTAGATAGGAGGGCAATAAATAAGGATAATGACACCAAAGCGATATTTATAACAGTGAAACACGAGAACTGACGAGAGTGTCCAACAAGGGAAAACTCGTTAAATAAATTACAATAATGTGCAGCCACCGAAGAGGCTGTTCTCAGAGAATATTTAAGAATATGGAGGGACTTCTCTGGGGGTCCAGTGGTAAAGATGCCACGCTTCCAGTGCAGGGGGCGTGGGTTCAAATCCTCGTCAGGGAACTAAGCTCCCACATGCCACGCAGAGGGCCCCCCCAAAAAAAAGGAATATGGAAAAATGCCCACAGTGGTGTTAAGTAATACATTATGTACAAAGTGAGCCCAAATTGCAAACATGTGGGTTGTGTGTGCTCAGTCACATAAATAAGAAACTAGAAGTGTTTTGTGGTTTTTATTGAGTGAAGTGACTTATTTCTTTAATACTTTTCTGTACTCTCTAAAAAATATTTTAATGAACATACACAGTGTTTAGCTCTTATAACCTTTTCTACTCACTTCCCATCAGAAAAGCACAAACCCTTTGGGCTGCTTAATTTTTTACTATAATATGTGATCAGAGAAAAGACAACTGAAAAAAAATCCTACCAAATGTTTTTCTGATGGATCTTCCTCCATTCCTACAGGTCTCCATGTCAGCAAACTAAAGGGAATGCAAAAGAAGGAAATCAATCAACGTGAAGGGCAACCTGGAGCTTTAAAATAACCACTGAAAGTAGAAATAAACAGCAGTAATCACATTAACACTTACACATGTGGGATGGTTGTTTTGAAAATATCCAACATACAATTGCATGTTTTGTCCCAGACGTCAGAACTGAATTTCTCTCCATTGGATATTACTAAGTTTTCTAAGCAATTTGTACCTGATCGAGCCAATTGCTCATTATCTGCAAAATAAAACACCTATCATTAAACTTCAAACGCTGTTTTGATTCCAACCTGATTGCTGATGCTTCCTATCGTGAGGTAGAGACAGTGCAACTGTTTGGGCTTGTTGGCTTCTAATTAATGAAGCATTGCTACGGATGGTAAAATTTTCAGAGTTTAAGTAGGCTATAAAGAGGCAGAATTATTTATCATGCTATATTGCTAGGGATGGAAGAAGGTCAACATTTTGCTACTTAATTAACTGGCTCCTTGTTCGAGAAATGGTAAAGACAGAAAATATTAGACCAGTGTTTCTGAAAACTTTGTCAAACATTACATTCCCAATTTTTGCTGTGTATCAACTGTTTTATCAGTTACTTGAAAACTGAGTACTCTTTGAAAAACTTAACTAAATTAAGCCTTGTCCTAAGCCAAAGTTATCTATGGGATCCAGGTCTAATGTGCTAGGTGGGTATTTTTCGTAATACATACTAAAATAAACACGGAAGTACTCAAAATAAAAAATGTCCATTGATGAAGCTGTTGATCTTGATTCTCACAGTACAGTTAAAAAACATTTTATTTTAGAAAATTTCAAACATACACAAAAGTAGAAAGAATAGTAATATACAAAGGTACATCTTTTGAGATATAAAATTTACCATATCCCACCTTAGAAGAAATGCTTATAAACTGACTTGGTGGAGAGACTGTTTTTATGTTCTAATTAAATTTAAAAAATACACATTTTCACCAATTAAATTATACATTGTACTCCTTGGCATTACATCCATGCTTTTATATACTGAAAGAATTAATCTCTCGTTAAGGACTATGTCAAGAAAAATGATGCCTAACCACATAAAGAGTACCTTGTTTTACACACCACTGCAACTGTGCAAATACATCAGAAAGAAGAACTTCATTCAAAGCTTCATAGAACTGGGTAAATACGTCACAAATAGCATAAAGTGCATGATTGCAAGTTGTTGTCATCCACTCAGATTTCTGGAAAAACAATTAAAAGATAATGTTTAAAAGCCACTCTCCCTGCGGTGAGATGGGCATTCTCACATATCATTGGCAAAATGTTCTGAAAAGCAATTCAGCAACAGGTAGCAACTGTCTTAAAATGTTCACATCCACTGATGCGATAACACTACTTCCAGTAATGGACCCTGAAGAAATAATCAAAGATCTGTGGCTGAAGGTTTATGAATAAAGATGTTTACCAACACTAGTATTCATATACTGTAAACACAGACATAAACTAATGCTCAGTAATGTGGCAATTAAATTGAGTACATCCATATGACAGAATATTAACAGTCATTCAAAGTGATACTTCCAAAAAATTTTTATTATGCTAAATATTCACACCTTACACCAAAGATTTAAATACTAAAAATGATGTTAGATAGACATTTTTCCAAAGAAGATATACAAATGGCCAACAGACAAGGTGCTCAAAATCACTAATTATCAGAGAAATGCAAATCAAAACCACAATGAGATATCACCTCATGCCTATTAGAATGGTCATCATCAAAAAGACAAAGATAACAAATGCTGGGGAGAATGTGGAGAAAAGGGAACCCTTGTGCACTGTTGGTGGGAATGTAAATTGGTGCAGCCACTGTGGAAAACAATATGGAGGTTCCTCAAAAAATTAAAAATAGAACTACCATATGATCCAGCAAATTCTACTTCTGGGTATATGCCTAAAGGAAACAAAAACACTATGTTGAAGAAATATATGCAACCCCCTGTTCGCAGCATCATTATTTACAATAGCTGAGACATGGCAACAACCTAAGTGTCCATCAACAGATGAACGGATATAGAAAATGTGATATATATACACATAATGGAATACTATTCAGCCATAAAAAAGAAAGTCCTGCCATTTGCAATAACATGGATGAAACTTGAGGGCATTACACTAAGTGAAATAAGTCAAAGACAAATACTGTATGATCTCACTTGTATGTGAAATCTAAAAATAAAACCCAAAGAACAAAAAACAAAAAACACCCAAAACCAAACTCAGGAAAAAAAGATCAGATTTGTGGTTCGGGATGGGGATGGGGGAACTGGATAAAGGGGGTTAAAAGGTCCAACTTCCAGTAATAAGATAAATAAGTGCTGGGGATGTAATGCATAACATGATGACTACAGTTAACACTGCCGGATGGTATACCTGAGAGTAGATCCTAAATGTTCTTATCACAAGGAAAAAGAAAAGTTTTTTCCTCTTTTCCTTTCTATCTACATGAGATAATGGATGTTAACTCAACTGACTGTGGTAATCGTTTCACAATACATGTAAATTGAGTCATTCTGCTGAACCCCTCAAACTTATACAGTGCTTTATGCCAATTGTATCTCAGAAAGCTGAAAATAAAAAAAATAAAAATGTCATGAAATTACCAAAGGAAATATACAGAGAGATTCATAAATTAAGGAAAAGGGAAAGGTTGCCAAGCATGATTTCCAAAGTGGAAACTATAAAGTAAAAAACTAATAGATTCGGTTACTTAAAAGCTAAAATTTTCCAAAACAAAAAAGAAACCAAGTGGGCAAAATCATCTGCAATTTATATAAGGATATGCTGTATTATTTTTATACTAAAAAACTCATAAATCAATAGGAAAAAGATGAATAAGTCAATAGATGGGCTAAGGATATGAAAAGGCAATTTGTAAAAGAAGAAATGTAATGATCAGTGGCGTGAAGGAAAATAACAGAACCTCGCCAGCAGTTAAAAAACTTTTAAATGTTTTACTCTTGGTCTATCAAATTGATGATTAAATAAACTAAAATATGAAGAGCTGGAGTGGGTGTGGAGAAACAGGAACTCTCCTGCATTGCTGACAGCAGTGTAAATGACTACATATGTATTTGGTCAACTCAAAAGTATATATCAAAAGCCTCAGTAACATGTATGCCCCAAACCTGACAGTCAGGCCACTTGCCCTAAACAAATAAAGAAATAAGTACAAGTGTAGCTGGAAAAAATGTTCATTTTAGTGCTGTTTAAAGAAAGAAAAACGGCAAAGAATTTTCCATGGACTATGGAACATCCACAACTAGGAATGTTTTGCAGTCCTTAAAAACATTGTAGAAGAAAAGTTACAGCTGTGGAAAAAATACTCATGTATTAAGTTAAAAAGTATGTAAGGTGGGATTCCATTTTTGTCAAAAGAAAAAAGGTATGAGATATACAAACACACAAGAACTATCTGAAGGGGTAACAGTGGTTACCAGTGGAAGACTGAAACTGTGGGTGTTTAAATTTTTTTCTTTGTTTTCCTGTTTCTTGTTTTATAATGAAGAAAACTTTACTTTAAAGTAAGATTAGAAAACTGTATGTATACTATAACCTCAACCACATCTGAACCATGTAGAAGACTGAGGGAAGTTTGCCACAGCATTAAGTCTAATTTTGGAATGGTAAAATTATGAATTTTCTGTATATTCCTAATATTCTTTATTACATATGGTACTTTTATACCAGGGGGAGGGAGGAAACATTGTTCCTAAAAGAAGGTTAAAATGTTGCACTCCTAACTAAAAATCTTGGAATAGAACATCCTTTCCTGACCCCCTTGTCCCTAGGGGAGAAATAACAAAGACTCCTAGATGTATCAAACATTCTTTAAAAAAAAGGCCTAATATTTGCCAACATTATCTCCAGCTGTAACCTCATTAAAAATCCTTTTAATGGATTTTTAAAGGGAGGAGAGATGTTCCACATTTTACCAACTGTTCAGAAGTCCATATGAAGCAAATAAGTAAGAGGACCAGTGGGGTGCCTGCGAGTCCAATGCCCGAGGGCCAAGTAGGCAGACGGTGGTGATTTATTTCCCCTCACTCTTCCCCAGATGGGGAGTTTCTTAGCACTACTCGATACTGGTAGAAGAAGGCCAGGAAGGGTGTTTCCATTTTCAAAACAGACCCGAAATGGCTCAGTATTTAAGACTTCCCTGTGCTGTGGATGACGATGCAACACCAGACGCAGACAAAGGCTGGAGGGGCTCTTCTCCCATCTCCCCAGGGCAGCGCTTTAGTCATCACCCACCTCCGACTGCTGCTCGGGGAGTTTCATATTGTCAAAAATCCTGAACACGATTCTGAACAGGTCCTGCCACCAGTGCTTTTCGAAGGTATGGCCATAGCTCTTCATGATCTCGAACATGACCGTGAGCCCTCTGGAGGAAAGAAAGCCAGCATGGAAGAGGGAACGGGTGGGGGAAGAGGACAGCAGAGAAGACAGTGGGAGAGCCTGGGGTCGGGGCGGGGAGCAGGGGCCGGAGGCTCATTCAGTGACGGAAGGAAGGGGCACCACCCTGGGTCACAGTTACCTTGTCCGTACATCTAGCTTGCATCTGTTAATGATGCAGGAGAGCTCAAAGAGGATGGGGAACCAGCCTCGGACCCAGACTCTGTCGCCAGTAGCCACATTCATGTCGTCGCTTGTGTATTCTTGCAGCACCTGCAGTGAGAATCACCTCTCAGAGACAGACTATGCAAGTGAAAGGAAGGAACTGAAACAGAACTACACGAAGATTAAAGCCCCGCACATTTTCCTCTCCTGAAAATACCCATTCAGCAAGGGTCTGATGGGAAATCCTGAGGAGACAGAGACAAGCCTGTTCCAAGGGCACATGAGCAGTTTTCCCCTGTGAACCTTCGGAACTTAGTAGGCTTTAGAATAAGTTGAGTGGGGCTGACCACAAGAGTCCTGGGGGCAGGAGGTGGTACATTAAGAAAAGCAATAAAGGTCAAACGGTGATAGCAAAATATCCAGGATGATTCAATATCTTAGGTCTTTCTGGAATGTTAGTGTAACACGTATTACTTAATAGCGGCAGCAGCTACTATTTACTAAATGCTTGCTATGGCTCAGGAACTGTGACGGTGCATTACATGGATTAACAATTCTCACAACAATTCCATGAAGCAGGTAGAAATAATGGTCCCATTATACAGATGAGTCAACTGAGGCACTAAGAGATTAAGTAAGCTGCCCAAGGTCATGCAGCTGGGAGCTGGCAATCTTTCCACAGTCTAAGTAGGAAGCCCTACTTTCTGCCCTATCTCTGGGATCTTGAGCCCTCTGCTCCTTAACCACTCTTGAAGTAGTATTGTCTGTGGTAATGGAATTTCTTTAACCAACCCCGGTTATTTAACATTAGGCAATTTCTCTCTCTGCTTTGGTTAACTCCCCTGTACAATGGGGATATAATTACCCATCTCGTAGGTCTGATGTGGGATTAAACAAATCTACACACACAAAATGCCTAGAATGTTGCCTGACATGTAGCGAGTACTCATCAACAGCGGCTCTCATTATCATCACATCTTAATGAACCATTGTAGGGACCAGACATATCATCTTAGGGGTTTACACTTCTGTAAAGAATGCTTAAGAAGAGATCTATACAGCCCATCAGTTTAGTTGTGTTCATTTCCACCCAATTTCAGTGTTTTGAGACAGTCAGCTGAACCAAACAGGACTCTTTATTTTTTTATTTTTTAAAGGTTTTTTTTTTTTTTTTTTTTGATGTGGACCATTTTTAAAGTCTTTATTGAATTTGTTACAATATTGCTTCCGTTTTATGTTTTGGATTTTTGGCCGCGAGGCATGTGGGATCTTAGCTCCCCAACCAGGGACTGAACCTGCACCCCCTGTACTAGAAGGTGAAGTGTCAACCACTGGACTGCCAGGGAAGTCCCAAGCAGGCCTCTTTAGAAAGGTGAGATGTAACAGAAAAACCCTAAACATTTTCGGAAGTAAACAAAAGGTCATCTTTAAATGTGATTTCTCAACCACATCACAGTGGCATAATGTCATTTCCTAAAAGAGAGGTTTGTTTTCTTTCAAATAGAAATGTCTTGCTTCTTCAGCTTTGCCAAAATTCATAGCTAAACTATTATCATCTACAAAAACAATCTGTAGAATACCATATAAAAGTTCAGTGTGAATAAAATAACTTCATACATACAAAATAACATAAAAGGTATAACCCCTGTAATGGCAGCATTCTGAAATAAACACCTAGTTTAGGGGAAACATGCGTTTCTAGAAGAGTAGCTGGAACGGTCTTTGCCAGGAGCAAGGAGTTTTTGCCTACAACTCCTTTCCCCCCTCACAGCCCAAATGAGTGAAGAGAGGAAAACTGTACCCGAGGCCTCTCGGAGACGTATTTCCCACAGAAGCGGATGAGCCGGATGGCTTCCATGCTAGTGTCAGGGAAAGCAGCATTGCAGGCAAACTCTGATAAGCACTTCACAGCATCCTGAAAGGAATCGATGGCTGCAGGGAAATGATGCTGGAAAATGGTTGCTGGGGAAATAAAGGCACATTTTTTATAAACCCGGGATTTAGAAATGGGGATTAAACACACACACACATACGTATACCAGGGATGATTACTTTTATGAAAATCTAAGGAAAGCATGTCAGTGTCTCTGGAAGACAGGATTTCTTATTAAATTATTCAGGAATGAATGCATTGAGTACAGCTTGGGCTAAACTACACTGGTTCCTGAGCTCACGCAACGATGTAAAGGCCTAAACAGTCATTGATTCAACAAACATTTGTTGAGTGCTGACTACATGCGAAGCGTGGTTGTGGGCCCTGGGTACACAGAGGTAACCACATCTCCTGCCTTTGCTACAATGGGCAAGACGGACAATGATCACCTAAATCTGTAGATATGTAAGATCATCTCAGCTGGGGTAAGTGCTGAGTAAGGGGACAGAAGACAGAAAAGGCTGGTGGTGAGGGAAGGGGGACTCTGTGAAGAGGTCCTTTCTGAGAAGTGGCCTTAAGGAAGTGAGAGAGGACAGCCAAGAGAAAACCAAGTTTCTCCAGGATGCCAAGGTGTCCGTTTTAGGATGGAGCTTGCGTAACCATGTAAGATATAAACATGGATGTGTGTGTGGGGTTGGCCCAGAGAGTCTGCCTGACAGAAGCTGAGCACTGTGCAAAGCTCTGGCCCCAGTTCTGTGATTCTGAGCACGTCCCTTAATTCCCCAGCCGTTTCCACCCTAAGACCACACCTCATGCTACCTCACTGGAGCCTTATGAAGACAAAGTGAGATAAAGAAAGTCAGTGAGCTAAAGGTGACAGGCAATTTAGAAACTGAAGGTTTTCAAAACCCTACAAATACCACCTAAGAGAAGAATACGAGGGGCGAGAAGTTTACAAAAAGTTAAACGACCTCAAAAAATCAAAGCTGACCCACTGCTTTACAATTTCCACAAAAACCAAGACAAGTAAACATCTTGTGACGTGATGACAGGCAGGACCGGGCACCTGTGGTCAGTGCAGAGTGGAGGGATACCGCACCAGCTCCGGGCTGGACTGCCAGCTGTCAATCTTCCACCACCTCCCAGCTGCATGACCTCAGACAAGTCGTCTTACTTTACTTTTCTGTGCCTGTTTTCCTCTTCAGTAAAATAGGGGGAAATAATGGTATCCACATCAGTGGGTTCAACCAACCCCAGATCGAAAATATTCAGGAAAAAAAAACTGCAGCAAGTTCCAAAAAGCAAAGCTTGAATTTGCTGTGCACCGGCTACTATTTACATAGCCTTACGTTGTGTTTATGAGTAACCTAGACGTGATTTAAAGTATACAGGAGGATGTGTGTAGATTATATCCATTTCATCTTAGGGACTTGAGCACCTGTGGACTTTGGTACCCGAGGTGTGTCCTGGAACCAGTCTCTCACAGATATGAAGGGATGACTGTAGTCAGTTCTTGTTACTCATGGTACTTGTGTTCTACAAATTCGCTGTGAACAATGAATTAGCAAATACTGAACCATCTCCTAGGGAAAAAAGGGGTTAGGTTCCTGCGAGGCTCTGGTTACAATACTTTCATCAACCTATTAACACACAACCTTGTTTTACGTGTGTTTCTGTTTAACTTATTTAATATATTTTGTTGATTCATTAACATTACACTCATGGCCAACAGCTCTGTAACTCATGCCTGAACGGAGCTAATCTAAAACATGTTATTTTTCTCCATAAAGTACACCACAGTCTCCCTTAGGAACACCGGCCAGCACTTCAGCACTGGGCTATGGACTGGTTTAAATGGCAAAGTCACCAACTAAGACAAAGATGCCAAAAACGTGGCAGTAAGTTTTTACCACAGAAAGGCTACCTGTTTATTTACAGTAAGAGAGCTGAAACACAAAGGCCTTGTTCAACCTCAGCTGGGAATGTGTGCCTTGGGTGACAAGCATTTTGCTGCTCTGTGCATGCACGTGTCAGCAAATGACCACAAAAGGGCCAGGAATGCTGGTTTTGGGGTTACATATAAATTTTAGCAAGTAGGTGAACTCACAAACATGGAACCTGCAAATAATGAGGGTCGACTGTGTTTCCTTCCTAGGGTTGTTGAGCACATGTCAAGAGCCCAGCACACCGCCTGGCATGTTAGCACGTCACAGTGTAGCTAAACAAGGAAGCCCCTTTTGGGAGTAAAATAGATGGGAAAGAAATGATCACCCTTCTAGACTTGCATGTGGGACATTAGTCAGGAGGGAACAGAGACACTTACTGACGATGTGGCCTGTGGTCTGGAAGGCCAGCTCCACGATGTTCCCGTCGTGATCTGAGGCGGCCTGGTGGAACACGGCGAAGATGTTCTTCCAGCCTGAGCGGATGTTGGCCGCCTGGGAGTTCACCATCTGGGTGATGCAGCGGATCACCATGTCCCGGATGGTTGGAGACCTGAGGAAAGAATGGGGCGGCCCATGTCATCTGTACTTTGGACAGTGGGAAGATAAATGAATACAGCTCATTGCTTAGAAGCAGCACTTTAAAAAAACATTTTTTAAAGCATGTCGTAATCCACATTCATTAAAAAAAAATTAGAGACAACAAAAAGAAAAAATAGTAAGACAGTCAACATGTCAGTTAGTTGCCTACCCAGCAGTCATCTTCCCACCTCCTTAATAAGTGTGATTTCATCTGGGCAGCAACATGCCCGACCTCAGGGAACCGATCATAAATAATATAAGACAACATGACAATCTTGTCTCATGTGCCAGGACCTCAATCTCCCAGCTTCCCTTGCAGCTAGGGGAGCTACATGACCTGTTCTAACTAATCAGATGTAAGAGAAAATCTATGGGTGTGGGAGGGGAGGGATTTCTAGGAAGGTTCTGCTTTTGTCTTAAAAGGAATACACTTGGTAGGCTCTGCCCCTTTTCCTCTTGTTCCCATTCTGATGGTGGGCTCTGCCTCTTTTAATCACTCCCACTGTGAACACAGCATGATGCCTGGAGCTAAAGTCTCTGTCCAGCAATCATGAAACAGTAAGCTCAAGGAAGAAAAGCAACCTGTTTATGGCCAAACAAAGGGACAGAAAGAACCTGGGCCCTTGGTTACAATTTGGGCTATGGAACCAAAGTTGGGACTGCCTGCTTCTGACTTGTTAAGTAAACAATACATAGACTTGTGGTTTAAGCCACTGTTGGTCAATTTTTCTGGCCCAAAACATTTAGACTAATATACTCATACTTTTGCCACCCAGAGATAACGATTCCTAAATTCTTAATGCATACCCTCTTAGGTTTTTGGGCAGAGATATTTGTGGATGGCAAACACATACACTTGGATGGGAGCTTACATATATAACTCACGATGAATATTTTAAATTTAGTTATTACAAAACAAAACATGAAGATAGAAAAAATGGTCCATTTTCTGAAGCAGCTGCAAGGTTCAACATGGTGTGACCTGGATATTTACAACAGATTAGCACATATGTCTTTTAGACATATATGATTATGGGGTGAACACTACTATCTCACAAATAGCAAGAAGCAAGGCAACACAAACCTAATGCTTCTATCGCACTAGCTTTGAAAGTCATTAGAGTGGTTTTAGGAGGAGAAACTTGGCTTGCAAATTTCATCCGGCTTAGGATAACATTCATGCTTGTCTGCTGGACCTATACTAACTGATAATAGGAAAGGTTGTTTAGAGAAGGCAAGGAGAAAGTTAAAAATTAGCTGAAAGTCCACAAAGAAAATTTGCCACCTGCAGATAATGGAGGACTGACTACATACCTAGGTGACTTTAACACATAATACCAATGAATTCATAGTTTTCTCTCCCGGGAAAAAAAAGCAACTTGTTGGCAAGAAATATACATATTTATTAAAATGTTTTTTGCCTGACTGTTAAAAGTAATAAATGATGACAATAAATGTTTTAGAAAATGTAGGGAAAAACATAAAGAAAAAGATTCTTTTATATGATGCTATGGCATTTCTTATGGAGAGATACACTATATCACAATCTTTATTATTACACTGACTGCCCAATTCTATAACCTGCTCTTTTCACTAAGCGACTAAGCATTTCTCATGTTATAAAATTTCTTTTTTTAATAGAATTTTAGAATTTTATTTATTGTTTTATACAGCAGGTTCTTATTAGTTATCCATTTTATACATATTAGTGTATATATGTCAATCCCAATCTCCCAATTCATCCCACCACCACCACCACTTTCCCCCCTTGGAGTCCATACATTTGTTCTCTACATCTGTGTCTCTATTTCTGCCTTGCAAACCAGTTCATCTGTACCACTTTTCTAGGTTCCACATATATGAGTTAATATATGATATTTTTCTCTTTCTGACTTACTTCACTCTGTATGACAGTCTCTAGATCCATCCACATCTCTACAAATGACCCAATTTCATTCCTTTTTATGACTGAGTAATATTCCATTGTATATATATATACCACATCTTTATCCATTCGTTTGTCGATGGGCATTGAGGTTGCTTCCATGACCTGGCTATTGTAAATAGAGCTGCAATGAACATTGGGGTGCATGTGTATTTTTGAATTATGGTTTTCTCTGGGTATATTGCCCAACAGTGGGATTGCTGGGTCATATGGTAATTCTATTTTTAGTTTTTTAAGGAACCTCCATACTGTTCTCCATAGTGTATCAATTTATATTCCCACCAACAGTGCAAGAGGGTTTCCTTTTCTCCACACCCTCTTCAGCATTTGTTGTTTGTAGATTTTCTGATGATGCCCATTCTAACTGGTGTGAGGTGATACCTCATTGTAGTTTTGATGTGCATTTCTCTAATAATTAGTGATGTTGAGCAGCTTTTCATGTGTTTCTTGGCCATCTGTATGTCTTCTTTGGAGAAATGTCTATTTAGGTCTTCTGCCCATTTTTGGATCGGGTTGTTTGTTTTTTAATATTGAGCTGCATGAGCTGTTTATATATTTTGCAGATTAATTCTTTGTCCGTTGATTCGTTTGCAAATATTTTCTCCCATTCTGAGGGCTGTCTTTTCGTCTTGCTTGTAGTTTCCTTTGCTTTGCAAAACCTTTTAAGTTTCATTAGGTCCCATTTGTTTATTTTTGTTTTTATTTCCATTACTCTAGGAGGTGGATCAAAAAAGACCTTTCCGTGATTTATGTCAAAGAGTGTTCTTCCTATGTTTTCCTCTAAGAGTTTTATAGTGTCCAGTCTTACATTTAGGTCTCTAATCCACTTTGAGTTTATTTTTGTGTATGGTGTTAGGGAGTGTTCTAATTTCATTCTTTTACATGTAGCTGTCCAGTTTTCCCAGCACCATTTATTGACGAGACTGTCTTTTCTGCATTGTATATCCTTGCTTCCTGTGTCATAGATTAGTTGACCATAGCTGTGTGGGTTTATCTCTGGGCTTTCTATCCTGTTCCATTGATCTATCTTTCTGTTTTTGTGCCAGTACCATATTGTCTTGATTACTGTAGCTTTGTAGTATAGTCTGAAGTCAGGGAGTCTGATTCCTCCAGCTCCGTTCTTTTCCCTCAAGGCTGCTTTGGCTACTTGGGATATTTTGTGTCGCCATACAAATTTTAAGATTTTTGTTATAGTTCTGTAAAAAATGCCACTGGTAACTTGATAGGGATTGCATTGAATCTGTAGATTGCTTTGGTTAGTATAGTCATTTTCACAGTATTGATTCTTCCAATCCAAGAGCATGGTATATTTCTCCATCTGTTAGTATCATTTTTAATTTCTTTCATCAGTGTCTTACAGTTTTCTTCATACAGGTCTTTTGTCTCCCTAGGTAGGTTTATTCCTAGGTGTTTTATTTTTTGTTGCAATGGTAAATGGGAGCGTTTCCCTAATTTCTCTTTCAGATTTTTCATCATTAGTGTATAGGAATGCAAGAGATTTCTGTGCATTAATTTTGTATCCTGCAACTTTATCAAATTCATTGATTAGCTCTAGTAGTTTTCTGGTAACATCTTTAAGATTCTCTATGTATAGTATCATATCATCTGCAAACAGTGACAGTTTTACTTCTTCTTTTCCAATCTGTATTCCTTTTATTTCTTTTTCTTCTCTGATTGCTGTGGCTAGGACTTCCAAAACTATGTTGAATAATAGTGGTGAGAGTGGACATCCTTGTCTTGCTCCTGATCTTAGAGGAAATACTTTCAGTTTTTCACCATTGAGAAAGATGTTTGCTGTGGGTTTGTTGCATATGGCCTTTATTATGTTGAGGTAGGTTCCCTCTGTGCCCACTTTCTGGAGAATTTTTATCATAAATGGGTGTTGAATTTTGTCAAAAGCTTTTTCTCCATCTATTGAGATGATCATATGGTTTTTCTTCTTCAATTTGTTAACATGGTGTATCACATTGATTGATTTGCATACACTGAAGAATCCCTGCATCCCTGGGATAAATCCCACTTCATCATGGTGTATGATCCTTTTAATGTATTGTTGGATTCTGTTTGCTAGTATTTTGAGGATTTTTGCAACTATATTCATTAGTGATAGTGGTCTGTAATTTTCCTTTTTTGTAGTTATCTTTGTCTGGTTTTGGTATCAGGGTGATGGTGACCTCACAGAATGAGTTTGGGAGTGTTCCTTCCTCTGCAATTTTTTGGAAGAGTTTGAGAAGGATGGGTGTTAGCTCTTCTCCAAATGTTTGATAGAATTCACCTGTGAAGCCATCTGGTCCTGGACTTTTGTTTGTTGGAAAATTTTTAATCACAGTTTCAATTTCATTACTTGTGACTGGTCTGTTCGTATCTTCTATTTCTTCCTGGTTCAGTCTTGGAAGGTTATACTTTTCTAAGTATTTGTCCATTTCTTCCAGGTTGTCCATTCTACTGGCAGAGTTGCTTGTAGTAGTCTCTTAGGATGCTTTGTATTTCTGCGGTGTCTGTTGTAACGTCTCCTTTTTCATTTCCAATTTTATTGACTTGAGTCCTCTCCCTCTTTTTCTTGATGAGTCTGGCTAATGGTTTATCAATTTTGTTTATCTTCTCAAAGAACCAGCTTTTAGTTTTATTGATCTTTGCTACTGTTTTCTTTGTTTCTATTTCATTTATTTCTGCTCTGATCTTTATGATTCCTTTCCTTCTACTAACTTTGGGTTTTGTTTGTTCTTCTTTCTCTAGTTCTTTTAGATGTAAGGTTAGATTGTTTACTTGAGATTTTTCTTGTTTCTTGAGGTAGGCTTGTATAGCTATAAACTTCCCTCTTAGAACTGCTTTTGCTGCATCCCATACGTTTTGGATCGTCGTGTTTTCACTGTCATTTGTCTCTAGGTATTTTTTGATTTCCTCTTTGATTTCTTCAGTGATCTCTTGGTTATTTAGTAATGTATTGTTTAGCCTTCATGTGTTTGTGTTTTTTACGTATTTTTCCCTGTAATTCATTTCTAATCTCATAGCATTGTGGTCAGAAAAGATGCTTGATGTGATTTCAATTTTCTTAAATTTACTGAGCCTTGATTTGTGACCCAAGGTATGATCTATCCTGGAGAATGTTCCGTGAGCACTTGAGAAGAATGTGTAACCTGCTGTTTTTGGATGGAATGTCCTACAAATATCAATTAAATCTACCTGGTCTATTGTGTCATTTAAAGCTTCTGTTTCCTTATTAATTTTCTGTTTGAATGATCTGTCCATTGGTGTAAGTGAGGTGTTAAAATCCCCCACTATTATTGTGTTACTGTCGATTTCCTCTTTTATAGCTGTTAGCAGTTGCCTTATGTATTGAGGTGATCCTATGTTGAGTGCATATATAATTGTTATATCTTCTTCTTGGATTGATCCATTGATCATTATGTACTGTCCTTCCTTGTCTCTTGTAACATTCTTTATTTTAAAGTCTATTTTGCCTGATATGAGTATTGCTACTCCAGCTTTCTTCTGATTTCCATTTGCATGGAATATCTTTTTCCATCCTCTCACTTTCAGTCTGTATGTGTCCCTAGGTCTGAAGTGGGTCTCTTGTAGACAGCATGTAGATGAGTCTTGTTTTTGTATCCATTCAGCAAGCCTGTGTCTTTTGGTTGGAGCACTTAATCCATTCACGTTTAAGGTAATTATCAATATGTATGTTCCTATGACCATTTTCTTGTTTTGGGTTTGTTTTTGTAGGTCCTTTTCTTCTCTTGTGTTTCCCACTTAGAGAAGTTCCTTTAGCATTTGTTGTAGAGTTGGTTTGGTGGTGCTGAATTCTCTTAGCTTTTGTCTGTAAAGCTTTTGATTTCTCCGTCGAATCTGAATAAGATGCTTGCCGGGTAGAGTAATCTTGGTTGTAGGTTCTTCCCTTTCATCACTTTAAATATGTCTTGCCACTCCCTTCTGGCTTGTAGAGTTTCTGCTGAGAAATCAGCTGTTAACCTTATAGGAGTTCCCTTGTATGTTATTTGTCGTTTTACCTTTGCTGCTTTCAATAATTTTTCTTTGTCTTTAATTTTTGCCATTTTGATTACTACGTGTCTCGGTGTGTTTCTGCTTGGGTTTATCCTGTATGGGACTCTCTGCGCTTCCTGGACTTGGGTGGCTATTTCCTTTTCTGTGTTAGGGAAGTTTTCGACTATAATGTCTTCAAATATTTTCTCGGGTCCTTTCTCTCTCTCTTCTCCTTCTGGGACCCCTATAATGTGAATGTTCTTGCCTTTAATGTTGTCCCAGAGGTCTCTCAGGCTGTCTTCATTTCTTTTCATTCTTTTTTCTTTATTCTGTTCCACAGCAGTGAATTCCACCATTCTGTCTTCCAGGTCACCTATCCGTTCTTCTGCCTTAGTTATTCTGCTATTGATTCCTTCTAGTGTATTTTTCATTTCATTGCGTTGTTCATCTCTGTCTGTTTGTTCTTTAATTCTTCTAGGTCTTTGTTAAACATTTCTTGCCATCTTCTCGATATTTGCCTCCATTCTTTTTCCGAGGTCCTGGATCATCTTCACTATCATTATTCTGAATTCTTTTTCTGGAAGGTTGCCTATCTTCACTTCATTCAGTTGTTTTTCTGGGGTTTCTTCTTGTTCCTTCATCTGGTACAGAACCCTCTGCCTTTTCATCTTGTCTATATTTCTGTGAATGTGGTTTTTCTTCCACAGGCTGCAGGTTTGTAGTTCTTCTTGTTTCTGCTGTCTGACCTCTGGTGGATGAGGCTATCTAAGAGGCTTGTGCAAGTTTCCTGATGGGAGGGACTGGTGGTAGGTAGAGCTGGCTGTTGCTCTGGTGGGCAGAGCTCAGTAAAACTTTAATCCACTTGTCTGCTGATGGGTGGGGCTGGGTTCCCTCCTTGTTGGTTCTTTGGCCTGAGGCAACCCAACACTGTAGCCTACCCGGGCTCTTTGGTGGGGCTAATGGCGGACTCTGGGAGGGCTCACACCAAGGAGTACTTCCCAGAGCTTCTGCTGCCAGTGTCCTTGTCCTCACGGTGAGACACAGCCACCCCCCCGCCTCTGCAGGAGACCCTCCAACACCAGCAGGTAGGTGTGGTTCAGTCTCCTATGGGGTCACTGCTCAATCCCCTGGGTCGTGATGTGCACAGTACTTTGTGTGTGCCCTCCAAGAGTGGGGTCTCTGTTTCCCCCAGTCCTGTTGAAGTCCTGCAATCAAATCCCGCTAGCCTTCAAAGTCTGATTCTCTAGGAATTCCTCCTCCCGTTGCCAGACCCCCAGGTTGGGAAGCCTGACATGGGGCTCAGAACCTTCACTCCAGTGGGTGGACTTCTGTGGCATAAGTGTTCTCCAGTTTGTGAGTCACCCACCCAGCAGTTATGGGATTTGATTTTATTGTGATTGCGCCCCTCCTACCGTCTCATTGTGGCTTCTCCTTTGTCTTTGGATGTGGGGTATCTTTTTTGGTGAGTTCCAGTGTCTTCCTGTCGATGATTTTTCAGCAGTTAGTTGTGATTCCGGTGCTCTCGCAAGAGAGAGTGAGAGCATGTCCTTCTACTCCGCCACCTTGAACCAATCTGGGTCACACAGTTCTTGACCCTGTGCGAGGCTGCTTTGGCAGTGGCTCTTTCTCTGAACTCTCTCAGCACCCAGCTCCCCGGTAAGGATGCATGATGTACTTCTACTAGGTGCAGTTGTATGATCTACCCTTCTGGAAAAGGTTACACACAGATCTTAGTGTGATTTACTTAGAGACAATAGGTGTGAATCAAAGTATGCTCATTTTATTTGCTTCCGCCAAACAGGAGAAGAAAAAACGAATCGTGTGGTTAGTGTTAGGAGACCTTTTTAGACCCCCAGCAGGGATTTGACTAAGGGTCTTCCAGAATAATGCACATACCTGTTTTTCTTCATGATATGCTCAAAGGGCCTCAGAAAATCTTTCTGGAAACGGAAGTTGGCTAATTCTCCCTTCTCAAGAAACTTCATGGAGAGCTGCCTTAATGAGTCAACAGCAAAGATAGCCACATCCTCATTGGGGTTACAGCCAACCTGAGCAGGAACAGGAGGTGAGGTGAAATAGGCACAGTGGAACAACTGTGGATATGGGGTTCTGGACCTCAAACATGGACAGCCTGCCTTCAAAACAAATGCTCTGGGAAAACACACCTCAAGAGGAAGAAAAAGGTATTTCTTGGCATGAGCTGGACAGTTTTAAGTTTAATGATGAAACACATTTAATTAAACATGCTTTCAAAATATGCTCACTTTGTGTCTCTGTGTCACATTTTGATAATTCTTGGGATATTTCAAACTTTTTCATTATTATTATATCTGCTTTGGTGATCTGTGATCAGTGTTCTTTGATGTTACTATTTTCAAAAAGATTACAACCTACTGAAGGCTCAGCTGATGGTTCATGTTTTTTAGCAATAAACTATTTTAAAATTAAGGTATGTACTTTTTTTGGTTGTTGCACACTTAATAGACTACAGTATGGTATAAACATAACTTTTTTATGCGCTGGGAAACCAAAAATTTCACGTGACTTGCTTTACTGCGATATTTGCTTTATTTCTTTGGTCTGGAACTGAACTCGCCATATCTCTGAGGTCGGCCTGTATACCGAATGGATAAAAAATAATTAGCTTTGGGGAGGGTCTGGTTGAGGGGTGCTGATGGTCAAAGGTGTTCTTAGTTGTAATTTTTTTTAAGTGTTCGTGTAATGTTGATGTAATTAGAGACTAATAAGAATATTATTCCCCGGCTAAAAATCCCTGGCTGCTTCAGGAATGCACACCACGCTTACTATGCAGCTTTGCACACCCCAGGACATATTTGTGCCCTAGTTTAGAAGAAGAGAAACATGTGACTGTCCCAGTGACTGTCCCAGTGACTGTCCTAGAATCCTGAGAGCTCTACTCGGCCACTTACTTCTTCAAACCCACAGGATTTTCATGTGCTCCGGCTCCCAGGGGGAAGCGGAACATCCTTCTGAGGTGGTGGAAAGAATGATGAACCCTAGAGTGAGCAACTGAGTTTTCCACAACTTTGTGCTTAACAGCACTGATGAGATGGAATGGACATTTGTAATGAGGTTGACAACCACGACATGTCTAATGACTACCCGCCAGCCTAGATCCGAAGCTTGTCATAGGCTTGGACAAGAATACCAGGTGCAGTCATGGTAATGGTTCACATTTTTTCTCTCAAACAAGTTTATATCAGTGATGTCCACTAAGAATTTATTTACCCAGAATAGTGGGAAAGATGGTTGCTGAGCTGACTGATTACTTTAGATGACAGTGTTACCACTCACTCAACAAACAGTTACTCTGGGGCACCTGCAGGCTCTCATGGCCACCTCCCTGAGGGTTCAGAAAGGTCACCTCCAGAGAGGCCTGACACACTGCACTGCCTGACCCTTTACCATCAGTTATTTCATCATAAAATCCAAGTGAGCTTCAGGAGGGCAGGGACCTCATCTGTCTACTACCTGGTACAAGGCACTCGGACAGTTTGTTAAACAGATGGTGTGCTGAGAGGTACCTTACTTAGAGCTGATAAGGAAGCAAAGTAAACAAAGAGCTCTGATTAGCTGATGGACCAAGTTAGAAGCAAGACTACATGTGACAATGCCTCATTTCAGTGGGGTTCCCCAGCTGCCCAGAAAAGCCAACAGTACCCAACTCTTCCCAGTTCACATTTAGTGACATCACACTGCTAACCTTCCATCGATCATGGGGTGATGTTTTAACCACAGAAATCAGCAGATGCTACAAATCATTCACCAGCGCTCTACTGCTTGTTCTATATCCCAATGACAGATTACTTCTTCTTATGATTTTCTCCTATTCAATATAGAGAGGGCAATTCTCTTTTGGATAAACTGTCTTTTATTAACACTATTTTTAAGCATCTCTATTACAACTCTTTATCTCCAGGCCTGAGAAAATTTTTTTGAAATCATGAAATGTGTTTTGGTAGCAAACAGTGTTGTTAAGCTATTAGTTTTCCCCTAAAAAGCAAATGACATTACAGATACAGACATTCATATACATAAAATATATTCTAATTTCATTTGTTCAATTTACATGTGCACGTGCCTATGTGTATATAACGAAACCTCGAGTGGAGAAAAATCTGGTTTTCTCTCCATAGTTTTCAGTTTTAGAACACAGTAGTCTCTGGCTTGTTGCTGATTTAAATAAATGTTAGTTTCCTCAACAAAGGTTTTAGAAGAGTGGTGGCAAAGGAAGCCAGAATACAAGAAGTAGTGACATTTAGAGTGAAACTATTGATACATAGAACATAACTTAATCTTTGGTCATTCAGAAGGTGCTTCAGGATTTTGCAATGCTTTCAAACACCAAGGTCTGTCCAGTGACTATAATGATTTTTGTGGTGTGAGCCTGTCTCCTATATATGGGATATTAAAGTATTTTAGATACAAATGGATTTTTAATTCATTCTCCATGAGCTCTATCAATATGTAGGTATGCTACGAGCTGTTCTCCACTCCACAGGGAAAGTGAATTATACGCACCTACACACTCAATCACTTCTGTTTTGAAGTTAGTTGCCTGCCTTTTTTTTGGACATTGATGGAGTGGGGCTTTTGAATTTGAAGAGTTACCTTATTGAAGTGATCTCCAATCACATGCCATATTCGGGACCACTGTAGTCGGATCCGATTCATGTTGTAGTAAGATATCTCCACAATCTTCTGCAAGCTGAACATGCGGGGGTGGTGGGGGGAAGCCAGCTCATCCATGGACACGGCACACAGCCAGCGGACAAAGTCAACTACAGGCCAGACCCAACAACACACGCGAGGCCTCGTTAGTAATGGTCAGACAGTTATGATAGGAGGCTTCTGTAGTTGTCACAGGTGAGTCAAATACATACCTATTGCATTTCCATCCAGTCGGGTAGAGCCAGTAAAAATTCTAGGAAGAAAATTCCAGATATAATAAAATAAAAATTAGACTTGGAAGCTGCAGCTTCAATTTCAAACACTCAGAAAAGACAGAAAGGAAACATTTCAGGTCTGGCACTTCCACTAACATAAACAATGAGGCATTAGAGGAATAGAACTGGTCAGTGAGCTGAGTTGAGAGCTGAAATGCTTATACTGATAGGAAGAGAAAGTGACACATCAAAAGGATGGGGGAGAGTCAAGATATGATAGCATGGAATGTCACGACAGTGGGAATGGCAGACTGAGGACCTTTAAAAAGCTGCTCCTCCATAAGAGCAACCAAGAAAACTGGCAAAAATTCAACAAAACCAACTTTTTCAGACCTGAACTCTGGAAACTACCAAAGGCTTGTAAAAATGTTCCTTCAAGAATAATGGCTGAATCTTTAGACAGCATAGAGTTGGATCATGTTTATTTTAATCCATCCTGCCAATCTCACTTTAGATTCAAAGACACAAATAGGTTGAAAGTAAAAGTATGAAAGAAGACACAGCATGCAAACAGTAACCAAAAGAGAACAAGAGTAGCTGCACTGATATCAGACAATGTAGACTTAACACTAAAATCATTACTAAAGACAAAGAACATTTTATAATGATAAAAAGTTTAATCTGTCAAGAAAACCTAACAATTATAAACATATATGCATCTAACAACAGAGCCCCAAAATCATGAGGCAAAAAACACAGAATTAAACAGGAGAAATAGACAATTCAACAATGTCCAGAATCGGCAAACCTACACAAGCAGAAAGTATATCAGTGGTTACAGGAACGGCGGGAGAGGAAATGGGGAGCGACTGCAATAAATGCAGGGCTTCGTTATGGGGGTGATGAAAATGCTCTGAAATTAGATAGTGGTGATGGTTGCACAACTCTGAATATACTAAAAACCACTGAATTGTACACTTTAAAAAGAGTAAATCTTATGGTGTATGAATTATATCTCAACTTAAAACAACGAAACAGCACACAAAAAGGTGCTGGGCAAGTTACTATTGCGCACTATCTGGCTAAGGCAGAAAAACAGGAAAGAAATGTGCGGTTAATGGTACAACAAACATTTTATTGTATTAGCCTAAACCTAAGGGGAAAAGTAGGGAAAACTCATCAAAAGTACATTACAGACAATACCTCTGTTGGAGAGAAGCAGAAAAGCAACAAGAGCGAGGTGATCAAAATATGTTGATTAAGAGTTTAAAATACTAGGAAAATTGTTCTGAGAGCAATACAAATTATGTCATAAATTCTATACTGCTATCATTTCAGAATTATCTATATTTAATGTACGTGATTAATCAATGGTAATTTTCAGAGGTTTGTTGATTTTAAGAAAATTCCTATTTTAAGCCCTCATATATAATGAATATCTTCAAATGGGAATACCTGTATTTCTCCTGGATGTTTAGGTCAAGTTTTAAGTGAACAGAAACAGTGGGAAGGTTTTGAGGAAAAAGAAATGGAAATGTCAACTTGGCCAACTCTCACTCACGGGTAGGCTTTAAATCCGAAACTCTTCTTGAAATTTTTTAAAAAGTAATTTCTACACTAAGGAAACAAGGTGATTTAAAACACTAGCACCAGGAAAAACTCTTGTTTTTGACATAATTTGGTCACAGTTATAATTTTAAAAAAGGTTATGATACAATTCAAGATCAAAATCCAAACGAATGTGAAGGTAATTAGTAGCTGCGGATCATGTGTGCCACTTTTAATCTTTCCTAGTTTGAGTAATCTAGAACTGACAACACTTACAACAGTCAAACAAATTAGTGATCATTCATACCCAGTAAATATACAGAAGATGCCAAGCCACTGGGTAGTCCAGCTTCACTGGAGAAGAAAATCATTACCTGTCTACAGCTACGACCACACTCTGTGAGCTGGTCTCACCGACCGATTCCTGGAAGCTGGCCATCTGTCTTTTGTCCACTCCACCACTCACCAAATTACCTGAAACACAATGCACAAAATCAATGGTGTTTCCAAAACAGTGAAGTATTTAGAACAAAGTATCCTGTGATATCCAATATGCACAGACAAGAAACATTAGTGAGAATGGTTTGCAGGCAAAACAAACAAACAACCCCCCAATGATGACAGAATAAAATTAAACTCAGGTTTTGGCATTTGGCATTCAGATTACATTCTTATTAGAGGCTCCCTGGCTTGTACCATTCATCTCCCTTTCTTAAGCGTCTTTTACATTTTTATAGTATTAAATGTCTCTTTTTAGGAAAACAAATTCAAATTGATCAATACTAACTCAGAGCTCCTAGAACACATAATGGTTTCCACAAGCAGAAGGTCTGGAGAGCTCTCTAGGATTTCACTCCAGTCACCCTCATATACACCCCAAGAAGTAGGTGCTATTACCCCTCCCCCATTTTCAGAGTCTGTGCTTTTATACTGTACTACTGTATGTGGAACCTAGGAAGCCTGCTCTCTGCATCAAATGGCCTGGGTTTGAAACTTACCTCTGCCACTTCCTCATAATGTTCACCTTGTTCAAGTCACTTCACCCTCTTTACCTCACTTTCCTCATTTACAAAATGGGGATGATAACAGCCCCAATTTCACTGAGTTGTTACAAGGTTTAAATGAATTAAAATATATAAACTGAGTGCTTAGAATGTGGCCTGGCACGTTTGTTTACCCTTTTTACTATTATTATTGTTATATCACGGACAAGAGAGTCTCTCAGTTCACTGTATCGCCAGAAATAATTCTACTTTGATAAGAACATCAGTTAACAAAAGATGAACATGGAAGAGAGGTTGAATCTACCTTTGAAAATCTAGAGATACACACACCCACTCCTCGAATACCAGATGGCTTTCCCTCCAACATACTTATATGTATAGAAAGAAAAGTAATGCACCCTGCTGATGTTGATAAAATAGGCATTTACTCGACAGTTTAATCACAATTTAGAGAGCTGAGGCAGCACTTCCGCTTCCATCAACAAACATACTGTCAGCTGACACGTAAGGAAGAGACGATCTACGGGACAGTCCTGATGAGACGAGAAGGGTTTCATGCCGGTTAACTGGTGAGTCCGTGACGGCTGGCTGGGGGGCCTGGTATCTTACCGAGGCCAAGGCCCATGAACTCTTCTCCCGACAACGTGTGGCCCTTCAGGCTCCCTTCTCTTTCACGCCCGGACCCAGACAGGTAGCGCGTCTTCACACCGGTTCCTATCAGCTGAGCGAGCTCCAGCTGGCTGATGCATTTCAAGATCTGATGAAAAGAAGGTGCGAAGAGATGAGTTCCCATTTCATTGGCTGAAAAGGGCACTATCATCTTAAATTAGCCATTAGAGAGTTCTCTGAAACAAGCAGCTTTTCAGGTGAGAATAAAATCTGAGGGTCTCAGACTGGCTTCCCTAGTTCCAGCTAGGCAACCCTCTGAGTGTGGGTCTGGAAGACAGATTTCACTATTTTTTTTTTTAACTATTAAAAAGGGAAAGAGAAAACGAGCAAAAGAAAAACTGGTACAGTAGAGTTATGCTACACAGATGTTTAGTTATGCAACTTTAATAAGTGCTCAATAAAGAAAGAAAAAGCACTTGATTGGAGCAGGGGATTCCATCCACC
Source organism: Balaenoptera borealis (assembly GCF_965194805.1). Classification (NCBI taxonomy): domain Eukaryota; kingdom Metazoa; phylum Chordata; class Mammalia; order Artiodactyla; family Balaenopteridae; genus Balaenoptera; species Balaenoptera borealis. The sequence goes on from NC_138872.1 coordinate 12,555,686, forward strand.
ATGCCACTCAGTAAGTGCACCATCTAGTCTGACTCAGCCACCCCCTATCTCCCTTCCACTCGACCCCTCAGATATACAACACACTAGCCTCCCCAGCCTCCCTGCTGCTCCTTTACCTCGACACGTCTAGTCCTACCCCAGAGCCTTTGCACTCGCTGTTCCTTATGCTTCAACGTGTTCCTTATGCTCCTCCCCATGGCTCACCCCTTAGATTCCCAGCTCAGACATGTGTTCCTCAGACAGACCTCCCTCGACCGCCCCGAGATCACACACCCTCCCCTGGCCACGCATATTTTTTTTTCCTTAGCACGTACTACTTTTTGGCATTATGCCAGGTATTTGTTTGTTCTCTGTCTTAAGAGCCAACAGGGCATTAACTCTGTCTTAGTCACTGCTGAATCCCCAGTGCTTAAAATAGTTGGTGATTATTATTTGGTTAATCAAATAGATGAGAATGTGCCCTGGAATGGTGTGCAGTAGGAGAAAAGACTATCTCCCAGCCCTACGGGGTGGTTCAGGTGCTTGACAACGCGTCCCTTCGCACGGGCTGTCTCCCACCTGGAGCTTACCCTGAGAAACAGAGATTGGTTTCAACTTCTACTGGAGCAGAAACTGGCTGCTTAAAACTTACTGAGGGATGGCGGCATGTAGATCTCCAGGTAAACCCTTCCTAAGGAATTTCCATGGGGACTTCTGACTAAAGCTGAGTTTTGCTTTTCATGGTGACCTTACAATCCAATCCCAGAGTATGGGACTCCACTATACCACTGAGCACTGCTGAGTATTTTCACTTATAAACTGCTTTCCCCTTGACTGAGAAAGGTACTTAATTCAGCCAGAGAGAGCCAACGCCTGACTGTTCCACATGGCATGATACTGTTAAATTACTACTAGTAAACTGCTAGTGTCCTCCCTTTTCCAGAAGCTGGAATCTCAAGTATGTCAATAACACTTGTGGCCGAGGACTTACTGATTCCAACCTGATTTCTCAAGGTTTCTGCATATCGAATAGGTGGTTGATTCATTTTTAACATTTCCAGATGCTGCTATATACTTGGCAACTGGCAGGAACCCCACCTTCACCATATCTCTCAGGTTAAAGAAAAAAGAAAGTTGTAGGAGAGAAAGCAGCTATTTATTGATTCACTAGGTATCATGACTCCTCAGAAAACAGGAAATTATTTCTTAAAAAATCACACAACTCAAAACAACACCACTGCCCCCCTCATCTTTTCTAATATGGAATACTCCAGAGTGGTGACAGAGAAAGGGAACATTCGGTGAAAAGGGACTGAGGCATGTGCCATGATGATGATGACCATGACGACCGTGACCGCTAATATCTACTGAGTTCTTACTACTTGCCAAATGCAGTTGCAGTTGTAAGCCCTTTTCCACATGTTAACCCCCTTTTTCTCTCAGAACAACCCTATGAAGATTGTAGAGAGGAGGAAGATGAGGCTCAAAGACTAAGCAAATTGCCATGTCATACAGGCAGGAAAAGGGTGATACCCAGACTGGATGCCAGCCGTCTGGCTCTAGGCCTTCCCCCTGAACCACATGACCCCCATGGCAGGAGGAGGCTGATAGCAATTTTCTTTCTAGGTCACCACAGTCCCCACCACTCTCCATGCCCTCACCTCTACTCTTTCAGTTTTCTCTCTACAACAAAAAGTAATACGTACAGACAGTAGAGAAATTAGAAAACTTCAGGAAAAAAAGAAAATAAATCGCCTCTATAATGCTATCACACAGATAGGATGTTAACATTCCTGTTTATCTTTTCAAATCCATTTTCTGTGTACGTTTGGCACGAGGGACAAAGCCTCACAATGTTTATAACGATTTTTTCATTTAATATACTGTGATCACCTTCCCACAGTGTTACAGTGTTTAATAACATCTTTACCTTTTTCTCTGAAGTCTCTTTTAATCCACAGGCCCGCCCCCGCCTCGTCCCCAACCATCTACTATTTTCCATGCAATGTATTTGTTGAAGAACCTGGTCACTGGCTCTGAGGCTCTGTCACATCCTAGAGTTTGCACGCTGCATTCTCATGATACCATTTACCGTGCTCCTCTGTCCCCTACATTTCCTTTAAACTGACAGTGGAGGCTTGAATTGACTCAGGTTGGAGTTTTGGGCAAAAACATTTCTTAGGAGGTATTATGTGCTTCCATCAGGGAGCATGTCATGTCCGGCTGTCTCTCCCTTCAGCAACGTTATTTTATTTTGTTTGGTTTGGTTTTATTTCTTTATTTTTTTAAGATTTTTTTTTTGATGTGGATCATTTTTAAAGTCTTTATTGAATTTGTTACAATATTGCTTCTGTTTTATGTTCTGGATTTTTGGCCACAAGGCATGTGGGATCTTAGCTCCCTGACCAGGGATCGAAGCTGCACCCCCTGCATTGGAAGGCACAGTCTCAACCACTGGGCCGCCGGGGAAGTCCCTCAGCAACATCATTTTTAATGGCCACACAGAATTCTAAGGAGTGGTGCAGCACACTTTTTTAAAAAAAGAGCAATCTCTCATTGTTGGGACATCTAGGCTGTTTCTAACTTAATTTTTCCCTTCAACAACTAAAATTTCGATAAACGACCCTTCAAACACCGGTTTGTGCACATGGATAATTATATCCTTACGTGAAACTCTTAGAATATGGTTTAGTTAAATAAAAACGTGAAACCACTGGCAATTTCCCTAATGGCTCATTGTAGATGCTGACCATCTCTTTTCTGATACACTTAGGAGAAATCGGGCTCCTTGGCTTTGTCTTAAACCTACTCCCTGGTGGTAAGAGCTCTCAGGAGGTACATAAGGACTTGGGAAAAGTGGGAAGAAAGCTGCCACAACAGAAGTGCTCTCCGTGTGGACACTGGCCACCGGGGACAGGAGCACCTTGTGAGGTGGCACATCTGAGGCATTTCACCCACCATGCCCCAGGGAGTCTGACTTTTCTGATACATGATGTATTTGAGGAATGAGACAAAACCCAGTTAAAGTTAGGCTTGACTTCAAGAAAAATGGAATCGACCAAAGAGAGACTGGCTCTGAATCAAAGGAAAGCTGGGACTCATCCTCACTAAGAAAAGGCAAACACCAGGCTTTCAAAGAAACACACACCTCGTGCCAGGAATTCCCGAGGTAGTTGCCGTCCGTGTGAGCCACCGTGATGAGTGTCTTTATGGTGTCGATGTTCTTCTGCTTCATCTCTGTGATGCTGGAGCTGGCCGTCAGCAGGGAGAAGCGCGCAAGGGCCTGAACGTAGGCATCTCGTTCCAGCTGTAAGGGAAGCCGAGAGGGAACGCTGAGATCCCGCCCTGAGCAAGACCGTTTTCACACTGAAGGGACTGAGCACTGGATCCTCTGCCGCCTCCTGTACGCACGTCGACAGGCTTCACGTACATGAACACACCAGTTACTCCACGCTGCTATCCTCCCGCTACCTGAACAGCCCATCTCATGTTTGAGAACTAGTCTCTCCCTTGCAGCTGACCTCAGACCAATGTTCACGTTCCATTCCCTTCGGAGGGAGTAGGGGAGGAATCTGCCGAATGCTAAGGTTGTCACATAAATGCTAATTTCTACAACAATCCTGCAAGGTAGGTCTGTTTTCTCAAGTTTACAACTGAGGAAATAAAGGGTGTCTTAGGGGGAAGCTAGCTAGACCAATGCTAGAGAAGCAGCGGAGCTGAGGTCTGAAACCCAGATTGTCTGATGTCAAAGCCCGGGGTCTTGGTACAAAAAAAAATGTCTAACTGTAAGATAAATGGGAACAGAAGACTGAGTTTTTCAACATAAATGGGTACCAATTCTTAGTGATTTAGAAAATGATACATGGGACTGACAACTTCCTGATTTCCTAACATTTTGAGAATTGTATTTTGCTTATTTGCTTATTTGAATTTTTCAAGATTCAAAAGATTTACAGACATATTCATTGTGCACTGAACTATTTATTTCCCCCAGAGAAGACCTGGAAATAAGGGAAATTAAAATAATAAGCTGATTTTAAAAGGAAAAACAATATTTTAAGCACCAGGGCAGGCAGTTAGCCAGATGGACAGGAACGCTGTTTTGTCAAATCCAATTAAGTAGCTTGGACCCCACCTACCTTCAAAGAATGTTTTAATCCAAATCTCCAATTTTTTCCCCTAATGAGGCTGTTGCCAGCACAAATCTGTGGGCGTCCTCTCGGTGGGCATGAGTACGGAGTTTGCTGAGATGTTTTTGGTTAACTGGAAATGTCTGATAGTTTCTAAATTTTGCCAAATCTGAAAGAACACGGCCCACCAGTATCTCTGGAGCTGTGCTTATACCCACCTGCATTCCAAAGATGCAGGCAATCCGGATTGCACATCGGATACCTTCCAGACACAGGGAGGCCACTTCCGTGTCGTCACAGTTCTGCAGTCCGATGCTGTAGGCTGCCAACAGTGGCGTCCACACCAGCTACCAAGGAAAGAAGGTTTCAATAACGTCTAGAATCTCAGTGTGCAAGAGCACTTAGAGGCCACACTGTTAGTTATGAGCACAGCCAGGATGCCAAGTTCACTGCTACTTTGATTCATTCACAAAGTAAAATAATTCCTCCTAAACTGTGGTCAAAGCTGTCACTATAGATATGCCATTTACTAAACGTACAGTTCTAAAGGAAGGATGGCAAACATGCGGCTAGTGTGCCACCGCCATACCTATCTGTGCTCGTGGCAGACATCACTGATCAGTCAGAGATCCCACTCCCTGCTGAGTCTAATCAGGGCTCAAGAATCCTTTACACAGTGCAGCAGGCATCCATCACTAATCAGAGGCCGGCATGCAAGGTGAAATCTATAAGCAACTTGTGTTCTATGAACTTTGTTTATTGAAAGGTTCCTAATTCAAATTATTTAGACTTTACTTTTCCTCCAAGTTTCTTGTGAATTCCCTGAAAATAAAAGCTCACAAAAATCTAGAATTGATCAGTTAACAGGATATTAACAGTTACTATAAAAACATCTTAGAGAAAAACATGAGTGCTATGTATTTAGAAAGTGTACCTTTTCTAGACATTTAAAAAACAGAGACCTTAGGATATTGTCTTTTACTTCTACCTAATTTCATCTGATAAACTAACCCTGAGGCTACTGAGATGAGATGTCACAATAAAACTGTCTCTTATGCCTGAATAATTATTAATTCATTCAATCCCCTCAGCAGCCCTGTAGCACTCTGTATTTGTCTCCATTTCACAGACGGTGAACAGAGAGAGGCTGAATAACCTCACCATGGTCACAGAGCGACAAAGTGGCAAAAGCAGGGTTTAAGCCAGACGTTCTGACGGTAGAGCCCATGCTGACGTAGCCCTAGCACCATCACAGGGCTTCTAGGAAGGACTTGCTTTACTTGCTGTCCAGAAAGACACACCCAGGCTTGGCCTTTTCCTCTCCTCAATCTCTTCACCATTATAAACTCGCTGGTGAGCTTCTGGCTGGTCAGCTCTAGAATCAGGCTTAGCTGTGTCCTAACTTCTCAGGATACTCACTTTGAACATTGGCCGGACGTGGTCCAGGTGAGTGGCACTCGTAAACGGGGCTTTGGCGTGGCTCACAGCCTCCATCAGGGCTTTGGCTGTTTTAGCCATTTGCTCCATCTCCAAATTGTATAGTAGCCGTCGCTGCTTTTCACTAGCGACACCTACAAAGAAATAAGAGAATAATAGCAGCTAACATTCACTGAGTGCTTGCTATGTGCCAGGCTCTGTTTCAAAAGATTTACAACAATTAACTCACAAACGCTCATGAGGACCACTACACGAGTCTGTTACAAGTATTATTGCCATTTTACTGATGGGAAATGAGGCACAAAGACATTAAGTGACTTGCCCAGGGTCACACAACTAATAAGCAGTAGAGCTGGGACTTGAATCCAGGCAGCATGGCTCTAGAGCCCGTGCTCTAAACCAGCGGCCCCCAACCTTTTTGGCACCAGGGACGGGTTTCGTGGAAGACAATTTTTCCACGGACCTGAGGGGAGGGGATGATTTCGGATGACTCAAGCGCATTACATTTATTGTGCACTTTATTATTATTACATTGTAATACATAATGAAATAATTATACAACTCACCATAATGCTGACAGGAGGCGGAGCTCAGGCGGTAATGCGAGCAATGAGGAGCAGCTGTAAATACAGATGAAGCTTCACTCGCTCGCCCGCTGCTCACCTCCTGCTGTGCGGCCCGGTTCCTAACAGGCTGCGGACCGGTACCAGTCAGTGGCCCGGGGGTTGGGGAGCCCTGCTCTAAACATACACACTGCTGCCTCTCAAATAAAGAAACTGATAGTTTCACAGGGGTGTTAACGCAGAGAATTCTAATCAAGATTGGCACAGTCACCACTGGTATTACAGCAGAGTTTTAAGGAACATCTCTGGGGAATAATTTAGCTCTCAGATTATTTTAAATTCCCTCTTGTAACTAATTACAAATCTAGCAAGAAGATAAGTGATATTACGAAAGTGCCAACATAATCATCATAACTAATTTAATCACATTTCTTATTCAGATAGCTAGATATGCAACTTAAATCTATCACCAGGGAACTTAATCATGCATTCTGATACACTCGAAAATTGGAATTAATAGAAATAATTTGCCATTAGACCTTACTCTGCTTAGTAGATTTGGTTGCAATCGTGTGTTCTTTTGTTTCTTTCATCGCAATTTTCTTGCCTTCTATCTCTTCATAGATGCTTGAGAGATATTCTTCAGGCAGATCTTTACTATCATTGATACCCCGATTCATTTTAATATACTGCTCTTTTGTCATTTTATTTTTTACCTGAAATTTAAAAAAATTAAGAACCCATTTAGAAGACAGTCAATGGCCCAAATAAAGCTCCTTATTTAGCCACTATAGTATATGTATCATTAAAATATTTTACCTGAGGGCTGTGCAAGTCTGTAGTTAGCATAATAATTGAATATGCTAGGACATATGCAGTGTCAGCACTAGCAAACAGAGTCTGCCTGAAAAAAAAAAAAAAAAAAGATTCCAGATGTGAGAACATACACAGAGCCGAGGCTGGAAGGGTACAGTGCTCAAGGAGATGTGCTTCTCTCAGAGCAGGCCAGCTGCTCTTTGGGATGCTTTCATCATCACTGAATGATAACTAATGATCCAGAGTGTAGAAAAAGCTAGTTAAGAATACGTGTCAGATTTAGACTTCTTTGAATAAAGCAGTTTCAAGTCGATTTTTTTTTAACATCTTTATTGGAGTATAATTGCTTTACAATGGTGTGTTAGTTTCTGCTTTATAACAAAGTGAATCAGTTATACATATACATATGTTCCCATATCTCTTCCCTCTTGCATCTCCCTCCCTCCCACCCTCCCTATCCCACCCCTCTAGGTGGTCACAAAGCACCGAGCTGATCTCCCTGTGCTATGCCGCTGCTTCCCACTAGCTATCTATTTTACATTTGGTAGTGTATATATGTCAATGTCACTCTCTCACCCTGTCCCATCTTACCCCTCCCCCTCACCATATCCTCAAGTCCATTCTCTAGTAGGTCTGTGTCTTTATTCCCGTCTTGCCACTAGGTTCTTCATGACCTTTTTTTTTTCCCTTAGATTCCATATATATGTGTTAGCATACTGTATTTGTTTTTCTCTTTCTGACTTACTTCACTCTGTATGACAGACTCTAACTCCATCCACCTCACTACAAATACCTCCATTTCATTTCTTGTTATGGCTGAGTAATATTCCATTGTATATATGTGCCACATCTTCTTTATCCATTCATCTGATGATGGACACTTAGGTTGCTTCCATGTCCTGGCTATTGTAAATAGAGCTGCAATGAACATTTTGGTACATGACTCTTTTTGAATTATGGTTTTCTCGGGGTATATGCCCAGTAGCGGGATTGCTGGGTGGTATGGTAGTTCTATTTTTAGTTTTTTAAGGAACCTCCATACTGTTCTCCATAGTGGCTGTATCAATTTACATTCCCACCAACAGTGCAGGAGTGTTCCCTTTTCTCCACACCCTCTCCAGCACTTATTGTTTCTAGATTTTTTGATGATGGCCATTCTGACCGGTGTGAGATGATATCTCATTGTAGTTTTGATTTGCATTTCTCTAATGATTAATGATGTTGAGCATTCTTTCATGTGTCTGTTGGCAATCTGTATATCTTCTTTGGAGAAATGTCTATTTAGGTCTTCTGCCCATTTTCGGATCGGGTTGTTTGTTTTTCTGTTATTGAGGTGCATGAGCTGCTTGTAAATCTTGGAGATTAATCCTTTGTCAGTTGCTTCATTTGCAAATATTTTCTCCCATTCTGAGGGCTGTCTTTTGGTCTTGTTTATGGTTTCCTTTGCTGTGCAAAAGCTTTTAAGTTTCATTAGGTCCCATTTGTTTATTTGTGTTTTTATTTCCATTTCTCTAGGAGCTGGGTCAAAAAGGATCTTGCTGTGATTTATGTCATAGAGTGTTCTGCCTATGTTTTCCTCTAAGAGTTTGATAGTGTCTGGCCTTACATTTAGGTCTTTAATCCATTTTGAGTTTATTTTTGTGTATGGTGTCAGGGAGTGTTCTAATTTCATACTTTTACATGTACCTGTCCAGTTTTCCCAGCACCACTTATTGAAGAGGCTGTCTTTTCTCCACTGTATATGCTTGCCTCCTTTATCAAAGATAAGGTGACCATAGGTGCGTGGGTTTATCTCTGGGCTTTCTATCCTGTTCCATTGATCTATGTTTCTGTTTTTGTGCCAGTACCAAACTGTCTTGATTACTGTAGCTTTGTAATATAGTCTGAAGTCAGGGAGCCTGATTCCTCCAGCTCCATTTTTCGTTCTCAAGATCACTTTGGCTATTCACGGTCTTTTGTGTTTCCATACAAATTGTGAAATTTTTTGTTCTAGTTCTGTGAAAAATGCCAGTGGTAGTTTGACAGGGATTGCACTGAATCTGTAGATTGCTTTGGGTAGTAGAGTCATTTTCACAATGTTGATTCTTCCAATCCAATCCTTAAGGAGCCTCCAGGGCCAGGGACGAGGGTGAGGCAAGCGAGGCCCCCCTACTCCCAGGTGCCGACCCTACAGCACATGACTCTGAGCGAGGCCCTTTACAGTCTGCACCTTTAGTGCTTCGCTTGCCTCACCTTGGTCCTGTTCCTGAGAATATCTACTGTGTGCTAGGCACCAGGTGGAAAGATGACTAAAACTCCTGTCCAGTTATTAGCCATTTAAAGTTTACATTATAAACTATAATATTTAACAGCAGAAATACAAAGAAAAATATTTATGTTGCTTTAATAAACAATATGCTGGTGAAGGCTGACTTTCTTTGCCTCAGGCAAGAGAAGAAAGACAAATGCTTGGGGATGCACAGCCTTGTAATACATGAGGCTAAAGAAAAACTTGTCTATCCAAACTGCCCCCAACAGGAGAAGGAGAAGTTCTGAAGAACACAGTAAAAGGTCTACATTCTAACGTGACATTTAATTGGGTCACGTATTTACCGACTAGGGGACACAGACCAAGGTCTCTAGGTCCACATAAGAGATATGTTTAAAGTAAATAACATCTAATTGTGTCTTCACAGAAAATTCTAATACCTATTTGGTTAAAATGACCAGAGGCTGCCTTTGCTGACCAGGTCATCTCATGGGGACAGCTTGCTGTGCACTTGGAGGATTGGGACCAATTAATATGAAAACCAAGCTGACTTAAGAGGCAAAACTGTTCTCAAAATGTTCCCACTGAAAATTTTCCACTTCACGTTCACAGTATATTCAGACATTCTTAACTTCATGTTCAGAGGAAAGAGCATGAGCTTTTCTGAGTCAGACAAATTCATATTCAATCTCTGCTACTTTCTAGCTGATTAATTTCTGGATAGGTTGCTCACTATCTCAGAGCCTGTTTCCTCACCTATAAAACAGGGATACTACCTCCCAGGCTTACCGTTAATTAGATGAAATGCATGTAAAACTCACGGCATGGCTGGCACACAGGAGGTGTTTAATAAAGGTTAGCTCTCCTTTCAATTTCCATTTCCTACACAAAAATGAACTACCTATCAAAAAAGGTCCCAAGGGACTTCCCTGGTGGTGCAGTGGTTAAAAATCCACCTGCCAATGCAGGGGACATGGGTTCAAGCCCTGGTCTGGGAAAGATCCCACATGCCGCAGAGCAAATGAGCCCGTGCGCCACAACTATGGAGCCTGTGCTCTAGAGCCTGTGACCCACAACTAGTGAGCCCACGTGCCACAACTAATGAAGCCCACGCGCCTAGAGCCCGTGTTTCGCAACAAGAGAAGCCTCCACAATGAGAAGCCCGAGCACCGCAACGAAGAGTAGCCCCCACTCGTCGCAACTAGAGAAAGCCCGCGCACAGCAACGAAGACCCAACGCAGCCAAAAATAAATAAAATAAAATAATAATTAAAAAAACTGAACTGTAGGGAAAATAAACTATTTTAAAAATAAAAGAATTAAAAAAAATGTTTTTAATTAAAAAAATAATAATAGTTTAAAAAAAGGCCCCAAGATGAAATCATGTACGCAGGTAGGGTTTTATTAGTTACAGAGACATTTCAGTAATCTGTTCATCAGTATGTAATCAAAGAAAAACGAAAATTCTTCAGATCTACCCCATATATTAAGTCAGGGAGCTGTTCTTGATTAGGGAAGAGATGCCTGAGTGCCTCTTCTCAACCCACAGAACTGCTCTTTTGTCATAATTAAGAGCGTGGGCTCTAGCTGTGTAGTCTTGGGCAAGTTACTTAGCCTCTCTGGTCCTCAACCTCCTGTAGAGGGGACATGAATGGTCGAGGTGAGGTCTTACGTGAGACACAGTGAACAGAAACTTTAATAGCCTGGCGCGGATTAAACCCCAACCACGCTAAGACTGGTGCTCTGAGGAAGGCAAAAAGAGAGCGCAGAAGGGACTTAAACACGGTGCTCACCCCTGGTTGCACTCTATGTATCTTGCAGCAAACTTCTCCATTAACCGATCAATCTTCTGAGCTTCCCCAGGTAGGCGGAAACCTTCTAGAAACGTCCGCAGGGCTGAGACAAACTCCTTTTCACAGAAGTCAAGTTGGTCCACATAGGCATACATCACCTCCTTGTTGAACTTCATGCTTTCTCCCAGAAAATCACCTACTTGGGTCTGAAACATACACACTCACTCATACCTACAAATTGTCAAATATTAACACCCAGTGAAAGACACTTCAGTCAAAGGCGGGGCGGGGGCCCCGAATGCCCCGGCTCTAAACACCCAGAATGGGCTGAACTGCTAGAAAAGTTAGGCAACTCCCTGAGCCTGCCCACCCACCCAACCATTCCAGGTTCAGAGTGTCCCGCCACGAAGGAAGCGGGGGAGGCACAGGAGACTGAAAAGTGGAGGAATGATGGGGCACACTCAGGAGGGAGGTGAGCTGCCAACGAGCACCCAGAACAATTTCTAGCAGCCAAGGGACACTTTTAGCTCTGACACTGTCCCACCAAATACACTACCACCTGTCAGGAGGCTGGTTTATTCCCTTTAAAGCACTTTTTGCAACACTGGCCAAAGGGATAAACAGGACTGCTGTAAGCAGGGGTGTGGACAACAGCACTGCACTCAGGGTCGGCCAGTCTCTAGGTTAAAGCCAGTAAGGTCTCAGAATCACACGAAAGAACCCACATGCTCGTACCCAGCCCCCAGTCTTACAGAATCGAGGCGCTCCTCCTGGTGCAGAAATTGGGCAATGTCTTCAACTGACGTTCCCAGCATGCCCTGCTCCTGGAGATACTGGATCCCTCTCTTGGGTTTCTTGTTGAACCTTTTCCAAGAGATGGGACACAGGTTGCTTATTTCAAACTCTGGAGGATAGAAAAAAGCTAGCATTTGAGGCAAATTACAGTAACACCATGAACTGTGTGTCCTGGTAGTTTTTCTCAATTCCACTTTTAATTTTTGACCTAGCTTTAACAGAATCTGCTGGTTGTCACCCAATATCCATTCTCCTCTTCTCCAACACTAATAAAACCTAGATGTTTAGCTGGGCACACAACTATCTGGGATAAGAACTACATTTCCCTGCCTCCCTTAGACAAAGTACGGCCGTGTGATAAAGTTCCGGCCAGTAAGAGATGAGCAGAAGTGGTGTGGGTACTTCTAGGAAGGATCCTTAAACAAAGCTGACTTGGCAGGGAGGTATACATTTTTTGCTCTTTCCCCTTCTTCCCCAGAATATATGTGTGTGATGACTGGAGCTCCAGCAGTCCTCTTAAACCATGAGGCAACACTGAAGATGAAAACTGTATTCAAGATGGTGAAGCAGAAAGATAAAAGGAGCCTGGGTCTCTGACGTCCATAAGAGCCACTGCAACTGTCCTAGCCTGTCCCCTTTGGGATTTCCTTTAATGGTGCTTAAGCACTGTTATTTCTGGATTTTCTGTTAAAGGCAGGCAAACTTAATTGACATATAAATTCAACTTGTTATTTACCAGGCCATGCACTGGGGAATGATCTTCATGTATAAGCACAAACTGTGGCAAGGACTGTGAGGACAGGCTGTGACTGTGGTGCAGGGACAGAGAACACCTCGGAACTGTTCAGAGAGCGTGGTTACGGGGGCCTCTTTCAGGAAGAGATGCTTTGCCAAGCCCGAAGAATGAAAAAGATCCAAGAATATTCTAAGCAGAAGGTGCAATAGGGCAAAAAGCTTGAGGTGTTCAAGGGACTGAAACGCCCTTTGTGACCCAGGAGCACTGGAAGGGGATGAGGTCAGTGAGGGAGGCTGGAGGCTGGATCGGGCTGTGGGGAGGAAATGGGAAACCTGCAATGACTGTAGGCAGGGAGTGACAAGACCTGATTTAAGTTTTTAAAAGATTCCTTTAGCTGCTGTGGGAGAACAGACTGGGGGGGGGGGGATGCAGGGATGGTGAGAGTGGAAATGAGGAGATCAACATTTTAATTAATAAATGAGTATTATAACATCAACTTTTAAAATAAATTGAGTTTACAAAATTAACTAATCATTCAAAAGTTGGACAGGATGTGAGATTGTGTGTGTATGTACTTTTGTGTATAAAAAACTGAAAAGAAACATGATGATTTACCAGTGATTGTAATGATGATGATGTGGTTATAAGGGAGAATGTCCTTATTTTTCAACTATGTACAGCTGAAATATTATGATGGCTACAAATTACTTTCAAATGGTTCCGGAAAAAAATACACAGATAACACTAATATAGCAAAAGTTAATTTTTCTGCATGTTGAAATTTTTCACAATACACAGTCAGAAAAAAATGTTACCAATGGTGATTTCCTCTAGGTAGTAATTGTATGAGTGATTTTAACATTCTTGCTTTATGTTTTTCTGCATTTTCTAAACTGGTTTGATATTTTTAATTAGGGGGGAAAAAAAGACCAGGCATCAACCACACAAAGCTATTAAATTTCTCTCTCATACACACACTCACTCTCAGCCCAAGCCCAGCCTGATTGGGCCTGGCCACAAGTGCCAGCACTGGCCTCTGGAAACAGGCATTTCGTCTTGAGGAGTCAGTGCCAGGTTCCCAAGAGATTCAGCTAGAGCGACGGCCACACTCACAGGTCAATGCCGTGTTCAATTATCTCCTTTTGTTGCTTGATGACCTCAAACTGTTCCGGATCATCCTGGACGGCTGTCTGAGTCCCCGAGGACACCGTGGACTCCATGGATGTCACGCTGCTCCGTCTCGCCATGTCAAGGCCTTTCCCGTCCCCCATTTCCTGATCCATGGGCCTCTCCTGACCTGCGATGACACAAAAGCAAAGGAAATCAAATAAACAGATGGGACAGAGACACGGCTGAGGTGAGGTCTGGCTCTGCAGTTCCCTTTCCCAGACCTGTAACAAAAAAGTTTGTACTGTAAGGGTCATGAGCACCTTGATATCACTCAGTTACTTTACTTAACAACTTACTTGTTTGTGGAACTTGATAAGCTAATGTTAAAATTCACATGAAAGAATAAAAGTACAAAACCACTCAAGACACTTAAGGAACAATGAACAGGAGGACCTGTCCTAGCAGGTATCAAAACTCACTGCTAAGAACTCTAGGCATTTGAAAGGCGTGGTATTGGTGCAAGAACAGACAAATCAATAGAACAGAATATTCAGAAACAGACTTAACGCACACAGGAGAATTTGGTATATCATAAACCAAATCAGTGGTGCTTCAAATCAGTGAGGGAAGGAGAGACTACTAAAAAAATGTTGGAATAACTGGCTCCCCTTTTGGAAAAATGGAGTTTGAGCACAACTCACACTATTCCCCCCCAAATTCCAGATGGATGAAAAAACAGAACATTTAAAATACTTCACATAGTCTGCAAATGAAAGTGTTTTGCTAACTCTAAGACACCTATATCAGGATAGCTTCTCCCGACGACGTGAGTAGCCTATCGTATGTGGTGGGGGTGAGGGCTGGATGTTTGCAGCAGGGGTCTCTCACCGAGGCTGGCCTGGTGGTTGGGATTCACATACAGGTCTTTGCTCCACTCCACCATGCACTTGAGGATGGACACGAGGCACTCCAGGCCTTTCTTCCTCAGACTGAGCTCCTAAAGGACAAAAGTGACACGACACAGAGACTCAGCAGATAAATTAAGTGCCGACATCTAGAGGGCTCCGGGAATCCTGTGACGACACGAGATAAGCACTGACATTCAGTGCTATTAACCCAAGGAAAAGCTAACGGGTGACATAAATATTGATGGCTCACTGCAAAAACCATGAACATCTTTAAAGGTGTTCATTACAAACTCCCCAGCAGCAAAAATATGGGATGTGTGCATTCCTAAAACAGAGTATTATCTGGATTTTTTAAAAGAAAGTTCTCATTCATTGCTTGTTTAAATTAAACAAAACACTTAAAAATACCATTTAAAAAAATAAATAAGTAAGAGGGTCTTAACTAGTGACCCTGAAAAAAGAGAAAAGAATTTTATGCAGCAGATGAATGATTGTGGACATACCATTATCCCCTAAACACCCACAAAAGTATTCCATTTTAAGGCTTATTCTGCAAGTAAATAAAAATACTGGGTTTTTTCCCTTTTAAGTAGCATTTCTTAAAAGTCGAATGCAAGTTGTAAATGTCTTAAAAAATGTTGCAGTTCCCTGGTGGCCTAGTGGTTAGGACTCCGGGCTTTCACTGCCAGGGCCCAGGTTTAATCCCTGGTCGGGGGACCATCCCACAAGACACGCAGCCAAAAAAAAAAAAGCAAACATTTTAGACTCAAAACAGCATCTAAAATAGTGTGGATCTCTCTCTGTGAATCTAATGACAACTATGGACCTTCATCTAGGAAAAATGCCCATACACCAAAATTCTATATATAATTCCAGGTGGCTCACAGACCTTCTGACCAGTTTCTTCAGAGACCTCAGGTTAAGAATCCTATTCTCTTTGTAGGCACTCTAATAATGAGGGAATCTAATAAGAAGCAATCTCCTTTGCCTTTACTGGAGCCTGGGATCCTGTTTTCACACGATCTATGGAAAGGTGACAGAGTGAACTCGCTTCCTACAGGTCTCAGCTCAAGTGTCACCTTCTCAGGGAGACTACCCTGATGCCCCATTAAAAATGGCACCACCCTCACCTCCAACATCCCGTCTCTATCGTCCCTGCTTTATTTTTCTCTGTGGCTTACTTCTTCACTGTTTGCTTTTAAGTGTTGGGACCACAGCAATTGTGCACATGGAGGTGCGTGTCTGTGTTTTTTTCACTGCTGTATCCCCAGCACCAAGGACAGTGCCTGGCACGGGGTGACTCTCGACAGATGTTTACTGAAATGCATGAACTTTAAATATAAATGAGTGTTCTCAGTGTTTGTACCTGCAGAGGTGTCATTCCCAGCTCGTGTCCACTTCTTCCCTGAGCGATTTTGGATAAATCGTTTACGAGGCGCTCAAAAATGTTAGCAGCATTTAAATCACAGTCGTAGTTGACATAAATATCTACAACACACTGGGCATCTTGGAAAATAACACATGGATATTAGAAATTCTGACTGAACACAGACAGCAGTTACGTTATCTTATTAAATGAGATTTCTTGGTCAAAAACTTTTCCCAGTGAATTACTAACTCAGGTTGGACACACCTCACTCTGGAAATGCATGTTGGAAGGACCAGGAGTGTGGAAGGCCCTCTTTCTAGGCCTGCCCTGGTACTAACTGAAATCTTAGGCAGCTGCTTCCACCTCTCTACAGCTCGCTTTCCTCATCAAAGAAAGGGAGAACAACTGCCCGATCCAATTCTTAAAGTTGTGTAACTTTTATGCAGTTACTCTGATAACAAATAGATGCTCGGTTTATAGCTACACAATTGTACGGTGTAAGGGAAATCCACATTTACCTTAGCATCCAATCAAGGGTTGGCAGCACCAAGACCCAGGACCCTGTGACTTACAAACCATGTTCAGCTTGTAGGTAGGGTGACAAGTGTCCTGGTTTTCCAGGATTATGGGGTTTCCCAGGACGTGGGACTTTCCATGCTAGAATCAGAAAGTCCTGGGCAAACCAGTCTGAGTTGGTCACTAGGTTAGCAGTAGCCTTTAAGGTAATGATTTCCTCAGAACTTCATTAAAACTCTAAAAGGAGGAGTTAAAGGTCTTAATCTGGACTTTGGAGAATGAAAGCATCAAAGGTGTTTCTGGGCAAGTCAAATAGATGAGCACCCTCAGGGTGAAAATACCTGCACAGATCCTTGTCAGGGTCTGAATGACCATCCACCTGTGCTCAAAAGAACTTGTTGATGTTTCTAAAATGTTCAGGAAAATCTCTTTGAAAAAGACCTATACGACAAGAAGAAGATAAAGGAGGACACCAATTAATAGTTTAAATTAGGGCTCAAAACCCCCAAAGCCTTTGAAGAACAGGCGGAGCCTATGAGTGAAGCAGCCCGGGCAGGAGAAGAGTTGAGGCCCACACACTGCTGACCAGCACCGGAACCCTGGGTGGGAAGAGCTAATAGGGTAGGACCACAGTGAACCGAGAACACGGCCCCATCAGAGGGAGCAGCTGCTCCTGAGAAACCACCAAGAGCTGCTACGTGGAAAGGCAGGACCGGGGTTGTGGTTTTTTGAGAGAAATCACAAATCTGGATTTTCATGGAGAATCTGATTTCTCAATTTGGAAACTAATTCAAGTTATCCCAAACAACTTATAGGCACATGTTTGGGGACTGAGCCCAACACACAGACCATATGATTTAAACCTTTGGTTAAAATGAAAGGTATACAAGATTTGGGGGCAGTAACTTTTTATGAAAAGGTGTTCTCTTGCTCAAAAAATTCTTCTTTGGGGTACCAGCAAGTAGACTGTGTAACTCTAGTTCCTGAGGACTATGCTGCCAGCAGTTAACACGTTAGGCAAAAGAGTCATCAAACTTAAAAAAAAAAAGTCAATTTGGAGTCCATACCTCTATCTGCATCTTCAAGTGCATTTTAAAGTTTGAAAGAAGAGTAAGAAAAATGGCAAGAGAGAGCTCAAAGACATCAGGCACTGAGGAGACGCCGTTTTTGGACAACGCCACGCAGAGATATTGCTTGATTGCATTGATGAACATCTCGTGAGTCCTGAAGACCGGGCCAGCGTTCTGCAACACGGAGAGGAGGAGCTGCAGGGAAACTACCTTGGAGCGCAGCTCGTGGGATCTGGCAAAGGAAATGGAAAACAAGGACAGAGCTGAAAGGTGAAATTTTAGAAAGGATGTTTCTTGAGAAGGTCTCACTCCTCTACCAGTGAGCAGGATTTTCTGAGAAGCCAGGGAGTTGAGAATTGGCAACAGCACCTAAATGTCAAGAGAATGAGGGCAGATGGCATGAGGTGGGTTCTCACAGAACCTGCAGGCCCTGGGAGAACGAGAGCTGCCAACTCCCCGTCATAAAGCACAGAACCGAGCAGGAGCAAAATAAGTGCACACTGACTCTGCAAAGCTGGTTCTGCAACTAATCTAACAGAACCAATCACTTCACATCAATCATGTGAGCCTCAAGCGTCTGTCCCGCTCTACCTTCAGAGACGAGGAGAACAGTGCTCTTCACCCATCTGCCTCACGCTCCCCACCCCTGCGCACAAGGGATGCAAAGAATGGGAAACTTTCATGAGTCTTTTCCCTAACGGTCATCATATTCTTAACAGAAGAGTGAGGATTATTATTAGTGACTAATAATAATAATGATAATAATAATAATAATAATAGTAACTATAAAACTCTCATAAAGTACTAGGCCCTATGCTTGGGATGTCAGTCTATCATTTCATATCATTGATCCTGTGAGGTGATTTTCCGTATTCCCATTTTTCAGATGAGGTTTAGTAGCTCATACGGCCAGGAAGTTGGCCTCAAGTAAGCCAGGGCTGAACACAGCTCCCTGTGGCTCCAGAACTTCTGCTTTGACACTCCACAGCACTACCATCCTTGTGGTACATCCTTGACTCTATAAAGGTTTGGCTTCCCTGAGTTGAATCTGGGGCTTAAATCTGTATCCACAAAGCAGAAGTTTCCAATCAGGGTAAGAAATTGAGGTTTCTATGCATCCTGATGGTGGACCCCCAGATCAGGAGATTAAATTAATTCATTAGTCAGTAAAAAGAAGATGAATGTTCAATAGACTGATTATTTTTAGCACGTAAACCAAGGAAAGGAAAATTGGGCACAATAATCATGGTTGGTGGGAACACAGAGACAATTCATGATGAAAGGACTAGGGGACCTGCCTGAGCCTGAAAAAATTGTAAAACCATCCTGTAAATTCCTGAATTTACACCAACCAGGGGACAAGGCCCTGGGGTTTCTTGGAGCCCCCAAGATCCTCCTGGGTCATTTGGGTTATAGACGGCCAAGAACTGCTGTGTGCTCACTTTGGATCTGGGGGACCTTCGCCCAGGGGTTTCATGGACAGCTTGCACAGGGAGCGAAACACCAGGAAGGCGTCCTTCTGCAGAATGTGCGAGAACCTGGAGGCCACTGGATGTCCTTGTGCATCTGATTCCTAAGATTAGAACAAGGATGAGAAAAATCAAAGGGTCCAAACCAAAGGATAACTCTTCAAAAATAAGAAATATAATTATCTCATGAAAATTTAAATTATTGGGTGGGCCAAAAAGTGCCTTCGGTTTTTTTAAGTAAAAATAAAAGACACATTTTTCATTTTCACCAAGAACTTTATTGAACAACGTATTCACCCTTCTGTTCCATTACCTTCTGCCATTTTTCAGGCAACTTCATAATTCTATTTTCCCAAAACTTTTTATCTTTTTGAGCAAAGAACTGTTCCAGGTGCCTTTTACAGTCTTCCAGGGAACTGAAATTTTTTCCATTAAGAGAATTTTGTAAAGACCGAAATAAATGGAAATCCAAAGGAGCAATGTCTAGTGAATATGGTGGATGAATCAGAACTTCCCAGCCAAGCTGTAACAGTTTTTGCCTGGTCATCAAAGAAACATGTGGTCTTGGGTTGTTATCCTGATGGAAGATTATGCGTTTTCTGTTGACTAATTCTGGATGCTTTTTCTTGACAGCCACTTTCAGTTCATCTAATTGGGAGCAGTACTTGTTGGAATTAATCATCTGGTTTTCCGGAAGGAGCTCATAATAGAGGACTCCCTTCCAATCCCACCATATACACAACATCACCTTCTTTGGATGAAGACCGGCCTCTGGTGTGGTTGGTGGTGGTTCGTTTCGTTTGCCCCACAATATCTTCCGTTCCACACTGTTGTACAGTATCCACTTTTCATTGCCCGTCACAATTTGTTTTAAAATAGGAACGTTTTCATTACGTTTCAGTAGAGAATCGCACGTGGAAGTATGGTCAAAATGTTTTTTTCCCCTTAACTTACGTGGAACCCAAACATCAAAGCGATGAACATAACCAGGCTGGTGCAAATGATTTTCAACGCTTGATTTGAATATTTTGAGTATGTCAGCTATCTCTCGCGTGGTATAACATTGATTGTTGTCAATTATTGTTTTGATTTGACCGCTATCAACTTCAACTGGTCTACCCAACCTTGGAGCATCGTCCAGCGAGAAATCTCCAGCACAAAACTTTGCAAACCACTTTTGACACATTTGATCAGTCACAGCACCTTCTCCATACACTGCACAAATCTTTATATGCGTTTCAGCTGCGTTTTTACTTTTCTTGAAATAATAAAGCATGAAAATGTTGCTTTTTTTCTTCCATCTTCAATATTAAAATGGCTACACAAAAATTCACCAATTTTGATGTCTTTTTTTTAAATGTCTGCTGATATGACAGCTGTCACATACAATTTAACAAACCTGTTTCAAATGAAGTTAAAGACAACTAAGTGCTACTAGAGCCATCTTATGGAAAAAGCTGAACGAACCTTTTGGCCCACCCAATATTTATTCAATGGGGAAGTGAGGGATGGGGAAGTGAGGGATGTGGAGGAGGAAACAATATGTCAAAACAGGAGCTTATGGGGGAGTCATTACAGCAATTCTAAAAATTGTCCCTTGTCCTTCAAAAAGTGGGTGTGGGTGGTTTAAAATGATAAACGAGCAAAGGTTAAACCATAAAAAAAACCCAAAACAAATATAGGTAATTATTTATATTAGCTTGGGTAAAAAAGGTATTTCTAAGAATATTATTGCAGGATAAATGGGGGAAAAAAATGACAGGTGTTTTGTTTTAAAATAAACTTCTTTAACTAAAAAAGTAAGCTACATTAAAATTTTTTTAAAATAAATATTTGCAACATATGACAAGGATTAAATCCTCAACATACAAAAAGTTCTCATAATTCATTCAGGAAATATGGAAACCCTACTCCCAAATGAAAAACAGGCAGAAAGCATGAGTAAGCAATTCACCAAGAAATGCAAATAACAGATAAACCAAAATAACCTTACTACTAATTATTAAGGCAGGATCTTTCTTCCATCAGACCAGCAAAGATTTGAATGAATGCTACTGCCCAGTTTTAATGAGGGAATGGGAAAATGAGTGCTGAGAGCCTCCAAGCGGGTAGAAATTCGACCATTGCCCTCCTGGCCGCCTAATTTGATGTTAAGGAACAAAAGCCTTAAAGCTTCCAACTCCTACCCAACAATACCACTTGTATGAATTTATCATAAAGAATTAAGGATGGACATAAGATCTATCTACAAGGATGTTCATTGTAGAACTGTCTCCTGTGATTAAACTGAAAATAACCCAAAAACCTAATAGGGAACTGTTACATTATGGTAATCCATGATAGAATTTCACATGGCCATTAAAAACATTAGTTAGACATATATGTACTACTGATGTAAAAAGATGTCCATAAAACAGTGTTGAGTGAACAAAGTTGCAGCCTAGTACATAACACAGAAACACCTAGTGTGGATTTAAGTACATCCCTATGTAAGTGCATTCTTAATGGGGATGATGTAACCCCAAGGGGACTGCTATAGACTGGAGGTCTGTGCCCCCCACTCCACCCCAAAATTCACATGTTGAAACCTAATCCTAATGTGATGGTATTTGGAGGTGGGGTCTTTGAGAGGTGATTAGGTCATGAGGGTGGAGCTCTCATGGATGGGATTAGTGTCCTTATTAAAGAGGCCCCAGAGAGCTCCCTCACCCCTTCTGCCAGAAGGACAGAGTAAGAAGACAGTTATCTGTGAGCCAGGAAACAGACTCTCACCAGACACTGAAACAGCTGGTACCTTGATCTTGGACTTCCCAGCTTCCAGAACTGTGAGAAACACATTTCTGTTGTTTACAAGTCACCCAGTAAATAGTATTCTGTTATAGCAGCCTATACAGACTTAAGACAGGGGCAAAAACTGGTTGGGGGCGGGGGCAATGGGTGTGGAAAAAAATCATTCTTTTTATGTATAAAGCACAGATACACATACAGTACATAAACAGGTATCTAGTTTACCAATAGCTTTAAAATTTCATGAAACAGGGTGATGAATGGGAAAAATACATAAAAAGGCTCCCGTGTGTGTGTGTGTGTGTGTGTGTGTATGTGTGTGAGAGAGAGAGAGATCATTTAAAAGATTGAGAAACATTGGTGAAAAGGTACAGTGAGAGAGTGGGTTCAGGTGGGATGTTAATATCATTTCTTCCTGTTTTGAATGTTTATATATAGTGTTTTCAAGAAAACAACAAAGCTACCTAAAAAAATAATAATAATGTAGCAGACACACTTATGGGGGGCCCTGAAAGGATGTTCATAATATACCTAAAATTTGAAAAGCAGGTTACAAAACAGCATGTACGTTGTGTTACTACATTTAAGTGGTAAAAAACATGGGAGGGAGAGAAAAATCTAGAGTATAAGTAAAATGTTAACAAATGTTATCTCTGGGTTAGAAGATTATGGATGACTTCTATTTCCTTATTTTCCTTCTCTATATTTTATTTTTCTCTAATGAATGTACACCATTTTGAGAGAAAAGAAAAAGAGCAGGAAATATAAGTTTTTAAAAGTCTGAATAAATACGGTTTAACAACCCTATTATATACCACCAACATTAGCATGTTCCAAGAATGGAACCTATTAGCACAAAGACTATCAGGCCAGGATGGTGTGACTAAAGAATTGAACAGGGCTTGTTGGTTTTCACTCGCTTCTTCTGATAGAGATTTAATTCTGCATCTTCTAAAAAAGTAAAAACCAAAATGAGCCAGATAGGAAGATCACCAACGTACCAGATTATCTGCCGACGACAAGGACTGCCTGTCGTCCGCTATCCCATTGGTCTGTGAGTTTTCGTCAGCCGCTGGGGGCGCGGCATGTTCCTGGCACTCCAGTTCACCCAGGACCCTCTCAGGCTCCGTCAGACCGTGGTTTTGTGCTGCTTCTTAAAATACAATGCAAAAGTCATCACCAAGTTATTAGTACTTACCCTAAGAGATGGCCTCACACCAAGAAGAAGTTATTTACATAACCTTCCAGCTACTGCTTTTTCCCTTTCCCTGAGCCACTGCCCTGCTCTGGCTATATGTGTCTATTACCCACAGCCCCACTCCCAGGTGGCTTCCTTCATATTGTGGTCCAGGTCAATGGTGCCTCCAGAATTGTGCAATACAGCAGTCCTGCCCACCCCTACCTACTTCCGAAGAAGATTAGAACCAGCTAAACATAAAAAGCACAGATTTTTCTTTTAAAAAAGGGCTACTAATACAGGGGTTAGAGAACAAGAGTTACATAAATGAAAAGAGTTTGATAGTTATGATAGAAAACCTCAGTCACAGGAAAAAAGAAATGTAGACCTGAGCTTCCTGGCAGCCATGTGGAAAAGGAAAAGACAAAGAATTAAATAGATTCCATCATTTAATGAAAGAAAGCACATCTGATGATTAGCAGAACAGCTGAACTCTATGAGGAATTTACCATGTGGATCATTATATATTTAAGGGACACCAAACAACTTAATAAGCATAATCGTCCATAATGGTTTTTGAAGCATATATTCATTCAACAAATATTTATCAGGCGCCTATTATGTGCCAAGCTCTGTGCTAGGGGCTGGGGGATATAGCAGTGAACAAGACAGATAAGTGTTCATTATGTGAGGACTTCGTGCATTGGTCCCAGAAAAAAAAAAATCTAAAGGTAGGAAATAAAATTATTTTATTTAAAAGACATTTCTATAAAAAGTTAAATAATGAAATCTATGAATATAGTTTGGTGGTACCCTAAATTAATAAAAGGATAAGGCTTAGAGCAGTGGGTCAAACTTCTTTGACCATGACCCTCACTAAGAAATACATTTTAACAGTCATGACCCAGTATACACGTGTGCACATAAATAAATCACTGAAACATGTTTCATGAAACAATGCTTAACATTACTATATGAGTCACATTCAGCTTGCATCTATTTTCATTTATTCTCTTCCATTTAGAAAACGCTGATTGCAACCCACTAATTTATTGACTTCTCAATCCATTAATGGTTTATTGGCACTGGAGCTGAGTGTTCAGCACATAACCACTGACCTGAGATTCTGGGTAAAAACAAAAATCATCTGATAGTCATTCTGAGCTATACAAGGTTAATTCCACTGAAACTACACCAAAAAATTGAGGGAGTTAAGAATGAAGTCTAACAAAATGAACAAAGCTTCCCTGTGCATCTGATACCTGCTGACGTGGGGACAGTCCCCTGGATACATCAATGGCTGGCCAGGAAAATTCACCACCTCAGGGCTCCCCGCCCACTTCTGGAAAAACCTGGCTGTATACAGGAGTGGCCCTCTGCATCTCCATGTGGAGCACCCAACTCTTAACATTGTCAGACTGTGCTTCTTGAACCCAACCCGAGTGAGAAGAACACGAATCACTAATGACAAGTAATTTCTGAATTCCACATGAAAGTTGGGCAGACAAGGGCAGACTCAGTTTCCATGAGTTTACTGGGGGTGGGCACTAAAATACCTGGCTGGGGACTTCTGTGAAGGAACGAGTAGGAGGAAAGGCTGGGGTCTTGGTTCTTACCTTTAACTGCAGACGTGACCACGTCTTCTAAGATCTCCTTCACCACTTCCTGAGCTCCATCTTCGGTCCCTACACATACACCAAATACACAAACGCAAACACATACGTGTGGGCATTTCCAGGGAAAACTAAGGAAGGTGGAGAAGGAGATTAAGAGTCACAGTCGGAAGGCAAGGGTACAAATAAGCCCTCTCCAAAGCCAAATCTGACTGTGTCCCAGGAAATCTGGAAACTCACAGGCAGCATCTTCTATGACTCGGTTTTCCCTCTGTGGAACACTAAGGCCTCACTGTCTTATACATTCTTCCTTCCTGAGTCACAGCTGCTGGCCCAGGGCCCTCTCTACCACCCCGGCTTGGAGGCAGGAGCTGGACTGTATCCAGCTATGGTTCCTGGCAGAATAGAAGAAGGAGCTTCATCTTGTCCCTTCCCCTCGTGTACCACAGAGCCCTGCTAAATGACATGCCTTCTGCTGCTTCGTTTTCCCACACTGCAAACCCAGAACTTAGCATGAGATTTCTAATGTGACAGTTGAGAATTCACTAAATTTTAAATTGAATTATTCTATAAAATGTTAACTGTTTAAGTGGAAGAGGTTTGGTACCAGTTGTTTTTGTAGAAAACTAGTTCTGGGAGAACTAGTAAACAGCACTTGACTAGACTTTTGGAAGTAAATATTACTGATTTATAAAACATCACTGACAAAAAGACCATCATGTTAAATAAACAAAACCAAAATAACCCTTTAAATTCTTCCTTAACGAGGATTTTCCATCAGGCCACTATTTTTATGAGTTCTGGGCTTGGTCCACTGGATCCTGGAGAAGCAGCACCAAGTATTTTCATTTCCATTGAGCACTTAACTCATGTGAAAGAAAAATGTTGCCCCACATATCATATCAGTAAATAAAGGATGTTGCAGCCAACAAGCCACGAGGGTTGCCCCCTACGGTGAGCCCTGGGGGAACTGAGGATGGAGACAAATGACACCACGTCCTCAGCCACTGCAGCCACCTCCAAAGGGTGCACCCTGAGGGGACTCAGGATGGGAAAGCACAGGATACTGGCCCCAGATAGTTAAGCTGCACATCAAAGGAATGACTTCAATGAGCCCAGACTCTTGCATCTTCCCATACACAGAAAAGTACTCAATTCATTAACTTGAGATATCTGGTTTTCTTTAATTAACTAATATTTTGAAGTTCCGACTACCCGGTCTTTGTTGCAAAAACTCCTCTATACCCTGGCTCCTCCCTGACCTCAGGCCCTCAGAGAGGCTGTGTCCTGGCTTAAGTCCTCAGGTTTGTCCGCCAATAAAACGTAATTCTCAACTTTTATTCTCAACTGTGCATTTTTTTTTTCAGTTGATACTCACCATAACTATTTATTTATTCTCCACCCCCTAGCTTTACTGAGGGCTAATTGACAAATCAAACCATCATAATTATTTAAATGGGTAAGTAAATTTATGTGGAAAATACTGATGTCATATGCTCTTCTTAGAGGGCAAAAAAGAACTTGAATGGAAGTTAGAAAAGTCTGCAGCCACAGGCAAAATCTTCTAAACCTGTTTTTTTCATCTAAATAAGATGATTTAGTCTAGATCAGTGTTACTCATACCTTCAGTCATTCTCACACAACCTTCACAATTTTTGCCATTTTCGTGCACCACTTATATTATTATATTTATTTTTATTATATTTATTACATACATATTTCCATACATATTTAACAGTGCTCTTTAACTCACCTTAAACAGTAACTAATATTCACAAAATCACAGGCCTCATACGCTAATCATACTTTCTGAATGCGTGTTAAAATAAATGTACAACTATTAAAATAAAAACCATTCACCTATGAGCCGTCTAAGATCTCATCTACACCATGATTTGGTCAACAAGTGGCTAGATATTTCCAAGTTCCTTTCTAGTTCCAACATTCTCTTATGCTATGATTTAATAGAATTATGATGACAGTTTCTAATCTGTTAGTCCCTTGTACACATTCAACGCCCAAGAAATATCAGCCTGATGCATACATTTCATCAGAGGAGCTGCAGGTTTGATGAGTTAAATCAGAGGCCGGGAAGTGGTGGCTCCCGGGGACATCTGGTCTGCAGACATGCACTGTTTAGCCTACACCCTGCTTCCCCCCGCCCCCAAACTTTAGTGAGCTATAAGTGACAAGAATTATATATATCTAAGGTGTATGACTTGATGATTTGATATATGCATACATTGTGAAATAGACACTACAAACAAGCCAATTAACATATTCATCACCTCACACAGTTACCTTATTTTTTTCCCTTTTTTTTTTTTTTTCTGATGAAAACACTTAAGATCTACACTCAGCAAATTTCAAGTGTATAGCACAGTACTGTTAACTCTGGTCACACAGTTGCACATTAGATCTCCAGAGCTTATCCATCTTGCATAACTGAAACTTCGTACCCCCGACAAACATCTCCCCATTTCCCCAGCCACCTTTCTACACTATCTCTATGAATTTGACTACTCTAGGTACACCTCATATAAATGGAATCATGCAGTATTTGTCTTTTTTGTGACTGGCTTCTTTCACTTAGCATAATGCCCTCCAGGTCCATCCATGTTGTTACAACTGGCGGGATATCCTTTTTTAAGGCTGAATAATATTTCACTGTATGTATATAACCACATTTTCTTTTTCCATCCATCTGTTGATGGGCACTTACGTTGTTTCCATATCTTGGTTATCGTGAATAATGCTGCAGTGAACATGGGAGTGTAGATTATCTCTTCAAGATCCTGATTTCCTTTCCTTTGGTTACATACTCAGAAACAGAATTGCTGGATCATAAAGTATTACTATTTTTAATTTTTTGAGGAACCTCCATACTGTTTTTTTTCCCCTCCATACTGTTTTTTTGTAACAGCTGTACCAATTTACATTCCTACCAACAGGGTACAAGGGTTCCCTTTTCTCTACATCCTCTCCAACTGTTTCTGATGAAAGTCATTCTAACAGACATGAGGTGGTATCTCATCGTGCTTTTGATTTCTATTTTCCTGGTTATTAGTGAAGTTGAGCACCTTTTTAAATGTCTGCTGACCATTTGTATGTCTTCTTCTGAGAAATGTCTATTCAGGTCCTTTACCCATTTTTCAATGGGGTTATTTGTGGTTTTTTACTCTTGTATGAGTTTCTTAGATATTTTGGATGTTAACCCCTTATCAGATATATGGTTTGCAAATATTTTCTCCCAATCCACAGGTTGCATTTTCACTCTGTTGATTGTTTCCTTTGCTGTGCCTATGCACTGCTTTCTAAAACTTTTGAATTAGCTGTGAACATTTAAAAACTGGGAGACATGTCATAAAAATCCAGATCTCGCTTCTATTTAAAAAAAAAAAAAGAAAGAATATCTGGTAACACTGGCCCCAACCAGCTAGAGCCAGGAGCAGCTGTCCCCTTTAGCCAGGGCATGAACTTGCAGACGTCCTGCTGCCTCATTCCTTGCCACTCCCAACTGTCTCTCCTCCATTGAGGTCAAGCACACATGCTTGAAAGGAACACATGCCTAGTAGCATGTCTCTGACAAGAGTGGTAAAAATTGGAGACTGACAGGGTAGGGTGTTTTAAGAACCTCAGAGAGAAAATGTTTCTCAACGCGGTGATTAAGAGTGAGGGCTCTGGAGCCAGTATGCCTGGTTCAGATCCCGCTCTACCACTTCCCAATGTGGGAACTTAAGTAACTGCCCCGAGCCTTGGTTTCCTCAGCAGTAAACAAGGATGATTACAACAGCACCTACCTCACAGGGTTTGTGAGAACTGGATAAGATAAAACACGTAAAGCGTTTAAAATGATGCCTGAAAAGAAGAGCACTCAAACGTTAATTTTTCTTAGGCCTGTGTGTTTTATATGTAGAGCGCTAATTGCGTTAAGACGTTCACGATGCCCTGGTGATAGAAGCTTTCTCGTTTCTGCCATCTGCCTGGCCCTGGAGACTAAGTCCATATTGGAATTTCCCAACTAGCCATGTTGAAAGCACTTTCAGTTAGCTAAAGCCTTCACTATCTTTCCACTCCTACAGAAAAAAGTAAAATTTCCATTTCAACATGGATCTCCCCTTTCCTTCACTGCCGTTTTTCCATTTAAACAGCATCAGGATCACCATTTTTTTGAGGGATAAGAGTGTTTAACCTATTTTCCTTGACAGGCTGGATCCATACCAGCACCCATTCAAAATTAAAACAGTCTCAGGCTAGGAAGGGGTGGGAGAGTCAGGAGGTCCAGACTCCCGCGGAAGGTTCCTGCAGAGGGGGCTGCTGCTGAGGAATCCCACTAGCGGCCCAGAAGCAGCAGGACTCCACACAGGAACCCTGGGCCGCTTCCCCTGCTCACATGACAGCCTGCAGGACTCAGAACAGGCTTTCCTGGATGGTGTAACGACCACTAAGAAGGCTGCTGTGTTTAAGTTTCAAGCCTGCTGTGAAAATGTGAGACAACCAAATCAAATCAAATCCTTGCAAAGTTCAGAGTACACTTAAAAAGCACTGGTTTTGCTGGTTTGTGGGGAAGTCCAGCGGCCACCACCTGGCCGTTACTGATTTAGGTACCAGACCCTACCTGTTTCACAGACTCTGTCCCGAAGTAAAATAAGATGGACACCTTGACTAGGTTCAGATTGGAGAAACCCTTGCTGCCACCCCCTCCCTAGCCAGCTAGACAACAACCCCCGAGGCAGGCACTGCCAGTTACCTAACTCAGATCCTTCTTCCTTTCGGAAGGGGCTGTGCCTACGTTTCCTGGCCTTCCTAGTAGAAAGGGTGGCCATGTGACCCAGTTCTAGCCAATGAGGGGCAAGCCTAAGTAACGGGGATGGCACAGGATTCCAGGAAGGCTCCTTAGAAGGGACGTGACTCGGCTAGGAGTCCTTTAGTCCATAAAAAAGAAAGAAATCTTGCCATTCGTGACAACATGGATGGACCTAGAGGGTATTATGCTAAGTGAGATAAGTCAGAAAAAGACAAATCCTTTATGTTTTCACTTACATGTGGAATATAAAAAACAAAACAAATGGACAAATATAACAAAACAGAAATAGACTCACAGATACAGAGAACAGACTAGTGGTTGCTAGAGTGGAGGGGGGTGGGGTATGGGGCAAAATAGGTGAAGGAGATTAAGAGGTACAAACTACCACTTACAAGATAAATAAGTCACAGGGATGTAATGCACAGCACAGGATACAGAGTCAATAATATTGTGATAACTGTGTACAGTTTGTCACCTCTAAAAATATCAAATCACTATGTTGTACACCTGAAACTAATATCACGTGGTAAGTCAGTTATACTTCAATTAAAAAAATAAAAATTAATCAGTCAGTCAAAGATCCTTACCCTCATGGTGCTTACATCCTAGCTAGGATAATAAATAAGTAAATTATACTGCTACATGCTAGGGAAAAAGTAGAGTGGGAGAAGGGAGACCTGGAGTTAGAAGGGGCAAGTGTGTGCATGTGGTGACAATGAAATATGACATACACCTGTTTCCTAGAAACGAGGCTTTGGTGATTGTCCAGCATCTAAGCATTTGGTAACGCGTAAGAAAACTAAAGGGAAAAACCAAGGCACAAAGCTGTTTGCTGTCACATTCTGGCCACGTACCAATACGGTTCCTCAAATGTATGAAATACATTGGACAACTTATTGTCCCAAAATAAATGTCCATTACACAGCTAATAAAAATGCTATAAACCAATGAGCTGCAAAGCCTCCCTGTAAAGCAGGCTGTGTCAAAAACAAGTCAGAAAGAAGGGGGACCTGTGGGTACATTTTGTTGTTTTGATAAAGTGTTAGCCTGAGAACTTTGTTTGTTTAAAGCTATTTTAGTTTTTTTTTTTTTGGCCAGGCGGCGCCGTGCAGCATGCGGGATCTGAGTTCCCCGACCAGGGACTGAACCCACGCCCCCTGTACCTGTAGTGGAAGCGTGGAGTCATAACCACTGGACTGCCAGGGAATTCCCCAGACCCTTTTTTTTTTTCTGGTCGACAAAAATAATAAAATTCCTAAAGCAGAGGATCTGGTATCGTTAACGTGGAAAACAGACTCACGTTATCCTACTGCACTGTTCCCATTATCTTCACGTCTGATTACCATCTGAAATATTTGTAATTTTTTTCTCTAAACTAACTCATTTTTTAAGCTGAAACTTATATGAAAGATAATAACAGCAAACACTTATAGAGCCCTAAGTGCCAGACACTGTTCTCATTAATTCTCACAAAACTGTAAGTACCAGTTGTATTCTCATTTTAAAGATGAGGAAACTGAGGCTCAGAGAGGTTAAAGATTTTGCTCAAGGTCACAGAGCTACTAAGTGGTCAGTCATGATCTGAACCCAGGCTGTGTGATGAGAACCTCCACACTGGCTGAGGGAGGATACATTTCTCTATTTTGTAGTACCTAAGAGTTGGGTTGTTTTTCCCTTAAAGAATGGGTTGCAAGGTGAAAAAAGTGAGCTAAGAAATCGGTGAACACACTGGTAACTCTGTACCTACAACAGCTATATATTAGCTGTATACATGTAAAAATGCTAAAGTCTAATGCTGGGAGTTAAAGAGTCAGAATCTTAAAAATAAACTTAAAAGAAAAGGGGAAGTGACTGCTCGTGGGTACAGGGCTGGGTGTGATAAAAATGCTCTAAAACTGTGTGGTGATTGTTGCAAAACTCTGTGACCATACTAAAAAGAACTGAACTGTACATTTTAAACGGGTGAATTTATGGAATGTGAATTGTATTTCAATCAAGCTGTTTTTTAAAAAATTGACAAGAATAGTTGGGTCATCGGAGGGGTGTGAGTGGACAAATGGGGTGAGGTCCCAAGGGAAGGCTGTTGGCCATGCCCTAAAATTCACATAAGCTAGTACGTCACAGGCTCAAAAATCTCATTTTGCGAATTTACAAAGAGCTATCTGATCCACTTCTTGGTCAGGCCGATAAGACTGACAAATTGTCGATTTATCAACTTGGGATGAAAAACTGCTGAGGGGAAAAAGATGCTCTGGTCTGTCGGTGAACTGTCATCCACACAAATTTCACTGGGAGGCACATTATCCCAAGAAGGCCCAGGAAGGGTTCCCAGTAAAGCAGGACAACGTATGTGGAGCACCCAGGTAGCGAGCCCCACGCCTGGCACAGTGACTGCCTAGCCAGGGGTGGCTGACGGCCATTCCACAGGATGGAACCCGCAGGAGAGCTGGATGTGTCCTCTGCCACAGAGGCACTGGAGCCTGGGGGCCTCGGCAGCCTGGACTCTACCCTGGGGTGCAGTGTCCCCCAGGCCGGCACCTCCCCCATCTGCCTCGCAGGCTGCCCTTCCTCCCAGGCCTCCCAGGCTCCTCAAGCGGTTCTCCTGAAGGACTCGTTCTTTCTTTAGAGTCACATCTGGAGAACTGGAAGCCCATCACTCTGTGTAAGGGTGACGGTGCACCTCCATTCTGACCTACCATTTGCAGGTTTGTGGTGTGATTTCTACAGGCAATCTGATGCCCACGTTCTTGGGAGAAGCCTCACAGGGTATATCATACTGGCAACAAAATCCACAGCAATATACTAAGTGTAAAGCATACTTTGTTAGAACAGAATTTTAAGTTAAAAAAATGTACTTACTGAATATGTGTGCTGGGCACCAGACCAGGTGTTGGGAATATAGTGGTGAACAGGGTGGCCAAGGTCTTAGACCGGGAGCAAGTGAACACAAACTCTTCAGTGATGTGGGGTAGTAATAAGTGCTATGAAGGGGACTTCCTTGGTGGGGCAGTGGTTGAGAATCCGCCTGCCAATACAGAGGACACAGGTTCGAGCCCTGGTCCAGGAAGATTCCACATGCTGCAGAGCAACTAAGCCCGTGCGCCACAACTATCGAGCCTGCGCTCTAGAGCCCGTGAGCCACAACTACTGAAGCCTATGCACCTAGAGCCTGTGCTCCGCAACAAGAGAAGCCACGACAATGAGAAGCCCATGCACCACAATGAAGAGTAGCCCTCCCTCGCCGCAACTAGAGAAAGCCCGCATACAGCAACGAAGACCCAATGCAGCACAGCAAAGGAAACCATAAACAAGATGAAAAGACAACCCTCAGAATGGGAGAAAATATTTGCAAAAGAAGCAACTGACAAAGGATTAATCTCCAAAATTTACAAGCAGCACATGCAGCTCAATATCAAAAAAACAAACAACCCAATCCAAAAATGGGCAGAAGACCTAAACAGACATTTCTCCAAAGGAGATATACAGATTGCCAACACACACATGAAAGAATGCTCAACATCATTAATCATTAGAGAAATGCAAATCAAAACTACAATGAGATATCATCCTACACCAGTCAGAACGGCCATCATCAAAAAATCTAGAAACAATAAATGCTGGAGAGGGTGTGGAGAAAAGGGAACCCTCCTGCACTGTTGGTGGGAATGTAAATTGATACAGCCACTATGGAGAACAGTATGGAGGTTCCTTAAAGAACTAAAAACAGAACTACCATACGACCCAGCAATCCCACTACTGGGCATATACCCTGAGAAAACCATAATTCAAAAAGTGTCATGTACCACAATGTTCATTGCAGCTCTGTTTACAATAGCCAGGACATGGAAGCAACCTAAGTGTCCATCAACAGATGAATGGATAAAGATGTGGCACATACATACAATGGAATATTACTCAGCCATAAAAAGAAACGAAATTGAGTTATTTGTAGTGAGATGGATGGACCTAGAGTCTGTCATACAGAGTGAAGTAAGTCAGAAAGAGAAAAACAAATACCGTATGTTAACACATATATATGGAATCTAAAAAAAAAAATGGTCATGAAGAACCTAGGGGCAAGACAGGAATAAAGACGCAGACCTACTAGAGAATGGACTTGAGGATACGGGGAGGGGGAAGGATAAGATGTGACAAAGTCAGAGAGTGGCATGGACATATATACACTACCAAATGTAAAATAGATAGCTACTGGGAAGCAGCGGCATAGCACAGGGAGATGAGCTCGGTGCTTTGTGACCGCCTAGAGGGGTGGGATAGGGAGGGTGGGAGGGAGGGAGACACAAGAGGGAAGAGACATGGGGACATATGTATACGTATAACGGATTCACTTTGTTATAAAGCAGAAACTAACACACCATTGCAAAGCAATTATACTCCAATAAAGATGTTAAAAAAAAAAAAGACCCAATGCAACCAAAAAATAAATAAAATTATATATATTTAAAAATCTGCCGCTGGACTAAAAGCAAAATAAAGTAACCTTACAAAGGATGAAAAAAAAAAGTGCTATGAGGAAAATAAAAGAGGATGATGGGACAGAGTTATGGGGAGCTTCAGAGAGAGGGATCAGTTAGAACTGAGAGACCTGAAGACAAAGCGGGGGGACAAGGAAGGGATAGTAAGTGCGAAGGCACCAAGAGCAAGCACCACACTTTCAAGAACCAGAAACACTATCGCAAACAAGGGGAAAGGAAGTAAAAGAAAGGTATAGGGAGGTGGGCAGGGCCTGGCCACACAGGGCCTTGGAAGCTGTGGGGATGGGGCAGGCATAGACTTCACTCTGAATGGGACAGGATGGGAAATTATCACAGGGGTTTAAGCGGGGGGGTGGGGGGGGGTGGTGATCTAATTCATGCTTTTAAGAGATCACTTTGGCTGCCTTGTGGAAAATGGGCTGTAGTGGAAGGACGTTCTTACAGCTCAGAGAGACTTGCTTTTACATCTGCACAGCTATGCTTACTACGGTCTGTTTAAATATTAATATTTATTGATTGAACACAGTCTGATAAAGGCTACGGTAAAAACCTGCCTGGTCCTTGCCCTGAGAGTTAATAAGGCAAAGATGATGACACATACAGAGGGTGGGCCGGGACTTCCTGAGCACCTTCCAAGACACGTGACAGTGGGACTGAGTAGCTTGCAACAGTGTTCACACGAGACACACATGCAGTTCTTTGTGGCAACTTTTTCTTTGATCCCTGCCTTGGGTAAACTGATACAGAACAACATTCCAGCAACAACACTTGGTCTGTTCCTACCTGTGCCAAGCACTGGTAAATTACAGATGAACAAAAACTGCTCAAGTATGGTCTCTCTGGTAGCAACATACCACCAACAGACGTCATTACCAATAATGGGGCAGAAGAAGATATGAGACCAATTATAAAGGCAGGTCAGACATATATACGCTACTATGTATAAAACAGATAACTAATGAGAACCTACTGTATAGCACAGGGGAGAAAAAAACACAATCTGTTTGTAGACGTATATTAAGTTAACCTTAAAAATGCGTTTCAATATACAGCAGGTGCAGAAAAATACTGTTTGATTCCACTTATACGACATACCTAGAATAGTCTAATTCATAAGAGTCAGAAAGTACACTGCTGGATGCCAGGGGCCAGGGGGTGGGGAGGGGGAATGGGGAGTCAGTGTTTAATGGGGACAGAGTTTCAGTTCAGGAAGGTGAAAATTTCGGGAGATGGATGATGGTGAGAGTGGCACAACGATGTGAAATGTACTTAGTGTCACTGAATCGTACAGTTAAATATGGTTGAAACAGTATGTTTTATATTATGTGACTTTTACCACAATAAAAAAAATTAAAAAAAAAAAAAAAGGCGGGTCAGATACTTCACTGTAGAGCCGTCAGCTAGAGCGAAGAATTATTTGGCAGAATCACTTGGGAAGAAGGTACATTCTTGAAAAATATATGAACTTAGGATCTGGTTTGTACAAATTGCCCAGAGAGAGATGCAAACATTCAGAAATACATGACAACCCAGTCCAAAATTTCATGCCTAATGTTTTACTTACTTTAAGACTATCATCAGGTGTGGAATATCTCTTTCAATTAAAAAAGCAAACACAACCAAATAGTGTACTTGGTCTCAGAAGAAGAAAACAAAGCTATCTGTTTATCTGTTTCTCTATGAATCCACCCACCCACCCACCTTCTGGCTCCTTTCACAGATGTCCATAAATAGCAACTAACTGTCCGGCAGTGGGCAAAGCACGGAGATCCTGTGGATACGTGACAGAGGAGGTCCTTGTCCTCCTCTGGGAGATAAAACAGACACTGAACAATCAACCACCCAAACGATTAACTCCTGGGAGACAAATGCTCCAAAGTGAACCCATGGCATTGAAGCTGACATCAAATAGCAGTGGCTAGATATCAATACATTCCAGGAACTATCCAAAGAAAACTGCACAACTGACAACATGATCTGCGACACCATGCCTCACTGGCTGTGGTTCGTAAGAGAAAAGTGAAAGGGAAGTCAAGGGGGAGGCCCAGAAATAGAAGAGCTGCTATCAGAGGTTTCCTGCGATGACACCAGACAACTCTTTCACCTGCCCCTCAGATACAGGATGGACAGGGAAGCGCACGGGCCGTACCTGATAGCGACGGGTTTCTCTCTCTGGGCACATCTCCATTCTCTGCGCTCACTTCTCCAGAACCACTCCTGCCATGTTCACCATTGGTTAAATCTGTCTTCTCAGGAGTTGTTGGTTTGCTGTGTGCCTGGCTCTGCTTCAAACGACTGAACTTTGGGGACACTGCTGCAGCTTGGATCACAGGGGACTGGGGTTTCGAATGGATTGGTTTTTCCAATTCTCTGGCCTCCTGCAACTGAAAGGCAACGAAAAAGGGATTCAATCTAAATGGATCCAGCGTTTTGATAAGGAACAGAAAATACGCCAGCCTGTTGCATAAAAAATTTCCAAACAGAAGGACAGAATTTAAAAAAGGAAATAAATTCCTTCAGCAAACTCAAAACAAATTCTGAATGCAAATTTCAAAACCCATGCTAGATTCTCTCTCTGCTTTTTAAAGCAAGGATAAAAACAGAGTGCAGAGCACTCAGAGGAGGAAGGGACTGATTTTAAAATGCTATGAATCTTCACCAAGCACCGAGGCCACACATGAAATAGTTCACAGCATGGGATGGTGTCCCGCCCCCCCAGCAGCTGATAACTGCTACCGCTCACCACTTGGTTTTCCATGCGGGTGAAAATGACGTTCAGCATCTGAGTAAGAGTAGCCTTGGCAGTGGTTTGATTGATGAGATTTTTGCTGGCCAAATAGATATTGTAACATGTCCTGACCGTCTGCAGGATAGTACCCTCGTGAATTTCAATGTGCGGGGACGTCACCGCAGTCAGCAGAGCCTAAAACAGAAATCCGCAATCTTCACCTTCACGAGCACCCACCTCCCATCCTCTCACAGCCAAACTTTTCTACAGGGTTTGGCTTTGTTTTCAATTTGGTTTGGTTTAAGAAGATGGCTCTGCAAACTAAACTGGATGATTAGTACCAAAAGCCAACCCTCTACTGCTCTGAGTTTAAACACAATTATTAACTCCATAGAATACAAGTTATTTAAAGTACGTAAGTTGTGTTGAATTGGGCTTTCTACCAGCTTACTTTTTAAAAAGCCAAAAATACAGACACTTCTCTCAGGAGGGAAAGTGCTCCAACTTGATCTCACCTACGCCAATCACAAAATATACATGTTTTGACGCGGGGGAGAGGGTCAGTTTCCGAGTTCCCTGGTGGGTTTTCAAGGGAGCTTCAGGAAAGGTGTGGCTAACAGGGAGCTCCCTCACAAAGCTAATACATCCAGGATTTAAGATGTGAAACACTGACCGCACCCATCCTGATCGGTTCTCTGACAAGCAGATGGGACCACCCCATGCCAAACCATTCCTGGCAGCAGAAATGGAACAGGGCGAAGGAAAGGGAGGGTAAGAGGACAGGGGCAAATTGGTGATAAAAGTATCAACAGGAGGACCTGCTGAGAAATGGCAGTCTGGGAATCCAGAATTTCCAGGGGAAAGAGCAGAGGATTTGAAGTTGGTTTAATTCACAAGCAATTTACGTAGTTATTAGCAGAACTGTTTACTTTGAAAACACACCTGGTTCCACTCTTCTTGTCTCAGTCCATGCTAATCAGTTCTGACACTTAACAAAAGATCTAAGTGATGCTTACATTTTTCCGTTCCAGCTCAGCACCTCCTGAGACAACTAACACATGGTAAATTAGAAAACCAAATTCCCAAGGGCGATGAGCTTTCTCATTTAAAATCCAGACCAGGCAGACAGACAGAAATACCTTAATTATTTGTAACTGAACTCCTTCATCGGTCTGAGGGCCTTGAAAACAATTGCAAACGGTTTCAACGATCCTGTCAATCAGCCGCTTCCCGGGGGCTCCACTGTCGGGGGCATTGCCGGTGATGTGCCCATATGCGATGAGTTTCTAAACACAGAAATCACAGACATGAGAAGTTTCTGCCAGGCCAGGGCTGAGGCCGCCCACAGCAACAAGAGGCAGGCAGTGGGCTCGGCCTTTAACTTCCGGTTCCCACAGATCCCTCTGCTCTTCTGGGTGCAGGGGGCCCAGCCACCCTGAGAGCGCAGCATCCAGCCTGACTCCCGATGGCAGAAGAGCCCACGACGGTGGAAAAGGCACGTGTAGAACAGCCCCCAGCGCACAATCACTTGAGGAAAACATGGAGCGATTAAAAACTATACATAATAGAGACAGAAAGTAGTCAGCGGCTGCCTAGACCTGGGAGGATCCCAGGGAAACAGGGAGTGACTGCTGATGAGCAAAAACGGGGCTTCTTTCTAAGGATAAAGATGGTCTCTAATTAGATTGTGGTGAGGGCTCCACAACTCTGTCAATATATGAAAGTCACTGAATTGTACACCTCAAATGGGTGAATTGTATGCATGTGAATTATATCTCAAGCTGCTAAAAAACTTTTTTTTTCTAACAGTAAGATACATAAAAAACTAATGATAACATGGTTTGCTTGAGTGCAGGAAGAACTAAGGCAGCTGTAGGCAGGGGTGGGACTAACATTTTGTAGAGCAGGCTTTCATTCTTTTAGAATGTTGAATCATGTTGGTGTATTTTCTATTCCAAAAATTAAAGTAAAAAAACTAACTGACTTCTGCACTTACGTTATCAAACTGCATGTCACCCGTGCGGCAGCCTCTTCAGATGAGAGGCTGCTTGAGCTGTGCCCTCTCGGTCAGGTGACAGATCAGTTTGGACAGGGGCCACCTGCCTGCCTGGGCCACCTCACTCCTGACCTGGATTTCATCAGGGACAATCTGAGAGCTGGAAGGGAACTCAAAGGTCAGGATGGTTTCAAAGCCTGGCTGAGATTCAGGGTCACCTGAGGGAACTCGTTACAAATACAGATTCCTGGACCTCAACACAAACTTCCTCTAACAGAACTCGTCGGGTGGAGCCCAGGAATCGGTTTTTCTCCAAGCCTTCCGGGTTATCCTGATGGCTGACCGGATAAAAATAACCACTCATCTGCTACAAGCCCTCTGGGATCCGTGAATTCTAAGGCACCCTCTGCTTCCAGTGACTTAGTAAAGACTCTGACAAATGCTGTTCTGTTCTTTATCTTTTTGGTTTCTGGACTGTCACATTCTTGATCTATCTGCCCAGAGTGACACAGCTCCTGAGGCGATCCACAGTGCCACCACCACTGCAACAGGAAGATGCACTGCCCTGCGGAGGCCAGATGCCGTTTCTCAATGGCTCTTCCCCATCATTAGCCTCGAAAGCGCCGCCATTCAATAAGCAGGAAGAAAAACAGATGGAAAGAGAGTGACTGAGAGCACAAATATGACACTGCTGGATCAAGTGACCGAGTGAGCAAGAGAGAGGCCTGCACACACTCTGCTGCTCAAGACCAACCCCAGAGAGCTCCAGACGGAGGCAGGGAGGTGCTCAAGTGTGTTTTTGAAGAACAAGTCCAGATGCCTTTTACCTCATCTGCTCTCATTGCTGCTCCCCATGCAGGCTTCCTGTGAGGGCAACACCGGCCGCCTGGTAAATAAGCTCTGGTGCTGGCCACGTGGTAAATGAGCTCTGGTTTTGGACACTGCTGACTCCTTACTCCTAATGGACTCAAGTCCATTTTGAGTACTGGGTTATGAGTGGGATGGTCTATGAGCTCCTAAAATGTGAATGCTGAAAAGCAGGCCCCACAGAACCCAACACTGATGGTGCATAGCAAAGATGGAGGTGAATTACAGATGTTTAATTCAAATATAAAAAAAGATTGGAAGTATTCGCCCCTCTATGCACTCCTTAAAGGGCATGTTACCGTTCCAATGGAAAAGGGTTTTAAGTATAATTTTACTCCCTTGTGAGGCAGGGCCGGAAGAAAGCAGAGTTCCTGCAACCTGTGGGTCTTTCTAGTTCTGCCTTCTCACCCTTCCTTGTTCCGGATGTTGTTTTGGCACTGGGGGTACAACAGTGATAAGACAGTCCTTTTTCTCACAGGGGCAGAAGCGTGCTTGGCAGGCTCACTTGAGGAAGGTGCTCTGCACAGTGAGTGAGGTAGGAAGTACTAGCAGGTGTAAGCAAAGGATGGACACGATGGGATACATTTCTAAAGGCTCTGCCCGGCTCCTGAGTACAGAACAGGTTGGAGGGCAACAGCAGTGGAAGCCGGGCACCCATGACGAGGCCACCTCAGCTGTCTAGGGGGAGACGCTGGTGGCTTGGACCATGAGGGACTGACAGAGATGGAGAGTAGAAGTTCCTGTCTTATTCCTTGCTGATGCGAAGCAGGGATGGGAAGAAGGGCGGAGGAGGCAGGCCTCTGGGCAGCTGGCTCACTGATACTTGTGTCCAAGGAGTCTGCTTGCACAGGGATGCGACTTGTCAATGTCCCTCTAGACGGGGAGGGATAAGTAAAGTGGTTGCATAACATATCATTTATCAGTCCACAGGAATGCCCTCAATTTGCATGCAGTGTTCTGGCATTAAAAACACTGTTGTAAAAAGCAAGCCATAGAAAAATCTGTACAAGTATAAATGATATATGATATCATTTCCAGCTACTACAGCTGAGTTGAAGAGTTGGAATGGAGACCATACGACCTACAAAGCCTAAATATTTAGCATGTGGTCCTCCACAGAAAAATGATATCATAAATGATATCATTTATGTTAAAAAAAAAAAGAAAGAAAAAAAAAAAGAGAGAAAATTATACACCTAAATAGGCAACTGGGTTTGGGGCTAGCAGTCCAAGGGCCTTCAGC
Source organism: Balaenoptera borealis (assembly GCF_965194805.1). Classification (NCBI taxonomy): domain Eukaryota; kingdom Metazoa; phylum Chordata; class Mammalia; order Artiodactyla; family Balaenopteridae; genus Balaenoptera; species Balaenoptera borealis. The sequence goes on from NC_138872.1 coordinate 12,596,338, forward strand.
CTTAATCTGTAAAGTTCTAAAAGAAATTTCTAACAGAGAATGTAGTCAGGTACAATTTATATTATTACAATAGATTTTAAAATGTGCATTAAAAAATTCAAAGTCTTTTAGAAATAAGAGCTAAAAGATAATGCTTGTGGGCTTCCCTGGTGGTGCAGTGGTTAAGAATCCGCCTGCCGGGCTTCCCTGGTGGCGCAGTGGTTAAGAATCTGCCTGCCAATGCAGGGGACACAGGTTCGAGCCCTGGACTGGGAAGATCCCACATGCCATGGAGCAACTAAGCCTGTGCGCCACAACTACTGAGCCTGCGCTCTAGAGCCCACGAGCCACAACTACTGAGTCCACGTGCCACAACTACTGAAGCCCGCGCGCCTAGAGCCCGTGCTCTGCAACAAGAGAAGCCACCGCAATGAGAAGCCCGCGCACCGCAACAAAGAGTAGCCCCGCTCGCCGCAACTAGAGAAAGCCTGTGCACAGCAATGAAGACCCAACACAGCCAAAAATAAATAAATTAAATAAATAAATTAATTTTTTTTAAAAAAAGATAATGCTTGTGGTACAAACCAGATGGCTCAGACCAGTGGTTTCCTACAGCCTTACGTAGAAAGAAAATATTAGAAGTCTGTTTCTATCTACTTTTTTGTCCTACCCTTTTAAAAGGTCTGTTTTTGTATTGTTTATAATGTACATAATTTAATAACAGTAGTACCTGTATATAATCTTATAATTGAAGAAATACGAATATTCTGAGAGAATATTCTCAAAAATAATTTATGTGGTTGGTATGTGCCAGAAAAACTTGAAGATCACGCACTAGTTTAGGCAAGACTGAACTAACCCTCCTTCCTCCAGTCCTGGCCTTGGGGGAGTGTGTGGCGACCAGGTGCTGAAGGAAAGGAATAAGGAGAATCTTTATCACTTGGGAGAAGTGAGAAGGGAAGGCTCTGGGCTTCTCCCTGTGGAGGGGGGAATGCTGAGCTCTGTACTCACAGCAAACCAAACCCAGAAGCACCTTTGCTACCCCATCATCTCTCCATGCTCAAAAAGGGACTCCTTAAAATGCCCAGGGCACAATGTGGATGCATCTGCAGCTGGCTTCAACCCTGCCAAAACCAACCTTTACTCCTAGACACTGGCCCTCCATTTCCAAGGCAGAAGTCACATCACCCACACTGGGAAAAGCCAGTCAGACAGGTTTGCAAGGACAAACCCCAAGAGGAAATGCATTTTTTCATTCAGTATTCCAGGGAGCACCCAGCCACTTTCTAATGTCATAAAAAGGACGATACATTTTGCATTTTGTATACTAACCAAAGAAATCTTAGTGTACCTATCACATTACAGAGAACTTCCATTCTGAAAAAGAGAGTTAACCACATGCCAAAAGCCTCAAGACAGGTACTGCACTCAAGTCGCTGAAGTACAGCAGGACGTCAATGTTTCCATCAGAAACCATACTCACATGTACACAGAGTTCCAGAAACAGATTATTTCCAGGAAAACACAGCATATTTTTAATTAAAGAGGCCAGAACTACAGGGTAATAGTTAAGAGCAGAGGTCAGCAGCCTTTTTCTGTAGAGGACCACATGCTAAATACTTAGGCTGTGCAGGTCATATGGTCTCCATTCCAACTCTTCAACTCAGCTGTAGTAGCTGGAAAGCAGCCATATAGATAATACATCAACGAAAGGCCATGGCTGGTGTTGTGGACTGAATGTTTGCGTTTCTGCAATTCCTATGTTGAAGTCCTAACCCTCAATATGATGGTATTAGGAGGTGGGGCCTTTGGGAGGTGATTAAGTTTACATGAGGCCATGAGGGTGGGGTCCTCATGATGGGATTCATGCGCTATAAGAAGAGACCAGACACCTAGCTTGCTCTGTCTGCCATGTGAGGACACAGTGAGAACTTGGCCATTTACAAATCAGGAAGACGGCTCACCAGGAACTTAATCAGCTGGTACTTTATCTTGGACTCCCCAGCCTCCAGAACTGTAGGAAATAAATGTCTCTTGTTTAAGCCACCCAGTCTGTGGTATTCTGCTATATCAGTCTGAACAGATTAAGGCAGCTATGTTCCAATAAAACTTTATTTACCAAAGCAGGCTGCAGGCCAGATTTGGCTCATGGCGTAATTTAAGGACCCCTGATTAAGAACATAGGCTTGGGGTAAACAAGTCCTAGACACCCACCCAATCCCATCACTGCCTGGCCAGGGGAACTTGGCAGGGCTGGTCATTTTATTCTCCAAGCCTCAGTTTCATTGATTCTAAAATGAGGATGAGAGTAGGAACCTCAGGTGGTTGTTGGGAAGATTAAACATGATGATGGGGATAAAGCACTTAGCACAGGGCCCAGCACAGGCTGAGTGCTCAATACACTGGCATTGTTTAGGACATCAATAATGTTAACTATCAGCACCAGCTTCCAAACTAAACCTTAACATGAGGACAAAACAGCTAATTATGCCAAATTTCCTCTGAAAATGTTCACAGCAACAAATATTTTAGGATAGAAGTAGGATTTGAGCCTGCCACTTTAAAATTCTTGGCTCATTACATGTTCCACATAGGACAATTTGTACAGAATTATACTGAATGAGAAAATGGCTTTTCATTTGGAAGAGCTGCTTCTGTGAAGAAACTCTCATCAATTTTCAAGCATAGATATATCAAACAAGAGAAATTAATAGAGTAAATATTAGACCAGAGATGCCAAAAATGTGGCATGCCCACCGCCACTCGGCAGTCCTGTTCCTCAGCAGACATAACCAATCAATCATGGCACTTTCTCAAGAAACCCAGACGAGGTTCCAGGTATTTTTTCAACACAGCTTCCAAGCAATATAGTATAGAACCTATTCACTATTCCTGTTCTAGAAAGTACTGGTAAATTGTGGCTCTCTCCACTGTATTTTTTAAAATTTATCAAGCTCTTTTCATTGCTGTAGGTTGCCCACTGGGGTTAAAAACAAATGTTTCTGAGGTAACCGGAAGCTTCATGAGTAGATCTTAGGAAAAATACAAGAATGCTGGACTGGGAATTAAGAAGCCCAAGTTGTAGGGCTTCCCTGGTGGCGCTGTGGTTAAGAATCCGCCTGCCAATGCAGGGGACACGGGTTCGAGCCCCGGTCCGGGAGGATCCCACATGCCGCGGAGCAACTAAGCCCGTGCGCCACAGCTACTGAGCCTGCGCTCTAGAGCCCGCGAGACACAACTACTGAGCTCAAGTGCCACAACTACTGAAGCCCATGCGCCTAGAGCCAGTGCTCCGCAACAAGAGAAGCCACCGCAATGAGAAGCCCGCGCACCGCAATGAAGAGTAGCCCCCGCTCGCCGCAACTAGAGAAAGCCTGCACACGGCAACGAAGACCCAACACAGCCAAAAATAAATAAATAAAATAAATAAATTTAAAAAAAAAAGAAGCCCAAGTTGTAGTCCTGTTTCTGTCCCTCACTATCTGCACGTCGTTGGACAAGTCACCCTAACCTCTCCACTGCTGCTTTTTCACCAGTAAAAAGTAACTTATAATAAGGTTACTTATGGCCCTAAGTACAGTCGATCCTCATTATTCACAGGTTTGTACTTGTGAATGTGCCCGCTCACTAAAATTTGAAAGTCCCCAATCAATATTTGGGACGCTTTTGTGGTCACTTACAGACACCTGCAGCGCAGTGAAAAATGTGAATCACTTGATGCACAAGTTCCTGGCTAAGGTCAAACAAGGAGACGTTCTACCTTCTTGTTTCACCTCTCATATCGTAAACAGTGTCTTTCTTGTGATCTATTTATTGCCATGGTTTTCACATTTTTGTCCTTTTCGTTGGTGATTTCGCCATTTAAAATGGCCCCCACGCACAGTGCTAAGCGCTGTCTAGTGCTGTCTCTGTAGGATGTGCCCTACAGAGAAATGACGTGTGATCAGCTTTGTTCAGGCATGTGTCATAGTGCTGTTGACCATAAGTTCAATGCTAACAAATCAACAATATATATTAAATAAGGTGTCTTTAAACAGAAACACACAAAGAATAAAGTTATGTATTGATCAGCTGATGAACACGTGACCAGAGAGGCTCACAGGAACCTAGCCCTGTATTCCCTCCAGGAACAATGCTTCAGGATTTGCTAATTCCGTGTTCACAGCAACTTTATAGACCATCACCACAAATAATGAGAGTTGATAATATCTATTTCTCTACTTGGCATTATGAATATTAATGCCATCCATAAAGAAGTAGCATTAAATATCTTATGTACCCGCATATGTACCAAATATTCCAATCAGTGCTAAAGGTTTCATTTAGGAAAACATACATAAGAGAGATCAACAAAATACTTCGAGAGAAACAAATTCTTTTTTAGGTAAAGAGGTCAGACCTCTCGTTCTTCCCTCCCTCACAAGACCTCCATAAAGAATGAGCTGAAATGCTCCTTTCTCCATCACCTCCGGAAGCATTCTGAGTACCAGGGGGTCACGGGCACAGCTCGTGTGTAAAGGACTACCTGTGGCTTGAGATAACATCCTTTATACCACCAAGTTGAAACATGGTACCTGCAAGCAGTCGAGGGATGTGCTGACCACTCGTGGGGACTTGGACTGGCAAGCCAGCTCGAATGGAAGGAAATACTTGTCAGCTTCAATGAAGTTTGCCTTTGGTGGTGCGGTAGCACCAAGCCTAGGACAAAAGCAGGAGAGGGCCGGAGAGGGGAAATGAAAAAAAAAAAAAAAAAAAAAAAAAAAGAGCTTGCTTTTCCTACCCCCCACTCTAACTTCCCATCCCACTTGCAACCATTTAATTAAAAGTGCCTGCAAACTGCATCTGTGGGGCTAGACAATGAAAAGTTTAAACACATGCATTAGGAAAAAACACCAAGGGGCCACAGGCAGAGAACAAGGTCTCTGATGAGCAAGCTGTATCGTCAGCGGCCTGGACTGAATCCTGGCACCTGCCACGTCAGAGCTGTATTTCTGAAATGGGACTCACTGGCTTCATTACTATGAAGATGAGGAGCAGCCCCTTAACAGAACAAGCTGCCCTCCTGCCTGAGGAAGCATGACATACAAGAGACAAGGGCTTTGCCTCTTCTGTCAAGAGAAGGCACAACAGCATTAACTTGACCTTCCTTATCCTTTCCTCCAAATATGCAGTTGTTGAGGCAGTAACCTGTTAACTTGGTATCAGTTCAGACACATACAGAGTCTTGCCATGTGCCCAGCGCTGTGCTAGGAGAGTGTGTGCCACCCTTGAGGATCAGAAATATGGGAAAACATGCAGAGAAAGGGGTTCCCATGGCCACCACCTACTACTCCCTTCATACTGCACTTCAGCAAGGAGAACGTGCCCAGGCTTACCTTTGCTTTTCTATTTCTGCTTTAATTTCATCTGGTGGGGAAGAAAGAAAGGCATGTTAGGAGCATGCAATATGTATATTAAAAAAAACAAATATAACAAAATATTGAAAGCTATCTAAGTAGGGGGATGATGATCTTTTTCTCTTTTCCACATTTTCTGTAAGTATATATACTTTTTCTTTAGCACTTAAAAAAATTGTGGTAAGTATGCGGAACACAAAATTTACCACATTAACTATTTTTAAGTGTACAGTTCGGTGGCATTAAGTACATTTATACTGTGCTAAGGCATATATAATTTTCATGAATTAAAGTTAATTTATAAACCTTTACCATGGAGGGTACAACAACTACATGGTTACGGTTATGGATATAGTGCCAATACTCAGAAGTCACAGTCTCAAAGAGATCATCTTATTTCCAGGAAAACAAGATTTTGTGCCATTGAGACAAGAACATCCTATCTAAACACGCCAGATTCCCCCACAGCCACTTAGTCGAATGCATTCCTACGTGTCAGGCTTGGCAGGCTCACGGTATTATCAAAGCAGGCCAGTGAAACAGGTCTACCTGAATGCCATGTATTCAGATAACCTCCAAAAGGCCAGCCTTCTTCACACAATCTCTTGAAAGCCAGTGGTCTGGATATGGCATTAGTTATCCTAGCAACCCCAGAACACAGTTCTGGAAGTGACAAGTTTCCTTTTCCTGGACAACTCTATTCTAGACTGACCTTTAGGAAGTGAAAACCGAGTAACTGGACTCACTAGAGGTGGCAATTTTAACCTTCAAGCCGCTCTTTCAAGGTCCTCTTACTACACACATAAGAAAACAGAAGAGGAACACCAGATGGCTAATATCAAACATTTCGCTCATGGACCATAAGGCCTGTGACACACAGGGTCTGCTAAAGAGAGCTCTGTGGCAAGGTTCCCGCTCCTCTGGGACAAGAATCCACTCAGGAAGTAGCTCTGGCCTCCTCTAGCTGAGGCCCCAGGCTGTGGGAGTGGCCCGGGAAATCCTGCCCAGGAGGCTGGTGGCCAAGCTTTCAGCTTGCAGAAATCAACATGCATAATGTCAACACTCTGCTTGGTGGTAATATCATCTGTCGCTGTGTGACGTGTCAGAGGGGCACTGATGCCGGAACTCAAATGCAAGGGTTCTTTCCAGTCATGGTTACCTTGTTAGAGTTAAGTTTAGATGTTAAGTGTATCTGAAGCAATTAGGCCTTTGTTAGAGTCTGGGCTGACCTCTGAGCTCTAAAATAGTCTGTTCTAGAATGCCACTGGTGCCAACCCACCAGTCGACAAATCACCAGGACTGCTACTTACTCACTGAGGCACTAAGGGTAATCAAACCAAAGACCTATGGAGGCCAGGCAGGAAACCTCCTGGAGACACGGGGGGGTATAAGACATGAGGGGCAGGGAGGACCCCCTCCCCACCCAACAGGGCATGGAGTGCAGCAGAGTCTCAGTCCCAGCTGACTGAGCCCAGAGGTGCCCGTTGTTCTGATTTTTCCAGAAGTCAAAATCTGGATTTGAAGTGACAACTCCAACTGTAATTCGAAGTAATTTCAACTGTTTAAAAAAATTATGCTCAGGGACTTCCCTGGCAATCCAGTGGTTAAGACTCCACGCTTCCACTGCAGGGGGTGCTGGTTCCATTCCTGGTCAGGGAACTAAGATCCTGCAAGCCTCGAGGCATGGCCAAAAAAAAAAAAAAAAAATTATGCTCAAATGCAACTGGTTTGCAGGCTGCCCTGACCTTAGACTACCAGTTTGCAACCTTTGCCTTAAGGGACAGGGAAGAATGGAGGAGAAAGTAATTCACTGGCCACAGAAAGCTAACTGCAGGGGATACAGAACTACGACCAGCACGGGGAAAACAAAACATCCTCGTTCTGTGCAAGCAAAACATCGCCCGGCCAAAGAACAAAGAGCAACTACGGAGCCAGAGCACCAGGGCTCGAGGCCAAACTCTGCGCTATCTTACAGATGAAGAGACAAGATCCAGAGAGGTTACAAGCTAGTGAGAGGCGGAGCTGCGACTTGAACCCAGAAAATTAGGCTCCCAAGCCTGTGTTCGTAACCTCTTGGGTAACTTGGCTCTCAAATAAGCATGTCGAATTACTCCATAACCTACAAATGCGAAACAATATAAACACTGGTTTTGCATCATTAATTCAAAGCGTGAATGCTGCGACCATAGCTGGAAGGCTTGGTGTTCATACTGCTCCGTGAGCCTCATCCGGCCTCGGGGAGCCCATTTACAATCCAGGCTCTGGAATCCCCCCACCTCTTTTCCTGGCCTGATGGGACAGGACCACAGGAAGGTGCACCCTGGTTTCCCGATGGGAATGAACAAGGGCCAGTGTGACTTGAGCAGGGCAGGGCACAGCCCTCCACAGTGAGCAGTACCTACTGCAGAAGACCAAGAAACTGCGATCTTCACAAAACACGTGATCACAGATTTCCTTTAGTCTTCTTAATCTATACTTAAGTATTCCCACAAGTATGAGGAATTGTTGCACTCTCTAGAACATTCTTTGTTAGAGAAAAACAATTTGAAAAATCCTCTCCACAAGGCCCAGTAGGGGTCCAGATGATGAGAAGCCCCTGGAGGGCAGTGGGGGAGGGGCCTGAGCAGACCTATGTTTGGACAGATCCCTCTGGCTGCCGTTTTGAGTATAAAGAGGAGGGTGGACAGCACAGAAGCAGCGAAGCCAATCAAGAGGCTGCTGCTAATAACCCAGGCAAGCAGCAGTGGGGGCTGGGGCCAGGGCGGGGGCAGAGAAGGATGAGCATGAGCCACAGGAAAGCTGGAGATGGCCTGAGGGTAGTAGTTCCATAGAGCCTGACCCAACAGTTGGCTTCTAGATATATTTGGATAATACAATATTTTTTTCCATTGAAAAGAGGCAGGGGACTTCCCTGGCGGTCCAGTGGTTGAGACTCCGTGCTCCCACTGTGGGGGGCACAGGCTCGATCCCTGGTTAGGGAACTATGATCCCATATCCCACATGCTGCATGCAGCGTGGCCAAAAAGAAAAAAAAAAAAAAAAAAAAAGAGGCAAGGAAAAAAAAAAAAAAACAGGGAAAAGGTATGTGGCATGGGGTCCCACAGAACACTTGACACAGCCTGGTGTGGTGAAAGACAAGAAATGGGTTGGAAGTTCCAAACGAAGATGGACATCTATTCGCTGAATGACGCCAGGTGGGTTATTAAACCTCCCTGAATCTTGACGTCCTACTCTAAAAAAAATGAGGATGATAAAAAGCAGCCCCATATGCTCCAGAGACTGTAACTAGGCAGTTGGGTGTAGGTAATTCTTTGGACAAACCGGAAGTATTGATGGCTAAGGCAGTGTCAGGCATACACAGGTGGTCAATAAATGTCTGTTCTCTTGCTCTTATCTTAAAACAGCAGTCAGTAATAGTGCAAAATCTCTAGTGCCATCGGTGGAACGACGGAAAGCCAAGGGAAAGAAGAAAATCAGTGGAACACAAATCATCATAATAACTGCTGACATTCGCTAGGGGCAGGTGCCCATTTGGTCCTCCTTACAACTCAGGAAGACAAGAGACTCATCTCCTAACCATATACAGGTGAGGAATCTGGACACAGAGAGGTGAAGTCACCTGCCCACAGTCACAGTCAGGAAGTGCCACTACAGGATTCACACCCAGGCTGTCTGCTCCAGAGCCAAAGAGGAGGAGGATGGGTGAAGGAGGAGGAGCAGATGGTGGGGCACACCTGCTCCAGTTTATTGCCCTGCCTTTTAACAGGCACTGCTCTCCCAACAGCCAACTGGACAATTAGCAGCAATAAATGAGCAGGCTGGAAAGGAGCGAGACCTGAGTGGGGTGGGGCAGCTGCAGCTGAAAAGCCACGCTGGCTTCCTGGGAAATCCTTCCTGGGAAATCCTTCCTGGGCATCGCTGTCAGTTAGGAACCTCAGGTCACACCTCCCCATTCATCAATGACTTTGGCACCAGCTCACATTCTCTGCTCCACTCCCAAGCTAAGTCCAGCAATGACCACAACCAAGCTCAACAACGCCATCTCTGGTCAACCCCCCAAAGCCCCACGACATCCCTTGGAACCTTCACCTCCCCTCACACATCTGACCTGCACACCCCTCTCTACTATGCAAACCAGCACTACCCTCAGTTCCTCCTCCACCCCAGTCAGCCTGGTGTGGCTGGCCACACTCTGAATCTTGTCCCTGTTTGGAACTGTGCTACTTCTAGCTGCTGCCTGTTCTCCGCCCACAACCTCCTTTCCTTCCAGACGACCTACTAACTGCTCCCAGTAGGACCCTTCTTTGGCCTGTCAGACCTGACAAGGCCAAGAACTTGTCAGCTTTCCCCTTTTTTCATTTTCCAGGATGGATCCCATTACAGGATTGTTATCTGAATGACAGCCAAACAATAGGCTTGACTCTCTCTGACCTTTAGTCTTAACTTCTGGCAAAATCCCAAACTTAGATTATACGACCCTCTCCTCTGACCTTTCTCCACCTAACGACCAGACCTCTGACTACAGGGCAAGTTGGTAGGTCTATAAAGGCCCTAATCACCAACCACAATGGAACCCTAAATACTGCCAGTTAAGCTCACCACCTCCAACTCTCCACAAGGACTACTGCACATTTCTCTACTCTCTTCAAATACCCCATCTCTCCCTCCTAGTCATCACCATTCATCTTTACTCACAACCGATGGAGCAGCCTATTTCATGCAGAAATTAGAAGCCAACACGAGGAGACTCCCTCAACTTCCTGTTAGCCAATCTACAAACTCACCTACTTCTGTACCCAGCCTGCACTCTCTCCTGCTAGAAAACAATGTCAAGCCCCTCCAACTCTGCCGTCTCCCATCCCTACTGCCTTCTGAGGAACTACCTAGAATCTGATCACTTCTCACATGCTGGACCACCCCCATCACCCCAGACCAAGCCACCATCATCTCCCACCTAGACTAAGAACCTCTTTCTTTTTTTTTTTTTTAAATTTTTAATTTATTATTTATTTATTTATTTATTTATTTTTGGCTGTGTTGGGTCTTCGTTTCTGTGCGAGGGCTTTCTCCAGTTGTGGCGAGTGGGGGCCACTCTTCATCGCGGTGCGCGGGCCTCTCACTATCGCGGCCTCTCTTGTTGCGGAGCACAGGCTCCAGACGCGCAGGCTCAGCAATTGTGGCTCACGGGCCTAGTTGCTCCGCGGCATGTGGGATCCTCCCAGACCAGGGCTCGAACCCGTGTCCCCTGCATTGGCAGGCAGACTCTCAACCACTGCGCCACCAGGGAAGCCCAAGAGCCTCTTTCTTAACTGGTCTCACAGCTTCAGCTCTCACCCTTCCTCCCGGCCCACATCTTTGTCTACACAGCAGCCAGAGGGATTCCCTTAAAAAATAAATCAGATTACATCTGCTCAGAATAGATTACCCATAACCATCATAATGTAAATCTGATTAACATCTGCTCCTTTGCGCAAAACTCCACTGGCTTCTCATCTCACAGAGTAAAAACTCACAATCTTGCCCTTGGCCTCCAAGCCTCTAAAACATCCGGCCCCCTGCTATCCCTCTGATCTCACCTCCTACCACCCTGCCCCCAGCTTACTTGTTGCCTGTCCTGTTCAGGGCCTTTGCACTTGCTCTTCCTGCCACCTGGAATGCCCTCCCTCCCCCAGATATCCACAAGGCTCACCCTTCCCTTCCTTCAGATGACTGTTCAAATGTCACCTCTTCAGAGAGGCCTTCCCTCGCCACTTAAAACTGCCCTCCTTGTGATTCTGGACCACCTTACCTGCTTTATTTTTTCACTTTACACCGATTTTTCCTAGTCTTTCATCACAGCATTTACCACCCTTGACATACTTTGTATCAGTTCACTTATTCTCCATCTTCCCCAGTAGAATATAAACTCTGTGATAACAGAGACTTCCATCTGTTTTGTTCATTGCTGAATCCCCATTATCTAGGAATTCCTAGACACAGAGCAGGCACTCAATATTTGCTGAATGAATAAACTGTCCTTTCTCTTTCTTGCATTATTTAACCTCTCCCTTAACTGGCTCCCTTCCCAATGACATTTAAACAAGTTCAAGCCTCTTCTACCTTTAAACAAAGAAAAATATAAAACCAAAAACTCCCACGATCCACATCTCCATCCTCTCCTTCACACCCCCAGGCAAAGCCCTGGAAAGACTTGTGTCTGTTTCCTCACCTCCCATGCATGCCCCAACCCATTCCAGTCTGGTTTTCACCTTCACTGCATCAGCAAAACAGCTCAAGCTAAGGTCACCCATGACCCGCATGTCTCTAAATCTGATGGGTAATTTTCCAGTTGACATCTGACCTGACCTCCTTGCAGCATTTGACCCTACTGACCTCCCCCTCCTTGAAATTTTCTCGACTTCCGGCTTCATAAGCACCCGTTCTCATCTGCCCTCTGCTTCTTGTCCCATCTCTTCTCCATTTCCTTGGTAGACTCAGCCTTCTCTGCCCAGCCAGGCAAGCCAGGGTTCCTCGGGCCCAGGCTCTCCTGCCTCTCCTTTTCTGTACACTCTCCCCTACAGGCCTTCACAGCCTCAACTGCACCTTCAATTCCCACCTGGGCTCGGATGACCCTCAAATCTTGATTTCCGGCGCCGGCCTGCCTTATGAACACGAGGCTCGTACATCCATCCACTTCCTATTCCACCTGTCCAACTGGATGCTCAAAGGCAGGTGAAACTCAACACATCCAAGTCCCAACTCAGATCAAGCTCCTCCACCCACCTCTCCCTAGATGGTCTTCCCACTCCCATCTAAAAGAACTGCACCACTATCCATCCAGTTGGGTGAGTCAGAAACTTAAGAGTCAGCTTTACTGATCCACTTTCTCGTGTTCTTACCCAATCCATCACCAGGTTTTCTTAGTTTTTCCTTCTAAACAAGTGGGGAATACATTCACTTTGCTCTGTTACTACTGTCACTACTCTAAGTCCAGGCCACCAGCATCTCTCCCCTGGATGATGGTAACTGCCACCTCACTGGTCCCTGGGCAATCCCTCTGGTTTTCCTCGAAGATGTTCTGAACACAATGGCTCAAGTGATCTTTCCAAAATACAAACCTGTTTATCCCATCACCTTCTTCCCTGTTTAGAACTCTGCAGTGTTATCTCACTGCTTTTGGTCTAAAAATCAAACTCCTCAACATAACCTCCAAGGTCTTGCATGGTAGGACCCTGGACTACCTCTCCCACCTTATCCCCCAAACCTCTCCCCTTTCATTTGCCATGCTCCAACCACACAGTGGCTTCTTTTAGTTTCTTTTTAAAAAATTATTATTAAAGCTTTTTAAAATTTTTGAGGTAACTATAGATTCACAGGCTGTTGTATCTTTTAGTTTCCTTAACCGTCATATTCCTCTCTGCCACAGGGCCTTTGCATATGCTGTTCCCCCCCCTCCTGCTGCCATAATGCCTCTCACCCTAACCTATTTAATTTTTATTTATCATTCAGCTCTCAAGACTTCCTCAGGGAAGCTTTCCTTCATCCCTTTGTCCACTCCCCTTGTGGGACCAGGTTTCTCTCCTTCATAGGAGTTGTCAGGTTGTTAGTATGACTCAGAGGATGTGATGATCTGAACAGTCCCCTTCTTTCCCATTAACTGCAAACTCCATGAGAACAGGGTCTTTGTTTGTTTTGTTTTCCTTGCATCATGACACCTGGTATGACACCCAAATAAATATCTTCTGAATGAATGTCACCCTGGTTTAGTCAGAAGGACTATATAGAGAACAAGTATGCAATGACTACTCCTTAGGACAGAGGGAAAATTTAAGAATTCTAGGTCCTAGCACAAGAAGGCTGCTCTCCCCACAAGTCTATAAAACCTAATGAAATACCTAATAAAAAAGCTAAAAGACTCATTTACAACCAAGACAGTAAACCCAAAGAAGCTTCTTACAGGAAGACTCCAGGAATGAATTTGCAAACAGTTAAGTATTTTCTAAGATAACCTTGCTGGAAAGAAAGTCAAGTATTTTCCAGGCAGGCCCCCTCAGCCTGGTGAAAAAGAACTCAATACAGTTCTGAGCTATTTATATAGGAGACTCCATGTACTTGCTGATTAAGCACATGTTTTCACAAGTTTGCTCTTTTCCATAAAGAATGGTCTTACTGTTTTCCCCAGCACTGCTTACAGTCTCCCCTGAGATTTACAAGTACAGGACAGAGCTCTAAATTTTTCCAACCACTTGCCTCACCGGTGTCGAAATGTCAGAGACCAGCAAAGGTGTCCATAAACCAACCAATAATGGAGGCAGGAAGAACAAGTATTCAGTTCCTTCTCCTTTAAATATGGTAACACCAATGCCTCTGAATTTTAGTAGTTCATTTGTTAGTTGTCAGGTACGGTGTCAGTTATTTATTGCGTTAGTTCATATAACCTTTACAATAATCCTGCGACACAGGTATTATCACCTTTCTCATCCCAGGAAACCAAGGCTCCGAGAAGCTAAATGATTAGTCCAGGATCACAAGACCAATCAATAAGCAAAGTTTCAAACGCAGCTCCCAATGAATTTTCTGCCAATCCAACAAATAAATGCTTTTCAATAATCAAAATCCAGTTTTTAGTGCTGCTTCTAGACAGAGAACCTCCTCCTGCAGAATTACTATAAAACTTTTCAACAAAAAGTAATGTCAGGGTCCCAAGTCCTATTATTTCTCAAAATTTTTATAATCTACAGCACACATAAACAAGATGTCTAATCAAAACACCCGACTTTGCTAACATTAATGGTTTTATTTTGTGTTTCAATTGAAAGCCTTACTTTATGACAATTTAGGGATATTTTTGATATTTTTCAAATTTTGCACTTAAGTTCCTCCTAATGATGAGAATAGTTACTTCAAACACATCAAAGTTAGAACAACAACATCGTATGCAGGAAAAAGCCATTTACCGTATATTATATGGACATGTGAATGCTGAATGTTTTTTGTATATTAATATGCAACTAAAATTTATGAATATACTCCCTTAATTGGCTTCATCCTAATGACATTTAAACAAGTTTGAGTCTTTTCTACCTTTAAAAAAAGAAAAAGAAAAAACCAAAGAACCCCCATGATCCACATCCTCCTCCCCTTCACAGCACAGCCAAACTTTGGGAAAGAGTTGCGTGCGCTCACGGTCTATTTCCTCACCTCCCACTCACACCTCAACCCACTCCAGTCTGGTTTTCACCTTCAGCGTGCCACCAAAACAGCTCAAGCTAAGATCACCAATGACCCACATGTCTCTAAATCCCGTATATTAAACAGAGTAGCAAATCTAAAAGTGGATTTTATGATTTATATGTCAGCTACACGTTGTAATTGTTGCCCACCTGGCTGTGCAGATGTGGGCAAGTTGCCCTCTGAGCTTTGGTTTCCCTTTGCCTGCTGTACCCAAAGACGGACATCAATCACACGTCACAACTCCAGAATGAACAGAGGGAGTTTACTGCTGATGTAGAGAGAGGTCATAAATCAGCAAGATTTAATACCGCAAATGAAACTCACGGGAAACCAGCTCTTTAACTTCATTTCTTTCTTCCTGTTAGTCCCTAAATTAAACCAAAGACATACGCAGTAAAAAGCTGCAGAGAAAAAGCTGTGATCTTTTTTTTTTTTTTTAACTTTTTTTTTTTTTAATTATTTATTTTTGGCTGTGTTAGGTCTTCGTTTCTGT
This sequence comes from Balaenoptera borealis, assembly GCF_965194805.1. Taxonomy (NCBI): domain Eukaryota; kingdom Metazoa; phylum Chordata; class Mammalia; order Artiodactyla; family Balaenopteridae; genus Balaenoptera; species Balaenoptera borealis. Next base: position 12,611,419 of record NC_138872.1, read on the forward strand.
GCGAGGGCTCTCCCCAGTTGCGGCGAGCGGGGGCCACTCTTCATCGCGGTGCGCGGGCCGCTCACCATCGCGGCCTCTCGTTGCGGAGCACAGGCTCCAGACGTGCAGGCTCAGCAGTTGTGGCTCATGGGCCCAGCTGCTCCGCGGCATGTGGGATCCTCCCAGACCAGGGCTCGAACCCGTGTCCCCTGCACCGGCAGGCAGGCTCCCAACCACTGCGCCACCAGGGAAGCCCCTGTGATCTTTTTGATTAGAGGCTTTCATATACTACATCTCAAAATTCAACTACTAAAAATACGGTCTCTTTACTTATTGAATGCTCTACTTACTGAAACATCACCAGAACTTCACTGCATAGAAACTTCACTGCCAATATAATGATTGTTTAAGACTCCAGTGAGTATTTTATACAACACAAGAACTTTCCTATGGAGAAGCAATGGTAGTAATAGTTCAGATCTTGGGCTCTGGAGCCAGACTGCCAGTGTTCACAGCCTGGCTCCACTGCTTCTTGGTTAAGTCACGTCAGCCAAGTTCTTAAGGCCTTGATGAAGATAATAATAGTAAGAACTAAACTGCATGTAAAGCATATGGCACTGTGCCCGGAACACAGAAGTGCTTAGTACATGGTTGATATCATATAGCCATTATATAACATGTGATTTAAAAAAGTCACTCACTCGGGCTTCCCTGGTGGCGCAGTGGTTAAGAATCCACCTGCCAATGCAGGGGACACGGGTTCGAGTCCTGGTCCGGGAAGATCCCACATGCCGCGGAGCAACTACGCCCGTGGGCCACAACTACTGAGCCTACGCTCTAGAGCCTGCGAGCCACAACTACTGAAACCTGTGCGCCTGGAGCCCGTGCTCCGCAACAAGAGAAGCCACTGCAATGCGAAGCCCACGCACCGCAAGGAAGAGTAGCCCCCGCTCGCCGCAGCTAGAGAAAGCCCGTGCGCAGCAACGAAGACCCAACGCAGCCAAAGATAAATAAATAAAATAAATAAATTTATAAAAAAAAAAAAGTCACTCACTAAATTGGGTGATAACGATGCGTCAGAGTTAGGTTCGTCACTATATAATCGCCCCACTCTGGTGAGGGATGTTGGTAATGCGGAGACCATGCACGAGTTGGGGCAGGGAGGGGAATATGGGAAGTCTCTGTACCTCCCATGCAATTTTGCTGTGAACCTAAAACTGCTCTAAAAATTAAAGTCACTCAATTTCATATGAAAAACATAGGTATGTTTAATGACAACTGGCAATTACAGAGCACTCAGCCCCTACTTGGCACTTTGTGAGTATTAAATTATTAAATAAGATACCGAATCTCTTACAATATATGAGGACTACTGTGAAAACAATTCAGTTAAAGTTTTCGAGATTTCCAGATTTTTCCACACCATTTGAAACCACTCAGATTACCTTCTCAAGTCTCTAAACTTGATAGAGTTTAAGACCAGAAATATAATTTAAAGAGACCATGGGAGAGAATGGCTCTTAAATAAGACCGTTGTGAAAGGGAGGTTTAAAAATGTAATTATGTACCCCAACTGGAGGGCTGAAAGGTTCAAGATTATTAATATATATCAAAATTTCATTAAGAAAGTAAAGAGCAACAACGTCCTTGGGGTGATGAATACTTTCACAGGCTCTTTTGATTTCTCAATAGCCTGGAAGGCCATGATCCTCTAATTGGGCAGACCCTATCTATGCATTTGGCATTTAGTGAAGATGAATCCCTGAGATTACTCCAAACCTATTCCATCCTGATCATCACTGCTTTTACAAGGAACAACCCTTGTCTTCATTGAGCTTAGCAAGTTAATACGCTAATAAACACAGCCTTTCAGTCGTGTAATTACTTTCTTACTTATTGCATCTACAAACCAAATAGAGCAATAAGTCATTCTTGAACGAGGACCCAACCTAAGTTAACATCAAGCCAGGGTGCTTAGAGTGTCTTGTGGTTTCTCACAGCTTAAAATAATAAAAACAAATAACAGAGCAAGCCTTTACAGAGCACCTACTACATGGCAAGTTTTTTGCACACGTCAGCTATCTTTTTTTAAAAATAAATTTATTTATTTTATTTATTTATTCATTGCTGCGCGCGAGCTTTCTGTAGTTGCAGCGAGCGGGGGCTACTCTTCGTTGCGGTGCACGGGCTTCTCACTGCGGTGGCTTCTCTTGTTGCGGAGCACAGGCTCTAGGCGCACGGGTTTCAGTAGTTGTGGCTCGCGGGCTTAGTTGCTCCACAGCACGTGGTATCTTCCCGGACCAGGGCTCGAACCCGTGTCCCCTGCATTGACAGGCGGATTCTTAGCCACTGCGTCACCAGGGAGGCCCCCTAACTTTATCTTTATAATAACCCCATCAGGAAGCTATAAGATCTGTCCAAGGTCACAAAGACAGCAAGTAGAAGGCAAGGGATCTGAACCCAGGCAGTCTTGAGACCACAGAGCACACTCCAAATCCCTACGCTACACAGCCCCTGCATCCGTGATCCCCTCCCCCTAATATGCTACACCTGGTGGAAGGTCACAGAAGCTGTTTCCTGGAAGTGCTCCTATCGTTCAAGCATTTCAACTTTGAGCAGTCACTTACAGTTCCTCTTACCAAAATGAGTAATAATCTATACATGGCAATCTCTAAAATACTCGCCATATTGCAATGCTTCGTACACAGGCTTGTTTCAGCTACTTTTACTGGACACAAAACTGGGCCTTGAGATGCAGAGTGAAATATCACCAGATACTTTGCTATATGCTTTCTTCTGCAGTCATTTTTATTTAATAGCAATGACACACAAGTACTGTCTTAAAAAAAAAAAAAAAAGATGGCCAGTCTAACTCAACACTTTACATAGGTTCCCTTGTAATAATTCCTCAAGTTGATGATGATGAGCCACCATGACAATTTGCTATTCAATTAACCTGTGGTCAAATTACTTCCTTTATAGGCTATTTCTTTTTTTTTCTTAACTAACATCATATGGGATATTTTATTTAACTCATCTATATTGTTTGACAAGAAAAATATTTTTAATGGAGAATTTATATTTTCAGTATAGGCTATTTCTTACAATTCACTACCGAAACACTGAATGTGCATTCCACAGTTTGGGTTGGAAAAATCTGAACTTCTCAACAAGGCATGATCCAAAAATATCTAAAAAGCTCTCAATGTTAAGGCCCTCTATGACCCATGTAACGATTTTATACGTAGGTTCCAACAAAGTGATATACAATTTGCTGAAAATTTGATGTTAAGTGTTCTGAAGGGGGAACGAAAACTTCTCTGCCAAATAACTATTTTGAAACTTCTGCAACAATTCACTTAAAGTAACATTGAGAGGATAGAATGCAGGCAGATTTCCAAGCAGAGTTGTAAGTACCAGGCTTTTGCCTAACTAACTGCTTTGTAGTGCTTATCCTGCATTCCTGATAAAACAATATCCAACAGTTAGCTTTGGTTTCCTGAATAAAAAAGCTTTACAAATCTAAATCTCAGTAAATTCCTCTAATTGATCCTGAATTTCACAGGACTAGTATGTTTCCAGATTTTCTCAGCAACAACAACCTTTGTATCAATAGTTCTTGATCCTTGAGGGAGTCTCAGACCCTTCTGAGAAGCTGATGAAAGCCATGGCCTTCTTCCCAGAGAAATAAATGCAAAGTTCACAAACCCATTCCTAGGCCCCAAGAGAAGACTCCCAGAGTACCCTGCACCAAATGAAAGGAGAAAGGTGATGGTAATCTCAAACTCTGTGACAGAAAATCAAACTTTCCATTTACGTGGTCACTTGTTAGGGAAAACAGGTCTTTTTACAGATTCCAAACCAAAGGCATTGGGGTGATGAATTAACTTGACGCCAACTCTCGTCAAATGTATTGATCCTCACGGCCTAGAACTCTCTTCTCCTGAAATTCCACGTGGTGAATACTTTCTGCCTTTCAGTACTCGGCTCAAATGTCACCTCCTCAGAAAGGATTACTTTCTTGACCACCCTATGGAAAGCAGTCCTCAGGCCCTCTTTATCACATCTACTTTTACAAAAAATTTTACAAAAGTAAAGCAATTATGAAAAAATTACTTTTAGGGCTCCCCTGGTGGCACAGTGGTTAAGAATCCACCTGCCAATGCAGGGGACATGGGTTCGAGCCCTGGTCTGGGAAGATCCCACATGCCGCGGAACAACTAAGCCCGTGTGTCACAACTACTGAGCCTGCGCTCTAGAGCCCGCCAGCCACAACTACTGAGCCCAAGTGCCACAACTACTGAAGCCTGCAAGCCTAGAGCCCGTGCTCCACAACGAGAAGCCACCACAATGAGAAGACTGCGCACCGCAACGAAGAGTAGCCCCCGCTCGCCGCAATTAGAGAAAGCCCGTGCGCAGAAAGGAAAACCCAACACAGCCAAAAATAAATAAACAAAATAAATAAATTTTTAAAAACTGCTTTTACGAAAGTATTTATTAGCATTCAAAAACGTCTCATTCATTTTTAAATTTACTTATTCTGCCTCCCCTATTAGAGTAGAAGCTCTGTAAGGGCAAATACCTTGTCTGTCTCGTTCCCCATTGTATCCTCAGTGCCTGCCACCGTGCCTGGTACACAGTGGGCATTTAATAAGTATCTGTTGAGTGACAAACTAAAAGATAGGATGTTGATGATGGAATCAACTACCAAGGTTTTAACTAGAGATGAATCAGACTTCTCCCCTCTTTCAATCATCTGTGGGTCCATTCAGTCAGTGTCTACTGCGTGTTAGGCCCTGTTGCAAGTGCAGGGGATCCAGCGGTGAATAAAACAAACAAGTGTCTCTGCCCTCACAGACCCTCTATTTGAGTGAACCGCAAGGAACGAGCAGATCTCTTTAGCACTACAATACCTGAAGGTGCAGGCTAACCCTCTACATCCCTCCTGGAGGGAGTTATGGGCGATCCCCAAATGGAAGGAAAACATACACCAGTTGGGCACTTCCAAAGCAGGCCTCAGGAGTTTCCCTAAACCAGCTGGGCAGCTCTTCTCACAGGCTCTGCTCACATGGGGGAACTCCAACCAGCAGAAGCCAGGTAAAGAAAAAACTTAGAGCAAGGGCTGCTGCTTCTGAAGGTGACGAGAGAAGGAACCAGGAAATAGGACGGCAAGGAGCCGTGACAAGAGCCCTGGGCTGGGAGGCTGGAGAGCCAGCCCTGGCTGTCACCAACTTGCTAGGTGACCTTGGGCCAGTCCCGAGCTGCCAGGGCATCAGTTTCTCCCGGGGTATAATAAGGAGGGCCGGAGGGTGGGACTCGGGGTCGTGGGGAAGTGGCGCCCAGGAGGCCGGGCTGAGGCCCCATGGGGTAACGGCCGGCGTGGGGAGGCCGGCGCGGGGCCGGGCCGGGGCGGCTCACCCACCGAGCGCCACCTGGCAGGCCCTGCGCAGCTGGGAGTGCTGGGGCCGCTTCACCTCCTTGTCGGCTAGGATCTTCTCCAGGGCCCGGGACACGAACATGCTCTTGGTCTGGCTCTCCTGCATGGCCCCGGCCCAGCGGGGGCTAGCAGCCCCGCGGGCGGATGGCGCTAGCAGGCGGGCGAGCGAAGCTGTGGGCCCGGCGTCCACGCCGGCACCAGCCGCATCCGTCCGCGCCGCCCAGTCAGGAAGCGACGCCGCGGCCCCACGGCGCCGCCATGTTGGAGCGCGTCACGTGACCACGTGACTGGAGGGGGCGCTACGGCGTCCGTCGACCCCGTGACCCTGGGGGGCGTGGCCTAGGCTGGGGGCGGGGCGGGGCCAGGTGGACGAGGAGGGGAGGGGCGAGGGTGGAGGAAGGAAGGGGAAAAGTTGGGAGGTGAGTAGAAGTGGGTGGAGACAGGAGGGCATGTGAAGGACGGAAGAAAGGTGGTGACAGGCAGGAGGGGTGGTGATGGGGGTGTGAGGAGAGTAGGTGAGGAGAAAGGCCATGAGGAGCGTGAGAGTGGGGATGACAGGGTCAGAGAAGAGATGAAGAAGGAGAGATAGAGGCGGAGGAGATAGGAGAGGAAGAAAGGAAAGGAAACAAGAAGACTGGAAAAAAAGAGAGAGTGAGAGATGCTAAAGGGCTAAGAGGAGGAAAGAGAGGAGGTGAGGGAGAGAGAAGATGGAAAGAAAGTTGGTGAGAGAGAGGTGATTAGGGAGTCAGGGGAGGTGAGGAGAAAAGAGAGGAAGCTAGAGGATTGGAAGAGCAGGCAGGTGGTGAGAGGAGGGGAGGCGGGAAGGTAAGAGGAGAAGTGAGGGGAAAGGGAGGGGGAGATAGGGAGAGAGCAGGGAGGAAGAGGAGAGTGCGGGAGCAGAGCAGAGGAGAGGGGGAACAAAGAGGAGGAGAGGGAGGGAAAGAAAGGGAAGGGGGGAATTAGGAGGAGAGGGAGGCAGAATGGAAAAAGAAATGGTGCGGGAGGGAGGTGAAGGGGGAAAAGGCGAGAAAGGCAAGAAAACAGGCTGGGAGAGGGAGAGAGCAAAGAAAGGGGCGTGTGGAGGGGTGGAGGGAAAGGGCAGGTGAAAGGAAAGCAAAGGGAGGGAGAGAGAGAGATTGAAAGGAGGTGTATTCATGCACACTCTCCAAAAATGGGATTTCACCACCCCTGTGGCAAGACACACACCTTCCACAGAACACCCCGTCCCTGGAGTAGACCCGACTCCTGGCATCCAGCCCAGTGAACTTCTGTGTGTCCAGTGCCACATCCGTGCATGGTGCTGCCTGAAAGGACCATCCCGAGTGCACTTCCCTCTGGAGTGTATCCATCTATTTTCATAAACCTGTGGTTCCTCCCAGTGCAGTGGGGACACTTGAGGGCATCAGACAGGGGAAGAAACACAGATGGCCAGTGTCACACAGCCTGCCAATGAGGGTAAGGAGACAGATTCTGGCCCACTCTGTGCTGCCCACTGGAGCCCTTCCTTTCACGCTGCCCACCTCCCCCAGGGGGCCATGGTGCTGCTGGACGTGCAAGGGCAGTGTCCTTTTGGACTCTCAGGAAACTTCTGACACAGACATGCTCAGATTCTCAGGTCTCAGCTCAAACATCTCAGGGAGGCCCTCCCTGATCACTGTGTTTAAAGTAGCCCCTCTCTCCCTACAGCACTTTCTGACCTTTTTCACTTGTTGGCTTGTTTGTCGTCTGACTAGGGTTTAGGCCACAGAGGAGCAGGGTGCATCCCCAGGGCCTGTTCTGGGGCTAGGTAGAAGGTTTCATGGCCATAAATTCCATTGCTGTCTGGAGACTTTGCAGCGCCTCCTGCTAAGAAGTGAAGTCTGTATAGGATGGATAAACAGCAAGGTCCTACCGTATAGTACAGGGAACTATATTCAATAACCTGTGATAAACCAAAATGGAAAGAATATGAAAAAGAATATATATATATATATATATATATAACTGAATCATTTTGCTGTACAGTAGAAATTAACACAACATTGTAAATCAACTATACTTCAATAATTTTTTTTTAAAGCCTTTTGGGAATAGGGTCAGGTTTAAATGAATAAATGTTATCTCAAAAAAAAAAGAAAGAAAGAAGTGAAGTCTGTTTCTCTACCCTCTTGTGACTTGCCTTGACCAATAAATGTGGTGGAAGTGAGGCTGTGCTCTTCCAGAACCCAGGCCTCATGAGGTCTTCAGATGTGCAGGAGCATCTGGAAGAAAGAGCCCATGGAGAGACAGGCCTGTTATCCCAGCACTCCTGGCTAAGCCCAGCCCCCAGCTGACCCACCAGCTGAATTCAACAGCTTGAGAAACCCTGGTGAGACCAGTAGAGGAACTGCCCAGCTAACCCACAGATTCGTGGAAAACAACAAATGATTGTTATTTTAAGCCACTACATTTGGGGGTAGCTTGTTACACAGCAATACATACATCACTGAGACACTCCTCAGTCCTCACGTGTTGAATGAATTAGTGAGTGAATGAATGAATGTGTGAAACGCAGAAGAAAGCAGTGCAGTCCACTGACTAACGGGTGTTTTGAGCCATCCCCCCATGACAAGGTCAAGCCATCACTCTCCATTGTCCTTGGAATTGTGTCTAAGTATCTCACTGTGGCCGACTTCTCTGGCTTCATCTCTCTCCCCCTTTCCTCCTTGTCAGGACTCTCAGGCCATTCTGGATTCCTTTTTGTTCCCATCAAGGGCTTGACTTATGCACCTCCGTTCTGCTCAATCATTGCTTCTCCTTGAGGGCAGTACCACCCCCAGGGACATTTTTTAAATTTTGTGGAGGAAATATTTTTATTGTCATGACAGGGGGAGCAGGAATGCTTGTCTACATCCTGCAGAGAGCTGGACATTCCCAGATAGCAAAGAATTACACATGTCCCACTTGGTTGGATTAGACATTCCTGGAGGTGAAAAACCTATTGATGATGATCTGGACCTAGAACCTACATATAAACACAAAGCATTTTTGGTGCGGTTTAAATATATATTGAATTTTCCGGGAATGCAACTGTGATTATAATTCAAGGGAAAACTGTATTTTGTCTGGAGCGTTACCAAATGCTGTTCACTGTTTCAAAACCACATTGCCACCATTTAGGCCAGCCATGGTATTTGAGTTGCCCCAATGGCACCCTTGTATTTGCAGCTGTCGTAATCCAGGGGATTCGACTTTTAGGTTCTAGCAGCTGACTGCTTCATTATATCTCTTAGTGTAATAGCACCTAAACATTTATATACTGAAATCAAATCTGCAAATTACACATTGCTTTCCTTTTGTTTCATCTTTATTAGGTCATTATATTTTCCAAAAAATTATGTGCATAGGAAGGTTTCATTATCTATGAATTTCATTTCAGGATAGTTAACGGAGGTAGAGTGTGCATCTGTGAAGGTGGAGACATTGTCTGTTCTGTTCACAGGCTCTATGCCCAGAGCACATAGGAGGTGCTCAATAACTACTTATGGGACGAATGAATGCAGGGAGGGAGGGAGCTGGACTGGGGGCCACAGAACTTAGTCATTTAATCAGCAGGTTATTTGGGGGCACAACTTCTGTTTTTCTATGACGTAATAATGGTCCCCAAAGTTATCCGCATCCTAATTCATCCCCAGTGAATATGTTATGTTAGAGGGCCAAAGGGGCTTTGCAGATGTGATTAAGTTAAGGGTTTTGAGATGGGGAAATTATCCTGGATTATCTTGTTGGCTCAGTATAATAAGAGTCCTTATAAGGGGGACACAGAAGGGTCAGAGTCAGGAGGAGATGTGTTGACGGAAGCAGAGGTTGGAGTGATTGTGGAGCCGCAAGCCGAGGCACTCAAGCCTCTAGAAGCTGGAAAAGGCAGAGAAACAAGTGCCCTGAGTGCCTCACAAGGAACACCACCCTGCTGATCCGTTTTACACTTCTGACCTCCAAAACTGTGAGAGCCTAAATTTGTGTTGCTTTAAGCCACTGAGTTTGGGGTCATTTGTTACAGCTGTTACTTTGAATTTCAGCTAAACAAGAAATCCTTTTTTTTTTTTTTAGTGTAAGTAGGTCCCATGCAATAATTTGGACATAGTTATATTTTTAGAAGAATTCGCTGTCTACATGAAACGTAAATTTAATGAGATACGTTGCATTCTCTTTAGCCATCCTCCTCCCAGCCCATTTTGTCCAGCAGCCACTTTGCACCCAGGAGGCGATCTTTGGGATAGAAGTTTTTCTCAGCAGAACAACAAGAGAGAAGGCGCCTGAGTCCCTGACATTCTGGAGAGTCATGCCAACTCTGGGGGTGCCATGCCAATTCTGGGGTGCTGACCCATTGACTTTTACATGAGATAGAATAAAGCACCTTTTATTTTCAGTTCCCTATCTCTTGCAGCTGAACCTACTCCTCACGGATAAAGTTGGCAGCCCACACTGTCTGCTTTGACTCCTGCTTTCCTCTGAGTAATGTCTTGACTTGGTAACAAGCACCAGTCATTTAAGGCCCTTGTGGCTGTGCCTGCAGTCTGCCTTTCCGGCTGCCAGTCTGGCTTCTTCCCACGATACACAGCCTCTTTATAAGCCCAGCCGTCCTGGATGACCACCCCCCCGCCGCTCCCACAGTGCCTCTGTGTGTCACTGCTCCCCTGGAAACAAATTTATTTTCCGTGTTTACTTTAAGGCCAAACTCAAGTGCAGCCTCCTCGATGCCTGTCAGCACGGCTGGGGAGGGGGCTCGAGACAGAAGCACCATGTGGTTGGGGCCTCATATTTAGGAAAAGCCTCAAATATAGATTTTCAAGATTGTCTCCAAAGGAGGTTATGTATACGGCAATTGTATGCTGCTTGTTTGCGTCTGTGTGTCCAGCTGCACTAAAAAAGTGTTCACTTGCCCAATGTAAATATTTAAGACACCACAGTTGTGGGGTTTTGTTGTTTGTCTGTCCCTGGATCTTGGTTTGGGCTCCCTGAGAAGAAGACCCCAAGACGAGGATTCAAGTGTGTTTGGGGAGGTGATGCCAGGACACAGCAGCAGAGGAGTGGGGCTGCAGCCAACACAGGTGTGCTATCAAGCCCGTCATCACTGAGGGCATCTGGGGTTCCATCCCATCGGAGAATTCTGGGAGCCAGTGTAGGCATGTCTCAGAGTTATCCCAGCCAAGGGATGGGGGAAGCAAGTGTATCCATTCACCAACTTCCCACCCATCATTGACTAAGGGCTGCTTCTGGGGGCATCAGCTCTGACGCTGTGTCCTGCTCACAGGCTGGCCAAGCCCCATGGTTTATGCAAAGCAGCCTCCTGCAGCCAGGAGAGGTGAGTACCCAGGGCAAACGTCTGGAGCTCTGACAGGGTCTGCTACATGCTGTTTTGGTATTTTTTGTTTTTAAATGTGCCAGACCCTTCGCCTGAGCGCTCTCCCTGGACCCAGATGTGTGCTTGGCTGAGCCTAGGGCACACCAGAAATGCCAGTGGGTTGACACCCTGGGGAGAGCTACCCAGTGATGAAGAGACAACTCTGGCCGCACACCCTGTTGTGGTTTCCTCCCCTCCCCTGTCTCACTTCCCCTCTCTCCTACTGATGCTTCCCAAATAAACCATGTGCATCCAAATCCTTATCTCAGAATGAATGAGTTTCTGGGGAACCCAACGGTGGTAGACAGATCAGTAACTCTCCAAAGATACCCACCCACATGCTAATCTCCAGAACCTGTGAATATAACCTTACGTGGCCAAAGGGACTTTACAGATGGGATTAAACTGAGGATTTTTTTTTTTTTTTAGTTTTTATTTAATACTGGAGTATAGTTGATAAACAATGTTGTGTTAGTTTCAGTTGTATAAATTGAGGATCTTGAGATGGGAAGACTGTTCTGGATTGTCTGTGTGGGCTGAATATAATCCCAAGTGTCCTTATAAGTGAAAGAGGGAGGCAGAAGAGTCAGAGCCAGAGAAGGGAGATGTGATGACAGAAGCAGAGGTCGGAGTGATGCCCTTGCTGGCTTTGAGGATGGAAGAGGACCACAAGCCAAGGGATGTGGGCCGTCTCTAGAAGCTGAAACAGGCCAAGAAAACAGATTCTCCCCTAGAGCCTCCAGAAAGGAACACAGCCCTGCTGACACCTTGAATTTGGCCCAGTGAGACCCATTTCAGATTTCTGGACTCCAGAACTGTGAGGTAATCAATTTCTGGTATTGCCACTAAGTTTGTGGCAATTTGTTATAGCAGCCGGAAGAAACTAATACCTAGACAGTGAGTGTATCAGACAAGGTTCTGAATTGTGAACAACAGCATTCACTCCAGATAATTTAAGCAGAAAAGTGTTTTATTAAAATATACCAAGAAGCTGATAGAAACTCTGGGAGGGGCAGAAAATCAGGTTTGGAGGCTTTGCAGCCAGATGCAATGTCTATATTTCACTGCTGGGCTATACCAGAAAGATCCACTGCCACCATCCTGGGTACAGGCTCCACGGCCAAGGCTGGGCATGGGATGCCACTTCCAGGACCCCCACTTCTGCAAGCTGCAGGCCTCTCCGCTACTCTTACCTGATGGATTTTAGGTGGGCCTTCTTCAAGTCACTCACCTCCAAATTGAAGGCTGGTGTGGGTGTGGCTGATTAGCAGAGCCAAGGCCACGTGCCAGCCCCTTTGCTGCGAGGGAGGCTGGAGATCATGTCTGGCTCTGCCTTCCACTCTTGAGGTGGCAAGTCCCCCAAATATAGACAGAGTGGCCAAAAGCATGGCACATGTGTACCCACAGGTAATCTTTAGATAAATCAGAAGGACAAGGATGGCCCTTCCAGGTGAAAGGGCCTCAAAAGAGAAAGTATGGTGCAGTGGTAAAGAGTGCAGACTCCAGATACAAATGGTCTGGGTTGGAATTCTTTTTTTAATTTTTTTTAATTTTTAAAAAAAAATTTTTATTTTTGGCTGCGTTGGGTCTTTGTTGCTGCACACCAGCTTTCTCTAGTTGCAGCAAGCAGGCTTCTCATTGCAGTGGCTTCTCTTATTGCAGACCACAGGCTCAAGGTGTGCAGGCTTCAGTAGATGCAGCACCCGGGCTCAGCAGTTGTGGTGCATGGGCTTAGTTGCTCTGCGGCATGTGGGATCTTCCCGGACCAGGGCTCGAACCCGTTTCCCCTGCATTGGCAGGCGGATTCTTAACCACTGCGCCACCAGGGAAGTCCCTGGGTTGGAATTCTGACTTTGCCTATTTGCTGGCTGTGTCACTCTGGGCAAGTGACTCACCCTCTTGTGTCTCAGTTTCTTTATCAGTAAAATGGGGATAATAACAGTGCCTGCTTCGTGGGTTTGTGTGAGGATAATATAAGTCAATGTATATATAAAGCACCTAGCACATTACCTGGCACATAGTATGTGCTCTGTATTTGTTCTCACTCAAAGGACCAGTTTATTACTTTATCAGTAGATACCCACTGGGTGAAGAACAGTTTGAAGTTCAGGATGGGACAAAAAAGAGAAGAAGACAGGGTCTCTGGATCTTATGCTTTATTATAATTGGGGATGGAAAATAAGACACAGTCAAGGGTGAAACAATACAAGAAAAAAAATATCATGGATATAGGCGGATTCATGGACACAGAGCGTAGATTAGGGGTTTTCAGGCCCTGGGGAGAGAGGGGGATGAGAAATGACTGCTAATGGGTACAGAGTTTCTTTGGAGGGTGATGAAAAGGTTCTGAAATTAGATTGTGGTAATGGTTTCACAAGTCTTTGAATACACTAAAAACCATTGTATACCTTAGATGGGTAAATTGTATGATCTGTGAACTAAAGCTCAACAAAGCTGTCTTAAAAATAAAGAAAATATGCTGGAAAAATAACTAACAATGCAGAAATATGACAGCTAATAGTGGATAACACACATGGTACTTCCCCCAGGCCACACTGTTCTAATTGCTTTTTTTTTTTGGCCTCACCTAGTGGCATGTGGGATCTTCCCCAGGGATTGAACCTGCGCCCCCTGCAGTGGAAGCACAGAGTCTTAACCACTGGACCGCCAGGGAAGTCCCTAAGTGCTTTTCTTTTTTTTAAATTTTATTATTTTTGGCTGCCTTGGGTCTTCGTTGCTGCTCATGGGCTTTCTCTAGTTGTGGCGAGAGGGGGCTACTCTTCGTTGCAGTGTGTGGGCTTCTTGTTGCGGTGGCTTCTCTTGTTGCAGAGCATGGGTTCTAGGCACTCGGGCTCAGTAGTTGTGGCACGCGGGCTTCAGTACTTGTGGCTTGCGGGCTCTAGAGCACAGGCTCAGTAGTTGTGGTGCACGGGCTTAGTTGCTCTGGGCATGTGGGATCTTCCCGGACCAGGGCTCGAACCCATGTCCCCTGCATTGGCAGGTGGATTCTTAACCACTGTGCTACGAGGGAAGCCCCCTAAGCGCTTTTCTTAAATTAACTCAACACTACCCCAGGAGATAAATAGTAATAGTACAGCTTTTTTACAGAAGAGAAAACTGAGGCTTTATGAGGTTTCTTGTCCAAGGTCACACACAGGTTCACATGAGCGCTGGGATTTGAATCCAGGCTACCAGGCTCCCACAGCTGAGCTCATCTCTATAGGGCGCTGTGTTTTAAGATGTGGCAACTTAGTATACAACTAAGTGACTTGGGGCAGGAGTTTGGGAGAGCCACAGAGGAGGGAGGGAGCTGGATGGCGGAGGATGCTTTGGCCTAATCTAGGCAGAGAGGAGAGCGACAGATATTTCCTTCTGTCCTATCACCCTGTGGTTCTCGAACCCTGTTCTAGGCACTGGGAACACCGCAGTGAACAAAATGCCCAAGTCCTTACCCTCATCGAGCTTCATTTCTAATGTGGAGAAACAGATAATAAACACATAAACTAATGTGGGGGGGGGGTTGGTTGAAGCCTTATCTGTATCATATTTAAAATTTTTACCAAGTATTAGTTCTTGTGGCAGGTTTAAAATATGTCCACAAATTCTTTGACACTCTGCCCATTGAGAGGTGAGATCTATGTCCCCAACCCTTGAAACCGGGTGGGCTTTTGAGACTAAATCAACTAATAGAGTAGGGCAGAAGTGACGTTATGTATTTTTGAGGCTAGATCATAAACAGTGGTTCAGTTTCTGCTTTGCTCGCGGTAACGCTTGTGCCTGAGCCCTGAGTTGCCATTTAATCAGGCACACTGGCCCGAGTCCACCATGCTGTGAGGAAGCCCAAGCAGCCCACATGGAGAGCCCAGGTGGAGATAGGAAGATGCTGAGCCCCTCCAACCCCCAACTGCTCTGGCTCCCACTGTCCCAGCTCCAGCCATTGCAGTCCTTGTCACACTGCAATCACAGAAGAAACTTCCAGCCAGAACTGCCAAACCACACCCTTGCCGAATTCCTGACCCATAGAAACAGTGAGAGGTACTGATTATTGTTTTAAGCCACTAAGTTTTGAGGTGATTTGATCTGTAGCTTGGTAACCAGAACAGCTATTTAATCAAAAATAATTTGATGACAAAGGGAAAGATCACCCTGCTAGAATGGGTCTAAGAGAGAATACTCAAAACAGGAAAACTTCTGCTGTTTTCTAGCTGACGGGTTGGTGGCCTGGACCAGAGCCGCAGCAGGAGAGGTGGTGAAAAGCAGGCAGATTCAAGACCAGTTTAGAAGGTTACATGATCAGGCCTCAGGAACTACCTGAATGTGAGGATGAGGGAGAGTAGGGTGTCTAGGATGACCCCCAGGTTTCTTATTTGGGGAACCAGACTGGTGGTGAGGCCGTTTACCAAGCCAGGGAACGCAGGAAAAGGCGGCTTCGGAAGGAGAAGGGTGTTATAGACTCCAACTCCAAGAGTACCCTTTCCAATGGACATTCCTCTTAAGCAATGCCAACCTCTCTGAAACGTCTTAGTATATCTAACATTTCTCTTTTCATAAAAGGGAAAGAAGACCCTCCACCCCTCCTCCGTCCTCAACCTTCATGCAATTTATATATATGGCCATCAGAGGGCGCCAATGTTCTGGCAGTTCTGATTAGACTCACCACCTGGTCCCATTTTACACCCCCCTGAAAAAAAGGAGGGAAAAAGGTTTTGGTTTCCTCCTCTTGCCTTAGAATCATTCTCATGAGCTACCTTGGCACCAGAAGAACATCTAATAGCTATGTCATGTGTGAGTGTGGTACCGACTTATTTTATTCCCCAGAGCTGATCAGAAAAAATCTCTCTCACCACAATTTTCCATGAGCCCATCTTACAAAGTCTGGGGACTTTTCCTTATTTATTTTCATTGCCAGTCTTGCGTGAAAATCAGTCAGGTTTGATTCTGATTCGCTGACTCTTCTGCCTGATACTCCCTATGAGCCCCCCCTGCCCCCCGCCCCTGCCATCTATGACCTTCTCTTTTGTTGCCTTTTCTCATTTCTGTGCTTCCATCAGTGAGCTGCGGGACTGGAAAGCTAAGAGGATAATTCCTCCTCATAATGAGTTCAGCTACAGCTGCCCGGTGTGCCCCCGAATTCTCCCAGGGGTTCTAACGAGTTGGGGGGCCACAGGGTCTCAGAGTCTCACGGAGCCCAGTCCTCTGACGTCTGCTGTCCCAGGTACCTTATTGTCCTTCATGATGGTGCGAGGACCCCATATATCTCCTAACCCTCCTGGGGGCTGCAGCTTCCCTCTCAAACCTGCACTGGCCGGCTAAATTCCAAGCTGGATCCTATCAGAGGTGATGGTTCTCAGAGCCTCTGGGGCCCAGGAGGAGAGGGGACCAAACCCGCCCACTGTTTTCATTAATGCCGCAACTGGAAGAGATTATTTGGCGATAGAATCTCTGCTCCTAAAGGTACCAAGACTCTAGGAATTGCAGATTCTCTTTGGTCTGGTAAAAATTATCTCCCAGACTTATGGGCTCATAGAATTCATCTCAGCCCACTCAGATCTCTGCTCCCCACCTGGTTTTCCCACAGTCAGGATTAATTTCTCTCTCTGAAAAAGAGAGAAATTCTCTTGTTGCTTGTGCCTCAATTAAAGCAATTATCCTGGTTTTTTTTTCTTCTTCTTCTTCTTCTTGGAACCTGAAGCTCCTTAGGGCAAGAACCACTTTTAACGAATCTCAGAATTTTCTAGAGCTGGGGTACCCAACATCCCCCTGCTACATGCACGTGCACACACACACACACACACACACACACACACAAACTGGCTAGACGATGAGGAGGGTTTTTTGGGTTTGTTTTTGTTCTTTTTTCTTTTAAACAGTTCATGGTACTTTGGGGAGAACAACAATATAGTGAAAATTTTATAAACTTAAACAACTGCTGTTTATTCTAATATTTTAATCTCTTTCCCTTTTTGGCGGGTAGCGGTGGTTAAAATGTTCTTTCTTTATGAAGTAATGATGAAAAGAATTCTTTAATTTTCTTTTATCTTAAAGTCTTTACTTAGCAATATAAAAAGGAGACCATCTTATGTAGATCATCAAATCACTTGTTTTGTGGAAATGTAGTCAGTCTGATTCCAGACAGCCCCGTGCCTAACTCAGGAAGAAGGGGAGAAAAAGCCACTGGGATACTACTCATAGCCTTTCCCACAGCAGTTTACAGTTTATATGGGCCTTTCTCGCTGCTGTAAACATCCACGTTCATGCTGACAATAGCATTGGGGTCCCTGGATCAAACTGTGCTTGCAATCAGTACATCCTCAGGACTTTTCAGTTACATAAGCTGATAAATTCCCTTTTGCTGCTTAAACCATTTGGGGTTAGGTTTTCTGTCACTTGCAATCAAGAGTCCTGACTAATACATTTATCAAACACATTTATTCTTGTATTCAGGAGATATACTCCATGTGTGGCCAAGAGCTCATCATTCTGATCTAAGAGCATGGAAGGAAACCAGATCCTATATGTAGCAGAGTCCAATCAGAGAAGCAGAAACACCTCTAGGTATTCAAACTTAGGGAATATAATACAGGGAATTGGTTATGTGGGTGATGGAAGAGCTGAGAAGCCAAACAGGGCATATTAGGCAGCCCGGTGATTAACCATAGCAGGAAGAGGCTGCCACCCTTGTAGAGGGAGAGAAAAGACAGGAGTTGGCGTTAATGGTGGCGTGGGAGCCTGGGCCACCTGCTGGAAGTTTTGACAGGCAGCGGGAGCCAGGACCCATGAAGGAGGGGCTGTAAGGCAGGAGCTGGAGACACAGCAGCTGCTGAAGATGCTGTTGGAGGCGGAGAGAGGAGAAAAATGCTCTGGATCTTCCCTTCCTTTCACCCTCCAACCTCCAGCCACTGCCTCCCATTTGGCAGAATCCACCCAGAAACCACTGAGGTTATTACACGTACAATACCTCCCCGGGTCCCGGCACATAACAGGCCTTTGGGAGGCGCTGGTTGAATTTGGATTTGAAGAAAAGAGAGAAGTTTGTAGTTGCTTCATCTGTACAGTGAGGATAAGGATAGCAGTGGCAAGTAGCATAGGCTTGAGGATTAGATGACCTAAGTAATGCCAAGCATCAGCACAGACATTGGCATGTAGTAAGTGCTCAATAAACACATCATAATAACAACAATCTGTACCGCTGCCATACAAGGCAGGTATCAGCATGTTATTATCCCGGTTTTACTGGGAGGCTTAATTCATTTTGCAGCAGTGGTTCTCAACCAGGGATTACTTTGCTCCCCAAGGGATACAAGGTTGTCACAAAGTGGGGTGGGAGTGCTACTGGCATCTAGTGGGTAGAGGCCAGGGATGTTACTAATCCCTCAATGCACAGGACGGTACCCACAACAGAGAAGTATCTGGAGAGAACCCCAGGCACACACCACAGCTGCAGTGGAACCCAGTGTGCGTTTCCTTTTCCCCCTCAAGTCCCTTTCTTCCCCTCCCCCAATGCCTGACACTGCTTTCAATTCCCCACTGGTTTCTGGGAAGCATTTCTGCCTATTTATAGAATCTCAAGTTTGGAAGGGCCCATCTAAGTGTCTCAGCCCAGCCAGGCGGGCACTCCGTGGGGAGCTATTCGGGTGTTATCTCACTTAATCTTTACAACGACCCGTTGAGGCCGGTGCTACTCCCTGCCCTTCACAGATGGGGAGACAGAGGCTCACAGAGGATGAGTGAATTTCCACACAACTAGGAAGTGCTGAGCTCCTGACCTTGAACCCAGGGCTGTGTGATTGCAGAGGCTGGAGTTGACACCATCTTGCCGAGGACACTTCCAAACTCTCTTGAACACTTCTAGACAAGGAGGTCCAACCAACAGCATCCACCGCCATCTCCAAGAGCCACACTGCAGCACAGCCCGACTTGGGGATGTTCTGGGCTGCTAAGGGAGGAGGGGGATTAGACACTGAAGGGGCTGCACAATCAGTTTCACGTGTACCAACCAGAGTCAGGAGAGTGTGGATGGACTGGGTCTAGAGGGTGCTGGATCAAGGGGCGGAGTGTAGGGAGATAACATGATACTGCATATGAGTGAGTTTACCATTTGTGAGTATCTTCCTGTGATTTAACACCTTGGCACATCCCCAGGAGATGGGTGATGCTCATATGCTCCCAGGAGGGCAGCTTGAAAAAATGTGTGCGGTAGAAACGCCAGGACTGCCCCAGCAGACCATGCAGGAAGGGAGCCAAGACCCAGAAAGGCAGGTTTGTGAGAGTGAGGACACTGGAACCCCGCCCTGCCAGTCTGTTCTGCAGACGGGCCCAGGGCATTCTGCACTTATCTGCACAAGAGAGATCTGGTGGTGGAAAGCTCAGGGGGGCTGGCTTCTGTAGATCAGGGCTGGTGATAGGAGATGCTGCCATAGACCTGGGCCCCCCAGTAAGAGTGGTGTTGCTGGCCATATCACGGTTTTTTTTTTTTTAATCAGCTCTCTTCCTGAAGAACATTTAGGGTGTTTCCAATTTATCGCCGTTACGAGCAAAGTCTCAATAAACATCCTTGCACACGTGGGTATGTTTTCCCCTGGGGTAAAAAGAAGTGGAATAGCTCAGCAAGAGGGTGTGTGTAATTTTAATTTACTAGATATGCCAGATTTCCCTCCAAAGAGGCTGCTATCAGTTTATAATCCCGTGTCCTTATATCCTTGCCAATGCCTGATAACATCAATTTCAAAATGTGTATTTCATAACTAGTGAGATTGAAGTTTTTCATATATTTGATGATGATCTGTTTTCCCTTCTGAGTGAATTGCCTGTTTCTCTCCTTTGCCTGCTGTTGTATTGGGTCATTTGTCCTTTAAAAAAATTAATCTGTGGGACTTCCCTGGTGGCGCAGTGGTTAAGAATCCACCTGCCAATGCAGGGGACACAGGTTCGTGCCCTGGTCTGGGAAGATCCTACATGCCCACTTGCTGCGGAGCAACTAAGCCTGCGTGCCACAACTACTGAAGCCCGCGCACTGCAACGAAGAGAAGCCCCCGCTCGTGGCAACTAGAGAAAGCCCGCGCGCACCAACAAAGACCCAATGCAGCCAAAAAAAAAAAAAAAAAAATTAATTTGTAGGAATTCTTTTTCTTAAGGTATTTATTTATTTGTTTATTTATTTATATCGAAGCACAGTTGATTTACAATAGTATATTAGCTTCAGGTGTACAACATAGTGATTCAATATTTTTATAGATGATATTCCATGGAAAGCTATTATAAAATATTGACTATATTCCCTGTGCTGTACACTACATCCTTGCATCTTATTTATTTTATACCTAGTAGTTTGTACCTCTTAATCCTCTTCCCCTATCTTGAATTTGTAGGAGTTCCTGATACAGTTTCGGCACTAATCTTTTGCTTGTATAAGCTACAAATATTTTCTCCCATCCTGTCCCTTGGTTTTCAACTTTGTTTCTGGTTTTTATTCTTCTTGTTGAGCTGATAGATATTTATAAAACTCTTCACAACAACTCCTGGTGCAGAGTTAGCAATCAGTAGCAATAACAATGGCAAACGTGCAATGGATGCCTCCTCTATGCAAAACAAGCCTGGGGCTAGGTGGGTGGAAGCAAGCCAGGCGAAATGTAAGGGGGTGCCAAAAAACCTCCATGACTGGGAGAAATGATATTTATAATGCAGTATTTACAAACATCAAAATGAATATGAAAAATCCATAATGAACAAAATACCAACATCTTCTATAAGGACAGGATCAGTAACAGTGCCATGTGGGGCCCTATTGGAGCCTGAGACAAGAGGCAAAGTCTGTAGTACTGCTCCTGTCTATTTAACATGTTGGATATTTTTATCCATCATGGATTTTTTTACATTCATTTTGATTTTTAAAAAATATGGTATTACAAAGATCATTTATCCTAATCACCGAGTTTTTTGGTGCCCCCTTAAATTTTGCTCCAAAGCAAGTTCCTCACTTGCCTCACTCTAGTCCCAGCCCAGGTTCCAGGCACCCTTCTAAGTGCTTTCCATGTATTAATTCCCTCAATCCTCATAAGAACGCTAAGAAAGATGGGGAAACTGAGGCACAGGGTTATGCTTTAACTTGATCATGGTCATGTGGCCAGTCAGTAACAGTGCTGGGGTTTGAACCCAGCCCATCTGCCTCTAGGTCCTATTCTGTGTATCATGTGACTTTGGGCAAATCACCAGCCTTTCCAGGGCTTCAGTTTCCTCATTTGCTATCCCCTCACTGCCACTCCTAATAGGGATAATAATAGCTGCCCTACCTACCTCTAATGGTTGTTGTGAGGCTTAAATGAGATAGTGCATGCCTGACAACATTTTGCAAACTGTAAAGTACTGTGCACACAGGACGCAGAATACATAGCAATCAAGAGCCTGGGCCTTGGAGCCAGCCTGCTTGGGTTCACAACCTTGCTCTGATCTCTGTTAGCTGATTGAGTTTTGGGCGACTGACTTTGCCTCTCTGTGCCTCAGTTTCCTCATCTGTAAATGGGGATAATAATAGTACCGACCTCAAGGGGTTGTTGTGAGAGTTAAATGAGTTTATGTTTTTAAAAGCTCAGAAGCGTGCCAGATATGTCGTTGGTGCTCTTTATAGAGCCATAGAGCCATTGTCTGGATGTACCAGAGTTTATTTATCCATTCACCTGCTGAAGGACATCTTGGTTGCTTCCAAGTTTTTGGCAATTATGAATAAAGCTGCTATAAACATCCATGTTCAGATTTTTCTGTAGACATAAGTTTTCAATTCATTTGAGAAAATAGCAAAGAGTATGATTGCTGGATTGTATGGTAAGAGTAGGTTTAGTTTGTAAGAAACTGCCAAACTGTCTTTCAAAGTGGCATTTTAAATTCCCACCAGCAATGAACGAGAGTTCCTGTTGCTCCACATCCTTGCCAGCATTTGGTATTGCCATCCATGTTTAAACTAAAGCTCTACTGCGCTCATATTTCATTCATTCATTCATTTATTCACCGGCATGAATTCATTCAAGAAATATTTACTAAGCACCTGCAATGTACAATACCACACACACACACACACACACACACACACACACTGTTCCAGGTGCTGGAGATATAACAATGAAACAAGACAGTGTCCCTATCTCGGCTGTATCTATTAGATCCAAATGATATATGGTGATGGTGATGATGATGATAGTGGCTAATTTTAGACTCCTCACTAAGCTGTTCTTTATATGCATTAACTCAAAGGAAGTACTACTATAATTTCCCCCATTTTATAGATGAGACAACAAAAGCAGACAGAGGTTGAGCAACTTGCCTGAGGTCACACAACTGCATATGATGGACCAGAGGTCAAACACAGGTGATCTGGCTCTGTTGTGAGGCCATCTGTCCAGGTTCAAAACCCAGGATTGTTTAGGTTTTACACCTGTTGCTCTATCATAATTATTAGTAGCCACACCCATTGGTCTCAAAAGTGTGCTGGTCTGGATGATAAATTATATGGTCAGTCTACATCTTAGCCATGTAAAGTCTTTGTGCATGGTAAAACTTCAGGAAACTTTAGAGTTTCACAAAATCCCAGAATCCAAAGCTACCTTACAAAAAAAGTTTCCTCATTGAATAACTACATATATATATTGAAGACTCTGAATACTAAACTCCCTCTTGGAAATCCACAATATTAGTAAAAATAGCAGAGTTTCTGGGAAGCTCCATAATTAAAAACAAAAATAGAAATGATTTAATATGATTAAATTCAGTGTTTCCCAGAACTATTTGATAACAAAAATCCTTTTTCTTCACCAAATGATATTCTTGGTCCTGTGGAAAATAATTTAGAAAACACTTCATTTTAAATATTATGGATAAAGCTAAGGCAAGCAGAAGAAATAAATATTAGAGAAGACATTAATGATATAAAGAATAGGAAAAAATAGAGAAAATAAATGATATCAAAATTTGGTTTTTTGAAAAGATCAACAAAATCAACAAATCTTTAGCCAGATTGACCAAGAAACAAAGGGAGAAGACTCAAGTTACTAAAATCAAGAATGAAAGAGGGGGCATCATTATCAACTTTAAAGAAATAAAAAAGCTTTAAAGGAATACTATGAACAACTGTGGCAAAAAATTATGTGATTTAGATGAACTGGACAAATTTCTGAAGAGACATAAACTACAAAACTGACTCAAGAAGAAACAGAAAATTTGAAATAAACTTGGAAAAGAACAAAGTTGGAGGACTCACAATTTCTGAATTCAAAACTTACTACAAAGCTACAGTAATCAAGACAATGTGGTTTCAGCATAAGACCAGACAAAGATCAGTGAAACAGATCAAAAGAGTAGAAATAAATTCTCACTCTTACAGTCAGATGATTTTTGACAAGGATGCCAAGATAATTCAATGGGGATAATCTTTTCAGTAAGAGGTGCTGGGACCACTGGATATTCACATCCAAAGAATAAATTTGGATCCCTTCCTCACATTATACACAGAGAATAATTCAAAATGGATCACAGACCTAAAGGTAAGAACTAAAACTATAAAATTCTTGGAAGAAAACATCAGAGCAAATCTTTGTGACTCTGAGTTAAGCAGAACCCTCTTAGATATAACACCAAAAAAGCACAAGTGACTAAAGAAGAAAAATAGATAAATTGGATTGTATCAAAATTAAAAACTTCTCTGCTTCAGAGATCACCATCAAGAAAGTGAAAAGACAAGCTACAGAGTGGTAGAAAATATTTCCAAATCATATATGTAATAAGGGACTTGTATCCAGAATATATTAAAAAAACACCTAAACCCAACAATAAGAAAACGATAAACAAATTGAAGAGTGGGCAAATGATCTGAATAGACATTTCTCCAAAGAAGATATACAAATAGCAAATAAATCCATTAAAAGATGGTCAGTATTACTAATCATTAGGGAAATGCAAATCAAAGTTACAAGACACTACTTTATACCCACTGGTATGACTAAAATAAAAAAGACAGACCATAGTCAGTGATGGTGAGGCTATGAAGAAGTTGGAACTGATATACGTTACCGGTGGAAATGTAAAATGGTGCAGCCGCTTTGGAAAACAGTCAGCCATCCCTCAAAATGTTAAACATAGAGTTACCATTTAACCCAGCCATGCTACTCCTAGTTATATACCCAAGAGAAATGAAAACATACATTTGCACAAAAAGCTGTACGTGAAAGCTCATATCTGCATCATTCATAACAGCCCCAAACCGGAAACAACCAAAATGTCCATCAACTGAGGATAATTGGCTAAACAAAATGTGGTATATCAATAAAATGGAATATTCCTTGGCTGTAAAAAGGTATGAAGTACTGAGAACTGCTACAACATGGATGAAACTTGAATACGTTATGCTAAGTGAAAGAAGCTAGTCACACATGAAAAACAATATTGTATGATTCCATTTACATGAAATATACAGGATAGGCAAATACATAGAGTCAGGAAGTAGATAAGTGGTTGTCTAGGTCTGAGTGTGGATGCGGGGTGGGGGAGGGGAAGGGGGTGTGACTGCTCGTAAGTGTGGAGTTTCTTTGTGGGGGTGACGAAAATATTCTAAAATTAGATTGTGGTGATGGTTGTACAACTCTGTGAGAAACCAGTGAACTGTACCTTTTAAAAGCGTGAATAGTACAGGAGGTGAATTATATCTCAATAAAGCTGTTAAAGAGTGAGTTAATAAAGTAGATAAAAAAGCCAAAAAAAAAAACATGAGGGAATAGTTATGATAGAAACAGCCTGTCAATTAAACTTAAAGCAAGTTTATTAAAAGGAACATTTCAAAAAGCAATTGTCAGAAAGGACTTATTGCAGAGTTTAAATCTTTTTTTATTATGGAAGAATTTTAAACATATACCAAAGTAAAGGAAAACATATAACACACTCCTATGTCTCTGGCACCCCGTCCAGCAATTTTCAACTCATGGCTCATCTGGTTTTAGCTCTACTCCCACTCACTCCCTTGCCCTGAATTTTTGAAGCAAATCCCAGAATCGTGTTGTTCCTTCACTGCAGGAATATTGTTAAGGATATTACCCACCATGTCCCATGTCTCCTCATGAAGACTTGTGGGGAGACATTCTTTTTAACCTCCGTATTGGGAAAAGGTAAGTTTTTTTGTTTTTTGATTGTTTGTTTGTTTTTTGGGTTTTTTTGGCCGCACAGCTTGTGGGATTTTAGTTCTCCAACCAGGGATTGAACCCAGGCCCTCGGCAGTTAGAGCACGGAGTCCTAACCATTGGACCTCCAGGGAATTCCCAGTCGTTTTTTTTTTTTTTTAATTTTATTTATTTATTTACTTATGGCTGTGTTGGGTCTTCGTTTCTGTGCGAGGGCTTTCTCTAGCTGTGGCAAGTGGGGACCACTCTTCATCGCGGTGCGCGGGCCTCTCACTATCACAGCCTCTCTTGTTGCGGAGCACAGGCTCCAGACGCGCAGGCTCAGTAATTGTGGCTCACGGGCCCAGCTGCACCGCGGCATGTGGGATCTTCCCAGACCAGGGCTCGAACCCGTGTCCCCTGCATTGGCAGGCAGATTCTCAACCACTGTGCCACCAGGGAAGCCCCCCAGTTGTTTTTTGTTTGTCTGTTTGTCTGTTTTTTCTGAGCAATGGGTTTGCTTTCTTTGCTTAGATGATACACTTTGTATTTAGCCACAGATTCCTTTCTGCATCGTCACTAGGATGCTTGGAGACAACCTGGCCGCCAGACACCTGAGACATCTTGACAGTAGGCAGTTTTGTGAACCAGCTGAACTCCTTACTTTCTTCCATTTTCTTACCTGTAGCAGAGATTTCTAGTGGCCTATCTGTTATCCGTTCTCTCTTCTTTCCTTGTAACCAAGCCCTGATTTTATTGGAGGTGGCAATGTGCACGGTTAAGACACCGCACTTCTCAGGTCCCTATGCAGCTAGGGTTAAATTCTGGCCAGTGATAGATAAATAGAAGTTTGCGGCTGGAACTTCCAAGAAACTCCTTAAAGAAAGCTGGGATTGCAGGATTTTCTCCCTCCCGGCCTCCTGCTGTCTAAATGCGGCTGCAATGGCTGGAGTTCCTGTAGCCATCTCGAACCACGAGGTGGCCTTGAGGACGGAAGCCACATTCTAAGGATAATGAAGCAAGATGCTAGGAGGAGCCTGTATCCTCAGTTACTGTGGAGCTGCCACAGCAGTTCTGGACCTCCTCCCTCCAGATTTCAGTTATGTAAGAGAAAAATAGATGTCTGTGGTGTTTGGGCCACCACACACCAGCAGCTGAGCGCAATACCTGTCAGATATACTGCTCCTTATTTTTTCTTCTCCCTGATTCCCTCATGTGTTGTTTTCATCTTGTACATATTTTTAAAAACCACTTTAAATCCTTTATGGACTTAGAATCAAAATAAATAATTTATTAAATGGCAGCATTACACAATTGAGCACAAGGGTTCTTATTTCAAAGAGCACCAACAAAAATCATTCGCAGACGAAAAGTTAAACTGTGTCTTGTGATTCGCAAAACTGAAGTTTGAATCAGGAAGGAAATCCGTTGCTTATTACCAGAAAGATGGGCACCACATGGAAATTCAATTTCCAACTGAGTGAGTTCTTAAAATTTGAAAAGCTGAACAAAAACGGACCATATGTCTCACCGTGAAGGAAGGGTAAGGCCAGCCATCGTGTGTTAAAACAAAGGAATATCAGATTGCCACTAGGAATCACAAATATGACCATGATGTAGAATAAAGGAAGGAGCTCTACAAGGTAACAGGCAGGGAGAAAAAAGGGACTTGGCCTGGTGCCCATGCCTGCTTGGTCACCACTGTGCCGAACTATGTCTCTGGTGTCTTTAGGATCAGACGAGTTTACACAATTAACAATAATTGGTGATTTGAGGGATGGAGGGTGAAGGCCTTATTTCGTGGAGCTGTTGATAATTTAGGGTTTCCATCTAATGCATGCATATTGAAGAGCTGATAGATTACCCAGAGGTGATCTCAAAAATATGTAGCCTTAGTCAGAGAGCAGGTCCAGGAGGCTCCTGCCAGCCCTGGTGTTAACTCTATAGGTGCTAGATTATAGGATGGGCTGGAGAGTCCCAAGAGAGGGGTTGGGTGTGTCCTAGAGATCCAGGGAGTACTTGGGAGATTCAGAGTGGTGCTATTTACCAGCCATTATGAAAATATTTCAGTATTCTAATAACCCGTGGCCACACTGGTACCAAGTGACTATCAGCCCTGATGACACAGAATTTTAAATACTTTTTTCTTCAGTAAAAGTTTTAAAAGTGAAAACAGATTTCAATATGTGTGCAAAAGATGGAATCATAAAATACTACTAATAATGACTCCCGTTTTTTTGAGCACTTACTGTGCTAAGCACTGTATAATTCACAATCTCATTTAACCCTTACAACAGCAGCCCTTCAATGTGGTCTTTTGGTTACAAGTGACTAAAACCAAAGTCAAATCGGCCTGAGCAAAGAAGGGAATCTTCTAAGGCATGTAACTTTAAGTCTAGTGGGATTCAGGCATGGCTGAATCCAGGAGCTCAAAGATACCACCAGAACTCGGTTTTCCTCTCTCAGCCTCACTGCGCTGCTTTCCCTGGTGTTTGTCAAGAACACTCTCTCTCGATGTGGTAGCTCTTGTGGCTTAATTCTTGTATTATCCTTCTAAAAACATTAGCATAAAGAGACCTTTTTATTTCTAATAATTCCAGTGGAAGTGTCAGGATTGAATCTCATTAGATTGACTTGGGTCACATGCCCACCCCTGAACCAAGTTCCGTGAATGATTTTGGAATGCTGCTGGAATGTTCTGATTGGTCAGTTACAAGTCCA
This sequence comes from Balaenoptera borealis, assembly GCF_965194805.1. Classification (NCBI taxonomy): domain Eukaryota; kingdom Metazoa; phylum Chordata; class Mammalia; order Artiodactyla; family Balaenopteridae; genus Balaenoptera; species Balaenoptera borealis. The sequence continues at coordinate 12,639,053 of NC_138872.1, forward strand.
TCTTTGGATCTGGGATGGGCCAACACTTCCTGAAACACATGGGGGTGAGGGGATGTCACAGAGGTGCCAGGAAAAGAGGAATGCTGGGCAGACAAAATGTCAGATGTCTCCTACAAGCATCCCCATCTTATTAATAAAGAAACCGAGGCTACTGCATGCCTAATGGTTTGTGGATCAGTAAGGAGGACAGCCTGGCTGGAAAGTAGTGAGCAAGGGGAGATTAGTGGGAGAGGAAGTAGTTGAGGAATCGGAGCTGGGCAGGGGTGCAGATCATGCAGTGCCTTGTGAGCTATTGTAAGGACTTGGGCTTTTGCTCTGAGTGAGATGGAAGGTTCAGAGCAGAGGAGTGAAATGATCTGATGTAGGTTTTGAAAAAGAACCCCTGTAGCTGCTCTGTTGTTCAAATGTAAAATATTATATTGCTATCTTTAGCCTTTCATATTTATTCATGTAACAAATATGAAATGGACATGGGGCTTAGGTTTGGCCAACCAGCATATTCCATTCCCCTGGCCAGTGACTGTATCAGGAATCAGCTTGTGACCCGCATCAGTCCAGCAAGATCCAGTCCAGGCACTTCTGCTGTAACTATTGGGAGAATAGAAACTCTTTCCACTGGGGTTGCTAAAGATATGTCTTGCCACCAAGAGTCACCACTTAGTAAGAATCTACTTGAAAATGAGGCCAACACAAAGAGCACAGGAATTAAGTGATGGGGCAGAAGAAAGTCTGACCCTAATGACTTTGGTTAACCCCTAGATCCAGCCATGCCTGAAGTCATTCTAGCCCTGGATTTCTCAGTTCTATAAATCAACACATCCCACTTTTCATTTAAACCATCCTAAGCTGGGTTTCTAATTCTCACAACTGAAAGAATTCTGGATGAGATGACATATATATTGAGCTCCATTATGTGCTTGTTTCCAGAGACAAATGCCAGTATGGTTTTGACTAGGTCCTTGCTCCTAATGAGCTCACAGTTGAGTGAGATAGATGAAGAACCTGTGCCTCTTTTCCTGCCTTTATCTAGATTACAGACCCCTCTTACGCAAAGACAGTCTTTTATGTTTTCTGTCCCTCCCCCTAAATGGTGTTCAATAGTTTGCTTGAGGATGTGACTTCCAACAAGAAAATGTTAAAAATCCAGGATGGCTGGGAAACCTGCCCACCTCCCAGGCCAGATTACAGTCTGAGAGTCGCCCACAACTCCTATCCCACAGACCCCTGGCCAGCAATTAACCAGGAGGTTAAAGGAGAGAAAACAAGGAAAGCTCTATTCCCTTTCTTTGATTCCAAGGAGGAGTTAGCGTGATAAGATCAGCACTTGGCCACCTCTGCCATCTTTCATGTTGCATTGGGTTTCATCTGTTTCCTCCAAGGGCCAATCCCGCAGCAAGAACGGTCTCCAGAGGACTCGGGTTGGCTTCCATCCCACCCACCTGAGTCCAGTTGGATGAGAAAAACAGTTTTCCAACCTCTGTCTTAACAGCAGACTTGGGCTAGAGCCCGCTGGGGAAAGGGCTTCCTGACTCAGGGATTGGGGATAGGATTACAGGATCTGTTACCCCATCTCCCACCTTGACCTCTCCGAAAGGTGTGTCTTTGTGCAGAGGAAGAGGGGGAAGGGCCCCAGATGCCTCGTTCTAGTCCCTTGTGGTGAGAGAGCACAGAGGTGAGCCCGATATATTATTACGAATCATCCGATCCTGCTCCCCAGTTCCCGTGCCTGGTGTGGGACGCTCTGCACAGCCTACCCCCAGCTGAACCCCAGCATTCCCTGTGCCCCTCTCCACCAGGAATCTAAGTTCACACCCTCCAACCCGTTTCCCTCACCCATCGGGCACTTTCAGAACACCCTGCCTTTACCTCTGCTCTGCCTTCTGCCTGCTGTGTCGTTTCCCCCCCAACCCCATCCTGGCTTAGTGAGCTCCCATTCATTCCTCAAGCCCTAGCTCAGATGTCACCTTGTGACACCTTCCAAATGCCAATCCCTCCCCGACCTGTTCCTCTATTCCACACCACAAACACATCAGAATTTGTCTCTTCTGTGCTTTGTTCAAACTCCATGTAAAGGGCTTCTCAAGTTTTGCTATCCAAGGCACCCTTTTGAAGCCTTGAATTTTTAGCTGCAGACCTGACCAGAGGAAATCATATCCAGAATCATCACACGATTTACACAGTACCTCCCCTGGCCCTGATTCAGAGCCATGTGCTGCCCTGACCTTGTCCTCTTATATGCTCATGAAGCCATTCTTGCACGGTCACATACGTGTGCCATCTTCCTCTGGCACCAGCTTGTGGTCACGCACACGTTTCCCCTCTTATCTGCCTTCCCAATGCAGATCAGCTCAAGTCCCTGCAAACCTGGCCCCTGCCAACCGCCCGGCCTTATCACACACGGCTTCCCTACCTCCATCCCCACCCTCTACCTCACCACCCAGGAATCTTTCTCTTCCTCTGATGCCCAAGCCCTCTCCGGCTTCACTCAAGGTTTTCCCACATGCCATTCTCTCTCTTCCCTCATTCTTTGCCTAATTTCCACTCAGCCTTCAGGGTTCTGCTTGAAGGTCAGTTCCTCAAGAAACCTTCCCTGACCCCGGTCTAAACTAAGCCCCCTGGTGACACACTCACATCACACCTGCTGAGTCCGACGAGTGTAGCAATCACCACTGTTCCCAATTCAGGCCAAGATTCATTCTTTCTCTAAATTTTTCCCATTTTCTAGGAAAGTGGTTAAGGCTCGTGTCCTCCAGCATTCAGCTCTTAGACGGACAGAGCAAACGTCCTGTCGGTGCCCAATCTGCCAGCTAGCACATCCTGCCGAGTTGTTCAACTGCCTCAAGAGAGACTCCTTGTTTCTTTGGCTTAATTACAAGTGACCAGAGGGTGAGGGTCTTTTCTGTACATCATGTTTCCCAAAGCTCCTAACACAAGTCTGGTCATAGTGATAACTCCTTTTCCCTTTTCCTAAAACTCACTCACTCTCAACACACACACACACGCGCACACACGCACAAACACAAACACAGACACACACATCGCCTTCTCTGTGGTCCCATATGAAAGGCATAGTGGGCTGGTAACAAGGTTGGGGGTATAATTGAATCCCCCTTTTATAGAGACAGCCTCATTGTAATGAAAATAATTTTTGGAAAGTCCTGGGTTTGAATCCTGGTCCAGCTATTGAAGAGGTGGATGATCTTGGGTACGCATCTTAACCCCAGATTCCTTGCTTATAAAATAGCAACTCAAAAAGTCTAATCAAATCTCCAAAATTTACAAGCAGCTCATGCAGCTCAATATTAAAAAAACAAACAACCGAATCCAAAAATGGGCAGAAGACCTAAATAGACATTTCTCCAAAGGAGATATACAGATTGCCAACAGACACATGAAGGAATGCTCAACATCATTAATCAATAGAGAAATGCAAATCAAAACTACAATGAGATATCATCTCACACCAGTCAGAATGGCCATCATCAAAAAATCTAGAAACAATAAATGCTGGAGAGGGTGTGGAGAAAAGGGAACACTCTTGCACTGTTGGTGGGAATGTAAATTGATACAGCCACTATGGAGGACAGTATGGAGGTTCCTTAAAAAACTAAAAATAGAACTACCATACGACCCAGCAATCCCACTACTGGGCATATACCCTGAGAAAACCATAATTCAAAAAGAGTCATGTACCAAAATGTTCATTGCAGCTCTATTTACAATAGCCAGGACACGGAAGCAACCTAAGTGTCCATCAACAGATGAATGGATAAAGAAGATGTGGCACATATATACAATGGAATATTACTCAGCCATAAAAAGGAATGAAATTGAATTATTTGTAGTGAGGTGGATGGACCTAGAGACTGTCATACAGAGTGACGTAAGTCAGAAAGAGAAAAAACAAATACAGTATGCTAACACATATATATGGAATCTAAAAAAAAAAAAAAATGGTCATGAAGAACCTAGGGGCAAGACGGGAATAAAGACGCAGACCTACTAGAGAATGGACTTGAGGACACAGGGAGGGGGAAGGGTAAGCTGGCACAAAGTGAGAGAGTGGCATGGACATATATACACTACCAAACGTAAAATAGATAGCTAGTGGCAAGCAGCCGCATAGCACAGGGAGATCAGCTCGGTGCTTTGTGACCACCTAGAGGGGTGGGATGGGGAGGGTGGGAGGGAGGGAGATGCAAGAGGGAAGAGATATGGGGACATATGTATATGTATAACTGATTCACTTTGTTATAAAGCAGAAACTAACACACCACTGTAAAGCAATTACACTCCAATAAAGATGTTAAAAAAAAAAAGTCTAATCATAGGGTCAATATAATTGTTAAATGGTTAGATACTTGTAACTGTCATGTGAAAATACATAGCGTATGAGCTCATTGTGTAAAATACAAACCTTGTGTGTGTGTGTGTGAAAGTGTGGGAAGAAGTCTGATGGGGCTCAACCCAAACTGATGGGGTGATTATGTCCGTCTGGGGAGAGGTGGGATGAGGAGGATGGTAAAGTATTTTCCTCCCTTGTTATGTTTTTACACTTTCTTGTTTGAATTTTTAGTGTGACTGCATTCACGTATTATTGATTGCAGTCGACTAGGTGACTTTTGAGCACATATGTACCCTCTCCTCTTCCACTTCAGGGGATGGAACATACTCCCATCTCTTGTCTTTGGCCTTGGCTATGTGACTGGCTTTGGCCAATGGGGTATTAGTGGACATGATATAAACAAAGACTTGAAATGTGCTGGTGGAGCTGGGCTGGTCCCCTGGGTTCCTGCATTTCACATTGAGAAGAACATGTTCTGCATAGCCCACTAGTCCTCCCAAAATGAGTGACATGTTGGGGACCTCTAAATCAACCCCCTTTCCCAGAGGTCCAGCTGAAATCATGAGATCAATAGTAGCTCCCCACTGGGACTTTCCTGGCGGTCCAGTGGTTAAGACTCCGAGCTTCCACTGCAGGGGGCACGGGTTCGATCCCTGGTCAGGGAACTAAGATGCCACGCGTGGCTCAGTCAAAAAAAAAAAAAAAGTAGTTTCCCCCAAAATCCACAGATGTGTGAGCCAGAAATAAATGAGAATTTGTTCTTTAGCAAAAGCTGACTTATACACTTGTGTTATTTTTTTAAACAAATTTTTTATTTTTCATGCTCCTTTTTCAAGAATAGTTGATGTATAATACTATATAAATTATAGCTGTACAATATAATGATTCACAATTTTTAAAGGTTATACTCCAGTTATTATTGTAAAATATTTGCTATATTCCCCGTGTTGTACAATATATCCTTGTAGCTTATTTTATACCTAATAGTTTGTGACCTCTTAATCTCTTACCCCTACATTGCCCCTCCCCCTTCTCTCTCCCCACTGGCAACCACTATCTTGTTCTCTAAGTCTGCTTCTTTTTGGTTATACTCACTAGTTTGTTGTATTATTTAGATTCCACAAGTAAGTGATATCACACTTGTGTTATTTTTTAAAGAAAAAAAAAACTCAATAGAAAAAATTAAATCAGGAAACAGAGTGCCAAGCAAATAGCTGTTTAATAAATGCTGGGTCCTCTTCCATCCCCTAACCCTCCTTCAAGGGATGATTCAGAAGACTCCAGAAGCCCTTCCGGGCTCAAATTTGAATGGGTTGCCCTTCCCCATGGCAATTTGCAGCCGCCATTTATTTCATTCTGTTTTGCCAAATATTTAGCCGTTCCCATGCCTGTCATACCCACTAGAAGACAGTCCCTGCTGTCAATCTAGTTGCATAAACACAATATAAATGCAAAGGAATTGTTTTACATGTGTATGCAACTTACACATATCTAATTATCTGTGCTCGATGTAAAAAAAATCATAATGTGATGAGTATGGGTGATTCTGTCCACTGTTCTTGACTAAATGAGGGTGTGACATGGAGGAGTATAAGTGAGAGGGGACCCTTGAACCTTCTCTCCTCTCACACAGGCCCAGTTCCTTTGAGCCTTTCATAGCCTGAGCATCTTGGTGAGCTGATTTTCATGTTCAAGGTACTTATTTTGTGTCCACTGTGGTTACCGCAATTCAAAGTGGGGACTATTTTTATTCTTCTATTATAGTTGAGGGAAAAGGAATCTTAAAAGAGACAACTATCCAAAGTCATACAGTTTACAAGAGGGTTGAGCCAGAAGTGGAGCTCAGGTCTGTCTGGACCCAAAGCTACTTCACGGGTTTTAGTTGCAGACTCACTTCTGCAATAAGGGGCTTCCTCAAGCACTTGGGTGAAGGGCTTTAGGTTGAAAGAACAGAAATAAATAAGATTTTGTGGTTGGTTGTTACACAGCAAAAGCTGACCGATACATCCAAGAGGAGGTACTTGCTGGGTGTGGGGCCAGCTCCATCCACAGTCAACATCTGCAAATAAGCCTGGGTCTTTTTCAACTGGTTAAGCTGACAAGGTAACACTGTAGAAGCTGTAGTTTCTTACCACCAAAGCTGAGGGGTCCCCCAAGTTGGCAGTTGACTAGGAAGTTGATCAGGTACAGTCATAGGAATCAGGCTGTTGAGATTCGAATCCTGACTCTGTGGTTCATTCACTGTGCAACTTGAAGCAAGTCAATCAACATTTCTGGGCTTTGAAGGGTTGGAGTTGGTAAAGTGGGAACCGATGCAGCCCACAGCTTTGTTTGTTTGGATGCACATGGTTTTTATTTTGTTTCATTTTAGTTTATTTGTCAACATTAAAACAATAAAGTGTTTGTGAGGAAATAGTCGCTCATACATGACCGGCAGGAGCGGATCGTGGTACCACCACTATGAGGGGAAAATTTGGCAAGTTTGTTAAATATTAAAAATGCAAATATAAAAATTCCACTATTTGGAAACTAGCCCACAGATACATGTGCACATGTGAAAAATGATTATGTTGGAGGTTATCCAGGCAGCATTGTTTGTAATGCAACAGTTTCAAAAAATAGCCAGTGCCTATCAATAGGGGATGGGTTAGATCAAATATGGATCACCCATAGAATGGAATACTCTGCAGCTGGAAAAAATGAGGACACTGCCCAGTACTGATCAGGTAAATTCTCTAGGATAAATTGTTAAGTTAAAAAGCTAGGTGTAAAACAAAGTGTTTATTATGCTCTCTTTTGTGTAAAAATGGAGAAACAAGACAAACTGTATGTATGTGTTACTATTTGCTTATATAATTATAAAGAAACTTTAAGTATTCATAAGAAATCAATAACTGTTACCTATGGGAGAGGAGGACCCAAGTGGGAGGGAGAATTTTTCTGTTTACCTTTTCAAAATGCTTTCAATTTTGAAAAAAAGTTTAAAACATTCAGTGGTTTCAATAGCCAAGACACGAAAACAACCTAAATTCCATTGACAGGTGAATGGATAAATAAGATGTGGTATGTGTATACACACACACACACACACACACACACACACACACACACACAATGGAATACTACTCAGCCATTAAAAAAAGAATGAAATAATGCCACTTGCAGCAACATTGGTGGACCTAGAGATTATCATACTAAGTGAAGTAAGTCAGAAAGAGAAAGACAAATACTATATGATATCACTTATATGTGGCATCTAAAATATGACACAAATGAGCTTATCTATGAAACAGAAAGAGACTCACAGACATAGTGAACAGACTTGTGGTTGCCAAGAGGGAGGGGGTTGGAGGAGGGTTGGATTGGGAATTTGGGATTAGCAGATGTAAACTATTATATATAGGATGGATAAACAACAAGGTCCTACTGTATAGCACAGGAAACTATATTCAATACCCTGTGGTAAACCATAAAGAAAAATATATGAAAAAGAATGTATGTGTATGTGTGTGTGTGTATATATATATATATATATATATATATATATACCTGAATCACTTTGCTGTATACCAGAAACTAACACAACATAATAAATCAACTATTCTTCAAAAAAATACATTTTAAAAAAAATCAGGTGTTTTCAAATATAGACGATCCAGCATCCCTGCAGGCACAAGTCAGCTGGAGCTAAGTAGGCTGCTTCTCAGATGGGGCTGCATGCTTTCCAGTTTGCCGTGGTGCCCACTACTCCCTGTTCTCTCCCTGACCCCAGTGTCTGTGGCCATTTATCATTTTGCTCCCTGCAGTTTTTCTTAGACTAGAACTAAAAGAGTGATATACTTCTTATCCCCATGTCTCTACCAAGAGTGACAGGCTCATTACACAACAACGTGAATGCATTTAATGTTCCCGAAATGAACACTTAAAAATGGTTAAGATGGTAAATGTTAGTACATTTTACCACAATTAAAAAAACTGTTGGCAGGCTCTATGCCTGTGAATAGCTGGTACCAACAAAAGTTCCAGAACCAGTTCTCATGAGCCCATCTGGGCTCACGTCCCTGCTCTGCAGCCTGTGGGCTAGAACGGCTGATCGGCTTCTCTTTCAGGCATCACCTGTGTGGCCTCTCAAGTTTGTAACTCTTAAGTAGACGGTTGCAAGGTCTCTCCTACCTCTATGATTCCTGAGCTGTTTCTGCCCCTAACTTGCTGTGTGACCTTGGATAAACCACTTCCCCTCTCTGAGGCTTGACTGCTCCACCTGTTAACTGAGAAGCTTAAAGTGAATTATCTTAGAGGCCCTTCAGCTCTAAGGATCTCCCACTTGATTTCTCCTTGAGCAATACTTCTGTCACTGTCTCCAAAGAGACAGAAAGTGGGCTTGGGGCTGGGCTGGGGAGAGCAGAGGCTCCCTTTCATGTCAGGGCTGTGTGGGTTACAGTGGGAGGTTCCCTTCTCTTTCTTCCTTCCTTTCTTTCTTTTTTTAACCAGAAAGTTATTTTAAACCCTAAGTGGGGAGCTGCTGAAAGCCACATGCCTCAGACCTCACGTGCTACAACCTGCTGTGGGGAGACAGCAAGCAGAGTTCTGAATTCTTCCTGTTCTCTCCCCTTCCCCAAACCCTACCCCAAGGGAGGGGCCACTCATTCCATTCATCCTTTGCTCGGCTGAGTCACAAAACTGAAAAACACTTGTCTTCTGGTCCTTGGAGGCCTCCGGGGCTGCAGCCTGAAAACCAGTGCCTCTCAACCTTGCACACGCACGCGACTCACCTGGGCATCTTGTCAAAATGCAGATTCTCTCTCCGCAGGTCTGGGGTGGAGCTGAGGTCCTGCCCTTCTAACAGTCCCCCAGGTGAGTGAGGGGCCAGACTGTGAACCATGGGGCCCAGGTTGCTGGTAGCTCAGAAAAATCCAGCTGGAAAACCACCTGAAATCACTCAGCCGCTCCTTCTCCTTTGGAATTTGCCCTGCTCCCCTATTTAAATAATATTCTTGAAACATATGGTACAGACACAAGGTAAAAAGAAAAGCTCAAACTCTTCAAAAAGGGCATACACTGAAAAGTCAGCAGCCCTCTCTCCCACCCACATCCTTCTGTTCCCAGAAGTAGCCCCTGTACCCCGTTTCTTGTGTCTTCCTCCAGAGAAAGTTTGTGCATAATGCTGATACTTATTATTATACCTATTCTTTACTGACCACTTCCTATGTCCTAGACCCTGAGCAGAGCCTCTTATGTAGCTTACTTTATTTAATTCTTCCAACAAGTCCAGCTATTAGGACCCAATTTTGCTTTGAGGAAACTGAGGCATAGAGGGGTTGAGAAAATTGTCTCTTGGTCTCCGGGGGAGATTGGTTCGAGGACCCCCGTGAATATCAAAATTTGTGGATGCTCGATGAAATGCTTATATCAAACGATGTAGTGCATACAGTCGGCCCTCTGCATCCGCGGATTCAGCATCCTTGGATACGGAGGGCTAACTGTACTTTGCTCTTCGCTACACAGCAAGGGAGGGCCAGAAATAGGATGCCTGGCCCCAGGTCCTAGCACTCTTTCACGATTCAACACCTCTATAGACAAAGTCCTCCCTCCTCTCTTCTTTTTGTTGTAGTTGAGATCGCATATAATGTTCTGAGGCTTGCTTTTTCCCCCTTAACAAGTTATCTTGAAATCTCAATCGCAGTAGGTGGAAAGCTGACTTTTTCTTTTGAACGAAACCATAGAATTTCTTTGCGAGTATGAACCTCATTTGTTTCACCAGGTACCTGTTTAGGGGAATGGGAGAACTATGGGGTTATTCCAGTTCTTTTGCTACAAACTGCTGTAATATTTAGGTTTGTGCATATATCATCTTAGACACATGCGTGTGGATAACTAGGATGTCTGTAGGATGAACTTCCAGCCCTGGGACTGCTGGGTCAAAGGCTGTGTTCTTTTAAAGCTGAGTAGTTGTGATGAATTGTTTTTCAAAGCAGCTATAGCCACTTTCTCTCATCAGCAGTGTCTGAGTACCTGTTTCCCTAGAGTCTCACCAACACCATTCCAGAAACTTATGGCTTTTTCTGCTGCTGATTTTGAACCACACCGTCAGGAAGCAGAGTTGGGCGAGACTGCCCCTCCTTGCCTGATCGTCAAAAACACCCGCTGAGGTGTGTAGCTTTTTTCCGTACCCAGCAACTCTGTTCTCTTGGTCAGGTCAGCCTCTCCTCTGAAGAGCAGCATTTGTCATCAGGGATTTAATGGCTTAAAAAGAAAGGGGATCTGATTGCCCTCAGGAGCCCTGGCCAGCTACGAGCCCTTCCCCCCAACCCCCAGGGACCACGGCTAAGAGACTGGAAGAAGCCAGAAGAACAGTGAAGTCTGGCTTCTCAGAACTCTGAAAGGCAGGGGGGCCCCAGCACAAAAAACACGAGAAGCTGAAGATCAGGGTTTAGCCTGGGCTCTGCCACCAACCCTCGGGCTAAAATGACCTCCCATTATTTTAGAGCAGTAGTAAGCCCACAGACTTGGGAGCCCCGTGACCTGGGACAAATCCTGCTTCCTCCACTTTCAAGCTGTGTGACCTTAGGTTAGTGACTTAACCTCTCTGGACTCCAGTTTTCCATCTGCAAATGGGATAATCATAGTTTTACTTCCCAGGGTGCTTATAGGGATCAACTGCCTTAATGCACACAAAGAGTTTGGAACAATGCCTGGTGCAAAGAAAGGACACAATAAATATTGGCTGTTCTTTCGTTATTCATATTATTTATTTATTTACTTGGTTATTGTCTGTCTAGAATGTCTACTTCAGGAGGGCAGAGACCTAATCTTTCTGTTCCCAGCAGTGCCCCCTGACCCAGCACAGTACCTGCACATAGTAGGTGCTCCATAAATATTCACTGGAAGAATAAATGAATGAACATGTCACTTCCCCTCCTCGAGCCTCGGTTTCTTGATCTGGAAAAGAGGAGATTTTTATTTCATTCTCAGTGCTTGTCCATATTGTCCTAATCCATGGTGATCCTATATCTTTGCTTTTTACCATTGGAAGAAATAATTATTAAAAAAATGTATAAGCCCTTGTTCATAATTGCCCAAACTTGGAAGCAACCAAAATGTTCTTCAATAGGTAAATGGATAAACAAACTGTGGTACATCCAGACTATGGAATATTATTCAGTGTTAGAAAGAAATGAGCTATCAAGCCACGAAAAGACAAGGAAGAACCTTAAATGCATATTAGTAGATGAAATAATCCAATCTGAAAAGGCTACATACATGACATTCTGGAAAAGGCAAAATTATGGTGACAGTAAAAAAAATTCGGTGGCTGTCAGGAGTTTAGGGGGATGGAAGGGAGGGATGAACAGGCAGAATACAGAAGATTTTGAGGGCAGTGAAACTGTGCCGTATGATATTGCAATGGTAAACACATGTCAATATACACTCATCAAAACACATAGCATACACAACACAGAGTGAACCCTAATGTAAACTATGGGTTTAGCTAATAATGATGTGTCGATATTGGCTCATCAATCGTAACGAAAGTACCACGCCAATGTTAATAATGGGAAACTTGGGGTGGGGTTGAGAGCATATAGGGGAACTCTGTACTTTCCTACCTTCCCCTCAATTCTTCTGTAAACCTAAAATGGCTCTAAAGAAGTCTATTAATTTTTTTTTAAAGTATAGACTCATTTTTAAAAGCTTGGTTAATTGGCTCTTTTTTGTTTGTTTCATAACTCTTTGACAATCAGTGGGTAATTCTCATCCACACTGACTGCAGATTTTTGAAAGTGGTGACAGGGACACAGGGAACCAAGCTTGTCTGGTGAATCTTCATCCTCATTATGTTTTCTGGACACCACCCACGGGTACAGTAGGGACATTCCTTGTTCCTTTGGCTTGGGTCAGTGCTCAGAGCTGAAGTGCCCACCTCCTTCATGGCAAACTTCTGGATCTCCTTGAGTGTACAACGAGCACGCTTTTTGAAGCCTGCTCCACGGGTGTGCTTGTGAATGTCAATGGTATATTCCCTGGTCACCGCCTTGTTGCTGGCAGAATGGTCCTTTTCACCATCCTTCTTTGTGGGAGCCATTCTGCTGGCCCAGGCTGAAAAGAAAAAACTGCAATGGATTACTGATTAATTGGCTTTTAAAACACACACACACATGTCCTACACTGGCATGTAGGTGGTTTCAAATTCATTCTTTTTAGGTGTGCTTTGATTGTTAGGAAATGTGTTCAAGGCATAACAAAAAGTTTAGACTGTCATGATGACCTTGTACAGCTTAGAGATTTCACAGATGAGAAAACTGAGGCCTGGAGAGAGGAAGTGACTTGTCCAAGGTCATATCATGAGAGGTGAGAGAGCTAATGTCTACTCACCACCCCTGTGTGGGCTCTGCCTCAGTTGCCTCCTCTGTGAAGAGGGGTTAAAATAGCACCTTCCTCCTCCGATTGTTGTGAGGATTAAATGAAACAATACACAAAATGCTTAGAAGAAAGCCTGGTACATAGCAAATGCTCAAATAAAGTTAGCCATTATTCGTATTAATTCATGGTGAGGAGGAGAAGGAGGAGGAAGAGGATGGCAATGTCAGTTCCTGTTTCTCTTTTTGGTCAGGGAAGAATCACAAGACTTTTAAGAAGGGTGTATTTTGTTTTTATTTTTTTACTTGCTATAAGCTCTGAGATGGAAGGTGGAAAGGAGGTTATTGTCTTAAAGCCCCGCAAACAAGGAGGCCTGGGGTTCACTGTAGGGTTTTCTCCTTTTCTGCTGGCAGCCCTGGAAAACTGAGGTAGGAAGTCAAGTTGTGGGATGACAGTGGGGATTCTGAAACCAAGTTGTGGGGTTCCCCCTTTTAGGGAACTGGTCTGCGGAATGCTGGGGATAAGAGTGCAGAAAAAAGAGGTCCCAGAGACAGTGTGTCCCATGATCAGAAACCTCAGAGCTGTGTTTTCGAATAAATCTTCACCCAGGAAACTCTAACCAAACTGTCACTGAAGTAGGAGGTCCCTCAGATGTTATCTTGTCCAGGCTTTGCAGACTCAACCACCCACAGGGCCCTGGGAGAGAAGGGTCAGGCCCATGGTGGAGACTGCAGTGAACTGGGGCACACTGGCCCTATCCAAGAGTGCCACCTCCAGATGGCAGTGACCATGGAGGAACAGAGCCCCAGGTGGCTGGACCTTCTAGTGGGAAACCTCCCAATTTTAAATCTTGTGAGGGTCAAACAAGACATGCTGGGGGCCGGGTATGATTCCTGGGGCAATTTCTGAAGTCCATCCCCCTCACTTGTAAAGATGGGGAAACTGAGGCCCAAGGAGGTAGAGTGAATTGTCCAAGGTGCCCCAAAGTCGGTATAAGAACTCCGACTTCATCCCTCTCCACCTCCTTTCACTGCCCTACTCTTCTGGGGCCAAATCTGAGATGGTTTCTCTTAGGGTCGCAGAGGTCAGCCTCAGATTATTAACGTACAGAGGGAGCTGGATGGGGTCACAGGGCTTCTGGGGGTGCAGCCAAACCCTGTCCTCCCCGTCAGAAAATGAGACCTCCTCTCTGGCCCCAGCAAAGAGACTGGGGCATCATTTTTTTTTTTTAAATTGTGATAAAATACACCTAACATAAAACTTGTCAGCTTAACCATTTTTAAGAGTATAGCTCAGTGGTATTAAGTCTATTTGTATTGTTGTGCAGCCATCACCACCATCCATCTCCAGAACTCTTGTCACCTGGCAAAACTGGAACTCTGTACACATTAAATAATAACTCCCCATTCCCTGGCAGTCCAGCAGTTAGGACTCCAAGCTCTCACTGCCAAGGGCCCGGGTTCGATCCCTGGCTGGGGAACTAAAATCCCACAAGCCGTGCAGTTCAGCCTCCCCCCCTCAGAAAAAACCTCCCCAATCCCCTCTCTCCCCAGCCCCTGGCAACCACCGTCAAACTTCCCATCTCTATGAGTCTGGCTATCTAGGTACCTCACAGAAGTGGAATCATACAATGCTTGCCCTTTTGTGACTGGCTTGTTTCACTTAGCATCGTTTCCTCAAGGTTCATTCATGTTGTAGCCTGTGTCAGATTCCCTTCCTCCTTAAGGCTGGAGAATATTCTGTGGTATGTAGATGTCATATTTTGCTTATCCATTATCCATCGATGGACACTTAGGTTGCCTTCACCTCTTGGCAATTGTGAATAATGCTGCTACGAACATGGGTGTGCAAATACCTGTTTGAGTTGCTGCTTTCAATTCTTTTGAGTATATGCCCAGAAGAGGAATTGCTGGATATATGGTAATTCTATTTTTAATTTTTTGAGGACCTGCCATACTGTTTTCCAGTGGCTGCATCATTGTACATTCCTACCAGCAATGCATAATGGTTCCAATTTCTCCACATCCTTGCCAATACTTTTTTTTTTTTTTAATAGCAGCCTTCCTAATGGGTGTGAGGTGAGGCGGGCATCTCAGTTGGTGTCTGGAAGGTCTTCCTGAAGGATGGTTCCAGAGTAGTTGAGTGCAATCATGCAGGAGGTTCTTCCAGGTGACATATCATGGGGACAGGGAGGGGGATTAAGCAAAGTCACTGGTCTTGTTTTTGTAGTTGTTCTGACTTAGCTGGCTTTTGAAAAATACATAAAAATCACCAAGTTTTCTAAGAATCTTTTTATTTCCATTGGACATAGGTGCTTTCATGAATTAAAACTTCAAAGTATTTAATACAGTGCATAGCATACAGTAAGTGCTCAATAACTCTGAGCTATTATTATTATTATTATTAGGAAGACTTATGGTTGCCAGAGGCAGGGGCTGAGGGTGGGCGGAATGAGTGAAGGGGGTCAAAAGGTACAAATTTCCAGATATAAAATAAATAAGTCCTGGAGATGTAACATACAGCATGGTGACTATAGTTTACAATACCGTAGAGCATATTTGAAAGATGCTAAGAGGGTAGATCTTAAAAGTTCTCGTCACAAGAAAAAAAATTGTAGCTGTGTGTGGTGATGGATGTTAACTAGATTTATTGTTGTGATCATTTTGCAATATTTATAAATATAGAATCATTATGTTGTACACCTGAAACTAATATAATGTTATATGTCAATTACAGTTCAATTAAAAAAAAAAAAGACCTCAACTGCCTGCATCAGAGAAAGATATCACCAAGGAAGAGTTTTGGAGGTCTGATGGTGATTTGGTGGGGGGTTAGGACCCCCATCTCCCCCACCAGGGTCCCCTAGAAGCTGTTCCTGTGCTTGGTTATTTTTGACCAGCCTCGCTCTGGGATTCTGTCTGCCACCGTCTACCACCAGGAGTGAGGCCAGATGAGACAGATCTGGCCCGTGGAAGCCTGTCCACAGGGCAGAGCTGATAAGCCCCTCACATCAGGTCTGGCTCGTGCTCTCTCTGCTTTTCTACCTAGTTTGCAGGCAGATTCACTCCTGAACGACTTCTCTGCTCTCTCGCTCTCTTTTTCCCTACCCCCAATTCCTGCCGCCCGCCAGGGGAGGAGGGAGATGTAAATTCATCTGCTACAAGGCTCCCAGAGGGCGTGAACTTGAGAAACCGAGGTGAGGATCTGCCTGTGTGTGAGAAAGGCAGTTGCTGTTGAGTTTGTGGGAAATCAGAGCTGGGGATGGGGGGGGCAGGTAGTTAGAGTCACGTGCCAGGAGCACAGCCAGGAACTTCCAGGGTCAGCTGAGGAAGTACCGGGATGTGTAGAAGGCCAAAGGGAGTCATGGAAGAGTGAGCCTTTGTTCTGAAGGAGCTCTGACACCAACCACAGAGCCCTCCACTGGGCAGCCACTGCCCTTAGGACTGAATCCACCGTGGCCTGCAAGGCCCTGCCCCCACCTCTCTGATCTCGTCTCTCACTTCCCTCCTCCTGGTCTGCTCCGCTCCAGCCACACTGGCCTTTCCTTTCTGTTTCTCCAACACCATGCTTGTTCCAACCACAGGGCCTTTGCACGTGCCATCCCTCAGCCTGGAACTACTTCCTGGCTTTGAATATGGCTGGTTGCTTCTTAAGCTACAGGCGCCACTCATACATCACCTCCCCTGGGGCCCTTCTCTGACCACACTCAGTTAGTCCTGCAAGTCCCTTTCTTTTATTTCGTCCATACTCTTGGAATTCTCTGAAATTGTCTTGTTCATTATGTTATTTTCTAGGTGGTCTGCTGCCGGCCATTTTCCCCCATTCACCATGATGCATATCAGCTGGCTAAACAAATAAACTTGCTGTACAGCCTCAGATGAGCTATTTTGCTACTCCAGGGCTTAGTGTTCTCATCTGTGGAAACGTGACGAAGAGCCCAGAGTTTTCTCTAACCCTTGCTCAGCGTGGGCTGTGAAGACCTAAGAAGATCAGGGGAATGTTCTGAAAAGCACAAATGAGAAGTGGAGAAGAGCAAAGAAACCAGTCTACAGGAGAAATTGCTCATTTAACACATTTAATTTCCTTTGCAAAGTGTTACTCACCCAGTCCAACCCCTCAACAAATAGTCTCACCTCCTTCTTGCCTTGGGGGAAGTAACAACTTCTTAAGGAGATAAGGCTATTGATTTTATCTGCTCTCATCTTCACCTGAGAGTGGGATGAGTCAATATTTGTTACATTTTGGAGCCAAGTGCTGAAAACTGGGGCTCTAGCAGGAATATGCTATGTGAACTCAGGCAGGTCTCCCCACTCCCTGGGCCCTACCTTTTCCATCCTTTGAGTGAGAGAATGCAAATGTTTGAAACTTGGGCTCTCCCAGTATGGTCTTTAGGATAACAGAATCGCCAGGAGGGAGGAGAAACGATGCTGTCACAAAGTGCCCCTGGCATAGGCCTTGTACAGTGTGTCCATTAATAACATTC
The DNA here is from genome assembly GCF_965194805.1 of Balaenoptera borealis. Taxonomy (NCBI): domain Eukaryota; kingdom Metazoa; phylum Chordata; class Mammalia; order Artiodactyla; family Balaenopteridae; genus Balaenoptera; species Balaenoptera borealis. Next base: position 12,656,239 of record NC_138872.1, read on the forward strand.
TGATTAGTTCCCTGGTCTCCCTCTCAAAGCACTTTCGCTCCATTATCTCCTGGCAGCTCCCGGGTGGAGGTGGGGTAGCAGGCTGCTGTCTTCATCCCAGTTTGGCAGAGAAGAAAGTAGGAGAGAAGCAAGGCCTTGCCTGCCTACCCAAACTCATTTCCTACCATTCTCTCCCCTGGCTCTGCCTCAGGGCCTTTGCACATGCTACTCACTCCCTCAACCTGGAATATTCTTTTCCTGGCTCCCCTCACTTCATTAGCTCTCTACTTAAATGTCTCCAAGAGGCCTTGCCTGATTACCTTGCTTAAAATAACAGCCCCGCCCCCTCACTCTCACCACTCTCCATGCCCTTACTCTGTTTTACTTTTCTTCATGGCATTTCTTGACACTTGACATTAGATGATCTCTTTACTTGTTTATTGTCTGTCTCCTCCCCCAGAAAGTCAGCTCCATGAGATGGGGATTTTTATCTGTCTTATTTCGTGCCATCTCCCCAGTCCCCAGCAGGGGCCTGGAACAGCCTAAACACTTACTAAATAATTGTTGAATTGAATTAGTCTCCCTGGGGACAAAGAAGTCGAAGTGACCTTGAAAGATAAATTTCATCTGTCCCCCTGCCACCAGGCTGGACTTTCTGCCCTGTGTAGGTTTCTCTTCTGTGACAATCTCTCAGCAGAAATCAAGATTCTTGATGCCTTAAAAAAAAAGTGGTTTTGATCAAGACCAAGATCTGTGAACTTTCTTTTGCTAACCCTATCTTGCTTTCTTACAGGGGTTGACAGAAACAGGAAAAGAGGCAAGATATTTAGGTTACATGTTGTAGACGAATAATATAGACAAACTGCTAAAAAGAGATTTGATTCCTTTTTGCACAGGACTGGGTGTTTTCTATACCTCATTCAATAGTACTGGATAATAATGGGTATGATAATCCCATTAACAATGATGATTTTCAGAAGAGTTGATATCAGGTGAAAGGTCCTGCATGCAGGACTTTCAATACCTCATCACTGAGCTTCCAAACAGTCCTGAAAGGTGGGTATTGCTATGATGATGCTCATTTTACAGGTGAGGAAACTGAGACTCTGTAACACGAAGCACAGGGTTAATTTGCCCAAGGTTACACTGCCAGATGCCAACATAAGGGACACCTGAGAAATCCCTTCCAGAAATGAAATTCCCTGTGGCTGAGAGGTTCAGAGTCGGGGCTCTGGAGTTAGACTGCCTGCCTCTGACTCTGGGCTATATGACCTGGGACGAGATAATTAGCTGTCCTGGGCCTCAGTCTCCTTATCTGGAAAGTGGGGATGATGATGATGATGCCAGTGTCAACAAAGATTCACTGAGTTTAATCTGTGAAGTACTTTTTAAAAAAAATTAATTAATTATTTTTATTTTTAGCTGTGTTGGGTCTTTGTTGCTGCATGCAGGCTTTCTCTAGTTGCAGCGAGCGTGGGCTACTCTTTGTTGCGGTGCACGGCCTCTAGGCACGCAGGCTTCAGTAGTTGTGGCACACAGGCTCAGTATTTGTGGTGCACGGGCTTAGTTCCTCTACGGCATGTGGGATCTTCCTGGACCAGGGCTCGAACCTGTGTCCCCTGCATTGGCAGGTGGATTCTTAACCACTGTGCCACGAGGGAAGTCCCAATCTGTGAGATACTTAGGACAGAGATTGGCACATGGTTAAGTGCTCAATATTTGTTAGTTTTATTATCATCTCCTTGTGCACTTCTTCTTTCTCTGCCATACACACTCTCTCTCTCTCTCTCTCTCTCTCTCACACACACACACACACACACACACACACACACACACACACACACACACACACACGGTGGGCTTCCTGGAGGAGGAGTTCTGCCAGACAGCCAGGCAACCAGTTGAGTTCAGGACCTAAGGTCAAGCTTAGATCTCCTTCCCTGACAGGAAGTTTCCCACTGAGAGGGGAGTGGCAGCCTCTTGTGGCTTTTCCCATCCTCCCCCAGCCACCACTCTCACACCAGTCCCACACACAGGTCATGTGCTGTCCCTAGCCCCATGTGACTCAGCCTGGCAGCTGGACCAGATGGTGGGAGGAGAGTTGAAGATTAGCGCTGCCAGGGGTTGCTCTGAGCAGCTGCCTGACTGCAAAGGTCAAGGTATTGGGTTTCTACCTTGCATGGCGCCCTGGGAGGTAAGCACGAGACCCCGTGGAGACCAGGCTGGGGCTGCCCGACCCCCTGCTCACCATCAGGGTTCATGTTATAAGTAGTCTTTTCATGTGTACGCTTGACAGTTTTTGAAGCGTTTTCCCACCATCTGAGGTCTGCAGGGTAGCCAGTGTTATTTTGATCATCCCCATGAAATGGGGCTTATTGAGGTGGCATGTCTTACTCTATGCCACTCAGCTGGTGGAACTGAGATCCAATGGAGGTTTGCCGCGTTTAAGCCCAGCGTGCTTGCCAACACCCTGCACAGACTGCCCTCAAAGCTGGATGCAAGTGTGTATGTGTGTGTGTGTGTGTGCGCACACGCATATGTACATGATGTACGGAGGGAGGAGGTGACCCACCCTGGAACTGCTTTTCTGGTGGTCTAAATTCATGTGTGAGCCTTAGAAGCACATACTGAGTCTTTTTATTTAGGTGTCATTATAATTTAAATTTTGATTCATTTTTTTCAAAAGGTATTATATTCACATAGTTCAAAATTCACATGGGTACAGGAAGATGTCACCCTCTCTCTCCTGTCATCCATCCACTCCGTTCCCCTCTCCAGAGGTATTCAGTTATCAGTTTCTTCTGCCAGGCTGTTCTGTGCTTCTACAAGTCAATACAAACATAAATATTCCAACCCAACACTTATATACAAAATGTTGCACATTCCACTTAGTGTTCTGCTTCTTGATTTGTTTGTTTGTTTGTTTAGTAATATGCCCTGGAGATCATTCCATACCAGTTCATAAGGAGCTTTCTTGCTAGTTTTGAAGGCCATGTAATACTCTATTATAGGGATGCACCAATTTGATTGGTATCCTGTTGATGGACATTCAGGTTATTCCCAATAGTTGCAATGACAGACTATAGTACAATGAGCCGCCTTGTACCTGCATCCCTGGTTATGTGTGTGGGGAGATGCAGAGCCTTGCTGCTCAAAATGTTCCAGGACTAGCAGCTGGGCATCAACTAGGAGCTTCGTTAGAACTGCAGCGTGGCAGGCCTCACCCCAGACCTGCTGGATCAGGATCTGCATCTTAAAAAGATGCCCGGGGGATCTGTATGCATATTAAAGTTTAAGAAGCCCTGGTGGGGAAGATAGATTCCCAGAAGTGGAATTGCTGGGTCAAGAGATAGGTATATTTATAATTTTGACAGGTACAGACAAATTGACATCTGCAGAGTTTGATTTGATACATAGTCCCACCTGCAATGCATAAGCATTTGGGGAGAATAAAAAAAAAATCCATATCCAGCATTGCAAACTATGGAGAGTAGGATTCAGTGGGTGTGGGGTGAGCCTGGAATGTGCACTGTATATACTGTCTGGGTGATTCTGAAATCCATCCAGGTTTGGGAAAAACTGGCCTAATTACATTCCTAACCTTTGACTCGAGAGGCTTCTTTAGGGCTCCGGGCATGCTGGCTGAAATGATCCTTTAACTCTCCATCCAGGGATGGCCAACTCAAGGGCCCACAAGGGCTGGATAGATACTACTCATAACTGAAGTGTGCTGGTTTACAGTAGGTTTGGTTTCTACTGACATCAAAGTAAAAAAAAAAATTTAGAAAAAGTGCAAACCAAGCAAAACATATTTGGGCTGAAATCGGGCCCGCAGTCCATGAGTTTGTTACCTTTGATACTCTCACAATGCCCTTTAAAAAAAAAAAAAACTGTTTTGGCAAATAGTCTCATTCAGCTTGGCGAGGACTCACGGGTGCTTTCTCCGCAGTGTTGGAGCTCTTAGGGATCAAGGCTCCCACTTTACAGATGACAAAACGGAGCCCAGAGTAGAGAAAGGGTGGCCCTGAGGCCTGCAGAAAAGTTTAACCAATATTTACTGACTACCAGGCAACGTGCTCAACACTGGGGGATTTCAGCCTGCAGGTCCCGGTCCTTGAGGAGGGAGGGGACAAATACAGAGCAAACAAGTCATGGCTAGCGAGTGTGGGCTGTGCAGTGATACGACTTGCTTCCCAGGGCCAAAGTGGGTACCAGAAACAAGAGAAGTTTTCAGAGAGGAGCTCAGACTGAGAAAGATGTTGGTGGTTTTTGGTTTTTGTTCATCTCGCGAAGGGATTTAGACTGGTGTTGGCAACCGTTTCCTGGAAAGGACCAGATAAAATATTTTAGGCTTTGCAGGCCACACGGTCTCTGCCGTTCTGTTGTTGTTTGTTACAGCACAAAAGCAGCCAGACTACAGGTGAATGGCTGTGCATGGCTGGGGCCAATACAAGTTTATTTATGGACTCTGAAATGTGAATTTCATGTAATTTTCATGGTTCAAGAAATAGTCTTCCTTTTTTTTTTTTTTCCCCAACCATTTAAAAATGTAAAAACCATTCTTAGCTGCACAAAAAGGCAGTGGGCTGGATTCCGCTGGCAGCCGGATTCTGTCAACCCCTGGGTGTTCCAGGCAGTGAGGTTGGCAGGCTCAGGGACAGGGAGGAAAAGATTTAACAGAAAAGTGAGGATAAAAATGCCGGCTCTTGGCTCCCCATGCGGTGCTCTGTCATCTGCCCAGGGGACAAAAGTGCAGAACGAAGCAGGCTGGGTGGGGACTGCGGTGAACAAAAGAGCGATGGCTCCTCTCTTTCTAGCCCACTGATGCCAAATTCTTCTGATTTTTTTTGGCCGCGTGGCAAGTGGGATCTTAGTTCTCTGACCAGGGATCAAACCTGCACCCCCTGCACTGGAAGCAAGGAGTCTTAACCACTGGACCGCCAGGGAAGTCCCTCCTCTGATTGTTAAGAGAAGTTGGAAGTGCTCATATTGCACAAATGTTTTTGGAGTGCTTGCTCTGGGCCAGGATGGTTCCAGGCACTGGAGAGTCCGTGGAGAGCAAAACAGCCTGAAGACACTGCTTACAAACTAATGGGGGACAGGTGTGAACAAAACAGACTATGTAGCATGTTAGACAGTAGTAAGTGCTACGGAGAAACATAACGCAGGGCAGGGGGCAGAAGTGTCAGGGGTATTGTGAACTTTTAGGTGGGGTATTGGGGAGACCTCTGAGGTTTGCTTAAAGGCTGGAAAGATTCCCAGAATGGGCTGTGCGGTACCCTCCCCCCAGGAGAAGAGCAGTCCAGGTAGAGAGAGAAGCAAACACAAAGGTCCTAAGGAGGGAGCCTGCCTGGAATGTTCTAGAAACAGTGAGGGACCTGTGTGGCTGGAGCAGAGGAAGTGAGGAGGAGAGTCAAAGGAGTTGAGAGCAGAGAGGTAATGGGAGCAGACCATGCAAGACTTTGTGGCCACTGTGAGGATTTTAGCTTTCACTCTGTGTAGGTGGGAGCCATGGAGGGTTCTAAGCACAGGAGAGAGAGAGGACCAGACTTAGGTCCTCGACGTATCCCTCTGGCTGCCTCTGGAGAATGGACCGGTAGGTGGGTGAGAAAGGAGGTGGGGAGAAGTCAGCAGACTCTGGATATTTGCATTTTGAAGGTGGAGCTATAGAATTTGCTGACCTTTAGGATGTGGGGTGTGAGACATTTAGATCTTAGTGTGAAAACTTCCTAGATGTAATTGACGGCAACCAAGTCAAAATCGAAAATATCTCGTTCTGGGTCACTAAAGCCTTGCATAGGCTGCTAGTTTGCAGTCTTTCTTCTAAACCAGGCCTGCCTTCCATGTTTTAAATCTTTCATTATGATTTTAGCTTTTTCATGTTCCTGTGTCCTTTTCCAAACTAGATTGGAATCCACCCTTAATTAAGGGTGGGGGCTGTGCTCTTTATTTCTTGGTGTCTCATGATGAAATTAGTGAATGTGGGGGGGGAGTGAGGCACCTTTTCCCTCCCCATGGTTATCTGTTCCATAGAAATTCGTGGAACATCCAACCACAGCAGGAACTTTCTGAGAGGGTCAGGCCCTGAATATACCAGCCCTGGCGCTGTTCCTCTCAGACCCTGTAGTCATGGCTCTTGAAATAATTTTTTCCCCTTAAACCTGCTCAGATCTTCTACACTTAAAAATCAAGACATGTGTTTCTCCTTCCAGATACAGTCCAGGCTGACCAGATTTCTCTGAAGGGCGCTGGTGCTCCTGACCAAGTCCTTCCCCACCAGCACAGACCCTGGCCCTGGCCCTCTGAAGCTGGCTTCTGCCCCAACATCCCTCTCAGAGGTCACTGCTGACTTTCCCCACTGCCTGGTTGCGACAGCTGCTTCTAGGTCTTCCCTGAAGGCACCTCTGGGGCTTTTGTTGCCACTGAACAAACAGCCCTTGCTTCTGGAAACTCCACTGGTTCCTGTAACTCCCTGGATCCCCTCCCCCTTGGACCTCCACTCCCAGGCCTCTCCTCTCTCCTCTGGAATACATGCCCTGAGTCAGTGGATGGAAAAGCCAATGTCTACAAGCCAGGAAGGTGAAGGAAATGACTGAAGTGAGCCACAGGTGTTCTTTTAAACACAAACACTTGTTGGTTGTTAAATAGTAACAGTGGAGGACACTTACTGAATATTTAACAAGTGCCCATCCCAGCTTTAAGCGCTTTATATGCGTGTTGATTCTCATAACAACCCTTGGGAGGTGGCTATGTTTATTATTCCCATTTTTCAGATTGGAAACTGAGGCACAGAGAGGTTGAATAACTTAACTTGTCTGAGGTCATACAGCTTGATGGTGGCAGAGCCATAATCTGAACCCAGGGCATCTGACTCCAGGGTGTGGGAACGTAATCACCCTCCAGCACGACTCTGATGCTACCTTCTCCCCACCACCCCCAATTTGCCAAATAAAAGAAATTCTATCCATTTACCATTAATTTCCCCCCATTCCTCAAGTTAACAATGTGTTGATCTCCTTAGAGTATCTGGTGGTAGAAATCCTGCCTCTTTGGCCAATTTTACTAAAATTTACACTGCATAGACCCTCAGACCCCCCTGTTTCCTTCTGGGATACTGTTCTAGAGAAATACTGTGCCCAAGGGGGCAAGCCCAGGATGTTCATGGCAGCAGTGCTCCTAACAATGAAAAATCAGAAGCAACCTAAGTGCCCATCCACAGGGGAATGAAAAAGAAAATTTGCATATTCCTGTCACAGAATACATGCAGCAGGTTAAGGAAGGAAATAGATTGGTAAGTGCTGACCTAGAAAGAGCTATGACTTACAGAGGGGAAAAAAAAACGAGATTCCAGAACAATACTTACACTATCCTCGCTTTCCATAGATATTTTATGGAGTATCCGCTCTCTGCCTGACACTGTTCCAGGCACTTGGAATACAGCAGTGAACCAAACAAACTCCTTACCTTAGCTGAGGTAACATCCTATCTAGGGGGAGAGTAGAAGCAGGGAATAAATTGTATGCTGGGGTGGTAAACACAAGGAAGAAATATATAACCGAAGATGGTTTCCCATTTTTGTAAAAAGAATCACCACAAAATAATGCGATGTGTTTTCTATGGGTATTTATTTATGTATATAAATGCACAGGAAAAGGTCTGCAAGGAAGCACCCCAAACTGCTGATAGTGTTATTCTGGGGGGAGTGGCAGGTGCCTGATGATTGCCCAAAGGTGCTTTAGCTTTATGGGAGAATATACCTATGTATTTTCTGTGTGATGAAAAATTCATAATAGTAAGCAACTGGAAGCCTCATACTGTGCTGGTGGAAATATAAAATGGTACAACCACTTTGGAAAGCTGTTGGCAATTTCTTCTTTTTTTTTAAAAAATTATTTATTTTATTTATTTTATTTTTGGCTGTGTTGGGTCTCTGTTGCTGCGCGTGGGCTTTCTCTAGTTGTGGCGAGCGGGGGCTACTCCTCGTTGCGGTGCGCGGGCTTCTCATTGTGGTGGCTTCTCTTGTTGCGGAGCACGGGCTCTAGGCGCACAGGCTTCAGTAGTTGTGGTGTGCAGGCTCAGTAGTTGTGGCTCATGGGCTCTAGAGCGCAGGCTCAGTGGTTGTGGCGCACGGGCTTAGTTGCTCCGTGGCATATGGATCTTCCCGGACCAAGGCTCGAACCCGTGTTCCCTGCATTGGCAGGTGGATTCCTAACCACTGCGTCACCAGGGAAGCCCCTGGTGGCAATTTCTGATAAAAGTTAAGCATGTGACTCAGCAATTCCACTCCTAAGCATTTGCTTAAGAAAAATTAAAACCTATGTCCATACAGATGTGTGTCCACCAATGTTTAGAGTGGCTTTATTCATAATAGCCCCAAAGTGGAGACAACACAAAAGACCATCACAGGGTGGCTAGACCAACACGTTGTACGTCCACACATTAAAACATTACTCAGCAATAAAAAGGAACAAGCTATTGATACATGAACGGATCTAAAAGCATTATACTGAGTGAAAGAAGCCAGGCATTTTGCCTGTTGTATAATGATTCCAATTATACAACAGGCAAAACTAATCTATGGTGATAGAAATCAGAAGGATGGTTGCCTGTGGAGGTTGTGAGTTGACTGGAAGGGGACCTGAGGGGACTTTCTGGGATGATAGGAATGTTCTAGATCTTGATTGGAGGGTGTACACGGTGTAGGGATTTGTCAAGATTCATTGAATCATTCACTTCAGATCTGTGCATTTCACTGTAACGAATTTCACCTTAATATTAATAATAGAATAACCACCAAAGCCTGGTGAGGAATACTCTGACGTGTTAAGAATGTTTCTTTCTAAATGGTGAAAATATAGGTGATTTTCATTTTCTTCATTTGCTCATCTGGGGTTTTCCAAAGTTCCAGCAAAGCACATAAAATCCTTTAGTGATCCGAAAAAAAAAGTAAAGGACATGGCCCATACATTTACATAAAAAAAGAACATATGTCTCTTTTGTGCATATTTTATTTGTTTAGTCATTTTGAGGATTTTTTTTTTTTGAGGATTTTTTTTTTTTTTTTAAAGAAGGAAAGAAAGAGGGAGGAGGGCGAGAATAGGGATCCTTTCAGTCCTGTTATTTTATTTTCAACAAAAATTAACTGGCGGACTTCCCTGGTGACGCAGTGGTTAAGAATCCGCCTGCCAGTGCAGGGGACACGGGTTCCAGCCCTGATCCGGGAAGACCCCACATGACACGGAGTAACTAAGCCCGTGTGCCACAACTACTGAAGCTCGTGTACCTAGAGCCTGGGCTCCACAGGAGAAGCCACCGCAATGAGAAGCCCACGCACAGCAACGAAGAGTAGCCCCCGCTCCCCGCAACTAGAGAAAGCCCCCGCGCAGCAACGAAGAACCAATACAGCCAAAAATAAATAAATTTATTTTAAAAAATTAACTGGAAAGCAGCAATATTCAGTGCAGATTACTGTGGAAAACGAGAATAATTCAGGGCAATAGATTCTGCAATCAAGAAGCTTACAGTTGTGCTGAATCCTCTCTGCCTTTAAAAAAGCAGTTGAAAAAGGCCGGCTCCTCCCTGAAGCCTTCCTTGCTTTCTCCCTCAATCCTCCGCCTCTGCACGACTCATCTTACCTCCACCTTGACCCTGGAGGACAGGGTGCTTTCCTTTTTTCTGAATCCTCAGAGCCTAGTGCTGTGCTCTGCACGAGGTGGGTTCTCTGCTCAGGCTCTGTGCACTTCATATTTTTAGAAAGCCCCAGAGCAGGAGCCAGGCGTGGGTAGGTCCCTAGCTTTTCACACTTTCACCCCACACTGAACCCATCCCGGGCTGAGGAGGAACCGAGAGGTTGACCTTCTATCCCCTCGGGGTTGGGGACAGATACTTAGGGGACTCCCAGACGCTTCATAGAAACAACTGCCTCGCCTTGAAAGGTCAAGCTGGTCACCTCCGCCCTGCTTTCTCCCCCTTTCTGGCTTCCTTGAGATGCCTGGGTGAGTGGAGGCTGTAACCTGCGGCAGACAGCAGTGTCAAGCGCGCGTCTTGCTCTCCTCCGGCCCACTGGCCTCCCCCCGGGAGCTCAGGCCCACGGCCGGGCTGGGACAGGGTGTGCTCGCAATCTTTGGCCGACAAACAACCGGGCCACTCGGGTGGTTTTCTGCCTCCGGTAACAATAGAAGTTTTGCTGAGGCCCAGGGAGCGTCTACAAAGTGCTCTCCTCCGAGAGCGAGGCGCTGCGAGCGGCCCGGCTGGCTTTTTGGCGGCTTTTTATCTTTGGATCCAGGCGAAGCCACTGGAGGGGCAGGGCAAGACCAAGGTCGGAGTCAGTAGTAGCAGCGTTGGGCTGTTCTCAAAAAGGGAGGTGATCATGTGAGATGAACAAGTTGAGGTGCTGCAGGATAACGAGGTTTGGGGTGGGGTGGAGACCTCCATCCATAAAGTGGGCAGGGAGGACACCAGGGGCCAGTGACCTGTCTTCCAGCCAGAGCCCTATTGAAAGTCCTGCTGGAGAAGGGAATCAGAAGGTACAGACAGGATACTGTGCACTCCCTGAGAAAGTTCCTTCCTTTTTGTCTTGACATCACGTATATATTATATATATATATATTTTAAATTTTTGGCTGCATTTGGGTCTTCATTGCTGCGTGCGGGCTTTCTCTAGTTGTGGTGAGAGGGAGCTACTCTTCATAGGGGTGCGTGGGCTTCTCATTGTGGTGGCTTCTCATTGCGGAGCACGGGCTCTAGGCGCGCAGGCTTCAGTAGTTGCTGGGCATGGGCTCAGTAGTGGTGGCACATGGGCTTAGTTGCTCTGCGGCACGTGGGGTCTTCCCAGACCGGGGATCGAACCAGTGTCCCCGGCATTGGCAGGTGGATTCTCAACCACTATGCCACCAGGGAAGTCCAACATTATATATTTTTAATTTTTTTCTTTATTTTTATTTTATTTTTTATTTTGGCCGGCACCGGGCAGCATGCGGGAGCTTATTTCCCTGACCAAAAATCCAACCCATGGGACATCCAACCCATGTCCCCTGGGGTGGAAGCGTGGAGTACTAACCACTGGACCGCCAGGGAATTCCCATATCTTGACGTTATATTCTTGATCCATCCTCTTCTCTTGTCTCCAGTACTGCCCGCCAAGACCAAGCCAGGCAAGCCCCTCTCATCATATACACCATAGCCTCTAGCTAGGCTCCCTGTTTCCTATAGTCCAGGCTCTGATTTACTCACTGTGTGATCCTCGGCAAGTCACTTTACCTCTTTGTGCCTCGGTTTCTTCATCTATAAAATGGCATCATAATCATTCTCATTGTTATGAGGACACAATGAGTTAATATATGGAAATTGCTTAGAACAGTTCCCGGCACACAGTAGGTATTACAAAAGGGTTGGTTATGGGACTTCCCTGGTGGCACAGTGGTTAAGACTCCCCACTCCCAATGCAGGGGGCCCAGGTTCAATTCATGGTCAGGGAACTAGATCCCACATGCATGCTGCAACTAAGAGTTCGCATGCTACAACTAAGACCCAACACAACCAAATAAATAAATATTAAAAAAACAAAAAACAAAAACCCAAAAGGGTTGGTTATGATCATTTTTTATTATTACAGGCTATTCTCCACCCAACAGTGTGACCATTTAAAAACCTGAGACACGGGCTTCCCTGGTGGCGCAGTGGTTGAGAATCTGCCTGCCAATGCAAGGGACACGGGTTCGAGCCCTGGTCTGGGAAGATCCCACATGCCGCGGAGCAACTAGGCCCGTGAGCCGCAACTACTGAGCCTGCGCGTCTGGAGCTTGTGCTCCGCAACAAGAGAGGCCGCGACAGTGAGAGGCCCGCGCACTGCGATGAAGAGTGGCCCCCGCTCGCCGCAACTAGAGAAAACCCTCGCACAGAAACGAAGACCCAACATAGCCAAAAATCAATCAATCAATAAATTAATTAATTAAAAACAAAAACAAAAACAAAAACCTGAGTCAGGTCATATCACACCCTTGTTTAAACCCCTGCCCTGGCTGCCCACTGTGCTTAGCATGAAGTCCATGCATGGACTGTCTCCGCGTTGCTAATCTGACTTCAACTCCTACTACTGTTCTCATTACTCATTGTTCTGGCCTCCTTACTACCCCTGGAATGTTCCAAGTGTGGTCCAGCCTCAGGGCCTTTGCACTTGCCATTTTCTTCTGCCTAGGAAGCTCTTCTCATGCTTTGCAGAGCTGGTTCTGGCTCAGCATTCAGATCTCAACTTAACTATTACTTCCTTAAGAGAGTCTTCCTGAATCACCCTATCTAGGTATGTACTTTCCTGTATTTTTCTGTGAAAATACCTCGTTTATTTCTTAGCTATCATTGACTATGTGTTTGTTTGTTTAATATCTTTCTCCCCCGACTAGAATATAAACTTCGCAAGTGGTGAAACTTTGTCTTATTCACTGTTTTTCCCCCTACATCTAGCATAATGCCTAGTATATAGTAGGTGCTCAGTAAATATGATTTGGTTAAATGAATGAATGCGGAAATGAAAAAAGGATTTAGAGTCTCATGAGAGAGACTATACATGGAGATGCCATCCATCTAATGGAGAGTGGATAAGGTCTTTTGGCAACCGCGGCAGAAAATTGGTTCAAGTTGGGACATGTTTTTGAGGTGCCTGTAGGATTGCTTGGAAAGATGTTCCCTCTGCACCTCACACATGGGTCTGGAGTGACCCTAGAGCTGCGTTTTTTGAAGTTTCACCATATATGGGGCATATCCATCAGGATAATTTTTTTTTACAACTTAGTGAAGAGCCAACTCCAGGTGGTTTAAACAATGTGTCCAGAGGTAGGGCAGTCCCGGGATTGGTTAATTCAGTGACTTAACAGCAGCATCAAGGGTCCAGGTCCTTTCCACCCATCACGATGGCACAGTCTCTCCTCATGGGTCCAAGATGGCTGCCATGGCTCCAGACATGGAGTCTTCGTGCAACATCCACAGGTCAGAAGAACAGAAGAGATCCTTTTCTTTTCCTGAGTCCTGTTCTAAGAGAGAGGAAGGGACTTCCCTGGTGGTCCAGCGGTTAAAACTCTGCTTTCCCAATGCTGAGATCAGATTAATTCAAAAGGCTTCCTGAAGGGATGGGGGTGTTGTGGCAGGATCTTTTTTTTTTTATTTTTTATTTTATTTTTTAACATCTTTATTGGAGTATAATTGCTTTTGTGGCAGGATCTTAAAAGAAGGAAAAGGTATTGGTAGGAGAATGTATAAGTCTGTGGCCACCTCAGTACTCCATGGGCCACATCCTCAATCAGATGCCAAATCAATTATTATTTTTTTCTTTCTGTTTTTTTATTTGTTGGATGCTGAAGAGACTGGGGAAAAGGAGTCCTGGTTAGTGTGACTTGACAGGTTTTGTTGTTAGCGCTGAAATCATTAGCCCCCTGCCAACAGCACCCAGATTCTGCTGGTCTGCAGGCTGGAGATACATACACAATAATGCATTTTAAAACATTCTCCAACAGGAGCTGTGACTCATACACATTTCTGCTGGGATGAATAAAAATACCGGGAGTGAAAGATGGATTAGTCACTGGAACACGGTTTGCTTTTGAGAACTGAGTCCCCCACATTTGCCCTTGTTCCTTATTAGCTTCTGAAATTTGGAAACTGAACCCCTAAACTGGTGCCTTCCAGACATGTGGGATGAAGCCTGGTTGGGTGGGTGTGGGGTTTGGGGGGCAGAGGGTGGGCTCAATGGAGCAGGACTGGATGCCGCTGGTGCAACGGTTTGGTCCTATAGATGGTTTCCAGTTGGCTCCTGTTCTGATTGGCCTTTGCCTGGGTTGTTCATTAGGACCACCTCTAAATCAATGCCGTTCGTTCTTTCATTCATTTCCTCCTTTATTCATTCCATCCGTCCTTTGCAAGCAAGGTAGTGTGTTAGTCCAAAAGGGACTGAAGAAAGGAACTTACCAAAGAGTTAAGACCAGGAAACATGACGTAAATGTCTACATAGAGATTTAGAGAAAGGAGAGATCTTTTTTGTCTAGCTCAAGGATTGGCAAACTGCAGCCTGCAGGCTATTGTTTGTATAAATAAAGTTTTATTGGAACACAGCCACACCCATTCATTTACATATTGTCTCTGGCTGCTGTTAGCGCTATGGCAGAATTGAGTAGTTGTGACACAGACTTTAAGACCCTGAAAGCCTAAAATACTTACTGTCTGACCCTTTACAGAACAAGTTTGCCAGCTCCTGATCTTGGGTCAGTGATTTGCAGTTTTAAACAACAGAACCCACTGTAGAATTTTATGAACGGTTATAGGGAGCTCACAGAATCTCAAGGGTGCCCAGGAAGTCAGTCTTGGCAGCCAGGCCCCCAAGAACGATGCCCAAACCACTCTGTGGGACGGCTCCAGTGATGACACTGACACCCCAACTGGCAATTCTGATTCTGGGTGACTGAAAACCAAAACTTCTGCAGTCACTGTCCCCCAAAGATTGACGCGTCTACCATTGCTTTGGTCAGGAGTAAGCAAAATGCATACAGACCCTATGGCTCAGCAATTCCATTTCTGGTTGACAACCTAAAATATACTTGCCCACAGTTGCAAATGGAAATATATATAAGCATGTTTGTTATAGCATTGCTTCAAAGAGTTTGTAGTAGTTTCAATACTAGGAAATGAGTAAGTAGAATATAGTTTTATCAGTTAGGGTTAATATTAGCTATAATAAATAGACCATAAAGTATGTGAAGTCTCAGACCCCACGGACATTTCATTATTTGCTCACATAAGGTGCTCTAAGGTGAACGTTACTTATCAGTGGTCTGTCTCCCCTCGGTGCAGACATTCAGACCCGTACTGAGGGTGGCTCTGCCACCTTCAACACATGGTTTCCAAGGTCACTCTGGGGTCATCATCCCAATCAGTTTAGAAGGGAAAAGAGCATGGAGGAAAGGACATGGGAGAGGTTCCATGGGCCAGGACTGGAGGCCATGCATGGCATCTGCTGGCATCTAAAGCTCCGTTATGTAGCTCCACCTACCTGCAAAGGGTATTGGGAAATGTAGTCCTTCAGTGTGTCCTGGAAGAGGAGGAAACCACATTTGGGGAACAGCCAGCAGTCTACCACTGTGATACATGCACATAATGGAATACTAAGCAATAGTCAGAAGTAATGAGTTATATTTACAAAGAGCAACAAGGAATGGTCTCAAAAAAACATGATGCTGCGTGAAAAAAGTAACATAGCATGAAATGCATAACTGTACCATTTATGTAAAGTTTTAAAAACAATCATAAAACAACACTTTATCTCTTTATATATTTTTTGCTATGTCTATTTGGATACACATATATCCAAACAAATATATGGCAGATGGGTAGAAAGAACACATTTTAAATATACCCTGGTGGGTGTCCCTGGGTGGGGGGGGGAGGAGGAGGAATAGAGATGGGTGATGAAGGCAAAAATAAGTGAAAATGAAACAAAGTAGAGGCCATATTCTGATGTCACTGATGGTGTGCCATGGCCTGAGGAGTGTTATTAACTAATCGTGTGCATTTGAGGTCCAAATTAAAAAAAAAAAGCCGAGGAAGCTTTTTAAATGTATTACATGTATAATGTATTAAATGTATTAAATGAATACAATGTATTCATTGTATTTAATACAATGTATTAAAGAATAAAAGTAATATATATTCATTGTAGAAAATTTGGGAAATATAAGTGTAAAGAAGAAAATAGGGAATTTCCTGGCGGTCCAGTGGTTGGGACTCCACGCTTCCACTGCAGGGGACTCGGGTTCGACCCCTGGCTGGGGAGCTAAGATCTTGCATGCTGCGGGGAGTGGCCAAAAAAAAAAAAAGAAGAAAACAGATACCCGTAATTCCACTGCCCAGATGTAACTACTCTTGTTATTTTTGTACATTTCCTTCTTGTCTTTTTTTGTATGAATATGTAATATATATTGACAATATTAGGATCACAGTCTATACGTAATTTATTCCATGCTTTTCCTCCCCATTTATCCATGTATCATGACCATTTTTCTATTCCATTAAATATACTCTGATAGCAGACTTTTAAAGGGCTAAATAATTTTCCACATTGTGGATATACCATAATGTATGTAACTATTTACCTATTAGTGGGAATTTAGGTCCTTTCAAATCTGAGCTATTATAAGTAACACTGCAGTGAACATCTTTTTGAATTAAAGTTTGTGTGAGTGTGTGATTATTTCTGTGGTTCAGATTCCCTGAATGAGAATAACTTGGTCAAAGGGTATGAATATAGATGTGTACGCTTATTTTTAAGGCTTTTGATGCATTTTTTAGGTTGAGAAATGGAGAACACAGAGAGAAAAGTGTAGAAGACACACATGTGTCTTTATTTATTTATTATAAAGTGAACCTTTGTGAAATCACAACCTAGGGTAAGAAACACAATACAGCCAGGACCTTAATGCCTCTGTACAGCTCATTCAAATCCCAGACCCCTGCTCCCTAGTCTGGGAGAAAAGCACGCCCTGACTTGTACAGTAAATGCTACACTCTTTTCTTTATAGCTTTGCCATCCAAGTGTGCACCTCTAAGTACTGTAGTTTAATATTTTCTGCTTTTGAGCACTGTATAAATGGAATCATACATAATGTGCTTTTTTATATCTGGCTTCACTGGCTCCATATTATATATATTTTTTAAGGTTCTCATTAGTTATCTATTTTATACATAGTAGTGTATATATATCAATCCTAATCTCCCGATTCACCCCCCCTTACCCCACCCCGGTATCCAATACGTTTGTTCTCTACATCTGCGTCTCTATTTCTGCTTTGCAAATAAGTTTATCTGTACCATTTTTCTAGATTCCACATATACGCGATATTATATGATATTTGTTTTTCTCTTTCTGAGTTACTTCACTCTGTATGACAGTCTCTAGGTCCATCCATGTCTCTGCAGATGGCATATTAAATTTTAAAAATTCATCCACACACTGTTGCATGGAGCTATAAGTAAGTCTTTCTCTGCCACAACTTTTCTTTTCTCTGAAGCTGTGTATGTTTTTTTCTCTGCTTCAGTTTCACATTTCTGAGGACCTAAATTCGGGTGGTAGGGAAAGAAATTCCTTTCATTTGTATAGGGCTCTTCATTTTTTTGCAAGCATTTTGGGGTCTGTAAGATTTCATTGTGTCCTCACATTCCCTTGGAGAGCTGGCAGAGCAGAATTCTTAACGTCCCCATTTAACAGATGAGGAAACTAGGCTCAGGACCATGAAGGAATTGACTGAGCTGAGACTGGGAACCTGACTGTTGCTCCATTTCTCGAGGTCATGGGAGACTCCATCACTATGTCCAGTCTTCCTATGAAAGCCAGGGAATCTCAACAAATTGGAAATGGACTCTCTGTAACATCTGTTCTGGCTGCCCCAGCTCTGAATGCTGGTGGGGGCCAGGCCTCTGTCCTTGTCCTCTTCTCCATCCACATGCCCTCCCTGGGTGATCTCCCCCAATCCCATGGCTTTTAACTATTACCTATGTCCTGACCATGCCTACATTCTTATTTCCAGGCTGACCTCCCTCCTGAACCTTGAGATTGCGTCTCTGACTGCCCACCCGACATCTCCACCAGGCTATGGAATTTGCAGTCTCCCATGATCAAAACCAAATTCTCCATCTTCTCCCCCAAACCCGCCCCTCCCACCACCTTCCTCATCCTGGTTAATTCCAAGCCCATCCTTTCAGTTGCTCAGACCAAAAACCTTGGAGTCAAGTTGAACTCTGTCTGTCTTACCCCCAGCACTTCAGCAAACCTATAGGTTCTAGCTTTTTTTTTTTTTTTTTTTTTTTGGTAAGCCCTCTTTTTTTTTTTTTAAATAAAAAAAATTTTTTTTGACTGCGTTGGGTCTTCATTGCTGCATGCGGGCTTTCTCTAGTTGCAGTGAGCGGGGACTACTCTTCGCGGCGGTGCACGGGCCTCTCACCGCGGTGGCCTCTCCCGTTGCGGAGCACCAGCTCTAGGCGCGCAGGCTTCAGTAGTTGTGGCACGAGGGCTCAGCAGTTGTGGCCCATGGCCTCCAAGCCCTTGCACTTGCTGTTCCCTCTGCCTGGAACACATGCAGCGCCTGCTCCCTCACCTCTTTCTTCCAGTTCTTTGCTAAAATGTCACCTTCTTAGCGAGGACTTCTCTCCCCCTCCCCCCTCCCCCTGGGAGATGCTCTTGCCCAGCTCTCCCTGTCATTCTTCTCGCTTTGTTTTTCTCCATAGTCCTCACCACGATCTGGCAGACTTCGTGTTCGACGTATTAGGGTCTTAACTGGCCGTCTCTTTTGCCACTAGAGTGTCAGCTCCAGGAGGGCGAGGACTCCGACATGTTTTGTTTGCTATTCTCAGTGCCTAGAGCAGTGCCAGGCACTCACAGTGAGCTTTCTCCCAGCCTGGAGTCCAAACACGAGTACTGAGATATTCATTCATTCATTCATTCATTTGTTCAATTAATATTTAGGTGTGCCTGGCATTCTTCTATGATGAGGGAAACAAGATTCTCACAGTCCTCTGGCAACACCAGAGAGGTGGCTTGGCATGGATTTAGGGTCAGACACACCTGGGTGACAAAGCTCTGGCCAATCGGGTGAGAATGATGTGTGAAACTTCCGGCTTGGGGGTGTTTAAAGAACCAGGCCTTCCCTTCTCTTCTCCCTTTCTCTTTCTGCTGGTTGGAATGTGGCGCCAGAGCAGCCATCTTGGAGCACACAGTGGATACCACATGTTAAGGAAGTTGGAAAGAACCTGGGCCCTGAAACCTTGAGGCCCCCATACCTGCCTTGGGTTGTTTATGCCTGGGCTATAACATGAGAGAGAAACAAGGTCTGTTTTAAAAAATTCATTACTATTTGGGTCTTGTCACAATGTCTATCTTTATCCTAACTAATACAGCCACCTTGATCAGGCTCCTTTCTGAGCCTCAGTTTTCTCATCTGTAAAAAAGGGACAATAATAACTACCACAAAGGGCAGTTGTGAAAATTTGATGTCACTTCTTAATAGTGCCTGGTACATAGTGAGTGCTCAAAAAATGGTAACAGTTGGTATTAGAACTTTCTCCCTTTCAACGAAGGCTCCAAGCATGGAATTTGCCCAGGAAATTTGGAAGGCAGGCTGCAGTATAAATGGCATTGGAGAGGGTGTGGCTGTTTGTGTTTCTGCTGGCTAAAGAGAAAACCATAAGTTTTCAGTAAAAGTTACTACTGGGATTGCCAGGTGTCTGAAATTGGACTGGGCAGCCCTATTTTTGAGCTTTCAGTCCAGGAAACAACCTGAAAAAAAAAAATAACCCAGACATATAAATGTGTGTCCAGTATGTCTGTTAAAACCATCTGGCATCCCTCGCTGCAGAATTTCAAGATACACCATTCAGGTCAATTTCCAGGCTTGACTAAGTTGTAGAATTTACCCTTTATGCACCAATCTCTTTCTGAACCTTTTTCTTAACTTTTACCCCCAATCCAGGCTTCATGTTACAAATCTTAGATCTTTGCTTCATTGGGAAAGCAATATGGTGGAGAGCAGTCCTCTCTGGGGCATCTGCATTTTAAGAGAGAAGTAGGAAGTGGGCAATGCTTATTTCAAAGGATTGGGTGACCATAATCATCCAAACAGGGATGTTATTAATAATAGTTATCCTGGGACAACAGGTACAAACTGGGACTGTCCCGTGCAAACTGGGGTGTTTGGTCATCCTATGAACAGAAGATTCAGGTCATCCTAGTGGGGAGGCATCTAGGGGAAGGGAAGCATGTCAATTAGGATGCTTTTTGTTTCAAATAAAGGAAACTTAACTGGCTTAAACAATAAGGAAATTTTATTATCTTATAATACAAGAAATGCAGAGGTAGGATGGCTCTACAGTTGGTTAATTTAGGAGCTCACTGACATCAAAGATCCAGGTTCTTTCCCTCTGTCATTTTTGCCATCTTCAGCTGGTCAGCAATGTCCTCCCTCATGGTGTCAATATGGCTGCCACACCTCCAAACATCATGGCGTCACCCAATTATAATAGCTAACACTCAATTGAATATCAGGCAGCATCCTAAGCACTTTGGAGCTATTAAGTATTTTAATCCGCACAATAACCCTGTGAGGTAGGAACTCTTATTGGCCCCATTTTACAGATAGATACATCAAAGCCTGAAGAGATTAAGTCACTTGCACAAAGTAACACAATGGGAAATGGTGGGGCTGGGATTTGAACCCAGGCTGCCGGTCTCCAGAGCTACAACAATGTCCAAAGGCTGGAAAAAAAGAAGGTACCATGTCAGTGGCCAAGCCAGGATTGAAACCAAGAGTCCTAAGCATTTCCTTCTCTCTTTCCTCCGGGCTATATTTCCATTGCTTTCTGGCGGGAATATGATTTGGCAAAGCTCTGGAGCCCTGACTTAATCTGATATCTATTATGTTCGAATCAGACCTTGAACAAGAGCCTTCTGGAGATATCTGCTTCTAAGAGCAAGGCTTTCTTTGGAGAAGTTTTGACTTGGGGAGTTGGGGGTGGCTCCACCAAGAGTAGCAGGAAGAGAATTGTATTTTGGTCTGAAGAAATGAACCCCGGCCTGCATGTCCAGCCTTGCGTCGGGTTGTCCAGCTGTTCTGTCCAATACCAGGGGTATTGGGGCTGGGCCTCTCTCCTCTTCTCAGAAAGCTGCTCTTGGTGCTTGGAATGGGGAAAAGACTCTCTGGGCAGCTGGCCTGGCTTACTGAGAACTTATTTGCATTTGAGAAATGATTGGCTGTCCTGGGCAGTCCGATAACTCAGTTCTCACCTGGCTCGTTCAACTTGGGATGGAAAAAACCACCCCTTGTTTTCCCTTGCTTTATCTTAATTATTATTATCATTTTAAAAAGCAGAGCTTGGGAAGGGGGCGCCTTCAAATCCTGAGCCTGCAGAATCTGAGAGAGTCTCATCAGAGAATAAGGAACTATCTGTCTAATGTTTCCAAGCAGCATTAACTTCTTCCTCACAACTGTGAAACTTATGCAACAGAAACGAAATGGTATTTCCCGCTATTTGCAAAGTACGTGGTAACAGAAACTCTAAAATTGTCCCTGTAGAAGAGAATTTCCCTATCATTACCATTGCTTTTTTTTTCTTGCTGAACTGAGAGCCTTTTTTTTTTTTTTTTCTCCTCCTTTCTCTCTGTTCTTTTGGTGAGTGTTTCCCAGCTATAGCCTATTTTAGGCCCTGCCCTGGAGATAGACAGGAATCTAAGGGCTCCCCACTGAAGATCCTGGAGGGTAGGGATGGAAGTGATGATGAAGAAGGGAGGAGAGGTCAGGCTGACACAGGGATAGATAAAGGAAATCTCCCTGAGCTTTTGATTCCTTAGTCATGTTCGGTTCAGTGAGTTGCTCTGTGCCAGGATTAGCTGGGAGGCAGCCAGCCCTGGACCAAGGGAGTCCCCATTGATCACACCAGTGCTGAGGTCTCTATCTGAGTAATGAGACCTGGGTAGGCAGTGACCTGAGGCAGAGGCCTGGAGGTGCCACCAAACAACTCTGGAGAAGCTGAAAGTATCCGTTTATTTGCTTGCTTGTTTATTTTATTTTATTTTTTAATAAATTTATTTATTTTATTTATTTATTTTTGGCTGCGTTGGGTCTTGTTGCTGCGCGCAGGCTTTCTCTAGTTGCAGCGAGCGGGGCTACTCTTCCTTGCGGTGCGCAGGCTTCTCATTGCGGTGGCTTCTCTTGTTGCGGAGCATGGACTCTAGACGCGCAGGCTTCAGTAGTTGCGGCTCGTGGGCTCAGTAGTTGTGGCTCGCAGGCTCTAGAGCGCAGGCTCAGTAGTTGTGGTGCACGGGCTTAGTTGCTCTGTGGCATGTGGGATCTTCCCGGACCAGGGCTCGAACCCGTGTCCCCTGCGTTGGCAGGCGGATTCTTAACCACTGCGCCACCAGGGAAGTCCCTGTTTGCTTGTTTATTGATTGATTGTTGATTTGGTTACTGTTTTTCTCCTCCTGCTCTGGATTGAAAGCACCAGGAGGGCAGGAACCTTACCTGCTGTGGTCACCGCTGTATCCCAGCCTGGCACATAGTAGGCCTTCAATAAACACTCATTGAATGAATGACAGAAGGAACTTGCTGTCTTTAATTCATCACTGTCTGCTCCCCCTGCTGGAATGATGTCAGCTCCAGGAGGGCCTGAATGGTGTTAGTCTTGTTCACTTCTGCAGTCCCAGAACCTCACCCCATGCCCGGCACATAGTAGGTGCTTGTGGCAGACGCTTCTCTCTTAACAACAGAAGCCCAAGTTGCTCAGGCAGCCATGTCCCAGGAGATGGAGCAGGACTATTCTAAGTTGATGGTGACAACCCTGCTCTTGGTCAGGGGGTATTTAAAGGTGGCCACGTGATCCAGTCTGCCTGTGAAGTGTAAGGGAGAGTTTGCTTGCTGCGGGCTTTGGGGAAAGTTTTCTCCCTCTGATAAGAGAGAGGCACAGAGGAGCGCCCCCTTTACCCTCTTCTTTCCTGCTTTGGAGTTGTGTTAGCAGGTGGTGTGGCCAGTGCAGCAGCCATCTTGTGTCTCTGAGGCCCCAAACTTCGGGAGAAAAGCCACCATGATGAGGATAGCAGGGTGGCAGGTGCCTTGATCCTTGATGATGTCACCAAGTGCTCAACCAGCCTGAGGAGCCAACCTCCTCTGGACCTCTTGTTAAATAAATGACGTCCTATGGTTTAACCCATCAGTAGCCCGTTTTTCTCCTCCTTGCAGCCAAATGCATCCCAACGGATTCAGCACTCAGTCCACAAGTTGACTAAATAAACGCCTTCACTTCCAGAGCGCTTACTATTTGCTCTAAGCACTTCCCATGTACTAACTCAGGAATCTTTGCAACAACCTCACGACGTTGGTACAGTTACGATCCTCAGTTCACAAGTGATGAAAACGAGAGCTTAAGTAATTTATTAAAAGTTGTATTACCTTTCACTAGGGATGGGATGGTGGGGGAGAAGTATCCCAGAGGAATCTGAGGGAGTAAAAGAATGTAGAAGAGATGGGGTGGGCCAGAGGTGGGCTCCATGCACGAAACGCGGAAACGTTAGGCTGGTCTTTTTGGCAGGGCGGGTCAATTCTTGGGTGAAGCATGGGATCTGTGTGTGTGTGTGTGTGTGTGTGTGTGTGTGTGTGTGTGTGTGTGTGTAATGAATATCTCTGAAGTTGAAGCTAATCTTTCTTGGTCACGGCTGGGAAGGGGACTAACATTTGTTGAAAGCCTAATATGTGCTGGCTATCTGTGTCAGGTACTTTGTATCAGTGGTTCTCAACTGGGGGTGATTCTGTCCCTCTGGGGATGTTTGGCAATGTCTGGAGACACTTTTGGTCACATCTGGGGAGGGAGTGCTACTGGCATCTAGTGGGTACAGTATGCCTCTAAATGTCCTACAATGCACCGGATGGTCCCTCACAACTAAGAATTATCTGGCCCCAAATGTCAATATTCTGAGGTTGAGAAACACTGCTTTACATACATTTTTCTCTTACAAAGATTCCCATTTTACAGAACAGGCAACAGGCTCAGAGAGGTGAAGTGTTTTGACCAAGGTCACCCCAGCCAGTTAGATTTGGAACTGGGAAACAAATGCAAGCCAGTTTCATTCCACAGCCAGGGTGCTCCCACTATGCTCTCCCCTTGTGGTCGATAGGATTAATATAAGGACAAGGCAGCTGAGGGTCAGAGAGCTGCTGTGACCAGCTGAAGGTCACAGAGCAGAGTTACTCCAGAGCCCTCTTTCTGAGAACCTCGGGAGCCAATCACCTTTCGGACACAATTGATTCCACTACCCAAACCTGGCAGGTTCATCTACCTCACACGCTTGACTACCTGTGCAGGGGAACTTCAGTCACCCAAGGCCCAGGTCAAATGTCATCTTGTCCAAGATCACAAAGAAACAGAGCTCTGAGAGGGCAGAAGACACCCCACTCTCTCCTTGTGTCCTTATGCACTTGCAGTATTTACCCAGAGGCCATTGGGTGAATAATCCTGGGTGTTCGGAACAGCCTAAAGGATGATTACAGTCTACAGGGGGATATTACATGAATCGGTCAATCCACTGCAGAGACACAATCTCTGGCCCTTGAACAGGGGCAGGTTAGGAACTGTGTAGACAGTATGGAGAGTGGGGCTGGGCTAAGAGAGCTGTTCATACATGCAATATTAATTAATAATAAACATTTATAGAGAAATTTCTAGGTGCTGGGCACTGTTCCAAGAACCCCTATGGATTAACACATAACCCTGTAGGACCCCATTAGCTAGGTACCATGATTATTCCCACTGTAATGATAACGCTGAGGCTCTTGATGTAAGGATACCAGGGCAAGGTCACCCGAGGAAACTAGCAAGTGTGGGAGCTGGGATTTTAACCTGAACAGGCCCCAGAGGATCTTCCCTTCACACCGTCTAGTGCGGCAGGTAAAGACATTTGTCTAGCAGTTTGCTGATTATCAAGGTCACACAGAGCAGCCTAGACTAGAAGCCGGGTTTCCAAAGGCCTTATGGGGGCTGGGGGTGTATGGAAGGAGGCACGGGCAGAGCAGCTGCCACTTGATTAGTGACTGGAGAGCAGATAATAATTTCCTCTGGGAAAGGTTGGAAAGGGCAGGCTCATCTCATGGGGGGCACAGAAGTCATAAAGAAAGAAAAAAAGAGAAGAAGGAAGGAAAGAAAAAGGAAGGGGAAAGAGAAAAGAGGGAGTAAGAGAGAGAACGAGAGAGCTGTGCGTCTTCCTTCCCAAGGTCGTGGCAGTGCCCGAGGGCACCCAAAGGCCTGGGTGTCCCAAAGGCAGGGGCTGGGGTCACCGCTTTCTTCCCGGGGCCGGCGGGGGCGCGCGTGGTGGGGAGGGCTTGCTCCTGAGCGGCTCCGCTGCCAGCTTTTCCAACCGGGTGTTGATTCAGCCCGAGCGGCGGCAGCCGGCGGCCGGACCTGCGTGTTTGTGCTGCGCGCGGTGGGTGTCGCGTGTGTCGGGGTGGGAGTGGCGTAGCCCGCGGCGGACGGGGGGCGCCACGCGTCCGGGCGCGGAGTTGGTGCGTTGGCCGCGGCGGGCGCGCTGCTTCGGACTCTCGGGGCTCCGCGGGGCCCCTCGCGGAAGATTCTCGCCCAAGAGCCCCCGGCGCCCAGCTCAGGCCGAGCCGAGCTTCCGACGTAGCAGCCCAGCGCCGCGGCGCGTCTCCAAAGGGCCCAGTGCGCGCGCGGAGCGCCTCTGCGGCCCGAGCGCGGCGTGGCACTTGGCAGACGCTCCCTTGGCGGCGGGGGGAGGCGGCGGCGGCCTGGCCGGCCGTCTGGGAGCCTCGAGGGCCGGCCCCCTCCCGCCCCTCGTCCAGCCTCCGCGCGCTGCCTCCGCCCTCGGCCCGGGCCGCCCGCCCCCAGTCCCGCCTGCTCGCCCGCCGCGCCATGCGCCGGGCCCGCCGCTGAGCCCGGCCCGCCGGCGCGCCCCGTCCGGGATGGGGTGCCTGGACGCCTGAGTCGCCGCTCGGCGCGACCTCCGCGCGGGGGAAGAAGCCGGTGCCGCGCGGCCGCGCTAGGATGGAGGTGCCTGGCGGCAGCGATCCCAGCGGCGACGGGGCTGGGGACGGTGCCCACCTGGACCCCCGGGCACCCGGCGCCGCTGCGCCCATCTCCGGCCAGTGCGCGGCAGCCCGGGAGTCGGAGCGCCAGCTGCGCCTCCGCCTCTGCGTCCTCAACGAGATCTTGGGCACCGAGAGGGACTACGTGGGCACCTTGCGCTTCTTGCAGTCGGTGAGTGTAGCCCGGGGAGCGCGGGGACAGCCTCCGCTCCGGCCGCCAGCCCCGCTGCGGAGCGCAGGGGCCTCCGGCGCGGGGTGGTCCCCACAACCTGTGGCCACGGCCCCCGGGCGGCGCGAGAATCGCCTCAGACGTGGGGAGGGCGGCCTCCTCCAGAGCTGGGCTGTCGCCTCCCTGGCCGGCCCCGACCCGGGGTCTCCCTCACTCCGTTTCTCCCCACGGCACGCTGCCCTTTTGTCTTTTTCTTTCCCCCTCTCCGCCTTTCAAATAGTTTTAAAATTAGTTACATCCGTGAGGCAGGGTCTCTGGGAGCCAGGCGCCGGGAGCTTGGGTTTCTGCGTTTTTTTTCCCGGGGATTTCTTCGCCACCTAGTGCATCACAGACTACTCATCTAGGACGGACCCTAGAAATCCTAGAGCCCAGAGTCCCTAAGCGCCCAGTAGAGTAGGATAAAACCCAAAACCCGGAGTAGGGACAGAGTCGACAAAACCCTGGGGTAGGACCCCTCTTTCCCACGCACACGCTTTTGCTGGAGCTTGGGGACAGTGGGTTTCGAACTCACGACTCCGAGGTTCAGTCCCATCCTCCCCATCCCCAACTCCAAGTTGCAAAACCACAGAGTCAGATTCTGTAAAATAACTGAGCGCTTATTATGTGCCAGGAGCCTACGTTTGTCATGAGAAGGTTGAACCTTCACAAGTGGCCCATGAAGTAGGGACGAATATTTCCCTCATTTTTTAGATGGGAGAGTTTAGCTCCAGAGAGGTTGAGTAACTTGCCCAGAATCAAACGACTGGTTAATTGGGGATACCGGATTTTGAACCAGGGCAGTCCCAGCCAGTGCTCCAAACCCCTATTCTCGGCTGCATTTCTTTTTTTGTTTCTTCTTCTTCCTTTTTTTTTTCTCTGTGAGAGGGAGGAAGGGGCCACTTCCCTACTCTCCTAGGAAGTGAGAAAAGTGGCTAGGGGGTGGGAGTGGGGTGAGCCTTGCTGGAAATTAGGAGACTCTGAGGTCTTTAATCTCCAAATCTCCTGCTGGGACCTCATTTACTCCCTTCTCTGCTCTAGGAAGTCTTTTAATCCTGGTTCAGGAAGGGCTGGTTGGGGGGGGCGGGGGCGGATGGTGTTTCCTTCAGAAACCCCAGAGCCAGGCTCTACAGCTCCCAGTCTCGGGGGGAAAGAGGGAGACTCTGGCATCCTCTGGGGTCCCCCGTGGCTTGGGGGTGCAGCTGAGGCTGTGTGAGGTCCGAGTTTTAACTCAAGGAGGACAGAGCCCTTCTCTCTGTGAAAAGAGGTGTGTGTGTTGAGGGGTGGATGGGCGGGGAGGAGAGTTGTGCAGAGGCATTGAAAACCATTTGGCTAAAGGACCCTTCTAGAAAGGCCTGTGAGAATGAGGCAGGGTTGGCCTTTCTTTCCCATCCCTCCCTCTCTCACAGTTAAAAAAAAAAAAAGAAAAGAAAAGAAAAGAATCTGCTCAGTTTGAAGCTGGCAGTTTCTGAATTAAAGATGTAAACAGCTCTGGTATCTCTGAGCAACGTCAGATTCTAGGGAACTCCTCACTTCTCCTTCTAGCCACTCCCTGCTTCTCAGTCTGGAAGGGAAAGAGGAAAGACAAGCCGATTTTTATATTAATAGGAAAGAAAATATACGTCTTCCTCCCACATCCTTGCTCTGGATGGTGTGGTGCCTTTCAGAACAGATAGAGATGGCATTTGGGTTAACTGTGGTTTTAAATTGTCCATGTGTAGAGTCTGAGGAAGCTGGAATGATGGAAATTGATTGGAATCAACCATCCTTATTATTAAAGAAACAGGAAAAAAAAGATTTCTCTACTTCCATATTATCTCCTTGACACTTTGAATTTGCTGAGCTCATCAGTTTTGTTTTTGTTTTTTTTGTATTGACCTGTCAGTTTTGAGATGAGCTGGTTCCGACTTGGACGTCTTGGATCACTCGTGCACATGTCCTGGCCTCAGTTTCCCCACTTGTCAAATGAGGGAAGGGGAATCCAGGCTTTCTTTCTGCCTTGTCCTTTTGGGTGTCCCCAAGCTGGTGCCTTGGGGACACCTGGTTGTGTAACCTGACTAGCGGTACCTCGTTTGTGAGCTGTAGGAGACCTCTCTTGTTTGGCTCCATCGGAAACGGTCCCTAAACAACCCAAGATCTTTCAGTTTTGAAAACCCAGGGCTTAGAGCTTCACCAACTGCTAATTACCAAGGCTTTCCATGGCAGCGAGGCTGGCAGCTTGCAGGCTGTGATTCTCTCCTGTCTTCCCACTCTCTCCTCCCAGCCTTTATACTTACTAAGGGCTTGTTCCCGCTCGGAAGAATGCTGGGTAATCCCTCCCTGCTTTTAATTCCATGTGGCAGAGGCAGGTCTCGTAGGGTTGCCCTGGCCTCCTTGTGTCCCTTGTTTTAAGGTCCTGTTGCCAGTAGAAATGAAGCCTTTGGGGTAGACTGAGCATTGTGCGAAATGCAGAAAAGCCAGTTCTAAGTTCCTGCTCTAGAGGAGGGCCAGGTTCTAGTCAAGGGTGGTGAAATGGGTGTTTACAGAAATCCAAGTAGGAGGCTGGGCTCGAGCCAGACTGCTTGGGGTCGGGTCCTGGGGCTGTGTGACCTTAGGCAAGTGGCTTGACCTTTCTGAACCTCACTTTCCTCATCTGTGAAGTGGAGAATGATAATAGATCTTATAGGGTTTTTAAGAGGATAAGTGAGTTATATAAATATATATAAAGCACTTAGAACAGTGCCTAGCAGGTAGTAAGGCATTTCTAAATATTAGTTATTATCATTAATTGTTATATGATAATTAAATATTACAGATGATTAAGATTATAGGATTCTAGCATCTAGCAAGCAGGAGTAGTCAGGGAGGGCTGCCTGGAGGAAGTGAGATATGAGTCAGCACTGAAAGGAGGACAGGAACTCTGAGTGAATTTCCTTTTGACCATCTGCACTCCGGAACCAGTGGTTTTGTTTGGTTCCAGGCCTGGGGCTCTCTGGTTCCTCTAGAATCTCCCCATCATTGCCCACCTCCTTCAGGAACTGGATCGCACCTCCTCCCCTATCTCCGATGGGGACTGATGACTTTGGTGCCGTATTTTGTGTGTTTATTGAAGAGTCATGGAAAGGCAAGGACAGCCCTCTTGTATGGATGCTGGATTTCTCTTGGGGGACCCCATAGAGATTGTGGGAGAAAATGCCCCAGGTTTTGGCTGAACCTTGGATCTCAACATCTAGAAGCCCCGGCTGTGTTGGGTGCACTGTGTATTTTTTTTTTTTTTGAAGATGAGTGGGTACCAGTGGGTAAGGGGTTAGGAGAGATGCA
Organism: Balaenoptera borealis; assembly: GCF_965194805.1. NCBI lineage: Eukaryota > Metazoa > Chordata > Mammalia > Artiodactyla > Balaenopteridae > Balaenoptera > Balaenoptera borealis. The sequence continues at coordinate 12,685,336 of NC_138872.1, forward strand.
CAGGTAGAGCACAAAGGATTTTTTTTTTCTTTTTTTCAAAGGAATTCCTTTATTTATTTTTTTATTATTTATTTATTTATTTATTTATTTTTGGCTGTGTTGGGTCTTCGTTTCTGTGCAAGGGCTTTCTCTAGTTGTGGCAAGTGGGGGCCACTCTTCATTGCGTTGTGCGGGCCTCTCTTGTTGCGGAGCACAAGCTCCAGACGCGCAGGCTCAGTAGTTGTGGCTCACGGGCCTAGTTGCTCCGCGGCATGTGGGATCTTCCCAGACCAGGGCTCGAACCCGTGTCCCCTGCATTGGCAGGCAGACTCTCAACCACTGCACCACCAGGGAAGCCCGCACCGTGTATACTCTTGGGCAGTGTTAATAATGATAATAACAGTGACAGTCATTACTGTGTAGGAGCTGACACTGATTCATCGTTTACCCTTCTATTAATTCATTTGATCTTTCCAACACCCCTATGAAGGAAATGCTGTCCTTATCCGCATTGGCAGATGAGGAAACTGAGGCATAGATAGTTTAAGTGAGCTGCCCTGGGTCATGGAGACAGCTGCCCACCCCAGAACTCATGTCCCTAGCCACTTCACAGACTACATCTGGCTTATAAAGGGCTTGACACCTGCCTTATTAGGGTGGCAAAACTGGGATTCGAACCCGGGTCTCTGTGACCCTTACCCTCTGCCTCTGCTTCCTCTGGTTACTTCCCCTCTGTGACTCCTGTTCTCTCTTCCGCACAGCGGGCAGAACTTAGAAGAATGGAAACGTCAGGCTGCTGGGTTCCTCCTTTGCACTCCGTGTCTGTTCACGGCATGAGGGTTGAATGTGGGGCTCTGGAGCCAGGCTGCTGGTGTTCAAATCCTGGCTTTACTCTGCACCGCCTGTAGATGGCCCCGGGCAGGTCACCAGCCTACTCTGTGCCTCAGTTTCCCCATCTGTACAATGGGCATAGTACAGCACCTGCTGCATCATAGGGGTGTTGCTGAATCCTCAGTGAGCCTGAGGTTAACGCTCTTAGCACTGTGCCAGGCACAAGTAGGTGCCCAGAATGCTCTGGTGGCTTTTTGGAGGATGTGCAGCAATGGGGGGCAGTTGAGGTTGTCTCTTTGGGGCTCAAAGTCTTCCCCCTTAAAGAGAGGCCGGGTGAGCCTTGAACCCACTTGCCTCTTGGTTGGATTGGTTTGGGGTCTCTGCCTGCAAGGGGGGTGGGGGGTCTGTCATCAGGGGTAGGTGCCAGTGGGTCCCCTGATGGGTGTGCCATCCAGCCTGGGCGGATGAGCTGAGAGACTCCTGCGTGGGGAGTGAGTGGTCAGCAGCCTCCCCCGAAGGGCTCCCCTTGCCTGAGGACAGAGACCTGTCACTCTCAGGCACCCAGAGGGTCTGCCTGAGCTGGCTGGGCCAGGGTCCCTGAGGATCAGGGGGTGTGGGCAGAAAGCTCCCAGAATATTTTCTGTGGTTCTGCTTTTTGGGGTTAGGAGACGAAAGCTTTTCTTTTCATTGGAGCTCTGCTTGCCAAAACAAGAAACTGTGGTTTTGTGTTGTCACTATTTTTTTTTTTTTTTTTTTTAAGATTTTGTAGTCCTAGTCTGACACTAGGGAGCAGTGCTGGGGAGTGGGGACGGGGGGTGGGGGGGGCTACGTTTTAAATTCCGCGGTCACTGAAACAGAATGACCTAACCAGTGATGTGGGGGGTTTTCACAAGCTTGTGTTGTGCAAAGTAGGATGCTAAGAAGTTCCGCCTTGGGAAAAAAAGCACTAAGCATAATATGATGTACGTTGTATGTATAACATTACAGGAGTTTGGAGAAAAAGATGGAAAGATGTATATCTTGTGAAGAAAGGCAAGCAGAAAGATGAAAAAGGAAAAAACGTTCTAAGAAAGGCTGTTTGTAATGCCCTTTCCACGTAAAATTATGCATATGTATGAGAATATATTTTTTACAAATCGCCGATGGAAGGAGTTGTATTTTCAGCATGATTATTAGATGAATGCACAGCAATAGTAATAATACTTTTGCTAACACTTACGTAGTGCTAGATGTTTGTAAGCCCCGTATAAAGCATTCTCTGTGTGTCAGCTCAAAAGTTCCAGGTATTATTGTGCTTACCATTTTACAAATGGAACAAAGGCACAGAGAGGCCAAGTCAGTTTCCCAAGGTCACACAGCGTGACCCAGCTGGGATTCAAACCCAAGTAGTCTGGCTGCATAGCCCCCATTCTTTACCGCTACCCTTAACTGCCCCAACATGGTGCTGTGTTCATGACCCAAATGACTGTCTTTGTGAGGCCTCTGGGCTGCCCAGGTGGGTGAGAATTAAGCCAAAAGGTCCAAATTATCTGAGCTTCAGGATGCTAGAGGGCCAGGACCAGGCCACTTTGTATTGGGCTGAACATTTTCAGGAAGCAAGTGAAAATTTTGTGCTGATAAAAACCTAAGCATCAGCAAGAGTTAGATGAGGCCCATCTTTTGTGTATTGCAAACAGAGCTACGTACAGGTAAAGCCATAAAGAAATTAGACTGTTTTTCTCAGTGTGTATGTGTATAGGGAGCACCTGCTGCATATTCCGGGCAGTGTTTTAGGCCACAAAGATGCAGCCATCAACAGGGCAAACGTGGTCCTTGTCCTTATGAGAAAGATGACTCAGGGATGCTAGAACTCGTGCATTGGAATGCGAGTGCTCTTCAAATAAGCATCCCGGACACCCATTCACTATTATTCTGGTGTTTGCTCTTGTGACCATTTCTCTGTCACTTTAAGAAGAGACGGATGGGGTTGGTGTCCCTGGCTTCTGGAGGCTTCAAGGGGCATCTCTTTCTTAGAGAGTATCCCCCTTTATCAGGCCAGCGAGCAGAAGAGCTGTTGGGCTTGGGGCCACACCCTCAGATTAAGAAACCCACATCCTTTCTGCTTTACAGCTGCTCCTCTCTTAAAGCTTTTGCAAGAGTTGAGTCTTTGAAGTAAGCCATGCCTTGCTGCAGAACTTTACCTCCCAGATTTCTGTGATTTCTCTTCTTTTTTCCAATAGACACAGGTTCTCTGGCTGGAACCCTAGTGAGAGGTGGGCAACCAGAGTATGGTGTCCCACTGGCTTTGTTTCGCAGGCACCAGGTGAGGTCAGAGCTGGTTCTTGCCCCAGAATTTAGGAGACAAAGAACTTGTGAGCAAGCCAGGGGGTGGAGGGTCTGAGAGCCCCCCTGGAGGGACCCCCTGCAGAAGTTGCGGCCCCAAGGGGGAGGTGAGCCCTGGTGAAGGGTGGTGACTCTGCAGCTGGTCAGGGTTCCAACCCGAGAGTTCTGGGGGGAGAGGGCTTGGGGGCCTTCTCTGGCGATTTATGTTTTAGCCTGGATTCAACATCCTCAAACAGGTTCTACAGGGGGCATTTCCAGCCCTACTACCTGGTCTGGGGTGAATCCCTCCATCTTCCAACCTTCGGCACTATTGACATACTGGGCGGGATTATTCTTTGTCGTGGGGTTGTCCTGTCATTGCAGGATGTTTAATAGCAGCCTTGGCTTCTACCCACGAGATGCCAGTAGCATCCCCTTCCCCCAGTTGGGACAATCAGAAATGTCTCTAAACATTGCCACATGTCCCCTGGGGACAAAATAGCCCCGGGCTGGGAATCACTGGCTAAAACCTCCTTTGACCACCAGCTCTGCTTTCAGACCATTTTAGGGCATTTACAGGCCTACATAGCCATGTATAGCATTGATGTGTATGTGTAAATGTGTATGTGTTTACATACATGGCATGGTACGGTTTGTTCTTTTCACTCCGCAGTGTGTCTTGGGTTCATGGTTAAGAGCACAGACTCTACAGACAAATGGCCTGGGTTTGAAACCCAGCCCTGTGACCTTGGATAAGTCCTTTTGCCGCTACGAGCCCTGGTTTCCCCATCTGTAAGATGGTTGCAGCCCTCCTAGAGTGGCTGCCAGGATTGAGTGTAGTCATGCATGCACCTGGCACAGCTGAGTGCTGAGGGACGGTCGGCCTCCCGGAAGTACTCGCCGCAGAAGGAAGCCCTGAGGAAGGAGGGAAGCCCTCCAACCTCCCAGCCGAGTGTGGACTTTTAGGTTTATTTTTATTTTCTCGGCTCCTGGAGGACCAGAAGAGGATCTGCCTGCCCGCCCCTCTTTTGTCTTGTGGTCAGACACACAATCTGTGTTTACCCGCCTGGTTCCTTCCCCAGGGTGGAGCTGACAGCCGATCCCTTGTTTCTGGGCCAGGGGAGGTGAGGCTATTTCAGGCTGGCGGGACTAGGGCCACTGAAGGTTGGTAGAGGCAGGTGGCCAGTTGCCACGGAGATCTGAGGTCTTTCCTCCCCTCGCTGGAGAGGGTGGGTGGCTTCTGCAAGGGGCTACTCCCAGGAGGGGTGAGGCCAGGGTCAGAGCGGGGCGTGGGCAGTCAGTGCTTTCATTCACAAATTCACTTGTTCACTCAATAAACGGACGTTAAGCACCTACTAAGTGCCAGACACTGGGCTAGGTGTCGGCATGTGGCCAGTACAAGATGGACAAGGTTCTTGCCCTCATAGAATCTTCGGACAGTACAAAAAGAGGTCACTTGGGAAAGTGACAAGAGGTGTAATAATGATAAACTAGTCCACTGAGGCCCTGCTGTGTGCCAGGTACTATGTGAATTACCTCTCTGAACCCTTGCAATAACCCTCTGAAGTAGAGACCGTCATTATACCTATTTTGCAGGTAGGGAAACTAAGGCCCAGAGAGGTTGAGTGACTTGCTCAAGTCCACACAATTTGAGAGTGGGTGCACCAAGGAGGAAATAAAATGGGGATATGTTGGTGACAGGGACGGTGGCATCTATTGAGATGGGGTGGTCAAGGGAGGCCTCTCTGAAGAGGTGGCATCTGAGCTGAGTCCTGTGACAGAGAAGGAACCAGCTGTGGAAAGAGTCGAGAGAAGTGTGTTCCAGGTAGAGGGAATGGCATGTGCCAAGGCCCTGAGGCAGGACCATGTTTGGCTTGTTTGAGGAATAGCAAGAGGCCAGGGTGACTGGAGGGGAGGTGAGGTTGGCATGGGCAGCGGGGGCCTGGTGGCATGGGCCTCACATACATGGTGAGCAGTTTGGGTTTGAGTCTTAGTGGGCTGAGGAGCCCCTGGGGGGTGAGATGGCTTCCTGCTTCCCGGGAGGGAGGGGGCACCCCTTGTTTTCTGTTCAAGAAACTGATTTGTATGATTAAAAACTGTTAGGTGGCACCTTGGACTCCACCCTCCACTCACAGCCGTCATAACAGCACTTTACCTGGTGTCAGCTCTCACCTCTGCCCTTGGGGGAAATGTCTTTTTCAGACCCACTTCACAGATGAGGAAAACTGAGGCACACAGGGTAACTTGCCCAGGGACACACCATCTGGAACTGGCCGTCGCCTCCTCTGCTCCCACCCTTGCCTCCCACGGTCTGTTCACCATACACAGCCCGAGGAGTCTAGTTAGCACTTAAGTTAGGTCATGCCGCTGTGCCGCTCAAAGCCCTCCTGTGGCTGCCACCGCCCTCAGAGTAAAAGCCACGTCCTTAGAGTGGCCGGGAAGGTCCTGCATGATCAGCCCCTGTCACTTCTCCCATCCCTCTCCTAGTCATCTTTTTTTCTCATACAGTTTTTTTCCTTTAATTGAGATGTGATTCACACACGGTAAAATTTACCCCCTAAAGCGTACAATTCTGTGGTTTGGGGTGTATTCACAAGTTGTGCAATCATCACCGCCATCTAATTCCAGAATCTCCTGTTGCTCTCAGTCCCTCCCTCACTTCCCTCCAGCCACATTGGCCCTTTCTCAGATGCACCTGGCATGCTCCTGCCTCAAGGTCTTCTCACTTGTTCTTTCTGGAATGCTCTTCCTCTACAGTATCCCTGTGGCTCACTCCTTCAGGCCTCTGCTCAAACGTCATGGTCTCCATGAGGTCTTTTCTGACCACCCCCCCACTTCTAATTCGAAATTGTACTCCACCCCCACTCACCACTTCCTGTCTCCTTTTCTCTGGGTGGTTTTTAATTTACTGTCTCTCTCCAGCACCAAGAACAATGCCTAGCACATAGTAGGTCCTCATGAAATATTTGTTGAATGAAGGGAAGAAAAAGCCTCTCCCCTGTATACATGTTTATATATTTTTTAAATAATGTGATTATCTTGATTTATATAACTGCTAAATATTTTTGTGTGGACTTTTGGGGCGCAGGGTCTGGCCCAGACTGTCTGGGTCTGAATTGTGTCTCTGCCCCTCAGTGGTTGTGTGGCCCTAGGCAAGGAGCTTCCCCTCTCTGGGCCTCAGTTTCCTCATCTGTAAATGGGTTGGGACACTTTGCTCAGTGTCTGGGACATGGCCAGGCTCCAGTCAATGGTGGTCGTTCTTTCATTAAAATTATTGTTATGTTTTACATTCTTAGTATTTCCCTATTTTTTGTACAAGGACAGTTACAGGGTCTCATCTTGAAAAAAGTGCCTCAGATCATTCCTGGGGCTTGAAATAAGCAACTGAATTCATTTGGACCAAGTGGCCCCTTGGCCCGGACTCCTGGTCTCTGTACTCTGAAGGCAGCTGGGAACAAGGGCATCTCTGGGATGACTGGCATTTGGAGCTAGAAGAGATTAGCCATCTCCTTCCCTAAGGAACCCACTTAAGGATAGAAAAAAAATGGTCAACTTCTCAAAAATGCGTTAAGGCCCCCCCAGCACCCGACTCTGAAATCCCTCCACAGGCTTGAGTAGACATGGAATAAACCATTCCCTACTTCCTGGGTGAGGCTGTTACACATCCTGCTTCCTTTGTAGTCTCACAGTTGTGCAGATGAAGAAACTGAGGCCCAGAAATGTGAGGCCACTTGCCCAGGATCACGAGAGGACGTATCCGTTATCTATTGCCGTGTAGCAAATTACTCCACAGTTAGTAGTTTGAAGCAGCCCTGTTGATAATCACCTTGTAGTTTCTGTGGTCAGAATTCCGGGCATGATGTAATTGGGTTTCCTGCTCCAGGTCTCACGAGGCTGCAGTCATGGTATTGGCCAGGACTGTGGTCTTGTCTGAGTCTTGGGGGCCTCTGCTTAGGTTCTTGGTCGAATTTAGTTTCTTGTGGCTGTAGGACTGAAGTCCCCATTTTCCTGCAGGCTATTTGCTTGTGATGACTCTTACCTCCTAGAGGCTGCCCTCAGGTCCTTGTCATGTGCCCCCTTAAACATAGCCCCTTCCCATAACCTAATCACAGGAATGAACTCAGCTGCATGGTCCCACCTATACAAAATGAGAACAGATCCTCCAGGGCATGTATACAAGGGGGCAGGACACCTGGGGGCCATCTCAGGCTTCTGCTTACCACCACGGTAGGTGGTGGATTTGAACTCAGATTGATTCCAAAGTTCATGTTCTTGACCACTGTGTGTTGTTTTTTCCCTCTCTGGCCCTGTCCAGGATGGACCCTAAGTGAGGTGCATTGATTGGTTGGTGGAGTCATTGGGTTCATTTTGAGCGAGATGGCTTAAGTGGGATGTCGGTGGGATGCCACTTCCCTCCCTGGCAGGACCTGGTCTCTCTAACACAGACTCCTGGTACGTCTTGAAGTGATTTGCTGATTGGGTTGTTGAGAATAAGCCCAGAGCATCTGCTCCCTTAGGTCCCCTCCCCACTCCTAGTGGGGGTTTAGGCTCAGACCTGGCCATGGGGCAGGTGCCTGATGGCTCCCTCCTTTAGGAGACATTTGTGTCATATGTTGTCACCCTAAGGGTGGGATAGGGATTGCAGCAGCCATGCTGGTTGGTATTGATTTCTAAATATTGGGGCTTTTTCAGATAACTTATTATTTAGTGATTTTTAATTTAATTCTGTTGTGCTCAGAGGATATGCTCTGTGGATTTCCAGCCCTTTGAAATGCTGGTTTACGACCCAGCATACGTCTGCCTTAGTGACCATTGCCTGTGCACTGGAAAAGAATGTGTGTAGGCAGACCTCAGAGATATTGCGGGTTTGGTTCTAGACCACCGTAATAAAGTGAATATTCCAATTCAGGGAATCACACTAAATTTTTGGTTTCCCAGTGCATATAAAAGTTATGTTTACACTATACTGTAGTCTATTAAGTGTGCAATAACATTATGTCTAAAAAAAATGTACATACCTTAATTAAAAAATATTTATTGCTAAAAAATGCCAAAACAATTGCAATAGTAACATCAAAGATCACTGATCACAGGTCACCATAACAAATATAATAATAATGAAAAGGTTTGAAATATTGTAAGAATTACTAAAAGTGACCCAGAGACATGAAGTAAGCAAATACTGTTGGAAAAATGGTGCCTACAGACTTGTTCAACACAGGATTGCCACAAACCTTCAATTTGTAAAAAACACAATATTTGTGAAGCATGATAAAGTGAAGCGCGATAAAATGAGGTCTGCCTGGACTCCTCTGTTGTTGGGTAGAACGTTCAACAAATGTTATTTAGATCAGGGTGGTTTATAGTGTTGTTCAGGTCTTCTGTGTCCTTACCGACTTTTGGTCCTCTTGTTCTACCAGTTACTGGTAGAAGTCTCCAACTATGATTGTAGGTCTGTGTATGTCTTCCTTGAATTCTTTCAGTTTTACTTTAAAGTCCTTTTGTTGGAACATACACGTTTATGATTATGTCTTCCTGATGAATTGAGTCTTTTATCATCATGAAATACTGCTCTTCACCCCGATAATGCTCATTGTCTTGAAGTCTCTTTAGTCTGATATTAATATAGCCATGCCAGCTCACTTATGCTTTCTGCTTTCCATCTCTTTCCTGTTAGCCTCTTTGTGTCTATATATTTCAAGTCCATCTCTTATAGGCATCACAGAGCTGAATCTTGCTTTTTTATCCATACTGACAGTCTCTGCCTTTTAATTAGACTATTTAGCTCACATACATTTAATGTAATTATTGACAGGGTTGGGTTTAGGTCTAATATCCTGCCATTTCATTCTCGTTTGTTTGATGAGGCAATGGCAATCAAAAAGGATCTCCTTCTTCCCCATCCCCATTGTGCTAAAGGTAAGGGGAGCAGGAAATTGAGGTTGATTGAATCCAGACTCCTTGCTGTGGCTTACAAGGCCTCTGTGATCTGGACTCTGCTCACCATGCCAACCTCATCTCTCCCTGCATTCACTATGTCCTAGTCCCATCAGCTTTCTTTCTGTTCTTGAACTTGCTAGGCTGGTGAACCTTTTCATTTGCTGTTCCTCTTGCCTGCATCACCTTTAACTGTGCCATGCATCAGGGGTCCTTCCCTCTTGTTCAGCTGTAACTCCAGTGTCACTTCCTCAGAGAGCCTTCAAGTCACGGTCTCTGTATCACCACACCTGTTTTCTTCTTGGTACCTGTCACTCCCTGAAATAATCTTGTCTGTTTACTTGATTAGTGTCTGTCTACCCCACTAGGATATGTCATGTGGTCTGCTGTGTTCACTGACACCCCTCCAGCACCTAGCACATAATGGGTGCTCTGTTAGTGTGGGTCGAGGGAGTGAATGTGTGAGTGAAAGGGATTGAATGGGGTGCACTCTGTGGCAGAGGCCCTCCTGGTTCCTGCCACCAGGCCTCCCTGGTTCCTTGACTTTGGGGAGCATGGACCCCAGCGTGGGGAGTGGCTGCAGGCTGGCAACCTTGACCTCCTGCCTTTACCACGCTGGGAGGGCAGAGGGAGCTCTGTGTGGTTCCAGCCACTAGCTGATGGCTGGCCAGGCTGTCGATTGGGTGGTCTTTTAAGGTTTATTTCCCCTCGATCAGAAAGGTAATAAATACAGTGGGGGCGTGTGTGTCAAAAGCCCATTCCCTTATGTCCGTTCAATTACAGGCTCTCTCTTATGGAACCAAGTATGATAAAATGATGTTTTATGTATGTACCTGGCTGTATATGTTATACGTTTCTACATATGTTCGGGGGTCTAGTCGTAGAACTCCAGTGTGCTGTATTTGTGGACATTTTAATGCATTTTTTCAAAGTTAATTTTTTGGTAGCTTTTTATTTTGACATTTCAAGAATATAGAGCACCCTGTATACCTTTCACCTGAAGTCACCAATTGGCCCTGGGCTACATTTGTTTTAAAATTCTCCCCTCGTCTTTCCCTTCCTTCCCACTTCCCCTGCCCTCTACATACACACATATGTGTGCATACACACACACACACACACATTATTATTATTATTACTTTGATCCATTTGAGAGTAATTGCAGACGTGATGTCCCTAAATAATTCAGCATGTATCTCCTAAGAACACGGACATTCTCTAATATAACCACAAGACACTGAACAAAATCAGGAAATGTAACACTGATAGTAAATTATACAATCCATGGGAATTCCCTGGCTGTCCAGTGGTTGGGACACCACGCTTTCACTACCGAGGGCCCAGGTTCAGTTCCTGGTTGGGGAACTAAGATCCCACCAGCCATGCGGTACAGCCGGAAAAAAAAAAAAATTTATACAATCTGCAATCTATATTCAAATTTCACCTATTTTCCCAAAAATGTTCTTTATACCTCCCCTCCCCTCCTTCCCCATCCCCAGTCCAGGGTCCAATCCTGGATCATGCATCATATTTCGTTGCCTTCTTTGGCGATTTTGACTGTGTGTGACTTTTAGCCTTGTGTGGGTAGTAGGAACTCTCCACTAAGATGTGGCTCTGCCAGTGCTTGTCCCAGGCTACTACTTACCTGCTCTGTGGCGTTGGGCAAATGCCTCTTGGGCCTCAGTTTCTTCGGCTATAAAGAGGGGAAATCTCTGTTTCTCCCCCGTAGGCTTCTTCTCGTCCACACATTTCATTGAGTGTCTACTGAGTGCCTGGCTTTGTTGTAGATGCTGGTGAGTCAGCAGTCACAGGGCAGGCAAACATCTGGGCCCCCGGGGGGGGCGGCTGACAGGAGAAGGTTAGGTGGAGTAAAATAGTAGGTGCTGGGCACAGAGCTGGCTTCCAGGGACGCCCTCCACGCATTGGCCGTTTTTGCTGTCTCTGCTCTTTGTAGAACATTTGGAAAATAAAGACAAGCAAAAAGATCTCACCCTTCCAAACAGTCACTTCACCTTTTGGTACATTTCCTGCTTGCTCTTTGCGTTCTGTTCGAGCTGAGGTGTGATCACACCGCACACACGATGTTTCGTCTTACTTCTCTTGCCCCTTCTGTGCAGCTCCTCGTGTCCCTGCCAAGCACTCTTCATCACTAAGCCTTTAATGGCTTCGTAGTGAAACGTGGGGCTCTGGATCCGCTCTGTCCAGGTCGAGTTGTTAGGGAACTGTTGACTGAAACCTCCCACCTTGGCCAAGCCCGCTCGCCTGAGCTGTCTCACAACCGGAGGTCCCGATAAGGAACACGGTGCCGCTGTGGAAAACTAACCGGAAGAATTCGGGAGGGGCCTGAAGAGGGAGGAGACAACCAACCTCCCAGAGTACTTCGCGCTGGAATCCATTTTGGCTGAGAGATGCGTGCGCGCCGAGGAAGGACCCAGACTCAGACTATGGGCCACGCAAGGTAACTGGCCAGAGACAACCCGGAAACTAACTCCATTACCATAAAACCTGAGACTGCGAACCACGTGACAGAGCAGTTCTCCTGGGGTCCCTGACCCTGCCGCTCTCTGCCCAGGCGCCCCTTTCCAGTAAAGTCTCTTGCTTTGTCAGCACGTGTGTCTCCTCGGACAGTTCATTTCCAGGTGTAGACAAGAGCCCACTCTCGGGACCTGGAAGGGGTCCCCCATCCTGCAACAAAATCCTGGCTACTTACCGGCTGTGTAATGTGGTCAAGCTGCTTTACCTGGGCATGCCTCACTTCCGGAAATAGTGCCCACCTCTTAGATTGATGGGGAATTAGATGAATTAAGATCCGGAAGATCTGTAAGCTCTCAAAACAGTGCCTGGCACATGGTAAGTACTCCGTATTCATTAGCTATAATTATAATTATTATAATAACATAATATAATATACTAATAAAATTATTATCAGTTAACCATTCCTTTTATATTGTGCATTTACATAGATTTCAGCTTTTCACAATTACAGAGTACATGCGTCTTTGTTCAAGTTGCCAGTTCTTTTATTGATTTAGTAACTGGGGGCTGAAGAAACTTTGTAGGGCCTTTTGGTATTTTTAAAAAATTTTTTTAAAATTTTTGGCTGCGTTGGGTCTTTGTTGCTGCACATGGGCTTCCTCTAGTTGCGATGAGCGGGGGCTTCTCATTGCAGTGGCTTCTCTGGTTGCGGAGCACGGGCTCTAGGCACGTGAGCTTCAGTAGTTGTGGCATATGGGCTCCGTAGTTGTGGCTCACGGGCTCTAGGGCGCAGGCTCAGTAGTTGTGGCGCACAGGCTTAGTTGCTCTGTGGCACGTGGGATCTTCCTGGACCAGGGCTCGAACCCATGTCCCTTGCATTGGCAGGTGGATTCTTAACCAGTGTGCCACCAGGGGAGCCCCGGGCCTTTTGGTCTTTACTAACCCAAAGAAATCATTGACACTTAGAATCCTAGAATCGGGTTGTAAGAGCTGAGAGAGACCATGACATCATCTCACCCATTCATTTCATTTTTCCAGAAGGGGAAACTGAGGCCCAGAACTGTTCAGTGACTTGGTCCAGGCTTACCAGTTGAGTTTGTGGGTGAGATGGAACTTGAAATTGAAAGCAGACTCCTATCCCATGATTGTTCTGCTTTTGTCCAACAGCCCAGATGCTTGGAGGGCAGAGAGGGAGCTTTAAGTTGTGTCCAGACGAGTTGGAGGAATCTTGTGTGCCTAGAGGATGCCTTTGGGAAACTTTATTTTCAGATTCTGTAACTTTAGTGACCATAAATGGTATGTGTGTGTCTGTGTGTCTGTGCCTGTCTGTCTGTCTTACTATCATTCATCCTCCATGGGTCCATAGCACCATGAGTTCCAAACTGGGGGTCCTCAAGCCAGCGCAGGCCCGTAAATAGGTTTTGTCAGGCCTGTACAGTGTTTTAAAATTTTTTAATTGGTTGCCAGCATTGAAAAATCAAGAAATTTCATACAAAAATTTATATTTCTGATTTCTTAAATAATCAGAAGATCTGCCCACATCAAGCTTGCATGCCTGCAGGCCAACACTTGGCTGGAGCTGAACAGCAGCTGCCTTCTTTAGACAGGGCTTGCAGTCTTCAGTTTGCCACAGTCTCCACCCTTCTGTAATGTCCCTGACATTGAAACCAAATATTGGTTGCCATTTATCATTGTGCTTGCTCTGCTTTTTTTTGTTTTTTTAAATACAGTTAAGAGGACGTTGGAATATTTTTTCCAGCCGTTGTTTCTATCAAATGGAAAACTGAAAGCCAGACCAAGAGGGTTACATATTTTAAGAAACAAAGGAGGGGCAGGTTTCCCGTTGGAAGAAGGATGTGTTTAATAAGCAAAAAAAGTGCTTTTTTTGTTAAAAGGATGTGATTTTCATTGTCATTACGAAGGACACCCATCCAGTCCCCCCTCCTCCCCACTTAGGCAGCTGAGTTTGAGATACATCTTGGTAGTTTGTGGGTAGTCCTTCTATTCTCTGAGGTGAGTAGAGGGGGAGAAGGTGGTTGTCTCTTAGAGGGTGATTCTCTTATCCTGACTTCATTTCCTGTGGCCTGTGGGCAATCATTCTCTTTTCTTTTTTGCAACATCAGCTGTTGAACTGGAGGTTGCCACATTCATCTGTCCTATTTCCTGAATCTTGTTCTGTACTTATGCTTCTTTGGGAGATCCTGGGGTGCAAATCCCAGAGAGGAAGCAGTGAGCTCCTACAAGGGTGTTAGGGGGTCCCTCAGCTACTGTCTGGGGCCTCCTCTTGGACTTCAGGACCCTGGTACCATGCCAGTCAGGCTTGGTGTCTTCCTGCGCTTGTGCAGCCCCGTGGAAACCTCTCCCCTGCTTTGTTTCTCCCAAATCTAGAAGGTTTTAAAACAACAATAACTATAATAACAACAGTAATAGCACTGCTCTTGCTCACAAGATCAGCAAATGCTGGTTGTCAAGATTCTTTGGTTGCAAGTGACAGAAAACGCAGCTTAAACTGCCTTCAGCAGAGACGGGAATTGCTTGGCTTGTGTTAAGGAAGGGTCTGTCTGTTGTCCTGGGGTGGCCTCTGATTGGCTGCCTTGAGTCATGTGCCCATCACTGAGACTGACTGGCCAGGTCTGGGTGAGGGGCCCACCTGTACCACATGGCAGTGGGGGAGCCACGGTTTCTGGAAGGAAGACTCCAGGGTGCTGGGACCAGAAGAAGGGGAGGGATGCCAGCTGGGAGCGTCTCTCCTCTGTGCTGGTACCATCATCCCAGATTGGAAGCCTTTACCTTCTCCTGAGTCTTGGGTCACAGGGAACCCTGTTGTCAATTGGGCTGCCTGCAGTGCCCCGTGGCTTTTCCACATCCTACCTCAAAGCCTTGCTCATATCCTGCTTCCTCAAGAAGTCTTCCCTGACTGTTCTGGCTCTTTCCGTGGATCTAATAATAGCATCAGCATCCACATGTGTGAGATGTCTTCAGTGGACATGTCTCAAGCAGCATAACCTCCCAGGAATCTGGCGGGGAAGATGTTCCAATGTTGCCTATTTTATGGATGAGGAAACAGAGGCTCAGAGAGGTTCAGCAACCAGAAAGGCTTGAGGGTCACACAGCATCCTTTTCTCTCATTGGAGGCTCCATCGTGTGTGTTTTGTCTTCTCTAAGGCCATACAACCTGGGTTTGAATCCAGGTTCTGCCCCTTCTAGGTGTTGTCACCTTAGGAAAATGGCTTAACCTCTGTATCTGGGGGAAGAACATTCCAGGCACAGGGAACAGCAAGTGCAAAGGCTCTGAGGCAGGAGCATGTTTCAGGAACAGCAAGGAGGCCAGAGTGGCTGGAGTAGAGTGAGCCAGGTGAAGCGTGAATTGGAGGTGAAGTCAGGGAGGTAACAGAAGGGTGGGGGAGGCTGGTGGGCAGATTGTACAGGGTCTTGTGGGCCGTTGTAAGGACTTTGCATGTTACTTTGAGCGAGGTGGGAGCCCTTGGAGCTTTTGAGCAGAGGAGGGACAGAATCTCACTTAGCTGTCACAGGATCCCTCTGGCTACCAGTGGAGAATGGACTGTAGCGGGGCAGGGTGGAGGCAGAGGGAGGAGGTTGCATGGTAGACCAGGTGGAACAACATGGCAGCTGGGGTCTGGGGTGTTCCACAGGTGGCTAGAAGTTAGTTAATTGCCCCTCCTTTGTGCTCCTGTGTTGTTCGTTAGCTGTATGACCTTGGGTCCTGGCTTTATCTCATTGAGCCTCAGTTTTCACATCTGTAAAACGGGGGTTAATGGTGTTACTTCTCTTATCAGGCTGTGGGCATGAGTTACATGCGATGATAAATGTAAAGTGTTTCCCGGAGTGCCTGGCACGTTGTAAGCTCTCAGCAAATATTTGTGGAGTAAACCAGTGAGTGAACGACAGGGAGTTTGGGGCTGCTCCAGCTCTGCCCAAGGCATCTACCCATGAGGTAGCCCCAGAGCGGGAAGCATCCCGTCCCCCTGCCCAACTCTACCCTCCTCCTCCCCACACACGGAGATCTGAATGAACAGAACCCAGAATGTTCTGGCAACAGTCGCTCCCTCTTTCCTAGTGACAAAGACATCTTTGTTATGCCTGGGTGTGAAATCCATCTCAGAAATGAGGATGGTGCAGGCTCAGGAGGCAGCTCGCAAGGATGGGGAGGAGCTTGGGAGGAAGACATCTCAGGGCCCTGCAGAGGGACAGCCTGCTCCCGCACAATCATCTAGCCTCATGTGGGTCCAGAATGCTCTTGAACTGGTAGTACTTTGTGGAACGAGAACTACGTGGAGCCGCATTTCTGCTGAGAAACCACATCAGTCAACAGTACCTTCTGTAGCATTACCATTATCTCGCTCTCACACACAGAGAAAGTGATAATACCCAGTGCTGGTGTGCCTGCTGGGAAATGGACAGTTCCATAGGATTGCTGTCAGGAGTATTAATGCTGCTGTCTTTTGGGAAAAATAGTCTGGCCATGTTTTCTTATTTATTTATTTTCCTTCTCGTTTCATTGAGATGTAATTCACATACAGCACTGGATAAGTTTAAGGTGTACAGCGTCATGATTTGGCTTGCATCATGAAATGATGATCCCAGTAAGTTTAGTGAGTATCCATCGGCTCATGGAGCTACAAAATAAGAGAAATAGAAAACATTGTCCCTGTGATGAGAACTCTTAGAATTTACTCTCTTGACAACTTTCATATCTAACGTACAGCCGTGTTAAGGATATTTATCATGTTGTAGTCTGGCAATGTTTTCAAAAGTGAAAACCCAGGATACCCTTTGAATCAGTTCCTTTGGGAATCTCTCCTGTAGAACCAAGAAGAAAAAGTATGTAAAGATGTCAGAAAGCTGTTTGTTCCGGTTTTGTTTATCATGGCCCTCCCCCGCACAAAAGGCAACCACTTGGGTATTCATTCGCAGAGAAAAGGCTAAGGTTTTTGCTCACCCATGATTGGGATGTTGGGCAGCTGTTTAAAAGAATGAACTAGATCTCTTCTCTTGATGTGAAAGGCTGTACGTGCTGTACTGTTGAGCAAGAAAGGTTAAGTTGCGAGTCAAGTGTAGAGGGTGATCCCAGTTTTGCAGGAGAAAACCCAACAGCCAAAAGACCCTCTGGATGGGTATTTACGAATGTCGAGAGAGGCACTGTAGGATGTATCCCAGGATATTAACATTGGTGGCCTTGGGCTGAGAATGGGGAGGGTTTTAGAGAAAGATATTTTGTTTATCTTTGTATTTTTTTTTGCATTGTTCACTGGTTATAATGAACACATTATTTTTCAAATTAAGACAAACTGACAATTAAAAAAAGACAGTTGCTGGCTTCTCACTCATGTGTGGCGGACCTGTACATAATATTGGGTCATATAAACCCTCCCATAGTCCTTTGAGAATCAGGATAATGGGGTGGTTGAACAAGATTCTGAATCCAGGCCCCTTATGTTAAATCTGGGCCCCAGATTTGACCAATGGACAAAGATCTTTGCCCCTGTGGAGCTGACATCCTGGTCAGTGAAGAACTGTGCGTAGAACAGGGGTTTCCAAACGAGGGCACGTTTTGCTCCCCAGGGGACATTTGGCAAAGCGTGCAGATGTTTTTGTTGTCATAATTGCAGAGGAAGGGTGCTACTGGCATCTGGTGGGTAGAAGCCAAGGATGTTGCTAAGTAACCTGCAGTGCCTTAGGACCACCTCCGTGGCATGAATTATCTGGTCCCGAATGTCAGTAGTGCTGAGATTGAGAACCATGGGCTAGATCAGTGTCTGGCACACATTAAAAGCTCAACAAATATGAGCTGCTGTGATGAAAAGATGACATAAACATGTCTTTGTTTGCCGCCCATCTTACAGACAAGGAAATCGTGGCTCGGAGAGGTGTCGTCACCGAGGTGGGAGTGGGATGCCCCATCCCTGGGGGAGGGAGGTGGAGTTCGGGGCTCGGGGCTGGCCTGTAAGTCCAAGAAGTGGGGAGACCTCGATGCTGGGGAGACTCTGGAGACCCAGGCCTGAGCTGGGTGCTGGCCACCCCTCCTGGCTCCCCAGCTGGGTGCCGGCACTGTCGTCTGCCAGTCACCACGATGTCTCGATGTCTCGGGCCAAGGTATGTTCTCAGCCCCCTCCCCATGTGTCAGTCTTTGTCACGTCCTCTGTGCTGGCAGCCCCGGAAGGAGGGGCGGGGGGGGGGAATCCTTTTTATTTCTGCTCAGGAAAAGCTGTGTTTGGTAGCAGCACATGGTGTCAACAGCCAGGGGCCTGATTCGGGCAGCTCTGCCAGCTGACAGCCTTTGGATTACCTTGCGACAGCCTTGTCCCTCCCCGAGCCTCAGATTCCTCAGCTGGGTGATGGAGTGGGGCGGGCAGTGCTGTATCCTCCCCTGCCTCTTTCTTGGACACAGGTGAGATGTTGGATGTGCAGCTCCTTTGTCCACAGCAGGTCATTCTAGAAGGAGGAGCTGACGTCATTATTACTCTTTATCACCGGTGGGGGTGGGAGCCCAGTGTCAGGGGGCTGGGGATGGCTCCTTCCTTCTCTCCCTCTGTCATTTTATCCTCATTCTGTGATTGAGTTTGTCTTGTTCGATCACTTTAACTGCCATCCCTTTGCCGACATTTCCCAAATTTATATTTCCTACTCTGACCTCTGCCTTGACCTCCAGGCATCTGTATCCAGATGATGATGACATCTCTTCTTGGGTGTCTAGCGGGCATTGCCAACACCCCATCTTCACCAGCTCGCCCTGCTCACAGCCCCTTCTGTCTAGGTAGTGGTCCCTCCATCCTTCCACCTGCTGAGACTCATCCCTGGGGCCATCTCGATTCTGTTCTTCCTCTTACATCCTGCATCCAAACGATCAGAAAGTCCAGTTGGCTCCACTTTCAACAAGCATCCAGAATATGGTTACTCCTCACCCCTCTGCGGCTGCCACCATGGTCTCAGCCGCCATCGTTTCCTGCCGGGACTGTTGTGGTCACCTCCTCCCTGGTCGCTTGCTTCTGCCCTTGTTCCTGACAGGTGGTTCTCCACACACATTGTCTGTAAGTCAGGTTACGTTCCTCCTCTGCTCAAAACCCTCCTGTGACTCCCACCTCACTTGCTGTAAATGTCAAGGCCTTGATGATGACCTAGGAGGCCCTTCAGTATCTGTTTTTCCTGCTCCACGTGTCTGTCTCTCTGACTTCATCTCCAAACATACCTGACACATTCCTGCCTCAGGGCCTTGGCACTTACTGTCTGCTTGCTCTAGAACACTTTCCAGGTATTCATGTGGTTTGTTACGTCTTTGGGTCTCTGCTCTGATATCCCACTTTCTCAGTGCAACCTTCCCTGACCTTCCCATCTAAAAGCACACCTCGTCCCCATGCTCCCTCTCCCCCTTCTCCGTTGCACTTAGATTTTACTTACTTGTTTGATAATTGTCTGCTCTCCCCTCACTAGAATTTAAACTCCTGGAGGGCAGGGATTTTTGTCTCCCTGTTCCCTGCTGCTCCCAGACCTAGAACAATGTCTGGCATACAGAGGGTGCTCAGTGAATATTTGTAGAGTGAAGGAAGGAAGAGCCTCCCATTCATTGTCCCATATCTCTTGAGATTATTTTGTATGTCAGGATTTCTTCTAGGCATCAGGGACAGCACTAAATCAAACAATGGTTTGTGTCCTCAAGGAGTTCTAATCCAGGGGAGAGAATGGACACAAGTAATGACATTACAGTGTGGTAAGTGCTTTAACAGATATATTAGTCAGGACTCTTTGGGTTGTAAATGACAGAAACTCCAAGTCAGAGTCTTAAGGAAAAAAAAAAAGGCTATTATGGGCTCAGTTGACTCAGGAAAAATGGCTTCAGGCATAGCTGGATCCAGGTGCTCTCTGGCCTGACCCTTAGGACATGTACCCATCCATGAACCAAGTATTGCTTATCTAGGAGCCCAGAACTCGGATTGCCTGGCTTTGGTCACGTGTTCATCCTTATCGATGGAGGTGAGGGATCAGCTTCTCCACAGGTACATATACCAAGAGCAGGGCTCAGGGTTGACTTTCAGGAGGTCACATCTCCGGGAGCTGCAGAAAGGGTGGATTCACATAGATTCTAAGCAGTTTTTGGGGTGTGTGGCCCTGTCTGTTGCAGGAGGCTGGGAGGTGGAGGAGGGGGTGCTGCAGGTTTCCTGGTGACAGGTGGCCCCCTGCCTCTCCCTGCACTTACCTCCTTTGCCCCCTTGCCCCATGCTTTGTAAATATTTCCGGCTCACTGCCTCTCCACTGTCCTCCCTTCCCTGTATCACAAAGGGGCTCCAGATGGTGTGACTCTCAGGAAGTCTGCCACACAAATCTGTTGGGTTCTAATCCCCCTTCTCCCTCCCCAGCCACATATGCAAGGCTCTGGGCTTCTCGGATCCTATTTTGGGCCTGAGAGAGGAAGGATGCTCAGGGACCCCCATGGGCCTCACCACTCTTTCTGGCCTGTGGTGCTGGGAGGCCACTTTTTATATGAGGGTGGCTTCATAGGCCTGCCCTGGGTCTTAAGGTTCCCAGGGACACCCTGAACCAGACATGCCTGCTATTGCCTATTCTTCCTGGGGTCTAACCCAGGATGTCTCAAGTTTTACTCTACATAGAACTGCCTGGGGTAGGTCTAATTAAAATGCAGATTCTGGATCAGCAGGGCTGGGGTGGGGTCTGAGATGCTGCATTTGTAACAAGCTCCCAGGAGATGAGATGCCCGTGCTGCTGGTCCAGGGACCACACTCTGAGGGGCGAGGGTCTAAAGTACTTTCTACTCCTTGGCTCGTCCCTCCCCCTCCCCGGGCTGGGTCAGATTCCCCATTGCTCTCTGCACTGCCTGTCTTCTCTCAGAGCCCTTGTCACACGGGGAATAGGTGATCTACTGTGTTAGATACATTTTAAGCTCCAGGAATCTTATTTTCTAATGTCTTCATACTGTCAGGAAATACTGATTAAGGTCCTACTAGGTGCCAGGCATTGGAGAAGCAACAGAGAGCAAAACAGACAAAATCCTTGCCCTCAAAGACCTGGCATCTAAATAGGAGGAGATGGACAATGAACAAGAAAAATCCTGCAGGTGACAAGTGCTATGAATACCGTAATACAGGGATATAAATTAGATAGTGTTAGGGGCTGTTTTGGATCTGATGATCAGAGAAGGCCTGTCTGGTGAGATGACTTTTGAACTGGGACCTGGTTGCCAAGAAGCCAGCCATGGGAGGAAGGGCAGGAGGAATTGTGTTCCAGGCAGAGGGAGCAGCCTGTGCAAAGGCCCTGGGGCAGGGATGAGCTTGGCCAGTTTTAGGATCAGCAGGGAGGCCGGTGTGGGGCTGGGGTGGAGTGAGTGAGGGGACAGTGGGTGCGGGAGGAGGTCTGAACAGCGTTGTGGGGTCTGCATCACACGGAGCCCAGGGGAGGAGCTGGGCTTTTATTCTAAGAGCAGCAGAGGGTTTTTGGCCAGGGGGTGTCACAGTGAATGAGTTATCTTAGAAGAATCCCTCTGGCTGCTGTGAAGAAAGTAGATGGATGGGGAGAAGGGGAGAGGAGTGGCCAAGTTCAGGATTTGGGCTGGTGTCTGAGCAGAAAGCCAGTTTCCATGTGGCGGAAACTGTTGCCTTGGCTCTCACCTACTAAAGGATCGTGCTTTGGCCAGAACGGATCCCATTAATGGACGGTTTTAGGAGCCTTCTGGGTGCTGCTGCGTGGTGGGCCGGTCTGGACTTGCTTCTGTGGAGACGGCTATTGCTGGGTGGGCGGCTGGGAGGGTCTCATCTCAGTGCTTGTCAGCGAGGGGGAGGGCCCGGCCGGGCCTGGCCTCTCACAGTTTGACATCATTTATCCACACAGACATGGAGAGTTGCTGAAAGAGGGAGTGTGCCTTATCTTGCTTACATGGTCTCCATAAAACTGCGCTGCATGTGATGTCAATACACAGTGATACCAGTACCACTACAACCATTAATAATCATAGCTGATACTTACTGAGTGTTTCCTTTGTACATCATGTTCTGAGCCCTGCAGTGTGATCTCACAGGATGCTCACTGTCATCTGTGAGGAGAGGACTCTTATTATCCCCATTTTACAGACGAGGGAACTGAGGCCCAGAGGAGTACAGGAACTCGCCCAAAGGCCACCCAGTTTTTAAGTGGCACATTGTAAGTTCATAGTTTTAGAAATCCTGTGACGATTTGCAGCCACAGTAGTTTGGTCCCGTGTCATGTATGTTAAAGGCATCGCTCTTATAAAGGTCAGTGTTGAAAGCGGACCATGGCTCCTGGGGTTGTTTTGGCCCAGTCCAAGAGCCTCAGGACGTGGCGAGTGGGACCCTCCTGCCATCCGAGAGGCTGTGTGCCCTCTGCTTGGTGCTGACCGTGGGCAAGTTGGGCAGCCTCCCCATCCTCAGTTTCCTCATCTGTGAAATGGGGGAGGAGGGGAGGCGAACAAAAGCCCCGCCTCCAGGCCTGTGTGGTGAGGAGTCAAGGAAAATCCTGCTTCAGGGGTTTGGACAGAGCCTGGCACATGTAAGTGCTCAGTGGTTTTCACCCGCTGTTACTTTCACTGTTATTATTATCTTTATTTTTATTGATGGGTAGAGTGGTAAATAGAGTGACCAGCTGCCTTGGTTTGCTTGAGACTGTCCTGGTTTTAAAACTAAAAGTCCCGGGCTTCCCTGTGGCGCAGTGGTTAAGAACCCGCCTGCCAATGCAGGGAACACAGATTCGATCCCTGGCCCGGGAAGATCCCGCGTGCCGAAGAGCAACTAGGCCCGTGCACCACAACTACTGAGGCCACATGCCACAAGTACTGAAGCCTGTGCGCCTAGAGCCCGTGCTGTGCAACAAGAGAAGCCACGACAATGAGAAGCCCGCGGACCGCAGTGAAGGGTAGCCCCCGCTCGCCTCAACTAGAGAAAGTCCAGCAATGAAGACCCAACACAGTGAAAAATAAAACAAACAAACAAATAAATTAAACCAAAAAAACCAAGAAAAACGAGAAAAAAACCCTAAAAGTCCCTCATCCCAGGAAGCCCCTCAGTGTTAGATAAACCAGGATGGTTGGTCACCCTCTGGTTAAAGTGCTTATAAATAAGTTTAGGCCCGCCCTGGCATCAGCTGAGCCTAGACTTGAATCCAGCTCTGCCACTTGAGCAGGTCACTTAGCCTCTCTGTGCCTCAGTTTCCCCACCTCTAAAATGGGGAGTGATTGTTGTACCTAACTCGAAGGATTTTTGTGAGGTTTAAATGCGATCAGGAGTAAAAGGGTTTGGTGGAACAGTTACACTGAAACTACCTGGGGGGCCCAAGTGGACTGGAGAGAGGCTGAGACCACGGTTGAAGGCTGGGTGTGGGTCTTCCCCTCCCCCACAGCTGGCCCCGGCTTCTGAGTCAGGCCGGCTCCATCCTCCACCACATCAAAGTTCTCCCAGGGCCCCTTTATGGCAGGGGCTGCTGGGCCCCTGGTGCAGCGGCTGATGAGGGCAAGATCCTATCTGCATGGGTGGAGGTGCCCGGCAACGGGGAGGCAGCCCTTGCCCCTCCCACCCGGGCCCTCGCTGGTCCTCTTGGGGTGGACAGAAGCCTGCACGCCAGCAGGACCCCAGACAAGCTGGTCAACCTCTCTGCTCCTCATTTTCCTCCTGACTAAATGGGGATGCTAGAGTCTCCCCATGGGGTGCACGGGAGGGCCCCTCCAGTCTTGGGCTATGTTAACAGAATGTATCTTGGACCAAACTGGGTCCCAGGTGGTGGCGTTTGAAATACTTTACTGTGAACCGACTGATGCTTTGAAAGCACACCAGCTCCAGGGCAGTGGTGGGACCGTGCTGCTCAAAGAAGGGTTACAGGATTTATAGAAGTTGCTCTTTATTCTTAGGAGACTACAGACAGTGTGTTGGGGAGCACCTGAAACTCGGTGGTTGCGAGGGTCTCCGTGCAGTGAGCCCCTGCCACCCCCAGCCCAACGTGCAGGGGAGTGTTGAAAATTAAATGGAAGAAAATAAGTGGCTTCTCAAGAAATGGTAGCTGCTAATTTTTTAAAATTAGACTTTTATTTATTTATGTTTACAGATTTAAGTCAGGGTCTCGCAGAGATCTGAAAAGATTCCAACGTAATCCCAGTGGGAGGACAGATACAGAGCCCTCTGCAGACTCATTTGGTCAGATGACAGTGACTACAGGAGATACATTTTACTGAGCACGTACTATATGCGAAAGCCCCAAAGTCCTTGCTCTCCTCTGGGTTTGCTCCAGGGACTGACAGCATCCACAAGGGAGTTTGGACCTACTCCAGCTCCACTGTATCAGAATCTGCTCCTAACAGGCCCCCCGATGATTTCCGAGCACGCTGCAGTTTGAGAAGTGTTGATTTGGCTGTGTTTCCTTCCTTCAGTCCCTCCAACTACCCTGGAGGTAGAGCTCCTTAAAAAAGGGGGAACTGAGGCACGGAGAGGCTCAGTAACCTGCCCAGGCTCATGCAGCCAGCAGAGTTTCTAAGAGTCTATGACAAGAGGCAGAGGCAGGATTCGAACTCAGGCCTCCCTGCGCCAGAACCCTGCTCTTGACCGTCATGTTACCACTCAGCGGTGCAGCAGCTGAGAATGTGGGAAAGGAGTGGGTAATTCTGGCGGGGGAAGGATTGGCCTCCGGGGCACCCTGATTGAGTTGGACCTGCAGAGAGGAGGAGGTCTTGGCCAGCAGAGGGGTGGGGTGATCAGTCCCCAGAGTGAGCCTTCATTTGCCCGTCCCCGCCCAGCACCTGGTAGGAGGCCCCCACCCCTTCTCTCTGCTCCAGCTTCAGGAGCTGTACAGAAACCCTGAAATGCAGACCCTCCTCATACTGCAGGGAGATCTTGGCTGGTCCAGTTAGTAGCCCAAGAGCTGGTCAGTAGCAATTGGTTAGTAGTGCCTGCTTACTGTAACAGAGCATGAGGCAGTTTTTGAATTAAATGCAGTTAAAGAAGAATAGGAGCAATCTTTTGCTAATTAATCAAACTCCCCATCTTTATTGAGCACCTCCTTTTTTTAAAAAATAAATTATTTTATTTATTTATCCTTGGCCTCCCTGGTTCCCCATCGCTGGGCGCGGCCCTCTCCAGTTGCGGTGAGCGGGGGCCACTGCTCGCCGCGGTGCGCGGGCTTCTCATCGCGGTGCCCTCTCCTGTTACGGAGCACGGGCTCTAGGCGTGCGGGCCTCAGCAGGCGTGGCTCTCAGACTCCAGAGCGCAGGCTCAGCAGTTGTGATGCACGGGCCTAGTTGCCCCACGGCATGTGGGATCCTCCCGGACCAGGGCTCGAACCCGTGTCTCCTGCATTGGCAGGCGGACTCTTAACCACTGCGCCACCAGGGGAGCCCTGTTGAGCACCTCCTGTGTGCCAGATGCTGTACTAGGTGCTGGAGACACAGGAGTGAACAAAACAGACAAAGTCCCTGCCCTGGTGGAGCTGATGTTCTAACGGGGGCGGGGGGGTGACAGAGAATAACAAGTGCAAAGGAGCAGGGCTATTCCAGATTTTAACGCCTGCACGCTGGGATGGGATCAGGGCAGGGAGGATGGTGGGTGTGATGAAGAGCGACCCGGAGGAGGTTTTCCCTTCCGCTGGGTGCTCAGGAAAGGCCTGACCTAGGAGCGAAGCCATGAATGATGTATGGGAGCCAGGTATGTGACACTTTGTGGGGAAGAGAGTTCCAGGAGGAAACGGCAAGTGCAGAGACTGGGAGGTGAGAGAGAACTTGGTGAGTTTGAAGTGCAGCAGGTGCTGGAGTGGAGGGAGGGAGGGGAGGCGATCAAGTGAGGAAGGTAATGGGCACTTGTGCAGAGCCTGGCAGGTAAAGGTGAGCAGGGATGGGGGAGGCCCTTCCTCCTGGCTCGGCGGGCAGACCTGGAGGGCTGTAAGCCGGCGGGAGTATGGTCTGATTTATGTTTTAAATGGGCTGCTCGGGTCAGAGTGTGGAGGCTGGGCTGTAGGACCAGTAAGACTGATTGGGTGGCAGTAACTGGCAAAGGATGGTGGCAGCTTGCACTAGGAGGTGGTACAAAGAGAGGGCGACAAATTCAGGATGGTGATAGAGCTGGCTCAGACTTGAATTGGTGGCAGAGGAATGTGGGAGGTGAGGCTTTTCAGCAGAGGGGAAGTTAGACCTTGACTGCTGTAACCTGGAAGGCTTCCTGGAGGAGGTGTAGGCGGTCAGGATGGGCGTTACAGGCTAGGGGACATTCTGGCAGTAGGAATCCATGAACAAGGGCCAAAGTGGGTTCATGTGAAGGGCAGTGGGTTCATATGGCTTATGTAACCTCCTTCCCACCCTTAAAGGTCACCGGCTCAGAGTTGTCCCTGGGGTTTTGAAGCTAGAAGGGATTAAGGGTCAAAGGTTTAGGTCGCCCCCTTGAGTGCAGGCAAGAAGACAGCTAAGGGAAAATCAGGACACGCAGGCGGAGGAGCTTTGAGTCTCTTAGCCCTGGCCCTGGCTGGACGGCAGCCCCGTCACCCACCGTTCCCGGACCTCGGTTTCCTCAAGCATCAAGTGGGGTTCCAGGGAGGTGCAAAGCAAGCCTGCGGCAGCCTGGCAGGTTGGAACAGAGGTTGCCATTACAGGGCCTGCCGCCCCCGTGCCAGGGCCCAGAGCAGCTTGGTTTGCAAGGCGGCACTTTCTGGGTGAGAACAGAGTTTTTGAGGAGGGCGTGGAGCGGGAGGAAGGGGGGCTCTTTCTTTTTTCTCTCTGGACAGATCATTGAGGAGGAGCGGGCACACAGAGGGGCAGTGAACAGAGACAGCGCTGTGGGCCTCTTTTTTGGGGGGCGGGGAGGGGAGAGGGAGCTAGGTCAGCTGTATGGGCCACTTAATACCCATGAACTTGCAATTAAATGCGGAAGTGGGAGACAGGGGGGTGGTCAAAGGGGATATTGTTCCGGCTCCGGAGAGAAGGGCGGCTGGAGCCCTGGGGAAATGGCCAGCCTCCAACATGAATGGGCTTCAGTGTCCTGGGGGGGCTGCAGGGGGCAGGGGGCCGTCATTTGGCCCTTTGTCCTGTTGTGCTGGATCCAGCCACAAAGACCAGCTTGATTCCCGTTTGGTTTCTTTTGGGGGGCCGAGGGGGGGTTGCCTCGCAGCTTGGCCCCCTCCCAGGGCCCTAAGCAAAGTGTTCCCTCTGGCCATGGGGGGGGGGTCTCTAGAAATCCCCCTCACTGTGATTGAACTTTGTTTTTTCCTGAAAATTTTTTAATTTTAATTTTTTTAGGCATGTCTTACATGCAGATTTTTTTTAGGCATGTCTTACATTTTTTTAGGCATATCTTACGTACAATATTAATGTACGGCTTGATGAATTTTTACATGTAATTTATCTGTGTAACCTTCACCCACATCAGCTAGTAAATATTGCCAGCACCTCAGAGGGTGTTGCCTCCCAAGTCAGTATCCCTCAAAGTAACTACTGTTCTGATTTCAGTCATCACAGATTAGTTTTGCCTGTTTTTGAACTTTATGTAAAGTGGAATCATACAGCATATGCTCTTTTGTGCCTTTTAAATTAATTTTTAAAATATTATAACTATACACATATACATAACTATATATGTATATATGTGTGTACCTAAAAATTATATATACGTATACTATATATTATTTTTATATGTATTGTATGTAATCATTTCCGTGGTTCAAATTAAAAAGGCATAAGTAATGCAGATTAAAAAGTCAGCCTCCCAGAACTATGGAGACAGTGAAAAGATCAGTAGTTGCAAGGGGTTGGGGTGTGTGGAGGGGTGGAAAGGTGGAGCACAGAGGAGTTTTAGGGCAGTGGAACTGCTCTGTGTATGGCATAGTGATGGTTGCATGTCATTATGCATTTGTCCAAACCTGTAGAATGTACACAACATAATGTAAGCTATGGATTCTGGGTGATTCTTGGTAATGTATCAGCGCACGTTCATTGATTGTAACAAATGCACCACTCTGGTGGGGGACGCTGATAATGGGGGAGGCTGTGCGTGTGTGGGGCAGGGGGTAGAGGGGACATTTCTGTACCTTCTGCTCCATTCTGCTGTGAACCCAAAACTACTCTAAAAAAATACGTCAAAAAAAAAAAAAGTCAGCCTCCCAGGTCCCTCCCCAAAGCTAGCCACTGACCTTGGGCTCTTCAGATAGTCTGGACACACCCCTTTTGTTACATGAAAGGGATGGCTTGTTGTACTCACATTTCTGCACTTGGCTTTGTCCCCCTTTTCACCCTGTATCCTGGAGGTTGTTCCATAATAGCACATAGAATTCCACTGGATGGATGCATGGTGGCTTTTTTTAATAAGCTGGTCTCCTCTTCATAGACACTGAGGTTGTTCCCATCTTTCGCCATTACAAGCGATGGTATGACAGATGCAGACTACTTCACACCTGTAAGTTCATTCATTTCTGGGAAGGGAACTTCTGGGTTAAAGGGTATATACATCTGTTTTAGTATTTATTTATTTAATTTTCCCTTCCAGTTTTATTGAGATGTAATTGACCTACAGCACTGTGTGTTAGACGTACAGCATAATGATTTGACTTACATCCATCAGGAAATGATGACCACAATAAGTTTAGTGAACGCCCATCATCTCCGGCAGATACAAAACAAAAGAAACAGAAAAAAATGTTTTTCCTTGTGGTGAGAACTCAGGATTTACTGTCTTAACAACTTCCATGAATAACATACAGTGGTGCCAATTGTATTCATCATGTCGTGCATTACATCCCTAGTATTTGTATATCTTATAAGTGGAAGTTTGTACCTTTTGACCAAATTTTCTCTTACCCCCTGCCTCTGGTAACTATGAATCTGATCTCTTTTTCTGTGAGTTTGTTTTTTGAAGTATGATTGACCTGCAACACTATGTTAGCTCCTGGTGCACATCGTAGTGATTCAGTATTTCCATACATTACCAAGTGATCACCCCAAAGGGTCTGTCCCTGTGTAATTTATCGCTCATCTTTAATTACATGACAGATATGAATGCAAAATCTCCTTGTAGAAAATTACAGACAAGGGAACCTTTTCCTTCCTATCCCTTGTTGCCCCCACCTCTAGTGTCTCTTGTTACTAGTCTACTGTGCAGCGTTCCAGATCTTTCCCTGTGTGTTTGTGTCGTTGACGTACATAAACATGAACCTGTGGAAAAGACAGGGTGTGTTTTTAAGTGTGTGCATTTGTTTAAGTAAAAGGCCTCAAACCGAGGCCATGTTTAAAGCTGTAGGCTCCGGAGCCAGGCTCCTGGTTTAAATTCTAGCTCCATCCCTTTACCTGCTCCCTGCGGGTAATCTCTTGTGATCACCCAGTATTCTGCAGCCTTGTTCACTGTCTAGGGGATCTTTTTATGTTGTTTTGCACACTTCCAGCTCATTCCTTCTAACTTCTGCCTACTCTTTCACAGGACGATTATATTGGAGTTTATACATCCGTTCCCCTCTTAATAGGTATCTAGGTGGTTCTTTTTCTTTTATATTAGGAATTCTCAACCTTCACATAATTGATAGTTTGGGCTGCGTAATTGTTTGGTGTGGGGGGCTCTCCTGTGCACTGTACGGTGTTTAGCAGCATCCCCGGCCTCTACCCACTAGATGCCAGTAGCAACCCCCCTCCCCCCAGTTGTGACAGCTGAAAATGTCTCCACACATTGCCAAGTGTAGTGCCGAGAAGTGCTACAGGGAGCATCGTCCTTCAAGCCTCCCTGTACGGATGGGCAATGGCATCATTATTGTATTGCTATCTCACAGATAAGGAAATGGAGGCCCAGAGAGGTCGAGTCATTTGCTTAAGGTCACACAGCAAATACATGGCAGAACCAGGATTTGAGTTCATGCTTCTTCCCATTTTGAGGGCACCCACCAAGTGCCAGGCGTGGTTCTCGGCTGAGCTGGGTGTTTAATGGGTGCCAGCACCGACCCAAGCCCCTGCCCTCATAGAGCTAGCATTCTTGTGGGAACGGCAGACAGTAAGCTAGTCATCTTAATAGATACCTGACTCATCTGGTGGTGGTTGATGGGTGAGGGTGAGGAGATAGAGAGTCACAATAACAATGCCACCTGACATTTGATGATATTTTACAGTAATAACTGATGTGTAGTGAGGGTTTAAATACGTCAGTTACCGTTCTAAAGAGTTTCACAGGGTTGACTCATTGAATCCCCACCAAAAACCCCTATGACATACCATTAGTCTTATTCTCATATTGCAGGTAGGGAAACTGAGGCACAGAGGTATTGAAGTCCTTTGCCGGGAAGTGGCAGGGCTGGTACAAGGAGCTGGGCTGCTAGAACTCTTAACCATTGTGCAGGCCGCCCTCATGCCTACTCTAGGACCTACTTCCTGGGTGGTCGTGAGGATCACCTGCTCTAAGAGCGTGACTCAGTGTGGTTTGCATGGAGATAAGGACAGAAACTGAGAGTAAACGTTTAAAGTTTTATAGCAATTTCACAGAGTAATTTTATGCCAGTTTAGTCCAGTACTAGAAAAATTAGGCGTGTAGTTTGCCTTTCTACTTTGTTTTTCTAGTAATTCACTTTTATTGCAATTTTCGAAAGCATTAGTCTCAAACGGATTAGAAATTAAAGACAAAAATAGTTCTTCCCAACAGATAGTTGGAGGAATGCTGTGTTAGGATGGTGAAAGTGCTAAGAGCAGGCCCTGGCCCATGGTATGACCTCCGTAAATGTGAGCTTTATTATTAATCTGTTGTTCTGACATTTGGTTCTCTCCATATAAGCTCCTTACCCCTGGGAGCTAGAATAAGCTGAGGGATCTTCTTCCCATTTAATGGATGAAAAAATTGAGGCCCAGGCAGGTTAGGTGTTTAGGATTGGCTGGCAGGGTCTAGATGCTTGGGCATCTTTTCTTTGCCGACCCTGCCTGGGCCATGATTTTCATGCCCCTCTCCAACCCAGGCAGCTGGATAGGCCCAGACCTGCAGGCTTCCCCTTGGACGTGCGGTTGGCCAACAGCCTGGAGCCCTGGTTAAGCAGGTCCTAGAGAGAGACTGGGCTTCCCTGGGGACTGTAGGCGGCTGGGGCCCCTCATCAGCCCCTCTCTTTGTCTCCGTGGCCATGACAACCTGGCTGGATGCTTGGCACATCCAAGCCCAGCCCCCAACCTGACCAGCCGGCTTCCTCCTTGGCTGAGGCCTCCCTGGCAGGCTGCTGCCTGGCTGGGGAAGCCGCCCCCCAACCCCCATTCCCCTCTCTCCCACTGATGGGGGCTCCTGGGCAGGCCTGGTGCTGCCCTTTCATGTGGGAAGGACCCCCAAACGCAGGCCTCTGGGGGGTCCTCCCTCTGCATCCGGGCCTCTTTGCTGCTGGCTTTGGGCACACTTGTATTCATTCTCCCCATTTGCTTTCTGTCCCCAGCCCTGCCTCCAGCTTCCTCCTGGGCTCTCTTGTCAACCTGGGTCTGTCCCTTCCCTTCCCTTCCCTCTGCTTTTCCTCCTCGGTCATATTCCCTGTTTCTTTCTCTTTGTCTCTCCCTCTCTCTGTCTGGCTTCTAATGCATCATCATTTGCAGGTTGGTCCCTGCATCTGAGAATGGGGCTGCCTCAGAGACCCCCAATGCAGGGCACCCTTGGGGACCCTTCTGTGCTCAGAGAAAGGACTGCACTTTCTAGGTGCTTGTTTGCAGAAAAACTGCAGCTCCAGCCGCCACCAGCCCAGTGAGATCCTGCTGCCCCAAATGGGGTAAGGATGGTCTTCCCATCTTGCGAGGGAGGAGTTTCTGTTGTCCCATGGAGGGGTCTTCCAGGTGAGGGAGGGGTGATCCTCCCACCCTGTGAACAAGAGGCTCCTCTTGGCTCGTGGGGTTTCCTCCTGCTGAGGGAGGTGGACTTCTAACCCGGTGGGGTAGTCTTCCTGCCTGGTGAGTAAGGCATCCTCGCCTAATGGGACGGTCCTCCTGGTCAGACCCTCTTAGGAGGAAGTGGACTGCTGAGCCCCCTTGCTCTGACATTTGAGCCAGCCATGTGAAGGGCTTGGACTCAGAAAACCCAGAATGTTTTCTTCCCATGCACCTGGGAGAGGGCCATTTCCCACTGTGGGTCGTTAAAGTCATCATTTATTAATGGCCACAGCTGTCCCTATAGATATGAATAAATAATGTTCCACTACAATGCCCTCGTCTTGTAGGATCCTTGAAGACCTTAGAGGGATCTAGATAAGAGTCATCTCAGTCTGGCCTTTGACTGGAGCCCAGAGAGAGGAAATGATTTGCCTTTGTGAGGTTGCAAACCCAGATGCCCATGGGTTGACAGGTAGAGTAGCCAGGTGTAGGAAAAATTACATCACCTCACCATCTGTCTTTTTGTTTCTCTTGTTTCAGCATCAGCCTGGATATCTTTAATCTCCGTGTGCCTTGGTTTTTCATGTATAAATCAGAGATAAGAATATTCTCATAGATGTTTCTTTAAATTTTTTTTTAAATTGAGATACAATTCACACACTGCAAAATTTACTGTTAACAACGTCCATACCACTGGCTTTTATATAGTCACAAGGTTGTGCACCATCACTGCTTTCTAATTCCAGAACATTCCATCACCCCAAGAAGAAACCCCAAACCCATTAGCAGTCCCCCTCCATTCTTTCCCTCCCCCATCCCTGGCAACCACCAATCTATTTTCTGTCTCTACAGATTTGGAATTATACAATGTGTGGCCTTTTGTATATGGCTTCTTTCGCTTAGCATGACTTTTTCAAGGTTCATCCATGTTGTAGATGTGTCAGAATTTCATTCCTTTTTATGGCTGAATATTAGTCCATTATCTGGATATATCACCTTTTCTTATCCATTCATTAGTGGATGGACATTTGGGTTGTTTCCACTGTCTGGCTATTGTGAATAATGCTGCTATGAACATTCGTGTACAAGTTTTTGTACAGACATAGGTTTTCACTTTTCTTGAGTATATATACCTAGGAGTAGCCTCATGGGTTTCTTGGGAAGATTAAATGAGCCCTTAAAAGTACAGCTCTTGGGACTTCCCTGGTGGTGCAGTGGTTAGGAATCCGCCTGCCAATGCAGGGGACACGGGTTCAAGCCCTGGTCCAGGAAGATCCCACATGCCACGGAGCAGCTAACCCCTGCGCCACAACTACTGAGCCTGCGCTCTAGAGCCCGCGAGCTACAACTACTGAGCCCACATGCCACAATTACTGAAGCCCGCGCGCCTAGAGCCCATGCTCCGCAACAAGAGAAGCCACTGCAATGAGAAGCCCACGCACCGCAAAGAAGAGTAGCCCCCGCTCGCCGCAACTAGAGAAAGCTCGCATGCAGCAATGAAGACCCAATGCAGCCAAAAATAAATAAATAAATAAATTTATGAAAAAAGAAAAAAAAAAGTACAACTCTTAGGACAGGTCCAGGCAATAGCAAGTACTATATGTGTGCTAGCTCTTACTATTACAAAACAGTACCTCAAGCCTTTGGACTTGATGTTGGAGAGACAGCGATGCTATTTAACACTTACTGAGTGCTTACTGGGTTCCAGGCACCTGTCCTATTGGGTGGCTACTCTTTTACAGATGAGGAAACTGAGGCACAGAAGCAGTAATTGGCCCACGATCACACCGTGAGGACATGACAGGGCTCAGATAGCAGTGAGCCTGGCGGGCCAGCTCCAGAGCCCATGCTACTGACCCCATGCCTTCTGGAAAACCGGAGGTCCCGTGTCCCATGTCCCGTGTAAAGGGGCAGCTGCTCCCCATCCCCGAGCAGCAGTTCCCGTGTGGGAACACAAGCCCAGTGTTGCCAGATCTCCTGACTTTTTAAAGATATTTTCCAACAGCCGGAAATGTGGAGTTTTGTGTATGAAATCACTCGATTTTTAAAAGTTGGCAACTCAATCATATTTTTAACAAGCACTGTGTTGGCCAAACAAAACACGTCTGTGGGCCAAGCCCGTGGGTTGCCAGTTTGCACACTCTGCCCCTGGGGCGACTTGTTGGGGGGGGGAGGGGCGTCGCTGGGCCCCCGACCTTGACTGTGGGCATTTCTGGACCTTGGACTCCCACCTTCCCTGGTGGTTTCGGGCTCATGTCTGTGCCAGTTGTGTTTAAATCTGGCCCCTCACTGGCATGGTGGGCTTGGTGAGGGCCCCAATGGCATCTGGTCATTTGGGATCCCTGCCTCTCACCCCCAGGGTCGTGAAACCATGGCTCGCTCATAACAGGTGCTCGCTGTACAGCCCCTGCCTTTGACTTTAGGAGTTAACTACCTTTCTACAGCTGGAAGCCCCCTGGCACATCAGGGCCTGGGATCTAGAGTCAATCTCTGGTTCCAACCCCAGCCCTGCCCCTTCCCAGCTGTGACCTTGGGCAAGTTGTTTAACCTCTTGGTGCCTCCGTTCTCTAATCTGTACATCCACAAAATGGGGCTAATCCATTATTTCAGGAATTGATACGTCGCTGGTGATCAGTGTGCATGTGGAGCCTGGCTGGTTGCAGCAGCATAAAGCAGTGACGTGGGTGCAGGCTTGGGACCCGGGCTCCGTGGGTTTGAATTCCAGCTCTGCCACTCACCAGCAGCATGATCTCGGGGCAAGTGACTCTGCCTCCGTGTTTCAGTTTCCTCATCTGTCAAATAGGAGTAATAAAAATACCTACGTTATGGGGTTGATGTAGCACGTAGGACAGTGCCTGGCACATGGCAGGAACCCAGTAACATCAGCCATCATTAGTATTACACACACACACAAACGCAGACAGATGTGCAGACAGATGCAGTAACCACCAAGGCTCTGCCATCTGGCAGAAACAGCGCGAAGGTGACTATTTCTGCGTGCGTTTCTCTGTGTGTTTACTGCAGGGAGTGATGTTAGCGTGTGATGCGCGAGCGTGAATCTGCATGGGCCTGAGCTAGTTAGCGGGGGTGCTATTTTCTGCATAGGCATCGCCATGCATTAGTAGAGTGTGTACATTATGCGTGCATGTGCTCGCTCTCTCCTTGGCACCTTTCCGGAAATAAACACACGCTGGGGTTCTCGGGCAGTGAACCCAGCCACCTGAGCAGCCAGTGATGTCTGAGCTGATTGGGGAGGGCAGGTGGCCACAGGTGGTGGGTGGATGGAGGAAGTGTTTGCTGCTCCTGAGGTCGGGATGTGGCAGGGAAAGTGTTGGGGGCGCTGAGGGCTGGGCTGTGGGCTGTGGGTGTGACCCTGCTGGCCGTGGCCTTGGGGGAAGGCTCTGTGATTTGACTTTGACCCTTTGGGCAGTCAGCGCAGGTTTGGCAGGCCCAGCAGACTCTGAGTCTTTCTCTGCTTCTCCTCACCTTCCCTTTCTTCTCTGCGGCATATTGCAGGCACTAATTTAGGCAAAAGCCCCTTGGAGGCTAAGAAAAGCTGAAGCACGCAGAAGTAGCAGAGCAGAATTTAGCTATCTGGAGAGGCAGCCTCGGCTACTGAATTTAGCCTCTTTCTCTCCCCCCCACCCCCCACCTCATGTTCTTTTTTCCCTGTTAAACTTCTCAGATTACCTTGCTGCCCACTGCCCTCCTTTTCCCATCGAGCCTGGGGGCTGTGGAGGCCTTTGTTCACCTCTTTTCTCTTTCATTCCTGGAAAACTTTCTGGGGAGGCCAGTGGGATTTCAGGCTGCTTTTGAAAAGGTGAAGTGGTGAGATTTTGGGTCATTTTCCTGTCCTGGTCTGAGGATGGATTCAATTACTTTTTCTTACTATTAGCTGATACATATCAAGCACTTAGGGTGTATCAAGCTATGTCCTGGGCATTCGACACCCATGAGCTCGCTTATTCCTTCTAACACCTTAATGGAGGTAATTCTTATTGTTTCATTTTACAGATGAGGGAACTGAGGCACAGAGAGGTTGTGTCACTTGCCCAGGGCCCCACAGGGAGGAGAGGCTGAACCAGGATGTGACCCAGCAGTGCGGTTCTAGGGCTCTGGCTCCTCACCACAGCACTGTGCTTCCTTTGCTGATGGGTGAATTCAGTATATTTTTTGAGCCCCTACTATGTGTGTGGCCCATTTTTCTCCTTCTTTCCTCCCTTTCACTTCATTCTTTTTCTCCTTCTTCCCTCCCTCCTGTTCATCCACCCATCCACCTATCCATTCATCCACCCATCACTCCACCCATCCATCCATCCATCCATCCATCCATATCTATCCATCCACCCATCCACCCATCCATCCATCCATATCCATCCATCTGTCCATATCCATCCATCCATCCATCCATCCATATCTATCCATCCACCCATCCACCCATCCATCCATCCATATCCATCCATCTGTCCATATCCATCCATCCATCCATCTATCCATATCTATCCATCCACCCATCCACCCATCCATCCATCCATATCCATCCATCTGTCCATATCCATCCATCCATCCATCCATCCATATCTATCCATCCACCCATCCACCCATCCATCCATCCATATCCATCCATCTGTCCATATCCATCCATCCATCCATCCATCCATATCTATCCATCCACCCATCCACCAATCCATCCATCCATATCCATCCATCTGTCCATATCCATCCATCCATCCATCCATCCATCCATATCTATCCATCCACCCATCTACCCATCCATCCGTCCATATCCATCCTCCCTCCTATCCATCCATCCATCCATCCATCCATGTCCATCCATCCATCCCCCTATCCATCCATACACCCACCCATCCATCTACCCATCCATCCATATCCATCCATCCATCCATCCTTCCATCAATCCATCCATCCATTAGTGTTTCCTAAGACTTACTGCAATATCAGTCTCATGATTTTTGTCATATTCATATACCGGCTACAACATGATTTATATAATACTTTTACTTAATCTGACCCTCCTTCCTTTTTCAAAACTTCAGTCTCCTCTTTTTTATTTTTAATAGTTTAAAAAAGTATTTATTTATTTGACTGTGCCAGGTCTTAGTTGCAGCATGCGGGATCTTTGATCTTTGTTGCGGCATGTGGGATCCCCAGTTGTGGCACGCAGGATCTTTTAGTTGTGGCATGCGGGATCCTTAGTTGTGTCATGCAGCTTCTTCGTTGTGGCATGCGAACTCTTAGTTGTGGCATGTGGGATCTAGTTCCCTGACCAGGGATCGAACTCGGGCCCCCCACATTGGGAGCGTGGAGCCCCTGCCCCTGGACCACCAGGGAAGTCCCTAAAACTTCAGTCTGCTCTTAAGCAAGAGTGTTCATGACTCATGGATTTGATAGGATAGCCATAGTTATTAAGATCAAGATAAAAAGTATTCTTGAGTACTGCCCCTAGGTTGCCTCTCCCTAGCCTTGCTGGGCCCACCTGGAGAATCCTGTCACGAGGTGAGACAAAGCTCGCAGCTCCACGCCAGGCCCAGTGTGGCTGGGTGTCTTTCTGACCAGAACTTCCCAGCTGGAGGACAGCGGGGAGGGTGCCATGCTGTGGTAAAGAACTCTGGGAGGCCACCAGAGATCACCTCTGGCTGGAGCGTCAGGGAGAGGTGACATTTGAGCTGGAACCCAACAAAAGAGTTTAGATTTTGATTCTTTAAGTATTTTTCTAGTTCCTGGTATGGGTGTATGCTGGGCATACAGGGTTAATGGGAGCGTTATTCC
Source organism: Balaenoptera borealis (assembly GCF_965194805.1). Lineage (NCBI taxonomy): Eukaryota > Metazoa > Chordata > Mammalia > Artiodactyla > Balaenopteridae > Balaenoptera > Balaenoptera borealis. The sequence goes on from NC_138872.1 coordinate 12,722,456, forward strand.
TGACCTTGTCGGTCTCACAGCTGGGGTGCTTGGGGTGGGTGGGAGACAGACAGAAACTGAAAGAATGAGTCACAGATCACTTCAGACTGTGTCAGGGCTGTGAAAACTGTAACGCAGGGGGTGGGGTTGATAGCGTCAGGGGTGGGTCTGGATGGTCTGTGTTAGGAGGGCAGGCAGGGAGGCCCGGCAAGGAGGTGGCATTGTCACTGAGCCATGGGAGGGAGCAGCCGTGTAGAGTACCTAGAGTTGTTTGGGCAAAAGGAATAGCAAGTGCAAAGGCCCTGGGGTGCGAGGTGGGGGTGAGGAGCAGTGTGAGTGGGGGGGTGTCTGGGGCCAGATCTTTCCTGGCGAGGTAAGGAATTGGGATTTGTTTCTAGGTGCTTGGGAAGCCGGCCTTTGTAGGGGTGAGAGCAGGGAAGGAACATGAGTGGGTTCTGTTTTTACAGGATCCTTCAGTTGCTGTGTGGGTTGGAGCGGAGGGGCAGCAGGCTGACCAGGGAAGAGGCACTGCCGTAGTCCAGGTGGGAGATGGTGGTGGCCCTGACCAGGGAGGTGGCAGAGAGGGGACAGGCGTTTAGAAGGTGGCGCTGACAGGATTTGCTGGTGGTTGGATGTGCAGGGAGACCCAGGAGACTAGGGTGAGGCAAGGGGGGTGTGCCTTTAGGGGCTGACCCCACCTTGCAAGACCCTGAGGGTGAGCCCCTTCTCGCCCACCTCCCTGTCCCCCATAGCTGCCCCGAAGATGACTCCAGGGTTTGTCTGAGCATCTGAGTTGGAGGCTTCAGGAGGGAGAGAGGTCTTCCAGCCAGAGCTCCGTGAAAGAGTCACAGAGCATTTGTGGTTCCCACAGCGGCCCGGGGACCCCCTTCTCTGAGCTCTGCACAGGAGGGTCTTTGTGGGGCCTCCTCCTTCCATTCATCTGTGGACTAATGCTGTGGCTCTTTTTTCTCTCATGGACAAGGGTTGTCTTCCTATGACTGATCCGTGCATGAGAGAGGCTGAGCTTGAGACAGCCCAAAATGGATTGTGAGGCCACAGAGATGCTCATGCATGCATGCATTCATTCATTCACAGACCTGCCTACCACCGTAGGTGCTATGATAGTGAACAAGGCCAGGAGTTCCCCACCCTCCTGGAACTTGGATATGGGTGGAAGGACAGACAGTGAACAAATAAACAAGTAAACACACAGAGTGCCAGCTAGTGATAAATGCTAGTGAGAAAAACAAGGCAGAGATGGGGATAAAGGGTGCAGGGGTGGGAGTGAGTTGCTCTCCTTAGGTAGGCTGAGTGGGGATGGCTTCACAGAGGTAGTGATGTTTGAACAGGGGCCTTTAAGAAGTTAGCCATGGTAGCATCCAGGGAAGGCATTCCAGGCTGAGGGAACAGTAAGTGCAAAGGCCCGGGGGCAGGGGGGTCATGCTGGTGTGGTGAAGGCTGATGTGGCTGGAGCAGCTTGCACGGAGAGTGGCAGGAGGTGAGGTCTGGTGAGAATGTTGGACTTGATTCTCAGTGGGGTGGAAGCCACTAGAGCCCTTGGAGCAGAGGAGGGACATGATCTAAGACTCAGAGAGGCTGAGGCTGCTTGACTGGACAGCAGAGAAGTAACTGATAAGAACAGAGTGAAAGAGCGGAGGAGCTCTCAGTTGTTGAGGGCTGGAGTGCTCCATGCAGGCGTGGGTCTGGGAAAGGGGAGGGGTGGGCAGTTCCTGGCAGTGGACAGGTCAGCGTTTGGGGTGGCTGGGTGTGGGCTGGCTGATAGCCTGGCCCTACCACGGACAGGCTGTGTGACCCTGGCAAGTGACTTACCCTTCTGCAGCTCAGTTTCCTTATCTGGAGCATGAGGAAGATAACAGTACCTACCTCTGAGGGTTTTGGGAGGATTAAATGAGATACTACATCAGAGTGCTTATGCCTTATGCTTGTGGCTGCTCAGCCGTCCTGAGCTCTCAGGAAGAGCTTCCTGTTGATATTGCCCTCTTCACCCCCTCCCCTCCCCCTCCTCCCCTCTTTCACCTTCCCTCTCCCTTCTCCCCCCCCTTTTTTTTTAATTTAAATTATTTATTTATTTATTTATTTATTTATGGCTGTGTTGGGTCTTCGTTTCTGTGCGAGGGCTTTCTCCAGTTGCGGCAAGTGGGGGCCACTCTTCATCGCGGTGCGCGGGCCTCTCACTATCGCGGCCTCTCTTGTTGCGGAGCACAGGCTCCAGACGCGCAGGCTCAGTAGTTGTGGCTCACGGGCCTAGTTGCTCCGCAGCATGTGGGATCTTCCCAGACCAGGGCTCGAACCCGTGTCCCCTGCATTGGCAGGCAGACTCTCAACCATTGCACCACCAGGGAAGCCCCTCCCCCTCTTCTTCTTCCTCTCTTTTCCTTCCCCTTCCCCCTCCTTTTCCAGAAAAGCACTGTGGTGAGGACTAGGGGCAGGGTCTGAGGCTCAGTAGGTTGTCCTGGCAGTGAAGGTGGATGGAGACATTGAGGAAGCCGTTGCCAGATTTCATCGCGATGCTGGGTGAAGCTGGACACTCCACGCATGACACATAAAGGACTTGTTTCATTCTGAGTTGGTGGTTATTTGGAAGGAGTGGGCATAGCCAGACTTCTAAGTTCCTAGCTAAGGTCAGGGTTGTATTTAGTCATTGGATGGTGGACTCTCTGTGTGAGTGACTGAAAACCGAAACCAAACTGACTTAAACAAGAGAGGAATGTAATAGCTCATGCAGCTGGGATGTCAGCTTCAGGTATAGTTTCATCTAGGTGCTCAGTATCTGTCTCTGTTCCACTGCCCTTCCCATTGCCTTCATTCTTATGCCCTGTGTGGCTCAGGTGGAGGTCAGGTAGCACCCCCTTAAGCTGCATTGGGGTGCTTTACTACAAAAAGGGGAAACAGAAGCTGATGGCAAAAGGCGAGATGCTTGAAAGAGGGGAGAGCCCTGTGTGAGGTGGGTGTGGGTGGGTCTTTGGATCCAAGCCCAGTGTTCCACAATTGAGATTTCTGAAGGATATTTGAGGACTGCTTTCATGACTCATTCTTGGATGAATTCACTTTACCCAGGTTACATCATATCCTCAAACATCTGCCCTCCATCCTGCAAAAGGCTCTAGGACACTGCCTGCTTGGTCCTTGGGTGGTGGAGAACAGGGCTTCATGGTGGATGCAGTCTTAACAGTAAAATGTTCTTGGCTTACAGAACACTTCCCATGGGCCCTTTAAACACATCAAGTGAATTGCAAGTTCCATTTGGGTTTGCACACGACCTCTCGTGGTCCCCTCTCCAGCTTTAGAGGTTTGGGTCTGGGTGCATTCACCGTGAAGCCTCTGGCAGTCCGCAAGTTAAGTTTAGTCACCACGCTGGCAATTTTCTGAGTTTTTCTTTCCCTGGGTATTTGTGACTTCCCTAATTTTTAGGTTTCTTAAAAACAAAGAAAATAAAACAAACCACAGTCGTATTTCCAGACCCCAGCATCTGGTGGCCACTTATAATTTGGGATGTTTGGGAAAAAAAAGTGTTTTGATCCTTCTTCAAAATTAGACTTTAAAAATGTATCATTGGATATTTCTATATTAAAAGGTTTTTTTTTTCCTTTTAAAAACATTTTGCAACCAGGCTTCTTTAGGGATTTTCTTAGTCCTTCCCCTACTCTCCAGATCTGCTTATAAAATTCCTTGCAAAAATGGGTTTTTCTTTTTTGCAAGAGGTTGTTTTTTTTCTTTTTTTTCATTTTTTTTACCTTTGTATAAATCTATAATGTTGTAAGCAGCAGAAAGAGGAAATGAACTAGAGAAGTGCTCAGGTCTTTGAAGCAGTCTCTTGTGGACCCTGGTTGGTCAGAGGCTCTGCTGCCAGCGGATATTTGGGCATCCGTTGCCCCTTCAAACACTTGTTACGTGTGATGTTTTGGAATCAGCCTTTTTTTTTTTTTTTTTTTTTTAAAGGATCTTTATGATGCCTTTTAATAGAACTCATTGGAACTGTTTCACCTGGTTAGAAGATTGGTATGTTCAGAGGTGACGTGTAGTCCCGTGGGCTAGGCAAGCAGACGCAGCTGTCAGTGTTTCCAGGGTTAAAAGAATTCTCTCTGTCCTTCTTCAGGACGCTGGTGCACTGCCCACCACCATGGTGGGGAAGGAGGGCGTCCTGAATGGCCCACCCCGCTTTGCGAGACTTGCTGGCCACCAGTGAGGCCCAAGGAGTGAATCCCCAGAGGGTCATCAGCAGGCTGTGCTCAAGGGGGTTTCTGAGAGGTTCCCGGAGCATGAGGCAGGGAGTGGGGCTGGGAGGGTCACGGGTCATCGGCCAGAGATGCTCTGACCCATCCCAGTGACCTCTTGCCCTCCCCACCCCTCCTCTCCCTCCCCTCCCCCACTCCCTTTCCTCTCTTTCTTTTCCCCTCCCCCTCCCATCTCCCTCCTCCTCTCCCCACCTCTCTCCCTGCGTATCTGCCTTCAGAATCCTTGCTCTTCACCCCTGGGCTCTCTGCCTCCTTTGCATGTAATGTCTTGGGTCTCAGGTGCTGGGGTCTCTGGAGGATTGATTCCAGAAGGGGATTGGTTTGCTTCTTCTGAGGCCATACGGATTTTAGATTTTGGTAGTTGTTGCTCATTTGTCCTGCAAAGGGGTCTCACCACTTGCCCTTCCCCTTCCAACGTGGCACCAAGGTCCCTTTCCCAGGGAACTTTGTGCAAACCTAGATTCCTGGGTCTGCCGAGTGGTGATCCCCTCCCCCCATCCTCCCCTCTGTCTGGGGGTGCCCCGGGCACAGTCCTGCCTCCCCCTCTTCCTGCTGCCAGACCCCCTCCCCCAGGATCCACCGGACCCTCCTCCTTTAGGCCTCTCTCCCCTCAAATACCCTCTGCAGAGAGGCCCTCCCTGGCCACCCTGTCCGAGAAAGCCCGCCTTCCCCAGCTTTATCCTTCCGCGTAGCACCTCTCCTCTGGGTCCATCGGGATGTTTGTCGGCTGGTTGATCATGTGTCTCCTTTCACTAGAAGTCAGCTCTGGGTTTCTCTTGTTCCTGCAACTCCATTGCCTGGCCCATGGTAGGAGGCTGATAAAATATTTGTGGAAATAATTTGGGGGAATGTACTCAAACTTTTTTCTCCTGCTGGGACGTTGGGGGATCAAAAACCTCAGAGGTACACAGGCTTAAAGGGGGGAAAGAAGAGGGGCCACTGGCCAGGGCTAATCGGGGGAGGTGAAATCTTGAAAGTTGGCCGTAAAAACCCAGAGAGGCTGGCCAGTTGGGATGAGTCCTTGTGGCCGAGGGGCTGTGACCATGGGGTGAGAGGAGGCGCCCCAGAGTTTGTATCTCAGCAGTGATTCCTGAGCTTGAAACTGGCTGGGACAGCTGTCCTGCCCTGGTTCCAGGCCCCCTGGAAGGGGTTTTGGGAGCCCTGGGTGGCACAGTGGCTGGAGCTAAGCCTGAGCACCACCAAGGGAGGTGCCCTGAAGCCAGTTTCTTGGGGCAGAGTGGACAGCAGTGGCGGACCAGTGGCTCTCAGCGTCCTTTGCATTTTTATGAATGAATCTTAATGGTGCTCTCTGGTGCTGTTGGCCCTCACCGATTACTGGTGGTGGGCTGTTACAGGAGACCCCAGGCAGGGTACTCACAGGCAGATCAACACTTCTTAAATATGTAAACTTTACTGAGATGTAATTTACGTAAAATAAAATGTACCCATTTAAAGGCATGCCTCTATCAGATTTCACCAGGCTGGGCCCACTGGCTACAGGCAGGGGAGCTGACAGCTGCTTTCTGCCCAGACAGCAGGGCAGGGAGGGGCTGCTGAGGGGTCAGATGGGTTCAGGAGAGGTGCTGGGCACTTGTCACTCAAGGTTTCACACCCAGAGGTCCACTAGGCTTTCTCTTCTGGTGGGTTTGTGGTTCCCGTGGGCAAATCAGCTTCTTGCCCCTGGTGACGAGGTTTCTCCAGGGAAGGCAGGGAGGCCTTTAGGTCCAGGAGGGCCCAGCAATCTGCAGATCTAGGACAACCTCACTGTCCCAGAATGATTTGCACCAGGAAGAGGATTGTGACCAAGAATCCCCTGGAAATAGACCCTAACATAGCAATATTGGGAGTGGGGGGGTGAAGGGCTAGATGAGGACTTTACCTTGTGGAGATATCCTAAAAAGTTGAACTTTATCCTTTCATTAATTAGGATATAGGATTTAGGATACAGTAGCAACTTTGCATGAATTCTTAGATCAGTAAAGAGGGACTCAAGTGTTGGGTTTTTTTCTCCATTGGACGATGCATAATTTTTCTGATGAAATTAAATGGTCTGATATGATGTCATTTCACGTAAAGTTGCCCTTTTCAGTGTGATGGTAAAGAGTCATTCAAAAGCATTAGAGCTGGTTTTCGGTGCTCACGCCTACCTCCCTTTGATGGTCTGATCATCTCCTGGAACTCTGCTATCTTGTCTCCTTCCTTTCTGTGTGAAGTGGTCTACCTGCTAGGTCCTTCTGTGTTTACAGCTTTGCCTGGCACCAGGTGCTGTTGCCAACATCACTTTCATCGATGTCATGAAATCTAGCATCTTTTGCAAAACTTGCAGTTTCACTTTGCAACTGATTTGCTTTCATTTTGCCTCGTATTTTGACTGTGGCATATTCGGGACAGCAGGAGCTGCAAAGATACGGAAGGGATGCTAAGTAGAGTTTGCTGTTTGGGGGATAATTTTAGAAGTGGTCAGCTTGTTTGGAATATTTTGATGACAGGATGACCTTTCTCCCTGGGAGGACTTGGATGATGGGCAAATTGGAGTGGACCTTGGAGCATTTAGGATGTGTCTCTGTTGTGGAGAAGTTGCAGAGTGGTTCAGGGGACCAGTCTCATTCCTGAAACGAGTGGGGACGATTAAGGGGCAGTGCCAGGATGCCGTGGGTTCCTGCTTTTCCTTCTGTGCTACTGCTCAGTCTGTTTGCTGAATCCTTCTCTTCCTCCTGGCCTCTGATTGTTGGGGTTTGCCAGGCTCAGCCCGTGGACCTCTTTCCATCTCAGTACTCTCATCTCTCCTGTGGATTTCACATTCGTGTGGCTACTGCCTCTTTACCATTGCCACGTGGATATCTTATAACATCTTACCCTAAACCTGTACCAAACGGAGTTCCTCATCTTGCCCGTGAAACCAGCTCCCCTCTGTCTTTCTATCCCAGTTAATGTCAGCTCCATCCTTCCAGGTGCTGAGGCCACAACACTCCCAGGGGTTGTGAATACCAGGAGAGGGGTTTCACTGGGGTCCATCTCAGAAGCTGCTAACCTCACGGCTCTCTTGAGCAACGTTGCTGTGAACCTTGTTGAAACATCTCCTGGTGCCTATGTGCCGGAGGAGTGGAGGTGCTGGGTTGTGAGGCCCCCTTTGCTTGTTTTTCTCTTAGTAATGTCTCTTGGAGCTTGTTCTCTATCAGCACATAAAGAGCTTCCTCATTCTTTTACACAGCTGCACAGTTTTCTGTGTCTTAAATGGACCATCATCTGTTTAGAACTGTTTAAATTGTCCTGTAGTTAATATCCTTTTTCACAGCACTTTTGTGCCTGTGTACGAGGACGTCCCCACTGGGACCTGGGCTGGGCCGCCTCCAGCGGTCAACAGGAGATCATTGCTCTGCCCTGGAAAGTGCTGTAGGCGAAGTGGGATGTGACTGTGCCTGTGTTCAATTTGAATTTCCTTTTCCTCTCGTAAGTCATAGATGAAATGTACCTGTACTTTAGGCCCTGTATGTGTTGATGTAATGAGAAAATTAACAACACCCAACATTAGTGGATTGTAGCTTTCATAGCAACTTCATAGTCAGGCACTTTCATCTGAGCTTCATGATAACCCCTGAAGGTTGACCCCTGCCCCATTTTCAGAAGAAGAAGGGGAGTCCCTTATCCAGGATCCCCCAGTGAGTTTGTAGCAAAGCCTGGGTTTGAACCCAGATCTTATTTGTAGGCCACTGCCCTTTTTGCTGCATCTTCTAAGTCTGGCCATGAAAAACCAATTGAGAGGATGGGGCTGGGGAACCTGACTTGGGGATTCTTCTCTGCACAAGTTCAGAGAGTTCTGTCTTGGGCCTCCCTGGGGAGGAATGGTGGTGTCAGCCGTAGAGCAGTGTATTAGTCTGCTCAGGCTGCTATGACAAAACACACAGGCTGGTGGCTTAAACAAGACGTCGTTTTCTCACAGTCTGGAGTCTGGGAAGTCCAAGATCAAAGGGTGTGCAGATTTGGTTCTTGGTGAGGGCTCTTTTCCTGGTTTGTAGATGGCTGCCTTTAGGCTGTGTCCTCACCTGGCAAAGAGAGAGCTCTGTTGTCTCTTCCTCTTATAAGGACACTAAAGCTATGTTGAGGACCCCACCCTCATGGCCCTATCTAAACCTAATTACCTCTGAGTGCCCCACCTCTAGGTACCATCACACTGGGGAGTAGGACTTCAGCATATGAATTGGGGGGCAGGACACAAACATTTAGTCCATAACAACCAGGATTGCAAACCTGTGGTTTCTCGGCTGCATTTGTTGTGTAGATGTGTGTTATTTGGGCAGTAGACGATTTAGCTTGGTCAGCACAGGGTTTGTTCTTTTTTTTATATTAAAAAAAATTTTTTTTAATATCTTTATTGGAGTATAATTGCTTTACAATGGTGTGTTAGTTTCTGCTTTATAACAAAGTGAATCAGCTATACATACACATATATCACCATACCTCCTCCCTATCCCACCCCTCTAGGTGGTCACAAAGCACCGAGCTGATCTCCCTGTGCTATGCAGCTGCTTCCCACTAGCTCTCTAGTTTACATTTGGTAGTGTATATATGTCCATGCCACTCTCTCACTTCGTCCCAGCTTCCCCTTCCCCTTCCCTGTGTCCTCAAGTCCATTCTCTACGTCTGCGTCTTTATTCCTGTCCTGCCCCTAGGTTCTTCAGAACCATTTTTTTTTTTTTTTTAGATTCCATATATATGAGCGCAGGGTTTTTTAAACTTTTGATTTTGAGATAATTTTAGATGTCCAGCAAAGTTGCAAATATAGTAGAGTTCCTGTATATCCTTCACCCAGCGTCCTCTTATGTTAACATTTTATATAAATGTAGTGCAATAAGCAAAACTAAGAAATCAGTCTTGATATAATACTGTTAACTAAACTACAGAATTTATTTGGATTGCACTAGTTTTCCTACTGATGTCTTTTATCTTTCCAGGATCCAAGCCATGTCACCACGTTGCAGTTACATATCAGATCTCCTTAGTCTCCTCCTAATCTGTGACAGTTCCCCAGTCTTTCCTTGTCTTCATGACCGTGACACTCTTGAAGAGTACTGGCCAGGTGTTCTATAGATTGTCCCTCATTTGGGTTTGAGGTTGTGCATTATTGGGAGGAATACCTCAGGGTGATGTGTCCTTCTCAGTACATCCTATCAGAGGCACATGGTGTCAGTATTTACTGCTGCTGATGTTAACCTGATCACTTGGCTAAGATGCTGAAAGTCAGGATTCTCCAGGGCAGTTACTGTCTTTTCCTTTGTAATGGCTAGGTATTTTGGGGGAAGAGTGAGACTATGGAGATACCCAAATTAGCTTAAAGTTTCACCCACAAAGTTTAGCATCCATCAGTGTATCTTGCCTGTGTCAGTTCTTAATGGAGCGTTCTAATGGTGACTTTTTATTTCCTTCCTTCCTTCTGCTTTTATTAACTGGAGCTCTTCTGGAAGGAAGAATTCTCCCCTGTTTACTTATTTATTCATTCAGTTATTTATATCAGTATGGGCTCATACACCAGTGCTGTCATTATTTATTCTGTTCAAATTGTTTCGACTTTGGCCATTGGGAGTTTTCTCTGGTTGGCCCCTGTGCTCTTTTGATATGCCTCCATCCTTTTCATTTTTCTTTCTCTTTCTTTTGAGCATTTCTTTACTTGCTGGTACCATGTGATATTCCAGGTTCATCTTGTATTTCCCCTATTAAGATAGGGCTAAGGCTAAGGCCCTGGAATCACCTGCTGTCCAAGGAGCTCTGGTTCCTTTTATTGGGAGATGGTATTTAGAAACCAAGGTCTGGGGGCCAGGTGTGCTTGTTGCTACTCTGACTGCATGTCACTGCTTCTGGGCCCTCTTGGTGGATAGAGCTAGGAAATGTACGTATATGTACTAGTCACACATGCGCACACATCTATATTTCTATAGCATTCTCTCTGTATATAGTCATCCCTTGGTATCCAGGAGGCATTGACTCCAGGACCCCCGCAGATAGCAAAATCCGAGGATGCTCAAGTCCCTTATATGAAACGTCATAGTATTTGTGTGTAACCTATGCACATCCTCCCATATACTTTAAGTCATATCTAGGTTACTTACAATACCTAATACAATGTAAATGCTATGTAAATAGTTGCCAGTGCATGGCAAATTCAAGTTTTGCTTTTTAGAATTTTCTGGAATTTTGGGGGAATATTTTTGATCCATAGTTGGTTGAATCCCCAGATGCAGAACCTGTGGCAGTGGAGGAGCGACTGTACATTAAAAAAAACCCTCCAAGTTCGTATTGATACCCAATGCAAGACTTTTGAAGATTCGATTTAAAAAATTTATAAACAATAAAAATGACTTTGGGGGGTGTAGAGTTTTATGAGTTTTAACACACTTAGAGAGTCATGTTACTACTGGATATAGAACAGTTCCGTCACCACCAAAAAACTCTCTCGTGCTGCCACCCAGAGGTCACCCCCCCCACACGCACCTACAACCCTTGAAAAACACTCATCTGGTTTCTGTGCCTGTAGTTTTGCCCTTTCCAGAACGTATATCTTCCATATAAACGGAAGCACACAGCATGTAGCATTTTGAGACTGGCTTCTTTCACTTGACCTAAGGCCTTTGAGATGCATCCACGGCACTGTGTGTTTACAGAGTTTGTTCCTTTTCATTGCTGCGTTGTGTTCCATTGTTTGGATAGTCCACAGTTTGTTTATCCATTCATCTGTTGAAGGACATATTATTTGTTTCCAGTTTTTGACAGTTATAAATAGAGCTGCTATAAACATTTGTGTACGGGTTTTGGTGTGAACAGAAGTCTTCATTTCTCAAGGGTGAATGCCCAGGAGTGGGACCATATGCTAAGTGGGTGTTTAACTTTATGAGAAACTGCCAAACTGTTTTCCAAAGTTGCTGTGCCGTTTCACATTCCCAATGGCAATATCTGAGAGGTCCTGTGGTTTTACATCCTCGTCAGCACTTGGTACCGTCAGGTATTTTTTTTTTTTTCTTTAGGCCATTCCCATAGAAGATAGTGGTATCTTATTGTGGTTTTAATCTGCATTTCCCTAATGGCTATTGATGTTGAATATCTTTTCATGTGCAAATATACCATCCATATATCCTCTTTGGGGACGTGTACCCATTTTTTTTGGGGGGGGGTGTTGTTTGTTTTCTTACTGTAGAATTTAGAGTTATATTCTGGATACAGATCTTTTTCAGATCTGTCATTTGCAAATGTTTTCTCCCAGTCTGTAGCTTGTTTCTTCATTCTCTTAACAGTATCTTTGGCATAGCAAATGCTTTAAATTTTAATGTATCATTTATTTTCTTTTATGGATCTTGCTTTTAATGTCATATCTAAGAACTTTTTGCTTGACCTCGGGGCACAAAGATTTTCTCTTATGTCTTCTTATAAAAGTTCTGTAGTTTTACATTTTGATCCCCCTGATCCACTTTGAGTTAACTTTCATATAAAGTGTGTAGCTTAGGTTGAGATTCATTAATTTGCATATAATGTCAGTTGTTCCAGCACCATCTATTGAAAAGACTATCCCTTCTGCATTGAATTGCCTTTGCACCTTCATCAAAAATCAAATGGTCGTATTTGTGTGGGTCTGTTTTTGGACTCTATTCCATTCCTTTGATCTATGTGTCTGTACTTCACCAGTACCGTACTGTCTTGACAACTGTAACTTTATAGTAATTCTCAAAATTTAGGTAGTGTGAACCCTCCAACATTGTTCTTCTTTTTCAAAATTGTTTTGGCTATTCTAGTTTCTTTGCCTTTCCATGTACATTTTATTTTTTTAATTTATTTTTTTGAAAATTTATTTATTTTAATTATTTTTGGCTGCATTGGGTCTTCGTTGCTGCATGCGGGCTTTCTCTAGTTGCGGCGAGGGGGGGCTACTCTTCATTGCAGTGCCTGGGCTTCTCATTGCGGTGGCTTCCCTTGTTGCCGAGCACGGGCTCTAGGCATGCGGGCTCAGTAGTTGTGGTGCACGGTCTTAGTTGCTCCATGGCATGCAGGATCTTCCCGGACAAGGGCTCGAACCCGTGTCCCCTGCATTGGCAGGCGGATTCTTAACCACTGCGCCACCAGGGAAGCCCGTTTTAGATTTAGCTAGCACAGGGTTTTAAAAGTTGGAAAAATTGTTACAAATATGTAGATTTCCAATTTCTCTTGGAAACCAGAGAGATCTGCCTCTATTTCTGCCTGATGACAGCTGATTGGAGCAGAGTAGCGGCCGCCCTTTTAGATGAACATCTGCTGTCCAGTTTGCCACAGTCCCTACCCTCTCCCTTTTGTCCTTCACCTGGCCAGCTTCACTCATGCACCCTTCTTGCACGGCTTCTGGTATTTGCGGTCCCTGGTGTAGACTTCTTGGGCACCTCTGGCTGTGGGATCTGATCTACTGATAATCCTGCTGCTGCTGATGGAGCAACAGAAGTTCCTCTCAGAGCTTTGTTTTTGGTGCTATTCTGAGCCCCTGGTCCATGATCTCTCCTCAGATCTTTGCCACCGTAAGGTACTACTCTCATTATGCCCATTTTACAGATGTGGAAGCTGAGTCTCAGAGAGGTAGGTGAGACTGCTGGCCCCAGGCCATAACAGCTTGGGTTTGCTGTGACCTCAAACCTATGTTACATCAGAGTTCATTGTTTGTGGTTCTGGCTGCCTGGAGGCTGAGGGCGGAGACCTCGTCAGCATCTCGGTTCTCACTTCCCCACCGGGCTCTACACTGTCAAGGTTTGTTCTCAGATATTTGTAATGTGACATTAAGGGGCTATTCATTTCCTCATAGTAGCTATCTGTAGATAATTCTGGGTGGCAGGAGTGGGATGAATATCCAGCCTAGTGGCCAGCCCCGAGGGACACTGGGATTAGCAGCTTTCTGCGTGGCTTCTTGAGGTTGGGGTCCACTGAAAGTATAATGGTGGGGTGTGGCCAAGGTCCCTGGGCCTCAGACTGGAACCAGGAGAGTCAGAGAACTGGGGACTTGGAGGCTTTTCCAAATTCAGACCCAGATTGTGATTATCGAACACCTGCTAAGTGCCTAGTGTCGTCTGGCAGGTTTTGGTGTCAGAATGCCTGCGTTTTTGCTGCAGTTTCACCACTTCTTAGTGAACCTTCTTAGGCAGGTTCTTTACCTCCCTGGGCCTCAGTTTGCTCCTCTGTAAAAAGGGCCGTTCATAACGGCCACCTCGCAAGTTTGTGAGGATAAAGTGAGCCAATGCCGTCGAGTGCTTAGAAGAGTGCTTGGACCATACAACATGCTCAGTAAACATTAGCAACTATTATTACCATCATTATTAATGCTGTAGAAATACTTGCTGACTGGACCAGTGGGTGAGAGAAGCACCCCGGGCCCTTTACACCCCAGAGACAAGATGGTGGCATGGGTGAGAGGCCTGGCGTGGAGGTCAGCCTCGCTGACGCTGCCCCTCGCTAATTGCGTGTGATGCTGTCCCTCTCTGTGCCTCAGTGTTCTCATCTGTGAAATAGGATTAATCAGAATACCACCTACCTCAGGAGAATTAAATGAGATAGCGGCACATAAAATACATAGCCCGGAGCCTGGCACACAGGCAGTGCTCCTTATAAATGCTTGCTGTTCTTATTTTTATGTATTAATGCTGAATTCTCACATGTCCCCATGGGGTAGGTGTTGGTCTTCCTTCTGGAGAGAAGCAAAGTGAACCACTCTGGGGTCCAGTGCTAGGCAGGTGAGTGAAGCCTGGGCCTCCAGTCCTGCGAGCGGTGCCTGCTGGCTTTTCTGAGGGCCCATGAGTCACGCTGCTTTAGAGAGGAGCCTGGGAACCCTCCCTTCCCCATTGGCTCCCCCACTGAAGCAGTGCCCAGCCTCAGGCCCCAGCTGCCGGTTGCCATGGAGTCCGGCTGCCATCCCAGCACACCGTTGCTAGGCAGGCGCCTGGTTGCCAGGCACCACCTCCTTGGACACCTTAGCTCTCAGAGAGCCTATTTCAGGCTGTCTGAAGGGGGTTGGGTCCCTGGGGATCCAGCATTTCTGTTACACACTAGAACCTGGGAGGTTTGTTCTCGGGGGCAAAGGGGTCAGAGCAGCTGTGAGGCTGGGGTCTGGGATGCCCCAGCCTCCAGTGCCAGTGTCTCAGCATGTTCCTCATTGGGCCCCTACAGGAGGCTGGGCAGGGCTTGCATCTCTGTTTTACAGATGGGGACAAATGAGGCTTGTGGCGGGGAGGGGAGGGCCCCAAGGGGGCTGCGGAGTCCTCTGCACTGTCCTGGGGGAAATGGGGCATTATTCACCCCCCAGCACTGAGGAGTAGGGTCTTTCCCCTGCTTGTCCAAGGTGCTGGGTGACCTTCTTCCTCAGGGCCTCGCCCATCATGCTTACAACACAGTCCGTCTCCTTAGCCTTCATGGTCCGGCTCCTGCTTACCTTTCTGCCTGAGTCCATGACCCATCCCCGCTTAGGTCACCTTGCCTAGTCCTTCTACTCGCCTGTTTGCTCTGCTCCAGCCACAGTGGTCTCCTTGCTGTTCCTCAGACACACCAGGCAGGCCCCTGCCTCAGGGCCTTTGTACTTGCTGTCCCTACTGCTTGGGCCATGCTTTCCCCTGGTATCCCACGGCTCACTCCCTCATTTCCTCAGGGTCTCAACTGGACGTGCCCTGATCAGGGAGGCCTTCCCTGGCCACTGCATTTAAAACAGCACCCATCCCCCCGCTTCATATCTCCCTTTGCTGCTGAGTTTTCTTCGTAACGCTTAGTATATTGTTTATTGCCTGTGCCTCACCCATCAGCTCTCTGACAGTGGGAGCATCCTCTTTTGTTTGTTGTTCTATCCCCAGGGCCCAGAACAGTGCCTGGCCCTTAGTAGGTGCTAAATGTGTTATTTGCTGAGTGACTGCATGAATGACTTCGTAGGGTTATCAAGGATGCAGAAGCAGTGTGTTCTGGGCTGCAGAGTGGGTGTGAGCGAGAGTGTGGCAGCTGGCTTGCAGAGGAGCTGGCCCGTGGGCGTCTCGTGTCCCCAAAGCTGAGGAGACATTGGGTTCTGGTTGCCCGCTGACCAGTCCCCCTCCTCTTCCCCAAAGGGCAGAGGCCCCTGCTGCCCTGCACAGCAGTTTAAGACTAAATTCAGCCTCACTGGAGAGAACGCCCCAGCCCCAAGGAAGCTGTACATTTTCAGAGAGTCCCATTTTGAACTGACGGAAAATCCCAGCAGGACCTGCCAGGGCCGCGGGGGGCGGGAGGCTCCCCTGGAGCCAGTGCTCCCGGCTGCGGTTTTAGCCCTGCAGGTCCCGCAGCCTCCCTGACAAAGGAGCTTTCACTGAGGCTAGGGGGAGGCACGCCGTGTGGCGGGGCAGGGGGATGGCATCCCTCTCTGGGTTTCCAGAGCTTCACACCGGCCCCTCCGCAAGCAGGGACAATCACCCCCTTTCAGAGATGAGGAAACTTGAAGCCTAGAGGAGTGAAGTTGCCAGTTCAAGGCCACACAACGAGAAAGAGGTGAGTCTGGGACTTGACCTCACTCTGTCTGACCCCACAGCTCAACCACAGAAGCCACGTTGCCTTCGTTCTTGGACTCTTTCCCTACCGGGTGAGAAGTGGGAGGTGAAGCGATGGGGAAAGTGGAGAACACACGGAGGTAGCGGCTTTCACCGCCTCCCTCGCGTCCCCGGCTCCTCAACCCTCTTGCCTTAGCTCTGATTGTGCCTCCTCCAGGCAGCCTTCCCTGAATGCCCCTGCCTGGGTCACCTCGCCCAGTCCTGCTTCCTGGCACTCAGCACGATTGCCGTTGAGTCCACGCTGTGCAACGTTTTGCTGACCATCTGTCTCTCTTGCCAGACTGGCTTGCATGACAGACACTTAAAATGTCCTCAATTCAACTCTTGTTCTGCATGCTGCCCCCACACCCAAACCACAGTATTTCCTGTCTCAGTAAAAGTGACCTCCATCCTGCCCATGTCTCAGGCCAGACACCAGGGAGTCAGCCTCCTCTCCCCTCTCTCACCTCTCACATCCCATCCATTAGCACAATCCTATGGGATCTGCCTTCAGAGTACATCTAGAATCTGACCGTTTCTCCCATGCCCACGTCACCACCCTGGTCGAGTCCACCATCATCTTCCACCTGGACTCATGCTGGCGCCCCCCTCCCTGGGCTTCCTTTGTCCGCCCCACCCCCTGACAACTGCAGTCCACCAGGAAGAAAAGCTTGAACTTAATCATTATGAGGGACATTTATGGAGTACATGCCGTGTGTTGGGCCCCGGGCCAGTAAGTGCTTTATAGGTATTCTCTTATTTAAATCGTCGTCGTAGCCCTGGCGCGTAGGCACCATTTGACTCGTTTTACAGATGAGTAAAACCGAGGCCACTGAAAGTAGTGAGTGACCCACCTGTGGACACAGTCTCTGAGTAGACTTGTTTGATTTCTCCAGACAACTTCTCCATCTGCCCTGGCGTGCTGCCACCTGGTCATCCCTGGCTGGACGATGGTGGCCAGATGAGCCCTCGGCCAGTCCGAGCAGCCTCTTCCTCTTTCCTCAGCAGATGTGAAATGATTTGTGTTGCTGTCACCATTCCTCCTGCTGGGAAGCTGACTTCCTTTTTAGCTTGATGCGGCGGGAAGTTCCGCAAAGAGAAAAAGGGAACTGGGCTGTTTGTGTGGAGCTGAGTACAGGATTCTGGGTCTGTGTCGCATGGCTTGTGGCTGGTGGTCGGGGTGAGATTCGGGGCACTGGGGCGCTCTCCTCCAGGGGCACCGCCTCTCCCGCTGCTGTCTCTGCAGACTCATGCCTTCCTTCAGTCATTCGTTCTCTGCCGTCCTGAGGACTTGGCCCCAGGCCCTGGGCCACGGGCTTGGGCGTCTCTTCAGCAGGCAGAGTCCAGCCATGCCCACGGATACATGTCACCCAGTGTCGCAGGGACCAGGGCTGGCTTGTCACAAGGAACGGCTCTGCCACAGGTTGTAGACTGTTGACCTCTTGTCCCTTCTCGGGGGTGTGGGTGTCCTGCCAGGTTATCTCCTGTGCCACCTGAGAAACCCAGCCAGCTTCCTGGAACCCTGATTTTGCTCAACAATGTGGTTGGACAAATCATTTTTTTTTCCATTTATTTAATTTTTATTGGAGTATAGTTGCTTTACAATGTTGTGTTAGTTTCTACCGTACAGCCAAGTGAATCAGCTATACTTATCGGCAAAGCAGAAACAGAGACACAGATGTAGAGAACAAACGTATGGATACCAAGGGGGAAGGGGGGTGGGTGGGATGAATTGGGAGGGAACTCTACTCAATACTCTGTGGTGACCTAAATGGGAAGGAAATCCAAAAAAGTGGACAAATGATTTTTATAGGAAAATTGAGTACAGGTGATGATGATGGTGATGAAACATGCTTACTGAGCGCTCACTGCAGGCCAGTACGTGGTCGTCAGCCCCAGCCCACAGGGTTGTGGTGAGGGTCACAGGAATTCACGTTGGTGAATCACTGAGAACTGCATCCAGCATAAAGTCAGTTTCCAGAGAGCGTTAGCTACAGACACTTTGCTCTCTGGGCCTCGGTTCCTCCTCTGTAAGGTGGTGGGGCTGCACCTCTGATAAGGCTCTACCTTGTGGCCTTGGGCATCATTTGGGGGCAGTAAATTGGTGCAAACTCTTTGGTGAAACATTTAGCAGAGTTTGCAGGAACCTCCCAAACATGATGCCCTGGGATCCCTGGATCCCACACTGAAAATGGAGTCCGAGAAAAGGTCCTAAGCACGGGGGAAACCCCCAGACACTTATGTTCATCAGAGCACCGTGTGTGAGAACTCAACACTGGAAACGACCTAAATGTCCCCAAATGGGGAAATGGTAAGGTGACCAGGCATGCCCCCTTCTCTAGCTGCCGGAGACTGAGGAGAAGGTGACACGCCTGATTATGTACAGCCTGTGATGGCATCTGTGCTTTCAAAAGTGCACAGAAAGAACCATTGAAAGTGACACACCAAAGTATTAATGGTGGGTGTGGTTGGAATGCATGATTTCCAGTTTTCTTATTGTGATTTTATTAAGTTTCGCCTTGAAAGGCAACTGTACGCATTCAAACCAGAAGATTAGACTCAACCAGCGCTTCCTAAACTTCAGTGCCTGCCCCAGGCACCTGGGAAAGTGTATTACAAATGCAGATGCCCGGGCTCCACCCATCCCACTGCATTGGAGTCTGTGAGTAGCAGGGCCCAGGAATCGGCTTAGTCTGATTTTGGCCGTTTGTCAGGAGCCTCTCTGTCCTCCTCCTCTGAGCAGCCCTCCTTGACTGCCTGCCTGCTCCTGAGTTCCCCATGCTCCCTTGATCCCTGCAGGGTATCTGGGAGCTTCTACAAAGGTACAGGTTCCCTGGCTTTCCCATATCTCTTGAATCAGATTAGCACTTCCTGGACAAATGTGTCTTTTGAAAAGCTCCCTGGGTCATTTTTACACCACCCTTTGGACATCAGACCCCCTGACCTAGGGATTGCCCCCACTTGGCTTTTAAAACCAGACTTCTAGTTGTGCCTTAATTTTAAATTGTAGAGATGACACATGCTCATAACACTGAAAAAGATTGAAATGAGGCAGAAAATTATAGGAAAGTCAGTCCTGTGATAAGCCTCTGGTTTACCTCCTTGTGCCTATAAGCAATTTATTGGGCACGTACTATGTACCAGGTGCGGGGGTGCTGCAGTGCACGAGACAGGCAAAAGCCCTCATCCCCACTGAGTTTACAGTGAAGCTAGACCACGAAAATATTAAGGAAGAAAAGTCTGTAGGGTTAGTAGGTGATAAGTGCTGTGGAAAAAAATGAAGCAAGGTAAGGGCAGTGGGGTACTGGGAAGGAGTGGTCAGGGCGGGCCTCCCTGAGGAGACGTGGAGATGTTTGAGCAAAGACCTGAAGGAGGGGAGGAAATGAGTTGTGTGGCTACCTGGGGACAGGTGTTCCAGGCAGGGGGGACAGCCAGTGCAAAGGCGCTGTGGCAGGAGCCTGCTGGGTATGTTCCTGGAACATCACGGGGGGCCCGTGTGGGAGGAGAGGAGGGAGAAGGAAGTCAGAGGGGTTAGGAAGCAAAGTTGTGTCAGGCCTTGAAGGCTGCCGTTGGGAGTGTGGTTTTATTCTGAGAGTGGTAGGCGCTGTGGGAGGGTTTTAAACAGGGAAGTGCCGTGCAGTGGCTTGTGATAGACTGTGATGCACGGGGCGTGCCCACAGCTGGGGCTCCTGGAGGTGCCCCCTCAGCAATTGTACAGCAAACGTTTGTGGCTGTCTCTCTGCTCATGGTGGGTGGGGGACACCTGTCAAATACCTGGATAGCATCCTCCTACAGTATTCAAGGCACTTCTCATTCAGTGGGGACGCCTCCCTGCTCCCAGCTCCCCCCTCCCCTGCACTACCACCCCGATCTTTTTGCTTCAGAACCTCAGAGCAGACAGTCTTCCTGTTCTTGCATCTTCTCAGAAGCTGGGCCGCGGGGGGCAGTGAAGGGGTGTGTGTGGAGGGCGGCTTGTCTCTTTGGCAACAGGCCCCACTGAAGCCAGGGCCGCGTGGGTGAGGGCCCGGTCTGCCTGAAGCCAGAGGGGGGATTTGTTGGCTGCCAGAGCCTGGGAGACCCACGTGTGGGCAGGTGGATGAACCAGGGTGGACGGGAACAGTCTCCTTTCCATCCCTTTGCTGAAAAAAAAAATGTTTGGAATAATTTTTAGAGCAGTATAATTACATCCATTAAAGTACACAGTCTTAAGTGCACATCTCCATGACTTTTTACTTGTGCATCACCACCAAGTGAAGTTCTAGAACGTGTACTCACCCCAGAGGTCACTTCATGCCCCTTGCCAGTCAGCACCTGGAGAGAAAAAGTAATGTCTTTGGTTTTTTGATGAGAAAAATAACCATTTTGGTAACCTCTGTCATCAAAGATGCATTTTGCCAGTTTGTTGGCTTTTGTAGAAGTGCAATCCCACAGGATACACCCTTCTGTGTCTGGCTTCTTTGGCTCGGGCAGTGTTTTTAGGACACACCCATGTCATCGTGTGTGTCAGCAGTTTTTCTTTTGATTGCGGAGGTGTATTCCACTGTGTGAATGCACTACAATTTGTGATCCACTCGCCTGTTGATGGACATCTGTGATTTTTTTAAAATCTGAGTTTTTATTATGTTCTCTTCCCCGTGCTAAGCGCTTTCTTTATGTTATACGTAATGTTTCCTTTAATCCTCCAAAGAAACCTAAGAGAAAGAGGCTCTTATTTATCCTGTAGAAAGAGGCTCAGAGGCTTATGTAACTTCCCTTCCTTTCTTCTCTTAATAAGTATTTTTTGAGCATCTTATATCTGCCTTGTACCAGTCTAAGTGCCGTGGAGACAGTAGTGAACCAGACACACAGAAATCCCAGCCCTCGTGGAGCTGGCATTCCATGGGGAGAAGGACCACTCGTCAGTGTATAAAATAACATGTAGATTGTGATAACTGCCTTATAGAGAATTAAAGCAAGGTGTGGTGGCAGAGAGTGTCCTATGCTGTAATAACCTGGAGGAGGAGCCTTCCAGACTGAGAGAACAGCACGTGCAAAGCCCCGAGGTGGGAATAAGCCTGGCGTGTCATAGGAAGAGGCAGATTAGCCAGTATGGTTGGAGTGGAGTGAGACACCCAGTTTCGGGGAGATCTGAGGAAAATACATTGTGGTCTGTGTGTTGGCGGTGGGGTTTCTTCTGTCATCACGCACTGACAGATAAAAATAACACCAGTGATGGGGATGTAAGTGCTGGCATTTCACGCGGCCTCACTCTGGCACGATGCTGAAGTTGAGGTCCATTATCTGTTTCATCTCCTGAGGTAGGTGTTTGAATCTCTGTTTACAGAAGAGGAAGTCGAAGTTAACACTTATGCACCTTCTCCCGCTGGTAGGTGGGGTCTTGAACCAGAGCCTCCCCCTCCCCTCCTCTCCCCTCCCTCTCGGAGTCGCTGGGTGGTGGTTGAGTCCCCCAGGAAAGGAGCTGTCGAAAGACTCACTTGGAAAAATCTCTGGTGACCTGTCGGACCTGTCGGTCTGCGGTGGGGCTTGTTTTACTGGTAGGGTGTGGGGTGATTAAAGTGTGTGGGTCTCATCCCCAGTTCCAGATCTGGGGGATCCTTAGGAAGCCTCTCGTCCAACCCCTGCTATCCCCATTTCACAGAAGAGGGAATAGAGGATGGAATATGGGAACGGCTTCCCCAGGGTCACACAGTGAGTCCATGGCAGGATCGCATTTGGAAACCAAGTCAGAGGGTCCTGAGCAGTGGACACTGTGTGGTCCCCATTGTGCAGAGGGGGAAACTGAGGCCCAGAGAGGAGGAATCAGTCTCCCCAAATCACCTAGCTAGTGTGCATCATTTCTTATAATCCTCATGGTGATCTTTGTGGTTGGCACTATTACTCTTCATGTTTTATAGATGAGGAAACTGAGCCCCAGAGAAAGGGATGTCTCATTCATTCATTCATTCATTATCACCTGTTCATTCATCAGAAATGTATTGAGTGCCAGGCACTAAGTGCTGGGGCTGTAGCTATGAATAAAACAGAGTGAATGAAACAGGAGTAAAACTGTGACTAAGCAAGACCTCTAGGAGTTCTGGTGAGGAAGACAGGCATGAATTGAATAATCTCGTAGGTTATTAGAGCTACGAGGGCTCTAAGAAGGGTTTACGGAGCTGCTGGAGCCTGTACGTGGGCTTTGACCTGGTTGGGAGGGCAGGGAAGCTGAATCGATGTTAACTGGGTAAAGGGAGGGCAATGAGCGTTGTGGTTGGAGGGAACCGCATGTGCAAAGGCCCAGGGGCAGGAGCAAGCTTGGTGTCTTTTCGGAACAGCCTGAAGAGCCTAAAGGCTTTGTGGTGGTGGCGAGGTGGGTTGGCCTTTTTGGTTGTTATCCTCAGAACAGTGGGGAGCCATTGGTAAGTGTGGCAAGGCAATGGGGGACCACATTTGCATGTTGTAAAGATCCCCCTTGTCACTTGCCTAGGGTCACTCCAGCCAGGGATGCCTAACTGACCTAGGCCTCCCGACTCCTGGTCATCCCACCAGGCTACACCACTCCCCCACCCCCAACTAAATTCTCCCCCCTTTTGAACCCAAGAGGCCATCTAGTCCCACGGGAAAGAGTCTTGACTCTGGAGCTCCATGGGCCTGGGCTCAGTACTGGCACCGTCCTTTCCTCCCTGCATGACCTTGAGCAAATGACCTGAGATCCCATTTCCTTGTCTGTGAACAGGGCTACAGCGGTCACCTCCTCATAGACTCTTGGCGTTGGCATACAGTAAGAACTTAATTCATGGTGCTGCTGGTTCTTGTGTGCTACTCCACTGGAAACGTGAGCGTCATATAGTCAGATAACTCGGCATCCTGAGGTTTCCTACATCTGATCTTACTAAATGGCTTCTTACGTTCTAAATTCAGGAACTGAATAGAGCTGGGTAGTTAAGGAGAGTTGATATTATTATAATTATTATGATAATTTTTGTTTTCAGACCACCAGTCCTTAATGAATATTTGTTAATAGAGACCATCAGTGGTGGGGAAAGAAGACATTTCACAGCTTACTAATTATAAGACTAAATAGAAATGTATGAACTGTGTAGCTGTTCTACGTAATAGTATCTATTATGTATTCGTAATAATTAACAGTGGAGTATTAGGATTGTGTCAGGCTATTGATGGAGATGTGATGGAGGTTTTGTTTTCTTTCCTATATGTGTCTCCAGGTGGGTGGCTATATCAGTTTCCCTTTGCTGCTGTAGCAAATTGCTACCAAATTGGTGACTTAAAGCAACACAGATTTATTATCTTAGATTTCTGGAGGTCACATGTCTGCAGTGGGACTTACAGGGCTAAAATTAAGTTGCTGGCAGGGCCGTGTTCCCTCTGGGGGCTCTAGGGGAGCATTCATTTACTTGCCTTTCCAGTTGCTAGAGGCTGCCCGCATTCCTTGGCTCCAGGCCCCCATCCATCTTCACAGCCAGGGATAGCCGGTCTTTCTCACTCTGTATCACCCGACACTCACTCTCCTGCTTCCTTCTTTCTCTTTTAAGGACCCTATGTCCTCAAAGGGCCCAGTTGGATAATCTGCCATAATTTCCCCATCTCAAGATCATTACCCAGATCCCATCTGCAAGGTCCCTTTTGCCATGTAAGGTCACATATTCATAGGTTTGGGGATTACGATGTGAACATCTTCGGGGGGTCTTTATTCAGCTGACCTCGGTGGTCAAGGGCAGCAGGGGCCTCTCTGCCCCCTGGCGTCCTCAGGCTCCCCTTGCAACGTCTCCCTCCCTTTATCTCTGGACCTGGAAGGCCAGAGGCTGTGCTGGACCGTGGGGACAAAGGTGACGGCCCTTGTGGAGCTAGAAGGGAGAGGACTTCAACAAAGTGGCCCCATCACAAGTGGGATGTGGGTGGGTAGTCAGTCAGGGAAGCTAAGAGCACAAGACTAGGTCAGCAGATGCAGCAGAAGGGCCAGTGTTCGGACCCTGGTGGCCCAGAGGTCAGATCCCAGCTCTGTCCACTTAGCCGTGTGCTCTGGGGCTGGTGCTTCATCCACTGAGAACCTCGGTCTCCTTTTCTGAAAGACGGGGGTGAGGTTGTCTGGGATAAGGCAGTGTGTGGGAAGCAGTGGGAGCAGAGCTGACACTCCCTGAATTTAAGACCCCAAACTCCATCTGAGCAGTAAATGTCAGTGCTCTTGAGACTGGCACGGCTGTCAGCAGCCTCTTCGAGCGCCTGAATTCCTTCCCTGGGGCCTGAGCAGGCGCTGGGAAAAATAAACCGAAGGAAACCTCCACGCTGAGACCCCTCCCCGGCCGGTCGCTGAGTGCCACTATTTTTACATTCTCTCACTTTTGTGCATTGTTTCCTGACTCTCCAAAGACAATTCTTCACAAGCCCAGGGGGGGGCCGCTCCCCCACCAGCCCGAGGAACAATTGTTTAGGGAAATGGAAAAAAAAGCTGGGCCGAGGAAAAAACAAAACCTCTTGAAAGTCATTGTCCTCAGATGTCAAGTGTCAGCTCCGTGGAGAGGAGACCACATTCCACCCATTGTCCTGCCACAGACAGGCACAGGGACCCCAGGACGTCCAGCCACCCCACCCTGCATCCTGGGGCCCCCGAGTGACTTGGTTTGCTTTGTCTGGGACATTCCGGCGGGAAATACCACCCAAAGTGGAGCCCGTTCCCAGACACCACTGTCTCAGTCATTGCGGGCTTTTCCTCGAAGCTGCCCGCCCGTCTGCATCCCCTGATCAATGTGGGCTGATGCTGATAATATGGGCTAAGACTCATTTTGCGCTCACTAAGGCACTTTATCCTAAATCATCAAATTCTCACAATACCCCTGTGAGGTAAATACCGTGTGTGTGTGTGTGTGTGTGTGTGTGTGTAACAGCTGAGATATAATTATATATATAATTATATTGAGATATAATTCACGCACCATATACTTTACCCACTTAAAGTGTGTAATTCAGTGGTTTTTCGTATATTCACAGAATTGTGCGACCATCAACTACCCATCTAATTTAAGGACATTTTCATTACCCGCAAAAGAAACTCCATAGTCATTAGCAGTCAGGTACCATTTTTGTATCTGCATTTTGCAGAGAAAGAAACTGAGACAGAGAGGCTGCCCAGGGTCACATAGCCAGTAAATGACAGAGCCAGGATTGGCTTGGCTCTAGAGACATTTTCTTAACTATGATGTAATGCAGTGGTTCTTGACTGGGGGAGATTCCCCCCTTGTCCCCACAGGAGATACTGGGCAATGTTTGGAGACATTTCTGGTTGTCACAACTGAGGGTGGGGTTTGCTGCTAGTTTCTAGAGGGTAGAGGCCAGGGATGCTGCTAAATATCTTATAATACACGGGAGAGCCCACACAGCAAAGAATCATCTGCTCAAATATCCGTGGTTCCAGGGTTGAGATACCCTGCTCTAATCCCACTCTGATGAGCCCATTCTTCAGGAAAAAAAGCTGAGGGGCCCAAAGGAGAAGGGGGAGAAGTTGAGGTTAGAATAGGAAGGATCTCAGATCACGTTAACGGGTGTGGGTGATAACAGCTAGGGAAGAGAGATTCTCAACAGTGTAGAGAAGACTCAGCAGGAAAGAGATCTGTGCTCCATCAGTGATGTCTGCTCTGGGTACCGGTATGGGGAGAATCGGTAGGCTTCACATTTGCCAGGTCTAGGATCGGGGTCTCACATTCAAATGCCCACAGGGCCCGGTAGGAAGATGACTGTAGCAAGAGGTTGGGTAGTGGAAAAGGAGCAGCACCTGCCCTGGGTAAATTTGGTAGCTGCCACTCTCCTACAGCCAGCTGTGGCTCTGTGGGCTTTTGAGACCTGTGGTCAGCTATTTCAAGAGAAGCTGAGATTTTAATGGGAAATCTGATATTCAAACCTAGGCCTGAATTTCCTCAAAGCCCATTGCTGGTCAAACTAAACATGCCTGTGGGCCACCAATTTGAGACCCATGAGAGTAAATTATAGCTTGGTAGCATGTTGGAGGCACTGGGTATATCGTTGCTGAAGGAATGATGGGTCACGGGGGAATTCAGGGAGATTGCAGGCCAAGCCCCAGCCCCTGGGATGGGATCTGTGTGGGGAGGAGTGTTGGCTTCCCCTCTATGGCCCCCCCTCCCCCCTCTATTGCATCAGACCTGTTCACAACAGGTTGTAGCAACTAAGTTTTTGCTTTAACTTCCTCCATGGTGGGGAATGGGGTGGGGCTCCAGAGCTCGTGGGCACCTTTTTTCAGGGCCTAGAAGCTGTGTGGTGGGTAGCAGGAGTCTTTTCCAGATGATTAGTTGATTAGTCAATTAAACACGTATTTGTCAAGGGTATTCTGTGTGCTGGGCCCAATCCCAGACTCTGGGGATACAACAGTGACGCAGACAAAAACATCATTGCCTTTCTGGAACCCATATTCTGGTGGGCTAGAGGGACAATAGACAAATAAACGGACACACATAATGTCCACAGTGACCGGTGTTGTGAAGAAAACAGGCCAGGAGTAGGGACAGATATTTTAGTTAGGCTGCTCTTAGATGGACTGAGTGTGCCTCAGGGACTTTGCACTGACTGTTCCCTCTACCTAGAATGCCCTTCCCTCGGATGCCTGCAGAGCTGCTGCTTCACCTCAGTCCCCGAGTATCTGCTCAAATGCTAGCTCCTCAGCGAGGCTTTCCTTGAACATCTCTGTGAAACAGCTCCCTCACCTGATCCCTCTCTGTTGCCTCATCTTGCTTTATTTTTCTTCATAGCGCTCATCCCCACCTGCCATTTAATTTTAAAACCTGTTTATGGTCAGTCTCGCCACTGCTCCATGAGGGCAGATTCGGTCTGATTTGTTCATTTACTGATGTGTCGTTGGCTCCTAACAGTGCCTGGCACACAGTAGGTGTGCAGTGAGCGTTGAGTAAACAGGTGAGCGCAGGAGTAATCGATCCCCCCGTGGCAAGGTCATGTCTGTGTCTCCAGCACCCAGCTCCATGTTTGGCACACAGTACGCCCCAGGTCATGCTTGTTGGCGTGGGTGGTCCTTGGTGACAGCCTTCTCCCCCGAGAAGACAATTAAGTTCCTGTTCCCTTGCATAGTCCAGCCCACCTCTCTCTGCCCCGCTTCTGTGCCACTTCTTCCAGGAAGTCTTCGTAGTTAGTTTTTACCCGCATCATCTTGCTTACGCCTCAGCAACTGCCTCTTTTCCTTGGATGAAGAAATAGGCTCCGAGGAAGAAGTTCAGTGACTCTGAGGTCACGCGGTTGGCAGGCAGATGGAGCAGGGTGGCGAGGTGCGGTGGCAGCAGCGGACGGCTTTGCATGGTGCCAGGCAGATGTGGTGGCACAATGCAGTCTGTAAAGCCTTCCCCCTCGTCTCACCCCGGAGCCAGGGAAGCCGTTGATAATAGGACTGTTTTTAGGATGAAAAAGACAAATAACAAGTCAGCATAATGTAGGATAAATGGAAGAGTCTCTGGCGCGTAGTAGGAGGTCTATAAATGGGGTTGCTCCAATTCCAGAAGCTTCCTTAAGAAACACAGTGTGTTCATGTCTATCTCCCTATCAGCTCGAGATGGGGCTGTGGAGGTTATAGCAGCTGATGCTTGATTGAGCACTTACTGTGTACCAGGCACCTTTCAAAGTGCCTGCTGTGTGTGTTAGGTTCTGTAATCCTCATTGGAATCCTGTGTACTCATTTTACAGAGGTGGAAACTGAGGCAGAGAGAGGTTAAGTGAGTTGCTCAGGGTCACACAGCCTGTCAGTGGCAGAGCTGGTGTTTGAGCACTTTGCCTGTAGTATTTCGTTTTAGCCTCATGGTAGCCTGTGGTGTCAGTAACTTTAGTATCCCCATCCATTTCATAGATGGGGCACAGAGAGGTGGAGTCACTAGTCTAAGTCACACAGCGGTAGGTGACAAAGGCAGGATATGAACCAGGTGGCCGGTTCCAACCTCTGAAGCTCAGCCCTTCTCATATATACTGCTTCCTTAAGAGATGCAGGACCCTTCTGTCATTTGAGAAGGGAGAGTTTCTCAGAGCTGGAGGAGACCTTGGGGTGCTGTGGCCTCATGGCGGGTATGTGCAGATGCCCTGTGACACAGCCGCTGTGCGAAGTCCCCTCCGCCCGCGGCTTCTCAGCTACCTCCTCTGACCTCAGCCCCCGCACCCTGAGAGATGTTTCCAGTCACCAAAGTATTTCACGACCAGGAGGGTCATCCTAGTGCAGACCAGGAGAACATCAGTTTGACCTGGGAGGCCCTCTGTCACAGTAACCAGCTGGTGCAGCCTTCGTTTTTCAGAGGCTGGCCTTGTGCCTTGGAGCAGACACAGCCGCTCCCCGACCCTCGGCGGCCCTAAGCCCTCTTTCTTCTGGAGGCTCCTTTTGGCTCCCCAGCCAGTCAGGGCACTGCAGCTGGACTTCCCACTGCCAGTACCTGCTGTCCTCCGCCGGGTGGCTTTATCTGGCCAACCGAGCTGCTTCCACACCTACAGGGCAGACTGGAAGTGCCAGTGAATGAGCGCCCTGCCTCCTGCCCTCCAGCCAGTGACCAACAGGATGGGTGTATAAATGCCCCAGCTCCCTCGGCCCCCTCTCACCCCACCCCGGGGATCGCTCAGAGGTGACCACTCTGGCTCTCAGGGGACCTCAAAGGGATTGAGCCCCCATGGTCCACCCTGGCCACTTGCTTGATCTCATACCCTATACTGGCTGCCCTCTCTTCCTGGGCCCACTTCTCCCCTCCCTTGCCTGCATTTGCCAAGGTCACCTCCCAGATCAACTACTTGTCTCAGATCTTTGTCTCAGGGTCTGCTCCTGGCGAGCCGGCCCAGGGCTCCCGTCGTGGTAAAGCTACTAAGACATGCCCGTGCTCGCCGTGCTCCCCGTATGTGCAGCTAGGAGGGGAACGGATTGGTACTTGATGCGCTGACACAGGTTATGCTTTGCAGACATTTAAATCAAGATTTAATAATTTTGGGCTTCCCTGGTGGCGTTGTGGTTGAGAGTCTGCCTGCCAATGCAGGGGACATGGGTTCAAGCCCTGGTCTGGGAAGATCCCACATGCCGTGGAGCGGCTGGGCCCGTGGGCCGCAATTACTGAGCCTGCACGTCTGGAGCCTGTGCTCCGCAACAGGAGAGGCCGCGATAGTGAGAGGCCTGCGCACCGTGATGAAGAGTGGCCCCCGCTTGCCACAACTGGAGAAAGCCCTCGCACAGAAACAGAGACCCAACACAGCCATAAATAAATAAAATTAAAAAAAAAAAAGATTTAATAATTTTGACAACAGAGTTTTCTTTCTGTATTTGGGACCAACACCCGTATTTTTAAAGGGCCCCTGTGTTTTTGTAGGTCCAAGGAACGGTACCGCCTGTGGCCAGAGGCTGGTGGGAAGGGACCTCTTCTTGTTCAGGGGCGACATGGAATTAAAAGTTCCCACCCCTTCCGTGCTCATCTATTCACTGGGCACCTCCTGTGAGCCTGGCACCGAGCCTGATTGGGGGTCCCTGCGTGGGGTGGGGAGAGACCCTAGGCAACTGATTGTTGACCTGCAGTGTGGCATTTAATCCTTACTTCAGCACCTGGCAGGGTGGGGGTCCAGGCACAAAGCTTGACCGTCGGACTCCAGAGCCCCGTTGGTGATTCATGTCCTGGTTTCCTTTTTCCTAAAAAAGGGCTACTCACAACATACCTCATGGGATTGTTACCACGGATAGGCCGGCTGGTCACCAGTCGCCCGCTGAAGCCCTTTTTACTGAGCACCTGCTCTGTGCCAGGCGTTGGTCAGGCCCGCGAGGTGGATGCCGTATGAACAAGCCACTGCTCTGCTGGAGCTGATGTTGCAGGGGACGTGTAGCAACAAGCAGAGATGTAGATCCGTGTAGGCGGAGGCCAGTGCTGTAGCGGGGATAGAGAAGGATAAGAGGGGGAGGGGGGAGGGTGGGCTTCTGCTTTAAAGCGGGTGGTGGGAGAAGGCCTCTCGGAAGTGAGCAAGGGGCCCTGCAGATTTTTGGAGAGAGTCTTCCAGGAAAAGGGAACAGCACATGCAAAGGCCCTGAGGTGGGACGGTAAGGACGGTGCCTGGGATGTTCACAGAACGGTCGGGAGGCTCATTTTTAGTGCTGAAACGGAAGTCTGTTGAAGACACAATACAAGGCAGTGTATTTGTGCTATTACTATAAAATATCATGATCTATCGATACATAACGTGCTATGTGAGATGTGATGTAAAGGAGGAAGTCTGAAGTTGTAACAGAAACGTTATCTTCTCTCATTCCTCTCAGGTAGGACTGTGAGTGAGTAGGTAACCTTCCTTGGGGATGACGTCTCAAATCTGAAATTTGGGTCTCTTGGGAAAGCTAGTTCTGGGCCAGTGGCTCTGTGCTCCTGGCATAGGCCTGACGAAAGGGGGTGCTTGCGGAGAATAGAGTGGAGAGGTTTTTAATCTCCGCCTGGGTGGTGGTAGTGGCTGCGGGTGGGGGAAGCTCTTATGTTCCACCCCAGGCCAGCTCCTGGGGGGCTCGGCCAGTATGGGCACCTTCCTGGGGAGCCTGGTGGTTTCCAGAGTCAACACGGAGAAGGAGGGGTGGGCAGCTCAGAGGCCCCACTGCGGAAGGGCAGCTTTCTCATCTCACATGTGTCTGGTTTCGTCTCTGCCGGTGGGCACTACCCTTTCCACCTGGGGACACATGCCCTCCAGGAGGAAAATGCAGACTAGTCTTCCTGATGCTGAAGAAGCGATAATTGGGGTGAGAGCCTGGTACGTGTAGTAACCTCTCCTGTCCAAAATTAAAAAAGGAAACCATACATTTATGTTACAAAATGACTTTTGATTTGGAAGTCGAAATTTGGAAAAAAACAGAAATGAAGAAAGGAGAAAATTGAAATTACTTCTAATTCCACTCTCAGAGTTAGGTTCCATGGCTAGTGATAAAACCCAAACAGTGCCTTAAATGATAGGGAATTTTCTTTCTTACTGAATTATAGGCTGCCCAGGATAGATATGTTGGCTCCACTGTCATTAGGGACATAAGCTCCTTCTGTATTGCAGATCCATCTTCTTCAACCCCTGGCTTTTACTTCATGGTATAAGATGGCTGCCTGACCTCCAGGCATCACATTTGCTATCCAAGCAACAGGAAGGAGGAATAGCAAGAGAGAATCCCTGCCTGTTCCTCCCATCATCTCCAAGGATACTTCCATGATGTCGTATGTAATACATCCAGTTATACCTCCCGAGCCCAAACTTAGTAATGGGACCACACCTAGTTGCAAGGGAAGCTGGGAAATACAGTCTTTATTCTAAAATCTGGAAAAGGAGAGACCAGATATTGGGCAACAGCTAGTAATCTTGGCCATACTCTCACACAGTTTAGGGTATTTCATTCCATACTTCTTTTTTCTATGCTTACGTAGAAATAATTTAACCAAAAATGAGACTGTATTTTATGTACTCTTCTGTAACTTGGCTTTTTTCCCCCTAGAGTTACATTAACAGTCTTTCTGTATCATTATATGGATTTCTGCAAACCATTTTTAGCACGATGTCCTTTTGTCAAGATGGACAATTTAACTAAACCCTAAGTATTAGAATTTTAAATCAGATACTAAAGTTAAATCTTGATGACACATGTGAGATTTAGTTTTTCCTGTAGGATAAATGCTCAGAACTTAAATGGATGAAGCATAGCACTTGGGCTTTGTAGGAGTCTGCGCATTTGGGGGTCTTCCCAAACTCTGGCCTGTGTGGGGCTGCTTAGTGCAGGCTCTCAAAAAGCCCCTGCTGCCGTTGTTATTGTTACTTTATTATTATTACTTGGATTCAAGGCTATTCTATGACACTCTGCTTCCCTGGACCCTGGACCACCCAGATCACGTAGGGGTTTGGGGTCTTCAGGGCACCCCCTTTCCTCTGTCCTTGTTATGGTCTGGGGGCTGCCCTGCCCCCACCTCCCCTACTTCTAGCCATTCCCCTGGCCCTCTCAGGTTTCGCCATATGTCTGATGAGGTCACCCCAGCCGAGGCGGGGATGTCCTTGGCGGCAGGCGGGCCCTCTCCTCCTAGTGATCAGATTGCTGGCATCCGTCTCAGAGAGTACCTTCGAGGCCTCTTTCCCTCCTTTTTATCTCCAGGGAGAGAATTATCCTCCCAAGGCTGTGGCTACAGGTTCCAGACAGATGGAGCCTCCCCAGGGGCACCCCAAAGGGCAGCTGCTATCTGTCTTATGCTTATGTGGTTTATTGTGTACAGTTACTCACTGCGGATGCATACTGCGGATGCATGTTGGGAATGGATTGGAGACTCATCCTCAGGCCAGACTGCCTGGGTTTGAGGCCCAGCTCTGCTACCTACTAGCTGTGTGGCTTTGGGTAATCTCTTCACTACACTGGGCTTCAGTTCCCTCCTCTGTAAAATGGGCACAGTAATAATAGTACCTACCTCCTAGGATTGTTTGAGGAGTAAAACACTTAGAGTAGCACCTGTCACATAATAAGGTCCAAAGGTGTAAGGTATGATAATAATTGCTAAAAAATAGTAAATCTGTTATTATTATTATTATTAATATACTTTTCAATTCTGTACCTGTTACTTCTGGAGCCTATTCTGGGGCTCCTTCCTCAGTTTTTCTCCCTCTCTCCCACCTTTCCTCCACATGTTTCTTGAGCACCTACTATGTGTCAGACAGTGTTCTGGGTGCAAGGGGACAGCAGTGAACGAAACCATCTTCCACTGTGAGAGGGTGCACACTCTCTGGGGAAGATGTTACCGAACAATCAAATATATACAAAACTTAGTTGATAAGAGCGCTGCCAATAGTGATAAATTCTGTGAAGGGTAACAGGGTTCAGACAGCTGTGAGGAGTGAGGCGAGACCCTCCTTTATACGGAGTCCAAGAGGGAGACCTCCTTGACGAGGGGGCTCCCCTGCCAGTTGAACATCTTGCAGCAGTGGCTTTATAGGCAGAGAGCTGCAACGGCAAAGCCCTGGGCGGGAGGACAGGGTCAGTGTGTTCAGGAAACAAAAAGGAGCCAGCACGGCTGCACCTGAAAGAGTAAGCCCGAGTGGGGTGGGAAGGGCGCTTATCCTACAGGATCTTGTCGGCTGTAGAAGGGAGCGGATTGTTTCCTAGGTTTTAGTAAGAGCCACTTCTAAGGCAAGGGTTTCTCTGCATTGGCGCTATTGACGTCTGGGACCAGATGCATCTTCGTGTATTTAGTAGTATCCTTGTCCTCTACCCTTGAGACGCCAGCAGCACCCACATCCCCAATTGTGACAGCTAAAAACGTCTTCAGACATTGTCTCATCTCTTCTGGGGGATAAAATCACCCACCCTGGTCAAGGACCACTGCTCTAAGGCAAAGTGGGGCAGGGACAAGGCTGGCCTGGCATCAGGAGAGCTGGTTCTGAACTGTGGCTTATTACCAACTTTTTGTTTGAACTCAGACCTGTGTCTCTCACCCTCTGGGTTTCTCAGTCAAGTTGGAGCTCGCTGGACATGGCAAACGCACAACCTTGCTACTCTTCTCCTTCCCATGGCCGTGGGAGACATCACTAATCAATTATGCTGTGTCTTCCTGTTCAGCTCTGAGCTCTGGGGACCATGAAGGCACTTGGGTTAGGAGCTCTCTGAGCAGCCTGTCTGGTCCCCTCCTCCCAGCAGCAAGCAGGAGCCAGACAGTCCTGGGCTCAGGTTCAGCTCTCTTGGTTTCTGGCTGCGTAACTTCTGTTAGGTTACTTCACTTATGAGCCTCAGTTTTTCTCATCTGTAGAGTGGGACCAAAATAGCTATGCTGAAAGCTGATCATGGGGGTTGCAATGAACTCATGTCGGGACTTTGCAGGTCTCAGCAAATGTTTGTTGCACGAACGAATGAGAGCATGTGGGTCTTGTTCTGGGTATGGAATGGTGGGAACTCTCATCCGCAGCTGGTTGGAGTGTAGGTTGGTACAATCATGTTGGAGAGCCATTTGTCATTAACTAGTCAAGTTCATGTCTCTAATCTACGGCCAACCATTCCGTACCTAGGTGTACACTTGGGGGAACTTGCACACCTGTGCTCAGGAGACTCAGGTGCGCCTAGAGGATCTTGAGCACCTGAGCCCCCGTGGGCCTCTTCATCACAGCATCATTTATAGAGAGAACATTTGAAACAACTTAGACATCTGCAGCCTGATAGTGGTTACTTACATCTGCTCAGCAATGAAATGGACAACTTGAGGTCTTAGTGTGGGGCTCTGCAGAAACAGATCCTGAGACTGATTCAAGGCTGAGCAGTTTCCTTGGGAGTTCACCCCAGGGAGCACCAATAGCAGAGTCGGGGAGTGAGGCAGGGAAGGGAAGGCAGCTGAGAAAGGTGTGTCATCAAGCAGGTGACCAGTGCGGGCCCCTGGGGCCCTCGAGGAAGCTTCCTCGGGGAAGCAGGCCCTCACGTGCCTCAGTCCTCGTCTGTCTTTGCAGCCTGCTCTGCATGTGAGAGAGGGTCCTCACGCCAAGAGAAGCGGGTGCTGGTGGCTGAATGGTGCTGGGGTGCACCCCAGGGCTAAGAACCAAGGCATGTGGGTGGGGTTCGGGCAGCAGGCGTTGCCAAGTGCACGTATTGATATGGGTAAAGGTGGAAGATGTGATGTTGAGTGAGAAAAGGAAGTTGCTGAAAGGACGTCATTTATAAAAATGTCGTAAGCACGCAAAACGGTATTCTTCATCGCTCCTCAATTCACACGTGCCTGGTAAGCGGGCAAAGGCATGTGTGGGAGTGAGGACCACATATCCAGGGCAGTGGGTGCCTTGCAGGACGGGCAGGTGCACAGGTAGCTCACCTCTCTCTCTAATGATGCCTTTCTTCCTGTGTCTCCATTGAGGTTTAATATTTACAAGGTACATGGGTAAAGTGCACTGATCTTAGGTGCACACTGATGAGGCTTTGCATACGCATTTGCCTGTGTAACCGCCACTCAGATCAAGAAGTAGAATATTTCCAGCCCCCGCCCTGAGGGCTTCCTCGTGGCCCTTCCCTGTCTACACCTCCTCCAGACTTGATGAATTTCTTTTTGAAAATGGTTTAAAGCAAATTTGACATAATGCTAATAAGATTTGCTGAAACTAGGTAGCGATGCGTTTGTGGGTGTTTGTTAAATTTTCCTCTGTCCTTTTCTGGCTCCTTGACGTATTTCATCATCATCATAAAGAGAAGAGGCGGACTTGGCCAGATGCAGGGAAGCGGCCCAGGCAGGGGTGCGCATGGACACGGCATGGACAAAGATTCCGGGGCCGGAGGAGAGTTTCAGGCAGCCCTGGAAACCCTGAGAACGGGCTTGTCTCTAAGGGAGGTTTCCAAGATGAGAGCTGCTTTTGGCCGAGTGTTCCAAAGCTGTCAAGGTTTGGACACGGAGTCACCCCGGAGGGTCCCTTTCACCATCCTGCCTGCACAGAGGGCATTGGCGCCGCCTGGAAAAGCCAGTCATGCCGTGGGCAGCACGAGGGCTGGGTCCAGAGCCCCTGCCTGCCCATTCTTTCCGGGTCACGAGCTGCCCATTATGCCCATCACACCAGCCTGTTTGCGGCTCCTCTGTGGGTGGCCCGAGGCTCGCATTGTCCCAGCACAATAGTGGTGGCCGCGCTCTTGTGGAGAAAGTGGGACAGGAAGCTGTGATCTAGGCCAGCCGCGCTGCGCTCCCAGCTTCCTGCTCTCCCCGGCGGTGCTGGGTGAGGCTGCCTTTGTCGCTCTCCTGTCTGAGGAGGCTGGAGGCTGGAGGCTGGACTTCCCGGCAGCATCACAGGCCCTGTTAAAACATCCTCTAGGAGCTCCTGTCTCCTGACCCCTCTACCCGTTGTCCTTTAAAGAGAAAGATCATCAGGCTTCCAAGTAGCCCGAGTTGAGGTTCCTGCCATGTGTCGGGCACTGTGTCAGGCAAATTGTATCCTTCCTTTGATTTGTGAGGGCTTACAAAACTAGTGTTCCAGGCACTAGTCTAGGCCCTGGGGGTACAGCTGGGAAGCAGACCCTGTCCTCATGGAGCTCCCATTCACTTTATCCTAGTACATTCTGGAAGGTAGGACGACAGTACTACTATGATCTACGTATTTGCGAAGAGTAAACTGAGACTCAGAGAGGCTAATGCACTTTCCTGAGGTCACACCACACGAAGGAGGAGGAATACAGTTTAAACCCAAATCATTAGTCTCCCAATCTGGCCTCTGTTGTTGGATTGGGATAAATGTTTCATTCCAGCCATGCCATGCTCCCTTCTTATTTTGGTCTTTCCCTTAGGCGCTGGTGTAGACTGCTTAATCTTAGTCTTTTTATCTGACAAATGGACTCTTAATGCAAGATGAGAAAGTGATAAGTGCATGAAGACAAGGAGGGCATCCTGGAGGAGGTGACATTTGAGCTAAGGTCTGATGAATGAGAAAAAGCTGGCCCAGGACAGAGCTGGGAGAGAATATCCTTGCAGGTAGGAACAGCATGTGCAAAGATCCTGAGGTAGGGATGTGCCTGGCAGGTGGAAGGAATAGAGGGGTTGAAGATGTGGCTGAAGATTATTGAGGTGTGTGTGGGGGGTGGAATGCTGGAAGGTGAGTTCAAAGAGATTAACTAGTAGAGGTCATAGGGACCTGGAGCTGTGGAAAGATGTGGATTTTTTTTTTTTTATTTAAGTGTATTGAGTAGCCATGGAGAGTTTCAAGCCATGGATTGATAGGATCTGATTTACGTATTTAAAAGGATCCCTCTGGCTGTGTGTGTGGAGAAAGGAATAGGGAGGAGGTGATTGCATTAGTCCAGGCAGGAGGTGTTGGTGACTTGGACCAGGTGGGTGGCTGAGGAGGTGGGGAGAAGTGGTCCAATGTTTAATACACGTTGAAGGTGAAGCTGATAGCATTTGCTGATGGATGGAAATGGAGTGTCAGAGAAAGAGGGGAGGTCGAGGACGACACGGGGGGGTTTTGGCTGGAGCACTTGCAAGGCACAGATGCCATTCCTCAGGCTGGGAAGGGCTTGGTGGTGTGTGGGTTTGGAGGGAAGTTCAGGAACTAGGTTTTGGATGCGTTAATTTGAGACGCCCCTTGGACATCCAGGTGGAGTTGTCGAGTTGTCAGAAATCCAGCTAAGTCCAGGCTGGGGATATATACTTGGGCTGCAGGGACTGGTCGAGAACACGCCGTGGTGAGTGTGGACAGAGAGGCAGGGCCGCTTTGCTGTGTGTCCCTGACTTTCCTCTCTGTGACCTGCCATGTGGAGTGTCAGCGCACCTCTTCCTAGGAAAGCAGAGTCTGCAGGTGGCCGGCTCCCCATAACATCCATGGACGTCCCTTCTCGTGATGGGAAAGGATCCAGCAACCTCCTCTCTGCTGGCCTGCCCCTGCTTCCCTCCACCCTGGGCTGTCCCTTCCACCTCCCCCGACTCGGAGATCTCCCCTTTGCTCTAACCACCCATGGCAGGGAAGGTGACTGACAGGCCACCATGCCTCATCGTGGCCAGTGGACCGTGAAGTCATTTTCGCAGGGGACTCCATGTGGTCAGCCTGGGGACAAGCCCTAGAGTCGGGGCAAACCCGGCAGAGTTTGCTGTCAGCGGGGCTGGCCTCAGTCTCCCTCAGATGCTCCCATCTCCTCCTCCCCTCCCCCATGTCTGTTCTGTTCCCCCGGCCTGTCCACGGGATCTCTCAGTGGCTTGTCCTCTGCCTGCTCTGTCCCACCCACACCAGTGCCAGGCCGCTGTCATTGCTCATCAGTGGAGGGGCTGCACCCCTCCACTCTGGTCGCTCCACTTTCATGCTTGACCCCTAAAACCTAGTTCCTCACAAAAACAGATGGCTCTTTTGCCACCATTTAAAAGCTGGGAGACTTTGCTTTAAAACAAAAATCCTAATTTCTGGTTTCTCTTGGGAAATAAAAAAAACCCCACACCCAGAACATCTGGTGATACTGGGGCTGCTGGCCTCCCACCTGGCCGCACTCGGAGGGGACAAGTAGCCGCCCCGCTTTGATGGATATGTGCTCGCCTGTTCCCCACGATCCCTGCCAGGCCCCGCCTTTATCGTCTGTCACATCACAGAGGAGAGAAATGATTTCTCTGTTCCAAGCCCTTGAAAAAAGTGGCAGAACGACTGTGGTCTGTCCATACAGTAGGATCCTGGGCAGCCGTGAAAAGAGAATGACGGTGCTCCCCAGGTAATGATATGGAGAGATCTCTAAGTGGAAAAAGCAGGTGCAGTGCGTCCTGTGTACGCGGCTATCTCTTGGTGTGTAAAAAGGGGAAAATAAGAATATATGTGTATGTGTGTGTGTATATATGTGTATGTATATACATAAATATATTTGTGTTTTTTTTTCCCCAGCTTTATCAAGATACAATTGACATGTAACACTGTGTAAGTTTAAGGTGTACAGCTTGCTTTAGTACATTTGTATATTGCTAAATGATTACCACCATAGTGCAACTTTAGGTATATAATAGAGTATAATTAACCATAATCACTATGCTGTACATTAGATCCCCAGAACTTATTCATCCAATAACTGGAACTTTGTACCCTTTGATCAACCTGTGTATGTTTATTTGGAATAATACGTAAGCCACTAGGAGCTGTGGGTCCCATGGGGGATGGGAAGGGCTGGATGGATGGGGCCTGCGCTAAAGGAGACTTTTCATATTTTTGATTTTTGAGCCATGTGAATGGTTATTATTTAGAAGTTAAGTTTTTAAGCAAGAGGACAAAAAAGGAAAATGAACTGTAGTCGAAGAGGGTCCTGCGGGTGATGAAGCAGGTGTGGGTGCAGCTCCTGAGGGCAGGGTTTGTGTTGGTCTCTGCAGAGCCTGGTGGAGTAGATGCTTCATAAACACATGTTGGCTGAAGGGCAGAGTAGGTTTTTGCTTATTTCCTGCCCATGTCCCTGGATCGTGGTGCCTCCCAGGGCCTAGTTGGCATTTGAACTTGTAACCCTTTTTTCGAGCCACCTCCGGGGGACTGGAGGCGTGGACGCTCACCTCTCCCTGCTTCTCTCCTCCAGGCATTCCTGCATCGCATCCGGCAGAACACGGCGGACTCGGTGGAGAAGGGCCTGACGGAGGAGAACGTCAAGGTGTG
The DNA here is from genome assembly GCF_965194805.1 of Balaenoptera borealis. Lineage (NCBI taxonomy): Eukaryota > Metazoa > Chordata > Mammalia > Artiodactyla > Balaenopteridae > Balaenoptera > Balaenoptera borealis. The sequence goes on from NC_138872.1 coordinate 12,761,301, forward strand.
GACCCGGGGCTGGCCCCTTTCCCGACTGTCCCTGCCGCTGTGTGTGGAGCTGCCTTGTTCCTCCCGGGTGATTCTCAGAGGGTGCTCGGGTCCACCCCGCGGGCAGCTGCCTTTGGCCTCCCAATGGCTTGCTCCTTGCAGCCCCTGGAGGGCTCTGGGTCCCGCGAGCAGACAGTGCTTGGGGGATGTGAGGAGGACTCAGCCTCAGGGCCCCACTCCCCACCTCGAGACTCTCCCCTTGCTCAATGCAACCATCCTGTCTTCCAGTCTCCTCATGCCAGGGACCCTGGCTTGGAGCCAGTGGAAAATCCCTTCCCAAGTGCCCCTGGGAGCCTGGCACCTCCATCTGCCCTCCTGGCAACCCTGGCCCCTGCCCTGCACTGGGTGTTGAGTGTTGAGGCTGGGCGGATGAGTAATTGGGTCCAGGCTAAGTCTTGGCTGTGGCTCTGGGGAGTTTTGAAAGGAAGTCAGTAGACCTTCTGTGTGCATGGTGGAGGCCCCAGCGGTCCCCAGGCCTGGCTTTCTAATGTGACCTCACTCTCTGGGAAGCCACCTCCAGTCCTTGGGGCTCCAGGGTCCTGGTCCTCAGAGAGAGGGGAGACGGGGCAGTGGCAGGGTCAGAGGTGCCAGCGTATACAGCATATAAAGGGCTTGGTCAAGCAGGACATCCCCTTGTGTATGTCCTGGTTAATAAGGATACCTTGTACATTGACAATTCTGAGCCCAGTATTTTGGATAAGAAAGCTGAGGCTTAGAGATGTAAAGAGACCTACACAGGGCCAGAGCATGGCAGGTCCCTGGTAGGTCTGGGATCAAAGCTTTATATGCATTCATTCATTCTTTAGGCAAATACTTACTGAGTACCTACTGTTTATTAGGTCTGTTTATTACAAACTATTACAACTTAAAAACTATTATAATTAAAATTTATAATTTATTACAGTTGGAAAAAATTATCTTTTTTATGAGGTATAATTCACATACAGTAAAGGGTACAATCTTAAGTGCAGGCTCCTCTGTGCCCCCTCCAGTACATGCCCCCACCCCAAAGATAACCACTGACTTCTAGTGGCATTGATTAGCTTTGCCTGTTCTTGAACTATATATAAAAATTAGCTCTTTCATCATGCCCGGCATCTTTTGCTCACTGTTATGTCTCTGAGATTTGCCCATGTTCTTGTATGTAGCTGGAAGTCATTCTTTTTCATTGCTGTGTAGTATTCTGTAGTATGACTGTGCCGCAATTGACTCATTCATTCTCCCGTGGGTGGATATGCGTGCAATTTCCAGTTTTTGGCTGTGATGACCGTTCTTGTCTATGTCTTTTGGGGGACACAGGCTCTAATTTCTTTGGGGTATATACTCAGGTGATAGATATTTATTTTGAAATTCTGTAGCCATTCCTTGAAGTAAGTATAACAATAGGATCTATCCTATGTATCTTTAACATAAGCAGATTTAACCATGTGAGCTGGACAGAAGAAGAGAGAGAAGAATAACCCAACAGTGTGGGTGATTCTTCCAGCCACTTCATGTGACAAGTGTCCCTCAGGGCGAGTTCGAGGAGGACGAAGAGGAACCCTGGCCTTCTGGGACTGCAGCTTTGACGAGTGGCCTCCTGCCCCTCGGCCTTCCCTGCCCACTTTCAGGGCTTTCCCCCTGCAGACTGTCTGGTGCCTCCGCAGGGTCCATGGAGTTGGTCTTCATTCCTTGGGACCTTGACTCGAATGTCACCTTCTCAGAGCGGTTGTCCCTGGCCTCCGCGTTTATTTATTTATTTATTTATTTTTAATAACATCTTTATTGGAGTATAATTGCTTTACAATGGTGTGTTAGTTTCTGCTTTATAACAAAGTGAATCAGCTATACATATACATATATCCCCATATCCCCTCCCTCTTGCATCTCCCTCCCACCCTCCCTATCCCACCCCTCTAGGTGGTCACAAAGCACCGAGCTGATCTCCCTGTGCTATATGCAGCTGCTTCCCACTAGCTATCCATTTTACATTTGGTAGTGTATATATGGCAGTGCTACTCTCTCACTTTGTCCCAGCTTACCCTTCCCCTCCCCGTGTCCTCAAGTCCATTCTCTATGTCTGCATCATTATTCCTGTCCTACCCCTAGGTTCATCAGAACCATTTTTTCCACATATATGTGGATTCCACATATATGTGTTAGCATACAGTATTTGTTTTTCTTTTTCTGACTTACTTCACTCTATATGACAGACTCTAGGTCCATCCACCTCACTACAAATAACTCAGTTTTGTTTCTTTTTATGTCTGAGTAATATTCCATTATATATATGTGTCACATCTTCTTTATCCATTCATCTGTCGATGGACACTTAGGTTCCTTCCATGTCCTGGCTATTGTAAATGGAGCTGCAATGAACATTGTGGTACATGACTCTTTTTGAATTATGGTTTTCTCAGGGTATATGCCCAGTAGTGGGATTGCTGGGTCGTATGGTAGTTCTATTTTTAGTTCTTTAAGGAACCTCCATACTGTCCTCCATAGTGACTGTATCAATTTACATTCCCACCAACAGTGCAAGAGTGTTCCCTTTTCTCCACACCCTTGCCAGCATTTGTTTGTAGATTTTTTGATGATGGCCATTCCGACGGTGTGAGGTGATAACTCATTGTGGTTTTGATATGCATTTCTCTAATGATTAATGATGTTGAGCATTCTTTCATGTGTTTGTTGGCAACCTGTATATCTTCTTTGGAGAAATGTCTATTTAGATCTTACACCCATTTTTGGATTCGGTTGTTTGTTTTTTTGATATTGAGCTCCTTGTATATTTTGGAGATTAATCCTTTGTTGGTCGCTTTGTTTGCAAATATTTTCTCCCATTCTGAGGGTTGTCTTTTCGTCTTGTTTATGGTTTCCTTTGCTGTGCAAAAGCTTTTACGTTTCATTAGGTCCCATTTGTTTATTTTTGTTTTTATTTCCATTTCTCTAGGAGGTGGGTCAAAAAGGATCTTGCTGTGATTTATATCATAGAGTGTTCTGCCTATGTTTTCCTCTAAGAGTTTTATAGTGTCTGGCCTTACATTTTTGGCCTCCGTGTTTAAATGTCCAAATTCTTCCTCCTGCTCCACCTTGGGACTCCCTTCCTGTTTTATGTTTGTCTTTAGTGCTTCTTTTCACCTAGAAAACTATAGTTATTTGTTGGTTGTCTGTCCCCTTCCAGGAGAATGTCACCTCCATGGAGGCAGGCATGTCATTGTTCCCTGCTGTGTCCCCAGGGCCTGGTACACAGTAGGGGCTCAGTTAGTACTTGCTGAATGAATGAATGGTGAGAAACCCTAGAGGGATCCGTAACCATAGCGACACTGGTGACCCCTGGCTGCCAGCAGCTGTGGGTGGTGAGTGGGGGGATGGGTGGGAGAGGGACTCCGTACCATATTTATTTTACTGTGTTTTGATTTTTGAACCCTGTGAATGCCTTCTTCAAAATTAAATTTAAAATGCCTCTGTTTAGGGAATTCCCTGGTGGTCCAGTAGTTAGGAATCGGCACTTTCACTGCCAGGGCCTGGGTTTGATCCCTGGTTGGGGTACTGAGATTCTGCAAGCCACGCCGTGTGGCCAAATTAAAAAGAAAAAATGCACCTGTTTAAAAAAACAAAACAAAACAGAAAAAGGAATTCATGCAGTTCAAAGGGCTTTAAGTCAGTGAAAATCTCCCCTAGTTCTTCTTCTTAGAGGCCATGACGGTTAGCAGCTTGTGTTATTGTCCAGTGGGGTCTCCGCTTCTGCCAGCATAGAGAGGAGTGGCCTTTGCGTGTGTTATTTTACACAAATGGGCCCATATTGGAATCCCATGTGGCACCATGATTCCCCCCCTCCCCCCCGCAGTATATATCAAGGATCATTTCAGGGCTCCAGATCCATTTCTACAGACCTGCAGATTCTTTTCACAGGCTCAAAGTATTTCAGAATATGGCATGTATTTAAATATAGCCAATCTACTTTATTTAACTATTTGACGAGTCCCCATTAATGGATATTTGGCTTTTGTCTAATCTTTTACTAGTGCAAATAAGGCTGCAGTATATGGTCTTGGCCATCCACCCAGTTCTCAGCCTCGGTGCAGTGAACAAGTTGGGCTGGACGATTCTTTGCCATGGGGGCTGTCCTGTGTGTTATAGGATGTGTAGTGGCATCGCTGGCCTCTACCTATGAGACACCGGTAGCATCCTTCTCCCCAGTTTGTGACAACTGAAAATGTCCCCAAACATTGGCAGATGTCCTCTGGGAGGCAAAACTAGCCCTGGTTGGAAATGACTGGTCAAAAGGTTAAATTCTGAAATGTAGAACTGTGGGTCAGATTGTGCATTTCAAATTTTATAGGTTCCTGTGGGGAAACAGGCACTCATATATTGTTTGTGAGAGTTTAAATGGCGCATTTGCAACATCTTTCTCTATTGTATTTTCTTCTATCAGGTCATTTTAATAGGTGCCTGGAAGTACCCTCATCGTTTTAAAAATCAGTCCTATGTGTGCATATGGCTGATTCACTTCGCTGTGCTGCAGAAAGTAACACAAGCTTGTAAAGCAATTATACTCCAATAAAAAAAAAAATCAGTCCTATGGTTGGACATACCAGGTGTGTCTGGCCGTGATGAAGATTGTGATGGATGTCTTGGTATATATTCCTCTGCAGGCTGAGTGTGAAGTTCAGTTCCGCTGCTTCACTGGACCACGTGACCTTGGGAATGTTAATTATCTTCTCTGAGCATCCGTTCTTCATCTATGAATTGGGGATGATAATAGCTCCTGCCTCGTGGAGTTATAGTGAGGATTAGATGCCATAAGTGCATGTAAAGTTATTGGCACAGGATTAGGCATTAATCCTGTTTAGTAAATGTTGGCAGTATTTTTGTTAGTATCATGATTTCTGTTAGCTCCAGCGTATGAGAGTGCCCGTTTTCCTACGCCCTCCTCGCCTGCACCGGGGGTTATGTATTTTTTTTTAAAGATTTATTTATTATTTATTATTTATTTATTTATGGCTGTGTCAGGTCTTAGTTGCGGCATGTGGGATCTTTGTTGAGGCATACAGGATCTTTTGTTGTGGCACGCGGGCTTCTCTCTAGTTGTGGCATGCGGGTTTTCTCTTCTCTAGTTGTGGCGTGCAGGCTGGGCGGGTGGGCTCTGTAGCCGTGGCACGTGGGTTCCAGAGCACATGGGCTCTGTAGTTTGCGGCACGCAGGGTCTCTAGTTGAGGTGCGCGAGCTCAGTAGTTGTGGTGCATGGGCTTAGTTGCCCTGCGGCATGTGGGATCTTAGTTCCCTGGCCAGGGATCAAATCCACGTCCCCTGCATTGCAAGGTGGATTCTTCACCACTGGACCACGAGGGAAGTCCCTATGTATTTTTTTTTTTTTGTGCTTCATTTTGGTCTCCTCTACGCCTCGATTAATGTTCTCCTTGGGCCTCATATTTCCCTCGCAGATACTGTTCTCAAACATTGAAGACATCCTGGAAGTTCACAAGGATTTCTTGGCTGCCTTGGAGTTTTGTTTACATCCGGAGCCTCAGTCTCAGCATGAACTTGGGAATGTTTTCTTAAAATTCGTGAGTACGATGCCCCAGCCTCTACGGGAGCCTGCAGCTTTTGGGGAGTGGGCTTCTCCCCCGGGTCCCCATTCCGTCCACCCTTGGCCAGCTTCGTCTGCAGGTCTATCTGGGAGAGGGAGAGACAGGTGGGCAGGCGGGTCCAGCCTCCACCCCCGGGAACAATGGGCAGAGGGTTGGACCCAGCAGACTGGGGCTCTTTTTAGTTGGCTCTCCCTCCCTTTAATGTCATGTAGAGTGTGGTCCCCTTTTCCTCAGAGCTCTTTGCTGAATGACTGCGTCCTGGGGCTCCTGTGACCTCCTGGCCTGGCGGGGCCCCTCTGCTGCAGCATGAGCAAGAGGATGGACTCGGGTCAGACACACCTGCATTTGAGTCCTGGTCTGGCCACCCACTGGCCACCGAGGGTGTCTGACCCTTGGGTGCCCCCTTGGGCTGCTGGACAGGGAGATTGATCCTTGTTGCAATAGCCACCCTCTTCCCAAGTCACTTAGAATTGTGAGGGGACAGCTGGAGGAAGGGGGGCAACCTAGCCCACAGCAGGCAACTGCTTTCCTCCACCCGCGCTGCGCGGGACCCTCCCCACTGGGAGGAAACCCGCACTGGCCTCACGGGCGTGAGGCCTGGGCCAGACTCCTGTCCTCTCTGAGCCTCAGTTTCCTCCTCTGATGGAGCAGTAGGGATAATGGTGCCTCCTTGGGTTGATGGAAGGACTCAAAGAGGTAAAGCAACAAAGTGTGTAGCCGAGAGCAGCAGTTCTCAACCAGGGGGTGATTTTGCCCCCAGGGGACATTTGGCCACGTCTGGAGACATTTTTGGTTGTCACAGCTTGGAGAGGGGGCCGTGCTACTGGCTTCTAGTGCGTGGAGGCCAGCGATGCTACTAAATAGCCCGTAATGTGCAGGACGGTCCCCACAGCAGAGGATTATCCGACCTCAAGTGTCAGCGGTGCTGAGATGAGAGACCTTGGCCTGGAGCAAGCGCTCGGTCCATGTCGGTGCTTACTTTCGTTGTCATTGTCATCGTTACTGACTCCCTTCTCCAGGGAATCACATCTGTATGGTCCGAGATTAGCATGGCAGAGCCAGGCTGCTGATGGGCTGTGTCACCTTTGGCAAGTTGTTTTAACTTGTCTATGCCTCAGTGTCCTCACCTGTAAAATGGGTAAAAAACTAGACCTGACCCTTGATGTCCTTGAGGATCGAGTGAGCTAATACAAGGAAGGAGAGGGCTCCGAACAGCTCCTGGCCCACAGTAAGTGCTCACTAAATGTTGGCTATTAGCTCTTCACGTGGCCACCATTCCTCAGCGTTTGAAATAGGATGAATGTGAGAGCGAGACAGGTGAGATGGGCACTAATGGAGGGCGTGGTGCAGGGCAGGGATGTGATCTGCTTTGCATTTAAAGGGCTGCTGCTGGGGAAGTGGAGAGACCAGGAAGAGGTCACTGCGCGTCTGAGATGATGGTGCCCATCGGGCAGGGTGGTAGCCATGCATGTGGTGAGAGGGGCTAGTGGCAGTACTGGTTAAGGACACATCATTTTTTTTTTTTTTCTCTTGCCGAGCCGTGAGGCCGGCAGGATCTTAGTTCCCCAACCAGGGATTGAACCCAGGCCCCAGCAGTGAAAGCACCGAGTCCTAACCACTGGACCGCCAGGGAATTCCCCAGGACAAGTATCTTGAATAGGAAAATAGAAAGGATGGTAGGGACAGTCTTCCCTTTGGGTTCAGAGGAAGGAGTGAGCCCCCATTTCTCTGGAGCTAGGCTGCTTAGGTTCCATTCCCTGTTCCATCACTGAAAAGCTGAGTGACCTTGGGCAAGTCACGTCACCTCTCCAGGCCTCAGTCTCCAACTCTGTAAAATGGGAGTAATGATAGTACCTGCCGTATGGTGCTGTCATGAGGATGAAATGAGTTAATTCGAGTAAAGCACTGAGATCTGGCCTGGCTCCAAGCTGGTGCTGCATGAGTGTCAGCAGTGGGTGTTATTCCAGCTGGGGCACCAAGGAAGGCTTTTGGGAGGTGGTGGCATAGTTGGGGATGCCCGTGAAGTGATGACATCTGAGCTGAAAGTGGAATAGTCCATACTTTAGACGAAGCAGGGAAGGGGTCCTCAGGGTGCATTTTCCAGCTTGCCAGTAACTCCAGGCCCCATGTGTCCCCCGACTTCTCTGCCTGAGCCGCAGAGGTGTGGTAAGCAGGTTTAACGCACTGGCCAGTGAGGGTCTCTGGATCCTGAGTCCCCACTTGGGCTAATTTGCTCAGAGATGCAGGGGACGGCTGGAGGAAGGAAGGTGGGGATTTTAGAGCCCAGGAGGCAGCCTCTTTTCCAGACCCTCTCCTGTGCTGCCCGGAGCCCTCCTCATGTAGCCTCATCAAACTGGACATCCACGAGGGCACTGCCTACCCACAGAATCCTGATGTGCCGACGGTGGATGTTCAGGCCTTTGTGGGGAGTCAAAAAAACTTATTTAAAAGGGAAATTTGCATTATTATTGGACGTGGAAAATGAGTGTCTCTTGCTATTACAAACAAATGCAATAGAAACCAAGCTGTGTTACAGCATTCCGTCTAGAAACTCTTGCCCACCTGAGTCTCTGAGCCTGAGACCTGCGCTGGGTTTGATCAAAAGGAAGATGAACAGTGTCAGACTGGCTTTGGTGTCACAGCACACCTTGCTGAGACCCTTCCTTGAGGTAATTGGAACAGCTGAAAAAGGAGTCAGCTTTCTCCACGTATGATTCAGTGTTTTTAATTTAAAGTCATCTTTTTCATTTAACACTTGCAGTCATCACCCCGCTCCCCCAAGGCTCATGGAAGACGGTGCTGAGTTCTTTTTAAAAGCGGCCGCTGCTGTAGGTTGGGTTCCAGGAGCTGGAGGCCTGCGTACAGGTGGCCTGTAGGAAGCAGCTGAAGAAGGTTGCACAGTCTCCACCTGGCCCGACCCCACCTGGGGTTGGGGGAACTCTGGAGCTGGCGTGCCTCTTCCTTCAGGTCGCCCTGAATCGCCACGAGATAGCGGGGCCTTTGCACCCCCGTTGGACGTGGGCTGTCCCGGGGAGTGGGTGGACAGCCTCGGGCCGGCCAGGCAGCTGTCTCAGGCTGAGGACGGTCCCTGGGGAGGGACTCACGGATAGGACACACTCACCACAGCATCCCCCGACAGCCCCAAAGGGAGGGGGCACCAGGGCCAGCCAGACAGCATCGGGGTTGTAAGGTGGTGACTGGGAACAGAGCTCTGTGGACAGGCTTTCCAGGAGAGGAAGGGGCACATCAGACCCTGTGAGGGGCCCTGGCTTACAGACCAGCCCACCACTGCTGCCCAGCCAGTGGACAGTGGGGGACTCCCTCACACCCTCACCCCCAAACCCAACCACTGACTACTGAGGTGATTACAAACTAGCACTCAGTGAACCTTCTCTTTGTGCCGGGTGCTGGTCTGAGTGCTTTACGTATATTAATTCATTACAACGTCACAACAACCTTTAACGGTGGGTGCTGTTATTGTACCCACTCTACAGATGAGGAAACTGAGGCCCAGAGAGGGTAAGTCAGTGCGCAAGCTTACCCAGGCAGTGAGTGTTGGAGCCGGGATTTGAGCCAATGTCGTCTGACTCCTGGACTTGTGTTTTTCACCGTCTTACATAATAAAGTCTCTTTATATCATTATTAAGCACCTACTGTGCACCAGGCACTGTACTTGGCCCTGAGGATGGTGCCCTAAATAAGACAGACTTGCTTTTTGCTGCCATGAGGCTCCATGAGGAAGGTTAGTCAGTTGAGAAAGGAGGTCGTTTCAGATGTGGACGTGGGTTTGTGAAGAATATAAAATGCAGATGTGAGGAGTGACTTTCCTTGAGGTTGTCTGAAGTTGGGAAGTCAGGTTCAGGGTTGCTAGATGCAGCAAATAACAACACCCAGAACGGTGGGTGTTTGGATGAATTTGGATTTCAGGTAAGCGACAAATAATATTTTAGCATAAGTATGTCTCATACAATGTTTGGGACATACTTCTTCTACTGAAACACAATTTGTTGTTTATCTGACATGAGCACTCAGCTGAGTGTCTTGTGTTTTATCTGGCGATCCTGGTCAGGGAAGGCCTCTGTGAGGTGGTGACCTAGGGGATTTTGGAGAAGGATATTCCACATGGAGAGGAAGCCAGGGCAGGGGCCCTGGATGGAGCAGGCTTGGTCCACTGGAAGAAGGCAGGGAGGCCGGAGTGGTTGGAGCAGAGTCAGTGATGGAGGGAATCCAGGGATGTCATGGGGGGCCCTGTCCTGCAGGGACTGCATTATGAGAGTTGGAGGGTTTAGCAAGAAGTGGTGTGGTCTGTGTTAGGTTTTAGCCTCTCCTCCCCACAACTGTGTGGACAGGCGGAAGATAGCTTGCGGAAAGTGACCTGAATCTCATACTCCCCTCCCCACCAGAGAGGTCTACGTGGCCAGCTCCTTCCCTCCTCCAAGTCTCAGTCTTTGTGGGTGTGAAATGAGTGGTGGGGAGCAGATGGTCTCCGTGGAGCTAGTGTCACCCCCTGGGTACTGTGGACGGCAGCCACCACTTTTGACAATCCTCGAGCCCTCTCTGGGGGCTAGAGCCTCTCCCCCAGCTGTCCCCAGCTGGCAGCTGTCCCCTTCTCCTCCTTCACAGCCCAAATCCACGGCCACACGCCCCCCACCCCCACATCTGTGTGTGTGCACAACGGTTTGTCCATTTCCTCCAAGCCAAACAAGCAAAGCCCCACGGGGCGCCCCTAGGAGGAAATTGAACACTTGGCCTCTTAGCTGTCAAGGGTAGCATTTCCACATTTGCTGCATCTTCGGCCTGCGAAGCAGTTGGGGTTGAGCTCAATGAAAGGCGATGGGAGTGATGAAGCTCGGCGGGGTTTTGAAGAGGGGTGTTGCCATTTGCTAAATTTAACTTCTCCAAGTCTCAAGCCTTCTCCCCTGCCCTTTTCACAGGCCGAAGGAGAGGATGACATTGCACAGTGTGTCAGAGGAGGGGCTCAGGGAATGAGGAATGACAAACCTGTGGCGCTCTTATGACTTACTCCCCTCTCCTGCATCCCTGGCAGACATTGCTAGTCAATCACAGCATTCTCCATGGGGTTCCAGAATTCTTCTCACTAGTGTTCCAGCCAGCAGTTCTTACTGATTGGGGTTGGCATGTGAGGATGAACAGATTTGGCTGTGCTTTTTGGTCCAACCCCTTCATGGTACAGATGGAGATGAACAGGGAGACTGTCATCACACCAGACTTGGGTCCATTTGTTTCATTTTCTTCCCCTTTTAGAGTGTGCATATATTACTACTGTCTTCACTGCGAGTGACAAAAACAACTCAAATAGGCTTAAACAAAAAAAGGACTTTATTGGCTTCTACAAATGAAATATTCAGGGTGTGTTGGCATCAGGTATAGCTGGATCCAGGACCTCATATGATGTTTTCAGAACTTGGTTTTTCTTTGTCTCTAGGCTCTGCTTTCCTCTGTTTTGGCTTAATTCTTAGCGTGGTGGCAGAGGTGGCCCTCAGCAGTTTCAGGGTGACAGTCTGCTAGCTTAGTAACAAAAGTTCAAAGAGAGCTTCTCTTCACAGCAGTTCCAACCTGAGTCCTTAAGGGCTCTCACCGGCCCAGTTTGGGTCGCATGGCCATTGCTGCCAGGACCGGGAGCTCTTTGATTGGTTTGGCCTGGGTCACACGCTCACCCATGGTGCCTGGGAGTGGAGTGGAGTCAGTGGGGTCAGAGTGTAGGAGGCAGATTCCCCAGGGGAAAAACTGGGGGCTGTGACCAGAACAAGGGGGAGTGGATGCTGGGTGGGTAAAACAACACACGGGCCAGGGAAAAGCCGAGGCTGCATTGCGGTGCACCAGGGTTGTCCTGAAGAAACGTGGGGCTGGTGAGAGGGTCTCGGGCACCACTCAGTTCCTCCCTCTGCTCTCTTGCTTCATTCATCAGATAGTCAGGAGGCCTGCACTCTGTCTGGGACTTCAGTCCCCAATGGCCATAGCCGTGACCTCATCAGTTTGCAAAGCCTGCCTCCATGGAGCTCATGGTCCAGGGGGTGGTTGGGGGGAGGTGGACAGTGCAAGAATGAGAAGTCAAATATACCGGGAGGCGAGAGCCACCACAGTCCTCCAAATCTGCCTGGTGCCTTCCCTGGTGGCCTTCCCCAGACCTATGAGTCCATTCAGCTCCCTTCCTCCTGACTCTGCCTGTCTCTCTTTTGCCATCAAAACCTACCCATCCACTGTCCCACCTGTCATAGATGGATTCACCAATGGGATAATGAATTTGCTGAAATAGTAACCATGGTAATAATAGCAACATCAACAACAGCAATAACAATAGCGGCTAATAGTTAAGGAGCCCTTACTATGCACTGTTTTATGCATTTACTATGAATTCACCTGATAACCCTCACAGCGACCTTATGACGGGGAGGTCGTTACTGTCTAATTTATAGGCACGAATGCAGAGGCTCTGAAACATTACATGCCTTGCCCAAGGTCACAGAGCTGGTGAGCTGGGGAGTCGGGCTGTGAACCTGCGTGGTCTGGCTGTAGAACCTGGACTTGCACTTATGAGGCTGATGCTGATCGTAGCCATGGGGGCTTTGGTGTCGTATCTTGGAGCTGTGCTAATAGCAGGGCCTCTAGGCTCTTGGCTGCAGAGCTGGACATCAGCATGGGGGTTAAGAGAGGTCGGATCCTCCTGCCACTTCGCTAGGTGTGAGACCCTGGGCTCATGACCTTTCATTGGTTTCCCATGTGTGAGTGGGTTGAATACAGTGATTACCGTGTCAGGTTACTGTGAGGTGTGAGTGAGTCTCCCGCATTCCAGGAGAGCAGAGGGTGGCGTGTCCTAACTGCTCAGTACGTACTCCGTGTTGGCCATCGGCTCTGGCTGTGGGCACTTCGCTGCTCAGGGCGTCTGCTCAGATGGTGTACACGGAGCCCCAGGGGGAGCTGGGCCGGGTTGGGGTGGCTTACTGATTCTGAAACCCATTCTCTCTCCTCGTTGGTTTCCTCTTTCCTGCAGCCACCCACCGGCAGGATGACTGGGGGCTTGTGCAGAAGCAAGATGAGCTGCTTACTTTGCAGACCCACCTTTTCCTTCCTTAGCTTCTTGGGGTCTCCTGGCCACCCCCCAGCACAAGGTCAAGGCCCTTCAGCCACCTTCAGCCCTTCCTGTCCTGCGGCCTTCCCCAGGACATCCTTGTTTGGGGTTTGGTGGGTTGGGGGGAGGTGTTCAGTGAGCCTTTGGGAACCGAATATGCTCAGTGGAGAGCTTCCTGCTAACTAAGACGGCTCCTGTCCCTTTCAGTCCCGGAAACCCTGACTGATGGTTACAGACCTGGTGACTCACAGGTGACCTCTAGGCTGGAAAGAGTCCAGCTTTGGGCTCAGGGGTATCTGGAGGTCAAGAGAGCTATCCCCCTGCCTCAGCAGTGCCACTGCTGTGTGGCAGTGACCAGAGATGTACTTGTTCCCCCAAATTCCTGAGTCTTATTTAGACTCTTCTGGTTCATATATACAGGGCATTGCATCTAGTAGGTGTGTAGAGTTTATTCATTTAGTAAGTATTTATTGAGGGCCTACTGTGTGCCAGACATTGTGCTAGGACCTGGGGACACCTCAGTGAACAAGAGGATGTGGTCACTGCCTTCAGGGAGCCGACTGCTAAGTCGAAAAGACAGATGATGAACAAATAATCTGGATAATTCCAGATTGTGAGAATGCTATAAAGAAAAGACGGGGGTGGGGGGGGGTGATAGAGTACACCTGAGTGGCCACTTTAGCTAGGGTAGTCCAGGGGTCATTTGAGGAGGTGGCATTTGAGTTGAGACCCGAATGCTGGGGAGTAGCCAGGCTTTGGGCAAAAGTGTTCCAGGTAGAACATCAAGAGCAAAGGCCCTGAGGTAGGAACAGGCTTGGCAAATTCAAGGAGCAGGTAGAAGGCCAGTGAGATGAGATCAGAGAAACTCAGGGTCACATTGTCTGGCCCTTGAAAGGTATAATAAAGTGTTGGATTTCATTCCTAGTGCAATAGAACACCATTGGAGGGTTTTAAGCAGTGGGGTGACACAACCTGACTTGTGTTTTGATTCTAAAGACATTTATTGAGCACTTCTTGTATGCTGAAACCTCACCTATTAAATCATTTAATTTCAGTAACAATCCCATGAGTTAGGGACTATAATTAACTCCACCTTAACAGATGAGGAAACCAAGGCATAGAGAGGTCCGGTAACTTGCCCAAGTTCACAGCTGGAAATGCACAGCCAGGGTTCAAGCCCAGGCTGCCTGGCTTGAGTCTGTGTACTTGACCCTGGGCCCTGCTGCTTCCTGAGAGGTCACTGGGTGCAGAACTGGGGCAAGAGTGGAGGCTGAGAGGCCTGTAGCGAGTGGGAGCGACTTCATCTGAAATCCCGCCTTGTGGGTATGTCTCAGGGTCAGGGTGTGGGGTAGGCCTTTCCTCCCGGGCCTGCTGGCCCAGGCGTCCGCACATCTCAGAGTGTCTGCCTTCCTGCCGTGACCTGTCTCCCACAGGCTCTGTCCTTGTCTTGCAGAAGGACAAGTTCTGCGTATATGAAGAATATTGCAGTAACCACGAGAAGGCCCTGCGTCTGCTTGTGGAGCTGAACAAGATCCCCACCGTGCGGGCCTTCCTTTTGGTGAGTTAACTGTCACCCCTGCTTCTCCCTTCCTCTCTGCCTCAGCCTTGCAAATCCACACAGACCCATGGTACCTGATCCCTTCCTCAGCTAGGGCAGTCTGTGTACAGCAGGTATCGCAAATGTTTTCTGTAAAGGGCTAGATAGTGAATAATTTTTGCCTTTTTGCGTCATACAGCCCTGTCATCACAACTCTACTCTGCTGCTGTAGCATGAAAACAGCCATAAGTAATATGTAAGAAATGAGCATGGCTGCATTCCAATAAAACTTTATTTATAAAAATAGGCATAGAGGGCTGGATTGGCTCTAGGGCCAAATTTGCCAATTCCTGTTCTAAAGTAATGATCCTGATAAGACTGATAACAATAGTAGTAATAATTGTATTCAATATTATTAGTATTATTTAATTATAAGTGAAAGAAAATCTGGTTAAAATTGGCTTAAGGAAAAAAAAAAGATTTACTGGTTCACTTTCTTGGAAAGTTTAAGACCTGAGAGAGCTTCAGGTACAGCAGAATCTGGGTGTTCCAGTGACATCATCAGGAGTGTGTCTCTTGGTTCTGCTTTTCTCACCTTGGCTCCGTTCCCAGGCAGGCTCTCCCCATATGGTGGCAACGTAGCCTCCAGTGGCTCCACGCTTATACCTCTCATAGCCGAGCAACTCCAGGATAAAGAGGACTCCTCTTTTCTAATGGTAACAACAAAAATTCTGGGTCTGATGCTCATTGGCTCAGCTTGGCTCAAGACCATATCCGTGAACCAGTTGCTGTAGACAGAGGGATTGGCTGGTGCTCGGATTGGTCACTTCTGGAGCTGGAGGGCGGGGTCAACTCCATTCATACTACAGGCCCTAAGGCTGTGGGTGGATCCCTAAAGGATGTTGGTTTGCACTTGTGGAAGTAAGTTGGGAATGGACGTTGGTCAGGCAAAACCATAGACACCCATGATGGTCTTTCCTACAATTGCACGATTCACTTGTGTATAAAATGGGTTCTCATTTGTGATCTCCTTGGAGCTTTACCGGCTGCTGTCTCTTGTGTATGAGTTGAGGTATACATTTGTCTGCCTTACAGACATCCCAAGTAACAGTGGTCTAAACAAGGTAGACATTTATTTCTCTCCCATGTTAAGAACATGGAAGTAGGCAGTCTGGGGGTGGCATGGGGGTCCCAGTGTCAGGGGCCAGTGCCCTAGTATGTGCCCTCATTGGCATGGTCTAAGACGACTTCTCACCCCTTCCACACTCCAGGTGGTGGGATGCAGGAAGGGTGGGAAGGAGGGCCTGCCCCTCCCCTTTTAAGGGCACAGTAGGAAGCTGCACACATCTGCTGACATCCCGTTGGCCAGAACTTAGTCATGTGGTCACACCTAGCTGCAAGGGAGGCTGGGAAATGTAGGCTTTATTCTGGGCAGCCCTGTGCCCAGCTGAAAATTCTGTCTCTTTGAAAGAAGAATACATTCAGGGACACCGCATAGCCTTTGCCACAGGTGGTTTTGATGACTCCAAAATATTAAGTGACTTCCTGAGAGTACATACTTGAAAAGTGATTGAGCTTCTCATGGGTTCAAGTGTCTGTCTTTCGCCTCTCAATTCCCTGCTCATTCAGTCACAGACCACCCACCCCCTGAGCCCCCATGCTGTTTTATTCCCCAGCAGCACACACAGAATTCAGCACACAAAAGTAGAACAGTTAACTGCCATGGCATAAGGAGTCTTAACCGTGTGCCCAGAGAGCTAAACTATATAGTACAGTTCTTAACTGCACTTCTCCCTAATGCACAGTCTCCAAGAAAATACTTCCAGGATTTTGATTCAAAATGTGTGTTTCCTTTACCAGTGAGTTCGTGTTGCTTGGCCCACTTCCAGTAAGCATCTGAGGCAGGGGAGCTTGGCCAGCTGATTGCCACTTTTGTCTCAAGTGTCTTAGGTGTTCAGGACTGGTGCATTTTGTTGTTGGTATCTGCATCTTTACATTTCTGGTTTTTCACTTACATTCGTAAGAGTCTGGGCACAAAGCAGAGATAAGTCTGGTAGTGTAAAGTCACACACGGGGCCACGTTTCTGTGGTTGATCCGGGACTTTGAGGCAGCACCGCTCTGCAGTGGTCCTGCTGCCCAGGCTTGGGCTCCCTGAGTCCCACCGTCTGGACTCAGCTGTGTCTTGGGAGGCAGGAAGATGCCCAGAAGGTGTTTGCAGGGGTGTGGGAAGGAAGCGCTTCACTTCTTCTTTTTTCCTTCCTCTCTCTCCTGCAGTCTTCCTGGTAGGCCAGGCTGCCCTTTTCCTGGCAGCAGCTGGGCTGGGCCGGATTGGGCAAGGGGAGGAGGTATGGGGCGCCAGCACACACGCCATCTGTCTCCCTCCTTGCTGGCATCTCCCAGCTTCTGGCCACCTGCAGAAGAGCCGTCTCGAGTCTATTATGGGATGTTAAGGCATTGGGAACAGACACAATCTGGCTTTCCTTTCATGATGTACTGTACACTAGCAGAGAGATGGGGCGGGGACTTCGTCTTTCTGTGCCTCAGTTTCTTGTCTATAAAATGGGGATAATTGATTCATTTATTCATTCACCAGCTTCGTTTTGAGCACCTACCAAGTGGTAGGGATCATTCTAGGTACTGGCGATATAACAGTGACCAAGGCAAGAAAAGTCCCTGCTCTCACGGAGTGGCCATTCTCGTAGAGGGGACTTCCATGATATGTCACATGGCATTTAGTTCTCTGCAGGAAATAAAGTGAGTTAAGGATGATGGGAGTTTTGAGCAAGTTTGGGTGGTGGCTGCTATTTTAGATGGCTCTTTGGGAACACAGTGTCTTAGGTGACATTCAAGCAGAGACCTGGGTAAAGTTAAGTGAGAGAGGCAAGGAGTATCTGGAGGGAAAGCACTCTAGGTAGAGGACCTGCAAGTGCAAAGGTCCTGAGGTCCTAGTGTGTTTGAGGAATAGCAAGAAGGCCAGGGTGGCTGGGTTGGAGAGTATGAGAGGAAAAGTAGAAGGACATGGGGTCAGAAAGATTGAAAGAGGCCAGATAATGAAGGAGCATGTAGACAATGGGACGAATCTGAGAGTTTTAGAAAGCTTTGTTATTGCTGCGTAGCACGTGTGATGAATGTACTCACAGCACAATGAATATTTGCATATGTGTGCACCCATGGAACCACCCCCTGAGGTCAAGATTTAGAACACTCCACTCCAGAAGGTTCACTCCGGAAGGTTCCCTGTGCCCTTCCCCAGGCATGCCCCTCTGTGCAGCCAGAGGTAACCTCTATGCCGATTTGTCTCACTAAAGGTTAGGTTTGCCTGTTCTAGAATGTTTCACGAATGGAATCACACAGGAGGCTTTTGTGTCTGCCTTCTTTCGCTCAACATAATGTCTGTGAGGTTCGTCCAGGTTGGAGCATGTGACAGTACTTTCAATAGAATAGTCAGTTTTAGTCTGGGTGGGATGGCAAACCGTGGGATGGTTTTGAGCAGAGGAATGATGTGAACTAATTTGCATTTTGAGCGGCTCCCCTTGGCCGTGTGAGGGTAGGAGCAAGGAGACCAGGGTGGAGGCTTGTGTGAGTTTCCCAAGGCTGCTGTGACAATGACCACAAACTGTGTGGCTTAAAACAAAATTTATTCTCACAGTTCTGAGGCCCGAAGTCTGAGATCAAGGTGTCAGCAGGGCTCTGCTTCCTCCAAAGGCTCCGGGGAAGGGTCCTGCCTTTCCTCTTCCAGCTTCGGGTGGCCTCACGTGTTTCTTGCCTTGTGGAACCAGAACTCCAGTCTCCGCCTCCCTCTTCACACAGCTGCCTTCTCTGTGTCCTGTCCTCTTCTTATAAGGAGCCTGTTGATTTCAGGCCCACCCTAATCCGGAATGAGAATGACCTCATCTTAATTGGACTAATTATATCTGTAAAGACCTTATTTCCAAATAAGGTCACATTCTGAGTTTCCGGGTGGACATGGCATTTGGGGGGACACTATTCAACCCACTCTGGGGCTGCTGCAGTGGTCCAGGCAGGAGATGACGGTGGTGAGGGTGGGGCGGTAGCGCTTTGAGAGGTGGTTGGATTTACACAGAGTCTGATTGTCCAGCTGACACGATGTGCCATGTGGTTGGCTTTGGGGTATTAACGAATGGGAAGAATCAAAGATGTCTCCAGGGCTTAGGGCCCAAACAACTGTAAGAATGGAGGTACAATTTCCTGAAATGGTGAAGGTTGGGTAGGAGCATGTAGGAGAGATAAATTAAAAGATTCCCTTTTGGGGAATTCCCTGGCAGTCCAGTGGTTAGGACTCAGCGCTTTCACTGCTGAGGCCGGGTTTGATCCCTGGTTGGGGAACTAAGATTTTGCAAGCTGTGGGGTGTGACCAAAAAAAAAATTCCCTTTTGGATGTGTGAGGTTTAAGGATGCCTGTTAGATGTCCAGGTGGGGATTTGGGCCTAGAAGCAGAGATGTGAGTCTCGGGTTTTGGGAAGGGAGGGGCCAGGCTGGAGATAGAAAGCTGAGTGTTTCTGCGTAAAGGATGGTTAAAGTGGTGAAAGTGATGGGTCTGGATGAGGTCAGCGGGGAATGAGTGTGGATGGAAAGGACGACCCAGGGGCATGGCTGCCATTAGGAGGTTGGGAAGAGGATGAGGATGACACCTCACCTGAATCAGTTCTGTGAAGTTAGGATGGTTTAAAGAGAGGATTCTCAAAAGTTCTTCCCATAGTGCCTGGGGCATAATCTTATTAGAATAGTGAATAGCTCTGTATGTGCTGGCTTTTTTTTTTTTTTTTTTTTTTTCTTTTTAAATGAAAATCTAGGGTGTTTGGGGTGAAGAGGAATTGGTGGCTGTGACAGTCCTGTGAAAACTTCTTGATCCTGGACAAAGAGGCAGGCCTTTCTCCAGCCAAGCCCTGGGGGCGTCTGGAAAGCACACCCCACTCCCAGGCTCCCTCTCTCTGCCTGGAGCTGACATCATCAGGGCAGCTTGTGGGGAGCGCTGGCTTGGAGGACAAAGGCCTGAGTGTGAGCAGTGTGGGACCTGGCACATCCCAGCTGCTGCAGCCCTGATCCCCGATCTGTGCCAGGGCTGGATGTGGGGCTGGGAGCCGTGCAGCTCCTGCTAGAGCAGGGACCCAGGGTCCCTGGGACTATTTCTCTAAGGAGAGGGTCCCCAAAGATCCCCGAGAGGCAGAGGACTGAGCTCTGAGACTTGGGCCAATGCTTCTGGCTCTGAGTGCCAGTTTGCCCATCTGGAATAGGGATCTTGCTTATTCTAGGGCTGTGAGGATGAACTTTACCTATGGGTGAAACACAAGGCACAGAGCCTTAGGCATGGTAAGCACACGGTAAATGTTCTCTGGTCTTATTTTACCTTGACTATAAGCAGGGAAGTTGTCTGCTTTGTTGGGCAGTTCCCCAGTGCTTGGAACTGTGCCCAGCACATAGTAAGCATACAATGTGTATTTGGAGAATAAATGAATGAATAAATGATTGGATGGGAATCCCTTTTCCCAAGAGTCCCGTTCCATTTCCATTCTGCTAGCATGGTGTTGAGGCGGAAGGCTGAGACCCCTTCATTGCTGGATGTGCTGGCAGTTTGTTCATTCATTCATTAGTTCATTCATTCATTAGTCCATTCATTCATTAGTCTGTTCATTCATTCATTCATACATTGGGCACACAGTGAGCCCTAGGGACCCAGGACTGTGAGGGGCGTGGTGGGAGACCATAGACATGTAACTTGGTACACTTCTTTCCCATGCATGACTTTCTACTTTACTACCGATAGGTTCTCCATAAACAATGCCTAGTTTTGTTTTGTGTGTCATTAAAAGGTTTATGTAAATGGGTTCACACCATACATATCCTTTTGTTTTCCTTTTTTGCTCAAGAGCGTGTTTTTGAGGTTCACCCACATTGCTATACATAGCTTTAGTTCTCCCATTTTCACCACTGCGTAGTGTACCATTGTGGAAATCTGCTGCAAACATTTTTCATTCTCCAATTGATGGATATTTAGGTTGCTGTCCACTTTTTGCTGTTTTCAACAAGGCAGTTTTGAGTGTCCATGTTCCTGTGTCCTGTGCATGTGTGTGAGTTTCTGTAGAATGAAGGTTGGCAGACTTTTCTGTAAAAGGCCAGATAGTAAATATTTTAGGTTTTGCAACTATAAGGTCTTTGTTACAACTACTCAGCTCTCAGATGCAGCCATGGACATTGTGTAAACAAATGGGTATGGCTGTGTTCCAGTAAAAATTTAATTGCCCAAACAGGGAGTAGGCAGGATTTGGCCCACGGGCAATAGTTTGCCAGCCTCTGATCTAGGCTTTGTGCTGGGTTGTAGAATATACACATTTCTTCCTCCCCTAGGTATTGTTAAGTTGCTTCCAAAGTGATTGTCTTTAGCTGCATTTTGAGAATGCTTCCCATGATTATTTGAGGGTGGCCAAATTCCTTTGCTGTCCTTGGTGAGTTCTAACGAAGGTCTCCTGTCCCTTTTCAGAGCTGCATGCTCCTGGGAGGCCGGAAGACCACGGACATCCCTCTGGAGGGCTACCTGTTATCTCCTATTCAGAGGATCTGCAAGTACCCCCTCCTCCTCAAGGTGAGACGTTCCCCCTGTTCCTTTCCCCGATTTTGAAGCGACAGAAAATTCAGCTTTGCCTGGCTTAATCAAAAAAAATAAAACTTGTTAGTTCAGGTAGCTGAGAAGTTTAGGGGCAGCATCGGTTTTGGGCCAGGATGCATCCAGGCCAGGACCCTGCCTCTTTCTCCCTGGTTCAATTCTGCTTCCCACCTTTCAGCGCTTATTTTCAGCATGGTAGCAGATGGCTGTAGTTACTGTGGCTTTGCACCCTCTCAAGTTCAAAGACAATGGGAAAGAGTGAGCCTCTCTTCCAGTAGCTCTGACAGAAGTCCTGAGAGTCACTCAGGCTTTGGTCATCTGTGAGGAGAATGCAATATTAGGAATGCTTTGGTCCTGAGTCATGTGCTTTAATTTGAACCAATTACAGGAAGCCTTTGCTTGTGCTGTTTGCCCTCCCCTCATATGCTTGGACTTGCCTCTACCCCTGACCCAATCACTATGAGCTGGGTAGTGTTGTGCTTTGATTGGCTGAGATACAGTCCAGTGACAGTGAGCAGGGCAGTGTCGTGTTCTGATTGGCTGAGACCACAGTCGGGTGCTCCACCCCTGAACCAGTCAACCCTGAGCAAGCAAGCTCTGATTGGCACAGACTTGTGTCATGCGCTCCCACCAGTCACTGGATCCCACAGGCCAAAAGTCCAGTGATGGAGAGAGAGGGACCCCCTCACCCAGATCTGGGCTCTTGGTGGAAGAGGGGTGCGGGTGCAGATGCTGGGGGGGACAAACCAGAGCCATCGACACACCTGCTGTCTCCCTCCCCGCCCAGCCACATTTGACTTAGTCTTGGTCAGGCAGACCAGGGGACGATGTGCTGCTTGTGGGAGGGCCCAAGAAGTCTCGATCCTCAACTTCAGGGTCAGCTTCCAGGCAGATCTCCAGCTGGGTGGATGGCTCTGCCGCCATCCACTGCTTTCAGCCCAGGCTTTTCCGCCCTTGGAGACGGTGGCCGTTGGCCTGAGCCTGCCCTGGCTCCATCCTGAAGGCCTTCTGTCTGACAGCTGTTTCCTGGGGTCCCTGCTGGTGGATTAATTTGGCTGGTGGTGCCTCATTCATGCACCTGCGCACTGGGGCCACATGCATCTTTGCTCCATGAGCTGAAAGGGAGAGGGGAGGGGAAAAGTACTAGGGATTCTTGAACTTGCCTTTCTGCTGGAGACAGTGTTTGACAAGACCCTCGTGGGGGCCATCAGCTCTGCCTGTGAACACAGGCCTTTAACGTGCGTATCCGTGGGTGGTGGGACCCAGCTCTCCCTGCACCTCCTCTGGCCTGCTGCTGTTTATGCCTCCCAGGGAGCTGAAAGAACCATCTGCAGTTGTTCTTGCAGCTGCTTTGATCCCCAGACAGGTGTTGGAAATGCCATAAGTAGCTCAGCTCTTCATCTTGGTGCTGAAGAAGCTCCAGGTGGAACTTGTAAATTGGTAACCTGTGGACTGCAGTGGACCTGCAGATGTGCTTCACTTGATTTGTTTGGTGTGTTTTCCAAACTTGAATCAGTTGCCGGCATTTAAGAGGTAGTATTCTGCAGTGGTTTAGGGCAGGGGTTGGCAAAACTGTGGCCTGTGAGCCAGATCCAGCCCATGGGCTGTTTTTGTACAATCCATGAGCTAAGAATGGTGTTTACATTTTTTTAAGGGTTGTTAAAAAAGCCCCCAAAACAAGCAAAGAAGAATATGTGACAGAGACCAGATGTGGCCAGCAAAGCCTAAAATATTTAGTCTGGCCATTTACAGAAAAAATTTGCTGACCCCTGGATTAGAGCCAGGCTTTGCAGTCACAGGCTGTCTGGGTTTGAATTCTAGCTCTGCCATTTACTGGCTGCTTAACCTTGGGAAAGTCACTTCCCTGGACCTCAGTTTCCCTGTCTGTAATACAGTGTTTGTATTAATAGTACTGATAGGGTTGATATGATGATTAAACCTTTATTTACTTAATTCTTACAGCAACTCAGTGAAGTAGGCACTATATCAGCCCCCTTTTAGAGATGAGGCACAGAGGCACAGACGAGGGAAGTGGCCCGTTCAAGGTCTCACGTTAGGTAAGCAGGATGAGCCATGATTGGAACCTGGGCAGTCTGATTCTAGGGTTCTGCGCCCTAACCATCAGGCTACACTGCCTGTTGGGAAGCACTTTGGAGAGTTAAGCCGCCGAAGTGCTGGGGTGTCAGGGATGCTGACCTTCTCAGTTCCCTAGGTGGGGGTCTGGGAAGGTTGGTGGCCTTGTGTTTTGTGGCTTGGTGGCTAGTTTGCTCCTTCTTTCCTGGGTTTCAAAACCTTGAATATCTGACCCATTGGAAGAATCGCCAGCTATAGCCCCAGACCCCATCCAAGGTTCTCTAGGTATTAACACTTTGGTTTCTGGATCTTGGGAAAGTCTGGTATCCCAGTGGCCACTTGGAGTGGCAGTTTCCGTAATGTATTTTGGGGAATATACATTATACATATAATGTTATATATGTATAACATTATATATGTTATACATATATAACATTATATGTATAATATGTATAAATGTATAAATTATGTACATATATATAAATTATATGTATAACATTATACATATAATTTGGGGAATATGCATATACATATAATGTATTTTGGGGAACCACCCCCGCAGTGGGGCTGGACCTGTATGTCCTGGCGGACTCTAAGCTCTCGATGTGAAGTCCAGGTGTTTCTGAGGCCTGCTCAGCCCCAGGGGCCACAGTCTGGCCCGGTGAGATTCCTGGGCTCTGGATTCCCAGGAGAGCAGAGAGAGAGAGAGAGACAGAGCCCGCTGGCAATTGATGGAGGAGTAACTGCCCACAGGAAACAATGAGGAAGCGGAGCTGTGAGTTTTCCTCCAGACCAAATGGCTGTTTACATGTCCCGTTTCCTCCATCTCCAGCTGTGTTTATCCGGGGCTCAGAGAGCACTGGGGCACCTGCCAGCAGGGCCTGAGATTCCTGTGGGGACATGCCATGCTCCCCGCCCGACAGAATTGCTCAGAGTGTCCTGGCCTTTGGCACCCACAGCTGGAATGTTTGCATCAGAAAACAGCTGGGATTGAGGGGAACTCTACGTACCCCTCCTGAGTTCCTTTTTTCTGTCACATTTTCCAGTGGATTTTCAAAGATGATCCTATGAGCTTGGGGCAGCTGAGCCCGAACCCTCAGTCCTGCCCACACCCCCTCCGATTCTGACGCCCTCACAGATGTCCCTGTGGCCTTCTGAGCCCCCTTGTTTGAGCTGAACTTTGAATTGAGTAGGCGAAAAGGGTCAAGGAGCCTGGGTGGGAAGGGGGACGAGGCGAAAATGAAAGTCTCTTTGGGAATAGCCCCAAAAAGCTGAACTTGAAACATTGCCTAAGAATAGCCGGAACATTCTATTTCAGCCTTCGGCCCAGGTCTGGGATAGCCAGTTGGCATTTTCAGGCTTTGCTGAGTTTTCCATCACCGTTTCCCAGAAAATGATTCAGGTTTGGGGTGATGCCCCTGGTGCTCAAATGGCAAGTGCCCGAGGGGAGACCCACTGTCACGGACCCTTTTAGTTATTGCCTGGTGACGTGCAGATCTCACTGGTGTGCGCACCAGCTGCTGGCACGGCTCAGGGCCACAGTCGTGAGCAAGACAGACCTGGTGCCGGTCTCTTGGAGCTTCAGTCTCGGACTGGACCCACAAGGGCCTGGTATGTAATGGAAGCGGGTTGAGGCCGGCAGAGGGCAAACAGGAGGGGCACATGTGTCTAAAGGGGCAGCTTCCCCTCCAGTCCCCTGTTCCCTTTGTCTCCTGCCTCTCTGACCCCTTCCTTTCAGTCTCCTTTGCTGATTCCTCACCTTCCAGGCCTCCAAGTGTAGGTGGGCTCAGTCCATGGGCCTTTTTTCTCTCCAGCTTTGCACCTGTGGTGGCCTCATCCATTCCATGCCCCACCCCCCTTTTAAAGTATATTCCAAAGTTGTGCAACCATCACCACAGTAATTTTAGAACATTTGCATCACCCCCAAGAGAAACTCTGGATCCACGAACAGTCACTTCCCTTTTCCCTCCTCCCTGCAGCCCCCGGCAAGCACTCATCTACTTTCTGTCTCTGTGAATTTGCCCACTCTGGGCATTTCATATGAGTGAAATCATATAATATGTAGCTTTTTGTGTCTGGCTTCTTTCACTTAGCGCAGTGTTTTCAAGGTTCATCCATGTTGTAGTATACATCACCACTTTATTCCTTTCTGTGGCGGAATAATATTCCATTGTGTGGGTATACCATGTTTTGTTTATCCGTTCATCAGTTGATGGGCGCTTGGGTTGTTTCCAGTTTCTGGAGATTATGAATAATGCTGCTGTGAACATCCACGTAGAAGTTTCTAGGTGAACATTCCCATGGCTTTAGACCCCGTCTCTGTCTGATGACTTCCAGCCTGGACCTCTCGCCTAAACCTGGTCTTGTTCTCCTGCCCACTTGACTTCTCCGCTTGAAAGTCTCACAGGCACCTTCTACCTAGCATATCCCAAACCAAATGCTTGGCTCTCCCCTTCCCCCAGACCTGTCTCCCCTCCCACCTACCGCCTTGTCCTCATCTCCGTAAATGGCCAGATCAAACATTCTGGGCCCAAACTGGGCACGTCCTGGGAACCATCTTCTGGGACAGCAGCTGCAGAGGGGTCGTGTCAGGGATGCTTTTGCAGGATCTCTGCTCAGGGTATAGCCTCGGGACCCTGCATAGGCTCCGGTGTCTTCTGCACCTCCCACGTCTGTCTATGGGTGATGCAGCTGTCACCTACACACAGTGTGAGGACCTTGCCATTTGGTTGTCACGTCTGTCTCCTTGGCCGTCAGGAGTGTGGTGCCCCTGGGGATGGCCCGTGGTCCATCACTAAGGAGGTGTCGGCATCAGTTCTTGGTGCAGGAGGATGACTGGGGAGTGGTGTGTTTCCCAGAGTGTGGGATGTGTACCGCTCACAGCTCACCAAAGGATTTTAGGCGGCACAGGAGGAAACTTTACGTGGGGTGGGTGGTGGGAGAGGGGAGAACATAACACCAAGCACAGTGAATCACACCGTGAGACTAGTACTTTCTTAACAAATCTCTTTCCGTCTTCCTGATTATCTCCAGGAGGAGAGCCACAGTGGGTGCTGCAGTGTCTAGGGTTTTTGGAGCCATTCATGCATACCAACCATTTATTGAGCAGCTATTATATGTCAGGCATTATAGTAGGTGCTGGAGATACAAAGTGAACAAAAACTGCCCAAACCCCTTCTTCTGTGATCTGACATTCTACTGGGGGGGGGTAGAAACAGACAACAAATGAATGAATAGGAAATGTATATACTTGTTTAGATGGCATGAATACTATGGAAAAAAAAAAATGAGGGTTAGTAAGGTCCAGGAGTGATGGATGGAGAAAGTGACATTTGTGCCAAGACCTCAAGGAGGTGAGGAAGGGGGCCCTATAGGTACCTGGGGGAAGAGTCTTCCAGACAGAGGGAAGAGCCAGTGCAAAGGCCCTGAGGCAGGAGTGCATATGAGGAACAGTGAGGAGGCCCGTGTGACCAGAGGGGAGGACCTGAGGGAGAGAGTCGGGGAGTGAGGTTAGAGAGGTGATGGGCCCAGATTATGTGGGGCCTTGTGGGGTCTTTGTCTGCTCTGAGTGAGGTGGGCACTGTGGGAAGGTTTTGAGCAGAGGAGGGACAGGATCTTAGTTCTCACGGGATCTCTCAGGCTGTTTGTGGAGAAGGGACTGTGGGGTGATGAGGGTGGAGGCGAGGGGCGGGGAGACCAGGGAGGCATTGATACGAGTGGTCCAGGCAGGAGGTGACTGGACCAGGGTGGTGGCAGTGGAGACAGAGGCATTTTATGAGAACTGCCTCTTCGCGTCATTTGCTCATTTTCTGTTGGATAGTTGTCTTTTGTGTTGATTTGCCAGAGTTCTTTCTCTTCATTCTGTCTACCTCAGGTCATCTCTTTGGAATTTTTCT
The DNA here is from genome assembly GCF_965194805.1 of Balaenoptera borealis. Lineage (NCBI taxonomy): Eukaryota > Metazoa > Chordata > Mammalia > Artiodactyla > Balaenopteridae > Balaenoptera > Balaenoptera borealis. The sequence goes on from NC_138872.1 coordinate 12,788,132, forward strand.
CTGACCCTGATGTTACGAAGTGAGTTCCTAATCTGCTGGCGATCTGGCATTGTTACCGTCTTGCCGAGAAGGCACAGGAAGTCACAGGTCTCTTTTCTGTGGCCCCCTTTGCCCCCGCTCTCGTCTTCCCCCCAACCACAGTGCCCGCCCTGCATCTTGCCTCTTGGGCTGAGCGCTGACACCTTGCCCACAGATGCTTCAGCACCTCTGACTGCACCAGCCCCAATTCAGGCTCTTTCCGTGTGGTGAGCAGCAATAGCCTCGGGCTGCTCGACTCCCTCAGGGTGGGGGACCTGCTCTCTCCTCTCCCTTTCAAAGCCAAGCTCCGATTCCTGATCTTACTAGGGGCCCTCCCAGACCACTCTTCCTCGGAGTCCTGCCTGCATTCTGCTTTCTGCCACGCTCTGCGTGATGGTTAAGAGTCTAAGTTTGAAAATCCAGCTCCACCTCTTCTTAGCTGTGTGACTAAGGGCAAGTTGCTGAACCTCTCTGTGCCCCCATTACCCTATCTGTAAAGTCGCTCCCTCCCAGGCTTGCTACAAAGATCAATGAGACAATGCCTGAGAAAACCCATGAGAGCACTTTGCATTTTACTAGGTATAGTCAGTCATGCTTGGTAAATGTTAGCTACTCTAATAATGTAATGATTTTTATTTTTATTGATCCCAACTCCTCCTCTTACTAGTATTACCTCTTTGAGAAATGACAAACTCTCTGTGCCTCAGTCTGCTCCTCTGTCAAATAGTGCCTTATCATTGGTTATTGTGAAGATTAAATGAAATAATACCTATAAAGGGCTTATAAGTGCCTAGTAAGTATGAGCTATTTTTATTGTCTCAAAGTCTGTTTTGTTCAGTATTAATAAGCTACCATAGGTTTCTTCTGATTAGTCTTTTCATGATATATCTTATTTCATCCTCTTACTATTAACAATTCTGTACCCTTAGATTTTTTTAAAATTAATTTTTATTGGAGTATAGTTGCTTTACAATGTTGTGTTAGTTTCTGCTGTGCAGCAAAGTGAATCAGCTATATGTATACATATATCCCCTCTTTTTTGGATTTCCTTCCCATTTAGGTCGCCACAGAGCACTGAGTAGAGTTCCCTGTGCTATACAGTAGGTTCTCATTAGTTATTTATTTTATACATAGTAGTGTATATATGTCAATCCCAATCTCGCAATTCATCCCACCCCTCCTTTCCCCCTGTCACCCCCCTCCCCATACCCGTACATCTGTTCTCTACGTCTGTGTCTCTATTTCTGCTTTGCAGATAAGTTCATCTCTGTCATTTTTCTAGATTCCGCATATAAGCGATATTGTACGATATTTGTCTTTCTCTTTCTGACTTACTTCACTCTGTACGACAGTCTCTAGGTCCATCCACGTCTCTGCAAATTGCACAATTTCGTTCCTTGTTATGGTTGAATAATATTCCATTGTATATATGTACCACATCCTCTTTATTCATTCTTCTGTTGATGCACACTTAGGTTGCTTCCATGTCCTGGCTATTGTAAATAGCGCTGCAGTGAACATTGGGGTGCATGTATCTTTTTGAATTATGTTTTTCTCCAGGTACATGCCGAGGAGTGGGATTGCTGGGTCATACAGTAGTTCTGGTAGTTCCGTCTTTAGTTTTTTAACGAACCTCCATACTGTTCTCCTTAGTGGCTGTATCAGTTTATTGATACCTTCCCACCAACAGCGTAAGAGGGTTCCCTTTTCTCCACACCGTCTCCAGCATTTATTGTTTGTAGATTTTTTGATGATGGCCATTCTGACCGGTGTGAGGTGATACCTCATTATAATTTTATTTGCATTTCTCTAATAATTAGTGACGTTGAGCATCTTTTCATGTGTTTGTTGGCCATCTGTATCGTACCCTTAGATTTTAGATACTTCTTTTGTAAGCAGTATGAAGTTAAAGTTTTAAAATCTGTCCTGTCAGTCTCTATCTTTGAACAGGAGAGTTTATTTAGTCTACTTATATTTATTTATTGATATATTTGATCTTGTTTCTACCACCTTTATAAAATTTTTTTATTTGTCCTCTTTTTTTTTTAATGCTTCTTTTTTTCCCCCTTTCTTGATTTATTTTGGATAGTTTTAGTTTTTTTGGTTTAGTTACTCTTGTTTTCTTCCTTCCTTTCTCCTTCCCTCCCCCCCTTCCTTCCTTTCTTTCTTTTTTTTCTTCTACTAAATTGGAATTTAAAACTACCACTACCACCATCATTATCTCTCCCAATTTTACCCTCTCCTCTATAGAACCTGGAATTGGGAGTGCAGGATGTAGACTTTTGCAGTAAGGTGTGCTAGGACCTCCTTTGGAAGTTGGATATAGAGTCACTGCATGTTGGAGCCCCACCACTGAATGTCAGTAGACACCAACCCAGGGTGTCAAACATGGGTGCCTGCAGGGCAGGTGAAAGAAGTGAGTGAGTAGATTGGATGTAACCCAGTGGGTTGGGATGGGGATTCTAACAGACTATATAGCACACATGTTCCGTCTATGGGGGTGGCAACCAGTCAGGTCAGCCAATTGCTGTTGTCTGGTGGAAACACAGACCAAAGGTGGCTAGAACTTCTGCTTTGCTGAGAGAGCCTGGCAATAGCATTTGGCCTGCAGCGTCCGGATTGTGACCCAGGCTCTGATCCAGTCATGCATTGCGTAGCCAGGAGACCAAGGCTCGGAAAGGGGATGAGACTTGCCCAAGGTCACATAGCATGTCCTCATCAAAGCCGGAATGTGAACTCCCAGAACTGAGCCCTCTTCCTGTTGTCTCCCCCCATCTCTCCAAGTGGAAGGAAGGAGTTTTTAAGACCCATGAGCATTATTTCCTTTCCCCCATTAATTCCTAATCCAAGGGGCTACAGTTTTCAACCTGCAGCAGGGGCTGGAATTGTTAAAATCGGAAATACATTGGCATGAAATATATTTCATATAGTTGGCATGCACGGAGGTTTTCTTTACCATGCTAAGCAGCTTTTCAGTTCTGGGTTTTCATGGACTTACAGATGATTTTCGTTTCTCGTTTTTTTTTTTTTTTTTTCTTTTCTTTTTTCTTTTTCTTCTTCTTTCAAGTGGTGGTGGGTCTTGCTAGTGCCTCTTCATTTGCATCTTGCTGTCACCCTAGACAGGGCATGCAGGGACCCAGAACTGAAATACCAGGAAGTCTTGATAACGAGATCAGAGCTTGGCTTCCTGAGCTTTGATGGTGGTGCCTTGGGCAGAGGTCTGTGGACAGAGCCACAGCTGGTGCAGGATCAGCCCCTCCTGGAGCTGGGTGAGGTGTCCCCAGAAAGTGGGTGTGCTCCGTGGGATCCAGCCCCCACTGGTGACATTCCCATCCTCAAGGCTGCCTTTTTCTCTTTGTAGAGAAGACAGCATGGCTTTCTAACCCCATGTCTCCTTTTGAGCCTCCAGGAACCCCAAGTCACAGCAAGTAATGGGTGTTGTCACTTCTTCCAGTGACAGATCCAGCTGTGTTTTCACTCTGTGGTTTTATGGATCCATCTTCTTATGGCTGCATCCAGGAGCTCAAATGATGCCATTGAGAATCAGTCTCTTCCCATCTCCTGGCTCAGATTTCCTCTGTGTCAGCTTTATTCCTGGGAGGCTCCCTTCTCATGGTGGCAACATGGGCCTCCAGCAACCTCAGGCCTGTGTCTGATCAGCACGGCTACCAAGGGAGAAGGGAGCGTGTCTTTCCCGAATGTCCCAGGGCTCGTTGGGTCAGCTCGGGTCCCACAGGGATCAAACCCACACCCGTAGCAGTGAAAGCATGGAGTCCTAACCACTGGACTGCCAGGGAGTTCCCCACTATGCTCTCCTTGAGCCGGTAGCTACGGCTGGGAGATGGAAGGCTCTTGAACACACCCTGGGAGCTGGCCAGGAGTGGCCCCTCTTGGACTCCAGGACGGGAGAGAGGACAGGGGAAAACCTGGGTCCCATCGCCTCCCTGTCTCGTCCTCTGCACCCCTCTCTTCCTCTGCCTCTGGGCCCTGTGTTTTTCTCCTGGTCCTTTTCTGAATCTCAAGCAAAGCTGAGCAAGAAAGGGGGAGTTGGCTGCAGCCATGTTTCCTTGATGCCCGGTTTGGCCTGGAGTTTGAGGCCCAGTGCCCACACCTCCGGGGACACGATGGGGCCGCACAGAGCGGACACCAGCGGGCACCCTTTTGGTAAATGTGATGGGAGGGGAGCGGAAGCGGTGGGTTCCTCTGCTCTGACATCCTCTCTTCCAGGAAGCCCTCACCTCGAGCCCTGCTTGCGAAACCACACGGGGCTGGCAGGACGGATGTTGGGGAAAGGTTACCCAGCCTGGCTCTAGAGGGGCTTCCGCTGCTGATTTACTGGGTGACCCCTGCACACCCCCTCCCTTCTCTGCCCTCAGTGTTTTTAAGGAATACCCAGGGCCTGCCCCTGCTCAGATGTTTCGTGTTTGTTCTAAGAGCCTACTTTTGGGCGTGTTCACGCCCTACTGGTACTGTTTCTGGAGGGGCCTGTGGGTGTGGTGAGACGTCTACCAGGTCCTGCTTTCTGGCTCTGTGGCCTTGGGCAAGAGGCCTTGCTTCTTTGTGCCTCAATCTCCTCACCTGTAGAGTGAAGATAAAAACAGTACCTACCTCTTTGGGATGGTTTGAGGATGAAATGACTTATGAAACTGAAGTTTGGAACAGTGCTTGGTACACTTAGTAAGTGCAAATGCTAGCTATTATGATTACTACTATGACTACAGCTTTTACTGTTATTATTGCTAGAAATAATAGTAAATATAACAGCTATGATTAGTATAGAAATAATTATGATGATAAATATTGTGTCCTTACTGATTACCAACACTTTAACATTCATCATTCCATTCGATCCACACAACAACCTTAGGATCTGATTGTGATCCCATTTCACAGATGTGCACACTTGGTCCACTTGGACCCTCTGAGGTCTTACAGATCCAGAGGGTTTCTTCTTAGTTACGTGGTTCTCCCAAGATTCTTAACAAGCAGCTTTTGGGTTCCTTCCAGAAATACTGTTCTCTGGGCCAAGCCCTGTAAGTTCATGTAGCTATTCCACCTTGGATATGGATTCCAGGGTTTTCAACCCCATAGTCTGTCTCTTTTGAACTTGACTCTGTTGTAACTTATTAAGACAGTGTGTTAAGTTCTGAATTGGGCAGGAGCCTCCTCACCTCCCTCCTTTTGCATGTGAAGCCTTTGTTAGCGCAGCTCAAGCTTCCATTAATTTTGAAGATACCCATATTTTATGCTTGTCTGGGACTGACGGGGGACACCTTTGGGATTCCAAATTCTTGCAGTCTCTCTGGGATTGTGAAGCAGTAGAGACTCTTTCAAATACAAGGGATGGAAAAACTAGCTCAAACAGGCTTAATAAAAAAAGAAAAAAAATGAGCCCATGTAACTGAAAAGTATGTGGCTAGATGGTTTCGGGTGTGGCTAAATCCAGCTGTCATTAGGGAATTGCCAAACTCTTTTCCAAAGCTGCTGCACCATTTTATATTTTCTCCTGCAATGTATGAGGATTCCAGTTTCTCTACATCCTCAAGAACACTTGTTATTGTTTGTCTTTTTGATTATAGCCATTCTAGGGGGTGTGAAGTGGTATCTCATTGTGGTTTTGTTTTGCATTTCTGTAATGACTAATGATATTGAGCATCTTTTCATGAGCTTATTGGCCATTTGTGTATCGTCTTTGGAGAAATGTCTGTTTAAATCCTTTGCTTATTTTTTAATTGAGTTGTCTTTTTTTTTAATCAATCAATCAATTAATTAAATTTTTGGCTGCGTTGGGTCCTCGTTGCTGTGTGTGGACTTTCTTTTAGTTGCGGCGAAAGAGGGCTCCTCTTTGTTATGGTACGCAGGCTTCTCATTGCGGTGGCTTCTCGTTGTGGAGCACGGACTCTAGGCGTGTGGGCATCAGGAGTTGTGGCACGCGGGCTCAGTAGTTGTGGCACGTGAGCTCAGTAGTTGTGGCACACGGGCTTAGTTGCTCCATGGCATGTGGGATCTTCCCGGACCAGGGATCGAACCTGTGTCCCCTGCATTGGCAGGCGGATTCTTAACCACTATGCCACCAGGGAAGTCCCTATGATCCACTTTGAGTTAATTTTTGTGTATAGTGTGAGGAAGGGGTCCAATTTTATTTTTTTGCATGTGGATACCCAGTTTTCCCAGCAGCATTTGTTGAAAAGACTGTCCTTTCCCCATTTAATTGTCTTAGCACCTTGTTAAAAATTTAGTGACTGTAAATGTAAGGATTTATTTCTGGACTCTCACTTCTTTTCCATTGACCTATATGCCTATCCTTATGCCAGTACTGTACCACCTCTTACGATTTGGAGAAAGAGTATGCCAGTAAAGGGCACAGCAAGTGCAAAGGCCCAGAGGCAGGAATGGACCCTGAGTTTGTGGCTGGGCAGAGCAGAGTCAACACTCCCTTGTGAACCAAGACACCAAAGCCAATACCTTCCCCTCAGTTTCGGCCCAGCCAGGAACCTAGCCAGAAGGTCCTGCTCAGTTTCAATTCTCCACGCCCAGCAGTGATCTCAGGCAGGAGGAGAGGTGGAAGCAGCCAGACGGAAGAGGGAAATAAGCTTTTTCTCATTTTTACTAGCTACTGGGTGTTGGCAGCCCCTCAGGGAACCCATCAGTGGAGGATCGCTGAAATTCCAACTTACAGGGGTTTGGGATGTGGTGGCAGTGCCTCCCAGGGTGTGACAGGCCCTAAAGCTCTTAGTCTCAAGAATAAGAGAGCTGAGGCCTTCGCACTTGTGGATGGAGGTGGGAGGAGGTAGGGTCCCAGGGACACAGGCTGGAGAAGCATGGAGTAGCAGTTAAAAACGTGGGCTCTGGACTTCCGTTGCATGGGTTTGAATTTTGGCTCCACCCCTTAGCAATCTTCGACCTTGGACAAGTGACCTCGCCTCTCGGTCCACCTCAGCTTCCTCATCTGTCACATGTATCAGGATATATTTTAGCTACAGTGACGGAGACCCGAAATAACAGTGACTTAACGTGTAATTTTATTTCTGTACAAGGCAGTCCAGGGTTTATGTTCTTCCACCCCTGGGTTCTCAGATGTTCACACCGTGTCCACGTTCCAGCCCAGGGAAAGGGGAGACGGGCAAGGAAAACGGAAGCTGCACACACCCCAGAGATCAGAACCTGTGTCCAGGTGGACGGGAATGCTGCCTTTATTCCGGGTGGCCTTGTCCTCAGCTAAGAATCTGTTCTGTTGCTTTTGACCAGGGGTCAGCAAGCTTCTCCTTTAAAGGACCAGATAGTAAATATTACAGGCTTCACAGGCCGTATGGTCTCTGTCGCGACGATTCCACTCTGATGATGTGGCTACAAAGAGGTCAGGACAGCGGGGAAATGACTGAGCGTAAAGCTTCGTTTATTGCAACAGGTGGTGGGTTGGACTTGGTCCGCAGGCTTTCATTTGACCCCCTGCTTTTAGAAGGAGAGGATGCTGGATCTGCTTTGGCGGGTTGAGCCTCTGTCACTGCTCACTCGGAAGAAACAGGGAGCTGGCTGGGTACACTCCACTTTCGTGCCTTGGCTGGCTTGACAGAGGTTCAGATGCTCAAAATTACTTATATTGGAGCACGGGGCTGGGGGTGCTTTGGGGAGTTCAACTGAATTCCCCACCATAGGTCACAGGCTTCTATTGTAGTTTTATCTGTGGACATGTCTCCAAACAGGCCGTCAGCTCCAGGAGAGTTGGGCCAGTGTCTGTGTCATCTGTGTCCCTAAAAGAGGGCCCAGCCTGAGGCCAGGTACACAGGAGGCCTCACTGGTTGGATGAATGGGGCACAGAGCTTCCTGGTTCCAGTCTTGAGCTTCTCTTGCCTGGCCCATTGCAGTAGCCACTAGCCAGTCTTCCTGCTTTTACATTCACTTTATGTTCCCTCCAGTACATCTTCCACTTGGCAGTCAGAGGGGTTTTTTAAAGGCTAAATAAATTGGATGGCGTTAGGCCTCAGCTTATAACCCCCCATCACCTCCCCATGGCTCTTGGGATGAAACCCAGAGACCACACCCAGGCCTTACCTCATCTGTGTTTGATGTGTGCCTCCGACCTCATCACCCATCCTTCTCCTTGCTCACTCTGCTGCAGCTTCCCTGGCCTCCTTGCTGTTTCTCACTGCCTCAGGGCCTTTGATTGTGCTCTTCTCTTGCCTGGAGTGCTGTTCCCACAGATGTGTGTATAGCCTGTGCCCTTACTTCATTCAGGTCTCCACCCTGAGGCCCTTCTCCTCAGAGAGACCTTCTCGGACCACTGCACCTCCCTCACTCTCTGTCCCTTCACTTGCCTGATTTTTCACCTAGCACTTAATCAATAATATAAATTATATTTACCAGAGAGGAAAGTATTCCTATTTAACTACCTGAAAGGTTATAAATAGTATAGATGTTCAGAGCGCTAACCTCAGAGCCAGACTGGTTAGGCTCAAGTCTGCTCCGTGACCTCAGGCAGATGACCTGACCTCTCTGTGCCTCAGTTCTCAAGTCTGTCAAATGAGGATAATAATAACTACCTCATAGGGTTGATGTGAGGACTGAGTGAGCTCAGAAAGAGTGTAAGCACTCACTAAATGCTAGCTCTTATTATTACTGTTAGTGGTAACACTCAACTTTTGGACTGTTCTCTTGACTGTGGGCTCCCTGAGGGTCGTCTCAGTCTCCGTCCAGACCCCGGTGCTCCGGCACATACCTGTTGCTCAGTCTGTGTTTGTTGAGTGAGGAGTGAATGGAAATACGTCCCCTTTGTACAAAAAGCTCAACCCTCAGTGACCCGCCTGCCTCTGTCTTACTTCCTCCTTGAAGCCTTTCCGGCCACACTGTCCTTCCCCTTCTCTGATTTATCATGAGCACTTTCACCACTTCGGGCTGTTGTTTGTGCCCACCCCCCTTCCTCCCTTCCTTCCTCCCTCCCCCTTCCCTGGGAGCACCTTTCCCAGCTCAGTTGCCTCCAGAGAGAGGGCTCCATTCTTCCCCACCCCTTGCTTCCTTTCTGGTCTGTCCCTGGGCCCAAGGCAGGTGCTCAGCAAACCCACAGGGTCCTGATGTAACAGAACATCTGGTCCTCGGGCCATTAGGATCCGCTCTCCAGAAAAGAGGCTGTTCATATTCAGGCAGAGAAGAAATGAAGTGACTAGAGAAGACCTATTTTTGGAGCTGGTGATCCGCAGGGCGTTCTCAGAACAACACCTGCCTGGCCCGTTGCTGCTTGCGGGCCCTGCTAACGTGTATTGTCCTACGGAGGCAGGACTGATAATGGCCAGCGTAGACTGAGTGCTTACGAGGCTGTACTTTCCCCCGGAGCTGCTTTTCCTGCAGTGTCTGATTTACCCCTCACCATGACCACGAGCAGAACCAGATGGCTGGGTTCAAATCCACTTTCCTCCTCTTACTTCTTGGAGACTTTGAACCATCCCGCGGAGCCTCCATCTCCTCCTCTGTTAAATGGATAATAACAGAACCTACCTCCCAGGCACAGAGTAAAGGCTCATCGTCACCATCCTCCCCCACGTCACTGGTTTTCAGTTGATGAACCTGAGGCTTGGCATGGAGGGCATCTGGCCCAAGGTCACCCAGCCACAGAGGCCCAAGGTCATCCAGCCGCCCAGGGGCGGAGCTAGCCCTGGAACCCATGTGAGACTGTACTGGGAACCAGCCCACTGGAGCGTCATATCTGTGATTTTTGAGGGAGCAGAGAGATGGAGAGATACTGGAACATCTGGGCATGTCAGGGCCAGATGATTAGAGAAACTTATCTCTGCCGGCGTGGTCCTGTCAGTTGAGTGATGCGGCCTGAAAATCTTCTCTGATATCTTGAGGCCCAGCTGGTCTCTGCTGTCTCAGTTCCTTTCTCATCACACTTACTATGGGGCTGAAACCCTCTGATTAAGACCGGCCTGACCTTTAGAGTGTCCCAGCCTGTGCCGGTGGTGAGGTGCAAGAGGAGAGTGAGAAACAGTGGGGGAGGGGCTTGCAGATTAAGCCCCCGACTGGCCTCTTTGTCCTCTTTACATGTTTCCTCCACGTCCCTGTGAAGGCAAGGGGTTCTTTATACCCATTTTACAGATGAGAAAAACTGGGGGCTAGGGAGAGGCAGTGTCTATGGCCACCTCTCTGGCCGACCGGTCTCTCTCTGTCTCTGTCTCTGTCTCTGTCTCTTTCTTTCTCCTTCTCTCTCGCATTTACTCTCCTCCAGCCACACTGCCTCCTGGCTGTTTCCCTTACAGACCCCATACGCTCCCACCATGCCCCTTTGCGTTTGCTGTTCCCGTTACCAGGCATGCCCTTCCCCCAGATTTTTGCAGGACTCTCTCCCTTGCTTTATCCAGACTCTCTGTTCAAATGTCACCCCCTCAGAGGGGCTTCCTTGACCTCCCTATTTGAAAGAACACCTCCTTTCCCAAGACCTTCTAGCCCCTCGTTCTGATGTGTCTTTTGTAATATTTGTCACTGATTTTTCTTTATTTTGGCCCACCTCCTTTATTAGAATGTAGTAGCCACCAGATGAGGAATTTTTCTGTTTTATTAACAAATTTGTCCGCAGACTCTAGAACACTTCCTGTTGTGGAGGAGCTGCTCAGGGGACATTTATTAAATGAATGAATGAATGAATGAATGAGTGATGTTCTCCAGCTCCAGATCACACAGTTTGTCCGGAGTAGAGCTGGGACTTGGTTCAGGCCCGGGTGTCCTGGAGGCTGTTTGGTGCCCTCTGGGTTGACGTCCCTCATTCCTGCCCTCTCCTCTACCCTAGGAACTCTCCAAGAGGACCCCCGGCAAGCACCCCGACCACCCCGCGGTCCAGAGCGCCCTGCAGGCCATGAAGACCGTCTGTTCCAACATCAACGAGACCAAGAGGCAGATGGAGAAGCTGGAGGCCCTGGAGCAGCTGCAGTCGCACATCGAAGGCTGGGAGGTGTGTCTGGGACAGGAGGAACCTTCTGGGCTGGGGACGGGCCCGGGGGGGTGCACAACTTGGGTTCAGACTGTGGTCTGGGCACCAGATTTGGCCTGTAGCATATTTTGTTTGTCCTCCATGGTGTTTGCAAAAAAAAAAAAAAAAAAGTTTAATTATTTTTCAATTAGGTCCACATAAAAGTCTAGATTTAAAGTTTCTCTTAAAAAATTGGTAACACTGGGTCCCCATTTTCCATGGTGACAGCCTCTGGAGCCTCTAGTTTTCCTCCATCCCCACCACTCCCCAGTCACTCTCCTTCACATGTTGCCTGCCTGCCTGGTGTCCCTTGAGCTTTGGATGCCAAGGTCAAGGGTAGCTTTTAAGGGTTCACTCCAGGATAGAATTCTGGCGTTGACACTCCCTTACTGGGTAACTGTAGGCAAGTGTCTCAACTTCTCTGAACTTTGGTTTCCTTATCTATACCTGCATATAGTCGGTACTCAATAAGTGATAGGTATGGATATTACTATGATGATTATCAAGGGATGGGATTCTTGAGATCTTCTGTTGTGTCTTCCTTAAATTATTAGAGCTGTCCTAAAAAATCTTCAGAATGAAATGGGAAAATCTGAATAAATAAAAAAGTCAATATCCGAGTAAGTACAGCTGGAATGGGAGATTAAGACTAAAGAGGAAAAACTCTTGGACACATAATTCTCTGAATCATCTGGCTTAGACCCTTTGGATTTTCTGGCACTTGCTACATTTGGGATTTCCACTTCATCTCCCTGTGTTGGGGAGTCCTAAATGAGACTGTATAGCTACGAGGTTGAGGGTATGGCTGCAGGGGGGAGGGGCCTGTGTTCTGGAGGAGGTGGGTGTTGTGGGTTAGTGTTTGTCATGTACCCACTCTCCTCTGCCTGGCCTTCCTGCCCGGCTGAGGCTGGAGAACAAATAGTTGCATTTCTCAGACTCCTTTGTAGCTCAGGTTCGGGATATGATTGGCCAAGATCAGATCCAGCTGCTCGAGATTTGGAAAGCAGGAGTGGGACGGAGGCTACCTTTGTGCTGTTTTTGCAGCGAAGCACAGCCGTGGTTGTGTTTGGCTTTCTGTGATAGCATTTGCAGAGGGCCCGGTTTCCAGCTTCTGAATGTCAAGAGGAAGGGCATCCACTGTGTTGTTGTTGGTGTGTATCTAGCAGGATGGGGTGGCTTTGTAGCTGATAGTCAAGGCAACAGCTTCTGAGGGCCTGGAAGCAGCTTGGGCAGCGTTTCCCTAGAATATCAGCTCGGGCAGGTGGTGGTCTGATTCTCCTTTTCCCCAGTTGGAGCAGAGGCAGTGGCTCCCCTGGAGGGCCAGTTCTACAGTGTTCTTGGTTTTCTGGCAGCTGTGATTCTAGGCTCTTCTAACCCCTCCAAGGATTGGATAAGGCCCCCATTTCTTTCTGCTTAAAATGCATAGCTTGGTTTCTGTTCCTGCACCTGAAAATTGTGTCAGGATGTGTCCTCTAAGGAATCACATTTCACCTTCATGATGTCAGAGCTCTGATTTGGTTTCTTGTGATCCTCTCAGCCTTCCCCTCTATGGTTCCATGATGGCAGCAGCTCCAGGCATCATGTGTTCCAAAGCAGGAGGAGACAGGGGCTCAGCCAGGGCAGTGAGGGGGAGCTCTCCTCCCTAGTGGAGGAAAACCTTTCCCAGAAGCCCCTTTCCAACTCATTAGCCAGAAGTGCGTCACTTGGCCACTCTCAGCAAATATGCTAACCTAAAGAGCACATAGAGTGGACACATTTAAACATCTGCCTGTTTGGGCTTTGAGCTTCCTGGCAGCCAAGGTAAAAAGAGCAGGACACCTAAGTTACTTAACGTTCATTGTCAAAAAAGGAACAAGCTGAGCAATTCTTCTGGGTGACAGAGAGTTTCCTGGCATCCAGCTAGAAGGGAAATTTCTCACGTGAGCCCCTGTGAAGAGAGTATTAAGCAAGCAATTTGGCAACCAGAGCAGAAGTGATTTCCAGATGCCTCCTGGTAAGGGCCTAGGGAAATAGGAACTAAGGGTCTTTGGGGCCCTTGTTGACCTTGAAATATCTGCAATTTGAGAGTGGCCCTTATTTTGATCTCTGTCGCTGGGTACAGTAGGAAATAAAGTGACCTAGAATAAGAATTGCTGGCAATTTATTGAGCACCTATTACACATTTTCAACACTAGAAGACAGGGCAGTTGTTATCCCTATTTTACAGATGAGAAAACTGAGGTGCAGGGTCTTGGCTTTGGGGCCCAGCCTTTTTTTTTTTTTTTTAGTTTATTTAATTAATTAATTTATTTTTGGCTGCATTGGGTCTTCGTTGCTGCACGTGGGCTTTCTCTAGTTGCGGCAAGCAGGGGCTACTCTTTGTTGCGGTGCACACGCTTCTCATTGCGGTGGCTTCTCTTGTTGTGGAGCACGGGCTCTAGGCACGTGGGCTTCAGTAGTTGTGGCACATGGGCTCAATAGTTGTGGCTTGCGGGCTCTAGAGCACAGGCTCAGTAGTTGTGGCACACAGGCTTAGTTGCTCTGCGGCATGTGAGATCTTCCCGGACCAGGGCTCAAACCTGTGTCCCCTGCATTGGTAGGCGGATTCTTAACCACTGCGCCACCAGGGAAGCCCCCAGCCTTTTAACTTACAGATTATCCTGCCTTACGCAAGTTTGTCCTACTCTCCTGGCCTCATTTTCCCCTACTTGTCTAATTTCAGAAATACCATCTCTGAAGTTATCTCCTGGCGTCATTGTGAGGGTCAAGCGAAGGGTAGAACACGAATGTTCTTTGGAAAATGTGAAATGGTTTTCTGAATAGTAGAAAGGTTTTTAAGTTTAATCCTCAAGGTGGCTTGGGAAAATAATACGTTCTAGCTAGAAAAAATAATGTTTAACAGTGAAGCTGCTTGTAATAGCTTCATGCCCTCAGTAGTTAGAACCTTAGGGGACAGTATGACTTACAGGTGTAGTTCACAGTGAATGATGGTGGTTGCAAATCCTGATTTCTGATTCTCTCCTTGATCCTTTCTAATCTATTTGTTTGACCTCTTGCCAATCTGATTAGAGGGCTGTCATGTCTCTTGGAATATGGCTGACAAGGGACTTATTTCTGGAGGAGGGGGAGTCTTTCCTTCTTGTCCACTTTCTTGCTATGCGCTTGGGCTTACATCATTAGTTTGATCTCCAATCTCTGGGGGTTTTTTGTTTTTGTTTTTTGGCCTGATCCTCTGTAAGCCAGTTGTCCTTTTTAGTTGTGGGACTGGTTTAGTTAAAACCGGATAAGTTAATCCATAAATCCATTTTACTGAGCACAAGTAAATGGGAGTATGTCGCAATACTGTGGATGTGAGTGTATGAGCCCACCCCGTCTGCTTGATGGGGTACCTTTGCCTCAGTTTCCTCATCTGTACAGTCTGGCTAATGGCAGGATGCCCCACGGGTCACTTGAGGATTCAGGGAGTGGATACATGCAAAGCGCTCAGAACGGTGCTTTCTTTATTAGATCAGAGTAAACGCTCAATAAACGTCAGGAGGAGCCGTAGCAGCAAAGCAGGATTTCTTTCTTCATTTTTTTTAGATGAGAAAACATCATGCAACTTTGCCTAGGGCTCATACCAGTGTGGGCTGACCCTCCTGCAGAGGGACACTCCGGACGTGGGCCCCGCAGACTTTCGTGAGAAGCTCACGGTCATAAAAAGAAGTGCATGTTCTTAATAAGAAAGAAATAGAACACACCACTCTTGCTGGCTCTGGAAGCCCTGCTTTAAGAGACCATCAACTGCACTCACCCACGAGGGACAGAAGGAAATAGGGGTGAGGAAACATAAGACCATTAAAAAGAAGGACCATAAATAGAAGTTCTTGTATGTTCTTCCCACCCTCCCTGGGATGCCTTGTGCTCTCACCCCTTCGAAGACCCCTGCTCTAGACCAACAACTGCATAAGAAAACCTTCAGGTTACCTTCTAGGAGGCAGCACAGGGTAGTAGAGGTGAGTGGATAGGATGGTGGGACCACCTGTCTGGGTTCAGGTCCCAGCTCACTCACTGACCAACTCTATGACCTTGAACAAGTCCCTTCACTGCTCTGTGCCTCAGCTTCCTCATCTGTAAAATGAGAGTTGTAAGGATTAACAGAGTTTTGTAAGATCCTTAGAACAGGAGTTGGTGGGTGGAAAGCCCTCTGCCTGTGTTAGCTTTTGTCATCTTCTCTGGATGTCACCACTTCAGTTCTGCACTGTCTGAAGGAGGACTCCAGCCCTGACTGGTGGACGCCTTGGTGCTCAGCCTCTTCCCTGTGTATCTGATCCTTAGCACCACCCCTGACCTGGGTTCAAGGATTCCGGGGAAACCGAGTGTCAGCCGGGCTTCGTAGCAGGCCTGGGGTGGAAGGGGCCTCCCCCTGTAGTGTCCTTGGCATTTCAGATGCAGTTTGCTGGGTGGTCCTTGGCCAAGGCCAGGGAGGCAGCTTCCCAGGCTGGGTGTGCTTCTTCTCTGCTGTCCCCTGACATTGGTCTAGGTCTGTGTGACCTCCAGGCTCTTGGGCCCTACAGCTGGGCCAGGTACTAGGTTCATATACAGTAAGTCTCCTACATACGAACGAGTTCCGTTCCAAGAGTGCATTTGTAAGTCCAGTTTGTTCATGAGTCCAACAAAGCCTAGGTACCCAACTTTTTTTTTTTTTTTTAATTTATTTAATTTATTTATTTTTGGCTGTGTTGGGTCTTCATTGCTGCGCGTGGGCTTTCTCTAGTTGAGGCGAGCAGGGGCTGCTCTTCACTGCAGTGCGCGGGCTTCTCATTGCGGTGGCTTCTCTTGTTGCGGAGCACGGGCTCTAGAGCGCAGGCTCAGTAGTTGTGGCACGTGGGCTCAGCAGTTGCGGCTCACGGGCTCTAGAGCGCAGGCTCAGTAGTTGTGGCGCACGGGCTTAGTTGCTCCGCGGCATGTGGGATCTTCCCGGACCAGGGCTCGAACCCGTGTCCCCTGCATTGGCAGGCAGATTCCTAACCACTGCGCCACCAGGGAAGCCCGGTACCCAACTTTTACAGATAACGCCAGACACGAAAACTAAGTTACGTGATTGGACATGCAAACACATGTTCGCATCTTTGAAAGTTCGCAACTTGAAGGTTCGTATGTAGGAGACTTACTGTACAAGCAGCCAAAATCTCCCTTTGGAGCCTGGAAGGGCTGGTGGGTGGACATGAGTGAGGTGGAGGAGACAGGAAGCACGTGTCTCGAAGGAACTGTCGAGCTGCTCTGTGCTCTGAGTGGCCCGTGGGCCACTGACGGACTCTCATCAGCCAGGGAGTCACACTCTCCCTGTTTGCAAGGACGCTGGGGCTCCAAGGGGCTCTTCATCCCCTAGCCCCAGGGCAGCAGGGGCGCTACCTCGCTGGGTCGCTGTGCTGCGGGCATCACATACCTGCCTGTGGCACGCGAGCGTCCAGGCTGTGATTTCTGTTAACGGGTGTGTGCTTCTGTCCTGGGCTGCACAGCTCTTGATTGCAAAGAAGCTGGTTTCCCAGGACCCCGAGTGGGCCCCAGAGGGGGTCTCTGGCACCACTGACCAAATGGATTTGCTGCTTCTAGCCGGCCCGTGGGCACAGAGCAAACCAGCTCTGACAGCAGTTGGGGAGACTGTAGTGGGCAGTTAGAAAACAGCCTGATTTCTGAGTTGCCAAAACCAGTTTCCCATACTGGGTATCAGAAATAATTGAGTTAGCAGATCTTTCTGGGGTATGAACTCCTTGTCAGTTCTGGGCGTTGAGCATCTGGGGAAAGAGATTCTATGAAGAATTCTCCTTCTTTCCTCCCCAAGTTCATTTCCAGGCAGAGATAGCATCACGTCTCTTTGTTTCTCCCTTCACCATGATCTGCAGGTTGGTGAAATGAGTTTCCCCTAAAATGCCACTTTTGCATAATATCCCCTGGGCCTAAATGTCAGGGGCACCCCCTTGCCCACCTATTGATGGGGCCTCCAACCTTATCTTGATGTATTTAAAAGTACATCAAGTATTTAAAGTTGGCGGCTGTAAGAAAGAGAGACTTCAGTGGCTTAAATGAGATAAAAGTTTATTACTCAGTAGTGATGCAGGCTTGGGGTGGGTCACCTCTGCTCCATTTGGGCCCTGGTCCCTTCCAACGCCTTCCTCCGTCCTTTGCTACTGTGTATTCCACTACCGTGGCCATCTTCCAGCCTATGGCAAGAGGAGGGAAGAGAGGAAAGGGAGGGAGGCAGTTTTCTCAAGGAAATGATGTAGAAGTGGGGCATACTGGCCATAATGTAGTCACATGACCATGCCTGGCGCAAGGGATGCTGGGAAGTGGAGACTGTGGTTGGGCAGCCATGTGCCAGCTGAAACTCCATTCCTGTGACGGAAGAGGAGCACGGATTTGGGGACCCTCCAGGGGCTTCCTTAGCCGGCATTCTGTGCCCTCCAAGGTCTCTTTCCAGCTTCCTCTCTGTTAGCACTTTGGGCTCTCTCTGCCCCTGCCTTGGTGCCCCCAGAGTTCCAGATGGACCTGTGTGGTCCCTGGCTCTGAGGACTCCTCCCAGCAGGGACCTTGCCTATCCCTATCCTCAGCCTCTTTATCTTCGCCATCCTCCCAGGCCCACCTTGCTCCTCCGCGGTGCCTTTCCTGACCACATCGCCCTGAACCCCATGGAAGTTCAGTGAACGTCATGCACACCTAACATCTTGGTCATTTAGCATAGATGACCAGGTAGAATTTGGGAACTGTTCCCATCTATTCTCACATCCTGAGCTAGAGAGGGTGCTCTCAGAATCCTCTGCCCCTGGTGGAGCTCACATTGCCTTGGTCACCTGTTCTGCAAACATTTATTGAGCACATACTGTGTGCCAGAGAGTGCAGTAGGTGCTGGGAATACCGTGGCAAATGCTTGATAGATGCTTGATAACGCTTCCTGTCCTTATGGAAGTGGCATTCTTGTGGAGGAGATAAAGTAACAAGTCAAGACACAAATAAATAAGGAGGGGAGGAGAGAGGCAAAAACCCAACCAAACAAAAAACCAACAAAACCCATAACAAAACCAGATGTCAACTAGGGCCGTGTGAGCTGAGTGAGTCCTTTCACCTCCCTGAGCCCCAAGTCCCTGTTCTCTGAAATGGTCATCTCTGTATGCTCCTGCCAGCGTTGTTCTGGCACACTCACCAGAGGGAAGCCGTCGATCAGGTTGTGTTGGGTTTCTGTCGGCTCACAGATGTGCCTCCAGTGGTGCACTGAGATTTTGGGGGTGCGAGGGAGGCAGGTGCAGGTTCTGTCTGTGGGAAGGAAGGGGGGCATTCCCAAGGGAGCGCCTGGATTTGCCAGCTCATGCACCGCAACCCCCCATCGCTCTCCCAGGGCTCCAACCTCACGGACATCTGCACCCAGCTCCTCCTGCAAGGGACTTTGTTAAAAATCTCCGCGGGCAATATCCAGGAGAGAGCCTTCTTCCTCTTTGACAACCTCCTTGTCTATTGCAAGCGGAAATCCAGGTGAGTTGCTGGGGAGACTGGGACAGGGCTGCCCGGGTGGGCTGGGAGGCTGGGACAGGGCTGCCTGGGTGGGTCAGGAGGCTGGGATTGGGTTGAACTCTTGACATAGGCTTGTCACTTCCCTCTCTGGGCCTCCCTCTTCTCTTCCGAGTTGAGGGAGTTGTTCTAGATCAGCACTATCCAAGAACATCGGTTATTTAAAATTTTCTGGTAGTCACATTAAAAAGAGCAAAAGAAATAGGTGGAATGAATTTAAATAACGTATTTCATTTACCCCAATATATCCCCAAATATTATTATTTCAACTTAATCAACTTACAAAATTTATTAAATAGGTATTTTGCATTCTTTTTAAAAATTTACACTAAAGCTTCAAAATCTGGTCTGTATGTTACACTTACAGCACATCTCAATTTGTACTAGGCACCTTTTAAGTGCTCAGTAGACACCTGTGGCTTGTGGCTGCCACAGTGGACAGTGTAGGTCGAGACAGTCATGGAAGTTTGGAGAGTCTTTGTGCCACCAGAATCCTGTGATTCTAAGATCCAAAGGTAGATGGTTTGAGGGGAGGGAAGTCCTCTCCTGTTAAGTTTTTTGAGGGAAAGATAGTATCTTTGTCATCTTTGTGTCTTTCACTGGAGCTTCTTAAACTTTGTAGAGTGAATGGATGGGTGGATGAGTGGTAGACTGGTGCGGATGTATGTATGGTTGGATGTGTGGGCAGATGGGAGGAGGGATAGATGGGTAGTTGCAGGTTTGGGAGATGAATGGGAGTGATTGTGGCTGTGTGTATGAACTGATTCGTGGATGGATGAACGAGTAGATGGATGAGTGAGCAGTCAGGTGGTTGGAGGTTTAGGAGATGGCTGGATGGAGGGGTAGATAGAAAGTTGGGGGAATCTGTGAATGTTTGGGTAGTTGGAGAAATGGAAATGAAGACATGATGAGCTGGCAGAGGTTGTATTTATTTATTTATTTAAATATTTATTTATTTATTTTTATTTGGTTGTGCCGGGTCTTAGTTATGGCTCGCGGGCTCCTTAGTTGTGGCATGCGGACTCTTAGTTGTGGGATCTAGTTCCCTGACCAGGGATTGAACCCAGGCCCCCTGCACTGGGAGCGCAGAGTCTTAACCACTGCACTACCGTGGAAGTCCCTAGGAGAGGTGTATTTAAATGAAAGGTGTGTTGGAGCCTTTATGTATGGTTTGCTGAGTGAATGGGTAGATGGATGGATGGTTGGATGGTCATAAAATTGGGAGGCTGAGTGGGTGGTGGAGGTTTGGAGATAAGTGGATGGATGATCAGTTGGATGGGTGTGTTGAAGGATGATTGGTTGATAGTTACCAGGGTGGTTGGACTCTGGTATGGGAGGTTGGTTGATAGGATGGTTGCGTTGATGGATAGGTGGATGAATGATTGGAGCGAGGGAAAGTTGGGAGACGGAGGGGTAGGGGCACGAGTGGATGGTTGGATGCATGAGTGGGTGGGTAGATTGGTGGACCAAGAGAATTCTTGCCTTTCAGTTTTCTCGCTGAGGAGGTAGAGGACAACTGACCAGTGCAGCCCTTTTTGAATTAAGCTTCCTGTTATTTTGTTTTAGGGATGAAATGGTGACTTTCCAGAGGCTTCTTTACTTTTTTATCTAGCAAAAGTTAGGGCTGAGGGGAGGTCCAGATCCTGGGTCCTACTGTCAGCATCACCTCCAACTTCCATTGTGGCTCTGGGCTTGTCACTTATTGTCTGTCTGAGCCTCGTTTTCCTTGTCTGATTCTGCTGGCCTCCTAAGGTGGTGGTGAGGAACCTTTCTACAGGATGAATGATGGGCTTTCCGTGTGAGTGTGGGGAAGCTTCTCATTGTCTTCCTCCTCCAGCCTGACCTCTCTGAGCCTCAGTTTTCTCATCTGTAAAATGGGGTTGATAAACCCCTTCTTACAGTAGCGTTTGCTTAAGAGCCAAGCTCCTTACTGTTGAATCCCTGTTGAGCCATTTCTCTAGCTCTGTGACTTTGCCTCTCTTTGCTTCAGTTTCCTCATCTGTAAACCAGGATGAATTATCATGTATCTTGTACCATGTACAAGGGCAAACATGTTAAGTGTGCCTGGCACATAGTAAGTGCCCAGAATAAGGAGTAGCTGCTATTACTGTTAACTTACCTCCACACGTGATGTATTCCTAATTTGGTGCGATCCCACGGGTGCAGCACCTGGCACATAGTAGGTGCTTTAGCCACAGGCCCTTCCCCTTCCCCCCTTTCCTCCCTGTTCTGGGACTTGGCCCTTCTGGTCAGAGACCTCCATCTCCCTCTTTCACCATCTCTGAGTGGCTGGGTCAGTGTGTCTCTTTCTCATTTGATATTTTATTCCCGTTAGTCTGTCTGCATCTGTCTCATGTCCTCCTATCCCCCCATCAATGCCCCCCCTTCTCCTTCCTCCTTGCTTCCTGCCTGTTCTCACTGGAGCCATCCTGAGAGTCCTTCGGCAATACCAAGGCCACTGCCAGCGTCCACCCCTAGTCCTTCCCCACCACCCGCTGTGGGCTGTCTGAAGCAGGCACTTTTCCCAGGACACTGGGGTTTAGAAAGCAGAATGTCCCTTCAGGCCTCTGTGACCTCCCAGCCTGGGCCACTTTTGCTCAGCCTTCAGCCACCCTAGCGTGGGCCCTTCCTCCGTTGGAGCAGCAGCAGCTGATGCCGATCGTACTGGACACCCAGTGGGTCGTCTAGGGTGCACGCACTCTTGTAAGGCCGTTTCCTGCCTCAGGCCTGCAAATGAGCTGGGCTGGCTGGAAGGAGAGGGCACATCTGTCGCCTGGGAGAACCTGGCAGGCGGCCTCCGTCCCTGCTCTGGGTGAGGAGCCAGAGGGCTGGGCTCTGAGAGGTGTCAGAGGGATTGGGCAATGGTGGATGGAACTCCCAGCCTGGCTCTGATGTAGTCACAGGAAACGCCTGACGCTGGTAGGTGTCTGTCTACGGTCGTGTCTTTGCCTGGGTCATGCCAGGCACTGCCTGTCCAGGTTGTGGGTCAGGGGCGGTCTCTGACTCAGAGTGCTTCTGGTCTGATTCAAAAGCAGAGGCTCCTTGGATGTCAGAAGTGGAAGGGAGAGTTTTAAAAACGCACCTCCCCGTTCTTCAGAAGGCAAAACTGAGACACAGAAGAGCTAAGTCTCATGTATCTCGACTGCTTGTTTAACATCTTAGAGGCGTCAGCAGCGTGTAGTGGTTAAAGACTCAGAGACGCTGCTGCTTGCAAGCTGTGTGACCTTGGGCAAGTTATGTCAGCTCTTTGTGCCTCTGTTTTCCTGTCTGGTTAATGGGGATGAAAGCAGTCTCCATCTCATGAGGTGGTTTTTATAGATTAAGATAAAACATGTAACATGGTTAGAATGATGCCTGGCACATGGTATGTAAGGTAGAAGAAATCTAAATCTGTATCTTCCCTTGGGTGTGTCACAGACAGCTTACACTTAACTTGGGTCTAAAACAAGGCTCTTCATTTTCATTGTAACTCCTGCTCCAAACCTTTTCCTCGAGTCGTCGTCATTCCCAGTAAATGGCACCATCATTTACCTAGGATCTCAGGCCAGAATCTTAGTTGTCCTTGATTCTGACCTGCCTCACCCCCCATCACCAGCAAGTGCTTTGCATTCTCTCATCAAACGTTGGTCAGAACTTCAATGTAATTATGATAAAAATTCCAGGAGGGAGGTTGTGTGTATATGTACGTAAATGATTTTAAAATTTACATGGAAACAGAAAGAGACAAAAATAGTTAAGACAGTTTTGAAGAAGGACAAAGCTGGAGGACTTTTATTACTGATACCACGGCTTACTATATAGCTATAGTAATTAAGACAACGTAGTATTGGTGTAAAAACAGAGAAAAAGATTAATGGAATGGAGTAGTGAGTCCAGAAGCAGACATACATGTAAGCGGTCATTTGAATTTCAACAGAAGCACCAATGAGGTTCAATAAATGGTGCTTGGTCAGTTTGATATCCAGTGGGAAAAATGAGTCTTGACCCCTTACTTCACACAGTATACAAAAGTCTTCCTCAGATGGATTATTGATTTAACTGTGAAAGATAAAACAATAAAGCTTCTAGAAGAAGGCATAGGAAGCTATCTTCATGATCTGGGGGTAAGCAAAGATTTCTTAAATTGGACAGAAAGTATAATTATAAAGGAAAAATAGATTTATCAGACTACCTTAAAATTAAGAACTTCTGTTCATCAAAAGACACCAAGATGAGAGTAAAAAGGCAAGCCACAGAGGAGAAGATCTTTGCAATCCACTTTGCAAAGGACTCATATCCAAAATATATAGGCAATTTTGGCCCTCTGCCTATTTTTATAAATAAAGTTTTATTGGCACACAGCCATGCCCATTCATTTTTGTGTTGTCTGTGGATGCTCTCATGCCTCAAGGGCTGAGTTAAGTAGCTGTAACAGAGAACATATGGCCCACACAATTGAAAATGTTTACTCTCTGGCCCTTTTTCAGATGACATTTGCCGAGCCCTGCTATAAATCATTAAGAAAAAGACAGACAACCCAACAGAAAAATGGTCAAGGGACAGTCATTTCACAGGTGGAAGACACCAGATGGCCAATAAACATGAAAAAGTGCTCAGCCTCATTACTCATCAGGGAAATACAGATGAAATCTTTATTAGAGACACTCCTCTCTGCCGCCAGAATGGCCAAAATGAGAAATTCAATACCAGTTATAGAGGATGTGGAGCAACTGGAATGTCCCTATGCTGCTAGGGGTGGGAGAATTGATACGGCTTGGCAGTATCTACCAAAGCCGATCGTATGCATTCCTTTTAACTGAGCAATTCAACTCCTAGGTAGATAACCCGAAGAAATGCACACATATGTTCTTCATAAGACATGTACCAGAACATTCACAGCAGCACCAAACTGGAAGCAACCCAAATGTCCATCACCATCACCCTGTGTGATTCCATGTATGTGAAGTTCCAAAACAGGCAGAGTGAATCCATGAGTTTAGGCGTCAGGCTAGTGGTTACCCTTGCAGGGGGTAGTGACCAGAAGGGGGCGTGATGGAGGGCTTTTGGGGTACCTTCTGCCCTCCTGTATTGGAAGGTATATTCTCAGAGACTTTGTTTTGTTCCCTGCTGCAGCCCTAGCACCTAGAATAGTGCTTGGTGCCCAGTACGAATTTTCTTGAGTGCCTGTTGAATGCATGGGTGAGTGACTCCCCTGGTCCCAACTTGGTATCCTTCCCATACGAAGCACTGGTCAGATTGTTTGTTGAGTGACAAAGTGGGTGGGCAAGAGAATTCACCTGAATGAATGAATGAATGGTGGGTAGGTAGATGTAAGTGGATGGATGGATGGACTTCCTACTCCAAGTTCCTTTCCATTCTGGTTTTATTTCAGGAAGTTCCTGTTTGTTAGACACCCTGAGAGTCTCTACCCATTTTCTAGCCTAGAAGAGTGGGTTTCTTTTGCTTCTTGTTGGTTTCACATCCACATCTCCTGTTGGCTCAGAAGTAGCTCTGGGAGGTCAGCAAGGCTATTAGCCCATTTTCCAGATGAGGAAGCTGTGGCTGAGAGTGGAAAAGTGACTTGCTCAAGTCACCCAACCACCAGCCAAAATGCCATACTTCTGACCTGGTTCCCACACTTCTCGTGTCCCCGGGCGCCCTTCTGTGTTACTGCCTTGCTTCCCTTTGCTCTATTGAAGACGGTTGAGCCCCAAGGAGAGGAGGCATAGGGGACATTGACTTCCCACTGTCTTTCAGGGTCACTGGGAGCAAGAAATCCACCAAGAGGACCAAATCCATCAACGGCTCCCTGTATATCTTCCGGGGTCGAATCAACACTGAAGTCATGGAGGTGGAGAATGTGGAGGATGGGACAGGTAGGTCCCCACCCATGCCCTGCCTGAGCCCAGCCCCCCTGCACCACAGCACAGTCTCTGCTGCGGTTCACCAGTTTTTTCCTTTGATCGGGAAAGATAACCTGTCCACAGAAAAGTGCCTAAAACATATGCACATAAAGCAAACCCCTGGGTGGTCACCATTCAGGTTAAGAAATAAACTGCTGCCTGCACCCGAGCAACCCCCTCACACGCCCCTCCCTGGCCACAGTGCCTCCTTCCCCCCAGAAGTAACCACTCTCTGAATTTTGTGGTGATTATTTTCTTGCTTTTTAAACATATTTTTACCTCCTAAATATGCATTGCTAAACATTTTAATTAAAATTTCTGTTTTTGAACCTTATTTAAATGGTTATATGATGACAAATACATATAAAATTGTATATATGTATTTACTATTATTATTGCTTCTCACTGTGTTTCTCTGGGTAGCACTGTCCCAGAATGTGGATTCTTTTTTTTTTTTTTAATTGAGGTTTAGTTGATTTACAACATTCTATTAGTTTCAGGTGTACAACATAGTGATTCAATATTTGTATAGATTGTACTCCATTTAGTTACTACAAAATAGTGGCTATATTCCCCTGTGCTGTACAATATATCCGTGTTGCTTATCTATTTTATACGTAGTAGTTTGTATCTCTTAATCCCATACCCCTATCTTGTCCCTTCCCCCTTCCCCCTCCCCACTGGTAACCACTAGTTCTCTATATTATATAAATGGTCATAAAATACACTGTATATTCTTCCGCATCTTGCTTCTTTCACTCAACCCCATGGTGGTGAGAGTCATCCGCTTTTCTGCATGTAGCTCTCTGTAGCTTGTCGGTTTCCATTGCTGTGTAGTTTTCTCTTGCACAGATAGTCCCCAGTTTACCCATTCCTTTTGTGAGGGACGTTTGGGTTGTTTCTGTTGTTCACCATTATAAACAGTGATCCTGTGAGTATTCTTGTGTGTACACCTCTTGGTGTATTTGTCCTTGAGCTTGTCTAGGACAGGGGTTCTGAATTGGTTTTGAGACACAGACCCCTTTGGCAGTCTCACGAAACCTGTGGACCCCTCCTCAGATTCAGGGTATCGCTGGCTGCAACATTCCTGGATAATGTCAGTCTGTTTTCAGAGAGGTTTGCCAGTTCCCATCCCAGCCAACAGTTTGTAAGGGCCCGTGACTTGGCATCATCAGGCTTACACTAGGGTTTTATGTAGCCCAAGTGCCAGAATGAGATGGGCAAGGAGGCATCAGGTGTCTCCCTTTGCAACTGAGGGGTTGGGAGGTTCTTTGCTTGAGGTCTTCGTTGCCCACCAGAGAATAGATAGGAGAGGGAGCATCTGGAGGATAGTAAGTTCAACTCCCAAATCCCGATCCCATCGATGCCTCTGCCGCCCTGTCTTTCTGGAGCAGGAGGGGCTGGTCCTGTGACCTCACTCGTAAGCATGTAATGATGAATGTTGGGTTGTATGGCTGAGCTCTTGCTGACCCCGCTTTGCCTCCTTCCCTTGCCAGCGGATTATCACAGCAATGGCTACACCGTCACCAATGGCTGGAAGATCCACAACACGGCCAAGAACAAGTGGTTTGTCTGCATGGCCAAGACAGCGGAGGAGAAGCAGAAGTGGCTGGATGCCATTATCCGTGAGCGGGAGCAGCGCGAGAGTGAGTGGCTGGGGGCTTTCCCAGATCCCCGGACCGTATATGGCTTCCTGCAGTCTGGTCCCTTCTGTAGAGTGAGCTGTGTCTCGGGGAGGGGTGTAGGATCCTTTCCAGAAAGGTCAGAGCTTCAGAAAGCAGGTCTTTGAAGGGGCAGGGAGCTCTGGGACTGTTACAACTTGGTGGGATCTCAGCTCATCTGGTTTAGCCCACCAGACAGATGGGGAAGCTGAGGCCCCATGGAAGGGAATTGCCCAAGGTCATGCCAATGTAGTTGATCGTCCTGAGATTCTTTGCTTCCTTCACCCTTGAGGGTTAGTAGTCAAGATGCTCCCTACGTGCCTCTGTCACCTTCACGGTTCTGTTCCCTTCACCTGGGGTTCTTTTTGTTTGACATTCACCAAGTCTTTGGGAGGAGGGTCCGTGGGGGCTGCCCCTGACTGTCGTCATGAATGCTTGGGCCCAGGCACTTCTGAGGCCCCTGGCGTTAGGAAGTGCAGAGCTGGGTGATAGTTGGGTGCAGTTTGGGGGTGGGAAACTCTGAATTGCTGTACAGAGACCACCGTGCTTGGAAGGGGAGGCCATGGTGTGTTTGGGAGTGAGTTGCTTCAGCTTTCCAGACCTCAGTGATGTGGCCTGATAAATGGGGATAAAGCTCCTGCTGCAGAGGGTTGTAATGCTGCTAAATGAGGTTTGGATTTGATTATAAATACTTGCAGATTTGACTCATGATCCTAAAAATGGTACGTACCTCCCAGCTTTACAGAGGAGAAAACAGAGGCCCAGTTTCCTCCATATCTATATTCTGTTCTCTTGAAATCACTACTTGGATGTGTCGTGGACATCTCACACTTACCATGTCTAATCAGAATTCTTAATTTCCACCCTGTCTTCTGCCCCAAACCCACTCATTCCCTTGACTTCCCCATCTCAGTAAGTGGCTCCTTCAGTCATCCAGGAGCTCAGATTGAAACTGTTGGTGTCACCCTGATGTCTGCCAACTCCCCAAACTCGGTAGATCAAGTCCCTTTAATTCTGCCTTCCACTTACATGCCAAGTCCATCCACTTCTGTCCTCTCCCTGCTTCCACCCAAGTACAAGTCACCATCATCTCTCAGGAATGAGTATGGGCCCAGCATGGCCAGGTCCATTGATTTTTTTTTTTTTTTTTTTTTTTTGAGAAGTTAGACATCAGGATTTTTAGGTGACATGTCTTGATTTTTAATATTGCATCAAAATTTATTAAAATGCCATTAGGCCAGGTAAACAACTGAACTTAGCCCCTGCTGGGGCAGGTTTATGACTTCTGACACTGATCAGGGCTGGGTGTGGGGTCAGGACTGGGGGTGGGGATCAGGGGTGTGGCCTCACCTGGGTGGGGCTGATCAGTATCTTTGTGGTCAGAATGGATGGCTGTGGTCAGTGCTGGACATATGTGATCATGAGTGGAGTGTGGCCTGAGTAGGCCTTGGTTGTTAGAATCGGGGTATCGCCCAAACCCTGAGCTCAGGGCTGAGTTTCCAGGGGTGGTACATGCTGTGGTCAAGAGCACATGTCTGGAGCCAAGCTTGAGGGTCTAAATCCTGGTTCCACTACTTCTAGATGGGCAACCTTGGACAGGAACTTAATTTCTCTGGACCTCAGTTTCTTCATCTGTGAAATGGGGATAATGGAACTTGCCTTGTAGGTTTCCTGTGAGGATTAAGTGGCATAGAGTAGGCACTATAAAAGCATTTGCTATTATTATTTGTCATTGCTCTTATTGTCAGGATTGGATGGGGTCCAGGTAGAAAATATGGGGCAGTGATTGGGATCATAGTTCTGTGTGAATTGTCTAGAGAAACCGGGAAATTTCCATCCCTGGCCTGGAAGGAAGGTCTCAATAGGTTTTCTCATAACCTCAGAATTTGGAAACCCATCCTCAGATTGAAGGGTCGACTGCTTATTACCCTGGGACTTAGCCTCTCTGGACCTCAACTTTGCAATCTGTGAAATGGGGGACTTACCCACCCTCCTCTACAAGGTCTTGTGTGGGGTCACTGGCAGGTGCCTAGAACAGTGTCTGACATGCAGGGAGTGCTCTATGGGTGACCACTGGCTGTGGCGGTAGTTGGGGACAGCTGGGGGAAAGGCTTTCAGGAACCACATGCCCGCCTGCTCTGCTCCCCAGCGCTGGTGCTGACCGTGTCCCCTCCGTAGGCCTGAAGCTGGGCATGGAAAGGGATGCCTACGTCATGATCGCAGAGAAGGGGGAGAAGCTTTACCACATGATGATGAACAAGAAGGTGAACCTGATCAAGGACCGTCGAAGAAAGCTGAGCACCGTCCCCAAGTGCTTCCTTGGCAAGTGAGTGACCCCATCCTGGCTTCCGCTGTGTCCCTGGGTCTCGGCTGGAGGCTGGAGGTGGGCAGACCATCTGCACCCACGTGGCTTTTCTCAGCCCTGCCCCTTCTGCCACGAGCCCTCCTGGGAAGAGCCACTAAAGCATGTCAAATCCTTGTGGAACAGCCCTTGGAGATCAAGGATAGTGGGGTGCCCATGTCAGGGCTTTCAAATGTTTTGATCACAACTCACTGCAAAATGTAAGTTTTATATTGTGACCTGGTACACACATCCATGTAATATATGATTGAAGCCAAAGTTTCACAACATTTACTGTGCTTGTTACACTCTGAAAATATCTGTGTCTATTCTGTTCTATTCTATTCTACTCATTTCTTAATTCATTTCAAAAATAGTGTGAGTGAAACCCATGAAATTGATTTCACAAACTGTGAGTGGGTTTTCCACCATGGATTGAAAAACGCTGCTCTAGCATTCAAGCAAAGAGAAGCCCCTATAGATATGTCAAGCAGAAAGGTATTTAATGCAGGGAGTCGATTTCAAAGGTTTTGGAAGAGCAAATGTAGACCTTTGAATTAGCCTTTTTGGACTGTCATAACAAAGTATCACAGTCTTGGCAGCTTAAACAATAGAAATTTATTTTCTCATAGTTCTAGAGGCTAGAAGTCTGAGATCAAGATGTTAGCTGGGTTGGTGCCTGGTGAGGCCTCCCTTCCTGAGATACACAAGGGGAAGGGGAGGTCCATATGGTTTCAGTACTTAGGGCTTCCAATTTCTCTGTCTGGGAATTACATTATTTCCTAATAATAAAACATTATTATCCCCGCCCCTATTTTATAACCAAGGATCAAAGGGTCAGAGCACAGGTGAGATGAGATTGGATCCTAAACCCAGGTTTAAATCTCATTCACCTGGGGGAGGGAGAAGCAGGAGAAATGCAGTCCCTGTAAAACCATCAGGCTGTTTCCAGGCCCTACTGTGTATTAGACCCAGTGGTCGGTGCTCTGGAGAGGGTAGAAGAATGCCCAGGGCTCCTGACCGCACGAAGCTTGTGGGGAGAAAAGCTTGCCTGTGAGGCTGGGATTTTGTTGAGAATTTATTAACTTACACCCCACCCGCTTCCCAAAAGATTTTGAAGAGTCCTGGGGTAAAAGCGGCTGTAATTATTATACTGCCATAGACCAGGTGAGAGGTGCCATGGACTAGGGTAGTCCCCGTGGAGATGGGGGCAAGTAGTTGCATTCTGGATCATGTGGAAGGTGACAGCATTGGCTGATGGGGTGGAGAAAAAGGGAATTAAGGATCGTGAGCACCTGGAAGGGCTGGCGTGCTGATTGCTGCCAAAGGGGAGGCAGAGGCAGGTTTCAGAGGGTGGGAGTAGAGCCGAGAGGCTCCATTTGGATGCTTACCCTGAGACAGGCTCCCGGACGGAGATGTCGACTTGTTAGTTGGATATGAAATCTTGACTCGGGGAGAAAAGTCTGGCTTGGAGACCTAAGTGCAGGGGATATGTGGGCATTTAGATGGTTTTCAAAGCCATGAGACTGAATGAAATCTGCAGGGGGATGGGTAGACAGAGGGATGAGGCAGGGACTGGGCCCTGGGGAGGAGGAGGAAGCAGCAAAGGAGACTGAGAGGGAGCGGGCAGAGAGGTGGGAGGCACGCTGGCGAGCGCAGTGATCTGGAAGCCAGCTGAGGGAAGATGCAGAGGCCGTTTGGACGTGTTGAGGGCGAGATGCCCAGGAGACGTTCGCGTATTGAACAGATGTTGGATGGGCAGTTGGAGACCAGTGTGAAGCCGGGGGCAGGGGGCCAGGGGGAGCTGACCGGTCATGGCTTGAGGCTTATGGTTGGCGGGGCAGCAGGCAGGGGATTTTGGGGTGGTTGGGCCCCTGGGGTTGGCCTGGGTGCCTTGGAGTCAGGCTGCCCTTTCGCCCTCAGGGTTAGCTGACCCCAGCTCCATGTTCCCTGGGAGGGTCCGTGGAGGGGAGAGTGTGGGCCCCAGACCTGTGGGAAGCAGGGAAGGGGCAGCGGGCTGGGCTCCATCAGCTAATTCCTAATCCCTGGGCAGAAAGGAGGTGTTTCTCGAGGAGGGGTTTGCTTCCGGCCCCCCAGGGTCAGAGGACCTCTCCGCCTCTTGGCAAACCCTCTGGAGAGCTGAGTCCGGCTGGATGGGCTAACCTGTCTGTGATTAGGGCTTCAGCAGGGTGTTCTGTCTCCTCGGGAAGGATTAGGGGAGATTTCTTTTACTGCCCATTTGAAACAGGGCCAGGACTGAAGCTGGTTTGGCAATCCTCGGGCCCTTAAGGACCAGACTTCCTGCAGGAGGTCGTGCTAATAGAAACTCTCCTCCTTGCGCGGCTTTGCTCTGCATCCAGCCGCGGGCTTGTGGTTCTCCTCCGTCCTGGTCAGGACCCAGCTCCTCCTCCAGGAGCAGCCGGGCCCCCTCCGACGGAAGGAACCAGCAGCCACAGAGACACAATCGTGGAGCCTTTCTCTGCTCCAGGTGCTGCCATGTGACCGTGCCTTTTAATCTTTGTGTGACACTGTGAGGCAGTTTACTGCCATTGTTCCCGTTTTAAGGGTGAGGACACTGAGGCACAGAGAGGGAAAAGGTCCTGCACAAGGTCACATGGGCACAAGTTGGGGGCTGGGATTTGAACCCAGGACTTTCTTTTCACCACACTCTGCTGCGTTTATCCATTTTTATCTCTATTCAGCACATTTCGTTTTTCCTGGATTGTTACCTGTCTCTACAACTAGATGGGGGACTCCAGGAATACAAAAAGTGTCTGATTTATCTTTATAACCTTCAAGGGTTAGGCTTTGAATCAGACTTGGACTCAAGTCCTTCCCCCACCTTCTAGCTGTGTGACTTTGGGTAAGTTTCTTAACCTCTCTGAGCCTCAGTAAATGACCAATTAACGAGAGAGAATGAAATGTTTGCCTTGCTGGATTGTCGGAGGATACAGAGAGAAAACACATGTGACATGCTCAGCACATTGTGGGCAAGAGTGATGGAAATGTGATGGAGCTTAAGGAGTGGCCTGTTTCTGCCCTCATCAGAGACAAAACTCATGGATGCCATGTGAAGAAAAACCAAGAAATAAAATCTGTGTATTTTTGTGGAGGCTTCATGGGAGGAACATGGCGTTTGCCCTCTAGGATCCTCGGATTCTAGGGAGACAAAATTGATTCCTTCATCTATCCCAGTCATTGTTTATTGAGCCCTTACTGTGTGCAAGCAGTGAACAGGACAGAGGAAACCCCTGCCCTCGTGGAGATAACTGGCCAGTAGGGGAATCAGAAAGTAGATAAATACAAATAAGGGAATTTCAGTGACTTGATGAGTGCTTTAAGGAAATAAGTAGGTTGATGTGAGGAGGTGAGGAAAGGGGGTGTGATTTCAGCCAGGGTGGTCAGGAAGGGCCTCTTGGGGGAGGTGACATTTTAACCAAGATCTGGATGACAAGCAAGAGCCAACCATGAGAAGATCTGGGGGAACAACAGCATTCCTGGCAGAGGGAACAGCAGGCGTGAAAGCCCCAAGGCTGCAATGAGCCTTGAGTAAATTGAGGAACAGCTTGGAGGCCAGCGTGGCTGGAGGGAGGGAGTGGCTGGGGGGTGTTGAGATGAGGCCACAGTGGGTAGCAGGGGCCAAATCAGGCAGGTAAGGGGTGAGGGGTTCAGATTCTATCCCAGGTGCTCTGGGAATCCATTGAAAGAGTTTGTGCAGGAGAGTGAGGCAAGCGAGGATGAACTCATTATACAGGCCCGGAATGAGGGCAGTGTCAGAGCTTTAAGAACTCAGGGCACAAGGTGTGATGGTCTGTCTGGCAGGGCAGTCAGGGAAGGCTTCCTGGAAGGAGAAGGCCTTTGGTTGTACTCTAGACAGAGTTAGATGTCATTCATTAATTGAAGTCTGCCAGAATGGGAGCACCCAGGTGCAAGAGGCCACACTGTTTCATCCACCTGTGGGCATAG
Organism: Balaenoptera borealis; assembly: GCF_965194805.1. Classification (NCBI taxonomy): domain Eukaryota; kingdom Metazoa; phylum Chordata; class Mammalia; order Artiodactyla; family Balaenopteridae; genus Balaenoptera; species Balaenoptera borealis. The sequence continues at coordinate 12,820,478 of NC_138872.1, forward strand.
GTACAGGGTGTGTAATAGCTGATCAATAATGATTCGTCAGGCATTGCTGCAGACACGACCCGGAAGCATCTCAGGCAGTGGAGTCACAGGGATGAACATAAAACCCCCAGTTCCTGCCCTTGTGGAGCTCAAGGCCATGGAGGAGACAGGCAAGAGAAATGGGATTCTTGTATTGGGGGTGAGTGGACATTGGATCTCAGCTTGGGGGCTTTCCCGGGAAGACTGCCAGGGTGTACCTGTGTGTCCCCTGTGCCTAGCCTTGGACTTGACACTTGAAATTCATGTTTACTGGGTGCACGATACTGGGGGGCAGGAAGGAAGAGGGATGAAGGCTGACACATGCTAACTCTCAACTAGTCCCCCATTCCCTGCATCTCAGACTCCCCACCAAAGCAGGCTGACCTGCTCCCTGTGTCCGCAGCGTACCTCACGCTGCTCCTGGTTAGGTCTGTCTGGAAGACTGGATCTCGCTTCTCTCTGCCCCCACCCCCACCAACTGGCAGATTGCCGGTTCCCTAACCTTACTTCTTACTCAGGGCCTTTGTATATGCTGACCCTCCTGCCTGTAACACATTTCCTTGCACCCAGCGGTAGCACATGGCGCCCCACTGACACAGCGTGGTTCGCAGATGTGTTTTCCATGGCCCACACGGTGCTTTCAGAAAATTTTGGATTCAATATCAACATTTAACAGTTGGGAGATTTCACAGGAAATGCTGGATCTCCAGCTTCTCTTGAAAAGTCGTAAGATGCTTTAGTCTTCCCACGCGGCCACAGTTGGCCGCAGCGAGTGGCTGCCGTCTTCAGAAGCTCTGGCTGGTTCAGCAGAGTTTCCACCTGGCCCCTTTTACTCATTTATGAGAGTTTAAGGTCCCTGCATTAGAGGAGAATTTTGTCTGGTTTTGTAGGCTGGATCCCAGCTTAGGATTCAACATGATTTGAAAGTTACCGACGAAATCCAGAAGACCCCTGAATGTGAACCACTTGCCAGATGGACCCTGCTGAGGCCCAGAGAGGGACAGCAGTTTGCCCAAATTTGCCCAGTAAATTGATCCTCAAAAAGGCTCAAGACTCAGCTCAGGGCAGAAACCTGGGTCACAGTTGCTGTCCTCTGGGCTGCATTCTTCTGCCCTTGCAGCTGCTGTGGGCAACTCCCTGTCCCCACACCCTGGCCACAGGGCTGCCGGTCCGTGCCAGAGGTGGCCCCCGATGGGACAGCTGGTGGGCAGCTGGAGGCCGAGTCTCCAGCTTCCGAGAGTGGGCACTCAACATCTGTTCACCTCCCCCAGCTGCCAGCAGCTTTCTTTCTGCCTCTGATTTTTGGGACTTCAAGAATAGAACTGGGGGAGGACAGGACCCAGAACAATCTCTTCCCCACTTGGGGCTCCCGCTCCACAGAATAGATCCGTTTCTTCTACACCCTCCCCCCTCGGCTCTCACTGGGGTTCCCTGAATGCCTCGGCACACACCGCTACCTACACACAGGGCAGGTCTTTGCTCAGCCAAACACTGCAAAGCTAAAAATAGCCCTGCCCCCTTCTGGCCCTGTAATTGGAGGCAGACAGCTGGTTTTGATAAGCTCCCCAATCTGGCCAGCTGCCACCCGCTTTCATTGAGTACAGAATGACCACATCCCCAGCTCTCCCCTGGCCCGCTGACTTCCAGTGGGTTGAGCTCTGCATGGAGGCCAAACGCTACTCCGAGAACCAGGACCCGGGCTCTGGCTGAGCCTCTGCCCCTCTGGGTAGTCACATTGGATTTGCCTCATTTCCTCTGGGCTTTTGAGCACTTCTTTCTTGCTGAGACGTTCCTGCTTACCCCAGAACATTCCTTGTTTGATGGTTCATTCCTTTATTTGTTCAAAAGAATATTGAGCCTTGCTGTGCTTTGGACCGTCTTCCAGGTGCGGGGCCCGTAGAGCTGTGAATCAGTCAAAGCTCCCCATCAGCATGGAGGTGACATTCTGGTTCGGGGAGATAGTTGATAAACACATAAATAAATCTGTAAATAGTATAATACAACTCCAGTGATAAGTGCTAAAAAGGAAGTAAAACGGAAAGATGGGGATGGTTTGTGTGGGTGTGGGGTGTCTTGATGAGGTGGTCAGGGAAGGCTTCTCCGAGGAGGTGATATTTGAGCTGAGACCTAAAGATGAAAGAGAAAGACTGTGTGAAGAGCTGGGGAAGGGTGTTTCTAGGCAGTGGGAACAGCAAGTGCAAAGGCCCTGAGGCAGGCAGGAGTCTGGCAGTTTTTTTTAAGCAGGGGAAGATGGTGGGTGAGGCTAAAGCAGAATAAGTGAAAGGTATAGGAGATGAGGAGGGGGCAGTTCATGTCAGGGCCTTGTCATCATGTGGGCAGAGTTTGGATGTTTTTCTGAGAGTAACCAGGAAGCCCGCCGGAGGGTTTTAAGTGGGAGAATGATATGACTTGATCACCCTTAGCTCTTCTGACTCTCCACAATCATTTTTCTGGGTCTGTATTTCTTCCGGCTTATTGGTTTCTTCATTCCTTCTGTCTGTCCATCCATCCATCCAGCCGTCATCCATCTCCCCACTCATCTACCCAGTAATCTCTCCACTTATCACCCACCCATCTGTTCCCCTCCCCACCCACCTACCCACTAATTTTCCCAGCCACCTAGTCATTTATCTGTCTGTCAAATCATCCAGTCATCTCACTTTTCATTCATTTATCCACTTATGTGTCCATCCTCTCTCTCTGTCTCTCTCATCCATCCTCCTATCCATCCATCCATCCAGTGAGCCTGAGGCGGGGCCTGGGGTTTGCTCACACCCGCCTCTCTGCCACTGGTCTAGGGGAAAAGTAGCTGGCCTCAGCACGACCCCCAGGCCTGTGGTGTCCTAAGCTCTGCTTTCCTGTGGGCAGTTCTGGCTGTCACTTCTGGGAGTTGGAGGGGGCCAGGCCAGTTCAGTGCTGGCCCCTGTGGTCTCAGGACTGGGGAGGTCCTCTCAACTGCATGTTATGTTCCTGGCAGTGAATTTGTTGCCTGGCTCCTGGAAATCGGCGAAATCAGCAAGACGGAAGAAGGCGTGAACCTGGGCCAAGCCTTGCTGGAGAATGGTATTATCCACCATGGTGAGTGTGGGCCAGGCCTGGGGGGCCGAGCAGTAGGACCAGGTCAGACCTCCACAGTGCTGTGCTTCCACTAACTCAGAGGCCATTTCTGCACTTCTGTCCGGCCACCTGTTCCTTCATGCTTTGAAGGAAGAGCCTACAGGATCGGCTAATGGATCCAAAGTGGGGAGTGAGAGAGAGAAGCACTAGGGGTGACTCGGGCCCGTTGTGTAGAGATAGATTCATAAATCTTGACAGTGGGGTCTAACACCCCAGCCTGCTTCGTGATCTAGCTCCAGGGAGATGCTGGGCAGGTGGGCCTCAGGGCAGACTGGAGCGGGCATTTCTGGGCCTCTGATGAGACCGGCAGATGCCCCAGCCCCCAGCTGTGGGTCTCAGCGGGGCCCTGCACGTAGCAGGAGGACCTGGAGTGTGGGCACGGGCTTTGGTGAAATGGCGCTTGGCACGGAGCCTGGCCGAGTGGAGGGTGAGGATGGTGGGCGTGGGTCAGGAGGGACCGAGGGGGCGCCCAGCCTCACCAGCCCTGGGTCCCTCCAGTCTCTGACAAGCACCAGTTCAAGAACGAGCAGGTGATGTACCGCTTCCGCTACGATGACGGCACCTACAAGGCCCGGAGTGAACTGGAGGACATCATGTCCAAGGTGGGAACCCCTCCACCCTGACCCCATGACCTTGACCCCACAGTCACCGCAGAGCAGGCCTGTGCCCCAGTGGCCTGTTCTCCACTGCCCTCACCAGTCTCCCCTCTCCCTCCACCCTCCCTCCCAGCAGCCTGGATTTGGAGGCCCCTGAAGGATGTGGCCTGATCCCAGACTCCGTTTTTTCTCTTTCAGGGTGTGAGGCTTTACTGCCGTCTTCACAGCCTCTACACCCCTGTGATCAAGTAAGTTACTCTCTCCAAGCTTCAGTTTCACCTCTGTCTCTTCTCAGCTGTGTGGCCTTGGGCCAATAACTTAACCTCTCTGAGCCTCAGTCTCCTTCTCCATCAAATGGGGCTAATAACTGTACCTACCCTGTAGGTTTGTCATGAGGGTCAAGTGAGTTAATTTGTGGGAAACACTGCAGTGTGGTGGTGAAGGGTGTTAGTTCTGGATCTCAGCCTGCTAGTCAGCAGCTATGTGCTCTTGGGCAGTTATTTAACCTGCTGGGGCCTCAACTTTTCCCTCTGTGGAATGGGGATAATAATAAGATACACCTCAGGGCCTTTGTACTTGCTGTTTCCTCTGCCTGGGGTGTTCTTCCCCTACATATCTGCATATCTGCTTCCTTACTTACTTCAAATGTCTCCAAGTCAGAGGGGCCCTCCCTGACCATGTGTCTAAAACATCACCATCTGGAACACGCTACCCTCCTTACTTCAGTTTGGTTTTCTTCTTGAAGCTTGTCAGTAGCTGACATGGTTTTCTTCTTGAAGCTTGTCAGTAGCTGACATACTATATATTTATTTCTTAGTCTGTATACTGTCTGTACCCCAGGGAATTGTACACTCACCAAGGGCAGGGAATTTGCTCACTGCTGTGTCCCCAGACCCTTGACAACACCTAGAGCGGTGCTGGCCAGTAGAACTTCCCGCACTGATAGAGATGCTCTGTGCCCGTGCTGTCCAATACAGTAGCCACTAGTCACACGTGGGTTTCACACTCTTGAGACTGAAGAGTGTAATCTTAACTCTGATTTAACATTAATTGGTTGAAAAACCGCCATGTACTGGAGAACACAGTCCAGGGCAAAGGAGCCCTCAGTGAATGTTTGTTGAGTGATTGTTGAAAGGTAATTAACTTCTTTTGCCTCTGTTTCTGCATCTGTGAAATGGGCATAAGAATAGCTCACACCCCTTGGCTTGTCATGAAGATTAAATGTGACTGGTGCCTGGCACACAGTGAAGGCTCTATCAGTGCCAGTGATTGGTGGTTGTCTTTACCGTGAAGCTTGTGGCTGTGGATGAAGGGACAGGGAGGGTGACCTGGTCCTCACCAGCTGCAGAGGCCTCTGCCCTCTGTCTTGACAGCTCTTGTCACCTCTCAGGAGCGGAGAGGAAGGGTCTTTTCCCAGTATTCCCTGGAGGCCAGGCCCAGGGAGCCCCTTTCACCTCCAGACCTGCCCCGTTGGCTCCTCCCCTGCTACCTTTGTGCAGGCCCAGAAGGCAGGCGGGGCCGCCCCGGTCCAGCCTTGGCCCTTGCAGGAGAGGCCTCTCTATCAGCCCCCAGAGGAGGAAGTGACTGGGCTGGCAGCGGGTCCCCACTTACCGCACACGTGACCTGCTGGGCTCCTCAGTTCCTGAAAGCCTGAGAAGAACTCCCCAACCGGCCTTTCTCAGCCCCGACAGGGGCTGGCCGCAGAAACTCACTTTTGTCAGCTTCAAAGGCTGAGAAATTGTTGCCGTTTGGCGGCAAGGTCCGCACAACCCTTTGTACCAAGACTTGGCAGGAATTAGATGCTACAACAGGTCAAAGCAAAGAACCAGGACCGTCACAGCGCCCTGCATTCTGCTCTGTCCTGATTGCCCACACCAGCCCACGGAGAAGCGTTTCCATGTCGGTATAGTTTTGTTACCTTTAGACACATGAATATTAACAGCAAAACAAAAGAAAAAAGGAAAGAATTGGAAGTTTTTCTCATTACTCAGAGTAAATCAGGGTTCTGCAGGCTCAGCGTTTTTGACGTTTTGGTCTGGATAATTGTTTGGGGGCTGTTCTGGGCAGTTTTGAATATTTAACAGCATCCTGGTGTCTATCTGCTGGTTGCTGGTAGTACCTCCGCACTCCACCCCCCCAGCCAGGTTATGGCAGCCAAAAATGTCACTAGACACAGCCAAGTGTTCCTTGGGGGGCATAGCCATCCCTGCTTGAGAACCCCAGGCTGGGGAAAGCTTCCAGAGCCCTAGAGCCACCTACCCCTGCCCCTTGATGCTGTTGGTGAGGATGGGGTCCTGGGTTGGGACAGACCTGCCCTCAGTGACACTGCGAGTGAGGTGTGGAGTCGGGGCTGGACTCCCTGCCTGGTGCTCTCTCCCCGGCCCCCCTGCCTCTGACCCGTGGCTGGAGAGCCTGGAAATCCTCGGACCCCGAGCTCTTTGAGTAGGGACATTGGGACTGTTTCCCCTCCCTCCTCCCTGATCCGCTCACGGCCTGCTTCCTCCCCACAGGGACCGCGATTACCACCTGAAGACGTACAAGTCGGTGCTGCCCGGGAGCAAGCTGGTGGACTGGCTGCTGGCCCAGGTGGGAGCCCCTCCGAGCAAGTGTGCCCCGTCGTCCCCCTCTGCCCAGGCCTGAGGGGCTAACCAGGATGTGGGCCTTTGAGGTTTAAAACAAAATTTTTTTAAATTATTTTTTTAAATTGCGGTAAAATACGCATAATATAACATTGATCATCTTAACCATTTTTAAGTGTACAGTCCAGTAGCCCTAAGTCCATTTCCATTATTACACAGCCATCACCCCCATGCACTTCCAGAGCTCTTTCCATCTTGCAAAACTGAAACTCTGTCCCCATTAAACAGTAACTTCCCATTCCTCTCTCCCCCCGGCCCCTGGCAGCCATCCTTCCACTTCCTCTCTCTGAGTTTGCCTGCTCTAGGTGCCCTGTGTAGGTGGAATCATGCAGTGTTTGTACTTCTGTGTCTGGCTTGTTTCACTCAGCATAATGTCTTCAGGGTTCATCCACGTTGTAGCCTGTATCAGAATTTCCTTCCTTTTAAAGGCTGAATAATATTCTGTTGTGAGGATAGAGCACATTTTATTTATCTGTCAGTTAAGGGACACTTGGGTGGCTGCCACCTTGAGGCTTTCCTGTTTAAAAGTGGGACGGTCCCGGGCAAACTGGGACAAGCTGGTCTCATCCTGCCATCAAACCGGAGCCTCCATATGAGGCTTGCCGAGTTATTCCCTTATCCCAGGTTCCCAGTGAGTCGGGGCCGGGCAGAGTCTTGGAGAAATCTCTGTGCTGATTTTGCTGCAACTTCCCAAAGGTGATGGTTCCATCGAGGTGCCGTGGACACTTTTACCTACCTGCCTCGTATACTTTGTGGCTTCTGTTTGCAGGGCGCTTACTCTGGGCCAGGCCCTGTCTGGGCTTTGTGTAGTATCTCATTGAGTCCTCCAACCCATTTCCAGACAGGGAACTGGGGCCCAGAGAGGCCAAGTGCCTGGTTCAAGGGCACACAGCCTGGCAGCAGTAAAGCTGGGACTCGGATGGGCGCATCTTACATACTTAGGCCTCATTTCTGCAAACTTCTCAGGGAGCCTGCAAGAATGTTCATTCATAGTCTATAAGAAGAATGTAATGTCTCCAAAGACAAGAAGACAACTGTGAAATCTAAATGTTTAAACTTTCATAGAGTGCAGCTTTATGGCAACCTTATTAATTGTTAAGTTTAGCATTCATAGAAACTTCATTCCATTCAAAAACAATTTGCTGCCTGGATTTTCTCATGTCGAACAGATTCCTGATGATTGCCTAGAAATATCATAGCCAATCTATGTAAAGTAAATGCTTCTTGGCGTCAAATAACTTCAAAAGCAAGTTTAGAAAAATTCTTGAAAAAAAAATTTCAAGCCCCCAAATCGTTTTTAATGTAGGATGTGGGTGCATTTTAATATGTTTGCTATGATGTGGGGCCCTAAGACGCAGGAGGTCTTAAAATGACCTTGGATTTGAATTCAGATTTGCACAGCTGGGAAGCACAGAGGTGCTAACCATTGTACTACACCGCACACTGCCCCCTCCTTAGGATCCCCTGAAGCCAGCTCAGAGCATGTGCTTTATTTATAGCCAGGCAGACCTGGGTTCAAATCTCAGCACTGCCACTTCTCAGCTGAGTGATCTTGGACAAGCCACTTAACCTCTCTGTGCCTCAGTTTCCACACCAGTAAAATGAAGCTCAAAACAATACCTTCCCCTTTAGATTATTTTGAGGGTTCAGTGAGTTAATCATCTAAAGTGCTTAGAACAGTGCCTGGCACAGAGTAATTGCTTAGTAAATGGAACTGTTATTGTAATAATTCCTCATTTCCTTCCCAAAGGATTCAAGGTGCCTCAAAATTCCATGCAGTGTGGAAGGAAGGCTGAAGAAATTACAGAGGGACTTGGGGGTGCAGGGACAGCTGGGGAGGGCCAAGGGGCGATCTGTTCGGGGTCCCATCTTCTGAGTGGGCTGTGACAGGGGAGGGGCGATTTCTTTTGTGGTTTAGGTTCTTCGTTCAGACCCCAGACATGCCGGGGTGTAGGGCTCTCTGAAACGCTGCTTCTCCCCACCTTAGGCCTTTGTGGCCTCATGTTTCCTGAGCTCCACAGCTGACTGTTGGTTTCAAAGCGCGATGTGGACTTTGCCTTAAGTGGCGAATCCCAGGCCTGAGCTGGAAGTGGGGTGGGTTACCGAGCTGATGAGAAGTCAGTGAACCTGGGAAATACCTGGAGATGGAATGCACAGGATGCACCGCTCTGGGGCTGGGAAGGGGTCACGGATGGGTCCCGGGGTTTTGGTGCGGTGGGTTTTCCCTTCGTTCACAGTGATGGGAAGGCGGGGGGGAGAAGTTGAGCGTTCTCCTTGGCTGTGGGAAGGCGCTGCCTTTGGGGTGCCCACTGTACTCCCCAGTGGAGTGGAGGAGGTGGGCGGGGGAGGGGCAGGCTTTGCACACCTGCTGCTCAGGAGGCATCTCTGCCGCAGATACTCTGTTCCTTGTCAGCTCCTGGGTGGTATTTACAATGAGGGGGCAGAAGAGAGTGTAGAAAAATCCGACAAGAGGGCTCATGGGCTCATCCCTTTTTTCCTCCTAACACCTGCTGTGTGTAAGGCACTGTTTTAGGTTCTGGGGGGACAGCAGTGGACAAGACAGACAACGCTCCTGCCCTCGTGGATGTTAAATTCTGGTGAGGGGTAGGAGAGGCATTTAATAAACAAGGAAAAGTAGTAACATACTTTGTTAGCTGGTGCTAGGTGCCAGCTTGGTGGGAGCTATGGGGGGGAAGTCAACCTTTCACATGGGTGGGTGGTGATGTGGTTTTTCACAGGGGGCAGAGAAGGTGGTGTTTCGAGCAGGGACCTTTGACTAGAGACCGGAGGGAGGTGGGGAACGAGCCAGGGGGACGTCTGGGGCCGGAGCTTTCCCTGAGGGGACAGCAGCTCGGAGGCTCTGAGTGGGGTGAGCTTGGAGGGTCTGGGGCTGGGGAGAGGCCAGTGCGGCTGGAGTGGCGTGAGCGAGAGGGAGGGTGGTGGGGAAGCTGGTGGGCAGCCAGCCCCAGGAGGCCTTGTGAGCTCTTGGGAGGTTTTGGGCCAGTGCAGGGCTCTGAGCACAGATGGGACAGCATCTGACTTCGGTGGGATAAGATGCTCGGGCTGTCGGGGGACGAGGCTGGCAATTGGGAGACCAGCGAGGGGGCGGCTTCAGAACTGCAGGTGGGGAGCGCGGTGTCTGAGAGCCGGGTGGCCGCGGGGGAGGTGGGAAGAGTGGTCAGGCTTTGGATCTTTTGAAGGTAGACCTAACGGAGTCTGCTGTTGAATGGACGGAGTGGGTGGGCAGTGGTGAGAGACACAGGAGTCTTGAATGACTGCAAGGCCCTTGGCCGAGCTGGGGAGGCTCAAGTGTGCCCTGGACCCCGGCAAGGAGGAGAACCAGCCAGAGCAACGGCCTCTGTTGGTTTCTCTTTGTGATCGGTGTTGGGCATGGCGGGGGCCTGCTTGTCACCAGTGCTGTCACATTAGCTGTGATCCTGGCCGAAGGCCCCCTGGAGTAGCCTGAGTCATTGTCAGTTGGTCCAGAGGACCCCCTCCCCCGACCCCGCCTCCCTGCCGCCATCCCCCAGCATCCAGTCACAGTGGAGGCAGGGGGCGGACGGTGGTGTGAAGGTTGCAGCTGACCCTCTGTCCACTTCAGCAGGCCTCGCATGGCTTGGCCTGGTCTGGGGACACAGGGAAGCTAATTGGAGTTGACATAGGATGGCTTCCATGAGATTGACCGAACGACAGCTGGCATCTGGCTCCGGGTCAGGGAAAGGGGGGGGACGGTGTGCGTGTGGGTCTCTCTGTGGGGGAGGTTGGTGATGAGGATGTGACCTTGAAGACTGCTTACAGCAAGTCTTGATTCCAAGAGTCATCCCCACCTGCACTTTAGCAGGAAAGTCAAGAAGAAAACAGAGAATTGTGTAGTTCAGCAGGGTTATTTTGCTTTGAACACATCTTCATTTCTAACTCTAGGTCATTCTGCTCCTTGAAACAAAATGTTGATTGAAACCCCCTAGATCAGCTAGAAATACTTTTGGCTGCACATAGTAGGAAACCTGACTTACACAGTCAAGACATCTCTCACATAATAGGAAATCTAAATTATACAATAAAGACATTTTTTGCTCATATAACTAGGCATCCAGAGTTCATGGTTCTAGAGCTCAACAATGCCATTTATACCCATGCTCTTTCCATCTTTTTGTTCCGCCATCTTGCCAGCTGCCTCATTGTCATCAGACGGCTGCCACAGCTCCAGGTATCACATGTATGTAGACCTATGGCCAAAGGCAGGCAGCAGGGGCAGTTGGAAAGAGCTTTCTCACTATGTTTATTAGGAGAGGAAACTTCCCCCAGTCCCCTCCCTTGCCCAGTGGTCTTCCCCTTAGGTCTCATGGCCAGGTGGGTCCCTCATGTACCCCTAAACCACTCTCTAGGGAAAACAACAAGGATTGCTGAGAGTACCTTAGAATTCCTCAGAATTCATCCCTTGAGGCTGGGGGAAGGGCTCCCTACCAACTACTCAGATGAATGAGAATTCTTTTAGCTCAGAGGATAAGGAGGGTATTAGTCCTTTGACTGACAAGCTATGTACTGTATCACTTCTGATCTTCTGTGTGTATTATCTCATTTAATCTTCAGAAAACAGTTGTTATCCCCATTGTACTGATGAGGAAACTGAGGCTCAGGTTATGTAACTTGCCTCAGGACACACAGAAATGAGGTACTCCTATAAGATTGTGGGGGGGGGCCTTCATGATGCCTTGGTAGTCAATAATAATAGAAATTGTAATAATAATCCTCTGTATTGATTGTAGCTTGTACTGTGGAGTCTGAGTGGGGAATACCACTGAGAGGTGGCAGAGGCCTTGGAAAGTCAAGGGCAAATCTGGGGATAAAAAGTACAAATGAGGAAATGAAAGTCAGAGAGGTTAAGGAATTGCCTACGGTCACGGCTTGGCCAAACAGGGGTTTGAACCCGGGGGATCCAGCTCCAGGGTTTGCTCTCCTCACCTCTCTGCTCATGGTTTTTTGGTCTGTGCTGCTTGGGCTCCGAGATGCCCTAGGCTATGGCCGTCAAAAGGAGGGCGGGGGGTCGGTGGGCTGGGGCAGGAGAGAGCAGGGACAGGCCAGGAGCCAGGTGCGGGAGGGCTCATATCTGCTGGCTCCTGTGCCGGCTCTGCAGAAATGTGCCCTGAGCGCCCGCTACGCTGACCCCCATGCTCAGGCAGATGGCAGTGCTGACGGCAGCGGGGTTTCTAGCGCCCGGGGTGGGGTGGCAAGGCTGGGGTGGGTGAGCAGGCAAAGGGCCAGGCCGGCAGCTCAAGGCACCAGCAGAGGAAACAAAGGATAAACAAGGACAGGACAGGAGCCCTGGCTGTAACCCTGGGTAACTCTCCTGCCCTCTTGGAGCCTCAGTTTCCCTATTTGTAACTTGGAGGGAAGGTCCAGTTGTAAAAGGATTCCATTCTCATGCTGTAAACTTGGGCAAGTGCCAAGCCTGTCTGTGCCTCAATTTCTTCATCTGTCAAATGGGGTTAATAAGAGCGATTGCCTCTGGGTTGACCATCAAGGTAGTTAGGAGGAGCTGACATGGGCACTGAGACCTGAAAAGCCAGGGCAGGGCATTCCAGGGGGAGGAAGGAGTAGGTGCAAAGGCCCTGAGGTGGGGTCACATGTAGTGTGTGGAAGGAGCAGCAAGGAGGCCGTTGTGGATGGAGCGAGCCCCCAGCGAGGGGGGCTGGTGGGTGAGTGGGGGATGAAGGGGAAGTGTGCTGGTGAGGTTGATTTCACAGGGCTGTGTGTGCCTGTGCCTTCCTCTGGGAGGGGAGAAAATGGAGACTGGATGACTTTCGGTTTCCCCACGGCTGGCAGGATGTGGGGTGGGGGCTTGCTTTTCAGGCGGTGGACACATCCAGGGTTGGCGTATTTCACTCTTGACCAGAGAATCCCTCTGCTGTTCTCACTTTGGGAGCCACCCCATGGGTCACCCCAGGGCCCTTTGGAGAGAAGAGAGGCCGGGACGGGCTGGGATGGGCTGGGAGCCCAGGTTGTGAGAGCTTCAGAAAGCTAGGTGGGCTCCAGACGCCTGCCCGGGCCCCCTGGGCTGCAGAGCTGGGCCTGCCCGCCTCCTGGGCCCCTCACAGCTGGGGGCGGCTGCTCCGGATGCGGCCTCTTGCATGGATGGCCGCCCCGCTGGCAGGGCTGTGAGTGTGCTGGCTCTCCAGCCGCCGGCCCGCGGTCCCACAGGACAGATTTGTCATCTGTGAGTCAGCTGGGGCAGCTAGAGCAGCTGAGGCCAGTGGCTCCCCCAGGCTCTGCTCTGGGGCCTTGGCAGGCTGAGGCCTGCAGCTCTGAATTCATTTCTCCTGTAGCTGAGGAATTCCCTCCCTGGCCCCTCCGCTGCTGGCAGGGGCCTGGGGGGGGATACACCAACAGTGGAGGCCTCTGGCCTGGCTGTGTCGGGCCAGTGCCTCTTGGAATAACTTCTCACTTGGGCAGTATTTTAAACGAGAGGCCGGCTGAGCGGAGCGAAGCTCATTGACCTGGCTACAGACTAATGCATGAGTTAGTCCCTGCTGACAATGTCTTTATTCAGTCAGCAAGTATGTACTGAGCACCTACTGCATGCCAGGCTCTGTTCTAAGCACTTAGGATTCAGCAGGGAACACAGTAGATCAAAGGCCTTTTCCTTAAAGAGCTGACCTTCTCACTCACCCTGTTTTTGCCGGCCACGTTATTCTCTGTACTCTAAGCTTTGTCCCCCTCTGGACCTTTGTCCTTGCTGTTTCCTTTGCCTGTCACTTCCCCTACGTACACACACAACTCACATACTTTGCCTGGATATACTGAGATTATTTGGGTTGCAAGAAACAGAAACAGAATCTGGCTAACTTAAAGAAAGTAAAAAAGAGAAGATGACTTATTGAGAAGGCCGTGGAGCACCCACAGAGCCAGGGGGAGACCCAGGAGCCAGGTCCCAGGAGGAACTGGCACCAGGAGACTCCCAGCTTCTCGGGAGCAGGCGCGGAGGGGCACCGTCTCCAGGGCACACTCTCGGGGAGAATCGGCACCAGCTGTTCCCTGACCTTGGGTTCCTCTGCTCAGGGAGGAGCCAGGTCAGTTAGGAGTTGAACTTGATTTCTAGTATCAGAGAGCCAACTACAGAGGCTGAAACAAAATAGGGGTTTATCTTTCTTTGGTATGAGAGGAGCCCGGAGGTTGGTGGTCCAGAGCTGCTAGTACAATCTCATGATATCTTTGAAGACCACCCCTGCGCTTTCTTTTTGCTCTGCCATCCTTAGTATGTTTCTATTTTTGAGGTCACATTGTGCTCTAGAATGACTGCAGGAGCTCCAGCCATCACACCTTTGTTCCAGGCAGGAGGAAGAGAAAGGAAGGGCCGGGGACAAAGAGTGTTTTGCCAGAGCTCCCTATCAGTGGTTTCTGCTTATATCTCATTGGCCACCTCTACCTGTAAAGGAGGCTGGGATCTGTAGTTGTCTAGGTAGATGAATTGCTGTCTGTAAGAGTGAGGGTTTCAGTACTAGGGTGGGATGGGGCCGGGGAGGGTTGTTGCTGGGCAACCAGCAGTGTCTGCCACATAAAATCTCCATTTCTCGTTTGTGGTGTTTATGGCATGGTACACCATGCATTTCTCACATGTAAATAACATGCAATTAAATACTTTTCTTGTTTGGGGTTTATTAATAACAATCAGAGACATGGTTGGGGGATACCACAGTAAACCAGACAGACACACATCCCTGCCCTCGTGGAGTCTCCATTCCCGGGGTGGTGGTGGGCTTTTCCCCAGCCTGGCTCAGCCCCTTGGCTCAGCGGGTCCACCTCACACGCTCTGCTTCTTGTTCTGTTCCAGGGCGATTGCCAGACACGCGAGGAGGCGGTGGCGCTTGGTGTGGGCCTGTGCAACAATGGCTTCATGCACCACGGTAATCCGCCCCTTCCCCTTCAGCCCAGCCTCCCCGGGGTGGGGTGGGGGTCCTGTCCTGGAACAGAAGAGCTGGCAGGGACCCTGGTCCCTGGTGCATTTTACGGCAGGGGGAAACTGAGGCCCAGAGAGAGCAAGTGGTGGGCTGGCGGCTGCCCAGTGTGCCCGTGGGTGAGCCCGGGCTGGATGCTGGGTGGGCCTGTGCGGCAGCTCGTGGATTCCACCCTTCCCCACCCCACCCGCCCCGTTCTGCACTGATGGGGACATCACTTCAGGTGGCCAGTGGGGACCAAGGTGGCTGGTAAAGATTGGCTGCAAAAAACAGACCGGATGTGAGGTCAAATCCATGAGCTTCCTAAGCCCTTCCTCCCTCATGGGATGTGGCCTCCCAGGGTGGGCAGTGAGGGTGGACGACGCGGACCTGGCCCACGGGCTTCCGGGGAGGAGAGGAGAGGAGAGGAGAGGGGTCCATGGGGACAGACGACGGGCGGGTTGTGAGCATGAGAGGAAGGAGGCCGGGCGGGGCCTCGCCCCTCAGACGCCTCACTCCTCCCCGCACAGGGAGAAGCACCTAAGAGGGGAGAGAGGCGGACGGTCTGAGATGGTCCTGGGGCAGGAAGCTGGGGAGAGGGAGGGAGAAAATGGTTCCACTGACGCGATTTTCAGTTCACACAGAAGTGATACTCCGCGCGCCTGGCCTCCTCCTAAGAACTCTCCATGTAGTAATGACTTTTGTCCTTGGGACGATCGATCCTTTGATGTTGGTGTGAATGTCATCCCCGTCTGTAAACGAGGAATGGAAGCCCAGGCAGCTGGGACACTTGCTCAAGGTCACCTGACAAGGAGGGGCTGGGATTTGAATCCACGCAGGCTGGCGTCGCAGGCCACATGTCAGCCACTGAGCTCTGTGGCCTGTCCTTGCGGCCCCGGGGGAGCCCTGAGGCTCCCACCCTTTTGGGACGAGTGGACTTTGAAGCCCCACCGAGGAGCCTTTCTCCTGTTTCCAGAACACTCCCCAGGGCCCTGTCACTTGCAGTTTCTCTCGCCCAGGTGTCCCTACCTCCCTGCCTCGCCCCCTCACTTATTCAGTGTTCCTGCTCAATTCACGCCTCCCCAGCGAGGTCACCTGACCACCTGCTAGAATAGCTCCTCTCTTTCCTCACCCCCGGACCAGCTCAGATTCACTTTTCTTCCTGGAGCTGCTCTGTCCCTGCGAGGCTGATTCCACACCTCCGTCCGTCTTTGTGCATCCCGCCGTCTTCCAGAGGGTGCTTTCTGCGTGCAGGCACCGTGCTAGGCTCTGGGGACCCGGGTGAACACGATAGATGCAAGTCTTGCCCTCGTGTGCCTGTACGCGCGTGTGTGCGTGTGTGAATCACACGACAGTAAATAAGAACATTTTCTGGACTATTACGAGCATGTGAGGAGGACTTTGGCTCTTATT
The DNA here is from genome assembly GCF_965194805.1 of Balaenoptera borealis. Classification (NCBI taxonomy): domain Eukaryota; kingdom Metazoa; phylum Chordata; class Mammalia; order Artiodactyla; family Balaenopteridae; genus Balaenoptera; species Balaenoptera borealis. Next base: position 12,836,192 of record NC_138872.1, read on the forward strand.
CCAGTGAGGTGGGCGTCCCGGGAGGGTTCTGAGCAGGGAAGGAAGGACGTGCCTGACTGGGCTTCTTACAGGTCCCCTCTGGCTGCGTGTGGAGAGCGTCTGTGAGGGTGAGGGCGGAAGCAGGGAGGCCAGGGGGAAGGCGGCCGTCATAGTCCAGAGGAGGGACCGCGCTGCTTGGATGCATGTGGTGGCAGCGGAGGCCTGAGACTCGGGAAGGGCTTCTGGCCATTCCTCCTCCCGGCATCTGCTCTGTGCTCCAGCTCAGGGGTTGGCAAACTCTGTCTGCAGAGGGTCAGACAGTAAATACCTTAGTCCTTGTAGGCCACACGGTCTCTGTCACAGCCCAGCTCTGCCCCTGTAGCCTAAAAGCAGCTACAGGGGATGTGTGAACAAGTGGGTGTGGCTCGGAGCCAGTAAAACTTTATTTAGAAAAACAAGTGTTCTACCCCTGGTCTAGCTGCTGGATTTACTCTCCCTTCGGCAGGGAGAGAGAGGCACCCCTGGGGTGACAGGTCATCGGATTTGCCCCCTGCCTCGTAGCCGGCAGGCCCGGTTCTGGGCCTGACTTGGCGGACTGCCGGCAAAGCCCTGCTCCTCCCCGGCCTCAGTTTCCCCGTCTTTCCCTTCCCATCTGAGCTCAGCGTGGCCACGGCTCTGTGGGGTTGGGACTCACTCTGGGGCAGGTTGGGAGCCCGGCAGCCTCGGTCATTCCCGAAAGCTGCTCTGTTCCCTGCGGGGGGCCCTCGCAGCTCCATCACCCCCTTCCGTCAGCTGGGCAGAGCCTCTCATTTGTGGGTGAGAGTAATTAGGGGTCCACCCCAGCTACTATTTCGGGAAGGCGGCTGGCTGAGGACATCGTGGAGGGGGTGACCCCGGGCAACAGCACCACCCTCAGGGTCGCTCGGGGAGACAAACTGCAGGGCGTGGCCCTTGCTCCCTTGTTCCTGCCACGAACTCAAAAATAGGCTGAAAGGGGAAAGGGCCAGATCCTAGGGTTGTGGCCGCTGCAGAGTGCAGGTTAGGGTGCCGGGTGGAGCGTGGGGCGGGGCCTGTGTGGCGCCTCCCGTGGTGTCCGACTGGAGCGCCCGGGGCTCTGAGGTGTCCCCGGGGAGGGACCCAGAGACCAGCGGTCCAGCGCCTTAGGCACATACAGGGAAACTGAGGCTCACCATTTAATCCTTGCAGCCACCCCGGGAGGTTGGTGCTGTTATTATCCCCACACATGAGGAACCTGAGGCTCAGAGAGGCTAAACGGCCGTGAAGTTGGGAGGGGCCGGGCAGGGATTTGAACGTGGATCTGTGCCCGTCTCACGAAGCCTGGCCAGTGGCCTCGACTGGAAGTTGGGAGTGGTTGGCTCTCACCTGGCTGAGCTCCCGGACTCCGGGATTCCAGATGTTTCCCCACATATTTCAGCCGAGACACGAGACACAACACGGTGCTTCCTCTTCCCACTCCCTGAGTCTTTTAGCCTCGTGTTTACAGTGGAGGGGAAGCCAGCCGGCCTCCTGGGGCCTGGCTCCCAGCTCTGGGGAAAGCAGCAATTTGTGTGTCTGTTGTCTCCAAGGAGGTAATAGAGGTGGCCTGAGAACGATGCTCACAAACAGCTAGCTGTCCCGGGAAAGGCAGGAGACAGGAAGGAAGGGCTCCTGATGCTTTTCATGTCACCAAAGGTCTTCGGGGATGGCGGGGACATCGTGAAGCTAAGGCAGCTACTTGTCCTTCTTTAGGGGGCCTGCTGACTTCAGACGACTGCCTCGATTTCTCCCCTTTATTTAATTTGTCCTCGCCCCCATCTATCAGGCCAGGCTGGGCAGTATGGTGAAGAGGAGGAACCTGGGCTCTGTGACCTTGGGCAGTTTATTTAGCTCCTCTGGGCTTCAGTCTTCCTATCTTTAAAAGGGGTGCAGCAGGTCCTTCTTTGTCTGCAGAGTAAGTGAACTTAAGCCTGTATCCCCGGCGTGCCCTGCACGAGAAGGTATTTAGTTAAATTGTAATCCACAGGGACCACATCACATGCTGGTTGTTACTGGTTCTTTTTATTCATTTTCCTGCCTTGTCTTAGAACAGAGGTCAGAAGACTTTTTCTGTAAAAGCCCAGCTAGTAAATATTTTAGATTTTGTGGACCATACAGTCTCTTGCAATTATTTAATTCATGTCATTGTGGCCCCAAAGCATCCCCAGACAATATGTAAATAAATGGGTGTGGCTGTGTCCCAATAAAACTTTATTTATAAAAAGCAGGAGTGGGCCACATTTGGCCCACAGGGACTGAGTGTGTTAGTTCCTGGTCTAAAGGGTTTCACTGTGGTCTGTTTCTGATTATCAGTGAGGGAGAGTTCCTTTTCATATAATTGTTGCCTGCTTAGATTTTCCCATATGTTAATTGCCCATTCATATCCTTTGCCCTTTTATCTATGAGTTTCCCAGCTTTCTCTGGTTGATTTGTTGGAGTTTCCTGTATATTCTAGGTGTTTATTCTTTGTTGGTTTTAGACAGTACAGTTAGTTTGGAATCTGCGGCCTGCCTATGGCCTTCCTACTGAATGGAAGTCTTTAATTTTATCATAGTGCTTTTTGGGGGGTCTTGTATATGAACTCCTTTTCTGCTCTAGGGCAGAGATATTCTCCTGCATTTTGTTTGGTGAGCTTTAGCTTTTCTGTTCCTATTTAGGTCTTTAATCCAAAAGGAGTTTATTGTTACATATGGTATGAGGTAGGGATCCAGTTTTATTTTTTTTCCTGTGAGTCAGTTTTCCCTGTACCATCTGTGGAATACTCCACGTGATCGTTCATCATCCATCACATGCTGAGTTCCCATAAACAGTGTCCTCTGATGTGATTGCTGTTCTCTTCTGCTGGCTTTTAATCTGCTTCTGCTGTGGTTCCACACAGGTTTTGTTACCATGGCTTTGTAATATGCCTTTATAGCAGGTGGGGTGAGTTCAGATTTTTCAAGGGAAGTCAGAAAGCCAGGCTTTTATGTTGAATATCCTAATATGTTAGTATTGGCACAGGATTTTACTTAAAAGAGCACCGTGCTGGCCAAACCAAACTTGTCCAGGGGCTGGTTCCGGCCCGTGGCTGCCAGTTGGCAGGTGCTCCTGAAAGCTTCCCGTGTGAGCCTGACCTCGCGCTTGCATGTCTGTGGGTTCACAGTGCTGGAGAAGAGCGAGTTCAAGGATGAGTCCCAGTACTTCCGTTTCCACGCAGACGAGGAGATGGAGGGAACCAGCAGCAAGAACAAACAGCTTCGCAGCGACTTCAAGCTGGTGGAGAACATTCTGGCCAAGCGCCTGCTGGTAGGAGCAGAGCTGCGCTGCCGCATCTTCCTTCCCAGACCCGCCTGCAGGCCCGGGAACTGGGCAGCCTTCAGGTTATGGCTGGAGAAGTTGCGGTCAACTTGGAATACCCGAGAGTACGGGGGATTCTAGGTGGTGGCTGGCAACACCGCCCAGAGGCCAGGTTGCTTTACTGGACAGACTACCCTCTTGACAGATGAGACTGGGCTCGCTGGGCTCCTTTTCTTTGCCTTCCCATCTCCCCTTGTCTGCCCCACAACCCAGCCTAGCCTTGTGCAGGGAGGATGGCCTCCTGAAATGACTCCTCCTGCACACCAAAACCTTGTGTCTTCTGGGCTGTCACCCTGCCCTTGTTCAGTTGCTGTAAATAGCCTTGCAGTTAAGGTAGAACATTTACCAGCCTGTTGAGATATTTTACTAGCCCAGCCCACCGAATCCTGTTTCTCTCCCACTGGCGAGCAGCAGCCTCCATCTTGAGGCCTGGCCCACAGCAGGCAACCGGGAGAGAGGCTTGGAGAGGTTAGGTCTCTTGTCATTGCCAGAGTTGAGGCCGAAGCCCACCTGATGGGAAGGCAGCTCCATTGACTTCTTTCCTATAGTACTTATGGGGGCTGCTGTTCCAATTCCCATTTATTGCACAGCAAAGCCCTCCAGTGCTCCCCATCACACTTAGGGTGAATCCAGTCTCTCACCGTGGCCTTCAAGACTCGTCATGCCTCTCCAGCTTCATCTCCTGTGCTCTCCCCTTCCTCATCCCACCCACCCCAGCCACTCCAGCCACCCTGATCTTCTTTCTTATCCTCCAGTACCTTGGAGCCTGACTCAGGACCTTTGCACATGCTGTGCCCTCCACCTGAAGCACTTTCTCCACCCTTTAGAAACTTCTGTTCCTCACTTCATTCAGGTCTCAGCTCAGATATCACCTTCTCTGGCCCCGCTGCCACACCACGTCCTGTCCCTTTAAGTCATTTGTTTTAATTCAAACGACATACACCCCCTGCACCACATTCTATAGTTCTTTATTTGTTTGTAGTCTGTCTCCCCCAGTAGATAGTCAGCTGCACGAGGGCAGGAACTGTCTGTCTTGTTCAGTGCTGTTTCCAGAACGGTAAAGTACCTGGCCCATATAATAGGCAGCAGCTCAGCAAATATTTATTGAACGAATAAATGCATTTCCCTGTATCCCCTCCACCACTGACCCCCCCGAACCCACCAACCTGCCTGTCATCCTGTGATGGGGAGGGACAGCTCCTCCCTAAACCCCCTTCCTGTCCCCAAGTTCTTGGTGGCTGGATTCCTTTGGATCTATTTTATTCATTAAGTCAGTAGGTTGTTATTGAGCACCTACTGTATGCCAGCAGATGGGGAGACAGTGGTGCATAAATAAGGAGGCTCTGTCCTCAGGTTGGGGAGAGGAAGGGGAGACAGGCAATGAAAAGTAAACAAATACGTGTGGTCAGCACCAGGCTGAAGCATGAGCCCAGTGGCGGGTCTTCACGTGACAGATACGTATTGAGCATCTTCTGCGTCCTGGGTGCTGCTAGTGTTTAAATCCATCCTGCCGCACCCCACCCCCCAATCTGTACCCTGAGTAGATCTGGGGCACGAGGAGCTGGCAGGATCACGGTTCTCACCATGGGGGCCAAGGTGGGGTTGGCTCCAGGCCCCCCTCCCTGCCTCACCATCTCTGTTGCCTCGGACCCTCAGATCCTGCCCCAGGAGGACGACTATGGCTTCGACATCGAGGAGAAGAACAAGGCCGTGGTGGTGAAGTCGGTCCAGAGGGGCTCACTGGCAGAGGTGAGGCCGCTCAGAGGGGCCACCCTGGCTCGGGCTGGGTGCGGATGGGAAAGTGGGGCATCTCTCCTCGTTTCTTGAGGCAGGCCAGCTCAGAAAGCCCTGGGATGTCAGTGGTCCCTCCTTGTTCATTGCCCTGGTGGGGAAACTGAGTGTGGGGCGGTCTTGTCTGCAGAGCCCACGGCTTGGGGCTGCCCTCCCAGCATGTGCCACCAGCTCCCTCTGCTGGCCTTATGGGGTGGTGCATGAAAACGACCCGAGGGTCTGAATCAGCTCCGATTATGGAAAAAATATCCAGGGTTGCTGTGACATGGATACAAGGTCTGGAGGAGGACAGCCAAGGATTCAGCCCCGGGTCCTCTCAGCTGTTCGCAGGGGGTGTGCAGGTGGGTGGGAGAGAGGCACCTGCCGCTTTGTCCAGGGGCTCTGGTTGCTTCCTCGTAGCGATTAGCAATGTGTACGGCTGCAAGTAGCCACATGCCTCACAGTGGCAGGAACCGTGGGGGTTCATTTTTCTAATAACGTAAGCAGTGAGAAAGAGGTGGTTGTGTCTTGGTTCGGGGTCGATGCCTCTTTGACTTTCCTGGCCAAGCCCTCGTGGTCACAAGGTGGCTGCCCCGGGTCCACGCCTCGTGTCCTCACTCGGCTGGGCGGGAAGCACGGGCGGACTGACAGCTCCTCCTCAGGGGAAAAGCGTCTTTCCCGTTAGCGCCCCCTGTAGGCCTCCCTCCATAGCTCGTTGGCCAGAACGGGTCTCCCCAGCCCCCTAACCGCTTACCACAGAGGGGAGCGGGGTTGCCCCAGGGGGCTCCCGCTGGTTGTGCTTGGTGCCTGGTGCCGGCTCTGTGCTGCCTGAATGCGTTCAAGGCTCCTTAGCGAGGAGGAGAAGGGAGGGGAGGGGGCCAGTTAGCTGGTGCGCTTGTCTCCCGCTCCACCGCCGCCCAGATGGCCGGCCTGCAGGTGGGGAGGAAGATCTACTCGGTCAACGAGGACCTGGTGCTCCTGCGGCCGTTCGCAGAGGTGGAGTCCGTCCTCAGCCAGGCCTCCTGCTCCCGCCGCCCGCTGCGCCTCCTGGTAGCCACCAAGGCCAAAGAGTGAGTGTCCCCCCAGGTGGGGTGTCTGGTGACCTTCCTCTCAGGTTGAGGAGTTGCCCGAGTCCTAGGGGTGTTGGTGGGGGCCCGAGCCGTCCCGCTTCCCCGTGGTTCGGGCTCCTTCTGCAGGCACGTGACACAGTGCTGCTGCCTCTGTTCAGTCGACAGATGTTCGAGCGCCTGCTCTGTGCCCACTGGTGTTTCAGGCTCTGAGGATGCAGCCCCGTCTGGATAGATTCATTTCTACCCTCGTAGATCTCAGTCTGTTTGGAGGGTAGAGCAGGAGACAGACAAAAACAAAGCAGAAAAGTAAGAGACATACTGAGCCAGGGAGTTCAGGTAGTAGTGAGTGTGGACCAATATATAAAGCTGGGACGGGAGACGGGCGTGGGGAGGGGTGGTGGTCAGGGAGATGCCACTGAGAACTGAGGTGAAGACCTGAAGGAGGTAAGGGAGCGAGTCAAGGGGACTTCCGGAGGAGGAGGGTTCCAGGCAGAGGAGACAGCGAGTGCAAAGGCCCTGGGGTGGAACTGTGGCTGGTGTGTTTGAAGAACAATGAGGAAGCTGATGGGGCTGGAAGAGAGTGAATGAGAAAGAGGGGTGGGCAGTGAGGTCAGCCAGACCCTATAGGGCCTGTGCCCACGGTAAGGACCATGGAACCACTGGAAGGTTCTGAGCAGAGGGGCGGCATGATCTGATGTAGGTTCTGGCCGAATCTCTCTGGCTGCAGGTGGAGACTAGATTGTCAGGGGCAGAGGTAGAAGCAGGGGGAGTGGTAAGGAGGCTGGTGGCCCAGCCCCGCATGGCAATGGTGGCAGCAGCTCAGCATTTATTCGTTCAATAAGGAACGAATGGTGGGGTGGTGAGAAGCGGTCGGGTACCAGATATAGGTACAGGGAGAAGCATTTTCTATTTTATAACCTGTGGATTTGGTTTTCACTTCTCCCTTCTATTTAAGGCAGATGCTCTCTGTTTTCTATTGATGAGAGTGATGGAAAGTTTTAAATAGGATTATTTCAGTAAAAAGACATGTCAATTTAAGGAAAATGATTGATAGTTTGGTTGGTATGTAGAAGTGGCAGAAATCACCAAGGTGGAACGTTCCCGCTTCAAGTTCCAGAAATACCTGGGGCTTGAGAACAGGCTCTCAAGACGACTTTATCTGGCAGGTGGGGATGATCCAAGGCCCAATGTAGGGGGCACGCCCTTGGTAGGGAAGCCCCTGGATTAATGACACCTGCTGTATGACCCTGGGCAGGTGTTGCCTACTCTGCCCTGGTGACCCACTGCAGAATGGCCAACACCTGGGCCTTCAAATCATGCTCTCTGGGGGACACATGGGCATTTTTCTAGAGTCAGCATCAAGATGTGCTGGGTCAGTTGTCACTCTCCCAAATCTGTGATTATTGAATAAAATGTTCACTGGCCAAGGTGCTGGTCTGGCTGCCACGAGGCCTCCTCTCACCAAGAGAATGATGGAGAGGGGGTAGGACGGTGATGGGGAATTTCTGTGCATGGACTGAATCTCCAGGGGTGGGCCAGCTGGTTCTGATCAATCAAAGATCCTGCTGCCGTGGACTTTGGTTAGACGAGGTTTCTCTATACATTTGGACAGCGTGGTGCTGCTGCTATTTGGGGTTTGATTTCCCAAAAGCCTGTGGGGCAGGGGCTCCCAGGGTGGCCTCCTGGGCTGTCGGGAGTGGTACTGCTTTACCTTATGGTTGCTTTTGCTTCGTGCAGGATCATCAAAGTCCCTGATCGTCCAGAGGCTCTGTGCTTCCAGATCCGTGGAGCTGCCCCACCGTACGTCTATGCTGTGGGGAGAGGTGAGCGGGAGCCTAAGAGGTGGAGAGGGGAGCTTTGGGAGGTGGGTCTGTGTGTGTGTGGAAGGAGTTCAGAGGCGCCCAAACCATTACCTCCAGGCCTGTGCCTCTTAGTGCACCATTAGCACTTACCTTCTTTGCTTGAAGCCAAGGCTTGCAAACGCTTGTGGAGGGGGGTCAGGCAGTTACAAATGGGCAACTAAAAGGAAGGCACTAGGGAGTGGTGAGGACTATGGCAAAGTGAGAAAAATACATGTTCACTCAAAAAGGGGCAGTTTTTCTTCAGCTGAAACTCATTATTGCCAGGCAGGAATGTGGACCTCCTCCTGCCAGGTTTGATTTTTTTAAAGAAACCAGAAATAGGAATTTTGGCCACACTTCTGTGGCCAGATAGATCCAGCCCATAGGCCAGCAGTTTGAGACCTCTGATTTCTTATTGCCTTCTCCTTGTGTGCTGTTTAAGAGGTTACTCTGTCCAGGAGATGAAACCAAATTGACCTGAAATACGGGGTTCCCAGCCCTTTTTGCATCTGAGGGCCCTGTTTTTAAAGTTCAAACATTCATTGCCCACTCTTGTGGTCATGGCTGTACTTTTAATATGTATTGATCGAAAATGCATGTCACGATAGAAAGCTACTGAGAATTTGTTAATATCTTAAAGTAGGTTTTAATTTTATTTATCCCTAAAGCAGTGGTTCTCAACTGGAGGCAGTTTCACTCTCCAGAGACATCTGACAATGTCTGGAGACATCTTTGGTTGTTATAACTTGGGTGCGGGCGCTACTGACATCTCATGGGTAGAGACCAGGGATGGTGCTAAACATCCTACAGTGCCCAGGACAGCTCCCCACAACAGAGAATTATGCAGCCCAGAATGTCAGTAGTGTTGAGGTGAGAAACCCTGCCTTAGAGCAGAATAGGTGTTTATAGGCAAACTAGGCAAAAATAGTAAGACAGCTGATATTTCTTGAGTCCTTACTAAGAGCCAGGCACGGGGCTAAATGATTAACATGTTTCAACTCACCGAATCTCTCAAGAACCCTATGAGTAGATATTATTAGTGTCTTCATTTTACAGATGAGGCAGCCAAGGCACAGAGAGGTTATGGAACTTGCCTGAGGTCACACACTTGGTCAATGACAGAGCCAGAATTTGAACCCAGGCTCCTGGGGTCCAGGCCTGTACTTGTCCGCATCACACCACGCAGGCCTGATGTTTTCCTGTGTACGAAGCTTGACATTCACTTGCATTTCTAGACCCTTCATATTAACCACACAAAACCCTGGGGTCCAAGCCCTGCAGTTTGGGAGTTGTGGTATAGCTGAGAAAACATGCCCTTAGAGTCTGGTAGACCTGGGTTCGAAACCTGCCTTATCCTAGGCACGTGACCTTGAGAGAGTCACTTTGCCTCTCCGAGCCTCTCTCTCCCTGTCTGCAAAATGGGGCTGATCCTGGCCCCAGTATCATGGGTTGTAGTGGGACTTTAAAGGAGATGAAGCTCTAGAGTGAAACGTTGCTGGGTTCAAGTCCAGCCCCCCTTGCTGCGTGACCTTGGGCTGGCTGCTACTTCTCTGAACCTCAGTCTCTTCTTCTGCAAAATGGGAATGCCAGTCCCTGTCCTGCCCACTGGCATGGGGTGGAGAGTGGCTGCAGGGTGCGGGGGATGGAGGTGGCGTTTGGGGGAGTTGGGGTGGCGGGTGGGGTGGGGGACAGGTTCATCTGTTTACTTGCCCTTGCCTGGCACTGCCCCACGCTCTCTTCGCCTGGCATCCAGCCTCGAGCACTCTTGTCCCCCTTAGGCTCTGAGGCTGCGGCCGCAGGCCTCTGTGCTGGCCAGTGCATCCTGAAGGTCAACGGCAACAACGTGATGAACGATGGAGCCCCAGAGGTCCTAGAGCACTTCCAGGCTTTCCGGAGCCGCCGAGAAGAGGCCCTGGTGAGCCACCCAGCAGCTAAGGGGATCAGGGAAGCCCTGCTCGTTGGGGTAGGGGCTGAGGACCACGTCCCCTTCTCTGGGGAAAAGCCTGAAGGCACCACAGCGTTTTAGGTGGGGCGGGGTGGGGCTGCCTACCTGGCAGGGCTGAGCTGGGCTTGGGCTCTAGGACCCCTCTGCTTCCTAAACCTCATGGCCTCAGTTTTCACAGCTGTGAAATGGGTGTGATAAGACCCTCTTTTCTTACCACATGGGCACGTTGGGCAAATAGTCACATCAGCGGTAAAAAACTGATGTTATACTTGGGTTGGGGACCAGAGTTCTGTGGAGGGTGATCCTCATTGATTCATTTAATAAGTGTTTATTGAGCACCTGCTGTGTGCCTGGCATGTTTCGAGGCCCTGGGGCCATGGGAGAGACAAGGTTTCTGCTCCCATGGAGCTGACTTACATTTTCTAAGGCTCCTCCTTCCCTGGCTTCTGTGTGGAGCATAGACTATAGACAGTGAGGGCTGAGTGTGACTGCAGGTCCCTCAGGAAGGTTCCAGAGTGAAGTCTGGGAGGGCTTTCTGAAGGTGGTGTCGCCGACAGGCTAAAAGCCTGAGCTTTTGGAGTTAGGGAACAGTGTGCACCTTGGCCCCTTCCCTTCCTCCCTGGGCTCCTGGCGTCGTGGCCGCCCCTCTTACTCTACTCCCTGCACAGGGCCTGTACCAGTGGGTCTACCACACCCACGAGGATGCCCAGGAGGCCCGGGAGGCCCCCAGCGAGGACCCTAGTGGCGAGGGGGCCCGAGAGGAAGACCAGTCCAACTCAGGTAACAGGACAGGTGGGCCGTGTGACGGAGATGCCAGCAGGGACCGGGTCCTCCTCTGTGTCCACACTCCTCCCGATCCCATCCAGTCCATCCCGACGCCACGGGTTCTGTGTTAGTCTCTGACTGCTGCTGTAACAAAGTACCGCAAACCTGATGGTTTAAAACAACACACGTTTATTATGTTACAGTTCTGGAGGTCAGGAGTCCGAAATGAGACTCACCAGGCTATAATCAAGGTGTCAGCAGGGCTGCATTCCTTTCTGTGGCTCTATGGGAGAATCCATTCACTTGCCTGTTTCAGGTTCTAGAAACTTGGCTCGTGGCCCCCCTTCCTCCATCTTCAGAGCCAGCAGTGTTGGCCTGCGTCCTTCTCACACTGCCATCTCCCTAATTCTAACTCTCCTGATTCCATCTTCCCCATTTAAGAACCCTTGTGATTACACTGGGTTCACCTGGATCATCTGGAATAATCTTACCGTAAAGTCAGCTGATTAACAACCCTATTTCCAGCTGCAACCCTAATTCCTCTTTGCCAGGTAACATAGCATACGCACGGGGCCCAGGGATGGGATGTGGGTATTTTTTTAGGGATCGTTATTCTTTTTCTTTTAATATTTTGTTGCAGTGTTTTGTTTTGTTTTATAAATTTAGTTATTTTATTTTTGACTGTATTGGGTCTTCATTGCTGCACACGGGCTTTCTCTAGTTGTGGTGAGCGGGGGCTACTCTTCATTGTGGTGCGCGGGCTTCTCATTGCGGTGGCTTCTCTTGTTGTGGAGCACGGGCTCTAGGCACGCAGGCTTCAGTAGTTGTGGCTCGTGGACTCTAGAGCGCAGGCCTAGTAGTTGTGGTGCACGGACTTAGTTTCTCCACACACAGCATGTGGGATCTTCCCGGAGCAGGGCTCGAACCTGTGTCCCCTGCATTGGCAGGCAGATTCTTAACCACTGCGCCACCAAGGAAGCCCCAGGGGCTGTTATTCTGTCCACCACGAGCTCCCATGTTTTTCTCTCTGCCCAGCCTCAGCCCTGGACCCCCAGACCTGTCATTCTACCTGACATCCCCGGATGTCTAACAGGCATCATGGCCAAAATTGAACTCCTGACCTTCCTCTGAAGCCTGTTGCTCCCCTCAGGGTCCCCTCTCCATCCTTCCAGATTCTCAGGCCCCAAACTCAGAGTTCTCCCTGACTGTTCTTTCTCCTGTATCCCGCCACCTTGCTTCCAGCATCCAGGCTCATTGCCTGTACCTTCCCCTTGCAACCAGAATCACCACCTCCATCGCTGCCTGGTCCGAGCCACCATCGTTTCTCACCAGGACTATTGTAGTAGCCTGCTCACTCTTCTCCCTGCCCTGCCTTACCTCTCCTCCTATAGGCTAGTCTCAAAAAATAGAACAGAACCTTCCAGTGGCTTCCACCCTATGCAGGGCAAAGACCAAGTCCTCGTCATGGTCTTCCAGGCCCAGCCTTGCTCCCCAGCCTCACCTCTCGTCGCTTCCCCACTTGCCCTCGCTGCTCCATCCACTCCAGCCTCTTGTTCTTAAATACCAAATGGACTCCTGCCCCAGGGCCTTTGCACTTGCAGTTCCCTCCGCCTGGAATGCTTTCCCCCTGAGTACTTCTTACCTCATGCTCTTCACCTCACTCAGCTCTCTGCTCAAATGTCACCTCCTCAGAGAGGCCACCTTGAGTGCTGTAATTAAATAAGCCCTTTCTGTCCCTCAGTGTCTCCTTATCCTGTTTTATTTTTCTTCACCATGTGTATTAGTTGACATATATCATACAGTTATTTATTGCTTTCCTCTGTTTTCCCCACTAGTGTAAGCTCCCCGAGGGCAGGGATTTTGTTTGTTTTATTCCTTGCTGTATGCTCCGAGCCTTGAACTGTGCCTGGCGCATAGTAGGCGCTGAGTGAATACTTGTAGTTTGAATAATAGCCCCTCCTCTCCGGTTGCTTCTCTGGACTCTGCCCCGTACTTCTGCTGGGCTGGGGGTGGGGGCAGACGCCATGGGTAGACCAGGGGCTTTGGGTGCCTTTGTGTCCAACAGCTCTGGGCTCCTGGCTGCTGACTTTGGGGTCAACAAAGAACCAGGGTTTATGGGGTTGGCTGGGGAGCTGTCCCACGCTGCTGAAACACCCACAGCCTGGCAGAGGGGTCCTAAAGGGGACAGGCTGATGGGGAGGGGGGAGAGGCCAGCTGGCAGCTGTGAGCTCAGTTTGTGCCCCTCTGAGAGGAAAGGGCTGTGGCCCTCCTTCCCCAACATGTGGGCGACCCCTGATGATGACCGTAAACCACGCTGAGAGGAGCTGGCAGTTTCTACTCTTCTGTTCAACAAGTAGAAGCACCTACTATGTGCCAGGTTCTGTTCTAGGAGCTGGGGAGACACGAGTAAGCAAGGCAGACAGGGTCCCTGCCCTCAGGACACTGATGTGAGGGGAGCCAGACAATGAACAAAAGAACGAAAAAACTGACAAGTGGCGACACAGTATGAGGGTGAGGGGAGAAAGAGTGATGGGGTGTGTGTTGAGAGGTCCTCTTTGGAGCAGGTGGGGAGGAAAGCAGTTCACTCCAATAAAGTGTCTACTTTCTCCTTAGATACATCACTACCTAGCTGTGTGGCTCTGAGGAGTCACAGCCTCTCTGGGCCCATATTAATCAGAACTGAAACTGAGCTACATAAAAACATTGGCTCAGCAAACTAAAAGGTCTGAGTAGGGTCAACAAGCTTCAGGTCTGGCTCAATCCAGCACTTTATATAGTGAGGAGGCTCTTTCTTTTTCTCCAGTTCTCAGCTCTGCTCCCTCTGTGTTGGTTTCCCTCTTACATGCTGTTTTTCCCACCTGGTGGCTCTAGTAACTTGGAATCCAGTTGAAAAAGAGAATGTCCCCTTCTCTTTGTAGATCCAACAAAAGTGCCAGACTTTACTCTCATTGACTCAGCTTGGGTCACATGCTCACTCCTGAACCAATCACTATGAATAGAGGAAATCAAACATGCTGATTGGCCAGGCCTTTGCCTCTGGGGGAGGGTATGGTTGGGGGGGGGCCTTTTCTGAGCCACATAGACTGAGAAAGGGGCTCAAGAGTAGATTCCTAGAAGGAAAACCTTCTAGAACAAGAGGTGAATGATAGCGGGCTGGCAAAAATGAACAGAGCTGCAGCACTTTAGTCCCCCCATCTGTCCAACACAAGCCATCTGCGGTGCTGGGTCAGGAGGCTGGCTTGGTGTGGGGTGGTGCCCCCTCCTCAGGGTTGCCTGTCCCTCTGGCTTCCAGCCTTCCCCCTGCTGTCCCTGGGTCCCCAGCTGAGCCTGCACGAGGACAGCGCTGTGGTCAGCCTGACGGTGGACAACGTGCACCTGGAGCATGGTGTGGTGTACGAGTACGTGAGCACAGCAGGCATCAAGTGCCACGTGCTGGAGAAGATCGTGGAGCCCCGTGGCTGCTTCCGCCTCACTGCCAAGGTCTTGCTGGGTGCTGCCCTGCCCTGGGGGTGGGGCAGCCTGATTCCCATGTCCTCAGAGTTAGCCTGGAGCCCTGCATCCTAGTTCCTCCCCCTCCACTTGGTAGCTGTGGGGCTTAGGAGACTGACTTGTTATCTCTTAGCCTCAGTTTACTCATCTGCTAAATGGGCCAGTAATAGAGCTGACCTCACACATGTATTATGAGGCATATAGTAGTCACCCCAGATAAACCCGTTAAGACCCTCCCAGGTGCACAGCGAGTGCTCAGTAGCTGTTAATATTTCTGCAGATCCTTGAGGCCTTTGCCACCGATGACAGTGTCTTTGTGCAGAACTGTGGGCGGCTTATGGCCCTGAGCAACAACATAAGGACCATGTCCCACTATGAGTTCCGCAACATCTGTGACACCAAGCTGGAGAGCATCAGCCAGAGGATCGCCTTATACCAGGAGGTGCCTGCACCCTACAGGGTCTCAACTCGGGGTATTTTGGTCGTAAATGTCAAAACCCAACCCAATTTAGCTTAAACAAACAGGAGAATTTATTGGTTTATATTACTGAAGCGTCCAGAGGTGAGCTTCAGGCATGGTTGTATCCAGGCACTCAAACAACTATCACACTATTACAAGAACGGGGCCTCTCTCTTTCTCTTGACTTTATTTTCCTGTATTGGCTTCGCTCTCAGGCAGGTCCTTTTCGTGTGGTGACAAAATGGCCCCCAATGGCTCTAGCCTTAGCAACCCCAGTAGAAAAGGAACTCGAAGAGAGCTTTCGTTGGCTTGGCTTGGGTCCCTTGCCTAGACCTGTACCAGTGTCTGCAAGGATGGGGAGGTAGCCTTACCTGAACCTCACAGACTGTGGGTCAGGGAGAGATGTTCCTCAAGGTCAGCTCAGGTGCAGCCAAAATGGAGAGGTACTTGGAGGCCTCACGTTTCTCCAGGCCTCCCCTGAAATCTGGGTCCAGTAAAAGGCACTGCAGGGCAATTTACTTTTCCATTTGGAACTATTGGCATTTTGTCCAATTTTGGATTGTCTGACCTAGGCCAGGATAAAGTGGGTACTGGTGGTGGGCCAGAATTTCCAGACCCCTGTATCACGACTCCATGTCCCCCACCTTTCTCAGTTTGCAGCTCAGCTAAAGAGCAGGGTCAGCCCGCCCTTCAAACAAGCACCCCTGGAACCCCATCCGCTGTGTGGCCTGGACTTTTGCCCCACCAATTGCCACGTCAACCTCATGGAAGTGTCCTACCCCAAGACTACTCCCTCGGTTGGCAGGTCCTTCAGCATCCGCTTTGGTCGCAAACCCTCCCTCATCGGCCTTGACCCAGAGCAAGGTAACTGTGTGTCTGTCAAAAACTGTGTCCAGATCTCACACTACGGATACTTACAGAAGCATGTCTGAAGGCCAGCAGTCCAGAGCTGGAATGATAGCTCCACGGTCATCAGGGATCCAGGCTCCTTCTATCTTTCTGTGCCACCATCTCTAGATGTTGCTTTTATCCTGAAGGATGCCTCATGGTATATAGAATAGCTGCTGGAGGACCAGCCATCATGTCTACATTCCAGGCAGGAAAAAGATCACAGTAGTTAAAAGCATATTAGCACCAAACCGAAACTTTCTTATGGAAGTAATTTAATGTATTAAAAGAATGTTTAAAAGAGAAATCTCTCTCATTGATTGAGATCCTTAAAATGAGTTTGTATACCTCTGTCTAAGGGGCTTGTGGGTGTCTGGGGGCTGTTTCCAAGTGAACTCTCCCTCCCTCCACTGTAGGTCACCTGAACCCCATGTCCTACACCCAACACTGCATCACCACCATGGCTGCCCCATCCTGGAAGTGCCTACCTGCTGCAGATGGGGACCCCCAAAGCCAGGGTCCCAACAACAGCAGCTTTGGGTCAGCCAATGGAACCCTTGGCCAGGAGGACCGGGGTTTGAGCTTCCTACTCAAGCAGGAGGACCGTGAGATCCAGGATGCCTACCTGCAGCTCTTTACCAGACTGGATGTGGCCCTGAAGGAGATGAAGCAATATGTTACCCAGATCAACAGGTGAGCCCCGGGCCCAGGAGGGAATGGCCCGAGTGTCAGGGTCAGGATTTCTCAATATCAGCGGCCTCAACATTTTGGGTAGGATCATTCTTCGGAGTTGGGGGCTGTCCTGTACATTATAGGCTATTAGTGGTATCCCTGGCTTCTACCCACTAGATGCCAGTAGCACCCCTTTCCCCAGTTGTGACAATCACAAATGTCTTCAGACCTTGTCAAATGCCCTCTGGGGGGCAAAATCTCCCCTGACTGAGAACCACTGATCTAATGAGAGGATGGATGTAGGCGGCATCATCAGTAGAGGCTAAAACTATTTGTTGAGAGGTTTGGGGGGGACTTTATCATTTTAATGTTGCAGAAAGAGAGACGGCTAGATGTGATGTCCCTTTTGGTGCGAAGCAGCAGGACACACACACCGCACCACCTACAAAGCGTTCTTGCCAACACAAGTCGCACCGTTCTCTGATCAAAGTTCTAGGTCTCACTACTCAGCTAGAGGACTGGGTTTTAAGGGAGGGTGAAATGCCACCTCAGGGACGCAGTTGGCTAAATCCAGAGGGTGGGTGATTCTAGATGACAAATGACCCAGTTTCTTTAACAAATAAATGATTGGAGGGGAAGCAGGTACAGGGAGGGGGAGGAGGAACTGTTAGGGAAGGGACTTGAGAGACACATCAACCAAATACAGTGTCTGGACCAGGTTCGGGTTCTGTTTCTAACATACCATCTGTGAGAAGACACTTTGGGGAGCATCAGGGATCCCGTGGACTGGGAACCAGATGGTATTATGGAATGACTGATTTTGTTAGGTGTGGTAATAGTGACTGGTTATGTTTACAACAGTGTTTCTCAGCCTCAGTACTGTTGACATTTTGGGCCCGATAATTCTTTGTTGTGGGGTACTTAGTGGCATTCCTGGCCTCTACTCCTTTGATGCCAGTAGCTAGCCCACCCCTCCCCGCCCTGCTTCAGTTGTGACAACTAAAAATGTCTCTGGACGTTGCTAAATGTTTGCGCCTGAGGAAACTTGCTAAATTCCTAACCGTTTCCTGGGGTGGAGGAGTGGGGGACAGAAAGCACCCTTAGTTGAGAACCGTTGCTTTAAAAATAAATCCTTATGTGCTAGAGACACATATGGAAGTGTTTATAGGGGAAATTATATGATATATCTTAGGTTTGTTTTAAACACTCCAGAAAAAGAAAAAGCAACAGAAAAGATGGAGGAAAGAAAAGTGGATCCTGAGTTGCCACTGTTGAAGCTGGCAGCTGGGTACCTGGGGTCCATCATACTGGTCCCTCTCCTTTTGTGTATGATAGAAATTGTCAATGAGAATAGGAAAAATAATGTAGGGTCTGGAGGCAGGAGGCCTGGGTTTGATCCTGGCCCTGCCACTTATTAGCTGTGTGACCTTAGGCAAGTCACTTAACCTCTCTGAGCCTTGATGGTCTCATCTGTTAAAACGGGGCTAATCATAATACTGACCTCATTGAGATGTAGTGGGATTATATCAGCCAGGGTTTACTGATCACTTACAAGGCCTTACAAGGCACCAGACACTCTTCTAAGCACTTTACATATTTTAACTCCCTTAATCTTTACAGCAGCTTAGGACATAGATAGTGATATTACTCCAGATGAGGAAACTGAGTCTCAGAGAGGTTTAATAATTAGCTTTAGGTCTCTGAACTAGGAAATGGTAGCATCGGGATTTGAACCTGGGGTCTGTCTGTCTTAAAAACCTATAGTCTTAACAATTATACTCTATGCCAGGGATTGACACACTAGGGCCTATGGGCCAAATCCAGCCCACTGCTTTTTTTTAAAAAAAATAAAGATTTATTGGAACACAGCACATTTCTTTACATGTTGTCTATGGTGCTGTCACAGTACAGCAGCAGAGTTGAGTGTATAGTTGTAACAGACCATATGGCCCTTATAGACCACGTTTCCCAGTTGCCTTCTTTTCTCTGGAGCCTGTGTATCTTGGCTGTGAAATAGAGTATCCATATGTCACGCCCCCTACAGGAGGGACAATGTATACGCATCTGCAGAGTTGCTGGTGGGATTTTCTTTCTTATTAATTAATTAATTAATTTATTTATTTTTGGCTGTGTTGGGTCTTCGTTGCTGCGCACGGGCTTTCTCTAGTTGCGGCGAGCGGGGGCTACTCTTCGTTGCGGTGCGCAGGCTTCTCATCGCGGTGGCTTCTCTTGTTGCAGAGCACGGGCTCTAGGTGTGCAAGCTTCAGTAGTCGTGGCATAAGGGCTCAGTAGTTGTGGCTCGCGGGCTCTAGAGCACAGGCTCAGTAGTTGTGGTGCACGGGCTTAGTTGCTCCGCAGCATGTGGGATTTTCCCGGACCAGGGCTCGAACCCGTGTCCCCTGCATTGGCAGGCGGATTCTTAACCACTGCGCCACCAGGGAAGCCCTGCTGGTGGGATTTTCAGGGAAGGGACGCAGAGCATTTGACGGCTCCCTCTGCTTAGGATCAAAGGTGAGGCCTGAGGTCAGAGCCTTGCCTGGGGCCTCCATGGAGGCAAGTGACGCCACGGGCCTCTGCCTTTAAGTTCAAAGTCTTTGCTCCTGCAGGCTGCTGTCCACCATCACGGAGCCCACCTCGGGTGGGTCCTGCGATCCGCCCTTGGCCGAGGAGGCCTCATCCCCCCAGCTGGTCAGCGAAGAGAGCGAGATGGACAGGACCGACCACGGGGGCAGCAAGAAAGTGTGCTTCAAGGTGTCTGAGGAGGATCAGGAGGACTCGGGTCATGACACCATGAGCTACCGGGACTCCTACAGGTGGGAGCAAGCTGGGGGGTCTCGGGGGGTTTGGTGTGAATGGCCAGTGGCACAGTTGAGGCCCCCGCCGTGGGAAAGAATCAGAGGACATTTCCCAGGAAGCAGTGGGATGGGGCGCTGTTGCCTAGCCACGTGGTTCTGGGGGGTTAGGCCGAGCCCCACAGCACGCCCCAGATGCCCCCTTCGGCTCCCCTGCCCCTGCGCTAACGTTGCAGGGCCCATCCCCTGGTGGACACCACCCATCCTTTCTGCCTTGGTTCCACTCCACACACGTTGATGGAATGTGGTCCAAGGAAAAGTCAAGATCTGCAGTGTGTTTTAAAATCAGCATAAGACCTCTGGTTTCTGCAACAAACACTATTTTTACTTGATCCAGGGAGTAAGACCATTTTTTTTCCCTGCTGACTCAGAGGATCTGAATTGTTTTTTCCTGGTTAAGTTAACTATTAACAAGATCAGTGAAGTTTTAATTAGTGGGTTAAATGACTAAAAACCCGATTTCCTGTAATAAACCATAGAGTGAGTGAATGGAATTCCTTACCACAAATAAACAAGCACCATGGCCTCCGGTGAAAGGTTATATAACATCTGACCATTGTGGTTAAAGTAGAATCTTGGAGGGGCACTTCAATTGTTCGTGGGCAAAATACAGAACTGATAAGAATTTGGCAAGAAAGGCCTTGGGCCCCATTCTCCCAGCTTTTATATCCTTTCAGTCTTCAAGGGACCGGATTGGTCGGTGTTTCTTGGTGTCTGTGTTACGAGATGGTCTGGCTGACTGGGTACCGTGTGTTCTTGGAGCCTCTTGTCCACAGACCAAGATCTCTCCATGTCTCTGGGTTTCCATTCTGACATTTTTGGGTCCTCTGATTTTTCTTTTAATTGTCAGAAAGGTGAAGGAAAGAACTTCAGGGTTGTGGTTTTTGATTCCCCGTACCTTCTGAGTTCCTGGGATACAAGCCAAGCAAACACAGTCCTTGTTCTTAGGAGGTTTCCAGCCAGGCTGGGGAGACAAAACATGGAACCATGTGGCCAAGCGTGGCGAATGCAGGTGTGTCCAGGGACAAGGCTGTCCCACGAAGACAGTGACAGGAGTTACACCCGAAAGAAAATGATTCTTTGTCCACCTACCACTTCTGTACTGAGGCCTGGAAATGTTTCCCCAGCGTCAGACCTGGAGAACGCACCAGGGCAACCCTGCCCGTCTCTGGCTCTGGCGGTTGGCCCATGGTGCCTTCTCTGGGACAGTCGTCCACCCAAGGGTTTTGTCTACGCTCCAGAAAGTGGGTTCCGGGTGCTGGGAGCAGAGGCTGTGAGTGGGAGGGTGACTCATGCCTTCCTGTCTGCTGCTTTGCAGTGAGTGTAACAGCAATCGCGACTCCGTCCTGTCCTCCACCAGCGTGAGAAGTAACAGCTCCTACCTGGGCAGCGACGAGATGGGGTCTGGTGAGTGCAAGGCTCGTGCTCCAGGAGAGGGGTCCCCCAGCGCGATTCTGTTTTGTTTATTTTTATTTTGTTATGCTTTACTTCATGTTATATTGTCTTCTATTACTTTGCCTGGTGTGGTAGTGGTTTTCCTTCAGTCCTTTAGCAAACATTTATTGCGCACCGGTTATGTGCTGGGACCACAGCAGTGAATGAAAAGACAAAGATCCCGGCCCTCACGTTCTCCGTGAATGCCACGGACACGGGACAAATAAAAACATACACGATGCAGTTACATGTTGTGGTGAGGGCCCCAGCGTTACTAAAATAGGGCGACCTGATGGTTGCCGTGAATGACACATGCTCGAACCAAAAATTCAGACAACACAGGAAAGTTCAAAAGAAGTACATGAAAATAAGTCAGAATCTCAACCTCTCCCCCGGAAGTGACTGTTGATTATATTTGGGGATTGCTGGTGAACACGTATTTCTGCACAGATGTGGAGAAATGTGGGTGGACGGCTGGAGGGACAGACAGACATAAATAAGATTTTATAAATTAGATTCTATGTTACTTGGAACTTTTACTGAAAGACTGAAATTTGTTTTTATTTTAGTTTTATTGATTTCAGCCTTTAAAAATTTTATTTTGTGAATAGGACAGACATCCACATGGTTCATAATTCAAAAGGCATGAGAGGGTGGGTGGTGACAAACCTCCCTCCCACCCTTGTTACCCGGCCTCCCGGTTCCCAAGCTCCCACTGTCACTGCTGCCCTATGTGTCTTTCCAGAGGTAGAATCTGTGCATAAAAATTTAATTTTAATTGTACTTCAGTTTAACAGAAGAAAAAGAAGCTCAGGTAAAATCAGAGATATTTCTGAACTTTAGATAAATATTTCATCACATAAGATATTCAGCTGCAAAAACTATCCCTGGGGAGGTTTTAGGAAGGCGCTTACATGTGGCAGCTGATTTAAATGAAATGGCTGCGGGATGAATCAGGAGACTGGGATCTGGTTCCTTATCTCTGGCTTTCTGTCTCCTCCTCTGCAGAGTGAAAACTAATAACATTGACTTACAATTGTGTAATGTTTTAGTTCCTGTTGCCCATTTTGCAGATGAAGAAACCGAGGTGCAGAGAGGTCAAGTGATTTGTGCAGTGTCACACAGCCAGGACCTGGGTCTATCAGACTCCAAGTCCACTGTGGGTTTTGGAGCTCTGTAGCTACATTGCTTTCTTGAGAAAGAGGCTGGGAAGGTGTGAGATGGGGCAGGAATAGTTGATGGCTGTGGTTTCTTCCTTCTGCAAGGGGACGAGCTGCCCTGTGACATGAGGATCCCGTCAGACAAGCAGGACAAGCTTCATGGCTGCCTGGAGCACCTCTTTAACCAGGTAGGACCTTTGTCCCAACCCTGGCCTGACCTTGAGTTCTTCCCATCACCCCTGGTAAGAACCCATAAGCCAGGAGCCGGGGCAGCGGCTATGAGTAATGGGTCCCTGCAGCTTGGAGGGCCCTGTGGGCCAAACTAACCCAGAGCTTCCTGCCACCCAGGTGGACTCCATCCATGCACTCCTCAAGGGGCCAGTCATGAGCAGAGCTTTTGAAGAGACCAGGCATTTCCCCATGGACCACAGCCTACAAGGTGAGCAGAGAAGAGTCCCCAGGCAGGGCGAGGGATGACATCCAGCATCCGTCAGGGACACAGGCTGCAACGGGTGACGTGTGCTGGACAGGCGGCAGGCCACCTGGGCCACGTTCTCAGCTTTGCCCCTCACCTGTTGAATGGCCGTGGGTCAGTCCAGGGTCAGTCAGCAGGTTCAGCCCGTGGGCCAAATCCAGCCCATGGCCTGTTTTTGTACAGACTGTGAGCTGAGAATGATTTTTCATGTATAATGGATTGTCAAAACGGAACGAAAGAAAGAAAGAAAGAATATGTGACAGAGACTG
The DNA here is from genome assembly GCF_965194805.1 of Balaenoptera borealis. Lineage (NCBI taxonomy): Eukaryota > Metazoa > Chordata > Mammalia > Artiodactyla > Balaenopteridae > Balaenoptera > Balaenoptera borealis. The sequence goes on from NC_138872.1 coordinate 12,858,633, forward strand.
TATGCCCTGCAAAGCCTAAATCAGTTCCTATCTGACTCTTTACAGAAAAAGTGTGTGGACCCCTGGGCTGGTCCCTGAGCCTTTCTGGGCCTCTGTCTGCCTGTTTATAACATGAGGGGAAGGACTGGAGCACAATTTGCCAAACCTCAGACACCCCCAGCCTCCTTCATCGTTTTAGACATATTCATAGAATCTGCCAACATCTTTATATTTTTTAAACCATATTCATTTGCTGCCCATATTATTGATAGATCAAAGTGTCTCCTTTTAAAAAATTCAATTTTGAAAGGAATTTATTTAACTCCTCGTAAATGGAAAACCAGTATAAAATGTCATAAAATAATGATAAATCCAATGGAAACAGCAACAAAAAATGTCATTGTACTGTAGTTAGGCACTGTTGCCTGCCCAGAGCTCTTTGTTCTTTATTCCTGAGGGGGATTAGTGAGTTAAAGAAGTGTTAAGGACTTACCAGCACCAAATTGAGACCTTCTTCTTGAAATGATTGAGAGAAAAAGATTGACTTTTATGTCCCTCTATTTACTTCTCCTCCCATTTACCCATCTACCCACCTACCCATCCACCCACCCATTTATCTATCCACCCATCCGTCCATCCATCCCATCCCATCCATCCCATCCATCCCATCCATCCATCATCCATCCATCCATCCATCTATCCATCCATCCATCCATCTATCCCATCCATCCATCATCCATCCATCCATCCATCCATTCATCTATCCATCCATCCATCCATTCATCTATCCATCCATCCATCCATCCATCCATCCATCATCCATCCATCCATTCATCTATCCATCCATCCATCCACCCATCCATCCATCCATCCATTCATCTATCCATCCATCCATCCACCCATCCATCCATCCATCCATCCATCCATCCATCCATTCATCTATCCATCCATCCCATCCATCCCATCCATCCATCCATCATCCATCCATCCCATCCATCCATCTATCCATCCATCCATCCATCTATCCATCCATCCCATCCATCCATCATCCATCCATCCATCCATCCATTCATCTATCCATCCATCCATCCATCCATCCATCCATCCATTCATCTATCCATCCATCCCATCCATCCCATCCATCCATCCATCATCCATCCATCCCATCCATCCATCTATCCATCCATCCATCCATCTATCCATCCATCCCATCCATCCATCATCCATCCATCCATCCATCCATTCATCTATCCATCCATCCATCCATCCATCCATTAATCTATCCATCCATCCATCCATTCATCTATCCATCCATCCATCCATTCATCTATCCATCCATCCATCCATCCACCCATCCATTAATCTATCCATCCACCCATCCATCCATCTATCCATCCATCCATCCATCCATTAATCTATCCATCCACCCATCCATCCATCTATCCATCCATCCATCCATCCATCCATCCATCCATCCATCCATCCATCTATCCACCCATCCATCCACCCATCCACCTACCCACTCATCCACCCATCTGTCTACTCCATGCATCCGTGCATTCATACATCCAGTAAATAATTTCCAAGAACCAGCTTGTGTCAGGCCTTGTGCTGGGCCCTGGGGCCCATGAGATGAAAGTGACACTGCCTCTGACCTCAAGGAGCTTCCAGTAGAGTTCAGGAGATAGGAAAAGAAACAAGCAGTTGCTCCTAAGTGAGGGTCGGAAGTGGTGAGGAGTTGGGGTGCCCTAGCTCAGCTCTCCCTCCTGCTGTCTCAGGATCATCTCTCCCTGGGATGAACCTTAGAAAGAAGAAATGTCAAACTCAGAGGAAACAAAATCACAAATATCTCAGAAACCTGGGACTTTGTAGCAGGGAAGAGGCCAAAGGAGTGGGGACCTGTGTATGCTTGTCTGGGGCCAGGTTCAAGTCCCTTTTCTGTCACTACCCTGCTATGTGACTTTAGGCAAGTCACTTTTCCACTCTGTGCCTGGACTTCCTCCTCTGTGTAGGATAAAGGTTACGCTAGGTTACAACTCATGTGCCAGCTCGATTGGTTGTGGCTGTGAGGAGGTAGTACCCAAGAATCCTTCCGTGACTACATCCAGGCTTAGGAGACAAGAATGCCCTGATTGATTTGTGATGCCTGCATTGGATTTGTTGCACCTGTGAGGAGTCACAGCCTCAGACGAGTGGGAAGGAGTGCTGAGATTGATCAGCAATGTCTGCCTTGAGTGTGATACTATGAATTCGTAGCACACTTACCATGTATTTGCCTTCCGTGGACCAGATAGTACCCTAGAGTCCTGCCAGTATCCTTGACCTAAGATTCTGAGCTTTGGAATCTAGTGATGGGACAGAGGCCTTTGTGCCACCATTTTCCAAAGCTATCTAATTGTCCCTTTCCTGCCCTCATGTCACTTTCTGCCCCAGAGTTCAAACAGAAAGAGGAGTGTACAATTCGTGGCCGGAGCTTGATCCAGATCAGCATCCAGGAGGACCCCTGGAACCTCCCCAATTCCATCAAGACCCTGGTGGACAACATTCAGAGATACGTGGAAGGTCAGTTGGGCAGGGAAGGCTGTAATGTGGAGTTTTTGTGGCCTTTGGTTCCTGATGTAGAATGTGGAAGGATCAGGAATGGGTCCATCTCCGTGCCCCATGTCTCTCCAGGCCCAGGGAGAGGACAGGAAGAGCGAGTGTCCCTTTCTCAGCTGTGTCCTGCCCTGGGCAAGGCCCTGGGACAGTACACACTTGATCAAGGAACCGCTGATTTGGGGTGCCTGGGGCTTCCTTGCAGAGTCAGGAGGCTAAGAAGGCTGAACTTGTTCCTTCTCAGCTTCCAAAATTGTGGATGTAGTTCAGTTCCTTTTGTTTACTAACAGGTTACAAGTTGGGGGGTGGGTAGGTCCTGATCGGACTTGGGCCCCCAGGTAATTTTTGATGCTACAGCATTAAAAAAATGTGAATCTGCTGCCAGCATTTATAATCTGAGACCCCACATAAAAGTCTAGATTTCTGGCTATTCTTGAACAATCAGAAGATCTGGCAATAACAGGCCTGCAATTCCGCATTCACACTTGGCTGGAGATGAGTGGTGGCCACCCTCTTTAGGTGGGGGAGGGCTGCCTTCCAGTGCACATGGATCCCACCATGCCCTGTGGCCTGGGGTCTGCTTCATGCACCTTATGTTACCTGCCTGGCCCTTGGCAGCATTTGAGCCTGGGACTCCTGGGTTAGAAGGATCCCAGGCCAGGGAGACATCTGACCAGGACAGCAGGAGGTGCTTGGCCCCAGAGTCATGACCCCAGGAACAGCACCCTCTGAGTTGGAAGTCTGTGTTGGCCCTGAGATGTCCTGTCTTCCAAAATTCTCATTGGTGAAGAGCATGGACTCTGGAGCCAGATGGCCAGTGCTCAAACCCCAGCTCTCCCACTTATTGGCTGTGTGACCTTAGCAAGTTCCTTGACTTCTCTGTGCTTCAGTCTCTTCATGTGTAAAATGGGTTCATAGTGTTGTTGTGAGGGGTGAATGAGTCAGTACAAACAAGGCACTTAGTACAGTGCCTGGCACACAGTTAAGTCCTCAGTAAGCACATGCTGGTGTTACTACCACACCCTGCCCTGCATCTTAGTGCCTCCCCAGGACAGAATGTATCACAAGAGGGCAAATCCAGGGGCCCTTCAGATTTTTCTTTTAAGCCCCTTCTGGCCCCAAGAGCCTTTATTTGAAGGAAAGAGACCAGGCTGTTAGGCCTGTGTCTGGAAGATCTGAGCTTTGTCTACACGTGGGCAGGGCTTGGCTGTGTAGGACGATGTGAATAAGTACCTGAGTACACGTGTGAGTGTACGTGGTCTGAGTGTGCTCCCACATGTACGTACATGCGTGTGTCAGGGTGTGCCCACGCACAGGTACAAGGTGTGGGCTGGGGGCTCTGGCCCAGGAGTTGGAGGGGCTGGTGTCAGTCTCTGTGTGGAGGGTATATATAGACAGTTGGGGTGCAGCGAACAGTTGGGGTTTCATCCCCTGGATGTCCAAGGGTTTCTGGAATCTGCTCAACATTCAGCCAGAGCTTCTTGAGCACGGCTCTGTGTACCCAGAGCTTCACTACGAGAAGGGGTCAGGCACGTGGGCTGTGGGGAGGCCTGGCTCGGCTTGCTCCTTCTGCTAACCCCTCTCAGCCCATCTCCTTCTCCTTCCAGATGGAAAGAACCAGCTGCTCCTGGCCTTGCTGAAGTGCACAGGTGAGGGCTTTGAAGGGGCAGCTGTCTGTGATTTGCACACACCCAGGTGCATCCAGGAGAGGCCACCCTGGCAGCCAGTGCCCATGACCGCAGCCCGGGGAAGGCCTCTTCTGCTGGCCAAGGTTGACTTTCCCCTGGTCATTGGGGTCTGCACAGGGGGAGGTAACACCATGGCCTCTAGCCCCGCCAAGAACTACTCAGACCTCACTTCTTCCTCTTGTGTCCAGGGGACAAGTCTCAGGGCCCTGGAGCCAGGAACACTATCTCTTGTCACTTCCCAGGCCTGGGCTGATCTGGATGAGGACACAAGATAGAGTACCGACAATTAGGGAGGCTCTTTGCTGGTAGAGCCCTCAGCCCCAGCCTGGGGCTTCCTACCCTGAAGACGGTGGGGAGGAGGAGAGACTGACAAGGGCCTAGGGGAATCTTAGAGGTGTTCTCTGTCCCTCCCTTCCTTCCAGAAATTCCCAGCCAAGGGGCAGCTAGAACAGGATCTGGGTCAAAATTGGTCACTGAAAACCCATTGGCTAGAGCCAGTCATCAAAAATAATCCCTTCCAGGGAATTCCCTGGTGGTCCAGTGGTTAGGACTCGGTGCTTTCACTGCTGGGGCCCGGGTTCGATCCCTGGTCAGGGAACTAAGATCCCGAAAGCTGCGTGGCACAGCCAAAAGGAAAAAAAAAAAATCCCTTCCAGAATATTAGGACCCTGAATGACTGATTGCCCAAAATTGGCCAGTTCTGTAAACCACATCACAAGCAGGGGGCAAGGAAGTGGTGGTGGGGGAATGATAAGAAGAAGGCATACTTCTCAAAAATAGAGAAAATGCTAAACTGCATTTCTTAAAACGTGGAGCTGGCGTCATCACTCTCAATCAATGCCGAGAAATATCCTAATAAATAAACAGCTGAGGGTAAGGGTTTGGGGAAAGCCTTTGGAAAATCACAAGTTGTTTTGTTTTTTTACATAGGGAGATGGGTCTTTGAGAGAGTTGAGTTTTTCCACAGATTGGCTTGCTTTTGGAGAGCTGAGTTTTGTGGAGTTGCCTTTGGTGCCTGGGATGAATTAATGCTGTCTGCCAAGTTGGCCCCGGATGGGTGGTCGCGTCGGGGAGAGGAGGCTGGTCCCGGGCCCCGGGTTGTGGGGTACAGGCCTGCTGATGGCGCAGGAGCCCCCCGCCCAGCGCGGCCCCGCCCCCTCTGCCCACAGACACGGAGCTGCAGCTGCGGAGGGACAGCATCTTCTGCCAGGCGCTGGTGGCCGCCGTGTGCACCTTCTCCGAGCAGCTGCTGGCGGCCCTGAGCTACCGCTACAACAACAACGGCGAGTACGAGGAGAGCAGCCGGGACGCCAGCCGCAAGTGGCTGGAGCAGGTGGCGGCCACTGGCGTCCTCCTGCACTGCCAGTCTCTGCTGTCGCCGGCCGCGGTGAGTGGGGGGCGGGGGAGGTCTTGCTCAGGCTGTCGCTCACCCCGTTCATTCGTTCAGCGGCTGTTTATCGAGCACCTACTGTGTGTCACTGTGACAGGCACTGGGGACCCAGCAGTGGACAAAACAGAGAGTTCGTTTACTCAGGGACCTTATACCCTGCTTTTGGGGAGATAGACATAAACAACTAAGGACCAGGGATGGTATAGACCAGTGGTTCTCACCAGGGCAGTTTTGCCCCCAGGGTACACTCGGCAATCTCTGGAGACATTTTTGGTTGTCACAACTGAGGGAAGAGGAAGTACTACTGGCGTCTGGTGTGTAGAGGCCAGGGAGGCTGCTAAACCTCCTACAGCACGGAATGCTCACCCCCGTCCCCACCCCCCAGCAGAGAATTCTCTGGCCCCAAGTGTCAGTAGTGCTGCAGTTGAGAAACCCTCATTTATAGTGTTAAGGGCTAAGGGGAAAAACTAAGCAGGGAAGGGGACGGGAAGGGGACAGGAAGGTCTGGGGTGGTGGCAGTTGAAAGTTTTGATAAGGCAGCCACTGAGGGCCTCAGTGAGAGGTGACATCTGGCCTAAGAACCGAAGGAGGGGAGGGGGTGAGCCATGAGGACACTGGGGAGGAGCCCTCCAGGCAGAGAGAACAGCAGGTGCAAAGGTCCTGAGGCAGGAGGATGCATGCAGTGTTTGAGATACAGCGAGGTACCCAGTGTGGCTGGAATAGAGTGAGTGAGCCAGGGGAAGGTGGGGGAGGTGAGTCCTGAGAATTAACTGGGGTCGGGTCTGACTGTGCGGGGTCTTGCAGGCTGTTGTAGGACTTTGGCTGTTACTCTGAGTGGGTGGCAGTCAGGGGAGGGTTTTGAGAAGAGGAGGGACAGGATCTGACCTTGATACTTAAAGGATCACCCAGGCTGCGGGGTGGGGAAGAGTGTAGAGGGGCAAGGGCAGAAACTGGGAGACCAGTGAGCAGGCTTTTGTGGTAATCCAGGTGAACTTTGTTGGTGCAAATAGCATCTTGTTTGGTCCTTGCAGTAGCCCCCAGGCAGGTCCTTTACCACCCACTTTTTAAGGATGAGAACACTGAGGCCCAGGGAACCTGTGTGAACCTGGGAGTCTGACTCTAGACCTGGTTGCCCCAGACTGCCCTGCCTTCTCCACATCTCTTTTATCTCTGAGTGCCCTGTCCATCCACTCTCAGGGCTCAGAATCAGGGTGGGTCCTTCTACCAGCCCCGGGAGGAGGCAGAGCCAACGACTCAGCATTTCGGGGTACTGGTACCCAGAGCTGATGCCCCCCCAGAAATCCAGCCAGCAGCAGCACTTGCTCTGTGCTGTTTGCTCCTCCACCCGTGTGCCCAGGCCTGAGCTCCCCCCACCTTGCAGCCCTGAGCCTCCTAGACATTTGCCCAGGCCGGACAGGAAGCCACAGCTGCGGCGGTTTGGGAAAGAGTGGCCGTGGTGCGCCCTCTGCTGGCCGATGTTGCAGACAGGTGCCTGCCTGGTGGGAGACACCCTCCCGTTGGTTTCTGGAACTGAGCGCCCAGCCCTCACTTTCTTCTTCTCTGATGAGGACACCGGGACCCAGTGTGTTAATTCAGCAGTTGCCAGGGTATGCAGGCTCTGAGCTGGGTGCTGCGTTGGAATGGTTCAGTGGGATTGGTGGATTGACCCGGGTAAGAGGGCCACCCAGCATGTTAGAGCAGAGATGGGCTCTGACCTGGGAGGTGCAGGACAGGCCTGGAGCAAACATGATCTCACGTCCAGCCCCAGAGAGACCTGCGCAAGACCTCATGCCTGGTAGCGCCACATCCTGGTGTGTCAAGTAGAGTTGAATCCCAGCATCTTGAAGTGAAACCTGGGGCAGGGGTGGCACCTGTGACTCCTCCACTCTGTCTTGCTCTTGCAGAAGGAGGAACGGACCATGTTGGAGGACATCTGGGTGACCCTGTCGGAGCTGGACAACGTCACCTTCTCCTTCAAGCAGCTGGACGAGAACTACGTGGCCAGTGAGTGATTCCTCCCACCCCACCGTGAGAGTCGGGGTTCTGGGGTCACCCTGTCCCTCCCCCTGCCACCAGGCCAGCTGCCTAAAGTTGACCCAGGACCCAGTGCTTTCAAACCCCATGCTCCCAACATACAGGGAAGGAGAGGGTCTCTTTTTTTTTATAAACCCAGCCGTCTCCAACAGCGTGTAAGAGGGAAAAACAGCCAGTACCCAGTTCTTATTAAAACTCCTAGAGATAACCTTCTGTGGGATGAAGACGTGTTAAGATTTTCTAAGAACTTACACCATAATTTTCTTCTTTCCTTTTTTTCTCCCTCCCTCCCACCCATCTTTCCACTCGCCTACCCACTCATCCACTCATTCATCTACTCATCCATCCACCCACGCATTTATCCATCCGTCCATCCATCCATCACCCATCCACCCACACACTCATCCGTCTATCCACATACCCATAATTACGAGCACATGATACGTGTCAGGCTCAGTTTTAGGTTCTGGGCCACAGTGGAGAGATATACGGCCATGGTTTCTGCCCTCCTGGAGCTCACATTGTGGTCCAGTGGGTCTCAGCCCTGGCTGCGCTGGGATCACCCAGGGAGCTTTTCAGATACTGATGCCTCAGTCCCAGTCCCAGCCCTGGTGATTCGGATTCAGTCTGTGGGGTGGATCCTGGGCATTGGGATTCAAGATAAGCTTTCCAGGTGACTTCGATGTATAGCCAGGACTGAGAATCACTGCACTAGGTTCTAGAGCCATGGTTCTCTGAGCGTGATCCCCGGACCAGCGGCACCTGGAAGCTTGTTAGCCTAATTCTCAGGCCCCATCCCAGACCTACTGAATCCAAAACTGGAAGTAGAGCCCAGAAATGTGTGTCAACAAGCCCCCCCGGTGATTTTGAAGCATGCTAGTTTGAGAACCCCTGCTTTTTTTGTTGTTGTTTTTTATTATCACCTCCCTAAGGAGCTTGTTTAGACAATTTTTTCCTAATCGCCACACCCCCATGAAATTTTTATATCATGGATATACTATATATCTGTTTATGTACTATATGTATATATGTGCTTTACATATAAAAAGAGTAAGTTTTTTTTTTGCCTTTGCCCCCCAAACCAATTTTTACCTCCTTGGAGGTGATATCACCCTGTTGAGAATGTGTAAACTAGAGTCTAGAAGCACAATGGGTTTCATTTCGGGTACCAGTTGGACTTGGTTGGCAGTGGCTGCCTGTCTGTAGGCCAGCTTGGGCTCAGGGAGAATTATCCATCAATTAGTGATGTCTGCTATGGGTGCAGGATGGGGTGTTAGTGCCCCCCCTGCCACAAGCTCTTCGCTCTGGGTGTAAATAAGATGCAGGTGCTGTTTGAGGGTAGCTTTTGCCAGGTAGAGGCCCTGGGCTACCAGGTGAGAGGTAGAAGGAGCATTGGTGTGGCTCTGAAGATAAACACAACAACTCCGCAGCTGGGCAGAATCAATGTCAGGTGTAAGAATTAAGCAGTAGAAACTGGGACCTGTCAAGGGAGGTGAAAAGGGAGGTCAGAGGCTGCTCCTCTGAGTGGTAGGGGGACGGGGCTATCTGAGGTGCCCCGAGACTGTGGGAGGGCAGGAAGGTCTGAAGCTGCGGCTCTGGGGTAGGCAGACAGGGAGGTCCTGGGACATCACAGTGGCGATCTGAAGGAGGTCTATAGCTGCCCTCGCGGAGGTGGGGCAGGGCCCCTCCAGCCTTGATGGTGAGCCCTCTGCCCCACCATGGCCCCCAACAGACACCAACGTCTTCTACCACATCGAGGGCAGCCGGCAGGCACTGAAGGTCATCTTCTACCTGGATAGCTATCACTTCTCCAAGCTGCCCTCCCGCCTGGAGAGCGGGGCCAGCCTAAGGCTGCACACCGTGCTCTTCACGAAAGGTGAGCCGCAGCGACGGGCTGAGTGGGGCCCACTGGGGATGGCCGTGCACGCCGGGAGCCAAGCACCTGCCCTCGCTCTTCTTCCTTCACAGCTCTGGAGAACATGGAGGCGCCGCCTCCTCCAGGCAGCCAGACGGTGGAAGATTTGCAGCAGGAGATCAATGCCCAGTCCCTGGAGAAGGTTCAGCAGTATTACCGCAAACTCAGGTATCTGCACGGGCTACATGATGGGGGCAGGGTTCTGAACACTGTCACAGGGAGTGAGCATTAGCGTGTAAGGCACCAGACAGGCCCCCAGTGCGGGGGTAGGCAATGCCCTTTCTTGAGCATCTACTGTGCGCCAGGCCCTCTGCCTACACGAGCTCATCAGATTCTCACAACAGTCACTGGCAGCCATTCTAACCCAGCCATTCTAACCCACTTTGCAGATGAGGAAACCGATGCCCAGAGAGCACACCCAGCTTGCCCAAGTCATGCAGCTAGACTGGGTCTGCTTGGCTTCAAAGCAGGCCCTTCCATCTGGGAGGAGATGCCTGTTTCATTCTGCATGGGGGTGGGAGCTGGGACAGGGGCCCTGGGATTCTTGAGCCTGTGAGTGAGGGACATGACCCCAGAGCCTCGGCCTTGCTCAGGGGAGACCCCCAGAGAGAAGAGAAGAGTAGGGTCACATCCGCCAGGAGGAAGCCTGGGGCCCAAGGAGGCAGCTCCCACTACTGCCGCCCCCATCCCAGCCCCTTCCTACTTCTGCCTCACCTTCTCCCTCCGTGAAGAAGGTGGGCTGAGAATTAGGAGACCGGGGTTTCAGGGTGTGGTAAGGGCTTTACCATTTGGAAATGGGAGAATGATGCTTTCATATGTCTGTTCAGGGAAAACATCTACCTGTATTATTATAACTGGCATCTCTTTGGATCATTCGATGCCATCAGTCTGTTCTGTGCTGTTCACTGAACATTTAAAAAATTGCCTCTGTAATCATTCATTCATCTCCTCTTTCATTCAGCACCTGTCAGTCACGGCCTTCCATAGGCCAGGTTCTGTTCTGGGTGCTCACTTAGGAGTCAACAGTGACCAAACAAAGCCTGTTCTTCATGGAGGGTAGATTCTAGAGCTGCTGTGGTCTGGCCTGCCCCCTGTTTTGTCAATAAAGTTTTATTAGCACACAGCCATGTTCATCCGTGTGTGTATTGTCTCTGGCTGCATTTGTGTTGCAACAGCAGAGCTGAGTAGCATCTTGATAGAGACTGACTGGTCTACACAGCCTAAAATATTTACTCTTTGGCTCTTTACAGAAAAAGTTGGCCAAGCGCTGTTCTAGAAGGGGAGATAAGCAATAGCCCAGTAAACAGAGCCGCGTGACGTGTCAAGTGATGAGGGCGCTCGGAGGAGAGACACAGCAGGATGGGAGAGAGAGTGGGGTGTCAGTGCCGATTCTGACGGCCAGTCGGGGGGAGGTGGCATTTGAGGAGTGCCCGGGGGGCCCCTTCCTGCTTCCCCCAGGGCTGCTGGAGGAACAGGTGACTGTGGGCATGGAGAGCTGTGCCAGCCGCTCTTAATGATTTGTTTCCTCTGGTTGTTGGAGGGCAAAACGATTGCGGCTGCAGTGGGACAGGGGCTGGGAGGACGGTGGGTGTGGCGGCCCTACCCTCACCCCCGTCTTTCTCTCTCAGGGCATTTTACCTGGAACGGTCTAACCTGCCCACGGACGCCAGCACCACAGCGGTGAAGATAGACCAGGTGTGCCCTCCTTCCCCTCACCTGCCGTGGAGCTTGGTCAGGGCTGGGGGTTCGCGCGGTCAGACAGGGCCCAGGGTCACACGCCAGCCAGAATCCTGGCCGAGATGCCCCGGAGGCCTCTGCAGTCCCTCCTCCAGGAAGTCTTCTGGGATAACTCCTTCCCCATTCGAGAAATCCTGACATCTTCCCCACCCACTTCAGAATTCCTTAGATGATGTATTCTCACTGGCACCCACTCACCTGTGCCTCTTGCATCTCCCTTGTTCACCGCAGCATCTCTCTCAGGCTGGAGCCCCACACCAGATGTGGCCATGCAGTGCTCTTTTTGTGTGTTTCCAATTTGTTGCCAGCATTTAAAAGTCAAAAGATTTCCCGCAAAATGGAGGCTTCTAGTTTATTTTGAGCAGTGGAATACCTGGCTGTCTGGGCCACATTCCCGCGTGCTGCAGGCCTTTCCCCCTCTGCCCAGGCTCTATCAGGCCTCGATTTCTTTTTTTAAAAAATGTATGTATTTATTTATTTGGCTGCATTGGGTCTTCGCTGCGGCACACGGGATCTTCGTTGCAGCGCTTGTTGTGGCATGCGAGCTTCTCTCTAGTTGTGGCGTGCGGGTTTTCTCTTCTCTCGTTGTGGTGCGGGTTCCAGAGCGTGTGGGCTCTGTAGTTTGCGGCACGCGGGCTCCAGTTGAGGCGTGTGAGCTCAGTAGTTGTGGCGCGCAGGCTGAGGTGCCCTGCGGCGTGTGGGATCTTAGTTCCCCGACCAGGGATCGAACCCGCGTCCCCTGCATTGGAAGGCAGATTCTTTACCACTGGACCACCAGGGAAGTCCCTATCAGGCCTTGATTTTGACAGTGGTTTTGGGGCTCCTGGCCTCGGACCGTGAGGCTGGGCTCCGAGAGAAGGGCTGGGCACAGCCCTCCGGGAGTTTGTATAATAGTCTAGCTGGCAGCGTCTTGAGACGACACAGGAAGCAGTGGCCAGTGTTCTGTGCCTGCACAGGCGATGCAGGAAAGGGGAGGTGGGACAGAGCAGAAGGGACACTGTTCCTGGGGAGGTGCTGCTATTTGGAGAGGACAGGAGTGGGTATTCGCTGAGGCTTGGTCGTGGGCACACCTGGGCAGGTGAAGAGAATTAGATGGGAGGGTTAGGCCCGAAATATATCGTGAGCACAGGAGGTGAGCCGAGAGGACAGCTGCTGTAACGGAGCTGGATTGGAGGTGGTGACGGGGAGGAAGGACAGGTGGGGGCCTCCTCCGACCGTCCGGGTGTGTGTGCCTCGCAGCTGATCCGCCCCATCAATGCCCTGGATGAGCTCTGCCGCCTCATGAAGTCCTTCGTCTACCCCAAGCCTGGTGCCGCTGGGAGCTTGGGCGCCGGCCTCATCCCCATCTCCTCCGAGCTCTGCTACCGCCTGGGGGCCTGCCAGATCACCATGTGCGGCACGGGCATGCAGAGGTGCGCGGGCCCTGAGCGGGGACGGGCCTCTGGGTGGTTTGGGGGCCCAGGACGGGAGGACGAAGGCCAGGTTTGAATCCTGATTCTGCCGCTGCCTGTTGAGCCCAGACTAGGCCGTGGCTGCCCCCGCCCCCCGCCAAGCCTCAGTTTGTCTGCTGTGAAATGGGACCTCGGGAGGAGGTGGTCCTAGGAGGGCTGCTGAACTTCCCGGTTCTCCCACCCTGGTTGGTGTGACTGAGCGTCTCTGCAGCCTGGTTCTGCTGGAGCATCCATTCAACCTGAGCAGGAATGATCGTGCCTCTTGGTTGGGGCAGATCTGGACACTTTCCCACTTCTGTCCTTTGTCCCTGCTGCTCTGATTGGGGTCTTGGGGGCCGTGGGGGGGCAGGCAGTCGCCCCCGTCTCACCTGCCGCCCCTGTGGCCGCCCCCCTGCAGGAGCACCCTGAGCCTCTCCCTGGAGCAGGCGGCCATCCTGGCGCGGAGCCACGGGCTGCTGCCCAAGTGCGTCATGCAGGCCACGGACATCATGCGGAAGCAGGTGAGGGGACCCATCCACCGGGGCCCCGCCAGGCTGCGTGTGGGGCACCCAGATCCGGGCCCGGTGAGCACAGGGAGAGGTGGACTCACAGCCCGGGTGGGATGAGGGGCCGTCTGGGCACTGGGCTGATGCCCGTCTCCCCATCTAGAGGGCTGAGGACTTCAGCTCCCGTTACGCCCACCCACACCCACATGCTTCCTCAAGCGCCCTGGGCTCCGTGCAGAGGCAGCCCAGGACCTCACCGTTCTTTCTTCCCAGGGCCCCAGGGTGGAGATTCTGGCCAAAAACCTCCGAGTCAAGGACCAGATGCCCCAGGGTGCACCGCGGTGAGTGGCTGTCCTTCCCCGTCTCCTTTCCTCTCCTCCCTTCCCTGAAGGCCAGGACTTGGGCTGGGCTTCACCCCAGACAGACCCGCTGGTGTTCAGATGGGGCTTCCCCTCTCATTTACGGGACCCCATTTGGGAAACAACAAATACGACTCAGCCTGTTACCTCCCAGAGCTCCCACTTTGGCTGGGAAAGTGCGGCAGGGCCCCCAGAGTGAGCCATGGGGCAGTAATTTGTGTGCCCCCCACCGGCTCACCCACCGCCCTTCTCTGCCACCCTGCTGCCCTCAGAGCCCTCAGCCCACCTGCTTCATCCTGTCCTCACGGCCCATCATCTCCACGTTGATGTCAGACCTTCTCGTGGTACTGTGTGCAGCCCCCTTTCCCAGGAATAACTCATTTTTGTGCGTCTTCCCTCTCCATCCACACTGCCCTGCTTTGCTGTTGACATAGACCCACAATCTTTAAATAACTTTTTAATTTTGAAATAGTTTGACTCGCAGGAAGTTGCAAAAATTGTACGGGGAGTTTCCATGTGGTCCTTCACTCAGCTCCCCCCGCCAAGAATAATGTCTCACGTAACCACAGGACATTGTCAAGACCAGGAAACGGTGTTGGAGCAATACAAGAACTCATACAGATCTTATATACGTTTCACTAGTTTTTGCATGCACTCTCTTAGCCCTCGTTATTGTTACTATTATTTTTAGGCCACGTGGCGTGGCTTGTGGGATCTTAGTTCCCCGGCCAGGGATTGAACCCGGGCCCTCAGCAGTGGAAGTGTGGAGTCCTAACCACTGGACTGAGAGGGAATTCCCCTCATTACTTTTACTTTTTTATTTTTAATTTTTATTTTTTGGCCTCACTGTTTGGCATGCGGGATCTTAGTTCCCTGACTGAACCCGTGCCCCTTGCAGTGGAAACATGGACTCTTAACCACTGGACCGCCAGGGAGGTCCCTCCCCTCATTACTTTTAAATACTTTTGTATGTCGCTTCCCCTGCTCCAGGCACCATTCTAGTATCTTTACCTATATTAACTTATTTGCTCGAAACAACAACTCTGTGAGCAAGGTACTATTACTATCCCCCATTGGCAGGTGGGGACACTGAGGCCCAGAGAGGGTAAGTATCTTGTCCAAGGTCACACAGCTAGCGCACAGAATCACAGAGATGCGCTTCGGAACCCAGGCATTCTAGGCCCAGAGGCCACGCTCCTGACCACTGTGCCACCTTGCTTCCCTGTCTTGTCCGTGTCACCACAGCAGCCTCCTGTCTAGTCCGGTCCCCCTGCCATCATTCTACCCACAGCAGATCTACCGTCTCCCCTGCTTGAAACCCATTAGTGGCTCCTTCTTACTTGAGAGTAGAGCACAGAATCCTCCCAATGCAGAAAGAAAACCAAGGTAGCTCCCCACGTGCTGCAGAGAGAGGCCCCAAGATATATTAAGTAAAAGACTCCAGTGGCAGAGTGCTGGGTCTACTTTGCCACCATTAGCGTGGAAAAATGCACACACACCCCACACAAGTACCTTAACACAAACATGCGCATGTATATGTGTCTGTTTTTGTAAACCCCTTGCCAGTCTGGAGGGAGCAAGACTCCTGTGGGGCGGGGACTGTACCACTAGGGGAACGTGGGCGGCATCAGTAATTTTTCACTCTGCATCTTTTTACACCTGTTGAGTTTTGCTGTCTGGGCGTGGATTACACGTTCACATAAATCACATGTTGCAATAATAATAGTAGGCCTTGGCCCGCCGGGCTGCTCCTCACCCTCTTCACCTCCACCAGGCTCTACCGCCTCTGCCAGCCGCCGGTGGACGGAGACCTCTAGACGCCGAGGTGCCTCGTGCTTGGCTGCGTCCTCTGGAGCTGGGATTTGGGAGGACACAGGGGGCCATGTGGCCTTCTCCAGAGCTGGCCCGAGACCTCCTCTCCCGCCTGCTTCAAGATCTGTCCGGCCTCCTCCATCACCTCCTGGGAGGATAAGCAGTGCCCCCACTCTTGGATGAGCTGGTGGATCGGCCCTGGGCTGGCATGTTCTTCACACTTCTGCCAGAAGCCCGAGGGGTGCTGGGGACCCACAGAACTGATGGGTGCAGCCAGGGCCTGGGCTCCGGCCTGCAAGTCCGCAGAACACAGGGGAGAAGTCACGGGCACTGCAGCTGGAGGCCCGCGGCCCCAGCTCCCTCGGGATGGCTCAACCTGCACTTTGGAAACCTCTGGTTTCCTTCTCTGTCCACATTCCAGGCGACCACATGTGTCTGCTCCTCTTCCTCACCTTAGCTTCCAGATTCCCCCCTAACCCTGTACTAATCTGCCTGATGGACTTGGAAAAGCCGGGCCTCTGCCGGTAAAGACAGAGGGACAGGGCACAACGCCTGTTACCAAGAGGACGGTCGAAAGCCACACCGGCTTCCGCCATCAGCGCCATTGGAACTGGAGCCATCAGCCCTGGGCACGAGATTTGCTCTGACTTTATTTATATGGCGTGGACTCTCTATGGTTTATTTTGGGGTTTTTATGTTGTCGTTGGTATCGTTGAGATTTTTTTCCCCCCAGGTTGCGTGATTATATATTTGACATTTTAAATTTCAAAGAAAGCTATATTGTCTAACAGGGGACCAGCATAAGGTAGTATTGACAACTTTTCCCAGTTCTACTAAAAAAAAAAAAAAAAAAAAAAAGAAAAACTAAATTATTGAAAATTCAAAAGATGTCAGTATTTCATCTTTTTAATATTAGGGTCTTACGATATGGCTTACAGGTATCGACTAGGGTTCCTTTTCCCACCCACCCTCGGTTCTCCAGCAGTTGGTCTGTATCAGGGTGAATTACTTTGTTCTTTGAACGACTGCCTACAAGGGTTTGAGAGGTGGCTGGGCCAGGCCTGGGGGCTGGAGGGGGTTGAACCATCCATTGGAGAGGCAGTCCCACACTGGTGCCTGCCCTCTGCAGGTAGAAGGGCCGCCGGGGAACACTGAGTGGTACCTTCTGTAATTTATTTTTTGATGTTAACTCAGAGCAGGGCATTTGGGACTTCTCAGCCAGCTAGAGAGACAGGAAGCTACCCTGCCCACCTGGGCACAGGGACCCACACAGGATCCCCCCTCTGCCCCCCAGCAGTTTGTCCCCTCTAGGTTCTGTTGCCAGCAGGGAAATGTCACAGCTGGGACAGAAGGGAGGAGTCTTTCCAGCCTTGGCTGATGGGTGAAATCAGGTGTGGGTTTCCCACTGCCCTGGAGGCTTGAAGACCCATCAGCATCTTGGCCCCCTGCACCCCCAGGGGCCGCCTTCCCTCTCTTGCCACCCTGCACCAGATTGCAAGAGGTGGGCTTGTTGCAGGACAGAGGTGGCACAGATACAAACGAGGACCCTGTGGCAGAAACGGAGAGGGGGCCCCCGAGGGCAAGGGCGTCGTGCACTGGTTTACTTTGAAATGTACAGATATTCTCATTCAATTCATGATAGATTTTTTATTATTATTATTAAAAGTCGGTTTATAATACAAAGATCCTGATCTGTGGCGAGTTCCTTTGGGGCCAACCCTGGTCGTGTGGAGGTGGTTAGGCCGGCCAGCATCACAGGCGGAGTGAGCAACGGTTTTGAAGATTGCACGGAGGACGATCGCTTCGATACCGTCAGGGTCCTTGAGGCAGCGACCCCTGCTCAGTGAGTTACCACTCTGAACCTCAGTTTCCTTCTCTAAAATGGCAGTATATATATTCCCTTGCAGGGGACTGGTGAGGAATACCCGAGATTGTACTGCGGCTCTGCCATTCAGGTGTGCCAGGAAAATTACCGTCTTTATATGTATTTCACCTTTATTTTGGATTCTCAGTTCCTATTTCACTGTGATGGTGGAAAAATGTGACTGTTCTTCCAGGCATTCCCTTGCCTCCTTCTGATGTCATGCCAGGACTCTCTGTCTCACATGTGCCCGCGGATCAGGGTGGGTCTGAGGGACGAGCCATCCTCCGCCCCAACTTGCAAGGCCCGTTTGGTCTGGAATCCGCGGGAGTGGAGTTCCAAGTACTCAACACGTGGTTGGGCTGGTTCCTGGCCAATCAGAATCCACGCTGGCCGCAAACGGACCAATCAGAACAGACGCCAGCACAGATGCTGTTCCTGCATACCGGGACCTGTGGTCTCGGTCCCATGCTGTGAGCGCCTTATCACCGGCCCAAGCCCGAGCCATGTTTATAAAGCTGCCTGAGTCCGTCTGCCGTGTCAGAGAAATCTCATTCCCCGGGCTGAATTGGCCTGCAGACCTGTTTTGCCAGGCCTGCCCCATGCCTGTCTTTCTTCGTCTCCCTCCCTCCTTGCCTCTCCACTCCTTCATCCCGACCTCTTCCCTCCTTCATTTCTTTCCCTCCTTTACCACGCTTTGGAAAACACTGACCTCTATGAAAGGCTTCTTTCGGGTGCCTTCCTCTTTAGGCCCCCTACTATCACGGCCACACTTGGGACTCCCCTGAGTCCTGCCATTTTGGAAGAGAGCCCCTTCTCTTTTAATCTCTTTTCCTTCTAAACTACCTGTCCCAGAGCTCATTCTCTCCAGGCCCAGACTGGGTTCCTCCCAGAGAGAGAGCCTTGTGTCTTTCAATTACAGGTTTCAAAAGACTCAATACTGTAGTTGACGAGAGTGAATACTGGTGGGATTTCGGGCACAGTGATGGACTGATTTCTTGGATTATCTGAAGCCAGTGTTTGGATACAGGGAAAATCACTCTAAGGGGAGAGCCACCACCTCGATCTGTATTTGGGGTCAAACAGGAAGGGTTTGATGCCTTCCTCCAGGCAGACACTTTCACAGGAAGCAGGAGTGTCTGCCTGTCCTGCATCCTGAGGGCCTGCAGTGAGAAAAGTGGGTTCTCCTGCGGTGATGGACAGGAGCAGCTTTGGTTTAGGAGCTGAGAAGTGGGGTCTCTGCGGCCTTGAGCGAGCCACTTTCCTTCTTAGACAACAGAGCTGCATCAGCAAACAGGGTGGAAGCCCAGGGCTGTTTCTTTCTCTGGAAGGCCTTTCTCTCAGTACAAAGTGGAGTACGAAGGGCTGCTTACAGCAGGAGTGTGTTTTGTGAGAGACAAGAGATCTCAAACTGGCAGCCGGTGGACTGAAACTTGGAAATTGATGTGGGTTTTGTTTTTGTTTTCCCGATATGGTGTTTTTATTATTTTGAATTAGTTACTCATACTTAAGAACCAGCAGCTTTCACTTCCAAATTCTGATTTGGGGTTTGTCTTGAAAATTCAGAAGCTCTGGTCCCAGTGGCCCTTGTGGTACCACGTGTCCTGCCTGGTCACATATCCACTGGAACTGAGGAGTGGCCACTGCTTTTGGGCAATGTGCCAGCTTTCCATCCCCCACCTGGCCCAACACACTCCTTTACCTGACCTGCTCGGCTCCAGGATGGCCCTGCCAGCGCTGGCCTCTTGACCATTCAGATCTTCAGCTCTGGAGTTGCCATGGTGATGTTGGCTAAGAGAGGAGCTGGTGACCAGGAGTTGCAGTGCTGACCAACGGAGCATCAAGAGGTGGGTGAATCCCCGCAGCTGATGAGTCTCTAGAACCCTGGTTCTCTGCTCCCTTTGAGCCTCAGAGCTGACTCGGATAAGGTCCTTTGGTGTAGGTTGTGTCAGGGGCCACTCAGGAAACCAAAGGTAGGATGGAGTGTGTTGGCCACTTTGTGATTTTATCTAAATTTAACTGTTTATATATTTACCATCTTCCTCTTCCATGAGTGAAGCACCCTGAGAGAAGGAGTCACATCAGTCCTGTCTGCTGTGTCCCAGTGTCTGGCCCAGTACCGGGCATCAGTGAACCATGGCTAAATGAAAGAAAGAAGGCTCATAACTATTAGAGCCAGGAACCCACACCCCAGCTGTGTGCAGCCAAGGCACATGCCTCTAACCATGTGCTCTGCACCTGGCTTTGTTCCGGGACTGGGCTGGATTGTTGAGAACTGGGAAGGCCTGGGCTGAGACCTTTGAAGTCAGATACCCTCGCCTGCCCACTGGCCTGGCAGGCTGCTGTACTTGCAGGAAGTCACCATCTCTCTCAGAGCCTCAGTTTCCTTCTCTGAGAAATGGAGACGTTCACACCCAAATTTAACTTTCAGGGGGTAAATGCCATGCCCTATCTGTCCAGCAGATGGCGCTAGGGACCGTGTAGTGCCCAGAGCTTGCGGTTACCTGGGTTTGAGTCCAGACGCGTCCTGCCTACCTGACTTCAAACCCAAACAGTTGTTCCTGGGTGCCCACATTTGGGACAGAGGCAGCCTGGAGGCAGGGGCTGGGACTGTCTGGATGATGGGTACTGGCCCCTGCCCTTCTGGGCTGGGCTTGGCCTAACTTGGTATGGGTATTTTCTTTTTCTCTATTAAACATTTTTTTTCTTTATTTCTCTTTCTTATTTTTATCTCTTTCCTCTCCATTTTCTTTCCTTCCTAACTTTTTAGTTTTTTTTTCTTTGTCCCGTAACATGTCTGTGAGCTGCACTCTGTTTTAATATTCTCTTCCCTTGTGTGCTTTTCCTTCTCTCCCTTCTTTCTTCCCTTGCAATTGGATGTATGAGAAGGATCTGAAAGACCCTTGTAAACTGTAAAGTGAGGTGCTCATGAGGGCTGTGACCAGGAACCTGCAGTTACTAATGTCCACCCCTCCACTGCCATGAGCCCTGACCTGCCTGGAATCGCTGACCACCAGGTGGCGCTTTGGGCCGGGCTGTCCTGACCGAGCCTCTGAGAGCAACTGCAGGGGCTTCGGTTTTAAGTCCCCAGGGTTTCGGGGCTTTGAGGGGAGGTGAATCAGAAAGCCTAGCCAAAAGCTGCCCCTCTCTGGGCAGCTAGTAACATCCCTGGAGGGTTGGGAGAAGGAGAGGACAGCAGGGCCCAAGTTAGAGTCCCCTGATGAGCTGTGTGACCTTGAGCAGGGCCCTGTCCTTCTCTGTGCCTCAGTTCTCCCACCTATGATGAGAGGACATACAACTCAATTCCTCAAAAAGGACTTCTGGTCTTCTAGCCAGCCTGTCCTAGACTTCTCTGAAGGACCAATAGCAATGTTCAGAATCTCTCATGTGGTTTTTTTTTTTTTGAATTTTATTTTATTGCATTTTTTAATACAGCAGGTTCTTATTAGTTACCTATTTTATACATATTAGTGTAAATATGTCAATCCCAATCTCCCACTTCATCCCACCTCACCCCCCCCCAACTTTCCCCACTTGGTGTCCATACGTTTGTTCTCTACATCTGTGTCTCTATTTCTGCCCTGCAAACCAGTTCATCTGTACCATTTTCTAGATTCCACATATATGCGTTAATATACGATATTTGTTTTTCTCTTTCTGACTTACTTCAGTCTGTATGACAGTCTCTAGGTCCATCCACGTCTCTACAAATGACCCAATTTCGTTCCTTTTTATGGCTGAGTAATATTCCATTGTATACATGTACCACATCTTCTTTATCCATTCGTCTGTCGATGGGCATTTAGGTTGCTTCCATGACCTGGCTATTGTAAATAGTGCTGCAATGAACATTGGGGTGCATGTGTCTTCTTGAATTATGGTTTTCTCTGGGTATATGCCCAGTAGTGGGATTGCTGGCTCATATGGTGATTCTATTTTTAGTTTTTTAAGGAACCTCCATACTGTTCTCCACAGTAGCTGTATCAATTTACATTCCCACCAACAGTGCAAGAGGGTTCCCTTTTCTTCACACCCTCTCCAGCATTTATTGTTTATAGATTTTCTGATGATGCCCATTCTAACTGGTGTGAGATGATACCTCATTGTAGTTTTGATTTGCATTTCTCTAATAATTAGTGATGTTGAGCAGCTTTTCATGTGCCTCTTGGCCATCTGTATGTCTTCTTTGGAGAAATATCTATTTAGGTCTTCTGCCCATTTTTTGATTGGGTTGTTTTTTTTTTTAATATTGAGCCACATGAGCTGTTTATATATTTTGGAGATTCTTTGTCCGTTGATTCATTTGAAAATATTTTCTCCCATTCTGAGGGTTGTCTTTTTGTCTTGTGCAAAAGCTTTTAAGTTTCATTAGGTCCAATTTATTTATTTTTGTTTTTATTTCCATTACTCTAGGAGGTGGGTCAAAAAAGATTTTGCTGTGATTTATGTCAAAGAGTGTTTTTCCTATGTTTTCCTCTAAGAGTTTTATTTTTTTGTGTATGGTGTTAGGGGGTGTTCTAATTTCATTCTTTTACATGTAGCTGTCCAGTTTTCCAGCACCACTTATTGAAGAGACTGTCTTTTCTCCATTGTATATCCTTGCCTCCATTGTCATAGATTAGTTGACCATAGGTACGTGGGTTTATCTCTGGGCTTTCTATCCTGTTCCATTGATCTATATTTCTGTTGTTGTGCCAGTACCATATTGTCTTGATTACTGTAGCTTTGTAGTGTAGTCTGAAGTCAGGGAGTCTGATTCCTCTAGCTCTCTTTTTTTCCCTCAAGATTGCTTTGGCTATTCGGAGTCTTTTGTGTCTCCATACAAATTTTAAGATTTTTTGTTCTAGTTCTGTAAAAAATGCCATTGGTAGTTTGATAGGGATTGCATTGAATCTGTAGATTGCTTTGGGTAGTATAGTCATTTTCACAATATTGATTCTTCCAGTCCAAGAACATGGTATATCTCTCCATCTGTTTGTGTCATCTTTGATTTCTTTCAGCATTGTCTTATAGTTTCCTGAGTACAGGTCTTTTACCTCCTTAGGTAGGTTTATTCCTAGGTATTTTATTCCTTTTGTTGCAATGGTGAATGGGATTGTTTCCTTAATTTCTCTTTCTGATCTTTTGTTGTTAGTGTATAGGAATGCAAAAGATTTCTGTGCATTAATTTTGTATCCTGCAACTTTACCACATTCATTGATTAGCTCTAGTAGTTTTCTGGTGGCATCTTTAGGATTCTCTATGTATAGTATCATGTCATTTGCAAACAGTGACAGTTTTACTTCTTCTTTTCCAATTTGTATTCCTTTTATTTCTTTTTCTTCTCTGATTGCCGTGGCTAGGACTTCCAAAGCTATGTTGAATAATAGTGGTGAGAGTGGACATCCTTGTCTTGTTCCCGATCTTAGAGGAAATGCTTTCAGTGTTTCACCATTGAGAATGATGTTTGCTGTGGCTTTGTCGTATATGGCCTTTATTATGTTGAGGTAGGTTCTCTCTATGCCCATTTTCTGGAGATTTTTTTTTTTTAATCATAAATGGGTGTTGAATTTTGTCAAAAGCTTTTTCTGCATCTATTGAGATGATCATATGGTTTTTCTTCTTCAGTTTGTTAATATGGTGTATCACATTGATTGATTTGCATATATTGAAGAATCCTTGCATCCCTGGGATAAATCCCACTTGGTCATGGTGTATGATCCTTTTAATGTGTTGTTGGATTCTGTTTGCTAGTATTTTGTTGAGGATTTTTGCATCTGTATTCATCAGTGATATTGGTCTGTAATTTTCTTTTTTTGTAGTATCTTTGTCTGGTTTTGGTATCAGGGTGATGGTGGCCTTGTAGAATGACTTTGGGAGTGTTCCCTCCTCTGCAATTTTTTGGAAGAGTTTGAGAAGGATGGGTGTTAGCTCTTTTCTAAATGTTTGATAGTATTCACTTGTGAAGCCATCTGGTCCTGGACTTTGGTTTGTTGGAAGATTTTTAATCACAGTTTCAATTTCATTACTTGTGATTGGTCTGTTCATGTTTTCTATTTCTTCTTGGTTCAGTCTTGCAAGGTTATACCTATCTAAGAATTTGTCTATTTCTTCCAGGTTGTCCATTTTATTGACATAGAGTTGCTTGTAGTAGTCTCTTAGGATGCTTTGTATTTCTGCGGTGTCTGTTGTAACTTCTCCTTTTTCATTTCTAATTGTATTGGTTTGAGTCCTCTCCTTCTTTTTCCTGATGAGTCTGGCTTATCAATTTTGTTTATCTTCTCAAAGAACCAGCTTTTAGTTTTATTGATCTTTGTTACTGTTTTCTTTGCTTCTATTTCATTTATTTCTGCTCTGATCTTTATGGTTTCTTTCCTTCTCCTAACTTTGGGTTTTGTTTGTTCTTCTTTCTCTAGTTCCTTTAGGTGTCAGGTTAGATTGTTCATTTGAGATGTTTGTTGTTTATTGAGGTAGGATTATATTGCTATAAACTCTCCTCTTAGAACTGCTTTTGCTGCATCCCATAGGTTTTGGATCGTCATGCTTTTGTTGTCATTTGTCTCTAGGTATTTTTTGATTTCCTCTTAGATTTCTTCAGTGATCTCTTGGTTATTTAGTAACATATCGTTTAGCCTCCATGTGTTTCTGTTTTTTATGTTTTTTCCCTGTAATTTATTTCTAATCTCATAGTGTTGTGTCGGAAAAGATGCTTCCTATGATTTCAGTCATATCAAGAGAGGCATGCGGGCTCTGGGCTGCCCCCACCATGTGTCCCAAATGATGTGCCTGTCACCAAAGCGGAGGGAGAGGAAACCCACTTGAGACCTGGCAGAGTGGGAAGGGCCACAGACGCTGACAGCAGCTGTGCCGTGAGCACCTATTGTGTACCTGCTGCTGTGCTGGGCGTGTTAGCACAGTGCCTGGTCAGTACTTGTTGTAGATGCTCAAGCAGTACACGTTGACTTTAGTGGAATGAATCAGTGAATGAGTGGCCGTGGCCAGGAGAACAGCTCAGCCCCACGGACAAGGATTCTGATCACTAAACCTCACCAGTTCTCATGGTGACTGTGAGAAGAAGACAATTATTAGTCCCATTTTACAGATGAGAAAACAGAGACCAAGAGTGTAAGTGACCTGCTTGACGTCATGTAGCCTTGGGGTTTGAACCGAGAGTGACTGACTCCAATGCACCAGCTGTTTCAACACCACCAAGGCCTCCTGGGCCTGCCGAACAGCCAGCAGGTGGCGCTGACTTTCCAGCCTTACCCCTCACCCTCTGCCTCGCGGCCTCACTGGGCTAGCTGTTATCTGCCAGGGCCTTGTTTCTGTTCCTCAAGCTCTCTGGTCTCATTTCTTGTTCCACCGCAGGAGTTTTGCCCTTGCTGTTTTTTCTGCCTGGAACCCTCTTCCCACCTGACTCTCCCATGGCTGCCTCCTTCCTGCAATTCAGGTCTCAGTCGGAACCACCTCCTCTGAGAAGCCTTCCTGACTGAGTAAAAATAGCATCACTTATTGACTCCGTAACACAGCACGCTGTTTCCTTCTGCCATGGCACAGATCCCAGTCTTTAGTTTACTTTTGTATTTTTAACCCCATGTATTGTCCGTCTGCTCCAACCAGACTGCAGGTTCCAGCGGGGCAGCGGCCCAGCCTGCCTTGCTCCCAGCCATATCGCAGCTCCTAGCACAGCGGCTGGCGCATCATAGGGGCTCAGTCAATCCTTGCTGACTTTGGTGGAGTGAATCCGTGCATGAGGGAGGATTCCGATCAATATACCACCACCCCCCGCCCCACCCACGAGAGGTGTTGATGCTAGTTTTATCTTCAGGTTTTGGAAAGTCCATGATTATGTCTCTACTGGCTGCAACAGTTCGGGCCCTCACCCACCTTCCTTGAAGTCTTTCTGCTCTGTTTCCCTCACTGGTGATCGACAGCTGAGCTGCCACCCTGACCGAGGCCTCAAGGCCCTTGCAGGAAACCAAGATGGAGCTGAGTGTCCCCACAAGAATATTGCTCCTTCAGGCTGGGTCTGAGTCACTGAGTGCTGCGTCTAATTTGGCAGGAGGGCACAGCTGATGATGCAAAGCCACTTGGGCTGAGGACACCCACTGTGGGCTGAGGACACCCACTGTGTCCGGAATGTGTTAGCAGAAACCTATACAGGCTTTTTATCGAGCTTTGCTTTATTGCACTTCGCAGATACTGCGTTTTTTACAAATGGAAGGTTTGTGGCAACCCTGCATTGTCAGATGATGGTTAGCGCTTTTTATCAATAGAGTATTTTTAAATTAAGGCCCGTGCATTGTTTTTTTAGACATAATGCTATTGCACACTTAATAGACTGCAGTATAGGGTAAATACAACTGTTATATACACTGGGAAACCAAAAATTCACGTGACTCACATTATTGCGACGGTCTGGAACCCAACCCACAGTATCTCCGAGGTTTGCCTGTATGTCATTCTAGGTCTGGTGCAGCAGCTCATTTGGGCTCACCTCTTACCCTCATCGGCATCATTAAAAAATATTTATTGAGGGCCTACTGAGTGCCAGGCACTGTTCTAGGCCCACAGTCACATCAGTGAAGAGTTTGTGGAGTTTATTTTCTGCTGGAAGGAGACAGACAAAAAAGCCAATGGACACATGGGTGTGTAATATGTCAGATGGCATAAATGCCAGTAAGATAAATCAGGCAGGAGGAAGGACAGGGGCAGATGTGGGAGCTATTTTAATAAATGGTCAGGGAAGGCCTCTCTGGGGCAGACCCATGAATGGAGACGTAAGGAGCAGATAGCTTGTTCCAGGCAGAAGAAACAGCAGGTGTAAAGGCCCGGAGGTGGGAATTCTCCTGGTGAGTTGGAGGAGGAGTGAGAAGGCCACTGGAGCAGGGAGGCTGGTGAGGAGGATATGACAGAGTAGGCAGGGACCAGGGCACATAGGTGGCTGGTGGTTTTGGAGTTCACGTCTAGAATCGGGAAGGCATGGGGGGTTTTGAGCAAAGGACAAGCAGTTTTCTCATATGAAAACCGAGCAATCATAGCTCCCCACCTACCAGGCCTGTCCATTTGAGTGCTTTCAAAAGTAAGCCGAGAGTACTCTCCAGAGTGAAAGTGGTATTATAACATTTTATTTCTATAATATGTTGTGCTTTTCCTATTGTGTTTTATGAAATATGTATCATTATGGTGACATATAATTATATATCTGTCTATTCTCTGCGGCCACCTCTCTGATGAACTCCAAAGCAGGGGCTTTAAGGCTCTTCTGGAAATGACGTACGTGACTGATTGGGGAGTTGCAGGCACTCAGGCTGGTGGTGGGGTGGGGAAGAGAAATTCTCCTGGAGTCCTGGGGTTACAACTGAGTGACACCAATAGGCTGGGAACAAGGCAGATCTCGTCCCTAGAGGTAACGAAAATAATAAGTGACACTGTTCTAAACACTTGATATGTGTCGCTCACGTCTTCCCAGCAGCTCCCTGGGCCATTACCCCATTATAGGGACCAGCAAAGCCGGGCACAGTAACTCATGTACCCGGATCTCATGCTGCTGAGGCTGCAGCCAACACGGGCGCCACCTCCCCACTGCCCTCCCTCCTGCAGTCTGTCTCGGGGGGGGGGGGCCATGCTCAGCCCAGGGGGTGAATCATGGGGTCAGGGCTGCCTTCACTGGTGTGTGACCTAGTTAGTTCCACAGGGATCTGTGCTTAGAAGAGCCCGTGATTGGCTTAAGGCTCTGCTGTCACAGTCTTCAAATTCGTAATAATTTTTGAACACGCGGCTCTACATTTTAAAAATTAATTAATTAATTTTTTGGCTGCTTTGGGTCTCTGCTGCTGTACGCGGGCTTTCTCTAGTTGCGGCGAGCGGGGGCTACACTTTGTGGTGGGTGGTGCACGGGCTTCTCATTGCGGTGGCTTCTCTTGTTGCGGAGCAGGGACTCTAGGCTTGTAGGCTTCACTAGTTGTGGCATTTGGGCTCAGTAGTTGTGGCTCGCGGGCTCTAGAGCGCAGGCTCAGTAGTTGTGGTGCACGGGCTTAGTTGCTCCGTGGCATGTGGGATCTTCCCGGACCAGGGATCGAACCTGTGTCCCCTGCATTGGCAGACGGATTCTTAACCACTGTGCCACCAGGGAAGTCCCAGGGGCTCTACATTTTTATTTTGGATTGGACCCCACAAATTATGAAGGTGGTCTTGCATGAGGATACAAGCCAATTATAGGATCCCTCCCCTTTGCTGGGATTGGTGGATGTTAACCCACGTCTGACCAATGAGATGTAAGCATTGTGCTCTGGGGGATTCTGGGAAAGTCTTTTCTCCCTGGAAAGAGACGGCTCGTGAGGAACATTCCTTTTCTCTCTGTGCCCGGTGCCTTTCTGCTTTGGATATTGGACTCTTGGATACTTCTGTCCACACCTACTGCTACCACTCTGATCTAAACTATCATTTTTGCCTAGAATATTCCAGTCTCCTCACTGGTATCCCTGCTGCCACGCTCACCCATCACCCCCACTGCAGCCAGAGGGATCCTGTTAAGTCTAAGTCAGGCCATGTCCCTCCTCACTCAGACCCTCCAGGGACTTCCCATCTCACTCTGAGTGAGAACCCAACCCCCCATCCCCTACAAGACCCCACTCGACCCCTGTCCCACCCCCTCCCTGACCTCCTGTCCTGCTTCTCTCCCCCTCACTCTGTTCCAGCCACTCTGGCCTCGCTGAAATCACCAGGCAGCTGTCTCAGGGCCTTTGCAAGAGCTGTTCCCTCTGCTGGGAATACTCTTCCCCAGGAATCCCCTCGGCTCCCTCCCCCGCTCCTTCAGGTCTCTGTTCTCGAGTCAGGCAGAGCTGAATGGGGAGCCTGGGCGGGGACCCCGATGACTCAGCAGAGCTCCTGCCAGCCATGACCCTCGTGTTACAGATTCTCCTTGATGGAGGTGAGGAAGTGCAGGGGGTCAGCACCTTCACCAGTTTCATCTCCTGTTATTGCCGCTGAAATCCTCTCACAGGCACAGTGGCTGGGATTTGAGCCCAGGGTTCCGGTTGGGGTGTGGCCCAGGGGCAGGTCCTGGGGTGTAAGGGGCGGGGGGAGGTCGGTTGGGGTGTGGCCCAGGGGCAGGTCCTGGGGTGTAAGGGGCGGGGGAGGTCGGTTGGGGTGTGGCCCAGGGGCAGGTCCTGGGTGTAAGGGGCCGGAGGAGGTCGGAGGCTCCTCTCCCTGAATCCCTGCAGCAGCAGTCAGCCCTTCTGCCTTCCTGCCCAGAAGTCCCGAGGGGCCCCAGTGAGGGGCCCGGTCCCACAAGTCACTCCCCTCCTGGGCAGGCCTTAGCCAGCCTCTGCCCAGCATGTGGGGAGGGCACTGCCCTGTCCTCCCTGCTGTTTGCCTTCCAGCACTTTCCAGGCCCAGGTTCCCAGGACAGAGCTGCCCCAGAATCCCCACCATGGGGTCCATCCCTGCTGCCCTGGGTTTGGCCTCCAGATCTTTCCAGATGCTTTTGGCCATGTCACCCTCTCTCCAGTCAAAGCCTGTCCATCCTCTGTCCCCCTCCCTCTGGCCCTGCTGAGGGACACGTACATCACAGCGCACGGGGGCCCATGGGTAACGGGGAGCTGCCCCCAGTTACCTATCTGTGCCTCACCAGAGCCCCCCTTGACTGTGGGAGTGACAAATGGGGGTCTTTCAGACACCATGACAGGGCGGGGGATGGGCTGCTCTGGGGACAGGAAACTGCAGGCCAACAGGCTGGAGGAGGGCCAGCCCTGGGGGCCTGCACAGACTTGCCGCTCTCTTTCTTGGCTTTTGGCCCAAACAGCTCTTAGGAAGAGAACACGGGGTGACCGTGGAAGGTGGGACTTGCTTCCATGGTGTGTGGCTGACACTGGAGGACGATGGAGCTACAGGCTCCTGGGGACCAGCCCGCCAGGAGCCGGGGCTGGGGGAGCGCAGGTGCGGGCGGCGGGGCTGCCCCGCCATCCATCGTGCCACCCGCTGTCGGGGAGCTGGCGGGGGTCCTGGCCGCCGTCGCCTGGGGGGCCGTGGGAAGGGCTGCCAAGCCTGTGTCCTGGCAGGGGCCAAGCCAGACCAGGGTCCTGTGGGCAGAGCCTCAGCTGTAAGAAGGGGCCCAGGCCACGGTGCCTCCCTCACCCGTGAACCGCTTCTCTGTTCCAACTGGGTCCGACTCAGTGGCAGCGGCCCAGAATGTCTGACCCTGCCTGATGGGCATCAGAGGAAATCTAGCTTCTCTCCTCCTGATTAATAAAGGAGTGGGATCCCCGTGCCTGTCTGGGACTGGAGAGTCGATGTGATGTGCAGTGTTATTTGAACACCTACTATGTGCTGGGCTTGGTGTTCACATGTGCATGTCACTTCCTTGATTCCTCCCAAGGAAGGGGCACTGTGATCACCACCTTCCTGCTGTGGAGGAGGAGGGGGAGGAGGGGGAGGAGGGGGAGGAGATGGAGGGGAGGAGGAGGGGGAGGTGGGGGAGGAGATGGAGGAGGGGGAGGAGGGGGAGGAGATGGAGGAGGGGGAGGAGGGGGAGGAAGTGGAGGAGATGGAGGAGGAGAAGGGGGAGGTGGGGGAGGAGGTGGAGGAGATGGAGGAGATGGAGGAGGTGGAGGAGGTGGGGGGCTGGAGGGTTCACTCAGGGTCACAAGGTTCAGGAGCATCAGAGCCAAAGTTTGAGAGCATGGCGTCTGGTCCCAGGATCTTGCTCCCAGTCCCCAGGCCTGCCCGCCACTCGTGGAATGAGAGTCGCTGCTGCTGAGCACAGGGTCCATCGGAGAGGGGAGCCTCAGCGTGGTTCTCTCCTGGGGGCCTCCTGGTATATAAAAAAAGAAGAAATGGCAAAACAGGGTGGTGAAAACCATGGGCTGTCTGAAATGTTGAGGTGGACAAATGAACACTTTCTGTGGTGCTGTTCACAGAGTAAGAACTACATTGATTAAAAACAACCACACTAATTCCAGGTGCGCTCAGGCATGAGGACGGGGATGGAGGGACAGGTGAAGACAGAGAGACGGGTGAAGACATAGGTGATTTAGCGCTTGAACTCTGTGGCTGGACTTCCTGGGTTCAAATTCCTGGGTAAGTGACTTGACCTTCTGTGCCTCAGTCTCCCCATCTGTAGCATGGGCTCACAGCAGCATGTTCCTCACGGGGCTGGTTTGGGGCTTGGCTGAGTGAGCACAGGTAAAGCCTCAGCAGCGCTGGGTCACAGGAACTGCTCAGGTTGCTGCGATGGTTATTCGGCCACACAGCCCACAGTTTGTTTCTCTTTGACTCAAGGCGAAGTCTCATTTGGAGGCAACTCCAAAAGTCTAAGATTCACGCCTTTTGTGAAGGTGAAGCCCAGGGCCTGGGATAGGCTTGGGCCCTGGGGACTAATTGCATTCATTTATTTTACAAAGAGGTGTGTTTATCTGCATTTTCCACCTGAATGCTCCAGGGAAGCGTTTGTGAGGTTGCTGCTCCCAAAATAACCCAAGATTTCATTTGAGGAGCTAATTAGGAGGAATCAATAAGGTTAACTCAAAGGAGGGGTCCATTCCAGACCAAGAGGCGTGGAGATTAGTGGAGGAACACCGCTTGGCTGAATGCAAAGTGGGTGAAGGGTTGTGCTGACCACACAGCCCCCTGCCCACGGGTGTCACCTCCTTCCAGTCACCAGGAACTGCAAGATTCAATCCTGCGCTGCTCCTGGTGGGCTCCCTCAGGGTTGGATGTGGCAGAGGGTGTAGAACACACAGCCCCTGGGCATCTGCACCCTACAGCCTGCCCCAGCCCTCAGGTCTCCTCCAGTGCCCCAGGGTGACTTCAGCAGGAACCAGAAATGAGTCAGATGGGCCTAGGTTCAGATTCCAGCTCTGCTACTTACTGGCTCTGAGGTCCTGGGTACACGCATGACCATTCTGAGCCTCAGTTTCCTCCTCTGTAAAATGGGAATAAATAAAAGCACTTCCCTCCCAGGCCTATTGTGAGGCTTGAAGAAGTTCTGTTAAAGTGCGTAGCAAGTCCTTGCCACGTCGTCACTGCTCCGTGGTTGTGGGCTGTTATTGTTATTTCCTCCTTTGTAAAATGGAGAAGACTAATTACCACGCCAATATTTGTCATACATATTATATCCATTATATGACCGAGCACAGTGTCTGCACCCTGTGGAGGGCTCAGCAAATGGGGACGGTTCTCCTCTTGGGGGGGTGGATCCGTCTGAACACCCGATACCCAGTCAGGTGGGCTGGGTTATGCCGCATAACAAACAGCCTCCCGAGCTAGAAGGCCTGAACCATCAAGGCTGATTTCTTGCTCAAACTGCAGGTCCCCAGAGGGGCGGCTGGGGCCGTGCTCAATCTCCTCCTCGTGACCCAGGGTGAAGGGGCAGCTGCCCTCTCCAGCGTCGCCACTGCCTTGGCGGGAGGAAGACGAGCTTGGGGGAGGAGTCTCACCCTGGCAGTTAAGCGCCCCCGCCTGTGGGCGACGTGATCACTGCTCACAGCTCACTGGCCAGAAGGAGTCCCATGGCCACAGTCACAGGGGACCAGGAAGTGCAGCCCTGTGTGTGCCCGGAGTGGGGACCGCGCCACTGACTTCCAGCTTCCCTGGGAACTAGAACTTGGTAGCTCCCTGCAAGAGCACGCCCAGCGGTAGGCGGTGCGGTCCTGCTCCATCAGGGCGAGCCGAGGAGGGCAGCGGGGGCTCCACCTCCTTCTCCTCATTCGTGCCGCGGGTTCAACAACAGACGCCTCAGTGGAGCGCAGCGTGGCCTGTAGCTGATTCTCCCTCAGGTCTCCCCTCCTGGATAATCCCTGTAATGTCAAAAAGCTAACCTTGTGAGGAGGCAAAAACAGGATTTGTTTGATTCTGCAGGAATCATGCTCTGTCTACAGTCAGTTCCCAAAGAGAAGTGTTTGCTGCAGAAAGAGCTTCTGTCTTAATTACAGCAATTAATAAATAGTCTCGCTCATGGCTGTGTGTGTGTGTGTGTGTGTGTGTACATATGGGGGTGTGCGTTGAGACTTTCACAAGCCTTCCGAGCTTGCACAACCCCTGCCTCTCATCAGTGCCCCTGGCTCTCGGAGGCCCAATTAAACACACACAAGAGCCCCGAGAGCAGACGTGGTAAAGGAGCCCCGTGGAGATGTTGCTTATTCCTCCTCACTTTGGACAGTGAATCTCCGGCTCCACTCTGCACACTGGAGATGCCAGCTTGGGTGCAGAAAATTCCAGAGCAGAGACAGTTCAGCCTGGCTCTGGGTTGCTCTGGTGCTCCTTCCTGACCCCTCAGTGCTCCCAAATTTCAAGCCCCTCGTGGAAGTGTAGAGGAGGGGGCTCATCTCTGGCCTCCTGTGTCACCCTTTATGTCGGCTTCCCCCTCCGCCTGGCGTCACCCGTTCATTCCCCAGGCCAGGCTCCCTGGGCACAAGGGGCCATTCTCAGAGGCCCACCTTGACATGGGAGAGGGGCCTGCCCATTAGGTGGGTCTTAGCTCCTCCAGCTGGGGTCTCCCTGACCACCTTGTCTAAGGAAGCCCCTGTCTCCTGCGGAGTCTCTTCCTGTTCCGTCAGGCTGTACCATTTTCTTCATGGGGTTTATCAAATCTGTGATCCTACTCCCGTGACTCTTGACCATCTCCCACTTGAAAGCCAGCTCTGTGAGGGTGGAACTGTGGCTGGCCCAAGGCTGGGACTCCAGGACATAGGATGCACTTAATAAATTTTCACTGAGTGAGTGAGTGTAGGAATGAATGAATGAATGAAAACTCACCCTGATACTATAAGTAGATTCAGCTCAAAACTTACCTGTCCCATGTCCTGTTTCTTTCAAAGCTTGCCATATCTGAGAACTACTGAAGAACTCATTTGTGCTAATAAATATGTATTAGTTCTTTCAAGATGAAACATACATATTTTAATGAGGACTGTCTAGAGACTCAGGTTTTTAATCCAGGGAAGTTTCCCCACTAATGAGAATGTAAAGTGGTGATGATGAGGGGATGTGGATATTTAGGGCATGGAGGCCTGGAAGATACATCAAATCACAGGACTGAGGAAGCCTCCTGGATGCAGTGTGGGGTGGGAGGAGCTCTGCAGTGGGACTCAGCACAGGACCAGAGCAAATCCCAGCTCAGCCTTTGCCTGTGTGTCTGACTTCCTTGGCCTCAACATTCCTACCTATAAGTGGGGTCATAAGCCACACCTCACAGAGTGATAGGAATGTAATTCTGGTGCTTTGTAAATTACAATCTTTGCTCACCAAACAGAAGGGATTATGGTAATGAGCAGAAGTGGCCCTGCCTATCATAGATGGGATATTTTTGGCTTCAAGGAACAGAGAACTCCCAAACAAGTAGCTAAATAATAAGGACAATTTATTACATCATAAACCAAGAAATCCAGGGGGCATTCCAGGTAGCTCTGGGTTTGGCTGGCTCAGAGGCCATGTCTCAAGTACCCAGGTTCTTTCCAGTTTCCGGCTGTGCTGTCTTCCTTACGTTGGCTAGATTCTCAGGCTTTCCCCCGGATCACTGCAGGAAGGTTCCACAGCTCCAGGTATCATAACCTCATGCGACAGTGTCCAGAAGCAGAAAGAGAAGAAAAATGTGTTTCTTCTTACTGATTCTTTATAAGACTCAGGACACCTGTCCCAGAAGCCCTCAGCAGGCTTTTTCTCAGGTTACTTCAGCCAAACTTGCATCCCGTGCTTATTCCTGGACCAGCTGCTGGCAAGAGAAATGGACTGAGCACGACTGGCCAGTGGTTTCCTACCAGAGAGGTAACCCCCCAAAGACGTGTTAGAAATAGGGGGTGTTTTGGCTGGTCTCAATGATTGGTGACACTGCTGGCATTTAGGAGGGTGGGGCTAGGAATGCTGGATGTCCTACAATGTGTAGGACAGTCTACACAGGACGGACTGGTCGTTCACCTGTGTGAAGAGCCACTTTAATCATCTTAGCCTAGAACCTGTGTCAACTTTATATCCAAACAAAATATTTTTGCAAGATTTTAATATATACAGAATATGCTATTTATATTTTAGTATCTCTTTCATTTTCCTGCCCTTCTGTTGTGGGTGACTCCTGATCTTAACTTCTCTTACATCCAAACTTATTCTCCAGATGTCGGTAAGGATCTAACTATTCATCATGTGTTTTTGTGTGTCTGTGCCTGTTCATTTGCATACTGAAGTATGATTTATTTTATTACAAATTATTTTCCTTTTATTTCTTTTTTATAATCCACTTAGAGCATTATAATTGGTTTTTAAGTACTTGTGATGTTGTAGGTTAATTATTTATGACTTTCATTTCAAGGAGGTAGAAAGGTCATTAAGTACATTTCTTCTTTGGAGAGGTCATTGGGTCTGATGGGATTGAGAACCACTGGCTTGAATCCATCAAGATTCACATCCTGGGGCTGGGAGGGGAGTCTGCGTTCTGAAACTCGTGGCTTTCTGGTACCTGACCCACGTCAGAGTTGGGTTGAGATTGGAGGCTGGGAGTAGCTGTTGGCTTGGCACCCATGATGTCAGACCTTATCACCCATGTACAGACCCTTAGCTGCCACTGAGTCACAGTACGTGTCTGGGAGGGAGCGCCATGGAGAGGCTTCAGGATGCCAAAAGGGCCACTGAGGCAGGTCTGGGTTTGCGTTAAGCCCTGAGACCCGATGGTGGAAACCCATCACGCTCATGGCCTGCCAGCTGTCGATCGTAGAACTGCAACAGTTTACACCTAGGAGAGAACTTGCTGGTGGAAATGAAAGATTAGTTTATCTCTTTGAGTACGACCCAAAGAAGACAGGGCAGCAGAGGTGTGACCAGTACCCAGCAGAGATGGATGGTTCTGGAAGAGACCTCTGGAAGCAATCCCCCACATTCATTCACTCAGCCATTACTGAGGATCTATTAGGTGCCAAGAATGATGTTCCCAGATGTGAAAGTTTGGGAGGCCCCAGGTCTGAGCCTGCCCTGTAGGGGCTTCTCATTAGTCAGAGAGAGGACTTCTGAGGAGCTGGACAGTTGGGGGTTCTGTTTAAAGGAGGTTTAACTAGAGGAAAAGGCTAAGTTTTGGTAGTTGCTTTATTACAAATTAAAAATAAATTAGAATTTCAAATGCTTGACTCTTACCTTAAAATGTTATTAATCCACCCAAACAATATTTATTGTGTGCCTACCAAGTGCCTGCCCTTGTAGTGAGCACTGGAAATCACACAAACATTGAAAAGAAGGAACAGGGACCAAATAGAAGCAGGTAGAACTAAGTAGAAGCAGCCTCCTTCCCAGGTCTCCCTACAAGGTTGTTACAAGGTGTTCTTGCAAGCAACTACCTACTCCCATCAAGCCCCACCCCCAACTACCCTTGTTGCTCCTAAACTAGAGTCAGAGGTCAGCATGTTCCAGGGGGACAAGTACAAAGTCTTGCCTGGGAGGAAACAGCATATACACCAAAGTGATTGCAAGATTGGCTGATTCACACTGGCAGAAACCTGGGGAGTATGTCTACGAATTATAAGACTGTTAGACTAAGGAGGACAGCTAATAACATTGGATCAAGGGAAATTTTTGATATGGATACACTTAGTAGGTTAAATTTAACAGTTAGCTCGTGAAGCTGAAAATTGCCTGTTTATTTTGGTGGCGACGAACCTCGGTTTCAATGGTTGCTGTCATTTAACGAGGTTGGGATGACGTAAAGGAAGAAATGCAAAGGCTTGGGGATACAAGGATGCTGGAGTGACTTCATCGTGAATGACATGCACAACTATTCCCCCATCCCACTGTATGCCCCCAAGGGTCTGGCGGACACTCCGTTCACTAAGGCATTAAGGAGTACGGCAGCAGGGGGGCACCTGCATCCTTGAGAGTCTCCCTGTGTCTGTTCTCAGTAGGTCGGATGTAATGGTGTAGATGCCAGAGGGAGATGCCAGATGGGAGATGTAGGGATGAGGACAAGTGACAGCATTTGTCCCCCAGACACAAGATGGGCACAGTTACCATATTTTCCAGAAGAAAAGAAGTGGTAAGCAGAATGTCTCAGGAAATCTTTTCATGGCTTACTCATCATGGTGTCCTTAGAAATGAAATAGATGGGCAGTGAATCAAAATATAATTTGAACTGTATAATAGAAAAAGATCTGGTGGCCAGAAACCACTACAGTGGAGAGTCATGACCTCTTGTCTAATTGTTTTTGAGAGATCAGGTAATAAATTGAATTTTGACCCACGTTCAAATCCCAGTGGACCCAGTAGGTCTGCAGAGCCACCCTATGCCATTTCCCGAGCTTCTTGGCAACTAGAAGGACTCATGGAGTAAAGTCCATGATAGTAATAAGACCCAAGTGAAACCCTTTGGTAATTTTCTTCCTAACCAGGATAGCATTTTGGGGTGAATTGCAGAGATCAGTGCCACCCTCAAAGACTTGAAAGATGCAGGGGTGGGGAATCCAATCACGTCTCCATTTCACTTGCCTGTTTGGCCGATCCAGAAGCAGATGGTCCTTGGAGAATGACCGTGGATTACCATAAACCTAGTCAGGTGGTGACTTCAGTTGCAGCTGCTGTTGCAGACATATTATCTTTGTCTGAGTAGATCAACAACCCCCCTGACACCTCCTATGCAGCTATTGACCTGGCAGATGCTTTACTTTTTCTAGACCAGTTTGCCAGGACCTAAGAAGCAGTTTGCTTTTATTGCTCAGAGCCAGCAGTACACATTCAAAATCTTGCCCCTGATCTATGGCAACTCTCCTGCTTTTTGCCACAGTATTGTCTTCAGAGATTCTTTTCATTGTACCAAACATCACACTGCTCCACTACATTGTTGGCATTCTGCTGTTTGGACTCAATGGGCAGAAAGTAGCAAGCACATTAAATGCCTTATTTAGTAAGTCAATTATGAACCCTAATCTTGGTTCCAGTATCCGTAGGAGGAAGAGTCCAGTCAGGAGACAGAAACCATGCCAGTTATTTTAAGAACAGTAAAAATAGTATATTTGTATAATTGTTAACCAGGTGTTGAAGGGTTACAATGCAAAGAGAGGCAGGGATCAGCAAACCACTGGTCACGGGTGAGCAGTCTGCCTTTGTAAATAAAGTTTTATTGGCACACAGCCACGCCCACATATTGTCTGTGGTATGTAAAGTATTTACTGTATGGCTCTTAAAAAAACTTGCCACCCTTACACTAAAGTGTCACAGAGGTGGCAACTGCAGGAATCAGCTACTGCTTTAGGGCTGGGGAACCAAAGACAGAGCTGTAATGAGTAAAACAGAAGCTTGGAAGAGGGACCTTGCAGAACTAGAACTGTGGGGCTCAGAATCATCTAGCCCTGGCTGGTTGGTGCTGGTATGCCTGAGGGTGCAAAGGTGATATTAACAAGGACAGTAAAACAAACAGGAAGAAGCAGCAAAACTGGGGCAGGAAGCAGACAGGAAAGAGCACATCCTTTCTTCCTGTCCAGTCTCCAGGTCTTCCTCTAGCCCCCCCTGCTGGAGCGCTAACAAAGCCGAAACATGGTTTGCAGAGACAACCCCAGTATCCCAGAGTAACACATAGAAGGGAGGGTTCTCAGCTGAGGCAATAGTTTAAGAACTGGTAAAAGGAGCAAGGCATTCCTTTCCTTAGTCGCCCAGGCAAATGAATTTAGAGATGGAAGATAGGTATGTATCAAATAGGAATGTCTTGCTGGTTATAGATTCCACAGTAGGTCTCAGTTTCCTCATCTGTAAAATGGTCATGAAAGTAGTAACGATAATAATATATCTGCTAATGAATATATTTGGTAGCATTCAGTCCTGACACCCAGGAACAGAACCCAGCACACCCATAGCTGGTGGCTGCCGGAGACCAGATCTGCATGGATTTTTGGCTCTAACAGGCTCTGACGACCTGGGCCAGAACAGAGGGCTGTTCTCACCCACACTCACTGTCACATTCCTGGGCCTGACATGTTATCTGGCTAATGTTACTGTCCCTCTCCCTAGTCACTGTCACAGGTCCTGTTGCATTCACTTCCCAGACCTTATCACTGTCTGTGCTTCCCCAGGCAGCAGGCTTCTTCCCTGGTCTCTTCTCTCCAAGCACCCTGAGGTCAGGGGCCTTGTCCATCCTGGTGTCTCCTGCTTCCCCAGAGGATAGACCAGGGCCTGACACAGAGAAAGTGCCCAACAAAGATTCCATTCAGAACTGCATTTAACCCTCCACCACCTGTTTTGGTAGGTTTTGTTGTCCCCAGTGCCAGGTGAGGAAACTCAAGCCCAGAGGGGTTAAGTCACCTGCCTGATGTCACAAAGCAATGAATGTGCACAGCTGGTCTACAAAGCCGTATCTCTCATACTGTGCTCTTGCTACAACCCTGAGCATCCCCCTTTCCTGTCTTACCTTCCAGGGGCCTTTCTTAGGCCAGATTGCCCCCGGTTCACAGAGGACCAGGCCCGCCCCAGACAGCACAGGAGTTTGCCTGAGACAGAAGTCCACTGTCCTTTTCAATTTTATAGCTGAACGAAGGCCGTAAATCTAGCAATATGTGTGTGGTCAGCTGCCCCATTTTTTCCCCTAAGAAGCAGATTTATAGGGCATCCACACTCAGGGATGATTATTCCCCAATAGTTCATAGTATCAAGGCTCCTTTATTTTCCCCCAATAAATCTAATTTATACGGACAGGCAGATTACGCCGTGCGTTTCCTGGAGGCAGAAGGCCGTGGATCATCCAGGGGGCTTTCAGAAACTTGAGATTAAGGTTTTGCATAATGCAAATTGGGAAGAGAAGATGATTGCTCTGCCTCACTGTGGATGCAATTAGAGCAGTGAACACCAGGAGAAATTCATTTTCCGGGGACAGAGAAAGGTCTGCTTGGTATGCAAAAGAGCAGAGTTATTTGCAACACAGGAGCCTGGAACTTGGTGAGCAAAGCACCCAGTGACTGTTTGATTTGCGGCTTTAAAGAATTTAAGGATGAATAAAACACTGAATAAATTTTCAAAGAACTGTTGTCAGACAGCATAAGATCTAAGCATCTGAGGGGGGACAAAAAGGAAGTCTGTACCTGTGATATCCCAGCTCCAGGCCCTGGGGAAACTGCGTTTGGTTTTGAATCCTTTATGCTGCCTGGAATTTTCTCCCACCAACTTTATGCCTTTCCTAATCCTATCAGTCCCAACTAAAGTCCCCTCTACCAGGAAGTCCTCTCTGTTTACCCCAGCCTACTTACCTCAGCTCCTTCGTCTGGCCTCCAGTTCACTCATTCATGTGGCAAGTTTTTTTTGTTTGTTTGTTTGTTTTTTAATTTTTTAAAATTTATTTATTTATATTTATTTTTGGCTGTGTTGGGTCTTTGTTTCTGTGCGAGGGCTTTCTGCAGTTGTGGCGAGTGGGGGCCACTCTTCATCGCAGTGCGCGGGCCTCTCACTGTCGTGGCTTCTCTTGTTGCGGAGCACAGGCTCCAGACGCGCAGGCTCAGTAGTTGTGGCTCACGGGCCCAGTTGCTCCACAGCATGTGGGATCTTCCCAGACCAGGGCTTGAACCCGTGTCCCCTGCATTGGCAGGCAGATTCTCAACCACTGCGCCACCAGGGAAGCCCATGCGGCAAGTTTTTACTGACCGTCTACTGTGTTCAAAGAGCATGGGATAGAACAGCCAATAAAACAGACAAAAATCCCTTCCTTCTTGGAGCTGATGTTCTCATGGAGAGTGAGAAGCAATAAACAAAGTAGAGAAGTTATTATTACATTAGAAAGTGCTAAGTGCTATGGAGAAAAGAAAGCCGAAGTGGGGTTGGGAGGGTAGGAAATGCCAGAAGTTGGGGGCCCTTTGTGATTTTAGGCAAGGTGGTCAGAGAGGGCGTGAGATGATGGCAGTTAAACAGATACCTGAAGGAGGTAAGGAGTGGGGCATGAATATATCTGGGGAAGAGTGTTCCAGGAGCAGGAAAAGCAGGTGTTCCTGGGTGGTCCTGAGGCAGGGGTAAGTGAGAGGGAGGGAGAATGGTGTGTGCTGAGTCCAGGTCAGGAGCAAGGCCAAGCTTGTATAAAGCCATTCATTCATTTATTCATTCATTTACTTAATCATTCCTTCAACAAATACCTTTGTAGCCTCACTATGTGCCAGGACTTGCTGTTCTAGAGCCTGGAAATCCAACTGTAGACCCAACAGACAAGGTCTCTACTCTCAGGGGGCTCATTCTGGTGGGAGAATAGAGAATAAGCAAATAAACAAATAAGGTAATTTCAGGGAGTGACAAGCTAGAGAAGGTAGATAGGGGAATCCAATCACCATCGGCTTCCAGGAGAGCTTGGGCCTGAGAGGACACGCTAGTGACTGTGCCCTCGGAGCCAGGCCCTGCCAAGGGCTCCCAGCACCTTCGAGTTAACCCTCCAACTGCCCTTCAGTGGGGACTGTGGTCCTCCTCCCCTTCTGGTTGGGGAGCCCCCATAGCACTTGTTGAATGAATGCATGATAGAATGAATGAATGAATGAATGAACAGTGGGGTGACCCCCTTCTCCGCTGCCCCGGGGGCTTGTGAGGGAGCAGAGGAGGGGCTTGTGATGGGCTCAGGTGGGAGTCCCTCCTTGGGGGCTGTTGCTACTCCAGCAGAGATGCCCGCTCTGCTCTTCACTATGTCAGGGGCACTGGGTATCCCCTCACAATGGGAGGCCCTGCTCACACTCACCGGGCCCCAGCCAGTCCGGCCCACTGGGTGATCCCATCCTGTGGCCTCAGAGGCGGGGCTGGGGTTGGGGGAGGGGGAGGAAACAGGTGTGATTTTCCTGGGTAGAGGATGGACAGGGCTGGGAGGGAGCGAGGCCACGGGCAGGAGAAGCACCGACCAGAGGCCATTTGTCCAGGGGCCCCTCCAGGCACCCGGTGTGGACATGGCCTCAGGTCCCCACTGCCCGGCCAGGCCAGCTTGGTGGACATCTGTCTGGCTGTCTCCCCCCATTTTCATGTGAAAGGCAGGCGGGACATGCCACGGGGACTGGGGGCTGCCATCTGCTGGTGGAGCACATTGTGCTGAGACCCCAGGTCCCACCACAAGGGTGGAGGGTCGAGGATGACGAGGAAG
Source organism: Balaenoptera borealis (assembly GCF_965194805.1). Lineage (NCBI taxonomy): Eukaryota > Metazoa > Chordata > Mammalia > Artiodactyla > Balaenopteridae > Balaenoptera > Balaenoptera borealis. Next base: position 12,899,973 of record NC_138872.1, read on the forward strand.
CCGACAGAAGGCGCTTTCAGGGACGAGGGTGGCTCTCAGGGGCGGGGCCCCTCGGGGCCGCTGTCACCATCTGTGCCCGTCCCTCCCAGGTGGTTCTGGGCCCAGCCCCGCTCAGATGTCCCCTCCCCGCCCAGGGCCAGGCTGCTCCGATGCAGGGGCTGCTCAGCCCGTCTCAGGGGGCAGCCACGGAGCCAGGATCTGCACAGGCTCCCTCTGGCTGCACGGTCTGCCCACCAGGCCATCCTGCCTCCGTCACGTGGTGGCCAGAGCTGGGGACAGTCCCCAGGAAGCACTTGCTGGCTGCCCCCCTGGGAGTCTCCCTCCGGCACTGACCTGGCCTGGAGCCTGGACACTCCAGCCAGGGGCGGCCCAGGTCAAGGGCGCAGGGAGGGGCTCTCCCAGGGAGCGAGCGGGAGGGGACGGTCCGTCCTCTGCCAGCGCCACTGCAGACCCGCGTCTCCGGGAAGGAAGGTCTGCGGTCCCTCTCTCTGCAGGGACTCTGCACACTGGGGCGGGCTCCCCACTGGCTTCAGACGCCCCTGCCCCTGCGTCAGGATGACCCGCTCCCTCACTGTGGACGCCCCTCTGGGCGGGAGCCTGAGCCCATCTGACAGCGCCGACCTCAGAGTGGTTGCTTTTCCCTGTTTTAGCTGAAACTCGGCGGTGCTCCCTCTGGAGCTGTTGCAGGCCTTAGCAGGAGGCGGGCTGCGGGGAGGATGTGTTGCCCACGTGGAGCAGAGCCCGAGGGAAGATCTGAGGGGTCTGACTGGTGACCGGCAGGAGGGGCACCTGGACACGCTCACGACCTTCAGACATGACGGAGGAAGGGACCATTCTCGCTGGGCCCCAGCAGGGCGGCCCGTGTTGATTCTGACGTGCAGGAAAGTGGCCGGGAAATGCCAGCCTGGCCCCTTCCTGCTTAGCTGTCTTCATTTCTCTCCCCTCCACACCCGCCTGAGCCCGCTCAGGGGAATGCACACATATTCTGTTTGTAATTAAAAAGTAATTTAATTATCTGCTGAAAATGAGGTTCCAGAATTCGTATTGAAATGAAGTCTAGCTGTGCTCTCCAACATCTTTCCTCCCTGCTTGTTAGAAAACTGGGGGGATGGCGGGAGGGGAGCCCCAGGGGGAAGCGTGCGGGGTCCTCCGCTCCTTCCTGGCAGCTGCTGCAGCGCCCCAGAGCTGGGGAGGGGGGAGACGCAGCCCAGGACACCCCCAGACCCGGAGCACCCCGAGGGCCTGAGGGAGGCAGGGGAGGAGCAGAGTCACAGCCAGTCTGCAGGGGCTGGAACCGGCTCTGTCCCTCAGCGGCTGTGTGGCTGTGGGATAGTAACTGACCCCCTCTGAGCCTCACTTTCCTCACGTGGAAAATAAGGATGATGGTGGTCTCTCCCTCATAGGGTTGTTGGAAGGAGCCAACAGCCTCCTTGAGGTCTTGACTCAAAAATCACTTCTGAGCGAGACTGTCCCTGGCCACCCCATTTAAAGTCCCAAACCTGCCCCTTGATACTTCTTCCCCCCTCCCCCCCCTCAGTTTTCTCCATGGCCCTGACCCCCATCAGACACACCGTGTGTTGTACTTCTCTCTCTCTTGCTCTTTGTCTGGCTTTCACCACCAATGTAAAGGGATTTTTGTCTATTTTGCTCATTGTTTTAACTCTAGAACCAATAATAATTGCTGGCATGTAATAGGTGCTCAGTAAAGACTTGTTCGGGTGAAATAATGAATGAATAGTGAATGAATGAATAAGACGTAGAGCCCTCTTAGGGCTGCATGTAATAGGCTCCATAGGAGTGTTACCCAAAGCGCCATCCATATCCTGCTCCCTCTGTATTCATTTTCCTCCCTTCATTTATTCCATTATTGTCTGCTGACCTCCTACTAAGTGCCAGGTGCTGTTTCTAAGCACTGTGTGAATACAGCAGTGGGGGAAAAAGCCTTAAATTCCTGCTCCAGCAGCTTGAGATCCAGGACCTGCAAGTTCCTGTCCCTGGACTCCAGGCATTTGTAAAGCACAGAGAGTAAACTGCTGCTCCTATTAATTACTTATAATAAAGATTGAAAAGTAAGAATGCCAACCTTTGGGGCCCAGATGGTGGCAGGGCAAAACCCTGGGCCTTGACTCCCCTGGGGTCCTCTTCCTGTGCCCACCTGCCTCCTACAGAAGCCTCCAGAATGCTCCCCTGGCCCTGAGAGGACGGTCTCCTGGAGCAGAGGGTCACAGAGGTCTAGCAGGAAGCCTGGGCAGTTTAAGGCTCCCATCGACCAGTACTCTGATCAATACTCTGTCAGCTGAAGCTTACCGGCAGGGGACTGCTTCCCAGAACTGGGCACTTAGGGCAAGGGCTGTGACAGGCAGGGACACTGGGGACCTGGCTTCCTGGATGCCCTGGCAGGTGGGTGGACACAGGTCTCTGAAAGTGGCTCTGACAAGGGCCTCATCAGTTAAAACTAGAGGGTCCCAGAATCTGCAGGCAAATGAGGGCAGGACGACAGGGCATAGGGCAGAGCAGGTACTTACACAGTGGGCACCCGTTAGGCAGTGCCACTTATTTAGGACTGCTGTGCATCTTTATTTACCTGTTGTCTGAGTGTTGAAAACCCTCTACCCCTCGCACACCCGAGGGTTAGATTTGCCCCTGGGATGCCCAGCCGTGACCCCTGCACATCGGGCATTCGGTAAATGTAATTGAGTTGGTGGTGAGGCCTGTCATGGGGCACCACGGGCCCCAACACCTGCTGAAGGGGGGCCTTCTCCAGGGCCTCCGAGGGTTTTCTGCCCGTCTTCTCTTTCTCACTCTGCCCTCCCCCACCTCCCTCTCTGATCAGGCACAACTGACACTTGAGCCCCCAAAGGTCAGGGATTGTGGAGTCTGGGCAGACACATGCCTGGGGCTGAGGAATTACCTGGCAGCTGTTGGGCCCCAGGCAGCTGCCGGGGGTGGGGTGGCGCCACCTCTCAGTCTTGGGGTTGGGGGGATGTGGCCTGCAGACCCCTCACTGGGATGTGTCACGTGGAGACAGTGTGTGTGCACCCCGGGGCTGGGGCTGGGCTGGGTGCTGGGGACGCAAGGAAGAAAGGGACTCTGTCCCCACCCTAGTGACAGTCCTGTCCCACAGGTATGAGCGTAAGTCAGGCTGTGGGTTGAACGCAGGTCCATACAGCTGGGTGAGCAGGAAATGCATCCTGTTCCCCTCCCTACCTCAATTTAACTTCTTATTCCAAGCCACCATTCCAGTGGAAGTGAGAGAATTTTATAGTTTTCTGTTTTACATTTAGATCTATGATCTATTCTGAGTCAGTTTTTATACAAGATGTGAGGCTTAGGTTGAGGTCCATTTTTTTTCCCCCATACGTATAACCAGTTGTTCCAACACTATTTGTGGAATGAACTGTCTGTTCTCCATTGACTTGTTTTCGTACTTTGTCAAATACAATTGGTGATATTTATGTGGGACTGATCTGGACTCTCTATTCTCTTTCATGGATCTGTGTGTCCATTTCTTCATCAATACCACACTATAGCTTATAGTTAGTCTTAAAATGGAGTAGTGAGTCTTCAAACCTTATTATTCCTTTTCAAAATTGTTTTAGCTTGTCTAGTTCCTTTGCGTCTGCCTATACATTTCATGATTAGCTTATCTATATGTATAAAAACCCTGCTGCATTTTGATTGATACTGTGTTAAATCTGTAAATAAATTTGGGAGAATTGACATTTTACTATGTCAAGTCTTCCCATCCATGAACGTGGTATATCTTTTCATTTATCTAGGTCTTCTTTAATTTCTTTCATCAGTGTTTTGTAGTTTAAAGCATAAAATTTTGTACATGTTTGTTAGATTTATACCTAAGTATTCCATTTTTGGAGAGTTTCGTAAATAGTATTTAAATTGTTTTTTAATTGTACATTGCTATTGTACAGAAATATGATTGATATTTGTGTGCTGGCCTTGCTAACCTCACTATCAACTTGTAGGAGATTTTTGTGTGTGTGTGTATACATTTTTTGGTATTGTTTATATAAGCAATCATATGAATGCAAATAAGGACAGTTTTATTTCTTCTTTTCTAATCTGTATGCCATTTATTCTTGCCTTCACATGCTGCTTTTTAAGATTGTGTTTTTGCCAATATTGACAAAAACGAGTTTATTTTGCATCAAAATCCCTGGCTTCATTCAAAACCAGAGGAGTAAGCAGCACAGGACCTGGCTTCCCTTACACAACAGCCTGGCAGAGTTGAGGAGCAGCCACTCATATACACGGAGCACATGCCCTCCTGCACCCCCTCACTGGCCCATTCACTAGCCCATCCCTTCAGGCATTTGCAAACTTTGCCCTGAGCAGTCAAGTATTGGAGCATGGCAAAGAGTGCCTGTTCCTCCCAATGCCAGAGCTGTGGGGTGATTTCCATGTGCCCCAGATATCATGGAGATAGAGTGAATGGTCAGGCGAGGAGGGATAGGCAAAAGGAGTGTCTCCATGGCAACCACTTGAGCCATCACTCAGGACCCTGTCTGAAGGGTGGATGTCTCATTGAGTTCTGGCTCAGAGAGATGGTGCCTGAGGACCACGCTGGTCCCCTTATCATCTGCTACCAGGTAAATCCTCAGAAAAGGGGAAGGGTCAGCTGCAAATTATCTGAGGTCAAGTCGCCACCATCCATGCAGAAATGGGACTCAGATAGAAATAAAAATAGCCAACGTGGCAGGCATTGTTCTAAGTGATTTTATGGGAACATGTTTTTAATCCTCTCAGCCACACTAAGAAAAAATATTATTGCCCCATTTCATAGGAGAGGAAACTGAGGCACGGAGCATTCAAGTAAAGGTGGCCAAGTTCACATAGCTGGGAGGAAACGGATGCAAACCAGGTGTTCTGGATCCAGAATCGGTGCCCTCAGAGGTAATGGGCTTCTCAACACTCCATGTCAGCTGCCTGCCCTTCCCCTCCACACCTGCTCTAGGGTCCTGGGGTCCTTGCCCTAGAAGCCTGACTCAGGGTCTGCTTCTGAGGAGACCAAACCAAGACCCAGTTGAGTGAGACTGTGGCTCTGATCTTTAGGGTGCGTTCACTTCCGTGAATGTCTGTCGGGTATGGGAAGTCCAGTGGGCTGGACACAGGCCCTGGTTGTGCAGGACTGCCGTGCACACACTAAGCGCATTGATGTCTGTCTCCCCGCCCCCACCCATGCTTGTCAGTGGGGTCCCCTATTATTAAGATGATCAAAAATGTCTCTACGATTCTCAAACCGTCCTGGGGGTCAGGACCACCCAGCTGAGAATTCCTACAACTGAGCCCTCCCAGCTAGGAATATGGAATCCACAACCAGCATCAGGCGTTCGTGAGTTCTGGTCCCCCCCACTTGCAGCTGTCTCCTTCTCCTGTCCCCTTCCGCACTTCAGGCAGGAGGGGAGACTCACTTCTACCCGCACACCTTTGCCTGCGCTGTTCTGCTGGGGACCAGGACACACACTTATACCAGGCGGTTTTATACACATCGGCCCCCTCCACCCTGTGGGGTCGATGTTTCCATCATCCCCGTTTCACAGAGCAGCACCCCGAGGCTTGGAGGGGGGGGTCACACAGCCACCCCGGGTCACACAGCCAGTGAGTGCCAGAGGGAGGCCACGCACTCAGGTGTGTTCGGAGCTAAATGCCGGCTCTGCTCGCATCTCCGCCTAGCGTCTCCTCCGGGTGTGAGTGGGAGGCCAGGCTCGTCCCCAGGGGGGCTGTGGGCTCAGGGAAGATTGCGGTGAGGCTGTGAGGGCAGCGTCTGGGGGTTCCCCCCTCCCCATAAGCTCCACTGGAGAGACTCCAGACAAGGAGACTGGACCCGCGCGGCGGACGCGGCTCGCTCACACGTTGGCAAAGTGACTCTGAGGCTCTGACGATAAAGCATCAGATGCATCTTTTTACAGATGGGGAGACTGAGTCCTCAGAGGGGAGGCGACCCCTCCGGGTCACACGGCGGCAAGGGGTGGGGCTGGGGTTTGAACCCGAGTCAGGCGGACGGTGCGGCTCCAGTCCACGCTGCAGCGGGTCACCTTCCTGCAGGGCGGGGCGGCCCTCGGCGAGGCTGCCGGGCCCTGGGGCTGAGCGGGGGCCCTGCCAGTGCGGCCCCGTAGGTAGGACCTAGGTCCGGCCAGCGGTCCCTCCGCAGGTGGAGTCTTGCTCGGTCCAGGCCAGTTCTGGTGACTCTCAGGCAGGGGCGGGAGGCAAAGGCGACCTCTCAGGAGCCGTCGCTGCTCCAGCAGGACGCCTGCTCTCGCCCCAGCGCGTGTCCTCCCGCTGGACGGCAGGATAAACGTGAGGGCAGCGCTGCCCCGGCGCAGCCGTCGGGGGGCGCCTCACCCTCTGCTGCCGCTCCTTCCGAGGCCAGAGGTGGACTTTCGCGGGAGGCACAGGGCGAGAGGGGCTCTCGGTCAGGCTCCGGCTCTGACTCCCACCGTCTCGTGACGTCGCAACCCCGCCCCCATCTGCTCAGGCGTCCAGGCTGCTTCTCTGCGCGACTGAGCCGCCACTCACGTTCCAGACGAGCCTGAGCCCATCCCTGGTCCTTGTGCCACTGGGAAGCCCTCAGTGTGGCCTTTCTGCTTTGACTCCAGGACAGGCCCCCCTCCCAGCCCCCAGGTAGTCCGAGCCACCGTCACCTCTCCCTGGACCCTGCAGACGCCTCCCCACCGGCTCAGTGGCCCTCTATAGTCCACTGTCCCCACAGCGGTGAGATGACACTTCAAACATGCAAATCCGACCTTGTCATCTCTCCGCTCACTGTGCCCTGTGGCTCCCCACCTAACTCAGAATAAATGCCAGGGCCCTGGCCTTGGCTGCAGGCCTGTGCCACCCGTGGTCCCTTTGTCCTCCACGTCCACTCTCCCCGCCTCCCCCTGCTCTGTGACCCGCAAGGCTGGTTGAGGTGGCCCACACCACCGGGCTCTTGCTCTGGCTTCGTGTCTGGTCCGCTAGTGGGGAGCCCCAGCAGGAGGCCAGCAGGACGGGGAGGGTGGTGGTTTGCGTGGCTCCCTCCCTCCCAGGGGGGTCACCTTGGCCTGGCTGTGCCTGACCTCCTCTCTATTCTTCCACTCCAGGAAGATTTTGCCTGCCCCAGGGCCTTTGCACTCACTGCTCACTGTATCTGGGTTGCTTCTTCCCTGGCTCTTCCCATACTAGCTCCTTTCATCTTTTAGTAAATAGTGGGGCCACAGACTGAGCTGGGGAAGACTGAGGTGGGGAAGGGCAGGTTTGAAAGCAAGAGAAACAGGAGCTTCCCTTCATCCGCATCAGTGGTCCCCAACCTTTTTGGCACCAGGGACCGGCTTCGTGGAAGACAATTTTTCCATGGACGGGGGTGTGAGGTGGTTCAGGCGGTAATGCGAGCGATGGGGTGTGATGCAGAGTGGCAGATGAAGCTTCGCTTGCTCGCCCACCGCTCACCTCCTGCTGTGCGGCCCGGTTCCTAACAGGCTGCCGACTGGTACCGGTCCACGGTCTGGGGGTTGGCGACCCCTGAGCCACATGGACCTGGGGTCAGAATGGACCTTGGGGGAGATGTTGAGTTAGCATCTGGAGCTCAGAGCCTGGAGCCATGAAAAGGGTCTGAGCTGGAGGCAGATGTCTAGGGGTGTGTGTTTCCTTCAATGTCACCTCCTCAGGGACACCCTCCACAACCCACCTGTCCTTAATGGATGCCTCTGTTTTCCCCATTGATCTCGAAGGGATCACACTGTTTATTGTCTTCATCACACTAATGTCATTATAATATTATCGTACTTGGCTATTGATGTACTTGGATTTTGTCCATCTCTTCCATTGGACTATAATTCCATGAGGGCAGCAACCTTGACTGTCATGTTAACTTGCTGATTCACAAGTGTGCAGCACAGTTGCAGGCATACAGTAGGTGATCAGTAAATAGTCGCTGAATACCTAAGTGAAGTAGTGAATACACACGTGTGTGAGCATACACACTCATGCTTAACCCCTGTCTGTTCACACACACATGCACATCTCTAAGACATTCATGGCCCATACTTACTCATTCATTTGTTTTTTTGTTCATTCATTCATTCAGCAGTATTTATGGAGTGGGTGCTTAGTAACTGATAGCAAGCCCTGTTACAGACACAGGAAGGGACACATGCACACAATATACCTAGGGGCATAAACACTCATGCACAGTATGGAAGATACTGTTAACTGTTTCTCCAGTGTTGTTTTCCCTTTCTTCCTTAGGGAAGAAAGAACTTAGCTGGCACACAGCTGCCCAAAATAATGACTACATTTCTCAGCTTCCATTGCAGTTAGATGTGGCTATGTATTAGGTCATTGTCAATGGAGAACAGAAGTACCATGTGTAATTTTCAGAAAGTGTCTTAAAGGAAGAGGAACACACATTTTTGTAACTTCCTCCTCACTGCTGACGGGAATGTGAGTGTGATGGCTGAAGCTCAAGCAGCCATCTTGGATCATGAGGTGGAAGCTATGTGTTGTGGTTGACAGAATAATAATATAAAAGGAGCCTGAATCCTTGATCAGAGTGAAGCCATCCCATTAGCCCTGGCTGCTTACTTCTGGGCTTTGTTTACCAGAGAGGAAAATAATCTTGTGTTTTGCCTAAGACACTTTTAAAATAGACTTACTGTCACTTGCAGTCGAATCTACTGCTGATTCTCACACACACACACACACACACACACACACATGCACGCCTCTCTCTTCCTCACTTGTGGAAACCATTGGGAGGATCCATTCTGTCCAACGACATCACCCAGATCCCTTGGAGGGAGTTGCGTACTGATCCCACTTTGTAGCCAGTGCCCACCCACATGCCCCGCTGGCAACTACGCACCCAGAACAAGGTATTCGTTTAGACTCTCCCTCCTCTGAGCAAAGAGCGTCATCATCCCCTTGCGGGTTTATGTTCTGTCCCTTCATTTCTTTACTCCAGGAGCATCTGGGGATGATTTATGGAAGAAATAACAGAGTGAAACCTGAGCTCCTGAGAGCTCAGGGACGTCAACCACGGCATCTTGGGAGGGAAGGAAACCTTTCCACGATGGCAACTGTCACATGGATAACGTCACATGGCTCCCTGGGGAAGCTCTTCCCCCAGCTCCTCCGTCTCCTGAGGCCCCACTTGCCCTTCAAGGCCTGGCCCTGTGCTGCCTCTTCCCCCTGGCCTGCTCTGCAGTTCCTGGTTCACAGGAACGGGGGTCTTCTCTGAGCCCCGAGGCAGCCCTGCTGGCCCACTCACTGGGGCTGTATTTCCACTTAAATGTCCTCCCTCCTCCCCAGGCTCTGCCCTTGGACACCGCCTCCCTCCAGGGTCATCAGAACACTACTTGCGCCCACCAAAGGCCCAAGGTTCTTCTTGGAGGTTGTTTTCTAACCAAGGGCTTAGCATCAAACAAGTCGAAGATAGGGCCACGTTATGTCACAATTTGCCTTAAAGGCAAAGCTACACCTTTGAAGCTCTGTAAATATTGAAAAGTAATGAAATTATCTTCCAAGGTTTATAAAGATAGTCATAAATCAAGAGTTCATGTTGATTATATGTGGGTCCTCCAACGTAATAAAAATGTACACATCATACATTATAAATGTACCTCTCTAGGTCCATAAATTTGATGTAAAACTAGCATATGAGCTATAACAGGCATTACACATTTCATTAACACTAGCTTTGCTTGTCTTCTTAGAAATTAGGAGGTCTATTTTGGAATAATTGGGTGGCACAAGATTGTGATAAAAAGCTGATGTGGGAAGGTGTGTGAGTTTAGCAAGCAGGGAGGTATGAAATTCCTGTTGTTGACCTTGGAATGTTGTTGATTTGAAAAAATAGCCTGCAGCCACTCCCACCCCTTTTCTTCTTACTGGCAAACTCATGTGTGAGTCTCATGTGGGAGGTGAGCAACAAATATGGAGGACCTACTGTGTGCTGTGTTCTCACATTCAGTTGTAACATTTGTCTGTGAAGCCATTTGTCCATGAAGAATCATGGAGATTCCCACTTGCTTTAGAGTGTTGTAGTCTCTGTAGTAGACAGAAGGTTTTTTGATTGAAAGGATATAAGCCAATTCAAACTGACTTAAGCTAAAATGGGAAGTTACTGGCCCAGCCATGGGCAAGTCCAGGGGTTTCAGGAGGGGCTGGATCCAGGAGCTTGAACGTGACTCTAAAGTATTTGTCTCCATCTCTCATCCTTCATTCCCTGGAAGGCTCTTCCCTCACAGTGATAGAGATGGTCCCCATTAACTGTAGCGTGCTAGCCCACCAGCTCAGCAACCCTAGTGGAAAGATACTTTCTCCTTTGTGAGAGTTCCAGCAATATCCCAGAGTGACTCTCACTGGACTATAGTGAGAATCACTCACTCTGGCTAAAGGATTGCCTGCTCTGCCTGGCCAGGCTTAGGTCACATGCCCATCCTTACATAGGGTGTGGGAGTCATCTCCTCCAAAATACATGGACCAGCTGTGAGAGATGAGCTATCCATTTGGTTTCCTTGTTTTACAGTAACAGAAACTGAATTCAGCTAACTGAGGCAAAAATGGGAATTTACTGGATGCAAAAAAGTTGTTCAGATGATCAGAGATGGCTGAGAAATAGACTTAGAACAGGTGAAAATCAGGAATGTTCCAGAACAACCCTGCAGCAGGAATTCCCTAAGTGGGTGACCGTGAGACCAATACACAATGGAATGAGCCCAGTGAGTATTTGTTGGTTGAATGAATGACTAATTAATTAAAAGGAGGGGGCTTAGAAACTGCTCAGACAACACCACAGATATCCATTTCTTCCCAAATTCTTTCCCCATCACTTATTTTGGACTGTTTTGCAGGATCCAACCCTGGTAATGACCTCCAACTTCCTAATGCCCATTACTCTCCTGGCTTCCAAGATCCTGATGTCAGGATTTTCCTCCTTCCTCTCTCGCTTTTTCCCTCCTCCCACCCCTAACATCAGCATGTCCCAGGATTCTGCCTCCCCCTCTCCTCCCTCCACCTGCTCCCTTGGGCAGCTCCTCTTTGCTCACAGCTTCAAGTGTCACCTCATTTCTGGTCTCTCAAATTCTAATCCTAGGTTTCCACAAACTCAGATTCCGATTCCATTTATTAGGCACCTACTATATGCTGAATCCTTTGCTAAGCACATAAGTGTCTCATTTAACCTCCATGACAACCCAGAGAAGAAAATTCTTGGGCCCATTTTACAGATGGGTGACAGGAGGCTCAGAGAGGTAAGGGGTCTTGCCCAAGGCTGCTATGCTAGGTGGTCACAGATTCAGGATTCAAACCCCAAAGTCTATAACTTTAGCCCTGCATTAGTACTTCCAACTAAGTCAACTGAGACTTAACTCTTCACTCAACTTCTTTAAGATGAGCAAACCATTCCTTTAGATGCCAGGGTCAAAATTTGGTCACATTTCCTAATTGCCTCCCTTTGCCCACCATGTCCAAGCAAACACTTAGTCCTATTCTGTTACTCTTCATGGGCCCCTTCTTCCTAAAATAAATAAATAAAAATGATGTTTTATGACTATGTTAGTATAAAGATGAATATGTTCCAGGATGGATTATATTCATTTTTTTTCTTCATGGTTTTCAAAGAAATTAGAATATTTTTATGGGCTTTCAGGAGTATCATGAGCTCTAGGCACTGTTCCCACTCTGCCTTGTTCATCTCTCCACTGGCCTATGGCGTAGTTGACTTTTCAGCTGCAGCCCATCCCGAACACGCTGGCAGAGCAATCCTTCAGCAGTGGTCACCTGATGTAGGTGCCCATCAAGCATCCATCCCTCCTTTGTCTTCTGGAGACAGTGACCCGGGTTTCCTTTGGACAATCTCCCCTCCACACTCTCAGGCTGATTCTACTCTGGCTCGAGGGGAGGGCATGTGACCAAGGTCTAGCCAGTCAGAGTACTGCATTCCCGCAGCCTCAGTGATTAGCTCAGGAGGTGGAGCTCCTGGAACCAGTTGGAAAGAGGCATTCCGTTTCCTTGAGGGTACTGAGAAGGTATGAGGGAGGCTGGGGGCTTCCTGTGGCACTACTCAGAGTGGGCTTGTGGGGAATAAAGTTAATAGAAAGGAAGGTAGAGCCAAAAGGAGTGAGAGAGAGAAAGTGAAAGAGAGGGAGAGGGAGGAGGAGAAGAAGAAAAACAAGAAGGAATAGGAGAAGGAAGAGGAAGAAGAGAGAGAAGAGGAGGAAGACCAGGTCTGATGGTATCATTGGAACCCCTGGATCCAGCCATGCCTGAAGCAGTACAATTCTTGGACTCTTCAGTTCCATAAGCCAAAAATCTACCCCTTTTGCTTTGGGTTTCTGTGACTTGTAACTGAATAACAGCATACTTCCTAACAAATAGCTCCTCACACCCCAGCTGCCCCTTCATTTAGACTCTGCTCTGACTGCACAGGTTGACAGGATCAAGCCCCAACTTTCCATCTTGGCACTCCAGCTCCTCAAAGTCAGGCCCATCTTCCTTTACCTCTGACAGAGCTTAAAAAATCAAACGAAAAAGAAACCACCCACATGTCCTCCATAGGTGAATGTTTAAACAAACTCTAGCAGATCCATGTCATGGAACATGGAATACAACTGAACCGTAAAACGGAGTGAATTATTGATATGTGCCACTGCCCCGATGGATCTCAAGGGCATTATACTGAATGAAAAAGACAATTGTAAAAGGTTACAAACTGTGAGATTCCATTACATGGCACTCTTGAAATGACAAAACTATAGAGACAGAATAGATTAGTGGTTGCCAGATGATAGAGATGGGAGTGGGGTTTTGAGTGGAGTGGGTGTGAATATAAAGGGGCAGCACAAGGGATTTCCTTTGTCATGAAGTGACCATCCTATATCTTGATGGCTGTCTTGGTTACGTGAACCTATATGTGCAATAAAATTGCATAGGACTATATGCACATGCATGCACACACACACACACACACACGAATGAGTGAACATAAATAATGATGAAACTGCATAAGGTTTGTAGTCTAGTTAACAGTTGTGTATCAAGGTCAATTTCCTGGCTCTGCTTTAGAATTACAACTATATAAAATGTCACCATGGGGGAAGATGGGGGAAGGGTACACAGGACTCAATGTAATATTATTTGCAGCTTCCTGTGAATCTATAATTATTTTAAAATTAAAAATTAAAAAATTCCAATGAAATATGGCTACTTCCCATTCCTCAAGCATTCCCATCCCTTTCTGAGATCCTTGTCCCTATTCATGTGTTTATAACTTCTGGGAAACCCTTACTACCCCCCTTGTATGCTTTCCCAAAAAAGACCGTTTAACTTTGTGGTTCAAAGTATGGGCATTGTTTTGGGTGACAACAGTCCTAGGTTTTCTGGGGCTCAAGGGGTTTCCAGGATGTGGGACTTTCAGTTTTCAAGATGGGACAGTTCTGGGCAAACTGGGACAAGTTGATCACCCTAGCTATAGATAAGTCATGTGGACCTGGGTTTAAGTCCGAACTCTGCTGCTTAAGAGCTGTGTCACCTTGTGAAAAGTGCTAGACTTCTCTGTTCTTCTGTTCCCTTATTTGTAAAATGGAAATAATAATGAGACTTGGCAGAATGGGGTCGTCCTGAGGAGTCAATGAAATCACACATGTGAACGCTGACACGGGACCCAGCATGTAGTATGTGCTCATTAAATCAGAAGACTTCGTTGCTATTTGGCTACCCAGCAGACCATCCCTCTGCCCCCCAGGGAGCGCCCCCAGTGCCCCGGGCTCTGCTGAATTCTCCGGGTGCAGAGACCCCACGCTGTACCTCCATCTCCATCAATAGTTAAAACAATGAACATACGAACTGGGACTTAATAAAACATATTGATTACACAAATTTATTTTATGTAATAAAACACATACACACAGCACTTTAAAATACAGCTCTCTCTGGCCCATACATTTGACCTACAACGTGCACATGAGCTGGAGCAGACATCAAATGTTTCATTAACACTTGTTTGCCCTCTTAGAATTCAGAAGAAGGTCTGGTGACACCTGTCACTTTCTGCTGGGCGATTCAGTTCCCTGTAGGCAGTCTGTCGCCCCTGTCTTTGATCTGCATTTCTGGAATTTGGCGTTTATCCCAGGCTCCTCTCCAGTCAACCCAAGGGGCTTTCCATCTGCTCAGGACTCAGGGGATTCACCCTTTGATAAGTTTTTTGGGAGCACTTGCTGTTTTTCTTACCCACCCCATTCCCCAGACCAGAATGTAGCTCCACCAGGCAGGGTTTTTTTCTGTCTTGTTTATTGCTGTATCCCCAGGGCCAAGAATGTGGCTGGCGCACAAAAGACGTTCAACAGATTTTTGTGGACTGAATGAATGTGAAGGAGATAAAAAGCAGTGACATTAGCCTGCAGGGGGTGGGGTGGGGGAGTCACATTTGAGCTGAGATGTGCACAATAAGAAAGGGACAACAGGAAAAGATGTGGGTAAACAGCAGGTGCAAAGGGCCTGGGGTAGGATTGAGCTTAGTGTGTTGGAAGAACAATAAATAGGTCGGTGTGGCTGCAGTGGACTGAGCCAGGGGAGACTGGAGGGAGATGAGTCTGACAGATGGTTAGACCACGCAGGGCCTTGGAGGCCAGGATCTGGAGTTTAGATTTTATTCTAAGAGCAATGGGGAGCCATTGAAGGATTCAGAGCGGAGGGTGACATGATTTAATTTAGATTTCTAAACCTCACCCTGACTGCAATATGTGTTGAATGACTGGGGGTTTGGATTAAAGGGAGCTGGGTGGAAGCCAGGAACCAGGGAGGAGGCTGTTATAATTATCCAGGAAGAAAAAAAATTATACAGGACGGGCCATGATGGATGATGGGGCTCCACCCAGGGAGGCAGTGGCCATGGAGAAACGTGGGTGGACAGAGGACATGCTTTGGAGACTGACTCAGCGTTCCAGCTTGGCTGAGCTGAAATTTGGAAACAGTGAGGTGTGGCCTTGCCTGGAAATTCTCTTGATTCCTGGAAATATTCACCTCGGGACCTCGTGGGATGGAGAGGGGATGAGATGTAATTTTAATAGCACCCACAAATCCCCACTTCCTCCGAGAGGCTCCAGGGATCTTAATTCCTGGGCTTCCCTGCTGGGCTTCATGCTTCTAAGGTTGTTCTTTATTCCGAGTTTGCACAAAGCTCATGTTTATTTTTGCTAATTGATATAAATGACTTGTCTTCGCTGTCGTACTTCAGTGCTGTGCACTTTCATATTAATTGGTTTGGAGGAGGAAAATTAAGTGCTTCAGTTTGCCGTCTTTCCAGATGACAAAATGGGAAAGAAGAAAATTGCTTGGCCAAAAGAGAGGAGCTGCGAGTACCTGAAATTCCCTTTGGAGGAGGAAGCAGTGGCTGCCCTGGGGAGGGGTCTGGACTCCTGAAGAGAGCAACCTGGGGGGAGAGGAGGGAGGGTGGGGATGAGGTCAATGTCTGGCAGCACCTCCAGCAGCCCTTCTTATATATGAAGTGCTTAAAATAGACAAAGTGCTTTTCAAGGACTGGGTCTCATTTAACCACACACTTGCCCTGCAGGGTATCATTGCCCCACTTCCTGGGTCAGATAGAAAGGTTTCCAGCTGATGTCAGTGATATAAAATCCAGTGCCAACAGATGTGAGCAAAAAGGGGATGGATGATTGGGCTCATAGAACTGAAAAGGCCCGAGGATAGTTCTGGCCTCAGGTAGCGCTGGATCCAAGGGCTCTAGTCAGTTTCGCCGTTCCTCTTCCCTCGGTGGGGGAAGAAGACCCCCACCAGTGCAGGAACCCTGGAAGGAAGATGTTCTCTTCCTTCCACCCTCCTGGGTCCATTCCGAACAAGGGTCCTCCTGCCCCATGTTGTTTGAGCCGATAGAAGGAGACAAGAGTTCAGTTCAGAAGCAAAGGAAAGCTTTATTCTTTGATCCAAGAATGAAAAGGTGCGAGCTCCCGCTCCAGCGCACACGCTCTCCCCCAACCTCCCATAGGCCGTGGGCGGGCCTGCCTTGTAGGGTTTCCTCGGTGGGGCGGGGAGGGGGCAGAGTTTTCCCAGGGCGGGCGCAGGCGCAGCTGTGTTCACGCTCCAGATCGCAGGGCTCTGCAGAGCGTGTCTGCGCGGAGCGTGTCTGCACACCGCCTGCCGCCGCCATCTTGGGCTGAGCGTCACGGGCGGCGCTTCTGCGCACCGTTCGGGGCTGAGGTACCTGCACAGCCCTTTTCCACCAGCAGCTGTGGTCTGAAGGGCCGGGCGGGAGCCCTCTGCATGGGGCACCCTGTAAACAAGCAAAACCAGACGAAGCACAAAGGAAAAGAGAAAGGTTAGATTTTATTTTGTTTCTCCAGATTTTTATTTCCCAGGAATTTTTAATGGGCTCTGCCAGTAGCGGTGGCACCTGCGGAGTTCTCAGGATTCATCTGATTGGAGCAACCTGGTCACATGCCCATCTCTGACGGAAACACTGGGGTCAAGGTGGTAGGATTACCTCATGGCCAGGGCTACCCCTTGAGGTGCCTTGGTGTCAGGAAATGTGCCCCTTTCTCCTGGGAGAAGCAGCCCTGTGCCAGGACACCGGCTTGGCGGGGGTGGGGGGGGGCAGGGATTTCAGCCCCTTGTGCGGGTACCACCTGCCCAGGTGTAGCCAGCGGTCCTGGATATGCCGATTGCCAGGCTTGGGTCATGGACCCGCATGCAGTGGGTGTGGGGCTCCCCCCTCATAGCTCGTGAGCCAAGAGTACAAGACAGAGATTCCCCAAAGGACAATTGGGGTGCTGTGCCCAGAAGGGAGAGTTCATTCCTCCTGTGAACATATTTCCATAAAGCTCCCACTATGTGCCAGGGCTGTGCAGTGAAGACCGTGGATGGAGATCCCTGCTCTCATGGAACTTCCAGCCTAGTTTGGGGGAAGAGACAAAACAGAAGTCCATGAATTTACTAGTTACATGTAATCATGACCACAGAGCTGTGGAGAAAAGAAAGCAGGACAGAGGACGGGTGGCAGCGTCAGATGGGGCAGCCATCCATTTTTCAAGCGGGCACGTGTCCCATGTACCTCTCCTCCCTCATCCCACTCAGATTCTGCTCTCCAGGAAGCCTTCTCTGACTCTCTTTGTCCAGAACCACCTGACCGGGCTTGGTGGAGTCAACTGGGCAGGACCCGTGTGGTCCATGGAAAGAGGGCTGTGAGCTGGCTGCTCAGCTCCCCATGGCCCCCTGAGCCCGGGGCCATCCTGGGGTCGGGGAGAGAACTCAGCACTGCCCCATCCTCATGCCTGCTCCCAGACACCCAGGACACAGCCCTCCTGCAGCAGCTCCCTTCTGCGGGTCTGCTTTTACCCACCACTTAGATGTCCCCAGAGCAAACTCTGGGTTCTAGTAGTTGGGATTCTGCTGGTTGCCAGTGGCAGAACTCAATCCAAACAGGCTTAAGTGAAAAAAGAAAATTTACTGTCTCAGGTAATAAAAGTCAGGTGTATTGGGCTTCTGACCCAGCTGGATCCAGGGACTCCAACAATTCAGTCATGACTCAGTCTCTCTCCGTGTCTGGGCTCTGCTTTTCTCTGAGTTGGCTTCACTCTCAAGCAGGTTGTCTCCATGGAGTGACCAAGGTGACCGTCAGCAGCTCCCAGCTTCTGTCCCACCAGCCCAGCAGCCCCATCGCACAGAGAGAGTCTCTTCCCACCAGATCCAGCAAAAGCCCCAGGGCAGGCCCTCATTGGCCCATTTTGGGTCACACGTCCATCCCACAGCCAATCCGAGTGTCCAAGAGGCTGGATGGGTCTGCTTGGCCACTCCTAGGTCACACGCCCACCCCAGTGTTGGGGGTTGGGGTCAGCCCTGCCCAGTTCACACAGTGGCTCAGTGTGAGGGAGGCCTGGTCC
Organism: Balaenoptera borealis; assembly: GCF_965194805.1. Lineage (NCBI taxonomy): Eukaryota > Metazoa > Chordata > Mammalia > Artiodactyla > Balaenopteridae > Balaenoptera > Balaenoptera borealis. The sequence goes on from NC_138872.1 coordinate 12,917,861, forward strand.
ACAGAGGGAAATCAAAGGTGGACAGGGATGGACACTTAAACACAGAAATCATGGATTCACTGAAGTTCCTTATCTCAGAGCAGGAGAGTGAGTCTGAGAGGTGGGACATGCCTCAGCCAAGGTCAAGATGCTCCAACCATCCAGAGGAGGGTTTTCAGCTTAGGATTTCACATGCAGTGGTGCCTGGGGGAGTGGCATCCTCATTCTTTTCCATCCATGACACCTGTGAAGTTCCCAGGAGGCACGGGGTCATGGGTGGAGGCCTCTCTCCAGAACGCACCCCTTGTCTCATGAGGGCAAGCCTCCTGTGCACACCCCGAAAAGCAACCTGTGACAGATTAGCGACCCCAGGAAGCCCGCCCTCTTCCCCAGGGGCTGCTGACACCCCACTAGTGCTCCACCCCCAGCTTGGCGAATACAAATGAGCAGCATCTAATGCAGACTCATCCGTCAGGCTGCTTTCTTCCTCCCTAGCTGAGAGGACCCGCAGGGACACAGCAGGAGGAGGAGGAGAAGCTGCAGGGCAAGGAGTGTGGGGAGGGGGGTGGGGATGAGGGAAGGGAGGATGTCGGCTTCCCTCAGAGCTCCTCCAGGGCCCTGAGATCCCTCCATCACTGGGTGCAAATCCACACCTTGTTCCCAAATGAGCGTGCCTGCCTGAGCACACACCCACAGGGACGCTGTGGATACACACGTGTGAGCACATATCCACCTTTGTACAGAGCCTGTCTACAGCACATGTGTGTGTTTGCACACATGTGTACTCCCATGCACGCACACAGCCATGGAGCCATGCATGTGCGCACACACAAAGCATTTTCCCACCGTCTCATACGCACGTGTGGACACACTGCCCGTAACAGTTGTATGCATAGCGCCCTACTGTGTACATACACCCTCACATATAAGGAGTTGAATCACTGATTCTGAGGCCAGACTATCTGGGTCCAGATCCCAGCACCAAACCGTGTGACTTGGCTCAGCGATTTAACTCCTCTGTGCCTCGGTTTCTTAAAACTAAGAACCTGTCTCAGATAAAGCTGTTGTGAGGATCACATGAGTCAATACATGGAAAGTACTTAGAAGAATGTCTGGCAAACAATGGGCACTTTACAGACATCAGTCAAAATCACAGTCCCATGTACAGGTCCACACATTCACTTCCTCACATGCGCCCCCTGCAAGCACCTACCTGCATGCACCTGCACTTACCACACCTGAACCAGTACCAGCCTCGGCAGCACACACATGGAGATGCATGTTCATATGTGCACAAACATAGCAAGCCCAGGCTGCAAGCTTGCACATGACTCCTGCAAATCAGCACCCACACACATACCATGTGCACCATACATATGTGTTCGCGTGCATACATATACCCATGCACACCATACGTACATGCACACCATACGTACATACGTACATGCACCTCCGTGCATACATGCATACCATAATCTGTGTCCCCCATGCACACATGTACTCATGAGCACCATACTCCCCATGCACACCACATCCCTCCTCTCCCCGGCAGGGCCAGTTCCTCCATCCCCTCCCTCTTGGACTCAGCCTGATGCCCTGCAGGTCTGAGTCTCTCCAGGAGCCCCTGGCAGAGGGAGGCCTTCATCTCTGAAAACCTCAGGTGTGTGTATCCCATGACCGAGCTAGTCCGCCCTCAGTCATAGTTTGTCCTTGGGAAGATTTCACGCACGTGGACATGGAGCTATGTCTGAGGGTGCTCATTGCAGCAGTGCTCATAATAGCAAAAAACTGCAGTTGACCTAAATGTCCCTCAGCAGAACAGCTACATAAATAGCATTTTCTCCAAACTAAAGAATACAGAGTTTGAACAGAATTTTTAGATCTTTATTACTGTCATGGAAACATCTTCAAGACATGGTGTTCAGATGTAAAGTAGATAGCTAGTGGGAAGCAGCCGCATAGCACAGGGAGATCAGCTTGGTGCTTTGTGACCACCTAGAGGGGTGGGATAGGGAGGATGGGAGGGAGACACAAGAGGGAGGGGATACGGGGATGTATGTATACGTATAGCTGATTCACTTTGTTATACAGCAGAAACTAACACAACATTGTAAAGCAATTGTACTCCAATAAAGATGTTAAAACAAAAATTTAAAAAATTGAAAAAAAAAAAGACATGGTGTTGAGTGAAAGTGGGTTGAAGAGTGAAACAAGTTGAAGAATGATAACCCAGTTTGATACCATTTGCATGAAATAAGATAAATATTATGTCCTTTTTGTGGGCCAGTATATGGGAAAAATATATGAAAAATGATCTAGAAAGATGCATTTAACAGATCACAGAGGTTACTTCCAAGGAGGGGACCAAGGCTGGATAACAGAGACATTTGTCCTAAAGAGTCAGCAAAATAACTGACAAGAAGTAATAAGCGAATTTAGAAAGATCACAGGATAGAAGACCAATAGAAAAAACTAGCAATGAACAGTTGGAAAATGAAATTTTAAAATGCCATTTGCAATAGCATCAGAAAATGTTAAAATACCTTGGGATATATTTAACCAAATGCACACAAGACCTGTGTTCTAAAAACTACAAACAGAAATTAAACACTGAAATAAATGGAAGGATATACCTAGTTCCTGGATTAGCAGACTCAATATTATCATTAAGATGGCAATTCTCACTAAACTGATTTATAGATTTAATGGAATCCCAACTGAAATTCCAGGAGACATTTTGAGAAATTGATGAGCTGATTATAAGGTTTAAATGAAAACACAAAGGACTTGGAATAGTAAAAAAAAAAAAAAAAATTGAACATAACTAAGTTTGGGGACTTACACTATCTGATTTCAAGACTTACTATAAAGCTACGATAATCAAGATAGGGTGGTACTGGTGTAAGGAAAGATGTAGAGATCAGTGGAACAGAAGAGACACTCCACAAATACACCACTCATATGTATTCAATTGCTGTTCAACAGGGGTGCCCAGGTAATTTAGTGTGGAAAAGAAAGTCTTTTTGACAAATGGTTCAGAAATAAATGAATATTTATATGGGGAAAAATGAACTTCAAGCACTAACTCATACCATATAAAAATTAACTTCAAATGGATCATAGACTTAAACATAAGAGCTAAAACTCTAGAAGAAAACAGAGGTGGAAATCTTTGAGATATTGAGGAAAGCAGATATTTCTTAGGACATACATAGTAATAACAATTACAAATAAAGATACATTGGACTTCATAAAAATTAAAAACTTCTGCCCCCTCCCCCCCACTATATCTGGGAAAGGACTTGCAGTGCAGAGGTTGGCAAAGGCTGAGTTTCTCTTCCTTCCTTTGCTCGTGTCAGGCTACCCTCTCCTGCAACCACAACCCTCTCTAGGCTCCACATCAGCTTCCTCCTGCGAGTCTTCAGGCCTGGGGAGGTAATAGTTTCCTTCTGATGCTAATCCTCGGGGCCCTCACCATCCCTTCTTGGTTCCCTTAACCTGCAGTCACCTTGTCAACACTCCCTCCCTCACACCCTGCTCAGTCTCCCTCTTGAGACATGCCATCTGTTTCCTGCTAGGACCCAGCCTGGGACAGAGACCGTTGCAGCCGCTGGTATGAGGTCTGTCTGGAGACGCGGGCACAGGTAAGCCAGCAGAGGAAAGCTCAACTTCATACACGGTGGAGACAGAGCAACGGTCAGAGGAAAGTTCGCCCCTGGGAGTATTGCCCCCTCCACCCCCAGCCCAGCTGGGGTTAATCTCTCAGGATAATAATGCTGAGAAACCTCAGATAACTGGAATGGACAGAAATGGGGGCGTCCCCATGATATGAGCTTCTGTAGGTCGCCCCTCTGTGCTCTGCACTATGTTGTCAGAAGAAGAATTTTCTAAGTTTGTTTTGTGCCTTCTGTTTCAAGGGGAGGTCGCCTAGTCCCTGGACTATCACAGATGGACATCTCCCCATCCAGGGCTTACTACTCCATGTCTAGGTTGACAACTTGCTCTATAGGACAGTTTTTCTCTTTGTCTAACCTGTGGCTCACATGCTGCAGCTTGATGACTTCCCACTTATTCAGCCTTTGAGAGAATTGAAATGAGCTTTTACAAAGTGAATCAAAAATTTCAATCCTTATGACAGTTTTTGACATGTCAAGACAACAGGATATTACGTATTGGATATCTTTTTTTTCTTTCTTTCTATTCATGTTTTTAACATCCATGATGAATTCAGAACCAAACTCATACATTTTGGAAATGCTAGGTTAGCCACACGTGTGTCTTGGCTGCAGGGCTCTTCAGAGCCTTTAACATGCTAATATTCTAAAGAGGAAGCTAGAGGGCGCAGCTTTTCCCGGACCCACTGACCCTGGAACCTTTCTATAGCAGAGCTTTACATGGTACTGACACCACAAGGAACATCCTTGGGAACAAACTGATAGAACCTAGCTCAGTTATTGCATAGATGGAGAACTGAGGCTTGGAAGGATGTGACTTGCAATACCTCACTGTGAGTTAGTGTCACACTAGGGTTTGCAACCCAGCTTAATAACATTAAATAAAGCAACGGGAGAGTGGATTGAAAGTAGCAGATAATGACCATCAGTTCCTTCCCTTTTCTTGTCTTCTGCTTGGAGTCTTAGTTTTATCACCTGTCAAATGGGAGCACTAACGTTTTCCCTACAGTATCTGTCATGACACTTTTGGTTACAAGTGATGGAAAAACCAGCTTAAAATGGCTTAAGCACAAAGGGAATTTATTGGGTCATATAAAGCTCAGCTTAATCCCGATACTGATAGTGTCGTCTGGACTCTTTTTATCTCCATAGTGGCTTTATGCTAAGGCAGGCCTTCCCCTGGAAGCATCAGGGATGATCCCCAGCAGCTCTGGGCTGATATCCTCCTAGCTTAGCTACCCCAGAAGATGGAGAGCACCTCTTTCCCAACATCACTGAAAAGTCCCAGGCTAACTGTATCTGGAGCAACCTGGGTCACATCCAGAGCCAGTCGCCGGAGTCTGGAGAATGGGGTGCTCTGGTTGGTCGGATCTTGATCACATGATAACACTGACCCAGCTCCCAGGAGCTGCTCACTGACAGCAAGTGGGTTGTTAGCAGCCAGCTCCCGTCTCTTTTCTGTCATACAAGACTGGCGAAATCCTGCCAGGGTCCTGATTATTGAATTTCAGCGCTCAGCATCTGTTTTTTAGCCATTGCATTTCCTTGGAGAAGAGGCAAGACGGCAGAGTGATTAAAATAGACTGTGACATTCAATGAACTATGGTTCGAATTCTGACCGAGCCATTTACTCACTAGATTAAATTACTTAATGTCTATGTGCCTCCATTCCCTTGCCTATAAAATGAAGTTAGTAATGCTGGGCACCTCTTGGGTTGTGGGGGTTAAATAAAGTGATTCATATAGGTAGATGGCTTAGAGCCACGCCTCACCTACCGTGGGGGACAGGGCTCCGTAAAAGTGAGCTAAATGTTAGGTACTTATTGGAGGGGGCAGGAGTCGTGGCAACCACCGGACCCGCCTTACCATGTCCACTCTACCCCTCTATCTCCCAGGGACCACCCTGCAGCCAGGGGGGATTTCAGTCCATGTTGTCTCTCTCTCCACTAAAAGCCCTTAGTGACCCGGTCAAGTACAGTGCTTGGCACATAGTAGGTGCTCAATGAATATTTGTTGAATGCAGAATCAGGGGCACCTCAGGCAGAATCAACCTTTTGCCTGCCATTCACAAATAATGATGAAGGAGTTTGTGCGGAGAACTCGTCCTCTGTGGGTCTCCAGAGACTACCGCAGATGCAAAAAGAGCAAAAGCTGGCTGCCCATCCACCTGTTAGACCCGTCTCCCGAGCGCAGGGCAAGCCGCCACCTGGTGAATAATTCACCTGCTCCAGTCAGCAGCTCCAAATGCTGTGTTGGCAAAAAGCAAGCAGCCTGCAGAACCGTTTCTTATTTTTACCAGACGTACAACCAGGGTCTTGGGCGCTTATGTTTCCATCCTACTCATTTCAGAGGCAATTAGCTGTTGGGTACTTTTGCCTGTAAGCTCCTCTGCACACTTACTTGTTAGATGCACTCATCCCTGTCCAAACAGGCCAGTGGAAGGCTGATGTCAACGCGCTGTTAAAGTACAATTTTAGCAGTCCTTTTAAACGACGACAGCATCTATGCATAAGTAACACTGTGTTAAGCCTCCCCTCGGGGACCTGCTTCATTAAAACAGCTGTTAATGAAGAGGCTTTATAAACCAGCATCTTTTACACAAAAACATATGATCTAAACCCTTTCTGCAGCCCCTCCCTGCCGCAGACAGACAGCCCAGAAGGGAGATAAAGCACCTGGAAGACTTCGCCATGAAGGGCAAAAGAAGCCAGTTTTAAATATTTTGAGTGAAGCCAGACCAGCCAACTAAAATTTGTTTTCTCCAGTGTTAGCTTGGGGATGTGTGGAGAAAAGCAGACCCAATTTCTTTCCATGACCAAACCTTCTTACCTCATTGGGCTGGGGGTGAGGTCACCCTGACACCTCTCTCTGTGACTTTAATGGGGTGGGGATGGGACTTGAACTCCAGGGCCCAGACACCAGGCTGCCAACAACTCAGCGGTTCCCGAGCGGCACCCATTCCCACTCCGCGTCAAGACTGTTGTTCTGGGCCATCTCAGTGCGCTGCCTGTGCTACTATTTAATATTCTTCTTTAAATTGGCTTCTTTTAAATTAAACCTCAGCCCATGCAGTTATGGCTGTGAGATCATGGAGCTCATGTCCATGTTTTCTATTTTTTCCTAATACACATTGAAATAAATGCATGCCTTAAAAATAGATAACGTTTATGGACATGGCATGTAAAATTACCTTGTGTACTCCAGTGTCACCACAGGGCACCTACTTTTGGAAATGCTGAATTAACTCAGTATTCCCAAGGACTGGGTCCAAACAACCACTGTTTACTGGGATTTGGCATTGGCTAGACATTATGATGATTAAGACCTAATTTGCCAGTCCAGAGACTTCTGTCCAAGAGACCTGCTTCGCCCGGGTAGCTGATACACACAAGGCTACCTCCAGACCAATTCTGGACTTGGGGGACCCAGGAGGACTGTGAGTGATAGAGAACTAATGTGATGATGTGTTTAATATATAGATAAATAGTTTATGTGATGGCAGGAACTTTTTGGGTAAGTCAAGGGAGGGAGGTTGGGAGTGAGAATAATGAAGCCGGAGTCGGTAGACCCAGGGCCTTGACTTAAATCTGTGCGAACAGCTGTCATCTCTTGCCTGGACTGTTACGAGTCTCCTAATTGGTCTTCTGGCATCCACCCTACGCCTTCCCCCTGTGTGTTCCACTTGACAGCCAGTGGTCCTTTTAATACATTAAGTCAGATAATCATATTTTATCATGAAAAAATCCTGCATTGACTTCCACTCTTGCTTAGAATAGAGGCCAAAGTCTTCATCAAGGCCTACAAGGCTCTATGTGATCTGACCACCCATTCTCTCTTCAACCCCAACTCCTATCACTCCCCTGCCTCACTCACCCAGCTCCAGCCCCACTGGCCTCCTTGCTGTTCTTCAAACACATTGAAAATGCTCCTGCCTCAGGGCCTTTGCACATGTTCATCCCTCTGCCAGGACTTCTCTTCCCTCAGATATGTGTATAGCTCGTTCTCTTATTTCATTCTCTGCAGATGTAACCTCCTCAGAGAGGCTCTCCCATTATCTAATGGTCCCATTATCTAAGAGATCACCCTGTTACTCTCTGCCTCCCTCTCTTTATTTTTCTTTGTGTGTGTGTATTTCTGTATATTTTTAGAGGATACATGTCACATTGAAAATGATAGTGGCCTGGGGTGACAAGGTGAGAAGTGGGTGGGGAGGGAGGTGCTACTTTTGAATTTTAAAAAATTACAATGATATTATTCATGTAATTAAAATCACTTGGCAAAGTAAAGAAAGAAGAGAACTGTCTAGAAACAACCAAGTCTGGATAAGAACCAAGATGTCTGGGAATTCTCCATTCCCTCCCTCCACCCCACCATCATCTCACACCGGAGGAAAGGATACTATGAATGGCATAGTCTGGAATGTTTAGTGGAGACCCTGGAGCAAGAACCCACCTCTCTCTGCAGGTGAATACTAAACCACACAGTCCACAGGCCAGATCTGGGTTCCATCTCCCGGATTCATTCAGAGTTCACCAGGGGACCAAGCCAGGCCAAATGAGACTCAATCTGGGGGCTTTTCCTGCCATAATGGGAATGAGTAACCATCGCCCCTATGGGATGGCTTGCTGTACAGGTGCCACCGCATGGAGAGTTGGCCTGAGCCTGAATCCATGAAGGGGAAAGCTGAGATCAGAGAGATGAGGACTCAGGAGATACAGCTTGAGCTCCTGGATCCAGCCATACCTGAAGCAAGCTATATTTGAACTTTTAATTTTCATGAGACAAACTTTTTTTTTTGTTTGCTCAGTCTTGCTTGAGTTGAATTTCTGTCCCTTCTAACTGAGAAAATTCAGAGTGATGGGGAGGCAAAGGGAGAAGAATTCAAATGGTGATGTGTCAGATTCTCTAGAAGAGGCTATTCAAGTAGAGTAAGCCAGGCCCAGAAAGCCTCTTCTCTCTAAGCAGCTGAAGTGCCCCAACTATGGATGAGGCATCTCTCTAAATCCTCACCACCTGCTTGAGGACATGTGAACCTGTGAGATGCCAGGCGTAGTGATCCTTGATAAAGTCATGTGAGTATGCACATAGGAAGTTATGTTCTCTCTCTGTCCTTACTCCTGTCCCCAGGGAGTAAATGATGGCTCCTTGTTGTGGTTCCCCTTCCCTGGAGTGGAGGCAGTCCTGGGAAAAGCAGACCCAGATCCAGGAATGCACCTGGATTCCTCACTCTGGAAATGACCTTTGTTAACTGTGGGCTCAGACTTTGGAGTGTGTTCTCAGAGTCCAGGACTTACCTGCCTGCACAGGTGGACCTCCCTCACCTGTGCTGTGAAAAGCCGTACGTCCTCAGGATACATTCGCTCTGCTTTTCTGACCTGGGCAAGGCTTTTCATGACGAGACTGACGTTTCACACTGTCATCTCTCAGATACTGAACCTCAGGCTGTTATAGAGGGGGAGACAGGCCTTGGTGATGCTGTGATCCACACTTCTAACTGTAGGGTCAGAGAGGCTGAGGCCCAAGTGGGAAAATGTCTTGGCTGAGGTTGTAAAATTGCCCGGGGCCAAGTCCAGATGAGAACCGAGCAGTCCTTGTCCTGCTCTTCCGAGAGACTCCTGCTTCGCTTAGTCACGGAAGCACCCCTGCCCTTGCAGGCTAGGCTCGTGGGCACCCAAGGAAAAGGGGCACAGCTCACTGCATGTCAGCAAGCATCCTTTTGTTCTCAGATGTCACTGGAATGCTGCAAAATCAAGAGGCCGTAGATGACTGGCTGGTGCTGGTAGGATCCTGAGCTGGATAATTCGCTCCTCAAGGTAAAGGCCATACTTACCTGGGTGTCCCCCAGGGCCTGGGAAAGCCCTGTACCCAGAGAGGCTCACCACAGTTTGTCTGGATTGAATTAAGCCAGTAACACTTGGACAGTGTCCATGGCTGCCACGCCTCCTTGACCAAAGGTCTCAGCATCCACGCTTTCTCCCTTTCTTAACCTCCTGGTGACAAAAGCCTAAGGTCTCCAAGTGTCACCCAAACATAAGGATTTTTGTAATCGATTTGAAAATGTGGTAACAATTAGGCCCCTTAGTGACCAATAAGCTCATAGACTGGATCCTCTGAGCTTTCGATACTTCCAAGTGACAATTCAGGGAGGCATGACCACTCCATGGAGGGAAAGGCAAAGATGTTCATGGTTTACAATCCCCAGACCGCCACCTCGCAAAAAGGAAAGAGGACAAGTCCTTCTTCTTGCTGCTGGGTCTTGGAAGCAGTCCTCTCAACCAGACCCTAATTAGGATGGACGGCTGTTCTCCACCCTGGGACTGGGAGGGAGCCTGCGATTATCTCAGCCAAGAAATCTCCAGCCCAGAGAAATGTCAGAGGCACCATATGGATGAACAGAAAAGAAACGATACATTTTTCAGGAGCCCCTTTGCGCCTTGGCTGTAGCCGACGATGAGATAGTGTGCTGGGCTTTGGGGGTGGGCAGCCTTGATCTGGCTCTATTTGGGGGTTCAGAAGCCTCATCCCGCCCATCCCCCACCTTCTGTAAGGTACTCAGCCACCTTCCGGGGCCAGTTCAACCACTGGGGAGAAGTCCCGGCTCCTTTGTAGAAGGAAAGACTTTCAGGCACTGATCTAAGCATGGAGAGTCACCAGGATGGGGGTCAAGAGAGGCCACAGAATGTGAGGGACCCTAAGATCACCTCATCTACTCTCTGGAACTCATCTTCAGAAATGCTTGCTCAGGGGTGCAAAGAAACTAGTATAGAGACATTCCTAGTAGTATTATTGGTAACAGTGAAAAATAACCTTTCAAATTGGAACAACTCAATATCCTCTACCAGAACACTGGTTAAATAGTGCAGTGGTTAAGAACATGGGCTCTGGGTTCAAATCTTAGCTTTACTGCTTACTGGCTGTGTGACCTAGAACAAGTTTCTTAGCCTCACTGTGGCCCAGGGTCTCCATTTTTATAAAGGAGAGAAAAAATATCAATATGTTTTAAGGCTTTCATGGTTTTCTTTGCTCAGCTCTCCCCTCTGTCCCCATTACACTTCCTTAAGCCAGGGTGTTCTGTTGGTTTTCATCAAGAGTCACTGATGCAGAATTACAATCAGAGCCTGATATTAAGCTTATTGGAACCACGGATCCTACAGGAAATGTTTATTGCTCCCAAGAGAGAAGAGCTGGTGCTCAGTCAGCAACCTGGTGGTTCAGGTTAAAAGATGGGTGTTGTCCTTGTTCTTCTCTTTGCCTCAGTTCCTGTCTCCAGTCCCCCAAATACAGATGGAGTGTGTACAGTGATGCTTCTCACCACCTGCACTGCACACCCTGGTCCCGACTTCATTAGTTCTGGCCTGACAAAGACACCGGTTTCTTATGTGGGATCCCTGCTTCCACCCTTGTCCCCATAGTCTGTTCTTCACAAGGACCCTGCTGGAACCTATGTCAGCTCACGTCCCTCCCCCTTTGAAGCCCCTTCCCCCATTTTCATCCATTTAGAATAAAATCTAAATGAATGAAAGCCTAAATAAATAAAAAATAAATATCTAGGGACTTCCCTGGCGGTCCAGTGGCCTTCCAATGCAGGGGGTGCAGGTTCAATCCCTGGTGGGGGAACTAAGATCCCACATGCCTCGTGGCCAAAAAACCAAAACATAAAACAGAAGCCATATTGTAACAAATTCAATAAAGACTTAAAAAATGGTCCACATCAAAAAAAAAATCTTTTTTTAAAAATTTATTTTAATTAATTAATTAATTAATTTTTATTTTTGGCTGCATTGGGTCTTCGTTGCTGCGCGCAGGCTTCCTCTAGCTGCGGAGAGCAGGGGCTACTCTTCGTTGCAGTGCGCGAGCTTCTCATTGCGGTGGCTTCTCTTGTTGTGGAGGACGGGCTCTAGGCGCGAGGGCTTCAGCAGTTGCAGCACGTGGGCTCAGTAGTTGTGGCTCACGGGCTCTAGAACGCAGTCTCAGTAGTTGTGGCACACAGGCTTAGTTGCTCCATGGCATGTGGGATCTTCCCGGGCCAGGGTTAGGACCTGTGTCCCCTGCATTGGCAGGCGGATTCTTAACCACGGTGCCACCAGGGAAGTACCCACCCCCGCAAAAAAAAAATCTTAAAAAAAAAAAAACTAAATAGAATAAGATCCTCACCATGGCCTTGCTTAATCTTTCCAGATTGTCCATCTACAGCTGCCTCCCTAACGCTTGCTATCTGACATTCCTCCCTCCCTTTATTTCCTACTTAGCACTTTTTTTCTCTTTGAAATTATTGCATGTATTCATTTTCTAATGTGATTGTCTGTCTCCTCCACTCTTTGAGAGTAGGGATTGTGTCTGTCTTATTCACTACTGTAGCCCCAGGCCCTGGAATATTGCCGAGCAAAGGAAGTACTCGAAAGATATTTGTTGGAAACATGATTTGCTCTTAACATCTATTCTGCTTAAGGTTTGGGGGCAAGAACAATTTTACATTAGAAAAGGGATAGAGGTGATTATCCTTGTGAATCCAGCTGCAATTCCCATGTCTTGGTCTAAATCCACTTACCAGCCTGCTGTACATGTTGATACCAGTCTTCTTGCACCAGGAGCTCAAGGCCCAGCTTTGTGACTATGAGTAGACACAGGCGTGTGTGGAAGCACATAATCTTCCTGAGAGTCCTCTGCCTCTGTTTCCTCATTTGTCAAAAACAAATATAAAAATGGGCCTGTGTCCTTCAAGAGACTTTCTAGCCCTGGGTTCTGTGATTCTCAGGAAGGAGGGCTGGAGCTGCAGCTCACGTCTGCCGCCTGGGCCAGGTGGGATGAAGCCAGGGAGAGGGTCGTGCTGCGCCCTGTTCCCAGTGCCCTGTCCCCGCTGCCGGCCCTCTCAGAGCACTCCCAGGCATTAATTATCAGCCAGCTGAGTTTCTCTGGGATCAGCCTTGTTTCCTGCTCTGTGAGCAGGGGCTAGAGAGAAACCAGAGGGAATTATTCCATCAGATGGAGCTATCCGTGGGCTGGTTTCTAAGGAAATCCCTCAGCTCCTTCTCCTTCTGGCCTGGGGCCAGTGTTCTCTCCAGATGCTGAGGAAATTGTTGGAAGGATATGAGACAAACAGATATAGTAAAAGCAATTATAGTAAAATGCTCATGGTGGAATGTAGGTGGTGGGTATAATGTGTTCACTGTAAAATTCGTTTAAAATTTTTCAAAATAAAATGTCAGGGAAAAGTGACATGAAAAAAATTTTTTTTTTCTTTTAGTAAAAGACTTAAAGTAGCTGAGCCAAGAGCATGTCCAGGGCACGGCCGATCTGACATCCTGTCTACAGCATGGATGGACACCCCTCTTGGTCCCCATTCCCTGCTCATGGCCGCACCACTCTTTCTCTTCGTCTTCTCATGGACCTTGGCAGCTGTCTCTGAAAACAGCTCATTAGTCCGGAGTGTTCAGAAACATCACTCTTGCTTCTGGATTCTTCTGCTGAATCTGCAAAGAGGAACTGGTCCCCAGGTGACCAAGGAGTCCCAGCCCCAGACACCACAGCTGTGGAGAAATGGTCGGGACCTCACTCAGGTCCAGCCGGAAAGACCCAAATGGATGTTTCCCTCTGAGGATTCCCAAACCCTACAAAAGGAGGGAAGAGGAATTTGACAAGAGGAAAAAGTGGCCAGAGACAGAGCAAGGGATCTGGTGGGATGGAAAAACTTCCACGAGAGGCGTGAAGAAAGGAAATTATGGTACTGGGAGGGGGGTGTGTGGAGACCCCCCACGTGCTGCAGTCAGAGATCCTGTGACAGAGGCGAGGATCCTTCCAGGGAGGTGAGTAAGCCCCACCTCTGTGTCTTCCTTCATTTTGCAAGTATTTATTGATGGTCTGTTATGTACCAGGCAGGGCAGTGGGTGCTGGGAAGAGCAGGTTCCTGTCCAGACGACCACTGTCACTTTTCTCCCTTGAAATCCCTTTCTGCACCCAACAGCCAGGGTGAGCCAGTTAAAAGTCCATCTGACCTCAGGGCCTTTGCACTTGCCGTTCCCCGTGCCTGGACAGCTCTTTGCCCAGTTGTCTGTGTGGCTCACTCCCTTACCTCCTTCAGGTCTCTCCTCAGATGTTCCCTTCCCAGTAAGGCCCTCCTTGGCTGCTCTATTTAAACTTGTAGCCTCCCTCCCATCCCTGCCCATTCCCTGTCCTCCGTACCGACACTTACCACTATCTGACATGATACGTATTTTATGTGTTTATTGATCTTACCTCATGAGAACGTCTGTCTCAGAAGCACTGTGTAGGCTTTGTTCATGGCTATATCCCAGGCACTAAAATAGTGCCTGGCATATAGTAGGCGCTCATGTATATTTAAGGAATGAGAAAAAAAATCCTTTCCCTCTGTTTTAAAGTATAGTGTATTAACAGAAAATTTGAGGTATGGTAAGGCCAACAGAAGATCGCTGCCATTGAAGAGGTAGTTTTCTTACAGTTCCCAAGAGAAGCATGCCACCCACGGGGAAGTGCCTGGTGGGGCAGAGGTGGGGCGGGGGGGAAACTGTGGGCAAGAGCCTTGTTGTGTGGTTTCCATTGAAAGGAGTAGAAGAAGCAGGGCACGCAGGCTTAGGATTGGCTAGTTTGAATGGTTTTAGGGGGCTCTGGGGCAGAGGGTCTGTCTCTGGTGGTCTGGTACTGGCCCTAGAGTGATTAGGGCAGGTGGATGGTGGCCTGGAGCGTGAGGGCCTGAAAAAGGAGGTGGTTGGGATGTGGGCTGTGGATTGGTCAGTTTGTAGTTGAAAAGTACACTCACAGGCAAGTTGTTTAGTGTCTCTAGGAATTGGCCATCCCTGGGAGGGTCAGTCCCTCCAGGGTCAGCAAGGCCCAAGAATATAGAAAATAAAAAACAGGGTTATTTCACCCTTCTCCTGCTGATAGCACTCCAGCTGTGTTTGGGGGCATGGCTTCTCCGTTATTCCCATTATATTACATTTGTGAAGGGTGGAATATGTGAGCCAAGCAAAGCCAATCAGCCTATTCCACTCCTCTAGCCCAGCAATTGACTCAGAGACAGACATGTGACCCAGATCTGGTCACTGAGAGAGAAGTACTCAGGCTGAGAAAAGGATATAGGGATGGGTCATTGGGGACGGGGCGGGGAGGGGGGTCGTGGGGCTGGAGGCTAAACTAAGCATGATAATCCTATTTCCCTTTGTCAGTGCTTGGTGAATGGTTGGGTGCGTACTTAGGGCCAGATAAAATACAGGGTGTCCAGTTATATTTGAATTTCTGACAATGAATAGTTTTTTAGTATAAATATGTCACAATGTAAATTCACAACTGAATGTATGTTTATTTGCTAAATCTGGCAACCCTAGTATAACCCACTCTGGGCCAAAAAGACATAAGGGGGTATGGGTAGTGCAGCTGGCAGCTGGGTTCCGTGAGGGACTTTGATCCCTGCTTAAGAGAGAGACAGCAAAGAGTCTGACATTCATTTCTTCCCTCTGTGAGGATGTGATGTTTGGAACTGTGCAGCCATCTTGAAACCATTAGGCATTAAGTTTGAGGACAGATGAAGATGTTTGAGCAGAGGGACAGAAAGATTCCAGCTCCTTAATTACAACATTGTTCTTCCAAACCCAGCCCCAGGAATGCCCCTCTCTGTACTTATTTTTATGTGAGATAATTAAATGTCTCTCTTGCTTAAGCCAGCAGTTCTCAATCTTGGCTGCATTTTAGAAGCACTTGGGGAGATTTTAAATACGTGGATGCCAATGCCATACTCCACAGCAATTGTCAGAATTTCTGAGGATAGGACTCAGGCATTAGTGGGTTTTTAAAGCTCCCCAGGTGATTGTAATGTACAGCCCCTTGCTACTCAAAGTGTGGTCCCTGGACTTCGCCTGGGAGGATGTTATAGCCATGAACCTAGACCTAATGAATTAGAAGCTGCTGTTTAACAAGGAACCCAGGAGATTTGCATGCACATTAAAGTTTGGAAAGCACTGTCTTAAACCACTGTTAATTATTTATGCCTTGCAGCTGAACGAATCTTGATTCCCATTCAAATAGTCAGGACTCCAAGGCACTAAGGAATCCAGCCCCACAAGCGTTCCCTGTTCTCTGAAACAGCCAGATACACTGCATTCAGAGGTTTGGTGTCTTCGGGACAGTGTCCATCTCTAGTGCAGGCCACATGCAGCTTTTCTGGTGATCTGATTTTCACCAGAGCATGAACATCTCCTGAACTTCTGTACATGAATAGTTTTCTCAACCTTTTAGCCAAAAAGCTCCCTTCCTGTGGCCCCTGAGGTGGGTCAAGTCACCCCTGGGGTCCTGGCTGGGAGCCAGTGAGGAAGGCTGTTGGCCACCCTAACACATCTGGCTTCCACCTGGCCAAATGCTACTTGGGTACTGCTCTTGGTCTCCAGGGGATGGCCCTGCTCATCAACTCACACACGTGGGAGCTGCTCATAAAATGATTCTGGGCTGGGATAGAATTTAAGTCTCAAGCTGAGTCACCGTAGGCAAAGCTATGGGCCAGGTTTTTCATAAGATGAAGCTATAGGTCAGAAGGCGGGGCCACTGAGGGATGTGGACTCGTGTTTCAAACTCATTAAGAGAGCATGAAGCATTCAAGACAGAGTGGTCTGTAGGTGAAGAGAAGTCCCTGCTTCTGTGGGAAATGATGTCTAAGAACAGGTAATGTCTGCCCTTGGACAGGATGGGCTGAGAATATTCCCCATCCAGCCTAAATCAAGAGACCGGAAACCATCCTTGTGATGCAGGTCTCAGCACTTAAATTCACCAATTCCAGACCAATGGAGAGAAAAGTTATCCCCAAATCAAGGTGACTGACCTCCAAATATCAGTGGACATCCTCTGTATTTAATTGCCTTTGTAAATACATTAATTGTATCTTTAAGATCATTGAATGTGAACCACATTCTGGGCAGACAGACACACAAAAGCTCATATGGGATTGGTTCAAGATGGCAGAGTAGAAGGACGTGCTCTCACTCCCTCTTGCAAGAACACCAGAATCACAACTAACTGCTGAAAAATCATCGACAGGAAGACACTGGAACTCACCAAAAAAGATACCCCACATCCAAAGACAAAGGAGAAGCCACAATGAGATGGTAGGAGGGGCACAATCATAATAAATTCAAATCCCATAACTGCTGGGTGGGTGACTCACAAACTGGAGAACACTTATACCACAGAAGTCCACCCACTGGAGTGAAGGTTCTGAGCCCCATGTCAGGCTTCCCAATCTGGGGGCCCAGCAACGGGAGAAGGAATTCCTACAGAATCAGACTTTGAAGGCTAGCGGGATTTGATTGCAGGACTTCGACAGGACTGGGGGAAACAGAGACACCACTCTTGGAGGGCACACACAAAGTAGTGTGCGCATCGGGGCCCAGAGGAAGGAGCAGTGACCCCATAGGAGACTGAACCAGACCTACCTGCTAGTGTTGGAGGGTCTCCTGCAGAGGTGGGGGGAGGCTGTGGCTCACCAAGGGACAAGGACACTGGCAGCAGAAGTTCTGGGAAATACTCCTTGGTGTGAGCCCTCCCGGAGTCCACCATTAGCCCCACCAAAGAGCCCGGGTAGACTGCAGTGTTGGGTCGCCTCAGGCCAAACAACCAACAGGGAGGAAACCCAGCCCCACCCATCAGCAGACAAGTGGATTAAAGTTTTACTGAGCTCTGCCCATCAAAGCAACAGCCAGCCCTACCCTCCACCAGTTCCTCCCATCAGGAAACTTGCACAAGCCTCTTAGATAGCCTCATCCACCAGAGGGCAGACAGCAGAAACAAAAAGAACTACAATCCTGCAAACTGTGGAACAAAAACCACATTCACAGAAAGACAGACAGGATGAAAAGGAAGAGGGCTATGTACCAGATGAAGGAACAAGATAAAACCCCAGAAAAACAACTAAATGAAATGGAGATAGGCAACCTTCCAGGAAAAGAATTCAGAATAATGATAGTGAAGCTGATCCAGCACCTCGGAAAAGGAATGGAGGCAAAGATTGAGAAGATGGCAAGAAATGTTTAACAAAGATCTAGAAGAATTAAAGAACAAACAGACAGAGATGAACAACACAATAACTGAAATGAAAAATACACTAGAAGGAATCAATAGCAGAATAACTGAGGCAGAAGAACGGATAAGTGACCTGGAAGACAGAATGGTGGAATTCACTGCTGTGGAACAGAATAAAGAAAAAAGAATGAAAAGAAATGAAGACAGCCTAAGAGACCTCTGGGACAACATTAAACACAACAACATTCGCATTATAGGGGTCCTAGAAGGAGAAGAGAGAGAGAAAGGACCTGAGAAAATATTTGAAGAGATTATAGTCAAAAACTTCCCTAACATGGGAAAGGAAATAGCCACCCAAGTCCAGGAAGCGCAGAGAGTCCCATACAGGATAAACCCAAGGAGAAACATGCCGAGACACATAGTAATCAAATTGGCAAAACTTAAAGACAAAGAAAAATTACTGAAAGCAGCAAGGGAAAAACGACAAGTAACATACAAGGGAACTCCCATAAGGTTAACAGCTGATTTCTCAGCAGAACCTCTACAAGCCAGAAGGGAGTGGCATGATATACTTAAAGTGATGAAAGGGAAGAACCTACAACCAAGATTACTCTACCCGGCAAGGATCTCATTCAGATTCGATGGAGAAATCAAAAGCTTTACAGACAAGCAAAAGCTAAGAGAATTCAGCACTACCAAACCAGCTCTACAGCAAATGCTAAAGGAACTTCTCTAAGTGGGAAACACAAGAGAAGAAAAAGACCTACAAAAACAAACCCAAAACAATTAAGAAAATGGTCATAGGAACATACATATCGATAATTACCTTAAACGTGAATGGATTAAATGCTCCAACCAAAAGACACAGGCTTGTTGAATGGATACAAAAACAAGACCCATATGTATGCTGTCTACAAGAGACCCACTTCAGACCTAGGGACACATACAGACTGAAAGTGAGGGGATGGAAGAAGATATTCCATGCAAATGGAAATCAAAAGAAAGCTGGAGTAGCAATACTCATATCAGATAAAATAGACTTTAAAATAGAGAATATTTCAAGAGACAAAGAAGGACACTACATAATGATCAAGGGATCAATCCAAGAAGAAGATGTAACAATTATAAATATATATGCACCCAACATAGGAGCACCTCAATACATAAGGCAACTGCTAACAGCTATAAAAGAGGAAATCGACAGTAACACAATAAGAGTGGGGGACTTTAACACCTCACTTACACCAATGGACAGATCATCCAAACAGAAAATTAGTAAGGAAACAGAAGCTTTAAATGACACAATAGACCAGATAGATTTAATTGATATTTATAGGACATTCCATCCAAAAACAGCAGATCACACTTTCTTTTCAAGTGCACACGGAACATTCTCCAGGATAGATCACATCTTGGGTCACAAATCAAGCCTCAGTAAATTTAAGAAAATTGAAATCATATCAAGCATCTTTTCTGACCACAATGCTATGAAATTAGAAATGAATTACACGGAAAAAAACGTAAAAAACACAAACACATGGAGGCTAAACAATATGTTACTAAATAACCAAAAGATCACTGAAGAAATCAAAGAGGAAATCAAAAAATACCTAGAGGCAAATGATAATGAAAACACGACGATGCAAAACCTATGGCATGCAGCAAAAGCAGTTCTAAGAGGGAAGTTTATAGCTATAAAAGCCTACCTCAAGAAACAAGAAAAATCTCAAATAAACAATCTAACCTTACACCTAAAGGAACTAGAGAAAGAAGAACAAACAAAACTCAAAGTTAGGAGAAGGAAAGAAACCATAAAGATCAGAGCAGAAATAAATGAAATAGAAACAAAACAATAGCAAAGTTCAATAAAACTAAAAGCTGGTTCTTTGAGAAGATAAACAAAATTGATAAACCATTAGCCAGACTCATCAAGAAAAAGAGGGAGAGGACTCAAATCAATGAAATTAGAAATGAAAAAGGAGAAGTTACAACGGACACCGCAGAAATACAAAGCATCCTAAGAGACTACTACAAGCAACTCTATGCCAATAAAATGGACAACCTGGAAGAAATGGACAAATTCTTAGAAAGGTATAACCTTCCAAGACTGAACCAGGAAGAAACAGAAAATATGAACAGACCAATCACAAGTAATGAAATTGAAACTGTGATTAAAAATCTTCCAACAAACCAAAGTCCAGGACCAGATGGCTTCACAGGTGAATTCTATCAAACATTTAGAGAAGAGCTAACACCCATCCTTCTCAAACTCTTCCAAAAAATTGCAGAGGAAGGAACACTCCCAAACTCATTCTATGAGGCCACCATCACCCTGATACCAAAACCAGGCAAAGATACTACAAAAAAAGAAAAATACAGACCAATATCACTGATGAATATAGATGCAAAAATCCTCAACAAAATACTAGCTAACAGAATCCAACAACACATTAAAAGGATCATACACCATGGTCAAGTGGGATTTATCCCAGGGATGCAAGGATTCTTCAGTATACGCAAATCAATCGATATGATACACCATATTAACAAACTGAAGAATAAAAACCATATGATCATCTCAATAGATGCAGAAAAAGCTTTGGACAAAATTTAACACCCATTTATGATAAAAACTCTCCAGAAAGTGGGCATAGAGGGAACCTACCTCAACATAATAAAGGCCATATATGACAAAGCCACAGCAAACATCATTCTCAATGGTGAAAAACTGAAAGCATTTCCACTAAGATCAGGAACAAGACAAGGATGTCCACTCTCACCACTATTATTCAACATAGCTTTGGAAGTCCTAGTCACGGCAATCAGAGAAGAAAAAGAAATAAAAGGAATACAAATTGGAAAAGAAGAAGTAAAACTGTCACTGTTTGCAGATGACATGATACTACACATAGAGAATCCTAAAGATGCCACCAGAAAACTACTAGAGCTAATCAATTAATCTGGTAAAGTAGCAGGATACAAAATTAATGCAAAGAAATCTCTTGCATTCCTATACACTAATGATGAAAAATCTGAAAGAGAAACTAAGGAAACACTCCCATTTACCACTGCAACAAAAAGAATAAAATACCTAGGAATAAACCTACCTAGGGAGACAAAAGACCTGTATGCAGTAAACTATAAGACACTGATGAAAGAAATTAAAGATGATACAAACAGATGGAGAGATATACCATGTTCCTGGATTGGAAGAATCAATATTGTGAAAATGACTCTACTACCCAAAGCAATCTACAGATTAAGTGCAATCCCTATCAAATTACCAATGGCATTTTTTACAGAACTAGAACAAAAAATCTTAAAATTTCTATGGAGACACAAAAGACCCCAAATAGCCAAAGCAGTCTTGAGGGAAGAAAATGGAGCTGGAGGAATCAGACTCCCTGACTTCAGACTATACTACAAAGCTACAGTAATCAAGACAATATGGTACTGGCACAAAAACAGAAATATAGATCAATGGAACAGGATAGAAAGCCCAGAGATAAACCCACGCACCTATGGTCAACTAATGTATGACAAAGGAGGCAAGGATATACAATGGAGAGAAGACAGTCTCTTCAATAAGTGGTGCTGGGAAAACTGTACAGCTACATGTTAAAGAATGAAATTAGAACACTCCCTAACACCATACATAAAAATAAACTCAAAATGGATTAGAGACCTAAATGTAAGACCAGACACTATAAAACTCTTAGAGGAAAACATAGGAAGAGCACTCTTTGACATAAATCACAGCAGGATCTTTTTTGATCCACCTCCTAGAGTAATGGAAATAAAAACAAAAATAAGCAAATGGGACCTAATGAAACTTAAAAGCTTTTACAAAGCAAAGGAAGCTACAAACAAGACAAAAAGACAACCCTCAGAATGGGAAAAAATATTTGCAAATGAATCAATGGACAAAGGATTAATCTCCAAAATATATAAACAGCTCATGAAGCTCAATATTAAAAAAACAAACAACCCAATCCAAAAATGGGCAGAAGACATAAATAGACATTGCTCCAAAGAAGACATACAGATGGCCAAGAAGCACATGAAAAGCTGCTCAACATCACTGATTATTAGAGAAATGCAAATCAAAACTACAATGAGGTATCACCTCACACCAGTTAGAATGGGCATCATCAGAATATCTACAATCAACAAATGCTGGAGAGGGTGTGGAGAAAAGGGAATCCTCTTGCACTGTTTGTGGGAATGTAAATTGATACAGCCACTATGGAGAACAGTATGGAGGTTCCTTAAAAACCTAAAAACAGAATTACCGTATGACCCAGCAATCCCACTGCTGGGCATATACCCAGAAAAAACCGTAATTCAAAAAGACACATGCACCCCAGTGTTCATTGCAACACTATTTACAATAGCCAGGTCATGGAATCAACCTGAATGCCCATCGACAGACTAATGGATAAAGAAGATGTGGTACATGTATACAATGGAATATTACTCAGCCATAAAAAGGAACGAAATTGGGTCATTTGTAGAGACGTGGATGAATCTAGAGACTGTCATACAGAGTGAAGTAAGTCACAAAGAGAAAAACAAATATCGCATATTAATGCATATATGTGGAACCTAGAAAAATGGTACAGATGAACTGGTTTGCAGGGCAGAAATTGAGACACAGATGTAGAGAACAAACGTATGGACACCAAGGGGGGAAAGCTGGGGCGGGTAGGGGGGTGGTGTGATGAATTGGGAGATTGGGATTGACATGTATACACTCATGTGTATAAAATGTATGACTAATAAGAGCCTGCTGTATTAAAAAAAAATAAAATGCAAAAAAAAAGAAAAAGCTCATATGGACAAACACACACAAATACACACATGTACACTCATCCTCAAAGCCAGGCTTTTTATAGTTAACTCTTCACTTAACCAGTAAGTTAAAACCACTTAATGTGGTTTTGCTTCTTTTTTAGTTTATTTTTTATTGCGGTAACATTGCTTTATAACACTATATAAGTTTCATGTGTATAGTATTATATATCTAATTCTGTATATCCTACAATGTGCTAACCATCAAAAATTTAGTTTCCATCCATCACCATACATTTGATTCCCTTTATGCAATTCACTCTCCCCCCATTCCTTACTCTCTGGTAACAACTACTGTTCTCTGTATCTATGTGTTTTTTTTTTGTTTGGTTTGGTTGTTCATTTATTTTGTTTTTAATTTTTTTTAATATTCCACATATGAGTGAAATCATATAGTGTTTGTCTTTCTCTGACTTATTTCAACTAGCATAATGCCTTCAAAGTCCGTCCAGGTTGTAGCACATGGGAAGATTTCATCTTTTTTATGGCTGAGTAGTATTCCATTTTATATATTTCATGTTCTTCTTTATCCATTCATCCACTGATTGGCACTTAGGTTGCTTCCATATCTTGGTATTGTAAGTAATGCTGTGATGAACATAGTGGTTCATATATCTTTTCAAATTAGTGTTTTTGTATTCTTTGGATAAATACCCAGAAGTGGGATAGCTGATCATATGGTAGTTCTAGTCTTAATTTTTTGAGGAATCTTCATACTGTTTTCCATAGTGGCTGCACCAATTTACATTCCCACCAACAGTGTATGAGGGTTCCCTTTTCTTCACATCCTCACCAACAGGTGTTATTTCTTGCCTTTTATTGTTAGAAGACAATAGCTCTTCTAACAGGCATCAGGTGATAGCTCATTGTGGTTTTGATGTGCATTTCCCTGATGATTAGTGATGTTGCACATATTTTCATGTTCCTGTTGGCCATCTGTATGTCTTCTTTGGAAAAATGTCTATTCAGCTCTTCTGCCCATTTTTTTAATTGGGTTGTGTTTTTTTGTTGTTGACTTCTATCAGTTTTTTAGATATTTTGGATATTAACCCCTTATCAGTTATACCATTTGCAAATATCTTCTCCCATTCAGTAGGTTGTCTTTTCATTTGTTGATGGTTTCCTTTGCTGTGCAGAGTTTGTAGTTTGATATAGTCCCATTTATTTATTTTTGCTTTTGTTTCCCTTGCCTGAGGAGACATATCTAGAAAGATATTGCTAAGACTTATGTCAAAGAGCATACTGCCTATGTTTTCTTCTAGGATTTTTATGGTTTCAGGTCTTACCTTCAAGTCTAATCCATTTTGAATTGGTTTTTGTGTATGGTCTGTGATAGTGGTCATTTCATTTTTTTGCATGTAGTTGTCCAGTTTTCTCAACATCATTTATTGAAGAGGCTGTCCTTTCTCCATTGTTCTTTGCTCCTTTTTCATAAATTAGTTGTCCATATGTGTGTGGGTCTATTTCTGGGGTCTCAATTCTGTTCCATTGATCTATGTATCTGTTTTTCTACTAATATCATGCTGTTTTGATTACTATGACTAATACAGTTTGAAATCAGGGAGTATGATACCTCCAGCTTTGTTCTTTTTTCTCAGTATTGCTTTGGCTATTTGGGGTCTTCCATGGTTCCGTATAAATTTTAGAATTTTTTTGTTCTATTTCTGTGAAGAATGTTCTTGAGATTTTGATAGGGATTGTGCTAAATCTGTAGATTGCTTTTGGTAATATGGACATTTTAACAATATATTTCTTCCAATCCATGAGCGTGGCATATCTTTCCACTGATTTGTGTCTTCAGTTTCTTTAAAAAATTTCTTATAGTTTTCAGTGTACAGGTCTTTCACCTACTTGGTTAAATTTATTCCTAGGTATTTTATTCTTTTTGTTGTGATTGTAAATGGGATTGTTTTCTTAATTTATCTTTCTGATAGTTCATTACTAGTGTATAGGAAAGCAACAATTTCTGCATATTTTAATCTTGTATTCTGCAACTTTACTGTATTCATTGATTATTTCTAATAGTTTTTGGTGGAGTCTTTGGTGTTTTCTATATATAAAATCATGTCATCTGTAAATAGTGACAGTTTTACTTCTTCCTTTTCAATTTGGATGCCTTTTATTTCTTTTTCTTGCTCAATTGCTCCTGCTAGGACTTCCAATACTATGTTGGATAAGTATGATGTAAATGAACATCCTTGTCTTGTTCCTGATATTAGAGAGATAGCTTTCAGTTTTTCACCATTGAGTATGATGTTAGCTATGGGTTTGTCATTTATGTCCCTTATTATGTTAAGAATTTTTGCATCTATGTTCATCAGAGATATTGGCCTATACTTTTTTTGTGTGTTCTTTTTGTTTGGTTTTGGAATCAGGGTGATGTTGGCCTCATAAAATGAGTTAGAAAGCATCCCCTTCTCTTCAGTTTTTTGGAACAATATGAGAAGGATAGGTATTAAATCTTTTTTGAATGTTTGGTAGAATTTACCTGTGAAGCCATCTAGTCCTGGACTTTTGTTTTTTGGGAACTTTTTGATTACTGTTTCATTCTCTGTATTAGTGATCAGTCTAGTCAGATTTTCTGTTACTTCATGATTCAGTCTTAGAAGGTTGTATGATTCTAAGAATTTGTCCATTTCTTCTAGGTCATCCAATTTGTTGGCATATAGCTGTTCATGATGTTCTCTTATTATCCTTTGTGTTTCGGTGGTATCCATTTTTATTTCTCCTCTTTCGTTTCTGATTTTATTTATCGGACCCTTCTCTTTTTTTCCCTTAGTGACTTTAACTAAAGGTTTGTCAATTTTGTTTATCTTTTCAGAGAACCATCTCTTAGTTTCATTGATCTTTGTTATTGTCTTTTTAGTCTCTATTTAATTTATTTCCACTCTGATATTTATTATTTCCTTCCTCCTAATGACTTTGGGATTCATTTCTTTTTCTTTCTCTAGTTCCTTTAGCTGTAAGGTTAGATTTATTTGAGATTTTTCTTGTTTCTCTAGGTACTCCTGTATTGCTAGATACTTCCCTCTTAGTACCACTTTTGCTGTAGCCTATAGATTTTGGTTTGTTGTGTTTTCATTTTTGTTTGTCTTTGGGTAATTTTCAGTTTCTCCTTTGATTTCTTTGTTGACCCAATAGCTGTTCAATAGCATGTTGTTCAGTCTCCACACATCTGTGATTTTTCCAGCTTTCCTCTTGGAGTTGATTTCTAGTTTCATACCATTCCGATTAGAAAAGATGCTTGATGTGATTTCAACGTACTTAATACACTGAGATTTGTTTTGTGTTCCAAAATATGGTCTATCCTTAAGAAAGTTCTGTGTGCACTTAGGAAGAATGTGTATTTTGCTGCATTTGGATGGAATGTTCTGTACAAATTTATCAAATCCATCTGGTTTAATGTTTCATTTAAGGCCACTCTTTCCTGGTTTACTTTCTGTCTGAATGATCTATCCATTGATGTAAGTGAGATATTAAAATCCCCTACTATTCTTGTGTTGCTGTCAATTTTTCCCTTTAGGTCTGTTAATAACTTTTATATACATCAGTGCTCCTCTATTAGGTGCATATATATTAATAACTGTTATGTCTTCTTGATGAATTGTCCCCTTTATCATTATGTACTGTACATTTTTGTCTCTTATTACCTTTTTTGGCTTGAAGTCTATTTTTTCTGATATGAGTATGGCTATACCCACTTTCTTTTGGCTGCTATTTTCTTGAAGTATCATTTTCCATCCCTTCACTTTGAACCTATGTTTGTCTTTAGAGCTGAAGTGGGTCTTCTGGAGGCAGCATATAGTTGGGTCTTTTTTTTTGTCCAGCCAGCCACTCTGTGTCTTTTGATTGGTGAGTTCAACCCATTTACATTTAGGGTGATTATTGAGAGATGAGGACTTAGTACTGCCATTGTATTTGTTTTCTGGTTGCTCTATATTGTTTCTTTTTTCTTGTGTTTCTGTCTACCATTTTGGTTTGGTGGTTTTCTATGATATTTTTCTCAGTTTCCTCTTCTTTTAATGTTTTGTTTCTCTAGATTTATGTTTTATGTTTACCATGAGGCTTGTATAAAATGTCTTATAAATAAAATAGTCCTTTCTCTGCTCATAGCATCTTATCTTCATGTATCTATACAAATTCTATCCTTTTCTTCTTCCCCTTTGGTTTTTTTGTTATCTCAGCGTGTTCCTTCTTATAGTGTGAGTTTGTTGCCAAATTGAAGTGTCTATAGTTATTTTTTCCTGCCTTTCCCCTCCTTTAACCTTTATGTTATAATAAAGTGTTCAAAACCCTGTTTTGTTTCAGATTTGCAATTTTCTGATTCTGTCTACTTATCACCTTACTCAAAGTTTTGTGTAATATTGCCTTTTTGTTTCAGGTAGAAGAGCTCCTTTCAACATTCCTTGTAAGGTGGGTCTAGTGTTAATGAACTCCCTCAGCTTTGGTTTGTCTGGGAAAGTCTTTATTTCTCCTTCCTATCTGATCGATAACTTTGCTGGATAGAGTATTCTTGGGTGATAATTTTTATCTTTCAGTATTTTGAAAATGTCATTCCACTTCTTCCTGGTCTGTAGAGTTTCTGCTGTGAAATCTGCTGATAGCCTAATGTAGTGTGTTTTTTGTGTGTGTGTTTTTTTGTATTGTAGGTTACCATTCTTTCTTCCCTGGCTGCCTTTAAAATTCTTTCTTTGTCATCAACTTTTGACAATTTTAATATCATGTGTCTTGGAGAAGATCTTTTTGCATTGAGGTAAAAGGCGTTCTCTTAGCTTCATGGACTTTTATATCCAGTTCCTTCCCCAGGTTTGGGAAGTGCCTACCTATTATTTCTTTAAATAAACTCTGTTCCTTTCTCCCCCTCTTCCCCTTCTGGGATACCCATTGCCCTAATGTTGTCCTTCCTAAAAGAGTCAGATAGTTCTCACAGAATTTCCTCTTTTTAAAAATATTTTGTTTCTCTTTCCTCTTCTACCCGTATCATTTCTAGATATCTGTCTTTGAGCTTGCTAATTCTCTCTTCCATATGGTCTGCCCTATTTCCAGTGCTTTGTAATGCATTCTTTATCTAATTTATTGAGTTCTTTAGCTCCAGAATTTCTGTTTGGTTCTTTTTCAGGGTTTTAATCTCTTTGGTAAATACTTTAGTAAAGTATTCCTTCTGTTCATTAATTTGATGCTTTTCTGAGTTTTTTTATAGCTCATTGAGTTTCTTTACGACAGCTATTTTGAATTCTCTGTCTGTTAGATCACAGTATTCTGTGACTTTAAGTTTGGTTTCTAGAGAACTGTCATTTTATTATTTTTTTTAAAAATTTATTTATTTATCTATTTATTATTTTTAGCTGTTTTGGGTCTTCGTTTCTGTGCGAGGGCTTTCTCCAGTTGCAGTGAGCGGGGGCCACTCTTCATCGCGGTGTGTGGGCCCCTCACCATCGCGGCCTCTCCCGTTGTGGAGCACAGGCTCCTCGCGCAGGCTCAGCAGTTTTGGCTCACGGGCCCAGTTGCTCCACGGCACGTGGGATCTTCCCAGACCAGGGCTCGAACCCGTGTCCCCTGCATTGTGTGGCAGATTCTCAACCACTGCACCGCCAGGGAAGCCTCTGTCATTTTATTTTAGTGGTGCATTGTTACTGTGGTTCTTCCTGGTCCTCAATAAGCTGTTCCTCTGCCAGTGCATTGGAAGTAGTGGACACCTTTCTGCTTGTTTCTGAGCTGCCTCTGCTTATCTCTGAGAGTTGGCACTTCCCTCCTCCACCGTCTCTGGCAGAGGTGTCATTCCGCAGCCCCGTGCCCTCATTATTGCTTCTTGTAACTCTGCGGTCGTTGGTGCCTTCCTGCTGCCAGTGTTGCTGACATTGTCGCCTGGGGCACTGGGATGGTGGGCTCTTGCATCGTGTCCCTGAGTCGCAGGGGATTTTGCCGCTGCAGGAGGAGGGTAGGGTAGGGGAAAGCCAGAGTCACCCAGGGGCCTCTGCCGTGTCCAGTGTTGTAGGGTTTGTGGGCTCCACCACTTGGGGGGGCGGTGAAGGACTGGAGTCATGGGCACCTCCGTGGCTGGAGGGATGGGGTCCCAGGCCCCACTGCTGCTGCTGCCCAGTTACCTGTGTCCACAGGTGCCACTGTGGTTGGGAGGCTGGAGTTGTATGCGCTGCCCCCCCTGCCACTACTGGGTTCTCTGGGGCTGCAGACTCAGCTGCTGTGGCCAGAGGGCTGGAACTGCAGGCACCACGTCCACTGTTCCCCCAGTTCTGCCTTCCCTATGTGTTCTAGTCCAGCCACCTTTAGATGTACAGATGTGTGGACTTCTCTGGCACCCTAGTGTGTTGGGCAGAGGTGCCTTGTTGCATTGTGGCTATCTTCCTGGTTGTAGATTGAAAGGGAGAGACCAAAGTGAGGTTTCCTTCTGCCATGTTGCTGACGTCAGTCCTCAAACGTAACATATTACTAACGTTCCAGGAGAACTCCTAGATTCAAAAAGAGGAAACCAAAATGAAACAACAAATATACCCAAAGCCTAAACCTCACACCCACCCCGCAGCTGTGGCATGTCCATGAACTTGGCCTGACGAAGGAAGATCCTTCATGTGCAAACGTCCGACATGTCATTACCCAAGTCCTCCTGCTACCATTGCCCTTTGAGCTGCTTGTTAGGACATAAATCACACACCTGGACAGGCTGTTGGGATGACTTTTCTCTCCTTTATGACAAAAGAGGACAAGCAACAGGGTCAGGGATCTTCTGGTCTGTCC
This sequence comes from Balaenoptera borealis, assembly GCF_965194805.1. NCBI lineage: Eukaryota > Metazoa > Chordata > Mammalia > Artiodactyla > Balaenopteridae > Balaenoptera > Balaenoptera borealis. The sequence goes on from NC_138872.1 coordinate 12,947,137, forward strand.
TCCTCACCACCCTTCCTATATGTATGAATGGCTTTAATTTAATTAAAACCCTCCAGTGGTTCTATAATGTCAGGTGGAATTACAGTAAGAAATCCTCTTCACTATTAACCACAAGATGAACAGATCTGGAAAGAGACACTGGGTGTCCTCCAGGGAAAGCCCATCCTCCCTGCTTCTCTGGCCCCCAGAGAACCCGCTCAAGAGCAGCCGTCCTTCTCTGCCTCAAAGGAAGGGAGAGCGGCACTGTGGGAAAGAGGCAGGGGACAGATGGAGGGGCGCGCGGGAGGGCCTCCCAACGTGCACAGGTGTGCAGATACCCAGAGTCAAATGTAAGCTGAATCTTCTGAGCAAACCGGCACTCAGAGAGGTAACAGGTCTTGTCCAAGGTCACAAGGGTGACAAGTGGAGTTTGGGCCCAGATGAAGCTGTGCCCGGCTTTGGGACACAAAGCCGTCCCACTGTACCCGTGACTTTTCTAACTGGGCCCTCAGAGGCCATGGAGGTGCCTCAAGGCCATGGGGATTGGCCAGGGGTAGGATCTGACTTTTAACTATTTTTTACGTTGGGTTGTAGATAAGATTTCATTGGGATAAAAATGTGTGAGTGTGTGTGCGTGTGTGGAAGGGGAGTGGAGGGTAGTAGGGTTGCCAGATAAAATACAGGAATCCCAGTTAAATTTGAGTTTCAGATAAACACCAATAGTTTTTTAGTATAACCATGTCTCATGTAATGATTGGTACATATTTATACTAAAATGTACTCTTTATCTGAAATGCAATTTTCTCCCTCTATATCTGGCAGCCTGTGTTTGTGTATGTATAGGGGCAAAAAAATTTTGAAAACCACTGTATTACCACACTGCCTTGCTTCAGGCCTCAAGCTCATGCGGCCTCACTGCCCCAGGCTGAGCCCTGCCCACAGTTTTCTGCTCCACCTCTTTCTCCCCATCCAGGAAACACAATAATAGAGGCAGGGCAAATAGACTCACAATAGAAATGGGGGCTGTGGGCTGGGCTGAGTTGGTGTCACTTGATTACTTTTCCCGCTGTTGCTGTTCACAGACCATACATGGTGATGTCTGTGTTTTGCTCCTTTTGTGAGGGAGGAGGGGGAAGATCTCTCTTTTGAGTGCTGCCGTGTGTTCGTGTGTGTGTGTATGCTTGTATATATGCGTGTGTGTTTGTATGTGAGCGCCTGTGTGTATGCACATGTGTGCCTGTGTAAGCACGTGTGTGTGTCCACTGCAGGCAGATGCTGTGGAACAGGCTTCAGGTCAGGACGTAACTCATCAGCTCAGACACTCACAGGTCGCAGGATCTGCAAAGTTCCCTCGGGCCACGTTTCTTTCCTATAGCTCATTCCACAGTTCTTTGGGTCTGAGGCCTCAGCCTAAGTTTTCCAGGTTCTCTCCAGGCAGGTGGGGACTCCTGGCCCCATTCAGGAGTTCAGGGTCCACCTGGGAAACACAAGGGGCCTCAGGGGCTCAGATGGCCCCCAGCCTGGGAATTTGCTCAGCCATGACTGGGTGGGAACCTGGGTGGGGCCTCTGGAATTCTCAGAACTTTCCACCTCCTGATTCTGCAGCCCCTGCCGGTCTCCAACCCCACCAGCCTTTCTCCTCCGTGTCCCTCCTCACCCTGATGGCATCTCTCTCCGTGATCTCCTGGTCCTGGCTGGATAATCAGGCTTTTCAGGCTTTTCACGCCACTCCCCACCTCCTTGTTGGTTTAACCTCAGGGGGACCTTTTCCTTGATTTGCATAAACCTCATTTCTTCCTTCTGCATCCTTCTTGGAGGCATTTTGTGGAGAAAACCTGACTTACACCCAGTGACAAAAGTAATTACTGTTGCTGTGTGTATATCTTTGCATCAAGAGGCTGAAATACAATCTGCGCCATTTTTGTCCGAGTACTTTCTGGCTGAGTGTGGGTTGGAGCTTCGAGCAGATGGGATTTTATCAGGGTTATAAAAGTCGAGCTTTTAATGTGTCTCAAACAAATCGATGTGTAAAGGAGAAACGTTAAAAGTAGGAAAAATGTGGCCTGGGATGCATTTGGAAGCTCCAGAGCACAAGGGCATAGAACTAGAGCAAGGGGCTTTAATGGTTCACAAAATGGGGCCAAAACTTATTTCCAGGAGAACAGAAGAGGCTGCAGGGTCTCCCTCAGGGGGTTGTGATCAACTTCTCAGCTCCTGAATGGGGACAGTCCTGCATGGGTTTCATAACAAAATTCTAGCATGATCCATAGAATACACACTTGTGGTTAATTCTGCCCGAACTTTCAGTTAAACCCAAGGTGTCTTGTTGGTAGAAATGCAATTACATTGGAGAAAAACTGTTTATGTGTCTCGAGATATTACGATTATGAAAAACAGCAACATAAACTTCCATTAAGTCAGATGAAAGTTAATCGTGTTTCATGCTGCCTCCCTGGGCCAGTGCTCTGGCAGAGACATGATTAACTTCAGCCGAGTAGGGCTTGTCTTTGCAGCACAGTACATATTTTCTCCCTTAATTAAGAATAATTGTAAAGTGTAATTTATACTAATGCCCGATGCCTAAAAGTGTGTGTTCAGGAATAAAGGGTTAGTTTGGGAGGTGGAAAATTATGAACAGGAATAACTGCAGCCTCCTGGGGGCTGGAGACCAATGAGATTTAATCAGACTTCTTATCAGTGAAAGACAGTGGGGCAGCATCCAGTTAAGACACTGTTCTAAGAACACAGATAACAGTGACGATTTGTCTAGCTGCTTAACTGTCCACCAATAGTTCGCTTTTGAAAGTGGACATGAAAGATTAAACACATGAATTTTACTGTGTGATGAAACAGACACCAAGTGGCGTTAGTCCCCAAGTAACTGAGTATTAAAATGAGTACTGCAGCCCCCGGCAGCACAGCTGCAGATCTCCGCGGACAAGGCAGAGATTGTGGGTCTCTGGTGGATGATAGTTTTCTAAAGGGGAAAGAAAACAGGGTCCATATGACCATAAATGCAATTCAGTTTAGTCTGTCTTGAGAGCACACCTCGTTTTACAATCACCTTTCAGAAAGTGCACTTGTGAGATGATTAATGTTGGTGGCGTTTAGTAAAAGCAGAGCATTCCCGGGGCTGACGTCACTAACCTGGACTCTGATCCTACTGATTGGTGACTCCTTAGCTGACCTCCCTGGGCCTCAGTTTCCTCATCTTGAGAATGGGATGATATTGAGGGTATTGCAGGTTGTCATGTGGACTAGGTGAGATTAACAAGGATAAAATGCACGCAGGATGCCTGGGTCACAGAAGGTGTACAACGAGTGTTCGTTGAATCAGAATTGGAAACAGAAAAAAAAAAAAAAAAAGAATCGGAAACAGATTGTTATGGGCCCTGAGAGACTCCTTGAGAGTCTGCAAAACTGGACTGAAAATCCGGGGCAGTTGGTTCACAAATCTAAATCCCCACTATAAACCTTCTAAAAGTTTCCCCTTTGGATAAGGAATCAGTGTGGCCTGAGTATAGCTGCATTCACTCAGACTTGTAAGGAATCATAAGCCAGGCCATAGGGACTCTTGGTGTTGTCTGTTTAGACAGTTAAGTGGGTTGAGGGCTTGTTTCTTTTCTTTGAACAGGGACCACACCCCCAGGGGCCACTAACAGACACTATTTTGGACCGAAGGCGGCAGGCTGTCTGCCTCAGCCTGGATATAGGCAACAGGGAAAGCCCCCCAAACAGGCATTGTTCTTAGGTTACCCGCTGGCTGAGTTCTGCTCTAGCAGTGCATTTCAGAACAGGAAGCCAGGCCTTCCCTGGGGGGAGAGGTTGAGAGGGAAGCCACGTGAGCTGCTTTGCGGGGGCGGGGTGGTGCGGGGAGCCTCATAGCTGAGCCCAGTGGGGAGGGGCTGGCCCTGTGCCTTGGAGCTGCTGAGGAAAATGCTTTGATCAGGGTTATCAGAGCACACGGCTGCCTTGCACATCTTTGGTGAGATGCTCATTCATTTGACAAATGTTTATTAAGTTGTTCAGTACGAGGCCTTAGCAAACGTCGCGGTATAGGTTATGATCCTCTTCTAGGGTTGCCAGATACAATACAGGACACCCAGTTAAATTTACACTTCATATAAACAATGAATACTTTTTTAGTATAAACACAAGTGTGTCCTCTGCTAAATCTGCCAACCCTATCCTGCTCTCAAGGGATTAGATCAGTCTCCCAACCTTGATACTATTTACATTTGGGGCCAGAAAATTCTTTGTTGTGGGGCTGGTCCTATGATTTGTTAGATGTTTAACAGCATCCCTGGCGTCTACCCACTAGATGCTAGTAGCAACATCTCCCTAGCTGTGATAACCAAATACGACTCCAGATATTGCCAGTGTTCTTTAGGGGACATAGTCGTCCCTGGCTGAGAACTACTGGGTTAAAGTCTGGTAGGTAAAATGTATATAACAAGTGAGCATGACAAAGAGTTTGTGGCAGCAACTACTGGTCACTGCCCCAATATCCAGTTCCCCGTCTTCTTTGGAAATAGAAATCTGCTTTTGGGGGGTGCATGTTGAACTTTCAAAAACTTTTTGAGACTCAAACTGCAACGGAGTGGATGCTGCAGTGAAACCAGATTGGCAGAGTGTCAGCTGCAACGTGGTGGGTTCTGACCAGACAGGTGTTGTAATCCTGTAGAAAGGGACTTTCTTGTGAAGTGGCCAGACTCTGTCCACTATATCCTGTTCTCAGAATCACTGACTTAAAGAAGGAATTCAGAGGGTGGAGGTTAGTCTCTCAGGACCTGGGATCATGGAAGTAAGCTCAGAGCAGAACATTTGATCATTTCCTTCCCCCAGGCAACAATGGCTCCTGCTTAAGGAAATAGATCATCACTGCTCTAAGCCAATCAGTACAATCCCAGGATGAGCACGTGAGCAGTTCTGGCCAAGGAGGTGGAAAAGGAAGTCTCCCGAGGCTTCACAGAAAGACTTTTCTCTCTGTTAAATCAAGAGGTCCTCAAAATGTGGAGACCCCGGCCTCCTGTCCCCTTCTTTGCTTTAGAGGCTGTCATCTGAGGTCATGATGCTTGGGGTTACGACAGCCCTATTTTAATTCTGGGCAGAGACTTTACTAACCTGAAGGCTGAGAAGGAGGCAAATAGCCTGAGCCGCTGAACCAGTCCCAGAAACTCTTGTTAAGTAAACAGTAAATGTCCTCAGAACATTGTTATTTATGGCCAGAAGAATCTCCAGCAGAGCCAAGCTCATGCAGTCAACTGTAATATAAGTTCAACTGTATCAGTTTCCCGAGGCAGCTGTAGCTAATTACCACAAATTTAGTGACTTACAAATTTACTCTCCTATAGTTCTAGAGGGCAGAAGTTGGAAATAAGTCTTATGGGACTAAAATCAAGGTGTCTTGGGGCTGGTTCCTTCTGAAGGTTCCAGGAGAGAATCTGTTCCTTGCCTCTTGCAGCTCCTAGAGGCTGCCTGCATTCCTTGGCTGCATCAATCTAATCTCTGCACCCTTCCTCACACTGCCTTCTCCCTCTTACAGGGACCCATTGATTACGCTGGGCCCACCCGCATAATCTAGGATCATCTCCCCAACTCAAGATCCTTAGCTTGATCACATCTGCAAAGTCCTTTTTTACCCTGTAAGGAAATGTTGACAAAATCTGTGGATTAGGATATGAGCATCTTTAGAGGGTCATAATTCAGCCTACCAAAACAAAGATACTGTGCCGCTAACCTACCGGTAGTGTGAACCTTGCCAAATCTCTTTCCCGTTCTGTGCCTCAGTTTCCCCATCTGTAATTAAAGGTTCTCTTCCTTCATTTATCATCTCTAGGCAGATGGTCTCAATAGCTCACACCTCTTCTCTGGGTTCCAGACCCCTGGACCTAGTTAGGGACGGTTAGTTAGGCTTTCTGACATTTCCACTAGGACGTTCCAAATGCAGCTCAACTCAGCCTAAGACACTACCCATGATCTCCTGCCCCCTGTCCCATTCATGCTCCTCTCCTGTGTTTGTCTTCTCAGAGAATGGCACCTTCACCCATCTATTTGACTAAGTCAGAAATATCCTCTTCCTCATTTCCATCATGTTATCCATTACACATGCCTATTGATTTCACTTCCTATGTGTGATGTGTTTAGAAAACACCGGCCGCCAATTCTCCAACTGGGTGGCCAGCAATTCAATTCAACTCAGATACTAACTACCCAGAGTTGGCACCGACCCTCTGGGTTAAGGGCTCAGTCTCACAAGACTGTCCCCACTTCAGATGCCAGTTGCAAGTCCTGAGTCACCCATACTTCCGACCCACTTGCTATGAAATGGGGGTTCCCATAACCCCCTCCTCGGGTCTGATAATTTACAAGCACAACTTCATAGAACTCAGGAAAACACTTTATTTGCATTTACAGTTTGTGATAAAGGATAAAACTCAGGAATAACCAAATGGAAGCGATACATAGGACAAGACATGGGGAGAGGGGTGTGGACCTGCCCTGCCCTCTCCTGGGACACCACCCTCCCAGCACGTCGACGTGATCATTGACCAGACGCTCTTGAACATCTTTGTTTAAGAGTGTTTATAACCCAGCTGCACACTCCCCTCCCCAAATTCCCAGAGGTCAGAAGATGGGGCTAAGTTTCCACCCTCTAATCCTGTTTGGTTTTTCTGGTGACCAGCCTGCATCCTGAGGCTCTCTGGGGACCCCACCCTAAGTCACCTCATTAGCATAAAATCGGGTGCACTCAAAAGGGGATTCTTATGAATAGCACAACACTCCCAAGAGCTACTGGGTCTCTGGGCCAGTAACGGGGAACAAAGACAAAATACACTTTTTATTATGTCACGCTCTGTATCACCCACACTGGTCCCTCCACCTTCGCCACCACCTCCCTTGTCCAGGCTGGCTCCACCTCTCACCTGGACCTTTGCATCAACCTCCTGATTGGGCTCCAGGCATCCCACTGACATTGCTCAAGTCCACCCTCTATAGCAGCAGCTGGAGTGGGCTTCTCAGACTGCAAATCAGATCAAAGCCATTCCCATTTTTTTCCCTCAGTAGTCGATGCCATGTAACGATATTTCATGGACAGCAGTCAGCCCCTTCCAGAGGAAATCTCCAGGCAGCCCTTCCTGACTCCTGGTTTTCACAGTCAGGTGCCATCAGGGCCTTTCTGGGCTGAATCTCACAGGACTGGGGTCTGACATTGGGGGTGGGGGAGGGGAAAGCCAGGGAATACCCTTCAGTTGGTGTGGGGAGAGCGATGTTCGTGGTGGGAACGGTAGGGTTATGATACATTTCCTAAACCCACTGTACCTAAAAGATTCTCTTTTGTAGACTTTGCAAGGTGCAAGTTGCAAGTCCTTATCTCAGAGTAAAGCAGTGGCCCAGGTCAAGAACCTCCCCAGAGGGAGAAAATCACACTGGGTTCTTGGTTAGTTATTTACACACCAACTCCTAAGAGTCATTGGTTGGAAGGTGGTGGTGGTGGTTGGTGGGGTTTTTAATTCTCAGTGATTTCCAGCCAGCTGTGTGTGTGTGTGTGTGGCACTGCCATCGTCTCCATCTGCAGAGGGCGGTTGGTGACCCTCCCGGGGTCTTAGAGGCAGCAAGTGGAGGGGCTGGTGGGTTGACTAGCCGTCTGGTTCCAGAGTCAGGCTCCTCCCCATGGTGATGCCTGGGTTTCCTCATGCTCATAAAAAGACACAGGTCAATTATGCACAGTGGGTCCTGGCATGTCCACTCATCATGGCCCTTCCTGAATTCCCTTATTACCCATTTTACAGATGGAAAAACCAAGGCACACAGAGGTTAGCAATTTCTCAGCTTGAAAGTGGCCGAGCCAGGACCCAGCCCAGGCCACTGGCTCAGGCCCACACTGTAACCACTTGTAATCGCTCCTCAGTAATGAGCGCTTTGAAGAAAGGTGAATCACTTGCCTTGGCTGTGCCTCAGTTTCCTCATTTGCGAAGTTGGGCTCTAGTAATCCTGTCCTACTGTGACTCATCGGGAATGGTGAGGGAAGGGATCAGGGCCAAGGCTCCCAGAAACTTCCATCAGGAAGGAGCCCTGGCCTGGGAGGAAGCAGGAATTTCAACTTTCTGGGAAAGCCCGAGGCAAACGGGTTTTGGATGGAGGATTTGATGATGGCTCCCTCTGGCTGTGGGCAGAGGATTAACTGTACAGAGAGCACGAGTGGAAGCCGGGACCAGTGAGGAGGCACCTGTAATAGTTCAGTGAGAGATGCCAGATGTTTGGACCATGGTGTTTGCGGTGGATGTGGCTGGACCGCTGGAAGTGGAGTTGCCATTTACTGTGATGAGGAAGCCTATGGGAGCGGTAGGCTTTGGGGGGAGATGGAGCTTCCCGAAACCTGCGGTGGCGTTTCGTGGTCCTGATGCTGAGTGCTGTCTCCGCCCTTGGTTCCCATGGCCGCTTTCCATCTGCACGGTGGGTCCTGGCATGTCCACTCATCATGGCCCTTCCTGAATTCCCAGCTCCAAGGTTGCCCAGGGAGCCCAGCCTGGACTGCATCCTGGAAGTCGAGGATTATTCCTGATAAGGATGAACAGCCCTCACAATTAGCGAGCGGATGAATTGTTGAAACTCATTGGTGGTCCCAAATCCCTTGGGCCCATTGCGGAGCTTTATCTCTGTAGCCACCTGTCCAGATGTGTTTGTCAGAATGTGCTGCATCTGTTAAAGGGAGTGTGAACTTTAAAGAGGGATATTTGCTGGAAGGAGAGTCCTGCATCTTCAAATGCTATCACCTGGGATAAAAGAGGGAGGGGCTTTTATAGACGTGTAGCTTATCACATTAAATAAAAAATCTTAATATCCATTGCTATTGGATAAATCTTGCTGTACAATCTGAAAGAGCAGTTTATGTGACAATGATGTGTTTCTTTGTGACAGTGACATGTTTCTTTAAAAACAAAAACAAGAAAACTCATTTACCTAGCTTTTAAAATAAAAATGGAAATGCCCGTCTTCTAATTATTCGTTTGTGCAATAAAATCTACAAAGCACCTACTAAGTATAGGGCCCTGGTTAAGGAGGAGAGGGATGAATCAGATTTTGTTCTCAGGGAGCCCCTGGCTGGTGGGGGACATGAACATGGACGTAAATAGCACACAGGGTGCAGTGGGTTAGTGCAGTGAAGGGTCCTGAGGTTCACAGCAGCGAGGGATTGCTGGGGGCAGGGGCTCAGAGAAGGCTTTTTGGAGGGGATGGTGTGTCCATTAGCTTGCTTGTGGTGGCACGTAAGAGCAACTCGTAATGAACCTGACTCACATGGTGAGGGAGTTCATTATCTCCCGCGACAGAGACCAGCCATCAGGTAGACCTCAGTGTGGGTAGATTCAGCAGCTGTGCAGTTCCCCAGGGATGCAGGATGATCTGGCCTCCCTCCAACCTGCAGGGAACCCGGGCCGGGCTCTTGGGAGGCCTCCCTCAGCTCAGGTTTCATGGCAGCCCTGGGAACACCCAGAGGGGCAGAGACGTGACACTCTCCGTGCGGCACCGCAGCCTCTTCGGGTCTCTCACAGCCCCCCGTCACTCGCCCTGGGTCGAAGAGCGTCTCCTGCTGTGAATCCCCTCCCGGGAATCTCCTTCCAGATGTCCCTCTTGTCTCGTGGGGTGGTGGTCACTGGCTCCCATGGATGTTTCCAGAACTCTCTTTAGAATGAGGGGGTTACAACACTTCTAGCTTTGGGACTTCAGCCAAAATTCCAAGTCCTTCAGGAAAGTCTCCTTCAAAGTCCACTGGAGGAGAGAAGTACTTTTTCTTGGAAAGAGGATTTGGGAGCAATATTGGTGTCTGCCAAGGCCCCGTCTTCCACCCGCGAGGACACAGTCAGTGCTCGGCCGGCGGTCCGGGGTCAGTGCTGCGGGCCGGGACTCCCGCTCTGTAGCCCTGCAGCCACGGGCCCCAGGGGGTGTCAGCCCTGCCCAGCCTGACTCTGCCCCTGTGACCTGAGGCTCCCGATGGGGCCGTGTGGCTGCGTCCAGGTGAGGATTAAGCGAGTTAACGCACAGGAGCGCTCAGGACCCAGGCCCCACGCCCTAAGTGCCTGTGAGGTCAGCCCACTGTCGTCAGCGGATCGCTAATCAGGCTCACGGATGAGTCTGGTCAAGAGGCTGCCCCGGAATCAGGGCTTTGGGTTTAGGAAGAGAGATTTCTGTAGGGATGCTTGGAGATTTAGCCTGTCATTGGTGGCTTTGCTTCCAATAGCTCTCGAGAGACAAGCCATAAAAGGTTGCTTATCCTTAAGCGGAGAGCAGAAAGGGCCGTGGGGAGGAACGGCGGGCTGGCTCTCCGGGGTGCACCCACCCTGAGCTGCTGCCAGGCGGCCAGACGCAGACGCACCTTCCAAAGCTCTGGCCTCGCGGCCCGCTGCTCTCTGTCCTCCTGCTTCTTAATTAAAAAAAAATAAATCCCAACGCCTCCATTACTACAGACTCCCTGACTCTCTGTTGTGGGCTAATCTTCAGGACAAGGCATTGACTTTCCCAGGCTTTCCTCCTCAGCGTACCCTCTTTTATGTTGAGACCAGGAAGAAACGTGTGCCCCCGCTCAGTGCTGGAAAATGCATCCCTCACTCATTCTTAAATCTCTCCTTCCCTCCCTTTTCTGGCTAAATGTCTAGATTTGTGTTCTCTTTCCCTCTCAGGGCTGGCAGATGTTTAAGTACCTGCAGGCTGTAAAGCAGGTTGTAAACGCATGGTGATGTTGTTATTTATGACCTGCCATTATAATAACGGCACACTGCTCCCTCCCCTCGACCTGGGCCACTGTGATTCATCATTGGTCCATAAATGTTACTGAGCACTTACTGGGTGCTGGGGATCCAGTGGTGACCAGTGTCCCTGTCCTCCTGGAACTTATATTTGAATGGGGGAGATAAAGAGTAAATGTGTGAACGAAGTAAGTGCAGGGTGGTGTCAGATCATGATGAGTCCCATGAAGGAAAGGAGGGCTGACGTGACACATGGGAGGGGTGGCCGACTTTGGACTGGGGAGTTGGGAGGTCTTTTGAGGAGGGGCCACTTAACCTGCATTGTCTGATGAGAAGGAGGCAGCTGAGGGCAGGCATATTTAGGGAAGATCTCTCCTGGTGTTGGGACCTGAAGTGGGACAAGCCTGAGGGATGTGGTACGCAGCAGTGATGGGCAGGACAGCTGGGGTGCGGGGAGCGTGGGCAGAGACGGGGTGTGAGAGGAGACAGCCCCATGCGAGGGGGCAATGGAGGGTTTTACTTAGAGAGCAGCCGTGATCTGATTCAGGCATTGAAAGGGTCCCTTCCACTGCCCCCCTATGGGGGAGGGGTTGCTCGTGAGCAGGAGGGGAGGCAGGGCCATCAAGGATCAGCTGATGCTGGGAAGGTGAATTAGAAATTACCTGCTCTGCAAACTGTAGAGTGCTGCCATCTGAGGGACGATGGGCTAGCACCTGTCGTGGGCTCAGTGACGTCTGAGGCTGTTGATGGTGATGGCGATGAGGGGGGTGACCTCAGAGCATCCTTCTCAGCCTGCGATTCTACAGGATAAAGGTCTGAACCAGGGGATGGAACTGGTCCCAGCAAAAAACCACATGGAGCTGATAAGGCCAGGAATGAAGGTCACCAGAGTGTCATCAAATGCAGTTGTGATGGTGATGATGATGATGATGGTGACGATGATGTCATCTAACATTTTAAGCCCTGAGTCCTATGGGCAGGCCCTGCTGAGCACTTCATTGCTACTTTCTGCTCTAATCTGTCCCATGATCCTATGCAACAGGGACTCTCATTATCCTCATTTTTCAGGTGAGGAAACTGAGGCACAGAGAGGTTACATAACTTGCCCGAGGTCACACAGCTAGTAAGTGGTGTGACCGGCTGGGATTTGGACCCAGAGAATCCTCCTCCAGAGGCCGTGCTCTCAGGAACCTAACTGTTGTGATGTGTTGTCTTCCTGCACAGAAAACACTCAGGAACGGTTTCACTCTGTGACCTTCTTAGGTCACATTTCTTGGCATTCCAACATCTGGCCTCCAAAAAGGCAACATGGAAATACTTCACCCAGGTGTCTCCTCTTTTCCAGATTCCATCCGCCCCTTCTGTGACCTCCCACTCTCTGCCCCTGTCTCATCCACCGCCCCTGCTAAGAACAGGCAAACCCTGAGTCCCCAGTGCCTGCACAGCGGGGCTGCAGAGCCGGCGGGCGGGGTCTGGGCCCTCGCCTCCAGGGGAGAATGAGCAGGGTCTGTAGCTTTATGACCCGAGATGGACTGCACTCAAGTTCGTGCTACACGCTGCGACCCACCTGCAGCGGGGAGAGCGAGGGGCTTTGAGCTGTTATTCCTGGATTGAGAGGTTTCTCATCTCTCACGTGAGACCGTAAAACCAGAGATGACAGCAACGGCAGCCCCTCCCAGGGGGCCAGAGAGTAGCTGAACCTGAGCCCCATTCTGTGCCGTGGAGACAGCCCCACCCCCACTGGGCTGGAGCAGCTTCCTAAGGCTTGTCCTGGACCTGCTCACAGCAGTGCCTGCCAGGGACAGGAGGAGCTTGGCGGTGATTCAGTCCTGGAGCAGTAAAGATGGAAACACAGTTTCCAGGGACCAGGCGATTAGATATTCACACCAGGTGAACTCTGCATCTGAGCTGAGCAGAAACCTGCCATCTGGACATTGCAGGCTGCTGGTGCAGTGTCTACAGGGCACAGCAAACCCTTCTGATCACACGGAGCCCAGTAGCGGCTCCCTGAGACTGAGCTGGCAGAAGAATTGGGTCATCCTTGAAATTCTGAGAAATTTATAACTGTGCGGCCTCCCTTCTGCTGCATTCACAATGTCATACATCCTGGGTCAGACCCTCAGAAGCCCAGGTCCTGTGCTGAGACTCTTCTGGCTTCGGGGCTTCACTGCACACAGGGGTGGAGTGGGCCAGTGGGGGAGTTTTCTTGGCCTGGGGCATCCCCTCGGGTGCTGGGAGGGGCTCATCTAAGGGGAACTTGGGGCCCTGGAGCCATGGGTCCCTCTCTCAGGCTGCAGCCAACACTGGGTTTCCCTGCAGATCTGGAGGAAGGTTCCTTATCGTAAAGGCCACACCTGTTCCTCCAACTCCCACGCCCTTTCTTAGTGCCTGGTGGGTTCTGGTCTCCCAGAAGCTGGTGTTTTCCTTTACTAAAATCACTGGATCATGGCATTGTTTGTTCATTTGCTTTTGGGGAAGAGGATATTGAACCCCCCATTAGAATTTTAGCTCCAGGAGGGAAGGGATTTTGTTCATTGTTGTATCCAGGGCAGTGTCTGGCTCAGTATGTGTTTGTTGGGATGTTAAATTAATAAATGAATGAGAGGACTTCCCTGGTGGTGCAGTGGTTAAGAATCCGCCTGCCAATGCAGGGGACATGGGTTCGAGCCCTGGTCCGGGAAGATCCCACATGCCGCGGAAGAGCTAAGCCCGTGCGCCACAACTACTGAGCCTGCGCTCTAGAGCCCGCGAGCCACAACTACTGAGCCCGTGCGCCTACAGCCTGTGCTCCGCAACAAGAGAAGCCACTGCAATGAGAAGTCCGCACACCGCAAGGAAGAGTAGCCCCCACTCGCCGCAACTAGAGAAAGCCCGCGTGCAGCAACAAAGACCCAATGCAGCCAAAAAAAAAAAAAAAAAAAGCCAAAAGAACCAAAACAAAACAAAACAAATAAATGAATGAGGGATCCTATCTGTCCCTTTCAACCCAGCACCTAGCAGAGAGCCTGGCACGCAGTAGGACTCAATAAATATTTGCCAGATAAATAAGTGAATGAATGAATGAAACTTCTCAATCCCCTCTCCCCCCTCCCCCCACACCTCTATCGCCTTCAGGACCCCCTCCCCATGTCATTCCAACATCCCTGTTTCCTGGCCTTCATCGTGGATTTGGGGCCCCCGTGCACTGCCAGGGCCCTGCTTTAACTGCCTCCCTCCTGCCTGGATGACAAATGACTCTCAGCCTCGGCAGCCGATCGCTGATGCCCCCAGCTCCGCAGGCCACCTCCACGTGCGAGGCTGACCCAGGAGCACTGTCCTCCCACCATCACTCACCCCCCGCTGAGCCCGTGGGGTTGCAGAACCTCTTCTGACTGGCCCGCTGCCATGGGTCTTACTCCCGGAAACAAGTTCCCGCACAGACAGACCTGGTTCCCTGAGTCCGGGAGTCAGTCATCTACTTGCACCAGTGCTAAAATGGTCGTAATTTCCCCAAACTCAGCTGCACCTGTGGAGATGAAAACACAAGACAGCCTATTTTTAGCAGGTGACAGAGGGCACACAGGGAACTATAATTAGCATCTCGTTCAAAGGGTGGAGTTTCCAACTCAGTGCAGAGTGACTGCCCTGTGGGTCCCCTCAGCTCAGCATCCGTCTCTGGTGTCTGATGTGGGGTGGAGCCAGCTGCATGGAGGGAAGACCTGGACTCCCCTGGAGTCCCACCAAAGGGGCAAAGTCCTTTGCGGGAGGTGCTCCCCATGCTCGCTCCCCACCTTTCCCCTTCTGGCCTGTCATTTGCACAAGGCTTGATTCTGCCCAGATCTGAGTGCTGTCCTCTTGCAGGGATGACCCAGCCAGGCCAGTGTGATCAAGATGCCTTGTCACATTGGTGTCGGGCTTGAGGGTCATCTGTCCCCCTGGTGGGGGACAGGGCAGGTGTTGCTGAGCTGTGGCAGAGGTTTCAGGGTGTCCCCACCACCCAGTATCCCTCTCTCATGTTTCTCACAAAAGCAGGGAACCTGGCTGCCTCGAAGAATGACTACATTTCCCAGACTTCCTTGTTATCAGAAGTGCCCAGTGGGGTGTGAGCATCGTCTCTCTTTCTCTTTCCATTGGCTGGGAGACAACAGGGATGCAGGGTTAAAAGACAGAAGGACACTCAGTTTCCTTATTTGTGCAATTGATAGGTAATTGTATTGACTTCCTCTGATTTCTATAAATAAGGAATTTTTTCATTTGCCAAAAGATGGAAAACCCAACTGCAAGGCCAAGGCAAAAAGGGATTTTTTTTTTGGCTTAGGCACGTGGATGTTTCCAGAAAGGGCTGCCTCAGGCATGACTTAGGAAGAAGTGGAGACCAAAGGGAGGCGTTCTTTAACAAGATAAACATTTATTTCATCTCGCTTTTGTATAACCCCAGGTGAAATAATGGTCACACTGACACAGACAGGCTCGACCTTGGTAAAGCTCAAGGAACACACCAGATTGGTGGGGAGGCGGGCAGTGTGGTCAGAGCACCCGAGGATCTGAAAACTCGTGGATTACAGGAACTCCCCCTGTCCCTTTGTTCTGGGCCTGGGGACCCAGCTTGTCTTACCTGCGCCTGTTGTTTTCACAGCAACTTTGTTAAGGTCACAAACAATTCTGCCTTGAAAGGACCACAGAATCTCATTGTAACCCAGGTGTTGGCTGGTACATGTGCTCAAATCTTGCACCTATGGGAAGTCCAAAATGGGCACTTTTTACTGGGGACTCTGGAGCAACACAGAGCACAGTGATTTGGTGATTTTATCAATGGATGCCCTGGTCCCTTGGCCATTTCTGCCAAATCCAGCATCAGGATGTGTTGCTTAGCAACCGAATTTCCTTCTACCTTCTCCAGCCCGATATCACTCACCTCTGTATCTCCACTTATGTCTGAGTAGTTATTTTTTTGTGGTCTTTTTCCTATTTGGGGCCTACATTTTCCAAGCCCAAGTGGCTTCTCAGTATAATTTCCTCACAATTATGGAAGTTCCTCTAGTGTGAGTAACTCTCATCCCAGCTGAGAAGAGAGGTGTTTTCTCCCCATTGACACTCACTCATGGCCACTTCCTGACTGTCTGCTCTATTCCAGATATTGGGCCTGTGCCTTTTCCTTATGATCTCATTATTCTGCACCTGAGCTCCATGAGGTGGAGACTGTTTTCCCATTTTACAGACAAAGAAACTGAGGATGGTTCAGGAGAAAGGCCTTGATGGTAAGCGGGGGAATTGGGGTTTGCCTGGTGCTGTCTCACCCTACAGCCCAAGCTCCTAACCATTGCTCACTGGTCACCCAATTTAAATCATCCCCAGGCCACGTCTCCACTTTGCCACACCCACACATCACCAGGACAATCCCTCACTCCAGGGGCGGGCACATGTGCTCTGTGAAGAGTCAGAGAGTAACTCTCTTAGGCTTTGTGGGGCACCTGCTTTCTGTGGCGGCTTCTTCACTCTGCTCAGTCGGAGACAACATGTAAATGAATCAGTATGGCAGTGTTCCAGTAAAACTTGATTTACAAAAACAGGTAGTTGGCCTGAAGTTTGCTGAATATTCACTCAGTATTTTTCTTTAAATAAACCCATGTTTGTTTTCACTAAAAGACTTTTATTTGAGAGGGAAACCATATCGCTGGTGTAAATGGAAAACCAGCATGTCTTGCTGCAAGAGGATGGTAACCATAGAAATAAAAACAATACACCTAAACAGAGGGGCTGCATTCTGCACTAAACTGGGGCCTGTTCTTTCTTTGTTTCAAAGGATGATGAGCGAGGCCTAGAGAGGTGCTAAAGGCATATTAGCACCAAATCAAGATGTTGTCTTTGAGGTAATTGGAAGAGGTGAGGAAGAATCATTACAGGGTGCAATGTTTGTCTCGTGATATGACCTCATGCATTGCGCTTTGTGAAGCTCTGAAGCCAGAGAAGGGAGCTGGGAGGGTGGGAAGCTCTGCTTTCACATTGGAGCAGTGAGTTGGGGGACCCTATGCAGGCAGTGGGGGGGGATGCAGGACTTACAGGACAAAGGACTGTGGATGTGGCCTCAGTGCTGGCTCCCTCAGAGCTCTGTGGGGCGGCCGTGGTCCTAGCCAGAGCCGACACCTGCAGGTAGCTATCAGCTCCGGCTCCAAGGGCAGGCTGACGGTGGCTTCTCAAGTTTTTTTGTGTCAGGAACTCCCGCTACAATATCAAGAAATGATTAACCTTGATTTCCCTTTTCCCTCTCATTCTTCCACTTCTTTATCTTTTTTCTTTATCTTGCTTACTTTCTCTGATATTTGTATATTTACACAGACACACACACACACACACACACACACATGCATTTTGTCTCCTAAAAAAAAATCACATATTCTAGTTACCTTTTATTTCCAGCAACTATTTCCTCATCCTCTTCCAAGAACAGCCAAACAAAGAATTAATTTAGATTTTTCTGCAATGTCAGGGCCTCTCATGAAATTACTCCCGCTCTCTTGTGGAAGCCCTGGTAAATTAGTTTAATGATCCCCTCCTCCTTACATCCTTGAAAGCTGCCTCATGTGTTTGCTGGCACGGGGCACTCCTAATTCTGTTGGTAGTTTTGGGTGTCCTTACATTGCCCGAAACGCAAACCCTCATCTCCGCCTTGCGCCCCCTCCCCCTCTTGGCTCTGCTGGGAGCGGCCCCTCCCTGGTCTCCCGGTTTTTTCTGCACTTCTTTGCTCCCTGAAATCCCCATGTTTTCTTCCCAAGGCATCTTAGATTTGATGAAATTCTCAAGTACTTCAGGTAATAATAACTGTAGCGAAGAGGAAAAAACAGCAAGGTGTATTTCCCAGGGGACAGTAGAGGTGAGGTGGGGACCGTCCACCTGACACTGGGACTCCAATGCCTGTCCCAATGGTTTGGTCATTAGGATGATAGAAAGTTCTGAAAGTGTGTCCTGGATTCTGGCAGCCTTAAAATGCATTTCCATCCCAGATTCCTGGGAGAACGTTATGGAGATGTTCCCAGCGAAATGATGAAAATTGAGTTGTTTTATGTCAGTAACACATGAGTGTGACCATGACTGACGAAGCAGGGGCTGACTGGCTTCCTTTCCTCGGGGGCGCTGAGGGTGTAAGTCCTAAGTGGGTTAACAGGTTATGGGGTCAGGGACCACCCGGCCCCTGTGGGTGGGGCTAGGCTGTTGGCCACCCTTCTCCTCCTCAGGGAAGACCTCTGGGGGGCGTCCGCTGGGCACGGTCCCCAGGGGCCCAGGGATTAGCTGGCCAGCGGGAGCAGGGACATCCCAGAGCACGAATCGCTGCAGGGAGGAGGCGGGACGTTTCTCACTGCCCTTTTCCAGCTGGCCGCAGCGGACTCCTCTTTAGTGGGTGGAAGATGGATGATTTCGTTATTTGTGGCCCTCTCCATCGATCTGGGAGTTTGGGCTAAAGCGAGCACTTTCCCCGCGTTGCGCCTTCGCTCACTGTTATTCATCACGTTTAACCCTTCGTTCACCTCCAGGAGCCGGGCCCTGGGGCGGAGCAGCTGTCCCTGGCTTGACAGTTTTTACTCTTCAGGGGCTGCGGGGAGGGGACCGGGCACAGGAAGGGACAAGGCTGGGAGGGAGGGTCCCGCTCCAGGTGGGCTGGGGCAACTGAAGCTTCGACAAAGGCAAGAGAACGGCCGGCCCGATGAAGGGAGATTACAGGAGGGACCCTCGTGGGGCCTCAAAGCCCGGCCCATTGCCAAGAAAATCCCTCATGGGAGGAGGAGGCGGAATGCAGAAAAGAAAAGAAATAGCCAGAGTTCTCTGCCAAGGGAGTGTCGCAGCTTTTAATTCAAGATGAAATGTGTTCCTGTTTGTGTACAACTAATTTTCCTCCCAAATGAAGGGTTTTGTCTATCACTCGACTGTTTCAATAGCAACTGAGTCTCCCTCACTGTAATTAAGCTAGCATGTGCCTCTCTCGTTTGGGAAGCAGGCTGTTTGTGTTAACATGTTGGGGAAGCGAGCAGGCTTGAGTTGCTGCCTGGGTCCAAGAAGGAAAAAGCAACAGAGTCAAAGAAAACACCTCCAAATAGAGACTTGGCTCCAGACGCGATGACGTCATCTGGAAGAATGAGCAGCTTCCCCTGAATGAAGGGGCCCCGGAACCTTGCTCTGGTTAGAGCAGCTGTGAAAGGAGAGGGGAGGCTGCACCCAGAGGTTGTGCGAATGGGATCAAAACTCACATGTCTACAGAGGGCGCCTCCTAGAGAGGAGGTGTGTGTGAGGAAAGCTGGTTGAGTGTGTTTTTTCCACACAGTTGTATTCTGTTTGCATAGTAAATAAATGCTCACGTTTTTCTTGAAAACTTGGCTCTCTTGATTCATCTTTTGTTCTGTTGTTTTTAGCAGAGAGATGGGTAAAGAGGTTTGTTTACAAAAAAAAAGCCCAGCAGTCAGAGAGATGATAAATAGTAATGACCATCAGGGCCAACAGAGGGTGTTAAGCACTGTGTCAGGTTCAGCCTCACACCCAGCCCAGTGAGGGCAGCCGTGACTTGCTCAGGTCATGAGTTGCCTGATGGAAGGTACATCCAACCTGCCATGGCTTTGATTTTTCAGAGGAAGTTGGAAATCTAGATTTTTATGTGAAACCTTCTCTATTTTTTTCCAGCTTTATTGAGGTACAATTGACAGCTAATATTGTAAGATATTTAAAGTGTACGACGTGATGATCTGATACATTGAAACATACGTTATGGAATCTTCGTGTTTTTAATGTTAAAAACCAATTGCACACACCAGCAAGTTGAGGGCTGGTCACAGCACATCTCCTGGCTGGATGTGGTCTCAGGTCTGTTACTTTCCATCTGGGGTACACTGTTAACCTTTACATTTTTTTTTTTTATAAATTTTTTATTTATCTTAATTTTAATTTCGGCTGTGTTGGGTCTTCGTTGCTGTGTGCGGGCTTTCTCTAGTTGCATCGAGCAGGGGCTACTCTTCGTTGTGGTGTGCAGGCTTCTCATTGCGGTGGCTTCTCTTGTTGCGGAGCACGGGCACTAGGCGCGTGGGCTTCAGTAGTTGTGGCACTTGGGCTCAGTAGTTGTGGCTCACAGGCTCTAGAGCGCAGGCTCAGTAGTTGTGGCTCGCGGGCTTAGTTGCTCTGCAGCATGTGGCATCTTCCCGGACCAGGGATCGAACCTGTGTCCCCTGCATTGGCAGGCGGATTTGTAACCACTGTGCCACCAGGGAAGCCCTAACCTTTACATTTTAAGTAGCAAAATTTGCTTCTTAACTTTGGTGAATGATTCATTTCATCTGTCTCAGGCTCAATTTTTCCACCCACAAAATCAGCTCCTTCTATTTCTGCCGTGGGTTATGTTTAAAGGCTCTAAACCTGATTCCTTTATTCTCCTCTAGGTTTGGTTTGTGTGGGAAATATCTCAACAGCCCCAATCAGAATGTCGGTAAGGTCTTTATCCAGTGTCCGTGGGCTCTGAATTAGGAATTAGTTTTGGCTGCTGTGATAGGGACCTTGGCTTATACAAGATAGGCATTTATTTCTCACTCGCGAACATGAGCTGGTGTGGCAGTTCTGGCCCATGAAGCTGTCAGGGGCCCAGACTCCCTCTATCTTTTTGCTCCACTATGCCAAAACCACTGGCTTGATCCACTTGGGCCAGATGCCCCACAGTTGTCTGCATTTCAACACTGAGAAGAGAGAAAAGGAGAGGAATAGGGCACACGCTTCCCTTCATTGGCACAGCCTGGCAGGGGTACTCCTTACCTGTGTTCACATTCCACTGGCCAGTACTTACCTGGCCACAAATCACTGCAAAGGAGGCTTGAAACTGTAGTCCTAATTCTGCGCTGATAAATGTGCCTGCTGAACCACAGGGGTTCTGTTACTAAAGGAAGAAGGGGTGTACAGATGATGAGGGACAGTTAGTTACTGCAAGCAGACAGGTAGCCAACTCAGAGTAAAAACAAGCAAACAGAATCCTACTATCTCAACTGAGATTCTCAACTAGCTTTCAGTTTTACTCCTGACAGATGGCGATTACTTGGTTTTCAACCTCTTTAACAAATTGTGACGCAAAGTTGTTGTTGTTTTTTTTCTTCAAATTAATGCTACAATATTATGTCCCAAACCTCAGTAACTTTTGTTTTTCCTTCATCATCTTGCACACATTTGTGTATCAACTGAATTATTATTTGCTTTTTAAAAGATTCTAAATAGACTCAGTATTTTTCCAAATACGTTTATTTTAAAAAGAAATTTTGCTGAATGATAATGAAAATACAACATCAAAATTTGAGGGATGCAGTCAAAACAGTGCAAAGAGGAGAATTTATAGCTTTAAATGCATATGTTAAAAAAGAAGAAAGATAAAAAATCAGTGACCTAAGATTCCACCTTAAGACACTAGAAAAAAAAGATGAAAGCAAACACCAGATAAGTTGAATTAAGAAAAGATAAGGAACTAAAGCAAATGAAACAGAAAACAGAAGTCAATAGATAAAATTAACAAAGCTAAAAGTTAGTTCTTTAAAAAGATCACAGAATTGATAAACCCATAACTAACATTTTTCTGCATCTTGATTTTATCACTCAATTCCTGGTAGAAATACTTCAAGTCACCTTCTATAGCTCTAAATTAAAGTAATTCATCACTTTAAAATTAAATACTTCAAGTCACCATCTATAGCTCTAAATTAAAGTAATTCTTTACAGCGGCTGTGCAATATTCCACAGATATACTCGTAAAGTACTTAGCCACTCCATTAGTAAAGGGAATTAATTCTTTTTCCGGTTCCAGGCCACTAAAAACAACACTGTAGTGACATCCTTGTGTGTATTGGTACAAGATATAAGTACTTTTACTTCTTTGGGATGTATTTCCAACACTTTGTGAGCTCAGAAGAGATGCATTTTTCCATGGATTGTCTATTTATAGCCATTGCCTTTTTTTCTTATCAATTTGTAAGAGTTCTTTGTATATTGAACTATATTAAATGAATTCTTCATCTATTATTGACTTACAAATACTTTTACAGACATATATACTTTGTTTATGTAATCATTTTATGTACAAAAGTTCCAAATTTTAATATTTTCAATATGTCTTTTTTCCCCCTTTTGTGCTTTCAGGATTATCCATCTTGGTTTGTAACGTCTCGCCAGCCTCTCTAAATCGTAGTTGCAATATCCTAGATTTTCTTGCAAAATTTTTATACAAGGCATAAGATGCCTCCTTCAGGTTCTGTCTTAGGTGCAGAGAGCTTTCTTGTCCATGGTCATGCCCTTCCTGGAGAGCCCACTCCTGGTGACTGAATGAGGCAGGGGTATAAAGCCTGGACATTTGGCCCCAACATGGGCTGAACCTTACAAGCTCCAGAGCTCCCCACAGGGTTTGCTGAGTTTTTGTCCGGCCTGCATCAAAGATCAAACTCTCCCCTGCCTGGCCTTCTTCCCCCACTTCCCTTCACAAGTGTTGATCCCCCAAAATATCTTGAACTGAAAACTCCAGTCTCTGCCACTGGGGACTCCCACCCGAGGCAAGAGCAATGAGAAATGGGTTGGTGTGAGGATGTAGTGGGGAATGACTGTGGTTCAGCTCTAATTGCACCATCTCCATCTGGTTCTCCGTTTTCATTGGGAAGCTCACACGTTTCCTCAGTTGGAGGGGTTCCAGGTTGACAAAAATATACTTTGTCATATTCAGGGGGTTGTGATGTGATCTGATTTGTCTGAGACATCAGGAATAGCCTGGTATTCTTATTTTAAAATAGCTGTTTCTACGTGGGACCAGACCTCTTCTCTCTCGGCCACGTTCACATGCTCAGCTTGGCTCTGGATCCCTCCCCGTCTAACAGTCATCGGGTTTCCTCACACCCCATGCGGCCCCCAGCTCCGGGGTGACAGCTTCCCCTTCCCGGGGGCGCTCCGGCTCACTTCAGCTCCTCTCCTCCTCTCACGCCCGCCAGCCGCTCTCTCTGCCCACACGTCCACCCTGCTGTCCACATGGATCCGAATCCGTCCACTTGGCCCACCTGCCCTGCTCCCTGCCCCCTAGATCCCTGACCGTCATCTCTTTGAGAATTGTCGTACAGAGTCCTCCCTGGTCTCCCTGCTGGGCCCTCGCCCCCTGCAGTCTGTTCTCCACCTCTGATCAGAGTGAACCTGTTAGAGGGACATCAGGGCACCCCAGTCCCCTGCGCGGGGCCCGCCGTCTCCCCGCCTTGCTCCGTGCCGAAGCCCTTTCCACGGTGGTCGAGGCCCACCTCACTCTGGCTCCCTGCGCCCCAGTCTCTCTCCCGCTTGTCTTCCACGCTCCCTCTGCTCCTGTGGCACAGGCTTCCTGCCCTTCCCAGGAGGAGCCGCGGGGTCTTCGTATTTGCTCTGCACTCCCCGCTCTTTCCCCAGACGCCCACCCGCCTTGCTCCCTCACCTCCTGAGCCCTTGCTCCAGACGCCCACCCGCCTTGCTCCCTCACCTCCTGAGCCCTTGCTCCAATGTCGCCTTCCCCCTGCTCTCTATACAACCACAGCCCCTCCCTCCAGGACCACCCCTACCCCCTCCCAGCTCCATCTTTCACAGGACACTCACTGCCATCTGACTGCTTTATGCTTTCCATCTGACTTAAAGCTGGATTCTTCCAGAAGCTGACCCTGAGCCTGGGTGTGATCAGCAGAATCCGGAGGCGACGCCAGGGATCCTGGGCAGGTGACCGGGGAGGGGACGGAAGGAGGATGACCACGCTGACCCTGCTGGGAGCCTGAGCAGGTGACCACCGTGGGACGCCAGGCTCAGTCCTGCTGGCTAACCCGGTAGACGGATTGGAACAGGCCTCAGAGGGGATGCACTGAGGGTGACGCAGCCAGGGACTGCTGCACCAGCTGCCTTCTGTCATTCGCTGCAGGCTGCTTCCCAGGATGTCAACTCCCAGCCACGCGGGCCCCTGCAGCTGGAGGCCTCAGAGGGAGAGGCTCAGGGGCAGTAAGAAGCCACCGCGGGGCAGAAACGGGGAGGAACGAGGGGACATGCAGCACCACTGTGTGCTGCGCTCACTGTCCTGGGCTGTCACTCGTTGTTGACTGTCTCCCTCTGTAGATCATGAGCTCCTGGAGCTGGGGTCTTTATCTGTTCTGTTCTCTGCTGCATCTCCAGGGACCTCAGCTGTGCCTGGCACATAGTTGGTCCTCCTGACATATGTGCAGAATGAATGAGTGAAGGCTCAGAGATCTGCCTCTTAGGCTGTAGAGCAGGAGATTGAGAATCTTTAAAAATCCCCAATTCTAGACTGAATGATCTGACTCTGTCATTTTGCAGACCTTACTCCCGTTCTTTCTTGGCTGGTTCTGAGGCTGCTGCCATTTCTGGCCAAGTCTGCTTTCTCAACAGCAGCGGCGTTGCAGAGGGGCTCGGACCCACTGATAAAAGCTCCTGTTCCAGCGGGTGCTTGGCTGATGCCCTTTGATGATGTCACAGCCACAGATCCTGATGGCAGCCGTGGTGGTAAAAGTCCCAATTACCCCAGCCATCTCGCTTGGTGGGGTGACCAAGAGCCCACAAATTGCTCCTGAGTGCGCCTCTCTAGTGACAGATTATTCTGAAACCAGCCCATCTGGTTTGATCCGGAGAAGAAAACAACAAATACATGTATTTTTCTTTCTTCCTTTTGGTGAAGAAGTTGCAGTCATCTAGAAATCATTTCAAGGTCATCCAAATGCCTGAGACCCCGCGGACACAGACTCCTGAGAATCGTCTCCATCCTTGAAGGACAAGGTTCCATCCCTGCATCTCCAGCACCAGCACAGGGCCTGGCACGAGGCAGAGCTCAAAGCAGGGAGTGTCTGTTGATGGCCCAGGTGAGGTCAGACAGGAGCCGGCCCACTGGCCTGTAGGACGTCCCACAGAATGGGTGAGTGTGACTGTTTCCCGATAGATTAAGGCTGAGATTTCTGCAGAGGGAGGCTCTGCCGAGCCCACTTCAGGGAGGGAGGCTCATAATGTCCGTTCATCTGTCATTGGGATGTCAGGTTTGAGTCCTTGGTTAAGATGGTGTTCACCAGATGTCTCTGTTGTAAAGGATCCTTTTCCCCTTTGTAATTGCTAAGTAACATACAGGGTGATACTTTGGGATCTTGTGTTCCCCAAAATGGTTTCCCCCAATGGTTTTGGTGCCCACTGATGGTCTGCACCTGAGTCAATTATTACATTTTTTAATTCTGTCGTTCCTTACACATATCAGCTGGCATTATTCAGAAAGAATTGTCCCTGGCCTCAATCATCTTTTAATATCACTGTGAACTCATAGATTTTTAGAAAAATATTCAGTGTGTTCCAAACCATTTCCATACATTTTTTTATGCTCAAATATTTTTACATTGTCCAGGGGAAGCCTTTTGTCATAGCTTCTGACCTGTTCCCATCATCTCTGAGCACTTCCTGGATTCATGGTACAAAGCGACTGTCTGGACTCTTCAAAAAAGTCAACATTATACGAGACCAAATGATGGCACACTGTTCCATATTAAAGAGAATGAAAGAATCGTGACACCCAAATGCAGTGCGTGATCCTGAAATGAAAAAAACCCCACTAAATTTGGACTGTCAGATTATATTACTGTGTCAACATTAACTGTCTTGAGTGTGAAAATGGTATTGATATTATGTAAGAAAATGTCTTTTTCCTTAGGAGATACACACTGCAGTGTTTAGAAATGAAATATGATCTCTGCACCATTGTCTCAGATCATTTAGCCAGAAAAGGAAAACTACACACACACACACACACACACACACACACACACACACACACAAGCATACACACACTATAAATAATGCCCACGGAGAGAGATGACCCACACGTGGCCTGGTATTGCCAGCTGGTGAATCTAGGTGAAGATTCTGTGAATGTTCACTGTATTACTCTAAACTTTTCTATAGGTTTGACATTAAAAAAAAATAAGTTGGGAGAAAGAAAATAAAACATAGCAAAAGAAAAAAATTCAGAAGGGTTGGAATTGTGGTCAAGACTGTGGGCAGCTGGACTTTGAGCCCCCGTGTCCTAGGCTGAGGCTGATGCTATGACATGAGGAACTGGCCAGTTTTTTTTCTAACCTCCCAAGGATAACATCTAGACAGATTTGAAGAACAATTCTCTGTCTTATTCAAGAGAAAGAGCTAATGAGGAAAACAGGGAGGGAGTGAAGCACTAAAGGCAGGAATTTGTTAATCAAACGTCTGAGCAGGCTCTCGTGTTAGTTCATTCCTCCTACATTATTTATGTAACTCCAATGAGAACCTTTAAAAGACCAGAGAATCAAGACGTAGAGAAGTCAGAAGCCTGTTTCCTAGTAAAAACCCATCATCTCAGATAAAGGTGCCAGTGAAGAAGTGTAATTAAACCAACTGGTCATAAGGAGAAAGGATCAAAAGCTAACCTGAACACAGAGATTTTTAAAATTCCGACTGCAGTTTATCTGTTTTTCAAAGAAATCTTTGTAGCAGGAAGGGTTGAGTCCTTTGGGCTGGAACATGGGTGGAGACACCCGGACCTCTCACCTAGGCTGAACCTTGGCCCCCAAGGGTGAGTCTGGGAAAGCCGGTATCGTCTCCTGGGCTTGATACACGGTTTGTAATCAGGTAGCTCCTCCCCTTTGCTTCACAGCAGGAAAGGAAGCCAGTGGGGACGTGGCCTGCTGGGGTGAGCCCATGGGTGGGCAGTGGGTCTGGTTTGGGTGGCCTCCGGACCCCTGCCCAGTGCTGCATGGGATTCAAAACTCTGCGAGCAGAAACTAAGGGGCTTCCTCCTCCATTTGAAAAGCTCCTAAGACTGTTAGGACTCACGCAGGTCTCTGCTTCCTACTGTATTACAGTGTAGTGGCTGGTGCATAAGAATTAGGCTGTTTTGTTTGGGGTGAAAGGTGGGGATATGCTCCACCCTTCCCCGGCCCCGCCCCCGCTCCAGGCCACTCGCAGCTGCGGAAGGAAAGGACACGCTCGCCAGCGTAACCAGCATCCTGTGAAGACACTCTGATTGCGCTCCGGGAGAGAGAGAAGCAAATTAGCCAATCACAGCAGCTCTGCTAACGACTTCACATTCACGCAATTCGCTGTCTGCTTCCCACGTGGACAAAGAAACTGAGAGAGGGACCAAATCAACATCTCAGAAAGAAAAAATATCTTTGATGAGCGAATTAAAACGAAAGATCTCTTGATTATTGAAAGCATATGAGGTGATTCTCACTCCAAGGTCAAAATCCAACGGCACCTTCGCAAACCAAAGTTTCTATCATTCCATCAGGAAAACATTCAGGGCATATGACATGTCAGGTGTGACATGAAAAAATCTGTGGAAAGTAGAACAAGGAGGATCTTAATCAAATAGTCAGATGTGGCAGATCTGACCCCTCTGTCCACACCTCCTGGGGTCTGGCGTCTCTTGAGATCCAGGTGACAACCGTCTGGGGAGGAGATGGACGCCGTGTGTGAAAGCAGACTGAGCAGGCAGAGCCGGTTTGCAGGCTGTTGAAGCATCACAAGGTGGTGGGTCCGACTATGCGTTTTTTTTTTAAATAAATTTATTTATTTACTTTTGGCTGCTTTGGTTCTTTGTTGCTGTGCGGGCTTTCTCTAGTTGCGGCGAGCGGGGGCTACTCTTCCTTGCGGTGCGCGGGCTTCTCATTGCAGTGGCTTCTCTTGTTGCGGAGCACGGGCTCCAGGCGCATGGGCTTCAGTAGTTGTGGCATGTGGGCTCAGTAGTTGTGGCTCGCGGGCTCTAGAGCGCAGGCTCAGTAGTTGTGGCGCACGGACCTAGTTGCTCCGCGGCATGTGGGATCTTCCCGGACCCGGGCTCGAACCCGTGTCCCCTGCATTGGCAGGCGGATTTGTAACCACTGTGCCACCAGGGAAGTCCACCGACTGTGTTTTTGAAGCTCCTTTCTGAGGTTATGTCGTCTTGAGTGGCTCCTGTCCTCCTCTCCCCCCAGCATAGTCCTGGACTGGGAGGAGTGACTGACCACTGGCTACACTGGGGACCAGAAGAGGTTTGGCCTCTGGGGTGGGGTGAACAGTCCAGGGAGCTGGTGGGGTGTGTGGGCAGTCTCCCTGCTGGCTCAGGTGCGGTTACCTGGTGCTCCCTGGGAACGTGACACTTAGGGCGCACTGCCGACAGCTTGGGGGGCAGGTGACCAGAGGCGCCCCACCCCCACCTGCTTCTCTGCCACGGTGATGACACGGCATGGGTTGGGATCTGTTGCTTGAATTGGAGTGAGGTACTGATTCTTCACTCTCGTCTGTTTTTTGTGTGTGCTAGGTCCTCAGAGGATAGGCCTATTTATTAAAAACTAGCACCGCCTTTTCTCTATTGATAGGTGAATTCAACTAGAGTCATAGGTCTGAGATCTTTGAACAGCTTAGCGTCTGATTGCTCCTGAGGTAAATCGTTTCAGCACCCGGGACAGCTCCTGATACATAGTGAGCCCTCAATGCATATCCGTGTACGGACTGAATATATGTCCTAGAACAAGGCCATGGGTTGCCTAGCGGACAGACGTTGAGGAGCAGAATTTAGTTTCATTTTTTTCTAGAAAAAGCCTTTAGTTTAGAAGAGGTGGTTGAGAGCAGGAACTCTGACAGTGCCAATTATTAGCTGGGCAACCTTCCTGTGCCTTAGTGTCCTTATCTGTAAAATGAAGGTAATAGTAACAGTATCCATGGTACGGAGGACTGAGCAATTTAATATGTGTAGGGTACTGAGAACAGCACTTGCCGAAAGTAAATCCCAGGTACCTGTTGGTTAAATCACAAAATATTTGCCGTGAAGCTTTGGTACCCAATTTAATTGGATTTGTGTCAAATGGCTTTTTATCTGTTTCAATTGTCCTCGGATAATAAAGACCTCATGTCATTACATGTGGTCTTTGCAGGGAAGGAAACGCACCGTGGTGTCATGAGAGGAGCTTCGGGGGAACTGACCTGGTCCCTGGGCCAGGATGTGGGGATGATGAGAGTCACAGAAGAATCCCTCAAGGAGGTGACACTTCATCTGAGACATGACAGGTGAGCTGCAGGTAACTAGGTGAGGAATTGGGGTGGTGGTGGGGAAACATTCCAGGAAGAAGGAACAGCATGTGCAAAGGCCCTGAGGTGCTAGGAACCTGGTATGTCCAAGGCTGGGACCCAGTGAACACAGAGGTGAGTGGTGGGAGGTGGGACTGGTGAGGGGCAGGGGCCTGGGAGTTTGGGCTCCATCCTAAGGTCTGTGGGCAGCTTCTGGAAGGTTTGAAACAGGGGTGTGACTGGGGTCCGATTTGCCTCTTTGGATGTTTTTAGTTATAATGGGAAGGTCTCCTTGTCTATGGCTGTTCTTTTCCACCTCATTCCCCACCACAGCCTGCTTCATAGCTCAGAACCTGGGTGGGATGGCAGACCTCAGTTTTAGGGTCTTGGTCACAACTCAGGAGAAAATCAGAGAGATGGTCAGGATATATGCAGAAAGGAGCTCTGGCGTGGCCAGCAGGGATCTCAGAGTCAGTCAGCAATGTATCTTGTTCTGGGACTGAGCCTGATGCAGGGCTTTGAGGAGAAGCCTCAGGACCACCTGGAATCACAGGGACCATGGTTGGGGGGACCGGCGAAAGGGTCAGAATGGAAGCCCCCAGCTTTGGGAGTGTCGGCTGGCGAGCACCAGCTGGCCGGGAGGTTTAGATCCCACTAAGCTGCAGATCTGCGTGGGGAGCGGGGAGACACAGGTGCATCTCTGTGCAAATACCTTCAGTGCCCATGGTTTACATCCCTGCAAAGTGTAAAATTATTAGAATTCCTCGAGCGGATAAACCCAAGCCTCTCTGTTTCATCTGTGCTTACTGTGGGCTGGATTAACTATTTCATTAATTAACACAAATAGCATTTGGAGTAAAAAAATAGAGAATTAACTAAAAATAGGTGAAGCAGTGGAATTCCATCACAAGGACGTTTATGAATAATTAATGGGCCGACGCAGGGCTGTTTGTCAGCGACACCCTCCCCCTCAGCCTGTCGCTTTTCCCTTCATGGCACAGGCAAGACTTTGTTTTCTAGCATGAAGAGTCTCTTAATTAAATCTCATTTGTCAAGAAGGCGAGATGTATTTGTGTTTCCTCCGGCTCCCATTGTTATAAACTTTGCAGTGTTTTTTCTGAAAAATGCTCCTTTTTGGCTTGAAAGAGCTGGGTTGTTGCTTTTTCTCTCTTCCACTGTGAAGAGGAAAAGCTACAAGTTCTTTGTCAGGTAATCAATTATCCTCCTTAAAGGATCCCTGAAGTCATCATCTGAAAATTACGGCTTCTGAAAAATAATAAAATGCCCACTTTAACATATTGTCACGTCAGAGTGATTTTGCCTCCCCCTCAGAGTCATAAAGCCTGTCAATTGCCTGTGTTAATGACCTCTGGCTCTAGATGTGGTCACTTCTGCCTGTCACTTCTGGGGTTTCGATGTTGATGCTGTATCTCTCTTAGCTTCTCAGAAGCCCTGTAATGATGCCCCAATTAGTAATGCATCCTTCTCTTTCTCCATCTCACTCTAATTGCTCTAATTTATGTCTCTCGACAGTACTCCCACCATGTGTGTCATCCGCACCTCTGTGTGGAGTAGGCAGGTCTCAAGTTCAAGGTCCCTGGCAGGTAAACAACAGTCAAAACAATTTCAAGTTCATGGACATCCTCTGCAATCAACATCAACTACTCCATCAAGAAAACAGGACCTTGGTATTTTTGGTGAGTAGCAGATAATTTATGAGCTTGTCGGCATAATCCACGGTCCCTGATCTGTATCAATATGAAATAAGAAAGCATTTAAGAGGTGTCAGGAGAACATGGCACGCCCCCCCCCCCACCTCCTCCTCCCATTTGACATCAATTCATTCATGTATGAAACTGAGTCTTTGTGATGGTGAAGCATTAAAGATCCTGTGTAGTCAATTTAATATCATGGAACCAGAGAGTAGAAACAGGTTATTAAATGTCCCCTACTTTGCCTTCCTTCCAACGGGCAGAAGAAAACAAACAGAAGGCTTAGATGCAAATGTGGATTTATGTCCAAGGATTCATGAAAGCAGCATAGACTGAGAAAGGGAAAGCAGGGTAGATGTCCCAGATAATTCAGGTTAAAAAGACTTTTATTGGAAGCATCATAGTCATCCAGACACAGCTTGTATCAATAGATTCTGCCATAGTTTATCCATCCTTTCTTCTTGTGGAAGAACCTCAGGGTTCATGCCAACATTCAGTGGAAATGTGGAAGCATCATTGAAATTCCTTGAGCCAAGGGCAGGTGTTCAGGTCCCAGCCCTGCTACCACCTGTGGTTTCACTTCCCTGCCAGACTGTGGAATGTTTTCAAACGACTCACTTCAGCGCATCTCAGTTCTCCCATTGAGCCCAGGCCACTGCTTCACAGTAGGAATGAGGACGCACAGCGTTAAATTGTTATTTATACAGCTCATTCATCTGTTCTTTAATGAGCTTGGGGAGTCATGTTAAAGAAGTGGGGGGGCTGTCTGCTGACCACAGGTCCCACACTGGGTGGCAGATCCGTCCTTGAGAGGAGATGGGGGCAGTGCGTGTCCCCATCCTGGACCAGACTGGAGACGGTCACCAGGGGGCTGAGGTTACATCCCAGGCTTGTCCTCTGGCCAGCAGTGTGTATGTGATCAGACCAGACCTTGGAATCATTTTCCGAATCTAGAAAATAAAATCTGTAAAATGGGAAGAACGCTGAACTGCACTGATTCTAAGGTGCACCCTTTTCACATGTTAATATCTCTTGAATCTGGTTGTGTCACATAATCGATGGAGTCTCATTGTTGCATCATAATTTAGTTGTCAGTGCTTTCTTTCTTAGTGGCACATGAAACAATGGTGCATCATCTGGTCAATTTTGTCTTCGATGTGTGAAATGCAGTGTCATCTGACAGTGACCAACTATCATGAAGGTCAAATGTAACAAGACGGGGTGGAGAGACCTTTGCAAATTATAAAATGCTGCTCGGTCGTTCGCCCCGGCTCTGCCTGGAGAGCGTCCTTGGCAGACGTGCCTCCTCTCCAGGTTCCAGCTCCTCATTCTTTCACCGAGGACAGTGGCCTGGAGCCGTGATGTTGAGATTTGCTCTGCTGGGTGATGTCTCGAAAAAACCCAAGGCCAGGGAGCCCAGCCCGGGCACTTTGAGCAAAGTTCTCCTGGAAGGAAGGGATGAGATGTCTCCCAGGCACCTTCCAGACTGGCATTCTAGGGTGGGTGAGGGTGTCCCTGAGGACTTGAGGAGAGGGAGGCCGGCAGAGGCTGGCACTGCACACCCTGGGCACCACTCTCGCCCGCCGCAGTGGGAACGGGGCCCCCTGGAGGTGTGCAGGGAACAAACCGCGTGGTCACATCTGCTGGCCTCAGGGCTGCTCTTGAGGGAATGGGGGGAGAGGCCCTGAAAACGTGCTGCTCGGCACAAAGCCCCAGGGGCCTTGAGGAGAGGGGCCACCGCAGGGCAAGTGGAAATCTGACAACGACACTGTTTCCCAAGAAAGGTCGGCAGTGAGACGTGTGTATGTGTTGACTGGGTCTACACCAGGCAAATGCGGCAAGTAATTTGTTCCTGATCAATCTCACTGTGGGCAATTTAAGGGACGGTCCGCCCAGCTGGGCCGCCGGAGGCAGGTGTTTCCACGAGACTCACTGTTCCAACCCCCGCACCTCTGGGCACCGACTGTAGCGCTGGAGCTGCCGTGGGGACCAAAAGCGTGCGGATGACTTGATTGGGAGCATTTGTACCCATTAGCCTCGACTTCTGGTGTGCTGCTCGCGGAGATGGTAGCTTTTTAATTTTCTAAATGAAAAATCATTTTTCCTATGAAAGTGATAAATATTCATTGTAAAAAGAAATAACCCCGCGAGTACAGCCTTGTAGCATTTCAGTTGGAGTCAAGAGTCCCGAGAGTTGCCTTTTCCATAAAGATCCACCATGTGTCCCCTGCTCCCCGGTGCCCCTATAGGGGAAGCTGACGTTAGCCCGGCGCCCAAGGCTCACTGTGGTCCTGTCCCAAGTGACACGTGGGGGGCAGGGGTCATTTCCGGCTGCCCGCAATTGAGTCCCCTCGCTGAAGCTGCCACTCGTCCTTTTGGGAATCACTCCTCCCCCAGGTAGGAGGGGTGCGGGGGAGCCCCTGGTGACACGTCCCATCACGAAAGCTGAGGGTCGAGCTCCTCCCTCTCCACCCGGCTTTCCTGAGGGGTGGGCGCTGGTCTAAGTCTGGCCCCTACACGCTCTTTCCTGAGCTCTGTTTTGAGCAAGTGAAGGAAAGAAGAGGGACCGGAGGGAGGTCACTTCTCCCAGGCAGCGTCCTGATCAGCCCGTTCTGGCATGAGATGCTCTTTCCTGGCCCCACGGACTCCTGTGGTTTCTGCCTGGCCCTCTGCGTCTCTTCTAGTCTGTGGGGCTCAAGATCCTGCAGGGAAAGCCCACTGTGTGCACGTCACCCACGTGGGTCTCTACAGCTCCCAGCCAGGAACCTTGACCGCCCCGTGGCCCGTCTGGCCATCCAGGTGAGAACACTCTCTCCACCCACCCTCCTGCTGCCAGAAGAAACGACAACCCTCCGGTGCCAGGTCTTACCAGGATCCCTCCATTGAAACTACAATCCTGAGTCGGGGAAAAAATTCAACACCTTTTTAATGAGTGGGCTCTTTTGGGGCATGCTTGGGGGGCAGAAGAGCTAGTGTTCTTCCTGTGAGAGCCTTTCTCCTTTCACGATAATTGAAATTCATAAGGTTCATCAGAGGCCATTAATTTTACTTTTGTGGGAAGAGCAGCACCCAGACCAACCTCCAGAAGGATTTCTTTCCCAAGCCAATCAAATTATATGCAATTTGAGCAAGAGATTTCATATGCAGTGTGCCTAGCCAACTTTCAATAACATAAGAATTAAAAAATAATTTTATTCCCTCTCTTACCTCCCCTCCACCGCCAGGGAATTGTAGAGCTTGAGAAATTGAGTTCTGGGGATGACTTCCATGATTAATACTGCACACTTGTATAGAGATGGTATGTGAATGAGCCTGGCTACTCCAAACCAGACTGATCCATGATTTTCTTGGTCTTTGTTTGAATCAGGATTCTTGGTGTTAAATGAAGAATCTCAGTTCAGATTGGCTTGAACAAACAAACAAATGAAAAACAAAAAAGAATTAAGGGCTCATGTAACCGAAGAGTTCCGAGGCAAACTGACCTCAGGTATGGCTGTATCCAGGTGCTCACAAAATGTTGGCTGGACTCAGTTTCTCTGCATCTCTCAAGTCTAATGTTCTTTGGTGCTGGCTTCATTTGCAGGCAGAAGTCCAGGCTTACCTTCTCCCGGCTGAGCCATCCCAGAGGAAAGGGAGCTCTCACCACCCCCATTTCCGTTCATACCAGACCAACCCTTTGATTGAATTTCATTTGAACAATTATTCTCATGTGCTCCTCCTTGAACCAATTGCATTGGCTAGGGAGAAGCAGATACTGATGAACCAGGCCTGGGTCATGTCCACTCAGACCCCAGAGACTAAAAGATGGGGAGAGGTGGCTTTTCCAAAGGGGAATCAGGAATCAGAAGAAGGAGTGACAGATGTGGGTGAACCAACCTATAAAGTCCGAACACTCATCCTTGTCTGTCTGTCTTGTTGCTCACAGGGCATGTGTCTGTGGTGCCCCCTCTGATCTGGAGGACTCAGCCCTATCCTCTCCTACTCCTGGCTCCAAGCCTGCCTTCCCTGAACACAGGTTTCAGAGAATGGGGGTTGAAGGAAGAACAATGCCCCCTACCAGACAACCTGCAACTGTCCCTTCTCTGAGCAGCCCACCACGGGCAGCTCTTCACCCTCCAAGGCCATGGCACGCTCTTCCTGACCATTTCTGGGAACAATACTTTAGGGTCTTTGAGACTCATGTAAGGGTGACACAGTGTGGCTGGAATGAAGACCAACTTGGGGGCTAGGTCACCCCCGCAGAAGTGTGGCCATTGAGCGGGCTTCCATGGAGCCCAGAGGTGAAATACACAGGCTCTGGAGTCAGATCACGTGGGTCTTCCAGTTACAACTCTGTGATCTTGAACTTAAGTTCTGCCTCCATTTCTTCACCTGTAAAATAGGTCTGATAATAATATCGACCTCCAAGTGTGGTTGTGAGGATTAAATGAGCTAGTGTGTGCCCCTATGGCACACAGCTAGTGCTCAGTGAGTGTTACCTGCCACCAACACCATCTGATCACACATTTCCCCCTGAGAGAGTTAAGATTTACATCCATTACCAGGATTGGGAGCCTGTGACACAAAGCACTCAGCACCTCTCACGAACACCTCCCTTTGTGCCATCTCTAAATCACCAACGTTAGGAATAAAGGAGAAAAAAATAGATGATAGGAGATGATTTGCATTTAATGCCCTCCTCAGAGGCTCCTGACAGCATCACCCGAATTAATGACCACCTAGTG
Source organism: Balaenoptera borealis (assembly GCF_965194805.1). Taxonomy (NCBI): domain Eukaryota; kingdom Metazoa; phylum Chordata; class Mammalia; order Artiodactyla; family Balaenopteridae; genus Balaenoptera; species Balaenoptera borealis. Next base: position 12,982,342 of record NC_138872.1, read on the forward strand.
CACAGTGAAAGCATGTTCGGTGGCTTCCCAGCCGGGCATAAAAGAAGGGAACTAATGTGCCAGGTATGGGACGAGGGTTCTACCTGTGCTATTTCCTTTACTATTATGTCAACCTATGTGGTAGGTATCATACCAATTTTACGGATGAGGAAACTAAAGTCCAGATGAATTAAATAATTTGCCCAAAGTCACACAGCAAATATCAGAGCTGGGATTTGAACCCATGGCAGTCTGATTCCAAAACCCATGTAGTTTTAACTCTACCTCATTCTTCAGAGGAATGAAAGAGACACCAAGGGCACCGTCCATCTCTCTGGTGGATAATGGGCCACTGGATGATCAAGTAGTGTCCATATTTTTATTAAGAAACTCATTTCAAGAGAACATTTCTAAGGCATTCATTACTTTTAATCAGTATTTCGCAATAATTAAGAACCATTTTTGATGAATAGGGAACGTGAATCAACTCTCGATGGCTCAAGGAGATTCAGCTCTGATCCCAGCCCTGAAGCCTGCATAGGTGAGTGGGTCCCCGCCCTGGCTGACTCTGCAGAAGAGCTGCAGCTCTGAATCAGAAGGGAGCTGGTCAGCAAAGGGTGTGTCTGTCACCTGAGAGCACCGCCCCTTGGCATTGTTTCTCAGATCCTGTGTTGGGAGGTGCCGTTTCCCACCTGAGAGCCCCACCTGGTGAGCATTCTGTGTCCATGTGGCTGTGTCTTCACAGGCACAGAGTAGTACATGTTGAAAAGTGTGCAAATCTGATTTGATGTGCTTTGTTCTTTAAACTTGCAGAGAATTCATTGCTGGGACCCGCTAGTCCTGGGTTCCACCTTCTCAGGGTTGGATGGAACCGCCTTCGAACCAATGAGGAAACCAAGTCACTGCCTGACTGTCATTTGTGCCCCAGCAGCTCCCTCTGACGAGGAACTCCAGTACTTGGAGAAGAACTGCGTCAGTGACCCAGAGTGTAGACGGGAGCTTCTCTGACCAGAATCCAAACCCGCTCCCTGATGGGAGACCAAGGATTTCAGCTCTGGTGCTTGGTCGCCCAGAGTGGGGATGCCCGTTAGCATGTGGTCAGTGGGCACCCCGGAGACACCCCAGACTCGCCCATTCCAGCCTCTCGAGGTCGGGGTTCCTGTGGACACAGGCTCCACTGCTGTGCACTGTGGCAGGTTCTCCCGAGCACCGTGTCCTCCTGGCGCCCCGTCTTCTGACACCTCATCAGTCCCTCTGGGTGCCAGGCCTTGCCGACTGCTTCACCCTGGAGGCCGGTCCCGGAGCCCATTTCACAGCTCATTCAAAAGGAAAACTAGGAGGACTTTTCCATTTCATCTGTTAAATGATTTAATTCACGAGGGACTTGGTCACCATGGATCCCAGCACGGCCCGGTTCCTGGGTCATTTTCAATTTACCACTCTGATGAAACCGCACAAACCCCACCAAGCTCTGCGCTGGGCCCCAACAGAAGTCACACGGCCGGGCCCTAGGGGACATCTGGTCAGGGGACTGAGGCTGGAAGGGGAGGGCAGCAGAGTGTGTCTGATCGTTTCATGCAACTGATGTGTGAAGTGATACCCACAGTGATGGGATCCAATCCCCCCTGAAGATGGGGCCCCATGGAAACACATCTGATAAATATTAAGAGGGAGCATTATTCCCAGAGCAGTTTTAGCCCCAGAGGACTTCAAGCTCCTGACCTTGCTCATGCCCATGTTTACGGGCAAGGACTTCAAGCTCCTGACCTTGCTCATGCCCATGTTTACGGGCAAGGACTTCAAGCTCCTGACCTTGCTCATGCCCATGTTTACGGGCAAGGACTTCAAGCTCCTGACCTTGCTCATGCCCATGTTTACGGGCAAGGACTTCAAGCTCCTGATCTTGCTCATGCCCATGTTTACAGGCAAGGACTTCAAGCTCCTGACCTTGTTCATGCCCATGTTTACAGGCAGTCATCGCCGCCTCCCCTTCCCACAACCTCCTGCTCCTTGTGGGGGTCGGTGAGGACAGCCTGGCCAGCCCTCAGGTCAAAACAGGTGACACAGGGCGTGAGCGGGAGAGCCGGGGGCTGGTCTGCTGGAGGGAGAGTCGAGGCAGGGGAACAGAAGCCACGACCTGAATCAACACGCCGAGGTCTGAGTGGTGCCCCCGCCCAGCCTGTCCCACAGTCCCCAAGTTCCCCATGGTGGTCTCCCGATGGGGTTCCCTCCTGAAGCTCTTGATGCTTTTGAGGGTGTCGAGATCCTGTGGTTCCTTGGAGGTGCTCCGTCATCCGAGATGTACCAGGAAGGCTCCTCAGGGGACTGAAGACTCGGGAACCTGTCCTGGTAAAAGGTGGTGGTCGAGTCACTCGGGATCTGAGGTTGCAGGTTGGATTCTGAGGCCAGGACAAGAGGAACCGACCAGAAGGAAACGGGGGAGCAGAGCAGCGGGCCTCAGAGGAGCAGGAGCCAGGGCGTCCTTGGGGTCTGGGCAGCAGGAGGAGATGGGTAGACAGGTAGGAATCGGGGTGAATTGGATCCTCCAAGGAGGATGGACGGGCCCTTATCCCTAGGAGGAAACAGGGCCAGAGCGCCAGCGCCCACTCCAGGAGCTGGTCCTCAGCCAGATTCTACCTCCTACAACCTTGTCAGGGACCCATTGAGTAAAGCAGGTCAAAGCTGGTGGGACCTCAGGGGTCGTTTCGTCACAGCTCTCATCCCACAGGCGGCAGCAGCAGCCCGGAGGCCCGGGCGTGATGTGACCTGGCAGGTAGCAGGAGCAGAGGGGCACTAGAGCCCTGGTCACTCCAGGATGGCCCAGCCCCCTGAATGCTACACCGCGGTCCTCCCAACACAGAGGAGGGGTTCAGACACTGAACCAACAGTAAAAAAATCATGTCGTGTCCTAAAGGGGAAACAAGAAAAAGCACGTAATTGCTATATTCCATCATTACTGGGTGCTTCAATGAACACAGATTCAAAAGAAGGAAATGTAACATTTTTATTGAAGTATAGAGAAGCCTGAGGGGGTGTGGGGAAGCTAATTGGGCCACCCTTCAGTCTTCATAGCTATTTTCACATCAAGCCACATCTAACCCCCTGGGATGATGGTAAATGCTACTTGCAGGCCCTCAAAGAATTGGAAATTTCCATATTACTTTTTAAATCCTCAAAGTGTATGTACACTTGGTTTCCTCTAGCCATTCATTTCACAAATGTTTATTGAACACCTACTGTGTGTTGGACCCCGAACAGGGCTGGGGGTTGTTCAGCAGTGAGCAAGGCAGGCAAGGTCCCCCTCCAAACGGGGCTGATGTCCTCATGGGGGGTTCAGCGAGAATAAGCAAGTGCATAAAGGAGTGAACCAGAGAAAGTCAGGGAGTGACGAGCCCTGAGGAATCGAAACCACGTGCGTGATTGGGGGAGGGGGCGTCACGCTGGATCCCAGGGTGGGGAGTGGGCTCTCTGGAGAGCTGGATGTGAGCTGAGCCCCGGGCGATGGGGAGGAGCTGCCTGGGGAGGTGTGTGGGGGGAGGGCTCAGGCAGAGCGGAAACGTGAGCAAGACACCGCACAGCCTCTAAATCGGTAGCACGTGGCTCTGGGGGGGAAGCAGCTGCGCAGATGTCCCTGCTCTTCTGCCCGTGGCTCTGCCCCTGTGCACGGAGGGCGTCACCATGACGACCAGTTTGCTGCCAACTCGGGCCCCGGGCACGAGGCCGTCCCACTGGATAACTGTATTTCTTCATCTCTCCCTTCAGCAAATGGAGGGACGTGGATTCTAGAACTTCACCCCTTTAATCAACAAGTTCTTCCAAGTCTCAGGGGTTTGTCCTTCAGGTATGATTTTATTCATTCATTCATGCATTCACTCACTCATTCATTCATTCCACAGATGTTTATGAAGTGTCCGCTGCGTGTCTGACCTGTTCTGAGCACTGGGAACAAAGCCGGGAACAAAACGGGAAGATCCCTCCCTACAGGATCTGTACATCCTAACACACAGGGACGAACGCTGACGTCAGCTGGTAACAGGAAAGGTGCCCGTGCTGGTCGGTGCTTTGGCGAGAAGTAAAGCAGGGAGGTGCACACTGAGTGTGGAGGCTGCGGTAGGGGTGTTATTTTAAACGTGGGGTGAGGGAGGCCCCCCGAGAAGGCGACAGAGAGGGAGCAGCCCTAAGACTACCTGGGGGAGGAGCTTTCGTGCAAAGGCCCTGGGGTGGGCATGGAGCTGGATTTCCAGGCTCAGCAAGGAGGTCAATATAACCAGATAGGAGAGAGGAAGGGGTCGAGGGGCAAGGAGATCATCAGAGCGGTGAGGAGGGGCCGAGTCAGAAAGGCCCCAAGGTCAGTGTAAGGACTTGGCTTCTACGCTGAGTCAGGTGGAAGCAGCAGAGGGTTTAGATCAGAGGAGTGACAGGATCTGGCTTTTTAATTTCTGCCCCCGTTGTCTCAGTAGAACTCACTTCCTGAACAAGACTTGGCTTTAGCTGTCCCAGAGCCCCAGGGCTGGGCTCCGGTGCGGCCGCTGACACACCCGCTCCAGGCCCCCCGCGCGGCTGAGTGGCCCCGGGGCCCGCTCTGCCCGGGTCTCTCGTTTGTGGCATTTCTCACGTTCACCCCCTCCCGAGTCTGGCCCGTGTATGAGCCTCATTACACCTGGCACAGAGAACGAGGCTCAGCAAATGGCTCATGAAGCATCTTTTTAAAGGTTAATGGTCACTGGCGAGGGAAGAAAGGGCCACTGAGCATCTCCGCCTCTTTGATGATGTGGATTTTTCAGTTAAGTGAAAATGTGAGTCGCGGCTCCTTGCAGGTACCTGGTCTGATTACCAAGCAGCCAAGGAGGCCTCGGGGTGTCTTGGAGGCTGGAACCATCAGCCCGGGGTGAGCTACGAGCGCTTTACGTGAGCTGCTCCCAGGTGAGGGGTGGGGGGTCAGGCCACCCCCAGCCCCCCTGCCGGCTCCACCCAGGTGAGCCCTGTGTGTGTGGAGAGGCGGTTCTGGAGGATTCCACGCTCAGGCCGGTAAGCTCCGGGAGGGCAGGGATAAGGTCTTCTCGGATTCATGGCGCATGGCTCCTCCGGCCACTGGGAGGGGACAGGCGAGGCCAGAGGCTGGAGAGGGCGGTGGCCGTGAAGTTAGGAACCCCAAGGGCTCAGGGAGGAGGTGGAGGTGGCGCTGGGATGAGGTTGGGGCAGGTGTGGGGGCGGCAGGCTAGGGGCGGCCCGATCTCGTGACCGTCTCCCCTGTATCTTTGGGTTAGAAATACCTCATTGGGTGCAGAAGGCATTGATTAGGAAGGACTTGCCCCTTCCTACAACTGAGGCTCCTGTGACCATCTTGCTTTACAAAAAGTATTTCACAAATGGACGTGTGAATGAATAAATGAATGAATGAATGAGAATCAGCTGGTCTGATTCTCAGTAGATGTAGAAGCAAATTATGGCCACCTGGCCCAGGAGAATATTCAAGGGAACTGGCTCTTTCCTGAGGACAAGGGCAGGCTATTTCCTGTCTGGGCCTCAGTTTCTCTGTGGCTAAAATGAAAGGGTATCTAAATAATCTTAAAGGACATCTCAGGAGATAAGGAGAGACTAGGCTGTGTGTCTTGCAACATCCTAAAGGGAAAGTGGCGAAAATCCTATTACTCAGTGGTGGGAGGGGCGCCCACTGGGACTCTCACCTGGAGCAGGTGGGCCTTGGAATCCTTCCTCATTGGTTTCTTCCCTCACCTTAGCCTCCCGGCCCCTGCCTGCCCCTCCAACCCCACCTTTCTACCAAGTAGGTTATAGCCTCAGTGAGCATGACAGGGACCTCAAATTACAGTGGCTTAAATAAGACAGTTTATTTCTTTTTTGCATGAAATCCAAGCCCGTAGGGTGATTCTTCTCTGGAGTTTTCAGGGTCCCAGGCTCCTTCTACCTTGCTGCTCTGTCACCCCTGGGGTGTGGCTTCTCCCACAAGGTGGATCACATCCCCGTGGCTGGCCAGCAGGGAAGGGCAGAGGGGACAGACGGACACAAGCCTTCCCTTTAAGGGTGGGGCCCAGCAGCTGAGCACACAGTTCTCTTTCCCATTGGCCACAGCCCAGTCACATGACCACCCCTGACTGCAAAGGGGGCTGAGAAGTGCAGCCTTCATTCTGCTTGGCTGTGTGCTCAGAAAAAAGGCTATTACTGGGAGGGGACAGTGGATGTTGGGAGACAGTATCCCATTTGGCTCACGTTGCTCCGACCTGGGGTGACCAACTGTCCTGCTCTGCTGAGGCATTTCTTTGGACACAGAACTTGCAGTGCTAGATCTGGGATAGTTATAGGAGGAGTTGTCCACGCTGGCTTCTTTTCTTTTCCCCAAATGGGCCCAGCACGTTCCTGCCTCAGGGCCTTTGCATGTGCTGTTACCTCCGTCTGGAACACACTTTCCACAACTCCTTCCATTCAGAAAGGATTACTGGGTGCCCACCTCATGTATGAGCCGCTGTTCTAAACACTACATGCCAGGCGCAGAGTGAAAATTCCAACCATGCTTTTAACATAACAAGGATAATTCTTTCTACTCCTCCCTGGTCACTTTTGTTTCCAAATCTCCGTGGCTTAGTAATTTTTATTATCCGCAGCTCTGAAAGGAACACCTCTTTCCCTAAGGCTCTGGCTGGGCTCTCACACGGTCTGATAAATCTTATATTAATAATAACCCGAAAGAAGAACATGTATTAAATTCTAAGATTATGATCTAGGAAACAAGGATTTTGAAGAGATGTGTAAGCCTAATAAAAGGAAATGTGGGGTGGAGAAAGTTTTCATTAAATAGAACCACACCTCTTGGGTGAGTTCATTGGTACAATCTTTCCGGAGGGCAGTTTGGCACTATATGTAGCAACTGCAACTGCAAATGCACAACTTCAGGCCCCAAAGTCCATTTACAGGAATTTATCCCAATGAACTAATAAGAAAAATATGCAAAGGTGGATCTCTAAGGATTTTTGTAAGAGGAAAAGTATAAAAGCCTAAGTGTCCGTTGGCTGGGAAGCACAGATTGTTATCCTCTGCCCTGACACCAATAGGCAGTTCAGATGAGGACACGGAGGCAGAGAGAGTTTAAGCAACTTACCCAAGGTCACACAGCAGGAAGTGGCAGAGCTGGATTTGAACCAGAGAGGCGACTCCAGAGCCCATGCTCTTCCCCAGTCGGCTCTGCCACCTCCTAGGCCTCCAAAGGGAATGACAGTGTCTTCCCGGGAATAATATAGAGATTTCTCTGGGAGGTAGGAGGATGGCGCAGGACTCAGAAGCCTGAAGTGTGGGACCCAGAACACCCAGATCAGGTGGGAGGCCTGTGGTGGCCTAGAGTGCTGGCTGTCCCCAGGTGGCCAGGGTGGAACCAGCTCCGCCGCCCCCTTCCCGGGGTGAGGGCTGTGTTATTTGCTCTCCCCTAATCCTCCAAGCCTGCGGCCCAGCCCCAGGCCTCCAAACCCAAGACCACGCAGTTGAGACTGGAAGGAAAACCTGCCCTTGTAAGTGGAATCAGGTGAAATCTAGCTGCAAATTAGTCTATCAGAAACCAAAAGGCTGTGTCACAAGCATGGCCAGTGTGGCTGTCACTGTCAGCTGCATGGAAATGACGGAGATGAGAGGGACAGCGTCTGTCCAGAGGGGAGCTAGAGGAGGGAATGTCGTGGACGATGGAAGGAGGACAGGCCTGCCCCCAGCAGACACGTCGTCCGCAGCGAACTGGCCCGGGACAGGGAGATGCCCCCGCGGTGGGTAGCATGTGGTCTGAGGCCGGAACATCGGACACACAGGAGCGATTGGTGGTCTCCTGGGAGCTGGGGGGGCATCTTGGCCAGATGGTGGGGTCCTCAGAGGCTCAGCCCCTTTTTGGGGGGGGGTGATGGCCCTCTGCCCTGTCCCTCTGAAGGTGGCCATAAGGGAGGGAAGCCAAAGAGCTCAGCATTGGACAGACTGGGAAGCGAGTCCCACTTCCCTCCAGGCCGGTGACTCTGAGCCTCAGTTTCTCCAGCTGTCGAGTGGGGCTAGTATCAACCTATATGGACTGCCTGTTGGTGCGAGGCCCTAGTTAAGCACCTTTAATTCCTAGGAGCGGGGACTTTATTATCCTCATTTACAGCTGAGAAAACAGAGGCACAGAGAGGTTAAGTCACTTACCTGGGGTCACACAGATGCTGTCTGTGGTTAGGACTCCAGACTAGCGGGGATCAAGTGGAGCCCTCGGCACCGTGCTGGTGGCCTGGCAGGTGCTCGGGAACGTCAGGTGCTGTTTGTGACCCTCATCACTGCTGCTGCCACCAAGAGGACCAGGAGTGAGACCACCATATCTGCCCTGAGGGCCATCGTGAGCGGGAAGCGAGGTGACGCACGTAGGACCCAGTGCACTGGCTGCGGCCAAGTCAGCTGACGGCGACCCCGTGGCAGCAGCAGGAGCAGCTCTTGCTGAGGGTGTTACAGCGGCTTCTGCCTGTTCTCCGGGCTGAGGGCCTGCCTGCCAGCTCCTCTGAGCCTGGTCCCGAGTGCGGGTCCGGGGGGGGCGGGGTCTGGGGTTCTTGGGAAGGGGCGGGCGGGCCCAGCTCAGGCCTCCCTCGGGGGCCTGTCCCTCACAGCCATGCCGGGGGGCTGCTCCTGGTGGGCTCGGGAGGATGCCGGGCTGAGCGGCCACAGGCCAAGTTCCTGCCGTCTGGTCTGTGCCCCCAACCCCAGCCCCCCGGCCTTGCAGGCTGCTGGGCAAACACTGGAGGGGGTGACTTCTCAGGCTCTAGTGGGCACGGCCCTCCTCCTGCCCCCACTCCCCCAGCCTCACTGTGGGACAAACGGCATCTGGTCCAACACACCCACCACCGGATGTTTCCTGGTACAGAGTTTATCAAATCGCAGGTTGTGATGCATGAGTGGGTCTTGAAATCAATTTAGAGGGTGGAGCCCTGCGCTTAAACTCTGCAATAGACCAGAATAGAATAGATGAGGAAATATCAGAGCGCGTGGCGTGCAGTGAAGGGGGGTTTGGGGAAACTTCTGCTTTGTTTTCACATAAATAGGTGTGTGTGTGTGTGTGTGTGTGTGTGTAACACCGTGTGACGTGTTTCCTACTGCGGTTACGTTAAAAAATGATTGACAGACTGTCTCATGGCCTTCGTGTCACACAAAGTGTGACACTCGTGTGACTAAGTGTGACAGTCACGCTGGGGCCCAGCAGGTCTGGGCTCTGTTGATTTCGGGGAGGAGACTGTAAAGCCTGGAAAATGAAGGTGGGAGAGAATGGGTCACGGGAGATGGCACCAGGGCCGGTGCAGCAATGAGTCCCCGGGCCGCTCCCCCTTTCCCTCTCTGGCTAAGCCGCTCTGCCCCGTTGTCACTTCTCTGCAGCCTGTGTCCCCGCTTTCTGCTCTTCCCAGCGCCCATCAGGTCAGATGTTACCACGGTGACTTCCGGCTCTTGTTTCTCTTCTGTGAGCCTCCCTGGAGCGCCGGCTCCCCCAGGACGGGAGCCCGTTCCCCGATGCACCCCAGCTCGAGCCCAGCGCGGGGCACGGTAGGGACTCACGTGTTGGGAGGATGTCTGGGGTCAGGGGAGGTCTGCCGCGCAGGGGTGAGCCCCAGAGAGCAGCACAGCAGGGGGAGGGGCTCCTCTTTCCGAAAGTCCCCGAGTCCCCTGGCCCCGCCCACCACGTGCCCCCTGCCTGGCTTCCTGCTGCCGCCCCTGCGTCGCCCCTGAGGGTCCCAGCTGCCAGGCTGGGCTGTGTGGGAGCCCCAGAGACCAGAGGGGCTGGAAGTGAACGCCCCGGGGGGCCCAGGCCTGATGGAGTTGGGGCCACGCCCAGGTCTCTTGGCTGCGGTGCCTGTTTGTGCTGCGGGCTCCCCGGCGGGACTGGCCTCTTGTTTCCCACGGACGGAACTTGCTGGAGGTGGGCGCACGCCCCTTCCCAACAACCTCAGGCCCATCTTCTGACTGCGCTCTGGGGCGGGACTCCACGGGCTGCAGACAACCCCTTGGCTGGTTCCCAGAGGAACAGGCAGAATGCTCGTGGCCTCCTTCCCTGTCTGGTCTCCCTGCCCCTCACCCCCGACCGGTGTTGTTTGTGATCACCCCCCAGAGGAAATCCTTGGACTTGAAGCCTTGCCTCAGGGTCGGCTTCTGGAGAAACCAAAACAGAGACAGAGGATGGAGGGCTTTCTTCTGGTCTGTGTTTACATTCTGTGCATGCGATGCGTGTATGTATGTATGTAGGTATTTTCCCTGAGTTGGGGTGGATTTGCAAGACCGAAAAATGGGTACAAACCGATGTCGAGGGTTTTATATGGCAGGCAGCAAGGATGTGGTTCTCCTCCCATCATCCATAATGGGGCGGGGGAGGGGGATTGCAGGACAAAGAAGGCAGCCGAGAGAGAAAATGAGAGAGGGCAGGGGGGAGGCAAGGAGGGTGAATGGAGGGGGAAGAGGAAGGAGAAAAGGGGGGATGGGTGCACGTGAGAGGGAGAAGGGAGCCAGGGGGGTCTTGATGGGGCCAGAGGAGCGGCTTCCTCAGTGCTGAGTCAGCAGCCGCCCTGACTCAGAAACTCGAATTGTCCATCCAGTGACCCCTCAGGCCTCACGGTCTCTGTTAGAACATGAAAGGTGTCCAGCAGATCCTCAGGGCCATTCAGTTTTCATTCCATATGTGTGGGGCTGTGCGTGCGAACTTACACACATGCACCCACACTCACACATACGTGCCCTGTCTCACCCCTACACACTCGCCGCTCAGACACAGCCAGTCAGTGTCATTAAAATGCCAGGCCATGCCTCTGCCTCCTCGCAGAGCCCACGTGACCCTGCTGATCAGAGGAGGCCACGAGTCTGGAGGGTGAGCCCTGGCATCGGTCCACTGCTCTCCATGGCAACCTGGCTGATACCTGTTTGTAAGTTTAAAAGCTCCAGGACTACAGGAGCTCTCACGTTACTTCACGCAGATCAGCTGTTCACTATTCAGTGCTCTCGCTGTTAGGCGAGGCAGCGGGGCACAAAATTGGCATCTGCTCTGTGTGTGTGTGTGGGAGTGAGTCTGGCGCACAGTTGAGATGAGGGGCTGGGGGCAAAATAGCATTAAAAATACAGCCAGTAGTAATTGGATTATAGTTGTTGATTGCTTTCAAAGTACTTAACACAGTGTATTAATCCCAAAGATAAATTACATCCAGTGAATTCTGAAGTGTCTCACTGATAGAACATGGGCTGTAAAAAGAAAGAACACCCTTGCAAACCTGATCAAATCTCCCATGCGGTCCTGACGTCGCTGGTGGACGGAGGGATTAACATCCAGGTAGGAGATGTGGGAGAAAATAGGAACATGCCCGTCAGACGGGTCGGCAGTGATGGTGGGGTCAGGACAACGGAAGACCCAGGACCCATGTGGCGGGACTCCAGGCTCTGCGTCCCCCACCCTGTGGGTGTGGGACAAGGTGGGAGGTGGGGCTGGGGGAAAGCGGTGGAGATGGAGAAAGCTGGAGAGAAACGGCCACAGCTGGTTCCTCCGTCTGCAGCAGGTCTCAAAGCCAGTGTCCCCACGGGCCTGGCAGGTAACAAAAGGAGTGAAGAGGGCTGGACCAGCCGCCAGCCAGCACTTCCTGAGGGATTCCCACCTGCCAGACACGTTCCAAGCAGGTTCTGGATGCCCCCCAGCCCTGTGGTGTGGTTTTGTTACCGTTTCCCTGTAGAAGGGGAAAGACCCAGGGAGGGACCCAGCAAGTGGCCTGTGGACAATGCAGCACAGCAGTTGGGGTGGCAGATCCTGGGTCTCCATGTGGGGACAATAGGGGGAGGGGTGGAATCGGTGGCAAACTGCGGAGCACGAGCCTGTCTAAAGGGGCTGGTGCCCTGGCCTCGGTGCCACCACAAGCTACCAGGAGAGGACTTGGGCGCAGAGTGGCGCCGTGTCCTGACACCTTAAGAGAATCAAAGTATCAGATGCTCAAGTGAAATCTCAGGTTTTTCACGTGTTGACATCGGATTCACGTTTTTCAAAAAACACCAGGAGGGACAAACTCGGCACATCTGCTGGCTGGTTTGGGTCCACAGTGTGACCTCTGAGTCACTGAGAGAAAATCGTTCTGGAAAGTCGTGAGCATCAAGGTGTGTGTGGCGCTGGGCTGGCTGGTGTGAGGAGGGCTTTTCCCCCAAGACTCTGTCATGTTCGGGGGCACCGCCCACCGAGCTGACACTGCTGGGAGGGGCGCCTGCTTCGCTCCCCCCCCCCCACGGTGGCCGAGGAGGGCTCTCTGCAGGGCAGGGGTGGCGGGGGCGGGGCTACAGGGACCGGACGGGACAGGCCCTGTCCTGACGCAGCTAACAGTCCCGGAGTGGACAGTGGCCTCCACTTCTCCAGGGTTGCCCGGGCGGCTGGAGGGTCGGGCAGTGCTGGGCCTGGATTTCCATGTGGCTTCCACGCTGGAGACGGGCTCATCCTGTGGGCCATGCCCCTCCCCCAGCCTCTGCGGGAGTCCCCTGACCCCCAGGCCTGTGGGCATTTGCATCTGTAGCCCCGCCCCCATGCAAACCCCCTCTCTCCCCCGCAGGCCAGGGCAGGGTCAGGTTTAGGACACTGTCCTCCTGCCCCTACGTGGGCAGAGCGACCCCCCACCCCAGCCTGGATGGAGGCCCCATAACAACCGTCCCCCTCACAATGGCCATCTCTCCTGAAAGGGTCACTTTAAGAATGCCAGGTGGCAGGTGCCAGATTTTGGCATCTGAGGAGCTCCCATAAGCTCCCAGGACCAAAGCAATCCCCTTTTGTCAGCACTGATGGGGAACAACTGGCCGCTGTCCTTTAATTAGGAGGGGACATGCTCAGCTATGGCCTCCTGCAGGGCTGCATAAACGTCCATTAAATCAGCCTGTGCGCTCTGTCGCTCCCCGCAGACCGTGAGGGCCCACTGAGGCCAAGGGGGAGCCCCCAGCCCCAATCTGGCTCCGGAGTCCAAACGGCGGCCAAGAGAAAACGCCAGTCAGCCCAGATTCCTGGCAGCTGATCAATTGGGCAAATTATTTCGTGCAAATTAACTCTTAAGACTGAAATCTGGGCAGGACTCTGCAAGTTCATGGGCACCTATTATCTGCTGGTTTGAGGCACCTGGGTGCACCTGAGGGCAGGGTGCTCGTCTGCGGGAGGGAGATGTTCTGGAAACTGTGGCCGCTGGGATCGGCCAGGTGCCTCCTCTTCTGCTTCTCATCCCCTGATGGAAGACGGTTCTGGCCGGGGGATGCGGCTCCAAGGCCTCCTCCTGCGTCTCCAGGAGCCCCGGGGTCAGGCGTGATGGGAGTGACTCAAGCACCATTTCCTGCTGCCGGAAGGGGCCACAGGCAGTGTTCCGGGCCTTCCGCACCGAGGGGTGCCCGTCTGAGGCCGCACATGGGCACAAAGTGGGGTCCAGTGTGCAGGACATGACTGAGGGAGGCTGGAAAACAGGGACAGGTCGTGGACACCTGGGGCCGGAAGCATGGATGGAGACGTCGGTGCTCAGACAAGTCCCAAAAGATGGAGAGAGGGGGAGGTGGGAGCCCAGTGCCAGGGGCTGAGACGTGGGGTCTCAGTGCGGCTGGGCCGGCAGGTGGCAGAGACCAGCAAGCCTGGGGTGGCCGCACAGAGACAGCCCAGGTGCATTCCGCCTTCCCAAACCCACTGTCCTGGCAGGGGACCCGCCACCCAGGAACCTGCTAGCCTCTGTCACTTTGTCTGCCTTTGGTCACTGCAAAGACGATGCTCACAGCCCCATCATGGCCCGTTGGTGTTGCCTGCTCATGCCCTCTCCTCACGCCCTGCCCCCGTGATTGTTTCCTCCACCCCTGGTTCTCGGTGTCTGTCCAGCAATGACAGCCCAGGCTCGCTCCCGGGGTTGGTGTCCGCCTCCCGCAGAAAGCCCACCCCGCAGCCCGGTAGTGCCCGGGGTTGGGGAAGCGCTGATGAATTTTCATCTCCACCTTTTCCCCTGTTTTCCCATCATCTCTTTTCTTGGAGCCTCTGCCCTGAATCCCAATGACTCTGGAAGCCCCTGGTGACCTCCCATCCCGTATACACGTGTCACTTCTGCCTAGGCCTGTCAAGGCCAGCACACCCTGCTTAGCTCTGCCTCTGCTGAAACTGCCACGTTCACCCCTTCTCCCTTCCTCCCTCCCTCCCTAGTCCTATGGGAGTACAAGTCTAGTCACAGGGGAAGCCACGTGGCATACCACACAATGCACCAACCCCGTTCTAACCCTGCACAGACTCCCACCCTGTCTATTTCCTTCTTCTGTTCCTCTGCGGTAAACACCCATTGGCTCTTTCTTCCCAGGGCTGCATCTGTGCAGAGGGGGCCAGAAAACAAACTCACTCAGAGCCTGAGGAGGAGTTGGGGCTCTTTGAAGCTGCAGCCCTGCATGTATAATCAGCAACCCCAGGGCCCTTCTAGGGCTGGCTGCTGGGGGGAGGGAGAGTGCAGGTTAAACAGAGAGCGCAAGGGAGGCGCAAGCAGCAGGGGTAATTAATTTCTCTTGAAGGTTTATCACCCTGTCGTTAATTTCCTTGTTGCACGTAGAAAAGTAGACACAGGCTCAATTAAGAGTGATGCTCTGGTGCCAACCATGCTTGTCTTTTAATCACGCTCTTTGCATATTGATTTTGACATCTCGGTTTAATCACAGGCTGTTTCACTGCGTTGTGGAATCCTTGTGCAACTTGTGGGGCTTTTCTACATCTCCCAGAGTTGGGAGACAGCTCCCAAGATGGGACCGCAGACAGCACTCAGCCAGCAGCCTCCCTGCCCTGCTGGGTTTCTGTGCGGGAAGGATGTGACGATCCTACCAGAGAGCAGTTACTTTCTAAGGGAAGGAATACATTTCCAGGTTTGCAGAGGACCTTGTACTGGAGGTTGGGACTGAGGACTCCAGCAGGACAAGAGCACATTTTTTCCCATCCCAGTGAAGGAGAAATTGAGAAAGCAAGAAGCCTGGCTGGTGGCAGTCCCTGGAGTCAATGAGGTCAGTAGGCTCTGGTCACAGCAAGAAAGGGCTGAGCCCCGAGCAAGTGCCAGGTAACCAGAACACAGAAATATGCCTCCATCCCAGCTGCGGGCATTGCACAGGGCCGTGGGGCTCAGTGGCTTCTCTCTGAGCCCCTGTGATTACTGTGCTTAGCATGGGTCCCCTCCCCCCCCTCCCCTGAGGTCCTGTCTGCACACCTCACTGGCATTGAGGATTTCAGACTGTCCTCCCCCTGGGTGATGACCATAGGGTGAACGACAACAACTCCCATCCCTGTGATGCTACGTTATGTGAATATGTGTATGGATGTGTGCCTTTAGGAAACGTGTGCCTTATAACCGCTCTATGATTATTATCTCCACTGTATATATGAGGAAACCGAGGCTTAGGGTAAGAAACTTGCTCAAGTGGTGGGGTTGGGATTGGAACCCATGTCTGGCCTCAGATCCCTGACTTGTAACCTCTACCATAGCCCCAAAGGTCCTTCCCGTCTTTAGGGTCTGTGGTTCACTGGCCCCTCCTTACATCCCCAGTGAAGACAAGCCTGGCCTTTGTGTGCCCGGTCTGACGGGAAGTCCTGGTTTTCTGGAAGATCATTTGGTGTCAGGACAGAAGACAGACATTCAGGAGTCTGAGCACTAATTTTCCTGGTTATTCTGAAAAGGTGCAGTTTTCTCATTGAAGACGCCCCAGAGGTCTGATCTGATTGTGGGCTGGTTTAAAAGTGCTTGCTCTGACCTCCAAGGACATCTGCTGATTGGCTGTCCAGCCACTCAGACCCCGCCGTGCGCCAGCGCTGGGCTAAGTGCTGCATGAGGATTTATTCATTTGATGCTCACAACAGTTCTGTTTTATTTCTAAATTGGGAAACAGGCACAGAGCAGTAATTAAGTTCATTAGTAAGTGAGAGGGCTGAGATTTGAACCCAGACTGCCTGGTGCTGGGGTCCAGGCTTCTAACTACTATTCTGTGTGGCCCCCAAAAGAGCCCCAGGCTGTAAGTGCAGGGACTTTTGTGCGGGGGCAGGTGGAGCCTGTTTCTCTAAGGGTCCTGCAGGGCCCGCTGGGAAGGGCGGGTTGGCCGTGACTGTCTCTGCCGGGAGCCCCATCCCTGACCCCTCCCACGATCTGCTCCTTCTCCTCCTTCAGGACTCAGGTCCCATGTCCCCTCCTCATTCCCTGAGTCCCTATTCAGGTCCACCCCCGCCCGCCACTCCATCCCTTCAGCCTGGTTAAAGTTCTTCCCAGTACACGTCTCACTCTCTGGAATTGTCTGCAGGGCTGCCTCGATTTCTTGCTCATTGTGTGTCTCCCGTCCCGAGGGCAAGGTCTGGGCTGCATCCCCAGGGCCTGGAACTGTGCCCGGCACAGAGCATGGGCTCCCCAGCGCCCGTGGGCTGGATGACGTGCGCGCGGAGAAGTCCCCAAGGTCACCCCAACCTGCTCACTCGACAGAGGGCGCGTGCCCTGCCCCCCCGGCTGCACTGCCACGTGGACACACGTCCTGGGCACACATGACACAGGTCATCATGGACCCTCCAGCAAGAACGAAGCCGTCTGTGCCCAAGACTCAGCTCAGCCCCCAGATCCCACTTCATGTGTATGCTCCAAACCTAAAACCACGGCCCTGCGCCCCTCAGAGGGACACTGAGTGGGGAGGTGGCGCATGGACAGGACCCCTCCACACACACCTGTACTGGGGGGGATGGAACATAAACGGGGGAGGGGCATGGCTCACGATCCCCAGCCAGGACGGTGTTCAATCCACCCCATTTTGCGTGGCTTTTCTCCTCTGGAAAAAGTCCTGACATTTTTTTTTTTTTTTGGCTCTTTTAGTCTGAGGAGAGATGATGAGCCAGGGGCTGTGGTGGAATAAAAACCTGGGAGATTTGCTTCCTCGTCACATCCTGAGCTCAAACCAGGTGGCGTCCTTAGGGGCTGACAGTCGGTGGCGTTGAACAAAAGTGTCACGGTCACAGGAGGAAGCTTTTCTCCCAGGAGGGGACTGTGGTGAGTTTGTGCCCATGAAGTCTTGGCTGGGGAGTTGCTTTCCAAAAACCTACTTTCCTAAAACTCTACCAGCCTGTGGCTTTAATTGCAGAGGCGCCTGGAGATGGTGTGTGGTGGGAGCGCGTGTTGCAGCAGCAGAGATCCTGGGTGACGTGGGTGGAGCCTTTGTCCTGGGTGGCAGCTGTTGTGATGGGACCTTCCTGGGTCAGAGTCTGGGGCTTCAGGGCCCAGGCCTGGGGCTCTGGCCTCTCACCGTGTGACCTCTGGAGAGTGTCTCAGCCTTGCTTAGTCTCCTTTCCCCATCTTTGCAACAAGAACTATCCTGTCTTGCCTTCTCTCAGGCTTGTTGGGGAATCATCTAAACTGATGCAGTGTATGTAGTTGCTCTCTGCCTGCAAATTATTCCAAAATCTGATGTTGAGTTTCCAACTCCTGACATGTTTTATACCTGTTTTAAGATCAATTATTGCAAAAGTAGCCCCTTACATTGTAGCTGCTTACTCTTTGCCTCTAAGTTTTTTTGGTCCATGATCCATGATATGAAATATTTTGCATCACAAGCCAACATATACTCGAATTTACAGATCTGAGCCAAAATATGAACACTACTTTTACTATCTGGTAATATTCTATCCTATTCTATTCCATTCTTTTCCAACTTCAAACTACTGTCCAAGATGCACTAGATAGATGTAAGTATCCACAATAGCTCCTTACCTGCCCATTTGAAAACACCACCTTGTCACAGGGCTCTCTCTCACGGCTGTTGCTGCCGTGGATGATTTTTCTCTGCTGACCAGACCATGAACTCCGTGAGTCTGGGCAGTTCCTTTGATTCTTTGCATTGCCCATACTGGGCACTGTGCCTGGCACCTGATTGCTGGCTGGAAACAGGAGTCCTTCTCTCATTTTCTCCCATTTTGTTATAACTGTCTAATTTTGGGACGCTGAATGCTCAGTAAATAGCATCCCGTTCTCTTTGCAGAAATGGTGAGGGTTTAATGGGATTCTCTGACAGGCTTCAGTGCTAAGAACTAAACGGCTTGGCATCGTGTAAAGAGCCTCCCCCAGGCAGTAATGCCTCTGGGACTGTGTCCCCCACCCCAGTCCCCATCTCCACCCCCCCGCACTGAGTTCCAAAGGCATTCTGTGTGTCAGATTTGCATGCAAACCTGAGTGAATGGAAATGAGCAAGGGTGTTTGGATTGTCACATGGCTAGGGAAAGGTGTGATCTGCTGACATCTATTGGGCATAAGCCAGGGACACTAAATGTCCTGTAATATCTCTTGACAGTTCCACACAATGAAAATTGCCCTGCACAAAATGCCTATAGCACCCACTGTTGAGATGCCCTGAGTGAGGCTTGAAGTTTCACAGTTTTGAAATAAAGACGGGTCATAGGAGAATTTGTTTCATCTCCCCAACTCTCCACCCCTATTTTCTTTCTTTACAAATGTCAGAGTCTGTAAGGTTTACACCCAGAAAAGCTGGCCCTGGGACAACTGGGGGGCACCGTTTAGAGAACCGCCTGGCCCCGACATGCCAGCTGGGTTAGAAGCAGCAAGTCCAGACAGATCCAAGCTCCCAGGCCCTGGTGGATGGAATGCACTGGGGGCTTTAATTACGGTGAGGAGAGGGATAAATCTGTTGCAGTTACAGTACAGCCCGGCATGCCTTTCTAATCACGGCCCAACCACAAGGAACCATCCCCCCTCCCTGCACACAAAGGCTCTGGCCTCTGGGAACAGCCCCCTGGGAGCAGAGGAATGAAAAACGTTGAGTCTCCTTCCTGCCTCAGGCTGGGCTTTGAGGGCAGGTGGGCTGGCTCCTCCTCAGGTGTCCTCAGCGCAGTCAGCCCTCACTCACCCATGCTTCAAGTGAAAACCTTGTCAATCCCTTGATCTCTTGCTTTTTCTCTAGTCAATTTGACAGGGAAAGAGTAAAGGGACAAAGTAGGTAATTAAATAGTTAATCTCACTAGGGGATTGTAAGTAAAGAAAAAAGCATGGGAGACCCTGTAAGTTAATGGTCACTCAAGAAAGCAGGTTTGCTTAACCACGAAACCAAGCAGGGTTGCTTAGCAACAAAACCATGCAAACAATCATGAGACATGCCCCAAAACAATAAAACAATGGTGGCATGAGACCCACATCCTGCCCAGTGAGCTCACTAAGTGAATGACCCCTAGGACATGCTCTTTGCACACATAAAAAACAATAATTTATGGAAAGGTGACATTTCAAAGTGAAAGACCCCCCATTGCTCTGAGACCTGAAATAATTTTTCCGTAGTGCCATGACAGTCCTGGCTTGACCATGTAGGGACAAGAAAACTCCCCTGCCCAACCTGGAGGAGGAGCTGATGATAGAATCTTATATGGAATCTAAAAAATAAAAAGGTTCTGAAGAACCTAAGGGCAGGACAGGAATAAAGACGCAGACGTAGAGAATGGACTTGAGGACACAGGGAGGGGGAAGGGTAAGCTGGGACAAAGTGAGAGAGTAATGTCAACATATATAACCACCAAATGTGAAATAGCTAGCTAGTGGGAAGCAGCTGCATCACACAGGGAGATCAGCTTGGTGCTTTGCGACCACCTAGAGGGGTGGGATAAGGAGGGTGGGAGGGAGAAGCAAGAGGGAGGGGATATGGGGATATCCGTACGCATGTAGCTGATTCACTTTGTTATACAGCAGAAACCAACACAATATTGTAAAGCAATTATACTCCAATAAAGATGTTAAAAAAAAAAAAGAATGAAGAAGAAGGTGGTCTTTTTTCCTCTCCCTACTTTTCCTTTGATTATAAAACTGTAGCCCACTAAGTTCTCACGGTGTGGCACCCTCCCACCTGCCCACTTGTAAGCCTCACAAGCGTCCTATTCTAATAAATCACTTCTTACCTATCACTTCGCCTCTTGCTGAATTCTTTCTGCACTGAGACATAAAGAACCGGAGCTCCTCAGAGCCCCCCGAAATGCCACCTAGCGGTCTCAAATTCATCAGCAAATCTTCTGGTGACCAATAGTCCTGGTGTGCCTGGGATTGAGCAGGTTCTCAGGATGTGGGACCTTCAGTGCTAAAGCCAGCAAGTCACAGGCAAACCAGGATGGGTTGGCCACCCCTTTCTGCACAAAAGGCATTGGGTGGCTGGAGTGGATGATCCAGGTGGAGATTAATAGCCAGACTAAAGAATCTCGTTCTAGATGTGATGGGGAGATACTGAAGGGATTTGAGTGGGGATCATATCTGATGGGATGTGATGTATTAGGTTGGCCAAAGGTTCGTTCATTTTTTTCCGTAAGATGGCTCTAGTAGCACTTAGTTGTCTTTAACTTCATTCAAAACAGTTTTGTTAGATTGTATGTGACAGCTGTCATATCAGTGTGCATTTAAAAAAAGACGTCAAAATTGGTGAATTTTTGTGTAACCATTTCTTCTTCCATTGAAGATGGAAGAAAAAAGCAACATTTTTGGCGTATCATGCTTTATTATTTCAAGAAAGGTAAAAACTCAACTGAAACGCAAAAAAAGATTTGTGCAGTGTATGGAGAAGGTGCTGTGACTGATCGAACATGTCAAAAGTGGTTTGCAAAGTTTTGTGCTGGAGATTTCTCATTGGATGATGCTCCAGAGTCGGGTAGACCAGTTGAAGTTGATAGCGATCAAATCGAGATATTAATTGAGAACAATCAATGTTATACCACACGGGAGATAGCTGACATACTCAAAATATCCAAATCAAGTGTTGAAAGTCATTTGCACCAGCTTGATTATGTTCATTGCTTTGATGTTCGCGTTCCACATAAGTGAAAAAAACCTTCTTGACTGTATTTCTGCATGTGATTCTCTACTGAAACGTAATGAAAATGTGCCATTTTTAAAACAAATTGTGACGGGCGATGAAAAGTGGATACTGTACAACAATGTGAAATGGAAGAGATCGTGGGGCAAACGAAATGAACAACCACCAACCACACCAAAGGCCGGTCTTCATCCAAAGAAGGTGATGTTGTGTACATGGTGGGATTGGAAGGGAGTCCTCTATTATGAGCTCCTTCCGGAAAACCAGATGATTAATTCCAACAAGTACTGCTCCCAATTAGACCAACTGAAAGTGGCTGTCAAGAAAAAGCATCCAGAATTAGTCAACAGAAAACACATTATCTTCCATCAGGATAACCGCAAGACTACATGTTTCTTTGATGACCAGGCAAAAACTGTTACAGCTTGGCTGGGAAGTTCTGATTCATCCACCATATTCACTAGACATTGCTCCTTTGGATTTCGATTTATTTCGGTCTTTACAAAATTCTCTTAATGGAAAAAATTTCAGTTCCCTGGAAGACTGTAAAAGGCACCTGGAACAGTTCTTTGCTCAAAAAGATAAAAAGTTTTGGGAAAATAGAATTATGAAGTTGCCTGAAAAATGGCAGAAGGTAATGGAACAGAAGGGTGAATAAACTGTTCGATAAAGTTCTTGGTGAAAATGAAAAAAGTGTCTTTTATTTTTACTTAAAAACCGAGGGCACTTTTTGGCCAACCCAATATTTTCTTAAATTATCCCAGGCGGCGGTGGGGTGAACAAATCATCATGAGAACCAGAGTGGGAACCTGGAGACCAGCAAGGGGGCTGGGGTGTTTGTCCTGGTCAGCAAGCCAGTGGCTCAGACCAGGGCGGTTGCCGTGGACGGTGTGGTGTGCCATCCCATCTCCCCCTCATGACCCCGGCCCTCATTTCCCTGGGGGCCAGGGGTGGGGGTGTTGGCTGCTGACAGCTCACAGCTGGGTCCTTCCCTGGGTGTTACATTCTTGCATAGCCCACATCCCATGACTGGTTGACACAGGGCTGCAAAGATCCAACTCCCTATCCTTAACTGGGCACAACGCTGCAGGCTATGCCAATGCCAGGGCTCCAGGGGGATTTGCTGAAGGCTCACAGTACAGGCTCTCCCTCCACCCTTCCCTGCTTCCTTTGCTTTGTCATAGGTGCTATTCTGGAAACAGTAAACCATTTATTGGCTACCCCCATCTCAGCCTCTGGGTCCTGGTAAACCTGATCTAGGACAGTGGTACAGTGAAAGTGGGGAGAAGGGGTGGTGTGTGTGGGTGTGCATATATATGATTGCATACACACATTTTAGAAAATAAAATTTGCATACCGTAAATGCACAAATCTTAAATATACATCTTGCTGAATTCTGAAACACATATTCATCTTTATAACCCCCACTCAGGTCACGCTATAGATTTCCTTCATGATTAGAAATTCCCTTGTGACCTTTTCCAGTCAGTAACGTCCCCAAGATAACTACCATCCTGACTTCTATAATAATCTATGATCATAGATAATTTTTTGCCTGTCCTTGAACTTCATACAAAATGGAATCGTAAGTAGTCATTCTTTTGCCTAGCAACATGCTTTTGAGATTCTTTAATGTTGTTGAATTTATCCGTTGTTCTTTTTCATTTCTGAGTAAAATGTGTTTCTTTTAAAGAAGTTGAGTCTAGTTTTCTTGTTGGTTTATTTATTTTAATCTTGCCTGATGATCTCTGTCTTTTAAGTGGAGTATTTAGTGTGTCTCATTTATTCTTTGTTCCTTTGGCCCTGCTTTTATGCCTTATTTTGATTTGTCAAGAGTTTCTTTTACTCCATTGTGTTTCCTCTATTGTCATCATTGTACCTATTCCTGTCAATTAATATTTTTGTGGTTGCTCTAGAGACTACAATATGCATTCCTAGTTCATTGCAATTAATATTTTTTTAAAAAAAATTTTTGGCCATGCTGTGCAGCCCATGGGATCTCTGTTCCCTGACCAGGGATCAAACCCACGCCCCCTGCATTGGAAGCGTGGAGTCTTAACCACTGGACCACTAGGGAAGTGCCTGCAATTAATCTTAAATTAGTCTCATATTCACATACCAAATAAGAACTTTACAACAGTGTAATTCCACTTCCCACTCTTGTCTGTTCTGTTATTGTTATACATTTTCTTCTACATATGTAATAAACCTTACAATACATTGTTGGTATTGTTACTTTAAGTCAGTACTTAATTTATTTGCAGTAGTATTTTATATTTACCTAAATATTTATCTTCCTGTGGCTCTTTATCCCTCTCAGTAGATCTGTACTTTCATCTGGCATCATTTTACCTCAGCCTGAAGAACTTCCTTTACAGTTCTTGTGGGGTAAATTTATTGGTGACAAATTCTTTCAGATTTTGTTTGTTTGAAAATAGCTTTATTTCATATTCTTTTTTTAATGGTAATCTTATTTATTTATTTATTTATTTTTATGTTTATTTTTGGCTGTGTTGGGTCTTCGTTTCTGTGCGAGGGCTTTCTCTAGTTGCGGCAAGCGGGGGCCACTCTTCATCGCGGTGCGCGGGCCTCTCACTGTCGCGGCCTCTCTTGTTGCGGAGCACAGGCTCCAGACGCGCAGGCTCAGTAGTTATGGCTCACGGGCCTAGTCGCTCCGCGGCATGTGGGATCTTCCCGGACCAGGGCTCGAACCCGTGTCCCCTGCATTGGCAGGCGGATTCTCAACCACTGCACCACCAGGGAAGCCCCTCATATTCATTTTTGAAGGCTATTTTTACTGTGTCTAGCAATCTAAGTTGGCACTTTGTTGTTTTTGTTGTTTTTAACCTCCTAGCACTTAAAAATTATTCTTTGCCTCACAACGCCCACTGTTTCTTAGAGAAGTCAGCAGCCATCATTTTAATTGTTTTGCTAAATAGCATGTATTTTCTTTAGCTGGATTTAAGATTTTCTCTTTACCTTGGTTTTTAGAAGTTTGATTATAATGTACCTAGATGTGGCTTTTTTTTTTTTTTGTATTTATCCTACTTAGTGTTCACAGAGCTTCTTGATATTCGGTTTCATGTCTTTAATCAATTCTGGGCAAATTTCACCCATTTTAACTGCCAACGTCGTTTCTTCTCTTTCCTTTCCTTCTGAATCTCCAATTACACATACGTTAGACTGCTTGATATTGTCCCACACGTCGCATAGGCTCTCTTCTCTTTAGAAAAATCTTCAGGTTTTTCTTTCTCTACTTCAGTTTGGATAATTTCTATCAACCTGACTTTGGGTTCACTGATTCTTCTTTTATGTTAAGCCTGTTATTATGCTTATTAAAGACATTCTAATTTCAGGTATTGAATTTCTTAGTTCTGAAATGTCCTTTTGGCTTTATTTTAAAGTTTTCATTTCAATATCTTTGTTGAAATGCTCCACTTTGTAGTCTTTTGTCCATCTTTTCCTCTAAATTCTTTAAATTAGTTATTATATCTGTTTTAAAGGACTTTTGTACTTTTATAGCAGTGAGGTTGAGAGCTCAGATATTCTTGCAGAATGCCTAGGTTCAAATTCCACTCTGGTGTTTACTAGGTGAGTGATTTTGGAAAAGTGAATTCTCTGATCCCCAGTTTCCTCATCAGTCAGATATACATAATAATAATACCTACCTCATAGGTTTCCTGTGGAGGTTAAATGAGTCATGGGTAATAAATAATTGTTAAAGCAATGCACGACACATATTAATATTCAATAGCCATTATTGTTATTATTAACATTTTTATTGAGATTTCCCAGAGAGCTATATGCACCACTAGAATATCTGAATTCAGCAAAAGTGTATACCATTTCTCTATTTCAAGCATTGACAAAGGAATTTATTGTCACTTGGACTCACATTTCCTGGGTTTTTCATGACATTGAACATCTTTCCTTACCTAGGGTTAGTCATTGGGATTTTCCCCAGAACCACTCTGGGCTGTGATACACTTCCAGATTTCCTGATGGAGCTAATTTGCTCATCTCTCTCTTTAGAATAAAAACAGGCACCCTGTGCCATGCATTCAGAGTCACCAGTATTGTCATTTGCTCCAGTGTTTCTATCTGTACTCCTCTTGGAGATGTTTCAATAGCAAATATTTCTGAGAGCCTACTATGGGCTAAGGAACGTTCTATGGTTTGGAGGTGCAGCTGTGAATATAAGAGAACGTCTGCTTTATGAAGCCCACTTGCCCTCTTCCAACCACCCAGCCTGGCTGTCCTCCCCTTCTTGGTGCTAGTATATATAAGGTGCTCACTAAGTGCTTGATGCATGAACCGATGCATTAGCAAAGGTGCAAAGTTTTAAAAAAGCAATGGCCTAAAACCCTCAAAGGAGATAAAACTGAAGCCCACTTCTTCAGCCAACAAGGGTAAATGGGACATTCACTTGGCACTGACCTTGGCACTGGTATAACATAGAGGTTTTCTACTGGGGGCAACTTTGCCCCCCAGGAGATAATGGCAATGCCTGCAGACTGTTTTGGTTGTAACAGCTGGGGTGGAGTGCTACTGCATCTATGGGTAGAGTCCAGGGATACTGGTGAATCTCCCACAATGCACAGGATGACCCCCACAACAAAGATTACCTAGCTCAAAATGTCAGTAGTGCTGAGATTGAGAAACTCTGGTGTCATACAAGAGGCTGACCCCCTCAGGGGCTTCATCAGTTCACTAGAGATGAGATGCACACACAGGCAATGGTTGCAAAGCAACACGTCCCCAAAGGAAAATGTGTGACACCACTTTCCATTAATGAAGTAATAAATTAATTCAATAGATATTTATTCAGTGCCTACTTTACATCAGAAAAGAGGCTGGGTTCTAAGCAAACAGCAGTGAACGAGGTAGACAAGGTTCATCTGTTTTCAGGAGTTTCAGTCTACTGAGGGATGATGGGTAATTTACAAAAGAACATAATATCAGGTTGTGAAAAATGCAGTAAAGGAAACAGATTGGGTGACAGGATAAATAGTGACTTGGGATGGGGCTACTGTCTCATGTTGGGTGGTCTGAGAGGGCCTCTCTGAGGAGGTGACATGTGGGCTGAGTACTGAAGGATGAGAACCAGTCACTGTGGAGAGATCTGAGGGAAGAGTGTGCTAGGCAGGGGGAACAGCAAATGCAAAGGCTCAGAGGAGGGAAGAGATCTGGGAAGTCAAAGGACCAGAAATGAGGCCAGTGTGTGTGAGGGCTGGGGAATAGTGAGTGTGGGGGAAATGGGGACATGGAACTACCTTACGAACTGCTTAGTGGGACAGAAAGAGAAGGGCATAGTGATGTTTGAGTCCTACAGCCACAGTGGGGTGTTTGGGTCCTCAATCCTTTCTCTCATTTTTTGGTCCACTCTCATTATCAGGGGAGAGGAGAGTTTCCCCACGATCACCCCAATTTTCTCTTGACTTTTCACCACTACTGAAGCCCATACTCTCTAGCCAGTTACTGCCTGTGACCTTATTCTTTGTTTAACAGAAGCTAAGAGCAGACACATCAACATTTATCAGCCAAGCCCCAAATCCGATTGAAGATTTAGACAGAACATTAGATGAAATGGAGCCAGTGATCCTCATTAAACAACAATATACATCCTTTGTCTTGGCTAAGGAATTAGGGCCCCAAACTGCCAGTTTAATATTTAAAAACAGGTAAATAAAACTTAACCTCTCCATAGAAGCTGGGGGTCCTGAGGGAAGTAAGGATTTACTGGCTTTAGTCTTCAGCAGTAATTTCCACAGCGCCTTTTGTTTGCATAATATGTCATACTTTACACACATTCTTTTGTACATTTTCCTCCATTAATAAGTATTTATGTGTTACGCATCATTACAACTTTTTTCTCAACTTAACAATAATAACAAAATGCCCACAGTCCTGCTGACTTTCTCATAAATGTATTCTTTCCCTGCCTCCAACTGCATCCTCTTATTTCTCACAGTGTGTTCAGCACTCTATATGGGTTTCTTTCCTGCCTCGTTCACTCACAAAGGGACAGTGGTTGCTTTTGTCTGCCGGGCATCTGTTTCTTCTTCTCCTGGAGGTCCAGCCTGATTTTCTTCTTGGTGACCTTTTTCTCCCCCATCCCCTCTTTACTCCATCTGAAAGAATTGACTGCACTGGCTTCCAGTTCTAGATTTAGTTTCATGACCTGGGTCTGACCAATCAATATATTCTACTCTCCCCTCTCCTTGGCCAAAGTCATTCACTGATGGTCATATGACCCAAACCTGGCCGATAAGAGCTACCTGGAAAAAGAAACCAGAACCCATTACTGTCAGGATGTAAAACTGGGCCCCCAAGCTGAGAAGGGCTTGCCTGTGTGTCAGGCCAACACAGAAGAAAACAGAGTCAAGAAATGGAGTCCTGACATGACTTGAGTTACTGGATCCAGCCATGTCGGAAGCGGCTATCTGCCCAAAGGAGAACTGTACCTTTGAATGGGTAAGGGGTATCAAAACTAAGTCTTTGAACTCTCTATGATGGAGGTAATGCCTGCATTTTAGGGACATCAGCTGGGGAGAAAGGCACCAGATCTGGGTTATGGATAAATGACAAATGAGACATTCAAGTTGCAGGCACCATAGGCAGTCAGGAGTGGAAAAGATCCAGAGGAACTCTCATGCATAGGGAAGGCTTCCCAGAGGAGGTGAGATGCGAGCTGGCCTTGAAGGGAGTGGGAGGTGTGACAGGCGGGGGAAAAACCTGAGCATGATCTGAATAATACTTGTCCCATCTGGACTGAGTCACTGATGCAAAAACGCAACCAAGTTAGCGAATAAGAGGGATAATCAAATCCTGATCCCAAATACAAACCTGCTGGGTTTTATAAATCTGGCCACCAAGAGTCTTACAAATTCCCCTCTTTGGAGTGATGACTTCCTGTCTGTCAATCTGATCGGCTCAGACAACACAGACTAGCCCCCTGTCTGTCTCAAAGGGACCTTCCCTGTGTCTTGCAACTCATTCTAGATGAGACGAGTATTTCTTAGGTCTGCAGAAATCCAGAGAAGAAAACGCATTTTATGATCTGAAGGGAGATGAAAGGCATGTCTTAACAGCGCATTTCAAATGCATTCGTGCTCATCACAGAAGCCTCCCCAGTCCTTACATTATTTAGAAAGTTGCAGGAGAGGGGATAATGAATGCAGGATATGCGAGCGATTCATTTTGATTTTTCAAAAATGCAACCCAGCCAGAGAAAGCTTTGCAAAATGTCGAAAGACAAAACAAAACAATATCTCTGAGATTCGTAAAGTCACGGAAATTAAAGCGATGATAAAGCAAAAGCAAACCCGATACCTTAAAGGACCCAAGCATTCTGATTTTTAAAAGGTGGCAAAAAGGAAAAAAACAAAAGCCATAAAAGGGTGTCTGAGGGGTAAGGAAACTGTTATGAAAATGGGAATTCTGTGCTCTGAGCTGTTCACAGCTCTGTCCCTGGAGTGTGAAATTAGCGACTGAAGGCAGATTTCACAGGCACTTCCGAGGAGCGTGGTGGCGGATTTGCGATGGGGCCTCTCCGCCAAGTCCTGCCCACTTGCAAGCTGCTGTCGTTATTCATGCAAAGCACAGATAATTCTGAGTGTCTGGAGCGTTTTGCATTTATATGGAACGCAGCCTCTCTCCTTCCTAGTGAGTCTAGTGCTTGAGTGCATGTTGGGGCGGAGGGTGGCAGGGAGCACCTAGGAGACCAGCATTCTCACGGAACCCCTATTTTCTCCTGACAAAAGAAAAATCTATACGGATCACATTGGGAATTATACTGGCAAATCTATAGGAAATAGGAATTTAGTGAAAATGTTAAACATTGAGGGGGGAGGGATAAATTAGGAGTTTGGGATTAACATATACACACTACTATATGTAAAATAGATAATCAACAAGGACCTACTGTATAGCATAGGGAACTCTACTCAGTATTCTGTAATAACCTATATGGGAAAAGAATCGGAAAAAGAATGGATATATGTATATGTATAACAGAATCACTTTGCTGTGCACCTGAAACTAACACAATATTATAAATCAACTAGACTCCAATATAAAATAAAAAATTAAGTTAAAAAATGTTAAACATTAAAATCTTCCCAAGGGATTCTCCCGGTCTGGGTCTTAGGACTATAACAAATGATGACATTCTTTGTGTCCCCATCATGTCACCAACCTGGGAGTGGAGCTTAACAGGAATTTCAACTGATTAAAAGAAAGATGGGAGATGATGAATTTGGAGGCATGAGCTGCACTTTTCTCATTCTCCCTTTCCGTGTATCCCTTGCACACTTATGTTGTGCACATGAAACAATAATCAAATAGAAAGTGTGATCACAACTTTTACCTTTCCACACTTTCATTACTGATCGTGGTCAGCTGGGCCAACTTGAAAAGGTCCCAGGAAAAGGAGATCATTTTAAGTAAGTACAGTTAACCCTTGAACAACACCGGTCCACTTATACGCGGAGTTTTTTTCAACAGTAACTACTACAGTACTACACGATCCGCGATTGCTTGACTCCGTGAATACAGAACCGCGGATACAGAAGACTGGTGTATAGGGAGGGCCAACCATAAGTTATACTCGGATTTCCCACTGCATGGAGGGTTGGTGCCCCTAACCCGCACATTGTTCAAGAGTCAACGGTAGCTGCTCACGGAACCAGAGAAAGGTTTGGTCTTGGGTAAAAATCATCTTATTCCGTTTATCATCTTAGGAAGAACTTGTGCTCGTTTTTATTCATTATTTTTTAACACCATTATATTTTCAAAAGTCCACTCATTCTTGATCATTAAACTATCACCTTTTTGGTGCTCTACCTTCGTGATCTCCAGGGTGATGGATATCAGGTAACTTTCAAACATGGTTCTGGGTATTCTTGCTAAAAGTAGACAAAACAAACAAATGACGGTGATCACAATGACAGCAACAAAAAATCTAGCCCACTGTCCTCCATCACACACCATGAATTCAATATGAAGTAAGATGAATTTGCCCAGCTTTCATAAAGGTTGCTCTGTCACCCCATGTGTTGGCTCGTATCACTGGAAGGGAGGGGGCAGGTGGGCTGCAGGGACGGTTGATTCGGCAACCTGCAGGTGTCCTCGAGGACACCTTGTCCTCGAGGACGCTCCTCAAGGGCACTCTGCTTGCCACAGTCTAGGCTTCATCTCCTTCCTGTCTGACCTCTTTGCTCCTGTCCAGCAGGGGAAACAGAGCCACTTCTGGACTCTCTCCCGGGGCGTTGCTCATAAACCCCCAGCAAATACCTCCTAGAATGTCCTCGGCCTTGGTTGGGTCACGTGTCCACATTTCACCCAATCACAGGCAAGGAAGATGGGATTACCATTGGAGCAGCTCTGTAGCAGGGGTGGGGTCCGCCTCCCTGAGGCTCCCGGGATGCAGAGGGGAGCAGGATATTCCTGACCAAGCCAAGGACCGCTTAGTAGTGAGGGTAGAGATGGGAGATGCCAGATCAGCTGCCAGCAATACCCACCCATGCACAGTCACAAAGGCGTCTTGATCACCTTGGGTACCAGCCTAAGCATGTTTAACGTGTGTGTTGGGCTGAATTGGCTAGAATTCCAAATGAAATTAACACAGTGTTGGATGGGTCTTCCCTCCTCCAAAACAGAGTTCCTCCAAGGATGTGCAGGGAATGAAAACCACACAGCTAGTTCTCATGGGCATCCACGGTCTGGAAGGAATCAAGGCTGTGTTCTCAAGATGAATCTTTCTTTCTCTTTCTCTCTGTCCACAGGCTTCAATGCTTTTTAGGCAAGGCTGCCCTGCTTCTGTCCCCGTATTCTTAGTTTCTGTCCCCACTTCACTCTGCCCACCAGGGATCTGGGCTGGTTGTGGCACCAGGGCAGCACCCTGACGTCCTGGGCTTTATGCTACAGAACCATCACTCACTCGTACTTTCCACCTGAACCATCCGTTTCTTTCTACACGTGGTTTTATAGCATGAGTTCAATTTTCTTTTCACGTTTTTTTGCCTCATCAAGGATCATGATGTTTAAAAAGATAATCAAAAAGGAAGAAATAAATGAAACCCCGGTTGGGACAACCTGGGCTGATTGCATTGGCTCCCCGCTCGGTTCTGTATACTGAAAGAGAACAACAAAGCCCTTTGTGTCTCCAGACGCAGCCTGTTTTCTTATTTCATGTTGTGGCCTCTCCACATATTTGGCACCTCTTATGATTTATGGGAAACAGATTAAAATTAAAGTATCAGTAGGATTACATTCTGCTGTGAGTGACCCAGGCCCCAGATAAAAGAAGGTTTAGCACAATATAAATTTATTTTTGACTCATGTAACAGGCTGGGGGTGGGAGCTGTGCTCTACCAAGCTTTCAAGGGGTCTCATTTCTTCATTTTGTTTTTCTGCCACAAGAGGCCTCCATTCCCCGGGTTACCTCATGGTCCAAGATGGTGGCTCCGGCTCCAGCCATTATACCCACTGCCCAGCCAGCAGGAAAGAGAAAGAGATGGAATTGAATGGGGACAAAGGACACACTCCAGGATTCTTCTAAGTAGTTTCCATTTTTACTCCTTCAGTTACAAACTATACCTGGCTGCAACTTTTTTTCTGGTGGGTTCAAAATTTTAAAAATTGATTAATGAATACTATGTAATAATAATCATTAATGCTTAACTAGTGGTTACAATGTGCCAGGTCCACTTGTAAGTGCTCAACATATTTAATTCTCATAGCAGCCCCATTGTGCTCACTGAATAATGTCTCCTGGGAGACGTCCATGTCCTAATGCCCAGAACCTGTGAATATGTTGTTTCACTTGGCAAAAGAAATGTCACAGGTGTGATTAAGTTAAGGTTCTTGAGATGGGGTGATGAGCCTGGATTATCAACGTGGGCCTAATGTAATTACAAGCCTCCTTATAAGGGGAAGGCAGGAGGTCAAGGAAAAGAGAAAAATCTACGCTGCTTTCTTTCAAGATGGAGGAAGGGGTCTTGAGCCTAGAAATGCAGTCAGTCTGTAGAAGCTGGAAAAGGTAAGGAAACAGGTTGTCCCTGAGAGCCTGTAGAAGGAACGTGGTTCTGTGGACTAATTTTAAACTTCTGACCTTCAGAAACATAAGATACTAATGTGTCGTTCTAAGCCGCTAAGTCTGTGGTCAGCTGTTACAGCAGCTATTGGAAATGGATGCCCCCATCATGCAGTTACTATTATCTCCATTCACAAAGGAGGAAAATGGGACTTCCCTGGTGGCCCAGTGGATAAGACTCTGTGCTCCCAATGCAGGGGGCCTGGGTTTGATCCCTGGTCAGGGAACTAGCTCCCCCATGCATGCCGCAACTAAGAGTTCACATGCCACAACTAAGGAGCCCATGTGCTGCAACTAAGACTTGGTACAACCAAATAAATAAATAAATTTTTTTTCAAAAAGGAGGAAAATGAAGCACAGAGAAGCTATGTCACTTGCCCGAGATCACATGGCTTACCGGTGGGGGGAAAGTTCGGATCTGAACGCCGGCAGTCCCTCTCTGGAGTTTACCCTTATAAGCACTGTTTACCACATGGAATACATGTACCGTCTGTCTGAGGTTTGATTTTGTTTACTATTTTTTATGCAGTAGATTTTTACAGCCTTTCAAAACTTTCAGATTTTGGAAAATTCAAAACAGATGTGAAAGTAAGGAGAATGACGTAATGAACTTCTCAACACCTATGGCCAAACTCGTTTCATCTGTGACCTCCTCTCCTTGTTTTTTCCTTCCTCTCATTTATTTTGAAGTAAATCCCCAATATTACTTCATTTGTACATATTTCTAAAAAAACTCTCTTTTGTAACAGAATCATCACCCCTAAAATTCTAATTTTTAATATCTTTAATATCACCAAATACCGAGTCAGTTTTCAAATTTCCCCAATTGTCTCATTTTTTTTTCAGTTAGTTTCTTTGAATCAGGATCCAAAAAAGTTCTATATATTTCCTTTGATTGATGTGTCTCTTGAGTCTGTTTTAGTTTACAAAAGCACCATTCAATAACAATACAAGCCACAAGTGTAATTTTGAATTTCCTGGACAGTAAATTAAAAAAAAAGAAATAGGTGAAATTAATTCTGATATATTTACTTAATCCAATGTATCCAAAATGTTATTTTAACATATAATCTATCTAAACATTATTAAGAGATATTTGCAATATTTTTTTCATACTCAGTCTTTAAAATTAGGTGTGTATTTTACACTTAGAACACATCTCAATTCAGACTAGCTGCATTTCAGGGGCTCAGTGGGCTACAGGTGGCTAGTGGCTGCTGTATTGGATGGCACCAGTGTATAACATCCTTCCCTTTTTTCTTGATATTTATTTTTTGAAGAAAAACGGGTCATTTCTTGCATTGTGGAATTTGCTGATTGCGTCTCTGGGGACATAGGAGCTTTTCATTGAAAAACTTTCTTATTCCGCGGTGCTCTGATGCCAGGCATCTTGCCTCCTGGGGTCTCTTCTAGGGAAGCATCTGGAGGGGCTTGTCTTTCAAAAACCGAAGAGAGAACCGGGCCCTCGTAGAGCGAAGTTCTCAGGCTGAGCTTGCCACCCATTAAGGGGTCGTGAAATCAATTCAGTTGGTCACAATCAGCATTTTAAAAGTAGGAAACAGAACAGAATATAGCAGAATTGAATAAGATGGAATGCAATGGAAGAGAAAATACCTCGTGCCCGTATGTGGGGGGGAAAGTGCTGTTTTTCCATGCAGTGTGAGTGTACACGTGTGCTTGCACCGTGTCTGAGAAAATATGCATCTCTAACTGTGGGTCGCTGCCTTGGTCAGCTCGGCTGCCAAAACAAAATACCACAGGCTGGGGGGCTTAAACAATAGACATTTATTTTCTCACAGGTCTGGAGCCTGGAAGTGCAAAATCAAGGTGCCAGCAGGGTTGGTGTCTGGTGAGTGATCTCCTCTTGGGTTGCAGATGGCCGCCTTCTTGCTGTGTGTGTTCCCATGGCCTTTCCTCCACACATGCAGGTGGAGAGAAAAAGAACAAGCTTTCTGGTGTATCTTTTTATGAGGCCACCATCTTGTCAGATCAGGGCTCCACCCTTATGACCTCATTTTACCATAATTACTTTCCTTAATGACCCCATCTCCAGATCCAACCACACTGGAAGTTAGGGCTTCGACCTAGGAATTTTGGGAGGACACAAACACTGAATCCACAACACAGTCAAAAAAGAGTGAAAGAGCCTGCTCTAGAGAATTTGCCCACTCATCTTTCCCAAAGTCAATAGGACCACCGCTTGCAAACTCCTCTGACTCAGCTATCATGGAAATCTTGGCCAAGGCGTTCTATCTGATTCACTGGGACCAGGACACTTTTCCCTCTCTGCAGGGGACAATGAGGGGCTTGTGTGTTTTCAGGGAGCAGATGCTTGTATGGAAAATATGACAGGCCTCCTCTGCCCCACCGCCGAGTATTAAATATGATGGCACCGAAGTCCACGCCACCCACCTGCCCTGACTTTAGAAGGAGAAATGCTTACATAAAGGGGCACTGATCCTTTTGCATTTTTGTAGCCAGAGTCATGTCTGAGAAAGCCAGGGGTCTGCCAAAACCACCTTAAAAATCCCACTGCAGCAAATGTAGGAGGGAGAGGAGACATGCATTGATAGCAGAGTTGAAGTTTGGAATGTCAGAGCAAAGTCACTAATTACAGTACAGATGAGGTCACTAAATGTGCATGATTATGCAAATCCAGGTGGAATGCAGAATGCTAATTATGTCAGCATCTCCAGCTCAGAGGGAGGCTGTCAGGATGAGAGCCCTGAACTGAGGAAGCAGGAGAGCCGGGTCAGGCCGGAAGAGACAGGAGCCCCAGGAGCTGGATATGGTCCCAAGTGGGCTTAGCCTCAGGCAGTGAGGGGTCCTGCGCCCAGAAACAGCCAGGTGGGGGGGGGGGCGAGGCCCGAGATGGAAATAAGGCTCTGCTAGCATGGGCAGGTCCACCAAGGCGAACAGCAGGAGGGATCTGGGGCAGGGACGATGCTTCCAAAATTGTGACCTGCTTGCCACTGGTGCTTGGAGAAGTGAGTTAGGTGGCACATGGAAATTTTTCTACGTCGCAGTTACATTTATGGCTATGTCTGTATGGTGACATGATCCAGGAGCAAGTGTCTCAATTCTGTCCATTGAGCTTCTGTGCCATGCAAGGCACCAGGGATTCACAATGAGCAAACCAGTCATAGTCCTGCCCTCATGCAGCTTCCATTCTAGTGCAGGGAGACAGATGGATACCTGCTTACACTTACTCTACTTAGATGTAGCCAAGTCTGCATCTTTATTGAAACAAGCCTCGCTTTTTTTTTGCCTCTGGTGCCAAGAAAATCACACACCCCCCAGGGGCGACACACTTTAACATTTATGTGAAAAGGAATTACATCCTGTGTAATTCCAATCTTCTCTGCCACAGTTGTTTCTTCGGTCTTGTGGGGTATTTTTAAGCATCAAAAGGAAAAAGAAGGAGAAAATCCAAAGAGACCACCCCCAAAGTCTGAAATCCTGTTAAACCTCAAACAAAACCAAACCCACCAGGGCTTGACGGAGTAAGCTCATAAACAGAAAAGACTTAGTGGTGAGATTCCGTGGGTTCCTTTGTAACCCCAATTCCTTCCATCCGGACAGCAGGGGACAGGGCAAGTTTCTTATTTTCTAGATATTCTGATTGGGCTACTTGGAACAGAAGGGACCCTTCTTTGATCTTTGGATTTTGTTCTTATTTTAAAGGTACATAACGAAATGTATTATTTTTTGAATAGCCCTGGTCCTTTTAAAAGGAAGGGGCAGAAATTATTACCTAAGGTATGTAGTAGAGCTAGAAATAGGGCTTGAAAATATTTTATTCTCTACTATTTAAAGTGAACATCCTGACAAATTAGGGGCTTGCCACCAGGAAGTAGAGGAGGGAAGGAGATATTCTCCCTAAAATCCTAAGATCTTAATCAATGCAGGACATTTTTCTAATGTAGAGCAGAGCTTCTGTCTATAGCACTATAGCACTTTCCTGCAGGCATTGTAATATCCAGAGTACGATTGCTATGAAATTCTCAAAAATAACACACAGATACAAAATCCAAAAGCTGGAAACAGCCCAAATGTTCTCCAGTGTGTAAACAGATAAACAAACCCACCATGGAGTACTATGCAGCTGTAAAAAGGGAGGAAATATTGCTACATACTACAGTTTAGATGAGTCTTATAGGCACTGTGCTGGGGACAGAGCCAGTCCCCCAAATTTGCATACTTCGTGATGATCCCATTTATTTGACGTTCCCAGAAAGACAATATGGTAGTGATGGGAAACAGATCAATACTTGCCAGGGATTTCTTAAAGGTACAGCATGAGGGAATTATGAGAGATGATGCAACTGTTTTGGATCCTGATGGAGGTGGTGGTTGTATGAATCTCTACATGTGTTAAAATTATTAGAAATATACACATAGAAAAGAAAAAAATATCAATTTTCCTGGATGATAATTTTAAAAAATTATTTTTAAAATTTATTTTAATAATTTTTAAAATTTAAAAATGTCAGGAGTGAAGTTTGAATTCACAGTGGTGTATAACTCACCCGTTAGTCCCCCTGTGTGATGTACGTGGTGTATGTGGACCTCTCTGTGCTCCCCTGGGACACCTCTTGGACTTCATCAGCTTCCCCTTCCAGAAATGCTCATCCCACTCAGCCACCCTGGGCCCTGTTCTTCCTTCAACAAGCCAAACTTGCTCACCTCTGATTTTTTCTACTTGCCATTCCCTCCTCCGGAATGCTCTTCCATCAGGGAGTCCTGGTTTGTTTGAGACTTTCAGTGCTGAAAAAGTCCCTGGGAAACTGTGATGTGTTAGTTGGTCGCCCTCAGCCAGATTTACACCCTCACTTCATTCAGATCTCTGCTTAAATGTCTCCTTTTCAGATTGAGTTTTCCCCAACCACTATGTAAAATCACACCCCTCATATCCCCCTCGATCCTTGTACCCCACTTGATTTCCCCCATCCTACTTCTTATGTCCTGTCCCTATGCAGCATGTCTATTTTTATTTGCTTATTACACATAGATCCAGTGGAATGCTTTATGGTAGTTAGGTTTAAACAAAAAAGCAAGCTGCAGAAAGCCACATGGCATTCACGCACCATTTGAAGCACACAAACCGTGCTGTATAATATTTGCAGACACACAGATATGGTAAGTCATGAAGCTCTGCAGGGGAATGTTAAGCACCAAGTGGTGCCTTGTGGGCAGAGAGAGAAGGAGCTGGGGTGAGGGGGCACAAGGGGCTTTAATCAAGCCATATGTTTTATTTTAGAAGAAAAACATCTGAAGCAAATACAGTATGATAAGATTTCACAGAGCTGGCTGATGAGATCATAGTCATTCATTATATTCTTCTTTATATTTTTTGACTGGCTTGAAATATTCATGATGGAAAAAAATGCAAGACCAAAGATCTGTTGCTGAAGGAAAAGTGATTGCTCTGTTTAGGATACCCCCAGAGTGACCACACTTTCTAGATGATACCTGTCAGCTCTTCATGTTCCTTACAAATCACATCACATCACATCTGAGATGTCTGCTGAGCTCCTGCCTCAGGAAAGGGAGGCACAAAGATACCCAAACACAGCACTTGCCTTCAGGGGGGCTCTCCGTGGAGCAAAGGCATGAAAAGAGAAACCAGAATAAACGATCTTTGTTCATTCAAGGCATCACTAGGTGATCACTGAGCACATGTACTTGGGATTTGGTGCCCAATGACTCGTTTGGTAAAGAAAAGTAGAAAACACCACCAGGGCCTTTCTAGGCACCAGAGACAATACTGGGAAAATTTTCCATTTTCTTGGATTTGTGGAGGAGATGAGCTTTCAGTCCTGGTATAAAGAGGGCTATAGTTGCATGGAGGGAAAGAAGGGACAGCTTGATTTCGTCACCTAAGATTGAATCTGCCCAAAGCTAAGACATCCAGGCAAAGAGAGGTGGGCGCGTTTCCATAAATCTTCCCATCACCTGGACACGTGACTTCAGCGTCCAGTTTGCTATGGGGGCTCTGTTGGTGCCAACTGGGTCAAATGACCAGCGAGATGGCGGTTCACACAGGCTGAGAGGAGAAACGCTCAACAATTCTAGGGCAAAATGATTCAGCCACAAATGCTTACTGAGGAGCTAGTGACCAAGTCATTCATTCATTCATTCACTCATGCATTCATCCACTCATTCACCTAACAGGGATTTATGTATTGAGCACTTATGTATATTATGTCCCTGGCACATTCTAGGTGTTTGGGAGAGGGAGGTAAATAAGAAAGATGAGATCCTTGTTCTCCTGGAGCTCACACTGAAGATACACTCAGAATATATATGTATGTATGTATGTATGTATGTATTTATTTATTTATTTATTTATTTTTGGCTGTGTTGGGTCTTCGTTTCTGTGCGAGGGCTTTCTCCAGTTGCGGCAAGCGGGGGCCACTCTTCATCGCGGTGCGCGGGCCTCTCACTATCGCAGCCTCTCTTGTTGCGGAGCACAGGCTTCAGACGCGCAGGCTCAGTAATTGTGGCTCACGGGCCTACTTGCTCCGCGGCATGTGGGATCTTCCCAGACCAGGGCTCGAACCCGTGTCCCCTGCATTGGCAGGCAGATTCTCAACCACTGCGCCACCAGGGAAGCCCAGAATATTTAAAATGGTGACAGGACTACGAGGAAATCCAGCTGGGCGGTGGACCAGCAGAGGGTGGGGGCAGCATCGGGGCCCCTAAGGCACTGTGTCCCTCTGAGCCGCTGTTAGAGCCGAGGCCGAGAGTGGAGGTGGAGGCCGGCGTGTGAAGATGGGGTGGAGGGAGCAGCAAGGACAAAGTCTGGGGAGGGGACATCACCTGGCTGTGTCTCGGGGAACAGCAGGGCCCGCGTGGCTGGCAGCAGGGCGCGCAGAGTAAGACGGGGAGGCGGCAGGGGCGGGGTCAGGCTCGCAGCCCTGGTGGGGAGACACTCTGTCCCCAAAGGGAAAACAAGGGACCGAATCCTTCGTTTTCAACTCACCGCTGGGAGGTGCCCACTCCTCCTCTGACTGGAAACTTCTCACAAGAAGAAAGCACTCCCTGCATTTAATTTAATTTGGGCCCTTGGAGCCTATCAAGTTATTCTGTTCCCATCCCCTCGGCTCCTCCTCCTCCTTGCCCTTGACCCTCCGTCTTCCACCTGGTCTGTCCACACGGTGAGAGCTCGCCCCCTGATGCCGCATCCCTAAGCCACCCAATTTCCTGTGCTTTATTAAAATTGTGAAAACACAAGATCCAGGTGCAGCTGTTATCTTACTGTTGATCCAGACAGGAAAGGAACAGGCAAAGGAAAGAAAAGAATAAAATCCTGTGACATTGGGTCATGTCAGCCCAGCGCAGGGAGACAAAGGCTGGCGAGTCTCTGGTTGTGACCATTCACTGGGCTTTTGGAGCCAGGACGCTGTACAATGACACCAGCGTGACTCTCCTTCAGGAAGGCAGGCAGTGGAGTCGGGGAGAGGCCCGCCTATCCTTGGGGCAATAATTATATCAGCCAGCAGGTATTGAGCACCTACTGTGTGCCAGGCCTGGCTCTAGCCACTCACAGGTGTCATCTCATTTAATCCTCACAACAGCCCTTGGCGGGGAGGATGCTCGTTGGCCCCATTTCACAGATGAGGACACTGAGAAAGCAAATAACACTTTGAGAAGAGCGTTGACCTCCAGCCTGTTCAGAGGATCCTACACCAGTAGGATCTGTGAGCTTGCTTCGCGCTGATGGTGCCTGCCTGGATTTCAGCTCTTCGGTTTATAATCACATACGAGTAGGGACTAGGGTAGCACAGAACCCTGATGTCCATCGTTTCAGCACTTGATTATCTGCTTTATTCTGCTCCAGATGGGGAGGCTCCACAGTAACCCGACTGGGATTAAATCCTGGTTCTTAGTTGCTGTGTGATCAGCAGCAGAACCCTTCAGCCCTTGCGATTTAATTCCCTTGTCTTCTGTGTGCACACGTGTGTGTGCATGCCTCACATACACGCAAGTGTGTGTGTACACGAACACGTATGCGCACACACTCGTGTGTGTATGTACAGCAGTTATAAGCAGGGTCTCTGGAGTTAGATCGGCCTGGACTGGAATCTGGGCTCAGTCCTTCCCAGCCCACAGCCTCTCTGTGCCTCAGTTTCCTCCTCCGTCGCATGGTGACCATCACCCCTACCTTATGGGGTTGATGTGAGGATCAGATGAATTAGTCCTTGTGAAGTGCATAGAAGGGGCCTGGCACAGGGTCAGTGCTGGACAAATGTCGCTGTTAGTACTGCTGTTCACTGGTTGCCAAGCCTCTGAGCAGGGCCCTGGGGGAGCGCAAAGTGAACCCCCTCCCCTCAGACCTTTCCCATCATGAGCAGAGGGGAGGAACATCCTGGCCGCACCAGTAACCAGCTGGATGACCTTGGATTGGGGGGGGGCTTCACCTCCCTGTGCCTTAGTTTCCTCCTCCAGAAAATGGGGCAATAAGGGCACATCCCCCGTGAGGCTGTTAGAATGATACAGCGAAAGTGCTTAGAACTGTGCCAGGCCTACAGTCAGTGCCTTGTGTGCATTGGCTGCTATTATTATTATCATCATCATCATGTATCCTGTTTAGATTCATTTTGCAGGAGTATTGGCCAATATGCTGATCTTGTTCCTGCCTCAGGGCCTTTGCACTTGCAGACCCTCAGCTTGGAACAGCCCTCCCCCAGACCTTCACCCTGCAGCTTCCACTCGCCTTGGGGACAGCCCTCTCTGACAGAGCTCCTCACTCACCCAGCTCACTCTCTATCTTGTTATCCCAGGTTCCCATTTGATTTCTACGTGGCTTCAGTTGGGTTTCCCAGAAGCAGACCCCTAGACAGGGGTTTTAGTGCAAGTTGTCCACGTGAGGGGTGGTCCCAGGAAGCACACTAGGGAAGGGGAAGGAGCCGGGGCATTCCTCCTGGGGCAGCTGGAGCCGAGTCCTCATCACTTACCCCCTGATTCCCATGCGCCACTGGCTGACGGTCCTCAGAACCACCAACTGTCTGCACCCCTGGCCACAGGCCAAGAGAAAGCTCTCAGGTGGATGGTCTCGGGATGCCCATGATGGCAGGATCGTGTCTATTTTTTCACACTAGCTTCTGGGACGTTGCTTCACATATAGGAGGCATCCCACAAATGTTTGTAGAAGGAAGGAAAAAAGGAAGAAATGATGGGAGGGAGGGAGGGAAGGTGTTGGGGGCATAAGAGAGGGCTGTATCAGATTTAACCAAATGGACATAGGTCATCATCGGAGGAGGAACCCGTTATGACCACTAGTACTTTAGACTCCAGAAAACTATCATTATACATGGTTCTCATTTAATCATAGAAAAGTCACAAGGAAGACGTTTAAAGGGTCATCTAGTCCAACTAAATTTGATAAGGGAACTGGAGCCCAGAGAGGGAAAGGACTCACCCAAGGTCACCCAGAGAGTGAACTGCAGACAATGAGCCAGAATCTGGCTCTTCTGACTTCCAAAAAATGTGCTGTTTCCTCCATGGAATTGGTTTGGAAGACTTTGTGGATTTCTTTCTCTTACTGCACAGTGGGGTTCTGTCACCTGCCTTAGGGACCACCCTCCCCAGCCCGCCCACCTTCCTTATCCTTCAAAAACTACCTCAGATGCCTCC
The DNA here is from genome assembly GCF_965194805.1 of Balaenoptera borealis. Lineage (NCBI taxonomy): Eukaryota > Metazoa > Chordata > Mammalia > Artiodactyla > Balaenopteridae > Balaenoptera > Balaenoptera borealis. Next base: position 13,023,878 of record NC_138872.1, read on the forward strand.
TCCACCACGAATCCTGTCTTGTCCTGCCCCTGGTAGAATTCATCACTCCGTCACCTCTGACTTCAACACATGCATATGTTTCCACCCAGCAGATCCTATTTTTAGGAATGTATCCCATAGAAACAAACGCTCCCCAGTACAAGGACGTGTATTCCGAGATATTCATCACAGTGCTCGTCCTGGTTGATTACAGTTGACCCCAGACTCTGAAAACAACCTATTGAAAATGCAGCAGATGCACACTATGAGCTGTTGGACAGCTAGTTCAGGATGTTGAGTGGGATCTCGATCTGTTGATCCAGAAAACGTCCATAGTATATTGAGGACTGAGAAAGCACAGTGCAGAGTAATTTATGTAGTAAAATCGTATTTTGGGGGGAACCCCGCCCCCTGCCCAGATCCTTACGAAGAGAGGTCAGGAAATCCCTATCAATGTGTCTGAGTTTGGATGTGAGTCTGGGAGTGTGTAGGAAGTTGCGGAAGGATACACGTTTTATTCAGCTGTTCACTGGGAGTGGAGCAGGGAGGGGGGGAAGGAGACAGGGAGTAGGGGGTGAACACTGGAGCAGACGTGGAAAGGAGGGAGGTGTGGCGGAATATTGGGAGAGGATTGTGGACAGAGTCCACCTGTGTGTGAAAACGGACATGATCACGGAGACGCACCCTGTTGGTTAGGGTGTGGCTGGGTTGACCATCTATCTGTACCTTGACTTATGCAGTTATTGTGATAGAGTTTCAGTAATAAAGGTAATGAGTAAACAAAGAAACTGATAAATAATTAGAGGCGCCTTGGTAGGGACCCTCAGGACCCACATGACAGGCACAGTTGGTGTTGAGGGGTTTCCCAAGTCAGTGTTACGGAGGGGGAAGGTTTTCAGGCCCCTGGGGAGCTGGGAACAGAGGTGCCGTCGGCCCCTCCGAACCTGTGAGTTCAGCCAACCTTGGATAGAACCCGTGGATGTGGAGGACGGTCTGCAGAAACTTGAGCATGCTGGGATTCTGCGGAGGGTCCTGGAACAAATGCCCCGAAGATACAGAGGGATGTCTGTATCGGAACCCTCGAACACCAGGAGGCCAGCCCCCTCTGCAGGGACAGGGTTTGAGGACTCTGCCCTTTTTTGCCTGGGGTGGGGTTGGGGGCAGGGGCGGGGGAGGCCTGAGGTAGTTGAGGTGTCCTTGGGCTGCCTGTCTCCTTCTGGGCGGGGTGGGCAGCCAGCCAGCGAAAGGCCACATGCAAGGGGAACTTCAGGTGGGACAACAGTAGGTTTCAACCTATGACACGTGTGTGCTGACCTGTGGGGCCATGGTTACCAAACGGGGGTGTTGTCCCCTAAGAGGTGACGTCGGTGGCACAGCGATGGGCTATGTGCTACTGGTGTTCAGTGGGTGGAGGCTGGGGACACCAGGTGACCACAATACACAGGCCAGGCCCACACCCTGCAGAACTGTCTTGCATCTTGCATCAGTTTCAAAGGTTCCACTGGATGTTCGTGTGAAAAAACGCTATTTACAATGCTCTGAGTCCCCAGAGGAGAATCCATTCTACGTGGAAGCAATAATAATGCTTTTCGTATTGTTTTAACTTTGGGTTTGTTTGTTTGTTTATTTATTTATTTATTTATTTATTTATTTATTTATTTATGGTTGTGTTGGGTCTTCGTTTCTGTGCAAGGGCTTTCTCTAGTTGAGGCAAGCGGGGGCCACTCTTCATCGCGTTGCGCGGGCCTCTCACTGTCGCGGCCTCTCTTGTTGCGGAGCACAGGCTCCAGACGCACAGGCTCAGTAGTTGTGGCTCACGGGCCTAGTTGCTCTGCGGCATGTGGGATCTTCCCAGACCAGGGCTCGAACCCGTGTCCCCTGCATTGGCAGGCGGATTCTTAACCACTGTGCCACCAGGGAAGTCCTGCATTGTTTTAATATCCCCGAGTTTCCCGGGACAGCAAACATGGTGTAAATCAAGGGAAGCTTGTACTCGTTTCGCTGAGAAAGTTTGCCGGCGGTGGTTCATCCCTTTGAAGCACCACATCCCTCGCTCCGACATTTCAGATGTTAACGCTGCGCGCTAGATCCCAGTCTGCATTTACCGCTTCCTCGGTTCTTCTAGCGTGGTCATGCCAGAGCATTTGCATGTTGAAATATGCATTGCTTTATTGCAAATTACTGTACATAAATTACTTTTCTTATAGTTCTTTTTATATTACAGTTAGGGCATTAAGTTGAATTTTTAAAAAACATGTAGGTAAGGTTATATTATCTATGAATTTCGTTTCAAAATACCAATGTGGAAATTATAAAATATTTGTTTAAAAAAGGTGACATGGGGGCTGAGAGACTTGAGACCCACATTTTGAAAAATCAGCAAGTCTTCTCTTTCCCCAGGGAAGCTGCAGCCTCATTTAGAGACAATTTGGAGCTTTTTGTTAAATTTAGCTAGATTTTTTTTAACCACAGAAGAGGATCTTTTCTTTCCTTCCTATCCATCAAGGCTTCCTTTGCCAAGATCCCCCTTCATGAGTCAGCTGGAGACCAATGTAATTCTGATCCTTACATCCCTGGGAATCCTCCTCCTGGAATTGCCTCGACCAGGACAAGCAGGGCTGTTGGGCTCCAGTTTGCTGCGGACACGGCTGAGCCTTCTGCCAAAGTTAGGCCACTGCCCGGTGGGCAAATAATTTGTTCCTCTGTATGAGACACATCAATAATCAACAAACAAACACATTAAAAAAAAAAAAAAAAAGCAGAAAGCTTAGTCATGCAAATCAGGGCGGAGGAGGGAGGGTAAAGAAAAGGACCTCATTCTTATTCTGCAGCTTCAGCAGGGCCCTGGCCCATCCGCCGGCTTCTATTAAAGCACTGGGCCCAGGACAGCCAACGCGCTGGCAAACTAATGCACAGTAATGAAGGGTTGTCCCAATTGGAGTAAACACCACCCGTTCCCAGGACACCGAGAAGCAGAAAATGAACCAGAGGTTAACTGGGTCATTGGCTGCGGCACAATGTGGGTCATTCTAGATGTAATTTAGTTCCCTTCAACTGGAGGCTCCAATACAGCCACCGGTTCTCACAGCGGGGACGGTGACTTAGCAGCAAGCCGAGGTCTCTTGGATACCAGGCCTGGAGCCGTTGCTGTGATTCATGGTGCCCCTGACATCACTGGGTGTTTTTGTGATGCAAAGTGACATGTTGTCTAAACACACAAGGGGCCCAGTGAGTCTCTGCGGTGCTTGCTGTATGGGTGTGCCCACCAGCGGGACACGCGGACGCACACAGGACTGAATGAGTAACTCGGTGTCTTTACAGTGTCTCCCACTCCTGTGAGCCGTGGTCCTATCACTGTTCCCGAGAGCGTCTCATACAAAGGTGCTCTTTAGCTGCGTGAATATTTGAGAAATTGCAGGGATAAAGTTAAACAAATCCATGTGTCATATTATGCCTTATGCATGTGTTCTGCCTTTACATCTTGTTTGGAAGGTATAAAAGCCAAACAGAGAACAAGAGGCTCAAACAGCCTGATTTCACATGGGCGGAACCAGAAGGGGATTAAAAGGGAGGGAACCCCCGTGTCAGTGTCACTGCCACCGGCACAGGGAAGCCCGTCACAGGCTGCTACCTGAGTCAGGAAATTTGGAGGCAGGTATTTGCAGTGACAGTCACACTTCCTGCGCCTCATTCTGAGATGCCCCAACGAGACGGTGGAGGCCTGATGAGGAAAGACCCAGCCTGGGCTGAGGCGGGCGGCTTAGGCGGCCTGGGCTTCCCCCAGGGTCATCAGAGGCATGTCCTCTACGTCCCCCACTCCCTCCCCGTCCACGCAGCCAGCCCTCCCTGCCCCACGTGGGAGTGTTCTCTGCCTGGAAAATATGCTTGAAGACACAGAGATGCTTCCAGAAGCGCAGGCCCTGAGGTCGAAGAGCAGGTTGGGGGGGCTGTCCACCCTTCCCCCCTCCTTCTCCTGGACTCACTGCCCTTCCTTCTGTGCCACTTACATGCCAGGTTCATCCCCACCCAGGGCCTTTGTCCCGGCCGTTCGTCCTGCTGGGAGGCTGTCCCTCGGTGAGCCCCTCCCGACCACCCTGCCCACAGCAGCCCCCTTCCCACTTGAGTGTGAGCTCCAAGGAGGCAGGGGCCTGCCTGTCCTAAGCCCTGTGTGCCCAGCACCTCCAGCTGCCCCTGGCACGGGGCTCTGCCCAGCAAGTGACTGGGGACGACCCAGTGGGTGAGCCTGGCCTCCGAAGTCCTGGGCTCACATCCCGGCCTGGCGGTTTACTGACCACGCGACTGTGGTCAGCGGTCCGCCACAGTCCTCCTCTCTGGGTCCAGGTTTCCTCCTCTGTGAGATGGGGCTGGTGCCAGAGTACTCACCTCTCACAACAGTTGCGAGGCTCAGAGACCTACATCAAAGTGCTCTGCCACTCAGAGAGCTACAGGAATGGACAGGACTGCATCACAGTTATTGCTCACACCGGATGGGGTCAGGGCTTAGGAAGAGCCCAGGGCTGCCCCCCCGGGAGTGCTGTGTGCACTGACCGTTGTTCAATTCTGAGTGCTCTCTCCCTAGCTACATGGATGAGTGCTTCCTGACTCTGGGCCAGGTTCTGTTCTGAATGTTTCACATAAATTAATTCACTTAATGCTCATAGCCATAACCACCTGTGGTTGTTATCATCTCCATTCTACAGATAAGGAAACTGAGGCACAGAGAGGCTAGGTTACCTTCCTGTGGTCACACAGCAGCCAGTGGTGGAGACCTGGCTTCCACGTAAGTGCGGCCCCAGCTGGAAGCAGACAAAGAAGGGGCTTGACCCTCTACAGGATATTTGTTTTAATTTCCCTTGCGCTGGGCCAGGCTTAGGTGGTCCTGTGGTGAGATCATCTATCTTGCCAAAGGCTTCTGAGCAGGATGCCTTCTGCCCCTCGATGTCCCTGCTCCCTTCTTTTATCGGGACAAAACCTCAGATTCTTACCTGGACACAGGGCTGCCCAGAACAGTCCCTCAGCTTGGGGTGGCGAGGGTCCAAGTTCTGGCCAATGGGATGAAAGAGAAACACCGGGTCTGAATTCCAGGCTGTGCCCCTCACAGTGAATCTTCCCCGTCTTTCTCTTCCCCTCCCCGTTGGCTGAAAGGTAGACCTGGTGCTGAGCCATCTTGGCCGTTGGCCTGAGAGCACCAGCCCAGGAAGATGTGACAACAAGATGTGACCATCTTGTGACCACAAAAGTGTGACCACTTTTAGTTTTGTTCAATTATAAAACTAACATGCAAGTAAATGACTGTAAAAAACCGCCCAGCAGAGCATGGTGTAAAGGAAAAGTGAAATTCTTCCTTTCCCAAAGGCTGTTTACTTCCTTATAACTTCTGCTGTTTCGGGGCTGTCTGGCGGTTATTACCACTATTCTAGATGATACCTACGCCGATTTCTAGGGTTGCCATCGCTAGATGATATACATTGGCTCTCCTGCTATGAAAAATGGAAATTTCCGTTCCTTTGTGGCAGCTCACCTTTCTTTCAGCATCCTGAGATGTATTAAGTGCACTTTTATTCTAAGTTCTTCTGTTGACCAACTTTACAACCTCGGTAAATGGAAACCCCCCCTCTCCCCTTCCATTAAGCTTAGACGCGAGGACCATGTGCCCACAGCTCCTGGCGGAGAAACTGGCATCTCCACGCAGTTCTTGGTCTTTCCTCAAATCCTCCCTCCGTGCCCCGCCCCCACCATTGTCGGCTACATGTTACTTTTAAGTCACCCAGGTTTATAAAATGCACACAACACAGGGTGTCTCTGTGCTCTGACCACGGGCTCCACGAAGGGAGAACCAGAAAGTGCATCGATGGGGCCAGGATCATCTGGGTGTGGGGCTCCCACTCACCTCCCTCCCTCCACTGCGAGCCTGGAGAGGTTGGGGCCGTGCTGTCGGTCACTTCCCCATCTCCAGGGCCATTGCAGCCCAGCAGCAGCTCAGTAAATACCTGCGGAAGGAGTGGGAGGACACAGGAGGGGTTTAGAGAAGTGAGGGAGGTCATGTCAGGGGCACCATGTAAAGGCGCCCACGTTTGACCACTCTGACCTTCAAAGTCCATTTGCTGTAAGTAAAGCCTGGCGCACAGAACTTGGCCCTTGGAGGCCCCAGAAACATGAACACCCCTGCTTCTCACTCTCACCTGGGCTGTGAAGTGACCAGGGGCCTCAGATTGGCTTGGACATAAACACGCTGCCTCCTGAGAGCTGTTAGGATGCGACCATCTTTCTCCCAACAGGTGGCAAGAACCACCCATGAATTGTTGGCAGAAGTGCCTTTGGGTGGAAACATCCTCATGGCTGCACCCTCCTTGTGTCCTCTGTGCTCAGGATGACGGCACCAGTCCTACGGAGGGAGGGCAGGGGAGCAGGAGATGAAGAACAGGAGGAGGAGGGATGTTTACCATCAGGAGGTGGGTCTGTGAGCCCAGCTTGTCTGATCTGAGTCAGTCCCAGGACTTTTGCTGGAATATTGGGAAAGAGGCCTTTCTTTTTACTGTCCTTGCTGGACCAGTGGGATGGGACTCTGTTGCGCTGGGGCATCTTTGCCCCCTCATGAGAAACATGTGACCAAGAATGGAGCTGACCCAGGAGGAAGGGACCTGAAGGATGGGAGAGCCCACTTCCCGATGAAGTCATTTCGCCCCAGGACCCAGCCGCGCCTGCAGCCTGGTAGCGCTGGACCATGCCGTTTCTGCAGTGAGTAGATTTTTATTTCAGCTCATGTCAGTTTGCACGGTGTTCTGTCCCTTGTGATCCAGAGTCTTGGCTGACACACCTCAGCCCCCCTTTTAGTCTCAGAGATTTCTAGAGCTTTTGGGGTCTTTTGTGGGGAAACCCAGGCTGGCAGAAGGAGGTTCCTGTGTGTCCTGTATTCTCGGGAAACCTCTGACCTGAGTCCAGACTGAGATGGCCTTGGAGGCTCTCATCAGCTTGCGGCCTGGTGCCAGGCCCCATGGGCACCTGAACCGGCTCTGAACCAAAGGTGAATGAGGGGCCCGCCTGGCAGGAGGCTGGCGACCCCCAGGCTGAGGATGCGGGATGAGAGCTGGGAGTCTGGACGGGCCAGGCAGGCAGACAGAAGGACAAGATCTAGAGAACAAGGCCAGGAATGACCCCGAGGATGGAGTCCTGTGCCATCCTCCACGGTAGCCACTGGCCACTTGTGGCTATTTAAGTTCATATGACTAAAACTAAGTAAATTAAAAAATTCAGCTCCTAAGTCACACTGGCCACATTTCAAGTGCCCTTAGTCATACGTGATTAATGGTTACATATTGGACAGCACGGAAATGCGGCATTTTCATCTTCACAGAAAGCTCTCAGGGACAGCGCTGGCCAGACAGAGCAGGTGTGAGTCCAGCAAGTGATCAGGTTGGAAGGAGGTGCCAGGCAAGAAGGAAATGGGAAATAAACACCAGAGCTTTGACCAAAGGTCCACGCTCACCCACTCATGTGTTCACTCCTTCTGTCAGTCGTCTGAGTCATCCCACACTCGCTGAGCTCCTTCTGGGTACCGACCGCTGCCGTGGGCTCCAGGGAAACGAGAGAGAAGGAGGCAGATGCAGCCCGACCCCAGGGAGCTTGTGTTCTAGTCTGGGAGGCGGACAATAGAGAAAGAGGTAAATAAATCAACACCCAAGACAATTGGAGAAAATAACAAATGCCACAAGCAGAGAGAGCAGGTAATATAACAGTCGCGGGGTCTGCAGGGGGAGGGCCAGGCCTTAGTTCAGGGCAACATGTCATCTTTGGGCGACCCTAAATTACAGGGCCTGGAATAAGGTGAGGCCGCCCAAAGGGGAGGAGTGTGCTGCTCTAGGGACCCCTTGCTGCCAGGCTGGGAGAGGCCTGGGGCCCGTGGAGCACCGAGTTCTACAATTAGAACGTGGACCCCGCCCCAAGGCCTGAAGTGGACAGGGGCCCCCAGAAAGCAGAGAAGCAGCGACCGCAGAAGCGGCCACGGGCCGTCAGCCGAGGTCATTCGTGGACAGAAACAGAGGGGCTGTTAGGAGCAAGCCCACCCAGCCTCGGCCGGGACCTGACACGCGCAGTTTGTGCGGGTCGGTCCTTGAGGCAAGTCCCAGAGGCGTTTGCATCTCTCCTGTTGGCGGCCCTGCAGGGGACCATGTCTGGGCTCTCAGCTCATTTTGCCCCTTCAAGGAGGCAGCGGCTTCCACTTAACAAAGAGACAACCAAGACCCCTGCTCCTCGGAGCTCTGCAGACGGAGCTGCCCCGTCATCGCTGCCTTTTTAATCCCCAGAAATAGAGCTTTGGTGGTGGCGCGGGGGGAGCTGAGAGCCCCGGGGAAGGGACGGGGCAGAGCCCTGGCTGCTAGGGTGCAGGGAGGGGCCCCACGGAGCAGCTGCGACCGCAGCGCCTGACCTCCCGGCACAGGGGTCCGAGGTAGGCTTGCTCGCTCACAAACCTCAAAAATCAGGGTGCCTACAATTCCCTCTTCAAGTAAGAACCCTCCATTCCTGCACACAGAGGGCACGATGATATTATTTAGGTTTTAAAACAGACCCGAGTGTGTTCTCCCGGCAAGAAGTGGGCAGAGCCAACCCCAGTTACGGTTCCCTGACAGTTCCCTGAATTCAGCCAATGGATGACTCCACGTGGCAGAGGGCAAGCATCGCAGAGGAAAAGACTGAGCAGGTGTAAATGTCCTCCTGGTTTCTGGGCAGACTGGAAGTTTCCCAAGCGGCCAGGGAAGTCCCTGCCCCAAACGGACTCTTTTCCTGCAGGATTCTCTCGGTGACAAGGGACAGAGACCTGACTCGGGTGGCTCAGGCCGAGGGCATCAACAGGCTGGTGCACGGTGCTTGGTCTTCAGGCAGAGCCGGATCTGCGTGTCACACGCCGCACCCTGGACTCAGCTGAGTGTCCCTGACCCCCACCATGGCGCTGGCTCCTGCCAGGCTCCGCTGGGGCCTGGGGCCTGCAGGCCCCATGCGGCTCCAACACAGGTCCTGCCCCGCACTCGCTCAGGTTCAAGTCCAGGGACAAGAGCAGGTGCCACGAGAGCCCCAAGTCACTGACTGGCCAGCTTAGGTCCCATCACTGAGCCCCCCGCTGGCCAGGCCTGGGGTCCTGCATCAGCCCACCCCAAACTCGCAGACTGAGGTGAGAAGGCGAATTCTCAAATCATGATCAGGTCTGTTCATTCAAGAAGGGGAAGGGGACGCTGGAGGATGCACGGGGGACGCTCTCTCCACGAAGGGAACGTGCAGGTGTCCCACTTCCAGAGAGTCTTGAAGGATTCAGATGGCGGGCGCAGAAGAAGTTTCCCTAATTCTGGGTTTATTTTTGAAAGCTTCGGCTGACCTGGGAATTTATGCCTGTGAAGGGGGTCGCCAGGTGTCCCGTAATGCTGCATTCTGTCTCCATCCTAGGACAAGTGAGTTTGGGGATCCCCACTGCCGTGAACGCAGTTCCCAGGTGAGCGGACCTCAGGGCCGCGGTTCTCGAGGGCCAGCTGTGACCCCTTCCGGCCAGGACTGCGCTCGGCTCTAACCCACCAGTTCCAGTGGCTTAACCCAGGGTGACTGGCCTGTTTCCGGGTCAGTGAGGCCAGGGGTAGGCGGTCCGGGCCTGGTGCAGGGCTGCACGATACACCAAGCGCGTCTCCTTCCGCCGTTCTGCTTCCCCCCTCGGCTTGTTCCTCTGCTGCAGGGTCCCTGTGGCTGGAGATGCCGCCGCTCCTCAGCCTCTTGTCTGCCCCCCGCCAGGAGGGAAGGAGGGGCGGCGAGAGGAGGAAGAGGCTGAACCGGGGCAGCCGTGCTTTCCCAGGGTCCCCAGCGGCCGCCGGCCTCCACCTCCGGGTGAGAACGGGGTCACACGGGCACAGCGGCTGGGGGGCTGGACAAGGCTTGGGGAGCGCGTGGCCATCAGGGTCCTGTTAGTGAGAAAGAAGGGCCCTGGATGCACATCTGGCGGTGTCGGTACAGTCCAGTTAACTGGCGAAAAGGGCTTGCATTTGTGTGCAGCTGTTTTCAATCAAAGGTACATCACTTGCATCTTCGCAAACACACATTCCTGCTCTAGAGAAACGAAGGCGCCCAAACCATGTGATTCTGCCTGCAGACGTTCCACCTGGCCTCTGAGTCACCCGTTCACCATCTTGTGGCTCAAATTCAACAGAAATTTCCCAAATCTCCACCCTCCGTGGGGAGCGTTTCTCTGCCCGGCGCAGGTCACCCCAACTCCCGGTCACCCCGGCAGGCGGAGCCTCGCTGTCCCCCCTCTGCAGACAGGCCGCCCAGGCATGAACAACGTCCCCCCGGCCAGAGCCTGGGATTGTCCTCCAGCAGCTCTGGCCTGGATGCCGTCCCGGAGATAAATCATATCTCTTTAAAAAGCTGCAGCGGCCCATTATTTCTGCTTGCAAATACCCCTGGATCCTCACTTGAGAGCTGGGTGACAGGCCCCGGCTGTCGTGCTCAGCTCTGCATAAAATCGCCGTCAGCCGGTGGACTCTGTGATGCGCAAGCTGCTAGCTTCAGATGGAGGGCGAGTAAAATCCCTTCCCGGCGGGCGGGGCTTGGTCGAAGGTTCCAGAGTCCTGTCTGCGGAAGGAGCGGGAACGTGTACAGTCACAGCTCAGGCCTGGGGGAAATGCCCTGTTCCCACGAGTTAACGTGGGGAGGAGCCAAAATGACAGAACGGAGATTCCTGTTGTGCGTTTTGCAGTATCGTGCAATTCTTCCCCAAGTAAACAGCAATCACATAATAAACTGAGTACAATTAAACAATTATTATGGATATTTCAATCAGAATATGACGAACCGCCACGTACCCATCACCCAGATTCCGCAATTACTGGGACCCGCCCCACCCCCTCCAGCTCTTCCCCTCTTTCCCGCAACGTATTGAAAGCAAATCCCGGACGTCATGTGGATGTTTTCTAACATGGCTGCAACTTCCTCATCACCTCTGACGTTCAAGTCCCTCCAGTTGTCTCACAGACGCCGTTTTCTCATTGCTTTTCCAGAATCAGGATTCAAACAAGGGCTGCCAGGCATGTGGTGAGGTCTGTAAAGTCTCTTGGTTGACGTGACCCGCTTCCTTCAGTTGACTTTTCATGCCCTTCCCTTGCCGATTCCAGGATCGGTGGTCCCGTGGGTGCCCCCCTTTCTGGATTTGTCTGTCTGCTGCCTCTCGTGTCACATCCGAATTCCCTCCACCCGGAAGGAAAAGTGGCTGCTACTGGGCGGCCTTGGGGGTGGGGGGAGGGGGGGTTAGGTTTCAACTAAACCCAGCCTGGGGTGTGGGAGCAACGGAGCCAGCTTCAAGCAATTGCTTGAGAAAGTGAATGTGTGTGATGTAAGAACATTTCACGGGTTATTGTTGAACTAGCAAAGCGGGTGTTTGCTCCCAGGCATCACCAGCTCGTTTGACATCAGCTCTGTTCCCGGTTGAGTTGCATGAATTAGCTGCCTGCCTTTCCCAGGTGAGACGTGGATTAGGACTCCTTGTCTAGCTTGGCCTCTAGTCCCCTCTTTAACCCACAGTTTATTTCCTGTAGAGCAGTTTCACCCTCTTTATCAATCTTGTTTTTTCTCACTTATTTGAAGGTTCTCTCTCTGAGGCCAAGGACCAGGTCAGGGCTGTCTTGCAGGTCCTAGAACAGTGCCTGGCATGATATTTGCTCAGAAAATAATAAACAGGGACTTCCCTGGTGGTCCAGTGGTTAAGGCTCCGTGCTTCCACTGCAGGGGGCACGGGTTCAATCCCTGGTTGGGGGACTCAGATCCCACATGCCACATGGCATGGCCAAAAAAAAAAAAAAAAGAAAATAATGAACAAATGAATGAAACAGAAGCCTCACGTACTGAGCCCTCAAAGGGCATCTGGGTCCTTGGCTGTTTGTATTTCTCTTGTGGTTAAATCCCAAATGGCCCCGGAAGAATCTTTATTTTCTTTCTATCCCTTTCTCACCACTGCCTACCTGAGGAGATGTTCTCAGGACTGATGAAATCACCGAGGGCTGAGTAGCAAAGTCTTTCCCCGGGCCTTGTGTTTGATTCCTGCCTCACCTGTGTATCAGACCAAGGAAAGGCAGCTTTATCTTCTGATTGAACCAGTTTCCTAGGGCAGCTGTAACCACCTCAGTGCCTGAGAGAAAAGAAAGCATTTCCTTTTCCCAACCTCAGCAAAGCTGCAGCCTCTCGCCTGGTTCTAGCTTCTTTGTCCCCAAGTGCTGCACAGTGACCACGCCCCACAGAATCCAATTTGGGGTCTGCCTCTCATGGTCACCAAGAGAGTAAACGTCAGTCCACGTGTCCCTGCCTTAGGAGAAATTAGGAGAGAGGCCATTACCAAAACAAACAGATGACAGCAACAGAAACAAGCTCTGGGCTGACACCCTCCTATTTCCTCGGGGATTGAGGGTCCTCAGATGTGTGTCAGGAGCTGTGACCCATCACTGGGGAGAGAAGGATCTGGAACCAGCTCTTCCCTCTGCCTGCAACACCCTGTCTCCACAAACCCCAGGCAGCCCCCTCCCCTCCTTCCAGCTTCAGCTCAGATGTCACCTCATCAGCCAGGCCTTCCCTGGCCTCCTGGCCAAACTGGAACCCACCCCTGCGCCCCCTCTCCTGTTATTCTGCATCGTCGTCTCCATGGCATCGACCTGCATCGGGTGCGGTGCCTGTTCCCCCTGTGATCTGTCACCGTCCCTCGTCCTGCCACAGTGTCAGCTCCACGGGACCAGGGCCACCTGCTCTGCTCAGGGCTGAGTCCCCAGTGCTCAGAGTGGGCACCAGGCGCACGCGTGCTGCGTGTTTGGGTGAATGAATGAATGAGATCGTGTGCTCACAGCAGGGCCACACTGCTCCCAGGGGGGCAAACTTGGTTTTTGGGCATGATAGGATCTTACTCTCTTTATATAAACACACAGATGTACCTACAGTACATAAACCATTGTCTAGTATTTCTGTGGTATTAAACTTGCATGAGGGGCAATTGAGAAAAAAATGTCTGAAGTGGCTCCTTAGGGGGTGATAATGAAATAGAGCTTGAGAAACACTGAATTAAAGGAAAATCAGTTGAAACTGCAACCTTTTCCTCCCACATTTTGCCAAAGCCCTGGTAGGAACTCGGAAGGCAAATCAAGATAAGTGAAAGTATGTAAAATAGTCATGGGCATTTTCCTGGTGGGGAAAAGAATAGAAGGAGGGCCTCGTTGCTTTGGGGAAACATTTTTTTTTTTCCTGCCAAGGGACAGACTAACAAAGGATGAAATTTACATTTTCCTGAAGCCTCTAATTTTCTCATTTATCATTTGTCAGAGCCCGAGGCCCTTCCACAGCATGTGGAATGTTTGCACACATCTAATGATCCCTTCTACCAAACAACGTCACAGTCACTGGGAGAAATTCGATACAGTTGCTGAGGCTGCTAATTTCATCCATGAATGCCACACTGTGTTGTCCTCGCAGGTGGGATCTTGGGGCGTCTCCTACCACCCTGAGCTCTGCGGCTCTTGACGAACCTGTTTCCCCCGAGCTCGGGCTCCTGTAAGACAAGGGAACCGTGGAAACCTTCCCGCAGCCCGTTCCTGAGAACGTGAGCAGAGCGGATTGCATGAGGGTGGATGTGGACCAGGGCTTTGGGAGTGAGGCCGGGGCTTCTGAACTCCTGAGCCCGCTTGCTGGATTCACCCAATGGGGACCTTCACGGAGGGGCTGTAGCCAGCCAGAGGGAAGGCAGAGCGGCTGGTGCCTCTGGCCCTAGGAGAGGTCTCCGGGCGCCAGGGAGGGCTTCCCCAGGGTCCCTGAGAACCCTCTTCCCTTTCCTCACCATCAGCTCACCCCAAGCTGCTGACGAAACACCAGCCTCTTCAGAGAAATTCAGTTCGACCCTCAGGGCAGTGGTTCCCGGGTTCCAGCTGCCCCTGTGGCACTGTCCCCACTTTACAGGTGAAGGACAGCCATGTATCATTTCCGGCGACACGCAGACGACGGAATGAAATGTTCACTGTGGCTGGAAAAGCAGTGTCTCGCCCTCAGCGAGCGTGACTTTCTGGGCAGGACGGGTCTTTGCGGTGGAGGCTGTCCTGAGCGTTGTGGGATGTTTAGCAGCATCCCTGACCTCTACCCGTGAGATCCCAGTAGCCTCCCTCCCTTAGTTGTGACAACCAAGAGTGTTCCCAGAAATTGCCCAATACGCCCTGAGGGCAACATCACCCCTGGCTGGAATCTCTGCTCTGAAGGTCTGGGCCCCGCCCGTGCCTGTGATTCCAGGCAGCATCATGGCCTAGTGACGATGCATCAGGCGGAGCCTGAACTGGTGGATCGCATCCTCCAGAAGCCGCAGCAGGTGTAATGAGCAGACGCCTGTCGTTTACCGCCTTGGTTGTGTGGGGGACGCCACAGGGACTCGTGCAAACCGGCAGCCCAGGGCCTGTTCCAGGCCAGCTCTCCACTGACTCAGAGCTCCTGAGGACTGGCCTCCTCTGAATTATTATAAAGCTATTAAAAACTAAAATCACTGATGGCGCAGAACTGACTCTACCTCTTCTTAATAGACTCACTAGCAAATTACAATAAAAATAACCTGGGGCTTATGAAGCTATTAGTAAAATGGGCCATTTACTGCTGAAACAATACAGTACATGTTACTGTACTGTTTCAGCATCAACATCTGAGATGAGGTCCATGGGAAAAGGTGACCAGAGATGCCACTGAGACAGTTAATTGGCCAAGATGTGTCACTCACCGAGTTGAAAGCAAAGTCACAACTACGGGTCTAACGTTGACCTAGGAATCCCTTGCAGAAGAGGCAGGAGCGGTCTACTGCAGTGCTGACTGTCCCCTGGGGTCAGAGCAGGCCTGTCCCCGCCCAACAGGCTGAGGCACGGGGAGAGCAGGGGGGCAGCCGTCTCTCTTCAAGCCAGTGCTGCCGGGACTGAGTCTGGAACCCCAGCGGAGGGACCAAGTCATTCACTCTAATGACTGGATTTCAGCATCATAAACCAGCAGGAGGGCCGATCCGGTGCAGCTCAGCGCAAGTGGCATAAAAACATCAGGCAGCTGCTTAGCAGGGATGCACGGATGTTTGTTTTCTCCTCCTGAGAACTGCCTCTCCGCCTCCTCAAAACAGCGTTCCTGCATTTCCTTTGTCAGCCTGGGGGTGGGTCCCTGGGCTGGAGGCCAGCTTTGGGCCCCTGCATGTGTCACAGTCCTGCTGCCCCTGGTCGGTAATCCTGGGGGTAAATCCCGAGTCTTCCCCCGGTCAGGAAACACACCCGAGACCTGGTTACACAAGATGCAGGAGGAACTCTGAGCAGAGATGAAATCTGGGGATCGTCCACGTTGTCATTCGTCATCCTGTCTCAGCAAGTTTGTTTTCAGAGAGTAACTTGACAGCCCTTTCAGAATTTGGAGCAGCTCAACGTCATGTGCCCTAGAGGGAGGTATTAATGGATGAGGCGTCAGCCCTGTGGTTCATTTAATTAAAATCACTTGTTCCTGCAATACTTACAGGTTAAACACTCATCCTGCAATTGCTGCGCCCAGAGCAGGTCTGGAGGGGGTCCTGGGCTCTCTCTGCAGGAGCTGTTTCACACTTGGGCTCCCCACATACTCGGGACACGTGGTGCTTCAAGTCTCCGTGTTCACGCTTGCACGTGAGTGTGTTGTGCGCTGGGCGAGGATTCACAGGTACGTGCCGGCGGGGGGGTGCTGGCAGGGGGGTGGGCGGCAGGCGGTCTGGGAGGGTGCAGCGGCCCGAGTTCATGTGGTTCTCAACTCCAAGCCCTGAGGCTGGGAGACGATAAAGTTCCTTCTCTGCCATCGAGCAGAGCTCAAAGCCAGGCCCACGGACTTGGTCGTTCAGCTTTCCAATCCTTCCCTGTCCGGATTGGCAGAGAGAATTCCGTTCATGGAGGCGGCACGAGGAAGTCCGTTTGTGGCCCCAGGTCAAGCTGCCTTGTCCAAATCCGCCTCGGGAGAGACACCATGTGTCCTCGTCCCCCATGCGACCCTCGCATCTCTCCTTCTGGCTTCTGGACCAGGCGCGGGGGAGGCACGTGATTCCTTAGCGTCCACAGATCGCAACACACATTTTAAAAAGTTAAACACGATTCCCAGGTTCTTCTTAGAAGAGTTATTTATGTGATCAGTCCGAGTACAGTCTAGTGAGTGTCCGTGGTCTTCACAATGTGGGTGGTGGGATCTGGGAGGAGAGGCGTCTTATAGAGACAGTCCTCGCTGGGGAGGCGGAGACCCAGGGTGGCGGGAGCCCATCTCTGGGGCAGGAGAGCCTTTCTGGCGGGGCTGGGGGGAGCCACCGCTGCCTGGCTGGCTCCGCTCCCCGTCCCGGGTGGGATGTGGGGTCCTTGGGGACGTCACTCAGGGGAGGGCAGCCCCCGAGCGGCAGGACAGAGGAACAGAGGCTGCACCACAGCTGAGCTTGACCCTCCCGTTTGTTCTCCGAGAGGCCCTTGCAGGCAGAGGTCTAAACACCCGCCTGCAGGCGGAGAGAGGGAGGCACTCAGTGTAGAAAAAAACCCCTTGGAAATGTTGTCTGTGAAACTCAGCCTTTGTTGCAGAAATGCATCCAGGCCTGAGCTACACATGGCCACTCCTGGGCCCTGGGAGAGCCTGGCCCCGGCCCAGCGTCTGTCCTTCACTGAACACAGTGGGCCGTGCCCAGATGGCGGAATAAGAGGCCACAGGGGAGGGCTTCCCTGGTGGCGCAGTGGTTGAGAATCTGCCTGCCAATGCTGGGGACACGGGTTCGAGCCCTGGTTTGGGAAGATCCCACGTGCCGCGGAGGAGCTGGGCCCGTGAGCCACAACTACTGAGCCTGCGCGTCTGGAGCCTGTGCTCCGCAACAAGAGAGGCCGCGACAGTGAGAGGCCCGCGCACCGCTATGAAGAGTGGCCCCCGTTTGCCACAACTAGAGAAAGCCCTCGCGCAGAAACGAAGACCCAACACAGCCAAAAATAAATAAATAAATAAGTTTATTTAAAAAAAAAAAAATAAAAGCGGCCACAGGGGAGATGCAGGACATCCGACTGGTCCAGCCACCTCCTTGCATGTGGGGCAGGTGAGGCTCAGGGGGCACAGGGACTCCTCCAGGCCCGCGGGGGACGGGTGGCAGAGCCGAGGCCCGAGGTCCCAGCGCCAACTCCTCCCTCAGCGCTCTCTCTGCCTCCGGCATCACTCATCACAGGCCAGGCCTGCGCTGAGCGCTTTCTACCTCAGCGAGTTTCATCCTGACACAGGAGCCCGAGATGATCCCTGTTCTACAGACGAGGAAGCGAGGCTCTGAGCGGCCGCGTGACTCGCTAAGATCCACAGCTGCTCGTGGCGGGGGTGGGAGTGCAACGCAGGACCGTGTGACTCCACAGGCCCCGCCTTCCCCTGCACCCTCCTCAGAGGGAGTATCCACCCCGTGACAATTAGGTTTTCCTCACATTAAAGAAAGGAACATGTAAATTGTCAGGAGAATGATTCTCTAATGAGATGCTCAAGGGAATTTCTACAACTTTGAGCATTAACAGAAATGCTAATAGCTAATGTTAACATCTGCCCGCTGTGCCTGTCCCTGTTGTGAGCACTTTTCTAGCATTTGCTTCTTTAAACTTTAAACAAACCTATGTGATATGATGTTATGTGACATCATTACCCCTGTTTTACAGATGTGGAAATTTCATCAGGGAGAAAAGAAATCACTTGCTCCAAAACCCCAGGTCCAGAATTCTGTTTCCCTGGAAGTGCGCCCAGGATGGGGATTTTCACACCTGTGGGAAGTTGCATTGTTGGGCATCACTGTCCTAACTCTTCACCCTCCCTTCCCTGGATCCTTGCCCTTTGTCATGTGACTTTGTAGTTTTCCCCTCTAGACGTGGAGTCTCTTGTCTCGTTGAGGTTGGATTTGGTTATGTGATTTGCTCTGCCTGATGGGATGTGGGCAGAGGGTTGAATGTGCTTGCCCAGCTGGTCCTGACCTCCTATGCTCTGCCTTCTCTATGAGAAGAATATGCCTCTGGTGTCACTGGTCCTGGGAAGATGAGAGACTTGTGGACAGACCCGGACTCAGCCCTTAGCTTGAAGCCAAGTAAAGCCAGGCCCGGCCTAGATGTGATGAACCCCAGCAGACGTGTAGACATGAGAATGAGAAATAAATGCTTATTGTTGTTTGCAACTGAGTTTGGGGGCGGTTTGTTATGCAGCTTAATTGGGACGATAGCTAACGGATACAGACCCCTGTGAGTGAACACACTGCAGCCCTCGGACCATCCACGCCACTTGCCCTCAGCACCAGGCAAAGAGCCCATCTTCTCCCCCCCACGCCACATGTCCCACTGCCCCCGAGCATCTTCATGTTAGACGGCACGTCCCTGACTGCCATCTCATGTTGGCACACATTGCAGGGGACAGGCACCAGGACCTTCTTGTCTGTGTTCATGGAGCTTTGCCATCATGTGCCCCATGTTTGTTTGTTTCATTTTTCTCTGATCAGATATTCAAGGGCTCATCAAATCCCACTAATGCTGAGAAAGCTTTTCAGACATCATGATGTCAGTTCGTGTTCTACTTTTCCAACCATTTTTCACTAAGCCTTTGTCAATCCTAGAGGCAGCCAGCAAACCAGCCAACAGCAGGGGTGGTCTGCCCCCTCCGCTCATACATCACTCTGTTTTCTCCTTCGCCCTGAGGTCTTTGCTGGAGGGAATCCAGCTGCGACCCCTCCTGATGACTCTACTCACCGAGGAGTTTATTATTGAGGAATCAGCAGCAGCGTCACTGCTCATCTTTGGGGGCAGAAGGTGGCGGGGGGCAAAGCTCCTGCCTGGTAGGATCAGGAAAGACATGGCAGGAACTGCCCACCACCAAGTGCTTCCCCCAGTGGTGCTGTGGGGTTCGCTTCTCGGTGTCATGAAACCAATGCATTTCTTAACAATTGTTTTCCTTAAAGCTAAGCTGACTTGTATTTCTACTGTTTGCAAAGATTCCTGACTCATACTCACCTGAACTTTCAGGAGTCATGGATTAAAGAAAATGGTGTCATGTCCAGTCAAAATGGCCCATCCACCCAGGATCCATGACAAGGGGCCTAAGGACTATAGAGCCATGGGGAAACTTTTTTTTTTCCAGAAGTAGAAATTGTGGCAAAGATGGTTCATTGGGCTTCCCTGGTGGCGCAGTGGTTAAGAATCCGCCTGCCAATGCAGGGGACACGGGTTCGAGCCCTGGTCTGGGAAGATCCCACATGCCGCGGATCAACTAGGCCCGTGAGCCACAACTACTGAGCCTGCGCGTCTGGAGCCTGTGCTCCGCAACAAGAGAGGCCGCGATAGTGAGAGGCCCGCGCACCGCGATGAAGAGTGGCCCCCGCTTGCCGCAACTGGAGAAAGCCCTCGCACAGAAACGAAGACCCAACACAGCCAAAAATAATAAATAAATAAATAAATAAATTAAAAAAAAAAAAAAAGATGATGCATTTTTTTCCTTAGATGCAGAGCCAGGGCCAGAGCAGCTTGTGAAAGAGGAAAAGACAACTTGTGAAAAGTCATTCACGGATAATTCCATAAAAGGGACAATTCAGTATTAAGCTCTCAGGCTGAAAGTTCAAGCTTTCATATTAAATCAAAATGAGCTTCAAAATATATGAGCTGGTTTCATAGAACAAAGAGCCTTACTGATATGTCAATTTTAAACTGGAGATGTCCAATATTCCACCATTCTTCTGTCTGCTACGAGCAAGTAGGAGAGGGAAGTGTCCCCGATGAGGCAGACGCCCCACTAGCGACTCTGAGGAGCCCCCTGTCTCCTCCATCCTCTCTCAGTGGAGACACAAGAGCCAGAGGCTTGTTTCTGCCTCAGTGGAGCTTCTGTTCTTGGGTGGAGCTCAGAGCCTCGTCGGTCTGCCCCCAAACAGACACTCTCTTATATTGAACTAGAAAATAAGAAGAACACCCCGAGATGCTCCATTTTAAAAAACAAATTTGCACCAGATTATTTAGAGTTTCCCGTGGCCCAGTGATTTGTGGACTGAAAAGTCAGGTCCAGCAGGCACCTGCACCCTGTGCTGGGCTTGCACTTGAGAAGCAGCCCCGGGTGATGTCCTGGGGGAGAACCCGGTGCCCAGGTGTGGCTCCTGGGTGGCCACAAGCATTTTCACACCCACCTTCCCCTCTGCTAACAGAGCCCTGAGAGTACCTGGGATTTATGTCCAGTGTGGGCTTCGGTTTTCCTTCTTCCTCATTCGGAACTTAAATTATCTCAAGAATGACTCAAGATTCCTAACTAAGGATGTTCACGGCCTTGTTAGTTATACTAACCCCAAACAAAAAAGATAAAGGAAATGCAAAAACCAACCTTACAGTCCAGCAATAGAGGAATCACTGTACATCTATGTGATGGAATATTTCATAGCTATTAACATTGATGTCTCTAAAGATGATTTTATGGTGCAGAGAAATGTATACAATATACTGTGAGGTAAGTCAAGGCAGGATCTGAAGACTGCATATTCAAACTAAATTCTAAATTTATAAACCAAGTAGACTGTATGTGCAGTAAATACTGGAGTTGAGTTCTATTTTATTTTATAAAAATAGTTTCTATTTTTATTATTTTATAAACTTTCTATTACCTTTTATATCAGAAAATAAAAGGACATCATCAAAAATAAAGGTATGATAAAGGCATAGAGCAGGCTTGAGCCATAATATGTCACTGTCTTTTCAGCTGGAACATTTTGAAATCGTGCTGTAATGATTAGTCAAATCCATTTCACCTGCCTTCACTAATCCAGGTCATTTTAAGACTGGCATGTCCTCCAAGCAGCATGTATCCTAAACAGTAAGATGTTTGCCTGAGTCGTTTTCCAGGAACTTGGAGTCAGCTCTGCATATTTTAAGCTGAGCTTGTTAAGACTGGATAAGACCACTGATCCACCAACTGGGCATGCGCCAATGTCCGTGCTCCGTGACCTTTTTTTAAAAATAATTTATTTATTTATTTATTTTTGGCTGCGTTGGGTCTTCGTTGCTGCGCGCGGGCTTTCTCTAGTTGTGGCGAGAGGGGGCTACTCTTTGTTGCAGTGAGAGGGCTTCTCATTACGGTGGCTTCGGAGCACAGGCTCTAGGCACACAGGCTTCTGTAGTTGTGGCGCACGGGCTCAGTAGTTGTGGCGCACGGTCTTAGTTGCTCCGCGGCATGTGGGATCTTCCCAGACCAAGGCTCGAACCCGTGTCCCCTGCATTGGCAGGCAGATTCTTAACCACTGCGCTACCAGGGAAGTCCCTCCATGACCTTTTGGTGTCAGAGGGCTGAAAACTCCACCCTCAAGTGGTGCAGAGACCGGTAGCTTAGTTACACCTGCACAGAATGATAATTACTGCACCTTTTTCCAGTCACCTTTCCCCACGCTCCCCACGCTCAGATCGCCCTCCTGCTTTATTCATTACCCCATAAATACCTCAAGCTCCTAGCCTTTGGGGAGGCAGATTTGAGATTTGTTCTCCTGTCTCTGTGCTTGACTGCCTTGTGACTGAACTCTTTTTGCTGCAGACCTCAGTGTCTTAGCATTTTGGCTTGCTGTGCATCGCGCAAAACGAACCTGTGTCGATAATAATTTTTTTTAGCCCCACAAACTGTCCCTTCCCCCTGGCAAGCCGCCAGGGCAGGGACCCTGTCTCCTTTCTGTCTTGGTGGTGCCGGGAACATAATCAGGGCTCAGTAAATAATTGATAATCACTAAGACCCCAAAAGGAGCCCATTCTCTTCCCCTGGGTGGTTTGTTAACCTTTCAAGGCATTCTCTTAAGTGCATTTCATTTCTTTTTAATTTTTCTCCAACTTAAATGGATGGAAATGAAAGTCAGGAGAGAGCTGCTGGCTTGCTGAGAGCCAGAAAAGGGAAGAATAAATGAATGAGAGCAGTCACTGCAGGGCCCCGCGTGGAGCCTGAACCCCAGGCAACTGCAGGGCTAAATGTCCCTTCTCAGGAGGGGGACGGGCCTTTCATGCCCTTCCCCACACAAGGGAAGCCACCTTCTAATTTCCTTTTTGAAAACGAGAGTTTTTTGCCCAGCAGTTCTCCGAGGCTCTATGATCTAAGAATCAATAAAGAAGTGGGTGATGTAGGAAACACCGTTCAAAATCAACAGGAGAAAGAGGGACCTATGAAATTAGAGGGAAGGGCTCTGCCTCTGAGTCACTTACTAATAGGTATTTACTGAGCACCCGTCCCTGCTGGGCACTGCTCTGGGTGCCGGGACAGGGCAGGGAACCAAACAAAGTCCCCACTCTCACGGAGGTCACTTCCTAGTCTGGAGGACAAGCAATAGCCATTGGACCAACCATTGTATGACATGTAGGGAGGTGACAGTTGCTGGTCAGGAAATAGAACTGATGGACAAAGTCGTATAAGTGGGCAGGGACGGCCACTCGGAGGAGGTGAGCAAGCCCTGGGAAGAGCACCCCAAGCAGAGGGAACAGCAGGTGCAAAGGGCCTGAAGCGGGAGAGACCTTGGTGGTCCTTGGTGAGGAGCAGCAAGGAGGCAGTGCAGCTGGAGCTGTGAAAGGGGGGGTGAGGGCAGAGGAGCGGGGGCATCACGTCCACCCCACCCTGCAGGGCCCCGCAGGCGGGAGGGGGTCCCGAGTGAGGCAGAGAGGGACTCATGCCCCTGTCTCAGGTGGGCAGGCTTAGTGGAGAGCTGTGGTTCTCGGGGTGTCATTCCAAGGTTAGCAGCATCAGCCTCCCGGGACCCTGTTAGAATTGCCAATTCTCACGCATCACCCCAGACCCGCTGAATCAGAACCTCTGAGCTGGGACCGGCATCGGAGTTTTAACAAGCCCTCCAGGGGGTCCAGAGTCTCGCTAGAGTCTGAGAAGCCCCAGTAGTGCTGGACCCGTGGCTCCAGTCTTCCCCCAGGAGACCAGGGGAGTTAGTGTTGAACCGCAGGAGGGGCCGAGGGTCACCCGTGAGCAGGATGGAAAATGGTCCCAGGAAAACAGTCAGGCGGAGGCTACGCATTTGCTTGTCCTGAAACCTCCTTTAGGGGTTTCTCGGGTGGGAAGTGGTGCTCTGGGTGGGGGGGCCTGATTAGAGCTTCTTAGTGACAGAAACTTGGAAAATCAACACAGAGCGACCCCCTGCCCAGGGCTGAGGGGCAGGACAGTGAGGAGGGTGGAGCCCAGGCACGTCCTGTGGGACCCCTGTCATCACTCCCCCGGCCCAGGGCCATGTCCCCACCCCTCCATCCTCGGTCTCTCAGCTTGGACCCCCCTGAGCCCTGCTATGTACCGGTTGTGGGCAACGCAGTGGGGAAGGGGCCCCGTCCCCTGGGCTTGTCCACAACGGAGCGTGACCCAGGGTGATGGTCCGGAGGCCCCAGGATGGTGTCCCCAACCTTGAGGAGCCCGGGAAGGGATCCCTGAGGAGGTGACATCTGAGCTGAGACCTGAGGGATGAGTAGCGATGAGCTGGGGACTTCAGGGGCTCTGGGACAGGAAATAAAGACCCAATCAAAGGAGCCATTGTCCTGGGTCAGAAGTTCCAATGCAGGAGGTGCCGGCTTGGGTTTCTGGGCAGCATGGGGCCCAGGACCAGCTTCCCAGCCTCGCCTTCAGTTTCCACCTCCTGGTCACAGGCTCGGCCTCAGCCTCAGGCACGGGGCATCCCGTGGGACCCTCTCACCAGGAAGGGGGACCTGCATGGGTGAACCAGTGGAAAACCCACATCTGCCATGACCCTGCGGTAATGACAGCCACCACAGCTGTCCCCTCTGTGCTCCAGACACAGCTCTCAACAGCTCTGGACATGCACTGTCTCACTACAAATTAGTCCAAGTGCCGGGTTATGGGAGATCAGGAAACCAAGGGACAGAACGTTTCTATGTCCTGTGCATGTTCACAGGGGGCAGAGCCGGCTTTGTCCCGAGGGCTCTGAAGCCAGGGGTAGTGATCATCCCAAGAGTCTCACACCAGGACCCCAGTCTCCTTGAGTGAACTTGCAGGAAATGAAGGCGTTTCCCACCTTCACCTGCGTCCAACGCTACCTCATCTTCTACTTAGCCTTTATTAAATTAGAGTTGCCTAGTGGATGTGCTACTTTGCTGCATCATCCCTACGGTGATCAGATCTGCGTGTGTCTCAGAGTCTAGCAGGATCCTCAATCCTCCAGCAGGGACTCGTCATTATTTGCCTCATTTAATGGAATCGCATTATATTTCTTGGCACACTTCATCACACCTAACAGTGTTTTGCACAGACTAGTTGTTTAACAAATGCTTGCAGAATGACCACATGACCAATCCATTAGTTCCCTTTTAATTGAGCACTTACCTTTGTCCCTACAAGTGCATAAAATGAAATGACTGCAAAAGAGCTTTTATTTCCATACAACCATTATCCCAATTAAATGCTTCTCTAAGCTTCGGAGAGCAAGATAATTTGGTTCTTTTGATTTTAAGCTCAGATCTTTTCAGTTTTGATCAATGCAGGTCTGGAAACCTATGAAATTTGTCATGGGGTGGCTGTGAAAATGTGATGCTGGTGGCCAATCAAAAATTTCGTAAGGAGATTTGTACGCTTTAGAAATGATGGCAAGTTCTGGAATGGGACTCAACAGAGTCAGTTTTAGGGAATTTGTTTCAGGGAACTAACTGAAGAGCAGGCAGCCAAGCAGCCAACTTGGATGTTACACCCAAGAGACAAGCTCGCCTTGATGAATGGTGCAGAGCTCGGCAAGTGCCAAGTTCCCATCCCAGAGGGGCCGCCTATTTTCTGGCAATCGGCAGCTCTATCTGTTAGCTCCCCATGTGCTGTGGGACAAGGAAGAAAATTGTCTTCAGCCCTCAGAGAATATGGCAGTTGTCCTCTTGATTTCCACACGGTCCTGTTTCTAAGTGATCTTTTGGGATTCATCAGTGGTGAGATTCTAATCACACGCTGCTTTGATCTGAAACGAGGACTCTGTGGGAAATAGAGCTGAGGCAGGCGAAGACGGGGGATCACTTCTTCCCCGAGCCCGTTCTCCAAAGACGATGCCTTTGTGACAGTGTTTTGAAGGTGATATGCTGATGTGAGTGCAGGAAAGGCAGTGATGAAAGGGCTTTAGAGAGGGCAGCGTGAAATAAGCATCCCTGGCGTCGTGCTGGAGATGGAGGTGACAGCTTTCTGTGTGCTCACTCATTCACCAGCCTCCAAAGGTGCAGGTACTACCCTGACCTCCCCCAGCTCACTCAGCCTCCGTTAGAATCAACCTGTGCCTCTGGATCTGACATAAACCAGAGCGAAAGACTGGGAGAATTCATGGCCCTTGCAGAGGAGGAAGATTTAGGGCTGTGAGAAACCCCTCCCCTCTGTCTTCAGTGAGGGGTGTGGTTAACATCACAGCCCCTGCGGTGACTTCCAGAGCCCAAGCTCAGGACTCCATACCTCAGTCACTCGAGCTGCTTCTGAGCCAGGGTTTCGTCTCTCCTGCTGGGGGGCGGTGGGGGGCCGGGTGTGGGGTGCAGCACACCTACACTGTCCCAGGGCAGGCACTGAGAGGACCAGAAGAACTGCTCCTGCAAATCGCTCTGCAAAATCAACGACCAAGACATAGGTCTTTGAAGTGGGACCAATGCCATTCCTGCATCACCGAGAAACTTTTTAGCTGTCGCACCTCTGCACCCGAGAGATCAGCCAATGCTGATGAAGGCTTGTGGCCGTCTCATTCCGCACCAGGTGACAGCCATGCTCTAAAGCCAGCCTCACACTCATGTGGAAGGGGCAGCTGAGTTTTAGGTTTCAAGATCTCTCATTAAGGGGCTTAGTACTGTCCACTGATTGACGAGGGAATAAACAAATGTGGTATATCCATTCAATATAATATTCAGCCATGAAAAGGAATGAAGTGTTACAACATACATTAATCCTGAAAACATTACGCTAGGTGAAAGAAGCAAGTCAAAAAAGGCCACACATAGCGTGATTTCATATCCAGAATAGGTTTGTTCATAGAGACAGACAACAGATCAGTGGTTGCCAGGGGCTGGGGGGGCAGGAGATGGGAATAAGAAATGGCCTCGAATGGGTATGGGGTTTCTTTCTGGGGTGATTTAAATGTTCTGGAATGAAATAGAGGTGGTGGTTGTGCAACTTTGGGAAAATACTAAAAGTCATCAAACGTTACACCTTAAAATGATGAATTTTATGGTGTATGAATTCTACCTCAATTAAAAAAAATTACATGAGAAAAAGTAATCTAATGGCCCACAGTCAAGGCAGATATATTAAGTTAAAAAAGAGGAAAAAAATCCCAGTTTCAGGCACTCATTGAAAAATGGTAAAATTGTAGAATGCAGGCCCGGGTTCTTCCAGGGCAAGTGGGCTGGAGCTGAGTGGCAAGTTCTCCTTTAGAGGGGGCCCGGGCCCCCCAGTTTGCCTCAGTCCCCTCCCCTCTCTGTGTTCATTTGTTCATGTTGTCACCTGGTCCCTGAGGGCACTGAGTTTCATGGGGTAACCATGTTGGAGGGCTCCAGCTGTACCACCGACATGGTACTCCATGGGAGCAGTGCCCATGGAGCTGTCCAAAAGGTGGTTACCCCTACTTTCTACCCTTCCTTGTCCCACCCCTAGAATCTCTTACAACAGTGCACACAGGCGGTCCGAGGACAGCCAGGAAGACCCAGCGATGGGGCCAGCCTGGATCTGTGTCCAGCTGGGGGGAAACCTATTTGTACTTTCTTCTCTTCCTTCCCTGCCTCATTCTCCTTTCCCCTCCCTCCTGCATCCTGGGATTGCCCTCCCCTATGCTTTAGCACATAAACTTTTTCCTCATCTCTGTTTCCTGGGAAAGTTGGGCTAAGACAATCATTACTAAGACAGTTATTATTGTTGGTTATTATTGTTGTTACAAGCAGACCTCGGAGATATTGTGGGTTTGGTTCCAGACCACCCTCAATAAAGTGAACGTTGCAATAAAGCGAGTCACATGAGTTTTTTGGTTTCCCAGTGCTTATAAAACTTGTGTTTACACTATATTGTAGTGTATTAAGTGTGCAATAGCATTATGTCTAAAAATAAGTACATACCTTAATTAGAAACTACTTTATTGCTAAAAAATGCCAACCATCATCTGAGCTTTCAGCAAGTCGTAATCTTTTCCCTGGTGGAGGGTTTGAAATATTATGAGAATTACCAAAATGTGACACAGAGACAGGATGTAGCAATGCTCTTGGAAAAATGGTGCCAATAGACTTGCTCTACGCAGCGTTGCCACAAAACTTCAGTTAGTAAAAAAAAAATGCAATATCTGAGATGCACAGTAAAAAGAGGTATGCCTGTATTAACCAGGACCTTCTGTCTACACTGAAGCGGCATGATCGAAGAGACTCTAGCCCTGAAGTTTGGTGCATAGCCACGGTTTATTGGAAACAGCCCTGGACTGAGATTCAAAGGATGGGCAAGAGGTTCCTGTTTCTCCACTTAGTGGCTGTCTGTTTTGAAGGATGAATAAAGGTGATCTCACCAAGTGGCTCCGACTCTGGGATGCAGCCAGGGTTCTGGGGGTTTCACACCCTGCACCTGCATCACGACTCCTCTGTGAACCCCACTCCCCAGACCTCAAGATTCCTTCAGCTGTTCTTTGCTATAACCCAAGGGATGGATGCTAATCTTCCCATTTGTTTGATGGGAAGACTGAGCTCCAGGGACAGGAGAAAGCTTGAGCTGACCCCAAGCGGGGGCTGAGCTGCAGGTCCTGAGCACCAGGACGTCTGCAATCATCCGCTGCCTCCGTGCCCACCTGACCACTGGGCCAGTCCTTGTCCCCATCTGTGGGGAGGACCCCTGACAGGCCGAGGAAGACCCCAGGTCCAGATTTCAGCAGGTCCCTGGAGCAGTCAGAGCCACACCAGGGCACTAAATGTGGCTCACGTTAATCCCTCCGGAGCTGGAGCTCTGAGTCCCAGCACATCAGCCGTAGGAGAAATCAATACCCATCGCCTTCAGGACTTGAGTGACTAATATGTTTTTGAAGAGGCCTTGGGCTCGGCTGACTTTTGGCCCTCTCCCCGCTCCTCTCCACCGCACAATCATCTCTTCATAATCCAGTCAAGACTGGAGAAGATGGAGAGAGAAGCAGCGAGCATTTTTCTCTCTGATTGGGCTGCCTGGCCGTGACCCACTTCAGAAAGGCAGCATCTCCCCCTTTCTAGAGTGTTGACTTGAGAGAAATATCCACAGGTTGAGACATTTGCTCAGATGCCCCCAACTTTCAGTTTGGACAGGATTTTTTTTTAAATTTTTATTTATTTATTTATTTATGGCTGTGTTGGGTCTTCGTTTCTGTGCGAGGGCTTTCTCTAGTTGCAGCGAGCGGGGGCCACTCTTCATCGCAGTGCGCGGGCCTCTCACTGTCGCGGCCTCTCTTGTTGCGGAGCACAGGCTCCAGACGCGCAGGCTCAGTAGTTGTGGCTCACGGGCCCAGTTGCTCTGTGGCATGTGGGATCTTCCCAGACCAGGGCTCGAACCCGTGTCCCCTGCATTGGCAGGCAGATTCTCAACCACTGCGCCACCAGGAAAGCCCTGCATTCACGTATTATTGATTGCAGTCGACTAGGTGACTTTTGAGCAAATATGTACCACTTGGGGCGCTGCTGGCTTCTGCAGACTCGGGCTCCCGCCTTGTGCTGAGTTCCCTGGATCAGACAAGAGTCTCCGTGACTGATGGTCTTCAGGGCTCTGGTCCAACACTTTCTATTGGTCACAGCGCCGGCAGGAAAGAGAGGCTCGCTCTGGGGGGCTTCAAACAGAATTAAGGGAACTCTTCAGGGATGGAGGCACCAGGGAACAGCGGGAGAGGGGAGCTGCCTGTGCCCCTGGGTCTGATGGGGCGAGAGGAGAGAGGAGAGTGCTTGGGGAGCCCAGGGAGAGCTGGGCAGGGGACGGGCTGCCCACAGGGGCTACAGCTACTCTGGGCACAGCAGGTAGCCTGTGGGCAAGGGACATGGGACCTCCCTCTCCTCCTGCCCTCACCTCCAGCGTGCCTCCCACAGGCCGACCCTGACCAAACCCTAGAGGGCAGGGAGCTCAGGAGAGGGAGCTCTCAGGGGCCAGTTCCCAGGATACAGCATCACTGGGCCGGGAAGAGAAGAGGGGGGCCTGGGCGGAGGGCAGGGAAGATGCAGAGCGACCCGCTCATAGGACCTGTGAGTCTTCCCACATCTTGTGTTCTGGGGCCCCAACCCGCCGCCAGGAGTCCAGACAACAGTGTCCCTTCCAGGCCCACCCGGGCCTTGGGACCCAGCAGGGGAGATGGGGGCAGGCTTTGGGGAGCCTGGGAAAGCAGGTGGTGCTTTAAGAGGGAGATTTCAGGTGGTCTGGAGGTTAGTGAACAGGGCGGTGGGAAGAGGAGGGCAGTGATGTAGGAATGTTGACTTGGAAGCACGCTCAGCACCAACCAAACATGCGTCATTCTATGGTTCTCCTTTTTCTTTACTAATTTTCTCGGTCAGCTTACATCCTCTTGTTGCCAGGTCTGTACAGTATAAATGAAGGAGTTGGCAACTGCCTAGTTTACCCATGCCCACTGCCCGACAGCTCTTCTGGCCTCAGAGCTTCCCTTTGGAGCCTGGAATTTCTGCTCAGATCAATTCAGGATGGAGACATGTCTAAGAGCCTCTGTGTGTGTGTGTGTTTGTAGGGCCTCCAAATGTTCATATTGAAAGATTACTCCACTTTTTCCTGTACTTGAGACTACAAATCATTTCAGACTGTTAGGGACAGGGCCTTTTCAAGCAGCTGTGTATGCCCAGGCACAAATTGAGAGCCCGGCTCAAGTTTATATTCAGGTCACTCTTGGCTTCGACAGGAAACATACATCATATTTCACTCCTGGGTCTCATGCCTGAAAGTCATGTCAGCTTCTGAGAAAATATAACCCCTGTGCAAGGGAACATTACGATTCCGCCTGAAATGAAGACTTTTCCTCCTTTAAAACTCTTGCAGCCCACATGGAGGTCTGTCTTCTCGGGCTTTCTAGAATCGTTCATTAAGTTGTCGGCCAGAACTGACTGAGGACTTCTTATTCTTGGATTCAAGAGGCGGTAGATGCTTCTAAGACCATCACACATTAGACCCTGAAGTCGTAGCATCTGTGGTCCAGCTGGGGAAGCAAGGATACTTCATTAAAACACAGTTCACAATGGAAGCACTTTTCTGGAGGTCAGGCTCCGGGAAGCTGCATTTTTATGTTCCTCTGGCACAGGGACAACAGACACACACACATCCTTCTTGTAGATTTTAAAATCTCATCTTCATCTAAATCTTGTGGGTTCCCTGAAGAGAGAGGTTTCTCCTGTGTTTCTTTCATAACCCCTGAAATGTTCCCCGGACACTTATTAAATATTTCTTGACTCATTGAGATTCTGACAGGTGGCCAGAAAGACTCCCTTTCTCTGTCACCAGGAAAAGCTACAAAAGAAGAATCATTCTCAGAGAGCATCAGAGATTTGTTTGACCAGCAGGATTTGTTGTTTTTAGTCTCTTAGGGGATATGCTGAAAGTTGCTTTTCTACTGGTTCCAGAGCCCATATCTCTGCCTGGAGAGCTGAAAATTGGGCCATTTCTATACCAGTGACTCAGCACTGAAAAAGTTATCAGTCTCAGGTTTAAAATTAAGTGCAAAACGCAAAAGAGGCACTTCCACAGAGGGGGAAGGTAAGCAGTAAGCACATTTTGCAACATAAAAAAAAAACCAAAAACATTTTGGAATGTCAATCTGGAAATCTGGAAATGGGAGGCAAAAGCTGCGAATTTGGGGGTAGAAAATATTTTATAGCTTAAAACCCTTTAGGAATATTTTATCAAAAGATCCATTCCCTGTGATGTTATTTTGGGTAACTTTTATAACCAGCTGACACGCTTCCATTTAGCATTTTCCTGACTTGAAAAATCACAGCAGTCTAATTACAGCCTCTCACAAAAAGTGTAGTGGGTCTGTGAACAGCACCTAATGGATATGTTCATGTCTACACCCATCTCTGTCTTGTCTCAGATGATCAGGGTGAAAATGTTCCTGAGTTCTTTATTTTGGGAGCAAGGAGCAAGAAGATGGGAATGGAGTGGGCTGGGGAATATCCTCTCTCTCCTTGATCGTTTTCTTCTTGGGTCACCAGTGTAGGGGAAGGTCGCTGGACACTGCCTGGCCCAAGGGAGATGGTTTGTGAACCTGGCTGACCTGCTTTGAGGTAGAAGGGTTGAGAAAACCGAGATGACCTGTAGTTTGTCCCATTGATGGCAAGAGCAAACCCTCCTGGTAAGGTGCCCACCGCCCAGGGCTTTTGTTTATTTGTGGTGGGAGGGACCAGTCTGGAGCCAGCTTCCAGGAAGGGCAGATGAGGAAAGGCCCATTTTCCAAGTAAGAAGTTATATTAACCAGTTTTTACCACTTCAGTGATGTGTAATGCACCAGCTCAAAATTCAGTGACTTATAAACCTTTATTTTCACACTCAAGGGTGTTCAGTGTTGACTGCGGTCTGGCTGATCTTGGCCAGCCTTGTCTGGTCATCTGTAGCTCAGGCTGCTGACCAGCTGGGCTTGGCTACAGGCAATGGGATGGTCTCAAGTCAGCCTCATCTGTCTGTTGCTCTGGGACTCTGGCCGTAAGAGGAGCCCCTGCCTGGACACGCTCATATGTGGAAGGGCAGAGTACAGGAGGCCACTGCAAGTCATGCAGATGTAGAACCTCTGCTCAGTCATGGGCTACATGAAGTCTGCCCACATGGGCCAAAGCAAGTTACACAGCCCAACTCAAAGCAAGTAGGTGGGGGATGTCCGCCCTACTCACGTGGGAAGACACTGCAGAGGTATTGGGTTGGCCAAAAAGTTCCTTCAGTTTTTCAGTAAAAATAAAAGACACATTTTTAAATTTTCACCAAGAACTTTATTGAACAACGTATTCAACATTTTGTTCTACTACCTTCTGCCATTTTCCAGGCAACTTCATAATTCCATCTTCCCAAAACTTTTTATCTTTTTGAGCAAAGAACTGTTCCAGGTGTCTTTTACAGTCTTCCAGGGAACTGACTTTTTTTCCACTAAGAGAATTTTGTAAAGGCTGAAATAAATGAAAATCCAAAGGTGCAATGGCTGGTGAATATGGCGGATGAATCAGAACTTCCCAGCCAAGCTGTAACAGTTTTTGCCTGGTCATCAGAGATACACGCGGTCTTGCAGTATCCTGATGGAAGATTATGCATTTTCTGTTAACTAATTCTGGATGCTTTTTGTCGAGTGCTGCTTTCAGTTGGTCTAATTGGGAGCAGTGCTTGTTGGAATTGTTTGGTTTTCCAGAAGGAGCTCATAATAGAGGACTCCATTCCAATCCCACCATGTACACAACATCACCTTCTTTGGATGAAGACTGGCCTTTGGTGTGGTTGGTGGTTGTTCATTTCGCTCGCCCCACTATCTCTTCCATTTCACATTGTTGTACAGTATCCACTTTTCATCAACCGTCACCATTTGTTTTAAAAAAGGAACATTTTCAGGACTTTCCTGGTGGTCCAGTGGTTAAGACTTCACCTTCCAGTGCAAGGGGTGCCGGTTGCATCCCTGGTTGGGGAGCTAAGATCCCACATGCCTTGCAGCAAAACATAGAACAGAAGCAATATGGTAACAAATTCAATAAAGACTTTAAAAATGGCCCACATCAAAAAAATCTTTAAAAAAAAAGATGTGAAAGAACTTTATAAAAAATAAAAATAAAAATGAAACATTTTTGTTACGTTTAAGTAGAGAATCACATGTGGAAATATGATCAAGAAGGTTTTTTGCACTTATCTTATGTGGAACCAAACAACAAAGCGATTTCATATATCCAAGCTGGTGCAAATGTTTTTCTACGCTTGATTTGGATATTTTGCGTATGTCGACGATCTCCCACGTGGTATAACATTGATTGCTCTCAGTTAAT
This sequence comes from Balaenoptera borealis, assembly GCF_965194805.1. Taxonomy (NCBI): domain Eukaryota; kingdom Metazoa; phylum Chordata; class Mammalia; order Artiodactyla; family Balaenopteridae; genus Balaenoptera; species Balaenoptera borealis. Next base: position 13,056,826 of record NC_138872.1, read on the forward strand.
GTCTTGATTTGATTGCTATCAACTTCAACTGGTCTACCAGACCATGGGGCATCGTCCAGAGAGAAATCTCCAGCACGAAACTTTGAAACCCACTTCTGACATGTCTGATCAGTCACAGCAACTTCTCCATACACTGCACAAATCTTTTTTTTTTGCGTTTCAGTTGCGTTTTTACCTTTCTTGAAATAATAAATCATAATATGCCGAAAATGTTGCTTTTTTCTTCCATCTTCAATATTAAAATATTACACAAAAATTCACCAGTTTTGATAAGTTTTCTTTTTAATGCACGCTGATGTGACAGCTGTCAAAATACAGTCTAACAAAATCATTTCAGATGAAGTTAAAGACAACTAAGCGCTACTAGAGCCATCTTACGGAAAAAAACGAGTGAACATATTGGCCAACCCAATATATGGGAGAAGGTGTCCGTGTGTAACCCTATTACAGAGGTATGCAGGATTGGAACCAATTATTGGATAAATCACAGAACCGCTCCCTCCCCCCACCTTAGTGTACCTTTAATTAGGTAACCCAAATAACCTCATAACTGACCCACTTCAGTGCTGACATCCCGGATGGTTCTCATTGCACTGAGGCAGTAGGTTCTCCCAGACAGCAACGCCTGAGACATCCGTTAAGGAGAATCCAACCTGGGAAGTGACTGCCATATTGGAATTTTAGGGCTCATCTGGGTTCAGGTGTTTCTGGCTAGTTGAGTTTCTAGAGTTAAGATTTTAAGTGATTACTCAAGAATGACTCAATAGAGTTAAAATTATAATCAGATTTCCTAAGGAGTCAAATTAAAATACGAAGTGAATATTTTGTCATAAAAATGTTTATGCCTAATAACCGTTTTTTTTCAACCAGTGTTTCTTTATGGATATTACTTATCCACTGTGACTTGGGAGATAACTTTAAGTATTATTTGGATAGGTTTTTTTAAAGATATGTATTTATCCTTACAGTTACCTTCAATTTATAGCAAGGGATGGTCGGTTTTCCTTTTAGAGGTGTGACATCAAGTCTTCTGTGTTTTTGTTTTTTTTTTTAAATTAATTAATTTATTTATTTTTGGCTGTGTTGGGTCTTCGTTGCTGTGCGAGGGCTTTCTCTAGTTGCGGCGAGCGGGGGCCGCTCTTCATCGCAGTGCGCGGGCCTCTCACAATCACGGCCTCTCTTGTTGCGGAGCACAGGCTCCAGATGCGCAAGCTCAGTAGTTGTGGCTCACGGGCCTAGTCGCTCCGCGGCATGTGGGATCCTCCCAGACCAGGGCTCGAACCCGTGTCCCCTGCATTAGCAGGCAGATTCTCAACCACTGCGCCACCAGGGAAGCCCAAGTTTTCTGTTTGAATACATTTATTTATGCAAAAAAAGTGAGTCAAAAGAAATAAGCAAATCATAGTGTAAGTGGGATGTGGATAAGCCAACAAGTCTGAGGAAGTTTTGGAAACTCCTTCCTAACTCTCTACAAATGCAGCGTGGATTTAGACGACAAATACCCCCTCACCATGATACTGGTTATTGCTTTGTTTCTAGAAGCAGCCACACGATTCAAGCAGTTCCTTCTGTCCTCTTGGTCTTGCTCCATCATCCTCTTTACGGGTCTCCATGGTGACCATAAGAGTCCCTCAGACCATGCCATCGCTTTGTCCTAGGTCCTCTCTGGCAGCTAAGTGCTGGGCCATGTTCTCAGCACTGGAGATTCAGTCATGTGTCTGCTTCCAACAGCTGCACCCCCTTCTTTCTGGCTAACAGAATCCAAGGTTGCTAGATAAAATTCGGGGCCATGCGGTATTTGGTACTTACTTAGAGGAAAACTATGCATTGTTTAACTGGGTGGGCATCCTGTACTTTTATTTACTAATTCTGGCTGCCCAAACAGAGTCCCTTCCGACGTGACCACGTAGGCAGTGGATTGTTAATGGTCTGTACTCTGGAGTCAGTGTTCTGAGTTCAAGGCGAGGCAATATGACCCACCAGCTGGTCACACGGGTGCTCTGAGCTTCAGTTTTCTCCTGTTTGTGCTTGAAGTAGAAGATACTAGTATCTTCCTTGGAGGGTGTTGGAAGGAATAAGTGGGTTGATACCTCATATGCCCTTAGAAGAGTTTCTGGACACAGAGTCAATGCCCAGAATGATGTTGGGTTTTTTGGTCGGGGAACATGTTCTTTTCCTAAATTGAAGTATAGTTGATTTACAACATTGTGTTATTTTCAGGTGTACAGCAAAGTGATTCAGTTATATATACATATATTCTTTTTCAGATTCTTTTCCCTTATAGATTATTATAAGATACTGAGAGTAGTTCCCTGTGCTATACAGTAGGTCCTTGTTGGTTCTCTATTTTATAGATATATATATATAGTGTGTGTATGTGTTAATCCCAAACTCCTAATTTATCCCTCCCCCTAACATGATGTTGTTGGTTCAGGTTTCCTGATGTAGAGACCAGGCAGCATCCGCTCAACCTACAGTGCCATTTGGTGGCTCTATGAGAACCCAATCAGCATGGGGACACTCTGTCCTGTGCCTCACCTGTCCACCTGGTGAGCTTTGGGGGTCTTTGTGTCCTGGGTGCCCTCATACTACTGCTAACTTGTGACATAACCAATTTTTTTCTTGGCCGTGCTGTGAGGCTTGCAGGATCTTAGTTCCCCGACCAGGGATTGAACCCGGGCCTCAGCAGTGAAAATGCTGAGTCCTAACCACTGGACCACCAGGGAATTCCCTCACATACTCATTTTAAAAATAGTTTCTCCTAAGTAAGATCAAGTAAATCAATCAGAGGCTTTCTTTCAAATGACTTCTAGATCATTGAAGATTTTAAGCGTGCTTAAACTGTTCTATTGAGCTAAAAATTTGCAGGTTACCTCTTTTAGGAAAGGGAGGGAAAGCAGAGGCTGAGAATAGCCCTGAGTAAATGGTGAATACTTTGAAATAAACCAGCTCTGTGTTTGACCTCCAGTTTTGAACTGTACGTGTTCAACGTAGATGGGGGTAAAGTGAATCAACAGCAGAGAAAGCAAATTCTAACTCCCGGGGGATTTCTTTGTAAGGGGGCCACTCAGATGTGGTGCAGCTTGAGTCAAACCAGACCCTGCTGCATGGTGACGAAGCCAAATCAGGAAGAGGGAGCAATTTTTTACCTCCCTTTTACACATGCAGATGCATCAGAAAATTGAGGAAGAATTAAAAGATCATTAAAAAGCTCTTCCAAATGATGTGAGGTTCAGGGAATGCAGGCAGCCAGGAATGGGAGAGATTTAAAAAGTGCAAGACAAAGTCGTCTTGTGGAAGAAAGCGGTGGATATGTTTAGGTGGAAATTTTCTCCTGGGGGAGTTTGCTTTTCTCCCAAAGACGATCACACATTCTAACTGAAGCAAGTTCAATGTAAAACTCATGTCTATCTGAACTAAACTTCATCAGATAAGCCTGGAGGGCCCCTAGTTGCTTGAGGAATGAAGCTACGGATAGCATCTTCGCTTGGGTTTCCCCCATAAGCAGAGCTGGAGATGAAAGCTTGTAGGCAGGCAGGTTACTTAGGGAAGTGATTTGCGGACTGGAAAGAGTGAAGTGGGAAAAGAGGAAAAGCCAATCTTAGGATGCAAAACTGATTGCCATGTGTGGTAGTTTTAAAACATGACTGCACGTTTTTGGATGCTCCTCCCATGAGAGGTGGGTCTATTGTCCCTAAACTTGAATCTGAGGGCTGGTTTTGCTCTGTTACTTCCAAGGCTGGGTCATAAAAGGCCACGTGGGAACTGGTGATTATCTCTTCTCCTTCCATCCTGCGGCACAGCTCTTAAACAGCAAAGCCTTAAGCCTTCAAAAGTTCAAGTCCGGATACTTTTTCTGCAGTAGAATGATCTTGAGCCATCAGAGTGTTCCATGCCCTTGGCCACAGAGATTGGATAAAGGATAAACACATGATTCAGTAAGACTCATTTCTGGGACTTCTGTTGAAACTGTGGGTAGAAAATCATTTTTCTCCCAGGGCTGCTGAGGGTGTGAATAGGTGCTAGGAAAGAAGAGTCTGCCAGAGAATGGGGCCTACAGAGGGAAAAGCAGAGCCAAGAGGTGGAAGGGGATCACTTCCTGATACCATTATTTGAGTACCTTGATCTAGCCATGCCTGAAGCTGTTGCCTTTGTACTTTTAAATGACGTGAGCTAATAACCCCTCCTCCCTGTTTTTATTTTTTTATTTTTTTTCCTTTTTTTAGTAATTTTTATCTGGATTCTGTCAGCTGCAATCAGGATAGTCTGACTCTTTCAAGACCAACTTAGTAAAGATCTGAGAAGTGCTGAGAGATGCTGACCTACTGGTTGGGCACTTCAACTACAAGACCCCTCAGAGGGCATCCTCTCTGGTCATCCCAAAATGTTCCCTTTTAGTGAGGGCTGATATAGTTTCTCATCTTAATGTTCTCACTGCAGCAAGATTCAGTTTGGGTCCTGGCATGCTGGATGTGCCCCCGATGCCATGGAAATCCAGCAGAGGCTTCCTGTGAAAATGGAGACTTCACAGGCTGACCCAAGGCTAAAATTCATTGCTCTTTATCATTTATCTTTTCCTATAAGACAAAGAAACACAATATGTGTAATTAATGTTTGGCAGAAAAAGATACATAAAATTAAAATTAATTTCTTGGAAACTTAAAAGTGAGTATTGTTTTGTCTGGACTTCCTTTTTACAGTCCAAATGTTTCCTTCTCATTCATTATGGAATCAAAAATGAACTCTAGTTCAGTTTTTAAATTCCTTCCTAAATATTGCTTTTAATTCCCTGATGGTCCCATGTCTAGTCAAGACATCTGAACATGATGCATTCAAGGTTTACAGTGATGCTTTAAATATTTTCTTAAGAAGTATTTTCATTTTGGCAAGATCCAGAATCCATAAACACATAATGTTCCGCATTCTCTTACTGTTTACATATTTCCTTAAAAAACAGAGACTTTCCTTCTGTTTCAGAGTTATGTTCATGTCCTTTCTTATTTGCCTCATAGTTCACAGCCATGAAACAAAACTGTGCTTTTAAAAAAGAATAATTCCTATCACCTTCCTCAACAACCTCTAACAAATCTATTATATTATGAAATCTCTTTTTTTCTCGAAGGAACAAAATGGGTCTTGAAAATGCATACTGTTATGTGCATATCAGAGGGGAGGAATGCCTTCCAGCATTTCTATCTTTCCATCCGGGGCTGTTAGGAAGCAGAGTTGTGAGACCCAGTGTTGCAACCTTCCTGCAAGAGAAAGATGTAAGGCAGGGTCTCAGAAGAGGGTAGAAAAATGACTTCTTCACTGAAGCTGGGGCTCTGCTCAAAGCGAACAATGATGGTTCAGCGCTTTGTGTAAGTGTCCATGTGTAATAATCAAGGAAGCCCTACAGCATTCTCCATAATGCACTTTTTTGGTTGTAATTCCTTTTTGCCAGGGAACGTGTACAATGACTCCACAGCAAGGAGGCCTGAGGTTCTTACACACAGGCTGACTTTGGCTCCTGGATGATGTCGGGCTGCATCTTGAGGATCAGCTGCCTGTGGCTGTGAGGAAGGATGCACCGCCAGAAGCAGCGTCCATCCTCCGCAGCTCTGACCCCGAGGCTGCAGGGCGGGCGGCTGCCTGGGGACAGGGGGCGCGGCACCCGAGGGGGCAGCATGGGTCTCCCCTGCGGGACTCCGTCCAGAAGTTGGACTCAGCCAGGAAAGCCAGTCCCGCCCAACTTGCAAACCCTCTACATCCAGGTCAGGTCCTCTGAAGACCAAGGCCAACCAGGAATGAAACCTCTGTTTTTCCAGAACATGAAACAGCTGAGTCCTCCAGGCCGCCTCTTTGGCGAGAGAGGGGCGGGTGGACGGGGAGGCACTGGGTTCCCATTCTGCTCCCCAGGCCACTGTCCACCCGGAAAAGTCCTCCACATCCAGGCTTTCCTTCCCAGCTGGAAGCAGGGCCGAGGGCAGCTCCTCCATCATGGGTCCTGGCAGGGCTGCCCCGGCAATGGGAGTTTCTGGTGCTGATTTGAGGATGTTACCAATGTCCCCAAAAGGGAAATACAGACAAAGTTTGGGTTCATAGAAGGATATTTGTTTGCCCAAAACCCAACACGAAGCAGCACTAACGTCTCAGAAATTTAAACGAGCAAAACTGGCTGAATGTTTGGTGCCCGGTCAGCAGAGCATTTGAACAGACCCGAGGATCTTGGATTCCCATCCTGAAGTCGAACAGCCTATTTCTCCTTTCTCACGTTTCCCTCCTTCCATCTTCCCTCCCTCCCTCTTTTCCTCTTCCTTTCTTTCAAATTGCCCTGAAAACATGCCTTATTGTATGAAATGAAGGCCCTGCGTCTTCTGAGAAGTAGAAGAGCCAGACAAATAAGAAATGTGTCCTTCATGAAGCCGAGCATCTGATATCTTGACATTTTCCTGCGGTTAAATTCATTCCCAGTTTGTAGCACAGGCTCCTGGAGGAGGCTGGTTGAGGAAGCGGCCTCGTTCAAGTCCAGTGGCAGCCGTGAAGCGCTCTGTTAGGACTGACCATCAGGGCTCCTCTGGCGGTGGTTTGGGGTCATGGAGGATGTGGGAGCGAAGCTCTTAGAAGGATCACGGGCCCCTCAGGGTTCCCTCTGTGAGGCCGGGCGGGGCTCTTTCCAGGCTGCCCTGGGCGCCGGGCTTCCTGCTGCCCCCCTGTCTGGGCCGGGTCTGTCCTCAGGCCGAGGTCGGTGCTGGTGACTTGTGCAGGGGTCCCTGTGTTCACAACCCTGCAGCTCCCGTGGCCCTGAGGGGGCTCCCCCAGCTGCTTGGGAGGCAGAGGCTCTCAGGCTCTCAGATCTGGCAAGTTCTGAGCGAAGCTCAGATGACCCAGTGCCCCCTTCTCAGTAAGTGACGCCTCCAAACGCCAGTCACTCGGGCCGGTGACCACCCACGTGTAGTCCTGGGGTTCCCCCTCTTTTTCCAGCTACAGTGAATGCACTAAATTCAAACATGTGCTGGTCTGTCCGCCCCTCTCCCCGCCCTGCTCTCACCTGAGTCAGCACCTCCCTCCTCCTGGGGTCACGGCAGTTGCCCCCCACAGTCCTCCTGCCCCCTCCTCTCTCCACCCCAAAATCTACCCTCTGCTCGCACCCAAAGGGAGAGTGAGCTCCGTAAACACAAAGGAGACCCTGAGTAAACATTGCAGTGACTTCCCACTGCACCTGGGAGAAAGGGGAACCCACCCCTCACTGGTCCCACAAGGCCCAGCCCCATTCCTGCAGGTTCCCCTGAACTGTGTCCCTCACTGCCCCCCTCACTCCCTCCATTCCAGCCCCATTGGCCTCCTGCTCCTCCTCCAGATCCCAGAGCCTTCCTGCCTCAGGGCCTTTGCACGTGCTGCCCCTCTTCTGGAATGCTCCTCCCCAGCTGCTCCTCCTCAGCTCTCCCCATGACCTTCCATTCTCTGCTCAGGGAACAACCCTGTTGCACCGTCTAAAGAAGTGTCTGCATCCCTGCGTCACGTCCTATCCCCTGCACAGAACTTGTCACCATCTGAACTTGATTTACTCATTTTATATCTTCTACGGTCATTTGCACCCACAGGAATGTCACCCACAGGAGAGAAGGAACATTGTCTGCTTGCTGTTGGATTCCTGCCCTAAGAACTGGCCCAACCACACAGTAAGTTCTTGATGTGCATTTGTTGAGTAACTGGATGAGTGAAAAGAATCAGAGAATGGACGCTTAAGAATTCTAAACTAAATATTTAAATCAGAGAACGTTCTAGTCAGACGGGGCCCTTGGAAATTGTTTAGTCAAACCCATTCGTTTTGCGGGAGGGTAAACGGAGGCTCAGGAGGAAAGCGGGTTTACTCACATCTGAGGCTGAGGCTCCTGCGGTATTAGGAGGGGGAACCGCTTAATGTGGTATGTTTCGGGGTGATGGGTGGCTGTGGAAGCTTCTTCTACCCTTTGACGCATCGCCGAGGAAAGCAGGGACAGAAGGCGCTGACATGCCAGAGGCTAAGTGACTCAGAGCAGCGGCTCAGAGGAGACAGAGCCGGCGGTGGGGCAGGCAGGGCCCTGGAAATGCTCCCCCGAGGACGAGGAGGTCTGAAGGGCGGGAAGAGCAGGGAACCCCCGAATTTGACGTCACCTCACGGGAGGGCCTGAGGCAAGAACTGGGTGAGGCAGATCCCTCAGGAATTGAACTTGGGGACAGAAACGTTACTGACTGCCTGTCACAGCCAGAAGGTCTTTAAAATGCTCATCAGATCAGGTGCTCCCTGCTGAGAACCTTGTGGAGGCTTCAGGATGAGTTCCTCAGGTCTGCCTTAATGAATTACCGCAAACTGGGTGGCTTCAGACAGTGGTAACCGGTGTCTCCCAGTTTAGGAGCCCGAAATCTGGAATCAAGGTGGGTGTGTCGGCTCCTGCTGGGGGCTCCGGGAAGCATCCGTCCCGCCTCCCTCCCAGCTTCCGATGGCTCCCGGCAGCCCTGGCCTTCCTTGGCTGGGAGCTGCATGCCTCCCGTCTCTGCCTCATGGTCACATGAAGTTCTCCCTGCGCGTCTTCCCATGGCCTCGTACAAGGATGCTCGTCAGCGTATATTTAGGGCCCGTGCTGAGCCGGCGGGACCTCATCTTAACTGATTACACTTGCAAGCGCTGTCTTTCCAAAGAAGGCACATTCCGAGGTTCCGGGGGGACGTGAATATTGGGGGGAGAGGTTACTCAGCCCCAGTACAGCTCCCCGTTGCTCCCACATTAAGACCCCTCCCCTCCCCAGACCGCGAGCCCGTGCAGGCTGCTGGTTAGAGCGAGGGCGCGGGGCGGGGCTTCCCGGGAGCGCGCGGCCCGGTCGGTCACCACCCCGACGTGCTCGTGCTCGGTGCGTCCTGGCTCCCAGCTCTTCAAAGGCCTCCCAACGATGCGGGGTGGCCAGGGGACCTGCTTTGGCCAGGTGGGGTCCTTGTGGACTCGATGCAGTGAGAGGCTGTAAGTGCATTTGTGAGGTCTGGCTTGGTTCTTGGCTTCTGGAAGGTCCTGCCCCAGGGAACTGCCCTTCTAAGGCGGGTGAGGGCTTTGCAGGACTGACTTGACCCTGGTCCCCAGCCTGAGGTCCAGCCCAGTAGCTCAGTGATCCTCAGCAGAGACGCCCAAAGGAGCCCAGCTCGGATCAGCTGAACCCAGAAGGCCTGCAGCCCTGTGAACTGAGATGTGGGGAGTCACTGAGTTTGGGCGTTTAGTTGTGGATCATTATTGGGACAATGGCTGAGAAATACAGACACGGGGCACTGGGCTCATAGCAGTCAGGTGGTTGTGGAGAGTCAACGAGCTCCTGTGTGTGAAGCGGCTCCTGGTGAATATCAATGAGCATCAGCTGTGTTATCATCGCGAGGCCCCTCCCAGCTCGTTCTGCCCCCCACCCCGGGTCGCTGTGCTGGGAGGCCAGCCCTCCGCCCTGCTTCTGGAAAACTCTAAACCTTTGCCTCTTCCCCAGTCTTCACATGACGGGTTTTTCTTCACGTGATGGGTTTTCCTCGTTCTCCAGAGCTCAGCCCAGACGGGCCCCCCGCAGGAGCGCTTTCCCGAGGGCTCCACTGCGGCTGGTGCTGGTCCCCGCATGCTGGCTGGTTCGGTGCCCGTCCAGGCGCTGGAGGTCAGGGCAGCCACGAGGCAGGGCTCTTTGTCTCTTGTTCTCTGGTGCATCCCAGGACCTGACCTGGCCCAGCGTATAGCGGCTGCTCTGTTAATACTGTGAACTTGTTCTAGAAAGCGTGGTCAGACCTTGCCCTTCGTGTGTGCATTCGTGCAGCCCGTCGTGCGGGACGCCTGCCCTGTGCGCAGCTCTCCTCTGGGCAGCGGGGAAGAACAGCCAGCCAGGTCCCTGTTCCTGGAGCTCACATGTCAGCGGGAGACAATGATCATGAAAACGGACGGCGTGTGGGTTCTGGAGGTGACGATTGCTGAGCGGAAAGTGCAGCAGGACGAGGAGGGAGTGACGGGCGGGGTGCGGGTCACACAGGCTGCTGGGGGGACTCGCTGAGACGGTGACAAGGGACAAGGGTCCTGGAGACAGGAGCCGGGGCTCGTGGATCGCGGGGGAGGTGGCTCCAGGCCGAGGGCACGGCCAGTGCGGGGCCTGCGTGTGAGGCGCAGCGAGGGCCGGAGTGGCTGCGAGGAGATAACAAGGGGGCCGGTGGGGCTGAGGTCCGGGAGGGGACGGGGCCACATCTGTGTACGACCTTGTAGGCCCCTGCAGGGACGCTGGGTGTCGCTGTGCGTGACCAGAGCCTGGCTGGGTCTGAGCAGAGGAGGGCCGTGCTCTGAGTGTGTTTTACAAGGACCCTCAGGCCGTGTGGGGAGACAGACTCTGGGACCGAGGGCCCGGCAGCTGGACCCGTGAGGAAGCCATGCTGGGGGGGCGGGAAGGTACAGGGCAGGATCATCACGGCCCGGCTTTGGGATTCATCTGTGAAGGTCGGGCTGATGGGATTCGCTGATGGAGGGAACAGAGCAGGTGAGAGGAAAGCAAACCAAGGTCAACTCCAAGGATTTGGCCTGAGCAGCTGGGAGAATGGAGGTGCTATAGAGTAAGGTGTGTGGGTCTCAGGAGGGGCAGGTGGGGGCCAAGGAGGGGCTGAGATGCAGAGAAACCTTCTGGAAAGGACGGAGGGGCCTGAGCCAACTTGCCCTGGGCTCCCGCGCTTCCTCTGTGAGAGCTGCAAGGATGACCACCTGTGTCATCAGAGAGCTGGTGCAGCCAGACTCTGCACTGTGTCTCCCCCAGAGGCACAAAGGTCAATGTCACAGCAGTCTGCTCTGATGCTGGCTTCAAGCCAAGACCTTAATATTCAATGAGAAATCTGCATTGATGAAAATTTCATTAAAGAAACATTATCCCTTTCACTCCCCTCGTTATTCTTGGCTTTGAGTATTGGGCTGATTTGGGTTTGATTACCTGATGATCTGAAGATTGGAGCATTATTAAAAATTTAGATGAGCAGTGATGCGTCTAGCCTCCCTCTCGTCTCTCAGCCGGAGCACGAGGGCCTCTGCTAATGATCACGAGCAAGTCAGGCAGACACGGCAATTAGAGAATTACCTATAGTTTGAGGGAGCCTCGACCCCTTTACCTTCAATGGAAATTAGCTGCTTGGCTTCCAGGGCACACAGATTTAATTGATAAAATGCTCAAGAGGAAATTTCAGTCTTGGACCCAGTTTTAGGACTAACAAGCTGTATGTTTTCAGGTCCCCTTTTTGTGCCCCAAACGTGCCCCCATCTGTAGAGCAAGGAGGTTGGATCAGGGCAGGTGCTTAAAACTCGTGCCTGTGGGCTGAAACCAACTTCAAGAGGGAATCTGCAAATTATTTTGTTTATGTTTGTAGTTAACACTTTCTCAGACTTATGATCTTGGGTTCTACATGTTTCATGTATATTAACTTGTCTGATTCTCCCATTCACCACCCCCATGAGAGAAATATTCTTTTCAGTCCCACTTGATAAACAGGGAAACTCTGACCAAGAGGGGTGAAATAACTTACCCTGGGTCACCTGCTTGGCAGGAGCAAAGGCAGGGTTTGATCCCCAGTGGTTTGATTTCCAAATCCATGCTTTAACACCTGTGCTACAATTTCTGAAATTTTTAATTCTTGAATATTTTTTCCAAGCACAGTGTCTCAAAAGTAATTAGGCAGTAAAATTTAAATCATTTGTATTTTTTCTATAAAAATAGAACTTATATATTAAAAGATTGGAAGCTCTGGCTAGATGTTCCTCAAGGGTGTCCATTTCTGGAATATCATTTGTGCTTCCATGAGACACTAGTTACTGGCATGATTTACCATGTTTCTGTTAGGAGAGATGGCAGTATTCAAAAAGAGAGCCCCATCTTTCAAGAAATCCAAGAGAAAAACTAGCTGTATACTAGGGGAAAAACCTATTTGAATACATCAGAGAGCAGCTTAGGCTGCCAGGACTTGAGGGGTCAACAGTGCAGACAGAAGGAAAATGCACTGAGGTGAGCCCTATTTTCTCCACCTCTTTTCCCTTTGAGGAATTTGCCCATTTGTAAGCAGAGAGGGGCCAAGAGTCACAGAAACTGATAGCTTTTCAACAAGCTCATGGTTCTGGGGACATACAACTTGATATTTGGGGCTACCAAGGAAGCCAGGGTTTGAGGGCCCAAGATTTCAGAGAACCCCCTAGAAGTGGGTCTGCTTTTCTGCAGTACTTTCCCTCTTGAAGCATTTGCTGATTCCTAAGCTGTACCAAGGGGCTCAGAAGATAAGCAGAAAGTAAGTGGCGGAAAGGCTAAGAAACTAAGCGAAGTGTTCACCAATATCATGATGCCATAACAGCAGAACTTGGAGTTCAGTGATCACCAAATAGGTGGAGGCTTAGAAAATAAATGGTGGTTTGTGCTGAGTCCCTCAAAGAACTTGTCCTGGGAAGTAAGGACAAGCCAAAATAAACTGGACCCATAAAGTAGAAAAATCTGTCTTGAATCATTACAATCACAATAATCTGTCCTCACTATAGTGACTGCCAGAAAAAACAAAAAAAAAGATAAATTAGAGTCCTCTGGGGAAGGAGGACATCATCCATGGGCACTACAATGTTTCAAACAAAATGCCTTGCCAATGTTCAGAAAAATATTACCAGACATATCAGAAAGGAGACCTAATAACCAAAAACCAAGAGAAACAAAATGATAAACAACAAGGAACAAACCTCACAGCTGATGGATTATCAGAGGCTATCAGAGATAAACTGCAAAATATTTATTATTAACATATTCAATAAAAAGATCAAACAATGGAGAAACTTATTAGAGAAATGGAATATCTAAAAAGGGCTCATGTGAATATTTGCCAACTGGAAAATATAAAAACTGAAATTAAAAATATAATTAATTGGCATAAGAGGAGATCAGACAAAGGTTTAGATAGGTTTGTTGAAAATATCCATGTTGAAGCATGGAGACCAAAAAGGATTGCATATACAGGCATACCTAGTTTTATTGTGCTTTGCAGATATTGCATTTTGTACAAATTGAAGTTTGGTGACAACCCTGCATTGAGCAAGTCTATTGGCGCCATTTTTCTGACAGTATTGGCTTACTTCATGTCTCTGCATCACATTTTGGTAATTCTTGCAATATTTCAAACTTTTTCACTATTAAGTTTGTTGTTGTGGTCTGCAGTGATCTTTGGTGTTATACTGTAGTTGTGTTAGGGCACCATGAACTGTGCCCATATAAGACGAGGAACTTGATAAATGTGTGTGTTCTGACTGCTCTACTGACTGGTGTTTCCCCTGATTCTCTCCCTCTCCTCGAGCCTTCCTCTTCCCTGAGACACAACAATATTGAAATTAGGCTGATTAATAAACCTACAACGGTCTCTAAGTGAAAAGAAGAGTTGCATGTCTCTCACTTTAAGTGAAAAGCTAGAAATGCTTAGTGAGGAAGGTGTGTTGAAAGCCAAAACAGGCCAAAAGCTAGGCCTCTTGTGTCAAACGGTTATCTAAGTTGCGGATGCAAATGAAAAGTTCTTGAAGGAAGGAAATTAAAAATGCTACTTCGGTGAACACATGAATAATAAGAAAATGAAATAGTCTTATGGCTGATGTGGAGAGAGTTTTAGTGGTCTGGATAGAAGATCAAACCAACCACAACGTTCCCTTTTTATACGCACTGGGAAACCAAAAATTTGTGTGACTTGCTTTATTGCGATATTCGCTTCATTGCGGTGGTCTGGAACAAAAGCTACAACATCTCTGAGGTATGCCTATACACAAAAGAGCATTAAGCCATATGGAGCATGGTAATAGTTCTAACGTACGCATAACTTAAATCCTAAAAAGAGAGGAAAGAGAAAATCACAAGTGCTATATGAAGATATACAACTGAGGATTCTTCAAAGTTGATGAGAGATTAATTCACAGTTTCAAGAACCCCTAGTATGCTAGACAGAAATACATACCTGAAAGAAAACAACTGCCAGTCTAGAACGTTATCTCATTAAAATTATCCTTTGAAAGTGAATATAAATAAATGTTTTCATAGAAGCAAAAGCAGATACTTCATTGTCAGCAGATCTTTCTCTTTCTGCCATTTTTGGAATTTTATAATTAATTTTTAATTATACAACTAGCAGATAGATGTACTTTCTGGGCCCCTGTAGATTTGCTTTAAAATAAATATTAAATGGAGTTCTTTTTTTTGAATTAATTAATTTATTTTTCATACAGCAGATTCTTTTAGTTATCTATTTTATACATATTAGTGTATATATGTCAATCCCAATCTCCCAATTCATCCCCCCCCCCACTTTCCCCCCTTGGTGTCCATACGTTTGTTCTCTACATCTGTGTCTCTTAAATGGAGTTCTTTAGGAAGAAGGGAAATAATTTTAAATGAAGACTACAGGAAAAATAAAGAGCAATAGAAAGGGTAGATACATTGGAAACTTTATTTTAACCATGACTATACAAAATAGCAATAATAATAACCTGTGGAGGTCTACAATATATGTAGAATTAAAGTACTTGCTGAGGATGACACAACAGCCAGAGGAGGTTAAATGGTTTTAAAGGGTTCTGAAGGTCTTCTGTTGTCCAAGTGGTAAAGATGTAATTTAATGTAGATTCTAATAAGTTGAGAATATATATTGACATCTACAGGATATCCACTAAAGAATGATGGAAGTAAAATTGACAACCTAACGGAAGGTTGCAAAATAGACTAATAATAATTGTTATTGATTAATACAAAATAATGCAGTAAAGAAGAGAAAAGGGGATGTAAATAGAAAACCAATACACGTATCCCCTGCTTTTAGAAAGTTTGCTTTATGCCACTCGGTTTTTACGAAAGACCTATATGAGTACCTGTTTTTACTTACTGAAAGAAATCCAAAGAGAATTTTCACTTTTATAAGAAAGGTGAAAAATTAAAATAGCTGAAACGCTATTTTCTGCAGCAAACCTTTATAGAGGCAGGGCACACCCAGAGCAGCGAGAGAGAAGCCCCGGAACTACACTCAGCATCTTAGAATCGAGCCCTGTAGCCTTGAACTGTGTCTGTGAGCATCTGTGCTTTATCTCAATTTATTTTGCGCATCTGTTAGCAAGATGTGCTCTAAGGTAATTGCTTCTTCGCTTTGCACCATTTTGGCTTAGGAAAGGTCTCATAAGAAGGCTCTATTTTCGGAAAGTGGGGAAAACCTGTAGATCATAGGAATAATTGCATCAAATGTAAACAGATTAAATTCTCAAAGAGAAGGACCAGCTTTATTTTTCATGGGCAGAAAAACACAGATCTGTTTCTCACCTACTGCAAAGTGTTTCAGAGGTAGACGTGCTTGTGAATCACTTGAGGAGCTCATGGAAATGTCTGATGCCCTGGGCCCAACTTCGACATTTAGGGGTGGGATTTTAGGAGCTGTGTTTTTAATAAGCTCCAGACCTGTCTTTGAGAGACTATAACCTATTGTGTGGAATGGAAGGGGACAGGAATGAGGATAAATTGGAAGCATATAGTTTAGTTCTTGCAGAGCCTGGAGCTGAGCAGGGGAATAAGACAAGCACATGATAACCACAGTGAAGAATCTATACAATGATTGTCTCAGTGAGGACCTTTGCCCTCGTGCAAATGGCCCAGAGTCAGAGGTCGGCCCCCATCTTAACTATTCTGGTCTCAGCTACTCGGGATAGACCAGCTGTGAATAGGATCCAAAGCAGGCAGGCATCCATCCACATACTTGGATATTTATTTATGTGTGTAGCTCATCCAAAGAAACTTAACCCCGGGCTGGCTGCGTGGGGACCAGAGGCTGCATCTGGTCCAGGACGCCGGCTCCCCCAGGGCTGTCTGTGCACTGGGCCAAGGCCCTGCTGGACACAGGTCACAGATGGCGGAGGGGCTGTTCAAGGCCAACAGCAGCTGGCCTGTTCACTGGCTCCTGGTCTCCCTGAGGGTCCCAGCCCTTGACAAGCAAAGGTAAAATGGGGATTTTATCCCAAGGCAGGAGGGGTCCCGCAAGCTCTACGGTGAAGGGGGCTCTTTCTGTGACAGCCGCCGAGTGCTGGCTGTGCCTGGGGAGTCACAAACGGGGACCTGAAAGGTGTCACTGAGGCAGAAGCCACGCAGGGTGGGGAGCGCAGACCTGTCCTGCCTCAGGCTGCCCGGGGGACGTGCCCACAGCTGTGAGGCTCTCCTGGCAAGTCCGATGGGGTTGGAGGGGCTGCTCCAGAATCCCACCCGGGTTTCCCAGGTCTGACCCGGGGAGTTGATGGTGGTGGTGAATCCGGCCATGCTAACTTCACTTAACTCTACCAAAACAAAACAAAACAAAACTGATAGGATGTGACTTTCCCTTTATGTCATTTTTGGAATTTTACAATTGATTTTATTTACACAACTGATTCTTACTACTTGTTTTTCACATTAGAATGGTTTCTATTTTCCTGCCTGGACTCTAATTTGCACAAAAAAGTATGAGCATTCTTATTTTAATTTGACAGCTATTGCCAAGTACCTGCCAAAGTGCCTATTCCTGTTTATTTAGACCAATTGGAGTATCTGTTTACCCACAGCCTAGCAAGCTTGGCCTTGCCCATCTGATAAGTGAAAAAAAGGATATTTAATTGTCATTTTCCTTTGCCTAATCAAAGATCAAGTTCTAATCTTTTCATATGCTTATTAATCATTTGCATATCTCTTCTGTAAACTATCCATTCATATCCCTGTATCAATTTTTCTAGCAAACTATATTTTTCTTATTGCTTTATAGGAGCATATCAAATTAATCCTTTGCTATGTATAAGCCAGATACCTCCTCCTTGTCTTTGTTGAGGCAATCCTTTGTTACACAGACGTTATAAATTTTGATATATTAAATTGTGAGAGAAACCTAACCCTAGCAAAACTAGCAAAAAGAAAATGTGTTGGCTCATATAATTGAATAACTCAAAGACAAAGCTTCAGGTGCAGTTGGATCCAGGGGCTCTAACAATGTCATTAGGATACTGCTCCAGCTTTATTCTTCTTCATAATAGTGTCATTCCAGGTCTCAATAGGGGAGCAACATGTCTCCCAGCAGCAAGTTTTACAAGATTGAATGTAACAAAATCTTGTCTTAAAGGGGGTTAATTATAAAGTTCTTTTTTTTTCTTTTTCCACACCAGAAGCCTGAATGTAGTTAGCTGTAAGAGTAATTGAGTAACTCCAAATGTAAGGGCTCCGAGTAGCTTTCTTTCTTTTGTTCTTTATTGTGAAAAAATGGCTGTCATATTTCCAAGCATTGTGTACTGATGCAACAACATCCAATAAAAGTAGGAAAGGAAACCTCTTGTCAAGCACAACTCTCTTTTTCCAGATCTGGCAAATCTCTCCCAGGAGCACTCTCCTTCCCCCGCAATAGATGCTCCCTGGGATCACTGGCTAGGACTGGGTCACGTGCCCACAACCCACTGCAAAGGAGGATGGGAAAGCAAGTAATGCATTCTCTGCCTCTAGACTGGGGGATGGGCTCTGCTGGCAGGCATAAGGGTGGGCAAGCTCTTGGGTGGACTTCCAGCTGTGCCTGCCCCAGAGAGCATCTCTCCTAGTCACTCACCCTCCAAGGAGAGGATTCACTTTGCTTGGACCAACTCTTGTCAGATGCTCGTCCTGAACCACTTCCAGGTGGGGGGGATCTGCCAGCTGATTGGCCAGGCTAGGTCACTCCTTAGACTCAGACCCTTAGACTCAGATATGGCGCTCATCCTGAACCCCATGGATGAAGAGTGGGAGCATGAATGTTTATTTATCAAGGTACAGTTACCAGAAGACGGGGTGGGGGGGGGGAATGTGTGCTCGAAACTCCAAATAGGAGGTTTACACTAAAGATACATGAACATATAATAATCATTATTTGTGGTAATGTCTATTTCTGTTTGTGAATTTCTGGCTAAAGGCTGGACAAATGCTCACTTTCTTGCCGTTCTTTCATCCCTCTGAGCAGTGAATGGTGAAAGGGACTTGTTAATGAGCTAGTTTTTTTTCTCTCTGGACTGCACATGCTTCCTCACCCCCAGCCATGCCTTATTATCACCCCTTTAGAAATGATTACCTTTTAAGTGGGGCTTCAGAGAACCCTAACCTTGACCAAGGTCACACTGACCAAGTTTAGTGTCCAATACAGATATCTTTAAAGAGTTTGCTGCCCAGCTTCTGGAGGTGTCATTAGGAAGGTTAATGATGATTCTTCAACTTCTGTTCAAATTTCCATTCCTGCCATCCTAAATGAAAGCCATCCAATCTCGCCTTCACTCTCCCCATGTACCCATTACCAGCTTATGCAGAATCCGCTGCACAAAGGCTCAAAATTGCTGTGTACTAGGGTAGACAGCTCAGAAGCAATTAGAATGTTCACGGCTTTAAAATGATTTGGCGGTCTGTCTATAACATGTCCTGTGGCCTGAAAGGGGATGAAAACACGTCCGCATACGTGAGCGATTAATTGATCTGCTGATGGAGCGCCGTTAACCTTTGTGACCAAATTGAGAGAACGGCTCAGACCTCAGCAATCAAACCAGCCATTAAGAATCCTGCCTGGTCCACAGGCCTGCTCCCTCTTGGGTTCCTGGGGAGAAAAATGAAAGAAAAGGGGTTAAGCCACAAACGCAGGGAACATGCAGACAGGCTGGACAAAAGTTGGCGAGGTTGGGGACTGTTCATTGTGCCGGTGGTTTGTGACTTTCCCTAACCCCCTCCTGGGTTAAATGCAGGGGAGCAAAATGCAAAGCGACACTGGGGCTCTGACACCCTGCAAGGTGATTGTCCTGCCATTTCCTGCAGCTGTGGATCTAAATGCAAGGGAGGGGGCATGTTTGCTGTTAGGGCAAGTACAGGGTGGGGATGGAGACGCCTGGGTTCATCTCTCCTCAGTAAGGGGGTCTCGTCTCTGTGAGCTCCTTCAGGCCAGGTCTGAGGGCTCTCCATCCCGGGCCAACAATTGTGCCGGATTCAACAAAAATGTCATGGGGAGAGCGGATGGCAGTTACCTGGAGCTTGTGTATTAAACTGAGAGGGATGGATTAGTAAGTGGTATTGTGTATTTAATCTCAGACATTTCAGAACTTCTCAATGGCATTTTCTTTAGCAGTTCATTTTCTCTCTTAAAAAAGAAAATGATCTTGTAGAAGGCATCCATTGTTTAAAAATCTAAATTTGATGAACACCCACACATAACAAAGAGATGTGGAGAAGGAGGGTTGTTGAAGCGTTGCTTGTTTTACAAAATCATCAGGAGATGTATCAGTTTCCTATTACTGTTGTAACAAATTACCCCAAACTTAGTGTCTTGAAGCACAAGTTTATTCTCTTACAGTTGTGGAGACCAGAAGTCTAAAGTGGGTTGGGACATATGTATACATATAGCTGATTCACTTCGTTGTACAGCAGAAACTAACACACCATTGTAAAGCAAAAATACTCCAATAAAAAAATCAATAAATAAAGTGGGTTGGCTTGATGGGACCATCTGTTTCCTTGCCTTTTCTGGCTTCCAGAAGCCACCTGCCTTCCTTGACTCATGGCCCATCTGCCATCTTCACACCCAGCAGTGTAGCATTTTCCAATCTCTCTCTCTACCTCTGTGGTCACGTCGCCTGTTTTCTGACTCTGACCCTCCTTCCTCCCACTTGCAAGGACCCTTGAAATTACTTTGGGCCGATCTGAATAATCCAGGTTAATTTTCCTATTTCAAGACCCTTAATCACATCTGCAAAGACCCTTTTTCCATGGAAGGTAACATATTCACAAGTTCTGGGGCTTAGGATGTGAACAGCTTTTGGAGGGGTTCATTATTCGGTTGACCACAGAAGAATTTGCATCTGTCAGGACAGGCAAGATGCTGCTGCAGTAACAAATAACACCCAACCCTGTCCCACACCCACCTACCCCCGGGCTTAATTAAACAGGCAGAAAGTCTTCTCATCAACGTTGTTCCACTTTTACAACCTGGGGAGAGGCCACCACGGGCCACACATCTGCAGAGAGGACAGGTGAACTTCAACCCAGTCCTTGACCTGACTCCACAGCCGTGACTTTCCCCAAACCTGCTGTGTCCTTCCCACTCCCGCCCACGTTGCTCCATTGCTCTTGAAAAATAAGTAAATAACAGAGTCAGGCTGAGCTGGTTGGACGCCCTCTGCTCTATTTTCCAGCATCTGCCACAAACCGTTGGAGGTCCACGTTAGTTTTCCTTAGTGCTGTTAACCTCACCTTCCAATTATGCAAAATGTTCCAGCAGAGCAGCCTTTATTACAGAGCCCGTCTTTGGCTGACATTTGGTGCTGTGGGTCTTGGCCTTGACTGACAAAGGCAGCGACTTCTCACGTTGGCCTCGTTTTCCCTAAAGTGCAAACGACCCCACGACCAGGCATCTGGGGGACCCAGGAGCTTCAGTGGCTGCTGGGCAGGCAAAGAAACGCTTATTAAAAAAAAAAAAAAAAACAGTCAAGGCTGATGAAAGTGTACTTACTTGGCTTCTTCCAAAAAACATAAAGATTGGGAGGTATTACACTTAAAAAGAAAAAAGGTTTCATAGAACCCTGTGGTTTTGGCTTTCTTTTTTTTTTATGGACACTTTAAAGTTCACGTAACCTACTTCGCTTGGCATTTGGGGCTCCCGTGACTGCTCTGTTTTGCCTGGTTTCCCAGTGAAACCCTGGATCTCTCATTCATTCATTCATTCATTCAAGAAGTTATTGTCAGTTATGTGTCAGGCACTGTCCTGGGCTCCAGGTGTAAAGCAGGGGATCAGTGAAGCTCCTGACACTAGGGGTTCACCTCTGGTCAGGGACAATCAGTAACAAGATACAATGTATCTGGAGGGAACCAGGAGGTGGCACGTGCTAAGAAGGAAAGTGAGGCAGGGGAGGGTGGGTTTGGGATGCAAGTGGGCTCCTCAGAGGACGCTGACATGGAGCAGAGACCTGAAAGCAGTGATGGAGGGACACGGGCTAATATGTGGGGAGAGAGTGTATTCCAGACAGAGGGAACAGCAAGTGCAAAGGCCCTGAGGCAGGAGCATGACTGGCATCTTTGAGTAGCAGAGCGTGAACAGTGTGGCCACAGCAGAGTGAAGGAAGGAGACAGGTATACAGAAAAGGCCAGAGAGGTGGGGAGACCAGACCACACCTGTAGGCCACTGTGAGGATTTGGGTTTTATCTGAGTGAGGTGGTATGAGTTTATCCAGAGACATACAGATTTCCAAAGAATTAGTTTTGTGTTTGTGGAAGTAAAGGTAGACACCTTCTCCTGCTTTGTGGTTTCTTTAAAAAAAAACTCAGTATATTGTTTATGCCAGATGGACACGTTGTCCCAAGGGGATTCCAAATTGTCACCTGTTATTTAAACCGACATGAAAAAGAGTATGAGATCTCTTTTCGCATCATCAGAATTTTTTCAGCTATTGGTTCCTGAAAAGAAAAAACCTGCAGTGCAGGAGAATCAGCTACAGTGATTTGTGAAAAGGGACATAAGTAGGCCAGGAATTAGTTTGCCTAATAGACTTCAACTTGAATTAGATGGAAGACAGATGAGTGGGTTTAGGCTGTTATGGAGCAGAAAGAATCGCAGCGTCAGACAGAGCAATAAAGAGGCAAAAATTGAGCAGAAACACGTGTTCTGGAGATATTAGCTGTTAGGCACGTGCCTTTCTCTTGTTGAGGTCATCAGTATGAAATCCAGTAGTATCCCGGGGAAAGAAAATACGGCCACTCACTGTCGGGTGGCGAGGTATGTTCCAGTTCAACAAGTCCCCTTGGTAACCTGGCACGCAGCTTGTACTGCTCAGGTTGGCCAGAGAGACTGAACCTCTGCTTTCCCTCAAGTGACAAGTTTTGGAAAAGAGGCCAGCATCGGCGTGCTGGCCATTCAATACAGGCAGCTCTTTGGCATATTTTCTGTATCTTTCCCAAAACAAAAACTCCTCGCTGCCCTGGGGACTGTCCTGTGGCAGGTACAGCAGGGTCAGCACCGTCTGTCCTCCTTCCTGAGTGTGACCAGTGATGCCAAGTGGGGCTACTTGATTTAGGGCCTCCTAGACGACTTTTTAATATAGATGGTTTTGATCATGACAAATTAGATTGGGGTACCATTTTTCTCTTCCCTTACAGCAAAAATGCAAAAGTTTGACAATATTCCGTGTTGATGAAGCTGCGGGGAAACAGGCATTCCCAGAAGTGGCTAGTGGGGGTGAAATGGTGCCGCCCCTTTGAGGACATTTTAGCGATATCTACAAAATGGACAAAGGCGTTTACTCTTTGAGCCAGCCAATCCGAACCCTGGGGGTTTATGTTGCAGGTATTTGTGTGCAAATACTTACTGATGAAGGTTACAAATCACAATATTGTTTGCAAGAACCAAACAGAGGCACCAAGAGAAATTTGCCACTACAGGATACTTGTTAAAAACAAAAACTTAAACAAACAAAAATGATGAACTGTCCACACACTGAAACATGGAATGGTTAAAATAAAGATACAGGATTATGGTATAAATATTGTTGGATATAAGATCTTGTAAACGGTAAAAAGCAAGATGCATAGCAATATATACAGAATGGTGTTTTTGTGTATATAAGGAGAGAATGTGAGGTTATGTACGTTTATAATGCTTGTGTTCGCATGAAGAACACTGAAGGCTACGCTGGAAACCAGGACAGTACCTACCTTTGAGCGAAGTGGGGTACTCAGAGTGGGGTGAACCCATTAAATGCGTACCCTTTTATGTTATTTTGATGTTTAAGCCTTCTGAATATATTGCCTGGAAACAACATAGGTTGATGGTTTATTAAAGGGTACTTTCTATTTTTGCAGTCAAGGGTGGTATTAGGACCAAAACTGTAGCAGGGGTCAGTGGAGGGCAGGATGCAGGAAGCCCTTGTGTGTCTGTAAATCAGGAAGCAAATGATGACGTGACCATCCTGACACCCCCAGTGATGCCCACTGCTGACCTCTTGGCCAGCCCTGCAGCCTGGTCCGGACAGCCTGGGGATCATGTGGAGATGACTTAACAATAGATAACAGGTTTGACTGTGTGGATAAGAAATCCCACCAAATTTCATTGAAGGCTCTGCAGAGGAAAGTCACGATAATGTTTCAATTTCAGAAGAAAAGTCGATGAGCATGGGAGGGTGACCCACCCCAATAATCTAAAAAAAAAAAAAAAAAAAAAGGTTCTGATGAACCTAGGGGCAGGACAGGAAAAAAGATGCAGACATAGAGAATGGACTTGAGGACAGGGGAAGGGGAAGGGTAAGCTGGGACGAAGTGAGAGAATAGCATTGACATATCTACACTACCAAATGTGAAATAGCTAGCTAGTGGGAAGCAGCTGCATCACACAGGGAGATCAGCTTGGTGCTTTGTGACCACCTAGAGGGGTGGGATAGGGAGGGTGGGAGGGAGACGCAAGAGGGAGGGGATATGGGGATATATGTATACATATAGTTGATTCACTTTGTTATACAGCAGAAACTAACACAACATTTTATAGGAATTATACTCCAATAAAGATGTTTTAAAAAAGAAAAAGATCACACAGCTAGTGAATGACCAAGCAGAAATGAGAAAAAAAAAAGAGCCGATCTGATCCAGAGAGGACGTGATGGGAAAGGTGGAGAGGGAGGCTGAGCCTTTTCTTGGTTCCATCCCCGCCGTCTTCCTGACCCAAGGATGACAGGTTTCCATCTCTAAGCCTCCTGGGCTGAAATTCTCATCTTAGAGGGACAGAAAGGAGCTCAAATATTAAACCACAGATGGCCTGCCATTTTTATTCGAAGTGCTGGAATTTTTCAGGAAATGCCAGAGGAAGGGAGGAGGTCAAGTCAGCTGTGCTCAGCAATCCGTCCTCGCCAGGTTTTACTGAACAAAAGCAAACACGGAAAACGTGATCACAATTCAAAGGGGCAGCTGAGCAGATAGCTTTCACCTGTGGTCCCTCCTGCAGCATCTGCTGCTGCCATTGTGGTTTTAGGTGTTTATGTCTCTTACTAACACAGTGAATGCCTCTAGGAAGGCACCTGTGCCTTCATGCCTTATTCATCCTGGAATCCTCTGTGCCCAGCTTGGGGCCCGGCACTCAGGATGCTCGGTACTGAGGGTGAGCATATGTCCTGGTCTGAGTGGGGAAGTCCCCGTGTGGGCCTGTTTGCCTCCTTAATTTATTAATAGCAGCCTCTTTCACTCTCCAAAGTGACCCAATTTGAATAAAAAATTCTTTTGTCAACCTATCAATAAGGCACAGAACCACCCTCTGGCTGACTTAAACAGAAGACATGATTGTGGGAATGTAGAGTAGCTTTATCAAGAACAGGATTTCTTGTCTCGTGTGACTGAGAAGTCAGTCAAGAGTTTGCCCAGGACAGCCCTGATTTATGCCTGCTAATTAATCATTGTAATAATTACAAATAGTGCTCCCATTTATTTCCACAAGTCTCTTGGGTTGGACAGTAAGGTACATGGTCATTTTAGGCAGGTGTCAGTTACAGCTGGATTCAGCACTCAGATCAAGTCATCAGGACATGTTGGTATTGGTTCAGGGACCTGCTGTGGGCAAGAGGTCCCCAGTGTCTGCATCCTTGCATCCATTGAGATTCTCAGACAAAAGGGTGCTTGTTTTCCAGTAGCTTCCACAAAAGACCTGGGATTAATTCTGACTGGATCACCTTCGGTTATACCCATGGCTGATCCAAACTAAATAAGTGGGAGGAATGGAATCTAAGAGATGCTTGGATCAGAAAGATTTGCGTAGAGGGGCAGGAAGCTCACCCCCACCCCAGGGAAAATTCTGGAATATCTATAGTTTTTTCTAGTACCAAACAAGGTTCTGGTGTGCCTTGACACCTGACAACTTCTATAAACTTTATCCCTACTACATAAGCAAATCTCAACTTTAATTAAAGTTCCTTCCAGCTCTTGATTTCCTGATTCTATGATGCCTCTTAACAAATGCATAGGAAGGTTATCTGAAGGCTGACTTGTATCAATCTCAGAAAAATAACAGTGAAATCTCCAGAGTTTAACACAGATGGCAACAGGCATCCCAGCAGGGGTAGCAAATTAAAATATATATCTATTCAAAAATTTGATGATCAGGAAATTACTTCTTGGATGAGCTCTTTAGTTACTGACTTCGACAAAGGATTTGTTAGTACGGTGAAATGAAAATTATACATTATAATTTGACATTTTCCATGCAAATGGAAAAAGTAGCAGAAAAATCTGTCATTTCAGTTCAAAAAAGAGTTCACCTGGAAAGAGAAGTACACACACTGTCACCTTAGTGGGTGGTTTGTTATGGGTGGTTGAAAAATAGAGATAAAGTTTCTTGAGGTTTACTTTACAAGTTACAGAGACGCTTCTTCCCAAGCCCCGTAATTTGGGGGGTTATTTTTCCTCAGGTCAAACAACTCTAGAGGTAGGCAGTCCTGGGATATTATAATGGCTCCATGATAATATCAGGGACCAGGCTCCTTTTGGCTTTCTACTCCTCTATCTTTAGTGTGAGTCCTGTCCTCATGGTCTCAAGATGGCTGCCAGAGCTCCAGCCAACAAGACCAAATTTCAGAAGACAAACAATGGCAAAGGGCACTCGTCTGCTGACTTAGCTCCCTTTCAAGAATTTTCCTAGGGTTACCACCCTGTAGCTTATGTTTAGTAACCATTGGCTAGATCTGTATACCCAGGATGAAAGGGAACCTGGTAAATGTTTTTAGCTGGGAATACTGCTTCTTGAAATAAAAATAAGTCTTAAGTTAAAAAGAAAGAAGGAAAGAAGGAATATTGGACAGGCAAGCAAGCTCTTACACAAACCTAATCAATCGTGTCTCTGCTCAGTTTTCTCTAATCAGCACTTTTGATTTTTCCTTCCCTCTTCCTCTTTTCTTTTTTTTTTTTTTTTGTAATGTCCTATCTTCCAGTAAAAGCAAACAAGCAGCTGCATATGTCCCTGCCTTACTTCTCTTACTCTTCCTTCTCTCCTTTAAATGTATAAAATGGGATCTGCATTACAGAGACCTGTGATCTTGTCCCTATGAAACACCATGGAACCAACATGAATACTGCAGGAGAACAAACCACCAGAGCTCTGCAATGGAAAACCCTGTATTATAAATCACAACCTCCATTTTTCCACCCCAAATTTTATTTTCCAAAAATTTTGAAATGTGACTACTTAGTATATATATTTAATTCTATGAATAAGTATTTTTTAGTCACCTGAATTAAACCAAACATCTAAATGAACTGTGCTAATTAACTAGACTGTCAATCACAGATTCAAAGCTAAATGTCAAACTTTCTTTCAAACCTCCCCCGCCAAACCTCAGCATCCAGCTCATTAAAGAATTAAATATGTATATTTTCTTTAAAGATTCAACTTTAACATGACAAGATCCATTCAAATATTCTTGAAAGATATATTTGGTCCAGATATATTTCTGAGTCCAGTAGCCCAGTTGAAACCAAATAAATCTTAAAATTTAAGCCACTGTTAATTCATGGTGTTTTAAAAAATGAAGACACAGCTGACGAAGTGCCTGAGGCTGAAAAGTAAGTATCATGGCACTCAACTATCCAGCCTGCAACCGTTCCCATCTTGAGGTGTGCAGACGACTTGACTGGTTTGGAGCCCTGAGCCAGGGAAACCTGATAATAGACCAGCTGTGCCATGGTCAGTCCCTGGGCAGCAACAAGATGTATCAAAACTCCCAACCAGTGACCAACTGGGAATCCAGAGGAGGCGTTTGTATCTTGGAGATGGGGTGTGAATCTTAGCATCTGGGGCAGCAGAGATTGGCATAATGGACTAAGGAATAGAGTCTGGACACAGTAGGGCCAGTGAAAAGGATATGGTGAAGCCTCTTAGGGAGACCCATGGTTCATCCCATGACTCTGCTAGGGATAGAGGCATTACATCTTAGAACTATCGGGTGTTGTGTACAGATGGATGGATGATGGAATGACGGTTGATGAAGAATGGATAGATGAGTGAACGGAAGGATGGATGGATAGATAGACAGGTGAGTGCACCTTCCCTGTCTTGTTCTATGCTTGGCACATGGGAGAGACTCAATAAATACTACTGAATGAATGAACATTCATTCTTATCTTTCCTATTATCTTACCTTTCCTATTCTGAGAAAGCAAAATAGTGAGATAGGGAGACTTGAGCTCTGAAACCAGATGGCCTGTGTTTAAATCCTGGATCTGTCACGATTTGTTGTGTGACCTTAATCACTCAGGTCCCTGGACATCTCCGAGCCTCATAGTTCTCTTCTGTGATGGAGAATGCATTGTCGTATCTGTCACCATCCTCCTCCTCCTCCTCCTCATCAGAAAGATTTGAGAATGAATGTGGTAATGCATAGTAGTGGTTTAGCAGAGTGCCAGGCACCTACAACAAAGTCCCTCAATAAAGGTCACTGTTAGTTTGCACCAGGTGAAATTGTCATCATACTTATCATAATATTGTGATTAATTCTGTTTTCGTAAGAGGAAGGAAAATTCCGTTAGTACTACTACTTTTAATAGTAATAGCAATACCTATTGAATGATAAATATGTGATAGGAACTCTTTTGAGCACTTTATTAACCCATTTAATCCTCAAATTAATGCAGCGAGCTGGGCGCTATTATCATCCGGATTTTACAATTGAGGAAACTGGGGGATGGAAAGTTGAAGTCACTTGCCCAGGTCACATGGCTGGGAAGGAGAGGAGCTTCGATGGCAACCCCGGAACTCGGACTCCAGAGTCTGTGATTTTAGCCACATCCCATGACGTGAGGGTGATGGATCCATTATACAGATAAGGAGACTCAGAGACAGGTGAAGCCACTTGCCCAGGATCTCACAGCCTGGAAGAGGAGGAGCTGGGGTCAGACCCTAGCAGGCTAGCCCTAGTGGGTGCTTCCCTAACCCTTGTGTTGCGGAAGCCCTGGCCCTGAAGGATCTTGGCTAATAGTGGTCAATTGGACCAGCTTCATTTACATTTAAGATGTTCTGAGGGATGGAAACAGAGGATCAATAACAGTTCCCAAGTCCTTTCCATTCGTAGGCATGGCTCAGCTGTCTGATTCACGTCTATACAGCAATTCATAGTGTCAACAAGAGGACAAGAGGACTGTGTGTTTTAGTGACCGTGAATGTCTGGAAGGAATAGGAGCTCATTTCATTTCGTAAGTCTTTGATTCAGTAAGTCCTTTAATTCAGGGTGGCCTTGGCCTCAGGCTGAATTTTCTGATGTTCGTGTTCACAGCTCAAAGTCAGTGCCCAAATACCACCTTGGAAGCAAGAAGGGCTTGTATCCTACAATTTTATCCTCATCTCTGTTGTCATCTGTCATTGATCTTTCACCAGCTAAGGTTTCCCTTAGAGAGTCTCTGAGGTGCTTCGGAAAGAAATTAACACGTGTGCCAGTGTGGCCAGGAACCATGAGGCCTGCTGAGAGTCTGGTCGGCGTCCTCTGCGTTGCAAATAACATGAAAACCCAACTCAACAGAAGAGGAAGGTAATTGCTCTTGTTGCTAAGTGGTTCAGAGCTGAGTGGGTGCAGTAGATTGGATTCGTGTTCCCAGTCCCTTTCCTCTGCCATGTGGCCTCTTGGTGCTTCCCTGGAGAGTGGGCGGAGCTCCATCCTCATCTTAGGGACTTTGGTCTTGGTTATGTGACTTGACCAATGGGATATGAGTGGATGTGACGTGAGAAGACCCCTTAAATATGTTTGTGTGGGATGCTTGGGCTGTTGTCCTTAAGGTAGGGCCATGAGAAGGACAGGCTCTGAGCAACCTAGGAGCCCAGGATAAAGATGTGGAGCTGAACCTGACCTGACGTCTGAAGCAAAGATGCATCAGTTAACCTGCAGATTCACGAGTGAGAAAAATATGGATTAGCTTTTAATGACCCAACAGGATTCTGGGACTATTCGTTACAGGGCTCTGTTAGGTTTCTATTCCTCTCTGAACTGAACAAGAGGCTGGGCAGAATGAAATAGGTTTCTGAACTAAGCCCATAATAATTCATTCCTGGAGCTGAGGGTAGAATCAATGCTTTCCAGTGTGGGCTGGGGATAGACCCCCAAGAAAGTAAAAGGGGTCATGATTTTATTAAAAGTTATGTGAATGAATGCTGGGGAGCAAAAACAACATTTATCTACTACACTGAGTTGATGCTTATAGTTTTAATGCTTCATACTCATAATTTTGGAACCTTCTCGCATTTATTCACAGCCTACTTATTATGGGAACAAAAGCAATCTACACTCCTTTGATTTCTGAGGCTGTGGTTAGTCCAGTCTCTTGTGTAGAATGTATTTTTTCTTACTGTCTCCTTCCTATTTCTTAAAAGATCCAAATAAAAAATATGCACCATAATGTGTATGATGGCAATTATTTAGCTCAAATAATTCCCAAATGGCACCAAGCACCTTAGTCCCGCAGGTTCATTCCTCCTGTTGTTTCATGTGAAATATAGACCTTGAAAGGTGTACATTTGGCTATTTTCAACTTTGGATCTCCATTGACAGAACCATTGAAGTGTCTGTTCTCAGTGACAGAGCGTTTAAATGCTCCTTTCCTTTTCATTGTGTTCAAGTTTGGGGGCAGCGTTTCCCGTTGGCTGAACTTAGCTGCTGTCTTGTCTGTAACCATTCTCTGTTTTTGTTTGGAGGAACTTGAGAACCAGTCTTAATTTGAGTCTAAGTTTAGGCGAAGTTGTGAGCTTTTAATGTCTCTATAACAGGAGACTGGGGTGCAGGATGCAGTCATGAGTCAGGATAGGCAAGGTGATGTTGCAATAACAACAGCAACATTTTGCACGACAAAACTCATTCTCTATGTTTAACAGGGTTGGTAGAGGGGCTCTGTTTATTATAAACTCTCAGGGATCTAGGCTGACAGAGGCTCCACCACATTATGATGTCACCATATCAGTATGTGTTCCCACGATCCCCATGGCACAGCCAGAGACTAAGGAGAATCATACATCAGCTCTTTAATGATTCTACCTGCAAACAATGTCACTTCCTCTCAGATTCCATTGCCCATGCAAGATCATGTCTACACATCACTTCAAGATTTGAGAAAGTGTGACCCTCCCGTGGGGCTGGGAGGGGAGGGGAAGCCAGAAGGTGGATGAGGGCTGGTGCTGTCTACCCTAGTGGAGTATTAGTTGCGGAAAGGAAAGAATTAACTTAAAAACAACTTCACTAATGTGATGGTTTTCTCTTTGACACCTTGGATCTCGGCAAACAATTGGGTTTCTGAGAGGATGGATTAAACAGAAGTACCATTTGAGGTTGGGCTTTTTCTGCACTCAATCTCTTATAATCTTATTTTTGTCTGTATGAAGGCATTAGCATGCATTTTCTGGGCTCTGAGCTAGGATGACTCATTTTCTTTGCCTATTTCCTCATCTCCATGGTGCCCTGGTCTTTGCCAGAACCAAACAGCTGCCCCAGTGAGAAACTGCTGCAGGGATCCTGAATCCCCCAAGCCTGGTGCCTGGTCACGCCTGGTGCCTGGTCACCCCTCCTGCTCATTTGGTGAAGCCCACCCTTAACAAGCATCCCCCTTCCCTGCAGGGCGAGGTGCCAGGGACAATGCCACTTGGAATCTGAGAAGTAACACTTGGGGCCATGCCCAGATCAACTTTTCATCACCTTAGAAAAGAGATGGGCTTGGGACATTTCAATCTCCACTGGAACCCTCAGGCATGTCTTTGTTATTACTGGGTGGGATTATTGTAACTCTGCTGGAGGGATGCACCCCTCCCCCACCTTGGGCTGTGTGAGGATTAGAGAGGGTGAAAAAGCAAAATGAAAATGTCAGATTTCTATTGGGGATTAAGAGGCACTCAACTCTAGCCAAGTTTTTTCCCCTTAAAGAAGGGAAAAAAAAGAAAAAAGAAAACCCAATCCAATTTTCCCATCCGCTTCAACATTCCATAAAATCATAAGTTAAGGGGAAAAAGACATAATTCAGCTAACAAGCGAGGAACACTTTGCCTGAAATGTCACATTTTCCTATGAGTTTGAGGCCAGCAAAGCAAAAGAATTTCTGTTCATAACCATTGTGTGAACAAGGGCTATTTCCAGGAGAGAGATCTCTCCTAAAATTGGGAAACAGAAGAAAATGCAATCTGTTAATTATTCACAATTGCGTCTAACAACTCTCCAAAATTTTGTCAGACATGGTGTGTCGGGCAGCTTCTAAAATGACTCCCATCCTGGTATTATGTCCTTGTGTGATTTCCTCCTTGAGTGTGGGCTGGACCTGATTACTTGTTTCCAACAAGTAGAATACAGTGAAAGTAATGAATGTCACTCCTGAAATTGGGGTTGAACAAATTCAGCCCCATGGGGTTCAGCCTTTCTCACACTCTTTTGCCCTTTCAGCTACTCACGCTGAGGAAGCCAGCTGCCATGTTGTAAGCTCCCTTTGGGGAGGCCCATGCGGTAAAGAAGCAAGCCAGCAGCCAGCAAAGAGCAGAGGCCCTCAGATCAACAACCCGTGAGGAAAAAATCCTACCAACAACCACTAGAGTCAGCTTGGAAGCAGATCCCCAGTCTCAGGCGAACCTTTCGATGAGACCACAGCCCCAGCAGACACCTTGATTGTAGCCTGTGAGAAACCCAGAGTCAGAGGACAGAGCTAAGCCACACACAGATTCCTGACCCACAGAACTGTAGATAATAATGTGTGTTACCTTAAGCTGCTAAAATTTGGGATAACTTGTTCTACAGCAATAGACAA
Source organism: Balaenoptera borealis (assembly GCF_965194805.1). Classification (NCBI taxonomy): domain Eukaryota; kingdom Metazoa; phylum Chordata; class Mammalia; order Artiodactyla; family Balaenopteridae; genus Balaenoptera; species Balaenoptera borealis. The sequence continues at coordinate 13,088,619 of NC_138872.1, forward strand.
CCAATACACAGGGGCCAACTTTAGTGGGCATATGGCCCTGACCAGAACAATATTTGACTGAATTGTTCTGCTGAAAATGACTGTTTTTTGTTTTTTGTTTTTTAAAGATTTATTGATTGATTGATTGCTATGTTGGGTCTTCGTTTCTGTGCGAGGGCTTTCTCTAGTTGCGGCAAGCGGGGGCCACTCTTCATCGCGGTGTGTGGGCCTCTGACTATCGCGGCCTCTCTTGTTGCGGAGCACAGGCTCCAGACGCGCAGGCTCAGTAGCTGTGGCTCACGGGCCTAGTTGATCCGCGGCATGTGGGATCCTCCCAGACCAGGGCTCGAACCCCTGTCCCCTGCATTGGCAGGCAGATTCTCAACCACTGCGCCACCAGGGAAGCCCCAAAATGACTGTTTTTAAAATGAAATGATCTCAATTTAGACTGAAGCAGCTATTCGCAAAATTGCTAGGTGTGAAGACTTTCTTCAAATGAAATCCTACAGAAAAATCCATTTGTTAAACAGAGCTGCTCTGGCTGAACTGGGGGTGGGTTTCCATTTAACACCCCTGCCCCACGTTATGCCCTCGGAGGACCCTCCTGTCAACCTTAAAGTTGCCATAAGAACCATAGGTCAGCCAGTTGGGGCAGCCTCTTCCCAAGAATACTTGGTGACAGGAGGCGACAGTAGCTATAGACTTTGAGATAAAGCAGTTCTCCCCCCCGTTCCCCCTACCCCTCCCAGCATAGACTTGGGTAAGCGCCCAGGAAAGCCAGGAGGAGGGAAAGCTTGTGTGGGATCTTGAATGTACAGGCCTTTCTCCTTCCTCCCAACTCGCCCGACTCTGCCCTCTGTTCCACCCCCAGAGATAGACCCACGTCGCCCTCCAGAAGCCCCTGCTACAGTGTAGGGCAACATCACTCCACCCGCCATCCCACCAAGGAGAAGCGACTGGTAGAAAGCCAAAAGAGAAAAAGTCTCTGATGACGGAATTCCAGGCTCACAGCAGGCTGGGGGGAAGGAGGGGCGGAGATGGGTCCCCACCCGCCTCAATGAGGAAGATTTAGGATTCTGTCAGTCCAGGCCCGGAGATGGAGACAGGGTGGGGCACCAAGTCCCCCGCTGCATCTCTCCCTGTGAGTGTCAGACCTCCCCCCTCCCCACCGGCCTACTGCTGCCCAGACCTGCGGGCCCATGTAGATCCCAGCATGGATCAGACCTGACCATGATCTCCTGGTTCTGTGCAGCTGGACGATGTCCAGGTCCCTGCGGGGAGATGGCCGCGCCTGCAGTTCCTTCCTGAATCCTGATTGATGATCAATAGAGAAATTACAATGAGACAAGCGCCGTGGGCAGGAGGGCATCTTCACTCCCCAACAACACTGCAAAAAACTCCAAAGGGATCCTGAAAAGTGGAGGAGGGGTGAGCCTCCGCTAAGTGGGATCAGCGCGACAGCCCACGCCTCTGAGGTCGTCTAAAAAGATGTGCAGACTCACGGGGACGGAGATCATTTCAGGGCAGAGCAGACGAGACCCTGGGCGTGGGTTGAGTGCCCGTGGCTTCGTTCTTTTTTGTTGTTGTTGTGCCATGCGGCTTGGGGGGATCTTAGTTCCCCCACCAGGGATTGAACCCAGGCCCTGGCCAGCAGTGAAAGTGGCAAGTCCTAACCACTGAACCGCCAGGGAATTCCCTCTTTTTTTTTTTTTTTTTTTTAAGTATTTGACGCATGTAGAAAAGCGTTAGGCAACAAACCACTCCACAAAAGACATCAAGCTTTACACATACAGCTGAAGCTTCTCATGTAACCATCCATCGTCACATTTCCCTCCCTCCCTCCCTCCGAGAACCACCCCCTGAATTTGGTATTTGCTATGCTCATGCTTATCTTTTCTACTTTATGGCATTTGCATGCACGCCTGCATTTCCTGTTTATTTTAACCTCTGTCTAGTATTTCATGCCATTGCCTCCCACTGATGGACATCCACTGTCACAGATAAAGCTTCAGTGAATGTTCTGGAGCCTGGGTCCTTGTGCACGTGCTTAAGACTGGCTCTAAGGTGTATGTGGATAACGGGAAGGGAGTCACTTTTTCAGGCTATGTCTGTGCAAACCAAGAAGAGATGGAGAATAGAGGTGGGAAGCGAAAAGTGGTCAATGGTCAATCGTGGTTTACATCTAAAATATTTTCTTCCTTTCCTTTCCTTTCCCTTTCCTCCCCTCCCCTCCCTTTCCTTTCCTCCCTCCCTCCCTTTCTTCCTTCCTTCTTTCCTTCCTTCCTTCCTTTCTTTTTCTTTTTCCCTTTTGTTCTCAGGCCAGAATCTATGCCCTGAATCCCCTACCTTTTTTTTTGGATAACAGTACCTTGATTTTGTTTGAGGGAATTACTTTCTCCACCAACTGGGTGGCACCTTGGTGGGTCTGTGGATCAAGACTGCCTTCCCCTCTCCCACCCTGGCTACAGCTAGAAAAATCAAGCACTCTCTCACATGGGAATTGGATCTGAGGAGAAGAGACACACATTCCACTATTGGCTGGAACTCACTGTGGTGCCCTGAAAAGACTGCCCATCAGTTAATTTCCCCTAGAACTCCAGAGCTGACTCGGTTTTTATCTTTCTTGAAAATGTTTCTTCAGATTTTCCTTCCAGTCTGTGAAACTTCCATAACTTTGTTTCACTTAGGTTGGCCAGAGCTGGCTTCTGTTTCTTGTAACCAAAGGTCCCTGACTATGCATGGAAGATGTACCGAGGGGGCAGGTGGAGAAAAGGTGAAATTTGCTCACAGGGGAGGCTGGGTGCTGTGGACATTACCTCTCTGCCTCCCCACATTGCTTTCCCCTCATCGTGGGGAGATCACCTCTATACATTATCATTTGGAAAATCCACACTCCCATTCTCAATCTTGGTTAGTATACCATGTTAGGACCTTTTTGTTCCTTTCCACAGGGCAAACTCTCCTGTGTCCCAACACTAAGGGGATTTCTCTTTCCAAGGTCACAGGTACATAACTGGAGAAGTCAACCCAGGTAAATAGGTTCAGAAGGATAGTGAAACTTTGATTCTGTGCATCCCACTTCGGTTTATAAATCTGTTCAAGTCACACGATTTTTGTAATGAACATTTTGGAGGCTACCCAGAATCCATTGCACCACCTTTTGGTAAACAAACCCCAGTTTCCCTGGGAAACTATCCCGCAACTCTCACCCAAATGGCTTGGCCAACCCTTGGTGTCAGGTGGACTAAGACGGCAGGGCTTTCCTTTCCTGATGACTCTGACTGATTCAGGGATGGACATGTAACAAACTCAGGACCAATGAGATGCAAAGAGACTGTTGTCGTGGCTTCTGGGACTGAGGCAGTGACCCTTTCCCACTGGACTTAGTCTGTCCTACAGCCATGACAAGAGATTCTCTAAGAATGGACCTAAGACATTATTTGAGCATCTGGATCCAGCTGTGCCTGAAACTAACAAACTACTCCTTGCACTTCTTAGTTATCTGATGTTATAAATTCCTTTAATTTAAAGTTATTTAACTTGAGTTTTCTGTTGCATGCAACCAAGTGTCCTGACTGATACAGTCTTTCAGTTATATGTTTACATTTAAAAAGGGGTGTCCAGTATCTCAGCCCAGAAGGAGCAGTGACCATAGGATTGCAGACACATGGCAATGGGTTGTAGAGGGTCTCTGATGACATATCGAATAGCTGGTCTCTAGATTCAGCTGGTTCTGCAAAAAGGATCCACAAGTTATCAATTCTTTCCCTTCATTCCTCCAGAAGGTGTCCTTCTGTCCCTTTAAGATAGAGGAATAAAGTAGCTTTGTGTGGTTTCAATTAGGTCTACAGTTAAGAAATTGCGAGGAAAAATTAAAGCCAGAACCATTGGAATGTGATGATACAGACCCTTAAGAATTTTCCAGGAGAAGCTGACCTCATTCAGGACTTTGATGCTGGATTAGGTGCTCTGGTACCACTCAGAGTTTAAGAATGCTGGATCCCTGATCTGCTAAGGCCTCAGACAAATGGGGAGGCAATTGCATGCAGAGAGAGAAAAGTATCTTTCTAGTCACAAAGAGATTTTTCATTGTTCTGCAATGGATGATTATCTAAATTGGAGTGTGGGTATTTTTGTTGTTGTTGTCTTAAAGGAGTGAAGGTTCCCACCAGCCTTCAGGATTCACTAATCACCAGGTGAATGGACACGTGCAGGATGGCATCTGGGTCTGTCACAGCTTCATTGGATTACAGGTCATGCCCTTTGGTCTGGTTCACCAATTTTCCTGAGTTTCCAGGGCTGATGAATCTTGTTCTCTGGTCTCCATTAGCTGCACATGACATTTCTCTTGAAAAGACCTTCCTGTTTACATTCTTATTTAAATCAAATTTTGATGGACACCGGCTGGCTTATTGACCAGTGTCTCTGACCCTGGGTCAAAGCAGAAAATGGAATTGCCGAGAAATGTTACAGGGGTCCCGGCCTCCAGGATTAGTACCCTGAGCACAGAACCCCCATGGTCAAAGGGCTTTGGCCGGCAGCAGAATAAATCATGGTGGTAACTCCTGGGTCCTTTCTGAAGTCGTATACCAAGGAGAGAGTACAAGCTTGGCAGTTTTCAGAATTTGTTCCAAAAGGCAGAATTAAAATGCAGATCACGCAAAGGACTGAGGTTCTACAGGTGAAAAAAAAGCACAGTAACCAAAATAAAATGCACACAGTTGAACTCTTCAATTTACAGATTTAACAAGTTGTAAATGAAACTTTAACTAGTAAATGACTGTGTATTAGTCAGAATGGCCTAGCTTATGCTGCAGTAACAAAAGATCCCCAAATCTCAGTGGTTTAAAATAAGAAATAGTTAATTCTCATAAATGCTGCATTTCCACCTCTGTTAACAGCAGGGATTTCTGCACATTGTTTTCATTCAGGGACCCAGGCTTCATCTCGACAGGTGTTTCTATTAAACCACCATGGCTGGTGGATGATAATGTGGCTAAAGGGAATGACTCAAGAATAGCACACACCACTTCTACGCACGTGTCACAGGCAAAGCCAGTCACATGGCTGCACCAAACTTCAAATATGGTGGGGAAGTGCAATGCTATCCAGAGGAAGGATGCCCTTGTATATTTAGCAAATAGCTCTGATGACCATCACACCCCATCATAAGCAGCGATGTGTAGCTTTGCTGGGGCATGAATTTGACTGTCCTACAGCAAAGCTGGTGGGTGAGACAAGACCCCTTAGCTGGTGAATAAGGCTGACCCACCACTCAGCATCTGGAACCCGGAAAGGGCTGAATTTTTCTCCCATCTATGTTGTGTTCAAGTAAATAATAACTGATTAAAATTCAGATTCCTGGTGAACAATGATCTCTGAAAGGAAGTCCAACCTCCAGTCTGTTGCAACTTTGTTAATTTAACATTTGTTAAATAGAGTCCGGGGTGTTGGATGAAACAGATTCAACAGAAGACTGCCAGGGAAAGTGAAATACACAGGTTGATTACTCACAGGTCCTGGAGGTGGTACATGGTACATGGCACACCTGGAGGGGCCACCTGGGGAGGTCAAGGCAGGATGCAGACAGAGCGGGTACAGCAGGACCTGGGGCACGTGCCTTTATTAGGGTGCGCAGGTAGAGCGCTGTGGGGTTCCTAGACTAAGGCCAGATTGGTCAGTTTAAACAAAAAGAGCAGGGTTTTGGTAAGCTTCGGGGCTGTGAGGGGGTGGGGGGATTTGATCTAAACGGCGCATAAGAGGAAGGCTCTAGGCTGTGTTTATCATAAGGGTCGTTGGGGGAGTCGTATCAGGAACTTACATTTACTTGTGATTCTGCAGGCTGTCATATAGGGCATGGGGGAGGGGCCAGTGTCCATCCAAGGCCCCTGAAGGCTGCTTGGCCTCACAAAATGGATGCTAAGGCAGCAATATTATGGAGCAGTTGATTTCTTATTCAATTTTTTACCTTTATAGTCTATAACTGTGTTCATCAGATAGTTTCCCATATTTAGATGAATATTTGTTCGGATGTTTTAATTTTTATTTTTCCATGATAAGACCTGGATCCTGGCTATTGTTTGGAAGAGGGACTATTTTATAGAGGTGCTGGTGACCACGTAAAATACTATATACACTTAGTAGATCTAATTAACAGAATAGTGTGATACCAAACGGAATAAATAATACCAGACGCGTGAACTTGAGTGTGAGAGCTAAAAAAGGCTTCTGTGATATTTGTGTATAATAATGTAGTCTTTCAGGGGATGTTCAGTATTATGGAGTAGTTTAGCTAAACTCTCAGCACAGCCTTTGAAGTTGGAGAAGTCTAAAAGATGAATGGTCTTAGCCAGGAAACGGCTCTTTTGGAAAAAATGAAACAGTGAGATGCAAATGCAACAAGATGAATGAAATGGATGAGGCCACACATTACAGGCCGAATGGAAACAGAAAACAATTCATGAAACTGTTTCAGTGGGAAGGCAGCCTGTGACTAGCTGCATTTTAAGGGGACCTAATCTTGGCCACAGAACTATTTGCAAATATGGGAGTTCCCAGTGGTCTCTGGAAGTTGGGATTCACCCGCATGTTGAGAGACGAGTCTGTACAATCAGGTGGCCTGGGCACTTTGGGGCAGCTCAGGTAAAACAGATCTCTGTCCCTGTGGTCTTCAAATACATATGTAAATTTTAAAGTTTACTGTGAACAGAAGTCCCTAAGGGTTTAAAAATGTATTTTGGATTGAATTATCAGTAGTACTCAACTCATGAAAATAGTATAAATAAAGAGCAAAATGTGATGATTTTGAAACATTAAAAGAATATTTATATTGGAAATGCATCTCTTCAAAAGATGAATAGAGAGCATGGTGGAGTGTTGATGAGAGGGACCCTGGCCCACATGCCAGCGTGCTTAGTTGTCCCTTTTTTGATGCCTAGGAGGTAAGTACACCTAGAGGTAAAGCGCCATGGGAAGGGTTTTCATGGCTGGAAACTATGCCTTTCTTTTGCAAAATTCGAGAAGGAGTATTGTGAAGGGGGGATGGGAGAAGGGAACAGACTTGCTGACAACATAGCAAGAGTGTTCTCAGGCAGATCAGTTTAGGCAACAGGAACAGTTAGAAGCTTTTGAACCATCCCTGCCCATATATATACCCCTTGGAAAGCATGGTGGAGCCCTAGGTATGCCTTCCTCTGTCAGGTAATCTTTGCTCCACTCAAAAAATTATTGTTCTGGCTTCTTCTCTCTCTGCTCAAACTGTAAGTGTCGAAATTCTGTGAGCTGTATTTGACTCTTTCAGGATCATTGTCTTACTTGTGTCCTCATGGCAGTGCTGTGAGGTGCCCAGGAAAGGAACTGTGTGTTGCAGAGAAAGTCTAGTTTACTATGCCCCTGGCACTGAACTGTTCCTTCTTTCCTGCCTCCCTTCTCTCCATGACCCCATCTCTCCTCCACTTCCCTCTTCCTTCCCCTCCATCTTTCTATTTGTCTGCCACCTTGGTCATCTTCTCTCTCCCTGTCTTCTTTCTCCCTAAACATTTCCCCAGAATTGTCATGAAAGCTATTTGCATAAAACCATTACAAAGGGGGTGAGAGTGACATTTCTTTATGGGCCTGGGTCGATAGCTTTGACAAATGAGGCTGATATCAGGGAAAACAAATTGTTAGTGTTCTATGGAAATTTCGCTGTGGGTATTAAATATTTGCATGAGGTAACCAAGCACTCTAGGGGTTAGGCAGATGAATTCCATTCCAAAACCACTAAAATGAAAAGCCAACTGCAAATTAGGTTTGAAATGGACCTGCCTGTCCTCAGAGATTTCTCAGTGACGAATGGATTAGTCCCCAAGTGGAACACAAACCTACTTTGCTTTCATAGAAGCAAAGAAGACTAATAAAGGCTGTGTCTCTATGCAGCTCTGAGTCAACCGGGGCTCCGTCAACCTCTGTTTAATAGCCTGATGCTTCTCAGCTGAGCTTCTTAATTAAGTCGCAATAAGAGTTGGCCCTTAAGAAATCCCCAAACACCTGAGTTCTTGGCTTAATACCCTTTACTAGTGGTAGTGCCAACAAAGGCTTGGAAAGAGCATTCACCAGCCCCTGCGATCTCCACTAGGGCCCCACCAAGAAAAGATATGAAGTAAGAATAAAATAATCATTATAAAACTGTTTCATCTTAATTGTATTGACCTGAGACATACACTCCAAATAGAACCAGGATGCTCTGCTGAGGCATCTGCAAGACAAGTGTCCTCCACCCATCATTATAGCCCCTTATTAAACATATAGGGCTGGGGTTACTCTATAGTAACAACTGCCCCCAAATCTCAGTGGTAATCAATTCAAAAGTTTGTTTGTTGTGTATTAACTTCGATGCTTATTTTTTTTCTCATGTGAGGTTCACTGAAGGTCTAGGTGGCCCTCGAGGGCAGTGTCACTGAGTAGACTCAGCCATCCGGGGCTCCAGCTTGCAGCACCGGCTGCCCACATCATAGTGCAGGGCAGAGAGCCTCGGAGCTCCTGCACCTGCCGTGAAATGCTTCGGTGAAGTGACACACGATGCCTCTTCCATCCACACCGACCATCTCGAGTGTGTCCCACCGCCCCACTTAGCTTCAAGGGCGCGGGGAAGCGTCATGCCTCTGTTTCTGGAAGTGAAACCGTGGGTAATCATTAGTCAAATCCATTTCACCTGCCTTCACTAATCAAGGACTTGCCTGTCCTCCAAGAGGCAAGTAGCCTAAACAATAAGACGTTTGCTCAGGGTGTTTTCCAGGAACTTGGAGTCAGCTGTGCTTAGTTTGAGCTGAGCTGGTTAAGATTGGACCACGGACCCTCCAACTGGGCATGCGCCAGTGTCCCCTTGATGACCTTCTGACGTCAGAGGACTGAAAGCTCCACCCTCGGATTATGCTGAGTGCCTTCATTTGTGAACACGAGTCCCATGAAGAGGCCCGTGGTTTAGTGACGCCTGCGCAGAAGGACATGATGCACCTTTTTCCAATCACCTTCCCCCATGCTCCTCGCACGCCCCAGGCTCAGCCCGCCCTGCTGCTTTATTCCCTGACCCATAAATACCCCAGCCCTTGGCCTTCGGGAGGTGGATTTGAGATTGGTCCTTTCGTCGTCATGCTTGGTTGTCTTGCAGATAAGCCATCTGCTGCAAACCTCGGCGTTTCAGGGTTTGGGATTGCTGCACATCAGGCATAAACGAACCTGGTGCGGCAGCGGGAGGGGAAAATGCTCATCGGCGATGAAAGCTTCTCTCAAATCCTTTTCAAGCCAAATAGTCCTTTGCTATAGAATTCCAGAGCCACTAATAGGGAACTGAACTTTTTTTTTTTTCAAAAGAAAACAATTTTTTGACTTTTTTTCTAAAAGCGATGCTAGGATGGGAGTGAACCCCTGGGTCAGTCTGTGACCACAGAGGCAGCCTGGGGTGTCCTGGAGAAGTCTGCCCCATGGCACCTCCACCGCTGTCTGCAGTGAGGAGACCAGAGTAGCTGACCCAACTGCCCTGGGAATCCCAGCTCAAGGCCCCACTCCCTCACCAAGCTGAGTGACTTGGGCCGCCTCATCTTCTATCTGTTGATACCTCGATTATTGCCTGGCTCCCCCACTAGGGCTTGTCTTCATCTCTTTTGCTGTACCCCCCATAAGTATCTTTTAAATGAGTGAGTTCCCCAAGCCTCAGTTTCCCTCTCTACCCCGTGTACATGCTATTAAGAAGAGTTGCCTTGACGGGAATTAAAAAATTTTTTAAAACGCTTTGCAAACAGAAGTCCTATGCAGGGGTGCGTTGGGATCACTCTTAACTCTGTGCGTGAGAGTTTGTGCAGACAAGTGATCTTGATTAGAAACCAGCTCATGTTTCCCTGCCCTCACATAATTTTGCTCAGGAAACAGATTCTTTTCAAGCTCTGCAGCTTTCAGAATCAACATTCCGTTTAATGCCGAACCTAGCCCTTCCCTTTCTAACTGACTGTGGGAGAGTTCAACTTGTTACTGGGCTCAAATCCCAGGAATTTTTCTGCTTCTCTGTTCTTTGCTCTGTCCAACACCTCGTCCCTCACACCCACTGCTTATACCCTGCTCCCCGCTGGCCCCCATCACGGTAGCACCAGTGGCTGTCCCTGTCATTAGGGCCACATGGCGCTACATCCAAAGGAGAGCTCTTTTTGCCCCAACATTCCTAGCAATAAACCCCAAGTAGCTTTTCTAGGGGGATGGGCAGGTCACAGGCCCACTGCAAATTGAGCACTGTGGCCTGGGGTGAAACGCTTAAATTTACCTAGCTATGTAATCTACCCATTTATTGACCAAGTGTGTACTAAGGAGGTACTAAGTTCTAGGCAGTGTTGTAAGTGTTGGCAAAACAGTAGTGGAAAAGAGTTAGAAATCCCGGTCCTTGTGAATTGGATGTTATAGCTGGTTGTTAGTTTTCTATGGCTGTTTTAACAACTCACTATAAGCTTAGTAGTTAAGACATCACACAGTGATCTCTTACAGTTCTGGGGGTCAGAAGTCCAGAATGAGTCTTCTCATAAAATCAACGTGTCAGTGGGGCTGTGCTCCTTTGCGAAGGTTCTAGGGGAGAAGCTGCTTCCTGGTCTTTTCCGGCTCCTGCATTTCTTGGCTCAGGGTCCCTCCTCCATCCTCAAAGCCAGCAGTGTGGGTTGGGTCCTCCCATTGCATCTCTGACCATGCTTTCGTCATCACGTGTTCTCTGCCATTCTTCTGCTTCCCTCCTCCGCTCTCAAGGACCCTGTGCTTCCATCGGGTCCACCTGGAAAATCCAGGACAATCTGCCCACTCCCAAAGTCAGTTGATTAGCAATTTCAGTTCCCCCTTGCCATGGAAGGTCACATACTCGCAGGTTCTGGGGATTGGATTGTGACATCTTTGGGGGGCGTTATCTGCCCACCTCGCTCCGGCACACTCACTCTGTGAGTCCTCAACCCCTTCCATATATCGACTTCAATCCTGCCAACAAGACTAGTCTCATTTGACAGATCAGGCAGGCGGAGGCGTATTTTGCCCGAGGTGACACGGTAGGCGGTAGCGTCTGCCCCAGAAGCCACAGGCTCGAGCTTGCCTCATGCTGCCTTTGACTAAAGCAAACAAAACCTGCTTCCCATCACACCAGCAGTTTGAATTTCAGCAACTGTTTCAAGTTAAAGGGGTAAATCAGTGGGAATAATCTCCATTTGGAGGTTGTTCAGGAGGGAAAAAACAACTTGTCCAGCTCTGGTCCTATCTCTAGTACAAACCTGGGAGGGTACTTTGAATCCACCCATGTATTTGTTCATGTGACAGATACTTATGGAGCACTTATGTGGCAAGTACTGCTCTAAGCATAATGTGTCCTAACTTAAGTAACTTTCACCACAACGCTGGAGGCGGGTGTCCTGAGAAAGGTCCCTCCCCTTTTACAGAAGTGGAAACTGAGGCACAGAGAGGCGAACTCACTGCTTCTCTCCCCTCACCCACTCTGTGCTGGCTACACCTCCTCCCCGCCAATCACAGTACAAAGTCACGCCTGCCTCAGGGCCTTTGCACAGGCAATTTCCCCCTGCCTGGAATGTGCCTTCTCTGGGTCTTGGCCTGGCTCTCTATTTCTCATCAACTATGTGTTTGTGACAGGGCTGCTCAGAGAAACATTTCCCAGTGCCTTTCTGAAATAACTCACCATACTCCTATCACAGTCACTATTACTGTTTTTATTTTTCTTTGGAAACACATAAACCAGCTGACAGTAGACTCTGTGTTTGCCTGTATATGGTCTGTCTCCCCCAGGAACTGTGAGCCCCATGACGAGGGCTGAGTAGGTTCTATTTATGTTCTGCTCTATGTGTCTGGCACATAGTAGTTACTCAGTGCACACCTGCAGCGGACAAAGGAAGGAGTGAGGGAAGGCAGGAAAGAAGGAAGGCCTAACCCCCCAATGTGATTGCATTTGGAGATGCGGCCTGGAAGGAGGTCGTAAGTGTGAGGCCCTCATCCCATAGGACTGGTGTCCTTATAAGAAGAGGAGGAGACACCAGAGCTCTCTTCCTCCTCATGCACAGAGGAAGGACCATGTTCCTTCTGGAAGGAATGCTCCTTCTGTTCCTGAGACAGGCAGGGTCCCTTGAAGGGGCAGTTCAAGACCTCCCTCTGATTTTTGCCATGTAGCAGAGAAAAAGCAGAACACTCCTCAAACAGCAGAAGAGAGGGGGCATTACGGTAAAAATGCAGACCTCCACGTTTCTGCCATCTTAGATGAAGAGGCAGAATTATCCGTCCTTGGAGAGGAAGAAAACCTTTTCTTTGTTCTCATCTGTTTTGGGGCGTGGAATAGCGGCCGCTCTTTCTTCCTCACCAGCTGGGGAGTTAGTGAGGGCGGGGATCTCTTAAGAGGGAAAAGTATTTCTCTCCATTCCTGGGAATCTCAGTCAAAAGGAAACTCCCCACTCCGAGGCCTGTTTCATACCTTCTCTTGTCCACACTCCGGGCCCTGGGCAGGCTTGGTCTCAGCACGGGTACCATCTAAAGGGCAGCCCCAGAGCCATACCTACGAGAGTGACACCATTGCCTCCATCTGTGACCACGGACCTTCCAAAGTCTCAGTTTCCTCATCAGTAAAGGGAGACTGCTAATTCCTCGTCTCCCGAGGTTGCCGGGAGGGTCAGTGGGACCTAGCAGGCCACGGGGGCCCAGCAGATGTCTCCCTACAGGAGTGAGGCCCCATGCAGCCAGATCTCCCTCTTTCTTGAAAGACAGCTTAGAAATCTGGGTGTTTTATCTGGAGTCTGCCAACTAATTTAAAAATTCAATAGCCTGTGGTCTGGGTTCAGCCTGGGGCTATCAGTTTTCTGAACTGAGCGCAGGAGGAAAGAACGTGAACTAGGAGTTAAGATGCTTGTATCAGAGGCCCAGCTCTGCCACCTCCTAGCGGGGTAACTTTGCCTGTCACTTTGCCAAGACTCGGTTCTTTCCTGTGACTTGGGGATACTAATGACACATTTGTTCAATGGTCAATGGATTGCTGTGACATTCAAATGAAAGAATGTGAATGAATGGACTTTGTAAAGTGAAATTCATTCATTCACTTAGCAAGTAATTATTGAGGAGCTATTCTAGATCCCTGGGTGCCAAACAACGGAGGAATAATTGAAGGTGGGCACTCTGTACCCTACACATTTCCATGGGCCAAATCCTGGCTTCCTTACCCACTAACTCTGGGAGAGTTAATTAATAATAATACTTAAAGGGTTATTGCCAAATTTTAATGAGTTAATATTTGCACAGCATTTACATGCCCAGCATAGAAAAGTTGCTCTAGAAGCCTTTGGTAACAAAAGATTTCTTTGACATGAACAAACTAAGAAGTTGAATTGCCCTTTAAGGAGGCAGCTGAATATCTTACCTTAAAATATATCAGAAGAGGTAAAAGAACAGAGCAGTACACACCAGTATAACCAAATTCTTTAAATATAAAATGAAATTTTAGTCATTAATCATTAGCCATTGAAAACGCATATCTAGAATGCCTTAATTTACTAGGGTTACAGAGTAAAGGTTAATTCTACTGCCATCAGAGCATCTGAGGGTTCGTCTTATTAACTAATTACACAAGTGATATGTGCATATATTCCTTTATTAAAAAATAATGAAAACATTTAGATGAGGCTAAAGTTCCCGTTGATATCTGATGTAATTCTGCCATAACGTGTAAGGAAAAAACCCAAATCGCAGTAGCTTAAAGCAACGACGTTTATTATCTCTGCTCAGATCTACATCCACGACAAGGCAGTGGGCATCGCCACTCCACGAGACCCTCACTTACAGACCCAAGGTGGCAGTTTCTCAGTATCTAGAATGTGTCACCACGGCAAGAAAACAAAACACATCCTGGATCACGGTGACATCCCCCCCAGAGTGACACACACTTTCTGTCACATTCCACTGGCCAGAGCCAGGCACACGCCACCCCCAATTCACAGAGTGATGAAGGTCAATCCTATCATGTACTTGACCCACCACTTACCTTGGGAAAGTTGCTTAATTTCTCTGCGCCTCAGTTTCCACATTTGTAAAATGAGAACAGAGATACACGGGTAATGTAATGTAATATAATACTTATAATATGAAAATATACACACAAACCACACGTTTGTTTCCATGAAAACTCTGAGACACAGTTTTATCGCTTTTGGCCTGAGGCTACAGCACAATTTATAGAGCAACCAGTGGGTGGATACTAGGTATTTCCTCGTGCAAGCAAAAGAGGGGCTATTTGCAATGGGCAGTTCTGGCCCTTGTGCCCACTGACCCTGGCGATCTGGTGTCACAGGTGACATGAACCAGGGCGCTCAGATGCTTGAATGGTGACACGTCTGGAAACCCGGAGTCTTTCTTGGCCCATCTAGAATAAGCGTTGTTGGCTTCTCAAAAATTGCAGTTTATTTTCGTTCACTCCAAGAAACCGAGTATTAATTCATCCTTGAAGAGCACGTGTCTTTGGAATAGCCTCCCCAGCCACTAATATTCACTTCCCTTTTGATAACTTGTCTCTGCATTATTAACATGCAACTCCATGCTCATCCAGCCCACCCCAAATCCCCATGACAGTCAATCATCATCTGATTGATTTGATTTTCTTTTTTTTAAAAATGAGCTTTAATTGAACCCCTAAAATGTGTTTACTCTGAATGCATTAAGGTTATACTTATCAAATCGGAACTATATTACCTCCTTAAATTACCTTGAAAACAAAATCAATAGTTTATTTAACCAGAGTCAAGAAAAGACAAAGAAAAGGGGAAAAAAATGCCCTGAGGAATTTATGTAATAAGTTTTACTTGGAAAGAAACAATGTGGATAAACTTGGGGAAAGAATTTCAGGGTAAAGCAAAGAATATGGTTAGCTTGGAGGAATAAACGGGCACCTAATTTAATATTGTTCATTTCTGTGCAGTTTCTTACAAATAGCTCACCAGGGTTTGTCAAGTATAGGTTGCTTTCTGAGCAAGCCATAGGAATAAACAACCTTGTGACATTTTTTAACAGTCACAGCAGTTGGATTTAACACAGGTATTTATAGCATTTCTTTAATCAAATATGAGATCATTAAAAAACTGGGCTTCTTATTAATGCCTCCAAATTGAACTCGGGGTGGGGGGGAAATTTGATCTAATTCAGATACCTCTACCTAAGCACCCTGTGTGTTTTACATTTACAGTTTCTCAGGGTTTTCTGTCCCAGGTCACAGCTCCTCTGTATTGAGGAAAAATGACAGTTCCCCGTAGAGTGACAGCCAATATCCTCTAAGACCTGAGCCTTTCCATCAACTAATCTGCTGGCACTTTGAAAATATCCTATGGCAAGCAGGAGGCACCTTCTTCCAGAAAAGCTGATGAACATCTCCTGGGGGATGGACGGGTGGATTGAGTCTAAACACAAGAGGAAACCAGAGGGATGGTTATTTCGCCAGCTTCCAAATGTCTCCAACTTTATTCCCTTTTGGATCTGCATGTACTGGTCCTGCAAGTCCTAGAACTCTAGAGTTAGATGAGAATTAGATGAGAATTGGGAATCCTGGAGCTCAACTCATCTTCATTTGCTCATTTGTATACTTTCTCATCAATCGTTTCCTGAGTGCTCCCCGGTGCCTGGCCTTGATCCGGGCTCTACGCTGGCAGTGGAGTCAGTGAACAGAGTAGCTGTCGTCTCTGCCCAGCCTGAGAGACAGAAAAGAAAACAAAGGGCCCACAAACAGGTAATTTCAGGTGGTGATAAGTGCCACGAAGCAAGCAGGACCGCATATTGTGCTGCAGTCCCTAATATCCAGAGTCCTGAAGCTTCCATGTTTCCCCTCATTCCAAAAACTAGATTCACAGACTTGTTTCACCTGATGACCTTCCTTTATCTTTCCAATATAGCTCCTTCTTCTTCTTCTTCTTTTTTTTTTTGCTTAAGTTAACTAGACCCAGTTTCTCCTGTTTGTGACCAAAGCGCCCAATGGATTCAGAAATGGAGAGTGTTTGAGAAATAATCAAGAGTTCTTCCTGACAAGACTGTCCTCAGAAGAACTGCAAATACAGTTGAAATCAGAACACTGTGTGAGAGAAAGGTCAGGACTTTCCTGTTCAGAGGAGACATTTGGCAGGGTTTTGGCTGCCCTGCATGTCAACTGAAAAAAAGAAAAAGCACAACTTGAGAGTTGTGAATTGTTTTACTTGGGGCAAAAGGAGGACTATAGCCCCGGGGACAGCATCTCAGACAGCTCTGAGAAACGGCACTGAAGGAGGTCAGCATGTGTGTGATTTGGGGAAGGGGGATGCACGCAGTCAAGCACACGTGTTGTCAGAGACTTGCTGCTAGTCACAAGGAGCAAGTGTCTCAATGATTTTAGAGCTTTTCTAGATATGAGAAGACGAAAGAATCTGGGCTCATAAAATCTCCTCTTGAAAATACCTAATTATCTGAAGGCCTGTTCTGCCAGTTTTGCCCAGGGTACAGGGTACCTCATTCCTGATCTCCATCCTGAATTCCTCCCAGGGGGTGTTGAAGGTCAGCGACTGCAGTGGCTTGTGACTTAATCCTCCTAGAGGCAGATGGAACTTGGCACGCATATCTAAACACACTGCCTGTGTTTGGGGGAACTTCCCATCCTAGCCGCCATCCCATCGCGAAGGTGGAAGCTGGAAACCTGCAGCCTCTCCTGCAGGTAGAGCAGTCACATGCAGCACCCACGTGGAGACTTCCCCCCGCCCCCAGGAGCTCCTGATGTAGAGAGCAGGGTTTGTGACGATTCTGTTCTGGGGATGGGGGCACCGTGACTTATTTCCAGAGGCAGCTGGGACCAAAGTGCTGGAATCCAGCTCTCGAATACAGTGCTCAGGGTCCACACTGCAGAGCTCCACAATGTGAGACATTATTCCCGGCTGCATAGACTCCGAGAAACCTGATTTGCTGTCCTTCCCAGAGAGTCGCGGAGCCACTTATTAAATTCCTTTCCTGCTTAAATAGAGTGGACCCCAGCGACCAAGCCCCCTGACAGATGCGTGGTTAGGACCTTCTGCTCTACATGCCCATCCTTTCCAAGTCGGAACAGCTGGTGGCCCTCAGAGCCACCAGCCAAGTGTCTGATGGGGAAGAGCCTTTCCTTGTCGCCTGCCAGCAGCAGCTGACAGACTAACAGAGCAGAAAACGTTTTTTGCTTCACAATCTGAAAATTGGATTGTAAATCAACAGCGAGCCATCTGTGAACACGTTCCCACAAATGCTAAGTGTTCCAAGTTGGTGGACAGCAAGTCCCTGGAGAGTTCTCAGTATGGCTATTAATAACAACGAAGATGGATTCTCTGGGGTGGGGGCGGTGGCAAGGAGGGTGATGATAAAGTCTCTCCTTACAGGGATTAGGCTGAGTGGGATATATACATACAGATAAATAGATATTGCTTAGCCCAGTGCCTGGAAAATATAAGTGCTCGATAAACATAGAATTGTAACATTACTGTTTTGCTGTTGCTAATTGCAAAAGAGAGGATCTCAGGGTCTTTAAGCCAATTTCCTCTTTCTAAAAGTCCGGGAAGTCTTTCCCCCGACCTATTCAAATCCCATTCTGGTTTTGAGCTCTGGAAGTCTCTAGGAAATCTATTCTGACCCCAGCGATCTTCTCTTCTGACATCACGTTATTCCTTGTCATCAGGGTCTTTAAGAGGGCTGTCCTGGACATCTAGATCCTTATTTTTTTCCATCCCCTGATTTCCCAGCCACATGAAGGGCCCACATCAACATCTGACCCCTGGTGAATCCTCCGAATTCATCCCTTCCATTTCCTTTTGCATTTAAAAATCCACGTACCCCCTCTTACATTTTTAACACCTAATTTTTAAACATACATGTAAACCATTGCATCAGTAATATTTAATGTTCATATACTGAAAGAAAACTGTTAGATCACTTTTCAGGTATGTCCGGTGGAAACTCAGGACCATAGTGATTTGATATCCACCATCACGGATTTGAAAAGTACATGAGAAACTCGGCTCTACCTGGTGGAAATTTTACATTATTCTGTTTTCTTTCAAACTTGCCCTCTCCTTGCAGGATTTGATGGGGATGTGTCATATTTTTATGCTTGGAAATTTTTCATTGATCATCACTAACACAAAAAACATTTACAAATGTCTGTGACCATCACACTTCAAATGTTTAATACATGACTATTACAATTGTGAGTAGTGCACAATTGATTAAAACAATAACTATTGTGGGTGGGGCTGTTTTTCAATTAATTCACGTATTCATGAATGAATACTGTTTTGTAAAGAGACAAGTTTCAGCATCAATGCTATCCTCCTTTAAAAAAATTTTTTTTTAGTTTCATTGATGTAAGCATGGTGAACCTTGATCATATAAATAGATGGGAATTGACAAACTTCTGTTATGTCACCCAACCCTTTGAATGCCTTCCACGGAAATAGGCTGCCTTGCTTTCTGGCTTTTGAATGAGTTTGCCAATGGGTGGAGAGAACCAGTGGGAGATGAGGAAGTGGGGGGGGGTCTTCATTCCAGTGGATCCCCCGGTGGTGTAGCCCCAGCTGCCTGCATCCACACCAGGTTACAGCTCCTGGCTGGAGGCCCCACCCTAGAGAGCCCACCAGTCTTCAAATCCCAGATACCTCCCTCCGCTCACCTTGCCTGGGGCCCCACTCGTACCAGCCAGGGCCCTGCATTAGCCTTTGTAATTCCCCTCCATCCTGCTCACAAGTTTTAAATAGCACCTATGTGGAACTCCCCTCCAATTAGCCAGTGTGAGTGCCATCTGATTCCTGCCGGAATCCTGACCTATCAATCTTTCTTTTATAAAGTAAGAGAAGGGAATTTGTAAAAGAGGATGTGGAAAAGAAGAACCCACAGGGAACACACGTCAGTCGAGGGTCTGGAAATTGATTCTCTTAAAACCGTCTGTGCCTGTGAACCCTTACAAAGTCACCATGTGCCCCCGGGGGTCTGAGTACTCCAATTTGATGATCGCTGATCTAATATCTGACCATCTGCCCCCTCTCCTCGGCCCCATAATTACAAGAACCATGTTGAGAACCAAAAAGTCATTAAAGAAAGCTGGTAGGTGTTTCAGCATCCGGACTAAAGGATGCTGGGGGATGCTAGGTGGCCATGGTGTGTGCGCTCCCATCGACCTCATAGCAGGGAAGCCGCTTCCCTTCTTGAGATGATGTTGGCGGGGAGAGGTTGATCTCAGGAGGCCAGCCTCTCTGCAGCCTCTCCACCAGCCTCTCTGCAGCGCTGATTTAGAAATCCCAGAGAACCCATTGAGAGTTTTTATTGCAGCGGCGGGCAACTGATCTACAATAACATGTAAAAAGATAGGGGTCCCCTGTTAACGACAGCAGCTGCTGTTTAAGTTGAGATTAGAGTTAAAATGTGTGCTGGATCCACCTGCTAGCAGGAGAGGGGTAGTGGGGAAGGGGGACGGGGTGGTGATTCCACGCTTCACATCCCTGAAGGTGGCAAGAAACCCCAGGGTCATTGCCGAATAGTCTAGGTGTCCTCATCCCTAGGAGAGGGAAGGCTCCCGGCAATTGCTGTGGGTGTGTTTACGTTAGCTGCCAGTGGGTCTTTTCCCCCAGGGTCATTCAGATGTAAACCAACCTTCCTTCCTTCCTGTCCTGGATTTTGGTGCCCAATTCCTCACTTACACAAGGAGAGAGGCTCAGATCTCCATCCATCTGGGTTGTCACCTGGTCTTTGTAAGGCAAATGAGGTAATGGATGTCCACATTCTTATAGCACTTGGCTGGGAAGGCAGGAAATGAATTCAGCCTGTTTCCCAGCCTGTTTCTTCTGCTCTGCTCAGCTGCCTGATGTTCTCTGAGGCCAGGTTGGGGTGGGGTGAGTGGAAAGGAACCCTGAGTCCAGGCAGGAGCAGATGATCCTCCTGAATTAAATCAGGGGCTGTATGGACTTATCTACACTACCAAATGTAAAATAGATAGCTAGTGAGAAGCAGCCGCATAGCACAGGGAAATCAACTCGGTGCTTTGTGACCACCTAGAAGGGTGGGGTAGGGAGGGTGGGAGGGAGATGCAAGAGGCAGGAGATATGGGGATATATGTATATGTATAGCTGATTCACTTTGTTATAAAGCAGAAACTAACACACCACTGTAAAGCAATTATACTCCAATAAAGATGTTAAAAAAATAAAAATAAAAAATAAATCAGGGGCTGTTGGGGAGAAAGCGGGGAGGGAGATGATACCCACCATGTCCCCTGCAGGGAATAGGTGTTCTCACCTCTTGCTTGGGTTAACTGGCTCAGTCGCTTTGTGGTTGGCCTTGTTTCTGTTTTCAGAAAAAGAAACTGAGGCTCAGAGAGAGTCAATAACTCATCCAAGGTCACACAGCTTGCACAGGGCAAGAATAGAATGCACACACAAGAACGCTCTTCGATCCATTCAATGTTTGTTGAGCTTTTTAAAGGGACAGTCATTAGAGAAACAGCAATGAACAAAATCAACAAAGCCCTGCCCTAATGGGCTGTGTTAAGAAGACAGATGAGGAACAACACACAGCCCATCAGGTGGTGATCAGGGCGGTGGGGGAAAGGAAAACAGTAAAAGGTATCCTTGGGAGGGGTGTCCTTTTTAATCAGGTAGTCAGGGAAGTGACAGCCAAGCATCGACCTGAAGGAAGTGGAGGTATGAGCCAAGCTTTTATATGAGGAAAGAGAGCTCCAGGCAAAGGGCACAGCAAGTGCAAAGGGCCTGGGGCAGGACTATGTCTCACATGTTGGAGGAATAACAAGTAACTGCTATGTACTTCCTAAGAATCCCACAATTCAAGGGTATAGTAAGTAAGTGAGGGGTGGTGGACGGAGTCTGCCCCAGGTGTAGGCAGTAAGGCTCCTACCCACACCCCCATCCCTTAAAATGCTAGTGCCCACATTAGAAAACTTGGGAGGGCTGAGCTTGTCCTGTTCCTTGTTGCCTCCCCAGGACTTAACATCTTGGTGTAGAATCCAGCTTTTTTTAAATTGAAGTATAGTTGATGTACATTATTATGTTAGTTTTAGGCGTGTAAAAGTGATTTGACATTTAAGTACATTAAACGCTCACCACTGTAAGTCTACTAACCATCTGTCACCAAAGTCATTACAGTATTATTGACTATATTCCTTATACTGTGCATTACATCCCTGTGACTCATTTATTTTATAATTGGAAGTTTGTACCGCTTAATCCCCTTCACCTATTTCACTCATCCCCCTCCCCCTTCCCCTCTGGCTACCACCAATTTGTTCTCTGCATCTATGAATCTTTTCTGTTTTGTTTGTTCATTTGTTTTGGTTTTTAGATTTCACATATAAGTGAAATCGTACGGTATTTGTCTTTCTCTGACTTATTTCATGTATCATAATGCTCTCTAGGTCCAGCCATGTTGTCACAATGGCAAGATTTTATACTTTCTTATGGCTGAGTAATATTCATTGTGTATATATATATATATATATATATATATATATATATATATATATATATATATACCACATCTTTATCCAATCATCTGTTGATGGACACCTGGGTTGTTTCCATATCTTGGCTATTGTAAATAATACTTCAATGAACATAGGGATACATATATCTTTTCTAATTAGTGTTTTTATGTTCTTCAGGTAAATACCCAGAAGTGGAATTGCTGGATCATAAGGTAGTTCTATTTTTAATTTTTTGAGGAAACTCCTTACTCTTTTCCATAGCAGCTGCACCAATTCACATTCCCACCAACAGTGCACAAGGGTCCCCTTTACTCCAAATTCTCACCAACGCTTGTTATTTGTTGTCTCTTTGATAACATTCTGACGGTGTAAGGTGATATCTCACTGTGGTTTTGATTTGCATTTCCCTGATGATTAGCGATGTTGCACATTTTTCATATGCCTGTTGGGCATCTGCATGTCTTCTTTGGAAAAATGTCTATTCAGGTCTTCTGCCCATTTTTTAATTGGATTGTTAGGGTTTTTTGACGTTGACTTGTATGAGTTCTTCATATATTTTGAATGTTAACCCCTGATCGGATATACCATTTGCAAATATCTTCTCCCATTCAGTAGATTGCCTTTTCATTTTGTTGATGGTTTCCTTTGTTGTGCAAAAAGTTTTTAGTTTGAAGTAGTCCCATTTGTTTATTTTTGCTTTCTTCGTTACTGTTGCCTGAGGAGACATATCCAAAAAAATACAGCTAAGACTAATGTCAGAGGTTACTGCCTATGTTTTCTTGGAGTTTTATGGTTTCAGGTCTTACATTTAAGTCTTTAATCCATTTTGAGTTTATTTCTTGCGTATGGTATAAAAAAGGGGTCCATTTTGATTCTTTTGCATCTAGTGGTCCAATTTTCCCAACACCATGTATTGAAGAGGCTGTCTCTTCCTTGTTGTGTGTTCTTGCCTCCTTTATTGTAGATTAATTGACCAAGTAAGCATGGGTTTATTTCTGGGCTCTCTATTCTGTTCTATTGATCTATGTCTGTTTTTGTGCCGATACCATACTGTTCTGATTACCATATCAGAGAGCATGATACCCAACTTTGTTCTTCTTTCTCAGGATTGCTTTGGCTATTTGGGGTATTTTGGTTTCCATACAAACGTTAAGATTCTTTGTTCTAGTTCTATGAAAAATGCCATTAGTATTTTGATAGCGATTGCATTGAATCTGTAGATTGCTTTGGGAGTATGTTCATTTTAACAATATTAATTTCTCCAGTCCACAAACACGGTATATCTTTCCATCTGTTTGTGTCATCTTCCATTTCTTTCATCAATGTCTTGTAGTTTTCAGAGCACAGGTCATTCACCTCCTCCGTTAAATTTATTCCTGGGTATTTTATTCTTTCTGATGCTAGAATTCCGCTTTTGTCGAAGGCATAAACACATAAGAAAAAGCCAGTTGTCCTCGGAGATCTGCGAGTATGTGGCCAAGTGTGAAGGAAGAGCTTGATGGAGAAGGAGAGCTTGATAATAAAATGCTGGACTCACCGGCAGGGTCCAGACAGGGCCACCTGCTGGGGCTGGACTAGGACAGACGTGATGTGTATAGTGGGATCAGGGCCACTAGGCAGGCTGTCGCTGTGCCATGGTTCCCTCCCAGTGGGCTTTACAAAGCAAGTAGGTGTCCGTGCCTGCCCTGCTTGCTCCCACTCTGCTGTGCTGGACTCACAGAAATCCTCTGAGCATAGACGCTCCAGCCCTGGTCTCTGTCCTGGGCGAAGTGCTGGTTTCTCCAGCTTACTGCCCACCTGATGCTGTGCTGGTGAGAACAGCCCCTCACTTGAGCAGCCAGCGAGGATAGACAGCAAGCAGGGGCCTTGATATCCGGAGGCCAGGTTCTGGTCCAGGCTCCATCAGCAGCGAGCCGTATGACAGTGGCTGGGATGTGCCACTTCCTGAGCCTCATCTGTGACCCAAGGCTCTGGATACCTAGGAGGCATCTTTAACACTGATTTCACAGGAGTTCAGATATCTTTTTCCCCTAAAGACTACTCTGTTCTAGCACCGTTGGAAATTCAGAGCCTTGTGGGACACGGTCCTTATTCAGGTGATGGGAGTCATGGGCAGGCAAAGCTACACACTTATGTGCAGAGAACTCTTAAACCTCTGGTTAAACAGCTGCTGTGCTCTCTCCATCTGAGAAGAGTGGGAGGGGAAGCAGCAAAAGCAGTGACGACGTCTATTTGCTTTATGAACCGCCTGTCATTGTGATTCATTTGCCAACTCATTAAAGTCTCACAGCAGTGTAGGAGGTAGGTACTTTCATCCTGCATGATTCGCAGGTGGGGAAACTGAGGCACGCTGCCCCAACTTCTTCGTAAGCTTCTCAGGAGCAGATTCTCACCATTCCTGGTTTCCCAGGTCTTTCTCCCAGGCCTCAGGGATGGTCCCTTACATTCCACCACACCCCAGGAAGCTCAACCCTAAATACTAATTTTTTTTTTAACAAATCCACAAGAATGTATTATGCATCTGATTAATCTTGGACCCCACAGAGTGGTCTCCAGGAGGAATCATACTTATTCCAACAATGGAGTCATTACCAAGGTAATCATGGCCTCCTCCAGGATCCTCAGAGCTGGGGTGAGAACCACAGGAAAATCTGTCCCTTTATGCCACAGTCATATCTTACCTGGGTCTCTCCTGAGCTGAAGCACATTTCCTTCTCACTAACCGTGAACCTGAATCACCTCCAGACATTTATAAATGCTGAGCTCACCCTCCAGGACCAGCTGGATGGGCAGGCTACCTGCACAGTTTCACGGAGCCCCACACTCAGAAGGGCCCTTGCTCAGTTTAATGCTCTGCTATTACTGTCTTGAAATTCTTAAGAATTTTTGGACACAGGGTTCTGCATTTTTATCTTGCATTGGGCCCCAAATGTGATGTAGCTGAACCTGCTACCTTCCAAGAAGCAAGGTTTGCCCCCTCTCAGGTTTTGAGAAACACAGGCTCCCCAAGTGTCTGATCACTGGGTGTGTCACTGGAGGGTCCCACTCAGTGGGATTCACAAGCACCATTGACTTGGCTAAACAACACAAGTCTTACTACTGCTCAGCTCATACCCTGAGAGCCAAGTCATGATTTCAGTATCTGAGCCTGGTGAAAGATAGAACATCGTCAGAGAATGGCCAAGAGGCTCCTGATTAGTTTCTTCCGATCCCATCCATTTCTTCTGCTTCAGGATGGGTTTGATCAGGGTGTCACTGAGCACTGGCTGCTCTGTTGATAAGTTTTGGGCTGGGGCAGTTTCTGTTTAGTGCCCCCGATTTTGTCTATACTTGAGTAAAATGATGCCTCCCTCCTTTGGGGATGGACATCCAGGTTGGCTTTCCCTACAGTCTCATTCAGCTGAGGCCCCACTCGTGACCCCAAGGCCGTCATCCTCAACCATCCAGGAGCTGCCATGAGAACCCACACCCTTCCACATCACAGACCCAGGAATGTCCCCCAGGTCGCCCCCCCCCCCCCGGCGAAAGTTTTGCGAGAAGGGTTTGAGCAACTGTAATGAGAGTGAGGAAGAGGTTTCTTAGCACAAAATGAAACTGCGGGGCCCCTTGTTCAAAGATTATTAGGAATTTTAAGACAGAATTAAACCAAACCCGAGCCCTTCTAAACCCGGGTTGTAGACCCTTGACGCCAACGCTGTTTCCAGGGTCCTGTAACTCATCGCAAGGTGAAGCCAGGCTGTGGGTCTTTTGAAAGTAATTACAAGCCTCATTCTTCATTCATCTCTATTGCGTGAGTCCCAGACAGTCAGGCCACGTGTAGCTAATCAAAACCAGAGCCCAAGGCTGCCTGGTGTGATCTCAGAATGCATCCACGTGTGGAAATAAGAATAACTGCCCCCCAAAGATGTCCATGCTCTCATCCCTGGACCCTGGTAATACCATGAGATTATCCCGGGTTATTCGGGTGTACGCTATATAATCACATGAGCCTTTAAAAGCAGAAGAGGAAGACAGAGACTCAAAGTTCCAGAAGGATTCAAGGAAACTGAGGCCAGGGAGTTGCAGGGTCAGGTTAGTTAGAATCTTGGCCCTGGGGCTGCTCTGCTTTTATTAAATCAGCAGTCACATTAATCATCTCATAAGTGAATTTTCCTAGAAGGTGATTGTAAAACAAGATATGCTGTCACAGAGAGAAACCTAAATCGAATTGCGCTTATTGTCAAATGGACCCTGCTTTTCAAACCCACTAGAAAGCTATTATCCACCAAAGACCTACAAGCTGTACTTTGCCCATGGAGATTTGTAGCTGTGCTGCCCAGGGCGTTACTCTTTATAATACACAATTACATGTGCACTAATGCTTGCGTGTCTGTTTCATCACACAGTGAAATCCACATGTTTAATTTTCCTTGTCTGCTTATCCAAAGGAGGACTATTGGTGGGTAATAAAGCAAGCAAATTGCCACCTTTATCTATGATCTCAGAGCAGTGTCTTAACCGGTCATGGCCCTGTTTTCTTTCACTAGTGAGAATTTAGAGTAACCGCCATCCCTATCTGAGGTCACACATAAAACACTTCATGGGTGACTATAATTAAACCAGTTCATAATTCTCCCCATCTCCCAAACTAACCCTCCCTTTATGAAGATACACTGTTAGGCACTGGGCGTTAGTATAAATCAGACTATACACTTAGGTGTAATTAAGGGGGGAAATGGGTACTGCACTGCAAAGATGAGCCCTATTTTGCCGAAATAATTCCATCTCTATGTCAGCATGCCAGCCCAGGGAGGCAGCATGAAATACAATTATCTTTCTTATGACTTAATGGGAGGTTATGCTGTTATTTTTCATTATCATAACTTCTCAAGTCATATAAACAGATTTTCTTTTTCCCTAATGCAATTACAGTCCTACATATGAGACAGCTTATGTCTAAATTAAAGCTCAGGCAAAGTTAACCATAAGAGTTTGTTTTAGATGATCCTGGCATTTCTATTTAAAACATGCACACAGTCCCCACTCCAGGAGCTGAGGAGTTTGAATCCAACCCTCTGAGGGTGACTGCAGCATCTTTTGCTCTTGAAAAGCAACTGGTACAGCCCCTTTGCTCCAGCTCTGTGCCCGTCCTCTCCTGAACGTCCATGCCAGGCTACAGCCGTTTCCCCTACTTTTAACGTTTCTGTTGCATATGCCGATTTGTTTGACTTGGTGAAAGATTGACTTTTACAACCCTCATAAAATCCCTCCGCTGCAACCCAAACTCAGCCAAAAAGTGCTTGGGCAAAAACGGCCCAGGTGTATTTCAGATCTTGATGGACATAAACACACACACACACACATACACACACACACACACACACACACACACACCAGGAATGATATTTTTTTAAAAACTGTTGTGTAGGAGTCCCTGAAATAGAAGAGCATTCTGGCTCAGGCAGGTAGATAGAACCAGACGGGCGTTCTGCACAAAGGGAACTCACGGGAGGAGGAAAGGGGGCTTGTGGGTGTCAAGGGAAAGGTCCCCTGAGGTTAAACCAACAAGGAGGTGGGGAGTGGTGTGAGGAGCCTGAAAAGCCCGATTATCCAGCCAGGACCAGGATGATCACGGCGAGAGATGCCACCAGGGTGGGGAGGGACACGGAGGAGAAAGGCCGTCCCAGACGGTGTGGTTGGAGACCGGCAGGGACTGCAGAATCAGGAGGTGGAAGGTTCTGAGACTTATACTGAGGCCGCACCCAGGTCCCTGCTCAGTCATGGCTGAGTGACTTCCCAGGCTGGGGGACATCTGAGTCCCTGAGGCCCCTTGTGTTTCCCGGGGGGGACCTGAACTCCCGAAAGGAGCCAGGAGTCCGCACCTGCCTGCAGGAAACCTGGAAAACTTAGGCCAAATTCTCTGAATCAGAAGACCGTGGGTTTACTGAGAATTATGGGGAAAAAAACATGGCCAGAGAACACTTTGCAGACCCTCCAACCCCATGAGTGTCTGAGCTGGTGAGTGAAGTCCTGACCTAAAGCTGGATCCACAGCGTCTGCCTGCCTTGGACACACACACAGGCTCACAGGCACACATGCATGCCTGTTCTCACACACACGCTGCCATTGTTTGTACAGTAGTTCATCCATTCATTCTACAAGCATTTATAGAGCGCTCCCTCTTGCCAGGTACTGCATTATGTTCCAGAAAAACTCAGACGAACAGAATCTATCAATAGTTGCTGAGCGCCCGAAACTCCTGGTCCACTTGGAGGGCAGCTGGGAGGAGAGATGCTGTCTAAAAGTAAGGAGACAGCCACAAATCCTAGTTTTGCCCAATGACCTCTGTCTGCAATTCCCCACCTGCCTAGAGACTGAAGACCACATCCCCTGCACACAGTAGGACAAGCCCATTTTGACAATCCCCTTTCTCCTCCCCCATCTTCCTGAAAGTTCTGAATCATTCCCTGCCCCCTCTCCTCTCTGGACAGCCTTTCCTGTGGCTTGTTTTAATCACTTTTTGAGTTAAAAGTTAATATTTAATTAACCAAGTCATTACATTCAGCTTACGTTTGACTCTGGGTATTTGTACATCTGTGCATGTCGGGACACCCTCCCGCGTGCCCCTACATCTGTCCCCTGCCTCTTTCCCACAGTGCCGCTCTCCCTTCCTTTGGGGCAGAGAAAGAAAGGAGGCTGCTCTTGAGCGGGTTCCCTTGGGGTCAGAGAAGCAGGGAGGATGGGTTTTCCCTGGAGGACACCTGGCACCTCTCCATGGATCAGGAAGAGTTACTCTCATCTTGTAGTTAATAGCGAAGGGCATTTCTTACTGCATCTCCACTATCCATTACAGAACCACTGGAAGGTTTTAATTAAATCAAAGCCATTCATTCCATGTAGAAATGGGGTGGGGAGGACAGACTGAAGACCACTCACCTGGTGAGAGAGGTTCTCTCAGCTGTGCTTGCCCCACGTGTGGAGGAGAGAACACATCACAACAGCCTGTCTGGGTGTGTAATTTAGTGTCCTCATAAGCAACTTGAGAGGAGATGGTGGCGGGAAGGCTTGGCTGATGGCACGTTGGACATTTGCACGTGAAGCATCTGCCTCCTTCAAGCCAAGTTTACAGACATAAATGCACGATGTTGGCAAAACTGCCATGGCTGAGGGGTAAGTGGGAAGGGCACACATGTATTTCATTTGAACTTAGTACTTTTCCCTGAAACTCTAATATGATTCTAAGTATTGGCTGATCCACGAGTCGATTGTAAAGTGCCTGGCCTGGGGGAGGACAGCGTGTCCATGTGGTGTCCTGTGTGTCCATGTGTGTGCGTGTCTGTGTGTCCATCTGCCCAGGATGCAACACACATTCAACCACCATCCCCAGGACCTGGGTCATGCAGAGCTGTAAAGCCAACCCCAGAGGATGCCCACGAGGCCTGGAGTGCACCTGCTGATTGGATTGTCATTTGTAGAGCACTTTGGATAATTATCTCAATAATATTTTACCATTCAGTGGCCTAATATTTGAAGGCACCAGGGACAGCCACTGTTAGGTGGTCCCTTTGTACCCATTATTAAGTGCCAAGCATCCCAGAACGTTTCCCAAGGAGTGGAGCAGGGGCTACTGAGAAACATAAGGATTAGAGAATCATCTCCACAATTTAGGGTAGTTCAGGGACCACATTAAATACCTCTGAATCAGGCAGCTAAAAAGTCATCCTCTTCCACTCTCTGCCAGCCTGGGGGTTGGCCTATCCCACACCCCACATCCACCCTCAGCATACAGGCCCTTCTGCTTACCATGGGAGGACCAGCAAATCTGGTATCTCCTGACCCTCCACCCAATGGCAGAGGGTAACTCAGACCTGGTGTCCCCCCAGCCCTCCATTCAACAATGGAAGGTGAGCCAGGCCCACCTTCTTCCAACCCTCTACCCGTGGCAGAGAGTCACCCAGACCCCACAGATCCTGTTCTTCCACCCACCAGCAGAAAGAGGCTAGGTAGGAACTTCCCTTCCTGATGGCACCAGCAGAGATAGAGTTGAAAGCCCATTGGCTTGTCTATGTCTACCAAAAAACCTCCTGGGATTTTTAGTAGAAGTGGCATTCAACACATAAATCAATTAGGAGAGAATTGACATTTTCACTATGTTGAATCTTCCATGCTATAAAAGAGGTTCTTTCCAATTATTTAGTTCTTCTTTAATTTCTTTCATCAACATTTTGTAGTTTTCATCATGTAGATCTTGTGCATATTTTATTAATTTTATACTCAAGTATTTCATTTTATTTGGAGTAAGTATAACAAGACTGCAGCTTTAATTTCAGTTTCCATTTTTTCATTGCTAGTATATAGACATGCAATTGATTTATGTGTATTGGTCTTGTATCCTGTGACCTTTCTGAACTCACTAGTTGTAGGAGTTTTTTTGTAAATTCTTTGGGATTTTCTCTGTAGGAAATCACATCGTTTGCAAATAGAGACAGTTTTATTTCTTCTATCTGTATATGTTTTATTTCTTTTTCTTGCCTTACTGCACTGTCTAGAAATTCCAGTATCATGCTCAATAAAATTGGCGAAATGGACTTTCTTGCCTTCTTCCTGGTCTTAGAGGAAAAGCATACAGTCTTTCACCATCATGGATGACATTAACTATGGAGTTTTTGTGATGCTCTTTATGAGACTGAGGAAGTTACCCTCTATTCCTAGTTTGCTGGGTACCTTTATCATGAATGGATGCTATTTCTTCAACTAAAATGATTCTTCTTTTTTAGCTTGTTGATATGTTTGGATGATACTGATTTTTTTTTTTTTTTTTTTTGACTGTTGAACCAGTCTTGCATACCTGGAAAAAAATCCCACTTGCTTATGTTATAAAATTCTCTTTATACATTGTTGTATTCAATTTGCTAATATATTTGAAAAGTCTGTGTTTAAATTCATGAGAGATATTGGCCTGTAGTTTTCTATTTTTGTATTGTTTTTGTCTGATTTTGGTATCAAGGTAATACCAGCCTCATAAAATGAGCTGGCAAGTGTTTCCTCTTCCATTTTCTGGAACATCAGAAAACTTTTTGTGTAAATTTGATGTTAATTTTTTTTTAATGTTAAATAAAATCATCCAGTGAAACGATCTGGAGATTTCTTTTTCAGTAGCTTTTTAATTACAAAAGCAATTTCATAAATAGTTTTAGGACTATTCAGGTTACCTATTTCATCTTGATTGAGTCTGGTAGTTTGTGGTTTTGAACGATGGGTCCATTTCTCTAAAGTATGGGACTTATGAGCATAAAGTTTTTCATAGCATTCCCTTATTAGCCCATTAATGGCTATATGGTCTGTAGTGATACTCTGTTTTATTCCTGGTATTAATGATTTCTTTCTTCTCTCTTTTTATCTTTGTCAGTCTTGCCGAGAAGTTAGTCAATTTTATTGATCTTTTCAAAGAAGCTGTTCTTTGTCTCACTGATTTTTTTTTTCTGTTGTCTTTGTCTTCAATTTCATTGAATCCTACTCTTTTCTTTGTTATTTTCTTCTTTCTGCTCACTTTGGGTTTACTTTGCTCATCTTTAGTTTCTTGAGGTAGGAACTTAGATTACTGATTTGAGATCTTTCCTTACTTCTAATGTACGCATTTAGTACTCTAAATTTCTCTCTCAGTATGACTTTAGCTGCAGCTCACAAATTTTGATATGTTGTAGTTTCATCTTCATTCAGTTCTATGCATTTTTAAAATTTCCTTTGAGACTTCCACTTTGACTCATGAGTTATACAGAAGTGCACTAATATTCATATGTTTGAAGATTTTCCTGTTGTCTTTCTGTTGTTGATTTCATTTCTGGTTTGATTCCATTATGGTGAGAAAATATACTATTTGTGATTTGAATTCTTTTAAATGTGTTAAGATTTGCTTTATAAACCAGGATGTCGTCTCCCTTGGTAAACGTTCCATGTGGGCTTGGAAGATGTGTATTCTGTTGTTGGATGAAGTAGTCTATAAATGTCAATTAGATCCAGTTGATTGATGGTGCTGTTCAGTTTAACTATATCCTCACTGATTTTCTGTCTGCGAGATATGGAAATTACTGAGATAGGGTGTCAAATACTGATATGTTAGATGTTGAAGTCTCCATCTATGATTGTGGATTTATCTGTTTCTCTCTTCAGTGTCATCAGTTTTTGCTTCCTGTAATTTGAAGCTCTGTTGTTTGGCACACATACATTTAGAATTATTGTATCTTCTTGGTGGACTGATCTTCTTATCATTATACAATGTCCCTTGTCATCTCTAGTAATTTTCTTTGCTCTGACGTCTACTTAATCAAATACCAACATAGCCACTCCTGCTTTTATTAAAGTAATGTTTATATCACACTTTCCATTCTTTTACTTTCAGCCTACCTATGTTATGTTTGAAGTGAGTTTCTTGCACACAGCATGTATTTGATTGGTATTTTTTAATCCATTCTGCCTCTCTCTTTTAATTGATATATTTAGGCCATTTACACTTTAATTACTGATGGGTTAGGGCTAAAGCCTGCCATTTTATTTTTTATTTTCAATTTGTTCCCTCTGTTTCTCTTTTCTTGCCTTCCTGAGGGTTTCTGAATGTTTTTTAAAATTTCATTTTGATTTATTTATAACGTTTTACTGTGTTTTATTTTTGTATATTTTTCTCAGTGGTTGCTTAGGTATTACAGTGTGCGTGTACACAACTTAGCCTACTGCTATCAATGTTTTAACACTGCACGTTAAGTAAGAAGCCTTCCCTTTACCCTTCCCACTTTAAAAATACAATTGTCTGAACTGTTTCATATGAGTAGCACATCATTGATGTGATTATTTTTGCTTCAACCATCATATATGATTTAAGAAACTCATGAAGTGAAGAATAGTCTACTAATACCTATTTTTCACCCATCCCAATATTCTTTTTTCCTTGCTAAAGTTCCAAGAATTCTGCTACTGGTTTCTTTCTGCCTCTCTAGTTATATTTGAAGTGAGTTTCTTATAGACAGCATAAAATTGGGACATGTTTTTAAATGCACTCTGCCAATCCTTGTGTTTCAATTGGTGTATTTAGATCATCTACATTTAATGTAATTATTGATACGATAGGGCTTAAGTGTGACATTTTTTGTTTTCTTTGTTCTTTCTGGTTTCCATTTTTTTGATCTTCTTGTGGGTTACTTGAACAAGTTTTAGTATTTCATTTTGATTTATCTATGGTGTTTTTAAGTATAACTCCTTGTAGAGATTTCCTTAATGGTTGTTCTAGATATATTGATAACTTATCACAGTTTACTAGTATCATCACTTTACCAGTTTGAGCAGAGTGCCTGCCTCATAAAATCCAATGACACACTGCAAGTAGAGTGTTTAACACAGGAAATGGCAGTAATAAAATAACAATAATAATAATACCCAACCCTTATTGAGCGCCCATTATACAACCAGGCACTGTTCTAGGCACTTCCTATGTATTAGCTCATTGAATCATTACAATGATCCAATGAGGAAGAAAACATTATTGCACTCAATATACAATCAGGATGGTAAGGCGTAGAGGGATGATGTAACTTTCCCAGGATCACAGGGCTAGTAGCCCAGGGACTAGAAATTGAGGGAAACCCTCACTGGCCCTAGCCCTGAGGGAGCTAGGAGCAGGCGAGTTACTGTAGGAGAGGGTTGCCATGTGGAGCTGAGGCCACAGGAAGAGGATCTCAGCCACTGCCACATCATGACCCAGAAAGGGGATCTGCCCACGCTGTCTCCTTCCTGTCTAAGCTGCTGCCTCTTCCTAAGGGCCAAACACAGCCAGAAACCACAGGGTAGGAGAGCAGGGGTGACCCGCCTGTGGAGGTGAGTCTCTCCCAAGGCACAGAGCAGCGCTGAGGAGGGGGAGGAGCAATGGGGCGGGAGAAGCAGGGCAACCACCCCGCCCTTGCTGTGGTTTTCCAAATGGTGCCCCTGCTGTTAGAGCTTCTGGTTCCAAGAACTTGTCCTTGGTGACCCATGGAGGGTGACCAGGGGAGGGAGGCCTCTGAGCTTCTAGACCCAGGTTATAGCACAGCCTTGAGGAGCCCAGCATCCCTCACTGGAGAACTCAAAGGACCTTAATAAAAATCTCCATTCCTTCAATTTATCTGAATATATATTTGGCACTGACTCTGTGCCAGGCACCGTGCAAGGTCCTGGGGATGGAGCTGTGAGTAACGCAGGCCCACTTCCTGCGCTGGTGGAGCTGACCCTCCCAAGGGGAGAACTGGGCAATAAATAAGGTAATTGCAGGTGTAGTAGGGACTATGAGGGAAATAAAACAGGTTATAAAACACAGAGAGTGCCTGGGGCGGGGGCGCCACCTCAGATAGGGCAGTCAGGGCAGGTGTCTCCAAGGAGGTGACATTTGTGCCAAGACTTGACAGAGAAGAAGGAGCCCATCAAACAGAATCTGGGGAAACATTCTTTCAGGTTTAAGGAAGAGGAAGTGCAAAGGCCCTGGGGCAGGAACAAGCTTGACTTGTCTAAGTGACAGAAAGAAGCCACAGGCCTGGAGAGCAATTGAGAGGACTGGGAAGAGGTGGGCAGGGGTCGGATCACACCCGCCCCATAGGGCTTGGTGGGGAGTCTGCATTTTGTACCCCAAGCCATGAGAAGCCAGGGGAGGGTCTGAGCAGGTGAATGACAGGGCTGGGACTCAGGTGAGCTGAGTGCCTTGCGCCTGTCCATCTGGAGTGGGTGCCCCTTCAAACCTGTGCCCTGAGCACCTCCCTGGTCTCACCTAGTCCAGGCCCTGTGAGTTGTATGTTTGGATTTGAATTTTAGAAAGATCCTGCTGGCTGCCCTGGGGAGAATGGAGGGTGGGGGCAGGAGGTTGGGGGTAAGTGAGGAGACTCCTTAGGTGGCCGTTGCCGTCCCTGGAATTTAAAACTAGCAATGATTTTTGTTATGGGATCTGTTGACAGGGGGCCCTCATACACATCCCCATTGGGTGGATGGTTCAGAGACAGGCTGATTATCTGACTTGGGTCTTGGGCTGCCACCAACACATCTAGCAGGGCCCTGAAGGTGAAATTCTGTCTATAGAAGTGGTCTCCAAAGACTTTTCTACCAGTCTATTGACCAAGAAAATTGCAAATATTTTTCTTCCGACTTCAGCAGAGCTAAGTCTTTGCTCCGCTGAAGCTTCAACTGTTCAAAGAAACTCTCATTGTTCATGCCGGAAGATGTTATATAAATCATTATCCGAGGACTGGCATTGGGCCTGCCTTTGTGAAAATATCACCTGATTCTTTTCCTTTAGATCTGTGAATATAGAGGCAAGGGGAAACAGAAAGAAAACAACAAAACACAGCTCCCCCATCCTGAAAGAAGCAAGAAATCACCAAAGCACAGCCCCCTCCAGCTCCTGTTTTGCCTGCTCTCCACAACTGGAGATGCTGGATAGAAGTTCAGTGATTCTGGCAGGCTTCAGAGGAACTGTCTTTGCATGTGCAAAGGCCCTGGGGCAGAAATAAGAAGGCAGGTGTGGCTGGAGCATAGAGAGCCTGGGAAGGGAATTGAACATGAGATTGGAGAGACAGGTCCTAGAGGCTTTCATGGGTATGGTAAGAAGTGCCAGCCAGCCATCAGGTAGGGGGTGGGCCTTTAGCCTCTGTCCACTGTCAAAGGGCATTCAAGTTTAGAATATTGTTGCTGGTAGAAAATATAAAGATTTTCTAGGTAAGACTTTGCAATGAACTCTTAAATTGTGGTGATGATACAATTGCAAATCTGTGGTCTTTTAAGATTCATTATTAAAATCATGACTCAGTCTTCCAGCTGCCAAGAGTAGATGATGAGTATGAGGCCAAGGAGCTCCTCGTATAACAATCTGTATTAATGATCATGCATATAGATGTTTCCCAGGAAGCTTTCTAAAAGAATTTGCAGCTAGAAAGCAATCAGAGCCCAGGGCTTACATTGACAGTTTGGCACATGAGAACGTGGTGGCATTTAGAATGGGCTGCGTGGGGCCACGGGGGCAGGGAGGTTGTTTCCAGGCCATAAATACTGTGGTGGGAGTTTTGTTTCCAGGCAGAACTTTGCAAAGTGGATGTGACCTTAGAGAGGGCAGCAGGGGCCACGTTACGTGGGACCCCATGGGCTGTGGTAAGGTTTGGGTTTTATTTTAAGGGAAAGAGGCGTGGGTTAGGGGGTTTTAAGCAGAGGAGGGACATGCCTGTCTTAGGTTTCAACATGACCCCTCCATCTTCGCGTGGAGGAAGAACCGTCAGGGGTGAGAGCCGAAGCAGGGAACCTCGGAGGAAGCCAGGTCAACAATCAGAGAGGTGATGCTGGGGCCTGGTAGAGCCCGGGTGATGGTGAGAAGGGGCCAGGCTTGCTGTGTGTTTGGGGGATCAAGGTCTAGAGAAAGAGCAAGGGCATCTCCTAGAATTTTTACCTGAAATACCAGGTTGGTGATTGAACACCGAAACTTCTCTCTTGGGATCCATAATTGTTTGTTGGAGAATCTGTGGTCAAAATAGGCTAAATCTTAGGCTTGGGTTATAATTTTGCATTGATGACTGTTGATGGAAATGAACAAAATATGCTGGTCTAAGAAAGGGAGCTGTGGGTGTGATATAGACAAAGAGGAGAGCAGAACAAGAGAAATCGTGGATGGTTGAAAATATATCTGTGCATGTGTGTATACTTGTACATGATAGGCATATAGGTATATAAATTTCCATATGTATTGATTGGAAATGACAGAGCTCAGATTTGAACCCAGAACCCATGTTCTTAACCACCGCACTGTTTAACCAGTCTCTTGGTTTCATTGATATGGAGTTGTTTCCATATGAAAGATTATCTTTCACTGTTATGAGTAATGTTGCTGGGAATGTCTGTACTCATGCATCCCTGCACCCCGAGTAAGCGTTTCTGAAGCCAAATTCAGGGAGTAGATGCGTCTTAGAACCCCTCACTTCTGTGGCATCTGGCAGTCCACCCTTTAGATCAGTGCCTGAGAACCTTTCCTGTTCCAGTAGAGCTGGGACTTCCTCTCCAGCAGCTGAACTGGCCTTTGAAGGCGGCCAAGCTCCTTCCAGGAGAGGGGGAATGGGAAGGGGGGATAGGCCTTCTGAACCTCTAAACAGACCCAGGTCAATTATGATGCCCTCCCACCAAAGGTCACATTTTCTCACAGCTGGGTAAGTCTGGCATGCAGAGGTGGAGGTCTGGGGAAAATTGTGTCACTGCTGTTTTCTGCTTATCCATGCCACAGTTCTGATGGTTCTCTGGGCTGGAGACTTCTACATCAAGGTCACCCAGGCTTCCTTACAGTCCCAGGGGCAGGGGAACTGTCATTCCCCCTAATTTGGGGCTGGTTGGGGCGCAGCAAGAAGAGGGACTCCTCCTGTTTCCTAATTGTGATGGAGCAGTGGATGAAGTCTTCTTTCCCTGCGGAGAGAGTAACACGGGGAGGGTCCAGATCTTCGGTCCTTTGTCAGGAAGGCTGTGGCAGTGGTGGACTCTTCCGGGACACCAGTGGACAGGTATTACAGGCTTAATTCAACCCAGATGAATCTTTGGGGGCCAGCTCTTGGCCAGGCCTGGGATACTCAGAATGATTCACAGCTCTTGCCTTGAGGGACAACCAACATAGCTCTAGGTTCCCTACCATCAGCCAGGCACATGCAGTTGTGCTGGTTTTGCAATAACCCAGTGCCTCCTCTACCATTCAGACTTTTCTGGACTGGACTTTGTGTTTTTACGCTTAAATAATTTTGTTTTAAAATGGGTAGTATATCCTGACTGCGAAGAGGAAACCAATATCCACTGAAATAAGGAGAAGGTTGGTGTAAAACCAAGTACAATGAAAACAGTTATTAATCTTCAGCAAGTTCCTCCCTCCCATGATGGCTGATATGACTTTATTTATGAGAGTGAGAAGAAGAGAGGCATTAAAGATGCAGTCGCTCCTCTCTGAGACTTTCTCCTTGACCTAATCAGTAGGTTGGAGAAGGGGAAAAGAAGAAATTTCTCAGGTGTGAGTCACAGGCTTTTAACGTTGCGACCACGCTTATATAGGCACCATATGGTGGTGGCTTTGGTGTCTATGGGTTAAGGATACACTCAGACCCCATACCCTAGAATATTCTGCATTGCTTCACCATGACTCATTTTTCCCGAGTGTCCACACCAGGTAGAAATCTTTCCTTTTAGAGATCCTCTTAGACTGCCAATTTCAAGTGGGGCCCCCGAAACTAGATTAACATCCCCCCAAACTCTTTGTCTTCGAGAATTTCCTTAAATGAGAACACTTCAATGTACATGGAAAGGCCACATACTAACTCTGTGACCCAGGCCTGGCCAATCACTCGTCCCCAAGTTCTCAGCTCTGGAGGCAGGGGAGTGAGGGCTGACATAAGGGCAGACCCACCGGCAAAGAAGGCATCAGGCAAGGCCTGGTGGGCCACGCAACAGGATTTGGACTCCATTCTAAGAACAACAGAAAGCCACTGACATTCTCTTAGCAGGTGAATCATATCTGCTTTGCGTTTTCAAAGGCTCCCTCTGGCTGCAGTTGGAAAGGGACCTGGGGACAAGATTGGAATCAGGGAGACCAGGTGTCCTAGTGGGAGATGATGAGGGTGCTGCAGAGGGAAGGGGGGGGGAATGGGCAGGTTCTGTTCTGAAGGTCAGCAAGGCTTGTTGATGGATTACAAGTGGGAGGGGCGGGAAGGAGAATCAAGGACGACTCTGAGGTTTTTGGCTGAGCTCTTGGCCAGAAGGTGGTGCCGGTTACAGATATGGGAGACTGGGGGAGGAGAGACAGATTGGGGCGGGGGGAGGATGGACAGTAAGGCATTGTCCACCGGGCCAGTGGCTGGTCAACTTCCCCCGAACTTGGAAACACCCTTTACAGGCTACGCCTCATTGAACAGAAATCCTGCTGCCGAGGACAGAGCTTTATTGAATCACAAGTGAGAGAGTCAGGAAAGGACAAGTTCTGGGTGGAGTCTCTCTCAAAGAGGAAATGGAAATGACCAGGACTACTGAGGGCCACTGTTATACCTGCGACCCGCCCTTCCCCAGGGCACCTCTCCTCGGTTGAGAAAGACTGGAGTAGAATGTTCTCCCCGAAGCTTCTGCAACCAGAGCCAGCAGAAGGCAGAGGGAAAAAAAAAATTTACTGCATGACTTTTCTGATTTTTCAGTCCAATGTTCATTACTGAAATTCCAATACTGCCTCTTCGACATCTGCTTTAATTGATTTTGGGTTTAGGAACCAATTTCGAGCCTTGGCTTTTTGGTAGCTAAAACTGGCAGTTACATTTGACTTTATTTTGTAATAGCCAAGGGTCAGGGATGGTTCCCCCTTTGCCACCACCATGAGGAAACCTTGTCTGAGAAGCAGGTCCTGGGAATCCAGTGGATTTTTCTGGATTGAGTTGCAGGCACGGCAGTTGTTGCCAACTGACAGCAGTGAGCACGTTCCAACGTGAGGAGGGGCATCAAATGTAATTGCTCAGGAAACAATGGAGTCCATGGGCCCATATGTGGCCTCCAATTTCGACTGTTTGTCCCCCAGGCCTTTTGCCCTCCTGCTGGGGAGAGAGCTATTCGAGGCAGTCGGTCTGATGGGGTCCAGCCTCCTGTGGCCTTTAAACAGGTGTTGCCAAGAGCTGGCAGCTCACTATCTGATCCAATGACATTGTGGGCATTCCAGGAACACTTGGGGGCCAGATGAGGGCTGTCACTTAAATTCCAGCCTGGCAGGTGGACACCAGCGGCTGAAGGTTGGTACAAGACACACGTGCTTCCCCACCTGTGGCCCGAGCTCATGGCCCCCGACCCCCTGCCTGTCCAGTCTCTACCTGAAACTGCCCCAGCCCTGCAGCCTCTCTGCCTCCTGTGAACACGTGCAGGATTTATTTATCTGATCTCTTCAGCTGGAGCCAGAGGTTGCAAACTTTTTAGAGGCCAGGGGGTGGAGGTAATGTGAATTAGAGAACTGGGGACAACAGGGCCTGGGATGGAGTGGTGAGTATGTGCCCCGTCTAAAGCAGCCCTTGGTACACCTCCCCTAGCCATCCCATATGGGAAGGGGGATGCAGGAGACAGGTCTTCCAACTTTTCAAGCAAGGCCAGAAGTTTGCTTTGATGCAAAACTTCTCAGTTAAAAAAAAAGCTGACAGCTAATTTATAAATGTGTCTCGATAAAGACATACTTTAGCTCTCTCTAAACTCTATAAGAAGAAATATAACAACCCAAATATGGTGATCAAGGTCACTTAGCCTCAGAGTTGAAGAGGCAGTAGGGAGAGGTGGGGACTGCTGTAAATGGGAGAGTCCATGGCCCATCCAAAGGGCCTCACAGTTTCTCAGCTGATTGTGACCACACATCTCTTCAAGAGAAGACAGAGACCTAGACCTTTATGCAAACATCTTCTAATTTTTGAAATATGGGCAAGTAATTCCAGTTTCGAAAGCATCATAAAATCCTAACAAAATACTTCTTGGAGCCTCCAGACTGTCACCTCTTATTTAGTATTCAAAGTCGCCTGTGGTCCCTGCATTGAGAGTGGGTCCCTACCCCGCCCCGTCTGCTGGCACATCCCAGGCTCTCCCTGCTGAGCATTGTTCGTTAGCTAAGAGACATGTCTGCGGAGCCCCTGTCACCTTGGTTCTTACCCAGATTTCCTTGATTCCACTGACCCCTCCCCCAATATTCTTAATTACAAGAATAATACAATTACACTTTAAATAACACAAAGCCCTTCACTCGCCACCCACTGCTCTCTCCTCAGCCCAGGGGCTACGACCACTTTGTTTCATGTGTGTTCTCTGAGAACAGTCCCCTCATTTACTGACAGACAGACAGACAGACAGTAGAGGTAGTTGTATTATATACGTACTGAGAAGAGAAGCAAGCAGACTGAGTCATTAGACAGCGATGGGGGCTCTCCTGAATGGGGGGTCCAGGGAGGGCCTCTGTGAGGAGGGGACATCTGCAGAGACTGATGTGAGAGAACCAAGTCATGCAGATAATGGGGAATATCCATCCAGGTAGTGGGACCAGCAAGTGCAAAGACCCTGAGGCCGGAGCGGCTTCCATGATTTTGAGAAGCAGCAAGGAGGCCTGTGCAGTTGGGGCAGAGGGAGTGAGGAGGGGGAGTGGTAGGAGTTGGGGTTGGAGAGAGGATGGGGTTGAGGGTGGTCACATCACGTAGGGCCTTATGGGCCATTGTGAAGACTTTGGCTTTTATTCTATGCAAGAGGTTAGGCCACTAGAGGATTCTGAGTGATGATCCCACTCAATGTATCTAAGGGCCCCTGGCTGCCAAGCGGAATACACAAGGTGATGGAGGCCCGAAGACTTGGACAATAGTCCAGGTGAGAGATGACAGTGGCCAGACACAGATTTAAGTCAAACCCTGGGTTTACAGACTCTGGCTTTATTCTCACGGTTCCAACCTCCCTCCCTCTACCTTCCCAAAGAATTCCTGCCATCACAAAATCTAGTTATTTACCTATAATTAAAACCAAAACAAAACATACATGAGGAAATCATCTCAGTTCTCCATCCCCAGCAGTGCTCCTGAGCCTTCTCAGAAGGGGAGGCACTGCAGGCATTTGGTCTGAAGGGGGCGCTGTGTGCAATGGCTCCCAGACACAATGGCTTCCATCTTTGAATCTTCCAAGTACCAGACACCCTCTGAGTCCCAGTCAGTACTGTTTGCTCTGAACTTTGGAGTATGGTGTCCATTCGGCATTCTCCAAGTGCACTGCAGGGACACACCAGTAGAACCTGGCATGCCCTCAAGTATCATTTATTCCACTATTTGTTCTTTAAAGTTTTAAAGAAAAATGTGTAAAACTAGCACATCAAATCCATGCTTCCACAGACAATATTGCTTGGTTGGAGGCTCAAATTTTACAGAGTGAGTCCATTTAAAGAAGAATATTAAATGATATTCCAAGTAGTACATTAAAATGGCCCCAAAACAACAATCATGAAGGGAGTGTGTATGAATGGATGACGCTTGGGAAATGCTGAGTTTCTGGCTAGCAGTATGGTTCTGGCATTGGCATTTAAGCCCCATCATTGTGGTTGGAGGGGGCCCTCCCCAGCTCATTAGAGTCATAGAGAGAGGTGTCAGGGTGACCTTACCCCCAGCCCAGCGTGGTGGGAAGGTTTGGTCATGGAAAGAAATTGGGTCTGTTTTTTTTTCCACACATCCTTAGGCGAATGCTGGAGAAAACAAGTTTTGGTTGGCTGGCCTGGTTTCATTAAAAATATTTAAAACTGGCTTCTTTCGCCCTTCATGGTGATGTCTTCCAGGTGCTTTACCTCTCATCTAAGCTGTCCTTCTGCTGCAGGGCGGGGCGGTGGGAGGAGATTAGATCATATATTTTTGTGTTAAAGATGTTGATATATAAAGCTTGGTAGTTACAGCATCTTAAATAAATCAGGTTAGTGTCCCAAGGGGCGGCTTACCATGTGCCGTTTATGCACGAATGCCTCTATCATTTAAGAGGCTGGTTAAACATTGTAGTTTAAGAGCAGATTAACAAAGCTCTCCACAGCCGGCAGATTTGGGCAGGAATGAGTGCACAAGCAGACACAGGGAGCTGCCGGGCAAGAACACCCAGCAGCTAATTGCCTCCGAAATTAGTAGGATGGGAAAGTAGGAGCTTCAGACCCTGGTTTGGAACAGATTGAAAATAAGAAACGGTTCCGCAGGCTGTTTTGCTTTTCGCCAACGCAGCATTTGGGGCTGCTGACTGCAGGTGAATTATTCACCAGGTGGTGGCCTCCTGCTCTCCAGGAGAAGTCCGACAGGTTGGGTGGGCGGCCAGCTTTGTCCTTTTTACCACATAAGGTGCCGGAGAGAGGATTCAGCCTCCCTGATGACCTAGCAAAGCCTTTAGCAAGCAGTGATTGGTTCTGGTGTCTGAGGACCCCACGGCTGGCTCATCGGGGTCCAGCAAAGCTTTCCCTTCCATCAGCCAGTCAGAGGGACACCAGTCTAGGCCCTAAGACTTTCCTTCTTTTCCTTTCTGACTTACTTTGTCTGGACTCTGCCATCCAAGCCCCAAGTACCTCTTACAGACAACAAAAACCCAAACTCAAGACTAGGACCGTTTCAGATCACAAGAAGTGACATGGAGAAATGAGTCACAGGCTGGTAGGGACAGAAAGGGAATGGGAGGAGGTGGTTTACCTTAGATCAGATGCTCAAGGAAGATTTCTTGGAGGAGGTGACATTTGAGAAGAGACCTATATGAACTTAGGGAGTCACTTACAGTGATATCTGGGGAAGGCTGTTCCAGGCAAAGGGAACAGCAAGAAACAAGAGCCCTGATGCTGGATGAGTCTGGAAATGAAAAAGTTCCCGTGGGGCTGAGGTGCAGTGGGAGGGGGCTGGATCCTGCAGGACCTCATAGACCAGTGTGAGGAACCTGAACTTGACCTTGAAGGCCACGAGGAGACATTAAGGAGCTTTTGGTGAGGAGGTGACATGGCTTGTTGTCCATATTAGAAATTCGCACCCTCCTGTTACCTAGGAGATGGAGGGAGTGACAGGGGAGGTGGGGAAGTAGACAGAAATAGAAGGGGTGACAGGAGGGGGGGGAGGAGGTAAAGGGGGGTGGAGGGGGTGACAGAAAATGGAGAGGTGGGTCTGACCAGATGTAGTAAGGGGCACTTCCTCCTCATACCAGTTAACCATTAACTCTCTTTACTGAGCCCTAATTATGGGTGAGGCATTCTTCCAAGTCCCCATCACAAATCACCTTGTTTGATCCTTAAACAGCCCTCTAAGGCAGGGACTATTATTATCTCCAATTTATGCAAGAGGGGACAGACGTGGAGTAATTTGCCTGAGATCTTTTAGTAAGTGTCATTGTCAGGATTTGAACCAAGGTCCTCTTGCTGTCCTCTCCTCCAAGGAGCCACAGCCACCTGAAATCCGAGACTGAGGATCCCCATAATTCAATATTCAGGACCCTGGGGGGCTAACCAGAAGCTAGTTGCTAAGCAACCTACTTGTTCTCAGTAGATCATGGGGATAGAGTCAGAGCAAAGTCGTTGGTGGTCCCGGTTATCACATGGTCAGGATCTGACCAATTAGAGTATCCCATTCCCCTGACTATAGTGATTGGCTTAGAGTTGTACA
Source organism: Balaenoptera borealis (assembly GCF_965194805.1). Classification (NCBI taxonomy): domain Eukaryota; kingdom Metazoa; phylum Chordata; class Mammalia; order Artiodactyla; family Balaenopteridae; genus Balaenoptera; species Balaenoptera borealis. The sequence continues at coordinate 13,132,254 of NC_138872.1, forward strand.
TGTGACTCAGGATGGTCCAGATGGAGTCAGTTCCAGGACTTTGACATCAGTGTTCAGATAGGTACCCTGGTTCCATCGGGTGGCGGAGATGAGAGGCCATTCCTTAAACTCCAGGAAAATGGCAGGCTGAGGGTGAAGCTGACAGAGGCAAGGTGAGTTCTGACAAAATTCTGAGAGTGCCAGGATTGAGCTGAGCTTTATTGAGCTAATATAAATTCTCTTTTTCTGTTAAGCCAGTTTGAGTGGATTTTCCCATCACTTTCAACCCAAAAGTGCCACGGCTGGAAGTGCTCTTATCTGGGCCGGCTTCCCAAGCAGGATCCCCTGTGCTCCAGGCTTGGATCACTCCCACAGAGCCAGGCAACCCCAGAGAAAGGAGTGCCTCTCTTTCCCTCTAGTTCCAGCTAATGTCCCCAGCATGTCTGCATTGGACCAACTTGGGCACATGCCCGTGTCTGAGAGCCATGGTGACACCCTTGGCTCCAGCCACGGCGGAACACACAGAGCAGCCAAGCCTGGACACCTGGTAACCTCAGGCACCAGGAGTGTATGGCCAGCCCCTCTGAATCACATGCAGAGAATACGTGCCAAGAGACTGGGCAGTGGGAAAGTAATAGTTAACCTGGGAGCTACAGACCATGGGCATCCTGGAAGAGCCTAGGAGTAGGCGGGCTTCCTGAAGCAAGAGCTGGGAAGGGTGGGAGAGTGGGCAGGATTTGGTGGACAGAGGCAGGCTCCGCCCTCTCTAAGCACCAGTGGTCACACACAGAGTCCTGTCCCCATTTGACCTGCCATACTGGGGAGAAAGGTCTTTTCTCCTGGCAGAGAAGAGGCAAGACGGGCCCTGGAGGGAGTCTCGGTGGGGGAAATGGGAGACCTGGCCTCTCATCCCCAGCCCAGACGGACTTGGGAACATCATAGTTTTACCTTTCTGAGCCTCAGTTTTCTCGTTTGCAAAATGGGAGCAATCGGCCCCTCTCTGGACCTCAGGCTTCCCTCTTCTGTCAAACGGGGTTGGGGGGGGGATGCGGTTGGAGAACCTGGCTGGTCCTGAAAGTCTCTCGGGGCATCCAGACCAGCCTGGCAGGGAGACCCCTCCGGAACCCATGTCAGCAATTCTGAGTCTGTGGACTTCTTCTCAGCTCCCTGTTGGAAGAAGGTAATGAGCTGTGTTAACAGCCTGATTATGGGGGCCGCGTTTGGGTGCCTGCCGCCCCAGAGGAAGAGGGGAGATTCTCAGCTGGAGAACTGCTAATGTGATGATGTGGTGGCTTTACGAGCGCATCTCACAAACAAGCTGTGCACGTAGCACGACACATGAGGGAAGAGTAAATATCCACGGTGAGCGGAGGAGGGGAGGAGAGCACATCCGTGGGGCTCCAGGGAATCTTTCAGAAAGAGGGAGGAGTGAACAGTAAGAAGCCCCTGCCCCGCCCATGACTTGACTACCTGGGACACAGGGAGTTCAGGAGGTGTTGGTCCCCGTACCCTACAAGGCTGCCCATTATCTCTCTGCATCTCCGGATGGGAAGTCTCCAGCTGCTACTGGACAGCCCCGCTTGGCAGTCTGCGGACACCTCAGATTGAGCACGTCCCAGACTGAGCGCTGACAGTCCCCACAATGACCCTGCTCCTCCCGCAGGTGTCTCCTTTGCAGTTGATGGCGAGTGCCCAAGAGAATGGGAGAGAAGAGCCTTAGCTAAGATGCTAAGGCCACGTTGAGCGCTAAGGCGGTGCCCAGTGGAAAACATTATCCACAATATTTAAAACAACCTGTTATAGCAGAGGGCGGGATAAATAGATAGAGCACAAAGGATTTTTAGGGCATTGAAACTGCTCTGTGTAATACTATAATGGTAGATACATGTCACCATGCATCGTCCAGACCCTTAAACATACAACACCAAGAGTGAACCCTAATGTAAACTGCGGACTTTGGGTGACAATGATGTGTCAGTGTAGGTTCATGGATTGTAATAAATGTCCCGCTCTGACAGGGTAAGAGAGTGTCATGGACATATATACACTACCAAATGTAAAATAGATAACTAGTAGGAAGCAGCCGCATAGCACAGGGAGATCAGCTTGGTGCTTTGTGACCACCTAGAGGGGTGGGATGGGGAGGGTGGGAGGGAGGGAGATGCAAGAGGGAAGAGAAATGGGAACATATTGTATATGTATAACTGATTCACTTTGTTATAAAGCAGAAGCTAACACACCATTGTAAGGCAATTATACTTCAATAAAGATGTTTAAAAAAAAAAAAAAAATGTCCCGCTCTGGTAGGGGATGTTGATAATGGGAGAGGCGGTGCATGTGTAGGGACAGAGGGTAGATGGGAATTCTCTGTACTTTCTGCTCAATTTTGCTGTGAACCTAAAATGTTCTAAAAATATAAAGTTTACTAACTTTTTAAAAAGTAACTGATTTAGAAGGATACACTCTAAATTCATAATTGTCTCCAAGGTGAGGAAATGGGACATTCTGGGAAATAAAAGGGACTTTATCTTTAATTCTTATCGCCTTTATTAAAAAAGAACTAGAGGCACACGTTGGATAAAATGTTCATAATCGTCCATTCTGGGTACGTTGATCCACATGCATTTGTTCTTGATCTTTGTACTTTTATATCTATCAGCCACTTCTCATATAAAAATATGACAAAATAAATAACCTGTCACGGCAGTGGGCCCAGAGAACCCAGGAGATGGGTGGGAGGCCTGAACCAGGGTGAGGGTCTGGCAGTGGGACACAGCGGGTGGGTGGAACCAGACAACACTTTTATCCAGAAGGTCGGGGAAGAGATGTGAGCTGACCTCGAGGTACAGACTGGCGGCCAGTGGGGGACATGGAGCTGCTCCCTGAAAGCCTGTCATTTGGTTCATTTTCCTGAGGAGGGAAGGCTCTGTGCAGGTGGCAGACTCTTAGTAAAAACTATGGGGGACCATGGGTTCCTAACCCCATGAGTTAGTGCCTGTGGGCCCATCCAGGTGAGGGATGGTGATTTCAGCTGCCTAAAGAACTGGTCCCTGTCCCCAAGACAATACTCACTGCTTCCTGAGAAAAACAAGGGAGAGAAGTGCAGTTTCAGGCTCCCTGGGAGCCTTACGTGCCACAAATCTGCTGAACCAGAGGCCCCAGCAGGAGGTGATGCAGTGAGGTTTCTCTTTCTTTTCCTTCTCGTCACCCCCCCAGGTGCTGATGCCCCGAGTTGGAGTCGTTCCTCACTCCCTCCATCCCTGTCTCCTCCTTGGTGGGTGGCCCTAGGATGCCCATTCCTGAGCCTCCTCACTTCCATTCTTCTGTCTGCAAAATGGGTTGCAGTCTGCAAAGCAGGCTGGGAAAATCCCCACGATGCTGTGAGATGTGACCCCCGTCCCAAACGCTCCATAAACAATTCGGGATACAAAGTAAATACTCCGATCTCCTTTGGGATAATTAGATCCTGGTCACTGATTTATAATAAATAGGAACAACAACAGTAATAATGCAATTTTTTAGAAAAATTGCCAGCACCTGGCAGGAATATTAATGTTTCATCTCTCCTGGGAGTTTATTCTGGAGTCAGTATGCTGTTGTGCTAGATTCAGTTTGATTATTCTGCAATCTGGACCACATCGACTTGCTCACAGAGGCTCTGAAACCTAGCAGCCACCCCCGCTTCAATCCCTATTCCTCCTTCCTTCTCAGGTTTTCTTGGCTGTTCTTGAGCTTGTATTTCTGCACTGGAATTTGAAGATGATTTTACCCTGGAGTTGTTCTGCCTGAGTTCAAATCTTGCTTCCAATATCTCACAACCTGGGTCACTCACTGCCCACCTTGGGCCTCAGTTTCCCCATCTATAAATGGTGGGCGGGAAAAATACTACTGAATCGGACTTTCAGGGATGGAGCTTGAGTGAGATCTCGTGTATTCAGGTAGTTGGAATAGTGCCGGGCATGTGGTAATTGACAATAAATGGTAGCTATTTTATTATCATCATTATTAGAAAAATTAATGTGAGACTGGAGGACTCCAGTCCTGTTTGCCTCAGACAGACTTCTTTGGGGCTGGTGAGTGTCATCCCTTGAGATCAGACGCCCCATATAATCCCTGTGCACAGGCTGTGATCCTGCAATATCTAGGCTCCACCCCCATGTACACAAAGGGCAGCAAAGCCCAGCCCACTCTGGCCCATGCACGCCCTGCTCGTGCACACACTTGCACACCCAGTGCACGTGTAGTCTGCTAAAATATCCCAGCCCCTGGGGTCGCAGTAAGTCCTAGCACCACCACCTCCCTGCCCTGGGTAAGCCCTGGACAGAGGTATTTGCTCGCCTTCAGGCTCCTGGGGCTGGGTTTGAGCCTCCTCGGTGCTCTCACCCCGGGCCTCCTGGAGTGGCCATCCTCCCAGCATAAAGCCCAGCCCTCGGGATGGTCCTGACTTCTCACCCCACAACCTGCCCTCCCTCAGGTGTGCAAGCACAATTGGGGGCGAGGTGTGGATTTGTACCCAGGCGTGATGGAGGGATCTCAGGGCCCTGGAGGAGCTCTGAGGGAAGCCGACATCCTCCCTTCCCTCATCCCCACCCCCCTCCCCACACTCCTTGCCCTGCAGCTTCTCCTCCTCCTCCTGCTGTGTCCCTGCGGGTCCTCTCAGCTAGGGAGGAAGAAAGCAGCCTGACGGATGAGTCTGCATTAGATGCTGCTCATTTGTATTCGCCAAGCTGGGGGTGGAGCACTAGTGGGGTGTCAGCAGCCCCTGGGGAGGAGGGCGGGCTTCCTGGGGTCGCTAATCTGTCACAGGTTGCTTTTCGGGGTGTGCACAGGAGGCTTGCCCTCATGAGACAAGGGGTGCGTTCTGGAGAGAGGCCTCCACCCATGACCCCGTGCCTCCTGGGAACTTCACAGGTGTCATGGATGGAAAAGAATGAGGATGCCACTCCCCCAGGCACCACTGCATGTGAAATCCTAAGCTGAAAACCCTCCTCTGGATGGTTGGAGCATCTTGACCTTGGCTGAGGCATGTCCCACCTCTCAGACTCACTCTCCTGCTCTGAGATAAGGAACCTCAGTGACATCCATGATTTCTGTGTTTAAGTGTCCATCCCTGTCCACCTTTGATTTCCCTCTGTGGACCAGGCCTCCCTCACACTGAGCCACTGTGTGAACTGGGCAGGGCTGACCCCAACCCCCAACACTGGGGTGGGCGTGTGACCTAGGAGTGGCCAAGCAGACCCATCCAGCCTCTTGGACACTCAGATCGGCTGTGGGATGGACGTGTGACCCAAAATGGACCAATGAGGGCCTGCCCTGGGGCTTTTGCTGGATCTGGTGGGAAGAGACTCTCTCTGTGCGATGGGGCTGCTGGGCTGGTGGGACGGAAGCTGGGAGCTGCTGACGGTCACCTTGGTCACTCCATGGAGACAACCTTCTTGAGAGTGAAGCCAACTCAGAGAAAAGCAGAGCCCAGACACGAAGAGAGACTGAGTCATGACTGAATTGTTGGGAGTCCCTGGATCCAGCTGGGTCAGAAGCCCAATACACCTGACTTTCATTACCTGAGACAGTAAATTTCCTTTTTTCACTTAAGCCCATTTGGATCGAGTTCTGCCACTGGCAACCAGCAGAATCCCAACTACTAGAACCCAGAGTTTGCTCTGGGGACATCTAAGTGGTGGGTCCAAGCAGACCCGCAGAAGGGGGCTGCTGCAGGAAGGCTGTGTCCTGGGTGTCTGGGAGCAGGCATGAGGATGGGGCAGTGCTGAGTTCTCTCCCCCACCCCAGGATGGCCCCGGGCTCAGGGGGCCATGGGGAGCTGAGCAGCCAGCTCACAGCCCTCTTTCCATGGACCACACGGGTCCTGCCCAGTTGACGCTGCCAAGCGCAGTCAGGTGGTTCTGGACAAAGAGAGTCAGAGGAGGCTTCCTGGAGAGCAGAATCTGAGTGGGATGAGGAAGGAAAGGTACACGGGACACGTGCCCGCTTGAAAAATGGATGGCTGCCCCATCTGACGCTGCCACCCGTCCTCTGTCCTCCTTTCTTTTCTCCACAGCTCTGTGGTCATGATTACATGTAACTAGTAAATTCATGGACTTCTGTTTTGTCTCTTCCCCCAAACTAGGCTGGAAGTTCCATGAGAGCAGGGATCTCCATCCACGGTCTTCACTGCACAGCCCTAGCGCTTTATAGAAATATGTTAATGGGAGAAATGAACTCTCCCTTCTGGGCACAGCACCCTGATTGTCCTTTGGGGAACCTCCATCCTGCACTCTCTGCTCATGAGCTTTGAGTGGGGGGAGCCCCACACCCATTGCATGAGGGTCCATGACCCAGGCCTGGCAATCGGCATATCCAGGACCACTGGCTACACCTGGGCAGGTGGTACCTGCGGAAGGGGCTGAAATTCCTGCCCCCCAAGCCTGTGTCCTCACAGGACATAGGGCTTCTTCTTCCAAGAGAAAGGGGCACCCTTTCTAACTGATGCCAAGGTACCTCAGGGGGTAATCCTGGCCATGAACAAATCCCCTTGACCCCAGTGTTTGGGTCAGAGATGGGCATGTGACCAAGTTGGTCCAACCAGGTGAATTCTGAGAAATCTGCAGATGCCACCAGGAAGAGAAGGTCTTCCCTCTGAGGTTGCTGCGTTGGCAGGTGGCATCTCCCCCGAGTGAGCGAAGAGGGAAAGAACAGTCCTGGAAGGCTGGGAGAAACTGACTAGAGTCCCCGCATCCAGCCCTACCTGAGGCCCACCCCATCCCTGGGGCTTTTTAGTTCTATGAACCCATACATTTTCTTTTTGCTTACATCTCTTGGAGTTGAGTTTTCTGTCCTTGCAACTTTAGGACCCTGTCCGACCTTGGGCCAGAGTAGTGGTACCCACAGGGTAGCCGTGAAAATTGGATGAGAGCTGCCTTTGAAAAGCACTTTGTTGTTTTTAAACACTTTATGCGTATGAAGGGCTGCTGGAGGTGCTGGTGGCTCCGACCTCCCATTCCCTAGTGCTACCCCCCCACCCCCGCACAGGAGTCCAGACCCCTTCCCAAGACAGCCTTTGTCCCCTCCCCAAAGGGGGTTTCAGTTACTCACAGCAGCTCTCTTTCAAATGAGTGATTTTCTCCTTTCCTATTTTTCATCTTGAAAAAGGACAAATTGAAGCACTTAATTTTCCTCCTCCAAACCAATTAATGTGGACGTGCTCAGCGCCAGTGCTGGGCTGTGAAAGACAAGTCATTTATATCAATTAGCAAAACACACATGAACTTTATGGCTGTGTGCAGACTCCAGGGGAGGCTGTCCTTTGAGAAGGGAAGCCCAGTGGGGAAGCCAGGGGTGAAGACCTCATCAGGAGCACGTGGAAGGTGTAGGATTTGGGGGCCATTAGGGTTGTGTTGTGATGGCATTTGGGTCCAGCCACTTCTCCTTCCCTCAAAGTCCCCACGGAATTTCCAGACACAGCCATACCTCACTGTTAGCAGAGGTTTTGTTCCCAGACCTCAAGGTGGACTCCATATAGACAGGCTGGAATGTCAAGTCTATCTCCAAAGTGTGCCTGAACGCTTATATGCCTTCCTAGGCCAAGCCCCATCATCTGTCACGGTGCTCCCGGATAATCACAACAGCTCCCGCCCTGGGCTGTGCTCTGCTCTCTGGCCTGCCTCAATCCATGCCCACCCCCTTCAGTCAGAACAAACTTTTAAAAGTATAAATCAAATCATGTCACTCTTATACTCTGAAGCCTTCAGTAGCTCCCTATGGCTCTTAGAATAAAATCCAAACTCCCGGGCTTCCCTGGTGGCGCAGTGGTTGAGAATCTGCCTGCCGATGCGGGGGACACGGGTTCGAGCCCTGGTCTGGGAAGATCCCACATGTCGTGGAGCAACTAGGCCCGTGAGCCACAACTACTGAGCCTGCACGTCTGGAGCCTGTGCTCCGCAACAAGAGAGGCCACGATAGTGAGAGGCCCACACACCGTGATGAAGAGTGGTCCCCACTTGCCGCAACTAGAGAAAGCCCTAGTACAGAAACGAAGACCCAACATAGCAATCAATCAATAAATCTTTAAAAAAAAAAAAAGAAAAAAAAATCCAAACTCCCCATTGTGGCCCCCAGCATTTTGCATGGTCTGGCCCTTGCTGCCCTCTCACATTCATCTCCCCCTCCTCTCCCCAGTTCACCCCCTCCCCTGCAACCACACTGACCTCCTTGCTGTTCCTCCGACTCACCATGCTCGGTCTTGCCCCAGGCCCTTTGCACTTGCCATTTCCACATCCCTTCCTGGTGGCTCTTTCTCATCCTTCCTGTCTCAGTTTAAATGTAACTCTCCCCCTGCCCCAGGCTGAAGTCACTCTCCTTAGCTGCTACTTATCCCTTCTGCATCCATTCAAACAAACATTTAGGGAGCACCACCGCATAGCAGCTACTGTTCTACGTGCTGATATTACAGAAGTAAGCAAGGTAAACACAACTGCCTGCCCTCCTAGCACTGTCCTTGGCACTCTGGGGACTGGACGAGACATGGGAGAGATTTGTTGTCTCAAGGAACTTCGGGTTTCTAAATGAAGTCCTTATAGAATTAGGTATGGGTGAGTCAGGCAGAGAAACAATGTTCACAGAAATTAGATTAAACAAAGAGGACAACTGGAGCCAGCCGCTAAGGCCTGACCTGGGCCCTGTTGACAGAGTCTTGGCAGGAAGGGGGCAGACACCACACCTGGCCCGGAGAACATGCTGAGGGAAGGCTTCTGCTTTGGGTGTTTGGTTTCTGTTTTAATTGATGTGAAAGGGATTCCAGGCAGGGACTAGAAAAAACTCCCTGCCCTCTTGAGCTGACGTTCTACTTGAGAGGAAGACAAACAGCAATGGAGATATGTAAGAAAGATGTCAAACAGTACAAGGTCTATGGGGAAAAAAATAAAGGACAGAAGAGGGTGAGGCTGTGTTACCAAGTCCAAGTTCATACTGCTCACCGCATGGCAGGCCAATAAATCAGGAGACAGTTGCTGGGGCAAGGAACAGCAACTTGATTCGGAAAGTCAGCAGACCAAGATAGCGGACTAGTGTCCCAAATAACCATCTTATCCGAGTTAGAATTCAGGCTTCTTTTATACTAAAAGGGGGTGTGGTTGGTTGTTGCAGACTTCTTGGGGCTGGAATCCTTTGTTCTTGCGATCAGGTCACGATGTTCCTATAAACCTCCAACAAGACAAATGTTACTCTTTGTTTTGCAACTTTTATCTCTAAATGAATGAAAAAGTGTTACACCTTTAAAGGTCAGAGCCTTGAGAATGGGCTAGACTGTATATTTCAGGCTCTAGGCAACATTCTTAACTTGTAGCGAAAGCAAAAGAATACAAAGGTTAAGGTAAAAGAAAGATCCAATAAGGAGTCTGATTTGTTCTTCCCTATTACAGCTGCAGTGACAAAGTGGGAGATCAGGGCGGGCTTCACAGAGGGGGAGACATGTAAGCAAAGACCTGACAGAGCTGATGGAGGGAGCCAGAGGATACTGGGGAAGACCTTTCCAGGCAGAGGGAAGAACAAGGACAAACCTTCCAAAGGGGGAGCATGTCTGGTGCATGGGAGGAAATGTGACTGGAACAGAGGGAGCGAGGGGAGCGTTCCAGGAGCTGGAATCAAAGGGGCAGGGGCATGGGGCAGGATGTGCGGGCCCTGCGGGCCCTTGTGGGGACTTGGCTTTTGTTGTGAGTGAGGTGGGAGCCATGGAGGGCTCTGAGCAGGGGAGGCATAGCCTGACTTGGATTTTCGGTAGATTCCTGTGGCTGTGAGTAGAGCATAAACTGTAGGGGGTGGGGAGGGCAGAATTAGGCAGAATGTTGGTGGGGTTACCACAATTATCCAGGCAAAATGCTTTAGGAAGGAGGTTTGGGGTGGGTACGGATGAGGTGTCTTGACCTTGATCCTGAATTATTCTTGGGAATTAGAAAGTAGGTAGGGGGAGGTAGAAAGAGGCCTGGACTCTCTATGAGTTTTGAAAAGCCCTCATGGGATCCCTGCTTGGGGTGGTGTGTGTCTGTTTCTGCATTTACTCATTCTTTCACGTTGGAATTCATCCATTTATTCCAGACCTATGGGAGGCTTTGAATCCAGACGCGCCTGAGTTCAATTCCTGCCTCCACCACTCCCTAGTCGGGTGTCTCTGACCTCCCCGGGCCTCAGTTTCCACATCTGTAAAATGGGGAGCACGCAGTACTTGCACCTAATGGGTTGCTGGGAACTCCCAGTGAGATAGTGCATGAGGAATGCGTTTATCCCAGCAGGGAGCAAACCTTTAACACAATGGAGCTTATTTTTCCTTCCTCTCTCCCACCCTCCCAAATGTCCATCTTTCCTTCCTCCCTCTTGTCTTTACCTCACTCGATTAGGCTATAGATTCCAAGAGTGCAGTGATTTTTATCTGTCCTGCTGTTGTTGTTCAGTGTTTTATCCCCAGTGCCTGGAACCTTGCTTGGCACAGAGCAGGTGCTCCATAAACATCTGGTGAATGGATGGATTCCCTTCAGTCCTGAGCAGATGGGAAGCACCCCTGGAGGGAGAGCGGCAGGGTAAAGTCTAAATTCCAGAAAAGCAAATCAGAGTGGGGGCGACAGACAAGTCTACGGGGACCTTGTTCTAAAGTCTCAGAACCCCTACAAACGAGCGTTGATGAAATATTTGATGTCTTCTTCAGCTCATGTGCAAGCTGTAGGTCAAATTTATGGGCCAGAGAGAGTTGTATTTTTAATCTGCTCTATGTAATTTTTATTACCTTAGGGCCCATTGTGTAATCAATATACTCTTTATATAAATATATGTCCAGGAGCATATTTTTATTGTTTCTGATATTTATGAAGATCTACCAAGGCCTCTGTGCCTGGGAGTGTGGCAGTGCTGGGGGATTGGGGGGAGCTCCCTGGAGTGGGACAATCACAGCCAAGTTAACAGGAAGGCTTCTGATTTAAGGAGCATCCACGGGGTCCTGAGTCAGCCCCCCACATGTGTGATGTGATTTCACTGAATCCTCAGGGCAACCCCAGGGGGAGGATCCTGCTACTATTTCCTTTTTTTTAATTTGAGAAAATTTTACTTTTTATTATCATTAAAATTAAAACAGCTGTTACTATTTCCATTTCCTCCAGTGGAGGAAGCTGAAGAGCAGAGGCTCTGATGATCTTCCCAAGGTCACGCAGCCCTTAAGATCAAACCTGGACCTGACCCCAGACACACCCTGACTTACTCCAAAGCCCAGGCTTTGAATCAGCTTTTGTCACGCTCTTGGGCCAGATAACTCATTCCAAACAACCTCCCAAACTCTAGAAAGACAAGGATTTATCCACGTGAGTAAAAGGTTTAAGGTCTGTTCCGGCCCGTACGTTAATTGTGCATCATATTTATGGTTCCAGAGAGTTATCTTTTTAATGTATATGTGTATATTTTTATCATACCCGGGGGCCCTTGATACAATAAGTGTTTTATAAGACTTGGAGGATAATTTTATTCCTTTTCAATATTTACAGAGGTTCAAAGTTGTAGCTTTGCCTTTAAGTTATATTGTGACATAACGTGCTCCTATCTGCGACTTGTTTGATGCTAAGCCCTTGGTTGGGAAACAACCCCCAAGAAGAACATTGGGCCTTTGGTGGGTGCGAGTAGTGTTCTGATGACCCTAGAGGGAGGCGGTGTCCAAGGGCAGAGCCTGGGGAGGAGGGAGGACATTTAAGTGGAAATACAGCCTCAGTGAGTGGGCCAGCAGGGCTGCCTCGGGGCTCAGAGAAGACCCCCGTTCCTGCGAACCAGGAACTGCAGAGCAGACTTGGGGGAAGAGGCAGGAGTGGGCCGGGCCTTGAAGGGCAAGTGGGGCCTCAGGAGACAGAGGAGCTGGGGGCAGAGCTTCCCCAGGGAACCATGTGACAGTTGCCATCGTGGAAAGGTTTCCTTCCCTCCCAAGATGCTCTGGTTGATGTCCCCGAGCTCTCAGGAACTCAGGTTTCACTCTGTTATTTCTTCCATAAATCTTCCCCAGACATTCTTGGATTGGAGACTGAAAGGACAGAGCATAAATCCATGGAGGGATGGCGATGCTCTTTGCCCAGAGGAGGGAGAGTCTAATGAAGCCCTTGTTCTAACTCAGCAGGTGTCAGCGGGGGACCAGGGTGGGCACTGGCTCCTGGCTGGCTCTGGTGGAAGCTACTACCAGGGAACTGTGTCCTATAATTGGACAAAAGATTCCCACCGTCAGGCAAGGAGGCCAGAGGGGGCGTACGTGTGTATGGACGTCTGTGTGGGCATGAATGTGTGTGTGTTTGTGCAGGCTATATATTCATCAAGTCTTTGATTTTTTTCGGGCAATATTTACCAAATACCTACTGTGTACTTAGGATTGCACTAGATCCTTAGGATTCAGTGGTTAAAATGGCAGACAAGAGACAGACAACACTAAGTAGAATCGTCTAATAAGGTATAAAGTTAATTTTAGGATGTCATGAGTAAGGAGGGAAATTAACCAGGCAGTCTTTTGAAGGTTAACGAGGGAGCGGGGGCACCTACCCATAGACGGGAGGGTTGTGGAGGCTGTGATGATGCTGGAGGATGCAAACCCGTCCAGATGTTTACCTTCAGCTCAGACCCTTCTCATAGCTCTGGGCGCTGAGCTCCAGACACCAACTCAACATCTCCCCCGAGGTCCATTCTGACCCCAGGACCATGTGGCTGAAGGGAAGCTCCTGTTTCTCTTGCTCTCAAAACTGCCCTTCCCCCCGACCCCCGCAGTCTTCCCCAGCTCAGTCTGTGGCCCCACTATTTACTAAAAGATGGAAGGAGCTAGCATGGGAAGAGCCAGGGAAGAAGCATCCCAGATACGGTGTGCAGTAAGTGCAAAGGCCCTGGGGCAGGCAAGACCTTCCTGGAGTGGAAGAATAGAGAGGAGGTCAGGCACAGCCAGGCCAAGGTGACCCCCCTGGGAGGGAGGGAGCCAGGCAAACCACCACCCTCCCCGTCCTGCTGGCCTCCTGCTGGGGCTCCCCACTAGCGGACCAGACACGAAGCCAGAGCAAGAGCCCGGTGGTGTGGGCCACCTCAACCGGCCTTGCGGGTCACAGAGCAGGGGGAGGAGGGGAGAGTGGACGTGGAGGACAAAGGGACCACGGGTGGCACAGGCCTGCAGCCAAGGCCAGGGCCCTGGCATTTATTCTGAGTTAGGTGGGGAGCCACACGGCGCAGTGAGCGGAGAGATGACAAGGTCGGATTTGCATGTTTGAAGTGTCATCTCACCGCTGTGGGGACAGTGGACTATAGAGGGCCACTGAGGCCGGTGGGGAGGCGTCTGCAGGGTCCAGGGAGAGGTGACGGTGGCTCGGACTACCTGGGGGCTGGGAGGGGGGCCTGTCCTGGAGTCAAAGCAGAAAGGCCACACTGAGGGCTTCCCGGTGGCACAAGGACCAGGGATGGGCTCAGGCTCGTCTGGAACGTGAGTGGCGGCTCAGTCGCGTCGCGCAGAGAAGCAGCCTGGACGCCTGAGCAGATGGGGGCGGGGTTGCGACGTCATGAGACGGTGGGAGTCAGAGCCGGAGCCTGACCGAGAGCCCCTCTCGCCCTGTGCCTCCCGCGAAAGTCCACCTCTGGCCTCGGAAGGAGCGAAAGCAGAGGGTGAGGCGCCCCCCGACGGCTGCGCCGGGGCAGCGCTGCCCTCACGTTTATCCTGCCGTCCAGCGGGAGGACACGCGCTGGGGCGAGAGCAGGCGTCCTGCTGGAGCAGCGACGGCTCCTGAGAGGTCGCCTTTGCCTCCCGCCCTTGCCTGAGAGTCACCAGAACAGGCCTGGACCAAGCAAGACTCCACCTGCGGAGGGACCGCAGGCGGACCTAGGTCCTCCCTACGGGGCCGCACTGGCAGGGCCCCCGCTCAGCCCCAGGGCCCGGCAGCCTCGCCGAGGGCCGCCCCGCCCTGCAGGAAGGTGACCCGCTGCAGCGTGGACTGGAGCCGCACCGTCCGCCTGACTCGGGTTCAAACCCCAGCCCCACCCCTTGCCGCCGTGTGACCCGGAGGAGTCGCCTCCCCTCTGAGGACTCAGTCTCCCCATCTGTAAAAAGATGCATCTGATGCTTTATCGTCAGAGCCTCAGAGTCACTTTGTCAACGTGTGAGCGAGCCGCGTCCGCCGCGCGGGTCCAGTCTCCTTGTCTGGAGTCTCTCCGGTGGAGCTTATGGGGAGGGGGAGCCCCCAAACGCTGCCCTCACAGCCTCACCGCAACCTTCCCTGAGCCCACAGCCCCCCTGGGGACGAGCCTGGCCTCCCACTCAAACCCGGAGGAGACGCTGGGCGGAGATGCGAGCAGAGCCGGCATTTAGCTCCGAACACACTTGAGTGCGTGGCCTCCCTCTGGCACTCACTGGCTGTGTGACCCGGGGTGGCTGTGTGACCCCCCCTCCAAGCCTCGGGGTGCTGCTCTGTGAAACGGGGATGATGGGAACATCGACCCCACAGGGTGGAGGGGGCCGATGTGTATAAAAGCGCCTGGTACACAGCAGGCACTTAGAAACAAGCGGGTGTCCTGGTCCTTCCCTCCTGCCAGGAGCCCCCGTGGAGGCAGAAATGAGAGCAGAGTCTGCATCTGCCCTTGGTCAGTTACACGAGGTGACACAGGAGAGTGAAATGCACCTCCTGGCGGTATTAAGGGCTCAATAAGAGTGTTATTCAGAAGGAGATAAAGTGGCTTGGTCGCACGCTGCAGCAGTGAAGGAGGTGAGAAGAGAGTGAATTCGGGGTACGTTCAGAAGGAGGGCCGCGTGATTGGACGGAATGTGGAATGTGTGAGAAATGGGGAGTCGCTGGTGGGATGTGACAAGCCAGAAACATACCTGCTCGCTTTACTTTTGTCGTTGACAACTCCCAGAACTGTACTAGCCCTGAGCAAGAGCCCCAGGGGGGTCGGGGTTGGGGTCCCGGCAGGGGCAGGATGCATTTCCTGCTCACCCAGCTGTATGGACCTGCGTTCAACCCACAGCCTGACTTACGCTCATACCTGTGGGACAGGACTGTCACTAGGGTGGGGACAGAGTCCCTTTCTTCCTTGCGTCCCCAGCACCCAGCCCAGCCCCAGCCCCGGGGTGCACACACACTGTCTCCACGTGGCACATCCCAGTGAGGGGTCTGCAGGCCACATCCCCCCAACCCCAAGACTGAGAGGTGGCGCCACCCCACCCCCGGCAGCTGCCTGGGGCCCAACAGCTGCCAGGTAATTCCTCAGCCCCAGGCATGTGTCTGCCCAGACTCCACAATCCCTGACCTTTGGGGGCTCAAGTGTCAGTTGTGCCTGATCAGAGAGGGAGGTGGGGGAGGGCAGAGTGAGAAAGAGAAGATGGGCAGAAAACCCTCGGAGGCCCTGGAGAAGGCCCCCCTTCAGCAGGTGTTGGGGCCCGTGGTGCCCCATGACAGGCCTCACCACCAACTCAATTACATTTACCGAATGCCCGATGTTCAGGGGTCACGGCTGGGCATCCCAGGGGCAAATCTAACCCTCGGGTGTGCGAGGGGTGAAGGATATTCAACACTCAGACGACAGGTAAAGACCCAGACACGGCAGATCAGGACAGATGCCAGCCATAAATAAGTGACAGGTCCAGGCAGGTGTGCCCAGGTAACAGTGGCTCTGGGCGTGTGCAGCCCTGGTGTGGAACACCTAGGGCTTCACACATGGCATCACTTGCCAGATTTTTAAAGTCAGGAGATTTTGGGTCCAGTAAGTAACTCTCAATTCATTTTCCTGCCCAGCAATGATTGACTGAAGCTGAGGGGTCATGATGGGACACTTGGCCCCTAGCCTCCCCCACCCCAGCTTCACTTGTTCTTATAACCTGCAGGTGCCTGTGGGTATTTGACTTGGGATCCCTGGCCTATAAGGGGCTCAGTCTGATGGGGCGTCTAGAAACGGACAATTCAGGGAGTGTGATCAGTGCTGGAAGGGGCTGGGCAGGGGGCTGTGGGGCACAATGAGGTATCTAATCTAGCTTGGGGAAATCAAGGGGTGCTTCCTGGAGGAGGTGTTGTCAGTGCTGTCTAAAAAGAAGAGTAGCAGTGGGGGATGTATCGGGGAGAGTGCATTTGGCTGCAGGCACAGGATTCTTCACCAACAGAGCCTGAACTATAAATGAATGAGATGACTGATCCTATGTCATAAGGAGGACAGAGGTGGGTTCCCGGGACCCCTGAGCTCCTCCACTGCCACCAGCAGCATGTACCCTCGTCTCCCCAACATCCACCACCAGGACTGAATGAGTGGTTGGAGTCACAGGCTAATGAGGGAAAGGCCTTTGTTTCCAATTTTGTTCTAACTCCAGCCCTGGGATCTCCCTTCTCCACAGAGAGCACCCCACCCCTCACCCCCGCCCTCAGGATGCCTGATTTACAAGTGAGCTTTCCCAGAGCGGGGACCAGGTGCTTGGGACAAGACTTGGCAGATAGAAGGTATTCAGTGAATTTTAATGATAATAACAACTAGGGGACACAAAACACTGACCTTAGGCTGGGCCCTGTTTTAAACATCTTGCATGTAATGACTCACTAATCCTCGAAACAACCCTATGAGTCAGATGCTGGTAGCACCCCATTTTACAGCTGGGCTAAATGAGGCACAGAGAGGTGAAGTTCAAGGTCATCTAGCCGGTAAGTGGTGAACCCACACTTTGAACTCAGCCATCTGGCTCCAGAGTCCTGGTCCTAACCCCTTCAGCCATTAATAGGGGAGCACAGAATGGAGAGTGAGGGCCTCATTTGTCTACAGCACCTGGGAAGCCCTTGTCAGAGCCACTTTCAGAGATCTGTGTCCACCCACCTGCCAGGGCATCCAGGAAGCCAGGTCCCCAGTGTCCCTGCCTGTCACAGCCCTTGCCCTAAGTGCCCAGTTCTGGGAAGCAGTCCCCTGCTGGGAAGCTTCAGCTGACAGAGTATTGATCAGAGTACTGGTCGATGGGAGCCTTAAACTGCCCAGGCTTCCTGCTAGACCTCTGTGACCCTCTGCTCCAGGAGACCGTCCTCTCAGGGCCAGGGGAGCATTCTGGAGGCTTCTGTAGGAGGCAGGTGGGCACAGGAAGAGGACCCCAGGGGAGTCAAGACCTGGGATTCTGCCCTGCCACCATCTGGGCCCCAAAGGTTGGCATTCTTACTTTTCAATCTTTATTATAAGTAACGAATAGGAGCAGCAGTTTACTCTCTGTGCTTTACAAATGCCTGGAGTCCAGGGACAGGAACTCGCAGGTCCTGGATCTCAAGCTGCTGAGGCTGCAGCCCACACCACGGTCGCCTCCCTCTGCCTGTGCCCTCCCTCCGCCTGTGCCCTCCCTCCGCTGCCCTGCTAACACCCAGGTTCTGTCTGGAGCCACATGCAGGGGATCACGAGGGGCTCAACCAGTCACAGGCGCCACCCCAGGTCTGTGATTGGTGGGCAGTGACCACACTTGACCAATGAGTGTAAAGGGCATCCTCCGGTTCTGGGACACATTTGTCTTGTAAGGAGAAAAAGGATACAAAACAAAACAAGAACCCACGAGCGCTTTTTTTCTCTCTTTGCCCCAACCTCTTTGTTCCTTCTGTACACACTGTCATCCGCCCCCGTGTCCCAGCGCCCCGCCTCTGCCCTGGCCCATCCCCATCATTCCCTTGAACCCTGCAGTGGCTCCTCCGGGGCTCCCCGCCTCCACCTCCCCATGACCCGAGGGAAACTTAACCCCCGTCCCCCACCCAGGTCCCTCCTGTGCCGGGATATCCCAGCTCCCATCTTGATCAGAGTAAAAGCCAAACCCCTCAGGACGCCCCAGGAGCCGACCCCACCTCTCCCACTCTGCCCACCTGGTACCTGACACCTGGCCCTGCAGCTCCTCTGCCTGTCCAGGTGGTGCCACCCGGCCCTTTGCCCTTGCCCTGCCCTCTGCCTGGAGCCCCCGCTCCTGCATCCGCCCAGCTCCCCTCAACTCCCCCAGGTCTCTGCTCCTGGGTCACCTTCCCCAGGTCCCCGCCGACCTCTGTTGCTGAAATAGCACCCCTGTTACTCCCCGCTCCCTGCCCCGACATATTTTTTAAGATTTATCCCAATCTGACATTTTATATGCAATTGTTTACTTGTTAAATGTCTGTCTCCTGTCATTGAAATATAAACTCCAAGAGGGCAGGAACTTAAGGCTCTTTTTCCCCACTGCTGTATTCACACAGTGCCTAGAATCAGCACCTGATACTTAGTAGGAGGTCAGAGACAACTGTGGAACAAGTGAAGGGAAGAAAATGAATAGAGAGGGAGCAGGCTGCCGGTGGGCAGCATTGGCTTTGTTGAAAGATAAACCGAGGCATATAAAGCTTTCGAGAGTTTATTTGAGCAAACACGGATTAAATGCATCAGCCCCAAACCCAAGAGTAGTTAGGAGCGCATTCTCCACAAACAGGAGCTGGGAGGGGTTTTTATAGGAAAGACTCAGAAGCAAAGCAAGAAAGTGATTTGATTGGCTGTGGCTTAAGCAGTTGCAGCATTTGAAAGCCTAGTTGGCTGTTGTGATTGGTTGTTCTTAGGTTTCATTTTTCTCAGATTCCAAGCTCACTGACTCTGGCTTACGTTTTCGTTTGGTACATGGGTGACAAGACATCGAAGTCACTTCAGGCTAAGGGCCTCCTTGTTTAATTACTTTACCAGCATCCTAACACTTGTATGGATCCTATTATGTGCAGGCACCTCCCTGAGGGCTCTACATCTTATTCATTCATTCACTATCCATTCATTCATTGATTAGTTCACCCAGATAAGTCTTTACTGAGCACCTCCTATGTGCCAGCAATTTTTATGGGTTCTAGAGGTAAAGCAATGAGCAAAACAGGCAAAAATCCATTTATTCAGGGACTTTACATGTTCGTGGTGGAAGCCAGACAAAGAGCAAGAGAGAAAGAAGTACAACACACAGTGTGTCCAATGGGGGTCAGGGCCGTGGAGAGAACTGAGTCGGGGAGGGGGGAAGAAGTATCAAGGGGCAGGTTTGGGACTTTAAATGGGGTGGCCAGGGACAGTCTCGCTCAGAAGTGATTTTTGAGTCAAGACCTCAAGGAGGCTGTTGGCTCCTTTCAACAACCCTATGAAGGAGAGACCACCATCATCCTTATTTTCCACGTGAGGAAAGTGAGGCTCAGAGGGGGTCAGTTACTATCCCACAGCCACACAGCCGCTGAGGGACAGAGCCGGTTCCAGCCCCTGCAGACTGGCTGTGACTCTGCTCCTCCCCTGTCTCCCTCAGGCCCTCGGGGTGCTCCGGGTCTGGGGGTGTCCTGGGCTGCGTCTCCCCCCTCCCCAGCTCTGGGGCGCTGCAGCAGCTGCCAGGAAGGAGCGGAGGACCCCGCACGCTTCCCCCTGGGGCTCCCCTCCCGCCATCCCCCCAGTTTTCTAACAAGCAGGGAGGAAAGATGTTGGAGAGCACAGCTAGACTTCATTTCAATACGAATTCTGGAACCTCATTTTCAGCAGATAATTAAATTACTTTTTAATTACAAACAGAATATGTGTGCATTCCCGAGTGGGCTCAGGCGGGTGTGGAGGGGAGAGAAATGAAGACAGCTAAGCAGGAAGGGGCCAGGCTGGCATTTCCCGGCCACTTTCCTGCACGTCAGAATCAACACGGGCCGCCCTGCTGGGGCCCAGCGAGAATGGTCCCTTCCTCCGTCGTGTCTGAAGGTCGTGAGCGTGTCCAGGTGCCCCTCCTGCCGGTCACCAGTCAGACCCCTCAGATCTTCCCTCGGGCTCTGCTCCACGTGGGCAACACTTCCTCCCCGCAGCCTGCCTCCTGCTAAGGCCTGCAACAGCTCCAGAGGGAGCACCGCCGAGTTTCAGCTAAAACAGGGAAAAGCAATCACTCTGAGGCCGGTGCTGTCAGATGGGCTCAGGCTCCGGCCCAGAGGGGCGTCCACAGTGAGGGAGCGGGTCATCCTGACCCAGGGGCGTCTGAAGCCAGTGGGGAGCCCGCCCCAGTGTGCAGAGTCCCTGCAGAGAGAGGGACCGCAGACCTTCCTTCCCGGAGACGCGGGTCTGCAGTGGCGCTGACAGAGGACGGACCGTCCCCTCCCGCTCGCTCCCTGGGAGAGCCCCTCCCTGCGCCCTTGACCTGGGCCGCCCCTGGCTGGAGTGTCCAGGCTCCAGGCCAGGTCAGTGCCAGAGGGAGACTCCCAGGGGGGCAGCCAGCAAGTGCTTCCTGGGGACTGTCCCCAGCTCTGGCCACCACGTGACGGAGGCAGGATGGCCTGGTGGGCAGACCGTGCAGCCAGAGGGAGCCTGTGCAGATCCTGGCTCCGTGGCTGCCCCCTGAGACGGGCTGAGCAGCCCCTGCATCGGAGCAGCCTGGCCCTGGGCGGGGAGGGGACATCTGAGCGGGGCTGGGCCCAGAACCACCTGGGAGGGACGGGCACAGATGGTGACAGCGGCCCCGAGGGGCCCCGCCCCTGAGAGCCACCCTCGTCCCTGAAAGCGCCTTCTGTCGGCTTCCTCGTCATCCTCGACCCTCCACCCTTGTGGTGGGACCTGGGGTCTCAGCACAATGTGCTCCACCAGCAGATGGCAGCCCGCAGTCCCCGTGGCACGTCCCGCCTGCCTTTCACATGAAAATGGGGGGAGACAGCCAGACAGATGTCCACGAAGCTGGCCTGGCCGGGCAGTGGGGACCTGAGGCCATGTCCACACCGGGTGCCTGGAGGGGCCCCTGGACAAACGGCCTCTGGTCGGTGCTTCTCCTGCCCGTGGCCTCGCTCCCTCCCAGCCCTGTCCATCCTCTACCCAGAAAAATCACACCTGTTTCCTCCCCCTCCCCCAACCCCAGCCCCGCCTCTGAGGCCACAGGATGGGCTCACCCAGCGGGCAGGACTGGCTGGGCCCCGGTGAGTGTGAGCAAGGCCTCCCATTGTGAGGGGATACCCAGTGCCCCCGACATAGTGAAGAGCAGAGCGGGCACCGCTGCTGGAGCAGAAACAGCCCCCAAGGAGGGACTCCCGCCCGAGCCCATCACAAGCCCCCGGGGCAGCGGAGAAGGGGGTCACCCCACTGTTCATTCGTTCATTCATTCATTCTATCATTCATTCATTCAACAAGTGCTACGGGGGCTCCCCAACCAGAAGGGGAGGAGGACGACAGTCCCCACGCGGAGGCCCGGCCTGTGTTCCCAGAGAGCCCTCAAAGTCACTCACCCCCAGAGTGTCTGCAGCGTAACGGGGCCCCCCCTTCCTGGTGCAGGGTTCTCCTCACGCAGGGTCCAGCTCCGTCCTCAGCGCAGGGCCAGGTCTGGTCACAGCCATCCCCGGTTAAGAGGTGCTGCAGGATGCTTCTTGTCTAAGAATTTCCCCAGAGCTTCGTGCCGGCTCTATGCGAAGGAGAAGAGAGTTCATTCTACTC
This sequence comes from Balaenoptera borealis, assembly GCF_965194805.1. Lineage (NCBI taxonomy): Eukaryota > Metazoa > Chordata > Mammalia > Artiodactyla > Balaenopteridae > Balaenoptera > Balaenoptera borealis. Next base: position 13,153,635 of record NC_138872.1, read on the forward strand.
CCCCAAATCTCCAGACTCTGTGTAGAGAGGTGAAAAAGCAAAAGACGGGATCCCTGCCCTGAAGGAGCCTTAGTTTTCTCATCCGCTAAACAGGCTTAGGGAGAAGACAAGGGTCACTCAAGAGCAATGAGAGAATTCTGCTGGGCTTGTGCGCCTGGAGGTCAGCGAGGATGGGGCTTCCCTGCCCCCCTCGGGAAAGTCACCCGCAACCCCCATCATTAGTCCCTGTTTTCTCGCCCTGTGATGAAGCCCTTATCCCTGCCCGCCCATTTCCTCTACCTTATGTCTCCAGATCACTGTGAAATTACCTTTTTTTATTTGTTTATTTACTTATTCTCTATTTTCCCCCCAAAATGTGAGTCCCTGAGAGCAGGGAACTTGCTTGTCCTGTCCACTGATGGATTTCCAGGGTCCAGATCAGCAAGTGCCTGGCACATAGTAGGGCTTCAGAAATATTTGTTGAGTGAATGAATGAATTGGGAGGTGAGTGAATGAATAAGTGGGCTTTATGTGACCTTGGCCCTGATCCCTCTCTGGACTCACTGCTCGGCACTTTTCTTCTAAGTCACTCTGGCCACACCAGTCTTTGCAGTTTCTCAAATGCCCAGAAATGCTCCTGCCTCAGGACCTTTGCTCTTGCTCTTCCCTCTGCCTGGAAAGTTATTCCCCTAGTTATTTCTCATGGCTCCTACCCTCACCTCCTTCAGGTCTCTGTATATAAATGTCACCAACTGACTACCTACCTAAACCGGCAACTGGCCCCACCTCCTGGCATTTCCTCCCCTCCCCTCCATCTTTTTGCTTTGTTTCCTCCACAGCACTTGCCATCTTCAAATGCACTAATTTCTCTATTTTGCTTATTGCCCCTTACTCCTCACAGGCAGGCCTGAGTGCCTGGCACATAGCCGGTGCTCAGTAAATATTTATTTACTGCATGAATGAGGCCATTGGAGGTCAGACAAAGGAGCATTCCCTGCAGGTTGGGATAAGCAGAGAGGGCTTCCTGGAGGAGGGGACTTGAAATGGGGCTGATAGGACTAAGAGAGGCAGAGTCTAGATGGGAGAAAATTCCAGATAGAACCAACGAAATACTAAAAACCAAATGCAGTTTCTGGGGCCATGAATAAGGGTACCACAGGCCCAGTCTCAGGTTATTTTGTGCTTTCTAAGGGGCTCAGATCTCATGCAGGCTGGTGACAGTTCTTTGGCAATTAATTCAATGTTTTATTCATCCTTGAATTCTTTAAAGCTGCAAATCAAACAGTCACTGGGTGCTTTGCTAACCATGTTCCAGGCTCTTGTGTTGCAAGTAACTGTGCTCTTTTGCATACCAAGCAGACCTTTCTCTGTCCCCGGAAAATGAACTTCTCCTGGTGTTCATCACTCTAATTGCATCCACAGCGAGCCAGACCAAATATGTTTCCATCCCGATTCGCATTATGCAAAACCTTAATCTCCCCAAGTTTCCTAAATTGCTGTGAATGATTCACAACCTCCCAATACCTGGAAATGCACTGTTTGATCTGCCAATCCATACAAATTAGATTTATTGGAGGGAAATAAAGGAGCCTGGATACCATAAACTATCAGGAAATAATCACCCATGTGCACGTGTACCCCATAAATTAGCTACCTAGGAGGAAAATGGGGCAGCTGACCAAGCGCATGTTGCTGAATTTATGTCCTCAGTGCAATTATCAAAATAAGGAGGATGATAGACTTCTGTCTTCACAGAATTATGTGCAATCGAGTGGGAGGGGGGCAGTCAACCCTCACATTCCCTGAACTGGGGGTAATTGGCCTAAGGAAGGCCCTGGAAAGACAGCAGGGATGCAGGATGCTCAGGGCTGTGGCATGACCCCAGCATAAGGAATGTCGGCTCTGTGCTCTATTTGCTGTGTGACTTTGAGGAAGTTATGTACCTTCTCTGAGCTTTAGTTTCTTCACCTGCCAGTGTGGAGATCACAACATAACAGACCATGGTTGTGAGGAAAAGATGAGGTCCTGGATGGAATCATTTTGGGGTGTCTTCTCTGTGCCAGGCTCTGGCCCATGCTCTTGGGGGCAGTGGAGGAAAAAGGCAAGCTAGGCCCCCACCTTCAGAGCTTACAGAAAGCAGACCGGGGAGCAAATTCACAGCCTGGAGGAGCTCAGACAATAAAAAGTGAGGTGGTGCATTGTCTTTATCCTATTACCCACTTCTAGTTGGATTTTCTATTACTTGGCAGCCCTAAGCACTCCACCTGCGATAGTCAGAACTACTTTGCCCTTGTGCACAGTCCCTTCCATTAGGTGAGCAAAGACTTTGTAATTTACAAAGCACCAGGACTTGGTATGTCTGAACCCCTGTGAGGTGTGGGTTATGATCCCCATTTACAGACAGGAACACTGAGGCCAAGGAGGAGCCAGAAGGACTTGCCCAGTGTCAGATGCACATCAACGGCTAAGCTGGGACCGCCCTGGTCCTGTGCTGACCCCCTGTGCAGAGCTCCTCCACCACCCCACACTGCATCTGGGAAGTCTCCTCACTTCTGTGATTTGATGCCTCTTCCAGGCCTCCATGCCCTAAATATCCACGCCCCCCCGCCCATCGCCATCGTTTTACATTCTCATTATTAAGGTGACTTCCTGGGGTTAAAGGACTACATCCCTGGGCATTCCTTATTGATATCTACATGTGTTACCTAGAGAGAAATGGGACACATCCATTGGCACAAAGCTGTTCTTCAGATTAGGTCTAGAGGTGGTAGGATTTGGAAGAAATGGGACAGGTAGGTCACTTTTGGGCAGAGTCTAATCATGGTGCCAGGGTGCACTTTCATTCATTTATTTATTCATTCATTTATTCATTCAACAACCACGTGTGCCCTAGTTACTGAACACTGCTGTGTGCCACAGCAGAGGACCAGCCATGGCTCCTGCCCTCATGGAGCTGGTGAGTAGAGAGAAGACAGCAATCGTATAAACAAGATGATTTGAGATTTGATATGAGCTATAATGTAATAACCCCAGGGAATGTGACAGAGAGTGACTGGTGAACGGGCGAGATCATCGAGTTTGGGTTCCCTAGAAGAAGACATCAGGCAAAGATTCCAGGGCAAGGGTGGTTTATTTGGAAGGTGATGCAGGCAGCACAGGGAAGGGAGTGGGGAAGCAGGGAACTCTGGGAAACGCACACACAGGTGAGTAGAACACACACCTCTGAGTTCCCAGCAGAAGGGAGGGAACTGGGCCATTCGTTCAAGAACTGCTGAGAGTCGTTACTGAGAGCTGCTCTGCTGGGTGGTAAGTCCCTGGCATTTCCAGCCTGCGGAAAAGACAGAAGTGCCTTCCACAGTTCTGGGGGCAGGGGGAGGTAGCTGGACGTCTGTAGTGCACACTCAAAGTTCTGAGCTTTATGAGAAGGGTACTAGTATCTTCCATGGGGATCTATACCAGATATCCTGGGCCAGGTGCAGGGTCAGCCTTCATTCATTCATTCATTTGTTCACTCAGTGAATACTTATTAAGTGCACCCTCTGGCCTAGATGCTGTGCTACGTCTTGGAGTCCCAGCCTTGGGCCAGCCACTGTCCCGCCCTCACAGAGCTGGCCTTCAAGTGGGAGATGGTCAAGAGTCACGTGAGTAGGATCACAGATTTGATAAACCCCATGAAGAAAATGGTACAGCCTGACGGAACAGGAAGAGACTCCGCAGGAGACAGGGGCTTCCTTAGACAAGGTGGTCAGGGAGACCCCAGCTGGAGGAGCTAAGACCCACCTAATGGGCAGGCCCCTCTCCCATGTCAAGGTGGGCCTCTGAGAATGGCCCCTTGTGCCCAGGGAGCCTGGCCTGGGGAATGAACGGGTGACGCCAGGCGGAGGGGGAAGCCGACATAAAGGGTGACACAGGAGGCCAGAGATGAGCCCCCTCATCTACACTTCCACGAGGGGCTTGAAATTTGGGAGCACTGAGGGGTCAGGAAGGAGCACCAGAGCAACCCAGAGCCAGGCTGAACTGTCTCTGCTTTGGAATTTTCTGCACCCAAGCTGGCATCTCCAGTGTGCAGAGTGGAGCCGGAGATTCACTGTCCAAAGTGAGGAGGAATAAGCAACATCTCCACGGAGCTCCTTTACCACGTCTGCTCTCGGGGCTCTTGTGTGTGTTTAATCGGGCCTCCGAGAGCCAGGGGCACTGATGAGAGGCAGGGGTTGTGCAAGCTCGGAAGGCTTGTGAAAGTCTCAACGCACACCCCCATATGTACACACACACACACACACACACACAGCCATGAGCGAGACTATTTATTAATTGCTGTAATTAAGACAGAAGCTCTTTCTGCAGCAAACACTTCTCTTTGGGAACTGACTGTAGACAGAGCATGATTCCTGCAGAATCAAACAAATCCTGTTTTTGCCTCCTCACAAGGTTAGCTTTTTGACATTACAGGGATTATCCAGGAGGGGAGACCTGAGGGAGAATCAGCTACAGGCCACGCTGCGCTCCACTGAGGCGTCTGTTGTTGAACCCGCGGCACGAATGAGGAGAAGGAGGTGGAGCCCCCGCTGCCCTCCTCGGCTCGCCCTGATGGAGCAGGACCGCACCACCTACCGCTGGGTGTGCTCTTGCAGGGAGCTACCAAGTTCTAGTTCCCAGGGAAGCTGGAAGTCAGTGGCGCGGTCCCCACTCCGGGCACACACAGGACTGCACTTCCTGGTCCCCTGTGACTGTGGCCATGGGACTCCTTCTGGCCAGTGAGCTGTGAGCAGTGATCACGTCGCCCACAGGCGGGGGCGCTTAACTGCCAGGGTGAGACTCCTCCCCCAAGCTCGTCTTCCTCCCGCCAAGGCAGTGGCGACGCTGGAGAGGGCAGCTGCCCCTTCACCCTGGGTCACGAGGAGGAGATTGAGCACGGCCCCAGCCGCCCCTCTGGGGACCTGCAGTTTGAGCAAGAAATCAGCCTTGATGGTTCAGGCCTTCTAGCTCGGGAGGCTGTTTGTTATGCGGCATAACCCAGCCCACCTGACTGGGTATCGGGTGTTCAGACGGATCCACCCCCCCAAGAGGAGAACCGTCCCCATTTGCTGAGCCCTCCACAGGGTGCAGACACTGTACTTGGTCATATAATGGATATAATATGTATGGCAAATATTGGCGTGGTAATTAGTCTTCTCCATTTTACAAAGGAGGAAATAACAATAACAGCCCACAACCACGGAGCAGTGACGACGTGGCAGGGACTTGCTACGCACTTTAACAGAACTTCTTCAAGCCTCACGATAGGCCTGGGAGGGAAGTGCTTTTATTTGTTCCCATTTTACAGAGGAGGAAACTGAGGCTCAGAATGGTCATGCGTGTACCCAGGACCACAGAGCCAGTAAGTAGCAGAGCTGGACTCTGAACCAAGGCCCATCTGACTCCTCATTTCTGGTTCCTGCTGAAGTCACCCTGGGGCACTGGAGGTGACCTGAGGGCTGGGGCAGTCTGTAGGGTGCAGATGCCCAGGGGCTGTGTGTTCTACACCCTCTGCCACATCCAACCCTGAGGGTGCCCACCAGGAGCAGCACAGGCTTGAATCTTGCAGTTCCTGGCGACTGGAAGGAGGTGACACCCATGGGCAGGGGGCTGTGTGGTCAGCACAACACTTCACCCACTTTGCATTCAGCCAAGCGGTGTTTCTCCACTAATCTCCAAGCCTCTTGGTCTGGAATGGACCTCTCCTTTGAGTTAACCTCACTGATTCCTCCTAATTAGCTCCTCAAATGAAATCATGGGTTATTTTGGGAGCAGCAACCTCACAAATGTTTCCCTGGAGCATTCAGGTGGAAAATGCAGATAAACACACCTCTTTGTAAAATAAATGAATGCAATTAGTCCCCAGGGCCCAAGCCTATCCCAGGCCCTGGGCTTCACTTTCACAAAAGGCTTGAATCGTAGACTTTTGGAGTTGCCTCCAAATGAGGCTGCATCTTGTGTCAAAGAGAAACAAACTGTGGGCTGTGCGGCTGAATAACCATCGCAGTTTCCTGGGCAGTTCCTGTGACCCAGCACTGCTGAGGCTTTACCTGTGCTCACTCAGCCAAGCCCCACACCAGCCCCGTGAGGAACACGCTGCTGTGAGCCCATGCTACAGATGGGGAGACTGAGGCACAGAAGGTCAAGCCACTTACCCAGGAATTTGAACTCAGGAAGTCTGGCCAGGAAGCTCATGCACTACATCAAGAGGCCCCATCTTACCTCTTCACCTGTCCCTCCATCCCCGTCCTCATGCCTGAGCGCACCTGGAATTAGTGTGGTTGTTTTTAATCAACGTAGTTCTTATATTGTGAACAGCACCATGAAAAATGTTCATTTGTTCACTTCAGCATTTCAACCAAACAGCCAATGGTTTTCACAATCCTGTTTTGCCATTTCTTCATTTTTTTCATATACCAGGAGGCCCCCAGAAGAGAATCACCATTAGGAATCCCTCTCTGATGGACCCTGTGCTCAGCAGCAGCGACTCTCATTCTATGAGCGGTGGGTGGGCATGAGGATAGGGAGCGAGGATGCCATGTACCCAGACCCCACCTCTGATGCTCCTGAACCTTGTGACTCTGAATGAACTCTCCACCTCCTCCTCCACCTCCTCCTCCTCCACCTCCTCCTTCACCTCCTCCTTCTCCACAACAGGAGGCTGGTGATCACGGTGCCCCTCCCATGGGTGGAATCATGTAAATGACATGCACATGTGAGCACCATGCCCATCACATAGTTGGTGTTCAATGAACACTGCACATCACATATACTCTCTAGTCTGAGACAGCGTCCGGATCCGCTCCTCTGTTAATTGGGAGGACAGAGGCTAGATTTCCTCTGATGCCCATCAGGCTTGGTCAGACATTCTGGGCCATCGCCATTGAGTTGGACCCAGTTGGGACAGTGAAGCGGTTCATGGGTGAGGGAGGCACTGTGGCCTGGGCCCCTTCTTACAGCTGAGGCTCTGCCCACAGGACCCTGGTCTGGCTTGGCCCCTGCCAGGACACAGGCTTGGCAGCCCTTCCCACGCCCCCCCAGGCGACGGCGGCCAGGACCCCCGCCAGCTCCCCGACAGCGGGTGGCACGATGGATGGCGGGGCAGCCCCGCCGCCTGCACCTGCGCTCCCCCCGCCCCGGCTCCTGGCGGGCTGGTCCCCAGGGGCCTGTAGCTCCACCGTCCTCCAGTGTCAGCCACACACCATGGAAGAAAGTCCCACCTGCCACGGTCACCCCGTGTTCTTTTCCTAAGAGCTGTTTGGGCCAAAAGCCAAGAAAGAGAGCGGCAAGTCTGTGCAGGCCCCCAGGGCTGGCCCTCCTCCAGCCTGTTGGCCCGCAGTTTCCTGTCCCCGGAGCGGCCCATCCCCCGCCCTGTCATGGTGTCTGAAAGACCCCCATTTGTCACTCCCACAGTCAAGGGGGGCTCTGGTGAGGCACAGATAGGTAACTGGGGGCAGCGCCCCGTTACCCATGGGGCCCCGTGCGCTGTGATGTACATGTCCCTCAGCAGGGCCAGAGGGAGGGGGACAGAGGATGGATAGGCTTTGACTGGAGAGAGGGTGACATGGCCAAAAGCATCTGGAAAGATCTGGAGGCCAAACCCAGGGCAGCAGGGATGGACCCCATGGTGGGGATTCTGGGGCAGCTCTGTCCTGGGAACCTGGGCCTGGAAAGTGCTGGAAGGCAAACAGCAGGGAGGACAGGGCAGTGCCCTCCCCACATGCTGGGCAGAGGCTGGCTAAGGCCTGCCCAGGAGGGGAGTGACTTGTGGGACCGGGCCCCTCACTGGGGCCCCTCGGGACTTCTGGGCAGGAAGGCAGAAGGGCTGACCGCTGCTGCAGGGATTCAGGGAGAGGAGCCTCCGACCTCCTCCCGCCCCTTACACCCCAGGACCTGCCCCTGGGCCACACCCCAACCGACCTCCCCCGCCCCTTACACCCCAGGACCTGCCCCTGGGCCACACTCCATCCGGAACCCTGGGCTCAAATCCCAGCCACTGTGCCTGTGAGAGGATTTCAGCGGCAATAACAGGAGATGAAACTGGTGAAGGTGCTGACCCCCTGCACTTCCTCACCTCCATCAAGGAGAATCTGGAACACGAGGGCCATGGCTGGCAGGAGCTCTGCTGAGTCATCGGGGTCCCCGCCCAGGCTCCCCATTCAGCTCTGCCTGACTCGAGAACAGAGACCTGAAGGAGCGGGGGAGGGAGCCGAGGGGATTCCTGCGGAAGAACATTCCCAGCAGAGGGAACAGCTTGTGCAAAGGCCCTGAGACAGCTGCCTGGTGATTTCAGCGAGGCCAGAGTGGCTGGAACAGAGTGAGTGAGGGGGAAAGAAGCAGGACAGGAGGTCAGGGAGGGGGTGGGACAGGGGTCGAGCGGGGTCTTGTAGGGGATGGGGGGTTGGGCTCTCACTCAGAGTGAGATGGGAAGTCCCTGGAGGGTCTGAGTGAGGAGGGACATGGCCTGCCTTAGATTTGACAGGATCCCTCTGGCTGCAGTGGGGGTAATGGGTGAGCGTGGCAGCAGGGATACCGGTGAGGAGACTGGAATGTTCTAGGCAAAAATGATAGTTTAGATCAGAGTGGTAGCAGTAGGTGTGGACAGAAGTATCCAAGTGGCCAATATCCAAAGCAGGAAGGCACAGGCATGGGGAGAAGAGAAACGTTCCATATGAGCCCCGTCTTTCCAGGGAGAAAAGATTTTCCCAGAATCCTCCAGAGCATGACTCTTACACCTTATTTGTCAGGAGTGGGTCAACGTCTACCAATTACAGGCAAAGGGGCGGGATCCCATGATTGGCTTAGGACTCTCTCTGGGATGAGTTCCAGAAAAACTGAGCGTTTCCAGCAGAGGAAGGGCTGTGGCGAGGTGATCACTTATGTTAGCCATAAGCAGTCACCCGAGCGAGGCCCCGGTACGTAAGTTTTGTGCCTGTGTTTGTCCATAAAAATGAGGTTAATGCCGCAAAGAATCGCTGGAAAGTTTAAATGAGAAGATGCATGTGGAGAGCTTAGAACAGTGTCTGTCATAGCTTAAGAGCTCAATCAGTGTCAGCTAGTATTATTCTTTTGTCTTCTAAGGACCCAGATCCATCTCTTTCCCAATCTAATGGTGTCACATAATTGTAACCACAGTATTCCTGTAGAATTTCTCCTCCCCTCACCCTGTCACAGTGTCTGAAGTTCCTCTATTAGTCACACATCTACCAGAAGGACCACGGATACCCAATTTTGTAGTTCATTTCAGAGACAGCTATGGAGAATAGAGGGGAAAAATGTCTATATCATCATAGCTCTACAGAATTCATGAAATTCGGACAATAAGGTATTTGCCATACCTACAAGCACAATAGAGAGAACTTCCTGTATCATTGGTGTGAATATCACATTGGCCACGGCACCTGCAGTGAACACCTGGTGTGCCCCCTCCACGTCTACTCCCCCTTCTCCTGATCAGGGCATGAGTGTTGTCCCAGAGACCACTTTCCTCTCTCTGCCACAGGTGGAGCTGGCCTCCACTCCCCTGGTCGTTGACATAATACCTAAGACTAGCTAATCAGAGAACTGCATCATTCCCTTAACCATCATGATTGGTCCATAACTCAAGGCTATCCAATCAGATTCAAAGAAGGTGATTCCAAGCCTTTCCCTGTAGGGATTAGAAAAAAGGCCCTCTCCTTCTTGCTGAGTTTAAAGCTGGAATTAATCATGAGTCTGGAGCTAGTGGCGCCTGTCTTGCCACCCCACAGTGCCTGACAATGCAGCCAACACAGAAGGAATCAGAACTGAACTAGGAAAGAGACCTAGTCCTAATACCGTTGTTTGGGGTTCTAGATGCAGCCATGCCTGAAGTGAGACAACACAACGTCTGACTTTTCCTTTTAGCTGAAGCCAGTTGGGGATGGCTTCCTGCCACTGGCAACCAAACGAGTCGTAACCTACACACTGTAACCTGTCACCCTCTGCAGGCCTGTCACTGTCTCCACCTCCCTCCTCATTGAGTGAGAGTCCGCCACACCAGAGGGCCAGTCTGGAGCAGTGGTCAGAAGCCAGACTGTCTGGACACGATATTCAGCTGCTCTGTGCCTCAGTTTCCTCATCTGAACAAACAGGGATAACAGTACCTACTCTGGGGTTTTGTGATGGAATGAATTAACACAATCTAAAGTGCTTGGCACGATGCCAGGCAAATAGTAAGTGTTGTGTGTTTTTAAAGAATTAACCCGAAGCTGCAGAAGTCTCCCCGCAGCAAGCCTCAGTCTTACTGCAAGTGGAAGGCAGCCTGGGAGCCAGTGGTAAGAGGAGTGGCGTGTGGGCCTGCAGGAGAGACCCTGTCCTGGGCATCTCATGTGCCAGAAAGAGCTTATGGGAGCAAACTTCTGGGGGGCCTTAACACCAAGTGTGAAAGTGCTGGGCGGCACCTTCCACCGGCATTCAAAGCACAAATGCCAGAGTCAGGTGGGAAATGGGTATAAAAATACAGAACAGAATCACATCATTGGAGGATTAAATGAGATAACGTATGTGAAGCCCTCGGAGCAGTGACTGGCACAGACTGGATGTTCTCTGGGTATTGGTTATTATTATAATTATTATCCCCTTGCTAAAATAGTATTGTCTGGGGTGAGCCTATTCTTAGTGAATTAATTCTTAGTGAATGAATCAATCCCCTGCCCCGCAAATGGTCATCGAGCATGTGCTGTGTGCCGGTCATGGTTGGAGATGCAAGGGAGACCTCAGTGCGTTAGACTGACAGGTCCTTGTCTCCCAGATCTGACGTTCAGACCCAACAAGGAATCAAACAGATAAGAAAGGTCAAGCAGTATGAAGTGCTCTGAAGATGATGACATGATCACGTGACCACAGGGCTGTGCTCAGTAGGGTGCTTGGGGAAGGCCTCCCAGGAAGATGTTGCTATGGGCTGAAAATCTGTGTCCTTCAAAATTCATATGTTGAAACTTAGTCCCCCAATGTGATGGTATTAGGAATTGAGACCTTTGGGAGGTGATTAAGTCACGAGGGTGGAGCCCTCATGAATGGGGTTAGTGTCCTTATAAAGGAGACTCCAGAGAACTCTCTCCCCCCTTCTGCCATGTGAAGACACAAGGAAAAGAGGGCCATCTATGAACCAGAAAGTGGGCTGGTGCTTTGATCTTGGACTCCTCAGCCTCCAGCCACTCAGTCTATGATATTTTGTTATAGCAGCCAGAATGGACTAAAACAGGTCCTATTTGAGCTGAGCCCTGAAGGAGCAGGAAGAGCCAGCCATGGGACCACTGGGCAGAGGGACCAGCAGGGACAAAGGCCCTCTGTGGGAATAAGCTGGGTCATGACACCAGTGTGCAGTCAGGGGCTAGGGCAGAAGGTTGGGGTTGGGGGGAAGACGGAGGTGGTTTGGGAACCCAGGTCTTGGGGAAGTGGGGCAGCAGATGTGGACGCGGCTCCCGAGTCCTTTCCCATGACCTTCCCCCAGCACTGTCCATGGGCTGCATTCCAGGCAGATTTATGAGAAATCAGAGAATTGGCCATTGAAGCTGGGAGGCCATTAATATGGACTTTGGCTAAGTGGCCTTCTGGGAGCCATGAGGCAGAAGGAGGGAGGGATGAGGTCCGGGGGTGGCAGCAAAACAGTGTCCACAAGGCCAGAAGGTGGTGGCCTGGGAGTCATAAATCCCTCCAGGCCGGAAGGGAAGAGGCACAGCTGGGGAGGATGCTGGTTCCTGGTTGGGACCAGATGGTGAGGAGCTGGAGGGCCCTGGGGCGGGCAGGATGGGCAGCTATCCTGAGAATCCTTCCAGCCTGGGGCCGTCTGCATAAAGTCTATCTTCCACCTCCAGAGAGAGGCCCTGGGGGTTTTGAAAGGAAGAGTATTTTTAGAGGAATTTGAGAGAAGCTGACATGACCCAGGCCTTGACTTTGGAAGTCCTTGCTTCAGACCCACTTTGCACTGGATGTGGAGCAGGAGACTGTCACCGTGAGTGAGTTGGGCAGACTGTGGGATGCTGGGTCCCTGCACCCCACTGGACAGACAAAACTCCTTGGTGTCTCTGGGCCCCACTTTCCCATCTGGAAAATGGGGATAATGATAGTACTTAACTCCTAGGCCTGTGAACATTCGTACAATTAATTCATTCCAGAAACATGCCAGTCCTTGTTTGAAGCACTGATAATGAGAGTTAATATTCACTGAGAGCTGTCTGCATGCCAAGTCCTGGGCTAAGAGCTTTCCATCTTTCACTCACGGAATCCTCCCCACAGCCCTGGACAGTAAGTACTGAGCTTTCCAAGGAGGCTCAGAGTGGTGCAATACCTGCCCAAGAGGCAGAGCAGGGATTTGAACCCGGGCCACCGGTCCCAGAGACCACACCACACATCCTCACACTTAGCTGTACTCTCATGTCTACTCTGGGTGCAGGATGGGCGGCTGTTAGGAATCCCATTTAACACATGGGGAAACTGAGTCCCCCGAAGATCAGCGACTTGACTGATGCTGCACGGTGACCAATCCCCGGGCTTTTTCATTCCACAGGAATGGTGGGAGGAGGGGTGTCCGTGTCACTTCTCCTGAAGCCACTCCAAGGTACATGTTCCTGGGGCAGGATCTTCCCTGGACGTACCTGCCCCTGCTCCCGAGGGAAGCCCCACCGGTGACCGTGCTGTGCTCACCTGATCCTTCTTCCTGGAACTGGTGCTGAATGTCTACGCAATGCCTTGCAGCCCTACTCACAAAACTTCCTCTCCAAAAAGAGTCTGGTAAACTCATTCACATAACCAGTAACAGCATATTGTGGAACCGTCCATTCATCCATCCACACATCCATACCTCCTGTCAATCCATCCATTCATCCATCCATCCGTCCATTTGTCCGTTCGTCTGCCTGTCCCTGGAGCTCTCTGGGAACGGCAAGGCAGCCAGACTGAGTCAGGGAGATGGTGGTGAGAGATGAAGTTGGACATGTGCCCGCAAGTAGATCAGTGGCCCCGGTAAAAACTCTTCACAGAGTAAGGTTTGATTAGATTCCTAAGCCTCAGAGCAAGACCCTCCCAGAATCTCTCAACAGACCCAGCCCCCAGCACTCCTGGGGCTACAGCAGATGCAAGAGTGGGCGGGTTGGCTGGCAGCTGACTAGGGTGGGGGTGGGGTGGGAAAGGAGGCTCTGTCCCAAGCAGAGAAGAGACTCCGTCGCCCACTCACAGGCCCATCTGTCAGCCCTGTGCACCTTGCCTGCATCAGCACCCGTGTGATCCACACTGCCCGCCCCGGGAAGGTCAAGACGGCCCAGCGCGGTGAGGGATGCTCCGAGGGGGGCATCCTGCTCTGTTCTTCCCAGCTGCAAACGTCCCCCTGGGGAGGAGCTGGCCTTGGTTCCTGGGATCCCGGACTCAGAGGAGGGGAGGGGCCAGCAGGGAAGGCTCACCAGCTGGAGGCCTGGTGTCTCCTCCTACCCCCCCCCCACCCCCTCCACTGCTTACCACTTAACACCTTAGTGTACTCATCCCTAAAATGGACGTAATAACACCTCCCTCCTTGGGTTATGGGGACGTGACACAAATGAAATACTTAAATAAGTGCCTGACACACACATAGACAGCCCTTCATATCCTATTGATCCATCAATTAGAAAGAATTCTGGGATGGCAGAGCAAGTACCACCTCCAAAAACCCACTCCTCCACAAAAGCAGTGAGAACACTGACCCAAAAAACTCCCCAGATCAACTTTTTCAGAACTCTGGATAGTAACTAAATGCTTACAACTACAGGCTTGTTTAGTCAAGAAAAATGGCGGACTCTCTGAAAGAACAGCAAACTTTGTGCAATTGTAACTTGCCCTCATCCTCCCTCCCTCTCCCCAGCTCTGTTATAGCCTTGAAAACCCACAGCCTCACAGCTTCAGCAGCTGTGAACATCAGCGGCCCAGCAGCCACTGGTGAGAGAAGAGCAGCCATTTCTCCAAAGAAGCCACACAAATAACCAAAAAGAAACGTTAGGGAAATACAAATCGAAGCCACAAGGAGATGTTATTTCACACACACTAGGATGCCTCAAATCAAAAAGAGACCAACAAGTGTTGGTGAAGATGTGGAGAAATTGGAAGCCTCATACATTGCTAGGGGAAACGTTAAGTGATGCAGCCGCTTTGGAAAACAGTCTTGCAGTTCCTCAAAAATTTCAACCCAGAGTTACCATACAACCCAGCAATTCCATTCCTAGGTATATCCCCAAGAGAATGAAAAGCATATATCCACACACAGACTTGCACGTGAATGTTCACAGTAGCATTATTCATTGTAGCAAAAGTGGAAGTAATCCTAATGTCCATCAACTGAGGAATGGATCAATGAAAATATGCAGTATACACATACCATGGAATATTATTCCACCATAAAAAGGTTCCAGTACCAGCACAGGTGACAACATGGGTGAGCCCTGAAAACATGATGCTCAGTAAGCCAGTCACAAAAGACCGCATGTTATATGATTCCATTTATATGAAATGTCTAGAATAGGCAAATCCATAGAGACAGAAAGTAGATTAGCGGTTGCCTAAGGATGGGGGTTGGGGTGTGGAGTGCTTGCTAAGGGGTGTAGGGTTTCTTTGGGGGGTGATGAAAATGTTCTGGAATTAGATAGTGGTGATGGTCACACAACTCTGAAAGTCTACTAAAAACACTACACTGTATGCCTTACAAGGGTGACCATCACAATATGCAAATTATATCTCAAAAAAGCTGTTATTCAACAAATTCTACTAACCTCTGGCCCAAGCACCATCATTTCACCTCTGGACCATCGCCGGGGCCTCCTCAGGGCCTTTCTGCTGCCACTCTGCCCCCTCCAAGCCATGCGCCCCTCAGTGGGCATAGCGGTTTTCTTAAAGTCAGAAATGTGAGCTTGTCTCTCCCATTTAAACGCCCTCCATCTCTCGCTTCCTCACGCTGACACTTCTCTCTTGATCCTAGGTCTTAGCAGGTGCTATTCCATGTCGGATGGGCTCTTCCCTACTCTCTCCCTGGCTAAGTCCTGTCCACTCTTCAGGACTCAGCCAAATGTCACCTCTTCCTCGAGGTCATCTAGAAACGCCCTGCCTGGAACGACTTGCCCACGGCTCATAAATGTTTCCTCGTGTGATGTTCGTCGCACTTGTTCAGTGTCTGTTTCTCCCTGTGGCCAGAGGGGAGGTCTGGCGCATCCACAGCTGTAGCCTCAGCGTCTGCATTAGCGTCTGGCACGTCACATGCGCTCAATCAACACCTCTGAGTCAACAGCATCCCAGGCTTCAGCGCAACACAGGATCCTGCCTGGCAGAGGCTCCACTGTGTGACCTTGGGCAAGACACCACTCGCTCACCTGTGAGCACACCCTGGAGGGTTTCCTGGCAGGGCTGATACAAAAGTCTAAGTTAATTGGCTTCAGTAACACCTGCGTGAAAATACATGGTTCAGCAAGAGCTCCTCTATATACAAGCTTTAGAGAAAAATAATCCCATCTCTCCTGCGGAGAGAGCTTGATACAATTAGCACCACTTTGCAGATGGAGAAAGTGAGGCTTAGCAAGGTGACTTGTCTTGCTTGAAGTCACACACAGCCTGAAAGAGGTAGAACCTTTGCTTTATTTGTTCATTCACACATTCACTCAATAAATATATATT
The DNA here is from genome assembly GCF_965194805.1 of Balaenoptera borealis. NCBI lineage: Eukaryota > Metazoa > Chordata > Mammalia > Artiodactyla > Balaenopteridae > Balaenoptera > Balaenoptera borealis. The sequence continues at coordinate 13,169,280 of NC_138872.1, forward strand.
TATTATTCATGTACAAGGTGTTCTAGGCACTGGAGAAAGGTCAAGAGCAAGCCTGACTCCACAGAGCTGACATTCTAGAAGGGAAGATAGGTGATGACTTCAGATTATGGTATATTCTGAGAAAGAACTACTGTAGGGATTGAATCGGGTGGCAGAATGGGGATGGCTATTTTATTTCTGCTGGTCAGCGAAGGAGGAGACATTCTCCTGAGACCTGGGGAAGAACACCCCAGGCAGAGGGAACAGCCGGTGCAAAGGCACACGGGGGGTGGGCATCAAAGAGCATCAGGGATGCTAGTCTGGCGGGGGTGGAGCAAACAAGGGTGCAGGTGCAGCAAGAGGGGGGCTGGCAGGGCCGACCATGCAGAGCTTTGGAGGCAGTGATGAGGATTTGGGTCTGGCTGATGAGGGGGACAAACATGCTGGGCCATGGAACAGAATGTGCAAAGTGTGTGCTCTGTATAACATTAAACTCTCCAAGGGAGTCCCCGACCTGCACTCATTAAGAGTGAACTTGAGTTCTGTCCTGCACTTGGCTGGGAAGGATGTTTCCTTGACTCATAATCTGGTGGAGGGACCCAGCCAGGACTACACGAGACAGCGCCCTCCAGAGCAGTTCAATTCTGAAAACAGTTAGAGGAAACTTCTCAACCAGGGCCTGTGCTGCAACAGGTTTCAGTGCCGATTGGGACATTCCAGAAAGGCCTCTCCCAGAATATTTGGGAAAGACTATGGAGGTGAAAATCAAAAGTTGGACTGTGAGGGATGCCAGATTTGTGGAAAGGAGGAGTGAGGTTGGCCCAGGCAGGGCTCACTACAAGGGCAAATGTCAAGAGGTGGAAGGGAGCACAGCAAACAGAGGAAGTGGTGAGAAGGCCAGAACTAGGAGGACAGCCTGGCGGGTCCTGGGACAGGTGGAGCGTGACATTTGGTGGTAGAATTGGTTCATGATCATGAAGGACTCAAAGTATAAGCTGAGAAGTATTGGCTTGATCCTCAAAATTTCTCCTCACTTGGATGAGCCTCATAAATCATTTGTCCCTTGTATCAATAAGGGCAGAGTCAGTCACATATAACAGAAAATCCAATATAACAGTGACTTAAACACAAGTATGTATTTGTATTCTCTTACTTAAAGGAAGTCTGGGGACAAACAGTCCCATAGCTAATATGGATGCACCATGAAGTCATCAGGGACCACAGAACTTTCCTATTTCTGCTACACCATGGATGGCTTCCATCTTCATGGCTACCTCATGGTCCAAAATGGCTACTGAGCACCAGCATAGTGTCCACATTCCAGGTAGCCAGAAGGAGGAATGGGGTCAGAGCATAAAAAGCACACCTTCTGAATGAGTCTGTTCTCTACTCTGAAACCTCACACAAGCCTTTTTCTGCTATGACACTGGCCTTTTACTTCATCACATGACATCAGCTGGTGCAAGGGATCTGGGCAAAGTCATCTTCCTTCTAGGGAGCTATGTGCCCAGCTAAACTTGGAGCTCTGTTTCCAAGGAAGAGGAGGAGACTAGATATGGAGTGTGCAACAAACAGTTCTTGCCAGACCCCACATTTTGTCTCTTCCAATATCTTTAAGGGAAATTAGCATCAATGCTCAGTGATGTCCGGAAACAGCCTTCCTTTGGCTAATTCACCATGAACTTCTATGCGGCAATTCATCAAGGTCCATATTTGGACCTAAGAAAATGTACAACTCCTGCAACTCCCTTGAGGACAGTGGGTTCAGTGAGTTTAGTCTCCTATTTATGAGGAGATGGGCTTTCTAACTGTCCTCACACTACATCTTCCACGGCACCCCAGCGCAGAGTATCCCAGCCATAGCTTCTGCTGAGTTCGCACTTCTTCCTTCTCCCCTTCCACAATATCCATGCTTTTTAAGGAATATTTTGAGGGCCCATTTCCTTGGCTAACTCTGATGCTGGGGAAATCGGGAGAGAACCTCTTTCCCCTTTGGTGAGGGGTGGGAAGGTGGAGAGCTGGGGAGAGGTGGGCTGGGGACAGGGAGGGTGACTGAGGTGGCAGCTGCTGAGTTTAGACACATTTTCTCCCAGGATCCCTGATGTTGGGGAGGGAAATGCTGGGGGGGACAGATGTGTACAAACTCTTCACAAGCCAGGTTCATGCCCCGAACGGTTGCGTGGTTTTGGCAAATATTTCATGAAATAAAGTGAGGTCCCAGATGAAAAGATGTAATTCCAGTTGCTGCATCCCTCTGTGTGTGCAGGCAGAAGCTTGATGCTCTCTTGGAGCAGGACTTGCTCTCTTCTGGGAACTGGTGTTTCCCAGTTTGGGACCTCATTGTCCCCTTGGCTGGAATGTTGGACGTCAAAGGCTAAGGTTTTTAAATTTCTCCTCTATTTCCCACATAGGGAGGACAGACTTCACCTTGGGTGCTTGCCATCAGCCCAGTGGGCCAGTTAATGAGGAGACATGAGTGAGGAGAGCCCAGATGCTGGAGAGACGGTCTCCAAGTCCTTCAGAGGTTTTCCTCAAAAGGTTCAAGATCAAAGGCATTCGATTTGAGAGACCTGGCAAGCGACCAGTAACAGACATGAGTTACCTCTGAAAAGGAGGAAACCTTGGACCGTGCAAGCAACAGCAGCCGTTTTATTGTACGTGGTGTGGGAAGTTGTTCAGAGCGAGGCTGCCCGGGTTCAAATCCCCGCCCATGTTACTCTGAGCCTCAGTTTCCTCACCGGAAAGTAAAGCTAGTCCTAGGACGTACCTGACTGGGTTGTTCTGAAGATTAAAGGAGCTAGTAGTATTGTCAAGCCATTAGAATGGCATTTGGCATATGGGTCAAGCCTGGTGGCAGTTGCTGCTGGAATCATGAGTAGAACCCTGACCTTTGGACACGGCCATGTTTTCAGAATTAAAAAAAACCAAAACCACTGGTTAAAGGAGGATAGTGCGTGGCCTATGGTGGTGCCTATGGCTGGGACGCAGGTGTGGATGGGGAGGGGCAGCTGGGTTACTTTTACTGCCGGACATAGCCATGTGTTCATCCCTGAGCCAATCACTGAAGCCTGGGCAATAGACTGCTCTGATTGGCCAGGGCTGGGTAATATGGCCCTGCCGCAACTCAGGGAGTGGAGTCAGCCTCGCCAATCAATATGAATGACAGTGAAAGAGAGCCTGTTCCCCATAGAAAATCCGGCAATTATGGCCACAAGGTGGGGACGTGGGTGCTGGGCAGAAAAGACAAGGAACCACTCTACTCACATCCTCTATGGAAACATTGGTCCTAGATCTGCGAGCAAACGCTGGGATACTTGGCCAAGAAGGGAGACCGTTTACCTGGGCTCTGAAATCCAGATTGGCATATCTGAGGTGAGGTGTGGAAGGAAACCGACCATCCTTTTGTGCAAATTGAGTCCTCAGACCAAAGCTTAGAGGCTGCATGAAAGGAAGAACTGTCTAACAGTTAACACTGTCCCAAGGCCACCTTGCCAAGGAGGGAACTCTATCCTTCTCGACGTTAAAACAGAGTTTTCAGGGATGTTGTGAACAGGGTTTGTCATCGTAGGGCAGGCTCCTGCAGCGTTTCCTAAACATCTCTCGCAATTTTATCCTTTTCTCTGGATACCATCTGTACTATGATTTATTAAATATTTTTATTTGCATACATTTATGTGTTTTACTTATATACACGTATTTTAAAGAAATATAGAGTTGTCAGAGACTAGAGGTAGGGGGGAATGGGGAGTTACTGTCTAATAAGTGTGGAGTTTGGATTTTGAAAGATGGAAAAGTTCTGGAGAGGGATGGTGGTGATTACTGCACAACAACGTGAGAACTTAATGCCACTGAACTGTACACCCAAAAATGGTTAAAATGGCAAATTTTACATATGTATATTTTGCCACAATTTTAAAAATTTTAACTCAAAAGAGAAAAATAAGCATACACAAATGTCACTGTCATAAAATGGAAAACCAGTATCCCATCCTGAAAGTATCTAGAATAAAATAGTGAAAATAAAAGCAATTAAAACAAAATATTTATGTTAAATTCTAGCCTGATACTTGACCTGAGGCGTGGACCTCTGAGCCTGAGGTACAAACCTCTGATTTTTCAAATGAACATTAGCCAGAGGTACAAAATTGATTAAAATATATTAGCACTAAACTTTGACTTTCTCCTTGCCAAAAATCAACAAATGTGAAAGAAAATCGAGCCAGAAGAAACTTGGTGCAAATCAACGTTATTCTAGTGCAGTGTCTGCATAACCCCCTGAAGTCACCTTGGAACCCCCAGCACCTTTCAGACATCTTCCCTCAACTTCCAAGGAGGAGGCCAACGCTGGGAGAACTAAGAGGGCAGTTTCGGGGTCTTTTTTTCCCCTGCTTCCCCTTTCCACCTTGAACCCAATAGCTCAGTGTTGATCTCTTTTCATCATGGACATTTTCATATACTTCAGATTATTTTATGCAAGAGATCTGTTGCTTTAAAAAATATGTTTGGAAACTACTGGTCTAGATCTGGGTTGGTGCTTTCAACTTTAAGATACCAGGATTCATCTTAATTATGCTCCTTCTTTTTTTTTTTTTTGGCTATGACATGTTTTTCAGACTAGGATTTCTCCTGCTGCAAATCCACTTCCCTTTCTTCTTGTAATTAATCCTAGTTTCCTTGGCCAGCCACCCCTCCCCCACTCTCTGTCCCTGTAGTTTGGCTGAGTCCAGGGCTGTGCACGTGACCTGGCCTGGCCAATCAGAAATCTATATTCCATGACCACAGCGATTGGCTAAGATATGGTCATGTGACCCAATTAGAATTAATAAAAGCCAATTCTCAGCTCTCAGCTGGAGTAACTGCAACAGTGCTCTCCTTATTTTGCTGTTGCTGAGACCTTACCGTGTTGACCTGGAGTAGCTGGTGGCCACCTTGCTACAGGTGGACAACATCTGCCTAGATGCAGCCAACCCAGGTGAATGAAAGATGAAGAAAGAGCCGCATGGTCACAACCTCTGAATTCCTGGATCCAGCCACACCTAAAGCAAAAATCCCCACCCTGCTTCAATCTGTGACCCAATAAAATACTTGGTTTCTTGAATCCAACTTGAGTTGCAGTTTCTGGCATTTTCAACCAAAGTATCCTGACTGATACAAGATGCTCTTTCTCACGGACCCTTTCTTGAAACTATCTGATTACTACATGATCTCATAAACTGTAACTACAAAACATCAGACTAGGAAAGGACCCATCTTTTAGGTCTTTGGAGAGTAGATGTTTTTTTCTCCTTAGAATTCAAGCAAATAGACCAGAGACTGCCATGTGCTAGTGTCTTGACATCAGGCACCTTCTCTTCTTTATTACTTTAAAACCATCTGACGTAAAAGCCTCCGTTGGTCCATAAGACATATGAAGTGTGAGCCCTCAGGGCTGCCTGAGATCTGAGGCCCATTCCCTGCTCAGCTCTGCCCTTTTGCAAAACACTGGTCATTTTGTCTCTGAAGATGTGATTCCATTGCTCACATATCTAGCTGCTGCCTCCAAAACCAATATTTTCATTTTGGCTTAAAAGCCCATCTCAACGTGAACATCTGAGCTCCTGAATGTTGCTCAACCAGCTTTGACAGCTCTGTAGGTGTAGAGCTGGCTGCCAGCCAATCCAAATTTTTCTGCTTCTTTCTTTTAATATAAACAGGGCCTCTGAAGAACTGTGGATTCATTGAATGAACAAATGAACTTGTTTACATAAAACATGCAGGGTGAAATTTCCACTGTGCTTCAGCATATAATTTGAGTCTGTTTTCTGATGGGCCAGCACATTATGGAGGTTGTTTTCGTAGACGAGGATGTTGTCCTCCATATGTTGGCCTAATTATTCATCCCGGCTGGTAAGTTCAAGATTGGGGGTGCGGGAAGGAGAGAGACCCCGCGGCCGAGCCGCGGTCGACCGGCCCCCCCGGCTCCCCTCCCTCACACAGGGAGGAGCAATATTAAATTCTGCTGTGTTGTTTCACAAAGAATGGACTTTTTTTAAAAATAAATTTTATTTATTTATTTATTTATTTATTTTTGGCTGCGTTGGGTCTACATTGCTGCACGTGGGCTTGCTCTAGTTGCGGCGAGCGGGGGCCACTCTTCGCTGCAGTGTGCGGGCTTCTCATTGCGGTGGCTTCTCTTGTTGCGGAGCACGGGCTCTAGGCGCGCAGGCTTCGGTAGTTGTGGCTCGCGGGCTCAGTAGTTGTGGCTCGTGGGCTCAGTAGTTGTGACTCCCGGGCTCTAGAGTGCAGGCTCAGTAGTTGTGGCGCACGGGCTCTAGAGCACAGGCTCAGTAGTTGTGGCGCACGGGCTTAGCTGCTCCGCAGCATGTGGGATCTTCCCGGACCAGGGCTCGAACCCGTGCCCCCTGCATTGGCAGGCGGATTCCTAACCACTGTGCCAACAGGGAAGCCCGAAGAATGGACTTTTGAGCCTGGGAGACCCCTGCCCAGTTATAAGAAAGTAAGAAATAGGAGGGGACTGAAATCACAGTGTTTTATTGAAAGGCAGGTTTTTCTGGGCAACTCTTCTGACCATCCACCCCAAATCTAGTGACTTACATTAATTTGTAGAAGGTAAAACCAGCACGAAGGTCACTCAGGACAGAGGCTGGGTGGGATGATTAATGATGATTTTATGTTATTTGGGGAAAAATAAAGGTTGCTTTATACAGACTCTTGCATGGAGCCCAATGAATCATCTTTTGGTTAATGAAGAGGCCCCTCCCATCCCTCTACTTGCTGATGACAAATCACCCTAGGGGGAGGCTGAGGGTTTTCAGAAAATGGTTTTTGTGATGATGTAAAATCCAGAGATAGAACACACTGGTGGGGAAGGAATAGTGGGTGGTGTGGGCATAAAATGGCAGTAGGGGTTGGGGTGGCATGGGAGGTCGGGGGAAGAAGGTGGCCATTGAAATATGCCCTTGGAGAGGCACTGGAGCATCTGTGGGAGTGACACAGTCTCACACGTGATGATCACTGAGCTTGATGCTGGAAAGCCCCCTGCTCCCCTCCCCTACTTTATGAATTATTACTTTTGATCATGGGTTGATGGAGAGCTGGTTTGATCAATAATGGGAACCAGTAAAGTCTACTTATAAACTAACTAAATAAGTTCTCCTACAAGAGGTTAAATTTTATCATGATTTCTTTTGAATGGCTCATAAATCCAGACCTCTGAGATATTACCCTCTGGGACACCAAAACGAAATCAGAGAGTTCTTTAAACAGAGTTATCATTTCAGCTCAGAGCCTAGTATGCTCCTCCAGCAAGCCAGATAAGAACAACAATGATAATAATTCTAATAAGAACGAACATTTAACGAGCCCTTTTGTGCAAAGTGCTCTTCTTAGTATTTTATGTACTTTATCTCACAGTCATTAAAACAACTCTATGAGATAGGACCATCATGAATTCTATTTTGCAGATAAGGAAACTGAGGCACAAGCAAATTTAGCACCTTGCTCAAGCTAATGCCTGTAATAAACGATGGAGCCAGGAGTTAAACACTGGTAGATATTAAAAGCCCTGAATGAGAGTGGGGGAAAAAAAACGGAGTGAGCCAAGGGTTCAAGTTTTTGTGGAATGAAGGGGAATGAGGGAATGGAGAGTAGTGGATGGGTGGTGATGGGTGGTGTAGACACATAGCAAGAGATTCAAGTAAGACATGCTTTTGAAACCAGAAGAAGGCAAGTGGTTACATTAAGGGCCATGGAAACAAAGAGGGCACTGACCCTACCTCTTGGCCTGAATCATGAAAAAACAAACAAAAGAATCCTCCAACTTGAGAGAGATGCCATGTCCTTGGAGAAAGTCAGATTTCAGTTAAGGCTGGTCAGTGATAGGACTGTTAGGAGAGTCATCTGAAGATATTGGGGAGGGAGGAAGATTGTTGATCGAACTGTTGATTCGAAGATTATAGGAGGCAGAGAAGAGGATGGGTGAGGGAAAGGATCAGAGGAGGCAAAAATTAGGTGAGAAAGTAAAAAAAAATATTGATAGGGAGAAAAGAACCAACATACGGATAAAAGAAATCCCTGAAGGAAAAACTGTAAAAAGAGAACACTACAAATACTAGAAACCATAATTCAAGAAAAATTTCCTAAAACTAAAATAAAAAGGATTTGAAACGATTTATTGAAAGAGCATACTGCATCCTGAGAACTGTGACCTGAAATGAACACCACCAAGTTCAAGTAAAATTACTGGACTTCGGAGAAAATGAAAACATAGATCTTTTGAACATGTGATTGAAATGTCCAGAGGGAAGCATGAAATTCTGGCCTGGTTGGATCCATCCAAAATTATTTCATTAGGACCGACCTTTCTGACTTCTTTTCTCTCATCTTTGTTTCCATCGTGTGGCTCCAAGTGCCAGCCAATTTTCTCCAGATGGCATCCCAAAGAATTTCTTAGCTTATATTATTACAGGATAAGCTCCCGCATACAAAGAATGTCTCTTTATTTAACAAACTCAATAACAGTTTAGGAATCACATTTCAGTGGACTAACTTGGAGTTAATCCAGGTAGCGAATGAATCTGATGCTCTGATTGGCCAGGCATGGGTCACCTGCTCACACCTGGAGTCAGCCAGGAGATCCCAGTGGGCTGAGAGTGGGAGAGGGGTGTATTCCCGAGAAAAATACAAATTCTGTCTTAAAAGAAGGAGAAATGTATAAAGTGCAGGGTAAACAACTTCTGTTCACCAAAATTCTTAACCCAGTCTTCCAGGCCTATGAGTTTCAGTCCATAACCTGGGAGGAGGCTCTATGGGTGGTAATGGACAAAAGGATGGGTTGATGTGTGGCTGGAAATACGATTCCATCCACCACTTGGTTCTCCATAATAAAGAGTTTGTCTGATGTTTGTCCTGAGTTCCTGGGAGGGAACTTCCTGGTGAGTGAACACATCAGTGTGTCAGGAGGGTGATGTGTTCTGATTCCATGAAAAGGGGACATGGGCACTCTGGGTTTCAGACCCTCACAGCCCTCACCACCATGTGTCTTTGCATTTGGCTGGTCCTGATTTGTAGCCTTTATATTAAGACTGTAACCAGAAGTACGGCGAGTTCTGTGAGTCATTCTAGTAAATTATTGAACCTGCTTGGGTCATGGGAACTCCTGGATTTGTAGCCAGTTTGTTAAAAGTGTGGGCTCCCTGGGGACCCCTAAACTTGCAGCTGGTATGTGAAGTGAGGGCGGCTTGTTGGGAGCAGTGCCCTGAACTTGTGGATTCTCATGAACTCTGGGTGGTTAGTGTCAAAATCTTGTTGCAATATTGCACCATCCCTTCCTCCCTTCTTTCTCAGGGCACTTCAGGTTAGAACTTGGAAATGAATCCCCAGTCTTAGAAGACCACACAATTTGATCCGTAATCCTATTGTTGTGGAAAGGCTCAGATGGGGAAGGGCCATGCTGGCAGCAGGCACGGCCAGGATCAAGGCCACTTGATCTGTCCACTCCCTTCTTGGCACTTGGGTCACGCGAGAGCTCACGTTGACCATTGGTTCCCAGCTGCCCCTCCTCCTACCTGGCGCATGGGCAGTGAGATGGATGGGTGGGAGCTGCGCCCCCTTACCTGTCGACCTTTGCTGGAAACCGGAAGTAGACAGTGGCCAGAGGGGGAGGAAGGAGCCTGCGTGAGCTGCCGTCTCGCTTACCCTTCCCAGGGAGGTGGGAGACCACTGCTTGTTAAGCACCTGGGGTACCTGGAAATGGATGACAGATTCTTCCTGAAACCACGCTCTGGTCCCGCATCTCAGGATCTGGGCTGACTTTGACATTCTCGTCTTACCTCTTCACCTCTCTTCTCTCCCTTGTTGATTTTTTCCTGGGCTCTGCCCCAGTTATAAAGAGGAGGCAGTAAATGGCCATCTAGTTTATCAGGGCAATAAAAGGTATCGGGTTTCACGACCAAAGGATTCCTCTGGAATAACCATTGTGCACCTAAACTCACCTCCCTTGCACTGTCTTTTTGGAATCTAAGTATGGTGAATAGGACACAGGAGGACACAGATTCCCTGATCAGCCTTGAGTTACTCTTGCTTAGGCATAAGAGATGACCATACTTCACATATTTACTGGTACTTCAACCAGTATACAGATCACTGTAACTAATCCATAACATGCCTATGAATCCAAATCCTGGACACTCTGTCCTGGAAATTCCTCTGACTGGGACTTCTCCCAATAACCCAGACCCTTTTCCATCGAGCAATTCAAAGGCAGATGTGTGAGGGTGCTACTGGCCCATGTTGGCTTTCATGGGACGGAAACCTACTTGGCTCTATCTCCGGTAAATATGCTTCAAAATACTTGCTCTTCAATGGGTTAACTGTTTTCTCCTGACCACACTGAAGCTGGCAGCCAGGGATGGAGAGTTAATCTTAACACTCATTTTCCCAGGAAAGAAAGTAATCCATCGTCATGTAGCCAGAAGTGTGGGGTTGCCAGGCTGGGACCTGGTGAGGAGTGGGCCAGACTGGGGTTGGTTTAAGAGCCACAGAGAGGGCAGAGTGTTGGCCCCTCATGGAAGGGAGGGTGAGAATTACCCTGGCCTCTCCTTTCCTCCAGCCTCCAGTTCCCAGGCAGTGCTTTCAATCGGCCAAACCTGGTCCAAAGCCCGATAACAAGAGAGCCTGGGGAAGCAGGGGTCAGGCTCCCTGGGACACAGAGCAGAGCGGGGGACGGGCAGGCAGTGACCCGCACAGAGAGAGCCGGAGACCGTTGAAACAACGGGCCTTCCTCGAAGCTGGGCCCCAAGGGCAGGCCTCTCAGTGTGCACTTCTGAATCCTACTAGTCTGATCCAATTCTCCCAGGAGCCCTTCAGTATCACTCTTTGGAAGAGGATTTTTTTTTTTCTGGCTCTTGGCATTGTTGTTATACAACAAATATATAGCCAGCTACCCCAGTGCGTGCGTTTCTCTGTCACTCTCTCCTTGGCTCTCTCCTTCAGCTCTCAATACATGTTTGGGCCTCATAGTAAATACATCTTAAGCACCTTCTAACGGCTGGGGGCAGTGCTAGACTCTGGGAAATACAAATATGGAAACAGCAGGGTCTCCGTCTCCCTGGAATCCACCATCCAGTCAGGAAAATGGATAGTTAAGATGCAGACTGAGGGTATCATAGGGACAAGACGCTTTGAGGAGTCTCCGGAGAGGGACACACTTCTCTCTGCCTCAGACAGTCAGGGAACAATGCACAGAGACAGATGAGACAGATGGGTGCTCTTGGGTTGTGTGTCCACCATATCTTCCCTTTCTCACCTCTTTCTGAAAGTACATCCGGACTTTATGGTTGGAAGCACAGACTCAGGAGACAGCCTCTCTTTTCTTTTTTTTTTTTTTAAATTAATTAATTAATTAATTTTATTTTTTTTGGCTGTGTTGGGTCTTCGTTTCTGTGCGAGGGCTTTCTCCAGCTGTGGCAAGCGGGGGCAGCTCTTCATCGCGGTGCGCGGGCCTCTCACTATCGCGGCCTCTCCCGCTGCGGAGCACAGGCTCCAGACGCGCAGGCTCAGCAGTTGTGGCTCACGGGCCCAGTTGCTCCGCGGCATGTGGGATCCTCCCAGACCAGGGCCCGAACCCGTGTCCCCCGCACTAGCAGGCAGACTCCCAACCACCGCGCCACCAGGGAAGCCCCAGCCTCTCTTTTCAATTCCTGGCTCCCCAACTAGCTGTGTGACCTCTGGAAAATGACCTCAGGGAAATGCCAACCTCTTCCCAGTCTCAGTTTCTCCATGTACACAATGCGGGATAATAGTAGTACTTACCTTATAAGGTTGGTGTGATAACCAGATCAGGGTAGTCAGGGTAACTAACTGCTCTATCATATAGCCCTCTAAATCTAGGGTGGCCAGATTTCATTTTGTCTGGGACTTTGAGGGGTTCCCCAGGATACAGGACTTTCATTGTTAAAACCAGCAAGATTCCGAGCAAACTGGAACAGATGGTTGTCCTACTTAATCTCAATGACTAACATAATAGAAGTTGTTTTTTTTTCTCTAGCTCACGTGGGTGTTGGGTGGCCGCCCTCCATGGGGTGATTCAGGGACGCAGGCTCCCATCTTTTGGCTCCACCGAGACAAACGGGAGGTTGCCCTGGAGGGCTCTCTGGTCCAGCCACATGTGATTGGTCAAATCTAAATCACATGCCACACCTGACCGCAAGGGAGGCTGGGAAATGTAGTTCTTGTTTGCCGGGAGGGAGAGGAAGCTGCTTCAATGAGGACATGCTGGTCTCTGCCCCGCGAGAGTCAATGAGTTGAGGGAAGCAAAGCTTTTAGGGCGAAGGTGACCGGCATGTGTAACGCCGTATATGCATTATTATTCGTGGTGTTATTACTCCTCCTCCGCCTCCTCATATCCGCCTACTTAGAAAGGCCTTCCCTGACCACCCCGGCAAAGCGACCCCTCCACTTCCCCAGCACTCTCTGCCTGACAACACGAATTTCTTATTTACTTACTGTTTTTCCTGTTTACTACCCATCACCCCTCTCCAAGTAGAACAGGAGTCCCACTAGAGCCGGGGCACTAGACATCTCCTATGACCAGGGCCCAGCTCAGGAAATACCTACTGAAGGAATACAGGGTGAAGAGTGGGCTGAGCCTTTCACGCAGAAACCCCTCTTTCTCCGCATTGCTCCGTCTGTCCGGTTTCGCTGAGTCCTCAGTCTCCTCGAACCCCCTTGGCCCCGCCTCTCCCTCCTTCCTGGTCTCACGTCCAGCCTCCATTTCCCGGGAGCACTCAGTCCCCAGGGCACCCATCCTGCCCCCCGCTCCAGACTCTTGGTGCTGTTTCTCTGGAAACCGCCTCCTAAGTACTTCATTCCCGCCCACACCCCACACCCCTTTTTTGAAGAGCAAGGTTTGTTTTGGTACAAGTGTGATTAACACACATTCAGTAAATACCTTATGTCACAAATTGTACCAAACTCCTCATTATTAGACTCCGCAGTTGGCTTCTGGGTACAAAATATTTATGTATGGTTTCCATGGCGTATGGCCCAAGAGGCAAGAGTAACATGGATGGGGGTGGTGACATTTCTCCCAGGATGTCCCCTTCTCTGCTGCCTCTGGGGTTGCCAGCACACACACACACACCCTCCCTGTTTAGAGGGCCTGTGGGGTTTGGGATGAGGCCCTTGGGTGGCCCTCCCCAGACACCGGGCCAGGATATGAGAGATTTCAGGGATGTGTCTGGAGGAACAAAGCTGTGCAGAGGGTGCAGTAGCCTTGCTGGGCTCTATGTGCCTGGGGAATTATCCTGGTGCAATTCATAGACTCCAAGGAGAGGAGGGGTCCCAGGCTCCCCACCAGCCCCACCTTTTATTTGACAGATGAGGAAATAGCTGGTGGGGCTGAACAGACAATCTGAGTTCAAATCCCAAGACCTTTTTATTTTGCCTTATTTTTTCCATCTGAGAAATGGGGATAATAATAGAACCAACCTCACAGAGTTGGTGTAATGATATAATCACTTGATGTGTTTAAAGTACCTGGAAAACCTCCTAGCATGTAGAAAGTGCTGAGTGTTATACTATTGTTGTTAAAATCAATAGCCATAGGCCCTGAAAGAACAGGAGGTGGAAACACGTACCAGCTGCTCTTCTGTGATTTAGATCGTGAACCTCCTGATCACCTCTTTATGTATGATTCTAGTCTTTAAAAATACCAGGCTGTTTCCTTCATCAGGGCCCCTGAATGCAAGCAATTGCAACTGCATACAAAAAACCCAGGCCTGCTGCAACTGATGGATGACTTAGGCGTAGTCTGTGTTTTTAACTACACCTGGTTTCTGCCCTGTACTTGGTCTTTAGTCAAATACACGGGCCCCTCCCCAAAACCCTCTCCCTTAGATTCTACTCCTACTGAGAGTGCCTGCAGGCTGCTCCAGCCCCCAGGCCCAGTGCTGATGTCTCAGGAAGGAGGAAGGAAGAGCAGAGGTGGCAGGGGACAGGAGATAGGGAAGGAATTGGGCACTCGGTGGAGAAACGTGGTCCTTTTCTGGAAGCAGCTGAAATGAGGTTGCTTTCCAAGTTGTGCTCTGAGGCAGTCCTGAGCTGAGGGGCTCTTCTGTGTCTTATCTTCTTTCCATCCTTTTCAAGTGGCCTCTCCTTCCTCCCTCTTTACTCCTTGTATCCCATTCAGAGGAGTCCCACGCACTAGCACACGCACCGGATAAGCCTGCTCCTGCGTTTCCTTGGTGCTGGTCACGAAGCTGCCCCTGCCCCATGACGCATCACTCTGCAACTGCCTCCCTCTTTCCTGGCTTCCCTTCCCTCCGTCTTCACCCTCTATACCTGGCTTTGTGCTTCTGAAATAAAGGGACCACATTTTACTCCCAGCCTCTGTTTTCTAGAGATCCCAGACCAAGGCACACCTTGTTTGCAGCCTCCTCAGCAAACTGGGGGCCGGGCAAGTTCCCTAAATCTGCCCAAACCTAAGTGGATGATGCTTTGAAGCTGGGAAGCTACCAGGTTGTACAGATCAACAGCCTGACGCGCTGCATGTCTGGCCTTGGCAGAGATCCCAGACGGTGTCTAATGAACCATGCCCAGGATGCTCTGAAACACGACTGTGGGTCCGGATCCTGGGTTGGCTTATTACCTTGCGCTGAGGTCACCTGACATCCGCAGAAAGGCGTGTTTCTTCTCTCCTGTCTTCTCCTGACTTTGGTCTTGGAGTCTGTGGAATCGCTCCATCCTCTTGGTGAGCAGACCTTTCCTGGTCCCATCTACTCAGCCAACACGGTGGGTATCGCAGACACAGACTCTACCCTTAAGATGAACAGTGAGTGTTTTGGAGACAGAACCCTCAGTTTTATCTCAGAAGTCATCTCAGGCTCTGCTGGCGCACAGGGGCCGCCCCTTTTTCTGGATCCTTCAGGGCACAGTGAGGATTATGTCCTAAAGATTGGGTATATGGTAAAAATGGTGCATGGCTTAAATTATCCTTGAAAACCCTTCGATATGCACAGAGAAGTGTCAGAGCTGGCGCATGCTCAGAAGGACCTTGCACTGGCTCTTTAGTACCCTGCAGTCGCTGTCTTGAAATTCTTAATCATTTCATCTTTGAACTTGGGTTTTGTAAGTAAAGTCCAGTGGAACAATGGCGCGTGCTCGAAGCCTCAGCTTCTGAGCTCTTGGGCAACACTGCCCCTTCACTGACCTGGACAGGTCCTCAGCTGTGTGCTCCCCTGTCGCCTGGTGCCCCAGGCCCCCCACGCTGCAGCCCCTGCCATCAGGCTGGAAGAGCCAGGGTGGTGTGTCCACTTCGTGGCATCGCAGGGAGGGACATGGGCTACCCCTGCTCCAGGCTGACAGCTAGAATTTCCCTGTGTCTTTTCAGTGACTGAGCCATACATTCTTTTTTTTTTTTTTCCCCTGAGCCATTTTGAATTGGGTTTCTACAGCTTTAAACCAAAAGATTCTCCTGGGCTCTTTAGGCAGCCAGCACTTTGCCCATACCACCTTAGCCCCAACATCGACATCAGATTTTAGGAAATGATTTGATAAACTTCTTCCAACAAGGTGGCAACAGCTGATACACATGTTCATAGAGCATTGCCAGGAATGTAGAAAGTCGAAGAGAGGGGGCTTCCCTGGTGGTGCAGTGGTTAAGAATCCGCCTGCCAATGCAGGGGACATGGGTTCAAGCCCTGGTCCGGGAAGATCCCACATGCCGCGGAGCAACTAAGCCCATGCACCACAACTACTGAGCCTGCGCTCTAGAGCCCGCGAGCCACAACTACTGAGCCCGCGTGCCGCAACTACTGAAGCCCGTGTGCCTAGAACCCGTGCTCCGCAACAAGAGAAGCTACCGCAATGAGAAGCCCATGCATTGCAACGAAGAGTAACCCCTGCTCTCCGCAACTAGAGAAAGCCTGCGTGAAGCAACGAAGACCCAACACAGCCAAAAATAAATAAATTAAATAAATAAATAAATAAATAAAAGTCAAAGAGAGGGATCTTAAAGATGTCAGGGAGATCCACATAATTTCTCTATATCAGTAAATGAATACTCAGAGAAGGCAAGGCACTTGCCCAGGGTCACACAGCAAATGAGGGCAAGAAGCTTGGTGCTCTGACTCATGTTCTCATATGGCCACAGAGTCACCTCAGACATGCACTTGACCCCCCCAACCCCACCCCCAGTTTCAGTATGATCTCCTGCTGTGCTGTCTCTCTCTGTTTCTATCATCGCTGTCTCTGTTTCTCTGGCTCTGTCTCAGTCTCTCTGTCTATCTCACAGTCTGTCCCTTTATGCCTCTCTCTCCTTCAAATACGCCATCCCATGATGAACGGACAAACAAAATATGGCATATCCACGCCATGCAATATTATTTGGCCATAGAAAAGAATGAAGTACTGATACATGCTAGAGCACGGAGGAGCCTTAAAAACATTGTGCGAAGTAAAAGTAGCCAATCACAACAGGTCGTGTCTTGTATGATTCCGTTTATGTGAATGGTCCAGAACAGGCACATCCGTAGACGCAGAAGTGGATTAGTGGTTGCCTGGGGCCGGGAGGGGGGAGGCATGGGCAGTGACTTCTAGTGGGTATGAGGCTTGTTTAGGGAATGATGAAAATGTTCCAGAATCAGATAGAGGGTTGCTCAACTTTGTGAACCTACTAAAATCACTAAGGCTGGTGCATAGGATGTGCACCCTTGAGGCGGGAGAGAGGACTATTTTTCAAGGGTGAATTTTGTGGTGTGTGGATTATACCTCAGTAAAGCGGTTATGAAAACCGCCATCATGTGACTTTGCACATTTATTCCATTGTACACATAAAGCGGCTGCACAGGTGAAACGCATACAGCCGGGGCACTGCTCCAGGTTGGTGACAGGGTTTTCATGACTGATTTTGACTCCAGCGATTTCCACTTAAGATCAGCTTCAGGAGCTCACACCCCAGGTACAAAGCCCAGCTCCTGGCTCAACGGTGATGGCCAGAAGATAGCAGAGGATCCTAAACTTTAGAAATAAACACTGTTAGTCCATTCTGGGTGGACCCTGGGCCCTGGAGGCTCTGAGCAAGGCTTGCTTTCTCTTTTTTCAAAAGAGAGACCAGCATTTGTTGGTGTTAAAGCCTCCCTAGGACCAACCTGAAACTTTCTCCTTGAGAAAATCACAAGGTTGAAAATGAACTTGAAAGGGACCAGTTCTGGATGGGATACAGTGTTATCCAAATGCTGTTTCTCAGAGCCGTGCCTTGAGTACAGTGGATTCTTCTCAGCTGCACATCCACCTCAGGCCATTTCTTCTGGATGCTTCCCACTGAAGGAAGCAGACCGGCTCACTGGCTGCCCCCGAGTCCCCGGGCCCAGGATGAGCCTGGAATGAGGCTCAGACCCTGCTTTTCCCGGCCTGTTCCATCCCGCACTCTGCTCGATGTCTGCAACCTTACTGAGTTGAGTGTAATTCTGCCATTTAGGTACAGTTTTGCCTACAACAGGACCATTCCCTAAAGGCAGTCGATGCCTTCATTTGGGACCCAGCTAAAAAAAATGATGCCTCGCCCCAACGCTGGAGCGATATGCTGCCTTAGACTTGCCCAGAAATGGTACATCTGGATATACCAAACTCAATGGGCAACCTTGACCCTGCACCGTTTTCGTCTCGCACACCATCCTTAGAACTTCCTCCTGGCTATGCCTGGGAGGTCCCGAGGGAGGTGTGGGACCCCAGGATGGCTTCGATTCTGGCTAACAGCTGTGGAGCACCCCCCACGAGCCTGCGACATTCCAAGTGCCCTGCCTGCATTGTCATTGATCATTGATCCTTACTACAACCCGATGAGGTCAATGCTGTTACCCACATTTCACACACAAGGAAACCGAGGCACAGGGAAGCTGATCAAATCCCCTGAGATAACACGGTTGGCAAGAGAGATGACACAGGATGTGAATTCCAGGGCCCCCTACTCTTAGCCATTTTAAGTCACGGTCTCCAAGGGGTGTGGCTGGTGTGTTGGGCCACCCCCCACCAGGGCAGAGAGAAGTCACGTCCAGGTGTGAACGGTCCCTGCTTCTGCCTCCGGATGCTCGTCCTGGGTACCGGTTTTCCTCTGATAAAGAGCCACCTCATGAACCTGAGTGAGAATGTAGTGCTCCCACGTGTGGGATGTATTGCCAGGTGGGGAGTGAGTGGAACTCGTGCACGTAGCTGGGGCCTGTATACCCTGGCACCAGCCTTTCCCGGGGCAGTTTGGCGTTGTCGAATAGCAATGAAGATGCAAAGACCTGATGGCCGGCCATTGCGTTCTTGGTGTATCCTCAACGGAAATGCATTTCACATGTGCAGCAGGACGTGTGTCCAAGGACATCCACCCCAGCGGCACTGGGAATAGCCCCGGCTGTCATAACCACCCAGGTGTCCATCCTCAGTGGAATGAATAAATGCGACGCGATGCACTCACCCAAAGGCATACGTACCATCAAGAGTAAAAGGAGGGATGCAATTACGTGCATCCCACCACTGAGCAAAAGAAGCCAGGCACCAAAGACTCTATCACGAATAATCCCATTCATATTACATCCAAAAGCTGGCAACACTAAACTGTAGTGTTTGTTTAGGCAAGCAGAGTAAGGCAGCGTGAAAACAGAGAAAAAGAAGGAAGCTATTACCCGAAGTCAGAACAGTGACGACTTTTAAGAACTGAGGAGGCCGTGACGGGGCCAGGAGACAGAGAAAGCTTCTGGGAGGCTTGATACAGTGAGGGAAGGGGCACCTGAATGGTCTCTTGACAATAATCTGTTAATAATAATAAATGGGTCTTCCCTGGTGGCACAGTGGTTGAGAATCTGCCTGCCAATGCAGGGGACACGGGTTCGAGCCCTGGTCTGGGAAGATCCCACATGCCGCGGAGCAACTGGGCCCGTGAGCCACAACTACTGAACCTGCGCGTCTGGAGCCTGTGCTCCGCAACAAGAGAGGCCGCGATAGTGAGAGGCCCGCGCACCGCGATGAAGAGTGGCCCCCGCTTGCCGCAACTAGAGAAAGCCCTCGCACAGAAACGAAGACCCAACACAGCAGAAAAAAAATAATAATAATAATAAATAAAAATTAAAATAATAATAATAATAATAAATGTTATGCACTTTTCTGGATTTTTTAAAAATAATGGTTCCACCAACTCAGTGGTGGATGCTTCCACTTTCACCTCGATCCCTAATTTCCCACGACCACGTTTCCGTATAACGTCACGGTCAACCTACAGATAAAATCAAATGGCTTTGTGCCACTTTGCTGATGAGTGTAGGTTTGTCTGCCCCACCTTGCATTCTCAAGCGCTGTGGCTTGCAAAGAGAAGGGCATTCCAGTCCGTTCCAAGCAACCCCGGCAGAACGGCTGGTGAGCGCAGGGGCACAAAGGGAGCTTGGTCTTGTTTTCTCAGGGGTGCCGTACCCCCAGAGCCAGCTCTCCAGCCTCGGTTCTCGAACACGATGTTTGCTGCTTTGTGAACAAAAAACCAGGGCATTGCTCTGAACCCTAGGGGATGCCACACTCCTGCAACTCCAGCCAAACCTGCTCTCGAGATATCCCTCCAGCTCCCCAGCGGTCTCCACCCACCCTCAGAATGAGAAAACAAAATCATTTTCTTTTCAGTGTCCAGTGGTGAGCCAGGAGAAATGCACTGTTTGTTTGGACTTGCAGTGCTTTGGGGTTTCGTTTTGTTTGCTTACTTATTTACACTTCTTCTTTCTGGTCTGAGGTTGAGACCAGGTTTTAGTCCTGATGGCTTGTGTGTGACCTGGGTGGCTGTCCCGTTGGAAGAGAGCTTGGTACCCTGGCCCTGAGGAGGGAACCACAGTGCGGCCGGTGCTGCTTTGCAGGGAGCATTTCTGTTTCTGGTTGGCAGGCACGTTCTTTTTGGTTTACTTTCACCTGCTTCTCCCAAGGCTCTTGCTGGGATAGGATTAGCAGCCTGAAGCAAATAAACAAAAACAACAGCTGACCTTGCTTGGTGCCCACTGTGTACCAAGCACCCCTCCATTGTGTATTGTGGCCCATTTAATCCCCACACTTCCCTCTATGGGAGGTGCATTGACTGTCATGCCCATTTTATAAATGAGGCCACTGAGGCACAGAGAGGTTAAGCAACTTGCCCAAGGTCACACAGCTACTCCCTGGCAGAGCTGGGGTTTGAACCCTGATGGTCTGGCTCCAGGGCTTTGCTCAGACTGTAGCTTCCTTCCACTCCGCTGGAGAGATCGTCTTCCCATCCCAGAGTCAGGGCATAGCGACTAGGGAAGGCCCAGCCCCGGGAGAGATGCTCTGGGAGTTACATCTGCAGAGGACATTGCTGCCCAGGAGACCATCACCTTCACATGGGACCTGTCGCTGTGGAGAACCAACCCCTCCTACAAGGCCCCGCCCACCAGGACACCAGGACGCCAGGACTTGTGTTTCATGGCAGGAGAGCCAGGTTATGTCCCATCACCTGCTGCTGGTTACACGCCAGGCACAGCGCTGGGTCCTCCATGCAGCCATGCACGGGACCAGGCATAATATTTGCACCGGAAGAGCCACCCTTTTGGGGGCAAGGGGCAGAAACTCCAAAATGGGACTTATTCCCCCAAGATGTGGCAGTTCTTCATTTAAAAAAAGCATCAAAGCAAAATCCAGCCCTGCCCTTACCTGCTCCGGCAGGAAATTGAATCTCTCTCATTTTGGGAGCTTCTCGCCCACTGTGGTTTAGAGCAGACTCGGGGGCTGACCTGACCCAAGAAAACTGCAAAAGGGCCCCTTGTGTCGAGGCAGGAATGGCTGGGCTGTGTCTTGGGAGCCCGTCACCTGAGTCAAGCCCCAGTTCTGTCACTTAGCATCTGTGTGGCTTTGGGAAAGTTATCCCCCCCCTTCACTCTCTGCCTCAGTTTCTTCATCTGTAAAAGGGGAATAATAATAGTCCCTACTCATGGGGTTATCTTGATGATTAAATCTCATAATATATAGGAAACACTGAGGACGTTGCTTGGCATATAGTAAGCACTCTGTAAACGTCAGCTAGGATGATAGTAATAATAATAGTTGTTATGAGAATCGTTCCTCCTGCTCTCCGTGGCCTCTGTCAAGGTCGTGCTCCGAAGCTCTGCTGGGCGGCAGAGATACCCTTGCGCTAAGAGTCAGTTCCTGCACAGCTTCCGGAAGTGCCTCTGGAGCGTCCCAAGGCTGTGAGTCAGTCTCCGCCAGGCTGGGCTCGTCTGCACAGTGGGACAGGGGTGTCATCGCCTGTAGCTGTCCCGGGGAGCTTCATGGCAGTTGAGCGGGGCTTTGCTTCCTAACCTATTATTGGTGTTACAAAACCACTGAATCTGGTTTATTGCATCCAGACCCCTGGCGGTATCGGTCACTGCCACAGCTAATGGTAGCCCCTGCAGACCATTAGCTGACCTTGGCTTTTCTTCTGCTGATTAAGGGCCCCACAGGCTGATGGGACTTCACGGGCTCCTGTCCCATTGCTTAGCACCTGGGTGGGAGCAGGAGCTCCGGGGCAGCTCTGGTGTACTTTTGAGGAGCCAGGCAAGTCTCGGGAAAGGGGGGTACAGGAGCACAGTGGGAGGCCCGGGCATAGGAAGTCCTTTTCCTTCATTTCCCAGAGGAACAAAAATGCCTGTGCTAGAAGGATCTCAGAAGTCGCTGATCTGGTCCCCCCTGGGTCTTAAACTTGGTCAGCATTTGAGTTTGCTGGATTAGGGAGGGCTTCATGGAGGAGGTGGCCAGTGAAACTGTAGGTAATTAGTCCAATCTGTTTCACCTGCCTTCACTAATCAGGGTCATCTACAGAAGACTTGCATGTCCTCCAAGGGGCACGTAGCCTAATTGAGATGTTTCACTGAGGTGTTTTCCAGGAACTTGGAGTCAGCTGTGTCTAGTTGAGCTGAGCTGCTTAAGATTGGATGGGACCACCGACCCTCCAACTGCGCATGCACTAGTATCTGCTTGGTGATCTTCTGAATGTGCAGAGAGGCCTGTAGCCTAGTCACACCTGCAGGACAATGATGACTGCACCTTTTTCCAATCACCTTTCCCCACGCTTCCCGCACCTCGGACAGCCCTGCTTCTTTATTCCTTATCCCATAAATACCCAGAACCCCTCGTCTTTGGGGAGGCAGATCTGAGACCCGTTTTTCCATCTACTTGCTTGGCTGCCTTTCCAATTAAACCCTCTCTTTGCCGCAAACCTCGGCGTCTCAGCGGCGTCTCAGCGTTTTGAGACGCTGTGCATCAGGCAAGAAGAACCTGGTTAAGTAACACCAGGAAGCTTGTCCTTGAAAGATTGGCTGTTGGGCTTTAAGGGAGACGGAAGCATCTCTTCCGTCAGGGAAAGCATCCCAGGCACAGGCTGGGGACGCGGGTAGCGGGCAGGACCTGCAGTGGGGCAGGCATGGAGCACATCACAAGGGGCTTCAACACCAGGCTAGAGACGGTAGTTTTTTACTTTTCCCCTTAACTGTGGACTCAGTGCTGCATGTCCAGCTTCTACCAAGGCCAGGCGGTAGCCCTAGGCAGGGAGTGCCTAGCCCTGGAGGGGCCACACACGCCCCGGAGAGAGGCTGCTGCCAGTGTTTTTTCAGCCACTACCCAGGGATGCCAGCCTGGCGTTGCCGGGC
Source organism: Balaenoptera borealis (assembly GCF_965194805.1). Lineage (NCBI taxonomy): Eukaryota > Metazoa > Chordata > Mammalia > Artiodactyla > Balaenopteridae > Balaenoptera > Balaenoptera borealis. The sequence continues at coordinate 13,191,914 of NC_138872.1, forward strand.
CCTTTGTCTTTGCAAGGGAAGTCGGAGATCTGGATGTTTATGAGCCGACTGGCACCCACGTGGGGCAGGGGGGCTTCTGCCCTGGCAGCTGGAGCAGTGGAAGACTGTCAGCAAGGAGTGGAGGGGCTTGGGGTCCTCAGCACACTCACGCCTGGCCTGGGTAGAATCCCTCAGCCGATGTCTGCGAGGACTCGGGGGTGCAGCTTGGGGCAGCCGGGCCCGTGGCTTCCTGGAGGCATCTGGTTTCCAGCAGCCTCTCTGCATGGGGCCCGCGGCATCTGGAACCACTTAGGAGCCCCCAGTCCCGCATCTCTGAGAGCCCGGGAGTCAGAGAGACTGTTCAGCCTTGTCTGTGACCTGGGTGGGCCAGGAGAGAAGGGCCGAGTCCTTCAAAGCATGGGGGCTCTGCTCTGCCCTTCGGCGCTCTGACAGCTCGGCCCAGGCAAGAGCTGCTCTGGCTACAGCCCAGGCACCCCCGTGGGTCCCCCCCCGGGGGTGCATACATTAGCATCTATTATTTAATCAAGACTAAATCCACACAGCCTGCCCTTCCCTGGGGAAAGGGGATAGAACGGAGATGTCACTGGAGGACTTCTGTGACTTAGAAATCTCAGAGATCTGGAGCGCTGGGCTTTGAGTGGATGGAAGGACAAACTGCCAAGGAGTGGGCAAGGGGGTGGGCGTGGAATGGTGCAAGCCAGGGTCCTCTGCAGGGACTGGGAGATCCCTGGATTGAAACTCAGCAGGTTTAAGCCCAGCCTCCCTGTCTCCTGTTCTCTCTCTGAAGGGATTGGATATTCTCTCTGGGAGAGAGTGAGGGGGCAGGAACATGGGGACACTTGAGGGCTGGCCAGGCCTCCTCGGGGGTGGTGATGGGGATTGCAGATCACAAGCCTGCGGGGCTTTACTCCGGGTGGACGGAGTGGGAGCATCGAGGAGGAAGAGTCCCAGGGCCGAAGCCAGGTGGAGTCGCCCAGTGTGGGCAGCAGAAGAGATGGTCCCTGGCGTTCTCTAGACCCCGTGATGGTGGCCCAAATCAGGCCGCAGCAGGACCAAGGAAAGTGTCAGGAGGACTGGGAAGAGAAGCAGGGCAAAGCCAGGGATGCTCCACTGCGGCCTGTAGGCAGGCAGGTGGGTGGGCATCATGAGGGTGGGTGTCCGAGCAGGTGGCCTGGGTCAGAGTGTGGGTGCGTGTGGCAGGAACACCAGCATCACCGAGAGCCAAGTGTGCTCGGAGCTCTGGTTAAGTGCTTGGTGGGAACCGATGCCTTCACTTCTCCCCAGACCCTCCTAGCTGGGTGGCTCATCATGCCCAGATGAGGTCGTTAAGAAAGCGGTTTATCCAACAACTCGAAGCCCCTAGTGATGGAACTAGGGCGGCCCAGGCTCTCCCCACTCAGGCTGCCTCTTACGGGTCAGCTCATCCTGGCGTGGCCTTTTCAAAGGCAAACAGCCCACGGTCTGAAAGAGCCCTTCACAGAGAAGGAGGTTGAGAGGGAATGCGGCAAATACCACGCCTGGGCGGACTTGTGAGTGTCCTCAGCATAGGTGGGACCAGGAAAGCAGGACCCAAGCTCCCAGGGCAAGTTTCAGGGGAATCTCTCTGCCCTTACTGAAGACAGCATCGTTCCAACGCACAAGCTACAACTCACTGCACACAAACACCCACCCACGTGCGTGGCCTCATCCATCAGCAAGCACGCAAACGCACCCACTTGTCACCCAAAACATGCGAACACAAGCACATCCCCAGTTATACTTTCTAAACATAAATACATGCTTGCACATATGTTTTCATTCATTGAACATCTCCTGAGCTCTGGGCGCTTCTTTGTAAGGCAGCCTATCAGAGGCCCTGGGGAGCCAAGAAGGAGCATCCAGCCATGCGTAGGGGGCCAGGGGAGGTTGCCAGGGGGAGCAGAGTTATGCCCGGTCTTGAAGGATGAAAAGGAATTTGCCTGGAAAGCTGGGGAGACCAGTGATTCATTCATTCGCTTTGGCTTTAAGTTATACCTTTGTTTGTGAATGATCCGTTTCCTCCGTAGAATAGAAGCTCCAGGATTTGTTTTTTGCTCATTGTTTTGTCTCCAGTGTCTTGAACAGGATCTGACATACATCAATCTCTTAATAAATTCTCTTGAATGAATGAACTCATCCTCCCTGAAGGATTCTGATGAAGGTGACTTGGCTCCTATTTGATGTGATCGGTTGTTTCAAAATGTTCACAAAGAAGAAGGATACTTCTGCCCCCTTACAAAGAAGAGGATGAAATTAGTGGGTTTTTTACCTGGAAATAGTGGCTTGGAATGAGTTAGGCAGAGCCGAGGTTCGAAAACCTGCTTGTATTTCAGAATTAAGGGAGAGGGAGAGTGTGGGAAATGGAAGAAGGAAAGGAAGGAGGGGAGGAGAAACAGAGGGAGGGAGAGAAGCAGGGTGGGGAGAAATCAAAGAGCCCCAAGACTTGAGTCTCTGAGAGCTAAGTGGCCTTGCCCTGAGGCCTACTTTCCAAACATCAGCTGGGAATGAACCAGCCCAGAGGACAGAAGGGAAGATGGAAATGTGCGGGGCTCTCTATTCACGTGGTTTTGAACAAATCTCTGGGTGTCAGCAGTTGCAGGAACTCAGGGGCTGCACCAGAGCAGCATTTCTCCAAGTGTCACCTCTGGGTGAATTTTGTGTGGTACCCAGATGCACGCTTTTCATTTTAATAACTATTTATCAGAAATGAAAGAACTGCAATAATGTCATGATTACTACTCTCAAGGATGAGGTTATCTTCTGCGAGCCAGCCAATGTAAAGCTGGTTTGAGGAGACGTAGCTGATGACGGGCAGGTGAGATGCAGGTATGCAGCAGTGATGCTGGTGGGTGTGAATGCTGACGCTTAGGAAACACAGACCTAGGTGACATCAAAGGAAGCCTCTGGCTATGTGGTTTTTCAGGTATGACAGGACCTGGGTGACTTGAGAAGGGGCCCCCATGGAGCTGCCTGCATCCCTCACTGCCCTTTCAGAAGAGGAAGGAAGGGCTTCCCTGGTGGCACAGTGGTTAAGAATCCGCCTGCCAATGCAGGGTACACGGGTTCGAGCCCTGGTCTGGGAAGATCCCACATGCCGTGGAGCAACTAAGCCCCTGCACCACAACTACTGAGCCCGCATGCCACAACTACTGAAGCCCACAAGCCTAGAGCCTGTGCTCCGCAACAAGAGAAGCCACCACAATGAGAAGCCCGTGCAACAAAACAAAGAGTAGCCCCTGCTCGCCACAACTAGAGAAAGCCTGCGTGCAGCAACAAAGACCCAACACAGCCAAAAATAAATAAATAAATTTATTTAAAAAAAGAAGAGGAAGGAAATCTAATAAGGTCTTACTGGGATGAGAGGCTGCACCTACATTCTCACAATATCATGAAGCAACCTGAGTGGATGAGAACAATTCTAATGGGAAAATGCTTTAGACTCCAAATAAGGCAGACTCTGAGCCTTCGGACTGGCTGTTCCACCTCCTGGATACTCTTCCCTGCACTCCTCATTTGGTTGCTCCATCTCATTCAGGGTGTTCACTGCTGGTACCCGGTAGGGGCCCTGATATTTGCTGAACCATTGAACGAATGGCCAGGCAGTATTCTGGTTATCTGCCTCTCCCTCTTGAATGTGCATTACATGTTCAAGATATGCCAGGGTTATTCTTTTTTTCTCTTTCTTCCAGGGCAACCTGGAGGGCCTTCATATTATAACCAGAGCTGGCATCAGCATGTTTTAATAATAGGAAGTGGCGGGATGGGAGGTGGAGCTGAACATTATTTAAGCAGAACCTGCACCTATGGCCCCAGAGAGCTCATTAAAGACCCTGCCCCTGCCACATCTGCCGCTGCTTTGGTATCCTGCTCAGCCAGGCCCCCAGAGGCCAGGAGGGAAGCCCGAGTCCCTGTGGATGCCTGGCAGATTTGCTTTCAGTGTTTCCATTCAAGGCGAGGCTTTGCAAAGACAAAAGCTTCAAGGCCAAGGCCCAGCTACCCATCAAGGTTGCCAGGTTGGCAGATCTCCATGGAGATCATAGAGGCACAGCTGTTCCTTCTCACTTCCCAGGGAGGGTGTCTGCTCTGAGTCTGCAATGCCTGGGCCTGGAGCTTTCTCTGGGTGAAGACCTCCCGGAAGGCAGAAGCCCAGGCTGGGTCCCTGCCCATGGGGAGGACCAGAAGGAGGTCAGCCTCTGTTCTCCCCAGGAGACGGGCAGCTCAGGAGACAGGGCAGACGGGCTGGGCACAGAGTGCCCCTGAGGGGCTCCTGTGATGACCAATGCAGTTCCTGGAGCTCCTGGGAGTCTGGAGGTGGAAAAGCAGCACGAACAGCTGTTTGCCAGTCCAGGCCTGTCCTGGGAGGAAGGAACAGCAGCTTCTGTCGGGATCAATCTGGGGGTCCGGGGTCCTCCAGCCCTGGAACTTATGCCTCCCTGCTTTCTGTGGCTCTTGGACTCTGTTCAGCCTCTTTCTCTGTCTTTTTTTTTTTTAATTAATTAATTAATTAATTTAGTTTTTTTTGGCAGTGTTGGGTCTTCGTTTCTGTGCGAGGGCTTTCTCCAGTTGCGGCAAGCGGGGGCCACTCTTCATCGCGGTGCGCGGGCCTCTCACTATCGCAGCCTCTCTTGTTGCGGAGCACAGGCTCCAGATGCACAGGCTCAGTAGTTGTGGCTCACGGGCCCAGCTGCTCCGCGGCACGTGGGATCCTCCCAGACCAGGGCTCGAACCTGTGTCCCCTGCATTGGCAGGCAGATTCTCAACCACTGCGCCACCAGGGAAGCCCTCTCTGTCTTCTTTTTTTTTTTTTTTTTTTGAAGTATAGTTGATTTACAATATTAGTTTCACGTATACAGCAGAGTGATTCAGTATTTTTGCAAACTATACTCCACTATAAGTTATTACAAGCTAATGGCTGTAATTCCCTGTGCTATCCAATATATCCTTGTTGCTTATCTGTTTTATACCTAGTAGTCTGTATCTCTTAATCCCATGTGCCTAATTTGTCGCTCCCCGCTTCTCTCTCCCCACTGGTAACCACAAGTTTGTTTTCTATATTTGCAAGTCTGTTTCTATCTTGTCTATACATTCATCTGGATTATTTTTTAGATTCCACATATAAGTGACATCATACAGTACTTGTCTTTCTCTGTTTGACTTATTTCTCCTGTCTGATTTCTGTGGCTAGCGCTTCCGACATTAGGTGAAATAGAAGTGGTGAGAGCGGGCATCCTTGTCTTGTTCCTGAATTTAGCAGGAAGGCTTTCAGCTTTTTTCTCTGCCTTTTCTTTGATCTCTCTGGAGCTCCTTTCCTGTCTCTCTTTTTCTGTGTCTCTCAGTCTGTCTTCCTCTGTGCATTTCTTTATCTCTCCGTGTCTCTCTATCTTGTGTCCCTTTCTTGGCACCAAGTATAACCACAAACAGGGGCGGGTGTCTCCGGAGCTATAGAAGAAGCTATTAGAGATTGTCCAATTGTGCCCAGCCCCTTCTCCTGCCCCACAGCTGACTTTGACCTTAGTGTTGACCCCCGGAGCCCCTTGCTGCTGCACAGTCAGACTGTCCCCCGCCTGGAGTCTGCCTCCTCCCTGTCCCCACATGGCTGGGAGGACCTTTTGCTAGCAGGATGCATCTTAGGGGAGGAGTCTCAAGTTCATGGTCTAGGACCTCTGCAGATAGGGCATGACCTGCTTGACTGTGAGCACACCTCTGCCTCTCTGAGCCTCACCTCCCCAATCAGAAAATCGTATCTAATCATCGTGGCCCAGATCACAGGAGCATGGAGAGAAAAAAGTCAGAAAAGATGTTAACCAAAGCCAGAGCATAAACCCTGGTGCCATCAAGAGCCAGGCCGGCATGAGAAATGAGCAAAGAGGGAAGTGGGCCAAGACTGTGGCAAACTAGAAAGTCCAGGCTGTAGGGGGGCCCACCACATAACTCCGGCTAATGGTCACTACACAGGCCCATGGACCCAGCGTGGCCAAGTCTTCCAATTTCTCTAGAGATGCTAAAAATTGGATTTTTATTTAAATTTTTAATGTTGACTGTTTCACCCTGTTAACTGAGTTTGGCTTCGTTGCCATCAACCTGAGTCCTCTAAAATCAAGCTTAGGGTAAGGTCTCCACTGGGAGAGCAACTGAGCCTCTATCTCCGCCCGGAGCATATGACGTTGCTTGAACTTCTACCTGCAACCAGGGCCAGGTGGAATCTTGTGTTTTGAGTCCCAGAGTAACTACCCCACTACCCTGGCCGCTCCTGGCCCCCTGGGCCCTGGGCCTGTCCATGCTCTATCAAGGGTGAAGCTTTCATGCCAGGCACAGAGACAGGAGGGTCTCTAGGACCTGCTCCACAGCCATGGCCAATGCCCATTAAATGTTTGGACTAACCCACCCAGCTCTGCACTGGCCAGGCAGAATGGGAAGGGAGAGACCGTGACCTGGGGATTTGAGCTCTGAACTGAAAATATCCTTCTTTTACTTTCCTTTATAACATGTGTGACAATATTCTTGCAGCCTCTGTCCGCCAGCTGCTATGGTGAGAGAGAATCCTTGGATGACTTTTGGAGCCCCAGTTGGGGACCATCTGTAAGGGCACGGGCGTGGGGCCGAGCTGGCATTTTTGACATTCTCATCCGAAGAAGGGGGGTAGGTTTCAAGAGGTGGCCCATAGTGCCGGTGTCCTCGCTGCCTCTCCTGGCATCCCAGCTCTGGTGCCCCTTCTCCGAGAAGTCTTCCTTGATGTCCACGGAAGCACATGCTGACGTACAGGTCATCTGAAGTCTTCCGGCTCTTCCAGGCTGTGTTCCCAAGAGAGACAGAAGAGGGGGAAGATGACAGAGACAGAGATAAAGAGGGACACACTTCATCTTTGAGAGAAAAAGAGCCAAGATATAAATCTGTTCACAGGTGCTTAAAAGCATCCGCACACGACCATGGGCTGTAGCTCTCATCCAAGCAGCAAAAGCTTGGAACCAAACACAGTACGTCTCTATCAGTGAGAAGTGCAGAAATACACCATGATATGGCCACATGGCAAACTATTGTTCACCATCAAAAGAATGTGGCAGCTCTAGGTCTGCAAAGAATCTCCAAACCGAAGAAAGTGAAAAAAGCAAACCCCAGAGCAGTGTGCTTGAATTAAAAGGGGCTGGGTTCACTCCTCACGTAGGTATTGATCATGAACCAGGTGCCACGTGCTGAGCTTGACACTGACAACTCCGCAGGGGAAGAAACAGGCAGGTCCCGGTCCTTGTGGAGCTGTTACCAATTTTTTCTTTCCTTCTTTCCTTCCCTTCCTCCCTTCCTTTCTCTGTCTTTCTCCCTCCTTTTCTCTCTTTGTCTTTCTCTCTCTCTCTCTCTCTCTTTGGCATAGATGCTGTATATAAGGTGACAGTCTCCAGAAGTTCACCTGAGTACCTGGTCCCAGCGTTTCCGTGCTTGCCCCTGGGAGTGGAGCCTGGAAGCCCGGGACACAGGAGCAGGAAAAAGACACTGCTCTCAGCACACCCTTTAGTGTCGTCGTTTTTTCCCTTGTGAATCTCACCTACTGAACATGAGTTTCAGCAGAAGACCCCAGAATGTCAGCTATAGCTTCCTCAAAACACACAAGAAAAGCATCTGCCTTCTGGCCACCATGCTCTCACCCACTTCCAGACCAGCCAAAAGGATCCTCTGCCCTCATTCACTGGATTACACTGGTGGCCATACTTACTCTGTGTGTGTCCAGAGCTAACTGTTAATACACTGAATCCTCTCAGCGACTCCGTGAAGTAAGCCCTGGGACTGTTCCCGTAACACAGAAGAGGAAAGTGATGTATCACAGTTTATAACTTTTCCAGTTTTATGCAATGTTTGGGTGACGTACGCCCCAGAACTTAGTGGCAGAAAACAACATTGATTCTGCTCATGCGTCTGCGATTTGGGCGGGTCTTCGTGGGGTCAGCTTGTTTCCGCTCCACTTGGCATCGCTATGCGGCTCAAGCATCATCCAAAAGCTCCCACACCCACAGTGTTGCTGAGGCCAGGAGCGGGGCCTCCTCCATCATCTCTCTCTCACCCTGCACCGCCCCCGCTCTCTCGTCATGGTCTCTCCAGCAAAACCTCAGGGTAGCAGAACTTCTGACATAGTGACTCAGGGTTCCCAAAGCACAAGTCCAAAGAGAGAGAGAGAAAGAGGTGGTAAAGGCAGAATCTGTACCACCTTTCTTGACCAAGCCTTGGAAATCTGAAATGCCACTTCCACCACATTCTATCATGGAAGACGACTCCTTCATAGTCAGAAGGGGAATTAAATTCTACTTCTAGCTGAAGGAGTGTAAAGGATTGGTAGACATATTTTGAAGCCACCACACATAGCAAGACCATGGTTGTAGGATTTGAATCCAGACAGGCTCCAGAACATGTGCTCTTGCCCACCTGCTACACCTCTTCATTGTCTTCTCTTTGGGGAAAAAAGGCTGCACTCAGGTCCAAGCACATAACAGGTGGTCAATACATGTTTGTTGATTATGTTGCACAGACTGTAAAACTCCACAGGCCGAAGGACCCAAGTGACCCTCACTCTCATCTCCAGAGCTCAGTGAAAGAGCAGGTGGGCCAGAGAGGGAGTAAGCAGGAAATTTCCAGGGGCCCCTGGTTATAATCGCTAATGAGATGACCGAGATGTGTCTGCAGCTCTGATGAGGGAAGAGCTGGCTTTCCCTGGGTCGTGTTTCCATAGCAACCAGCAGAGGCCCTGGGTTCAGCAGGGTCCACTTTACCACTGAGAGCTACTGGACACCAGGCACCCTCCTTCTGCAGGCTGCTTCCTAGGAACAAAACTGCCCACTCATAGGAAGGGAAAGATGGCTGTCATCCTGGCACCCGTGGCAGGATCTGTTGTTCTGGCAGAACAAAGACGAGGCAGGTTTAGGGATAGAAATTCTTGTTGGGTTACCAGGGGATTAGAAAAAAGCAGAGCACATGCTTAGAGATCATTTAGGCCCGAGTTAGTAAATAAGTTGTATTCATTCATTGATTCACTCAACAAACTTCCACGGACCATCTGCTCTGCGCCAGAGGTCTTCTGGGAGCTGAGCTATAACAAAGGGTCAGTTCTCATGGGCCTGATGATAAACAGTGTACATCAGAAGGGAGTCACTGCACCAGCTGGTGGCAAGTACTGTGGGGAACAGAAATCAGGGTGTGGGGGGACAGGAGGGTGGGGGGGGACAGGCGGGTGGGCCAGCAGGGTGGCCTGGGCCAGCCTTGTCGAAAAGGACGCAAGTGAGCACAGACCACCTGGGGGACAAGAGGGGAGGGAGGAGACCTTTGGTTCACCTACCACCTTATTCTTAGTTTTGGGGAAAACTGAACAGCTGTTCCCTGTCCAGTATGTATGTCCCGCCCCGTGAAAGGGTCATAAACCCCCTACCCCCCGTGGAACTCAGCCGTAGCCATGGGGAACTTGCTTTGGCCAACAGAACGAGTGGAGGTGGCGTGTGTTGCTTTAGAGTGCAGTGCGTTCTCGCCTGTCTCTGGAAACGCTCCTCGCAGGGTAGGGGTTCCCAACGGAGGATAAGGTTGCCCCCCGCAGGGGACATATGATGATGTCTGCAGACATTTGTAGCTGCCACGACTTGGGGGGAGGGTGCTTCTGGCATCTACTGGATTGTATTTGTTTGCTAGGGCTGCTGTACAGAGTACCACAGACCGGGTGACTTAAACAACAGACAGTTATTGTCTCACAGTTCTGGAGGCTGGAAGTTTGAGGTCAAGGTCTCAGCCGGATTGCTTCCTTCTGAGGGCTGTGGGGACCATCTGGTCCAGGCCTCTCCCCTAGTTTCCGGTGCTTTGCTGGCAATCTTTGCTATTCCTCTGCTTGCAGAACCATCACCCCCATCTCTGCCTTCACCTTCACATAGTGCTCTCCCTATGTGCGTGTCTGCCTCCAAATTTCCCTCTTTTTAAAGGACACCAGCCATTTTGGATTAGGGGCCCACCCTACTCCAGTGTGACTTCATCTTCACCAATTACATCTGAAACAACTCTATTTCCAAATAAGGGCACATTCTGAGGTACAGGGAGTTAGGGCTCCAACATATGAATTTGGGGAAGATACGATTCAACCCATAACATAGGCGGAGGCCAGAGATGCTGATAAACATCCTGAAATGCACAGGACAGCCCTTTGCAACAGAGAAGTATCCTACCCAAAATGTCAAAATGTCAGTACTGAGGTTGAGAAACCTTGTGATAAGAGACTGGGGCCCCGGGGAGCAGGTGACTCAAAGCACAGCGGCAGTCCCCCTGGGGAGGACCTGCAACTGGAGTGAAAAAGTGGCCTTTGCTATTATGAGCCAGTGAAACACCTGTTTGTTATGCAGCTTGGTCTAGCCCATTCTGACTGATACGAGGTGCCTGGAGACACTTGACTGGATTTGGAACCCACCCCAACTGTGGCAGGATGAGATGCTGTGATCGATTAGTGATGTCTGCCATGGAGCAGGAAGGCAAAGTAACTCAAAGTCCTCATACTTAAACTGCTTCTGACCTATCCCATCCTACACAGAAAGGTGCTTTGTCCAAACTCACAGAACTGACAAACTAGTGCTCAGCATGGGGCTTGGCATGTAGTAAGTGTTCCTGAAATATTTGCTGGGTGAATGAATCGCCAGTGAGATTAATCAGGCCTCCAGTTATCTTTGGAGTGTACTGGGTCACATTCCCAGAGACTGCCATGCTCCCCAAATATTTTAAATCCTGGAACTGAGAATGCCACAAATTCTACTTTTCTCTTATCAACAATTGCTCTTGAAAAAGTATATTCTCACACCCTCATCTAAGAGGCTTGAATATAAGGTTTAAAGTGTCCTTTGCTCCAGGGTAATTTTCTCCATATGGGAACTCAACATGAGACTCTAATGCTGGCTTTTCAGGCAGCAATGATGACATGGGGAAGGTTCTGGAGGAAGGAGGAGTCATGCTTTTGGTGCTTGTGTATCACTCTAGGTGGTGGAAGGCTGTTTACAGCGTCAGGCCAGCCTGGCCCTGAACGTACATCAGTCTTTCAGGGAAGATGGGGTTCATCTGCACACAGGAGGGATTAATCTAGGAAGGACTCATGCTTTGCATCTTTGGAACAGAGACTAAGAGGAAAAAAGTAAATGGGCTGAGAAGCCCAGCCCAGAGCATGTCTGACCCAGCAGAGGGAGGGGCATTTCTGTGTCACCTTTGATGGAAGCTCTGCTGGAGACGGCATCTTACAAGGAGGTCTTTTGTCAGGATTCTTTTGGCTGCAAGTGACAGAAGCACAAATCAAATAGACAGAAATGAAAGAGGAGTATATTGGCTTAAGCAAATGAAAGCTTGAGGTGTTTGTGGGATCAGGTATGGCTGGGCCCAGGGCTTAAGTGGCCTGGATTCTAGAAACACAGATCTGTCTCTCCCCATCTCTCAGCCCTGCTTTCCTCCAGGTTGGCTTGATTCTTGGCTGGCAGTAATGGAAGAGATGATAAGCAGCAACCTCAGGGCTTTATCCTGCCCTCACAGCAACTGTTACAGCAAGAGAGGCCTCTTTCCCAGTTGAGCCAGCAAAGATCCCAGGGTTGGCTCTGATTGGACCAACCAGGTCATATGACCACACCGTGCTGGTAACTAAGGCCAGACAATGGATGGGCCAGGCCTGGGTTACATGCCCATCCTTGGATCCAGAGGTGGAGACAGTCCCACCCAAATCACGTGGACTGAAGGTTGACCCCACAAAAGAGAACCTGGGTGTTGTCACCAGAAGATGAAGGAATAGATGCTGATAGTCAGAAAAACCCAATGTCCATGACATAGACCGAGGACCCCATTGTAAAAATTCCTATTCCTAGCACAAGTGCCCCTGGAGACAACTCTTTCCTTGCCAATGAAATGTGATTTAAATTCCTTTCTCACACGAGATACGTCAAGACAGCGTGTGGCTCCTTAAGAAGGATGAGCAGGTGCACATTGCTGGATTTTAATGCTTTAAAAACGACTTCTCTCATCTGTTTAAGGATTACTATTTCATCCAAGAATTCAGCTCCACATGATAAGTGTTAATACCTTATTTCTTGGGGGACTCTGCAGTCCGGAGTTGGAATTGATTGCAAACAGAATAAAATTATTTGCTTTTTATCAGCATCCTCCACAGAAACTCGTTTCCTTGGAGGAAAATGCATTTAGCCTCACCTCTCTAATCCCTCCGTCAGATTCCTAAATCACCACCCATCATTCAACGCCACTCAGCCAGAAATGACCAACACTCCGTAATAATAAAAACAGAATTACGGTCGCTGTCACCTCCTGCTGTTGACTCCTTTAGGACCAGATGGGAGTGAGATTCAGAGTCAGTGTCATGGAGAGAAGCAAGGCCCTGTGGGTTCTGAAGAGAGGGGGGCATCCCATAAGTCAGGGCTAGTGCTCGTCTCTGTGTTCCTGTTTCCCAAAGTCAGAATTAACGGGCCTTTCCTGTACCCTGAAGGTGGCGGGCAGACTGCTGGTTTACAGACTTTCAATGGTTTTCATTTGGTTTTTAGGAAATAAATAAGTCACCAAATCTAACAATCAGGAATTTCCACATCAAGATCAGTGTCTTACACTCTTCTGGAAAATTAGGGAAAACTGAAAGCTCTGCCTTTGGCTGGGGCCCAGGAGCAATGCCCCTCTCCCCCTCCAGTTCACCACTCCCTGGTGGTCTTTTCACTGTGTCACCTGTGGGGTCAGCACCACCTGCGTCAGAGAGCCCACTCCCAGTACAGTGAGCGGCTCAGAGCTCAGACTGAGGACAGACAGACTGCCAGCCTCCGCTGCTGGCTCTGCCCTGCACCAGGGGGTGACTTATTTTCGTGTGTGTCTCGGTTTCCTCATTTGTAAAATGAATCTAATAACGGCACCTGTTACCGAGGAGAGTACATGTGTTAAAGGACATGCAAGGCACTTAGAACCACTCCTGCACACAGAAGCGCTGAGCGTGTGAGCCGTCGCTGAATTGCTTCTGCTTTCATTTGGTCTTTGTACCATCCTCACCCTCTTGGGTCGTGCAGTGGGTTGAATTGTGGCCTCCAAGAAGACAAGTCTGAACCCCTGGTACCTGCAAATGTGACCTTATTTGGAAAAAGAGTCTTTGCAGATAAAATTAAATGAAAGATCTCAAGATGATATCAACCTGGATTAACCATTTGGGGCCTAGACCCAGTGACAAGTGTCCTTGTAAGAAGAAGAAGAGAAACATGGAAGAGAAGACATGTGAAGACAGAGGCAGAGATTGGGATGATGCAGCCACAAGCCAAGGGATGCTGGAAGAAGCCAGGAAGAATTCTCCCCTAGAGAATAAGCCTAGGGAACCTTGCCCTGCGAACACCTGGGTTTCAGACTTCTGGCCTCTAGAACTTTAAGAGAATACATTTCTGTTGTTTTAAGCCACAAACAAATGTGGTCATTTGCTACAGCAGCTACAGGAAACTGAGCTGGGATGGCAGACCGTGCAGCTGGTACCATTTCTCACCATCCCTGACCCAGCCCAGTGCCTGGTGCATTGGTGCTAGACATGCCGGGTTGACTCTGGAAGACTTCTCGGTTGAGAAAATATAATCATGCCCCACAGGATATTTGTGAGGGAGAGAGGGGTCTTTTGTAAGGCAAACTGTGCTGGGACCTGGAGTACAGGGCTGGGGGGCTTCCATGACCTGACAGAAAGACACACAGCGGTCGGGCTCTAGGGGGAGAAAATGTTGCTCAGGTGTTTGGAAGGGATGAAAAAGGCTTCTTGCTTCAGCCTAGTTCGTCCACCAGGACTGTACCCAGTATCTGTGTGCGGGCAGGAGCAGCTGCCTAATATGCAGGGCCCAGTGCAAAGTGGAAATGTGGAGCCCTTAAAGAGAGTGGAAAAACAGAGAGGCTAAGTAACCTCCTGAAGGTTGCACAGCTGGCTTGTGATAAAGCTGCAGCCTGGCCCCATGCTGTGGGCTGCTTACCTACTGCCCCTCAAGCAAAGAACTACCAGAAAACTGATACGTTGCACTTCACATATGCAACGCAAATGTGTTCAAATATGAACACATTTAACCCTCCCATGTGCCCAAGTGGTCAAAGTTATTATTATCCTCATGTTACAGATGAGGAAACTGAGGCACAAAGCGCTTAAGTCACTTGCCTAACATCACGCAGCCAGTAAGTGGCAGAGTCAGGATTTGAACCAGGGAGGCCACTCTGGGATTCACACATAAGACCCCAGTTCTCTACAACTCCCACTGAAGGGACAGGATATTCCAATAACTAGTCCTAACTTGTTAGGTTATATTTTGACAACTAGTCCTAACTTCAAGTAATTGTGTCCATTTTGAGGAACTTCATGGAATTCAGTCTTGTTTTATTGATAGCATAAATGTGATCAGGAAACCACAGTGTTTTTTGCCCAAAGGGAAAAATAATACAAAAATTTGCCCCACATGGAGTTTCTTGGGAATGAGGAGGCTTTTAGGAAGAATCGCCTGTGCAATGAGGCGGCAGCTTGAGTTCCTCGCCTGCGTTAGATCAGCACAGGCTCTGGCTGGCATCTCCTTCCACTCCTGTCAGTTTCGTTCACTTATATGTTTATTTCCAGCTCCAAGCACAGTGCCCCCCACATGTTGAATGAACCTCTCCCTCTCTCTGTCTCTGCCTCTGTCTCTCTCTGCCTCTGACGTCTTGAGGCTCGTCCCATGGAACATGCCCGAGACCCCGATGCTGATCTGTCCAGATGGAACGTGAACCAAACGGGGGCTGTGACTCGGGGCTCCCAACCCCAGTCCCGTCACTCCAGGAAAAAGACGGATGGACCCGGGGCTGTGGTGATCAGTGGCTGGATTTGAGGTCTGATTACCTATCCATGGAACATTGATTTATAGGTAATTCTCCCTCTCCTCTAAGACTCTGGATTGCAGCTAATTTACCGACAGTCTTAAATCACCCCTCCTCCGCATGCAGCAAAGCAAGGCGAGGCACCATCTATCATGTGCCTTCTGTAACCACTGGCTTGATTAAAACGGGGGCGGGGAAGAGAAATACTCACCTCTGTGCCAGGGCGGTGGCGGGGGATGGGGCTCAGGCAGGAGCTGGCTGGGTAATTCATCCAGAAACGGTGGCGGCCCACACACGGCCGGCTTAATTTCATGTTTGGCTGCTGATGGGTTTTCATTTAGAGATAATGTAAACAGGTTGACAGGGCCCTAATTAACTGATTTGTGGTCCTTTGGGAACAAATGGTTATTAATATTCATAAACATTTGTAACGCTCAGGCAGATGCCCGGCCCTGACATGATCATAATATGTTCTCTACCACGTGCACTTGTGATTTCCGATTTGTCTCTTGCCCATGGACCCTGGTGGGTATTGTCAGGTGCTGATGGCCCTTTGCCAGGAGACAGGTCCATCTCTCGATCACGACATTAGTGCAAGATTTGCCAATTACCACTTGCTGGATTTTCCACAATCCTTTCTTCTTCCTGGGTGTCCCTGGCCCAGCTCTCCTCCAATCCCACCGCCCACCCCGACTCTCCTTGAGACAAGCTGAGAACCCCCTCCTCTGGGAAGCCTTCCTGGATTGATGTCTCCCCAGAGCGACTCTAAGTATGCTGTCTCTCTGTAGCACAATTCCTTGGTGCAGTGTAATTGTTTACATGAGGATTTGTTGTTTGACGGTTTTAGGTTGTTTTATCCAAGAAGGTGCTGCCTCATGAATTTTTGCTAAAATCAGGGACAAATCAGTTTCTCCCTTTTGCAGTGGAATTTCATCTTGTGCAAAGTCAGCTATACAGTGAAAATTAAATAACAACCCCTAAAGCAATAGCTGGCATCTACAGGGCTCTTTATCATATGCCGGACAATATGTTGAGTCTCTTACCTGCTTCTATTAATTGTCTCACCACAGCCGTACGTACAGGCAGGTACGAGGATCCCCACCATTTTCCAGATGAGGAAATTGAGGCACAAAGAGGCCCAGGAATTTACCCAAGACCACAAGTCAGTGAGTGGCATGGTCAAAATTACCCTTAAAAAAAAATCTCTAAAAATATTCAGAAAGCCCAGTCTATGTGGTTTAATGCAGAGACTTTTAAACTTTATCTCAACACACAGCATGAAATGTATCTTTCGTTGTGACCCGGTATGCACACGTGCACAGAGATACATGTGTGGGCAGACACACATGGGACAGAATTGACCAGCCTCATAAAGTAATATTTACCTGACGATGCGTGAAGCGATCTGTTATTTCCCTCTCTAGCCTATTGTCTTCCACTCTATTCCATCCTATTGAGAAAAATTCTGACCCACTGATTTTATTTCTTAACCTCCTAACAGCTCACAACCTTCTGATCCGTTATGATATAGTTTGAAAAATCACTAGTGGGAAGCATGTCACACAAGCATGTGAAAAAGATGTTATACGTTTTTTTAAAACATCTTTGGAAATAGTGATACTGACACGTATTTAAGGCCTATTATGTGGCAGACACTGTTCTTGGGACTTTTTAATTATTAACTCAATCCCTAGCACAACCCCATGGAATATTAGGTTCAACCACACGACATTGACAATGCTTGACATTTTCCTATGGAGAACAGCAATTTCATATGGTTGAAATCATGACAATTCCATTTTATGCACAATAAAACTAAGGAACAGAGAGGTTAGGTAACCTGCCAAGGTTGCACAGCTGGTACGTGATGTTGCTGCGACTCGCTCCCAAGCAGCCTGGCTCTAGCCCGTGTCCTCCTGACCCTTGTTTGGCCGGTGCTTTTTGGTCACTGACTCCTCAAGGACACTGCGGAAGCTTGCAGCAGCCGCGTGAATGAGCAGTGATTTCCCTCCTTTGCTTTATTCCTGGGAAAACCTTCATGGCCTCCAGTGCCTGGGGCACCCCCCTACGAACTCAAGGCCTGGCTGGATCCCCACCTAATCTAGTCCTTCTCTGCACTTCCTTTCCCCTCCACGAGTGCAGTTGAATTGGTCAGTGAGCTAAATGCAGTACAGTGAGATTACCTGCTGTGCTCTCCTTGGGCTTATGCTTGGGATGCATTTAGTGAACATCAGTTTTAAAAAGTCGTCAGAGGCTCACTGAAAAGTCAAGCCACATCCTGGACCAGAAGTACCTTTTTCATACCTAATGCAGTTATAGAAAGCTTAGAGCTGGAGGAGGCATCAGAGTTCTGATAGTCTGAGCGCCCAGCACGAGTCTCTGCGTCAGAACATCCTCGACACTGGATGACCCGCCCCCGTCACGAAACCTTCCAGTTACGCGGTGCCCCTTTGCATCCAAGGCCTCATCCATCAGCTTCTGGAAATTTGAATTATATTTTGTGAGCGGCGGGGTGCTCGCTTACCATTTATTCACCTCCCCCGGGATTTTCATCTCCTCTTAAGTTTGATGGGTCTGTGGGTTACAACCAAACAGTCCAGTGGGGTAGCACCTGATGCCGAGTTTGGGCTCAGGTTCTAAAATTACTAAACAAAGGGAACATCAAGTGTAGGAACCACTTGCATGTTCAAACCCCAGAATCGTACTCAGTGTGGGTAAATGAGCCCATTTGCAGTGGCCTTTGGCAGCTGAGACCCGATGAAGGAAGAATGGATCCATCTGCCATCTCCCCCTCCGCCGGGCAGGGGCCCAGGCGGGGACGTGGCAGGCTGGATTATTTGCATGCATTTAAATAGTCAATGTGTATTAGCATGACATTTACTACTATATGTGTTGTAAAACTAAAGATAATCTTCCCACGTTTTGTTCTCTGTCAAGTGTATCCAGTTCTATTTATGTCTGATGCAACTCTGTGGTAATCCTAACAATAGATCTGCTCTTGGGGGGACACTGATGGATTTTAAAGAGCACCGGATGGGATTGAGGAGACCCGGATGCTGGACCTCTTTCATTTACCGACTGTGTGACTTTGGAGAAGTCATCTATTTCTGAGACACAGGTCCTCTTTTTTTTTCTAGAGTCTCAACTGGGGTCAATTTTGCCCAGAGGGGCCATTTGGCAATGTCTGGAGACATACTTAGGGCTGTCACTTCTTGGAGGGGAGGGTGCTACTGGCATCTAGTGGGTAGAGGCGAGGGATGCCGCTAAACACCCTACAACGCACAGGACAGGTCCCTACAACACAGAGTTATCCAGCCCCAAATACCAACAGCACTGAGGCTGAGAAACTCTGGTGTAGACATACAAATGGTATGCAAAATACAGTATCAATATACACATCTCTACCTGGCAGCCATCAGGGGAGAGTCGAAGCTCCTGCCCCCCATGCACGCCCCTCCTCCCCTGCCGCGGTAGCCGCTGTCCTAAACTGTGTGATTATCATGCTCATGCGTGTCTTATGTGTACACACGCCCCATAACAAGGGAATGATAATCGCAGATTGGTCTCATTAACAGGGCTATTACAAGGCATTTGCAACGGAAAGCCCAAGAAAGTGTCTTAAATATTCCATAACATAATTTACAATTTGGAATGATTACTGTGACTTTATTTGCTTTTCCTATCGCCCCTTTGAGCATCCAGAGTAGAAATCATTCTGCCTCATTTGACAGAGGCAGACATTGAAGCCCAGAGAGGTTGAGTGACTTTTCGTTGGCTGCACAGCAAGTTAGGACCCAAGCTGGGCTCAAACTCTGGTCCTCTGAGTCAACTTCTGGTTTCAAGAGTGGAGCTTGAAGACGCTTTCAAAGAATTTGAACCATGGGAGTTAATAGAAGCTGATTCTGGGCCTTTCACCCCAGTTAGCAGTGCTCTCAGGCGTGTCAAAAGCATTTCAGTCCGATTTATTTGCCTCTCCCTAAGTTGCCATTTCATTTCATGAAGCAGCAGTGAAGCCGCTGCCTCTCCAGGTGGGTTGAAAATTGAAGTCTGATCCAAAGGCATTTGCCCTTTCAGGCCAGCCCCCTCCTGAGAGCGAGAGCCAGCAGGGACAGCAATTTGCCTCTCATGTTCATTTTTGTTCCTCATGAAATACGGTTAAAAAGAAACCAGTTTTTGAGAAAATGACTCAGGTGATTAGGTGAAGTCGCTTCTCTTGCTTTATGCTCCAGCTGAGAAGCTGCAACCAGATTGGGGGAGGGGGGGGTGGGCAGGAGTCAGGTGGGGTAGGAACCTGGGTCAGAGTTACTGCCCATCCCCCCAGGAGGTAAGGTCAAGTTTGGGACGCAGACCCACTTCACAGATGACCCCTATCTTATTTTTCTATTTAATCAAAGGTATGTGCACACGGATTAAATGACCAAATAGTTCTATAAGATTTGTTACAGAAAAGGCATTTTCTCACTCCTTTTGCCCCAATTTTCTTGCACTCTTAGGAGACTGCTTTCAACTCTTTTAGCTGAATATGTTGGTATTTAAATCTAAATAGCATGCTTGTAAAAAGTCTCCCTGTCCTGGAAGGCTAAGCAGTGACCAAGGAGATACAATCGGATGTTACTAAGTGAAGGACACATTCAGCTGCATGCCTATCAGCAGCCACCTTATGCTCATGAAGCACGTGCAGCTAATGATGTTGAATGGAAAGAGAGAAGGCACCTGTGTCCCCACTGGCGATGTGGAACCTCCTCACCAGAAGGACCAGGGCTATAACCCAGGTCCTCTGTAACTCCTAGTGTGGTGATCGTCTTCACTGCAGTAGAGCCGACGATAAGGGTCAAGTTTCCAGAGGGTTAGCAAAATTGTCTGGTAATAATTACAGCGGTAATAGTAATAGCAGATGCTCTTGGTTGTCTACCCAACAGCCATCACCTCTCGCTTCCTACAAACAGATCCCTGATTTTGTGTTGAGATAGGAGTTAGTGACCTCGAGATCTCTGGGAAGCTAGCCCATATTCAATCCCAGAGGATTAATTTAGTCTATAACCACCATGGTACATCCTTTTCCCCTTTGTCAGTGATTGGTTCAGGAGTTGGCATGTGAATCTGTTCTGGTTAATGAGACGTAAGGAGAAGTATGTTGGGGACCGCCCACACTGAAAACAAAAAGAGACAAAGCCTTATGACAGAACCTTTTACCGCTGACTCTTTCTCCCTTCTAGGGATGGGAGAGCAGAATGTTGGCAGCCACCTTGTGACCATGAGGATGCAGGTGTGAGGATGAAAAGCCAATGCACTGAGAAAGGCAGAGCAGAAGTGTGGAAAGATCCTGCATCCGTGGTGACGTCACACTGCTGCCACGCCAGCCCTGAGCTCTCGGGGCTCCAGATACCTTGTTCAATATGAGACAAGAAGATGTTTTTAAAGCCTAAGACAGAGTTAGTCAGGGGCTCTGTAACTGCAGCCAAGTGCATTCCCATTGCTATAAGTATCTTCCCATTTAGAGTGGGCTCTGATCGAGTGTCTCATTTCCTTGGGAAGAAATCAACAAACACTGTAGCCAGCCACAATGATGGGCCAGGAATTTTCTAGGCCCTCAGAATACAAAGATAAATTGAACGCTGTCTCTGATTTCACAAAAACTGAAAACATAAGAGAGGAAACGTGCAAAATGGTTGCATTTACAATAGCTGCTGCCCTTTTGCATCAACACGGCCCTGAACACTGGACATGTGATAATGCATTTGACCCTGGGTGGAGGGGGTGGCAGTCAAAGCCGGTTGAAACAGCGCCAGTCTTGCTGGACAATAGTGGTTCTGCTTCCTGTTTGTAACCAACCCGGGTCCAACATGAGTCTAGAAGCTGAACTTCAAGGGTGTGACGATTCTGAGGGTTAACGGTGGTCTGGAGCCCGAATCCCTGACTCTCTCATCTTTACTGAAATGGAGTGTGCAAGCCTCAGTGGCAATGAGGGGAAATGCCAGAACATTCCAGAAACTCCAGCTTAAGAAGACTGGAACCCACCATGCCGCATTGGACCCTTGAGTTCCAGCTCCTCTGCCCTTCGGGATGGGAACACACATCTGTTGGCCTCCACAATGTGCACGTGGCAGGAAGGGTTATAAATAAACTGTCCTCCCTCCCTCCCTGCTGCCCTCCACCCTCTGACAGCTCAGCTTGTGGTTTCCTCTCCCTTTGAAAGCCTTCCCCAGCCTGATGCAAATCCTAATTAAAATCATGCGCAGCGTGACTTTTAATTAGCCTGAGTAACCCCAAGGAAGGCATCAATATTGGAGCAGGATAATTGTGCCCAGGGCCTCTCCCCCAAAGATCAGCAGAATGCCCCAGCTGGGGGAGGCCCTAGCGCCCATGCTGGGAAGGGCCACCGAGGGGTCAGGCTGGGCTCAGCCAAGCACAGTTTCACTTGGGGCAGCCTCTTTGCAGGCAGGAGGCAATGACTTTGATCAGGGGGGTTGCAGATTGATTTTATGTAAGCTAGATGGGATTTCAAACAGGTCCCAAAGGGTCTGGGGTTGGGGTGGGGGACTCTGAATCGAGATTTAGAGGAGGGAATAAATGGAAAACGAAATCCTTTTTTCCTAACAAATAAAATAATTGGGGCGCAGTGATTTCTTAAAGCAGAAATGATTTCGCTCTTCCTGATTCCCTCAAAGCCATAGAATTTTTCTGTGCCTTTGCTCATGAATCAACTAGAAATGTGACCGGGGGAGGGGGACGTAACAGCGTTTTTTTGCTCAGGAGAATTCATTAGGAATTCTGGAATGCTGACGTAAACTCACTCCTAGGGCGGCCAGCTTCAAAGTTCCTCGAACCCGAGGTGGGGGAACCCATTTAAATCTGCAGGCAGCCTTCCTGCAAAGAAACCCAGCTCAAAATGGATGCCTGGTTATAAGCAGGACACTGGATGCCTTCCTAGGGCCTAGACTCTTAACAGCTCCCATGGTCCATGGAAATGTTGGCTTAAAGATGGATTTACACATCAGGGGGCAAGCCTGGGAAAGCCTATAGCTGACAGGGGAGAAGAAGGTAAGTTCCACAGGTCAAAAATCATAACAGAAGTTAAAGGTAAAATAGGATTCGAATTGCCAAAAAGCAGATTTTCATAAGACACATACCTACACATTACTATTTTGCAAATCTAGGTGTGATGTATACTAAAATCAATATAAAAGAGTTGGCTGTTGACAATCTTTTCTCTTAAATTATTTGTGTCTGGCTCCCTTATTTTATGACCTTGACATTTTTAAGGAGACAAGATAGATTACTCAAGTCAACAAATGGATAAGCTTCCACAAAAGGGACATCTTATTTAACCTGAATTTCAGAAATGAGAGAGAAAGATGTTTATGTCGTAGGTGGGGACGGGGGTAGTGGGGTGGGTTCTTCACGTCATAGTTTCCAGGGCAATACAGATCTGATATGTTAGGATGACGATCTCTGCTGTCTTCAAATTCCCCAGGGTCATGAAATGCCCCTGGGCTATGCTGCTTCCAGCAACTGTCCACATCTGGTGATCACTTCCCACCAAGAACTTCAGTGACAGGCATGAGAGCCTTCCAGAGTGAAGGACATCCCCCCACGATCATTTGTTCTTTCCTTGATGGGTGTCACCCTCCGACAGGCCATAACTGCTTCTTTAATACTTTTGTGAAGCCTCCATCCCATGCGTACAAATGCCTTTGGCTGGCCACCATGTTCCCCAGGATGTGCAACCATGGCGGAAAGAAAGGCAACGGGATCACTTTGCTTCCTCTCTTTCTGTCACACTCAGTCCAACATGACTGTGAGTCCTGTTGGTCCTTCACTGAAAAATATCCAGCATCCGACCACAGCTCCCCACCTTCATTCAAGCCCCATCTGTCCCCTATCTCCTGTTTGCAGTATTAGCCCCCTAAATGGGCTCTTTGTTTCCATCCTTGTCTAGAGAAACTGACCTGTTCAAGACTATACTTTTTAACCTTTTCATTTAAAAATTAGACACAGGTACCCAAAATCCAACAAAAAATGTATAGCTTAGTGAAATATATCAACAGACATCCTTATAATCGGGACCAAGTCAAGAAACAGCACTTTGCTGGAAGTCCCTCCACGGCCCCATGGCTGCATCCCAATCACAGCCTGACCCTCCCTCCAAAAGTAACCACCCTCTGACTCTTTCAGTTAATACCTTCCTACAATCTTTATGGCGTCATCACCCCAATGTGCCTCCTTAGATCCTACAGTTAACATAACCCAGTTGGTAAATCGTGGCATGTCTTTTTAGTCTACGGGTTTCCTGTCCATGCCTCTTTTCCTTAGAATCTCTCTGTTGCAGTGCCTGGACTGCGTGACCTATAGAGTTTCTCACAGCCTGGACCTTGGTAATTTCATATTTATGGTGCAGTCAACACCTCCTTCTCTCTGTCCTCCATCTTTCTTGGAAAATGGCAGCCAGATCCAGAGGTGTAGTCAGAATTATGTGTGATACTGAAAAGGTTCTGAATTAGAAAGGAGCTATTGGGGAACTGAAGGGGATGAAGTTAGAAAGTTGGATGATGATATTAAAGCCCACCAATCAGAGACCACCGGGACCCTCCCTGCAGCCACAGTTACATTTAGCTAATCTGCTGCAACAAAGGCGATCACGCCCATAGCAACGCAGGACAATCTCGGTAAGAGGTACAGGGAAGAGCTTCCTATAGGATTTGGGCTTCCATTGAATGATCCTAAGGAATTAAGGAGGCAGGGTCAAGAAGTGGGGGCAATTTGGTGACTGGGTATCTTTTTTTTATGAGCTATAATTGACATCTAACATTATGATGGGATGGGGCATCTTAAATATTTTTATCTTGCAGGGAGGGAGATGAATGCAGGGCTAGGGTGTCATTGGTAAAGAGGCAGCTACCACTCGCATGAGCAGAAAAGGAGCATGTTCAGTTATTTCTGTACGTGCGTGGTCTTGTCTCTGCCTAGTTTCAAACAGGGTCATGTTGTGGCCTCGTCTGAACATGTTTGTATTCCACAAGCTTTGTTCCTGTTGATTGGGAACATCATGGCCTAGCCGCCAGGTGCCAGGTGGGTTATTTTTCCCTTTCTCGGTTCCCCTCCTGGTTTAGCTGCAAACAGGACTGATTTTACTTTATCAGTGGTCATATTGTGGAAGGCCTTAACTACCCGTTTGAGGAAGTTTGTATTTCATTTGGTACATAAGAGGGGAGCTACCAAGGATCCTTGGGCTCCGGAGTGAGGAAGTTAGCATTGTACTTAAGGAATTGGGTGTCAGTCTCTTGGGAGAGAAAAGTTAGAGGCAATTATCACGATCAAAGTGAGAGGCAGTGCCGTATGAATAAAGGTGCTGGCAATGGGAATAAAACAAAGATGATGGAGCCATCAGAGGGGAGGAAATAACAAGGCTGCACCCTGGATGGGCCGTGGGGTGAAGACAGCGTGGCAGGCACTGATGTTTGCTGACCCGACACCCATCCCCCACCCACCTTGCCAACAATACCCCGATGGTTTTTCCTAAGCCAACGGCAATGAATCATGATTGGTCAAGACCCATCTTGACTCTCCCAGGCACCATACCAGATGCTTGACCTGCACCCCCCGCAGTGAAGGCTGCCCTGTGACCTCACTCAGGACAAGGGGACCAAAGAGGATGTGTGGTGGGGCTCCTGGGAAAGGTTTGCATTCCTTATAAAAAGGACAGGTGTGGGAATTCCCTGGCAGTCAAGTGGTTAGGAGTCGGCGCTTGGCACTTTCACTGCTGGGGCCCGGGATCAATCCTTGGTTGGGGAACTAAGATCCAGGAAGCCACACAGTGCAGCCAAAAATAAAAATTAAAAAAAGGAAAGAAAGAAAAAAAGGACAGGTGTAAGGAGAGTACTCCCTTGAATTGCCCCCTTTCCCTCGTTTTTGGCAAAAGAGCAATATGTGATGCCTTCAGCTGCCCTCCCAAGTGTTTTGCTAAAAACACTTGTTTTTGTGAACTGCTGTTTGTTGGAGTTGCTGTGACTTGTGGCCTAAAGCATCCTAACCAACGCCCAGGGGAAGCCAAAGATGACTGGAATGTCTTTGAACCTGGGTGACTGACTGATGCGGGGGTCTGAGTGGAAGCATGGACCTCTGGAGGAGAAGTGTATTGGGGGTGGGTAAGGAAGATGGAGATTTTGTTGAATCTTCTGGGCTTAAGTTGAGAGCAAATACCAAGGTCTGGGGCTTGGGACAGAGGCTAGAACTTGAGAAGGAGGCGCTGGGAGCCACTGATTGGCTGGAGGTTGAAAAATGATGCCACGGGTGAGGAATCCAGCAAGCGTTTGAAGAGCTGCCTCATGTCTGTTTGGGGGGCTCCTTGGTAAATATATACTTTAATTCTTTTCCACATAGTCAGATATGACTTTTAGGATGTTGTGAGCTCATAGCTTGGCTCGGTTTCTGCATTTCCGAAGCCTGGCTGGAAAATAAATTTGCATCCCTTGTCAATACCATCACCAACCAATTCCCACTGGAGAATTTTCCCACTGCATTTGTTTCCTTTTCGAAAAAATAATTTTTTTTCATTTTTCAACGTTCAAATGCAGCTGTGGCCACAGTTTCTGGGAACCTGTACATCAGTGGAACAGCCTACAGGGAACGATGGGTCCTGTTGAGCCAGGAGGAGGAGGGATGAGGGTAAAGGGCAGAGGACCCTCTGGCCCGGGCCCCAGGAAGGGGGATCGAGATGGGGAGTCAGGGAGGGAGTGCAGAAGAGTTTGGGGACCCCTGGATGGCTGACCCCTTTATGTCTTAAAATATCCACATCTAACCATTTGAAACAGGAGAGAGCTGCCCATTTTTCCAGAGTCGGGGACAAAGCTGGCTCCAGACCCAGTTCTCCTAACTCTTGGTCCATTGTTTTCTCCCGGTCTTCTCATTCCGAATGAGATGAGACATGCATGGAGGGCTTTGAGCAGAGGAATCATTAAGGTCTGATCTGCGTGTAAATGTACCACCCAAAGCACTCCAATGAGGAGAAGAGGTGAGCATAGACGGGGAGGGCAAGAGGTGGGAGACCAGTAAGGAGCCAATGCAAAACCCAGGTGAGAGAGGATGATGGCTTGGATTCTGATGGATTGGACGTGGCATCTGAGAGAAAGGAAGGAGATAAAGATGACTTCCATACAAATTATTATGTATAAAATAAGCTACAAGCATATATTATACAACACAGGGAATATAGCGAATAATCTATTGATATAACAACTATAAATGGAGTATAACTTTTAAAAATGGTGAGTTACTGTATTGTACACCTGTAACTTCTATAATATTGTACAGCAACTATACTTCAATTAGAAAAAAGATAAATGAATAAAAGATGACTTCCAGGTTTGGGTCCCGAGCAACTCGACAGCCTTGCCTTTCACTGAGATGGGGAAGACCAGAGAAGAAGCAGGTTTAGAGGGAGGCGTAAGAAGTTTCATTTTGGACAGGCTGAGGTTGATATGCCTGGGCAGCTGAGTGCATGAGTTGGGAGTTGAGAATTCAGAGGAGTTTCAGGCCAGAAATATACATGCGGGAGCTGTCAGTAGGTAGGAGATGTTTAAAGCCTTCAGGCTGGAGAAGCTCTCCCAAGGAGAGAGTACTGTATGGGTAGTTTTGAGAAGAGTCCCTCCCTATTGTTCTCAGACGTGGGTTTCCTGAGTGATCTTGACCAAGTCCCTTCACCTCCTGGGCCTCTGGCTTGTCTGCAGAAGTATGAGCTGGAGAACTTGGTCTCCAAGATCCTGCCCTGCTCTGCCATGCTATGATGGAGGCTCTTGGAGGTGGCTCGCCGCCTGGGATGTGCAGGCCAGTGGGACGGCTGCTGTCCTCCATCAGTGCCGATCCCAACGAGGACAAAGATGCGGATGCGGATGGGCTGTCACCACGCTCAGCGAAACCTTCGTGCCGCTGGAGTGAGACATCAGATGTCCTCCGTTCTTCAAGCTGTGAAACAAGCAAGCCCTTCAATATCTCCAGTTTTCTACAACAGGAAGTCAGCACCATTAGAAAAATCCATCCACCTGGGAATCTCGGGAGGACTGGAGTGGCCAGCGGGGTCAGCCAGCTCTGCGATCATGTCACCAGGAGATCGTCTGCGACCTGCTTATCCACCAGCTGGGAGATGGAGGGCTGTGGTTGCAGCCTGGGCCCTTCGGCTGGGCATCCTCTTCCCCATCAGCAGAGCACTGCCATCC
The DNA here is from genome assembly GCF_965194805.1 of Balaenoptera borealis. NCBI lineage: Eukaryota > Metazoa > Chordata > Mammalia > Artiodactyla > Balaenopteridae > Balaenoptera > Balaenoptera borealis. Next base: position 13,218,982 of record NC_138872.1, read on the forward strand.
TTACCTCCAGAGCCCTGGAAATGTAATCATTCACATTACACTCTAGGGTGACCGGGCCCTGAGGGGGCGGAGTCAACATCTGTCCTAATGACACAGTGTCTTCAGCGGGTGCCTCAGAGATGGGGCCCCGGACAAAGGGGGAATCTTTTGTTTCTAGGTCATGCAGGCTATTTTCATAGAGAGCAGAATGAAATGGAGACCAGAATAGACTGGAAGGGTTTATTGGGTTGAACTGAAAACTTCCTGGCACCTAAAAGGTCAAAGTCAGCAATGTTGAGCTGATGAGACCAGCAGGAAAATCCACATGGGTGGCCCTCCCATAGGTGCTGGGTGCCGTGGTCTCAGAGCATGACCTCTGGAAGACACTCCCTGGCTTCAAATGCTGGCTCTGTCGTTTTTCTAACTGTGTCATCTTGGACCGGTAACATAAACCTCTGTGTGTTTAGAAGCTCCACATGAAAAGTGGATGCATAATGGTCCCCACTTCATAGGATTGTTCTTGGGATGACACGAGTTCACATGTGTCCAGTGCTTAGAACGATGCCCGGGGCACTGGGAGTCCTGTAAGAAGCTCGCTGCTCGTAAGGATGGATCCCTTAACCAAACTCCATCCCACTATTTGAAAAATCACCAGGGACACATCAGGACTCAGAACTCCCAGCAAATGAGAAGAAGAACTCAGCTCACACACGTCTTACTTCTCTTCTCGCTCTTGAATCAGATTTAAGCCAATGGTTTTTGACTGCATGTCTGCAGTGTGAGGGACTCTGGCCGGAAATACAGAACCTTCTGATCAAGACATGGCGCCGAGACACAAGAGTGTGACTTGCTGAACAGAAAGAGAGGTGCAAGTGACGTGCAGATGGTGACAGGGAAAGTGTCAAAGGGCAGCAAGTGATCAATGGCCAGACACTGGGACAGACTGGGAGAAGTAGAGGAATTTGAACAAAGAGTATCAGTGGGTCATCCACTTGGAAAACCCAAGAGAATCAACCAGAACTTTCAGAGATTATAATTGTGCAAGAAATGCCATGAGCTACAAAATCAGCCTATATTTAGGGAGCTAAGCAAGTCAATTATGACATTTCCATAAAGAGAGGAACAAGTAAGGAAAACCTAAAAGTTTGTTGAAAAGGAAGGAAATTTAAGAGGAACTTGCTTTACCAAATTTGGTGTTGATACAGGAATAAAGGAAAAGATTGATGGAACAGAATCCAGATGCAAATTAATGTATCCTATGTATCAAGAATAAGCAAATTAAATCCCAAACAGAAACAAATCCAATTTTCAACAGCAATGATATACAGGACTTAGGTATTATTATTATAACAAGTCCGTGGGAGCCATGTGAATAAAACTATGCAAGGAAAGAATCAAATAATAAGTCTCATAGCATATTACTGGATAAAAGTTAATATTGACTAGATATCTATTTCCTTTCTTTCAAGCTATAGAATGTGAAGTTCCATGCAGTTATCATGAGGAAAATGGTCTAAAGTGAATTTGGAAAAGAAAGTCATAAAAAAAATTTTTTTGAATAAAAAAGGAATTATGGAGTTAGTTCTATCAGGTATTCATTCTCACACATAGAATCATAATAACTGAAGTGTGGGGCTGATTGAGAACAGAACAACAGAACTCAATAGAAAGTTCAGGAAAAGATATAAGATTTCACAATGTGATAAAGCTTGCATTTCCATTATTTGGCGGAAGATAGATTATTCAATAAATGACATTCAGACCATTTGGAAAGGACCTAATGATCTAGACAAAAATATTAAATTCGATCCATATATCATTACGTCCGTTGAAATAAATTCTAGATGCACTGGTAATGTAAATAGAAAACAACGAAGTCCTGGTAGAAAATAAATGAATATTTATATAACATCAGGGAATGTGTAAATATGACAATAAATGCGGACAGCACAAAGGAAAAGTTTGCTGAATGTGAAAAGCAGATGAGAAATTTTCTTTCATCTCTCTCAAATTCATTCATTTCTCAATTCCACAAACTTATGCCAAGATATCATTTCTTCCCTGAATTCATTCATTCATTCATTCACTCATTGAGTGCCCACTCTGTGACAGATGCTGTTGGTGGTACCAGGGATATAGTAGTTTAAAAACAAAGGGGCAAAAATCCTGACCCTCTGGAGCTCTAATGCTGTTGGAGCAGACAGAGTATAAACAGGATAAATAAGTAACATATATAATAAGTCAGACTGCGTTTGGATTTGTGAAGAATGATACAGGAAGGGAAGGAGATACGTTTCTGGCAGGAAGGGAGTCGTTTGCAATTTTAAACAGTGGTCAGGAAGGCATCTCTGAGAAGCTGACATTTGAGCAAAAAATCAGAGGAGGAAAGGGGGTAATTTCTGTAAATAAGAGCAAAGGCCCTGGGCCAGATGTGTGCTTGATCATGTTTGGGGATCCCCAGGGAAGATGGTACGTGAGGGAAAAGAGTAGCAAAGATGAAGACAGGAAACGTCAACCCTGGGCTGCAGGCTGACCACATGGGCTCTTATTTCTCAGGGTCACAGAATAAAATGGTCCTGGAACCAAGACTCAGATGGAAGTTACCCAATTCCAGGGCTTTCTTACATGTTCCTTGAGCCCAGCTGGTCCCACTCTGCTCACCCACCTCCTTGAGCCTTCAGTCCCCACTGGGAGGGAGGGTCCATGGGCTGACTACGTGATTCATCCCCCAAACTAGATCCTTGTTGAGCACGGCTGGAGGCACCATTAATAATCATTCCAGGACATGGCGCCTGTCCCAGGCAAACTGAGCATGACTTGTGGTCACCCTCACCGGCACCATGTTTGCACGGTACTTTCCATAAAATTGAGGAAATGCCCATTGTCTGCACGGAGAATGGGGACAGGCTGATGATCCAAAAGGGTGGAAACCCAGGCTCCACCCTTCCCAGCTCTGTGACCCTGGGCAAGCTCTGTGCTTTCTCCAGGCCTCAGTTTCCTCAACTGTCAAATGGCTGGGGCAATAATAACCCCCACCTTTCATGGTTTCTCTAAAGATGCAATGCGGTGACACATGTAAAGCTCGTCAAACCATGCCCGGCTCGTGGTGTGCACTCTACAAGGACTGGCTTTCATGGTCACGGGTCTGACATGGGTCTCAAAGGTCTGAAACGAAAGTATCAGCAGGGCTGCTCTAAGGGAGAATCTGTTTTCTGGCCTTTTCCACCTCCTGTGCCACCCACATTCCTTGGCTCATGGCCTCATCCCGCCATCTTCAAAGTCGGCGATGTAAGGCTGAGTCCTTCTCATGCTGCTTCTCTCTCTCTTCTGCCTCCCTTGTCCACTTACAGGGACGCTGCTGCTAACACTGGTCCCACCCAGATAACCCAGGATCGTTCCCTATTTTAAGGTCAGCTGACTAAGCAACTTAATTCCATCTGCAACCTAATTCCCCTTTGCCATTTAACGAGCATGTTTAGTTTCCAAGAACTAGGACACAGACATCTTAGGAGACCATAATTCTGCTCACCACAGGGGTAACTGAAACCTAACCTCCTCCCATTCTCCAGGTGGGAGCACTGAGGCCCCTGAAAAGGAAGTGAGCTGCCCAAGGTACCATCAATGGTCAGTGCAGTGACCAGACTCCACCAACAAACCCTCGCTCCCAGGCCAGGGCTCTCCCAGGTAGAGAAAGTTCCACGCAATCTATTTCACAGCTGGGGTATTCAGAGAGAGATTTACTGCATTACGGCCGTGGGAAGCACTTGCTCATTTTCCTAAGCTGCTCAGCCTGGGGTATTTCCTCTAATAAGAGGTAAAAGTGACAGTCGGGGACTTTCTCTGTTGCTCGAAGTCACACCAAGTTCAACAATAATCATTGTCGAAGCACCCTTCCCCAATCACAGATTCATTAGAAAAATACGTTTCAAAATAAATGTCCATTTTCCACACCTAGAATAGAAAATGGATACGGCAGTTGTGCTCAGGGAAGATGACTGATCCAGGAGCTGATTCAGTCATATTCCTGCATCTCAAAGGTCACTCGGAATCTTCATCAAGAGCACAGCCCCCTCGTGCAGCTGGGCGGGGGAGGAACGAGAAGGCGGGTAATTTATACACATAATTATCCTCCTGGAGTGAACAGATGGGAGTCTTTCTCCAGGAGACGTGGTGTACAACGTCCCATTTCTCACTGGGGCAGCAGGGACAGTTCCAATTAACCAACTTCCCATGAACCGGCCCCCAGCAGAACTCAGGGGAGGGAGAGGAAGGAGAAAAATGTTCCGTGTTTGCGTTCGCATCTGTCCAAGCGAGGCGCCCACTTGAAAGCTTAATGTTCTCCCCACAGTTAGAAGCGACGTGCCGGGGTTTCTAGAGTCAGAGGCTCACAGGCGTGCTCACACGCCACCTCCAGCCCGCAGTGGTCCCTCCATCCTCAGCCAGGAGGCCAGCGTTGAGGAGGGTACTCTCCCCCTTGTATGGGAATACCGGAACCCCACAGATCTTAAGGAATGTGCAGTATTATTGGGAGAGATGAAGCAACAGACAGGAGAACTGGCTGTGAGCTGACAGTGACCATTTACCCAGGCTAACTGGAGTTCCATGGGAACTGGTGGATGGGAGAGAGCGTGCATTTGCCAATGAGAAAGACCCAGGTCCATATTCCTGCTAAGCCCCGTACCTAGCTATGACCTTGGGCAAATCATTACTACCCTCTGAGCCTCAGTTTCCCCACCCAGCAAGGATGTGCCATCACCACCACCTGAAAGGGTTTGGAGGGATGACTCGGATGGGTATTTCATTAGATTCTTTTTCCCTCTTCCTTTTTCATGTTAGTTTCTTAGAAGGGAAGGGGAGCCCATTCCCTTGGGGTGAGTAGGGAAGGATTTACATGGGAGTGTGGTGTGAGCCAAGCTGTACGGAGGATGCAAAGCGGGGAGACAGAAAGAGTCCGGTCCTTGGAACATCAAGGACAGATACAGCTCTGGCTCCGTATGCCTGCCTCTGGGCTTCTTCCTGTGATGTAAGAAAAACAAACCCATCTTCATTTAAGTCTCTCTTAGCTGGGTTGCCTGTTACTTGCAACTGAAATGGTTCCTAAATAATACAAATGGTTTGTCATGATGACACCGTGGAACAGGACAGGCGTTCCTGCAGGACAAATGGCAGAAGTGAGTCAAGGCAAGTAGAGAAGCACAAGGTGTGTGCAGGGACCAGGGCTGCTGCTTCACCCCCCAGCCAGTCAACTCCAGATGACCAGTCAGGGAGGTCACAGCCCCCTGCAGGGACTGGTCTAGGAAGGAGCATGTGACCCACTACTGGCCAATCAGACGTGATGGGAAGTCTTCTGGAAGATTCTAGAGAATGTTTTCAGACTCCTAAGAAAATACCCAGGAACGGACGATCACTCCTCTTTCTTTCAGACATTTTTCACGTGCAGAACTACCTGGAAGTGCTGGCAGCCACCTTGTTGTCAAGAGGGGAGCTGGTCTATGGACAGAGCTGGCATCCCAAAGATCACAGAACGCAAAATGGGAAAGACCCAGGTTTCTTAATGACATCCCTGAGTCACCGGATTAAGCAAACTGCAGCAACCTAAACTCCTATGTGAATAATAATAACCACTGACGTCACCGATGTTGAAAACACTTGGAGTGGGGTTAACAGTTACTTGCAGCCCAAATCATCCAAATTAATGCCTTGTATTTGAAGGGAAAAAAGATGGGTCGTCATCAGTTAGCTAAGCTGAGAGCGTGCGGTTGCTTTGAGTTGTTGCATACATGGCTTTCTTTAACCTTCCAGAGTGGATCATACGCGCTTGCTGTCACTCATGAGGTCTCTGTCTTATTGTCAGGCAGCACAGCTCAATGGTAAGAACACGGACTGTGGGCCGGATTGGCTAAGTTTGAATCCTGATTCTGCCAACTTCTAGCTTTATGACTTTGAGTGAGTTGTTTGAACTCTCCTTACTTTGCTGATTTAAAAAATAGAGATAATAATAGCACCTCCCTCTTGGGGTGGTTGTAGGATTAAACAAGAGAATCCATGTAAAGCACAGCTCCCGGCATGTGGAGAGTTAGCTGGGTGAGAGTTAGCCGTTGTCATAGTGACAACACAGGCGAACAGAATGTTTTTCTGCTGTTACAGCAATAGTATTCCCATTTTACAGACAGGGATATTGAGGCACAGAGAATTAAGTTCTTTGCCTAAGGTTTGTACAACTGGTAAGTGGAGGAGCTGGGGTTTGAGCTCAGGCAGTGATCTCTTAATCACCACTCTATTCCAGATCCTTTACACAGTGGTCAGATGGGATGAACCAGACAGCTAACCAGGGTGGTCATTAAGCCGGCTGGAATCCATCCTGCTTCGCTGGTGCGTGAATGCAGTCAAGTGCCAGCGGCAAGGGTGTGCTCCTTCGTTGCCAGGCTCCACGCGGCTCCAGTCATTTCAAAGCACCATTATCATTTCTCCTTTGCATTTTGGAGCCTCTGAATGGGTCAGCGGGCTCCCAGATCTAGAGGGAACCCAGCCAAATCCCCACCATCTGGCATCGCCCGAGAGACAGCATATGTTGTGGCCCTCTGCATGATGCCTTGCCCGAGATGCCTCCAAATGAGACCCTAAATGCCCCCCTGCTGAGGGCGGGTGGTCCGCAAGTCCCCTGCCGAGGAGCGCCAGTCCCCACAGCTGACAGGCTCCCCAGGCCCTGGGTCTTCTTGGGCTTCCGGGGCCAGCAGCTCCCAAAGGCACCAAGTTTGGATGGAGGCACTCTTTTTTTTTTTTCAGGCTGGAACAGTGTCTTCCGGGCAGGGAGAATGAAAAAAAAATAGCTGATATGAGATCAGACTGCAAGCATGGGGCACTAATGAGGCACCAACCAGGTCCAGGCACTGTACGAGGTGCCAAGAACACAGAGATAAATAAAGCCTGGTTCGTGCCCTTCAGATTTAGAGAGCAAGACAGACATAAACAACTAATAAGCGCCAACATTATGGAGTGCTCCCTGTGTGCCAGACACCGCTTTAAGTATTAACACATTTGGTCTCCACCACTACTCCGTGAATTGGCTCCCTTTATCATCACCATTTCTCCCAGGAAACTGAGGCACACACAGAGAGGTTAAGTCACTTGCCCAAGATCACACAGCAAATAATAGGTGGCTAGAGCCAAGGTATGAACCCAAGGCTTCTGGTTCCATGCTGCAGCCTCTTCACCACCCCCTCTGCCGCCTATGCCCTGAGCAGGAAGCAATGAATCCTCCCCACTGGGGAGGGGCCACCCAAAGGGAAGAGAAGTCAAGAGAGGTGGGCAGACACGGACATTGCCAGATGACAATGACAGTGACGATAAGAATGATAGCAGCTAACAGTCACTGTGTGCTCGCTAAGCGCCTCACCTGAGTTTCCACCCAACACACTTAAGAGGCTCACCATCATTACCCGATTTTACAGATGAGACAACCGGGGCACAGAGAGGTTTGGTGACTTGCCTAATCTCACGAGGCTGGGAAGAGGCAGAGCCAAGACTTGAATCCAGAAGTCTGGCTTCAGAGCCTGTGACCTCACCACCAGGCCAACGGGACGGGGAGATGGTCCCGGGTGAGGAAGCTGCCTGGGCCTGGGTAGAGAATAAGCCAGAGTGCATGGGGTGGTAAGGGGTTGGGCTGCGGGTGTAGGGGCACACGGGGGAAAGGGGCTTTAGGAAGGCCTTGAACTCCAGCTAAAAGGAGACGGGATCTCAGGTGGAACATGGAGATCCGAGTTCTGGTTCTGACTCTGGGGTCAATATGTGACCACGGGGCTTCCCTGGTGGTGCAGTGGTTGAGAATCTGCCTGCCAACGCAGGGGACACGGGTTCGAGCCCTGGTCTGGGAGGATCCCACATGCCACGGAGCGACTAGGCCCGTGAGCCACAATTACTGAGCCTGCGCGTCTGGAGCCTGTGCCCCACAACAAAAGAGGCCGCGATGGTGAGAGGCCCGCGCACCGCGATGAAGAGTGGCCCCCGCTTGCCGCAACTGGGAAAGCCCTCGCACAGAAACGAAGACCCAACACAGCCATAAATAAATAAATTAATTAATTTAAAAAATATATATACATTATTATTTTTAAAAAAATATGTGACCACGTTGCTGAGACTCAGCTTTCTCTTCTGTAAAGTGGGCACATCCCAGCCTATAGGAAGATAAAAATTCCCTGAACAGAGTAGTGTAAGGAGAGGGAAGCAAGGAGTCCATACTTGGTAGTTAGAGTACAAAGTGTGAGATGGGGGCACCAAGCATGAGGCTGGAGGAGCGAGCAGGGCCCGGTGGGCAGGGAAACCAGTGAAAACTATTTAGGTAGGAAAGTGATGTGGTTTGTATCCATCAGGCTTCTTAACTGCAAACAGCAAACACCATTCTGACTGGTTTAAGCAAAACTCAAATTCATTAAAGGAGGGGAGGCAACACGGAGAATCTTCCAAAGATCCAGAAAGCCGAAATCAGGAGACACAGCCAGAAGCTGCACCCGACCACAGGGCACTGGGCACCAGCAAGCGTACCCCACTCCCTCCAGAAGGACCAGATGCCTCCATGACTTTGCTTAACAAAACTCAATTCTGTTTGTCCCCGCACATTCCCTTCGAAAGCATAGTCTCAAATGAGAGGATCTGATTGGAGAAGCCAAAGTCACCTGGCTGCCCCTCGCAGCAGAGGAGGCTGGGAGAATGTCATGACTGCCATCTGGGGACGTGGCAACTGCACTCCCCAACACAGGGTGACCATTCAGAGGGTGTTAGGCAGCCTCAAACCTTCCCCAAAGCCCCTTCCATAGTCCAATTTGCACTGTGGTCTGATTTCTCCACTGGGAGCCTGGAGTTGGGATTTTAGGAGGTTAAGACTGGAGACAGGGAGACCAGGAGGTGAAACCGTGGGGAATTAGTCAAATCCACTTCACCCACCTTCGCTAATCAAGGTCATCTGCAAAAGACTTGTATGTCCTTCAAGCGGCGCCTGGCCTTGGAGGCCTAAATCAGCTGTTTTCTAGGAACTTGGAGTCAGCTGTGTCTAGTTTTTAAGCTGAGCTGGTTGAGACTGTGGAACCACCGACCCCCCAACTGGGCATGCGCCCGTGTCCGCTTGGTGACCTTTTGAATGTGCAGAGGCCTGCAGCTTGGTTACACCTGCACAGAATGACAATGACCACACTTTTTTCCAATCATGTTTCCCCAAGAAACCCACGCTCCCCACGCCTCGGACCGCCCTGCTGCTTTATTCGTTATCCCATAAATACCCCAGCCCCTTGCCTTCAGGGAGGTGCATTTGGGATGAGTTTCCCCATCTATTCGCTTGGCTGTCTTGCAAAGAAACCCTCTCTGCTGCAGACCTCGGCAGCTCGGCATTTTGGCTTGCTGTGCCTCAGGCAAAATCAACTTGGTTTGGAAACGGAAACAATGGCAAGAAATGATAGGGACCTGAACACAGGCAGTGGTGGCCAAGATGCAGAAAAGGGGCTGGACCTGGGAAAGATTTAGGAGGTAGAATCAGCAGGACTTGAAAACGAGAATGGTTTTACAACAGGGGCACACAAATGGAACCAAAGAGATGGTCAACATTTGAGAGTATTATAATCCTACCCAGGCAAAAGCGACAGTGTCGGAAGTAGGCAAATGATGAGGGTGGCTGATTTCAGGGAGGGAAGTGAGGGTGAAAGGGATGGGTGGGATGGGCTTTAAGGGCTATACTCATGGTATATTGGTTTTCTTTGAACCCTTTACAATGGGAATGTTCTCCTGAGCCAGCCTTCCTCTATTCTCTGCTCAGATATTGCTTTTCAAGGAAATAATTGCCACAGAGGCTTCGCACGGATAGGCACCGAGATCTTTAAGGGAGCTGAGGCCTGTGGTTTGCTCACCGTTCAATCCCAGGGTCTTGGCGTAAAGGCTGACCCACCTTGGGCACACGGTGACCGCCGATCATGGAATGACCGTTCTTGAAGTTCTGCTAGACTAGAACTTCAAAAAGGTCGCTTCCATAAGAGAAATAAGAAAAAAGGGGAAAGTTATTGTGTGTCCCTCGCCCTCGTTGAAGCAAGGGTGTTCTGCATAGGAAGAGACACATGCCCTGTCTTCACTGAATGATATTCTATTACACCGGGAAGGCAGCCTAGGGATCAGGGGTGAGGCCGAGCCATAGGAAGGCCCTGCCCTCATTAGCTCTGACCACACTTTCAAGCCAGGGCAAGATTTAAGGTTTGGCAGTAAACATGCCAAAGGGCCATACCTCCACTTTGGGAGTGGAGAAGGGAAGGGAAAGAGAAAAGAGTTCAAAGTCTGACTCCATTGTTTACCAGCGGTAGAGACCCTGGGCAGGTGTATTTAGCATTCTGTGTCTCAGTTTGATGCTTTAAAACAGGTTCTGCTGTCACCATCCCTAACTCTGGGGTGAGGGATACACATGATACACATGCGCACTTAGAAGGGAGCCTCACACACAGTAAACACACTACGTTCACCCTGATGATTGTGAGCTTTTCCGTATTAAGTCAGCCAAGCTCTCTCTTGCCTCTGGGATCTTGCCCCTGCTATTCTGTCACCCGGAAAGACTTTCCTTCTGACCTTTCCATGCAGCTCCTTGCCAACATGTAGTTTCAGCTCCAATGTCACCTCCTCTGAACACTCAACTTAAAAGCCCCTCCCGCCCGACCGCCTGTTTAATTTCTTCGGAGGACTTACCACAGGGTGCCCGAGGTCAGCTTCTCAGGGCTATGCCAGGTTGCAGAGGGATCAGCCTGTAGATGCTGACTTGTGAGATGTAGCCTGGAGCTGCTGGTGGTCACCACTGCCATCATGAGGGAAAAGCCGGCCTACAAATGAGCCAAAGAGATGGAAGAAAAGCAGAGAGATGGAATGAGAAAGGCAGACACCTGATTGCAGCTATGCCTGAAGCCCACTTTATCCCTTGGTGTATTCCTCCCATGAGCCAATGGATTCTTTCTGGGCTTGCACCAGTTAGGTTCCTGTCACTTGAAACTGAAAGGTTTCTGCTTATGGCTCTGCTTCTGGATTCATAGAGAAGCCCACAGGGGACAAGGGCATAGGGAGTGGCCACAGTTCCCATCCCTGTGGGCGTCCCCTACTGGCCCTGGGTTCCACCTTGCTGGGTCTGCTGTTTCAACAGTCCATCACCCCAACGGTGGCCCAGCCTCAGTCCCTGGTCAGCTTCTTCTGGCTTTCTCTCTCCCTTTCCTCCCCGTTGTCAGTCTGAGGCTGAGACCCCTTCAGCCAACCCCCGAAACAATTCCACAGCTGCCAAAGATTAGTATTGTGATGTGCGGTAGGGCATTGCCTTTCTTAAAGCCCTATCTCTTTCTCGCTCTCTTTTTAAAGCTAATACATTTTAAATTCTAATTGTTTAATTATACATATAACAACAGTTACTATTTTAAACATTAAGGGTACAGTTCAGTGGCATTAAGTACATTCACATTGTTGTGCCACCATCACCACCAACCATCTACAGAAATTTTTTCGTCTTACAAGATGGAAGCTCTGTTCCCATTAACACTAACTCCCCATTCTCCCTCTTCAGAGCCCCTAGCAACCACCTTTCTAATTTCTGTCTCTATGAGCTTGACTCCTCTAGGTACCTCATATAAGTGGAATTGTATTTGTCTTTTTGTGTCTGGCTTATTTCACTTAGCATAATATCTTCAAGGTTCATCATGTTGTAGCATGTGTCAGAATTTCCTACCTTTTTAAGGCTGAATCATTTTCCATTGCACGTATAAACCACATTTTGTTTATTCTTTTCATCTGTTGATGCTCACCTGGGTAGCTTCCACCTTTTGGCAATCGTGAATAATGCTGCTATGGGCATGGGCATATGAATGTCTGTTCTTGTCCCTGCTTCCAAATCTCTGGGGATGTATACTCAGAAGCGGAATTGTTATATCTTATGGTAATTCTACCTGTAATTTGTTGAGAACCTGACATACTGTTTTCCACAGCAGCTTGACAGTTTTACTTTCCCACCAGCAATAGCACAAGGGGACAAATTTCTCCACATCCTCACCAACACTTTTTTCTGTTTGTTTGTTTGTTTTTATAGCCACCATCCTAATGAGTGTGAAGTGGTTTCGATTTGCATTTCCCTAATGATTAGCAATACGGAGCATCTTTTCATGTGCTTGTTGGCCATCTGTATATCTCCTTTGGAGACATGTCTATTCAAGCTTCAGAGCCTTCTTTGTTCATTTCATTCGATCTTTAGTCACCCATTCAGTAAACATTTCTTGAGCTGTGTACTATATGCCAGGTATTGTTCTATAGGTATATTGCACTATAGGTACAACAATGACCAAAACAAAGCAAACAAACGAAACAACATAAAACATAAGCTCTTTTCTCCGTGGAGTTGCCGATCTTTATTTATAACATAATTCTTGCTTCCGAGGGCTTGTTGTGAGAATGAAATAAAGTAATATCTAAGACCCCAGCAGAGGCAAAGCATCAGTCAGCCCGTCCCTTATCCCCTCCCCTGACTCCCTGTACTTCCATCTTTCCCCTCCCTGTGCTTCCTCCATCCCCTCTTCCATCTTCTCCTCATCACATTATCCTGCCTTTTCCCTTCTTTGTGTGCATTTCAAGAGCTGGTGAATTTCAAGATCTTTGTGTGCATTTCGGTAGCTGGTAGATTTCAGGAGCTTTGTGTGCATTTCAGCAGCAGCTGAGTCTCAGAGCTGGAGCCACCAGGGCTGTGGCTGGGGGATTTCCATCCCTCCTTCAGCTTTGTTCCAAAACATGAGAAAACATTTTGAAGACACTCACCAAACATGACTTTTTAACTCTGCCACGGAGCAGTTGTACTCAGCCTACATGGAACCTCCGTGAAGAAAGCTACCATTTCACTATAAAGTCCTTTTTTCTGATACATTTCTTGAGAATCTTCTATGACCCGGGAGACATGGTGAAGCTGGGAGAGACAACTCAAATATTTACGAAGAGGGTGGATGTGAAGCAGACACTACTGTTTCTGACACTAACACCTGGGAAGAGGTGGCTTGTAGGCAGGAGGTGTCTGACTAATGAGTTCGGGGTCGATCAGAGCCTAGAGCAATGGGTAGAATTTGAACTGCAGTGAGTAGACAGGAAATAAAGTGGAGAATTGGGCTTACCAATTGGCCTCCCCTTCTGATAACTAATGACTATTTAATCCCTACTATGTCAGGCATTTTTAAAGAGCTTTATTTAGATTAACTTGCATAATCCTCACAACCACTCTGGAAAGTGCAATTAAACCGATTTCTAGAGTATGAAACCGACGTGGGAGAAACGAAGGCATTTTTCCAAAGTCATAATACTGCTGAGTGACGGATACAGGATTGGAACCCAGGCTGTCTCTGGCTGCCTCTGTGGGCGGGACCACTGTCCCCTTCCCCCTGTGCTCGAGGGCAGACACTGTTCCTTGGATTCTTAGTCTAGGCCTGTCTGACTTGCAGTAGGTGTTCAATAAGTACGTGTTGAGTGTTAATGAATATCTGAGAAGGACATCCCAGTTTATAAAACACTTCACCTCTCTTAGCTCCTGTGTCCTCCCAGGAACCCTGAGAAGGAAAATCAATATTCTATAGATTTATAGATTAGGAAAATGAGGCATGAGCACAAAGCAACCAAGTCGTAGAGTCGGGGCTCAAACCAGTATTCTCTGACCTCTGGTCCTGTGTTGTCTCCACCAGGCCAGACCATTAGGAGCCATCAAGCCCCGAGCAGGAAGGGCCCTGGGGCAAGAACATGATAAGGTGGCAGCTGGAGAGGAGCTTTGATGTTGGAACAGATGTTTATGAAATTCTAGCGTCCAGGGAAGAAATTAATGTAGAGAGGGTGCTTACAAAGGAAAATGACAATGAGGTGGTTCCTTTAACGATCTAGGAAAGGATCTATCTGGGCAATGAGGATTGCATATGCAAAGGTCCTGAGGTAGGAGTGAGCTTGGTGTTCAAGGAACAGAAAGCACCCCAGTCCAGCTGGAGTGTTGCAAGCGTGTTACAGAGGGGCCAGGAACACAGAGAGTTGAAGCCAGGGAAGGAGGTGGGATTTTATTCTGGATGCAACCACCACCCCCCTGGAAAATATTAACAGGCAAGTGACTTGGTCTGATATATCATTTTAAATGATCCTTCTGACCATTCTGTGGAGGATGGATTGCAGGGTGCAAGATGGAAGAGACAAGTCTGAGGTGGTCCAGGTTAAAGATGGTGGTGGTTTGGATCAGAGTGGACTTGATGGAGGTGGAGAGAAGTGGACAGTGCAGGGTCTATGATGGAGGTAGAGCCACGGCTTTGCTGATGCCTTGGAAGGTGGCAGGAAGAGGGAATGTGGGCAACCGGGCATTGATCCTGAGTCGTGGACAGCTGGCTAAGACACAGCCTCTGGAAGCTTCTCCCAGTGGAATGAGCAGGTCTCTCAGCAGTGGCTAAACAAGTCATCTCATGTCCTTAGGAAGAGGTGAATGGGACCCTGATAAATGCCCACCTTCTTCTCCAGGCTTCTTCTCAGGGCTCGTTTCCATGTGCCCAGTGAGGGGTCAGGCCTCAGAGGCCGCCAGCTTTCCCAGTTCTCTGGAGGGGCGTATACCGCTCTGTCTGCTGCTCCAGGATGGAGAAATGTGAGACGGGAGGGAAAACATACGAGGCTGCCAGCCCCATCGGCCTGCCGCTCAGGCCTGTGTCCTGGCGCCCAGGCCTGTGTCCTGGCGCCAAGCAGTCTGTACAGATGGGCTCTGTTAGCCCTGGGCACAGAGCCCCCAGGTATTGGATCCATCATCAACTTGTGATGGATGGTGATCAGAGCCAGCCGCAGAAGACTTGGAGGTGTTCAGATGGCAGATGGGGCAGGCATGAGGGCCCATAGTGCACCTTTCTATTGGAACAGAGCATCTAGAAGAGTCTAGACATCCCTCTGCAATTCCCTCTGCAAAAACGGGGGGGGGGGGGGTAGTGACTGTGGGTTCAGTATGTCCCCATCACTCTTCTACGATGGCGACTTCCCAGGATTCCTTTGACCTTCTAACAGCTGTACCCTCCCTGTCCCCCAAGTTCCTGGGGACCCAGCCTTTGGCTTTTCATCTGGGCTTCCCGTCCCAGGTATGGAAGTTTCCTGCATTCCTCCCCATCAAAACTTCTGCATTTTATTTTATCAATGAAGACACTGTTCTTAGAGCTTAACTAATCTGATAAATGAATGTGCACAAAGGGGTTCAAAGATTCTTTGGCCACGTAGTCAGTGATTTGGTTTCCTGTCCCGAAGTCACCCCTAATTAGCTTGGGGGATTAGAAAGCCCTGGAGAGATGATAAAGCATTCTGAGTACCCAACTGAGACTCGCTCCTTGGCTTAACCAGAAGGGTGGAAAAGAAAGAGGAAAGACAGTGGCTTTGTCACTGTGTAATCCACCGGCGTTTAAGTTCTCTTCTTGGATGCTCTGTGAGAGTGGACACAGACGCGGAAGCATTACATCAGCTGCGGGGGGCGGGGAGGAGGGTGGTGTGGGCGTCATCAGGCTTTTGCAACAAGTTGCACAAGATGACACGTCATGTAAAAATCCGAGTGTTCGCTGACCCTTCCACCCCTTGTCATTACCCGTTCTTGAACTGATCTTTTTGAGTTGAGCGAACAGGATTCTCCTCAGGGTAAAGTTTCAGGAAATGAGTGAAAGGCAACTGACAAGTGAGAAGAAGTATTCTACTTTTTAAACTGCTGTCAAGGCTACTGTTAATCTCTGGGCACAATGGTAGTTTTTATTTTCATGTCTGTACATTAGCTTGCGGTCTTTTAGGAAATGGAAAGTTGCTATGCCTGATGAATAAATTAAGCTGGTCTTTTGGCTTAAAAAAAAAAAACAAAAAAAACCAGTGTTCTTCATGATCCTCACTGCTTGCTGCTTGTTAGATCTGACCAGGGCACAAACTTCAGGGAAGCCACAAGCTCTGCTTTCTCTGTGGAGCAGTTCTGTGTCTGACCCTCGATTCTGGGGGTTGCAGAGCTTTAGCAACTCTCCAAATTCAAGTGCCAATTTGAAGTCGGGCAATCCAGACCCCATCATGATAATCACAGCTGCTGTTTATTGAATGCCTGTCATGGGTCACCTATTCTGGATTCTGTCCTTATTTAATCCTCATTACAGCCCTGTTGAGATTGGGTCTTGTCATCCCATTTTCTCAGACAAGGAAGTTGGGGTTCAAGCGCTTGCCCGAGGCCACACTGTGGGAAAGAGGCTTGAGCGGGTGGGAGAGCCTCACAGCTCACTTGACCCCGGCATCCGTGTTCTCTGTAGGACCCACGCTCTCCCTGCTTTGTAGTGAGAATGTGTTCCAAATAGGCCCAACTCAATTATCCTAAATTTCACCACATTTCTCTTTATATTCCTTTTTGACTCCTACTTTGCTGGACTTCTCTAGGGCTCACAGAGAACTTCACTGGATTAGAAGCTGGAATTGCTCCATCTCCTGATGTATCATTTAACCACTCAGCATGTGCTCTCTTCTCTCCTCTCCTTTTCTCCCTATTCCCTCCTCTCTGACTAGCCAAATCATACTCAGAAGACTCCTTTATTACAAGCAACAAAACCTCCAATTCAAAATGGTTTATGCATATAAAAATTTTTTAAAAAGAAAAAAAATGGTTTATGCACTAAGAGAATGCATTGGCTTTTGTAACTGAAAACAGCAACAGTGCGCTAGCTTCAGGTACAGGCTGATCAAGTTGTCCAAAGGATACCATCAGGATCTGGTTTCTGTATCTCTTGGCTCTGTTCTCACATAAATTTTTGCTTTGTGGCTGCAACGTATTTCACCTCTTCTCAGACTCAAGGCTTCTGGGAAAGAGAGTGCATCTTTGTGCCAACATTAACTTATGCATTCAGCCAATATTCAGGGAGTATCACTTTGTTCCAGAATTTTTTCTAGGTGCTGAGGATTCCTGAGACAAAACAGGCTCCTGCCTTCCTGGAGCTTCCACTCCAGGTGGGTAACTGACAACACAGGGATTAACAAATAAACATGAAAGATGTCAGGTGGGACAAACATGATGAAGAAAAACAGTGCAAGGGAAGGAGATAAAAAGGGACTCTTAGAGCAGTGGGGCAAGGAGGTCAATTTTTAGAAAAAAATCTACATGAGGCGAGCTCTGTGAATACTGGAGGGAGGAATGTTTCAGGCAGAGGGACCAGCAAGGGCCAAGGCACAGCAGAGGGACCAAGGGGGGTATGTCAGTGCAAGAACAGGAGATGAGAGTGGCTGGGGATAAAGGGTGAAGGAGGAGAGAGGCTGGAGAGGTAAGGAGAAGCCCCATCAGGTCGTGGGAGGGGCTGGAGTTTCATTCTACACGTGAAAGTGCGGCCAGTGGGGTGGAGAGCAGGCGTGGGGAGCTCTGATCTGCACACAGAGGACCCCCTGTCAGCAGCAAGTCTCACGGGGACTTTGGGGCCACATGCTCATTCCTAGGTCTTTACTGAGACGGGGGATGTGCGACCCTGGTGGGCTGAGGTCTGAGCTGAGGCGGGGCAGCAGTGGTTCTCCAGAGAAACACGCGGTACTGCCAGCATTGAAGATGAACAAATTCCAGATGGTGAAAGAACGGGGTCCGCTCTGGCAGCTCCTGAGCCTGCTTTCAAGTGTCACCTCCAGGAACCCGCCCCATGCCCACGCCTCCCTCCACGTGGTCTCCGCAGACACACACGTATGGCCAGCGCAGGCAACACGAGGCTGTCCCTGCCCTCTGTTCACACATCTGTGTCTTGCCTTCTCTGATGGATTGGGGGTTTGCAAACAAGTGCCCTGGGCCAAATCCAGCCCACACAGGCTGCTTTTGTCCAGCCCCTGAACTAAAAGGGTTTTTACACTACACACACACACACACACACACACACACACACACACATACAAATATGTGACAAAGACCACACTTGGCCTGCAAAGCCTAAAATATTCACGATCTGCCCCTTATACAGAATAAGTTCGCTGATCATAAGCCATTTAGGGAGGTTTTTTGTTCCATCTCTGCATCTCTAATGGGATGTGCTCCAATGGCAACATCTGACTGCATCAGGCTAGAATCAGTCCTCTTTGATCACTAAATGCACAGAGCACGTGGAGAATCCAGTTTTGCGAGCCAGGTTTTCCTACAATAGTCATCGTAATAACGGTGGATTCTGACGGGTAAACGGGATGTCGGCTGTTTGTCCCTGCGCAGCACCCAGTCTGCTTCTCTTCACCCCAGCAGTCTTGTCTCCATTCTCAGCACGTGAGTTTTCTAGGGCGTCACCACGGGTTCCGGAAAGGAGTTCTAAACCCCCACTGAGACAATGAATTGAAATTCTGTGATTTCTGGCAAAGAGAAAAACTTGGTAGGGGCTGGGGTAGGGGTCTCTTTCCATTGGCCCGGGAAATGGGAGGATCTCAGCCCGGACCCCTGGCAGGGGGGGAGCCCCAACAGAGGAGGGCAGAGCTGAGAGATGGAGAAAGAGGGAACCTGAGCCTGGTAGTGGCAGCTGCCCCTTTTAGTGGCCATTTGTCATCCAAGCTTCTCTGCCCAGCTGTGTGAGTGGGTAGACTAACCATGGAATTCATTGGCCAAATCAGACCACTTCTGAGCATAAACGGGATGCTCATAGCATTATATGGGGCCTGTCCCAGGCAAGCCAGGATGGGTGGTCACCCTAGATAGACCTGGGCAAGTTATTTAGGTCTCTTTTTCTCAGATTCTTCATCTGAGGAATACCTATCTCCAAAGGGATATTACGATGAGTAAATTAATTGAGGTAAAGTACTTCAAAGACTGCCAGGCACATCATAAACTACTGACATGTGTTAGCTACTGTTGTTGTTGATGACGTTGTTTTCATTATTGTCTGTCCTGGAGCATCCTTAAGTTTCCTCCCATATTTAGAGAAGTTCCCATCTTATGGGCTCATGTTTCCCCAAATGAGAAGTCAGAAACATGTTTTCCTGCACCCTCTAGGGTGCAGGAAGGTGACCCAGTTCCGTGAGTTAGACGCACCGTGCAATCCAGAAGCTGGTCACCTGGAGAAGGCACCATGCAGATTCTTGTTGGTAAGGGGCCCCTGGGACACACACTCCTGTGGCATCAATGCGGGGGCTCCAGTGCTGGTTCCTGGGCTCAGCTGCAGTGTCCTCAGGAGAGGGGATACTTGCTCTGGGGCAGCTCTGCACTGCAATCTGGATGTCGCTCCTGGTTTCAGAGCCACCAGACCTGTTTCTTTGCTCTTCCCAGAGATCCTGTAAGCCACGTGATAGCATTCAATAAGCCTTTTCACACTTAAACAAACTAGATTGAGGTCTCCTGTTTGTAACTAATGTATAACTGATAAAAACCCCCTAGATCCAACCATGCCTGCAATCCTCCCCCAGACTTTTTCAGTTAAACAAGCCAATCATCCTGACCCATCTCCCCTTGTCTTCTAATTCAGTTTAATTTGGATCCCTACCATTTATAGCCAATGACTATCACTAATACACATACCTGCTATCAAAATTTGGAGGGAAATGTAGAAAATTTAAAACCATAGTTTTTGTACAAAACCTTAAAACACTCCCCTCCCCACCATGTAATAAGTCCATTTTCACTCATCAGCCATTTAAACAGAGTTCCTGGATACCTAAATCCGAAGCCAAAGATAGACAACAGGCGTCCCCTATTTTTCTACTGATATTTCCCAAATGCTGGCTCAGGAAATGCAAACGAAGGCTCTGGGTTGCTGCCGTCGCCTTTGGCAGGGCTCCAGGAATAAGGTGAATCCGTGTGTGTGATTTGAAAGGCGATTGTCTCTGGAGAAGCCTACCTTCCTTCCCACCTTGAACTTGTGGTTGCCTGATATCCAGAGTGCTTTGTGAACAAATAAAAAGGCAAAGAAAACACAGTAAATTTGGATTGCCATATGCCCTCCCACCCATCAGCAGCCCCCCAAACTCCCTATAAAAAGTTCAGCCCTGAGAAGGGCTGGTTTTCTGAATATAGACCTTTGTGAAAACCCTCTAAGATGTATCCTCTTATCAACACCCCCAGATAATTTATCTGGATATGAATGAGGGTTTCAACCCAAGAGGAAAAAATGTTAAACATCTCTGGAAATAAAATTCCCATTCACACTCAAAGTTTACATTTCTAACATTATTTCCATGTGCCCGTCAGAGCTGGGAGAAGGAAGAGAAAAAAACTGAGCCTTCAGACCAAGACTTTGCCTGTCCTGTATTTTTATGGGCAGGCAGTATGTGATGCCACCTTTTGAGGGAAGGGATTCCAGCACTGTCCTTCTGCAGGGATTTGGGATTTCATTTTGGAAAGTCAGGCCATACCTAGATGAGGGCGGGGCCTGTGGGAGAATCTTTTTTTTTATTTTTTAAATCCAACTAATGCCTTCAGAGACATCAGTTTTGCCTGTGTGACTTAAAATGTCATTAAAAAAATATTATATAACGTAATTGACCTTTTGTAGTGTACAGTCTATGAATTTTAACGCATGGATATGTGTTGTGTAATCCCCATCACCATCAGGATACAGAAAAGTGCTATCACTCCCCCCAAAACAATCCAACCTCCTGCTGTTTCCTTATAGTCACAACTTCTTCCCCACATATAACCCCTGGCAGCCCCTGTACTGTTCTCTAACACGGTTTTTTTCCCTTTTCCAGGAAGTCATATAAATGGAAATGTACAGTAATCTTTGAGACTGTTTTCTCTCACTCAACTTAATGCCTTCCAGAGTCAAAGAAGTTGCCATGTATACCAATAGTTCACTCCTTTCACTCCTGAGTAGTATTCCATCATGTGGATGAAAAGACTGTTTAACTATTCACCTGCTGACGGGCATTTGGGTGGTTTCCATGTTTTTGCAATTATGAAGAGAGCCGCTATAAACTTTTGGGCACAGGTTTTTGTGTGAACATAAGTCTCCTTTCCTCTCGGGTAAATACCCAGGAATGGCATTGCTGGGTCATCTGGTAAGTGTATGTTTAATTTTATAAGAAACTGGAAAACTGCTTTCCAGAGTGACTGTACCATTTTGTATTCCTAAATGCAACACATGAATTCCAGTTGCTCCACAAGCTCTTACATATATTGATATATAGTGCTTGTGCTTGTATTGTGAGGTTTTTATAATAGCCATTCTAACAGATATGTAGTGGTATTTCACTGTGGCTTTAATTTGCATTTCCCTAATGCAAAATTCTAATCACATTTAAAAATAAGATTCACAGCCCTAGGGCTAATTCCAGTTGTGACACTATAACTGAGAGACATGTTTGCTATAGCTGTGTCTATGAAGAACTGTCAAAATATCTTGAAGTTAGGTAATAATTTGGTATCTATTAAGATTCTACCTTCAAAAGTCATTTTTCAGTGCACACAGAGCATGGAGGACAAGGCAAACCAATGTCAAACATTCACTTTATATCATTTTATCTCAGCTTCTAGGCTAAGGGCTGTGATAAACTGACACATGTCACAAAACTCAAAACTCAGACAGTTCTTAGGAAGAAAACAGATGATCATTTAAGACACAGCACCTGATGGATGGTTGTGGAAGTTAATGCTGTAGAATCTCAAGAAGGGTGAAAACCCTTCACAACTCTTGATCAAGGTGAGATTTCAACAGAGTCCTATGGGTAAGATGATCCTAAAAGTCAAGGATGGTGTTAGAGGTGGGGTGAAGGGTCCAAAGCCAAGCCTTAGAGTCAAGAAAAGGGAAGGGATGTTGTGTTGGGGGTCCCCAAGACCACTGTCAGGCTTGCTGATTCACTGGGAGGACTCAGTAGGACTCAGCTTATAACCATACTCAGGGCTGTGATTTATTACAGGGAATCGGTACAAAGTAAATCAGCAAAGGGAAAAGGCATATGGAGTGAAGTCCAAAGGAAGCCAGGAGCATGCTTCCAAGGGTCTCTCCCAGTAGAGTCACACAAGCCTGCCTTTATTCCTCCAGCAACAAGATGTGACAACATGTGTGCAATGTTGCCCACCAGGCAAGCTCATTAGAGACTCTGCCCAGGATTTTTATTGGAGGCTGGGCACGTGGCAGCCTCTGCCTAGTATGTACCAAAACCCCAGACTCCCAGAAGGAGAACAGGTGTTCCACGTAAAACATATTGTTCTGTATAAACAGTTTAGGCGTAGGGAGCCACTCTTATCAATCAGGGTGTTGAGAACCCTCCTGAAATCCAAGTTCTCATTTACCAGTCAAGGGCCAACCCTGCAAGCAGGCCCTTCAAAGGACAGCAGTCAGACCTGCTATGGCAACTCTCTTCTGCACAGGTGTTCAAGAGTTCAATTTTTAAGGTGGTCTTTTCACTTCTCTAATCATGGGGACCTGGCATAATAATAATTAACACTTACCGCTCCTGCCCTGTGCCCATAATTGGGTGAGTTATTATCTCTCTCTGAGCCTCAGTTTCTTTATCTGAAAACAGAAACAAGGTTAACCACAAAGTGACTGAGTCAATTAACCCAGGCAGGAGGTGCGAACACCTGTTCCCCCCAGGGGAGACGGTGAGCATCACCTCCCTTCCCTCTTTCTCCCCCACAGTCCCTGATTTAATGCAGGGGGATCATCTGAGCCTGTCCATGCAGGAGCAGGATTCCTTTCCACTCACCCCACCCCAGCCTGGCCTCAGAGGGTCACGCAGCCGAGCAGAGCAGGAAAAACGGGCTGGGAAACAGGCTGGATTTATACCCTGACTTTCAAAGCACTTTAAGGATGTACACCTGCATAACCTCATTTCTCTCCTGAAGATCAAGGGACAACGCAGACACACAGAGATATATGAGTCTCTCTAGAGCAGTGCTTGACACCTAGGGTGATCAAAAAGCATTTGCAGAATAAACAAGCACATTCACAAATAAATGCCAGGATGAATGAAACCTGGTTTTGAGTGGAGACATGAACACTGCTTCCCTTGGGTTCAGCAGAGCAGAATTTGCAAACGCAGTCTTTTCTCAGGAGTTGCCAGCCCAACTCAGTGGTTGACAAGGAGCGCTTATCCCCACACTCACAGGTCCGTGGGGCCACCACAGCTCGGCTGATCTTGGCAGGCCTGTGCGGGGCTTGCTGCACAAGCTCAGGGGGCACAGCTACCGGGGCACGCTCTTCTCGTGGCAGATGCCCAAGGTCAAGAGCAAAACAAACTGCAGTAGCACATTGAATGTCTGCTCTGTCACTTTCACTGATATGAAGAGTGAAGAGTGTGAATATTTGCTAAACAATAATTCAAACTATCATGTGAACCATAACCCTAGATAGATAGATAGATAGATAGATAGATAGATAGATAGATAGATAGGTAGATAGGTAGATAGATAGATGGTAGAACCTGAAATACCCTCATGAAGGAAAATAATCACAGTGGCAGTTAATGCAAACACACCTACAGCCATCCACCAGCAGCCTCAAGTCTCAGTGGCACCAGGCAATAGCTCCCAGGGGCTTCTAGACCATTCCAGGATGGGAGGTGCAAGATCATCGCTCCAACCTCAGCAGGTGGATCCAGCTCACATTTTAACTCCAATTTCAACTCAAACGGCAGCTGCTGTTGTTGCTTGGGGACCCCTATCTTTTTGCATGTTATTGTAGATCAGTTGCCCGCCGCTGCAATAAAGAACTCTCGCTGGGTTGTCTGGGATTCCTAAATCAGCGCTGCAGAGAGGCTGGCAGAGAAACCAGGGAGGCTCCCGTCACGGGTGATTGATGCCAGACTCCAGCAGGCAGTTACGGGGTCCTGGCTTTTGTGAAACCAGCCCCGGCCACATACCAGAGCTCAAAGGAGGACTTTGGCTGCCCTTGCAGGTGAGGCCAGTGGTGGCCGTGGCTGGGCAGCAGGAGAGTTTGGAAGATGCTGGACACACATCACAGCTGGATGGGATTCACCTGTAGCCACTGGCGTTCGTGAAAAAGCACTTGCCAGCTTTGTCTAGTGCCTCTTTGGTTCCCAACTGTGTCCTTACCATTATACAGTGGAGGGGACAGAGATGGATGGTCGGGTACCAGATGGGCCATCATCATATTGGAGCACCCAGACCCCCGGTGGGGCCGGGGCATGAAGATTTTCCAAGGGTTTATAGGCACAGAGGGTTCTAAGAGACTCAATTTCCAGACCTTCCACTGACATGTGACATTTGCCACTTCCTGTTTCACACATGTCCTTCTTCCACTATATAAAAGATAGGTTTATCAGTCAGGGTGCCAACACGAAACAGAAAGTGCACTCAAATTGGGTAATTCGAGGAGAATTTAACAGAGGAAGTAATTTACAAAGGTGTAGGTGGGTTAAAGAAAACTACAAAGGATAGTGCCGCCCCTTTGGGCTGGTGGGGCCCTGAGTAGGGCGAGGGGAGAGAGAAGTTTCTAGAACCTGGAGACAGGGAGGCTGCGTAAAATATGAAGGAGGTGTGGCCTTCTGGAGAAGATGCAGCCACCCTGGGTCACCTCGCAGATAAGGCCAGGGAATAAATGCCCAGTCAACTTTACTCTCTTCTGGCTTCCACCAATGCCGCATTCCTCATTGGCCAGACCCAACCGGAAGCCATAGGAGAACGGAGCCCATTGATTGGTCCATGCACTCAGCCTCCTGGGGAGTAAGGAAGGTGGAGAGGGGTGGGGGATGGGAGACTCTCCCCTGAAAAGGCATCACCCATCCTGAATCTTACGAAGGTGCTGAACCCTGCTGCAAAGGGCACCAAACAAAGGCACATTTTGAAATATTCACCTTGCGTGGAGAACACAAATGTCTGATAACTGGGTACCACGTTTGGTGTCTAACTGGGAAGCACCTCCTTTTAGGAGTTAGACTGTTTTCAATTCTTCACTGTCACTGAAATTGGAGAACCTAGTACCTATGTCAGCTTATAGATTATCAAAAGTCACTAAGTAATTTTTTGGCATATAACTTGAAAGGAGCCCAAACAATTGCACAGCAGACAACAGAAGCCCTTCCAAGCCCATCTGTTTTTTTCATGAACAGGCTTTCTGCGCTGACACCAAGAAAAACAAATGG
Source organism: Balaenoptera borealis (assembly GCF_965194805.1). Lineage (NCBI taxonomy): Eukaryota > Metazoa > Chordata > Mammalia > Artiodactyla > Balaenopteridae > Balaenoptera > Balaenoptera borealis. The sequence goes on from NC_138872.1 coordinate 13,244,002, forward strand.
TATGAATAGGATTGATACTGAAGCCCCATCTTTCTAAAATAACAATATTCATTCATGAATACATTCATTGAAAAAACAGTCCCACCTCTCATATTAAGAGAAGTATATCCCAAAGTATTGTACTTTATGGATTGATCATTCTTTATCACCGGCTGTGACATGCTTAAGGTGTTTTGATCAAGTGTATTCTACTAATCACCATAACGATCATTGAATTTTAAATAACTTATTTTAAAATTTAAAGACTTGTAGTCAATGAAAAATTTTTAATTTCAATTTTAGGCACATTTTTTGTACAGTCAGTGATGGATAATAAAGTGATTAATAAAAGACGTCCAAGAATAAAAATATATATTAAGACCAAATTTCTGCCAGGGTAGTATAAGTTGATAAAAAAGAACAATGCAGAATTCCTAACAATTAAAACAAAGCTTGTATATGTATTAATTTTATCCATGATGGTGGGTATCAAACCGCAATTGAGCTGCAATGGATATACTTTGAAAATTACATTACAGTTCTCTTTTAAAATACCAATATTTACATGTCAAAAATTATATCCATTTATATAAATTTTATTTACTATATTTATATATAAAATAAATATGTATTCTATTTTGATAATATTTACTTATATTAACATTCTATATAATTTAATTATATCCAAATATATATTTAAGCCTATTATACAAAATTTAGATGATAACTTAAAAATGTGAGAGTATGTGGGAAGTATTACCAGAAACATGGAATTGTTCACACCTTTTCTCTGATTATCACACTAAGAATATTAATAATTATGAATATTTTAAAAATATAGTTTCAAAGATATTAACAGTGCTCTTATAGTGAACAACTGTGGGGGGAAAGTGAATGTCCAACAATAGAAGAATGATTATTACACATCCACTTAATAAAATGCAATAACTAAAGATAAAATGTGAGAGTATGGATGTGATTTTCAAAGTTGGAGGAGATGCTACAAGACAAGTCTGCAGAATCAAGCAGGGCTCGGATATTGCGAGGGGTCTTGTTGGCCCACTGAATGCTGGGAAAACAAGGAATGAAATAAGGTAAAATCTATCCAGGATGGCACAGGACAGCTGCATCCAGTGCCCAATGACAAGGTAATAACGTGCTGTCAGAGCAGGGGAAGATGGCTATGGAGCAAGGTGATCACAACTGATGTCCTGGAGGAACAGAAATTAACCCAGGTCTTGAAGGAGCATTGAGCTGCATCTGAGAATGTGGAGGAAAAATTGCCAGGGAAGTTTAGAAAGAGGCAGTGGCCCTGGAGTATTTCCATTTGCAATCAGATCCACCTGTGGACGCTCAGTTACTCTCAACCATAACAACAACAACAACAACAGTAGTAGCAGTAATAATAGTACTAGTCTATATTTGTTGAACACTATTTTCAGGCATTGGTCTGAGATATATAGATATGGATTCTAGGAGTCTAGCACCCATTCTTAGCCACTATTCCACACTGCTTCTCTTTTTTCTCTGGGTGCTATTCATGCCATCATTCCTTCTTTATTTCATTCAGCAAATAACTGTTGCCAGCTGACTATGTGCTGAGTCCTCTAGATATAGTTTTCAAGATATCTTAACTATCAGTAAGTTCTCATCTGCACTGGTTTCCTCGTAGAACCTCACTCTGGTGTGGTTTGATTCTCCCCTTCTCCCTGGAAAGGACGCTGACTGCCCTCTCCAAGCTGTGGAAGAGAACCATCCTCTCGCTACACTCCTCTCCCTCACTTTCCAGTCTCAGGACCGAGCTCCCGGGCTCAGCTTGTCCTGGCCAGTCCACTGAGTGTCCACCTGTCTCGGAACCCAGACATCTCTTACAGTCCGTCAACCATCCAGTCCTCAGTCCATAGAGTTGTGCACTGTGCTTCCAATAGAGTGTACACTGGCACTGCCTATTACATTCGGAATCGCCCCAAGATTTCTAGCTCAGTGGCACCCACTGAGATGAGATTTGAGATTTCATTCAGCTGTGAGTTTCTCCCCGCAGTGAACAGGACCCTTGAACAAGATAAAGATGTATTTCTGTCTCATATAAATGTGGACAGTCCAGGGCTACTACAGTGGCTCCCAAGACATCAAGGGCCCAGGCCCCTTCTGTCGTGTTGCTCTGCCATGCTCAGCATAAGGCTTCTCACTCAGAGCTCTGGGCGCCTGCTCTACATCAGACACCCGAGTCTGCATTCCAGCCACAGGAAGCAGGAAAAAAGCTGTGGAGGGAGGACATGCCCTCTCTCCTTAAGACGCTTTTCAGAATTTGAATACAGTACTTAGGCGTATATCCCACTAACTAGAACTTAGTGATCTGGCCACATCTACCGGCAAGCCCGAATGGGAAATGTAGTTTTTATTTTACACAGTCGTGTGCCAAGCGAAATACCTGGGCTTCCAATACAAAAGAAGGGAAGCACAGACATTACGGAAGAGCCCCCAAAGTCTGCCATAGTATCTCACACTCCCTTTCCTCCGGACTGGGCCCATTTCTCCAGCCCAACCGCCACCCTCTGGTCCCACTTTTCCATGGATCTTAAGGACCAGGCACAGAGTCTCTTTGGCTGTGACCAGCCCACCTCCCCAACCCCCCAGGAAAATCCTTAGTATTTACTAATATGATACAGCTTCCCAAGGACTTGTCCTCTGACTTATAACATCTAGTATTCATGAATACATGTTTACAGATGGGCTTTCCATTGATGTACAATCCAACCCTCACACTTTGAACCAAAAACTAAATGTTTTCTGCCTAGAGTCAACAATGCTTAAAAATTTGTTAGGAGGGTGGATCTCATGTTGAGTGTTCTTACCACAAAAGGTAGGGTGCAAGGAAACTTGGGGTTGATCGATATGTCTATTACCTTGATTGTGGTGATGTTTCATGGGTGTTTGCATATGTTCAAGTTCATCACATTGTATATGTGAAATTTGTGCACTTTGTCATAGATCCATTACACCTCAACAAAGCGGTTTAAAAATAAATAAGTAAATGTTTCTGCTCAGCTAGTCTGTCATCTGTCATGGGGAAGTGAGCAGGCATGGCCGCTGCACGTCAGACACTTGGGTGGTGCCTACAGCATGGCCACCAGCTGTCCAGACTTGGGAAGGATGAACATGTAAAGCGGGTGGTCTTCCCCAGGACATCTGTCAGGGTGCTCGGTTGCCAACAATGGAATCCACCCTAGCTAGTTCAGCAGAAAAGGAATTTCATAAAGAGTGTTGGGGAGCTCCCAGACTCTCTGGAAGGAACAGCAGATCAGGCTTCTTGAAGTCCATACAACCAGTAATGCTGCTGTGTGTTTCCCATGGCGAACTGACAATTTCACAAAAGGCAGAGGAGCTATGATTAGGGCAGAAAACCTCAGAAATTTCAAATTTAAAGAAAAGATTTTTTAAAAATAAGTAAAAGCAGTTTAGTTGTTGGTATCTGAATTAGCTCAAACTTTGCTCCTGAGTCCACGTGGAGGCACTGAGGAGCTCAATGTATTAACGATCTCAAATGTTTGGTTAAAGAAATAGTACCATGTCCACACTGCCCAAACCAATGGCACTTTTATTCTAATCACTTGGTTAGGAAGAAATTCAGACATGGCAGGGACTTCTTGAGCTATTTGTAAGAAAGAGCCAAGAAATGGACAATCATAAACTGGGGATCAGTTTATTCCTCCAAGTTACCACAAACTTCATTTACCCTTAGCTTATGTATGTGTTTCCTTCCAAGGAAAATTGCTAACAGATTCCTTGGGGCGTTTTCCCCTACTTTTTCTTTTCTTGACTGTGTTTAAATAAACTACTAATGTTGTTTTCAAGGTAATTTAAGAAGTACTACAGTTCGGATTTGATAACTACCACCTTAATGCTTTCAGAGCAAACAAATTTTAGGGTTTCATTTTGTTGTCATCAAAATCAACCACATGGTGACTGGCCCTGTGGAGTTTTCTAGGAAGACCGGATGGACATGAAGTTGTATGTGACGTTAAGGATTCAAAGACCGATTGCCAAGACTAAAATTTGTATCGGAGGCTGTGAAGGCTCTTTGGAAATGTGTGTTTTTCGAGAGCAAATTAACACTGGATTTCTTGGGCGTGGGGGGCACTGAATCGGAGTGTGATTTTTGAGAATTCAACAGAATTTATTCTCATTAGGTCAAAAACGTCTATCAAGTGTCTTTGCAGAGTGAAAGTGTTCGCTGAGAAAAGAAACACCAATCTTCAAAGAGGCACATTCTATGTTTTAGAAGACATTTGGTTGGAAGTGACAGAAAACCCACGTCTATCTGGTTTACACAAAGCGAATTTATTGGCTCATGCCAAGGTAAAGCCAGGGACGAGCTGGCTTTTGGTGTATCTAAATCCAGGGACTATGACGCTTCTTCTTCTCTCCAGCTCAGCAAAATGTTCTTTGACTTCACACTCAGGGAGATGCCCACCTCAAGGGGACCTGCCAGTCTCAGCTCTACGTCCTCCCGGCCTCACGTCTGCTCTGCAAAAGCCGCTTACCTCCCGCAAAGGCTCACGGTTAGTTCTCATTGGCTCTGACTGCAGTCACATGCCATTCCTGAGCCAATCATTGTGGCCAGAGGCATGTGATATCTGATTGGCCAAGCCTGGGTCACATGGCCACCACTGGAGCTGGCCTGGGAGTAGCAAAGCCTGGTTCCCAGAGTTATCTGAGTCCCGTCCCTGGAAGTGTTGGGGGGTGACTGCTGGGCGGGCACAAAGACAACCATCTTCCTTGCATCCACCCAGACATATTGTCCTCCAGAGTCAACCTAGACTCCTTGCACTCCTTGGCCTCTCTTGACCTTTGGCATCTGGACCTCATTTCCCAGGACCCCTGCCCTCCACCATGGCCACCTGCCTCCTCCTTGAGCTGCTGCTTCCAGAACATGGCTTCTGCCCAGATGCCTCCCTTTTCTGCTCTTCCTCAGCTCCCACTCCCCAGGGATCTCATGTGCCCTCTTTTGACCCCAACCTCGCTCTCCTTTCTTCACCCATATCCTGACTCCGAATTTCCAGCTACCTCAAGGTTCATGCATCCTAGCTCCCTGACTCATGTGTCCTCTCTGACATCAGATCGCCACGGGCCAGTGGGCACACGGGCCAGAACTGTCATTGAGAACAGCCATCCTCTCTTGCTCGCATGAGGAAATGCCAAACGTGCACCCACCATTTTCTCTTTCAATCATTAAGTGGCCTCAGGCCCAAAGCAGTAAAACTCTGACACCGAGTTTTTATGGGAATGGTGCAAAACAGTGAGTTGCATATACTGACGTATTGTGTGTGTATGTGTGTGTGTGCATAATTATGGAATAAAATGGAAGGTTATTGTTTCAGCCAGATCATGCATTTCTACTAGCACTGAAGTATCATAGTATAATATTACTTATGTTAAACAGACACAACACACACAAATAATACTTTTTTGTTCTATGGGTAGATGACATCATTATCATTATACTGATAGCTAACATTTTTGGTTTATGATCACATTTAGTTCTCATAACAATGCCACAAACAATCTTTCTGTTTTCATCTAACAAAGAAACTGAGACACAGGGAAATTAGTGAAGTTAAGTGCCTTGGACACAGTCACACATGTAGGAAGTAAGGAGGTCAGGCCTGTGATAGGATTGAACTTCTTCCTTCTGGTGAAGTCAGGGGTGGACATGTGGCTGGCTCTGGCCAGTGACATGTGAAATTAAGTGTGTGTTACTTTGGTGTTGATCCTTTAAGACCCAGTGTTTCTTTCCCAGGCTTTCTTTCCTTTTCCAAATTCCAGATGGTAGAGGAACTGCCATCACAGGTATATAAGTGAAGGTACTGTGGAGTAGCGATGTCCACTTCCCTGAGATGGACATGGATTTGAGCAAGAAATAAACTTTGTTGCTTTAAGCCATGAAGATTTGGGCTAATGAATAAAATAATAATAAATGCCCTCATGAATGAGATTAGTGCCCGTAGAAAAGAGACCTCAGAGAGCTCCCTCATCCTTCCATCACATGAGGACACAAAGAAAAGACAGCTATCTAGCAAGCAAGTCTCATCAGACACCGAATCTGCTGGTGCCATAATCTTGGACTTCCCAGCCTCCAGAACTGTGAAAAATAAATTTCTGGTTCTTTATAAGGCACCAGTTTATGGTATTTTGTTATAGCAGCCTGAGCAGAATAAGACAAATTACCTGAGGTAACACATAGAAAACTCTGAACGGTACCTGGCACATAGTAAGTGCTCAGTAAATTTTGTTCAGGGGAGAATAAATAAATAAAAGAATAAAAATATAGTACAAAATGTCTTTATACTATGGGATAAAATTCAGGTATTTTCCCCTCAACAGTCTCTGAATAGAGAGCATTTCCTCTGAGAAACTCCACCTCCATCATTCCATGTAAGTGATAGAATTCTAGCCACTGGCATCATCAGAAGAGTCTTATTCCATTTTTTTCCAGAGGCTACAGGACGTAGAGTTCAGTATGTGGCTTCTAGAACCCTCTACCTGGGTTTGAAATATAGATACTGGCTGTGCCAGCAACTATATAACTTTGGGCAAAACACTTAATCTCCATGCCTCAGTTTCCTCATTGTCAAATGAGGATAATCTTGCTGTGAAGATTAAGCAAATATCTGTAAGGTATTTAGACAGTACCTGGAATGTCTGTCCAATGTAATGTTAATAGTCAGAGTTGATTCCATATCTTAAAATGCTTTCCAAACTGTAGAGTCCTGTGCAGGGGTGTGTTGTTGGTATTATTCTTTTTCCATCCATGTGAGCTTAGGCAGATGAGATGATTATTATTAGCAAAGCCAAGTCATGCTTTCCCAGTTGGTTTCCTGGTCTCTCAGATTTGTACATAATTTTATTTGTGTAATCCAGACATCCCCAGTAGATATCAAGCCAGATCCTTTCTTCGTTCTACTTGCCTAATAAAAAGTTCAGTCTTTTCCTGGCTTCCTGACTCCAGATAATTTCCTGGTGCTTCTCTCTGCTCTGCCCCAGTCTCCACCTCCAGATGGGCACTACCCCTTTCCAGTTCCCCCAAGCAAGAAACTAGTGGCTAGAGCAGCTCCAGGCACATGTCTGCACAGCACACCTGTTCCTTCACACACAGTGTCCGTGGGGCTTAGTGTCTTGCTCCAGCTCACAGAGCTGTCAGCAGAGACAGGGCTAGAACCTGGATCTCCCATCTTCCCGGGGCCGCCCTCTGCAAAACACTGTCAGCCTCCCAAGAGGAGTACCGGTCCAACGGGAGAGGCATTGCATGACCCTCATTCATTCATTCAGTCATTCAGCCAGTCATGAACTTATGAATTCATTCAACAAATATTTATGATGCCTGTTATATGCCAGGCACTCTTCCAGGTAAGAAGGCATGGGTCCCACCTTGTGTAAAAGAAAAAGGAAAAAAGGAGAATTGATTATTTCTTTTGGAAAATATCTTTGTTCCATGTTGTGAAAAGCATTAGTGGCTCCAGAATTTGTTTACAGGAGAGTCTTAGAAGCAGCGATTTCATGGAAAGGGGAATAGTAGAAACTTTGAGTGTTCCTGCCTATCTGGTTCTTCCTCCTTCCGGAAACACAAAGGGATGCCACTTCCGGTTCCCTGGAAGTTAGGTGAGCTGTGGGACACACCCTAGACAATTGGTGTGGATGGAAAAGGCGTCACATGTCACTGAAGACTGAAGGATTCAGACAGGTACAGGAGCTCCGGGGCTCACAGCCCTGACCTACATGGTGGAAACAGGTGTGGCGGGGTTGACACTGCCAGATGGAAGCCCCTGACGGCTGAGTCCATGCAGGGACACTGCCCTCCAGGGTCCTCTGGACCAGCAGTCCATTTTGCATGAGAAAGAAAAATAGATCTTGATGTGTTAAGTGACTGTGATTTGAGGGTTATTTGTTATTTTAGCCCAGCCCAGCCTTTCCTGACTGATAGGAGGCTGGAGGTGAGAAGCAAGGTTAGGATACTGGCTTGATGCTGAGTTTGCAAAGCCTCACGCTTGCTACTTGGAGTTTGTGTCCCAGATAAATCACAGTAAACAGTTTCCTAAAGATAATTTTACTTGACCTTGCAAATATTTTTCTTAGCATTATATTGATGGCGTTGAGAACACTGATAGATGTTATAAGGGCATCAAAGGATCCTTCTCCATGCTATTCCTTGGAAGCACTATTAATTTAAAAATAATAAATAATATAATAAACACATTTCATTCTAAATGAAAGAAAATTAAACATTAATTAATAAACTCAAGAACTCAAGTGTTTACAGGTTTCTTAAGGGCCAACTCTTACTGCAACTTAATTAAGAAGCTCAGCTGAGAAGCTATTAAACAGGTTGATGGAGCCCGGGTTGATTCAGGGCTGCATAGAGACATAGCCTTTATTAGTCTTCTCTGCTTCTATGAAAGCAAAGTAGGTTTGTGTTCCACTTGGGGACTAATCCATTCGTCACTGTGAAATCTCTAAGGACAGGGATGTCCATTTCAAACCTAATTTGCTGCTGCCTTTTCATCTTAGTGGTTTGGGAATGGAATTTATCTGCTTCGACCCTAGTATATTTTGGTTCCCCCATGCAACTATCTAATGCCCTCAGTGAAATTTCAGTAGAACATTAACAATTTGTTTTCTCTGATACCAGCTGCATCTGTCAAAGGCTTGGACCTAGGCCCATAAAGAAATGTCACTCTTGCCCCCTTTGTAATGGTTTTATGCAAATAACATCCAAGGCTTAGTTTTGTGACAACAGTTTCAAGGAGAAAGATGACTGGAGGAGAGAAGGAAACAGAAGAGAGAGAGAGAGAGAGAAGGAGAGGAGAGAGAGAGGGAGGGAGAAGGAGGAAGAGGCAGAGAGAGAGAAAGGGAAGGGAGGGAGGAAGGAAGAGGGAAGTGATGAGGAGATGGGGTCTTGGAGAGAAAGGAGAGAGGATTGAAGGGAGGTGTGGGGAAGGACCAGTGTGTGGATGTCCAAACAAAAATATACCCAGTCCTACACAACATGGCGGGATGGCGGTGAAGACCAGTTCCTGCTCAGAGCAACTCTCAGCATTGTTGTGAGGGGAACAAATGAGACACGGTGTGACAAATGCTGTGGAAAGGGTCCAGGGCTCCTTACACAATATTAGTTGCTCCGGAGCAAGCCAGGGGAGGGAAGCCATTCCAGCAAGTCAGGGAGTGGAGGAAGGATTTTTAAAGTGAGGCAGACTTTCCCCTGGGGGCACACAAGCATTTCCCAAGAGCACGTGGGCACCGATGCTCAAACTCTATGGGATAACATTCCCTACTGACCCACCTGAAAACGCTCTCACTGCCCACCTGTCCCATCTCCCCTTCACAACTGGTCTTTCCCATTTTAGAAGAAGAGGTATGCTCTTCACCCACCCAGAGTCTCCGCATAGTGTTTTGCTTCAGGGTTAGTGGGCCTCCCACAGGTTCAACAAGGAGGCAGGTTGTTACATTGCAGGCTGGGGCGGTGTCCTTTCATTAAGACTTCCTGATCCCCTCCATCCGCTTCATAAAGATGTGCATTTCCAATAAAACTTTGCTTTGATGTTTAATAATTATTTATCCAAATACGTCATTTTGATCACTTGGGTGTTACAAATTCCAAAGATAAATCCAATTCTAAACATAGTTAATTCGTAAGTAAAATAATTTACAGGATAGAAATGTATTGAAATAAGACAAAATCACCAGGGAGAAGAGGAAGGGATCTTTCTAGGAGAAAGGGGAATGATCCATATTTTTAATGGTTAAGAAAAATGTAATACATTTTTTGGAAGGATAGTGGCTATTAAACAACTATGCTATTTAGCTTTAATTAGATACATTTTAAAGGATGATACAGCAGTTTTATGCAAAATATCAACATTTACGCTACTCTGTCATTTACACAACTTTGTCATTTTGTTCTTTGCATCTGACTCTAGGTTTTTCCGGAAGACCTGTTTGCTAACTAAGAACCCAACTTCTTTGAGCCTCTTCTCTTGTTCTTTGCTTCCATGACTAGACCTGACTTCCTCTTTGGGGCTAATTTTTCACCCCAAAAATCTGCATTTGTATCAATTCATGAGAATGCTACAAAGTGGATGAGAGTGCAGCCCAGATCTTTCTGGCATCCTGAGCCTGAGCAGTGAGTGGACCGAGCTCGCTCAACAGCCACAGGGCCCGGGCCCATCCACCAGCTCTACTGTAAGAGAGTGGAATTCATGCTTTATAAAGCTACCCATTGCCACCTGTCACAGGGTGTGTGGTTGTCCCATTCACGGAACATTTCCTGTCTCCTCCCAGGCTCTTCCCCATCCCGGTGGAAGCCATATAATTGACACTGCACATGAGACGGGGAAGGAAGTTGTGGTGTCCCTGTTGGGCAAATATTTTAAGCCATGTTATCTTCCTCTTGCCACAGTGACTGTAGAAGGAAGCGCCAAGATAGAGCCTCTGTGAGCCTGGGTCCCAATATGAAGAGGTCCCAGCTGACCCTGAAGCGACAATGCAGCCTTCACGAGAAGGAACTGTTTCTTATTTTCAGCCACTGAGATTTTGATCTTGTTTGTTACCACAGCACAACCTCACCCACCCTGTAGAACGAGTCATTTGCAAATAGCCAAAACTTCAAATATTGACTCTGTAAAAACGCAAAATTATTTATATTCAGCTCATTGTTGTAACCATTTCTTTTCCATCTACAAAACTTGCAGCCCTTCATCAAGTGGAATCTTCGCATCTGCTGTTTTGGAATAAATTCCATAAATGGACAAATTTGCATTCTCTCCTCTGATTTGCCTTCATAAAGGACCCAGGAATTCACCACTGTGATGGTTAATTTTATGTGTCAACCCCACTGGGTCATGGGGTGCCCAGATATTTGGTTAAATATTGTTTCTGGGTGTGTCTCTGAGGGAGTTTCCAGATGAGATTCGCATTTAAATGAGTGGACCGAGTAAGGCAGATTGCTTCCCTAACATGCATGGGCATCTTCCAGTCTGCCGAGGGCCTGAATAGAACAATAGAGGAAGGGAGAATATGCTCTTCACGCCTGATCGCTTGAAGGGGGACATGGGTCTTCTCCTGCCCTTGGACTAGGACTTAACCATTGGCTCCCCTGGCTCTCAGGCTTTTGGACTCAGACTGGGACCACATCACCGGCGCTCCTGGGTCTCCAGCTTACAGATGGAAGATTACGGGACTTCTCAGCCTCCATAATCATGTGAGCCAATTCCCTACAATAAATTTCATAAACACACAAACACGCATACACATCTCCTGTTGGTTGTTCCTCTGGAGAGCCCCAACTAATAAAACCACCCTGTCGGATTTTGCTACTTCCCATAGATTCTTGAGCACTGTGATTACTTCTTTACTCCTGCCTTCTGTGACCTTTGTGACATTTCTGGAAAATCCCATTTCCTGCTCTGACCCAGGGTCAGAGGCTCTCGTCAATAAGGAGGCCTGGTGTCCCTCAACATTTGCTATCAAATAAGAACGTAAACATGAAGGTCTTTCCAACAGAAACACCATGTGTAGCTAATGGAGACCAGAGAAAGTGATTTATTAGCCCAGAAAACTCAGGGAAACTGATTAGTGAGTCAAAAGGGCACACTCTTGCTGTTCCACCAAAGCACGTGCAGACGAAGACACCATCCTACATGTGCCAGGTCACTTGATGAATGGCCAGCCCTGAACGCTGGTGGGAACCTTTGCTCCTTTAAGTCAACCAAGCAGCTCATTTACACAATTTTTTAAACCTCCATTTTAGACAGTGATTTTCTGGATTAATGGTGGTAAAGCAACTGAAATTCTCACTTTGCAACTGAAAGAGATTTTTCCCTCCATGCACATAAATGTTTCCCCATTTATCTGAGGTCTTGGCAGATCAGGGGTCCAGCATTCTTAAAAGTTGAGGGAAGCCAGAGCACCCAATCCAGCATCAAAGTCCTGAATGACCTCAGCCCCACCTGGGTAATCCACACTTCACTACATTCCAATGGCTCTGGCTTGAGTTTTTTCCTCAGTCTCTCCACTGTTGGACTAATTAAAGCCATCCTAAGTTACTTGTATGCTGCCTTAAAGGGACAGAAGGATACCTTCTGGAGGAATGAAGGGAGAGAATTGATAACTTGAGGACTCTTCCTGCAGAACCAGCTGAATCTGAGACTGAGTAGTAACCAGCTCTCCGGGATGACATCAGAGACCCTCTAGAACCTATTGCCATGTGTCTGCAATCCTATGGTCACTACTCCTTCTGGGCTGAGACACGGGACAACCCTTTTTAGTTGCAAACATCATATAACTGGATGATTGTATCAGTCAGAACACTCGGTTGCATGCAACAGAAAAGCCAAGTTAAATAACTTTAAATTAAAGGAATTTACAACATCAAATAACTAAGAAGTGCAAAGAGTCGTTTGTTAGTTTCAGACACAGCTGGATCCAGATGCTCAAATGATGTCATCAGGTCCTGACTAATGTCTCCTGGTCTCTCACTTCCTCCTTTCCCTCTCAGGTCCATTCTTAGAGAATCTTCTGTCAAGGCTGCAGGAAAGACTAAGTCCAGTGGAAATGAGTCCCTGCCTCACTCCCAGAAGCCACAACAACAGACACATTGCATCTCATTGGTCCTGTTGGGGCCCAGGGCAGGCTGCCCCAAAATATGCTTCAATGGCATATTGATTGTTTTGAATTGAAGTTACTTTAGAAACAGCTGGTGGAAAAAGAAATAACATAAAAAAACACAGACCGCCTCACCTTTCTCTCTAAAAGTGGGAAATAAATGTCCCATGTGAAGGTCCCCTCCCTATACCAGGAGGAGAGACAGCATCCTTATCAGCAGAGTCAGGGAATTCAAGGCTAAGAAAGCTGTATAAACTAACTCTGTTACTTCTTCATTAGTCTGCTACCCCAAGCACCAGCCCCTTTGCTAAATCTTCCAAATAATTGTTTCTTTGTCTGAAAATGATTTACAAACAGCCTGCTTTGGTCACTTCAGGGGTCCCACTTGTCTGAGACCTCCGTGGGTAGGAATTAAATTGGTTTTCTTCTCCTGCTTATTTGTCCTGTGACAATTTAATTATTAGACCAGCAACAAGAACTCATGAGGGTGGGGGGACATTTCTCCTTCCCCAGCAGTCCTGTTGTCACATGCCCATCCCTGAACCAATCAGAGTTGTCAGGAAAGGAAAGCCCTGATGGTCTTAATCCACCTGACATGAAGGGCTGGTCAAACCATTTGGATGAGAGTCAGGGAACGGTTTCCCAGGGAAATGGGGGTTTGGAGAGCAAAAGGTGATACAATGGAGTCTGGGCAGCCAAAAAAATACTGTACATTACAAAAATTGTATTCATTAAAGAGATTTATAAACTGAAGTGGGATGCACAGAAACAAATTTCCCTATCCTTCTATCTGAAGGGAAACCCATGAACCTATTTACCTGGGTTGACGTCTCATAATAGGTACCTGTGACCTTGGAAAGAGAAATCTCCTTAGTGTTGGGACACAGAGAAGGAAATTTGGCCCATAGAGAGGAATGAAAAAGTCCTAGGTGGAGTAGGAACCAAGACAGCAAGGTGCTAGGGAATGGTGGCAACCAGCAGGATGGAGGGAGAGATCTAGACAGGGATCATCAATATAAATAACAACATAACAGTGATGAAAGCTACCACTGATACAGGGCTTACTGCATGCCGCTACCCCAATCACTCTGCATGCATTAACACATTCACGTCTCACAACAATTTTACAAGGGTCATATTATCTTTATTTCCATCTTACAGTTAAGACAATGGGGACACAGAGGGCAGGAGTAAACTGCCCAAAGTCACAGCTAGTGGTGGGGATACTGAGATTTGAACCCAGGCAGTCTGTCCCAAAGTTCACTCACCCAGAAAAGATAGTGAGGAAATCACCCAGAACCAGAGAACCAAGATGGTGCTGCTGGAAGGGAATGCCGAAACTTACTAGATTCTGAAGTCAATTCAAAGAGATTCACTTTTCTCTGGCGCCTTGGAGCGATCTCTAACTGTGTTCACTTCATTCCCAGGTTCCAGGTGGCAAGGTGGTTGCGGCACCTCCAGCTACATCCTCCATGTTCAACACAGCAGGAAAGAACCAAGAGCCAAGAGCCGGGAGCTTCCAGGCAAGTCCTGAGACTCATTCTGATTGGGTCACCTTAGGTCATGTGCTCACCCCTGATGAATCACTGTTGCTGGGGGCACCACATGCTGATTGGCTTAGCTCTAGAAATGCTACATGCTGATTGGGTCAGCTCTGGGTCTTGGGCTTGCCCTCTGCCTCCCAGATGCTATGGATTGAAGGTGGGGAAGGAAGGAAAATGGGGGAGGGGGTTGAGAGTGTTCTGTTTCCAAAATAAAGTGACAGAGGTGGGGATATTAAAAACAACTATTCACGATACCCAGGCTACTATGTGAGAAAAGTTCTTTTTTTTTTTCTTATATAACTTGGAAGCAATCAAAATGCGTGTAACCCACAGTCACCTCCTCCAGAGTGTCATCTGTGTCCTTCAGATTCATCTGTTTGTCTTTGGAAAATGGATTTGAAATCACTGACCTATTGTTTATGGGGTCTCTTGATTCACTGGATGTATGAGCTCACCAGTCACCGCTGGTGAGTTCATGTGTAGGTGAGGTCAAGCTGCACGTTTATGAAATGTCTTGTCTGCCTTAAAAGAAGGGACTATTCATTTGTAGTGAGGTGGATGGACCTAGAGTCTGTCATACAGAGTGAAGTAAGTCAGAAAGAGAAAAATAAATACCGTATGCTAACACATATATATGGAATCTACAAAACAAAACAAAAAAGGGTCATGAAGAACCTAGGGGCAAGACGGGAATAAAGACTCAGACCTACTAGAGAATGGACTTGAGGATGTGGGGAGGGGGAAGAGTAAGCTGGGACAAAGTGAGAGATTGGCATGGACATACATACACTACCAAACGTAAAATAGATAGCTAGTGGGAAGCAGCCACATAGCACAGGGAGATCAGCTCGGTGCTTTGTGACCACCTAGAGGGGTGGGATAGGTAGGGTGGGAGGGAGGGAGACGCAAGAGGGAAGAGATATGGGGATATATGTATATGTATAACTGATTCACTTTGTTATAAAGCAGAAACTAACACACCATTGTAAAGCAATTATACTCCAATAAAGATGTTAAAAAAAAAAAAAAAAAGGAACTATTCCTTCTCCCCCATTCTTGGGGACAGGCCAGAGCGCAGAACAATCCTTCAATGGAAACCATGTCTTCCACAAGACCTCTGCAGAGGAAGGAATTGAGACAATGACCTAGGTGGATATTTCTTTCCTGCAAATGCACAGGTAAGGGAGCTTTCTCACCACATCCATTTTGATGAACTGTGGTCCATTATGAGAACACGAGATTTTACCCGGGCCTCTTCAAGAATGAAGGATATGTCTTCCTGTTAATACAGTGCCTAGCTCCACATTGGTGCTAGATAAATGTGAATTGATGGCTGAAAATGCATATTTCAATGTAGGGGTTGCTACCGTTCGAAACAGCCAAGCCCCCAACCCTCTTCAGGGTTGGATGGTCCAAGGCAATGGTGTGAATACATTGGCAGAAAGAACAAGAAGGGCTTTTCTTGTCTTGGGTGCCCTGAAAACCTGCCCACCTGCCATCCTCAGTGGCTGTGTCAGTCAGGGATCTTTGTTTGCATCCCATAGACGCTGAGTCCAGCCAACTTAAGCGAAAAAAAGAAGTTCCTGGAAGGACATGGTTAAGCTCAAAAAAGGAAGAACCAGCCTTAGGAAGGGCAAAAACGGACTTGTCTCTGAGATTCCACAAAGAGAAAATAAAGACAATTTTTTCAGGGCACCACAGTGTATTCCAGTCATCAGTCATTCCCAGACTGCATTTTATTTCTCCCCAGATTCAAATTCCTGAGGGGGTGGGGGCAGAGACTGGTTCCCTCTAGGATCTCATGCCCACCAAGGCCAGGGTGGGGACAGGAAACCTGTCTTGATCAAATAGTGCCACCAAGGATGCACCTAATGGGGAAGAGTAATTTTCCAAAAGAAAATCCAGGTGTTTATCAAAAGAAGGGGGTGGCCCATTGGCTGGCCTGCAAAGCATCCAAGAAGGCAACCAATTGACTCCCTGTGACCCAGAGCCCATCTTTATTCTACAACTTCCAGCCATAATCTGGAGACCTGAGAGACAGTCTTGGGCCAATGCCCAGTGACCCATACCCCATAATGTTCAAAGCAGCTTTGTCTGTGATAGTGAAAAACATGGCGGCCTCTAGAATATCTGTTGGCTGAGACAATGGTGTGGTTACAGATGTTAAAATAAACTAGAAAAGTAGTTATCGATAAGAATCAAATTCAAAGACGATGTTAAATAAAACCAAGCAAGTTAGAGAAGGATGCATACAGTAAAATACCATTAATGTAAACATTTAAAATATACCAAGTAATATATTTATTTGGGAGTATAAATAAGTTCATTAAAAGTATAATATGCATGAGCATGGTAAGAAAACAGTTATGGGGATGGTTATTTCTTGGGGAGAGGAGCGTGCAGGAGCTTCAGATGCACATCTGAAGTCGGATCTCTTATGATAGAGTGGTGAGTACCCAGATGCTTGTGACCTAACACTTTTCTGTATGTATAAAATGCTTCCTTAAAAAAAATCAAGCTGCAAGCGTACAACCATTGCCCAGGGTCTCGTCTGCTCTGCCCTGAAATGATCTCCGTCCCCATGAGTCTGCACATCTTCTTAGACGACCTCAGAGGCGTGAACAGTCTCGCTGATCCCACTTAGCGGCGGCTCACCCCTGCTCCACTTTCAGGATCCCTTTGCAGTTTCTGCCGTGTTGTTGGGGAGTGAAGATGCCCTCCTGCCCACAGCGCTTGTCTCATTGTAATTTCTCTATTGATCATCAGTCAGGATTCAGAAAGGAGCTGCAGGCGCGGCCATCTCCCCAAGGAAACCTGGACATCGTCCAGCTGCACAGAATCAGGAGATTGATGGTCAGGTCTGATCGTTGCTGGGATCCGTGTGAGCCCGCAGGTCTGGGCAGGAGTAGGCAGGCGGAGAGCGGAGAGGTCTGACACTCACAGGGAGAGATGCAGCGGGGGACTTGGCGCCCCACCCTGTCTCTGTCTCCTGGCCTGTACTGGCAGAATCCTAACTCCTCCTCACTGAGGCTGATGGGGGCAGGTGGGGGTGCCCATCTCCGCCCCTCCTTCCCCCCAGCCTGCTGTGAGCCTGGAATTCCATCATCAGAGATTTCTTCCGGTTTGGCTTTCTACCAGTCCCTTCTTGGTGGGATGGTGGGTGGAGCGATGTCTGCCTACACTGTGGCAGGGGCTTCTGGAAGGCAATGTGGGTCTATCTCTGGGGGTGAAACAGAGGGCAGAGTAGGGGGAGTTGGGAGGAAGGAGAAAGCCCTGTACTAGATGCTGTACAAGCTTCCATCCTCCCAGTTTTCCTGGGGGCTAACACAAGTCTATGCTGGGGAGGAGAGGGGTGGGTATGAGGCAGAAGGAGAATTACTTCATCTCAGAATCAGTAGTTAATGTCACCTCCTATCGCTGAGTATTCTTGCTTGTGTTGGGATGGACCTAACAGATAAATGATTCTAAAGAATTAAAGTATAGAATAGCCGTTAGTAACCAGAAGCTCCTGCTGTACTTACAGAACACAGACAATCACCCTCAGGCAGAAGTGGAAGATCAATTACAAGGGAAGGAGAGGTTTACACAGACTCTGAGTCAACAAGAAAAACCCCAGTGGAAATCAGAGTGTCAGTGTATGTGTAGAATATTTCCTCGGGAGCTCTGCTCCCTACTTCTAGGTGAATCTGACGTAGGAAAGTGTATCTACTAAAATGTGTTTGGATGTCAATAACCAAAGACCCCGTTAACACAGACTTAGAGAGTCATAATCATTGTCCCCTCTAACAGAAACGATGATTAATTCAGCTTAACCACACCCATCTTTCTGCTCTGCCTTTGCTCACTACGTTGGCTTGGCTTGCAAGCATGTCTCCACATGCTCACATAATGGCTGCTTGGCTTCCAGCATCTTGTCCTTGACCAACTGCTTTCAAAGCTAGGAAATAGAGTTTCTTCTTGTGCATCCACTTTATGAAAGATGAACGCTTTTCCAAGAAGGTTCTCCAGACCCCAGAATAAATTTACTCTCCCATTGCATTGGTCAGACTTGGATTCCACAGCCACTCCTGGTTGCAGGGGAGGCTGGGTAAGATGTTTCTGGCATATTTATGCTCTATGGTGGGAGGAGTGCCATACTCCTCCTGGGAGGGAAACGAGGACTAAGGCTGGGTTGGTGAACCTTAGCTCCTGCCCCTGCAAGAATGTCTCTTCATGGGGGCTGTATGGACATTTAGGCAGGGTAATTATTTGTTGTGATGGTTGTCTCATCATTGCAGGTCATACAGTAGCATCCGTGACCCCACTAAATGCTAGAAAGGACATCAGCCATTCAGTTATTAGGACACCCCAAACCTCCCCTAGATGTTTCCAGATTCTCTCCAATGACTGGGACTGTCCCCAGTCTGTACCAAGGATTCTTAAAATGTGTGAAACGTCTACAAGATTCAGAGATAATGATTGGCGTGGGTTGAGGGCAGGGCCCACCCCCAGACAAGCTCAGTTTCTGGTCTATTTTACAAGTTGAATTTTTATCAGGTGTTTTCTTTGATAATAATGTTTATGCCTAGAAATAGTTGAGAATGACTATTCGATTCTACACTGGAGTTATGGGGATTCAAAACTACCTTTTTCAATGTGAGAAGAACCGGTCAACATGGTAATTTTACACAGCAAATATTCTGACCAAACTTTTATAGTTGATAGAATAAATTGTGTTTTCTTCTATTCCTCACTTTTAGGGGGCCCCTATCTCCGGGATTCACGCCTCATTCACATCAGAGATGGGTCTTAGAAACTCTTGAGTGTGCTGACCTCAAAGTCATAGAAAACTAAAACATTTCAGGTAAAGAAATCCTGTCAAATTGTTTCTTTTTGTTTTCAGGGGTTTTTTTTCCCCCTTCTAATTCATGCATTTACAGCATGTTGCAAGAATGGGAGAATTCAGGGTGCACTTTTTTTTCCCTCCTTTAGAATGGAAAAAATAAAACTTGGCTAGAGTTGAGTGCCTCTTAATCCCCAATAGAAATCTGACATTTTCATTTTGCTTTTTCACCCTCTCTAATCCTCACACAGCCCAAGGTAGGGGAGCGGTGCATCCCTCCAGCAGAGTTACAATAATCCCACCCAGTAATAACAAAGACATGCCTGAGGGTTCCAGTGGAGATTGAAATGTCCCAGCCACATCTCTTTTCTAAGGTGATGAAAAGTTGATCTGGGCATGGCCCCAAGTCTTACTTCTCAGATTCCATGTGGCATTGTCCCTGGCGCCTCACCCTTTCGGGGGCGGGGGGACGAGGTGCTTGTTAAGGGTGGGCTTCACCAAATGAGCAGGAGGGGTGACCGGGCACCAGGCTTGGGGGATTCAGGATCCCTGCAGCAGTTCCTGACTGGGGCCGCTGTTTGGTTCTGGCAAAGACCAGGGCGCCCGCAGAGACAAGGAAAGAGCCAACATGACTCATCTTGGCTCAGAGCCCAGAAAATGTATGCTAATGCCTTCATGCAGACAAAAATGAGATTAGAGAGAGATTGAGTGCAGAAAATGCCCAACCCCAAATGACACTTATCTTCAGTCCATTAACAGGGAGAACCAATAATTTGCTGAGATCCAAAGAGTCAAAGAGAAAATCATCACATGAGTGAAGTTATGTATTAAGTCAATTTTTTCCTCCCCACACCCCTGCTCCTCTAGATAGACTTTGCCAGAGCTCTCCAATATCCCTAGCTCCCCACTTCCAGGCCCACAAGAGGATCAGACTTCCCCACCCCGCTATAGTCTGAAAAGGACATGTGACCACTCCCAGCCAATGAAATCCAAGAGAAAGTGACAGGTGCTAAGTCCAGGCAGATGCTTATAGGAGCTGGAATGTGATTTGCTGTGCTCCCTTCCCATGCCATGGTGGTCAGGGTGGGCCTGTGCTGAGATGGTGCAGCCTCCATCACACTGGATCACTGAATGACTGCAATGAACAGAGCCCCCCAAACAACCCACATATGGACGTAAAGTGGGAGAAAACTTTTGTTGTGTTAAGCCATGGAGATTTCTGTCTTGTTTGTTACTGCAATCCTGATTAATATCCCCAACATCTTCGACCACGATATCCTACAGATGGACACATTAAAAACCCATGACTTCCTCTAAACATACATGCAAAAGATTATTGGTGTTCAAGTTCCTCCAGGCAAAAAAAAAAAAAAAATCAGAAGTGTTACAGATGAAATAGCGGCTGTCTTCAGCAAGTCAGAACTATTGCCCCAATATTGAATCTGATGAAAGGGAAAGAAGCATTTAAAAGTGCTGACATCAGGGATGGACACTTTAATGGCTATGTCAAAGGAGACCTAAATTTAGAAATAGAGTCTAGTGACAGGTAGGAATGAACCATTGGGACTTCGGTGCTTGGTGCCATTTGGGGATTACTTGAGCTACATAACTGTCATCCACGTTATGAGTGAGACAGCCTGGGACCTGGGACCCTTTGCTGCAATGCTTGCACCTAGACAAACGTCTTCTTAAGCAACAAAATACAAAGAAACTATAAGGGACTAAAAATAACTGCGTGCATGTGCAATTGGGGCAAATTATGGACAACAAGATACAAAAAGACCAAAAAAAAAAAAAACGCAACTGCCACTTCTGAAGAGCCAGGAGCAAAAACAGAGTGTTGGGACCAAAAGCAGGGTACTGCGCATGCCCCCTGCATGCAACACCACCTAGCCACCCCACCGGCCCGACCTCTGGACACACCTCTGCCCTCACCCCGTATAAGGAACTAGCTCGCCTCCCTCGGGGAGCAAGCAAAGGAACCTGTTACTAGTTTTTGCTCCCCACGCTGCAGCGGCCCCAATAGAGCCTTGCCTGAATTTCTTGTCTGGCCTCTGATCAATTTCTATTGATTGGGGAAGGCCAAGAGCCCTGGTCGGTAATATGAGTATATTACATCTTAAATCTACTAAGAAGTAGGAGGAGAAAACAGAGGAAATATATTCTTCTCAAGAGGCTGGTCAACATGTCTTAGCCACAACTGCATAAATCAAAAGAGACTCAATTGTTTTTGTTCCAAAGAGTGAGATATAAAGAGATGTAAGAAGGTTGGTGAACTGCAAGTGTAAAACACCAAAAATGACTTTATTTTATGAAAAAAAGCAAAACCAAAAAGCTTGGCTCAGTGTAGTAGACAAGTGTTGATTTTGGCCCCAGCACACACACTTACACTATTTTTAGTAACAAAACATTCCCCATATATTTTCCAAGAGACCCCTGCCTACCCTGCAGTTGCAAGCCAAGAAAAATGGAAACATATGTGCACACAAAGATGTGCATATGAATGTTTACAGCGGCGTTATTCATGACAGCCAAGAAGTGGAAACAATCCAAATATCCACCCAACTGGTGGATGGATTAAAGAAACAAAAAACTGTGCTGTATCCATACCACGTTCCTTTTTGTTGCTAAATAGTATTCCAAACTATTGGTACAAACCGTCCCCTAGATGAATCTCACAAATATTATGCTAAGCAAAAGAATCCAGGCTTAAAAAGTCACATAGTGAATGATGCCATTTATATGACATTCTTGAAACAGAAACTAGAGGGATTGGAGGTCAGATCAGTGGTGGCCGACAGCTGCAGACAGAAGAGAGGTTGGCTGCAAAGGGGCCACACGAAGAAATTTTGAGGATTATGAAACTGTTTTGTATCCTGATTGTAATGATGGAAGCACAAATCTATACATGTCTTACAGTCCATAGACCTGCCCACCCATGAAAGGATTATTTTACTGCAGGATCATTTTTAAAATTAAAAAAAAATTTTTTTAAACTCACTTTGTTTAAATTGGGTTTTGGGACTCTGAAATGTATCTTCTGGATCAGAAGCTCTTTGGAAGATAATTAGATGGTATCGTTTTTTTAAAGTTGGATCATTAAAGCAAATATACATATTCAATTCTTGAGTGAATTGATTATTTTTTGGAGGGAATCAGGGAACAAAATGTAACGAATATAGTGTTGATTTTGATGGCATTCCAGCCAGTTAGCACGGTTCATTTGAGTGTTTAGTTCAATTTGGGTGGCTAAAAATATTTACTTATATAACTAAATGTATATGTAAGGGAGTCACATTTCAGAAAATATGGAAATGCAATTTTTTTTAAATGGAGGTGCTTGATTTCTATGGCTGGTCTTTCGTCATAGCGCTCTAAAATTTCCAAACCTTCTGCAGTATTTATGATTGTTCTGCTGTGTCTCTTAGATAAGAGACCATGGTGTCTTTGTAACCCAGATCCTATTTAATACAAACATTCAAGGGAGGAAGGAAGGAATGCAGTAGGACAGGAGTAGGTTCTGCTGCCTTTTTTTTAATGGAGTTTGAAAGATAATTTTTTTTTTTTAAATGCAGATGATAAAGGGGGCACCGGCAAGGAGGAAAGGGAAAAATCAAAAGCTCTGCCGGTTCTTCAAGAAAACTCTATGTAAAGAGATATCTTTCTTCCTTATTAACTGAACTCTGATGTTATTTGAAGAAGTTGTATTCCCAGATAAAAAAAATTTCCCAGGCTCTTTTGCATCCAATGTTCATGTGACATAGATCTAGCCAATGGTTACTCAACATAAGCTTCCAGGAAACTCCTTTAAAAAAGCTGACTCAGCAGGCAGGTGGTGCCCTTTCCCATTGCCTGTCATGTTAGCTGGAGCTCTGGCAGCCATCTTGAGAGCAGAGGCATGGAGCCAATATACAGATAAAGGAGTGGGAAGCCAGAAAATGCCTGGGTCCCTGGTGTTACCATGGAGCCAATATTCTTGCCCCAGACTGCTTCTAGACTTATTTAACATGAGGGGAAATAAGCCTCTAAGTTATCTGAGGAGGGGTTTTGGGGGGGGGGGGCGGGTCTCTGTAACTTGTAGCCAAAGCAAGCCTCAAGAAACGTTATCCCTATTTGTCAACTACCCATAATAAAATACTCCCTGATGTGACAGTGTATATATTTCTCTTTGCAGGTAGGCCCTTCCTTGCACTGAAAACACAGATATTTCTGCTACTTTTCCATTTGCATGGAAAATGTCAAATTATAATGTATCATTTTCATTTCCCCATCCTAACAAAACCTCCTTTGAAGTCAATAACAAGAAAGCTCATCTCAGGAGTAATTTCCTGATCATCAAATTTTTGAATATATATATTTTTAATTTGCTACCCCTGCTGGCATGCCAGTTGGTAAGTATGCTAATCCTTGGAGATTTTGCTGTTATTTTTCTAAGATGGATACAAGTCAGACTCCAGATAACCTTCAGTGGTATGCCTTTGTTAAGAAGCATCACAGAATCAGGAAATCAAAGAGCTGGATGGAAGTTCAAGAATAATTAGAGTTGAGATATTGCTTATGTAATAGGACAAAACAGACGTTGTCAGCAAAGGAATCTGTGGGCACTGCAAAGGTTTGCTCAGTCCTGTGAAAAATGACAGGCATTCCAGAACACATCCAGAAGAGTGAGTTTCCTGTCCCTCTACACATCTGTCTCTGATCCAAACATCTCTGAGGTCCCCGTATCCCAATTATTCACAGTTTGGATCAGGCATGGGTCTGAATTGCAAACAACAGAATCTACTCTATCTAGCGTAGGGGAGGCCAAACTTCCTTCTACCCTCTTATATCCTATGGCTGAGCCTGAGAATTAAACTGACATAAGACAGATTAACAAGAGAAAAGCATACAAATTTTATTTAATATTTTTATGTGCACATGGGAGTCTTCAAAAGGAAAATAAAGACCTGAAGAAGCTGTTAGGCCAAATGGCTCATAGACCTTTTTAAACAAAGAATGACATATTGTGGGGATGTGAGAAGACAAAGTGTCTTGGGCTGGGGCAATAGTGACTAGAAAATATATGGGATGTTCCTGCAATCCCATTCCTGGACATATATCCAGACAAAACTATAACGCAAAAAGATACATGCACCCCAATGTTCATAGCAGCATTATTAACAATAGTCAAGACATGGAAGCAACCTAAATGTCCATTGACAGATGAATGGATAAAGAAGATGTGGTACATATATACAATGGAATATTACTCGGCCATAAAAAAGAATGAAATAATGCCATTTGCAGCTACATGGATGGACGTAGAGATTATCATACTAAGTGAGTAAGTCAGAGAAAAATAAATACCATATGACATCACTTACATGTGGAATCTAAAATATGACACAAATGAACTTATCTGCAAAACAGAAACAGACTCACAGACATAGAGAACAGACTTGTGGTTGCCAAGAGGGAAGGGAGTGGGGGTGGGATGGAGTGGGAGTTTGGGATTAGCAGATGCAAACTATTATACAGAGAATGGATAAACAACAAGGTCCTGTTGTATAGCACAGGGAACTCTACTCAATATCCCGTAATAAACCATAATGGAAAAGAAGAATATGAAACAGAAATATATAAAACTGAATCACTTTGCTGTACACCAGAAACTAACAAAACATTGTAAATCAGCTATACTTCAATTAAAAGAAAGAAAAATATATGGAAGAAAGTTGTGGAAGATACTGGTTATTTTAGTAGGTTTGTTTGTACAGATCCATTTTGGTGTCAACTCCCAGTCTCTGGTGATAAGATTGCTCTTCCCTTCCTGGTACAGGGAGGGCACCTTTCTCATGAGAAATTTTATGACCCCTTTTTAGGTAGAAATGGGACATCAGACAGCCTTTCCTGCATCTGCAGTTTCTTACGTGTCTTCATCTCAAAAGAATCAAAAGCCAAAGCGGCATATTTTGAGGGTGGCATGTTCTGAACCCCCTTTACTTGTTTAGGCCAAATAGGGATTTATTTAGTGGCTCCCAGAACCAGTAGGCCAGAGAATCAGACTTGGAGGTTATAACCAGGAACAAGGCAGGTTCATCACTGGTCCTGGATACAGACCCTGCCACTCCCACCGCTGACACTGAGCGCAGGGCCCAAGGGGACAGCCCTCTGCCTCCTCGGCAGCTTCTGAAAGCCCCACGGATCTCCAGTCCCCTGCTCAGAATGAACCACAGGCTGCCAGAGTCATGCATCTCTCTCTTCTGCATTGAATCTTCTTTGTCTCCATCCGGTCAGTGGAATCCACGCCAAGTATCTGCTCTCTTCCCGGGAGACCAGGAAGATGGGTTTCTGGCTTCTCCTTTGAAGATGGACAGACACATAAGGGGAGACATGCCCCTGAACATAGAGAGTTTTCAGAAGGTTCTGGAAGACCACAAATTATGACAAATCTCCACTCCCCAGTTATTATCTCAGCCTAGGTATCCTAGCCTTCCCCTTGACCACAGTTACGTCACTTTTAAAACCCAGCAAAGGAGGGACGAAAAATGCAGTGTTAAATTCCCAACTCCCTGATGGAGAAATTGGGAGGGGGAAGCCAACCCTTGAGAAAAGTCACAATATAAATTCCAGATGTTTTTCCAGGAAAAGGTGTTTTTGGCATGGGCTTGCTATTTTAATGTAATGAAAACCATTCCACTTTAGAAGAGAAAGATTCTAGTTTCCCAGGGGCGGGTGTGTGTGTGTGTCTATGTGTATCAAAACATAATTCTCAAGACAATAAAAACATAATTCTCAGGAACTAGATGACGAGCATTGGTCAAATCTATTTAACTAATTAATGATGGAAATAATAGGACGGCCAAGCTGATTCAAAATAGGATATGAAAACAAGGATCCTACGTAGCCAAGGGATAAGAAAGAATGCCACAGTACATTTGCTAAGTCAGAGATGACTTACGTCACTGTTTCACTAACAATAAACCTATAACTTTGGGGTTATCTTTAGTACTATCAGAAGAGAAAACTATTTTACTTTACAATTTTTCTATGGATTAACCCCTAACTTTCCAGGGCTGTCTGGGCCCTAATCGATATTAGTAGGAAGTCAGACAAAGTCTCATTTTCTTAGAGAGTCAGATGTCCCTTCCATGGGCTTGATACACTGTCGTCTACCCTGACACTGAAAGGTCTCACAATCATCTTTATACTTTACTTCCAAGTTTTGGATATTTTTTCTTAGCATTTATGAAGTTTTCTCCTATATCTCAAAGATATTGGTTTGACTGGGGTTTCTCCCTTTGAACACATGGATCCAACCATTCATCTATTCCACGAACATTTACTGGGCTTCCATTCTGTGTCAAAAACTCAGCTGGCCATTAAGGAAACAAATAAATTAGACACAAATTTAACTAAAAGAAGCAAGAACATAAAATCAACTCTAACAAAGTATGTTAATTGGGTTGCTAGAAGTAACAACAAGTGCTGTGGGGTGGACGGGGAGGGAGCAATTCTGCCTCAAGTGTGGGGGGCAGAGGTACGTTGGGTGAGTTCAACATTTCTTGAAGACCTACTAAGTGCCAGGCACATCCCAGGCTGCAAAAATCCCAAGATGGGTAAAGTGGAAATTGGCTGGCATGGGTTTCTGGTGCTATAGGCTGGCCAGCACCCCTGTTTCCCACTCTTCTGCCCCTGGAACCTCAGTTTTCCCTTGAGGATTCCATGCCCACTTTGTTACCATCTTGATGGAACAAACGATCAAGGTGCTCTGGCCAGAGGGTAGACATGAGGCTCAAGCTCAGACTTCTAGGAAATTTTATCTTGAGATGAGTAACACAAGAAACAAGAATGATGGGTTTTCACCCCAAAACATAAGCCCTAAAGAGATTTCCCAGGAGTTCCTGGTCCCTGGACCCCATAGCTGACACTAGTCTTATCCTTCCAGAGCCTAGTTCCCACAGCCTTTCCTTTTATTCTCAAAGTCACCCTACACCTTTCCATAGATTCCTGTTCCAAAGCCAGCTTCTGTTGCTTGCAACCAAAGGATCCTGGCTGATGGTTATTGCCACCCATGGAATGTGCCAAGGATGACAATGTAGGTGGGTTTGCAGCAGATACAAGCCTGGCAGCCCCCTCAGCACGCTCCTTCCCAGTGTGTTCACAGCCCTTACCCTGGGGATGGGACCATGGCACGGCTCTTTCGAGAGATGGACAAATCCCAGCCAGGAGAATTCACCTCCTCAGACACAAAGCCACATTTTTCAGCCCCTTCTGGGGGCCAGGAACTATGCTAGGAAGAGAATGATGTAATCCCCGCCCCAGAAGAGCTTCTAGTAAATGATTCAGCTAAACTCCCAGGGGGGACCAGAGTCCATCAACATCAGCTCAAATGAGAAAATCCTCCAATCGTGTGCATTTCTCACAGGAAGGAAGGATCCATTTGGAAAGTAACTCTATCCTGTGGAGGTTTGTGGGAGACCCGGCTTCCTCTAGGTTTTCTCATGCCCAGGACCCTTACTTCACTGGGAGAAGGAACATCCCTTCTTGTAAGGCAGGCATCAGAATTCCTATAAACGTGGCTTGACTGAGTCCAGCACTTGAGATATCGGATGGGTTAGTGTCATCAGTGTAGGAAAGACATAGGCCATGGGTCAGTGACTTCAAATGTGTTTTTCCAACACCAAAGGATGATTATCTTGGGGGAGGTCATTGTGCTTACCTTTATTTTGAGGCTGCTTCATGAAGCATTTGCAGCAATGAAGTGTATCATATTTCACACAAGAGACTGTGTCAAGAAAAATTGCTATTTGTCTTCTCAGTATTTTTTCATTCAACAGATATTTAAGGAGCTTCTGTCATGAGCAGGTATTGTTCATGATGCTCAAAATACAGCATTGGATAAAATGCACAAAAATCTCCATCTCAGAAGGACTGGAGAATGCTTGTGGAGGGGGCGGAGTTTATGGCAACAGTATGACTTTCATTTAGAAAACTCTCCCTTCTCGGACCCAGTTGATATGATGTGAAGGTGTTACTAAACCAAACTTGGGTCTGCTCGCCAGTGCACAGTAAAGCCAATCTACTGACACCGGGCTGTGGTGAAGGAAAGTGCAGCGTTTATTGCAGGGCACCCAGCAAGGGGTCTGGGGACAGCTAGTGCTCAAGACACCCAAACTCCCAAAAAGCATTTTTAAAGACAAGGTGAGGGAGGGGAGTCCCAGGGTAGGTGATCAGCTCCTGCACGATTCTCTGGTTGATTGATGGTGAGGTAACAGGGCGGTGTCACAGGGGTTAACCTTAGGCACCAGTAGGTCTGGGGGCTACGTGCTCCTGGTCATTAAGTAGTTAATTCCATTTTGGTGGGGGTTTTAGCATCTGTAAAACAACTCAGGAAATGTGCACCAGATACTATTATCTCGGTACTTCAGAGAGGAGCTAAAACAGAAGATAAGGGGAGGGGTCTGTCCCGGGAAGCCTCCATAGCGTCCTGCTTGGTTACACAGGGAAAGGCACCGCAGTCTCAGGAGGTGATACCTACGATCCAGGCTATACCTAACAGCCACGTTGCCCTGGCAACAGGAATTCATTACCAGTGGACAGTGACCTAAGCTGATCCAATCAGAGCTCACCTCGGGCTTTTGTGAAAGCCGCAGGAAGACCGGTGACCTTAGCCCATTGTTTGAAAACCTCAGTAAAATGGGGCCATTTTACATCCATCTGGTCCCCAAGAGTTAAGCCAGCACCTATACATCCTGATGACCACTGCATTTGATGTCTGAATTTTGCTGGGCCTGACTTGGACCTAAGATGACCACGTAATTTACTGTCCAACCTAGGACTCGTGTGAGAGTGAAAGCCCTCTTCACTATTATGCCAGGACAACAGGCATAAATGAGGACCATACTGGCCAAACTGGACTTAGACGCCACCACCCCCCTACTCATGACTGATATTTTTTTGTCACACGAGGCAAGAAATTACCTCTTCATAAAGGCACTCCATATCTTGCAATGAATTTCCTCTGCTTAAGTTAGCTAGAGGGCAGTTCTGAGGCTTAGTGAAAGGTAAGATTGGAAGAGGCTGCTATTAATTATTAAGGAGGCAAACAGGCCTGCATGGGGACTTCCCCACTCAGACCAGGACATATCCTCACCCTCAGTACCGAGCATCCTGAGTGCCGGGCCCTGAGCTGGGCATGAAGGATTCCAGGATGAAAAAGGCAGGAAGGCACAGGTCCCTTCCTAGAGGCGCTCACTGTGTTAGTAAGAGACATAAACACCTAAAACCACAATGGCAGCAGCAGATGCTGCAGGAGGGACCACAGGTGAAACCTATTTGCTCAGCTGCCCCTTTGAATCGTGATCACGTTTTCTGTGTTTGCTTTTGTTCAGTAAAACCTGGCGATGACGGATTGCTGAGCACAGCTGACTTGACCTCCTCCCTTCCTCTGGCATTTCCTGAAAAATTCCAGCACTTCAAGTAAAAATGGCGGGCCATCTGTGGTTTAATATCTGAGCTCCTTTCTGTCCCTCTACGATGAGAATTTCAGCCCAGGAGGCTTAGAGATGGAAACCCTCATCTTAGGGTCAAGAAGACGGCGGGGATGGAACCAAGAGAAGGTTCAGCCTCCCTCTCCACCCCTTCCACTGAAGGCTCCCGAGGGTGGGGGAGGTGGGGGGGGGTCGAGGGGAGGGGGGAGAGGTCAGGGGGAGGGGGCTCGGGCAATACCCACTCTTGATAAGACCTGTTCTTGATGTGGAGTGTATCACCAGGGTGCGTTCTCAACAATTTGCATTTCCAAATTAAAACATAAGCATCATTTGGCAAAAAGGAGAAAGACACCATTTCTCTGCCCGGGAACATCTACCAGTCATGGAAGCGGGGGGGCCCTGGGCACTGGAGTCCAGTGGGGTGGTGCTGGCAATATTCCTTTGTCTTCTGTATTTGGAAGAATACAGACCATTGCATTGAATGGCCACACGTGCTGTGGTCAGCACACCAAACTGGCATCTCTTCGGTAACACGCCATGAGGGAAAGCAGAGATATGATTTCTCTTGTCTTCCTGAGCCGTACAAGCCATGTGTCAAGTTAATGAGTGGATCTGATGAAGTGTAAGACAGCTTGTCAGCCAACAGTTAAGTGGCCTTGTTTCCTTTCCCTGGGATAATATTGGATTTCAAACTGATAACATCAACAAGAGAAAGGAACATAGCTAACAGCTAATTTCTGAAGAACATATGTTTCTGCTCAATTTTTGCACCTTTATTGCTCCATGTGACACTGTAAGACTTTCTGCTACATAACAGCCTGATTCCCCTCATCTGTCTTCCATCTAATTCAAGTCAAAACCAATAAAGCGAGCCAATTGCTGGCCTATTTGTAACTCTTCCACAAATTATTGTCGCTGATTCCCCTGTGCTACAATGTTTTTCAGGAACCAATAGCTGAAAAAAATACTGGTAAAGTTGAAGGAGATCTCATTTTCTTTTCTATATTGTTTTATTAAAAAATGAAAACATGGAATCTAACAAAATGATACAAATGAACTTATTTACAAAACAGAAACAGATTCACAGACATAGAAAACAAACTTACGGTTACCAAATGGGAAAGGGGGTGGGGGAGGGATAAATTAGGAGTTTGGGATTAGCAGATACACACTACTATGTATAAAATAGATAAACAACAAGGTCCTACTGTATAGCACAGGGAACTATATTCAATATCATGTAATAAATTATAATGGAAAGGAATCTGGAAAAGAATATACAAGTGAATCACTTTGCTGTACACCAGAAACTAACACAACATTGTAAATCAACTATACTTCAATTTAAAAAAATAAAGATAAAATATGAAAATGGCAACCTGAGACCCGTGATGAGACAAGTTTCATCTGCATAGATAATTGTTATTTTTATAAAGAAACCACGAAGCAGGACAATATGCCTACTTTTAATTCCACAAACGCAAAATTACTTCTTTGGAAATCTGTACACTTCTTGATAAACTTGATAAACTGTCCCAGCTCAAAATTCAAGTTGCTCAGACCAACGAGTTCACAGCCATCCAGGAGACCTGTGTCAGGGTTTTATTTTTCTCATTCAATCCATTTTACAAAAACATTCTGTTTTACAACCACTTTAACCATACTTCAACCACTTCTGCCACCTCCCATCCCACCCTCCTGCTCCTACCTTGGTCAAAGCCACTATTAAAAACTGTCTCCTCCTGAATCTCCCAGGGTCTATCCTTGCCCCCTGCCCCATGCCTTCACCCCAGGCTACTCTTAACACAATGAGCAGAGTGGTCCTTTAACTACAAGTCAAATCACTCACTCTGTCACAGGCAGGCTTCTAGAATGGCCCCAAGATTCCTGCTCCCTGGTGTATAATCTCTTCCCCTAGAGCATGGGCAGAAACTGGAATTTCACCACCCCGCCCTTCATTAGGTGACTAATCAGTCAACTTTAAGTGAATCAGCATGGAGGGTATGTGGGTGGGCCTGACCTAATCAGGTGGGTCCTTGAAGGGAACTAGATCTTCCTGAAGGAGCCGCGGAGGCAGCCACATGGCACAGACCTGAGAGGGACCTCTAGGAGCTGAGAATAGTGTCTAGCTGGCAGCTCACAAGACAACAGGGACCTCAGTCCCTCCGCCACAAGGAAATTAATTCTGTCAACAACCTGAGGGGGTTTGGAAGTGGCTCTTTTCCTAATGCAGCCTCTGGATGGGAACTCAGCCAGCTATTATCATGATTTCAGCCTGTGAGTCCTTGAGCAGAGGTCCCAGCTAAAACATACATGACTCCCGGCCCCCAGAAACTATGAGATAATGGATTTGTGTTGGTTTAAGCCGGTAAGTTTGTGGTCATTTGTTACACAGTCATAGAAAATGAAAACCCTCTCCTCAAAAGCCTCCAAAATACTCCCAATTCACTCAGATATAACCTAGATCTTCCCAATGGCCTACAGGGTCCCATGTGGTCTGGTCTCCCCACCTCTCTGGCCTTTTCTGTCCACCTGTCTCCTTCCTTCACTCTGCTGTGGCCACACTGTTCACGCTCTGCTACTCAAACACGCCGGGCATGCTCCTGCCTCAGGGCCTTTGCACTTGCTGTTCCCTCTGTCTGGAATACACTCTCTCCCCACATATTAGCCCGTGTCCCTCCATCACTGCTTTCAGGTCTCTGCTCCGTGTCAACATCCTCTGAGGAGCCCACTTGCATCCCAAACCCACCCTCCCCTGCCTCCTCACTTTCCTTCTTAGCACCTGCCACCTCCTGGTTCCCTCCAGATACATTGTATCTTGTTACTGATTGTCCCTGACCAGAGGTGAACCCCTAGTGTCAGGAGCTTCACTGATCCCCTGCTTTACACCTGGAGCCCAGGACAGTGCCTGACACATAACTGACACTCAATAACTTCTTGAATGAATAAATGAGGGATCCAGGGTTTTGTTGGGAAACCAGGCAAAACAGAGCAGTCATGGGAGCCCCAAATGCCAAGTGAAATGAGCCACATGAACTTTAAAGTGTCCATAAAAAGAAAAGCCAAAACCACAGAGTTCTATGAAACCTTTTTTTCTTTTTAAGTACCTCCCAATCTTTATGTTTTTTGGAAGAAACCAAGTACACTTTCAACAGCCTTGACTGTTTTGTTTTGTTTTTTTTTTTTAATAGGTGTTTCTTTGCCTGCCCAGCAGCCACTGAAGCTCCTGGGTCCCCCAGATGCCTGGTCGTGGGGTCATTTGCACTTTGGAGAAAACGAGGCCAACATGAGAAGTCGCTGTCTTTGTCAGTCAAGGCCAAGATCCACAGCACCAAATGTCAGCCAAAAACGGGCTCTGTAATAAAGGCTGCTCTGCTGGAACACTTTGCACAATTGGAAGGTGAGGTTAACAGCAATAAGGAAAACTAACGTGGACCTCCAACGATTTATGGCAGATGCTGGAAAATAGAGCAGAGGGCGTCCTGACTCAGCCTGACTCTGTTATTTACTTATTAATTTCAGAGCGAAGGAACAGCATGGAAGGGAGAGGGAAGGATGTGGGTTTGGGGAAAGTAACGGCTGTGGAGTCAGTCGAGGACTCAGTTGAAGTCCAGCTGCCCGCTCTCCAGCTGCGTGGCCTCTGACCTCTCCCCAGGTTGTAAAAGCAGAACAGCATTGATGAGAGCTGTGAGCTCCACCACGAGCCACGTCCCATCGGCCTGATTGCTTCTATACAAATTACTCTTTTCTCTCTTATTGTATCATTGGTGCTGAGGTCTGGGATGTGAACAGTGGCCGTTCCCTGAGCCCTGAATCTGGGGGTCCGAAAGGTTGATGCCACAGCAGCTTGGCGGGGCTGCAAAGACCTGGTTCCCCTGAGAGGCCCACCCAGAGCCAGGTGGGATGGAAACACCTACTAAGGACCCAGCTCAACCAAAGCACAGCCTCCATCGCTGAAGGGCGGCCACAGCAAGGGGTCATTGTCCCAGCCTGAGTCAGGGACCATGTCACATGACACAGATCATATGTCATGGTGGAAAAGGAATTCTCTGCAGGTCCTGAGATGTGGGCTTTTCCCAAGAACCCAAATGCTAACGAGAAAGGGAGTGGAACCAGGGGACAAAGCACTTATTTCTTTTAAAAGAGGAAGACACCATTTATATTAGTTGTTTTGCCAAAGTTCATGAAATTATAGAAACTCTTTCCAGTAAGCTTTTCTTAAAAGGATCCCAGAACTTAAAAGAAGTGTCAAGAGTTTGAATCTTTCAGCATTTCTAAATCAGCCTCTTTTTGTTTGTTTAACACTGTAACACATTGCTGAATTTCTTTTTATCTGTTCAAAATATTGCAAAATTAAAACAGTTTTTAAAGGATTATGGCTCAGGCATTATTCCTCTGAATATTGTCTGCTGTTTATGCTGTGGGTTTTTTTTTAATTGAGGTATAGTTGATGTAAAATATTATGTAAGTTTCAGGCATACAACATAGTGATTCCCAATTTTTAAAAGTTATATCCCATCTATAGTTATTATAAAATATTGGCTGCATTCTCTGTGTTGTACAATATATCCTTGTAACTTATTTATTTTATACATAGTAATTTGTACCTACCCCTATCCTGTCCCTCCCCCTTCCCTCACCCCACTTGTAACCACTAGTTTGTTCTCTATATCTGTGAGTCTGTTTCTTTTTTGTTACAATCACTAACTTGTTTTATTTTTTAGATTCCACATATAACTGATATCATACAACATTTGTCTTTCTCTGTCTGACTTATTTCATTTAGCATAATATCCTCCAAGTCCATCCAAATCCCAGGGGCTTAAGTGGTGAAGGTTGACTCTCTCTCATACCGCACATCCGTCTCAGGCAGCAGGAGGGTTCTGCTCTACGCCACCCCCACTCAGGGACCCAAGTGACGGTGGCTCCTTCTTGTGCTCTGGTGACAACCGGATTTGTTCGTTACTGCAGCATCATCTTCTCTGTCCTGACAGACACAAATTCCTCTGTGGTCAACTGAATAAGGACCCCAAAGCTCTTCACTTCCCAATCCCCGGAACCTATGAATGTGCTACCTTATGCGGGAAAAGGGTCTTTGCAGATGTGATTATGTCAGGGGTCTTGAGACAGGAAGATTAACCTGGCTTATTCAGATGGGCCCAGTGTAATCTCAAGGGTCCTTGTAAGTGGGAGGAAGGAGAATCCGAATAAGAAAAAAGGTAATGTGACCACAGAGGTGGAGAGATTGGAAGATGCTATGCTGCTACTGGGTGTGAAGATGGGAGACTGGCCATGAGTCAAGGAAGGCAGGTGGCTTCTGGAAGCCAGAAAAGGCAAGGAAATAGATTCTCCCATCAAGCCAACCCATTTTAGACTCCGGACCTCCACAACTGTAACAGAATAAATTTGTATTTTAAGACACTAAGTTTGGGGTAATTTGTTACAGCAGTAGTAGGAAACTGATACGTCTCCCCATGCTTTTTGTAAGCATCTCTTTGATGTGGGTGTTCCTCGAATTTAGATTTTTGAACAAAGGATGCCTCCCACAAAATCATTTTCTTTTTTAGGTAGTGAAAATGAACTGCTAAAGAAAATGTCATTGAAGAGTTCTGAAATGTCTGAGACTAAATACACAATACCACTTACTAATCCATCCCTCTCAGTTTAATACACAAGCTCCAGGTAACTGCCATCCGCTCTCCCCATGACATTTTTGTTGAATCCGGCACCATTGTTGGCCCGGGATGGAGAGTCCTCAGACCTGGCCTGAAGGAGCTCACAGAGACGAGACCCCCTTACTGAGCAGAGATGAACCCAGGCGTCCCCATCCCCACCCTGTACTTGCCCTAACAGCAAACATGCCCCCTCCCTTGCATTTAGATCCACAGCTGCAGGAAATGGCAGGACAATCACCTTGCAGGGTGTCAGAGCCCCAGTGTCGCTTTGCATTTTGCTCCCCTGCATTTAACCCAGGAGGGGGTTAGGGAAAGTCACAAACCACCGGCACAATGAACAGTCCCCAACCTCGCCAACCTTTGTCCAGTCTGTCTGCATGTTCCCTGTGTTTCTGGCTAAATCCCTTTCCTTTTCATTTTTCTCCCCAGGAACCCAAGACGGAGCAGGCCCGTGGACTAGGTGGGATTCTTAATGGCTGGTTTGATTGCTCATATCTGAGCTGGTCTCTCATTTTGGTCACAAAGGTTACCTACCTTCAGAAACAATCAATGTATCACTAACATATGCAGGCATTAGTCCACGTGTCACTCCCTTTCAGAACACAGGACGTGTTATAGACAGACTGCCAAGTCTTTTTAAAGCCGTGAACATTCAAATGGCTTTTTTAGCTGAACCCATGCTGGAACGTACTAATTTCAAGCCTTTGTGCCCCTCTGACTCTTCATAAGCTGTAAAGGCGAGATTGGATGTCTTCCACCTAGGAAGGCAGAAATGGAGCATCCAATAGAAGATGGGGAGATACCATTCAACTTCACAGGGACACCTACCTCTATTGAGGCTCTATGGGGACATGGGCTGGAAGTGAGATCTTTAAAGACATCTGTGGCTTTAATGGTCATTCAACTTAGCCAGCAGTGACACTGGTCTAGGCCAGGGCTCCCTGAATTCTTACCTAAAAGACAAGCATTTCCAAAGGTGCAACTGGCACAGGTGGGAAGACTGAGAACAAGGGAAACTCAGAGGGAAAGGAAAAGAGCTTATCAGCAAGTCCTTTTCACCATTCACTTCGAGAAGATGAGAGAATGAAAGTTAGCAAAAGTCCAGCATTCACCAGAAATTCACTCTCAGAACTGACATTATTCTGAGCAATGATTATTATATGTTCATGTGGCTTCTCAGTGTAAATTTCCTATTTTGAGTTTCCAGCACACATTCCCTCCATCTTCTAGTAACCATACCCTGATATATAGACAATCACTCTCCATCCGTGGGGTTCAGGATGAGCACCATGTCTGAGGGTGGAGCATGTGACCTGGCCTGGCCAATCAGCTGGCAGATACCCCACACCCGGAAGTGGTTCAGGATGACCACGTGGCAAGAATTGGTCTAAGCAGAGTGAACCCTGTCCCTGGAAGGGGTGTGACTGGGAGAGATGCTCTCTGGGGCAGGCACTGCTGGAAGTCCACCCAAGAGCTCCCCTAACCCTTATTCCTGCCAGCAGAGCCCAGCCCCCAGTCTAGAAGCAGAGAATGCATTACTTGCTCTCCCATCCTCCTTTGCAGCAAGTTGTGGCCACATGACCCAGTCCTAGCCGGTGATCCCAGGGAGCATCTATTGCGGGGGTGGGGAGGTGGAGAGGGTCCTGGGAAAGATTTGACCCTTCTGGAGAAACAGAGATGTCCTGGACAAGAGGTTTCCTTACCTGCTTTCATTGGATGCTGCTCGAAAATATAAACATGCTTAGAGACACAGCAGCTGTTTGGAGACTACCAGAAAGACTAAGAGAATCACAAAGAAATCCGCCCAGAACCTTTCATTCTGAGTTACTGAATCACTCTCAGAACTAACTACCTTTAGTCTTCTTGTTAAGTGTGTCGGAAGAGTGGGGTGGGGGGAGGGAACTAGTATTTAAGCCACTTTCTAGACTGAGGTTTTATTAGTCAAATTATTTTAAGTGGACTAAAAATATGGTTAATTCCGGAGCTACCACCCCAGAGACCCCAAGAATGACGCTCTCACAAACAGAGCTGAAATAAAAGAAATCTTGATAACACTCTTTAAGCCCCTGAATCCATTGGGACCTGGAGCCTTACCTGAGTTTTTCAATTACATGAATCAAAATAATTTTACTTTTGCTTAAATCCATTAGAGTTAAGTTTCTCTTGCCATTTACTACATTACTTTAAAACTTCTGCATAACAAAGGATGCCATTAAAAATGTAAAGATATATATTCTTTACAGCAAAAGTAAAGGAATGAATCAATACACAAAGAAATGGAAAATATTCACATAACTGCAACACAATGGTTAAGTCAAATGTGGTCCATCCATTCTATATACTGCGATGCCATCATTTAAAGGAATAAGGTAGACCAATATGTACTTACAGAGAATTATATCCAAGACATCTATTTTGTGAACAGTAAGTAAAGAGTAATATTTATACGTATGCATGTCTTACACACACACATATATTTGCACATATTTATAGAGGTACGTGCATAGGAAATAGTCTAGAAGAATTCATATGGAAATAATAATAGTGTTTCGTATGAGAAGGGGAGTGGCACTGTGGGAAAAGAGGGTATTTATACCCTGTACACTTCCAAACTCTTTCAGTTTCAATAAGAATATGTTTTCCTATTACTTGTGAAATTAAAACTAAAACCTGAAAAAAAAAATCTAAAATATCTGCATTGCTTGAACTGGGCTCTACTTAATACAAAACATTCCCTAACAAAGAAAGAAAACAGAAAGGCAGGAAGCAGGTTGGGCCCTTGGACGTGCAGCACAGAAGCTGAAAAGTTCTGCTTGGCTTTCCATCTTCTGTCTGCAGTCTCCATGGCTGGAGCCTGGAACCCGCTAAGAATACCACTCCAGACAGCTTGTCGGGAGGCCCCCTGGTCCTCAGTCCTGCCTGGTCCTGCCCAGCTCGGACCCTGTGTCTGCTCCCTGCCAGCCAAGTTCCCGCATCTGAGAGCAGGTGTCTCAGGCCCCGAGCTGGACTTGGCTGTCAGTGAGCATTGCTGTTGAGACCCTCCCAGCCTCACGTCAGCTCCAGCCAGCCCGGACTGACTCCTCCAAGCCTGTCTTTGGAGGACTCAGGTCCACCGTCATTTCACCTGTCAGGTGATCAAGAGGAGTGAGCCTCCATCATTCTGTGTTTCCCTCCCCCTTAGAAGACAAGAAATTGTTGTAACCTGCTTCCTGTGTATAAAGCTGCCACTCAAAATAGTATGAAAATTCAGTACCAAACTCCAAACAAGCCAGCAATGTCCCACATGCTCACTGTTGGAGAACAGTGGTGTTTTCAGTGGCTACAATAGCAGGGACCTCATGTGCCTGGTCACTGAGGAGAAGATAGTTCTGCCCTGAGCCTCGGCTGTCCTGTGTCTGAGGGGCAAGCTCCTCTCATGTTCCAGTCAACAGTGTCTCTCTTCATCTCTCCAGCACTCTTCAGCACTGATCTGGCATCAGACTCTAGGACAGGTAGAAAATGTGATGGGAAGAAGTTTCTACAGGGCTTTGCAGACCCTTGCGTCTTGGTCAGTTCGGGCTGCTGTGACAAAGCACCATAGGCTGGTGGCTTATAAACAACAGACATTTCTTTCTCACAGTTCTGGAGCCTGGAAGTCCAAAATCAGGGTCCCAGCTTGGTCGAGTTCTGGTGCAAGCCCTCTTCCAGGTGTCAGACTGCCGATTTCTCCCTGTATCCTCACTGGGCGGAGGGCAGAGGGGAAGCAAGCTCGCTCGGGACACTTAGGAGGGCACTGATCCCATTCGTGAGGGCCCCGCTCTCACGACCTCACCTAAACCTGATCGTTTCCCAAAGACACCATTCTGTTGGGGGGTAGGGGTTCAACATATGGATTTGGGGGACACCAGCATTCAGTCCATAGCTGCTTGTGATG
Organism: Balaenoptera borealis; assembly: GCF_965194805.1. NCBI lineage: Eukaryota > Metazoa > Chordata > Mammalia > Artiodactyla > Balaenopteridae > Balaenoptera > Balaenoptera borealis. Next base: position 13,283,064 of record NC_138872.1, read on the forward strand.
TCATAGGCTTTTACTCTGAGGAGATGGAAAGTCATTAGCCGCTCTGAGCTGAGGAGTGGGGGGATAGGACTCAGCCGTGGGCCCTGTGAGGAGTGTCTGTAGGCAGCCAGGGAGGAACTAGGTGACCGAGAGGATGCATCTGCAAGAACACAGTGGGAGGCTGTGATGGTCAGGGCCACCATGGTGGAGGCAGAAATGTCGACAAGCAGAGAGATTCTGGATCTGTTCTGAAGGGGGAGCCCACAGGATTTGTTGTCAGATTGGGGCTGGGGAGGGACAGACAGAGAGGAATGAGGGGATGACTCTGGCTCCGAGGTTTCTGGATGGAGCCTCTGGAAGGAGGGAGTTCTGAGATAAAGATGTCCTGAGAAGGAGGCCAGCCGGTCATGGGACATGTGATCCCACAGCTGTTCCTTCTTTCCCCATAACCCTCTTTGTCCTGTACTTTCAGCCTCTCTTCACATGTCTCTTTCCAAGCTTTGGGTTCTCAAGGACAGGGCCTGTGCCCTCTGTCACCAGGTGGCTGGTGTCACAGCCAGGGCCTGGAAAATAGAGCAATCACTCCGTGTTTGTGAAAGAAATAAATAGAGGGTACAGGGGTGGTGGTGGTGGGATGAACTGGGAGATTGGGATTGACATATATACACTAATATGTATAAAATAGATCACTAATAAAAAAATAAAATAAAATAACATGTGCAAAAAAAAAAATCCAGAAAAAAGAAAAAATAGAGGGTACAGAGAAGTTGAGCAGACATATGGTGGATGCAACCAACCATAAAGTTCTTAGTTTAAAATAAAAAATAAGGAAGAAAAGAAAAGAAAATTGAGGTTGAGTCAGATACATTTTTTAAAACATGTTATTATTATGGCTGTTTCGGACAAGTGCTTAGTGACGTGGCATTATCCATTAAAACTAAGCAGTGAATCCCTCTGACCCAGCAAAGACAGTCTTAGGAATCAAACTTGGGGAAAACACACATGTACACACACACACACACACACACACACACACACACACACACACAGGCTTGTCTATAAGAGGGAAAACTTGAGAACAACCCAAATGTGTATTATTCAAACAAGGTGGCAGTGACATTACAAAGGAATACTATACAGTGAACAAAAGTTCAAAACTGAGTGTCTCTCACCATGAATCTCAAAAACGTATCATGGAATGAGAAAGAAATTAGGAAAATGGCAGAGTATGTTTTTATTTACATGTGAAACTTGGGGTTAAATCTGTTTCATCTGCTTTCACTAATCAAGGTCATTTTAAAACTTGCATGTCCTCCAAGCTGCATGTAGCCTAAATAAGGTGTTTGCTTGAGGTGTTTTCCAGGAACTTGGAGTCAGCTGTGTCTAGTTCAAGCTGAGCTGGTTAAGACTGGATGGAACCACTGAACCTCCAACTGAGCATGTGCCAGTGTCCATGCTCGGTGACCTTTTGAACGTGCAGAGGCCTCTGGCCTAGTTATACCTGCCCTGAACAATGATGACGGCACCTTTTTCCAATCACCTTTCCCCACGCTCCCCACACTGAGACCACCCTGCTGCTTTATTCGTTATCCCATAAATACCCCAGCCCCTCACCTTCAGGGAGGCAGATCTGAGACTGGTTCTCCTGTCTCCTCCTTTGGCTGCCTTGTGAATAAACCCTTTGTTTGCTGCAGACCTCGGCATCTCAGCGTTTTGGCTTGCTGTGCACCAGGAAAAACGAACCTGGTTCGGTAACGTACGTAAAATCTACTGCAAAAGCTACCTATTCTTTTTACTTAATTATAATTTTTATCAAAGTCGTAGAGGATTAGAAGGCTGATCAAGAAAAACTGCAGATCCCTGCCCCACCCCTCACGATTTCTGCTCTCCAGAAACAACCATTTTCGGCAATTTTAGTGTTTCTATGTGTATTTACTTCTATATTTCTAAGTACTATGTTTATGTTGCCCCCAAATCATCAGGATTTCATTCTTAGACCAACCCTGCTCTCACCTTCACTCTCCCCCATCATCCTGGTAGAGTCATATCAAGACCTCATGGTACATAAGAAACACACAGTGTTCACACTACCATAACGGGGTAAGAAGCATCCACAGATGAGTTGTGTGATGTGAAACTTAATTGCCTCGCCTTAAAATTTTTCTGGGTTTTTTTCCCTCTAAAATGAGTAATTACCTTGATCTCCCCCTTCCTTAGTTTTCTAGGTATCGATCATTAATCCATCCCTAAATTCTCTGCCCTGCCTATAACCAACCTCTCAAAATGATCACACTATCACATCGTGGGGGGGGGGGGGAGGGGTATGGTTTCCTTGGCCACACCCCTCCAGGGAACAGCTGCCCTCAAGATCTGCTTCAGAGCCGTGATCCTGATATTTCCCTGGTGCTCTGGATTCATCCTGGAGACTCTGTCCCTCTCCCTCGGGAAGGATCTCCCATGTCCTTGTCTGGGATCCTACTTTCTTAACTGACTCCTTGCTGGTGGAGCACATCCTCCCCCAATAGCTTCCCAAGAAAGGTCACAGAGAAGATAAGCCTGTGATCTTGCGGGTCTGAAGTGTCTTTATTCTGTCCTTGCCCTTGATCGGTACACTGGCTCTGGTTCACCCTCCATGTTAGAGTAAACTTCCCAAGAAGTTTGAAGCCCTGCTTCATTCCAGGGATGTGTTCTGAGTCCCTGGTCCCGAACTTGAGATCAACTCCCTCTCTCTGGAGGCTTCTAGAGTTTTCCCTTCCTCCTGGATTTTTGTGAATTCACAATGACGTTCCCAGTGCTGGGTTTTCTGTGTGTGTGTGTGTGTGTTTTTAATTGTTCTAAGCACTATGGGGACCTAGACAGTGTAATAGAAATTCATTTCAAAATTCTGAAAAAGCCAAAAGGGACTTTGGGAGACAGTTGGGTAGTTTCTTACAAAACTAAACATACTCTTAACATATGATCCAGCAGTTGAAAAACTTACCCCAAAGAGTTGAAAACTTAAGTGCATACAAAATCCTGCACACGAATGTTTATAGCAGCCTTATTCATAATTGCCAAACCTTGGAAGCAACCAAAGATATCCTTCAATAGGTGAATGAATAAAAAGTGTAGTACAGCCAAACAATGGAATATTATCAAGCCATGAAAAGGCATGAAGGAACCTTAAAAGCATATTGCTAAGTGAAAGAAGCCAATCTGAAAAGGCTACATACAGTATAATCCCAACTACATGACATCCTGGAAAAGGTAAAAACTGTGGAGACCATAGATCCAGAGATCAGTTGTTGCCAGGGGTTCAGGGGAGGGAGGAATGAATAGGCAAAGCTCAGAGGATTTTTAGAGCAGTGCAACTATTCTGTATGAAACTGCAATGGTGGATACATGCCATTTTATGTTTGTCGAAACCCATAGAATATACAACACAAAGAGTGAACCCTAATGTAAACTATGGACTTTAGTGAATTATAACATATCAATATTGGCTCATCAACTGTAATAAACGTTCCACCCAAATGCCAGATATTAATAGTAGGAAAAAGTCAAGGAGGGAGGGGATGAAGGGGGTATTTGGGAATTCTCCATACTTTTTGCTCAAGTTTTTTTTTTATAAACCTAAAACTGCTCATAAAAAGAAATAAAGTCTATCAATGTAAAAATGGAAAAAGATAAAAGGGGAAATTCACCTATATCCTATCTTTTTTTTTTTTTTTTTTTTTTGTAGAATAAGCAAAGCTAGCGTGGCCAGATTCACTGCCACCAACTCCTCCCTGGGTCAGACCTGGGAGCTGGGCCATGGTGCTGGGGGCAAACTCCAGAACTGCCCCTCCAGCCCCATCAGGCTCACCAGGAGATCCTCACAGCTGTGGGCATGCACCCCAGGCAGCCTGAGGCAGGACAGGCCTGCGCTCCCCACCCTGCGTGGCTTCTGCCTCGGTGACCCCTTTCAGGTCCCCCTTTGTGACTCCCCAGGCACAGCCAGCACTGCAGGGGCTGTCCCGGGACAGCCCCCTCACCACAGGGCTGGCAAGACCCCTCCTGTCTTGGGATAAAATCCCTATTTCACTTTTTCATGTCAAGGGCCGGAACCCTCGGGGAGACCAGGGTCCAGAGGACAGGCCAGCTGCTGTTGGCCTTGAAACCACAGCGCCTCCTCATCTGTGATCTGTGTCCAGCAGGGCCTTGGCCCAGTGCACAGATGGCCCCAGCAGAGCCAGCGTCCTGGACCAGATGCAGCCTCTTGTCCTCACACAGCCAGCCCGGGGTTAACGTTCTTTGCTTGAGCTCACCAGTAAATAAATATCTGAGTACACTTGGACCCCTGCTTGCTTTGGATGCTACCTGCAGCTGGTCTGTACTGAGTGGCCGATAACAGAATAGTTAAAATAGGGAAAGACCTCTGACTCCCTATTTGCACGAGGGCAAAGGTCCTCACTGAGACAATCATTGTATAGATTCTTCATTGTATTTACTGTGTGCTCTGCAAGAACTAAACTATGTGCTTTCAATTTATCCTCATTCCTACCCCCTCCCATTCCACACAATAGGTTATTGTCCCTCAAAGACAGGTCTGGGGCTTATTAAAAATGCAGCTTCTCAAATCCCACCCCTAAATATTAAAGTTGGGCCCAGGGCATCAGACATTTCCATGAGTTCCTCGAGTGATTCACAAGCACATCTAACTGAAAAACTTCTCATAGTTGAGAAACAGATCTGTGTTTCCTTGCAGATGAAAATAAGATTGGTCCTTCTCTTTGGAAATTTAATCTGTTTACATTTAATGTAATTATTTATATGATTTAAGTCTACTTTCTTACTATCGGTTTTCTATGTGTATCACATTTTTCTCTCCTGCCTCATTTTGTATTTTTATTATTCTATTTAGTAAACTCCAATTAGATTGTTCATTTTGATGCCTTCATTATTATTTTAGTGCATGTAATAGGGAATAGAACATATACCCTTCACTCATGATAGTCTGTCCTATGTTAGAACCTTATCACTTCCCAAAGAATGAAGACCTTAAGAACACAGTAACTCCACTTAACATTCCTCTGGATATTCATGTCATCACTATCATGTAATTTAATTCTGCATGTATTATAAACCCAGCAGACATTGTTATTATTATTGTTTTGCATATTCATTAAATCTACCCACATAGTACCTTTTCTACTGCTCTTTATTCTTTCATGCATTTCTGCACTTTCATTTAGCGTCATTTCCCTTCTGCCTAAATAACTCCCTTCAGGGATTATTTTAGAGCAGATCTGCTGGTAAGAAATTCTCTCAATTTTCACTTCTCTGAAAATGCCTCTATTTCAACTTCACTTTCAAAATATATTTTTGATGGGTATAAGATTGTGAATTGGCAGTTGATTTCCTTCAGTTCTTTATTTCATTATCTTCCGCTCCATGGTTCTTATTGAGAAGTTAGCTATTTACTTACTATTTCTCCTTTGAGGGAAATGTGTGGTTTTCCTCTGAATGTGTTTAAGATTTCCCTTTTGTTTTCAGCTAGGGGCAGTTTCACTAGAATGTAATTAAGTGTATTATTTCCTTGTTTTTATTATGCTAGGAGTTCTTGAATCTGCAACTTGATATATTTCATCAGCTTTGGGGGAAAAAAAACTCTCTCTTCATATAGTGATTCTGCAATATATTCCCTTTCCTCTCTTTTTAAAACTTCAATTACACATATTTTAGAACTTTTCACAATATTCCATATTTTCTAATGTTTTTTCCCCTTATTTTCAATGTTTTTTACCATGCTTCAGGATAAATATTTTCAACAAACCTATTTTCTTCTTGAAAATAGGTTTAAATTGCTGATATACCAATCTCTTGTGTTTTTAATTTTACTTATTTTATTTTTCAGTTTGAGACTATTCATCTGACTCTTCTTATAAACTGCATTTCTCTGATAAAATACTCCAGCTGTACATCTTTTTAATTAACATAATAATAATTATTTAAATGTTTGTCTCTAATCATTTCAACACCTAGTTATCTGCAGGTCTTTCCCTGTTGTCTGTTTTTCAGCACTTGGTTTTTGGTCACTGGCTCCTTCTCCTGTTATGTCTGGCAAACTTTTATGAATGCTGGATATTTTATTTGAAAAATTTACTGTCTCATGATGATGTTATCTTTTCCTAGAGAGTACATTCTTCCAATAGCCACTGTGGGAGGGGCAGATTTCCTTAATCATATCTGAGATTAAGATCATTTAAGGCTGATTTCCAGTCTTTATAAGGCCTGGTTTATTTTGCTTTGAACTTAATCCCAAAGTCCTTTGAGAGTCTCAGTTGAAAGACTTGCACGTTTTCCAGGACCCCTATTTTTTGAGCCTTGAACTCTAATATTTGTTGTTATGACAACGTGGTATTGGAGAAAACTCTGCTTAGTTCCTTAGCTTCTCTGCAGCCCATTTGCAGCTTGGCTTCTAGGCATCTCATTCTGTGCACCTTAGGAATCAGCAAACACCTTAAGAGGAAAAGAGCTGCAGAAAGTCAGACTCACTACTGGGGGAGGCGGGGGTCTATTTTCTCTGACGTCTTGGGTCTTCAAATGCTGGCTTTTTTGGTAGCCTTGAATGTCAACTTGTGTCTCTCCAGATCTGTGAACTTAGCATAGAGCTCTGAAATGCCACTTTCTGATTTCTGGACCCGCTCCACTTACAAATTTACAACTAGCTCAAGGGGAAAAGGAGTAGAGAACAGGGGCTCACTGCAGTATATTTCACTTCTCTCTGGAATTGTATTAATAGATCCTCCAGTCCTAGCAGCCTGGGTTGCTTTCTGATGCCTTCAAACATCTTTCTTTCTTTCTCTTTCTTTCTTTCTCTTTCTTTCTTTCCTTATTTCAGCTTATTAAGCTCTGCTAGGTGTTCCTTGGGTTGGATACAAGTTATTCCATCATACCTAAATATAGAAATCCTGCCTATTGAACTAGATATAAATACCTAGAAAGCTGGGGTTCCATACCTCCTAAGTTGATAAATGGTAAATTGTTTTTGTTTCTAGTTTCTCATGAAACCCCAAATTCTAGGACTCCAGCAACAGACAAAGATTAAGAGAACACCTAGCCTAGAGGTTACAAACCTAAATGCCTACCAGTACCAGGCAACCGAGTCAAATAGTGAAGCAGTTCAAGCATCATTAAAAGGGCAAATTCAATCATCTAAGACAAGTGAAACTCAGCCACAGTGATGGGCAGACTGTGGTACTGATGGGGTTGAGGTAGAATATTCCATCCTAAGGGGATGTTGGTACCAGCTACTTGTGGCAAAGTGGAAAAATGGACTGAGAATTAAGAGAACTCAATCATTTTATACATAAGCTACGCTTTATATAAAAATATGCACTTTTAAAATTCTGAAAATTACTTTAACACAGTGCTTCCAAAAATGATAATAACAATAGCAGTTTGGCAGAGAGGTATAGTGTATAGAGCTAAGCTCTACAGCCAGAACACCTGGGTTCAAATCCTGCCTTTGTCCTGAGTAGGTGACCCAGGCTAAGTCATTTAACTCCTCTTGGTCAGAGTTTCCCTGTTTATAAAGTGGGAATGATTAGAGTATCAACTCATGGGGTGGATGGGAGAATTAGACACATTAATACACATGAAACATGTAGAACCCAAGATCCTAAGTCTAGGAAAGTGTTCATTAATCAAATAAACAAAACAGTTTGCAGGACAGAGTCCCTCTGGAAGCTGATTTCAGCCCACAGGCACGAGTTTTAAGCACCTGCCCTGATCCAACCTCTTTGCTCTACAGATGCGGGCACGTTTGGGGCACAGAAAGGGGAGGGGACCTGAAAACATACAGCTCGTTAGTCCTAAAACTGGGTCCAGGACTGAAATTTCCTCTTTGAGCATTTTATCAATTAAATCTGTGTGCCCTGGAAGTCAAGCAGCTAATTTCCATTGAAGGCAAAGGGGTCGAGGCTCCCTCAAACTATAGGTAATTCTCTAATTGCCGTGTCTGCCCGACTTGCTTGTGCTCTGGCTGAGGAGAGGGAGGCCAGACGCATCACTGCTCATCTAAATTTTTAATAATGCTCCAATCTTCAGATCATCAGGTAATCAAACCCAAATCAGCCCAATACTCAAAGCCAAGAATAATGAAGGGAGTGAAAGGGATAATGTTTCTTTAATGAAATTTTCATCAATGCAGATTTCTCATTGAATATTAAGGTCTTGGCTTGAAGCCAGCATCAGAGCAGACTGCTGTGACATTGACCTTTGTGCCTCTGGGGGATACACAGTGCAGAGTCTGGCTGCACCAACTCTCTGATGACACAGGTGGTCGTCCTTGCAGCTCTCACAGAGGAAGCGCGGGAGCCCAGGGCAAGTTGGCTCAGGGCCCTCCATCCTTTCCAGAAGGTTTCTCTGCATCTCAGCCCCTCCTTGGTCCCCATCTGCCCCTCCTGAGACCCACACACCTTACTCTATAGCACCTCCATTCTCCCAGCTGCTTAGGCCAAATCCTTGGAGTTGACCTTGGTTTGCTTTCCTCTCACCTGCTCTGTTCCCTCCATCAGCGAATCCCATCAGCCCGACCTTCACAGATGAATCCCAAAGCCGGGCCGTGATGATCCTGCCCTGTACCTTCCCGCCCCCCCAGCGTGGCTTCCTCACGGGTCCAGCTGCCGTGCCCTTGGTCCCAGAGTCTATCTCCCCACACGGCCTGAGGGTCCTTGTAAAACACACTCAGAGCACGGCCCTCCTCTGCTCAGACCCATCCAGGCTCTGGTCACGCACAGCGACACCCAGCGTCCCTGCAGGGGCCTACAAGGTCGTACACAGATGTGGCCCCGTCCCCTCCCGGACCTCAGCCCCATCGGCCCCCTTGTTACCTCCTCGCAGCCACTCCGGCCCTCGCTGCTCCTCACACGCAGGCCCCGCACTGGCCGTGCCCTCGGCCTGGAGCCACCTCCCCCGCGATCCACGAGCCCCGGCTCCTGTCTCCAGGACCCTTGTCCCTTGTCACCGTCTCAGCGAGTCCCCCCAGCAGCCTGTGTGACCCGCACCCCGCCCGTCACTCCCTCCTCGTCCTGCTGCACTTCCCGCTCAGCAATCGTCACCTCCAGAACCCACACGCCGTCCGTTTTCATGATCATTGTCTCCCGCTGACATGTGAGCTCCAGGAACAGGGACCTGGCTGGCTGTCCTTCCCCGCTGCCCAGAGGAGAGCTGCGCACAGGGCAGGCGTCCCGCACGACGGGCTGCACGAATGCACACACGAAGGGCAAGCTCTGACCACGCTTTCTAGAACAAGTTCACAGTATTAACAGAGCAGCCGCTATACGCTGGGCCAGGTCAGGTCCTGGGATGCACCAGAGAACAAGAGACAAAGAGCCCTGCCTCGTGGCTGCCCTGACCTCCAGCGCCTGGACGGGCACCGAACCAGCCAGCACGCGGGGACCAGCACCAGCCGCAGTGGAGCCCTCGGGAAAGCGCTCCTGCGGGGGGCCCGTCTGGGCTGAGCTCTGGAGAACGAGGAAAACCCATCACGTGAAGAAAAACCCGTCATGTGAAGACTGGGGAAGAGGCAAAGGTTTAGAGTTTTCCAGAAGCAGGGAGGAGGGCTGGCCTCCCAGCACAGCGACCCGGGGTCGGGGGCAGAACGAGCTGGGAGGGGCCGCGCGATGATAACGCAAGCTGATGCTCATTGATATTCACCAGGAGCCGCTTCACACACAGGAGCTCGTTGACTCTCCACAACCACCTGACTGCTATGAGCCCCTTTGACAGACGGGGAAACTGAGAGGGCAGTTCAGTGCCCAGTGCCCTGTGTCTGTATTTCTCAGCCATCGTCCCAATAATGATCCACAACTAAACCCCCAAACTCAGTGATTCCCCACATCTCAGTTCACAGGGCTGCAGGCCTTCTGGGTTCAGCTGATCCGAGCTGGGCTCCTTTGGGCGTCTCTGCTGAGGATCACTGAGCTACTGGGCTGGACCTCAGGCTGGGGACCAGGGTCAAGTCAGTCCTGCAAAGCCCTCACCCGCCTTAGAATGGAAGTTCCCTGGGGCAGGACCTTCCGGAAGCCAAGAACCAAGCCAGACCTCACAAATGCACTCACAGCCTCTCACTGCATCGAGCCCACAAGGGCCCCACCTGGCCAAAGCAGGTCCCCTGGCCACCCCGCATCGTTGGGAGGCCTTTGAAGAGCTGGGAGCCAGGACGCACCGAGCACGAGCACGTCGGGGTGGTGACCGACCGGGCCGCGCGCTCCCGGGAAGCCCCGCCCCGCGCCCTCGCTCTAACCGGCAGCCTGCACGGGCTCGCGGTCTGGGGAGGGGAGGGGTCTTAATGTGGGAGCAACGGGGAGCTGTACTGGGGCTGAGTAACCTCTCCCCCCAATATTCACGTCCCCCCGGAACCTCGGAATGTGACCTTCTTTGGAAAGACAGCGCTTGCAAGTGTAATCAGTTAAGATGAGGTCCCGCGGCTCAGCACGGGCCCTAAATATACGCTGACGAGCATCCTTGTACGAGGCCATGGGAAGACGCGCAGGGAGAACTTCATGTGACCATGAGGCAGAGACGGGAGGCATGCAGCTCCCAGCCAAGGAAGGCCAGGGCTGCCGGGAGCCATCGGAAGCTGGGAGGGAGGCGGGACGGATGCTTCCCGGAGCCCCCAGCAGGAGCCGACACACCCACCTTGATTCCAGATTTCGGGCTCCTAAACTGGGAGACACCGGTTACCACTGTCTGAAGCCACCCAGTTTGCGGTAATTCATTAAGGCAGACCTGAGAAACTCATCCTGAAGCCTCCACAAGGTTCTCAGCAGGGAGCACCTGATCTGATGAGCATTTTAAAGACCTTCTGGCTGTGACAGGCAGTCAGTAACGTTTCTGTCCCCAAGTTCAATTCCTGAGGGATCTGCCTCACCCAGTTCTTGCCTCAGGCCCTCCCGTGAGGTGACGTCAAATTCGGGGGTTCCCTGCTCTTCCCGCCCTTCAGACCTCCTCGTCCTCGGGGGAGCATTTCCAGGGCCCTGCCTGCCCCACCGCCGTCTCTGTCTCCTCTGAGCCGCTGCTCTGAGTCACTTAGCCTCTGGCATGTCAGCGCCTTCTGTCCCTGCTTTCCTCGGCGATGCGTCAAAGGGTAGAAGAAGCTTCCACAGCCACCCATCACCCCGAAACATACCACATTAAGCGGGTCCCCCTCCTAATACCGCAGGAGCCTCAGCCTCAGATGTGAGTAAACCCGCTTTCCTCCTGAGCCTCCGTTTACCCTCCCGCAAAACGAATGGGTTTGACTAAACAATTTCCAAGGGCCCCGTCTGACTAGAACGTTCTCTGAGTTAAATATTTAGTTTAGAATTCTTAAGCGTCCATTCTCTGATTCTTCTCACTCATCCAGTTACTCAACAAATGCACATCAAGAACTTACTGTGTGGTTGGGCCAGTTCTTAGGGCAGGAATCCAACAGCAAGCAGACAATGTTCCTTCTCTCCTGTGGGTGACATTCCTGTGGGTGCAAATGACCATAGAAGGTATAAAAACGAGTAAATCAAGTTCAGATGGTGACAAGTTCTGTGCAGGGGATAGGACGTGACGCAGGGATGCAGACACTTCTTTAGACGGTGCAACAGGGTTGTTCCCTGAGCAGAGAATGGAAGGTCATGGGGAGAGCTGAGGAGGAGCAGCTGGGGAGGAGCATTCCAGAAGAGGGGCAGCACGTGCAAAGGCCCTGAGGCAGGAAGGCTCTGGGATCTGGAGGAGGAGCAGGAGGCCAGTGGGGCTGGAATGGAGGGAGTGAGGGGGGCAGTGAGGGACACAGTTCAGGGGAACCTGCAGGAATGGGGCTGGGCCTTGTGGGACCAGTGAGGGGTGGGTTCCCCTTTCTCCCAGGTGCAGTGGGAAGTCACTGCAATGTTTACTCAGGGTCTCCTTTGTGTTTACGGAGCTCACTCTCCCTTTGGGTGCGAGCAGAGGGTAGATTTTGGGGTGGAGAGAGGAGGGGGTAGGAGGACTGGGGGTCAACTGCCGTGACCCCAGGAGGAGGGAGGTGCCGACTCAGGTGAGAGCAGGGAGGGGAGAGGGGCAGACAGACCAGCGCATGTTTGAATTTAGTGCATTCACTATAGCTGGAAAAAGAGGGGGAACCCCAGGACGACACGTGGGTGGTCACCGGCCCGAGTGACTGGCGTTTGGAGGCGTCACTTACTGAGAAGGGGGCACTGGGTCATCTGAGCTTCGCTCAGAACTTGCCAGATCTGAGAGCCTGAGAGCCTCTGCCTCCCAAGCAGCTGGGGGAGCCCCCTCAGGGCCACGGGAGCTGCAGGGATGTGAACACAGGGACCCCTGCACAGGTCACCAGCACCGACCTCGGCCTGAGGACGGACCCGGCCCAGACATGGGGGCAGCAGGAAGCCCGGCGCCCAGGGTGGCCTGGAAAGAGCCCCGCCCGGCCTCACAGAGGGAACCCTGAGGGGCCCGTGATCCTTCTAAGAGCTTCGCTCCCACATCCTCCATGACCCCAAACCACCGCCGGAGGAGCCTGATGGTCAGTCCTAACAGAGCGCTTCACGGCTGCCACTGGACTTGAACAAGGCCACTTCCTCAACCAGCCTCCTCCAGGAGCCTGTGCTACAAACTGGGAATGAATTTAACCGCAGGAAAATGTCAAGATATCAGATGCTCGGCTTCATCAAGCACACATTTCTCATTTGTCCGGCTCTTCTACTTCTCAGAAGACGCGGGGCCTTCATTTCATACAATAAGGCATGTTTTCAGGGCAATTTGAAAGAAAGGAAGAGGAAAAGAGGGAGGGAGGAAGGAAGGAGAGAAACATGAGAAAGGAGAAATAGGCTGTTCGACATCAGGATGAGAATCCAAGATCCTCAGGTCTGTTTCGATGCTCTGCTGACCGGCACCAAACATTCAGCCAGTTTTGCTCGTTTAAATTTCTGAGACGTTAGTGCTGCTTGGTGTTGGGTGTTGGGCAAACAAACATCCTTCTATGAACCCAACCTTTGCCCGCATTTTCCTTTTTGAGACGTTGGTAACATCCTCAGATCAGTACCAGAAACTCCCCTCTGGTCATAATAATCGCCAGCGTAAGCACACCTCAGACCGCGCGGCCCTGCCCTGTGCTGTTTGCGGAGCTGGGCCCTGTAGCCGGGGCAGCCCTGCCAGGACCCATGACGGAGGAGCTGCCCTCGGCCCTGCTCCCGGCAGGGAAGGAAAGCCCGGATGTGGAGGACCTCCCCAGGCGGACAGTGGCCTGGGGAGCAAGATAACCCAGCACCTCCCCGTGCACCCGCCCCCGTCTCGCCAAAGAGGCGGCCTGGAGGACTCAGCTGTTTCATGTTCTGGGCTAACAGGTGATTCATTCCTGAATTGGCCTTGGCCTTCAGAGGACCTGACCTGGATGTAGAGGGTTTGCAAGTTGGGCGGGACTGGCTTTCCTGGCTGAGTCCAACTTCTGGACGGAGTCCCGCAGGTGAGACCCATGCTGCCCCCTCGGGTGCCGCGCCCCCTGTCCCCAGGCAGCCGCCCGCCCTGCAGCCTCGGGGTCAGAGCTGCGGAGGATGGACGCTGCTTCTGGCGGTGCATCCTTCCTCACAGCCACAGGCAGCTGGTCCTCAAGATGCATCCCGACATCATCCAGGAGCCAAAGTCAGCCTGTGTCTAAGAACCTCAGGCCTCCTTGCTGTGGAGTCATTGTACACGTTCCCTGGCAAAAAAGAATTACAACCAAAAAAGTCCATTATGGACGATGCTGTAGGGCTTCCTTGATTATTACACATGGGCACTTCCACAAAGCACTGAACCATCATTGTTCACTTTGAGCAGAGCCCCAGCTTCAATGAAGAAGTCATTTTGCATTCTTTGCCAAGACCCTGCCTTATCTTTCTCTCAAGACAATCCTGGTCCTTGTGACTTCAGCTTATGAAAACCACTGGTTGGAAAGACATGAATGTTTGAAATTCTTTTTTCCCCTAAGATACACACGTTGTGACAGGTATTGCAAAGATTCATTTGTGTCCCTCTGGATAAAAGCAGATTTCAGACGCTAATAGCAGATATACCAACGGTTGGAAAGTACTTATTTAGGGGCCATTGGGGAAGCAGATATGAATTATTCTTTCCTTTTAAACAAATTTTGCGTGATGTGACAGCAAACTATGAGGCAAATGAGGAAGGGTATGTACGTAGCTCTCAGAAGGAAAATCACTGTTTTTTAAAGAAATATGTAAACAGCAAGTAAGAGAATGCATAACAAATTGTGTCTCTGGATCCTGACTCTTGCCAAAAGCAAAACAATTTTTAAGGAAGTCTTTATAACATAATCGGTAACTTTGAAGGTATCATGTTCAAATGTCTTTAGTAGATAATGAGGCCACCAGGAATTAAAGTGAGTATTTGAGAAGGAATAAAAAGTTAAACCGGAGCTACCATTTTGAGCTCATAATGAGAACGAAAAGTGTCGACACAGAAAAGGAAATCCAGCTCAAACAAGATTCATTTGAAGTTTCTAAAAAATTAAATGTCTTCAATTTCAATGATGTATCTTTTCCTGCCAAACATGAACAATCACATGCACACTGTATTTCTTGTCCTTTGTCCTTCAGGAAAAGATAAATGATAAAGAAGCAATGAATTTCAGGCTTGGTTTAGCCTCACAGTCTCCCTGTGCACGGGAAGCCTCTGGGATTTCCACTGCATCAGGGGCTCATCCAGCACACCAGGACCCAAACCAAGTCCTGCAGAAATGAGAACAATATTAAGATGAAAGCCTAACTCAGCCCCCATTAAAAAGTAACATTTTCTTTTTATCAAAGAAGACATTCTCCTTGAAGTCTTACAGCTGAAGTCCTCAAGCAGTGGACTAGCATCTGTCAGTGCATCTCAGAACTTTTGCAGTTTGGTCTCAGTATTCATCAGGACTCTTGATTCCAAGTATCAGAAATCAAATCAGATGGCTCGAGAAAATGGAGATTCACTAGCTCATATCTTTTAAGAAGTCCAGATCTCGATCCAGCTTCAGGCATGGCTAATTCCAGTCCTCAGCTCCAGGCAGCATCTCTCTCCATCCTTGGCACTGCCTTCCTGTCTGTTGATCTCCTTTGGGCAGCCCTTCCTCCTGGCCTGTCTCCTGGCAGATCCAGGTTCACAATTCAGCAACCCCAATAGAAACATGACTTTTGTAGTCCCCGGTTTCCATGGAAAACTAGAGTCTCATCAGCTCTAATTGGGTCCCTTGTCCATCTTTGAGCCAATATCAGTGGCCAAGAGAATGGCACGCTCTTCATGTTGTAGACAAGTCTCCAGTCGCGGAATTCTAAAGCAAGACTTGGCTCCTTATGAGAGCTGTGTTACAGGAAGGAGGGAAAATCTCCCCAGCTCCCCAGTACAGCAAAACCTCAAGCTTCCTTCCAGACCTGAGTCTACCTGAGACCCCTCCAAGGTTCGCCTGGAAAAGAGAAACTGCAGCTCTCAGGTGGGGCAGAAGCTAAGCAGGGGAGGGGAGAGTGGACCTCCTGGTCATGGATTAGCATCTTTATAGAGGCTTTCAAAGGGCCCTGACAATAAACAGTTGAAAGAGTTTTACAGTATTTTTCAGTAAAACATTCAAGATCTATTAAAAGGTCACAGTATTCGGCCAGGGGAAAAAAGAATTAAGAATATCCTTGTTAGTTGAGATTTTAACTTGCAGAATATGTGACCTAAAATTCCATTGATTGTGGAGGGCTAGGGCCTTGGGAAGAGTGGCCACCTGAGCCACCTGCTGAAGGACAGGTGAGGGCTGGGTCACTAGAGGAAAACAGAGGGGCTGATGCTTGAAGAAGGGGGAACAGATGCTAAGCAGACACACAGCAGATACCACACTAGCTCTCAAACATGTTATGTTATCACTGTCAGATACTCACCTTCTCTTTGCTCCTTTGGGAGGGATGCTTCAGAGGTGAACCCACAATTCAATTCAGCCAAACCCACGGGGTGAGGAGTGGGTGCTGCATATTGCGCTCAGTGTCCGAGAGGCACAGGTACATCGGGCCTGGTCTCGGTCCCCAAGGATCTCACAGGGTAGCAGGAAAAACAGATCTATAACCTGGGGAGTTATCATTCGATGAGTGATAAAGATAATCAGGAAGCGTTATTTGAATATTTGTGATAAAGAAGAATGTGTATTTCTCAGGGATCTTGGATAGACTCAAAGCTTTGCACCATGTGGCCGCTGCCATCTTTCCAGCCTCACCTCCTGTACTGTCCCCTGACTCCCATTCTTGGCACTCCAGCCATGTTGGTTTTAAATTCCTGAATGTGACCTCAGGGCCTTTGCACAGGCTGCTCCTTCCACACCTCTAGGTAGACTATGGAACACTCCATACCTCCAGCTAACTAGCCCTTCCAGGTCCAACTCTATTGTCACCTCCTGCAATAGACCTTCCCTGACAACTGTGTCCATTGTTGGTCCCTCACCCCCAATATTTTCAATCTCACATCATGTTTGTTTCTTTTGATAAATTTTTCTGGAGTGCATACTATATGCCAGGCACTTTTCTAGAAGCCAAAGGTAAATCATTGAGCAAGCAGACAAAGATTACTGCCCTCATGGAGTTTACATTCTAATTAGGGGAAGAAAGGGGAAACCCAAATAATAACTGTTAAAGGGTATTGAGTGCCATGGAGTTAAATAAAGCAGGAAGGAGAGAAAAGTGCCAAAGTGGTACAATATAACAAGGACAGGCAGAAAAAGCCTCCCTGAGAAGGTGATATTTGTGCAAAGATCTGATAGCATGGAAGATGCAATCATGCAACTATCTGGAGAAAAAGTCCATGCAGAGTGTAAGATAAATGCAACTAGTGCCAGCGTGGGATGAGAGTGAGCCTGGAGTCAGTAGGTAAGCATTCCCCTCCCAGCATCTCAGCAGAAAATGGGAAAGAATGGTTCCTGAGACTCCAGGGGGACCGACACACGTGTCCCAGTTAGTCGCTCACACACATGTCCCAGTTATGCTTTGCTGCACAGCAAACCACCCTGAAAATTACTGACATAAAACAACAGCCAGTTTATTACGTTCATTGATTATATGGGTCAGGACTTCAAATAAAACACAGCTCCAGGGTGTCTGAAGACCTCTGCTAGGAAGAGTTGAAGTGCTGGAGGTGACTCACATCGCTGAGGGATTGAATTGTCTGGAGACTTCTTCATTCACCTATTTGATGCCTGCTTAGAAAGGCTCAAAGTCACTAGTGGGACTTCCCACCAGCGGGCCTACATGTGGCCTCCCCATGTGAGTTGGTCTTCCTCACAACATGGTAGCCTCAGCAGAGTCAGACTGCTGGCATGGTGGCTCAGGATCCCAAGAGCAAGTGTTCTAGCAAACAAGGAGGAAGATGAATGGACTCTTCTGACCTAGCCTTGGAGGTCACATAGCATAACTTCCACTAGCCAAAAGAGTCACAAGCCAGGAGACGGGACATTGATCCCACCTCTTAGTTGAAAGAGCATCCAAAATTTGCAGCCATATTTTAAAACCACCACACACAGAAACTAACTCAGATCACATCCATGGATTGGCTTCTCTTCTTTCTTTCACTCTTCCTCAACCCCACCCCCAACCCCATCCCATTTCAGTTCCTAGACTCATTTCCCCAATCTACCTGACACAAACCCTTATCTCCAGCTCTGCTCTGGGGGAAGCCAAGCAAAGACACTGTTTATAGCTTCAGCCTCAAAAAGAAAATGGCTTATAAGATGCGATTGAGTTTAGCTAGAAATGAATTCTAAACTGAGCCCACTTCAGTTGGAATTTGTGATGATCTCTGGGAGCAAAGGACACTCACCCAAGGATATATGCCGACATAATCACACACCCTGGACTACTTTCTTTCATAGGACTACTTGGGTCATCCAGTTTTATTTCTCTCCCCCTTGGGAGTCTACTTGTCCTGTCTGCTTTCCCTGGACAGCACAAGGCATGGGAGAGCTTTATAATAACTTAAATTCTCTATTTTGTGAAGAGAAAGAACAATGATGTACACTTGAGTATTAACAGAGGTAAAAGATGCCTCCCTCCTTTGATTTGGCTTCATACATCCTGCATCGACATGGCAGGATTGGGATTGACTCAAAATGCATGAGTGGCCCCATTAAAAAAAAAAAAAATCCTCTGGGAATTTATGTTTGTTTTCTCTGAAAGAGATTCACTTTGTTACCCAAAAACTGCATTCACCTCTTAGTAGGCGTTGAGCCAAAAAACACAACCAAGCCAAAGAGTGGGAGAAAGAAGGATTTATTACTTGCAGCAAGTAAGAACACCAGGGGTCTTTTCCAAAGCAGTGTCTCCCCAAACAGCAAAATTGGGGAACATTTAAACTAAGGGTGCATGAATATTCATTAAGGGGCAAGGGTGCATGCATATTCATGAAGAGGAGAATTCTGCATAGAACTGGGGCAAGGACTTTCCTGGTGGTGCAGTGGTTAAGAATCCACCTGCCAATGCAGGGGACATGGGTTCGAGCCCTGGTCCGGGAAGATCCCACATGCCGTGGAGCAGCTAAGCCCGTGTGCCACAACTACTGAGCCTGGGATCTAGAGCCCGCGAGCCACAACTACTGAGTCCACATGCCCCAGAGCCCACATGCCGCAACTAGTGAGCCCGCGTGCTGCAACTACTGAAGCCCGCACAGCTAGAGCCTGTGCTCCGCAACGAGAGAAGCCACCACAATGAGAAGCCCGCACACCGCAACGAAGAGTAGTCCCCGCTCGCCGCAACTAGAGAAAGCCCGTGTGCAGCAACGAAGACCCGACGCAGCCAAAAGAATAAGTTAATTAAAAAAAAAAGAAACCAATAATAAAAAGAAAAATTGAAAATAAAAAAAGAACTGGGGCAAAGGTTGACAGAGTCCAGGCTCTAGTTGACTGAAGTCACAAGGGTCAGCAAAGGTCAGCATCATCATTCCTCAGGTTCCAGTTAATCTGGTGGTTGAGCACGCAGAGGGGGGTTGGATCCTGCAAAACAGCTCAAGAATGTGTTTCAGGCTAATCTTTACCTTCAAAACAGAACTGAGAGTCTCTGTAACTGATACATTGTCTCCAAAATGGTTAAATTATCTCCCTGGCCTGGTAAGAGTTGTTTGTTTTTACATTCTTTTGTCCCCTTAAAATCATTAACTACTGAGACCTATTCTGCGAGGGTGAGCATTGTGGCCAGACTTAGATCACAAAACGGCTTCAGCCTAAAATGGCTTCTCTTATGTCAAGAAAGCCATGCCTGGTTCTCTTTCCCTGGGGAGCCCCTACCCCCTCTGCCTACGACTTTTCGCTCATCCACTCTGAACATATAAAATCCAGAATATGTCAAACAGAGCACCAACTCACTTCCAAGTATTTTCCATTAACTAGGGCCATTTCCCGGCCTCGTGTTCCTGCACTTTCCTATAAGCAGCCTGCAGCATTTTTATAATAAAGAGAAGTTAGCATGCTTTAAATCTTCACTGATTGAGAAATTATTTCCAAGAAATCCACTGGTTGGTTTGTTACCAGTATTTTTTTTTTTTTTCATTTGAAGTCTGCTTTACAAAGACATTTGCCTACATCCTCCAACTCAGAGTAACAGTTGTTGATTCCGACTGTGGCTGAAACAATGATGACGGAGGTGATGCTGATGCTGCCGAAGGTGGGGACGGTAGGGATGAAGAGGAGGGAGGTGCTGATGACTGGTGGTCCCCACACGTTAGGATACACTGGTTGAAGATGGAAGGCATTAGCTGTAGATGGTTTAACACAAAATACTCCCTTCACATTTTAATTCCCCAGTGCACGTGGTATTTATAGGTTAATCACATAAGAACCTAATTCGAGAACCTTAACGAACCAGAAACACCTGAACCCGGATGGGTCCTACAACCCAACATGGAGGTCACGTTACTGGGTCAGGGTGTCCTTGAATGGCGTTTCAGAAGTGGTTGTCAGGGAGGGGTCTGGGAAAAGCATCGCCTCAGCCCAAAGGGAATCATTAGGAATTCCCAAGTTGGGTCAACTGTGGAACTTTTGGGGAAAGAAGTCTGCCTAAAGGGACACCATGTAGGTGAATCCCCTACTTAAAAAATAAGCCCTTCTTTATCTTCTCTCAGTGGAAATTAAATCCTAAGGGGCTCACCACATCATGAATAGACATCAGCCTTCCAAAAGCATCTCAAAGTGGGCTCACCAGCTGGAGGCCTGCTCTTGCCATCTGTGGGAGGGACAACAGAGTCTCTTGGACTACAGGGCTTTCATCAAAAGTGTATCAGCCAAGTTCACAAGCCATCTCCATGAGCCAGACCAGTAACCAGTGACCTGCATTTACATGGATGACCAGGAGGAAGACACAGATGAAGACTCAGCTAACCCGGGAGCAACTGCACCTTATTTTCCTTTTTTTTTTTCTTCCAAAATAAATAAATAACTCATGCAACATTTTCACCCATCATCTAAGGCAAGAATGAGACGAGTAGAGAAATGAATATATTAATCAGTCTCCACTCACAGACCTGCTCCCTTCTTTCGTTAGCGACTATAATTTGGGTGCTGTGATTTTCAAAGTCAGTAAAATACTAAATAGAAGCGTGTCAGCTGGTATCAAATGGAGCCCCAAAATAACATTGCTGGGAATGGATCATTTGATAAAATATTCCTAAAGAATGTCAAGATACATAATGTGGTTTTTTTAAACAACAAACTTGGCAGAATTTTCCTCCAGTTTCCAGCTTTCCAAGTATGACTTTTATTCCAAAATACTTTTATGGTTGCAAAATGAGCTTACTGCTTACCTTCCCCCTCTGCTGAATTGTCTCTTCAACATTTTGCAGCTGATTTTAAACCTGAGATTGATGACTTCTTTCGTGCTGAGTCACGAGAATAGGAGTGGCCAAATTTTCAATTACATGTGGGCAAAATGGGGAGTCTGGAACTGGTATACGGGCAACATTCAGCATCTTCCTTAAGAGACTAGAAATGACAAATGCTGTTGACCAAAAGGATTTCTGTTCCTCCCCAAGAATGGTCTTTCTCTTGCAGGTTTTTCCTGGCAATGGGAAAAGGGAGTTTGGGGGGTTTTCCAATTAAATATCTTTTGTCTTTCCAGGTAGACCAAATGTGCTGTGAATCAGAATCAGTGTCTTGTTCTTAAGGTCTTAGCGTCATTCATTATTCCTTGAACCTGAGAGCAAGAAGTTCTCACTAGATTCTTGCTGAGAGCTTGATTAACAACTCTAAGAATCTGGAGATGACAAATCTGAGTGCAGGCTGGGATGGCTGAAAAAGAAGGAAAAGTTTGCTTTTGTGAAAAAAGAAATAGCTATTATGGGCCAGATTGTGCCCCACCCCCACCCCCAAAAATTCATATGTTGAAGTCCTAACCTCCAATACCTCAGAATAGGACTGTATTTAAAGACAGAGTCTTTAAAGAGGTAATCAATGGTAAATGAAGTCATTAGGGCAGGCCCTAATCCAATGTGACTGGTGTCCTTATAAGAGGTTAAGACATGCACAAAGGGAAGACCATGTAAGGACACAGGGAGAAGACGGCCATCTACAAGCCGAAAAGAGAGGCCTCCAAAGAAACAGCTCTGCTGACACCTTGATCTTGGACTTCCAGCCTCCACAACTGTGAGACAATAAATTTCTGCTGTTTAAGCCACCCAATTTGTGGTACTTTGTTATGGCAGCCCGAGCAAACTAACACAACAGCTATCTTGCCTTTAACTGGGGTTCTATTCTCTGAAAGCTGACATTGCTTATAGGCACGCAGCCCATGGGCGAAATATGACATGGTTTTATGTCAAAGTCAAGGATGAGAGACATTTGAATTTGAGTGTAAATGTTCGATGTGCACCTGGTCAGATAGAGCGTCTATAAAATGCCTTGTCCCCAAAGAGTTCCAAATGATTTATAATCTTCAAGAATGAAAAAAAGGAAGTGACCTTCTTTTACTAATATTTGAACTACTCCTACTCCATCTCTTACTCAGGGGACAGACAGCTGAGCAAACTGTGATCACAGCCCCATGTCATCATCGAATCCTGTCAAAATTGAAAATGATTTAATGAGTTGAGGGCATCTGAGCAAATGTCTCAACCTGTGGATATTTCTCTCAAGGCAACGCTCCAGAAAGGGGGAGAGGCTGCCTTTCTGAAGCGGGTCGCAGCCAGTCTGCCCAATCAGAGAGAAAAACGCTTGCTGCCCCTCTCTCCATCTTCTCCGGTCTTGACTGGATTATGAAGAGATGATTGTGCCGTGGAGAGGAGCGGGGAGAGGGCCAAAAGTCAGCCGAGCCCAAGGCCTCTTCAAAAACATATTAGTACCAAGCTGATCTCCCTGTGCTATGCAGCTGCTTCCCACTAGCTAGCTATTTTACATTTGGTAGTGAATGTATGTCAATGCTACTCTCTCACTTCATCCCAGCTTACCCTTCCCCCTCCGCACGTCCTCAAGTCCATTCTCCACATCTGCGTCTTTATTCCTGTCCTGCCCCTAGGTTCATCAGAACCATTTTTTTTTTTTTAGATTCCATATATATGTGTTAGCATATGGTATTTTTACTTTTAATGGAGTATAACCTGTAGAAATACTGAATCACTAAGCTGTATACCTGAAACTAATCCAATAAATGAAATATGCTTCAATGGAAAAATTTAATAAAAAATAAATAGCTGCATAGAACTTAAAAAAAAAAAAAACATATTAGTCACTCAAGTCCTGGCGATGGGTATTGATTTCTCCTCCGGCTTATGTGCTGGGACTCGGAGCCCTGACTCCAGAGGGATTAACATGAGCCGCCTTTAGTGTCCTGGTGTGGCTCTGACTGCTCCAGGGACCTGCTGAAATCTGGGCCTGGGGTCTTCCTCAGCCCGTCAGGGGCCCTCCCCGCAGATGGGGTCAAGGACTGGCCCAGTGGGCAGGTGAGCACGAAGGCAGTGGATAATTGCAGACATCCTGGTGCTCGGGACCTGCAGCTCAGTCCCCACTTGGGGTAGACTCAAACCTTCTCCTGTCCCTGGAGCTCAGTCTCCCCATCAAACAAATGGGTAGATTAGCATGCATCCCCTGGGTTATCTCAGAGAACAGTGGATGGAAACATAAGATCCCAGCAGTAGGATCCATGGAGGAAATGATGGTGAAGGTGCAAAGTGTTGAGCCCCCAGAGCTCCAGCTGGCTGTGTCCTGCAAAGCCACGTGGTAAGATGGCTTTTATTAACTCTACAAATTAAGCTCATTTATCATAATAAATTGCTGAAAGAGCAACTGTTGTTTCTGCCTGCCCAGCTTCCAACCACCATTTTTTTCCCATATCATTCCATTTTCCTTGGGGAAGCCTCTCTCCCCATTCCCAAACCTTGAGGCTGACCCCACTCCCAGAGGGCATGTGATCCAGGTCCGGCCCATCAAAGCACCACATTTCCTGACCGTAGCAATTGGCCTAGGATGACATGTGACCCAGCCTGGTCCAATGACTGTCCTGCCTCAGAACAGTTGGGAAAATGAACTTCTTTCTGGTAGGGCTGTGAAGCTGGTAGAAGATAAGCCTGGTGATCCACTTACTACAAATGCATAAAAAATTATTCCAAAATGTCAGGGCTTAAAATCACCATTTTATTATCTCACGGATTCTGTGGGTCAGGAATTCAGACTGAATGGAGCAGGATGGTTTGTCTCTGTACCCCAGTGTCTGATGTAACAAGGGGCATTTTTAAGTTTCATGAAGCCAAACAGAGGAACTGGGCTGAAGAATAATGATGGTAAAAAAAAATAATAAAGCTTCTTAGCAAATCACAGCTGCCAACTTATGCCAGCATCAAGGTCTCCAGCGTGGATAATTTGGATGTGCTGCTGGGTGGAATAAGCTCTGGGGCACATTGTGGTGGCTGCAGGCAAGATGGTGTGGACCCAGGATGCTCTAGAATCCCAAGGAGGCACTACTACAGACACATGCCAGCCTGGCCAGACCTATGGGGCCCTGTGGTTGCCCCAGTGACAACCGGACATGATGGGGTCAGGAGAGAGAACACAACAGCTTCTCTGGTCCTGGGGATGTGCTTGTGGTCCTGAATTCTACACTGCCCTCTTCAAGGGCAAGCCCAAACACAGTGAAGCAGAGATACTGAAGCAGTTGCTTTGCCTCCTCTGTACCTTGGTCAAGGTGTAGCCTGGAGAGCTTTCCTCTGGTTGGCAGGAGGCCAGGAGCTTTCCCATAAACCACAGGTGTGCCCCATCCTACAGCAAGAAGCAGCATCTGAGCTCCTCTCCCAACCAGCTTGATGGACATTTTAAAACCACATTAGTGTTTCTTTTATTCCTCTAAGAAATGACATCTAGTCTCCCACCTTCACACACATGCACATGCAAGCACATTTTCCAGAGAACACGTGTCATGTGTCATGTCATTGAGTTGGAGGAATTTTATACAGCTTTTCACAGCCCCATTTTCAACCCACAGCAGAAATCCCTTCCTCAATATCCCTGACATCTTCTCAGTCTCTCTCTCCTTGAACATCCTAGGAGTGTATCACTTAGCACGTTTGGGGTTGAAAATAATAACTGAGAAGTCAAATTGAATTAAACATTAAAGGGATGGCATTGGCTTCTTCAATTGGGTAGCATGGACCTCGGGCAGGTTTGACCAGCCTTCAATTCTACTTCTTTGTGATGGTCCTGCTCTGTCCTCTGGAGTCTTCATTCTCCCTGGCTTTTCTCATGGTCACAGACTGCTGTCTGCATCCTCACTCTCTAGAAGGGAAAACATTCCTATTCCCCAACCATTAATCAAAAGTCCTATCTTCGAAAATCAATTAATGTAATCTATCACATCAACAGGTGAAAGAAGAAAAATCATAAGATCACATCAATAGCTTCAGAAAAAACACTGGACAAAATTTAACATCTAGTCATGATAAAAAAAAAAAAACCTCTCAGTAAACTAGGAATAGAGGGCAGCTTTCACAATTTGATAAAGAAGAGCTACAAAAACCGTACAGCTAAATCACACTTAATGGTGAGAAATTAGAAACTTTCTCACTAAGATCAGGAACAATGCAAGGATGCCTCCTCTCACCACTCCTTTTCAACACCTAATGCAATCAAACAAAAAAGGGAAATAAAAATATACAGATTTGGAAGGAAGAAATAAAATTGTCTTTGTTCACAGCTGACATGATTCTCTTTGTAGAAAAATCCAAGAGCATAGAAAAAGTAAAAACAACAAAGAAACAAACCTGGAACTAATAAGCAATTATAGGAAGGTTGTAGGTTACAAGATTAATAGTATACAAAAGTCAATCACCTTCCTATAATATATCAGCAATGAACGAGTGAAATTTGAAATTAAAAACACAATACTGTTTACATTAGCACTCCCCAAAATGAAATACTTAGGTATAAATCTAACAAAATATGTATGAGATTTTTCTGAGAAAAGCTACAAAACTCTGGTAAAAGAAATCAAAGAGGAACTGAATACATGGAGAGATACTCCATGTTTATGGATAGAAAGACTAAATATTGTCAAGATATCAATTTTTCTCAACTTGACCCATAGATTCAGTGAAATCTTAATCAAAATCCCAGCAAATTATTTTGTGAATACCACCAAACTGATTCTACAGTTTTTACAGAGAGGCAAAAGGCCCAGGATAGCTATCTCAATATTGAAGGAGAAGAACAAAATTGGACGACTGATACTACTTCAAGACATTATAAAACTACAGTAGTCAAGACAATGCTTCATTGGCAAAAGAGTAGACAAATAGATCAATGGAACAGAATAGAGAGCCCAAAAGTAAACCTACATAAATATAGTCAACTGATCTTTGACAATGGAGCAAAGGCAATACAATGAAGCAAAAATAGTCTTTGCAACAAATGGTGCTGGAACAACTGGACATCCATCTAGACACAGACTTTACACCCTTCACAAAAATTGACCCAAAATGCATCACAGACCTAAATGTAAAATGCAAAACTATAAAACTCCTAGAAGATAACACAGGAGAAAATCTAGATGACCTTGGGTTTGGCAATGGCTTTTTAGATACAACACCAAAGCCATGATCTATGAACAAAAGGGTTGATAAGCTGGACTTTATTAAAATTAAAAATTTCTGCTCTGTGAAAGCACAGTCAAGAGAATGAAAAGATAAGTCACTGACTGGGAGAAAATTTTGCAAAAGACATATCTGATAAAGGACAGATATTTAAAATATATAAAGAACTCTTTTTTTTTTTTTTTTTTTTAATTTTTGGCTGCGTTGGGTCTTTGTTTCTGTGCGAGGGCTTTCTCTAGTTGCGGCAAGCGGGGGCCACTCTTCATCACGGTGCGCAGGCCTCTCACTATCACGGCCTCTCGTTGCAGAGCACAGGCTCCAGACGCGCAGGCTCAGTAGTTGTGGCTCATGGGCCCAGTTGCTCCGTGGCATGTGAGATCTTCCCAGACCCAGGGCTCGAACCCGTGTCCCCTGCATTGGCAGGCAGATTCTCAACCACTGCACCACCAGGGAAGCCCTATAAAGAACTCTTAAAGTTCAACAATAAGAAAACAACCCAACTAAAAAACTGGCAAAACCTTAACAGACGCCTCATCAAAGAAGATATACAGATGGAAAATAAGCATATGAAAAGATGCCCCACATCATATGTCATCAGGGAAATGCAAGTTAAAAGAACAATGAAGTATCACTACATACCTAGTAGAATGGCCAAAATCCAGAACACCAACAACATCAAATGCTGACAGGGATGTGGAGCAATAGGAGCTCTCCCTCATTGTTGGTGGGAATGCAAAATAGTTCAGCACTTTGGAAGACAGTTTAGCAGTTTCTCACAAAACTGAACATACTCTTATGATTCAGCAATTGCACTCTTTTTTTTTTTTAATTTATTTTATTTATTTATTTTTGGCTGTGTTGGATCTTCGTTGTGGTGCATGGGCTTCTCATTGCAGTGGCTTCTCTTGTTGAGGAGCATGGGCTCTAGGCGCGTGGGCTTCAGTAGTTGTGGCACGCGGGCTCAGTAGTTGTGGCTCGCGGGCTCTAGAGCACAGGCTCAGTAGTTGTGGCACATGGGCTTAGTCACTCTGCGGCATGTGGGATCTTCCCGGACTAGGGCTCGAACCCATGTCCCCTGTGTTGGCAGGCAGATTCCTAACCCCTGGGCCACCAGGGAAGTCCCAGCAATTGCACTCTTTGGTAGTTACCCAAAGAAGTTGAAAACATATCCACACAAAAACCTGCACATAGCTGTTTATAGTAGCTTTATTCATAATTGGCAAACCTTGGAAACAACCAAGATGTCCTTTAGTAGGTAGATGAGTAAATAGATTGTGGTACATCCAGATAGTGGCATAATATTCAGTGCTAAAAAAGAAATGAGCTCTCAGGCCATGAAAAGACAGGAACGAAGCTTAAATGCATATTACTAAGTGAAAGAAGCCCATCCTAAAGGTTGCATACTGGATGATTCCAATTATATGATATTCTGGAAAAGGCAAAACTATGAAGAAAGTAATTGCCAGGGATTGGGTAGAGGGGAGATGAATTAGGTAGAGCACAGAGGATTTCAGGGCAGTGAAAATACTCTGTACGATACTATAATAATGGATACATGGTATTATACATTTGCCCAGACCTATAGATTTTACAACACCAAGGGTGACCCCTAATGTAAACTATGGACTCTGGGGGACAATGATGTGTCAGTGCAGGCTCATCAGTTGTAACGAGGGTACCAGCCTGGTGGGGGAGGTGGATAATGAAGGAGGCTGTGCATGTGTGGGGTCAGGATCTCTGTACCTTCCGCTCAGTTTTGCTGTGAACATAAAACTACTCTAAAAAATAAAGTCTATTTTTTTAAATGTCCAATCTTCATTTTGATTGGACCAACCTGGTCACATGCCCAGTTCTGAACCAGTTCTGTTGGCCGAGAGGAATGTCACACATTCATTGGCTTAGCCCTGTGTTATCGATTGCCCCTGGACCAATCACAGTGATGGGCGGAATGTGCCACACTGTGGACCTATCTCCAGGTTATTAAAAGTTTTCAGTGATGGGATATTAATCCTTTTGTCAGCTGGTTTCGTAGCTAACAGAATTCAGGGAGGAAAGGGATGCAGAGGCCTGGCCCCAGTATCTTCAGGCACACGCACCCCAGGACACGTGCACACACACACACACACACACACATATCTCAATACACACGCACAAGTGCACACACGCACCTGGGTAAGGAGGGTCTGGATGATAATCCTCTACTTCCTGGGACCCCAGCCCCACAATAACTTGTAATGTCTCCACCACTGGTTCAGCTGTGGGGTGACAATCTTGTATGTGGATTAATCCACTTCTGACAACTTTGTAAGAGGTGGAGTTCCTAAACTGTTGGACAAACACTGGAATCTGAGATGGTGTCCAGTGAGAAAGTCATCTTAAAAGAAGATTCACTCTTACAGTAGGGGCGCAGAGTCGGGGAAATGTGCCTGGAGGGCCCCAGGCAGATGGGAGGGGATGAGGCCTGATGCTGTGGGCCTGGGCCCACCTACCCTGTGATCCAGCTTCCAAGTATGACCTGAGGGGCTTCAACGCTCTTTGTGGGGAGTCTTCACTCTTGGAGCCTGAAGAAAATACTGTGTTCCTTCTCCAATCTGCCCTCCCCCCCCCCACCCTTTTTTAGTGGTTCTATGAGTAAATAGAGGCTTGGAATGAGGAATCACCTACCTTTTAAAGTTTGGGGTCTCTGTCCCTAGAGTCACCTTGCCTCTAAATTCAAACTTCCCTCTACAAAGAAAATGAGTAAGCTCCGTAACTAAGTGCTTTTCCAGCTCCAGCTCAGCTCACCCTTGCAGAGCCAGCTGCCCGTGAACTTGAGGATGGTGTTAGAGCATGGCTGATGCCCAATGCAGAATGAGACAATGACAAAGGCTTGTCCTAGCTGGCTGATCGCCCCGGCACAGAGATGAGACTGCCGAGGACGAGGAAGGACTTTTTCTGTGATGTGGGCATGACATTCATTTCCACTTTCAAAGCACTTTTCTGTGGTTCTGTCGCCTGTGTGAAGTGATTTGCAGCCACGACTGCAGCTATTAATCCTCTCACTCCCTGCCTGGAGGGTGGTGTGATGTATTTGCACTCCCAGCAGGAGAGGTGACCCCTTGCAAAGAAACCTCAGCTCTAGGGACTAAGCAGTCGCAAGCTTGGGCTCTGAAAGTCACCGCAGGCTGTGGCATGAACAGCATCAGTGGAGCCCCAGAGGGGAACCTGCCTGCAGCTCTCCCATCCCTAAACCTTCCTCCTCCTCCGGGGGGGTGATTTTTCCAGCATTTTCCCCTTGCCAGTCTCAGAGCCAGAAACTGGTTCTACTCCTGGGTCAGGGAACCTCAGCGTGGACCTGGACGGGATCTGTGTCATTTGGGAGGTGGGTGAGTGAGCACATACATGCACAGAGCTGCTGACCTTTGACTCCTTCACGGAGAGTCTCCCAGCCCGACCATTCCTGCCGCAATGGCATATTTCAGAAAGCTTTCTTGAAAGTCTTTTGATCATCCTATTAATACCACTCACGTCAACATAATACTTCAAGAAGATCGTTGCTGCAAAGGTACCCTTTTTGGAGTATGTGCCCAGGGCAAAACAATCTCCCAGCTTCCTTTCTCCCTGCCTCCCATCTATATTTCCCCTCTGGACATCACAGCCCTGGTTGGGGTGGTGGACCCGAATGAAAACCCAAGGATCTCACCCTGATAAATCCCAAAGTGTTGCTTAGAAGCAGGATTGTGTGGAAATCAAGAGGACAACTGCCTTATTCTCTAAAGACTGAAGACAATTTTCCTCACTGTCCCACTACACAGATAGAGCTGCCAATTGTCAGAAAATAGGTGGCGCCTCTGGGACGGGAACTCGGCACCATTCATCAAGGCGAGCCTGTTTCTCAGGAGTCACATCCAAGTTGGCCGCTCAGCTTGCCACTGCCCCTGAAACAAATTTCCTTAAGTTGACTCTGCAGAATCCCATTCCACAACTCGCCATAATTTCTAATGAATGTAAATCTCCATAAGGATTTTTTAATTTGGCCACTAGCAACACAGTTTAACAGCATCTATAGTATAAATTTTACAGGTTTTCAAACATGCATATGTCAAAAATGAAAAGACTTGAGCTTAAAAGCAGAAGAACTGAATCATCCTGTTCTCCAGCACTCAGAAAAGCATTTAATTGGAGTCATCAACATATGGTAATAAAAGCGCTTTTAGTGTCACTTTATGATATTCACTTGCAAGGATGCTCAGTTGAAAACCTATTGATTGATCAAACATTTAACCACTTAAGTATTTTTTTGAACAACTACTCTGTGCAAAACACTGTTAGATGTGATGAAGTGTGCAAAGATATATAATGCGATTCCATTAAATGTGGCAAATAATGACAAGTTCCTGCCATGCATCAAGAATCCTGTAGACTCTGAGACACACGCAGATCTGATCACTGCAGGGATGATGGAGCAAAGTAGTGCATCCACTAGGCAACTCTAATTTAATAAAGGCTTTGTGCTAATTAGGAGACGAGGTAGCGTTGGACGCAGGTGAAGATGGGAAATGCCTTCATTTCCTGCAAGTTGACTCAAGGAGACTGGGGTCCTGGTGTGAGAATCGTGGGGTGAACACTGCCCCTGGGTTCAGAGCCCTCGGCACAAAGCCGGCTCTGCCGCCTACTCACTCTGCACATGCACAGGACAAAGAAACGCTCCGTGCCTCAGTTTCCTGATCTCGGATAACCGGGCACTCGTACCTAATTCGTTGTAAATGAGATAGCGTGTATCCACAGCTGTGGATAGAGCACAGAGAGAGCTGTGTCTGGAGCACAGAGGGGACAGTGGTGGCCGTCACTACTGCAGGGTCACGGCAGGTGTGGGTTTCCACCGGTTCTATTGATAACTCTGTCGTATGCCGCAGTCAGCGATGCCATCCTGAGAAGGACCGTCCTGGGTCAGGGACTTGGCAATGCATGCAGACGCAACACCAGACCGTGAGTGCCCCCCGCCCCCAGTCTAGCTGTGGTTTCAAAGCCAGCCAGCCACAATGCTGGGCCACAGTACCCTCCTCTCCCTGACCATCACCGCACAGTGTGAGGGCAACTCCAAGTGCAGATGGGGGGCCGCGTGGCTGTCCTCCTGGCTGGCCACAGTCCCTTTGTGAAGGCAATGAGCGGACAGGAAAAGTCAAGTAAATGTTAAAATGGCACTAAATGCTGCGGTGGGAAATCTTAGTGACCTGTGCTCAGAAAAGGTGGAGTTTCGCCGTTTCTCAGGGACAGATTTGCTCCTCCTCTCCCCAAACAGGGGACGCTGGGCAATGTCTGGGGACATTTTTGGTTGTCACAACTGGAGAGGATGCTCCTGGTATCTGCTGGGCAGAGACCGGGAATGCTGCTAAAATCCTACAACTCACAAGACAGCCTCTCATAGCAGAGGTTTATCCAAGCCCAAACGCCAACAGCGCTGAGGTTCAGAAGCCCTCAGACAAGAGAAGCAGAAATGGCTGGTGCTTATTGGAGAGGGCGGTGGATCATACTGAAAGATAATGGAAGTCTTTCAAAGATAATGAAAGATAATGGAAGTCTTTCAACTTTCAGGAGAGGGAGGCCTTCCAGGAGGGAGGGGATCACAGCACCAGCGAGAATGAAGAGGTGGGAGTGTGAAGGAGGGCGGGGGCCTCAGCTGAACAGGCAGTGATTCAGGTGAGGATGGGCAGAGGGCTGGGTGTTTTCTCTGCTGGCACCATTCCCTTTCCTGACCCCAGGTCCTCAGGCTTCCATGGAGGAACTCGCCCTCCCTGTTGCTGTGGTCCAGGTGGGACTCTCAGCAAACAAGCACGTCCTCCCCAGCCCAGGGGCCGACATGTGACCCACACAGACCAGTCAGATTCTTCTCTGGGAATCTGAATCATGAGCAGAGTGATACAAGGGCCTAAAAGTTTGGAACAGATTCACTGTGATGGGGGCACAGGAGACCCCAGGAGCTGCCCTGATGCCCACCCACCCCCCGGGAAAATCCCCCGGTGCTTCTTCCCATCCTCTGATTTGGACAAGATCTGATGATACTGGAGCCACAGCAGCCATCTTGAAACCCTGAGGTGAAAACCAGAGAATCTCAGAGATGCAGAGAGACGTGCAGTGAGACAAGACCTGAGATCCTTGAGATACTTAGGTGAACAGATCAGAATTGCCTTTTCTGGGCTTCTCGTTAAGTGAGCAAAAATATGTCTTTGTAACTTAAGTCAGTGCTTCTCAAACTTTAATGTGCACGTGAGTTATCTGGGGCTCTCATGAGACTGCAGATTCTTATTCAGTAGGTTTGAGGTAGAACCTGAGATTCCAGATTTCTCCAGGCTGATGGTGCTGATGCATGGACCCCACTTCGGGTAGCAAGGGTGAAAGCCACGTTTAGATGGGTGTTCTGTTGTTTGCTGCCAAAAGTATCCTGACTCATAACCATTTGCATATTAGTCCTGCCCACTGGATGGAGATCAGGCCTCACCTTCCCACCAATTGGATACACCCTCCTCCACCTGTGGGAGGAACCAAGAGACAGGCATATGGGGGAGGAGACACTGGTCCTCCTTCCAAAAGGTAAGGATGCTTGTTTTGAGCTGAGGTGAGAGAGAGAATGTCGATGATGGGGGGCGAGCCAGATGATGGGGACGGATGTTGATTAGGGGCTATTCTGGTTCTTCTGTTGCCTCTTTATGGTCTATTTATGAAACCCAGATGCCCTTTCTATGAAGAGCATTTTTGCCATGTTTATTTCTTTTTGGGGGGATAAGGCCACAAAACCCAAATTGTCATCTGTTGCCCAATCTTTTCCTGGGTTTCCAGGCACATCTCCATCTTCTACATCTTGGAAAGCATTCCAAGCAACCTGGAATTTTCCTACAAAGGAAGGGCCTCAAGGCCTCTGCAATAGGATGACTTGCTGAGCCATCAGGATGCCCTGGATTCCTTCCTGGAAGTCACAGATCCCATTGCCACTCATACCCAAAGTTCCCGAGAAGTCTAGAGCTTCACCTGATCTTTGAGGGAGGTTGAGTAGTGGAGGAAATATTTGAAATGGCTCTGCCACTCGTGTGCTGTGAGGCATTGGGCAAACAACATGACCTCTCTGGAAACCATCTTCCTCCTCTGTGAGGAGCAGGAGTTAGGCTGGTGATTCTCAGGGCCCTCTTGCTCTGGAGCCTGTGGTCCTGAGATTCTCATAATGGCTCCTGAGATGGTGGGCGTCAGTTCAGATCAGGGCTCTCTGTCTTGACTATACATTCCAGTGACCTGAGGGGCATTAAGGATACTTATCAAAGTCTGGGTCCCCCTCCCAGAGGTGATCTAATGAGTCTGGGGTCTGACTTGGGCATCAGGAAGTTTTCAAGCTTCCCAGGACTAACTAACGTACAACCCGGGTTGAGAGCCATGACCAGACCCGATTCTACCAAAGAAATTGAGCTCGCACCACTGTTCAGCAAGTCAGCCAACTGCAGGACCCAAAGGATTCCCTCTTGCAAACATGGGGACCTCGCAGCCGCCCTCTGCGGTTGGCACTTCCTCTAGGAATCAGTGAACATCCCCTTTCTGTTCTTCCAGAATCTTCTTTCATCCTGGCTTTCTCTCTCTCTCCCCTCCCAACAGGCTCCCTAAACTCTCCAGTGAGCAAAGTCTTTCCCAGACAGGAAGGGCTGTTGCTCCTGTCCCGGGAAGGTAACTTCCACAAGGAGGGGCCACCCCTGGTTTCCTCCTTGGGATGAGGAGGAAGGAGGGGAC
Organism: Balaenoptera borealis; assembly: GCF_965194805.1. Classification (NCBI taxonomy): domain Eukaryota; kingdom Metazoa; phylum Chordata; class Mammalia; order Artiodactyla; family Balaenopteridae; genus Balaenoptera; species Balaenoptera borealis. The sequence goes on from NC_138872.1 coordinate 13,316,838, forward strand.
CATGGGCAGAGATAGGCACCAAGAGGTCTCCAACGTGACCCTGCCTCCACCTGACACCAGGCTTGGCACATGGTAGCTGGAAGCTGCTGTGACAAGTCTGGGGTTGATGAGAAAGTTGGAGAAGAAAAAGGAGGAGGAACAATACGTCTTTAATTCAATGTTGTTCGCAGATATTTGCTCGCGTGTTTAGAAGCGCTTGCTCTGACCCAGAGTCACGTGTAGCTCTTTGGGCCCCTGGTGTGTTCAATCCAGAGCCAACAAGAGAGCTTTCGTCGCGCTTCCTTTTAAAGTGACACTGATGTCGGGTCCGTCCTGCCCCACAGGCTCCGGAGACGCGGAAGCTGAGCAGATGGTTCTGCGGGTGAGCTGCTGAGCTTCCGGCCTCACGCGCTTGACACTGAATCAGGGAAAGTGCTGTTCCTTCCTGGTGAGGGTTTCCCAGCTCCCAGGCTCGCTGAGAAGGAAGGCTGGGTGAGAGCTGCTTCCTAAGGGCCTTGCTGGAGGCTTCTTCATGGGGCAACACAAGTCACTTGTCACACCCCGATGACCCTTCTCCTTCCCCAAGCCTGCACTCTGGCCACGTGGAAGCCTGTGCAGTTCCCTGAGCACCCAGCTTCCCCTGCCTCTGGCCTTGTGGTCCCTCCTCTGGACCCCACCCCAACTTAATCCCCTGGAACTGGGGGGTCTGGGCAGAAGACACACCCAGGGTCCCCCTCACCGTGGGGTTGGGGCAGGTGCTCCCACACTCCCAGCCACTGGCCGTGGGGGGTGGACGCAGGCGGCCAGAGCAGACCCTCGGGAGGACAGGCAGCCCCGGCGGCTGGAGAGGGTGGCCTGGCACAGGGACAGCGAGGGCAGGGCGCCCGGGCACACCTGAAGAGTCTCTCAGGGTGGGGACGAGACCCAGGGGAAGTCAGGGGGCAGCTGGGAAGCTCTCCTGGTGAGGGTGACATCATGCAGGCCCCCCTTCCTGGTGAGAGGGTCCCACAGGACGCCCCGTGCCTGAGGCTGAGGCCGCCTCTGTGACAGGAGGTGGAAACTGAGGGCGAGGCTGGGAAGCTGGCCCTGGGCCCTGACACGGCCAAGCTGCCCTGAAACCCTCCTGCATCTATCTGAACTTCTGACCCAGGACAATGGCTCCTTTGATTGGGTCTTTATTTCCTGTCCCAGAGCCCCTGATGTCCCCAGCTCATCGCTACTCATCCCTCAGGTCTCAGCTCAGATGTCACCTCCTCAGAGACCCCTTTTCGGGCTCCTCAAGGTTGGGGACACCGTCCTGGGGGCTCTGGACCATCACCCTGGGTCACACTCCATTGTGGACAAACCCAGGGGACGGGGCCCCTTCCCCACTGCGTTGCCCACACCCAGTACATGGCAGGGCTCGGGGGGTCCAAGCTGAGGGACCGAGGATGGAGGGGTGGGGACACGGCCCTGGGCCGGGGGAGTAATGACAGGGGTCCCGCAGGACGTGCCTGGCCTCCACCCTCTTGTTCATCCTGCCCTTCAGCCCAGGCGGGGGTTCACTCTGTGTTGATTTTCCAAGTTTCTGTCACTAAGAAGCTCTAATCAGGCCCCCCCCCACCCAGAGCATCACTTCCCACCCGAGAAACCCCTAAAGGAGGTTTCAGGACAAGCAAATGTGCAGCCTCCGCCTGACTGTTTTCCTGGGACCATTTTCCATCCTGCTCACGGGTGACCCTCGGCCCCTCCTGCGGTTCAACACTAACTCCCCCGGTCTCCTGGGGGAAGACTGGAGCCACGGGTCCAGCACTAATGGGGCTTCTCAGACTCTAGTGAGACTCTGGACCCCCTGGAAGGCTTGTTAAACCGCAGATGCCAGTCCCAGCTCAGAGGTTCTGATTCAGCGGGTCTGGGGTGACGCGTGAGAATTAGCAATTCTAACAGGGTCCCGGGAGGCTGATGCTGCTAACCTTGGAATGACACCCCGAGAACCACAGCTCTCCACTAAGCCTGCCCACCTGAGACAGGGGCATGAGTCCCTCTCTGCCTCACTCGGGACCCCCTCCCGCCTGCGGGGCCCTGCAGGGTGGGGTGGACGTGATGCCCCCGCTCCTCTGCCCTCACCCCCCCTTTCACAGCTCCAGCTGCACTGCTTCCTTGCTGCTCCTCACCCAGGACCACCAAGGTCTCTCCTGCCTCAGGCCCTTTGCACCTGCTGTTCCCTCTGCTTGGAGTGCTCGTCCCAGGGCTTGCTCACCTCCTCCGAGAGGCCATCCCTGCCCACTTATACGACTTTGTCCATCAGTTCTATTTCCTGACCAGCAACTGTCACCTCCCTACATGTCATACAATGGTTGGTCCAATGGCTATTGCTTGTCCTCCAGACTAGGAAGTGACCTCCGTGAGAGTGGGGACTTTGTCTGGTTCCCTGCCCTGTCCCGGCACCCAGAGCAGTGCCCAGCAGGGACGGGTGCTCAGTAAATACCTATTAGTAAGTGACTCAGAGGCAGAGCCCTTCCCTCTAATTTCACAGGTCCCTCTTTCTCCTGTTGATTTTGAACGGTGTTTCCTACATCACCCACTTCTTTATTGATTCTTAGATCATAGAGCCTCGGAGAACTGCTGGGCAAAATATTTGTAGTGAGGTGGATGGAGTTAGAGTCTGTCATACAGAGTGAAGTAAGTCAGAAAGAGAAAAACAAATACCGTATGCTAACACATATATATGGAATCTAAGAAAAAAATGGTCATGAAGAACCTAGGGGCAAGACAGGAATAAAGACACAGACCTACTAGAGAATGGACTTGAGGATATGGGGAGGGGGAAGGGTAAGATGTGACAAAGTGAGAGAGTGGCATGGACATATATACACTACCAAACGTAAAATAGATAGCCAGTGGGAAGCAGCCGCATAGCACAGGGAGATCAGCTCTGTGCTTTGTGATCACCTAGAGGCGTGGGATAGGGAGGGTGGGAGGGAGGGAGACGCAAGAGGGAAGAGATATGGGAACATATGTATATGTATAACTGATTCACTTTGTTATAATGCAGAAACTAACACACCATTGTAAAGCAATTATACTCCAATAAAGATGTTAAAAAAAAAAAGGAAACTAGTCTTCGCTTGCGTGGGGACAGGCCTGAAAGGCCCCTCCCCCTTCTGAGAAGGGACATTCAGCCCTGCAGTTGCCTGGGGTTCAGGCTCCACACGGGGCCCTGCAGTGACTGCTCTCATTCATTTATTTTTCTCTTTTCCAGCTCTCAGCAAGCCAGCAGCTCTCTCCTGACTTTCATTTCCATCCATTTAAGTTGGAGAAAAATTAAAAAGAAATGAAATGCACTTAAGAGAATGCCTTGAGGAGTTACCAGCCCACCCGGGTGTAGTGAATGGGCTCCTTTTGGGGTCTTTGTGATTATCAATTATTAATTGAGCCCTGATTATGTTTCCGGCGCCACCAAGACAGAAAGGAGACAGGGTCCCTGCCCTGGGGGCTTGCCAGGGAGGAAGGGACAGTTCGTGGGGCTAAAAAAGTGTTCCAGCTGAGAAGAAAGTGATACGTCATGGCTCAAGGCTTCTCTATGCCTTTATTATATTTTTATTTTTAATGATGTTCATTTATTTTCTGATCCAAAAGGTAACAAAGTTTATAAAATATTCCTACAAAATAGAGAAAAAATAAAATCCAACTTTAGTATTCTACTGCATATATAAAAAGTCTACTTAGTTTATAAAATTATGATTTAGTTTGAATATGCAGTCTTCAGATCCTGCCTTGATTGTTACTTCACAGTATATTGTATGCATTTCTCAGTATCATAAAGTAGTCTTCAGAAACATAAATGTTAACAGCTATGAGATAGTCCATCCTATAGATGTACAATGATTCCTCTATTGTTGGACTGTAAGGTTGTTTTCCCTTCTTTTTCTCTTTGTTTTTGGATAGTATAAATAATATTGCCATGAACATCCTTAGTTAGGAATCTTGAATCACTCTTGTGATGATTTAAGGTCCGAATGGGGAAGAGGAGAAACCCAAGGCCACACTGGACATAAATCACATGTGCGTGACAGTAAAGCTCTTTGAACAGAGACAAGAAGGTCCTGGTGCCTGTCCCCTGGAATGTGTGCCAACACAAGACAGCGGTCAGGGACGTGCCGTCTAACATGAAGATGCTCGGGGGCAGTGGGACATGTGGCGTGGGGGGGAGAAGATGGGCTCTTTGCCTGGTGCTGAGGGCAAGTGGCGTGGATGGTCCGAGGGCTGCAGTGTGTTCACTCACAGGGGTTTGTATCCGTTAGCTATCGTCCCAATTAAGCTGCATAACAAACCGCCCCCAAACTCAGTTGCAAACAACAATAAGCACTTATTTCTCATTCTCATGTCTGCACGTCTGCTAGGGTTCATCACATCCAGGCCGGGCCTGGCTTTACTTGGCTTCAAGCTAAGGGTTGAGTCCGGGTCTGTCCACGAGTCTCTCATCTTCCCAGGACCAGTGACACCAGAGGCATATTCTTTTCATAGAGAAAGCAGAGCACAGGAGGTCAGGACCAGCTGGGCAAGCACATTCAACCCTCTGCCCACATCCCATCAGGCAGAGCGAATCACATAACCAAATCCAACCTCAACGAGACAAGAGACTCCACGTCTAGAGGGGAAAACTACAAAGTCACATGACAAAGGGCAAGGATCCAGGGAAGGGAGGGTGAAGAGTTAGGACAGTGATGCCCAACAATGCAACTTCCCACAGGTGTGAAAATCCCCATCCTGGGCGCACTTCCAGGGAAACAGAATTCTGGACCCGGGGTTTTGGAGCAAGTGATTTCTTTTCTCCCTGATGAAATTTCCACATCTGTAAAACAGGGGTAATGATGTCACATAACATCGTATCACATAGGTTTGTTTAAAGTTTAAACAGTGAATCCCAGCAAAGTGCTTACAACAGAGGGGCAGATGTTAACATTAGCTATTAGCATTTCTGTTAATGCTCAAAGTTGTAGAAATTCCCTTGAGCATCTCATTAGAGAATCATTCTCCTGACAATTTACATGTTCCTTTCTTTAATGTGAGGAAAACCTAATTGTCACGGGGTCGATACTCCCTCTGAGGAGGGTGCAGGGGAAGGCGGGGCCTGTGGAGTCACACGGTCCTGCGTTGCACTCCCACCCCCGCCACGAGCAGCTGTGGATCTTAGCGAGTCACGCGGCCGCTCAGAGCCTCGCTTCCTCGTCTGTAGAACGGGGATCATCTCGGGCTCCTGTGTCAGGATGAAACTCGCTGAGGTAGAAAGCGCTCAGCGCAGGCCTGGCCTGTGATGAGTGATGCCGGCGGCAGAGAGAGCGCTGAGGGAGGAGTTGGCGCTGGGACCTCGGGCCTCGGCTCTGCCACCCGTCCCCCGCGGGCCTGGAGGAGTCCCTGTGCCCCCTGAGCCTCACCTGCCCCACATGCAAGGAGGTGGCTGGACCAGTCGGATGTCCTGCATCTCCCCTGTGGCCGCTTTTATTTTTTTTTTTTTAAATAAACTTATTTATTTATTTATTTTTGGCTGTGTTGGGTCTTCGTTTCTGCGCGAGGGCTTTCTCTAGTTGTGGCAAACGGGGGCCACTCTTCATAGCGGTGTGCGGGCCTCTCACTGTCGCGGCCTCTCTTGTTGTGGAGCACAGGCTCCAGACGCGCAGGCTCAGCAGTTGTGGCTCACGGGCCCAGCTCCTCCGCGGCACGTGGGATCTTCCCAAACCAGGGCTCGAACCCGTGTCCCCAGCATTGGCAGGCAGATTCTCAACCACTGCGCCACCAGGGAAGCCCTCCCCTGTGGCCTCTTATTCCGCCATCTGGGCACGGCCCACTGTGTTCAGTGAAGGACAGACGCTGGGCCGGGGCCAGGCTCTCCCAGGGCCCAGGAGTGGCCATGTGTAGCTCAGGCCTGGATGCATTTCTGCAACAAAGGCTGAGTTTCACAGACAACATTTCCAAGGGGTTTCTTTCTTCACTGAGCGCCTCCCTCTCTCCGCCTGCAGGCGGGTGTTCAGACCTCTGCCTGCAAGGGCCTCTCGGAGAACAAACGGGAGGGTCAAGCTTAGCTGTGGTGCAGCCTCTGTTCCTCTGTCCTGCCGCTCGGGGGCTGCCCTCCCCTGAGTGACGTCCCCAAGGACCCCACATCCCACCGGGACGGGGAGCAGAGCCAGCCAGGCAGCGGTGGCTCCCCCCAGCCCCGCCAGAAAGGCTCTCCTGCCCCAGAGATGGGCTCCCGCCGCCCCAGGTCTCCGCCTCCCCAACGAGGACTGTCTCTATAAGACGCCTCTCCTCCCAGATCCCACCACCCACATTGTGAAGACCACGGACACTCACTAGACTGCACTCGGACTGATCACATAAATAACTCTTCTAAGAAGAACCTGGGAATCGTGTTTAACTTTTTAAAATGTGTGTTGCGATCTGTGGACGCTAAGGAATCACGTGCCTTCCCCGCTCCTGGTCCGGAAGCCAGAAGAAGAGATGCGAGGGTCGCATGGGGGACGAGGACACATGGTGTCTCTCCCGAGGTGGGTTTGGACAAGGCAGCTTGACCTGGGGCCACAAACGGACTTCCTCGTGCCGCCTCCATGAACGGAGTTCTCTCTGCCAATCTGGACAGGGAAGGATTGGAAAGCTGAACGACCAGGTCCGTGGGCCTGGCTTTGAGCTCTGCTCGATGGCAGAGAAGGAACTTTATCGTCTCCGAGCCTCAGGGCTTAGAGTTAAGAACCACGTGAACTCTGGGCGCTGCACCCTCCCAGACCGCCCGCCGCCCACCCCCCTGCCAGCACCCCCCCGCCGGCACGTACCTGTGAATCCTCTCCCAGCGCACAACACACTCATGTGCAAGCGTGAACACGGAGACTTGAAGCACCACGTGTCCCGAGTATGTGGGGAGCCCAAGTGTGAAACAGCTCCTGCAGAGAGAGCCCAGGACCCCCTCCAGCCCTGCTCTGGGCGCAGGAATTGCAGGATGAGTGTTTAACCCATAAGTATTGCGGCAACAAGTGATTTTAATTAAATGAACCACAGGGCTGACGCCTCATCCATTAATACCTCCCTCTAGGGCACATGATGTTGAGCTGCTCCAAATTCTGAAAGGGCTGTCAAGTTACTCTCTGAAAACAAACTTGCTGAGACAGGATGACGAATGACAACGTGGACGATCCCCAGATTTCATCTCTGCTCAGAGTTCCTCCTGCATCTTATGTAAGCAGGTCTCGGGTGTGTTTCCTGATCTGGGGAAGACTCGGGATTTACCCCCGGGATTACCGACCAGGGGCAGCGGGACTGTGACACATGGAGGGGCCCAAAGCTGGCCTCCAGCCCAGGGACCCACCCCCAGGCTGACAAAGGAAATGCAGGAACGCTGTTTTGAGGAGGCGGAGAGGCAGTTCTCAGGAGGAGAAAACAAACATCCGTGCATCCCTGCTAAGCAGCTGCCGGATGTTTTTATGCCACTTGCGCTGAGCTGCACCGGATCGGCCCTCCTGCTGGTTTATGATGCTGAAATCCAGTCATTAGAGTGAATGACTTGGTCCCTCCGCTGGGGTTCCAGACTCAGTCCTGGCAGCACTGGCTTGAAGAGAGACGGCTGCCCCCCTGCTCTCCCCGTGCCTCAGCCTGTTGGGCGGGGACAGGCCTGCTCTGACCCCAGGGGACAGTCAGCACTGCAGTAGACCGCTCCTGCCTCTTCTGCAAGGGATTCCTAGGTCAACGTTAGACCCGTAGTTGTGACTTTGCTTTCAACTCGGTGAGTGACACATCTTGGCCAAATAACCGTCTCAGTGGCATCTCTGGTCACCTTTTCCCATGGACCTCATCTCAGATGTTGATGCTGAAACAGTACAGTAACATGTACTGTATTGTTTCAGCAGTAAATGGCCCATTTTACTAATAGCTTCATAAGCCCCAGGTTATTTTTATTGTAATTTGCTAGTGAGTCTATTAAGAAGAGGCAGAGTCAGTTCTGCGCCATCAGTGATTTTAGTTTTTAATAACTTTATAACAATTCAGAGGAGGCCAGTCCTCAGGAGCTCTGAGTCAGTGGAGAGCTGGCCTGGAACAGGCCCTGGGCTGCCGGTTTGCACGAGTCCCCATGGCGTCCCCCACACAACCAAGGCGGTAAATGACCGGCGTCTGCTCATTACGCCTGCTGTGGCTTCTGGAGGATGCGATCGACCAATTCAGGCTCCGCTTGATGCATCGTCAATAGGCCATGATGCTGCCTGGAATCACAGGCACGGGCGGGGCCCAGACCTTCAGAGCAGAGATTCCAGCCAGGGGTGATGTTGCCCTCAGGGCGTATTGGGCAATTTCTGGAAACACTCTTGGTTGTCACATGTAAGGGAGGGAGGCTACTGGGATCTCATGGGTAGAGGTCAGGGATGCTGCTAAACATCCCACAACGCTCAGGACAGCCTCCACCGCAAAGACCCGTCCTGCCCAGAAAGTCACGCTTGCTGAGGGCGAGACACTGCTTTTCCAGCCACAGTGAACATTTCATTCCGTCGTCTGCGTGTCGCCGGAAATGATACATGGCTGGAGGCCTGGCTTTTCAGTATCCTTGGCTTCGTGCAGAACCAAAACCATGCAGAAATCCATTCCCCTGTTTGCTCTCTGACTTCTTCCTATTATAATTTTCTCCTTCCCACTTTTATTTTTCTGTTACTAGAGAGAAGGTGAAAAAAAAAATCAAATAGGCTGAAGAGTCACTCCAAATGTTATTTTCCTCAGTTAAAAAGAAATAATTTGGAAGTGACTTGTGGAAAGCAGAAAACTGATGAAAAAGTAGTCATCAAATAGTGGAGAGGAGCAAAGAAAAGTCTCCAGATGAGAGCTGGTCGGTCACAGGAGAGTCACCCCTGCCAGAGAGGAGCTGGGGGCCCGGGAAGAGTGGGGCTGAGCTGGGCTAGTGCAGAGCTTCCCAAAGGGCAGATCGAGGCAACTTAGCAGGGCCTGACATCAATTCCATGAGTCTCAACCAGCATATTAAAACGTGAAATAACAGAATTGAATAGAAACTATCAAAGGGTATCACTTACCATGGAAGTGAATATTGTTTTGTGAAATTCTAGCTTCCTATATTATACGTGTGTGTGTGTGTGTGTGTGTGTGCACGCCAGCCTCATTGTAAAATAGATTTCTTATCATGGGTTGTGGTCAAAACAGCTTGAAGACACTGGGCTGGAAGGAATGATGGAGGATTTGGAGAGAATGAAGTATCTGTCAGCAATTTTGCAAGTAAAAAGAACAAGGAAATTATTAACTCTGGGGAAACAAAAGATGCAGAAAAAAGAAAATGCAGCCATATCACAAAAATGGGTTCGGCAGTGAATAACATCTACCTGGTCACATGACGTAAACGCTGGTTATGACGTAATTAAAATCATGATTAGCCTGTGGAGGGTGGTGGGAGGTGGGGTGCGGGTGGAGGAAGGGAGCTGACCCCTCATCAAGGGTGCAGACATTTGAAAGAGACCAGCACAGCTTGAAAGCTCCACCAATAGCTCACTCTTACAAGATCTGGAAGAAACTTGCAGAAACAGCTAAAGGAATACTGTAGATGTCTCTGGAAAGAGACGGGCAGGGAACAGACAGATTCAACAGTGTTTGATTTGGTGATCATGTATCTATTTATTTTAAAGGGGGCTGCACAGGCAGGGGAACAGGACCAGTGAGGGTGTGATGGGGTCTCTGTAAAGAGTCTGGGGACCGAGGTGGCTTTTGGTTCCATCACTTACAGCTGTGTAACCTCAAACACGTCCCTTCCCAGCTTTTGACCCCAGGTGACCAGTCTCTAAAACAGAGGTCGGACCAAATTATGTTGACCTCTCCTTCAGCCCTGTGGTCTGCATCTTGCTGTGAAGTAGCCCAGGATTCTGCGCATGACTCACCTTGTCTCTATGTCAGGTAATGTCGACGCCACGAGCACGAGGCACAGAGCAGGCATCAGGAAATGTGTGTGGGTTTCCATCGGTGCTGGTGGAATCATGGGCAGCCTCTGCTCCCCGTGCTGAGTGGGGTCCTGTAGCCACGACTCACGGGATTGCTGATCCCCACCCCCAGAGCAGTGTCAGAAAGGACACTCTTCTAAAAGGCTGGTTTTCACGCCCCTGGTGGTAGCGGAGATGATCTTAGGAGCCCACAGAAGGGGCAGAGGCAGCTGGCTGTCCCTCGGTATCCATCATCCCCTTCCTGGAATATTAGAAATCCCCATTTTCAGCTGCGCACGTGGCCACCTAGGCTGAAACTGAATCTCCTATCCCATCTTGCAGGTGTGTCCTCCCAGTGCCCCTTCAAACAATGAATACACCCCCCCGCCCTTCTCTCCTCCCCTCCTGCCTGATGTGACCTGCGCCCCCTTAGACCAGGTGGACAAAAATAGGGTCCAAAGGAGACAGAGCAGCAAGACAGAAGAAGGTCAAGGTCAATCCGTTGGAGCTGCCACCCAGCCCTAGGCCTCGATGCCAAGGCCATGCCTTGGGAGAGAAACAAACTTCTGCCTCATTTAAGCCACTGGTATTTGGTGGTATCAGCAATGGCCAGTGAGCTTATACAGCGATAAGTGAGAGAGTACATTTTTGCCTTAATTGTTATTTTTTCACTTAAATGTGATTTAGGGGGGAAATTCCAGCTTGTTCCTCAAACCTGTGATTCAATTAAGATGGGGGATTCGGTTAAAGTAGGTAGCACGAAAATGAATGGATTTATTTAAGAAAGCTAGGAGTTGGTCTGGCTTAAAGGTAAATATTAAATAAGATAACAGCGTGGACGCCACAGTGAGCAATGACTGTGAAGGTGCCCTTGAGTGACCCAAGCTTGGGAAGCACCGTGCCCGACAGGACCTGACTTCTGTTTGGTGGCTCCGTGGGTGGCCTGTCCCGGGAATCCACATCCACTTGGGAAAGGTGTTGTGAGGGACCTGGGAGCAGCAGAGCAGCCGGGTGAGGGGTCAGAGCACAGATGTGCTCTCAGGACAGCACGAGTCAACCTACATCAGCCCAGGAAACACTGAGGCCCCCGCAGGCTCAGCTCCTGACACCGTGGGGGGCACAGCACGAAGCCGCCAGATGCTGGGCTGGCCTGACTCCTAGAGCAGCATCTCTGGTCACCTGTCGCATTAGGTAGGTGCCTATTGCAGCACCCACTTTGCTGTGCGGCGGCCCGACCTCCGGGGGTCCCTTTCTGAACCTGCTCACTAAGGCCTGTGCCGCAGACCCTGCAGGGAAGCCCTGTATCCCCACCCCCTCCGCCCTGGCCCCTCCCCCGGTTGCATCCGCACAAAAGCTTCATTGTCCCCTAGCGCCTGACTCAGATGCACACTGGCTTTTGGTTTCTGCAAATGCCCACCTCCGGCTTTGGGTCAGAGGTCATCCCGAGCATCCACTGAGTCTGGGGCGGTGGGTGCGCTCCAGTGACCCCGAATTCCTATGCGATCCAGCAGCCCCCAGGAAGCCTGGGCCCCACGGAACCCGAGAGGGTCCAGAAGTGGACCAGATGCTCCGTAGATTGTAGATCGTGAGAGGATGACATCTCAGAACAGTGGGGAGGATGAACTACTCCTTTTTACTAAACTGTGCTCTCTCCCCAAGCTTAAGGGGACATGGTGTCTTTACTGACTGTGTCTGACACTTTCTAGGGAGCAAAGGGAGGTTCGCCAGAGGCAGTGATCTCCACCTTCATTCTGGCTGGAGATTTTAAACCCCTTCCTGTACATCCTCAAATCTGCAGGCACCAAAGCGTGTGTTACATCCGGCTCCGCGTGACCTCGGGCGGTTCCCTCACTCGTGTCCTTCACCTGTAAAGTGGGGACAGTGCCACAGGGGCAGCTGGAACCCGGGAACCACTGCCCTGAGGGTCGAACTGAATTTCTCTGAAGAGGCTGGTGTTTCATCAGCAGCTTGGGGTGAGCTGATGGTGAGGAAAGGGAAGAGGGTTCTCAGGGACCCTGGGAAAGCCCTCCCTGGCGCCCGGAGACCTCTCCTAGGGCCAGAGGCACCAGCCGCTCTGCCTTCCCTCTGGCTGGCTACAGCCCCTCCGTGAAGGTCCCCATTGGGTGAATCCAGCAAGCGGGCTCAGGAGTTCAGAAGCCCCGGCCTCACTCCCGAAGCCCTGGTCCACATCCACCCTCATGCAATCCGCTCTGCTCACGTTCTCAGGAACGGGCTGCGGGAAGGTTTCCACGGTTCCCTTGTCTTACAGGAGCCCGAGCTCGGGGGAAACACGTTCGCCAAGAGCCGCAGAGCTCAGGGTGGTAGGAGACGCCCCAAGATCCCACCTGCGAGGACAGCACAGTGTGGCATTCATGGATGAAATTAGCAGCCTCAGCAACTGTATCGAATTTCTCCCAGTGACTGTGATGTTTGTTTGGTAGAAGGGATCAATAGATGTGTGCAAACATTCCACATGCTGTGGAAGGGTCTCGGGCTCTGACAAATGATAAATGAGAAAATTAGAGGCTTCAGGAAAATGTAAATATCATCCTTTGTAAGTCTGTCCCTTGGCAGGAAAAAAAAAAAAATGTTTCCCCAAAGCAAGGAGGCCCTCCTTCTATACTTTTCCCCACCAGGAAAATGCCCGTGACTGTTTTACATACTTTTACTTATCTTAATTTGCCTTCCGAGTTCCTACCAGGGCTTTGGCAAAATGTGGGAGGAAAAGGTTGCAGTTTCAACTGATTTTCCTTTAATTCAGTGTTCCTCAAACTCTACTTCATTATCACCCCCTAAGGAGCCATTTCAGACATTTTTTTTCCTAATTGCCCCTCATGAAATTTTAATACTACAGAACTACCAGACAATGGTTTATGTACTGTAGGTACATCTGTGTTTTTATATAAAGAGAGTAAGATCTTGTCACGCCCTAGAACCAAGTTTGCCCCCCTGGGAGCAGTGTGGCCCTGCTGTGAACACACGATCTCATTCATTCATTCACCCAAACATGCAGCACGCATGCGCCTGGTGCCCACTCTGAGCACTGGGGACTCAGCCCTGAGCAGAGCAGGTGGCCCTGGTCCCGTGGAGCTGACACTGTGTCAGGACAAGGGACGGTGACAGATCACAGGGGGAACAGGCACCACACCCAATGCAGGTCGATGCCATGGAGACGACGAAGCAGAATAACAGGAGAGGGGGCGCAGGGGTGGGTTCCAGTTTGGCCAGGAGGCCAGGGAAGGCCTGGCTGATGAGGTGACATCTGAGCTGAAGCTGGAAGGAGGGGAGGGGGCTGCCTGGGGTTTGTGGGGACAAGGTGTTGCAGGCAGAGGGAACAGCAAGGGCCTCCCGGAGGGGAGAGGAGGGGTACGTTTGAGGAACAGTGAGGAGGCCAGTGCGGCAGGAGCCAAGTGGGTGAAGGGGAGCGAAGGGAAAGATAAGTCTAGAGAGGCGACAAGTGGTGGCCGGGAGTGGAGACAGATCATCTCAGGCCTGTGGACCACTGCGAAGGTCAGCTTTTCCTCTGAGGGAAGTGAGAGTCATTGGAACAGGATCTGGTTTATATTTCAACAGGATTGTCTGGCTGAAAATAGGTTGGGGGTGTGGGATGAGGGCTGGAGCAGGAGGACTGCGGGACGCCAGGAGGAGGTGATGATGGCCTGAGCCAGGTGACCACAGTGGAGGAGGTGAGAGGGGGTCAGATGCTAGTGAAACAGGTAGATACAGGTAGAGCAGGAAGGATGTGCTGCTGGATGAGAAGGGGGGAAGGAAAGGAGTGGAGGACAACTCCCAGGGGCTGGCCTGAGAGCCATGAGGATGGGGCTGCCATATGCACGGAGCTGGGGCAGGCTGGGAGGAGATTGTTCCTCCATAGAGTTCCTCTGCTGACTGTGAGAAACAGTGGAGAGAAGACAGAGTGAGTGAGGGGCACTTCGCTCCAGACAGGTCCAACTACATAATTTGTGTGGCCCGGGCAAAGGGAAAATGTGCTCACAAGCAGGACCCAAATGCCATTAAAAGTCCTAAAATTAAGCTTTTTCTTTTCTTCTTCGGTCTCTCTCTGGAGCTGTCATGGTGTTTGTTATTCACTATATAATGGATATGCGGGGGACTCACAGGCCTCATAGGTCAGGCCCTCACAAGAAGCAAAGGATAGAAGCAGTTTCTGGGCGACTTGCCTGGTCGCGCAGTGGTTAAGAATCCGCCTGCCAACTCAGGGGACACGGGTTCGAGCCCTGGTCCGGGAAGATCCCACACGCCGCGGAGCAACGAAGCCCGTGCGCCACAACTACTGAGCCTGCACTCTAGAGCCCGCAAGCCACAACTACTGAAGCCTGCGTGCTGCAACTACTGAAGCCCATGCACCTAGAGCCCGTGCTCCAACCCCGCTCGCCGCAACTAGAGAAAGCCCGCGAACAGCAACAAAGACCCAGCACAGCCAAAAAAAAAAAGCAGTTTCTGGGCCGGGTTATTCTCCTGAGCAAATTCTCTAAAGTGGCGCCTTTTCAATTCTGTTTTTTTAAAGAAACGTGTTGTCATGACAATTGTTAAGACTATGATGAAAATTATCAGCAGAGCAGTAGAGGAAACGCGAGACCCTGGACTCAGCCCTTCACCAGCCTACAGCAAGGCCCCCCCCAACCCGCCACTGCCACGGCCCCGGCCCCACGTCCTAAACGGATCTGCCCCCAGCTTGGCCCCGCCCCTGTCTTGGCCCCAGTCCCAGGTTGGCCCCGCCCCCACGTGGCCACACACCCTAAACTGGCCCCACTTGCAGCTCTGGCCCCGCCCCTACCTTGCCCCCCCCCGCCCCCCCCCCCCCCCCCCCCCGCACATAGCACGGCCCCGCCTCTATTCAGGTCCCAGCCGGGACTTAGAGCACCTATTTTTAGCTATCGCAAGCCCTGTCAGTTTCCAAAGCCTTCAGAGAGCATTTTGATCTCCTGTTATGAGCAGATAATCGGTCCAGACCCCTGTTCCTTAGTTTCTGCCATAGCCACCTCACCTCCTGCCCACTGTCCAGTGTAGCCGGGACAGGCGGGTTCTTTAGGGGTTCACGGAGGCCTGCTGACGCCTGCTCTTCAGGGAGCTCTGGGCTGTGGGCCCCCAGCGGTGAAGGAAGCTCTCCCTCTTTCTGAGATGACTGCCTGGTGGCCTGTCTCAGGGATTCCCGGGACAAGAGCACGTGGGTGAAGAACAGACTAATGGCAGAAATACCGAACCCACCGAATCGCCCATCAACACGGAGGGGCTAAACCAGCTGCGGTAGACGTGCCTGAGAAACACTGCGCACAGGGAGGAATGAGGCAGAACGGGGTGACACAGAACGGACGTGGACAGAGCCCGTGGGAGAAGGGAAAGTGCAGAAGGGTACAAACAATATATAAACACATACACGTACATATATGTATGTATTTTAAAACCCACAGTTCTATGACCTATACACATCTAGGAAAAAACATTTATTTCCCAGAAGCCTTTAGAGTTCACCCACCAGCCCAGAGCCCCTCCGACCCGGCCCCTCCCACTACTCCCTAATCCCCTCCCACCCCTCTCACCCTCTCTGTCTCTGCTCCCTGGAAATGCAGCACGTTCTGTCCCAAGGTCTCCTGTCCTGCCTTTCCCTCTGCTGGACCAGTCCTCCTCCGGTGGCTTCATGACCCCCTCCCTCTGCTGAAACGCCACCTCCTCCAGAGGCCTTCCCTTGCCATCCACCCACCAGTTCCCTCCATTTCTTTACCCTGCTCTGTATCTATCTGTTCATTTTCTGCCTCATTCGGTAGAATGTATGCTCCATGGACGTTGTGCTTGGCACAGGGTGGGAACTCAATAAGCATTTGTTGAAGGAATGAATATTTACATATTTTATCTGGGTGTCCATATGGACAATTGCATAGAAAAAAACCCCTGTAAGGGTTTTCATCACACTTACTGATAACAGTGGTTACGTGTGAGTGGCTGGACGCCAACAGGTCAATAGGGACTTGGGCTTGTCTCTGATATTCTGATTTTCTTACAGAGGGAATATACTTTTGTACTGGTTGTGTAATGAAAATTAATTTTAATTAAAAATCAATGTCATGCAATATCGATTTTACAATAGAGAAACAGAATTTTCAGCTTCCTTGATTGAGATATCTGCTATCAAGCACTCTGTCATCCCAAAAGAACCAATTTCACAGTAAACAAACAAATTTTGGTGCATTAATAAAAGTAACAGTAATAACCACGACATCTGCTCCTCCTGCTAAGTTATACAGAGCTTTGCTGATTCCAAAGGACTTTCCTCCCATGACCTCCTATGATTATTTGACAACATTGGAAAAAGTTGGAAGAAGTTATGATTATCGTCATTATCGTTATTCCTGTTTTGCCGAAGAAGGAAATCCAGTGACTTTGCCATGGGCACCTGTCAAGGGATTACAGGCCACTTTTCACCACCCGCTTCTTCATGTGACCCTGAATTGCTCAGCGCAGTAGCCCCAGGGGCCTGCTACCCCGGCGCCAGCTCTAGCAGAGGCCCGTGATTGGTCTAACCAGTCAGCTCATCGCACTCCCCCTACCTTGATTGACTCAAGGGGAGGCACCTGCCCAGGTGGGCAGTGGGCTGTGAGGAGATGTTTGCCTGGACTCCTGGGCTCCTCTGAGGTTCTCTCTGGACAAGGGGGCTGCGGAGGCAGCTCTCAGAACCACGGCAGCCCTCCCCCGCTACCGGGAGGGAAGGCAGTCTGAAATCAGCGTTGACCCTTGAGAGAGAGAGGAACCAAGAAAACTTCAGGGAAACTGAGCCACAACCTGATCCAGTCATTCCAGAATCCTTTTATCTCTGGGATTTTCTAAGGCTTGAGCCCATAAATCCCTTTATTGTTCAAGCCTGTTTGCATCGAATCCTCTGTTCCTTGCAACGCCAAGCCATCTGTCTATTTGCTCAGAGTCACACAATAGTAAGTGGTAGATGATTAAACCAAGGCCTTCCCTTGCTGATTCTTTGTGTGCAAGGCACACCTCCTCAAAGCCAGCCTGGTTCTTGAAATCAAAATGTCAGAGTGAAGATCCCTAAAGGTCACCTAGCACAGCCCCGTAGGCCAAGGAAGGGTGGGAAGAAGTGACCGGCCCAGGTCACAAGGGAGGGGGCGGCAGGGCTGGGCCTTCTGCCGTTGCTGCCTGTGTGTCTAGGTGAGCACAGTACAAGAGACCGCCCGACACAAGACAGCCTGGACTCCATCTATCAACCCGAAGTTCATGTCTGCACTCCCAAAATGAAGTGACAAATGTCCACAACCCTAGCCCGTTTAGCAAAAAACCCTCCTCTGCCCCACAGACCTGACAGTCCCGATTATAAATTGGGGGGTGACTCTAGTATTTGTCTACCTGGTATTTTTTCTTTTCTCTGCTAAATCAGATGAGTTAATCTTTTTTTATTTGATACTGTGTTGCTTGGGTATAGATCTGCAGGGTTTGGCTAAGCACTTGTTCCCACATACAACAAAAAATTTTTAAAGGGGACACAAATGGAGAATAGATTATGAACATACATTTTATTCTCTCCTCACTCCCTTTCAGACTCTGATTGGGGTTTTCTTTCCGTTGCTGTTATCTGTTTGTTTTGGTAATCGCCTCTCTCCTAATTTCTCCTAAGGCAGGGACACGTGGACTGACGTTTACTCTCTTGGTGACCGTGAGAGGCAGACCCCAAACTGGATTCTGTGGGGCGTGGTCACTGTACAGCACTTGGGGGCAAAGAAGCCAGGAACCAGGTGAGAGGCTGCAGCTTTGCCGAGGTCCATGTCTCATCTGGGTGACAGTTCTCTCTCTCAGGGTTTCTCCTGGTTGAAAACGCTCATCAAGGTAATAGCAGCCCCTTCAAGTCTGTGCGGCTCTTAAAGTACAGATTCTGTGTTGAATTTTTATGGTAAAAACGACTACAACTTTAGGCCACTGTAAATGCCTTTTGGTTTCTGCTGAGCTATTGACAGTAAGAACTTACGTGAGAGATGTTCAGCCTTTACCCTCCTTCCGAAGCGACCTGGACTTTCCCTCACCTCTGAATCCAGCCAGAGTAGTTTAAGACGGAAAGCAATTTTCATAATCCAGTCCTTGGGGGAGGGGAAGTCATCTTATAACCAATGTTTAATTAAGAAGACAATGATGCAAAACTGACTTTAAGGAAAAATTATGGAAAGATCATCCATGTAGCTACAGTTACAGGAGGGCGTCATTAAAACTGGGAGCTTTGGAAGCAGGGCGATCCCTATTCAAATCCTGGCTCCATCATGCACCTGCTGTGTGACCCACGGGGGGGGACACCTGCACAAGGACATCACTTACCTGACAATATCACTCACCTGAGAGGTCACTTACCTTCTCCGAACCAGTTTCTGTCAGTTTGAGGATTGTTATGAAGGTTCAAAGTCGAAATGAATTGAGCCCTTGCTTCTCCAAGTGTGGCCTGCAGGCCAGCAGCGTCTTCATCACCTGGAAGCTACAAATGCAGACTCTCAAGTCCCATCCGAGACCCACTAAGTCCGAATCCGATTCTAACAGGACTCCCAGGTGGCTCATGTGCACGTGAGCGTGAGAAGCTGAGCGCTGAGGCAGCGGCCAGGCGGCCAGGCACCCGGTGGGGAGCCCAGTGCAGCCTGGAGACTGACGGAGGTCCGTACCGTGTTATACTTATTTCTCACGTAACAACCCTGTTTCTCATGCTTGTGTTTTACAGTTTTCATATTAGTTCACTTCACTGCACAGTTTACATAAAGCCCACTGAGTAGCTGCACGAGCCTCACCCCCTGTTTCCCATCCTGATTGTTCCGGGCCTTTTGCTATTAGACAATAGGACCCAGTGAGCAGCCTTCTACGTAGAGCTTTCCTTTGGGGGAACCCCCCCCAAAAAAAGCCCACAAAAGAAAACAGGGAGAGAGAAAAAGGGAAAAAAGAAAGAAAAAGCTAAAGCATCCATCTGTCCCTCTAGAGTCCGGGGGCTGGAGTCTTCTTTACTCATGTTATCAACGAAGGGAGCAAACCGTCCTCTGCTGCATCTCCAGGGCCATCAGGGCCACAGAAACAAGGCCCTCCAGGTGGGTGCAGAGCTGCGAGGGCACAGGACGTGGCAGGGGTGGCAGGGCCACACCGTAGGGCACAGCCGCCCCCTCACCTCCTCAGGGCGAGGCTGCCCTTCGGCTGCTCAGAATCGAGTGGACAAAAGCGCGGGTCGCTGGGGGCTTGTGCTTTCAAGGCCCTGTGACAGCGTCGCGGTTACAATCACCTTTCATGTTGGGAGTTCAGAGCCCTTTCCCCTCACTGATGTGCTGGCTCCTGGGGATGGTGGAATTTTGCATTAATGAGCGACCCGATTGCAGGGAAACCTGGTGTCCTCACGTGCTCAGGGCAGGGCCCCTCTTGGGACCGGCGGCACTGCAGGCCATGAGTGTCCCCTCACCCTTCCCATCCCCGGTCAGCAAGGACAAGGACGTGCAGAGCTCGGCCACGCCCCGGGCCTGCCCTTTCTTCCACGCAGGCCGCCGGCTACTCCGAACCCTGCTTGTAAATGGGGGCAATGGGACTGCTCCCCTTCCCGGAGCTGCTGCCCATTTACATGAGAATAAAACCTGCAGACAAAAGCTCTGAGGGCAGGAGCTTGCCTTCTAGAACTCAGACGAGTAAATGAGTAAGTTACCGAGTGTGCGTGGGGGTGGACTTGGGGTGGGGAGAAAAGAAGTGGGGAGCGGGGCAGGGGGCAGGGGATGGGGAGGAGGAGCAAATGGAGACGGGGACCAGGGGGTTCAGGGGAGGGGAGGGAGGAGGGCGCTCCTCACTGGCTAAGAGGGGGCTCGAGTCGGGATGAGGTGGACTTGGGCCCTGGGTTTCCTCTGAAGAGTGGCCTGAACAGAGACAAAGGGGGAAATGAGAACAGCCTGCTGGTCTGCAGGGAGGTGACAGCAGAGCAGCACCATGAGAGGACAGGGAGGGAGCTGGGGGTCTTGTCAGCGACCCCGCTTCTGCCCACCTGGAGGGGGTCTGGTCTACAGAATATTCTGTGGTGTTGCTGCATACGCAGAGTCTGAAGAATCCCAAGGATGCCCCACAAGCCAAAGCATCTCCCTCAACCTCTTCCCTGACTCAGCAGAGGGAGAACCTGGGGCCACCGCCTTCTGGAACATTCCCTCCAGAGGCAGCTGCAGGTGGATTCTCATTTCATAGGAGACAGCATCCCTCAGAGGTCCCACAAAGGCCGCTGATTAAACGCCACCAGGGGCAGCTTAGCCACAGCAGGGCCAGCAGGATTTACGGCCCCTCCTTTCACAAACACCTCGCAGCCTGGCTCCCTGCCCTTGGGCGAGTCACTCTGGAGTTTAAGAGTAATTAAGAGTAGTGCATCCTTTTTATAACCAGTTCCCCTTTCTCTCGGGTGCTGAGGTGGTTCTGGGATAAAAGCATCATGAAAACGATGCGAGGTCACTGACACAAAGCAGCGGGTGAACCTGGCTTCGCAGAAGGGACACCTGAAGTGAAGCAGGAAGCAAAGGCCGCCTTTATCTGCCTCCAAACGCAGGGGCGGGAGGAAAAGAAAATACCTCCCAGGCCCCAGCTCCCCTGCGACTCCTTCCGAGGGATGAGAGCCCTGGTCAGTGTCCCCGTGACTTAATTAGTCCTGAGCACGTGCCCTCGGGGTGGGCAGGGGACAAGGAAGGTCCTGAGATGAAGAGCAGAAAAATAAGATAGCGTTTCTCCAGGGCCCTTTGGAATTTAACAATAAAGGAGAGAACAAACAGCCAAGGGTCCAGATGCCCCACGAGGGCCAGAAGGTGGGTGGTCGTGCTCCCAGCAGGGCAGGCGGGGTCCTGTCCCTTATAACATGGATCACTGCTCCAGCAACCAGATCAGAAAGAGAGACCATCTATGAGATGCCACTTTCCTGTTAAAATCCTCACGTCCCATTTCTGCTTCTTCAAATAGAATGAAGTAAACCTACAGCCCAGCTTCCTGTGAGCAGACTCTCTCTTTTCTTTTCTGTCCTTTTTTCTTTTTCTTTTTTTCCTTAATGACTTCTTGAGAAAGATCATTTACATTTACTGTGAATTTTATTCATTTATTCGAACCTGTTTCATTTATTTATCCACTATTTTCTGAGTAAATATTTATTGATCACTTTCTCTTAGCGCTGGGGATAGAGGTTTGAACGGGCAGACCTGGTCCTTGCCCTCAGAGGGAAACTTTCTAGTAAAGGAGACACATTTACAAGGAAGTAATAAACAAGACTGATAAAGAAGGTGAACCTGCTCGACAGGAAATAAGCTGGAAGTTGGGAAAGAAGGGAATAGAGGCCGAGCTACACGGGGAGGTCAGGGATGGCCGCTCTGAAGAGGTGACATCTGAACTGAGATGAACACAGAAGGTTCCAGCAGGCAGAGGCCGTCAGGAGAGCATTCCAGGCCAAGGGTACAGCATGTGCAAAAAAGCCTGGAGGCAGAACTGGGCTAGACAAGTGCAAGGAACAGAGAAGAGGCCAAGAAATGGGAGCAACTGTGGGCCGTGATTGGAGGAGTTTACACAGCGTGACACATCACGGCTGATTTCATTACTGAACAGCCGTTGATTGGCTGCTGGGCGGAACCCGTGGTGAGGTGATAGGCTGATCCCCAGATCTCTAAGATGCGTGTGATCTTGAGCAAATTTATCTTCTCTGAGCCTCAATATCTTCATCTGTGGAATAAAGGAATCATGATCCAGGATTTTATAAGGTGCTGCCCGTGGTGGAGCCCAGCCCACAGCGTCTGTGTCTTTCGGTAACTAAGGCAAGTGGACATTGACCTTCCCAGACTCACGCCCAGGACCCAGAAGGTAATTGATGCCAGAATAACATGCCCTTGGGTTGGCTAAGTACATGTGCTTGTGTAACACAGCCCCTTTCATGAGGCCTTCATTCCATCACAGCTGTTCGCAATTCCTCACTCTTGAGCACGGGGCCATGGCTTTGGGACTTGAGTTCCAATTCATGTCTCACCTGGGAAAGGCAGGCAGCTAATTCATGTGACTCAACCCAGAACAGAGCTGATGTCAACCGAGGTAGTGATGATTGGGAGCAAACACCCGCTTTGCTAGTTCAACAATAACCCGTGAAATGTTCTTAAATCACGCACATTCACTTTCTCAAGCAATTGCTTGAAGCTGGCTCCGTTGCTCCCACCCCCCAGGCTGGGTTTAGTTGAAACCTAACCCCCCCTCCCCCCACCAAGGCCGCCCAGTGGCAGCCACTTCTCCTTCCGGGTGGAGGGAATTCGGATGTGACACGTGAGGCAGCAGACAGACAAATCCAGAAAGGGGGGCACCCACGGGACCACCGATCCTGGAATCAGCAAGGGAGGGGCATGAAAAGTCAACTGAAGGAAGCGGGTCACGTCAACCAAGAGACTTTACAGACTTCACCACATGCCTGGCAGCCCTTGTTTGAATCCTGATTCTGGAAAAGCAATGAGAAAACGGCATCTGTGAGACAACTGGAGGGACTTGAACTTCAGAGGTGATGAGGAAGTTGCAGCCATGTTAGAAAACATCCACATGACGTCCGGGATTTGCTTTAAATACGTTGCAGGAAAGAGGGGAGAGCTGGAGGGGGTGGGGCAGCTCCCGGTAATTGTGGAATCTGGGTGATGGGTACGTGGCAGTTCGTCATATTCTGATTGAAATATCCATAATAATTGTTTAATTGTACTCAGTTTATTATGTGATTGCTGTTTACTTGGGGAAGAATTGCAGATACTGCAAAACGCACAACAGGAATCTCCGTTCTGTCATTTTGGCTCCTCCCCACGTTAACTCGTGGGAACAGGGCATTTCCCCCGGGCCTGAGCCGTGACTGTACATGTTCCCGCTCCTTCCGCAGACAGGACTCTGGAACCTTCGACCAAGCCCCGCCCGCCGGGAAGGGATTTTACTCGCCCTCCATCTGAAGCTAGCAGCTTGCGCATCACAGAGTCCACCGGCTGACGGCGATTTTATGCAGAGCTGAGCACGACAGCCGGGGCCTGTCACCCAGCTCTCAAGTGAGGATCCAGGGGTATTTGCAAGCAGAAATAATGGGCCGCTGCAGCTTTTTAAAGAGATGTGATTTATCTCCGGGACGGCATCCAGGCCAGAGCTGCTGGAGGACAATCCCAGGCTCTGGCCGGGGGGGACGTTGTTCATGCCTCGGCGGCCTGTCTGCAGAGGGGGGACAGCGAGGCTCTGCCTGCCGGGGTGACCGGGAGGTGGGGTGACCGGGAGTTGGGGTGACCTGCGCCGGGCAGAGAAACACACCCCACGGAGGGCAGAGATTTGGGAAATTTCTGTTGAATTTGAGCCACATGATGGTGAATGGGTGACTCAGAGGCCAGGTGGAACGTCTGCAGGCAGAATCACGTGGTTTGGGCGCCTTTGTTTCTCTAGAGCAGGAATGTGTGTTTGCGAAGATGCAAGTGATGTACCTTTGATTGAAAACAGCTGCACACAAATGCAAGCCCTTTTCGCCAGTTAACTGGACTGTACCGGCACCGCCAGGTGTGCACCCAGGGCCCTTCTTTCTCACTAACAGGACCCTGATGGCCACGCGCTCCCCAAGCCTTGTCCAGCCCCCCAGCCGCTGTGCCCGTGTGACCCCGTTCTCACCCGGAGGTGGAGGCCGGCGGCCGCTGGGGACCCTGGGAAAGCACGGCTGCCCCGGTTCAGCCTCTTCCTCCTCTCGCCACCCCTCCTTCCCTCCTGGCGGGGGGCAGACAAGAGGCTGAGGAGCGGCGGCATCTCCAGCCACAGGGACCCTGCAGCAGAGGAACAAGCCGAGGGGGGAAGCAGAACGGCGGAAGGAGACGCGCTTCGTGTATCGTGCAGCCCTGCACCAGGCCCGGACCGCCTACCCCTGGCCTCCCTGAGCCGGAAACAGGCCAGGGACCCTGGGTTACGCCACTGGAACTGGTGTGTTAGAGCCGAGCTCAGTCCTGGCTGGAAGCGGTCACAGCTGGCCCTCGAGAACCGCGGCCCTGAGGTCCACTCACCTGGGAACTGCGTTCACAGCAGTGGGGGTCCCCAAACTCACTTGTCCTAGGATGGAGACAGAATGCAGCATTACGGGACACCTGGCGACCCCCTTCACAGGCATAAATTCCCAGGTCAGCCGAAGCTTTCAAAAATAAACCCAGAATTAGGGAAACTTCTTCTGCGCCCGCCATCTGAATCCTTCAAGACTCTCTGGAAGCGTGATACCTGCACGTTCCCTTCGTGGAGAGAGCGTCCCCCGTGCATCCTCCAGCGTCCCCTTCCCCTTTTCGAATGAACAGAACCTGATCATGATTTGAGAATTCGCCTTCTCACCTCAGTCCGCGAGTTTGGGGTGGGCTGATGCAGGACCCCAGGCCTGGCCAGCGGGGGGCTCAGTGATGGGACCTAAGCTGGCCAGTCAGTGACTTGGGGCTCTCGTGGCACCTGCTCTTGTCCCTGGACTTGAACCTGAGCGAGTGCGGGGCAGGAGCTGTGTTGGAGCCGCACGGGGCGCCTGCAGCCTCCGGGCCCCCGCGGAGCCTGGCGGGAGCCGGCACCATGTTGGGGGTCGGGGACACTCAGCCGAGTCCAGGGGGCGGCGTGTGACACGCAGACCCGGCTCTGCCTGAAGACCAAGCACCGTGCACCAGCCTGTTGATGCCCTCGGCCTGAGCCACCCGAGTCAGGTCTCTGTCCCTTGTCACCGAGAGAATCCTGCAGGAAAAGAGTCCGTTTGGGGCAGGGACTTCCCTGGCCGCTTGGGAAACCTCCAATCTGCCCAGAAACCAGGAGGACATTTACACCTGCTCAGTCTTTTCCTCTGCGACGCTTGCCCTCTGCCACGTGGAGTCATCCATTGGCTGAATTCAGGGAACTGTCAGGGAACCGTAACTGGGGTTGGCTCTGCCCACTTCTTGCCGGGAGAACACACTCGGGTCTGTTTTAAAACCTAAATAATATCATCGTGCCCTCTGTGTGCAGGAATGGAGGGTTCTTACTTGAAGAGGGAATTGTAGGCACCCTGATTTTTGAGGTTTGTGAGCGAGCAAGCCTACCTCGGACCCCTGTGCCGGGAGGTCAGGCGCTGCGGTCGCAGCTGCTCCGTGGGGCCCCTCCCTGCACCCCAGCAGCCAGGGCTCTGCCCCGTCCCTTCCCCGGGGCTCTCAGCTCCCCCCGCGCCACCACCAAAGCTCTATTTCTGGGGATTAAAAAGGCAGCGATGACGGGGCAGCTCCGTCTGCAGAGCTCCGAGGAGCAGGGGTCTTGGTTGTCTCTTTGTTAAGTGGAAGCCGCTGCCTCCTTGAAGGGGCAAAATGAGCTGAGAGCCCAGACATGGTCCCCTGCAGGGCCGCCAACAGGAGAGATGCAAACGCCTCTGGGACTTGCCTCAAGGACCGACCCGCACAAACTGCGCGTGTCAGGTCCCGGCCGAGGCTGGGTGGGCTTGCTCCTAACAGCCCCTCTGTTTCTGTCCACGAATGACCTCGGCTGACGGCCCGTGGCCGCTTCTGCGGTCACTGCTTCTCTGCTTTCTGGGGGCCCCTGTCCACTTCAGGCCTTGGGGCGGGGTCCACGTTCTAATTGTAGAACTCGGCGCTCCACGGGCCCCAGGCCTCTCCCAGCCTGGCAGCAAGGGGTCCCTAGAGCAGCACACTCCTCCCCTTTGGGCGGCCTCACCTTATTCTAGGCCCTGTAATTTAGGGTCGCCCAAAGATGACATGTTGCCCTGAACTAAGGCCTGGCCCTCCCCCTGCAGACCCCGCGACTGTTATATTACCTGCTCTCTCTGCTTGTGGCATTTGTTATTTTCTCCAATTGTCTTGGGTGTTGATTTATTTACCTCTTTCTCTATTGTCCGCCTCCCAGACTAGAACACAAGCTCCCTGGGGTCGGGCTGCATCTGCCTCCTTCTCTCTCGTTTCCCTGGAGCCCACGGCAGCGGTCGGTACCCAGAAGGAGCTCAGCGAGTGTGGGATGACTCAGACGACTGACAGAAGGAGTGAACACATGAGTGGGTGAGCGTGGACCTTTGGTCAAAGCTCTGGTGTTTATTTCCCATTTCCTTCTTGCCTGGCGCCTCCTTCCAACCTGATAACTTGCTGGACTCACACCTGCTCTGTCTGGCCAGCACTGTCCCTGAGAGCTTTCTGTGAAGATGAAAATGCCGCATATCCGTGCTGTCCAATATGTGACCATTCATCACGTGTGACTAAGGGCACTTGAAATGTGGCCAGTGTGACTCAGGAGCTGAATTTTTTAATTTACTTAGTTTTAGTCATATGAACTTAAATAACCACAAGTGGCCAGTGGCTACCGTGGAGGATGGCACAGGACTCCATCCTCGGGGTCATTCCTGGCCGTGTTCTCTAGATCTTGTCCTTCTGTCTGCCTGCCTGGCTCGTCCAGACTCCCAGCTCTCATCCCCCATCCTCAGCCTGGGGGTCGCCAGCCTCCTGCCAGGCGGGCCCCTCATTCACCTTTGGTTCAGGGCCGGTTCAGGTGCCCAGGGGGCCTGGCACTAGGCCCCAAGCTGACGAGAGCCTCTGAGGCCATCTCAGTCTGGACTCACTCAGGTCAGAGGTTTCCCGAGAATACAGGACACATAGGAACCTCTTTCTGCCCGTCTGGGCTTCCCCACAAAAGACCCCAAAAGCTCTAGAAATCTCTGAGACTAAAAGGGGGGCTGAGGTGTGTCAGCCAAGACTCTGGATCACAAGGGACAGAACACCGTGCAAACTGACATGAGCTGAAATAAAAATCTACTCACTGCAGAAACGGCATGGTCCAGCGCTACCAGGCTGCAGGCGCGGCTGGGTCCTGGGGCGAAATGACTTCATCGGGAAGTGGGCTCTCCCATCCTTCAGGTCCCTTCCTCCTGGGTCGGCTCCATTCTTGGTCACATGTTTCTCATGAGGGGGCAAAGATGCCCCAGCGCAACAGAGTCCCATCCCACTGGTCCAGCAAGGACAGTAAAAAGAAAGGCCTCTTTCCCAGTATTCCAGCAAAAGTCCTGGGACTGACTCAGATCAGACAAGCTGGGCTCACAGACCCACCTCCTGATGGTAAACATCCCTCCTCCTCCTGTTCTTCATCTCCTGCTCCCCTGCCCTCCCTCCGTAGGACTGGTGCCGTCGTCCTGAGCACAGAGGACACAAGGAGGGCGCAGCCATGAGGATGTTTCCACCCAAAGGCACTTCTGCCAACAGTCCACGGGTGGTTCTTGCCACCTGTTGGGAGAAAGATGGTCGCATCCTGACAGCTCTCAGGAGGCAGCGTGTTTATGTCCAAGCCAATCTGAGGCCCCTGGTCACTTCACAGCCCAGGTGAGAGTGAGAAGCAGGGGTGTTCATGTTTCTGAGGCCTCCAAGGGCCAAGTTCTGTGCTCCAGGCTTTACTTACAGCAAATGGACTTTGAAGGTCAGAGTGGTCAAACGTGGGCGCCTTTACATGGTGCCCCTGACATGACCTCCCTCACTTCTCTAAACCCCTCCTGTGTCCTCCCAGTCCTTCCGCAGGTCTTTACTGAGCTGCTGCTGGGCTGCAATGGCCCTGGAAATGGGGAAGTGACCGACAGCACGGCCCCAACCTCTCCAGGCTCGCAGTGGAGGGAGGGAGGTGAGCGGGAGCCCCACGCCCAGATGATCCCGGCGCCATCGATGCACTTTCTGGTTTTCCCTTCGTGGAGCCCGTGGTCAGAGCACAGAGACACCCTGTGTTGTGTGCATTTTATAAACCCGGGTGACTTAAAAGTAACGTGTAGCCGACAATGGTGGGGGCGGGGCACGGAGGGAGGATTTGAGGAAAGACCAAGAACAGCGTGGAGATGCCAGTTTCTCCGCCAGGAGCTGTGGGCAGATGGTCCTCACGTCTAAGCTTAATGGGAGGGGAAAGAGGGGGTTCCGTTTACCGAGGTTGTAAAGTTGGTCAACAGAAGAATTTAGAATAAAAGTGCACTGAATACATCTCAGGATGCTGAAAGAAAGGTGAGCTGCCACAAAGGAATGGAAATTTCCATTTTTCATAGCAGGAGAGCCAATATATATTATCTAGCGATGGCAGCCCTAGAAATCGGCGTACGTATCATCTAGAATAGTGGCAATAACCGCCAGACAGCCCCGAAACAGCAGAAGTTATAAGGAAATAAACAGCCTTTGGGAAAGGAAGAATTTCACTTTTCCTTTACACCATGCTCTGCTGGGCGGTTTTTTACAGTCATTTACTTGCATGTTAGTTTTATAATTGAACAAAACTAAAAGTGGTGCATGTTCTTTGTAAACGCAGAGAGAGGGGTCTGGAAGCACAGGAAGTGGGTAATTCCCGGCTCTGCTGAGTCTAATCCCCACTGCCCCACCGTCACCCCCTCACCAGGACCAACATGAGCATCGTGGTGTCTGACGGGATAAACGGGGCCACAGGGAAACACTGTCCTGTCCTCCACGAGCATTTATCAAGTGACTGCTGTGTGCACTGCACTGAGCCCTGTGTGGTGGGCGTGGATCTTTCTTTGGGGGCTTTGCCATCTTGGAGGCCACGTCATGGTGAAAGGACCCCAGACACCCAGGCTACAGGGACTTTCACATCCTCCCCCCTGGCCACTCCCTACACCAGGGAGGGACCAAGGTGTGTGGGAGGGCATTTTAGGCGCAGTCATGATCTCTACTCGCCTTCCCGGCCACCCAGATGAGCCTGGAGTCCTTGTCAAACAGGGGACTTGCTATGGGGGCAGCCTCTGCAGGACCCCCGGACCCCCCTCCAGTGGGACTGCCCGCCCCCAGCCCCAGCCCTAGAGAAATCCTGGAGCTGCACTGCCCGCAGCTTCTGGCCATCACCTGGGCTCTGAGAACTGTGACCCCCAGGCTGGCACCGACCCCCGAGCCCATCGGCCCTGACGAGGACAGGCAACCCTCCATCCCATATGCAGAACTCGAGGGCAGCCCCCAGCTGCTTCAGGGGCCCCGCGCCCCGGGCGGTCATTAGCCGATGGGCCCCGGTCGGCTGGCCAGGAGAGCAGGGCGCAGGGAGGAGCCGAGCCCGCTGCCTTCGCGGAGCCCACCCTCCTCTGCGTGGAGCCGCGTCCACCCTCGGGGTCACCCTTCCCCCCACCGTGCAGCCCCGCTTCCCACGCGCGGCCGCTGGGTGGTTTGCAGTAGGTCTGCCTGTCGTGTCCCCCACGAATCATGTCCTCATCGAAGTGGGCAGCGAACCTTACAAACCTGCCCCGGGGAGGCCTGAGAGCCGCCCTTGGGGGCGTGGGCACTGCGCTCAGGCCGGGGCGGAGCTGCCTGGACCCTCAGGTGTCTCTCCACCCCCAGACCCCTGGAGGGTGAGGTGCGGGCTCCTGCAGATCGGGGCGAAGGTCCCTTTTGGGTTTCTGTCCCAGATTGGGGGCCACGGGCATGGCCAGGGAAGGGGCAGGAGGGGACACCCAGGCTTCTTCTAGGGCTCCTGGGCCACAGGCTGCACACAGGCTGGACACTCCCCTGGAGCAGGGACCGTGGTGGTTCAGAGGACAGATGACGGGGAGGGGGGCAGGAGGCAGGGCTTTAACCCCGGGGCGGGGCTGGCAGGGGAGGATGCCAGGGAGGAGGGAGGGGCTCAGTCCAGACGGTGAACCAGGTACAGAGACCGAATTTAAAGCCCTGAACAGAATCCTGCCCCTCGCTACTGTGTTCTGGGGTGAAAGAGGGTGGGGAGCATGAGACTGGGGGTGGGGTGTGTGTGCACCCGCACACAGGGAAGAGGGGGGAGTCTTATCTAGGTCAGTCTGCTATAATATTTTTTTCTTACTTGTCTTGTATAAGATGATAACAGAAATATTTTCAGCAATTACAATGTGGTCATACATGGAGATTTCATTTGTGGCTTAGAAATAAAATCTAGAGAGAGCATAGTTTTATCTTCCAGTGCCTAAATTCTCTTCTAGAGCCTGAAGAACAAAGGCAGCTGGTAATGGGGCATCATCAACAAAGCTCAAAATACGGTTTATGCTAAAGCCTAATGCGGGAGGGGCTGCCCTAACAAGGACACAGGCCTGAGCCACCCCTCTCTTGGAGTCTGGGATGTGAGCGTTTATGGTGAGGAATCCATCTCTGTGAATTAGATATTGGTCAGCTGCAGTTTCCTTCTCTCTCGTGGAATCATCTGAGAACAGGCAGCCCAGGGCTGGCATGGCAGCTCTACAGTGTCAAGGTCCAGGCGGTTCACCATCCCCGTGGGTCTGCTCCCATCCACATGGTCCACCATGACTCAGTGCCATGTTTGCCTCTGGCCATCAGCAAGTGGGTAAAAGGAGAAGATCCTCACCTTTAAGGGCTCAGCCTGGAAAAATGCACATCTCCCTCCTCTGTCCATCCCCCTGGAAAGGACTTGGTCACATGACCACAGACTGCTGCAAGGGAGGCTGGGAAATGTAGGCTTTATCCTGAGTGGCTCGATGCCTGGTCCCCAAAGCCAGATTCTGTTCCTCTTAAAGAAGGGGAATGGATACTGCGGAATAGCCAGCAGTCTTCGGAACAGAAGCTTCTGACTGGTTGAACTACAGGAAGCTTGGCCCTGCCACAGTGAGGGGAGAATTCAGCAAATGTTACCCTTTGGAGGGGTTAGCCTTTCCCAGTGGAGTCCAACTGGTCTCCCCTCCCACGCAGGACATCAGTCTGGAACATTCCACGCTCCCTGTTTCATAGGCGGTGAAATCTTTCTCAAATACATCCTTAGTCACTGCAAAGTCAAAGGATTTACCTGGGAGGAATGACGTGGCTTACAAAGACTACTTTCACACAGATTTTACGGTGGGCCAGAGACACGGAGCCTCTATGGATGAACACAAGGATGAAGTGTGTTCCTCTGCCTGGTTCTTGCAGGGGTGCAGCCTACTCCACCCACAGCCCCGTTGGGGGAGGAAGAAGAACAAATAGAGAAGACACGGAGAATAGAAGCGGGGGAGTGCAGCTCTGGAGCCAGGTGCCTGGCTTCAAATCCAAAGCCTCTCCACCTGCCTGACATTAGGTAGGTAATCCAGCCTCCCTGTGCCTCGCTCTCTTTCTCTGCAGAGCAGCAATGATGATGATTATAGCAATACTTACCTACAGGTGCTTGCGAGGATGAAGTGAGTGAATACACGCTCGGCAGGTAGTCAGCATTAGCTGTTACTATTTACGGGGCCCAAGTGGCAGTTACGCCTATGTGCACATGCGCATACATGTGCTGAGCGCTCCTGGGGGCGGCCGCCCTGGGCTCTTCCTAAGCCCTGACTCCTGTCCGGTGTGAGCAGCAACTGTGGTTCAGTGGCTTCACTTCCTTAGCTCTCTGAGTGGCAAAGCACTTTGATGCACGTCTCTCTGTCTCTGAGCCTCCCAACAGTCATGAGAGGTGAGTACTCTGGCACCAGCCCCATCTCACGGAGGAGGAAACCTGGACCCAGAGAGGAGGACTGTGGCGGACCGCTGACCACAGTCAAGCGGTCAGTAAACTGCCAGGCCGGGATGTGAGCCCAGGACTTCGGAGGCCAGGCTCACCCACTGGGTCGTCCCCAGTCACTTGCTGGGCAGAGCCCCGTGCCAGGGGCAGCTGGAGGTGCTGGGCACACGGGGCTTAGGACAGGCAGGCCCCTGCCTCCTTGGAGCTCACACTCAAGTGGGGAGGGGGCTGCTGTGGGCAGGGTGGTCGGGAGGGGCTCGCCGAGGGACAGCCTCCCAGCAGGACGAACGGCCGGGACAAAGGCCCTGGGTGGGGATGAACCTGGCATGTTCGTGGCACAAAAGGAAGGGCAGTGAGTCCAGGAGAAGGAGGGGGGAAGTGTGGACAGGCCCCCCTGCGCTTCGACCTCAGGGCCTGCGCTTCTGGAAGCATCTCTGTGTCTTCAAGCGTATTTTCCAGGCAGAGAACACTCCCACGTGGGGCAGGGAGGGCTCACTGTGTGGACGGGGAAGGAGTGGGGGACGTAGAGGACATGTTTCTGATGACCCTGGGGGAAGCCCAGGCCGCCTAAGCCGCCCGCCTCAGCCCAGGCTGGGTCTTTCCTCATCAGGCCTCCACCGTCTGGTTGGGGCATCTCAGAATGAGGCGCAGGAAGTGTGACTGTCACTGCAAACACCTGCCTCCAAATTTCCTGACTCAGGTAGCAGCCTGTGACGGGCTTCCCTGTGCCGGTGGCAGTGACACTGACAATCTTGCTGCCCCTGGAGGGACTGTCTCTCCCAGAGTTAGCCAATTTTGAGAGATAATAAACAACTCACCTGTGCTTTTCTCCTGTAAACCAACCAATCCAGAGCCCACACCCCCAACCACCTCCTTTATCAGGCTTTCAAGCTCCAGGCCAGTATCTACCTGCCCTAATCACCGGAGGGCCACGCACCAGACAGCTAGGAACAGCCCCTATGCCCCAGAGCCTGCTGAAACCATTCAAACAGCCAATCCTAAGCCTACATATGCTGCCTCACCTGTTTCTTCCACAGAATCCACAATACAGACTCTTGTCACTGTTCTCTCCTCCCTCTGCCTCCTGACTGACCCTGGTGCTTCCCCACGTGGCCCTGCCTGGAAGGTCATGCCTCCTATTTCTATGGATCTGTGAGTATAGTAAACTTTTTCCTTTGTGAGAGTCATTTCTGTGTCTACCTGATTAAAACAAATTCCAGCTACCTGACAGTAAGCCTCTGCATGTCCCACTGGCAGGCACGGCCATACAGCACCACACAGACTCACTGGTCCCCTTGTGTGTTTAGACAACGTGTCACTTTGCATGACAAAAATGCCCAGTGATGTCAGAGGTGCCATGAATCACAGCAACTGCTCCAGGCCTGGTATCCAAGAGACCTCGGCTTGCTGCTAAGTCACCGTCCCCGCTGTGAGAACCGGTGGCCGTATTGGAGCCTCCAGTTGAAGGGAACTAAATTACATCTAGAATGACCCACATTGTGCTGCAGCCAATGACCCAGTTAACCTCTGGTTCGTTTTCTGTTTCTTGGTGTCCTGGGAACGGGTGGTGTTTACTCCAGTTGGGACAAACCTTCATTACTGTGCATTAGTTTGCCAGCGCGTTGGCTGTCCTGGGCCCAGTGCTTTAATAGAAACCAGAGGATGGGCCAGGGCCCTGCTGAAGCTGCAGAATAAGAATGAGGTCCTTTTCTTTACCCTCCCTCCTCCGCCCTGATTTGCATGACTAAGCTTTTTTGCCTTTTTTAAAGATGTGTTTGTTTGTTTCTTGATTGTTGCTCCGTCTCCTATGAAGGAAAGCAATTACTTGCTCACCAGGCAGGGATGTAAATGTGGCACCAGCTCAGGTCTGCACCTCCGGCCAAGGGGAGCCAGACAACCCTACTGCTGTTAGTAGGTACCATTCCAGGAGAGTTTACGTGGCCCAGGGATGTGGGGGTAAAAATTACACTGGTCTCCAGCGGACTCGTTTAGAAAGGGGTGTTGATCCTTGCAAAGGAGCGCTAGATGGGCGAGAACCCCTTCATTATAAAATTCGGCACAAACTAACGAATAGCTCAAAGCTGTCTCTAAATGAGGCTGCAGTTTCCCTGGGGAAAGAGAAGACGTTGCTGATTCTGTTCAGACATGTGTTTCGCGACTCAGTCAGAGCCACTGCCTGATTTTTAAAACAAATATTTTATCATTTCCCCTCTTCTCAACT
Source organism: Balaenoptera borealis (assembly GCF_965194805.1). NCBI lineage: Eukaryota > Metazoa > Chordata > Mammalia > Artiodactyla > Balaenopteridae > Balaenoptera > Balaenoptera borealis. The sequence continues at coordinate 13,350,396 of NC_138872.1, forward strand.
GGAATGAAATTCAGAGATAATATAACCTACCTACGCACATATATTTTTCATCAGCATAAAATCCCAACTATAATATAAAGGGAAAAGGAAAGGAATTCATAGTAAAATAAAACATTTCAACATGGAAATGCTCTGGCACAACTCAACTAGAAGATGTAATAAAGCCATCACATGCTTGGACCTGGATGTAGAATCCCAGTGAAAGAAACTACAAACGCAGAGCAGTGACAGCTGTGCTGTTTGGGGCGATTCAGGTGCCAAGAGAGGCTTTGCTATTAGCAATGCAAGTTTCTAACTGGTGACCAACCTCCATGAGCCCTGAGCAAAACAAAGTACTACAATCTTCCTTTACTTAACACGATGGCTTCATCCCTGAAAAACTCGGTATATTTCAAAACAATGAAAAGCATACTTTTGTGTCTAAGTCAAATGGAATTTGGTTCAGGATCATGTCATGTGAAGGAGCTTTTTAACCTACACGAACATCCAGTGGGGCATTCAAAATCAGTGCCAATGCATGAAGAACAAGTAGGGGTGTGCGCAGGGGGTGATCCCAGAATTAGTCCCTAAGGCAGGTGTCCGTCTCCCATTTTCAGACCAGGAAAGGAATCCAGACAGAGGAACAAACTCACCCAAGTTCCCACAGCTGGAGAGAGGCAAGGTCGGGGCTTCGATGGAATGCTATTGGAATGGACGTCTAATTCTACCTCCAGGGTAATTTCCTGCATTTTCGGTCACACCTCTTGGCACACGCTGCAGCAGCCCAGGAAACCCTGAAGCCCCCAGCAGGAGACCGACAGATTCCATCTCTGCCTTTTCCCTGAAACTGAAGAGGAGGACCACCTTGACCACCTACCTCTTAGTAGACCATTAGGAGAAGGAGTGATGCTGTTGGTGCCCTGCCTGGACCCCTTTCCTGACCTCATACGCCAGCTGCTTTGAGTCAAGGCTGATAAAGGATCACAGGAGCCCCCTTCTCTAGGCCAAATGGGATCTTCCTTGCCCAGGAGATAATAACCCACTTGCACATCCTAGGGCAGCCCATAGGCAATGATGGAGTGACACAGAGATGTAAATGCAAGCCCCCTTGCCCCAAGTCGGGACCAGCGCTGGGATATAGATCATGCTTCCGGACTCTCCGTGGGGTCAGGCTGAAGTTACTGTCCTTCCTTGCTTAGCTTCCCTCCCTTGCCCTGTTCTGCACCCTCACTCCCTTCACTTACAAGCATCTCCTCAGTAAATCACATGTGTAAGGATCTCCATCATAGGCTGTGCTTCTAGGGGACCTGACCTAACACAGGGTCAAGATGGAAACCAAAAGAAAGACCAGTTAGGAGACTATTGCAATAATCAGGTGAGATGACGGTGGCTTGGACCAAAGTGGCAACAGTTAAGGTGGAGAGAAGGAATTGGTGACTTCAGAATGTTGGTGACTTCATTAGGTGCTACTCCAGGATACCAGTGAGCTAAGTCAGGGGTCAGCCAACTACCTTCTACAAAGAGATCTGAACCCTAGTCTGGGGAAGGGGCCCCCCTCCAAGTTTGCCATTCCTTGGGCAATCTCCTTTAGCCCTAGGGAACCATACAGACTTTTCTTATACCATATAGTTACTCTTTTATCATAGTTTAATAATTCTTTATATAACATTGCCCCCGTTTAAATCACTATATGGTTTCTGTCTCTTGACTGAGCCCAAGATGGTGGAACCATCCCCAGTAGGTGGAACCCAGCAAGAAGCCCACAGATAAAGTATCATTGGAGTTTGTAGAGTCTCAACCCCAGCATTACAGAACAGAGTTGAGAAGGTTGGGTTTGAGGCTAAAAAATAGTAACTTAATAACCTCACAGGATCATTTCAAGCTTTAACATTATATTACTTCTGATCTTCCAAGTCATCCCATCAAAATGGCATATTGAAAGATCGCTTCCTTGGAAATCAAGAACATAGATTCCAGTCTTGTGTCTACAACTAACTCTCTAGATAACCTTGAGTGAATCACTTCCTTTCCCTGGGCCTCAGTTTCCTCATCTATCAAAGCAAGCAGGTATACTACATGCTCCTTAAGGTCCTTTCTTCTTCTTTTTTTTTTTATTTGTTCATTTTTTGAAATTTATTTTATTGAAGTATAGTTGATTTACAATGTTGTGTTAATTTCTGCTGTACAACAAAGTGATTCAGGTATGCATATACACACATTCTTTTTCATATTCTTTTCCATTATGGCTTATCACAGGATATTGAATATACTTCCCTGTGCTATACAGTAGGACCTGGTTTATCCATTCTCTATATAATAGTTTGCATCTGCTAACCCCAAACTCCCACTCCATCTCTCCACCACCCCCCTCCCCCTTGGCAACCACAAGTCTGTTCTCTATGTCTGTGAGCCTGTTTCATAGATAAGCTCATTTGTGTCATATTTTAGATTCCACATATAAGTGATATCATATGGTATTTGTCTTTCTCTTTCTGACTTCACTTAGTATGATAATCTCTAGGTCCATCCATGTTGTTGCAAATGGCATTATTTCATTCTTTTTTATGGCTGAGTAGTATTCCATTGTATATATGTACCACATCTTCTTTATCCATTCATCTGTCAGTGGATATTTAGGTTGTTTCCATGTCTTGGCTATTGTAAATAGCGCTGCAATGAACACTGGGGTGCATGTATCTTTTTGAATTATGGTTTTCTCTGGATATATGCCCAGGAGTGGGATTACAGGATCATATGATAGTTCTATTTTTAGTTTTTTAAGGAATCTCCATACTATTCTCCATAGTGGCTGCACCAATCTACATTCCCACCAACAGTGTAGGAGAGTTCCCTTTTCTCCACACCCTCTCCAATATTTGTTATTTGTAGACTTTTTAAATTTTATTTATTTGTTTGTTTGTTTATTTATATATTTATTTTTGGCTGCATTGGGTCTCTGTTGCTACGCACGGGCTTCCTCTAGTTGCAGCGAGCGGAGGCTACTCTTTGTTGCGGTTCACGGGCCTCTCATTGCACTGGCTTCTCTTGTTGCAGAGCACAGGCTCTAGGCACATGGGCTTCAGTAGTTGTGGCACACGGGCTCAGTAATTGTGGCACACGGACCTAGTCGCTCCACGGCATGTGGGATCTTCCCAGACCAGGGATCGAACCTGTGGCCCCTGCACTGGCAGGCAGATTCTTAACCACTGCGCCACCAGGGAAGTCCCTGTAGACTTTTTAATGATGGCCATTCTGACCAGCGTGAGGTGGTACCTCATTATAGTTTTCATTTGCATTTCTCTAATAGTTAGCCATGTGGAGCATCTTTTCCTTAAGATCCTTTCCATTGTGAAATTTCTGTGATTAAGTGAGAGAGGGATGCAGCACTGTTTTCTAAACTCTGAAGTGCTTAGTGATAATAGTCGATTCTTCCTCTGATGATGATCTAAGTCTGGCACCTCCCTTTCTTACACCACCACACCCTATCCGTCAGCACCTCCTGACAGCTCTACCTCCTGAGTAGATTCTGGGTCCACTCACTTCTCTCTCTCAACCCCTCCCCACCTTTTCCAAGCCACCATCATCTCGGGTGGAAGGAAAAGTACAACAGCTTCCGCACTGCACATGAGGTGCTTTATGCCGAACATCTGCTTTCCTTCAGCATGTCTGGAATCTTGGCTGAGCAGGATGTGCCTATGTGACCAGCCCCCAGTAAACACCCTGGGTGCTGAGTCTCTAATGAGCTTCCCTGGTAGATAACACTTCATGTGTGCTGGGTCTCCCTGCTGCCTGCGACCCCCACTTGTACGTATCAAATCATGTCACCCCTTTGTTTCAATTTCTCCAATGATTTCCCACTAAATAAAATCCAGCTCTGTACTGTAGCCCACGAGGCCCTGCATGATCTGATCCCTTAATGCTCCTTTAACAGACAAGTCCTTTCTTGCTCAATGCCATTGCATTCACTACTTCTCCCCCCACCCCACCCCCGAGACAAGTGCTCCCCAGCTTTCATCCTGGCTGGCTGAATCTCATCCCTAAGGTCACCTCCCCAGAGAGCCCTACCCTCACCACCCTGGAGAGGGTAGCCTTCCATGGTCATCATTTTCTCTCTCCTCATCCCGTTTTCTTCATAGCACTTATCACAATCTGAAAATATCTCATCTATTCATTTGTTTGTTATCTCTTGCTGTCTCCTCAACCAGAATGGAAACTCCATGAGGACAGAGACCTCATCTGTCTTGTTCAGTGATTTATCCCCACCAGCCAGCACAGTGCCTGGTAACATCAGAGCTTAATAGGTATTTGTTGAATGACTAAGAGAAAGTAAGTGTGATCAGTTGTGGACAGCCTGCCTGGTTTACCTGGTTCCTGTTTCCAGGTGCCCAGTCCAGAGCACACACACCCTCTTATTTACCATCTGTCTCTCTGGTACTTGGCAGGCAGCTCCGTACATCTGTACCGTGTATGAGTCAGGGCGGTTCGTTGAAAACAACAGAACTCACACAAGTACATTTAAGCCAAAAAGAAATTTACTAAAACATAGTGAGTGGCTAGGAGATTTCCCAGAAGGGCCAGATAATCAAACTTAGAGGCCACATAGCTAAGAACTTGGTCCAAAAATCATCCCACAGAGTTCTTCACATGAAGATACCTCTGGTACCCTGGAGACTCAATGGCTTCCATTACTCAAAGCCCTAATATAGAGCTCCTCCCACTCACGGGCAATCCGCTGAATTGACTTCATGAGGTTCCCATTTCTTAAAGTGACAAGATTCCAATTCAAAATGTACGTATACTGGTGCAGATGACAAGTGCAATCAGAGTCACTTGCCCTCACCCTAGCTGCAAGGGAGTCTGGGTGGCTGAGTAATTGGAGTCACGGTAAGATGCAGCAATTTATAAGATGTAAAGTTTGTTGAACACAGTAAAGTCGTTCACAGTTTCTGTACAGCTGAACAAAGTACAAATGCCCACTAAACTCTTCAGGCAGGTGGCCATGGCAGAGCTATATTCTCCTTTAAGCCGCTGGCCCTTACCACACCAGAAGGTTGTAATAAATCATCCTCTGGTTATCTCTCTCCTCTGCAGTGACAGTCTGTGCTATAACGACTTCCCCCAAAGGCCTTTGTCTTTTTAGCCTCTTTCCTTTGAAGCACCAAGGAGAAGGTCGAATTGTTGTCAGCATGGCTCTGATCATTACTTATTCTTGCTCAGCTGGGAGTAAACCTCAGGGTCAATGTGGTTGTGCCTGAAAGAGTTTTATATGCTAAACATCAGACATAGACACAGCCTGGGAGATCACGGGGTCCACCCAGGTTTGCACGTATGAAAGCAGGAAACAGGCAAAGAAAGAGCTGCCCTAGTGTCTACATGAAACTTTCTATCCCTTCCTTCTTTCCTTCCGTAACAAATCATTTCTGAGTGTCTGCCATGTGCCCAGCAATGTGCTGGAAGCTGGACAAATGCTGCTGAGAAGAATATAGTCATGGTCCCTATTTGGGGCACATCATTTGAGGTAGAGGTGGGGAGGGCAGATATTAACCAAACAGCCATGCAAATAAATGTAAACTGTAGACTAAGACAAGCATGCCCTTTTAAAGTCAATAAAATCATGCTACTTGCCTGCTCAGAGCCCTCTGACTTCTGCCTATGTAAGGAGGGGCTAAGGGAGCTTGGAATCCTGACTTTCATAATTCCAGCACACCATCTGCTTTATTCTGCCAGTGCTGGGCTTTTCAGTTTCAGTGTGTGCAGTAAGCAGACTGCAGCTAAATCCAGGTTCCATCTCTTACCAGCTCTGTGACAAACAGCAAAACATTTCACCATTCTGGGCCTCAGTGTCCTCATCTGTGAAATGGGGCTAACGAGCATCCTCCCCGCCAAGGGCTGTTGTGAGGATTAAATGAGATGACACCTGTGAGTGGCTAGAGCCAGGCCTGGCACACAGTAGGCGCTCAGTACCTGTTGGCTGATATAATTATTGCCCCAAGGATAAGCGGGCCCCTCCCCGACTCCACTGCCGGCCTTCCTGAAGGAGAGTCACGCTGGTGTCATTGTTTCACAGCGTCCTGGCTCCAAAAGCCCAGTGAACGGTCACAACCAGAGACTCGCCAGCCTTTGTCTCCCTGCACTGGGCTGACATGACCCAATGTCACAGGATTTTATTCTTTTCTTTCCTTTGCCTGTTCCTTTCCTGTCTGGATCAACAGTAAGATAACAGCTGCACCTGGATCTTGTGTTTTCACAATTTTAATAACGCACAGGAAATTGGGTGGCTTAGGGATGCGGCATCAGGGGGCGAGCTGTCACCGTGTGGACAGACCAGGTGGAAGACGGAGGGTCAAGGGCAAGAAGGAGGAGGACCTGAGGGGATGGGAACAGAATAACTTGATAGGCTCCAAGGGCCCAAATTAAATTAAATGCAGGGAGTGCTTTCTTCTTGTGAGAAGTCTCCACTCCAGGAGGAGTGGGCACCTCCCAGCGGTGAGTTGAAAACGAAGGATTCGGTCCCTTGTTTTCCTTCTGGGGACAGAGTGTCTCCCCACCGGGGCTGCGAGCCTGACCCCGGCCCTGCCGCCTCCCCGTCTTACTCTGCGCGCCCTGCTGCCACCCACGCGGGCCCTGCTGTTCCCCGAGACACAGCCAGGTGATGTCCCCTCCCCAGACTTTGTCCTTGCTGCTCCCTCCACCCCATCTGCACACGCCGGCCTCCACCTCCACTCTCGGCCTCGGCTCTAACAGCGGCTCAGAGGGACACAGTGTCTTAGGGGCCCCGATGTTGCCCCCGCCCTCTGCTGGTCCACCGCCCTGCTGGATTTCCTCGTAGCCTTGTCACCAGATGGAAAGGTCTACTTACTCATCTGTTCACCCGTATTTGGCATGAATTTTCAGTGTAAGCTCATGAAAGCAGGGATCTCACCTTTCCTATTCACCTCTCTCTCCCAAATAACTAAACTGTGCCAAGCACATAATGTTAAGTGCTCAATAAATCTTTGTTGGGTAAATGAATGGATGAATGAATGAATGAATGACCTGGTCATTGTCTAAAGAGGTTTGCTCGTCTTTCCTTACCAAGTGAATTGGGCACAAATCCACACCATGTGTGCTCAGTGCTCATCTAGTGATGCCTTGAACACAAATCATTTCTTTTGACTCTCCCTTCCTTTTACAGGCCTGCCTGCCTTCCTGGCTAGACTCAGAGGCCCCTGAGGGCAGGGGATGTGATTTGTGCTCGTCTGCAGCCTCCCCAGTGCCTTGCACTTGACCAACTCTTTTTTTTTTTAAGTCACCCCCTTTATTCTTTTTTTTTCTTAACATCTTAATTGTAGTATAATTGCTTTACAATGGTGTGTTAGTTTCTGCTTTATAACAAAGTGAATCAGCTGTACATATACATATATCCCCATATCCCCTCCCTCTTGCATCTCCCTCCCACCCTCCTTATCCCACCCCTCTAGGTGGTCACAAAGCACCAAGCTGATCTCCCTGTGCTGTGTGGCTGCTTCCCACTAGCTATCTATTTTATATTTGATAGTGTATATATGGCACTTGGCCAACTCTTAAAAGATTACTCAGTATTGGATTGGAGAGGGCCATGGGAAGTTGAGGCATCATTTAAAACGCTTGGTCGCTTTCCCAGACATCATACTGTTTCATCAATAGTGGCTCTTTGATCTCCATAGACTTTGCATAAACTCTTCCCTCTGCCCAAATGGCTTTCCCTCTCAGTCCCACTTCTCCCTGCTAACTCCTACTCATCCCTCTGCATCTGTCACTTCTTCCGTGAAGGCTTCTCTGATTTCTCCCTCATTGTTCTACTACCATCCTTGGCCCAAAAGTTAATGCCTCCATCTCTATTATAGCACACATCCCACTTTACTACTGTTTGCATTGTCGTGTCTGCCTCTACCACTTCACTACTCAGTATACTGTGAGTCCTTTGAAATTAATTCTGATCGTCTATTCATTTTTTAGTGCCTAGCTCAGTCTCTGGCAAATGGTAAGCCCCTCCCCCACAAAAATGGTTTTTTGAACAAATGATCAAAGCAACTATAAGATGAGCTAAAAGGACATCTAAGAACTAGACAGAGATACAAGTAACATGTTTCATCCCCAATGCCCTTCTGGAAGATGGCAGCTCCGTGAGGCAGGGATTCTGTTGTCTTCCCTGATCTGGTCCCCTGGCTGAGTGTAAAACCTCATGCCCAGAGGCTGAAAAAGCATGTGAAAAAGCTGCACGAATACAATGAGGCCAGTGAGGCCGTTGAGGAAAGAGGGACTGACTCTGATGACCATCCCCAGAGGCTCAAGAAGGATGTGAGTCCAAGGCTGGTATTTTAAGGATTGGGGACCCACGTAAAAACAAATACTGGTTGAGGTCCATGTGCCAAGGTCTGTCCTAGGCACTGGAGCTACCACAGTGAACAAAACAAAATCCCTGACCACTTGGACCTGACCTTTGAATGGGAAGAATGACAAGAACCAATAAAAAAAAAACCAATAAAAACCAATAAAAAAAATAGAAATTCAATATAATGTCAGAAGTGAACATGTTATGGAGGAAATAAAGCGGAATAAGAAGATGGAGAGGGATGGAGATGTTATTTTAGATGGGTGGCCCGTCTCGCAAGGGAGAGGATGTTAGAGAAGAGACCTGAGTGAATGAGGGGCGGGGCATGCAGCTGAGTGGAGTGGAGGAGACGGGGAGGGGAAGCAGATGCAGCCTGAGAGGTGTGCCAGGAGCACAGACAGGCCCACATACACAGTATATGGGAACTAACGCCTTGGTCATACACTGTCTTGCATTCAGATTACACTTTGGGTTATATTTTAGTATTTTTTAGTATTTGAGTCTTTGACAGCAATTATTACTATTCTGGTATCGTAAAGCCCTCCAGCAAAGTGCTTTCAAGAGACACTCTTCTCTGTATTGGAAATATGTCCTACATTGAGGAGGGCGTAAAGATTTGAAGGAGATCTCATTCTCCTCACCCTGACCTCCTGATCTATTGGCACGACCCTAACTTGTCAGGACGCTGATTTTAAGTAGCAGAGCACAGATATGTCCACGCACCTTTCCCTCTTCTGCTCTTTGCTTTTGGTGATGATTTTCTGCCTCTTCCCCTTGAAAGGACCAGGGCTATACAAACAAGCACTAAAAAGATCAAAGGGAGGGTTCCTTCCATTCCAAGTAGCCTGACCAGAATACCAGGAAAATCAGAGACTCTCCCCATCCCCTGCTGTCAGACGGAAGGAATCAGGGTTACAAAGGAACCCACAGAATCTCACCACTAAGACCGTGGTCTTTTCTGTTTAGGAGCTTACTCCGTCAAGCCCTGGTGGGTTTGTTTTTGTTTGAGGTTTAACAGGATTTCAGACTTTGGGGGTGGTCTCTTTGGATTTTCTCCTTCTTTTTCCTTTTGATGCTTAAAAATACCCCCACGAGACCAAAGAAACAACCGTGACAGAGAAGATTGGAATTACACAGGATGTAATTCCCCTTCGCATAAATGTGGAGGGGTGGCGGGTCATCTCTGGAGTTGTGATTTTCTTCACATAAGAGGCAAAAAGCTGAGGATTTTGGTTAAATAAAAATATTAGCTCTGAATACAGTGTGATCTCAAGGACCCCAATTTGAGGTTGGGGTCTCAAACCCTAAAAGCTCCAAGTGGGACACTTGTAAAGTAGGGACAGTGTAGCGATCAGTCAACTAGTACCCCACAAGGCCACAAGGTAGAGATAAGAGAAAATGGGTTAAGACTCTTTAGGTTTGCCGTGTGTGTGTGTGTGTGTGTGTGTGTGTGTGTGTGTGTGTGTGTGTGTGTGAATGCAGTGACTCACAATGCATATAGTCTGGGGAGTTTGCAAAGTTAAGAAGTTAGTCTTTGGTTGCACAATGATAGAGATTGTTAAAGAATATTTTTTTAAAAATAGGTAAAATCATGAACGTCCTACAAACATGAAGTGAATATGTCAAAGGTTTTATTTAACTCAGTTATGAAGGAGGGAACTGGCAAGGTTTTAAAACCAATTCAAAGGAAAATCCGAAGTGTAGACACATTTCTAGGCTGAAATGAATTTGATTAATGGACTCAGAACTGGCTTCTTCCATAATGGGGGAGGGTAGTCCATAAACCCCTACTGGATATAATGTGCATTTCTATGGACAGGAATTGTTTGCATTACTATCAGTTTGCTACAGATTAACTTGTAGCTTTACAGGATAGCCTAGTCAAAGCCAATGGGAGGCAAAAACTACCTGGGTTGATGAGGTAGTCAGAATACCCTCTGAATTTCAAAATCTTTCCCAATTTTTTTCTTACAGAGGCCACTGACATTTAGTGATCAGGAGCCCAGGGATGCTCCAACTCCTGCAACATACAAGACAGTCCCACTGTGTCCCCCATGACTTTTTAATTCCCCTCTAGATATTCCTTCAAGTAAAAACACTGTGGATAATTCATTGTAACTCAAACCCAACTCCATAAGATCACAAAGTGTTTCTTGGCAACTGTTAATGTACCTTGAATGTTTTTACCTCAGGGCCCACTCCACATCTGTTCTTTCATTTCCCTTACTTCTTGTACGAGTTGGCTTCTGATCATCTCGCTGCTTTTAAATCCAGACTTATTCTTCAACAGCAGAAGCAAACATCTCACTGATTCTTTAAATCTCATAGGGTAGCCACTCCTAAGCACGTATTTATTATCCTTGAATTTTGTATAATTCTATTGTTTTGTTATTTTTTATTCTAAGCAATATTCTACAAGTTAGTTTCCTTTTATTTCTCCTTGATATTACATCTAGGACAATATTCTGATTTTTTTTTAAAGTATGCGTATAGGTAAGTCATATTATTCATGAATTTCATTTCAGGAGTATAAGGCAGCATTAGACAATATTGGTCATAAAAGGAAGTGCTGAGTTAGTCAGTTGGGTTGAGAAACACTGTTTTCAGGCAATAATGCTATTTCTCCTTCTCCAGTAACAACATCCCACTTCTCTTTGGGGGAACAAAGCTTTCCCCACTGGGTACAGTCTGGAGGACCTGCCAGTCAAGATGCCCCGTCCCCCTTGAGGGGTGGGCACTGACCCAGGCCTGGACAATCTGCCATCTCTTCTCAGAAGCCATGTTTCGGTACTTCCCTCGTGGTCCAGAGGTTGAGACTTCGCCTTCCAATTCAGGGGATGCAGGTTCAGTCCCTGGTCGGGGAGCTGAAATCCCACATGCCTCGTGGCCAAAAAACCAAAACATAAAACAGAAGCAATATTGTAACAAATTCAATAAACACTTTAAAAAATGGTCCACATCAAAAAAAATCTTAAAAAAAAAAAAAAAAGCCATGTTTTGAAGCAGAGTCTTAAGCAGTGAGACCACAACATCAAAAGCGCTTGAAGCAGGCTTATCCTGGCAACCAGAGTCAGTTCCTATTACTTATAAAGAGTTCTGACCCCAAAGCAAAACAAAACGAAGTAAACAAACAAGCAGAAAACCAGTAAAAGATTACCCAAGTCTTACCAAATGTATACCCAAAATATTAAAAATATAGCACTTAAAAAAAAACTAATTTGGGGCACACAAAAAAAACCCTTTTCATTCATTCTTTCACACAAGAATCATCTGCTGGACTCCTGTATGGGGCAGGCCCTGCCCTGAGCAGTGGGGATAAAACAGTGACCAACCAGGGGAGGATCCCATCCCCCTCCAGGATGTGGGCTGGACACAGACAACGGGCAGGTTAAATCCTGCAGACAGGCTTTAGGATATTTATGGAAGGAGGTGTCTAAATAGAATTTGTGTAAAACAAATCACATCCTAAAGTCTGCTTCTTTGTAAAATGATAAATACTTATGTAATGTGAATGGCAAACCCGTATTTTTTTTTTTTTCCAGTCTCTTTTTTTGTTAAGTTCTGGATTCACTATCTGAAGCTTTCCAAAAGCGGAGAGCCCTGGTTCAGCAAAATTTGTTTTCATTTGCATTTTGAAGTCCTTCAGAGACCGCAGTGCCCATCAGCATGCGGAACAATTTGCTTAGAGGGTCCTTCATTTATGAAAGACAGCACACGTCCTCTACTCCTGTTTTTTAGTTCATTTACAGGCTCCAGGCTGGGGCTCTGTCAAGGCTGATAGTAGCATCCTTCAGGGGGCACACACGACCTGTGGGTGTGGGCTTCCTTCTCAAGGCCATTCTCCCGTGAGATGCCCCCAGCTTGTCCCTCTCAGGAATGAGCCATCTCTGCCGAGCCTCTCTTGGAATAGAGCCACCAAGTCCTGGTCACTTAGATGATGAATGTCCTTGGCTTTGAACTGAGTTTTGCAATTCTATGTATTTGATCTCCATCTTTTCCAAACTGGACTCAAAATTTCCAAGCTGAACTTGAGTGAGTGGAGCTTCCAGTTCCTTAACCAAATTTTGACTGAGGGTCCATGGGCAGAGAGAGGAAACAGATCCTTTTAGTGTTAGTAAATTAAATAGTACATGATTTTTCAAATTACCGAAAGTACAGAAAGGCTGAAAATGTAGCAACTTGTCCTTGGTCCCGCCTCCTGACTTTCGGTCCACATCCGGGATCAACCACTTTTGATGGCTTCTGAACTTTGGTACTTCTGAAAGCAAGACTTCTAATTAATAATAGCCCTTATCCACGTTGTGGCGTGCGTCAGTAGTGGGTCCCTTTTTATAGCTGAGTAGTATTCCATTGTACTAATATCCTATGGTTTGTTTATTCATTTACCTGTTGATGGACACTTGGAGTGTTTCTATTTGGGGCTATTATGAATGAAGCTGCTATAAGTATTCTTGTTCACATCTTTTTGTGTTTTCATTTCTCTTGTATCATACATAGAAGTGGAATTACTGGGTCAGGGGACAGAGGTACAGGTAATTTTTTTAAACTTCCAAAGAGTTTGTCAAAGTGGTTGTACCATTTTACACTCCCACAATCAATGTATGGGACTGCCTTCTGTTCCACATCCTCCTCTTATCAGCTTTAGATAAAGCTGCTGGCTTCCTGCCTTAACATCTGAAAGACTGAGCATTTGATCCCACCACTGCCACCCCCCACTCTGCTGCCCCAGCTGCATACATTTTCCCTCCTACTGTAGAAATAGGAAAGATGGAGTTTGAAGGGAAACTGCATGGATTTGAAGCTCAGCTCTATCCCTTACTAGTTGTGGGAACTTGGATGAGTTATTGCATTTCTTTGTGTCTCTGTTTTCACATCTGTGAAATGGGATAATAATAGTACCTACCCCATAGCATTGTTGAGAGCACTGATTTCAAGAATGTCTTAGATGTGGTGAACAATACATGTGAGCTACTATTATTCTACAATAAGAATAGTCATTGCTTGTCATTTTGAGCAATACTTGAACATCTTTATTTCTTTGTCCAGCTAGGAAAAGTGTCTCATGTCTCCTCACTTTGTAAGACAGTGCTTGTAGAAGACACATAAAATGCCTTCTATATGCCAGGCACTGTTTGGGGAGTATCATATATAAGTTATCATAATCTTTACATCAAACTTCTGAGTCAGGTGTTATTAATTATGCTCAGGTTAGAGGTGGGTAAACTGAGGAGGAGAGAAATGAGATGGCTCACCCAAGGTCCACAGCCCAGAGGTGGCAGAGCCAGGATTGGTACCCAACCATGTGGGAGCCAGGTCTATGCCCTCCCCCTCTGCCCTGGGCCCTGCTCCTCCCACTGGCTCTCCTCGCCCTCATCCACTTCCCAGAACTCTGGCATCTGTCCTTGTCTCGGAACACGAGGCACACACTGTAAAAGTTTAAAGGAAAGTGAAATTAGTTTTGAGTATCAGACACCAACCCAGAGGCAGGGAAGGGGTATTCTGAAAGGGATGTTCTCCCTGGTTTGTTCTAATAGTTGGTCTTTGACCCTGGTTCCTGACACAGAGCTCCTAAATACCTTGGAATTTCCTGGGTGATAAGAGTGCCTTTTGTTCTAAAGAGGTGACTCTTGGTGGGCTCCTGCATAGCTCCTGGCTGGGACCTGGTCACCAGAAAGACCGAACATGATTAGAAGTTTGGAACTTTCAGCGGCATCCCCCATCCTCAGGGGAGAGGAGAGAGACAGGAGATTGAGTTAATAATTGATCACGCCTACATGATGAAGCCGCCATTAACAAATCCCTCAACTGTGAGGTCCAGAGAGCTTCTGGGTCGGTGAACACATCCACATGCTGGGAGGGTAGTGTACCCCACCTCACAACTCCGCGGGGACGGAAGTTCCTGCACTCAGTGGACCTTCCCTTATGTATCTCCTCATCTGGCTGTTCATCTGCATCCTTTACTATATCCTTTATAATAAACCAGTAAACAAAAGTAAGAATTTCCCTGAGTTCTGTGAGCCATGCTAACCAATTATCAAACCCAAGGAGGGGATTGTAAGGACCCCAAATTATAGCCTGTTGGCCAGAAGTACAGGTGACAACCTGGGACTTGTGATCGGCACCTGAAGTGGCAGCAGCCTTGGGACTGGGCCCTTAGTCTGTGGGTTCTGGCACTTATGCCATACAGATGGCTTTAGAACTGAACTGAATTGTAGGACAAGCAGCTGGTGTCGAAGAATTGGTCAATGTGGGGAAAAAAACCCACACATCTGGTCACAGAAGCATCTGTGTGAGTAGTGAGTGGGAAAAAAAAAAGAATTTTCCTTCAGTGAGGGTAGGGAACGGTGAGTTTTTCCTAGACAGTAGCGTATATCATGGATACCCACCAGCATCTACAACCCAGCCTCACAGCACAAGTTCCTGGACGTCTCAGGAACCTCCTGTTCCCCTGCCAAGCCGTGGAACGCAGAGAAGCCAACCCCACCCCACCCCAGCTAGACTGCTGGTCTAAGGGTCACCCCACCCATTTCCCTTGACAGTGACTTGGTCGAGCGCAGACATGTAATACAGTTGGGCCCAAGGTAATTCAAGATGCTGGCACTTTCTAAGAAAGATCCTGCTTGCTCTTCTGAGAAACTTCCAAAGTTTTCTTTGATCTGATTTCTGGACACCAATGGCTTTCCAATACCCAGGAGGATTTCCAGCCTCAGGCTGAAGCCAATGCAGAAGGGCAGGGCAGAGAAGGAAATGATCTGTTCCTTGAAGACATCTTCAGATAGCTGATTTACCTTTTGACTGATGGGAACCAACGTACTCTAATTGTTTAAGCCAATTTGAGTGTGAGTTTCTGTCATTTGTTCCAAAAGCATCCTGATCCACAGTTGATTTACGGTGTGTGTTGGAGAGCTCTGCACCGATTCTTATTTTATCTCAAATTTTCCACAAGAGTGTTCAAAGTTCAAATCATGTTTGGGAGCCACCAAGCACCTACCATCCCCAAGAAGGCTATGAAAGAGAGATTCCATGTGAAAGAGAACTGATTTGTTAATGACTGATGCTGTGTTTTATTTAGAAAATACAATGCTCCCAAAAGTTAATCAATAAAACAGTCCATGTAAGCAGCTCTTTGCAGGAAACCACCCTCAGCAGGAAGCCCCTTTTCTTGTCACTTTAGCAAAACTATATTGTTTTAAACAGGCACCCCCATGCTCTACTCATCTGCAGCCCAAGCACACCTTTCAAATCTTTGAATCACACAAAACCTTGCCTAACTTGTCAGTTCTTTCCGTGTGTGAATAAGAAAACATCTAGAGGAAGAGCACAAGAAGTCGAAAAGACCGCACACAAGCCTGCACGCAGTGGGGTTGGCGGCATATCTGACACTCCATCTCAACGATTAACCGAGACTACTTCTCTGTTTCCCTTTAAAAACTTTCATGGCCAAGCCAAATCTTCGGAGGTGGCTTTTGGGGGACGCTGAATCCACCATCTCTCCAGATTGCCAGCATTCTGATTAAAGGCACCTTTCTTTTCTTTCTAATTCTTTTTATTAAAGTATAGTTGTTTCACAATGTTGTGTTAATCTCTGCTGTACAGCAAAGTGATTCAGTTATACATATATATACATTCTTATTTTTATATTCTTTTCCATTATGGTTTATCACCATATATGGAATATACTTCTCTGTGCTATACAGTAGGACCTTGTTCTGTATTCATTCTATATATAAAAGATTATATCTGCTAACCCCAAACTCCCACTCCATCCCTCCCCCCACCGCCTTCCCCTTGGCAACCACAAGTCTGTTCTCTATGTCTGTGAGTCTGTTTCTGTTTTGTAGATAAGTTCATTTGTGTCACACTTTAGATTCCATATAAATGTGATATCATATGGTATTTGTCTTTCTCTTTCTGACTTCATTTAGTATGATAATCTCTACTTGCATCCATGTTGCTGCAAATGGCATTATTTCATTCTTTTTTATGGCTGAGTAGTATTCCATTGTATATATGTACCACATCTTCTTTACCCATTCATCCATCGATGGACATTTAGGTTGTTTAGGCTATTGTGAATAGTGTTGCTATGAACATAGGGGGAAAGCACCTTTCTTTTCTACCGTTTGTATGTAATTGATTTTGTAAGCGACAAGCAGCAGGAATTGATTCATTCCGTAACATCCAAAGTGCTTCCAAAGATGCCAGTGTGACTGAGATTTTCTCTGGAGACGATCGTTTCCTCTGACTATTGGGGTAACTGTATTCTGGGGCCTGTTAGCTGAGTTAAGGAGGATCCCTTTACCTGGGGCCGAGCTCAGTTCTGCCCACCTAACTACAATCAGGTAAAAGTGTAAAAAGTCACAATTCCACCTTGGTTTGGTTGCCTTGTGTGTAACCACATAGATGAGACCAAGACAGACAGGGAGAAAATCAGGAAATACAATCACATCTCCCAATTCACCATTTCCCAAATTTTCTCCTATTAAACTTCCCCAAACCAACTCTCAGAACCGTGGCGTGATGGGGAAGGCAGACACAATTATCCATTGTCTCAGACCTGAAACCCAGACTCGAGGAGTCTTTGTCGCCCTGGGAGATATTTTAAGGTTTAACTTTTTTTAACCATATTCCTATTTTCTATACATTTCCCAACATTTCCACTGAATGTAATCCATCCGGATGGGTTTTTTCTTAATAGAGTAAATAGGAGGTTGGTGAGAATGCTGGTCTCCTAGATGCTCCCTGCCACCCTCCGCCCCAACGTGCACTCAAGCACTAGACTCACTCTGTTAGGAGGGAGAGGCTGCGTTCCATATAAATGCAAAACGCTCCAGACACTCAGGATTATCTGTGCTTTGCATGAATAACGACAGCAGCTTGCAAGTGGGCAGGACTTGGTGGAGAGGCCCCGTGGCAAATCCTGGGCGGCACCAGCACACTCCCCCAAGTGCCTGTGAAATCTAATTTCACTCTCCAGGGACAGAGCTGTGAACAGCTCAGAGCACAGAATTCCCATTTTCAGAACAGTTCCCTTACCCTCAGACCCCCTTGGATGGAATTTTCTCCACCTTTTAAAAAATTTAAATGCTCAATTTTTTTTCAGGTTAAATCTCAGGTTTGTTTTTGCTTCATCATCTCTTTACTGCCTTGACTTTGCCAACAGCAGAGGTTTTATTCTGGCTTTAGATCTTTTGTGAAACTCTCTGGCTCGGTTGCATTTTTGAAAAATCAAAATGAATCGCTCGCATATTCTGCATTCATTATTCCCTCTCCTGCAGTTTTCTAAATAATGTAGGGACTGGGGAGGCTTCTGTGATGAGCACAAATGCATTTGAAATGTGCTGTTAAGATATGCCTTTCACCTTCCTTCAGATCAGAAAATGAGTTTCCTTCTCTGGGTTTCCGCAGACCTGAGAAATACTCCTCACTTCTAGAATGTGTCAAAAGACGCCAGGAGGGTCCTTTGGGCCCGAGGAAGTGAGGATCCTGAGTTGACTGCAAGAATTTTGGTAGCTGGGTTTATAAACCCCAAAAGGGTTGCAATCGGGAATAGGGTTTGATTGTTTTGATTGTTCCCGTTGTCAACGAACTCAGTTGGGCATTTCTATCAACTCAGACATAATATCTATTCAGATCA
Source organism: Balaenoptera borealis (assembly GCF_965194805.1). Taxonomy (NCBI): domain Eukaryota; kingdom Metazoa; phylum Chordata; class Mammalia; order Artiodactyla; family Balaenopteridae; genus Balaenoptera; species Balaenoptera borealis. The sequence continues at coordinate 13,368,365 of NC_138872.1, forward strand.
TAAAATATTGTGAAAATCTGGTTCATTTGTTTTAGGAAAAAAAAATCACAGGTTTGTTTCTGATATAAACTGGCTTCTGAGGGTTTAGTTTGTTTGTTTAAGAAGCCACGGTTCTCATTGTGATACTTAAAAGCAGGATTGGTTTAGCAACCAGGAAATTTGAGGCAGACACCTCAAATTTTAATTCCTAGTAAAACAACAGATACTGTCTTTATTTTAAAATTTGGTATTTTGTTCCTTAAGGATTTTTTTGGCATCGGTTTTGATTTTTTTAATATTGCATTAAAATCATATTTATCTTGATTACCCCGGCATTTTTGTGCCTCACCTGCCTTACCTTAGTCCCAGCCCTGAATTCATTTCAAGATCAAGGAAGTGGTGAGTGTAGGAGTCCCCAGCTGAGGATAGGAGCTTTGGGGCCTCAACTTTTCCCACATCAAAGATGGTGGTGAATTGGGATCTTCCCTGGAGAAAAGGGAAATTTGAGTCTAAGACAGGCCCCAGACTCAGGCCTCCTGCATTATTTCTAAACACCAGGAATTATATCTCGAATGACCTGCTACCTCGATGTCATCACCTGCCAACCTCTTGCGTCTCCTGCAGTCTCTTTCCTTCTCTCTCTTTGTGTTCTCTTGACCTGAGATGGGGCCAGCATCACACCTCCAGCTTCATTCCAGTTTAAACCAGTTGAGTGCCAGAACATTCATTGGGTGAGGGTCTCTCAGGTGAAACATCAGCCAGGATCCCAATATCATCATTGTGTACACATTGGGGTCCCCACAGGGACTGGGGAGAAGGGGGGGGGAATTTCCAGGCAAGACAGGCCTCCAAATTGCCAAATATTTATATTTGGGGGTATGTCTGGAAATATCTACTTGTGTCAGTGATCTTTGCCCCCATTTTTTGCAGACAATTGAAGCCCTGTACATGTTTGGGACTGGTTACTATAGTGGCAAAATGGTCTTTTAATCACCCAACAGACATTACCCTTCTTTCTATAATAGCTGCAAGGGATCGTAGCCACCATGGCACCCTGGGGTCTGGCATGCCTCAAGGACAAGGCTGGAACAGCAGCCCATCTGAGTCTTGGCAGAACTGTCTTACGAGAATGGGAGGGTGTGGGAGGTGCCCCTAGGCCATCTCCCACGCCTCCCTCTCTCCCTGGGAGGCTATCAGAAGCAGTTTCTCATCACCAGCTGGCTGAGGTATGAGGCTCTCTGTCTCACCCCCTCAGGATACAGCTGCGGACTATAAAACTGCTCAGCTCAGTCTAGAACTGGCTTCTTGGTAACAGGTGTCCCGTCATTCATTGCAATCATCCAGCCCCTTTTATTAAATGTCCCCCTGCATCCTACAGGTCAAGCTTTCCTTTGAGCAGAAAGCCCCTTGGAGACAAGAACAGAAACCCAACTCAAAAAGGAATTGGCAAAAAAGGACATTTAGTGACCCACATAACTTACGGGCAATCAAAGGCAGTGATTCTTAACGCAGGTAATTTTGCCCCTCCTCCCCCCCAGGGACACTTGGCAATGGCTGGAGACATTTTTGGCTGTGATTGGAGGGGGAGGGGCAGTGTGTGCTATTGGCACCTGGCCATTAAACATGCTACAACGCACAGGACAGTTCCTCACAACAAAGAATTATCTAATCCCAAACTGTCAATAGTTCTGAGGCTGAGAAAACATGCTCTAAAAGTAATGGCTTCAGGCACGGCTGGATCCAGGAGCTCAAATCATGTCTACAAGACTCCATTTCTCTACAATGTTTGCCTCTGTTCCTCTGTACTGACCTCACACACAAGAGGATCTCTGCTCCATGGCCTGGTTCATATTCTCACAGAAACCAATCTGGAGAAAAGCGCGGTGTTCACTCCAGTAAATCAAACCGTGGCTGGCATTGAGTTTCACATGTCATCCAGGAGTCACTTTGACCTAAGGGAGTGGAGGTGGGGGCAGAGAGGGAGAACACACTGCTTGTCAAGGCCTGGGTCATGAGGCCAAAGCTAAAGCTGGAGGCTAGTGGAGTCAACTCTCCCACACGGATTGAAGAGGGGAGGGATTGCTTGCCCAAAATAAAATCAGTGCAGTGCTACCAGAAGGACAATGGACATCCATCACCACATGATTGTGAATGAAAAGGGTGGGAGAAGAATCCATTTATAGAGTTAAACACACACTATGAAGAAAGAAAAGGATGAAATATGAGACAAGGAAGGAATGCAAATATGAGTTCATTGTGCTTACCAGAAAGAATGTACAACTGAAAATTTGCAGGCATTTTCTTTTTTTATTTTTTTTATTTGATTAGGAAAAGAATTATAAATATGTGTGACATGTGAATACCTTCCACACATTTCAATGAGTACACATGAACTGGTGCAGGAGAAAATATTTTTGCAAAGTGTAACAAATGATACAAACAAAAGGGAATGCGGAAATATTGCCCAAAATGCTGGAATTATAAAACATGTATTTCCCTCGGGCTCCTGTTTCCATAGAAAGATCAAGTTTTATTTCTTGTTCTTAAAGATTAAAGTATGGCGCCTTGATTCCTTAACGAGAAAGAATGCATATTTTAAGGTAATGATGATCAGTCAGCAGCCCCATTTGATTCAAAACACTCTGATTCTTCAGTCTGCTTCGAGGCCCCATGGATGTATTTTAATGTACCTGCAAGAGCTGCTTATAAACAGAGAAGTCACAACCAGAGCCAACTTGCTGAGGCTGATGGAGATTTAAGGGAGAAGGTGAGGGCTCTTCGTGAGTTGGAATCATGGGAAACCCCTCAGCTAGACTGAAAGGGGATGGAGACTTAAAACGAACAAACAAAAAACAAAGAAAACCCACCACTGTCATTTCAGTAATAACAACAACTCTATTACCTTCTCTTTCACTTTGTAAAGTCTATCCATGTCCCCATCGCCCACCACTCTCCCTACTCCTTATGCCTTATACACACTGGCCTCACTTCTGGTCCCTCGATTCTCCAGGCCTGTTCCCTCCTGTGGGCCTTTATACTTGCTGTTCCCTCTGCCTGGCACACTGTTCCCTCAGACCTCCTATGGTGGCTCCTTCTCATCCTTCAGGACTCAGCCCACATGTCACCTCCTCAGAGAGGCCCTCCCAGACCCCCTAAAAAGTAGCAGTAACCCCATCCCAAGATACTCTTCATCCCATCCCCAATCTGTTTATATTACTGCATTTTTTTACAATCTGAAATTATCTGTGTCTTTATTTGTTTACCTGTATAATGTCTATGCACATCGACTGGAACTTCATGAGAACAGATGGATTCAGTCATGAATCCATCTCAGTCATGGCTGTATCTCAATAACAAGCGCAACAGCTTGGCTATAAAGGTGCTCCATCAGTACTTGTTACAGTGAGTGAACGGATCCGTTAAGTGGACAATTATGTTGATAGTATTCACGTGGGGGTGTGCTGCTTTGCATTTGGTTGGCTCCATTTTTCTTATATAATATGGACCTGACCAGGCAGAGATGGTATCTACACTCTATGAAAAAACTTCACATGCTCTGGTTGGACAAAAAAAATATGTAAACATCTCTTCTCTACCCATTATTCTGTACCTTTAAGGATAAATCACTGCACCTGGCATGGGCCCAGGAATTTTGAAATACTTGTTTTTTAATTGAAGTAGAGTTGACTTACGATGTTGTATTAGCTTCAGGTGTATAGCACAGTGATTCAGTTATATGCATATTTTTTTCTTTTTCAGATTCTCTTCCCTTATAGGTTATTACAAAATATTGAGTATAGTTCCCTGTGCTATACTGTAGGTCCTTGTTGGTTATCTATTTTATATATAGTGTGTATATATTAATGCCAAACTCCTGATTTATCCCTCCCCCCTTCCCCTTTGGTAACCATAGGTTTGTTTTTTACGTCTGTGGGTCTATGAAATACATTTTTTTTTTTTTTTTGGCTGTGTTGGGTCTTTGTTGCAGTGCACAGGTTTCTCACTGCAGTGGCTTCTCTTGTTGTGGAGCATGGGCTGTAGGCGCGTGGGCTTCAGTAGTTGCAGCACACGGGCTCAGTAGTTGTGGCTCGCGGGCTCTAGAGCACAGGCTCAGTAGTTGTGGCACAGGGCTTAGTTGCTCCGCGGCAGGTGGGATCTTCCCAGATCAGGGATGGAACCAGTGTCCCCTGCATTGGCAGGCGGATTCTTAACCACTGCACCACCAGGGAAGTCCCTAAAATACATTTTTTGAACAAATTGTTTATGTAGACAAAGACCCTTCAAAAAATCAAAATGAAACAAACAAAAATTATGTATAAATACATATACATATTGCCTGGGTCCCACACATTCTAGTGTGGGAATCTCAGTGGATTCTCCCCTGGAGCCTCTGGAAGCAACCAGCCCTGCTGACACCTGGGCGTTAGCCCAGTGAGACTGACTGCAGGCTTCTGGCCTCCGGAGCTGTCAGAGTATAAATCTGTGTTAATCCTCCACATTTGCGGTAATTTGTTACAGCAAGCCTAGAAACTAACACACCCTCCCACAAAACTGAAGCCCCCCATCCCCCTCCTGCTTTATTTTCCCCACGGTGTGTATTACCAGCTGACACGCGTGTCATTTACAGATTTATCTCTCTCCACTACTTGAACATGTTCCTTCTCGAATCACAGCTCCGACTGCCAGTTTTCAGTCCATCCCCTTGGCGCGGCGAGGCTGCAGCACCAAGAGTCTCAATTCGGTCTGCACGAAGTTCAAGTCCTGGCCCGCCACGGACCAGTGGGGTGACCCCTCCGGCAAGTCAGTTTACTTCTCAGTGACTCCATGTTCATTGTCTAAACTGGAGATCGTGACAGTAGCCTCTCTCCTGGAGTCCACGTGAATTAAATGAGTTTGGTACCTAAAAGGCTTAACAACAGTGGTGGCATATAATATGCATCCTGGATATATTTGTGATTATTATTACTATCCATTCACCAAATAGTGACTGAACCCTGTTCAGGCTGCAATTGTGAATGAGGCAGGCGTGGTCCCTTCCCTCATGAAGCTGACATTTTATTGGGGTGACAGATACAACAATGACAGGTAATCATCGTACTATGGAAACCGTGGGTAATCACTTCAATCTATTACACCTGTAACCTGCCTTCACTAATCAAGGTCATTTTAACTGTTGCTACAAAAGACTGGCATGTCCTCCAAGCAGCGCATAGCCTAAACAATAAGATGTTTGCCTGAGTTCTTTGTTTTCCAGGGACTTGGAGTCAGCTGTGTCTAGTTCCAGCTAAACTAGTTAAGACTGCATAGGACCACCCACCCTCCAACTGGGCATGCGTGAGTGTCTGCTCGTGACCTTTTGACTTCAGAGGGCTGAAAACTCCACCCTCAGATCGTGCTAAATGCCTCATTTTTGAACACGTGTCCCATGAAGAGCTCTATAGTTCAGTTACGCCTGCGCAGAACTACGATGAACACACCTTTTTCTTATTTCCAGTCCCCACGCCCCCCACGCCCCCCACGCCCCCCACGCTCCCCACGCTCCCCACGCTCCCACGCCCCCACGCCTAGGACCGCCCAGCTTCGTTATCCCATAAGTACCGTGAGCCCAGTGCTTTGGGGGAGGTGGCCTTGAGCCCTGTGTTTATAGTTTTTTTGCTTGGCTGCCTTATGAGTAAACCCTGTCTTTGCTGCCAATCCCGGCGTCTCAGCACTTTGACTTGCTGGGCGTCGTGCAGATGAACCTGGTTTGGTAACACTATTAAGAGGATAAAATGCGGTGGTGTGATGCACAGTAAAGAGGAGACCTCTGCAGACGAGGTAGTCGTAGAAGGCCTCATGGAGGAGGTGTCTTTTCAGCTGAGACCCGAAAGATGAGTAGGAGCTAGAAGTGCCAAGAACCAGGGAAGGAGCATCAGGGCGTGGGGGGACAATGCAGCAAAAGCCACAAGTGAGGGCCTGAGTGTGCAGGAAAGAGCAAGGCCTGTGTGGACCGCGTGGAGGAAGCTTAGAGAGGCAGGGGGCGACCAGAGTGAAGAATTTCAACGTACATGTCAGGGGAGCCATGGAAGGGATTTGCAGCGGAGAACCAGGGTGTGATTTACTCTCTTCCAACATCCCTCTGGCTGCTGAGAAAGGCCACGGGTAGAAGGGGGGAAGCCAGGGAGGCAGTCAAGATGCAAGCGTGGCTGGTGCTGGGGAGAGGCAGGGAAATGGAGCAAAGTGGACCCGTGTGATGTACCTTCCGGAGGCATCTCCAAGGAAAGAGGGGATGAGGGAGACCAAGGGTGCCGGCCTGAGCTCCTGGGCACGTGATGCTTGATTGAGTGAGGATACCTGGGGAGGAGCAGAAAGGACCAGCTCTCAAAGGGGCAGCAGCGTGACAGTTTTTCATTACCCCGTTCCCAGGGAAATGCTCCCAGACAGCCCAGAGTCCCGACACGTGTGTGCAGGGAGGGCAGGATGTACCCCTTGTGGCTGGGTGGCGATTAGGAAGGCGTACGGGGTGTGACTGCAGCAGATTTACCCAAAGGGAGCGAGGCTCCCTCTCCCCACGGTAATTAGAGCCCCCAGCGCATTCCACCCCCCGAGGGCCTGGGAGCTTGGCTCTGTCGGGACTTGCAGCTCCTGCAGCCTAACCTGGCTGGCCAGGGCCAGGCTCTTCTCTACAAGGTGCCCCCCAGCTGTCTCCGGACTAGCCTCCCCAAGTGTGAGGCTTGTTGACTGATTATTTGGAAAAACTGGAAAGTTAACAGGGGATGAAACAGACACTCCATCACCCTTTCTATTTCAAATCTCAGTTGGTCTTGGTCAGAGTGTCTCAGTGGGGACATTATTAGCACTTTGTACATGGTGATACATTGTAAGGGACTGTCCCAGGCATTGAAGGACTTTGATCTTTACCCCAAACATTGTAACAACTGAAAACACCCCACTCATTTCCAATCACTGGGTTTGCATGCAAATCTAACCCTTAAAATGTCTTAGAACCCTGGGGAAAGACAAGGGGGGGGGGAGCTGCCCTACCCCCATGGCACCATTTGACAAGCGTGGCAAACCGGTTAGTTCCGAGCTTGGGTACCTGCAAATATTCCATTACTGACGGCCACATCTCCAAAGAAAGTGGATGCCACTTACTGAGCATTTAACCCTGGAAAAATAGGCAGTTATGTCAAAATGTGAGAACAGAAAATGGGACTCAGGCATCAAGCCATCCAGGCAGTGGGCATTTATGAAACACTGAAGTAGGAACAGTGTGCAGTGTCAGGGCCCGAGGAAGAAGAAAGACACCATCCCATAGTGCAAGGAGCTCACAGTGGGCCCAGAAGATAAACAGAATTATGACTTGTGCAAAATCAATGAGAGAGCCTCCTTAGGCAAGATGAGTTTTTAAACTGCAGGTACTAACGGATCCATTTGTGAGTTGTTCAGTTGATCACATCTTGAAGAGTATTTTTATGTTGGAATAGAATGAGATGGGATGGGATGAATTGGAATACAGTGGAATGGAATGGAACAGAATAGAATAGAAAATACCAGAGTATACTCCAGTTGGCAAAAATAAGTAGCGTGTTCTGAATATTCTGTTTCGGATTACGTAAAGGTGTACATTGTCTTGTGATATAAAATGTATTTCTAATGTTCGGTCACGTTCAAAAAAGTTTGAACCGCATCGTGTATGTAATTTGGTGTCCTGAATGGGATTGTAGAACAGAAAAAGGACATTAGGGAAAACGAGTGAAATCGGAAAAAAGTGCAGAGTTTGGTAAATAGTAATGTAGCAGCCTTGGCGACAGAGGAAACTGCCTTTGCAGTATGGACTACAAACAGGCATGAAGACACGTCATGCACTAGAAACGTTAGGGTTCTGGAATAATTTGCACGTGTAGAGCAGCTACACACGCTGCAAAGAGTCCTGGTGTCCATCAGTTTGAATAATTCCCCAACACACCTGGAAGCAGTCAGGACAGGACCTTTTTTCCACTTGCAAAGATGAAGAAAAAGGAGACTTCATCCAAGACACTCTCCAGAGGTCACGCCGCTAAGAGGCCAGAGCCCCAGGCCTGGGACCTGCACGCCCATCTGTCTCCAGGTGCCTCTGCAATTAAAGCCACGGGCTGATAGAGAGGACTCAAGTAGGCTTTAGGAAGGTCCCCCAGCCAAGACTTCATGGGCACAAACTCCCCACAGTCCCCTCCTGGGAGAAAAGCTTCCTCCTGTGACCGTGACACTTTTGTTCAACGCCACCGACTGTCAGCCCCTAAGGACGCCACCTGGTTTGAGCTCAGGATGTGACGAGGGAGCAAATCTCCCAGGTTTTTATTCCACCACAGCCCCTGGCTCATCATCTCTCCTCAGACTAAAAGAGCCAAAAAAAAAAAAAAAATGTCAGGACTTTTTCCAGAGGAGAAAAGCCACGCGAAATGGGGTGAACACCGTCCTGGCTGGGGATGGTGAGCCATGCCCCTCCCCCGTTTATGTTCCATCCCCCCCAGTACAGGTGTGTGTGGAGGGGTCCTGTCCACGCGCCACCTCCCCGCTCAGTGTCCCTCTGAGGGGCGCAGGGCCGTGGTTTTAGGTTTGGAGCATACACATGAAGTGGGATCTGGGGGCTGAGCTGAGTCTTGGGCACAGACGGCTTCGTTCTTGCTGGAGGGTCCATGATGACCTGTGTCATGTGTGCCCAGGACGTGTGTCCACGTGGCAGTGCAGCCGGGGGGGCAGGGCACGCGCCCTCTGTCGAGTGAGCAGGTTGGGGTGACCTTGGGGACTTCTCCGCGCGCACGTCATCCAGCCCACGGGCGCTGGGGAGCCCATGCTCTGTGCCGGGCACAGTTCCAGGCCCTGGGGATGCAGCCCAGACCTTGCCCTCGGGACGGGAGACACACAATGAGCAAGAAATCAAGGCAGCCCTGCAGACAATTCCAGAGAGTGAGACGTGTACTGGGAAGAACTTTAACCAGGCTGAAGGGATGGAGTGGCGGGCGGGGGCGGACCTGAATAGGGACTCAGGGAATGAGGAGGGGACATGGGACCTGAGTCCTGAAGGAGGAGAAGAAGCAGATCGTGGGAGGGGTCAGGGATGGGGCTCCCGGCAGAGACAGTCACGGCCAACCCGCCCTTCCCAGCGGGCCCTGCAGGACCCTTAGAGAAACAGGCTCCACCTGCCCCCGCACAAAAGTCCCTGCACTTGCAGCCTAGGGGTCATTAGGAGCCTCTGTAATGAATGATTAAGACCATAGACACTGGTGCCAGGCTACCTGGGTTCAAATCGCACCTCTGCCACTTACTAGCTGGGTGAAAGCTCTCTGTGCCTGTTTCCTTATCTATAGAATGGAGATAATAATAGCACCCACCTCACGGGGCTGCTGTCAGGATGAGATGGGTTAACACACTTAGCACAGTGCCTGACCCTAAGTATGTGTTGTCCACCGTTACTGTTAGGGTGGAAAAGTCCAGCATGTTGCGTGGGATTCCAAAAAAGCAATGTTAATAGACCGGGATGTCCAATCCGACATGCAAAGGGTGTACATGAAAGACAAGCACAGTTGGCACCAGAACATCTGTTTTCCTAGAACCTGTGCCTACATTTTTATATAGACAAGGAAGTTAACAGCATCCCAGCAACTCTTCAAGAAAAATTAATTACGCCTGTGCTTGCCCCTCCCTTATTCTCCCTGTTTAACCTGCACTCTGCCGCCCCCCCACCCACCCCTAGGGGCTTCCTGAAACTGCAGATTACACATGTACGGGGGTGGGATGTCACCGGGTCTTCAGACAGGGAGACACAGCGAGTGTAAGCAGGGTCAGGGCAGAGTGCTCCGCCCCCTGTTGTCTCACCTCCCTCAGTCGTGTCCTGCACACCTGACCCCACTTTGTGCCCATGCTCGGCCTCAGACGGGCGCCCCTTGGGATGGGGAGGGGCCAGGACACCACCTGTGGCCCCTTCTGACCATGGGAAATGGTGCTTGAGTCACTCCCGTCACGCCTGACCCCGGGGCTCCTGGAGACGCAGGAGGAGGCCTTGGAGCCGCATCCCCCGGCCAGAACCGTCTTCCATCAGGGGATGAGAAGCAGAAGAGGAGGCGCCTGGCCGATCCCAGCGGCCACAGTTTCCAGAACATCTCCCTCCCGCAGACGAGCACCCTGCCCTCAGGTGCACCCAGGCGCCTGAAACCAGCAGATAATAGGTGCCCGTGAACTTGCAGAGTCCTGCCCGGATTTCAGTCTTAAGAGTTAATTTGCACGAAATAATTTGCCCAATTGATCAGCTGCCAGGAATCTGGGCTGACTGGCGTTTTCTCTTGGCCGCTGTTTGGACTCCAGAGCCAGATTGGGGCTGGGGGCTCCCCCTTGGCCTCAGTGGGCCCTCACGGTCTGCGGGGAGCGACAGAGCGCACAGGCTGATTTAATGGACGTTTATGCAGCCCTGCAGGAGGCCATAGCTGAGCATGTCCCCTCCTAATTAAAGGACAGCGGCCAGTTGTTCCCCATCAGTGCTGACAAAAGGGGATTGCTTTGGTCCTGGGAGCTTATGGGAGCTCCTCAGATGCCAAAATCTGGCACCTGCCACCTGGCATTCTTAAAGTGACCCTTTCAGGAGAGATGGCCATTGTGAGGGGGACGGTTGTTATGGGGCCTCCATCCAGGCTGGGGGGGGGGGGGTCGCTCTGCCCACGTAGGGGCAGGAGGACAGTGTCCTAAACCTGACCCTGCCCTGGCCTGCGGGGGAGAGAGGGGGTTTGCATGGGGGCGGGGCTACAGATGCAAATGCCCACAGGCCTGGGGGTCAGGGGACTCCCACAGAGGCTGGGGGAGGGGCATGGCCCACAGGATGAGCCCGTCTCCAGTGTGGAAGCCACGTGGAAATCCAGGCCCAGCACTGCCCGACCCTCCAGCCGCCCGGGCAACCCCGGGGAAGTGGAGGCCACTGTCCACTCCGGGACTGTTAGCTGCGTCAGGACAGGGCCTGTCCGGTCCGGTCCCTGTAGCCCCGGCCCCACCACCCCTGCCCTGCAGAGAGCCCTCCTCGGCCACCCGGGGGGAGCGAAGCAGGCGCCCCTCCCAGCAGCGTCAGCTCGGTGGGCGGTGCCCCCGAACATGACAGAGTCTTGGGGGAAAAGCCCTCCTCACACCAGCCAGCCCAGCGCCACACACACCTTGATGCTCACGACTTTCCAGAACGATTTTCTCTCAGTGACTCAGAGGTCACACTGTGGACCCAAACCAGCCAGCAGATGTGTCGAGTTTGTCCCTCCTGGTGTTTTTGGAAAAATGTGAATCCGATGTCAACACATGAAAAACCTGAGATTTCACTTGAGCATCTGATACTTTGATTCTCTTAAGGTGTCAGGACACGGTGCCACTCGGCGCCCAAATCCTCTCCTGGTAGCTTGTGTGGCACCGAGGCCAGGGCACCAGCCCCTTTAGACAGGCTCGTGCTCCACAGTTTCCACCAACTCCACCCCTCCCCCTATTGTCCCCACATGGAGACCCAGGATCTGCCACCCCAACTGCTGTGCTGCATTGTCCACAGGCCACTTGCTGGGTCCCTCCCTGGGTCTTTCCCCTTCTACAGGGAAACGGTAACAAAACCACACCACAGGGCTGGGGGGCATCCAGAACCTGCTTGGAACGTGTCTGGCAGGTGGGAATCCCTCAGGAAGTGCTGGCTGGCGGCTGGTCCAGCCCTCTTCACTCCTTTTGTTACCTGCCAGGCCCGTGGGGACACTGGCTTTGAGACCTGCTGCAGACGGAGGAACCAGCTGTGGCCGTTTCTCTCCAGCTTTCTCCATCTCCACCGCTTCCCCCCAGCCCCACCTCCCACCTCGTCCCACACCCAGAGGGCGGGGGACACAGAGCCTGGAGTCCCGCCACGTGGGTCCTGGGTCTTCCGTTGTCCTGACCCCACCGTCACTGCCGACCCGTCTGACGGGCATGTTCCTATTTTCTCCCACATCTCCTACCTGGATGTTAGTCCCTCCGTCCACCAGCGACGTCAGGACCGCATGGGAGATTTGATCAGGTTTGCAAGGGTGTTCTTTCTTCTTACAGCCCATGTTCTATCAGTGAGACACTTCAGAATTCACTGGATGTAATTTATCTTTGGGATTAATACACTGTGTTAAGTACTTTGAAAGCAACCAACAACTATAATCCAATTACTACTGGCTGTATTTTTAATGCTATTTTGCCCCCAGCCCCTCATCTCAACTGTGCGCCAGACTCACTCCCACACACACACACAGAGCAGATGCCAATTTTGTGCCCCGCTGCCTCGCCTAACAGCGAGAGCACTGAATAGTGAACAGCTGATCTGCGTGAAGTAACGTGAGAGCTCCTGTAGTCCTGGAGCTTTTAAACTTACAAACAGGTATCAGCCAGGTTGCCATGGAGAGCAGTGGACCGATGCCAGGGCTCACCCTCCGGACTCGTGGCCTCCTCTGATCAGCAGGGTCACGTGGGCTCTGCGAGGAGGCAGAGGCATGGCCTGGCATTTTAATGACACTGACTGGCTGTGTCTGAGCGGCGAGTGTGTAGGGGTGAGACAGGGCACGTATGTGTGAGTGTGGGTGCATGTGTGTAAGTTCGCACGCACAGCCCCACATATATGGGATGAAAACTGAATGGCCCTGAGGATCTGCTGGACACCTTTCATGTTCTAACAGAGACCGTGAGGCCTGAGGGGTCACTGGATGGACAAGTCGAGTTTCTGAGTCAGGGCGGCTGCTGACTCAGCACTGAGGAAGCCGCTCCTCTGGCCCCATCAAGACCCCCCTCGCTCCCTTCTCTCTCTCACGTGCACCCATCCCCCCTTTTCTCCTTCCTCTTCCCCCTCCATTCACCCTCCTTGCCTCCCCCCTGCCCTCTCTCATTTTCTCTCTCGGCTGCCTTCTTTGTCCTGCAATCCCCCTCCCCCGCCCCATTATGGATGATGGGAGGAGAACCACATCCTTGCTGCCTGCCATATAAAACCCTCGACACCGGTTTGTACCCATTTTTCGGTCTTGCAAATCCACCCCAACTCAGGGAAAATACCTACATACATACATACACGCATCGCATGCACAGAATGTAAACACAGACCAGAAGAAAGCCCTCCATCCTCTGTCTCTGTTTTGGTTTCTCCAGAAGCCGACCCTGAGGCAAGGCTTCAAGTCCAAGGATTTCCTCTGGGGGGTGATCACAAACGACACCGGTCCGGGGTGAGGGGCAGGGAGACCAGACAGGGAAGGAGGCCACGAGCATTCTGCCTGTTCCTCTGGGAACCAGCCAAGGGGTTGTCTGCAGCCCGTGGAGTCCCGCCCCAGAGCGCAGTCAGAAGATGGGCCTGAGGTTGTTGGGAAGGGGCGTGCGCCCACCTCCAGCAAGTTCCGTCCGTGGGAAACAAGAGGCCAGTCCCGCCGGGGAGCCCGCAGCACAAACAGGCACCGCAGCCAAGAGACCTGGGCGTGGCCCCAACTCCATCAGGCCTGGGCCCCCCAGGGCGTTCACTTCCAGCCCCTCTGGTCTCTGGGCCTCCCACACAGCCCAGCCTGGCAGCTGGGACCCTCAGGGGCGACGCAGGGGCGGCAGCAGGAAGCCAGGCAGGGGGCACGTGGTGGGCGGGGCCAGGGGACTCGGGGACTTTCGGAAAGAGGAGCCCCTCCCCCTGCCGTGCTGCTCTCTGGGGCTCACCCCTGCGCGGCAGACCTCCCCCGACCCCAGACATCCTCCCAACACGTGAGTCCCTACCGTGCCCCGCGCTGGGCTCGAGCTGGGGTGCATCGGGGAACGGGCTCCCGTCCTGGGGGAGCCGGCGCTCCAGGGAGGCTCACAGAAGAGAAACAAGAGCCGGAAGTCACCGTGGTAACATCTGACCTGATGGGCGCTGGGAAGAGCAGAAAGCGGGGACACAGGCTGCAGAGAAGTGACAACGGGGCAGAGCGGCTTAGCCAGAGAGGGAAAGGGGGAGCGGCCCGGGGACTCATTGCTGCACCGGCCCTGGTGCCATCTCCCGTGACCCATTCTCTCCCACCTTCATTTTCCAGGCTTTACAGTCTCCTCCCCGAAATCAACAGAGCCCAGACCTGCTGGGCCCCAGCGTGACTGTCACACTTAGTCACACGAGTGTCACACTTTGTGTGACACGAAGGCCATGAGACAGTCTGTCAATCATTTTTTAACGTAACCGCAGTAGGAAACACGTCACACGGTGTTACACACACACACACACACACACACACACACACCTATTTATGTGAAAACAAAGCAGAAGTTTCCCCAAACCCCCCTTCACTGCACGCCACGCGCTCTGATATTTCCTCATCTATTCTATTCTGGTCTATTGCAGAGTTTAAGCGCAGGGCTCCACCCTCTAAATTGATTTCAAGACCCACTCATGCATCACAACCTGCGATTTGATAAACTCTGTACCAGGAAACATCCGGTGGTGGGTGTGTTGGACCAGATGCCGTTTGTCCCACAGTGAGGCTGGGGGAGTGGGGGCAGGAGGAGGGCCGTGCCCACTAGAGCCTGAGAAGTCACCCCCTCCAGTGTTTGCCCAGCAGCCTGCAAGGCCGGGGGGCTGGGGTTGGGGGCACAGACCAGACGGCAGGAACTTGGCCTGTGGCCGCTCAGCCCGGCATCCTCCCGAGCCCACCAGGAGCAGCCCCCCGGCATGGCTGTGAGGGACAGGCCCCCGAGGGAGGCCTGAGCTGGGCCCGCCCGCCCCTTCCCAAGAACCCCAGACCCCGCCCCCCCCGGACCCGCACTCGGGACCAGGCTCAGAGGAGCTGGCAGGCAGGCCCTCAGCCCGGAGAACAGGCAGAAGCCGCTGTAACACCCTCAGCAAGAGCTGCTCCTGCTGCTGCCACGGGGTCGCCGTCAGCTGACTTGGCCGCAGCCAGTGCACTGGGTCCTACGTGCGTCACCTCGCTTCCCGCTCACGATGGCCCTCAGGGCAGATATGGTGGTCTCACTCCTGGTCCTCTTGGTGGCAGCAGCAGTGATGAGGGTCACAAACAGCACCTGACGTTCCCGAGCACCTGCCAGGCCACCAGCACGGTGCCGAGGGCTCCACTTGATCCCCGCTAGTCTGGAGTCCTAACCACAGACAGCATCTGTGTGACCCCAGGTAAGTGACTTAACCTCTCTGTGCCTCTGTTTTCTCAGCTGTAAATGAGGATAATAAAGTCCCCGCCCCTAGGAATTAAAGGTGCTTAACTAGGGCCTCACACCAACAGGCAGTCCATATAGGTTGATACTAGCCCCACTCGACAGCTGGAGAAACTGAGGCTCAGAGTCACCGGCCTGGAGGGAAGTGGGACTCGCTTCCCAGTCTGTCCAATGCTGAGCTCTTTGGCTTCCCTCCCTTATGGCCACCTTCAGAGGGACAGGGCAGAGGGCCATCACCCCCCCCCCAAAAAGGGGCTGAGCCTCTGAGGACCCCACCATCTGGCCAAGATGCCCCCCCAGCTCCCAGGAGACCACCAATCGCTCCTGTGTGTCCGATGTTCCGGCCTCAGACCACATGCTACCCACCGCGGGGGCATCTCCCTGTCCCGGGCCAGTTCGCTGCGGACGACGTGTCTGCTGGGGGCAGGCCTGTCCTCCTTCCATCGTCCACGACATTCCCTCCTCTAGCTCCCCTCTGGACAGACGCTGTCCCTCTCATCTCTGTCATTTCCATGCAGCTGACAGTGACAGCCACACTGGCCATGCTTGTGACACAGCCTTTTGGTTTCTGATAGACTAATTTGCAGCCAGATTTCACCTGATTCCACTTACAAGGGCAGATTTTCCTTCCAGTCTCAACTGCGTGGTCTTGGGTTTGGAGGCCTGGGGCTGGGCCGCAGGCTTGGAGGATTAGGGGAGAGCAAATAACACAGCCCTCACCCCGGGAAGGGGGCGGCGGAGCTGGTTCCACCCTGGCCACCTGGGAACAGCCAGCACTCTAGGCCACCACAGGCCTCCCACCTGATCTGGGTGTTCTGGGTCCCACACTTCAGGCTTCTGAGTCCTGCGCCATCCTCCTACCTCCCAGAGAAATCTCTATATTATTCCCGGGAAGACACTGTCATTCCCTTTGGAGGCCTAGGAGGTGGCAGAGCCGACTGGGGAAGAGCATGGGCTCTGGAGTCGCCTCTCTGGTTCAAATCCAGCTCTGCCACTTCCTGCTGTGTGACCTTGGGTAAGTTGCTTAAACTCTCTCTGCCTCCGTTTCCTCATCTGAACTGCCTATTGGTGTCAGGGCAGAGGATAACAATCTGTGCTTCCCAGCCAACGGACACTTAGGCTTTTATACTTTTCCTCTTACAAAAATCCTTAGAGATCCACCTTTGCATATTTTTCTTATTATTTCATTGGGATAAATTCCTGTAAATGGACTTTGGGGCCTGAAGTTGTGCATTTGCAGTTGCAGTTGCTACATATAGTGCCAAACTGCCCTCCGGAAAGATTGTACCAATGAACTCACCCAAGAGGTGTGGTTCTATTTAATGAAAACTTTCTCCACCCCACATTTCCTTTTATTAGGCTTACACATCTCTTCAAAATCTTTGTTTCCTAGATCATAATCTTAGAATTTAATACATGTTCTTCTTTCGGGTTATTATTAATATAAGATTTATCAGACCGTGTGAGAGCCCAGCCAGAGCCTTAGGGAAAGAGGTGTTCCTTTCAGAGCTGCGGATAATAAAAATTACTAAGCCACGGAGATTTGGAAACAAAAGTGACCAGGGAGGAGTAGAAAGAATTATCCTTGTTATGTTAAAAGCATGGTTGGAATTTTCACTCTGCGCCTGGCATGTAGTGTTTAGAACAGCGGCTCATACATGAGGTGGGCACCCAGTAATCCTTTCTGAATGGAAGGAGTTGTGGAAAGTGTGTTCCAGACAGAGGTAACAGCACATGCAAAGGCCCTGAGGCAGGAACGTGCTGGGCCCGTTTGGGGAAAAGAAAAGAAGCCAGCGTGGACAACTCCTCCTATAACTATCCCAGATCTAGCACTGCAAGTTCTGTGTCCAAAGAAATGCCTCAGCAGAGCAGGACAGTTGGTCACCCCAGGTCGGAGCAACGTGAGCCAAATGGGATACTGTCTCCCAACATCCACTGTCCCCTCCCAGTAATAGCCTTTTTTCTGAGCACACAGCCAAGCAGAATGAAGGCTGCACTTCTCAGCCCCCTTTGCAGTCAGGGGTGGTCATGTGACTGGGCTGTGGCCAATGGGAAAGAGAACTGTGTGCTCAGCTGCTGGGCCCCACCCTTAAAGGGAAGGCTTGTGTCCGTCTGTCCCCTCTGCCCTTCCCTGCTGGCCAGCCACGGGGATGTGATCCACCTTGTGGGAGAAGCCACACCCCAGGGGTGACAGAGCAGCAAGGTAGAAGGAGCCTGGGACCCTGAAAACTCCAGAGAAGAATCACCCTACGGGCTTGGATTTCATGCAAAAAAGAAATAAACTGTCTTATTTAAGCCACTGTAATTTGAGGTCCCTGTCATGCTCACTGAGGCTAACCTACTTGGTAGAAAGGTGGGGTTGGAGGGGCAGGCAGGGGCCGGGAGGCTAAGGTGAGGGAAGAAACCAATGAGGAAGGATTCCAAGGCCCACCTGCTCCAGGTGAGAGTCCCAGTGGGCGCCCCTCCCACCACTGAGTAATAGGATTTTCGCCACTTTCCCTTTAGGATGTTGCAAGACACACAGCCTAGTCTCTCCTTATCTCCTGAGATGTCCTTTAAGATTATTTAGATACCCTTTCATTTTAGCCACAGAGAAACTGAGGCCCAGACAGGAAATAGCCTGCCCTTGTCCTCAGGAAAGAGCCAGTTCCCTTGAATATTCTCCTGGGCCAGGTGGCCATAATTTGCTTCTACATCTACTGAGAATCAGACCAGCTGATTCTCATTCATTCATTCATTTATTCATTCACACGTCCATTTGTGAAATACTTTTTGTAAAGCAAGATGGTCACAGGAGCCTCAGTTGTAGGAAGGGGCAAGTCCTTCCTAATCAATGCCTTCTGCACCCAATGAGGTATTTCTAACCCAAAGATACAGGGGAGACGGTCACGAGATCGGGCCGCCCCTAGCCTGCCGCCCCCACACCTGCCCCAACCTCATCCCAGCGCCACCTCCACCTCCTCCCTGAGCCCTTGGGGTTCCTAACTTCACGGCCACCGCCCTCTCCAGCCTCTGGCCTCGCCTGTCCCCTCCCAGTGGCCGGAGGAGCCATGCGCCATGAATCCGAGAAGACCTTATCCCTGCCCTCCCGGAGCTTACCGGCCTGAGCGTGGAATCCTCCAGAACCGCCTCTCCACACACACAGGGCTCACCTGGGTGGAGCCGGCAGGGGGGCTGGGGGTGGCCTGACCCCCCACCCCTCACCTGGGAGCAGCTCACGTAAAGCGCTCGTAGCTCACCCCGGGCTGATGGTTCCAGCCTCCAAGACACCCCGAGGCCTCCTTGGCTGCTTGGTAATCAGACCAGGTACCTGCAAGGAGCCGCGACTCACATTTTCACTTAACTGAAAAATCCACATCATCAAAGAGGCGGAGATGCTCAGTGGCCCTTTCTTCCCTCGCCAGTGACCATTAACCTTTAAAAAGATGCTTCATGAGCCATTTGCTGAGCCTCGTTCTCTGTGCCAGGTGTAATGAGGCTCATACACGGGCCAGACTCGGGAGGGGGTGAACGTGAGAAATGCCACAAACGAGAGACCCGGGCAGAGCGGGCCCCGGGGCCACTCAGCCGCGCGGGGGCCTGGAGCGGGTGTGTCAGCGGCCGCACCGGAGCCCAGCCCTGGGGCTCTGGGACAGCTAAAGCCAAGTCTTGTTCAGGAAGTGAGTTCTACTGAGACAACGGGGGCAGAAATTAAAAAGCCAGATCCTGTCACTCCTCTGATCTAAACCCTCTGCTGCTTCCACCTGACTCAGCATAGAAGCCAAGTCCTTACACTGACCTTGGGGCCTTTCTGACTCGGCCCCTCCTCACCGCTCTGATGATCTCCTTGCCCCTCGACCCCTTCCTCTCTCCTATCTGGTTATATTGACCTCCTTGCTGAGCCTGGAGATCCAGCTCCATGCCCACCCCAGGGCCTTTGCACGAAAGCTCCTCCCCCAGGTAGTCTTAGCGCTGCTCCCTCTCTGTCGCTTTCTCGGGGGGCCTCCCTCACCCCACGTTTAAAATAACACCCCTACCGCAGCCTCCACACTCAGTGCCCACCTCCCTGCTTTACTTCTCGCCAAAGCACCGACCAGCACGGGCACCTTTCCTGTTACCAGCTGACGTCAGCGTCCATCCCTGTGTGTTAGGATGTACGGATCCTGTAGGGAGGGATCTTCCCGTTTTGTTCCCGGCTTTGTTCCCAGTGCTCAGAACGGGTCAGACACGCAGCGGACACTTCATAAACATCTGTGGAATGAATGAATGAGTGAGTGAATGCATGAATGAATGAATAAAATCATACCTGAAGGACAAACCCCTGAGACTTGGAAGAACTTGTTGATTAAAGGGGTGAAGTTCTAGAATCCACGTCCCTCCATTTGCTGAAGGGAGAGATGAAGAAATACAGTTATCCAGTGGGACGGCCTCGTGCCCGGGGCCCGAGTTGGCAGCAAACTGGCCGTCACGGTGACGCCCTCCGTGCACAGGGGCAGAGCCACGGGCAGAAGAGCAGGGACATCTGCGCAGCTGCTTCTCCCCCAGAGCCACGTGCTGCCGATTTAGAGGCTGTGCGGTGTCTTGCTCACGTTTCCGCTCTGCCTGAGCCCTCCCCCCACACACCTCCCCAGGCAGCTCCTCCCCATCGCCCGGGGCTCAGCTCACATCCAGCTCCCCAGAGAGCCCACTCCCCACCTCGGGATCCAGCGTGACACCCCCTCCCCCAATCACGCGCGTGGTTTCCATTCCTCAGCGCTCGTTACTCCCTCACTTTCTCTGGTTCACTCCTTTATGCACTTGCTTATTCCCGCTGAACCCCCCATGAGGACATCAGCCCCGTTTGGAGGGGGACCTTGCCTGCCTTGCTCACTGCTGAACAACCCCCAGCCCCTGTTTGGGGTCCAACACACAGTAGGTGCTCAATAAACATTTGTGAGACGAATGGCTAGAGGAAACCAAGTGTACATACACTTTGAGGATTTATAAAGTAATATGGAAATTACCAATTCTTTGAGGGCCTGCAAGTAGCATTTACCATCATCCCAGGGGGGTTAGATGTGGCCTGATGTGAAAATAGCTATGAAGACGGAAGGGTGGCCCAATTAGCTTCCCCACACCCCCTCAGGCTTCTCTATACTTCAATAAAAATGTTACATTTCCTTCTTTTGAATCTGTGTTCATTGAAGCACCCAGTAATGATGGAATATAGCAATTACTTGCTTTTTCTTGTTTCCCCTTTAGGACACAACATGATTTTTTTACTGTTGGTTCAGTGTCTGAACCCCCTCCTCTGTGTTGGGAGGACCGCGGTGTAGCACTCAGGGGGCTGGGCCATCCTGGAGTGACCAGGGCTCTAGTGCCACTCTGCTCCTGCTACCTGCCCGGTCACATCACGCCCGGGCCTCGGGGCTGCTGCTGCCACCTGTGGGATGAGAGCTGTGAGGAAACGACCCCTGAGGTCCCACCAGCTTTGACCTGCTTTACTCAATGGGTCCCTGACAGGGTTGTAGGGGGTAGAATCTGGCTGGGGACCAGCTCCTGGAGTGGGCGCTGGCTCTCTGAGCCTGTTTCCTCCTAGGGATAAGGGCCCGTCCATCCTCCTTGGAGGATCCAATTCACCCCGATTCCTACCTGTCTACCCATCTCCTCCTGCTGCCCAGACCCCAAGGACGCCCTGGCTCCTGCTCCTCTGAGGCCCGCTGCTCTGCTCCCCCATTTCCTTCTGGTCGGTTCCTCTCGTCCTGGCCTCAGAATCCAACCTGCAACCTCAGATCCCGAGTGACTCGACCACCACCTTTTACCAGGACAGGTTCCCGAGTCTTCAGTCCCCTGAGGAGCCTTCCTGGTACATCTCGGATGACGGAGCACCTCCAAGGAACCACAGGACCTCGACACCCTCAAAAGCATCAAGAGCTTCAGGAGGGACCCCCATCGGGAGACCACCATGGGGACCTTGGGGACCGTGGGACAGGCTGGGCGGGGGCACCACTCAGGCCTGGGCGTGTTGATTCAGGTAGTGGCTTCTGTTCCCCTGCCTCGACTCTCCCTCCAGCAGACCAGCCCCTGGCTCTCCCGCTCACGCCCTGTGTCACCTGTTTTGACCTGAGGGCTGGCCAGGCTGTCCTCACCGACCCCCACAAGGAGCAGGACGATGTGGGAAGGGGAGGGGGCAATGACTGCCTGTAAACATGGGCATGAACAAGGTCAGGAGCTTGAAGTCCTTGCCTGTAAACATGGGCATGAACAAGGTCAGGAGCTTGAAGTCCTCCGGGGCTTAAACTGCTCCAGGAATAATGCTCCCTCTTAATATTTAATTAGACGTTTATCAGATGTGTTTCCATGGGGCCATGTCTTCTCGGGGGAGATTGGATCCCATCACTGTGGATATCACTTCACACATCAGTTGCATGAAATGATCAGACACACTCTGCTGCCCTCCCCTTCCAGCCTCAGTCCCCTGACCAGATGTCCCCTAGGGCCCGGCCATGCGACTTCTGTTGGGGCCCAGTGCAGAGCTCGGTGGGGTTTGTGCGGTTCCATCAGAGTGGTAAATTGAAAATGACCCAGGAACCGGGCCGTGCTGGGATCCGTGGTGACCAAGTCCCTCGTGAATTAAATCATTTAACAGATGAAATGGAAAAGTCCTCCTCATTTTCCTTTTGAATGAGCTGTGAAATGGGCTCCGGGACCGGCCTCCAGGGTGAAGCAGTTGGCAAGGCCTGGCACCCAGAGGGACTGATGAGGTGTCAGAAGACGGGGCGCCAGGAGGACACGGTGCTCAGGAGAACCTGCCACAGTGCACAGCAGCGGAGCCTGTGTCCACAGGAACCCTGACCTCGAGAGGCTGGAATGGGCGAGTCTGGGGTGTCTCCGGGGTGCCCACTGACTACATGCTAACGGGCGTCCCCACTCTGGGCGACCAAGCACCAGAGCTGAAATCCTTGGCCTCCCATCAGGGAGCGGGTTTGGATTCTGGTCAGAGAAGCTCCCGTCTACACTCTGGGTCACTGATGCAATTCTTCTCCAAGTGCCGGAGTTCCTCATCAGAGGGAGCTGCTGGGGCACAAATGACTCTCGGTCGGGTGGGGACTTGGTTTCCTCATTGGCTCGAAGGCAGTTCCATCCAACCCTGAGAAGGTGGAACCCAGGACTAGCGGGTCCCAACAATGAATTCTCTGCAAGTTAAAAGAACAACAAAGCACATTAAATCGGACTTGCACAAACGCTTTTCAACACATACTACTCTGTGCCTGTGAGGACACAGCCACATGGACACAGAATGCCCACCAGCGGGGGCTCTCAGTCCCAGTGTCTCCAAAAACAATTTGGTGGCCATATCAAGAGTTTTTAAAAAAGCACTAACTCCAGATGCACTCATTGTACACGTAAGACTTTATCTTAAGGAGCAATTCATAAATGTGAACAAAAGTTATTCAGTAAGATGTTTACTACAACGTAAATTTTAACAGCAAAAGGAAACAACACAAGCGTCCAACAAAATAAAAATGGAGAAGATTGCATAAATTGTCTAGACAAGGGAACATTGAAGGATAATAGTATGATATGTTTACAAGAAGTTTTTAATAGCATAGAAAATGCTCATGATATCACGTGAAGTGAAAAAAAAGCAAGATATAAAACTATGAAATGGTACAGATGAACCAGTTTGCAAGGCAGAAATAGAGACACAGATGTAGAGAACAAACGTATGGACACCAAGAGTGGAAAGGGGGGGTGGGTTGAATTGGGAGATTGGGATTGACATATATACACTAATATGTATAAAATGGATAACTAATGAGAACCTGCTGTATAGCACAGGGAACTCTACTCCACTTTGCTGTACAGTAGAAACTAACACAACATTGTAAAACAACTACACCCCAATTTTAAAAAAGAAAGAAAAGAGAAATAAAATAGTTTGGCTTAAAATAAAATAGATAACCAACAAGGACCTACTGTATAGCACAGGGAACTCTGCTCAATATTCTTTAATAACCTAAATGGGAAAATAAGTTGAAAAAGAATAGATACATGTATATGTATAACTGAATCACTTTGCTGTACACCAGAAACTAACACAATGCTGTTAATCAACTACACTCCAATAAAAAATATAAATTAAAAAAAAAACTATGTTAAGCTCTTGTCACATATACACCCATATTCAGAGAAAAAACTTGAGTAAGAGATAAGCCAAGATGGCAGCAGTGGTAACATATGAGTGGTACAATCATAATTGGTTTTCATTTTCTTCTTTAGAGTAATTTTCCAAATTTTCTAGAATGAGCAAATCTTTTAAAATCAGAAGGAAAAAAAGTTATTTAAAGTTGCCAACAGCCACCAGGTAAAAAGCACAATATTCTCAGCAGTTTCTGCAAAATATAAGACCTTTCATAAAATATACAGGTCTTTTAATAATTGATATTTCATTTTCAATTAAAATTCTGATATCAAAGCTTATAAAATGATTTGAGGAAAGGAATGTTCAAAGCATTCATTAACATTCTCTATTTGTGTTTGAGAAAGAAACCCAGCAGTTGAATTCCTTTGGAAAGTGTAAAAATTGGTGGTTTGGTTTTAAATCAATATCTCTAACATATTCATGCCACTCGTCAAATTTTCTGCTCTCTGTCAGCTTTAGAATGCATAACTGTCATGAATTTGAGAAGTAAATCTATCATTCTGAATAGCCTTTAGAAAATAGGGTTGAGGGACTTCCCTGGCAGTCCAGTGGTTAAGATGCCATGCTTCCAATGCAAGGGGTGTGGGTTCGAACCCTGGTCGGGGATCTAAGATCCCACATGCCGCGCGACCAAAAAAAAAAAAGGAAAGATAGAAAGAAAAGAAAAAAAAAATAGGGTTGAATACTTTTTACATGATTTTATCACACAGTTATAAAACAATCTCATTTGTCTCTGCAAATACAAATACCTTCTTAACATTTAAACTATGAATTTACTGAGTCCCAGAATACACAGTATCCCTGAATGTTACTCTCTTCCCTAAAATCCTTTAATACTTTCCCATTGCCCTAGCACATCCCAACTCTCCACCAACTTACTACGCCCACGGTGGTCTGGCCCCACCTTCTCCTCTCCGCTGCCAGGCTCCTGCCCACTAGCCTTATCACAGTTCCTCAAACAGAACAGACTCAACCCAACTCAGAAGCTTTGCACTTGCTGTGCTCTGCAGAGATCCCCATTCAGAAATCCTAGCTTATCCAATAAGACAAGAAAATGAAATAACAGGTATGCAAATTGGAAAGAAGAGATAAAACTGTCCTTGTTTGCAAACGACATGATCGTCTATTTAAATAATCTGGAAGAGTCAACCCACGACTCCAAGCTGTGGTCAGTGTCATGCTGACTGGTCAGCCCCACTATGTGACAAAGACAGGGGTGTGGGCAGATGTGTTATGGCTACTCTCAGGGCTAGGGGTTGGATTGGCCCAGAGCGAGTGTCTGAGCTGCCCTGGAAGCCTGACAGGAGACTCATGGCACCTTCAGCATCATTATACTCAGACCCCAGACAGACCCCTGACAGCATGGGCACAGGGTCCCCGGGTCCCTGCTGGGGGACACACCAGTGTCCACGCTGGTTGATATAGAGCTGCTGTCTCCATCCCCAAGTCACCTATACTGGCATCCCAAGATGTAGCAGCTAAAGGGGCATCGCCAGCCCAGCAGGGAAGTAGAGGGGAGGGAATCAAATTATTTTTGAAACTTCTCACATTATTGAGGGTTAGCCAGACACACTGCTCAGGCAACTGTTGCTCAAAACCACTGATAATTTGATAGGCTTATGAAAGAGAAATTCTTCCAGAGTTCTTCCCACAAAAGTAAAATTAATGGTTTATGACAGGTGTTACAAATCAGTCCTTATCTCAAAGGGAAACAGACTTTCACTGTAAGAACCAGAGATCATCTTTCTCCTCTGAGCATTTTCCAAAGAGACCATTTATTAAAAAGTAATTTTGTAGATTCCGCTGAGAGGAAGGAAGGTTAATCCATTCAGCTGATTGGTGAGGGAGGTCTGTGTGTCGATGACCCACACGTCATCCCCAAGACTGGCACACACCTTAGGGCTCTGAGGTGGCCAGGCTTTGAGGCACATGCCCAGCCCTGGCATCCTTCTCCACACATTCACAGGGGTCACCTCCAACAGCCATGCTTGACCCAAACTCCTGCCCAGGGCTGACTGGATGAGGGCAGAGCTCCTGACCTGGTCAGGACCAATCAGAATCTGCTTGAGGTCACTGAACTAAGGAGACATTCATTGGGTTTCCATGGGACCACCATTTCCAGCCATGTCCTCAGAGGGACAGAAAGAAGAGGAATGAAGTGGATGACCAGATAGGACGTGCAGCTCCAGGGCAAGGGACAGAGGGGCCACATGGTATCCTGATGGCCCCCAAGGACTCGGTCCTGCCCTCCTGAGCCTGGGCCCCACCTCCCGCTTCCCTCTTCCTGCAGATGGCCTGCGTCCGGGCAATGCGTCCCCTGCCTTAGGTCCAGCTGGTCTGACTGGATGTCTGCCCTGCTCCCCCAGAACTTACCTCAACAAGTCCGCTTGTTTTCTCCCATGGAGACAAGATCTCAGAGTTTCAAAGGAAGGATGCTGGTAAGAGCTGGCACCGGAGGGTTGTCGTTTCTTCTGGCAGCAGGAGGGTGGGTGGAGAGAGTGTTCTCACCTGGATGGCCAGACGGGCCACGGGGTGGTCAAGGTTCTTGGCTGGGAGCTGTAGAGACCCACGTGGGTGACGTGCACACAGTGGGCTTTCCCTGCAGGATCTTGAGCCCCACAGACTAGAAGAGACGCAGAGGACCAGGCAGAAACCACAGGAGTCCGTGGGGCCAGGAAAGAGCATCTCATGCCAGAACGGGCTGATCAGGACGCTGCCTGGGAGAAGTGACCTCCCTCCGGTCCCTCTTCTTTCCTTCACTTGCTCAAAACAGAGCTCAGGAAAGAGCGTGTAGGGGCCAGACTTAGACCAGCGCCCACCCCTCAGGAAAGCCGGGTGGAGAGGGAGGAGCTCGACCCTCAGCTTTCGTGATGGGACGTGTCACCAGGGGCTCCCCCGCACCCCTCCTACCTGGGGGAGGAGTGATTCCCAAAAGGACGAGTGGCAACTTCAGCGAGGGGACTCAATTGCGGGCAGCCGGAAATGACCCCTGCCCCCCACGTGTCACTTGGGACAGGACCACAGTGAGCCTTGGGCGCCGGGCTAACGTCAGCTTCCCCTATAGGGGCACCGGGGAGCAGGGGACACATGGTGGATCTTTATGGAAAAGGCAACTCTCGGGACTCTTGACTCCAACTGAAATGCTACAAGGCTGTACTCGCGGGGTTATTTCTTTTTACAATGAATATTTATCACTTTCATAGGAAAAATGATTTTTCATTTAGAAAATTAAAAAGCTACCATCTCCGCGAGCAGCACACCAGAAGTCGAGGCTAATGGGTACAAATGCTCCCAATCAAGTCATCCGCACGCTTTTGGTCCCCACGGCAGCTCCAGCGCTACAGTCGGTGCCCAGAGGTGTGGGGGTTGGAACAGTGAGTCTCGTGGAAACACCTGCCTCCGGCGGCCCAGCTGGGCGGACCGTCCCTTAAATTGCCCACAGTGAGATTGATCAGGAACAAATTACTTGCCGCATTTGCCTGGTGTAGACCCAGTCAACACACACACACGTCTCGCTGCCGACCTTTCTTGGGAAACAGTGTCGTTGTCAGATTTCCCCTTGCCCTGCGGTGGCCCCTCTCCTCAAGGCCCCTGGGGCTTTGTGCCGAGCAGCACGTTTTCAGGGCCTCTCCCCCCATTCCCTCAAGAGCAGCCCTGAGGCCAGCAGATGTGACCACGCGGTTTGTTCCCTGCACACCTCCAGGGGGCCCCGTTCCCACTGCGGCGGGCGTGAGTGGTGCCCAGGGTGTGCAGTGCCAGCCTCTGCCGGCCTCCCTCTCCTCAAGTCCTCAGGGAGACCCTCACCCACCCTAGAATGCCAGTCTGGAAGGTGCCTGGGAGACATCTCATCCCTTCCTTCCAGGAGAACTTTGCTCAAAGTGCCCGGGCTGGGCTCCCTGGCCTTGGGTTTTTTCGAGACATCACCCAGCAGAGCAAATCTCAACGTCACGGCTCCAGTCCACTGTCCTCGGTGAAAGAATGAGGAGCTGGAACCTGGAGAGGAGGCACGTCTGCCAAGGACGCTCTCCAGGCAGAGCCGGGGCGAACGACCGAGCAGCATTTTATAATTTGCAAAGGTCTCTCCACCCCGTCTTGTTACATTTGACCTTCATGATAGTTGGTCACTGTCAGATGACACTGCATTTCACACATCGAAGACAAAATTGACCAGATAATGCACCACTGTTTCATGTGCCACTAAGAAAGAAAGCACTGACAACTAAATTATGATGCAACAATGAGACTCCATCGATTACGTGACACAACCAGATTCAAGAGATATTAACATGTGAAAAGGGTGCACCTTAGAATCAGTGCAATTCAGTGTTCTTCCCATTTTACAGATTTAATTTTATGGAATCAGAAACTGATTCCAAGGTCTGGTCTGTTCACATACACACTGCTGGCCAGAGGACAAGCCTGGGATGTAACCTCAGCCCCCTGGTGACCGTCTCCAGTCTGGTCCAGGATGGGGACACTCACTGCCCCCATCTCCCCTCAAGGACAGATCTGCCGCCCAGTGTGGGACCTGTGGTCAGCAGACAGCCCCCCACTTCTTTAACATGACTCCCCAAGCTTACTGAAGAACAGAGGAATGAGCTGTATAAATAACAACAATTTAACGCTGTGCGTCCTCATCCCTACTGTGAAGCAGCGGCCTGGGCTCAGTGGGAGAGCTGGGCTGTGCTGAAGTGAAGGATCAACGGCAGCAGCCATGAAAGCCTCTCCCCAAGGTGAGTGAGGAGGCTGGGAGAGGGGGCGACAGGGCGGGGAGAAAGGAGGAGACAGGTCACCCCGTCCCCCATCCACCCGTCCACACCACCTCCATACAGGGAGGCAAGATACAGAGGAGGGTGAGCGGCTGCAGTTCAGCGAAGACCTGAGGTCCTGCCTCCGCACTGCCTTCTTCAAGGCAGTGATAAGCGGACGACCTTCTGGTCATTTTCCCCCACAAGGCCTAACGTCAAGAACCATGTCCTTATTCGTTCCCAGCCAAGGTTGTCTGGTAACTGCATTCGTTTGTTCATTTATTCATTTCGTAGATATTTATTGAAGGTCTACTATGTGCTAGAAATCATGCAAGTGTTTGAGATGCAGCAATAAAACATACAATTCAAATATCTGCCCTTAAAAGCATATGGTCAAGTAGAAAGAAAGTGGCAAACAAAGACACAAAATGTAAGGGATGTGTATCAGATACATGTTACGTGTCGTCTCAGGTATTTTCAGCCCTACCGTCTCCCACTGTAGAAACTGGCTTATTGAAGGTCCACAGGTGTCCTGATCACCTCCTATTCACCCCATCAGTGAGGGAGGGATCCCCCACCCTAAACTGCTGAAATAGCTAAACACACAACACCGGACACTGCACAGATGAGCCTGACAGCAGTTTATTAGTCACATATACTCAAAGCCCAGGAGGCAGGACGCTCCATGTCAAGCAGAGCCACATGGGGGCTGCACCTGGGAACAGAGTGAACATGCAGGGGCTGCGGGACGCAGGCTTTGTAGTAACAAGAGGGTGAGGTTGTTCCTGGTCCCCATGGGAGGATGTTAGTGAGTTATTTGAATAATTCCATGGGCCGGCAGGGAAGTGAAACCACAGGTGGTGGCAGGGCTGAGACCTGAACACCTGCCCTTGGCTCAAGGAATTTCAGTGATGCTTCGACATTTCCACTAAACATTGGCATGTCCCTGAGGTTCTTCCACAAGAAGAAAGGATGGAGAAACTATGGCAGAATCAACAAGCTGCTCCTGGATGACTATGATGCTTCCAATAAAAGTCTTTTTAACCTGAATTATCTGGGACATCTACCCTGCTTTCCCTTTCTCAGTCTATGCTGCTTTCATGAATCCTTGGACATAAATCCACATTTGCATCTAAGCCTTCTGTTTGTTTTCTTCTGCCCGTTGGAAGGAAGGCAAAGTAGGGGACATTTAATAACCTGCTTCCACTCTCTGGTTCCATGATGTTAATTTGACTACACAGGATCTTTAATGCTTCACCATCACAAAGACTCAATTTCATACATGAATGAATTGATGTCAAATGGGAGGAGGAGGTGGGGGGGGCGTGCCATGTTCTCCTGACACCTCTTAAATACTTTCTTATTTCATATTGATACAGATCAGGGACCGTGGATTATGCCGACAAGCTCATAAATTATCTGCTACTCACCAACAATACCAAGGTCCTGTTTTCTTGATGGAGTAGTTGATGTTGATTGCAGAGGATGTCCGTGAACTTGAAATTGTTTTGATTGTTGTTTACCTGCCAGGGACCTTGAACTTGAGACCTGCCTACTCCACACAGAGGTGCGGATGACACACATGGTGGGAGTACTGTCGAGAGACATAAATTAGAGCAATTAGAGTGAGATGGAGAAAGAGAAGGATGAATTACTAATTGGGGCATCATTACAGGGCTTCTGAGAAGCTAAGAGAGATACAGCATCAACATCGAAACCCCAGAAGTGACAGGCAGAAGTGACCACATCTAGAGCCAGAGGTCATTAACATGGGCAATTGATAGGCTTTATGACTCTGAGGGGGAGGCAAAATCACTCTGACGTGACAATATGTTAAAGTGGGCATTTTATTATTTTTCAGAAGCCATAATTTTCAGATGATGACTTCAGGGATCCTTTAAGGAGGATAATTGATTACCTGACAAAGAACTTGTAACACTTCCTCTTTACAGTGGAAGAGAGAGAAAGCAACAACCCAGCTCTTTCAAGCTGAAAAGGAGCATTTTTCAGAAAAAACATTGCAAAGTTTATAACAATGGGAGCCGGAGGAAACACAAATACATCTCGCCTTCTTGACAAATGAGATTTAATTAAGAGACTCTTCATGCTAGAAAACAAAGTCTTGCCTGTGCCATGAAGGGAAAAGCAACAGGCTGAGGGGGAGGGTGTCGCTGACAAATAGCCCTGCGTCGGCCCATTAATTATTCATAAACGTCCTTGTGATGGAATTCCACTGCTTCACCTATTTTTAGTTAATTCTCTATTTTTTTACTCCAAATGCTATTTGTGTTAATTAATGAAATAGTTAATCCAGCCCACAATAAGCACAGATGAAACAGAGAGGCTTGGGTTTATTCGCTCGAGGAATTCTAATAATTTTACACTTTGCAGGGGTGTAAACCATGGGCACTGAAGGTATTTGCACAGAGATGCACCTGTGTCTCCCTGCTCCCCACGCAGACCTGCAGCTTAGTGGGATCTAAACCTCCCGGCCAGCTGGTGCTCGCCAGCCGACACTCCCAAAGCTGGGGGCTTCCATTCTGACCCTTTCGCCGGTCCCCCCAACCATGGTCCCTGTGATTCCAGGTGGTCCTGAGGCTTCTCCTCAAAGCCCTGCATCAGGCTCAGTCCCAGAACAAGATACATTGCTGACTGACTCTGAGATCCCTGCTGGCCACGCCAGAGCTCCTTTCTGCATATATCCTGACCATCTCTCTGATTTTCTCCTGAGTTGTGACCAAGACCCTAAAACTGAGGTCTGCCATCCCACCCAGGTTCTGAGCTATGAAGCATGCTGTGGTGGGGAATAAGGTGGAAAAGAACAACCATAGACAAGGAGACCTTCCCATTATAACTAAAAACATCCAAAGAGGCAAATCGGACCCCAGTCACACCCCTGTTTCAAACCTTCCAGAAGCTGCCCACAGCCCTTAGGATGGAGCCCAAACTCCCAGGCCCCTGCCCCTCACCAGTCCCACCTCCCACCACTCACCTCTGTGTTCACTGGGTCCCGGCCTTGGACATACCAGGCTCCCAGCACCTCAGGGCCTTTGCACATGCTGTTCCCTCTTCCTGGAATGTTTCTCCCCCACCACCCCAATTCCTCACATAGTTACCTGCAGCTCACCTGCCGTGTCTCAGATGAAATGTCACCTCCTTGAGGGATTCTTCTGTGACTCTCATCATCCCCACATCCTGGCCCAGGGACCAGGTCAGTTCCCCCGAAGCTCCTCTCATGACACCACAGTGCCTTTCCTTCCCCGCAAAGACCACATGTAATGACATGAGGTCTTTATTATCTGAGGACAATCCAAACAGATAAAAAGCCATTTGAGGCAAATCCAGTTAAATTAGGTATCAAAGCTTCATAGCAAATGTTTTGTAATTTAACAAATATGTATCTGGGATTTACTTTCCGCCAAGCGCTATTTATTCTCAGTAACCTACACATATTGAATTGCTCAATCTTCCGTACCATGGATACTGGTGCTATTATCCCCATTTACAGGTGAGGATACTGAGGCACAGGAAGGCTGCCCAGCTAGTAATTGGCACTGTCAGAGTTCCTGCTCTCAACCACCTCTTCTGAACTAAAGGCCTTGTCAGAAAAAATGAAACTAAATTCGATGAAAAATAAGTTTTTATCTCATATTTAACAACTTGTAGGTGATAGTGGCAAATATGCCCTAATTCTCAGAGTAATCAGAGAATGAATCAAGCACAAATTTTTTGCATCATTTTTCTGATAAAATTGTAGCACATTTGACATCCTTCCCTCCAGGCTTGGCTTTTGCAGCGTGATCAAAGGAGCCTCATTTTCAAAAAGACTCAAGGGCTTCTGGAGCCCCCCCCAGGGGTCTCCCCCAACCCTCTCAGCCCTCATTCTCTCTTGAAGAGCCTGCTTCATCCTCATCCCTGCTGGTTTCTCTTCTCCAGTGTTAATTGGCCTGAATCTGCCAGATCCTCATTGTCTGTGACTTTCTGGGTGATTCTTTCAAGGAACACCCCCTGTTGTGTGACGATATGTACAAGCTCACCCACAGCCCCACGGTGCCCCCCCAACCTCTGCTGTGAGACCCCCTAGTGGGGACCCGCCTGATCACTCACACTCAGTGGTGAGCAGAGGACAGACAGCTCTGAGAGCCAACCGTGAAATGTTCAGGAATTTTACTAACTGGTAGCTTGGAATCAGCCATGGTAAGAGAATAGACACCGTGGAAATCAGCAAATCAGGGGTGTTTTTTTTTCCTAAAGCACCAGTTTACAAACATACCACTGCAGTCTCATCTCATGTACAACCCTGACTTTTGGGTGGAAATCCCTGTTATCAAATTTGGGCCCCCCGCTCCCAGGGGCTCCCCTGTGCAGACCCACTTCACTAAAAGTGGATCGTGAGCCCGGAAACCACTGTACTAAGACCGCTTCTCCTCCTCAGCTTCCCTCCATCCACTAACAGCCCCCTTGGACTTTGTTCTAGGACAAAAATTCATTCTTTACACGGATGTGCCTTGAGGGCTCACTATGTGCCAGGAGCTGTCCTGGGTGTTGTAATGATTTGCCTCAAGAGCCATCAGACGCTGGGTGGTTCTAAGATCTCAGACCTATGACTCTAGTTGAATTCACCTATCAGACAAGGAAAGGGGTGTTACAGTTTGTAATAAATAGGCCTATCCTTGAGGGTCAAGCACACACAAAAAGAAGACAAGGGTCCACCTCCGTGGACTGTTCATCCTACCCTGAGGCCCCACCTCTTCCGATCCCCACGGTGGCCAGTGGTCAGTCACTCTGCCCGGTCCAGGACTGCAATGGGGCGGGGGGGAGAGGAGGACAGGAGTCCCTCAGGATGATGCAACCTCAGAAAGGAGCATCTAAAATACAGTCAGACCCACCACCTTCAACTTGCTGGCTTCAACTGCCAGCAAACTGGCTGTACCTGCTCAGTCTGCTTTCACACACGGCGTCCACTGCCTTCCCAGACTCTTGTCACCTGGATCTCAAGAGACCCCAGACCCCAGGAGGTGTGGACAGAGGGGTCAGATCTGCCACATCTGTTTGACTGTTTGATCAAGAGCCTCCTTGTTCTCCTTGCTCCAGTTTGTTCATGTCACACTTGACACGTCTCAGGCCCTGAATGCATATTTTCCTGAAGGAATGACAGAAACTTTGTTTCGGAGAGGTGCTGCTGGATTTTGACTTCGGAGTGAGAATCACCTTCAATAATCAAGAGATCTTCCGTTTTAATTCATTCATCGAAGATATTTTTTCTTTCTGAGATGTTGATTTGGTCCCTTTCTCAGTTTCTTTGTCCACGTGTGAAGCAGACAGCGAATTGCGTGAATGTGAAGTCGTTAGCAGAGCTGCTGTGATTGGCTAATTTGCTTCTCTCTCTCCCGGAGCGCAATCAGGGAGAGTCTTCACAGGATGCTGGTTATGCTGGCGAGCGTGTCCTATCCTTCCATGGCTGCGGGTGGCCTGGAGCGGGGGCGGGGCCGGGGAAGGGTAGAGCATATCCCCACCGTTCACCCCAAACAAAACAGCCTAATTCTCATGCACCAGCCACTACACTGTAATACAGTAGGAAGCAGAGACCTGTGTGAGTCCTAACAGTCTTAGGAGCTTTTCAAATGGAGGAGGAAGCATCTTAGTTTTCCTGGACTTGCCCTCTGGGCCCAAGGTTTAGCCTAGGTGAGAGGTCAAGGTGTCTTTACCGATGTTTTAGCCTAAAGGACGCAATTCTTCCTGCTACAAAGCTTTCTTTTAAAAAACAATAAACCATGGTCAGGATTTTAGAAATCTCTATGTTCATATAACTTTTGGCCCTCTCTTCTTATGACTAATTGGTTTAATCGTATTTCTTTACTGGACATCATCATCTGAGATGACCAGTTTTTATTTTGTGGCCAAGGGACAGGTTTTTGACTTCTCTAAGCCTCAATTTTCTGGTCTTTTAAAGGTTATTGTTAGAAGCAGATGAATACTGTAGACGGATCTATCGCAGGGCCTGCCTCAGATGTGTTGATCAATAAATTCCTGCCTTCCATCCTTCCTGCCTTCCTTCCATCTCTCCTTCATTCCATCCTTTTTTTTCCTTCCCTCTCTCCCTCTTTGCCTTACTATCGTTCTCCTGAATGATAGGGAAACAATTGCTCTTCAAATCTGTCTAGACCTATCCTTTGGTTGGTAAAAGCAAACGGTGTGTGATTCCTCATGTCACACAGAGGCAGCTGCGATAGGAGCTATTTTTACAGGGCAGGCAGAGTGCCAAAGGCTTGTCCCCAACCACAATTCCTGTTCTCTGTCTGATTTGTTTGATTTGATTTGATTTTCCCCAACTTATTATTCTGAAAGATGTCAAAGCTCCAGAAAAGTTTCAAGAGTAGCACAATGGACACCCACATATCATACCCTCTTTATCTCAGTCACCAGCTGGTAACACTGTGCCATGCTTCCTTCAGTCTCTGTGTGTATTATTTATAATATGTGTCTGGATTTTCTTTCCTTTTTTTTTTTTGCCTAAATCATTTGAGAGTATGGTACAAACAACACGGTATTTCATGCCCAAACACTTCAGTGTAGATGTCATTAAAAAAATGATCTCCTGCAAAGTGTCTAATCATTTTTACCCTCATAATATTTAATGTTGATGCAGAAATATAGTTTAATATACAGTCCAAATTTAGAGCTTTTTACCTTAATTCTGTAATCCTATAAACAATTGTACCTTGCCTTTGGTAGTCATGACTCATCTCCTAGAACAATGAACCCTCCTTTCTTGTCTTTCATGATTTTGACATTTTTAAAAGATTTTTGTCTTGTACCAGAAAGCTAGGAAGTACTCAAAGGAGGATGGGGATAAATCAAGGAAACAGAAGCTGGAATAAAGGGGCTCCTGAAACAGCGCATAAAACATGGACCAGCTTAAACTGGTTTTGCCTCCTTAAGTAGGTTGATTGATTAATCAAACCTTGAGTTATTTTACAGAGACAGCACTGCGCATGTGCAAGATAGGAACCCATGTCTCCAGGATGACCCCAGAACCAAGAATCTTCAGTCTACAGAACTCAAAGAATAGAAATGTTGCCACCTGAGCCATTTACAAAGTAAGAAGTCCTTCAATAAGGAAAATCTGGCTTCCAGCAGCATGAGTAGCTTATACAGATTGATTCAAGACTAGCGAATCAGCTTCCAAGTTTGAAATTCCCCTAAACCCTTAAATTTCCCCCTGAACCCAGGATCACAGAGATATTTGAGAGTCTTGCTTTCCATTTCCTTGCTAGTCAATCTCATAAAAAAAACTATTTTCCCAAAAGCTGGTGCCATAGTATTGGCTTCTTTGTGTGTCGGGCAGCAAGCCGTTGCTCGGTAACAATTTTGGCAACAATTTTGGCAGGTCTTGTGACTACCTGCCCAAGGCACTATAGCCCCCAGCAGAGTGTGCGCCACTGACCAACCCTGAGTGGTCAATGATACTGAATTTGTCTAGAGGGTTGGCTTTTAGGTTCCTGCTTCCCCCACCTCTGCAGTACTCCAGGCTCCTTGGTGCTACTTTCAATTTTGAGAGAAGAAACAGCTCCTGCATCAAAGGTCTTTTGGGTGAGTAACCTCGTTAAAATGTGCCTGTGCCTAAGTTATTTAATAACCTCATCAGGATTGTGGGTTAGAGGCCCACCTTGGGGAGATTTTGTTCAAGTTAGAGGTCAAAACTTTGGGTTGGATTCCCCAGGCTAGGATCGTGGGTCAGTGGGCCCACCCCAAGAGAGACTATATGAAGGGTTTAGCTGCTGAGATATTCAAACCCTGGGTTAGACTCCCAGGCCTTTGGGGTTTTTGTCTAGGTTATCTACGTCTGATTGTTTTATTTGGTAGGAATTGGCTAATTGTGGTTAACTATTGGATGACAGCAGCAAAACTTTATTGAATCTGCTTTGTGTCATTTTGCTCTGGTCATCCTGAGAGAAAAACTTTCCAAAATGGGGAATGTCAACAGTACACCTGCTACTTTAACAGGAAGAGGAAAAAAGGAAGAAAAACGTGATTGTACCAGTCAATCTAAGGAATAGAGTAGGCACATTAAAAATAAATAGGAAGAAAAAAAAAGAAGGTACAATCTGTTTGCAGGACATATATTAAGTTAACCTTAAAAATGCATTACAATATACATTAGGTGCAGACAAATACTGTTTGATTCCACTTATACCAGGTACCGAGAATAGTCAAATTTATAGAGTCAGAAAGTACATTGGTAGATGCCAGGTACCGGGGGTGGGGAGGGGGAATGGGGAGTCAGTGTTTAATGGGGACAGAGTTTCAGTTCAGGAAGGTGAAAAATTCAGGAGATGGATGATGGTGAGAGTTGCACAACAATGTGAATGTATTTAGTGCCACTGAACTGTACAGATAAATACGGTTAAAATAGTATGTTTTACATTATGTGACTTTTACCACAATAAAAAAACACTTTAAAAAATAAATAAATGGGAAATAGAAGGAGTAGAATCAGTGAAATGGGAGCTAGGAGAAATCCTCTATTTCCAAGTGGGTGGTCAGCACGGATTAAAAAGCACAGCTGTGTGTCTTTAGAGTGATTTAACGAAAGGCAGAGATTAGAGAGAAACAAGACAGGTGGGGCAATGTTATTAGATGAACAGGTATTTAAGAAGGTTGTAATTAAGGCAGTAACAGGACAGATTTTATGTAATTACTTGCAGTTTAAATAAGAAATATGGTAGTCAAACTTGGCCTACATTTAGGCAACTGTAAAGCAAAGCAAGAAGTCTTCCAAAATGCAAAGAAAACTTGGTAAGAATTTTAGTGGACTTGCTGAAAATAGCCCTTAAATGTTATACATCTAGAAAGTGGCCTGAGAAGGTCAAAGTATTTTGAAGATGGAGATTATGTTTCTAATGCAGGTAGTATCTAACAATCATTTGGGTATAGGACTCTATCAGCAAACTTGTGCTTTGTTCTGTTTGTACGTGTCCTTGCTGATAACAATATAGTGGTTCTAGCTATGTGCTTTTATTCTGTAAATCTTTTTTTTTTTAATTAATTTATTTATTTTTGGCTGTGTTGGGTCTTCGTTTCTGTGCGAGGGCTTTCTCTAGTTGCGGCGAGCGGGGGCCACTCCTCATCGCGGTGCGCGGGCCTCTCACTATCGTGGCCTCTCTTGTTGAGGAGCAAAGGCTCCAGACGCGCAGGCTCAGTAGTTGTGGCTCACGGGCCTAGTTGCTCCGTGGCATGTGGGATCTTCCCAGACCAGGGCTCGAACCCGTGTCCCCTGAATTAGCAGGCAGATTCTCAACCATTGCGCCACCAGGGAAGCCCTATTCTATAAATCTTAACATAGTAAGTTCTTGGTGTTTTATGTGACTTCCTACTCTATATGGTATACTGGAGTTATGAAAAAGAAAATGGTTCTTTTGTAACACTGCCTAGTCCCAATGTCAGCTGGAGTTTGGGGGAAAATGGCCTGAAAATGGTTCTTGGAGTTACAATACTATTTTCCAATTAAATTTCTTTTGCAAAAGAGGAGAAAGGGGACAGAATTGATTTTTATCCCCGTTTCTTGCAAGGGAAGATCCTGTATACAATTGGACACATTTTGGTTTTTCCTCACTGAGAATTTTAACCCTCTTTTGTATGAGCCAAACTGGCAGGGAGTTAGCATTGAACTGCTTTTAGGTGTGTGTGTGTATATATATTAAAGGGGAAATTTTGCCAAGAGGGACACATATTGATGGTGCTAAAGGCCATGGGCTCTATGGAGGTCTTGGGCTGAGTATATTCTACCTGGAAATTGCCCAGGCATCTAGATTAGCTTGTCTGTGATCTCTGCTGGGGAGGCAAATGTTTTGGTCCTCTACCAGGAGGACCAAATTGATTAAAGAAGATCAACTTGCTCAGAAAGGAAGTGAAGGTTTGGGTATTTCAACCTCTATACTCTTGAATTCCTCTCTCAAGCTCAGCTGAGTCTAAGACTCCTCACTTTATTTTTCAAGGTGATGCAGTCACCTCTTCTACCCTCCTCTTCTTGGGGTAAGTTTTTCCAGGTGGCAAGTGAGACAGTCTGGACTCTCATAGGCCCCTCTGCAATAAACAAGCCTGCCTTAAGTACATGGGGGAAACTATTAGGAACCTCTGACCACATTGGCTATAGTCTTGGAACTGCTGGGATAGATTCCTTGGCAGTTGGGTAACATGTGTGACTTTCAGGCCATGGTTCTCGACAAGCATGTCTAATGGAAAGCTTCTCAGTGTTCCCTAAGTGAATCCTCAGACCCAAGCTGGTCTTCTTGGAGACTGTCCATTCTCCTTGGGGCTCCTCCAGGGAATTCTTACAGCCAAGTTGTGAATAGTCGCTACTACATTTGCTTGCTTCTTTCCAGAAACCTAACTAGGAGATGGAATTGGTTCCAAAATCCTAAGTTTCTTGCTCTCACACCTCTTGAGGCTGTTTGATTTCCCCCTGCATTTGGGGGGAGTGAGGGAAGGCCATTTTCTAGAGACTTGCAATTCATAGTCTGTTCTCAGCTCTTGGGTTTGAAACCTAGGATCCTGACTAAGCCTTTGACCTAGGGGTTGCTAGCTCGTGCTTTCTCCAAACCTCCATTCTCAGAGTGGCCAGCTAACCCCTCAGAACAAGCGCCAAGGTGGAAAGCACTTGAGGGGGAAGCGCGGGTGCTTCCTATAAGGGAATAAAATGTGCTCTGAGACATAGATTGGCAAACCCTGGTGCTTTCCTTCAGCTCCCATGAATTCAAGGGTTTTCCAGGTGACGCCAACTTTGCTGCATCACATGGGCAGTGAGTTTCTGGGAAGACTACTGGTTGACATTGGGCCCAATTCATGAAGGCGAGGAAGAGACCCATGCTAAAGGCGGCTGTTCAGGCTCTTCCGTGGTTTTGCTGGCCAAGAAGTAAATTCTCTTGAGCGCTGCAATGCAGGAAACCCACTCATCCAACTGCAAAGCTCAGACTCCACTAAGGGTGTGTTTTTCTTCAGAGGATGGACTCCCACAGAGAGAACTCCTGGCTGTCCTACCATCAGCTCCGCCTTGCACTGTGGTTATCCCCTTTCTAAGATCAAGAGAAGGCAGGTACAAGTAGTGGGCTTATAACGTTCGACCTCAACTTGTGTGAATTATTTTGGATGTTTTTCAGCAGCAGAATGAAACTGGCTCTTCATCAGAATAAGAATTTGCAGAAGGCATGTAGATCTATGGTTCAGGGGGAAGACCCTCAGAAAGAGCCTGGCTTTCCTGAGTCAGAGCCTAATGATCTCAACTTACTACATCTGGCTCCTCGTTGGGTGCCTCCTGCGGTTCCCCTACTGTATGAAGGGGGAATCCCTGCGAGTAGCTGAGGCTTCCAACAGCCCTCTTCAGGCCACAGGTCCAGCCCGAGCCCTGAGCCCTTCCTTACCAGATAGTCAAAAGGGACCCGTCTCCCCTCCCCATACTGGCTGGGGTACTCAATTTAACCCAGGGAGCCCTCTGCCTCAAGCAGGGCAATATCTTTTGAGACCAATGCCTGCAGGTCTAGATAGTCAAGGTCAACCCAGGGGATTTGTATGTGTGCACTCCCCCTTTTCTACCTCTGAATCTACATAACTGGAAAAAAAAAACCGTATTTAAAGCACAGCTTTCTATATGTGCCTGAATGCCCTATTCCTTTGTTGGGGTAATACCTAACAAAATTAAATGACTTTTTCACCAGGGAAAAGTAGGTATTAAAGTACTTGCGGATCAAGCCTATGCTCTCTAAGCTGCGCTATTACAGTTGGGAGATGAGCCTCAACCGCAAGTCCCTAAAATTCTAGAAAAGGTACAGAGGCCAGGAAGAACCAAGACAGCTGACTGACCCAACAGTGGTTAAACTCCATCCAGGCACCAAAGCTCCAAATTTAAAGCAATAGCCTTTAAAGAGGCATGTAAAGAAAGGTATAAAGCCTCTGATAACCACATTTCTTAAATGCCAGTTAATCCAATCAGGTCAATCCCCATGTAACATTCCAATCCTGCCCGTACAAAATCCCAGACTGGAGATAATCATTGTACACAGGATTTGAGAGCCATTAGCCAAATTGTAGAAGATATACATCCAGGGGTACCAAATCCTTACTCTTCGCTTACAGCTTTATCTGGAAAGTTTTGCTGATTTATAGTTCTGGACTTAAAAGATACCTTTTACTGTAAACCCTTAAGTCCTGAGTCTCAGGAACTATTTGCCTTTGAATGGAATGATCCAGAGACTAATATAAAACAATCTTTTTGGATGGGAATCCCACAGGGATTTAAGAATGCCCCCATCATCTTCAGGGGAAGCATTAGCCAAGGACTAAAGTTATCTCCAATTAAATTAGGGAGTCTTACTCTGATAAACTAATTGCTAGTAAAACTAAGGAAGCTTCAGACCAAAATATAATCCTCACTTTAAAGTTTCTGGCAGACCAGGGGTATAAAGTCTCCAAGGGAAAAAGCACAAATTTCTCAACCAAATGTAAACTATCCAGGATTTGGGTTATCAAAAGGACAAACTTACTGGTGAATCAAAAGGAAGCATTAGCTAGGGTGACTGTACCCACCACCAGAAGGCAATTGCGAGGATTCATAGGAATGGCTGGGTCTTGTTGTATTTGGATTCCTAACTTTGGACTCGTGGCTAAACCACTATGTGAGGCCCTTAAAGGAAATGACAATGAGCCATCAAGCTGGATGGCAACATGCCATAAGGTGTTCAATATAATCAAAAAGGCAAATAATTGGAGTCTAGTCTAGCAGACCTGACCTGACTGATCAACCTTTAGAAAATCTAGATATGAAAATGTTTATGAAAGGGAGCAGTTTCACGGATTGGGGACTTTAAGGCCAGGGATGCAATAGTAACTCATCAGGACGTTCTAGAAGCAGAAGCCCTCCCTCCAGTTATGTCTGCCCACAAGGCAGAGCACAGAGCCCTCACAAGAGCCCTGCACCTTGGAGCTGAGAAAAAGGTTATCATTTATACTGCTGCTAAGTATGCCTTCTCTGCCATGTATGCTCACGGGGCCGTATGGAAAGAGATCTGATATCAGGAAGGAAAGAAAAACACGCAGAGGAGATAACTAACCTTATTAGACTGTTATAATGCCAGAGGAAGTAGCTATAGTACATTGCCCAAGCCACCTAAAGACTGATAGTTATATAGCTAAAGGAAATTGGCTGATCAGACTGCAAAACAGGTGGCCAGAACCAAAACCCAGATCCTAAGGCCCTAGCTTTCATCCCAAGTGTGGATCTATCCCTGTTTAAGCCTCAGTATTCAGAAGTGTACTCCACAGACGGCAGACAGATGGGGGATTTCATGCTGACTGTCAACTTCAATGGTGAAAAGTACCAAACAACCAAAGAAGACTGGATTTATAAGATGTATAATAAACCGGGACTCGTGCTTATGCTCAAGCATTTAGCGGAAAGAATTACTACTCATCTGTATCAAGGAACCGTTTTTGGGAGGGATGCAACCTTACACTGGCTACAAAAGTTTATTGCTGGCCCACAAATGCAAAGGACCATCCAAAAGGTAGTACAAAATAGAGACAATCCTAAAACTGGGCCACCCCCAATAATCAAAGCGGTGTAAACCCGAGGGAAAAAAACAGGAGATTGGTAAATAGACTTTACTGTTACACCATGAGCCACAGGAAGTTAGATATCTGCTTGTATTTGTGGCCATCTTTGCAGGTTGAGTCAAAGCTTTTCCATGCTGGATGGAGAAGGCTTCCAAGGGAACAGAGGCCTTACTAAGAGAAATCATCCCTTGTTTTGGGTTGTCTCCTTCAATTCAAAGTGACAGAGGAGCTTTTGTGGCCAAGGTACTCAAGGGGTGTCTGGGACACTCAGAATATAATGGAAGTGACATGTGTCATGGAGACCTCAGTCTACAGGAAAGACTGAAAAGATGGATCATATCTTACAGACAGTTGCCTAAATGTCAAGAAACCAACTTAACTTGGGATAAGGTCTTACCAGTTGCCCTGCTTAGAGTAAGAGCAACCCCTAGAAACAAACTCTAACTGAGCCCTTATGCAATGTTATATAGGAGACCCTAACTTAAGAGTAAGTAGTAGTGCAGTCTCGAATGATCATATTCTAAAAGAATTATTGTGACATGTTTGCATGGATTCCCAAAGAATAAGGTCTGTTTTTGAAGGACTGTTACAATTAGGCATCATAGTTCTGTGTATCTTAGTGTTAATCCTGTACTCATCAAATATTGTACTTGGCTGTCTCCTACATTTAAAAAGCGTTCCCGCACTTGCATGATGATTGCCCAAGACTTAAGAGTTCAGGGTGGGACTCACAAATATTTACAATTACGTGCAAAACAACTTCATTTCTCTTATAAAAAGCCATACCTCCGGGACTTCCCTGGTGGCACAGTGGTTAAGAATCCGCCTGCCAATGCAGGGGACACGGGTTCGAGCCCTGGTCCGGGAAGATCCCACATGCCGTGGAGCAACTAAGCCCGTGTGCCACAACTACTGAGCCTGTGCTCTAGAGCCCACAAGCCACAACAACTGAAGGCTGCGTGCCACAACTACTGAAGCCCAGGTGCCTACAGCCTAAGCCACCACAATGAGAAGCCGATGCACTGCAACAAAGAGAACGCCTGCTCACCACAACTAGAGAAAGCCCGTGCACAGCAATGAAGACCCAATGCAGCCAAAAATAAATAAATAAAATAAATAAGTGTATTCTTTTTAAAAAATCCATGCCTCTAATCAGCAGGAAGCAGCTAGAGAAGTCATAGCCCTTATTTCCCTCAAGATTGAGGAAGATACAAAGAAAAAGGGATTGAAACAGCTCATAAAACATTGACCAGCTTAAACTGGTTTTGCCTCCTTAAATAGGTTGATTAATCAAACTTTGAGTTATTTTACAGAGACAGCACTGTGCACATGTAACACAGGAATCCATGTCTCCAGGATGACCCCCAAACCAAGAATCTTCAGTCTGCAAAACTCAATAGAAATGTTGCCACCAGAGCCCTTTAGGAAGCAAGAAATCCTTCAATGAGGAAAATCTAGCTTCCAGCAGCACGAGTAATTTATATGGACTGATTTAAGACCAGCCAATCACCTTCCAAGTTTGAAATTCCCCTAACCCCTTAAATTTCACCCTGAGTCAGAGGCAGAATTGAGCCTTGCCTCCTGTCTCCTTGCTGGTTGAACAAGCAGTAAAGCTCTTTCCTTTCTCAAAAGCCAGTGCCATAGTACTGGCTTCCATGTGTGTCTGTGAGTGAGCCCTTGCTGGGTAACACTCCCACTGGTGGCCAAATTTAGGAATATTTGCACATAAAACAATTATAGTAATGGATGTGAATCCATGGAGTAAAAAAATCCTGTCCATAGTGATCTGAAAATAGTGATTAGGAGAAGAGACCCTTCTCCTTCATGGAGGAAGGCCAGCTAATAAATGTACAAGGGTTGAAAGAGGTAGAAAATCATTATTTGCAACTATCAGTGTAATCAACCTTAGTGCAGACCATCAGTGAACCCCAAAACCATTGTGGGAAAGATTTGGGGAAATCCTTGGAGAGCCGCAGGATCCCAAAGTATCATGTTACTTAAAAATTACAAAGGGAAAAGGATCACTTGAAACAAATCTGGCAAACACCACCTTTGCCAAGGACTCAAACCTGACATCCCAATGACAGATGAACGGACATTATGAGCCTCCCTCCCTGAGATGGGCTCGGCAGAGCCTCCCTCTGCAGAAATCCCAGCCTTAATCTATCAGGAAACACTCACCCATTCTGTGGGACGTCCTACAGGCCAGTGGGCCGGCTCCTGTCTGACCTCACCTGGGCCATCAACAGACACTCCCTGCTTTGAGCTCTGCCTCGTGCCAGGCCCTGTGCTGGTGCTGGAGATGCAGAGACGGAATCTTGTCCTTCAAGGATGGAGACGATTCTCAGGAGTCTGTGTCCGTGGGGTCTCAGGCATTTGGATGACCTTGAAGTGATTGCTAGATGACTGCAACTTCTCCACCAAAAGGAAGAAAGAAAAATACATATATTTGTTGTTTTCTTCTCCGGATCAAACCAGATGGGCTGGTTTCAGAATAATCTGTCACTAGAGAGGCGCACTCAGGAGAAATTTGTGGGCTCTTGGTCACCCCATCAAGCGAGATGGCTGGGATAACTGGGACTATTACCATCACGGCTGCCATCAGGATCTGTGGCTGTGACATCATCAAAGGGCATCAGCCAAGCACCCACTGGAACAGGAGCTTTTATCAGTGGGTCCGAGCCCCTCTGCAACGCCGCTGCTGTTGAGAAAGCAGACTTGGCCAGAAATGGCAGCAGCTTCAGAACCAGCCAAGAAAGCAACGGGAGTAAGGTCTGCAGAATGACAGAGTCAGATCATTCAGTCTAGAACTGGGGATTTTTAAGGATTCTAAATATGGAGCTCAGCAGCCAAAGAGGTAGATGTCTAAGCCTTCACTCATTCATTCTGCACATATGTCAGGAGGACCAACTATGCGCCAGGCACAGCTGAGGTCCCTGGAGATGCAACAGAGAACAGAACAGATGAAGACCCCAGCTCCAGGAGCTCATGATCTACAGAGGGAGACAGTCAACAACGAGTGACAGCCCAGGACAGTGAGCGCAGCACACAGCAGTGCTGCATGTCCCCTCCTTCCTCGCCATCTGCGTATACTGTTTCCTTTAGCTAGGATGCCCTTCCAGCATCTCTGCATGTCCAAATCCAACT
The DNA here is from genome assembly GCF_965194805.1 of Balaenoptera borealis. Taxonomy (NCBI): domain Eukaryota; kingdom Metazoa; phylum Chordata; class Mammalia; order Artiodactyla; family Balaenopteridae; genus Balaenoptera; species Balaenoptera borealis. The sequence continues at coordinate 13,413,164 of NC_138872.1, forward strand.
CATCCTTCAAGGACAATTTAGCCTGCTCTTCCCACCCCTAGGATCCCCCATCACCACTTCCCAGTGAGCTTCCCAGCTGAAAATAAAATCTTTTCTCCGAACAACCAGAGAAGTCCCCTGGTATCTCTCTCCTCTCTTGTAGATTATAGTTGATTTGTGTAAAAGAGTCCTTGTCATCCAAATCGTTATCAACTGAGTCCCCAGAGTTATTACAAAGTTGTATAGAGCAACGAAGCCATCACAGTCCAAAAGTGCCCGCTCATGAACTGACCACTTATCAAACCTCAAGTCCACCCCTGCCAGTTGACACCAGCACGTCTCCCCCGTATCAGCCACAGCCATGTCCTCACAGGCCAGTGGCTCTGAGGATGACACAAAAACATCTGCCTACATAATGTAAGTAAATGAGCACCAGTTTCAAAGTGCAAAAGCAAATTTGCAAAGGCTGCAGCCTTACATGAATTTCATGAGTGTTGGTGAGAACAGCTTGTGAAGCCACGGATACATGGCAACAGGGCGGTTAGACCAGTTAACAATGCACCAGCCCATGAGTGCTTTCCAAGAGAGTTATTTGTGTTATGAAAGAATTAAGAGTCCTTTGGGGAAATCAATCAGCCCTGAAATATTTTGCAAAACTAAACTTCCTTTGTTCAAACTGACCATGAGATGTGAGGTGCAGGAAGGTTACAGGAAAATGGCACCTCCCAAATCAGTACTTCATCCTCTGTTCTAAGTATCAGTGGATGGTTGCAATTAAAGCATCAGTTTTGTTAAGTGTAAGAAAATATACTTCCTTTAAAACTTTCCATTTGACTTTTGAAGTTGAAGTCTCAATCACACACTCCTTCCCCTCATTTATTTTGAATTCTGGAGTCCCTGTCTTCAGTAAATTCACTTGAAGGGAATATTTTTCCTGGTTGACAAGGACCTCCCATGCTTATCTCCTATTCCACCAAAAAATACTGAACATAGAATGGACATTGTTCTTCAACCTAGAACATAGTGGATGCCAAGTAATGTGAAATGGACAAAAAAACCAACCTGAAGCATTCCAGTTCGCTCTGCTTACTCAAGCTGGTTAAAGAGAAAAAAGTTCATACCAAAGATTTACCATCCTGTGGAGAAAACAGAATTCAGGCCTCTGGCAGGGCTGCTTCTCTGGCTGAGCCCCCCAAAACTACCAGGAAACATAAGAGGACAGTTTGAATCCCTTGGAGGCTGAACTGTTTAATAAACGATGCCAGCAAAACAGGTTTCCCCCATGCAAGAGAATTAAAGTTAAATGGATCCCATCTCATGCCTCACACAAAGTTAAATTCTAATGAGTTAAAGATTTCATTGTAAAAAGTAAAAAATCTTAAAAGAAAAACTAGGATAACGCAAGTTACAGTATAGAATCTGTAAAGGAGAACTTACAAATCAAGAATGGGAATCCAGAAGGTAGAAAATAAAAAGACATATTTGAATAATAAATTTTTGGTTTTTTGTTTGTTTATTTTGTTTTTGTGGCTGCACCACGTATCTTACAGGATCTTAGTTCCCCGACCATAGATGGAACCCATGCCCCCTGCAGTGGAAACGCAGAGTCCTAACCACTGGACAACCAGGGAATTCCCTTGAATAATAAATTTTGTACATCATATTATATAATCTACATATAAACTATACGTCTCAAATTATGTGCGAAGCAAATAATAAAGGATTAATTTCTGTAGTCTACAGGGCACTCTTAAGTTAATCAGAGAAAGGGGCAAGCTTTTTTGAAGTATAATTGCATGCCATAAAAGGCACCAATTTTAAGTGAAAATTTTGAGTTTTGACAAGTGAATGCAGTTATGCAACCACCATGACAATCGTGATATAGAACATCCCATTACCCCAAAAAAGTTCCCCCCTGCCCTTTTACAATCAATCTCTTCCCCCTACTACTAGACTCAGGAAGCCATTACTCTTTGTCACTTTGATTTTGAGTTTTATAGAAATGCATGTAAATGGAATCATACAGTATATAGTTTTTGTATCTGGCTTCTTCACTTAGTACCTGTTAATGGGCATTTGTGTGTTTCAATTTGGGGTTATTATGAATAAAGCTGCTGTGAACATTTGATGACCAATCATTATGTGGATGTATGTTTTCGTTTCTTTTGGATAAATACTGAGGAGTGAGAATTGAAGTCAAACGATATGTGTGTGTTTAGCTTTATAAGAAACTGAAACTATTTTTACATGGCAACAATACCATTCGAATTACCACCAGAATTGTAGGAGTGTTCCACATGCTCTTGCCCACGCTTGGTCTTGTCAATCTTTCTCACTTTAGCAATATAATTGGGTGCGTAGTGGTATCACATAGTGATTTTTGCTTTGCATCAACAAAGATGTTAAGCATCTTTTCATGTGCTTAGTCCCATTCATATATCATCTGTGGTGAAATGTCTGTTCAGATCTTTTGCCCTTTTATTATCAGGTGGTTTAGCATCTCAATATTGAGTTGGCCCCCATAGTTTCCACCATCTAATGTGACTTCCATTATAATGTCACACTGCATGGCAAAAGGGACTTTTATTTTAATTGTATTGGAGTATAGTTGTTACAATGTTGTGTTAGTTTTAGGTGTACAGCAAAGTGATTCAGTTATACATATACATATATTCATTCTTTTTTAGATTCTTTTCTCATATAGGTTATCACAGAATACTGAGTAGAGTTCCCTGTGCTATATAGTAGGTCCTTGTTGGTTATCTATCTTATATATAGTAGTGTGTGTATGTTCATCCCAAGCTCCTGATTTATCCTTCCCCCCAACATTTCCCCTTTGGTAACGATAAGTTTGTTTTCAATATCTGTAAGTCTTTTTCTGTTTTGTAAATAAGTTCATTTGTATCATTTTTTAAAATTAGATTCCACATGAGTGATATCATATGTTTGTCTTTGTCTGACTTACTTCAATTAGTATGATAATCTCTAGGTCCAAATTGCTGTAAATGGCATTATTTCATTCTTTTTTTAATGTCTGAGTAATATTCCATTGTATATATGCACCACGTCTTTTTTATCAATTCCTCTGTCGATGGACATTTAGGTTGCTTCCGTGTCTTGGCTATTGTAAATAGTGCTGCCGTGAACATAGGGATGCATGTATCTTTTCAGATTATGGTTTTCTCCGGACATATGCCCAGGAGTGGGATTGCTGGATCATATGGTAGCTCTATTTTTAATTTTTTAAGAAACCTCCATACTGTTCTCCATAGTGGTTGTACAAATTTACACTCCCACCAGCAGTATAGGAGAGTTCCCTTTTCTCCATACCCTCTCCAGCACTTATTATTTGTAGACTTCTTGGTGATGGCCATTCTGACCAGTGTTAGGTGGTACCTCACTGTAGTTTTGATTTGCATTTCTCTGATAATTAGTAATGCTGACCATCTTTTCATGTAAAAGGGACTTTATAGATGTAATTAAGCTTACTAATCAGCTGACCTTAAAGGAGGGAGGTTGTCCTGGGTTATCCAGGTCGGTCCAACGTAATTACATGAGCCCTGAAAAGCAGAAGACGAAGGCATGGAGAGGCAAGCACGAGGAGGACCTCACCCACCATTGCCCGCTTGAGGATGGTAAAGACCACATGCAAAGCATGAGGGGGAAATGAGTTCTGCCAGCAACACATGAACTTGAAAGAGGATCCCGAGTTCCAGATGAGAATCACAGCATCTGTCGATACCTAGATTATAGCTGGTACGACCTTTCACAGAGAACCCAACCACATCATGCTGGACTCCTGACTTCCAGAACTATGAGATCATAAATAGCTGTTGTTTTAAGCCATTGAATTAGTGGTAATTTATTTATTTATTTATTTATTTTTAAATTAAGCTTCTTCCATTTTATTTTATTTTATTTATGTATTTATTTTTTAAATTTATTTATTTATTTTGGCTGCATTGGGTCTTTGTTGCTGCGCACGGGGCTTTCTCTAGTTGCGGTTAGCGGGGGCTACTCTTCATTGCGGTGCGCGGGCTTCTCATTGCAGTGGCTTCTCTTGTTGCATGCAGAGCACAGGCTCTAGGTGCGCGGGCTTCAGTAGTTGTGGCATGCGGGCTCAATAGTTGTGGCTCGCAGGCTCTAGAGAGCAGTCTCAGTAGTTGCGGCGCATGGGCTTAGTTGCTCCGAGGCATGTGGGATCTTCCCAGACCAGGGCTCGAACCCATGTCCCCTGCATTGGCAGGCGGATTCTTAACCACTGCGTCACCAGGGAAGCCCAAAATTAGTGGTAATTTATTAAATTACCGTCTCTCTACTAAAAGCAAAAAAACTCACAAAAGTTAAATTAAGAGATCCATATGTTTCAAGAAAAAACATAAGTTCACTTGTGTGTGTGGAATTGAAGGATTTACCGTGTATTTACTAAGCAAACAAAATGCACTTGTGTGAAAAACTACAGCCCACCCGCCGTCTTCACACACACCTCCCGCCCGGCCCCAGAGGCATGTGAATGTGCGACTCCAGTTTCCAGAGTCTCTGGACACTAAATTCTCCTCTTCTCCGTGCTCATGATGAGACCAGGAATCTTGAGGCCCTTCATTCAGGGAAACCTACTCACAGTTTCCAAAAGACATCATCCCAGTGGGAGCCAAGTCTCTATTTGGAGGTGTTCTCTTCCATTCTTTGTTGCTTTTTCCTTCTTGGACCCAGGCAGCAACTCAAGCCTGCTCGCTTCCCCAACATGTTAACACAAACAGCCTGCTTCCCAAACGAGAGAGGCACATGCTAGCTTAATTACAGTGAGGGAGACTCAGTTGCTATTGAAACAGTCGAGTGATAGACAAAACCCTTCATTTGGGAGGAAAATTAGTTGTACACAAACAGGAACACATTTCATCTTGAATTAAAAGCTGCGACACTCCCTTGGCAGAGAACTCTGGCTATTTCTTTTCTTTTCTGTATTCCGCCTCCTCCTCCCATGAGGGATTTTCTTGGCAATGGGCCGGGCTTTGAGGCCCCACGAGGGTCCCTCCTGTAATCTCCCTTCATCGGGCCGGCCGTTCTCTTGCCTTTGTCGAAGCTTCAGTTGCCCCAGCCCACCTGGAGCGGGACCCTCCCTCCCAGCCCTGTCCCTTCCTGTGCCCGGTCCCCTCCCCGCAGCCCCTGAAGAGTAAAAACTGTCAAGCCAGGGACAGCTGCTCCGCCCCAGGGCCCGGCTCCTGGAGGTGAACGAAGGGTTAAACGTGATGAATAACAGTGAGCGAAGGCGCAACGCGGGGAAAGTGCTCGCTTTAGCCCAAACTCCCAGATCGATGGAGAGGGCCACAAATAACGAAATCATCCGTCTTCCACCCACTAAAGAGGAGTCCGCTGCGGCCAGCTGGAAAAGGGCAGTGAGAAACGTCCCGCCTCCTCCCTGCAGTGATTCGTGCTCTGGGATGTCCCTGCTCCCGCTGGCCAGCTAATCCCCGGGCACCTGGGGACCGTGCCCAGCGGACGCCCCCCAGAGGTCTTCCCTGAGGAGGAGAGGGGTGGCCAACAGCCTAACCCCACCCACAGGGGCCGGGTGGTCCCTGACCCCATAACCTAACTCACTTATAGAGGGAAGGGAGGGTCTCAGGTCCCTCTGACCATGGGAAGATGTGTACCTGTGACAAGACCCGCTCCACCAGAAGCATTCCAATCTCCTACCTGCTCCAAGCCCAGCATGAGTCACCGCACAGGACAAGGTAAAAATCTCAGCCTCCAAAATACGATACCCCGACCCAACCTGCGCTCTCCACCTCCATGACCATTGTCTGCTCCAGACCACCATCAACTCCATCATTTCTCCAGCCTCTGAGTTCTCCCTGCTTGTGCCTTTGCGCTGCTCTTCACCCACTGCTGCTGCGGGGCTCCTGCCAGAACGTCAATCACATCGCGTCCCTCCTTTACCAAAACACTCCTCCAGCTCCCAGCTCCCTGGAAGGAAAAGCCCTTGCCATCTCGACCCCCATCACCTCTCTGACCTCATCCCCGCATCTTCCCCTCACCCACCCGTTCCAGCCACCCTGGACTCAGGTTATTTGCTTTTCTTCAAACAAGCAAAGAACTCTTGTTGTTCAACAGAACAAATATTCAGTCTGTGTCATCCTCCTGAGAGAAAAGTAGCTGGTACAGCGTTTCCCAAATGCAGTACATGCATCTCCAAAGATGATTCGGATGCTTCTCAGATGAATATGCTTTTTTTTTCAACAGTGTAAGAGTGTTCAATGTGTATTAGACCATGACGTGTATGAATAAAAAGTTTAAGTGGATAGATTTAAAGATAAATAATAGAAGAGATGGTATAATGCAAATGATAAAAATCATGAAGGTAGCTTCGGGATGCCTGAAGGTTGGGAAACTCTGTTGCAGGAGAAAATTCAAAAGTCTGGGAACCTGTGGGCTTGGATACACACCCTCCCTCTGCCACTTGCTGGCCACACTGAATGGCTTCCTTGGACCTCCAGCCCCTCATCTGTAACACTAAGAGGTTGCAAAAGCTCTGTGGTTCCTTCCCCTGCAAGTCCCAAGACTGAGGATGGTTGGGTCATGGATTCCAGAGGCAGTGCCTGGACCAGGGTGCCCCACTGTTGGTGCTGCTGAGACCTCCTGGGGGTGGCCCTGGAAGTGTCCTTTCCACACCTGGTCCGCAGCCCTCCCTGTGCCTGAGAACATCCCATGGAGCTGTCCCTTGAATCCCTGTTTGTGTTGAGGTGGGCATCTGTCACTTGCAGCCAAATGGCCTTCATGGATTTAAGTGGCTCCAGGCTCTCACATCTTCCTGGATCATTATCCAGAACAAGTCCCTCCAGCCTTGCCAGCTGCACTTTTGCATGTCTTCTTTCTCCTTCTGGGATCCCCTTCCTCATTTTCCCACCTTCCCCGTCCAGTTCAGCCCACATGTCTGCTCCTCTCTGGAGACCTCCTTGACCTCCCTTCTCTGGACCACATGGCATCTGCAATCCTGGACGGGCACACCTGAGCAACTCTGCCCAGCGAGGCTCTGCTTCCCCATGGAACTGACCGACTACAACTGCAGTCTGGGTGCTGTCACTGTGCCCAGCCAGGGGCTGGGGGCACGAGGCTCCTTCCTCCGTTGATGGGGGTGGCTAGACAACCTACGTTGGTTTACTCATCCCAAGACGCTCCATCTTCCTGTGTTACCATCCTGTCTCCCTGCTGACGCAGACGGTCTTCAGATTTGTAACAAAGAGTCTGGCCAGTTCCCAGCACATAAATAGCCAGAGGACAACTTCAGTGATTCACGTTCCATATTAAAGCACACATCTTATGGGTTGGAGGATGAACATCAGATGGGTGTGGGTCACACTCTAAGCTTTGTTTTTCATCTTTAGAACATTCTAAAGAATGCCTGGAAGCTTAAAGTATCTGCCAATATACTCAATTGCAAATTGATCATAGTTAATAAATTCTTATGTTTTGAGCACATCTCCATAGGAACTGTGTAGAATGACCTTGGATTTGTTCTTGATTCCTCTCTCTCACAGCATTTTCAACTGATCAGCAAACCTTGCTCGCTCTACTTTCAAAATATATCCTGAATTCGACCCTTCTCCCACCTCCACTGACCCTAGACAGGTCTCCCCATCATCTCTTCCTGAATGATTGCCACACCTCCTCACCGGTCCCCCTGTCTCCATCTCGCCCCCTACAGGCCACTTTGCATATGGCAGCCACAGGGATCCTGTGAAAACCTCTGGAGCAGGTCCCTTCTCTGCTCAAAACCCCCAATGGCTCCAGTTCCAGTCACCCCCAGACTCCTCACAGTGGCCCACAAGTCCCTACACCTGGTCTGGAGTCTTTCTAATTTTCCGAATGTATCACCGGCCTCGCTGCTCACCGCTTACCCTGCCCAGGCTCACCGGCTCCTTTGTGACTCTTCCTCACCCTCACGTCCACTCAGGTCCTGTCCTGGCTGGTCCACTGACCCCAGATGTCCCCACGACTGACTCCTTAGCTCAGCTGTGGCTTCACACAGTGGCCTTTCCTGACTGCCTTTTTGGGGTGACCCTCTGTTATTCACTCTCCCCTTATGCCATGTGCTGGTTACTTTCTCCTTGCTTTCCAGCCTCTCCACATGCCGCTGGGCCCCAGGAAACTGATCTCTAGGGACTGCCTAAAAACTCAGGGAAACAAAACAGACATTTACATGAGGCAGAGTCTGCAGAGGTTTGAGATGTAATATGACCCATCGGGTGGAGTTTTTTATAGAGATTTTTTTTTCACTTTGACGTGAACAGACATAAACCCTCTTCCTCATTTGAATTTTCCAGACTGAGAAGGGGACAGGTGTAATTCTTAATTCCCCCACATGTAATCAGGGGCCCCTGTGAGGAAATGAAAGTTCCCTTATGTGACGGTGAATGAAGTGGTTGCTAAGCCATTATTCAACCTGCACAGGCCAAGGGAATGCCTGACGTCCCTTGCTGTCTGCCTGTCCCATCTTGACAAATGTAAACCAACAGGCAATGGCTTGATAAGAGCATAATGATCATCATCGTTTCAGTTTAAAAAAAAAGCACGACGGGTATAGTCAGGCTTTTAGTAGGAGAAGAAAAACGTGGGAATGGCGGTGGGCAGGGAAGTACGGACAGAATGCGAAACAAGGCAAGGGACAGGGGAAGATGGGAAGCCTCAAGCAGAGCCGAGGATGGGGGCGGGTTGGTGATGGGGTCTTGGACGCTGGACCAGTGACAAGGAAATGCAAATCTGCCGACAGATTTAAGATTGCCTGTGCTGGGAGACACACGAAGCATTTTTCAAGGATATAGAGAACAAGAGATCATTAAACTAAGTTACCAGGGCTTCCAAGAGACAGTGGGACTAATTTAATGAGAGAGGCCCCAACACTGCAAAAATCTAAATTAATTCTTTGCTCGGCTGTCCACAGGGAAGGATGAGAAAGCGGTTACCTTCAGAAACGATAATCCATTTTCTTACTGAGGCAGAATAGAGAGAAAGAGAAAGAGGAAGGGAGGGGAAAGAAGCAGCTGGGATGATGGGATGTGGGGTTTATTGTCCTTGATGTCATGATGGGAGTTTCTCTGACACAGATAAACTTTAATACCATCTCAGACCCGTCCCTTGAGCCCTCACTGGCCCCCTCCACAGGTCCCAGCCCATTCAGGGCTTCCAGGAAGCAGCTCCCAGGCCACAGTGGCCATCCTGGGACCTGTGAGTCCTTTGTCCCCACTGTTGGTCGACTGTCCCTCTAATCATGAGAGCTGAGCTCCTGCTTCAGTTGCACAACTCTCTGGGCAGCTTTTCTTCCGGTGGTTAAAACAAATATCTCAATCTTTTCCAGATTTCCAGTATCACATTCTGTGATTTGGAGTATTGGTTGCCCAGCGGGGTGGAATCAAGATGAAAACTGCGACCTGAAAACACCAGGTTCATTTCCAGAAATCCGGTATGTAAAAATCTGCACATAGGATACTCATGTGAAACAGCTGGGAGAGACTGAGGCTCTTTGGGATCCAACCTTGCTTATGTTGAAGATGATGATGTGCCCCCTCCCCCCAAGAGTGTATCCTGATGGCCTTTGTTTACTGGTGATGCTGTCTTGTGACCTGAGGACTGGCTGCAGGTGTGCCCACCTCACCTCATGATGATTCGTCAAGATTGCATTTGTGATCTGGGTACTTTTCTCATGTAGGTTATACTCCAATAAATGTTTACACCCAGTGAGATTTTGATTGAGGAAGACAAAGACATTTATTAAAGGTGAGACACCAACCCCCCAAGGGTGTTTGAGCCAAACAGCCAGAAACCACGCTTGGCCTTCTCCCGAGGGGATTTGCTCCAGCCCCTAATGCTCCAAGATTCCATACTTGGCTCTCCTCCCGCCTTCCTGCCTTGTCATGTCCCATCAAGGGCAGTTGGACCGTCAAGGTCCTCCAGGGACCTGGCTGGGCTGGTCCTTCCCATCCCACAGTTCCCTGCAGCCCTCCCTGTACTCGCTCTGGGAAACTCCTTTCCCGTCATGGAGAATCCAGACAGGCTTGTCCTGGCCACTCTACCTGCGTCCCCTGGACAGTATACAAGTTCATCGCGGACCCCACCAAATCACCAATGTCTTTAGTTATGATGGGGCTTTAGGAAGATGAATCCACCCTCTCACAATTTCATTTCTGGTTCGTGCATCCCAGAGGCAGGACAGAGCTGGCACCCAAACTCTCCGTCATAGTTCAGAAAAGGACAAGAGATGCTTAGAGCCCAGGAGAAGGAGGAGGGAGGGGCCATACAGACTCTCTAACTCAGCTTCTAGTTTCCCCTGCCTCGGGCCTCTTCCCTTCCTGCAGTTAGAGCCATCTCCGCTCCAGACACATCACTCTCCTACCTCAAAGCCTTCCAGCTCCTGAAATGGAAAAATACTTTCCGTAACCTGTGTTCTCACATCACTAGCTCCCCTAAAAACCTCGTCTTCTAGACCCAACCGCGTGCATATTTGATTTGGGTTCTCATCTTTATTAATTCCCTCTCCCAGTTTATCTTCATTTACTTTATTCTTCCTCCCTACCCTTTTTTTTTTTTTAATTATTAGATGAAGAAGGTTAGTAGCTTTATTTATTTATTTATTCATTTATTTTTGGTTGTGTTGGGTCTTTGTTTCTGTGCGAGGGCTTTCTCTAGGTGTGGCAAGTGGGGGCCACTCCTCATCGCGGTGCGCGGGCCTCTCATTATCGTGGCCTCTCTTGTTGCGGAGCACAGGCTCCAGACGCGCAGGCTCAGTAGTTGTGGCTCACGGGCCTAGTTGCTCCGCGGCATGTGGGATCTTCCCAGACCAGGGCTCGAACCCGTGTCCCCTGCATTGGCAGGCAGATTCTCAACCACTGCACCACCAGGGAAGCCCCCTACCCTATTTGTTAAGCATGAAGTGCCTTTCCCATTGCTCTTTCCTCTGGAAGAATGCAAGCGTTTAAAAACAAGAATTTTCTTCCAAGTCCAGCTTAGCCATTTCCTCAGGCCTGGGTGTGAACTCTTCTCTTTTTCATTCTTTCCTACAAATGTTTTAGTTTTGATTTCTACTTTGATCTGGGAGTTATTCGGGAGCTGATTCTCCCCAATAAAATGCACCCACTTTAAGCGTCTGGCTCAGTGAGTTTGGACAAATGTGTCCGCTGGGGTAAACATCACCACAATCAAAACATAGAACACTTCCAGCCTGAATATCTTTTTATGGTTTGCTTTAAGGTTGTTTGATTATGATCAGAGCATAACCTGTAAAAAGTCTTTATTTTTTAAATTTTGTTAAGGTTTCCTTTGTACCCAAAGAAACAACAGCAAAAAAAAAAAAAAAAGGAATGATTAGGAAAAAATATTTAAATATCAAATATTCTGTCCCTGGTGATCTGTCCCTAGATCATCTTCACTCTGCTCCTAAGGCAGTCGAGTCATCCTTTTATTAAGCCATAATCATGCTGCAGTGTTGCAAGGCCTTTCTGTGTCTACCCAACCCCCTTCGCTAGAGATGAGCTCCCTGAAGGTCAGGGCCACATCATCACTGAGCCCCTAGGGCTACAATGGGACTCAGTGTGATAAAGATGCTTGATCAATAATCATACCTAGAGTTGAATTAAGTACACCTTTCCTGTGCCCTGGAGAACTCACCTGGGTGGAAGGTGGTTTAGGGACCCCCAATCACTACCCCAGGCCCTCTATCTCCAGTGGCTAATTCATGTTAAAATATCACCCCTGTTCTTTAGAGAGCCTGAATAATCGAGGGAAATCATTCTAACACACACCTATTGACTTCTCTGCCCTGACCCAGGGGCTTGAAATAAGTAAATCATTGAAACCATCACATCCTGCCTGTTTCAGGGAAGGCATTGACAGAAGGGGTATCAGTGGATTCGATCATGGCAGCAGCAGGTGGGCAGGGAGAGGTCCCTGGCCCAGGCATCAGTGCGGTCCTCAGGGCTTGGTGAGGTCTCAGAAATCCAGCCCAGGGTACTTCACAGGGAATGGCAGGGGCTGCTGCAGCCTGTCGTTGCATCCTTTCCCTGAGCTGGCCAAGGGGAGACTGACACGTGGGCTCAGGAAATGAGATTCAAAGTCTCCACTTATCCCTCAGCTCTGCCTCTTGGGGATGCAGTGGACACCGGCTGGAGAGGGGTGTCTGGGAGCTGGGAGGGAGAGGCGGGTGACAATCTGGGGATGGCACATGGGTCGGATGTGGCCCCATCTGGCTGGAGGTCTCCATCCTCTTCCTCTCCCAGGGCCACCTGGACTTCAGCAGCACCTGCCTGAGCCCTCCACGACCTGGCTTTGCAGCCCTCGCATGGCTTACCCATTGCCACCCTCAAAACTCTTGACCCTGGCCTCCAGGCCCCTCCTGCAGCCTCCTCTGCCCTCTCTCTGCACTACCTTCTCTCTGCTGCCGATTTGGGCTCCTCCCTTTTCTCAGGTCTGGGCAATGCTGTTCCCCCTTCCCGGAATGCACTTCTTCTGCCCCTCCCAACCCCCTTTGTCCAGCTCAAGGTCTCCCAAATGGCAAACGTGAGATGATTCGGTAGAGCCAGTGCACGCGGCATCCAGTAACACTGAATCCTATCGTGATTCTTCTTTCCTTTTTCCAGTTGCCACAAAGACAACATCTTGATTTGGTGTTTTAGCACCTCTCTAAGCCTTGCTCATCATCCTTTGAAACAAAGAAAGAACAGGCCCCGGCTTCGTGCAGAATGCAGCCCCTCTGTTTAGGTGTATTGTTTTTATTTCTATGGTTACCATCCTCCTGCAACAAGACATACTGGTTTTCCATTTACACTGCTGATAGAGTTTTCCTTTCAAATAAAAGTTTCCTAGTAAAAACAAAAATAGATTTAATTAAAGAAAAATATTAAACAAAGGATTATTCTGGTGGTGTGTGGATGTGGGGAAAATGGAGACAGTGGCCTTTGAATGAATAAAACTGGGTAAACAGTTTGGGGGGGGCAAAATGGGTGAAGGTGGTTAAGAGGTACAAACTTCCAGTTAACAGATAAATAAGTCCCGGGGATGTAATGTACAGCATGGTGACTATAGTTAACAATACTGTATTGTATATTTGAAAGTTGCTAAGAGTAGATCCTAAAACTTCTCAACACAAGAAAAAAATTTTTGTAAATATGTGTGGTGATGGATGTTAACTTATCGTGGTGATCATTTTATAATATATACAAATATCAAACCATTATGTTACACACCTAATACAATGTTATCGTCAATTACATCTCAATAAAAATAAAATAGAGAAAGCAGTGAGCAATGGCTAGGAGCTTGGACAGGGTGAGACAGCCCTGGGCAAATCCCAACTCCATCACTTACCATCAAGGCCCTTCTCCTGACCTCTCCTTAGCTTCCTCATCTGTAAAATGGGAAAACAGACCCCACCTCATAGGGGCTCTTGTGCAGAATAATGAGAGAATGTAGGAAAGCCACAGGCCCAATGCCTGACATAGAGCACACAGTCCAGATATGGCCACGATAATTATCACGAGTGTTGATGGGAAGAAAACACATCTCTTACCAGCTGGGATGAGTTCTGCTCAGAGGAGAGGAACTTTCATAGTGCGGGGAAATAATCTGAAGGTGTGGACTGTGTGGTCCTAAGGTTGGAAGGAGTCCACAGAGCAATAGCTGAGAAGCTACACAAGGGATGTGAGCAGCATGGGGCGGGGGGCAGTAGCAGGGTCCAGAAGAAGCCATGGAAGGGACTGCAGTGTTGCTAAGCAACACATCCTGATGCTGGAGTTGGCAGAAATGCAAAGGGACCGAGACATCAATAAAATCAGCTTCCTCTGTGCTGCTCCAGAATCATGAATAAAATGTGCCCATCACAGCTGCCATCGGGATACGGAATCTGGGAAGGTAAAAAACAAGAAGGAGTCCATGCCATGTGGAAGATGGACCCCTGCAGAAGTGGGAAGGGCAATGCTGAGATGCAGAGAGGAGAATAGTAGCTCAGTGGAGGGTGGAAATGAGAGTGGGAGGAGCAAGAGATACTTCAGCTCGGTGAATGGCAGAAATCTTGAGGATGGCGTCCTTGCACTTCCCCTAAATGCAGGATTTGAGCACATCTACCAGCCAACACCTGGGTTACAATGAGATTCTGTCGTCCTTTCAAGGCAGAATTGTTTGTGACCCTAACAAATTTGCTGTGAAAATAACAGGTGCAGGTAAGATATGCTTGGGTCCCCAGGCCAAGGGTAAACAGCCAAGCCTCTTTGTTAAACTTTTTTTTCCACTTAGCTGAGCCGATAAATCCCCCTTGGCCTTTGGATACTTGAGGTTGAATTTCCAGTTACTTAGCAGAAGAAAGAATTCTAATTTATAGAAAACAGAGGCATAATTACTCTCCCATTTTACAGATGAGGAAACTGAAGCTCCACCTCCTTCTATCTCTTTACTCTGATTTCTGAGGCTGTAGCCATCCTCCTTACCTGAGACTTTCCTCCTCTGTTCTCTCTCAGCCAATGGAAAGAGAAAGAGACGATGCTCACACCCCATTGGCTACTTTTTGTCACAAGGGAGTCTGGGAAATGTAGTTTTTCTTCTAGGCAACCAGATTCCTGGCTTTTATGAGAGACCTGAGAGGGATGGGGGTGGGGGGGGACACCCCACAGCCTCTGCTGCAGCTCAGCTTCCCCTGCCCTGTCCCCCACCAGGACAGATGGGAGACAGATGACCCTCAAGCCCGACACCAGTGTGACAAGGCATCTTGATCACAATGGCCTGGCTGGATCGTCCCTGCAGGAGGACAGCACTCGATCTGGGCCGGGTCATGCATTCTGCAAACAACAGGCCAGAAGGGGAAAGGCAGGGAGCAAAGAAGAGCACCACCCGCAAAGGAATCCGCCCCCTTCCTGGGACTCCAGGGGAGTCCATGTCTTCCCTCCATGCAGCTGGCTCCGTCCCACATCAGACACCAGAGACGGATCCTGAGCTGAGGGGACCCTCCCTTCCCCCACCCAGGGCAGTCACTCTCTGCATTGGGTTGGAAACTCCACCCTTTGGACGAGATGCTAATTATAGTTCCCTGTGTGCCCTCTGTCACCTGCTAAAAATAGGCTGTCTTGTGTTTTCATCTCCACAGGTGCAGCTGAGTTTGGGGAAATTACGACGTTTTTAGCACTGGTGCAAGTAGATGACTGACTCCCGGACTCAGGGAACCAGGTCTGTCTGTGCGGGAACTTGTTTCCGGGAGTAAGACCCATGGCAGCGGGCCAATCAGAAGAGGTTCTGCAACCCCACGGGCTCAGCTGGGTTGAGTGATGGTGGGAGGACAGTGCTCCTGGGTCAGCCTCGCACGTGGAGGTGGCCTGCGGAGCTGGGGGCATCAGCGATCGGCTGCCGAGGCTGAGAGTCATTTGTCATCCAGGCAGGAGGGAGGCAGTTAAAGCAGGGCCCTGGCAGTGCACGGGGGCCCCAAATCCCCGATGAAGGCCAGGAAACAGGGATGTTGGAATGAGATGGGGAGGGGGTCCTGAAGGCGATAGAGGTGTGCGGGGAGGGGGGAGAGGGGATTGAGAAGTTTCATTCATTCATTCACTTATTTATCTGACAAATATTTATTGAGTCCTCCTGCGTGCCAGGCTCTCTGCTAGGTGCTGGGTTGAAAGGGACAGATAGGATCCCTCATTCATTTATTAATTTAATAGTCCAACAAACACATACTGAGCCAGACACTGCCCTGGGGATACAACAATGAACAAAATCCCTTCCCTCCTGGAGCTAAAATTCTACTGGGGGTGGGGTGGGGTCCAATACCCTCTTCCCCCAAAAGCAAATGGATATCATGAAATATCATGATCCAGCGATTTTAGCAAAGGAAAACACCCACTTCCCAGGAGACCAGAGCCCACCAGGCGCTAAGAAAGGGGGTGGGAGTTGGAGGAACAGGTGTAGCCTTTATGACAAGGAACCTTCTTCCCGGTCTTCAGGGGAACGCAGTGTTGGCTGCAGCCTGAGAGAGGGACCCATGGCTCCAGGGCCCCTTGCGCCCCTCAGATGAGCCCCTCCCAGCACCCGGGGAGATGCCCCAGACAAAGAAAACTCCCCCACTGGCCCACCAGGCCCCTGTGTGCAGCAAAGCCCCGAAGCCAGAAGAGTCTCAGCACAGGATGCAGGCTTCTGAGGGTCCGACCCAGGATGTATGACATTGTGAATGGAGCAGAAGAGGAGGATCCCACAGTTATAAATTCCTCAGAATTTCAAGGAGGACCCAGCTCTCCTGCCAGCTCAGTGTCGGGGAGCTACTGCTGGGCTCTATGTGGTCGGAAGGGTTTGCCAGGCTGTGTAGACACACCGTGTGTAGACACTGCAGTGTCCAGACTGCAGGATTCCGCTCAGCAAAGAGCGCCCAGGTACAAAGTTCACCTGAATATTTAATGGCCTGGTCCCTGGAAACTGTGTTTCCATCTTTACTGCTCCAGGACTGAATCACCGCCAAGCTCCCCCTGTCCCTGGCAGGCATTTCTGTGAGCAGGTCGGAGACAAGCCTTAGGAAGCTGCTCCAGCCCAGTGGGGGTGGGGCTGTCTCCACGGCACAGAATGGGGCTCAGGTTCAGCTACTCTCTGGCCCCCTGGGAGGGGCCATCGTTGCTGTCATCTCTGGTTTTACGGTCTCACGAGAGAGATGAGAAACCTCTCAATCCAGGAATAACAGCTCAAAGCCCCTCGCTCTCCCCGCTGCAGGTGGGTCCCAGCGTGTAGCACGAACTTGAGTGCAGTCCATCTCGGGTCATAAAGCTACAGACCCTGCTCATTCTCCCCTGGAGGCGAGGGCCCAGACCCCGCCCGCCGGCTCTGCAGCCCCGCTGTACAGGCACTGGGGACTCAGGGTTTGCCTGTTCTTAGCAGGGGCGGTGGATGAGACAGGGGCAGAGAGTGGGAGGTCACAGAAGGGGCGGATGGAGTCTGGAAAAGAGGAGACACCTGGGTGAAATATTTCCATGTTGCCTTTTTGGAGGCCAGATGTTGGAATGCCAAGAAATGTGACCTAAGAAGGTCACAGAGTGAAACCGTTCCTGAGTGTTTTCTGTGCAGGAAGACAACACATCACAACAGTTAGGTTCCTGAGAGCACGGCCTCTGGAGGAGGATTCTCTGGGTCCAAATCCCAGCCGGTCACACCACTTACTAGCTGTGTGACCTCGGGCAAGTTATGTAACCTCTCTGTGCCTCAGTTTCCTCACCTGAAAAACGAGGATAATGAGAGTCCCTGTTGCATAGGATCATGGGACAGATTAGAGCAGAAAGTAGCAATGAAGTGCTCAGTAGGGCCTGCCCATAGGACTCAGGGCTTAAAATGTTAGATGACATCATCGTCACCATCACCATCATCATCACCATCACAACTGCATTTGATGACACTCTGGTGACCTTCATTCCTGGCCTTATCAGCTCCATGTGGTTTTTTGCTGGGACCAGTTCCATCCCCTGGTTCAGACCTTTATCCTGTAGAATAGCAGGCTGAGAAGGATGCTCTGAGGTCACCCCCCTCATCGCCATCACCATCAACAGCCTCAGACGTCACTGAGCCCATGGCAGGTGCTAGCCCATCGTCCTTCAGATGGCGGCACTCTACAGTTTGCAGAGCACGTGATTTCTCATTCACCTTCCCAGCGTCCGCTGATCCTGGACGCACAGAGATTCCTTGGTAAATGTTTATTGAATGAACTGATCAAAGTTGAGACCGAGGCACCGGCAGATGTAGGCTCCCAGGCTCCTGGTGATGCTTCTTTCTCTCTAGAGCTTTCTTCTCTGCCTGCCCACAAAAGATCTTCGTCCAACTAGGTCAATCCTGTGCTGTCCTCTGTAATTGTTTGGAGTGGCTGGAGTTGGTCATCTTAGAGGGGCTGCATCACAGTGGTCCAGCACTGGGACAGGCAAGAAGCATGACGTTATCATCATGGACATTCATAATAATAACACCATCACATTTACAACCTGCTTTACAGACTTCAAGGAATTAAGCATCCATCGCCCTTGAAAGAGAAAGATAAACACTTAGCCAGAAAGAGAGGGAGGAAGGAGAGATTTAAGAATGAGCCAGGGATGCATTTTCCAGCATTGAGTGAGAACACGTGTTTCTTCCTGGTCTCAAGATCAAAGAGGATACCCAGAGGACAAAAGCACTCGAGAAAGACTATGCTTTATCCTGAAGATTAGCCCACAACAGAGAGTCAGGGAATCTGTAGTAATGGAGGCGTTGGGATTTTTTTTTTTTTTTAATTAAGAAGCAGGAGGAGAAAGAGAAGCAGGCCCTGAGCCCAGAGCTTTGGAAGGTGCGTCTGCGTCTGGCCGCCTGGCAGCAGCTCAGGGTGGGTGCACCCCGGGGACCAGCCCGCCGTTCCTCCCCACGGCCCTTTCTGCTCTCGGCTTAAGGATAAGCAACCTTTCATGGCTTGTCTCTCGAGAGCTATTGGAAGCAAAGCCACCAATTACAGGCTAAATCTCCAAGCATCCCTACAGAAATCTCTCTTCCTAAACCCAAAGCCCTGATTCCGGGGCAGCCTCTTGACCAGACTCATCTGTGAGCCTGATTAGCGACCCGCTGACGACAGTGGGCTGACCTCACAGGCACTTACGGCGTGGGGCCTGGGTCCTGAGCGCTCCTGTGCATTAACTCGCTTAATCCTCACCTGGACGCAGTCACACGGCCCCATCGGGAGCCTCAGGTCACAGGGGCAGAGTCAGGCTGGGCAGGGCTGACACCCCCTGGGGCCCGTGGCTGCAGGGCTACAGAGCGGGAGTCCCGGCCCGCAGCACTGACCCCGGACCGCCGGCCGAGCACTGACTGTGTCCTCGCTGGTGGAAGAGGGGCTTCAGTGACAGCCCCAGACACCAGTATTGCTCCCGATGCCTCTTTCCAGGAAAAGGTCCTTCTCTCCTGAGACAGTGAATCCAGTGCAACTGGACCCTGAAGGAGACTTTCCTGGAGGACTTGGAATTTTGCTGAAGTCCCAAAGCTAGAGGCGTTGGAACCCACTCATTCTAAAGAGGGTTCTGGAAACATCCATGGGAGCCGGTGACCACCACCCACACGTGAGAGAAGAGGGACATATAGAAGGAGATTCCCAGGAGGGAACTCACAACAGGTGAATTTGAACAGCTCAGATTGTTGTGAGATTGAACGTTGACATATCCTGTGCTGGACTCCTTAGTTCTTAAAAGATGCACCTGTTCTTAGGGCTGAGCGAGTCTGAGAGGCTTCAAGATCTACCCAAGATGTCAACCAGGGCACAAGAGAGGAACCATAGAGTCTTAGGGGGCTCAGGCTGCTGTAACGAATTACCATAGACTGGGCAGCTTCAACAACAAACATTTATTTCTCACAGTTCTGGAGGCTGGGAAGTCCAAGATCAAGGTGCTGGCCAATTCGGCTCCTGGTGAGCACCCACTTGCTGGCTGGTAGACAAGCCACCTTCTCGCTGTCCCCTCACATGGCAGAGCAGGGAGAACAGGAGCAAGCTCTCTTGTTACAGGAGTCTCTTCTTATAAGGGCACTAATCCCACCCTGAGGGCTCCACCCTCATGACCTCATTGCTTCCCAAAGGCCCCACCTCCTAATACCCTCACACTGGGATTAAGGCTTCAACATATGAAGCGAGTGATGGACACACACGACATCCATCACATGGCACACAGTTAAAGCCACCAAAGGAAGCATGCACTCCATTCAATGAGTATTTCTGCTTCAGGATGACAACCCAGGAGTCCCAGAAAATCAGCCCTGGTCTCCTTGAAAGCCTTCAGGTTAGAGAGACTGATGAAATCCCCAAGGTAAGTTATAATTGGTTTATTCCACTTGTAACCAGAGCACCATGTCCAGGACACCAGCAGTGTCGGGGGGGGTGGGGGTGGGGAGGTGAAAGCCTGGGGTGATGTCAGGTAGCTCGGGACTCGAGTCCTCCTTGTGCCTGGACTCCCTGCCTGAGGGACCCTCAGCACATTGTTCTCCCTTCCTGAGCCGCAGTTTCTCCCATCTCTAACATGGGAATCATCATACCTGCCCTGACCCCCAAGGGTGGCTGTAAAACCCAGGAGGAGCCCTCTTATCCAGAACAACTAGGACCATCAGAGGGTCCACTAGTAAAACTAAATTGACTAAAGTGAGGAATTTTTTAGAAAGGTACAGTCACATCCTTACACAGGTTAACAGAAAACACATACGTGTCCATTAATTAGTGAAGATTTTCACAACAGAGACAATGAGTTTTTTTTTTTTAACATCTTTCTTGGAGTATAATTGCTTTACAATGGTGTGTTAGTTTCTGCTTTATAACAAAGTGAATCAGTTATACATATACATATGTTCCCATATCTCTTCCCTCTTGCATCTCCCTCCCTCCCGCCCTCCCTATCCCACACCTCTAGGTGGTCACAAAACACAGAGCTGATCTCCCTGTGCTATGCGGTTGCTTCCCACTAGCTATCTGTTTTACGTTTGGTAGTGAATATATGTCCATGCCACTCTCTCTCTTTGTCGCGTCTTACCCTTCCCCTTCCCCGTATCCTCAAGTCCATTCTCTAGTAGGTCTGTGTCTTTATTCCCATCTTGCCACTAGGTTCATTCATGACCTTTTTTTTTTTTTTCCTTAGATTCCATATATATGTGTTATCATAGAGAGACAATGAGTTTTAATGTGAGTCTGCTGTTGGATTCTCCCATTGTCTCCTTTCTTTCATATCATCATACAGTGTTCAGTTTTAGTTTCTTGATAGCGGGATCACGACTTAAAGATGCTTGCAAAGCAATCTGAGTGCAGAATCTTCTAGACCAGAAGAAGGTGAACCACATATGTAATTTTTAAATTTCCAGTAGCCACATTTGAAAAAAAAACTTTAAAAAAACAGATGACGTTAATTTTAATGATATATTTTATTTAACCAAACATATCTGAAACATTATCAGTTCAACATATCATAAATTAAAAAATCAAGGTATTTGACATGTTTTTCATATAAATCTTCAAAATCTGGTGTGTATTTTACACTCAGTGCCTCTCTATGTTTATCAGAGACAGTTGATCTGCATTTAGATTTCAGGAAATTTAAAGTTGAAAAAGTAGATTCATATAAAGAACTTGTCCCAAATACATTGAAAAGTTTTTCAGTAACTGAATCACGTATCTGTCTTTAATCATGTGAATCGATTACAATGAAACAAAATCAAAACCTGTTTTTCAGCCACTCGAGCCACATGTCAAGTGCTCCATAGCCACGTGTGGCAAGTGACTATTTTATTAGGCAGTGCACTGCTAGTGGTATTACATCTCATCTATTTTTCCAATCTATACTTAAGCTTTTTTCCCTCATCAAATCTTTCTCAACAATTCAACTTGGTTTGCATAGAAGCAGCTTCTCCCTCTCCTTTTGTATTCCTAGTTATCCATTTGCTATATTTATTTAAGCTATGTAATTACAATCTCAGGTACATCTGGACTGAACAGGTTTGGGAACAAAAACAATGACTTTCAGTAAACAGGCAACTCAGTGTGCGTTTCAGACAGGAGCCGATGGCCCCAAGCTGTAGGCTTATCCATATACATGTTTACAGAGGAATGGCGAGCTTCAGATAAACAGGTGAGTCAGGTAAGAGAGGTTGGATAAGAGAGGTCCTGCTCTGCATTTAAAGCCCTACATGCCATGAATGGATTGCAAAAAGTGCTCAAAACTACTGCTTATTATTATTATTGTTAAATTATGATTGTTGTTATCTCTGCTAGTATAAAAGCCCAACAATCCACCAATGCCCTGCTCAGATGACTGCCCAACCAATATCCTTTCCCGCATTCCTCTTTTCAAGCACAAGCCCAACTTTGCCTTGTTTTCTGTTTTGGGTTTTTTTTTTTTAACTGCAGTTTTATTGAGGTGTAATTCACACACCAAACAACTCACCTATTTAAATTGAGACATGCTGATGGTGGCCCAACTTTGCCTTGGTGGCCACCTGTGCCCGTGCAGCCCCTCGGCTCAGGGGATGCTGACCGGATCCTCTGCTCCAGGGTCACCCCTATTAGTCAATGGTAAGTAGTCTACAGCCATCCCCTAGAGGTTGTTAGTGGTCCAAGGTGGGCACATGGCCCAACATGGCCAGTTGTATCAGAGAGAAGAGTGTATATCCCACACTCCAAGGAGAGGTTTCTCTCTCAATGCCGGTAAACCTGGACAAGGAGACACGTGGTCCCAGTTGCCGATGGCGGTTATCTCGTGACCAAGAGGGGAATTGACTTAAGTATGAAACCAGAACCACGGCTGGCAAAGCAGAGAGGCTAGTGGTGGCGTATAGCCGCTGAATCCCTGGATTCAGCTGCTGGACCCACCCTGAAGTCCTCCTGACTGGTAGCCTCCCTTACAGGAGATAAATTCCTTTGCGGTGTAAATCAGATTCATTACGGATTTCAGTT
This sequence comes from Balaenoptera borealis, assembly GCF_965194805.1. Classification (NCBI taxonomy): domain Eukaryota; kingdom Metazoa; phylum Chordata; class Mammalia; order Artiodactyla; family Balaenopteridae; genus Balaenoptera; species Balaenoptera borealis. The sequence goes on from NC_138872.1 coordinate 13,435,581, forward strand.
ACATGCTGGCAAATGCAAGTAAATGGACACACCACCCCTTCCAAAAAGCCTACTCTGACCCCCCAGCACCCAGCAATCCCTCCCCCTTCTGAACCTCAGGAACTTTCTCACTGCACTAACCCACTCCACCCTGTGTGCTATTTATGTCCCCCATCAGGCATGAACCTGCTGAGAAAAAGATCTGATTCATCTCTCTCCCCTCCTTAGCCCAGGGCTCTGCACTTAGTAGGTGCTTTGTAAATTTTATTGCACAAATAAACGTATATTTGTATTGCAGTTGCTTTAGAAAGCCAGATAGAAGGGTGAAAGCACTGCTTTGTTTTTTGTTTTTAAGAAACTCATCACTGAGATGTAAACTGTTCCGTTAGACAACGCTGCAGTACTTTGATGCCAGTAAAGACAGGTTTTAAGATGTTTTATTGTATTGGGACAAACTGCACATCCATAAAAGCTTCATCCGTCTTTTTCTCAGTTGATGGCATTTAAAGACTCAGTAATTTCCTTCCTACAACTGATATCCCTCTTTAACATTCAAACTCCCTTTAACAGATGTAGCACTTTCCAACCAACCCATCTGGACAGGTGGCAGGCACGCTAAATCTCCTCCGTGCGTCTGGGGCATTCTGGGCACTAATGGAATGTTCATCCATTTATTCTTTAACTGTGGGGGCTGCCCGTCCTTAGGGGGAATGAACCCCAGCCATTAGAATAAAATGCAGGCTGAGTCTTTAAAAGAGAAAGTCAGAAGTGCCCTGGAAACTTTAGAGATGGTATTTCAGGAGGGCAATGTTGGTTCCAGGTTAAATCCAAGGTTACTGTTCCAGGGCCCTCCTGCAGATGGGCAGAGGCCACAGGGACCAAGGGTGAGGACACCCTCAGCATCAGGGCCCAAGGTGCAGATTTCCAATGCCCCCATTTCCACCCAAGCTGGTCATTCCCGTAGTAAAAGGCAACTCCATCCTTCCAGGCGATCAGGCCAAATCTTGAGGTTGGTCTTAATGCTTCTCTTCCTCTTGTTCCCCCACATCCAATCTAACAACCAATCCTTTTGGCTTTACCTTTAAACTATGGCTGGAATTTGATCAACTCCCACCTCCACCACGAATGGTCCGAGCAGTCATCCTCTCTCACTGGACTGTTGCAGTTGCCTCCTCACTGGTCTCCCTGCAATGACTCTCGCCACCACCCCCCGCCCCTGGCAGTTCATCCTCCACAGGCAGTCAGAGGAATCCTTTCAAATAACATGTCAAAACCTACAAAGTCCTCTGCACAAAACTCTCAAATCACATTCCATGACCCTTAAAATGTGACACAAATTTCTTTGCCATGGTCTAGAAAGCCATATCTAATCTCAGCTGTGGCTCTTCTCCCCCTTGCTCCCTCATGCCAGGCACACTCCCACCACAGGGCCTTTGCACATGTTGTTCCCTCTGTCTGTAACATTCTTCCTCCAGATGTGCACATGGAAGACACTCTTCATTCCTCAGGCCTCTGCCCAAATGGCACACCTCAGAGGGGACTTCCAGGACCTCCAGTCTAAAGTAGCCCCCCAAGACCTCTCTATCCCAATACCTTGTCTGATTTAATAGCATCTATTACTACCTAGAATAACACACAGTTAAATATGTATATGTACATGTGTATAAGTGTGTGTGCATGTATGTGTGCACACATATATATGTTTATAAGATTGTACTTGTGGGGGGGAGACCTTCAAGATGGAAGAGGAGTGGGACGTGGAGATCACCTTCCTCCTCACAAATACATCAAAAATACATCTGCATGTGGAACAACTCCTACAGAACACCCACTGAATGCCGGCAGAAGACCTCAGACTTCCCAAAAGGCAAGAAACTGCCCACGTACCTGGGTAGGGCAAAAGAAAAAAGAAAAAACAGAGACAAAAGAATAGGGATGGGACCTGCACCTCTGGGAGGGAGCTGTGAAGGAGGAAAAGTTTCCACACACTAGGAAGCCCCTTCACTGGCAGAGACAGGGGTGGTGGGTGGAAGCTTCGGAGCCACGGAGGAGAGCGCAGCAACAGGGGTGCGGAGGGCAAAGCGGAGAGATTCCCGCACGGAGGAGCGGCGCTGACCAGCACTCACCAGCCCGAGAGGCTTGTCTGCTCACCTGCCGGGGCGGGCGGGGCCAGGGAGCTGAGGCTCAGGCTTCTCAGGTCAGATCCCAGGGAGAGGACTGGCGTTGGCTGCGTGATCACAGCCTGAAGGGGGCTAGTGCGCCACAGCTAGCCGGGAGGCAGTCCAAGAAAAAGTCTGGACCTGCGGAAGAGGCAAGAGACCATTGTTTCCGGGTGCGCGAGGAGAGGGGTTTCAGAGCGCCGCCTAAATGAGTTCCAGAGACAGGCGCGAGCCACGGCTCTCAGCGCGGACCCCAGAGACGGGCATGAGATGCTAAGGCTGCTGCTGCCGCCACCAAGAAGCCTGTGTGCGAGCACAGGTCACTCTCCACACCGCCCCTCCCGGGAGCCGGTGCAGCCCGCCACGGCCAGGGTCCCGTGATCCGGGGACAACTTCCCCAGGGGAACACACAGCGTGCCTCAGGCTGTTACAACGTCACGCCGGCCTCTGCCGCTGCAGGCTCGCCCCACATCCGTACCCCTCCCTCCCCCCGCCTGAGTGAGCCAGAGCCCCGTCACCAGCCACTGCTTTAACCCCCTCCTGTCTGGGCGGGGAACAGATGCCTGAGGACAACCTACATGCAGAGGCGGGGCCAAATCCAAAGCTGAACCCCAGGAGCTGTGCAAACAAAGAAGAGAAAGGGAAATTTCTCCCAGCAGCCTCAGGAGCAGCAGATTAAATCCCCACAATCAACCTGATGTACCCTGCATCTGTGGAATACCTGAATAGACAACAAATCATCCCAAAATTGAGGCGGTGGACTTTAGGAGCAACTGTAGACTTGGGGTCTGCTGTCTGCAACTGATTTCTTTCTGATATTTATGTTTATCTTAGTTTAGTTTTTAGTGCTTCTTATCATTGGTGGATTTCTTTATTGGTTTGGTTGCTCTCTTATTTTTTTTTTAATTACTTTTTTTTATGTTAATAATTTTTTTAATTTTTTATTTATTTATTTTTCGTTCTTTTTTTCTCCCTTCTGAGCCGTGTGGCTGACAGGGTCTTGGTGCTCTGGCCTGGTGTCAGGCCTGAGCCTCTGAGGTGGGAGAGCTGAGTTCAGGACATTGGACCACCAGAGACCTCCCAGCCCCACATAATATCAATCGGCGAGAGCTCTCCCAGAGATCTCTGTCTCAACGCTAAGACCCAGCTCCACCCAACAGCCAGCAAGCTCTAGTGCTGGATGCCCCATGCCAAACAACAAGTAAGACAGGAACACGACCCCACCCATTAGCATAGAGACTGCCTAAAATCATACTAAGTTCACAGACACCCCAAAACACACCACCGGACACAGCCCTGCCCACCAGAAAGACAAGATCCAGCCCCACCCACCAGAACACAGGCACCAGTCCCCTCTACCAGGAAGCCTACACAAGCCACTGAACCAATCTCATCCACTGGGGGCAGACACCAAAAACAATGGGAACTACAAACATGCAGCCTGTGAAAAGGAGACCCCAAACACAGTAAGTTAAACAAAATAAGAAGACAGAGAAATATGCAGCAGATGAAGGAGCAAGGTGAAAACCTACCAGACCAAACAAATGAAGAGGAAATAGCCAGTCTACCTGAAAAAGAATTCAGAGTAATGATAGTAAAGATGATCCAAAATCTTGGAAATAGAACGGAGAAAATACAAGAAACGTTTAACAAGGACCTAGAAGAACTAAAGAGCAAACAAACAATGATGAACAACACAATAAATGAAATTAAAAATTCTCTAGAAGGAATCAATACCAGAATAACTGAGACAGAAGAACGGGTAAGTGACCTGGAAGATAAAATAGTGGAAATAACTACTGCAGAGCAGAATAAAAAAGAATGAAAAGAATTGAGGACAGTCTCAGAGACCACTGGGACAACATTAAATGCAGCAACATTCAAATTATAGGGGTCCCAGAGAAGAAGAGAAAAACAAAGGGTCTGAGAAAATATTTGAAGAGATTATAGTTGAAAACTTCCCTAACATGGGAAAGGAAATAAGCAATCAAGTCCAGGAAGCACAGAGAGTCCCACACAGGATAAATCCAAGGAGAAACATGCCAAGACACATATTAATCAAACTATCAAAAAATTAAATACAAAGAAAAAATTTTAAAAGCAGCAAGGGAAAAACAACATATAACATACAAGGGAATCCCCATAAGGTTAACAACTGATCTTTCAGCAGAAACTCGGCAAGCCAGAAGGGAGTGGCAAGACATATTTAAAGTGATGAAAGGGAAAAACCTACAACCAAGATTACTCTACTGGCAAGGATCTCATTCAGATTCAATGGAGAAATTAAAACCTTTACAGATAAGCAAAAGTTAAGAGAATTCAGCACCAGCAAACCAGCTTTACAACAAATGCTAAAGGAACTTCTCTAGGCAGGAAACACAAGAGAAGGAAAAGACCTACAAAAACAAACCCAAGGGCTTCCCTGGTGGCGCAGTGGTTAAGAATCCGCCTGCCAATGCAGGGGACACAGGTTCAAGCCCTGGTCCAGGAAGATCCCACATGCCGTGGAGCAACTACGCCCGTGTACCACAACTACTGAGCCTGCGCTCTAGAGCCCACGTGCCACAACTACTGAGCCCACGTGCCACAGCTACTGAAGCCTGCACGCCTAGAACCCGTGCTCCGCAACAAGAGAAGCTGCCGCAATGAGAAACCCGCGCACCGCAATGAAGAGTAGCCCTCACTTCACACAGCTAAAGAAAACCCGTGCACAGCAACGAAGGCCTAATGCAGCCAAAAATAAATAAATAAATTTTTTTTTAAAAAACAACACAAGTAAGAAAATGGTAATAGGAACATACATATTGATAATTACCTTAAATATAAATGGATTAAATGCTCCAACCAAAAGACACAGACTGGCTGAATGCATACAAAAACAAGACCCATATATATGCTGTCTACAAGAGACCCACTTCAGACCTAGAGACACGTACAGACTGAAAGTGAGGGGATGGAAAAAGATATTCCATGCAATGGAAATCAAAAGAAGGCTGGAGTAGCAATTCTCATATTAGACAAAATTGACTTTAAATAGAGACTATTACAAGAGACAAAAGAGGACACTACATAATGATCAAGGGATCAATCCAAGAAGATATAACAATTGTAAATATTTATGCACCCAACATAGGAGCACCTCAATACGTAAGGCAAATGCTAACAGTCATAAAAGGCAAAATCGACAGTAACACAATAATAGTAGGGGACTTTTAACACCCCACAAATGGATAGATCATCCAGAATGAAAATAAATAAAGAAACACAAGCTTTAAATGACACATTAGGCAAGATGGATTTAATCAATATTTATAGGACATTCCGTCAAAAACAACAGAATACACTTTCTTCTCAAGTGCTCATGGAACATTCTCCAGGATAGATCATATCTTGGATCACAAATCAAGCCTTGGTAAATTTAAGAAAATTGAAATCATGTCAAGTATCTTTTCCAACCACAACGCTATAAGACTAGATATCAATTACAGGAAAACAACTGTAAAAAATGCAAACACATGGAGGCTAAACAATACACTACTAAATAACCAAGAGATCACTGAAGAAATCAAAGAGGAAATCAAAAAATATCTAGAAACAAATGACAATGAAAACATGATGGCCCAAAACCTATGGGATGCAGCAAAAGCAGTTCTAAGAGGAAAATTTATAGCAATACAATCCTACCTCAAGAAACAAGAAAAATCTCAAATAAACAACCTAACCTTACACCTAAAGCAATTAGAGAAAGAAGAACGAAAAAACCCCAAAGTTAGCAGAAGGAAGGAAATCATAAAGATCAGATCAGAAATAAATGAAAAAGAAATGAAGGAAACGATAGCAAAGATCAATAAGACTAAAAGCTGGTTCTTTGAGAAGATAAACAAAATTGATAAACCATTAGCCAGACTCATCAAGAAAAAAAGGGAGAAGACTCAAATCAATAGAATTAGAAATGAAAAAGAAGAATTAACAATTGACACTGCAGAAATAGAAAGGAACATGAGAGATTACTACAAGCAACTGCATGCCAATAAAATGGACAACCTGGAAGAAACAAACAAATTCTTAGAAAAGCACAACCTTCCAAGACTGAACCAGGAAGAAATAGAAAATACAAACAGACCAATCACAAGCACTGAAATTGAAACTGTGATTAAAAATCTTCCAACAAACAAAAGCCCAGGACCAGATGGCTTCACAGGCAAATTCTATCAAACATTTAGTGAAGAGCTAACACCTATCCTTCTCAAACTCTTCCAAAATATAGCAGAGGGAGGAACACTCCCAAACTCATTCTATGAGGCCACCATCGCCCTGATACCAAAACCAGACAAAACTGTCACAAAAAAAGAAAACTACAGGCCAATACCACTGATGAACATAGGTGCAAAAATCCTCAGCAAAATACTAGCAAACAGAATCCAACAGCACATTAAAAGGATCATACACCATGATCAAGTGGGGTTTATCCCAGGAATGCAAGGATTCTTCACTATACGCAAATCAATCAATGTGATACACCATATTAACAAATTGAAGGAGAGAAACCATACGATCATCGCAGTAGATGCAGAGAAAGCTATTGACAAAATTCAACACCCATTTATGATAAAAACCCTCCAGAAAATAGGCATAGAGAGAACTTTCCTCAACATAATAAAGGCCATATATGACAAACCCACAGCCAACATCGTTCTTAATGGTGAAAAACTGAAACCATTTCCTCTAAGATCAGGAACAAGACAAGGTTGCCCACCCTCACCACTATTATTCAACATAGTTTTGGAAGTTTTAGCCACAGCAGTCAGAAAAGAAAAAGAAATAAAAGGAATCTAAATCAGAAAAGAAGTAAAACTGTCACTGTTTGCAGATGACATGATACTATACACAGAGAATCCTAAAGATGCTACGAGAAAACTACTACAGCTAATCAATGAATTTGGTAAAGTAGCAGGATACAAAATTAATGCACAGAAATCTCTTGCATTCCCATACACTAATGATGAAAAATCTGAGAGAGAAATTAAGGAAATACTCCCATTTACCATTGCAACAAAAAGAATAACATACCTAGGGATAAACCTACCTAGGGAGACAAAAGACCTGTATGTAGAAAACTATAAGACACTGATGAAAGAAATTAAAAATGATACAAACAGATGGAGAGATATACCATGTTCTTGGATTGGAAGAATCAACATTGTGAAAATGACTATACCCAAAGCAATCTACAGATTCAGTGCAACCCCTATCAAATTACCAATGGCATTTTTCACAGAACTAGAACAAAAGATTTCACAATTTGTATGGAAACACAAAAGACTGACCCAGAATAGCCAAGGCAATCTTGAGAAAGAAAAACGGAGCTGGAGGAATCAGGCTCCCTGACTTCAGACTCTACTACAAAGCTACAGTAATCAAGACAGCATGGTACTGGCACAAAAACAGAAATATAGATCAATGGAACAGGATAGAAAGCCCAGAGATAAACCCATGCACATATGGTCACCTTATTTTTGATAAGGGATATCTTTATCTTTTGAGAAAGAATATACAATGGAGAAAAGACAGCCTCTTCAATAAGTGGTGCTGGGAAAACTGGACAGCTACATGTAAAAGAATGAAATTAGAACACTTCCTAACACCATACACAAAAATAAACTCAAAATGGATTAAAGACCTAAATGTAAGGCCAGACACTATAAAACTCTTAGAGGAAAACATAGGCAGAACACTCCATGACATAAATCACAGCAAGATCCTTTTTGACCCACCTCCTAGAGAAATGGAAATAAAAACAAAAATAAACAAATGAGACCTAATGAAACTTAAAAGCTTTTGTACAACAAAGGAAACCATAAACAAGATGAAAAGACAACCCTCAGAATAGGAGAAAATATTTGCAAATGAAGCAACTGAGAAAGGATTAATCTCCAAAATTTACAAGCAGCTCATGCAGCTCAATATCAAAAAAACAGACAACCCAATCCAAAAATGGGCAGAAGACCTAAATAGACGTTTCTCAAAAGAAGATATACAGATTGCCAACAGACACATGAAATGATGCTCAATATCACTAATCATTAGAAAAATACAAATCAAAACTGCAATGAGGTATCACCCCACAGCAGTCAGAATGGCCATCATCAAAAAATCTACAAACAATAAATGCTGGAGAGGGTGTGGAGAAAAGGGAACCCTCTTACACTGTTGGTGGGAATGTAAATTGATACAGCCACTATGGAGAACAGTATAGAAGTTCCTTAAACAACTAAAAATAGAACTACCATATGACCCAGCATTCCTACTACTGGGCATATACCCTGAGAAAACCATAATTCAAAAGGAGTCATGTACCACAATGTTCATTGCAGCTCTATTTACAATAGCCAGGACATGGAAGCAACCTAAGTGTCCATCGACAGTTGAATGGATGAAGAAGACGTGGCACATATATACAATGGAATATTACTCAGCCATAACAAGAAATGAAATTGAGTTATTTGTAGTGAGGTGGATGGACCTAGAGTCTGTCATACAGAGTGAAGTAAGTCAGAAAGAGAAAAACAAATACCGTATGCTGACACATATATATGGAATCTAAAAAAAAAGTGGTTCTGATGAACCTAGGGGCAGGACAGGAATAAAGACGCAGCTTTAGGGAATGGACTTGAGGACATAGGGAGGCGGAAGGGTAAGCTGGGACGAAGTGAGAGAGTGGCATGGACATATATAAACTACCAAATCTAAAATAGATAGCTAGTGGGAAGCAGCCACATAGCACAGGGAGATCAGCTCGGTGCTTTGTGACCACCTAGAAGGGTGGGACAGGGAGGGTGGGAGGGAGACGCAAGAGGGAGGGGTATGGTGATATATGTATACATAGAGCTGATTCACTTTGTTATACAGCAGAAACTAACACAACATTGTAAAGCAGCTATACTCCAACAAAGATGTTAAAAAAAAAAAAAAGATTGTACTTGTGTTGGAGGGTGTGCCTTACTGTTCACTGTCCCCTCTCCCCCCTCCACTGGACTGTCAGCTCTGTCAGAACTGGGCCTTGGTTTGTTTCATTCACAGCTGTCTCCCTGGTGCCTGGCACACAGGAGTCGCTCAGTGAAGAGCTGTTGAATGAATGAACGGGATGCATGAATGATGGACTCTTCTGAGAGCACTGCCTCCACGGAGAGCTCGGGGGAGACCGACAGGAGCTGGCCTGGCCCAGAGCATCTGACCCCGGCGCTGGACCCCTTGTCCAGCGTCCCTGCAGGAGGAGTCTCTAAGGGCCTGGGCTCCGCTTATGTTTGTGACTTCTCAGCACAAAGGATCGCTCTGCAATTATGTAGCCACGGGGATCATTGTGGAAGCCAGAGCCGAGCCGGGCCTCGCTGAATGCGCTTTCCTAGAACAAAGAATCTCAGATCGGCGGGTCTGCTCTCCAGAGATCCAATTCCTGGAGACTCACCACTGCAGCCCCACTGTCCACCAGGACACAGCCGGACAGTCAGGGGCATGTGGAGAGCTTGATGAACCTGAGGTTCCATCTCAGGCCACCCACACTCCAAGTAAGGAAACTGCAGGCCAACAAGGAGACGTAACTGAACACAGACTCAGGGTGCTGGGACAGACCTGGCCAAGACCACCTTCCTCCCAGGTCAGGGCTCCTTCCTGATGGAAGTTTCTGGGAGCCTTGGCCCTAAGCCCTTCCCTCACTACTCCTGGTGAGTCAGTAGGACAGGATTACTAGAGCCCAACTTGGCAAATGAGGAAACTGAGGCACGGCCAAGGCAAGTGACTCACCTTTCTTCAAAGGGTTCATTACCAAGGGGTGATTACAGGTGGTTACAGTGTGGGCCTGAGCCAGCAGCCTGGGCTGGGTCCTGGCTCAGCCACTTTCAAGCTGAGAAATTGCTAACCTCTGTGTGCCTCAGTTTTTCCATCTGTAAAATGGGTAATAAGCATAACTGACTTGTGGCTTTTTATGAGCGTGAGGAAACCCAGGCATCACCACGGGGAGGACCCGACTCTGGAACCAGATGGCAGGTCAACCCACCAGCCCCTCCACCCACTCCCTCTAAGACCCCGGTTGCGTCACAAATCACCGTCTGCAGATGGAAACGATGGCAGCACCTCCGCACAGGGTTCTTGTGAGGATTAATTAGGATTTGTAGGGGTTTTTTTTTTTATTATTTTATAAAATTTTCTTGCAGTGCCTCCACAGAGCAAGCACAAAGTAAGTATTTGTTAAATAAATACATTCATAGAGTGCTTGAAAAGTACTCTGTGAAGTTTAACTGCTCTGATTTTTACTGACAATGTAAGACCAGACCCGGAAGCCGCCCTAACCGATCCGCTCCCTCGCGTTCACATCACGCCCCTGGGCCCCCGTGTCCAGGCTCCTCTGTCCACCTGGACCGTCTCTCCTCTGAGGCCACCTCTGCTCTCTCTGTTCCCATCTCCCCACCCCCGATCTCCTCAAGACCCTCTCTCCCCCTCACACATACACACTCTCACACACACGCACACACATGCATGCACATGCATAGCCCCTGAGATGCACGCAGACCTCAGCTTTCGCCGTGAGGGTCTGAATCCCAGGCACCTCCCCAAACTCTGCCCCTGGCCTCCTCCAGGCTCCCACCTGCCCACCTGCCCAGCTCAGGAGCAGCCATACCTGCCAGTACATGCGAGGGGAACCTGCTGGGACCCGCTCCTCCACTCAGGACAAAGGGGCTGGACGCGGTCCTCACACGTCCCCCTCCTGCCCACCCCAGTTCTGTCCCCTTCACAGCAACGTAACTCTGGGCAGCGCTGTCACCCCATGACGGGCGCCCGGCAGCCATGGCCACCAACGCAGGTTGTTCTCTGGTCTCACCTGGGACTGGAAACAAGAATGCCATGGGCTCCACGTGGTCACAGATAGGAAGAGCTCAGAGAGGCGAGCCCCACGTGGGACGGCCTGAGCAGGGAGATCAACACCCAGCTGTGGGGGGGCACGGTTACACCCCATGATTATCCATCCTTGGCTGAGCGCCCTGGTTGTCCAGAGACCCAAGGATGTCAAGGGGACACAGAGGACACAGCTGTGGTCACTCTTTTCCCTCTTTCACTCGCTTATTAGCCGACCAGAGAGAAGCAGGCCCTGTTCTCACCACACGCCTGGCCGGTAGGGGACCCACGTGTCAACAGTCAACACACGCGGCTGGATGAAATAATCCTGGGGGAGGCGACTCCAGCAGGAAGCACTGAGCTCCAAGGTGGAGCAGAGTCAGGGGTCCCAGGGCAGGGGTCTGGGAGGAGGGATGTGGAGCTGGGCATTGAAAAGAGGAAGGAGGTAGGGGCTGCGGTGGTGGGAACAGCTTAGACCTTGACGGAGACAAGAACATACTTGGTGGGAGCGAGAAGGGGGTTTCGGTGGACGGAGGGCCAGTGAGAAATGAGAGTCGGATCCGCAGAGGCGGCTGGACACCAGAAGGTAGGGCCTGAGACAGCCATGCAGTGGGGACCTTATGCCTCGGGCCAGTGCCCCCCTTGCTCCAGCCACAACCTGCCACCTGTCTGAGGCAGCGCAACGTGTGTTGTACTTAATGTTCTCTTAAATCAGATGTCTTAATTACATGAATTTATTTTAACAGCAAACCTTATATACTCGACTTACTTGGAAAAATAAATTAGAAGCCAGAGCAACGTTATAAATTGCAGTGAGGTCCAATTGCACAGGTAGGCTTGAAGCCCAAGGCTGGCTTGGCTCTCTCTTGGTTCAAAAGAGAGATGATCAAGCGTGAGAAAGAAGTTAAGACATATTAGCACGAAGTGAGACTTTTCAGCTTGAGGGAAAGGAGGATTTGAAAGGACCAGCTTTCTAACTGTGTGTCTCCATGTTATGTCAGGAAGGTCTGAGTCACTTGGTAAGCGTCACCTGTCATCAGCCCCCGGGGGGGAGCAGGCACTGTGCCCTGCGTGTTGCCCTGGAACCCTCCCATGGGCTCAGACCACTTCCAACCGCTGATACCTGCTTCTCGATGCCTAAAGGTGTTTATCCACAACCTCAGCAGATCACTTTGCCTACACAGGGCAGATCGAAGGTGCCAGAGGACTGACACTCCCTCCAGCAACCCCCAAGAATGGCATGCAGGAGTTTGGGGCTCCCTCGATCCTGGGGTAACTTGGCCACCTGGGAGACTCCATCTCCCAGACTTTCCCCCTGGGGTTGCACTCCAGCCATCCTCTGTACCAGCAGGCTTAATAACTCAGCCCAAATTGTCATCCTCCCTTCCCTCTCTCACTTCCTGCTCCCAGCCAGTGTTTCCTGGAATCACCTCCCCAGTAAACAACTTGCTCATGAATTCTTATCTCAGAGTCTGTACCCGGAACATCCCAAACTAAGGGAGTGATCATCAGTGACATTTGTCCCACCCCTGCCACCCAGTGTCAGACCTGGAATCTGAGAGACTCAGTCCAAAGAGACCCAGAAGACAGCCTGGCTCTTACAACTGGATGTGAAATCAACTCAAGGAGAAACCTGCATGGTAATTGACTCTGGGAGGGGCTGGATTTTTCTTCGAAATGTTTTCATGTGGCATTGATTACTGAGAGTGAAACTAGAATGGGGTCAATCAGATCAGCAGCTGGAAAAACTCACGCTGTCTCTGCCCTGAAACATGGGTTTGGATGGTGCCAGGGCATGCATGAGGAGCCCATTCGGGCCCCACTGCTGTGGTCAGAGGTGATACTGGAGGAGATCAGAAGGGGTGGCCACCCGCCCTTGGCAGGCATTTAAGAAGGGCGATCGCCAGGAACTTGCAGTGGATTAGGCTGGAGGGAGGAGGTTGAGGAAGAGGGTGATTTCTGACTTATAATGAATGGTATTGTCAGTCACCCCAAAGACAAGCATGGCAGGAGGAGCTGGTTCAGGGAGGGAGGTCATGGGTTCAGACTCAGACATGTTGAACTTGAGCTGCCGTCCAGAGATCCAGGTGAAGGTGTCAAGAAGTCTGTTGGATATATGGTATCAGAACCCAGAGAAGAGGCAAGAGCAACAGGGACCACCTGCCAGCAGATGTGAGGGAGAGGGTGGATTTTAAGAGGTGTGTGTGTGGGGGGGGTGTTATTTTCTTCTTAATTGTGGTAAAATACAACATAAAACTTACCGTCTTAACTGTCCATCAATAGACACTTGGCTTGCTTCCACCTTTCGGCTATTGTGAATAATGCTGTTATAAATATGGGTGTACAAACACCACTTTGAGACCCTCTTTTCAATTCTTTGGGGCATATACCCAGAAGTAGAATTGCTGGATCATGTGAATTCTATTTTTAATTTTTTGAGGAACCCCCATACTGTTTTCTGTGGCAGCTGCACCATTTTACGTCCCTACCAACAGGGCACAGACGTTCCAGTTTCTCCACATCTTTACCAACACGTTATTTTCTGGGTTTTTTGACACTAGCCATCCTAATGGGTGTGAGGTAGTAAAGAGCTGTTAAATTACAGATGTGGAAAAGGCACAGAGGAAGAAAGGGACTTGAGCAACGTTATAAGGCAGGGATACCTTCGTGGCAGTACTTAGATTATCATCAGCCTCGCGAACCTGGATCTGCTGGGGATGCTCTTGGCTACAAGCTGCAATGCCGTGAGGGCAACACTGCCCTCTTCTTCATACGAGGCCCCAAGTGGTTGGGCAGTTCAGGCTCTTTTCTGCTCTGCCATCCTGAGCCGATCGATGACATCGCCTCCTCCTGGCCATGCGATGCCTCTCTCTCTCTCTCTCTCTCTCTCTCTCTCTAACACCAGGCATATGTACAGACACCACCACCTCCAGAGCAAAGGAATGGAGCGTGAGGCAGGAGCTCCACCTTCTAAGACTCCGACCTTTTGAAGAGAAAGAAAACTATTTCCCCAAAGCCCCCAGCAGATACCTCCTTACATCTCATGGGCAAGAACTGGCCATGTGCCACGCATTAAGACTGACTGGGCGAGTGTAAAACAAAGATTGCTGGCTCCACCCCCCGGAGCTTCTGATTCAGTAGGTCTAGGGTGGAGCCGAAGAATTTGCATGTCTAACGAGTTCCCTGGTGATGCAGATGGTGCTGATTCAGGGACCACACTCTGAGAACACCCCAGCTTAACACAATCCTGAGCCACCCCTTGAGTGGGGTATATTGCCACCCAAACAAAATCAAGTTTCTATTGGCAAGGGAAAAGAAGAAGCAGAAGAGGGTAAGAACCAAGATGTTCTGCCACAAGCGCTCTATCAAACTTGGTGTTGTATCTTTTTCACCTACTAGACTCTAAGCCGCTGGGAGCTGGAGTCATGAAAATCATCTTTTGGGTCCTGGGGTCTGTGACTTAGTTACTGAGCCTTAGTAGCAAATTTAAACAGATTTGTTAAATGAATGAATAAAGGAGCATCTCACCAAAGCCACGCAAGGCAGCTGTGTGCTCTGATAACCCTGATCAAAGCACCTTCCTCAGCAGCTCCAAGGCACAGGGCCAGCCCCTCCCGCACCAGGCTCAGCCATATGGCTTCCCCCAAAGCAGCTCACATGGCTTCCCTCTCAATATCCAGGCTGAGGCAGACAGCCTATGGCCTTCAGTCCCAAATAGAGCCTGTTAATGGCTCACAGGCCTATGGTCCCTTTTCGAGGCAAAGAACAAAGCCCTCAACCTACTTACGGTCTTTTTTTTTTTTTCATTCTGCTTAAAAGATATAATTATTACACATGTATGGGTATCAAACTTCTGAAATGTTAAATACTTTGTTATTGAAAAGAGCAGACATTTCACTTACATAGAGGCTTTTCTTTTGGTATGTTTTGCTTGTAAACTGAAGGACATAAGATTTTTAAATGCTAGGGAATACATTTTAGTCCATTTCAAATATTAGAACAAGTATGTGAATGCTTTAGAAAAGTGCTCTCTATTTTGACAGATAAATGATAACTTACACAAAGTACTGAAAATGAAAGCAAAAATCCCTTTTAAAGAAGCAAATTCTTTTAAACATCTTTATTGGAGTATAATTGCTTTACAATGGTGTGTTAGTTTCTGCTTTATAACAAAGTGAATCAGCTATACATATACATATATCCCCATATCTCCTCCCTCTTGCGTGTCCCTCCCACCCTCCCTATCCCACCCCTCTAGGTGCCCACAAAGCACCAAGCTGATCTCCCTGTGCTATGCGGCTGCTTCCCACTAGCTATCTATTTTATATTTGGTACTGTATATATGTCCATACCACTCTCTCACTTCGTCCCAGCTTACCCTTCTGCCTCCCCACGTCCTCAAGTCCATTCTCTACGTCAGCATCTTTATTCCTGTCCTGCCCCTAGGTTCTTCAGAACCTTTTTTTTTTTTTTAGATTCCATATATATGTGTTAGCATATGGTATTTGTTTTTCTCTTTTTGACTTACTTCACTCTGTATAACAGACTCTAGGTCCATCCACCTCACTACAAATAACTCAGTTTCATTTATGGCTGAGTAATAGTCCATTGTATATATGTGTCACATCTTCTTTATCCATTCATCTGTCAATGGACACTTAGGTTGCTTCCATGTCCTGGCTATTGTAAATAGAGCTGCAATGAACATTGTGGTACATGATTCTTTTTGAATTATGGTTTTCTCAGGGTATATGCCCAGTAGTGGGATTGCTGGGTCATAGGGTAATTCTATTTTTAGTTTTTTAAAGAACCTCTATACTGTTCTCCATAGTGGCTGTATCAATTTACATTCCCACCAACAGTGCAAGAGGGTTCCCTTTTCTCCACACCCTCTCCAGCATTTATTGTTTGTAGATTTTTTGATGATGGCCATTCTGACTGCTGTGGGGTGATACCTCATTGCAGTTTTGATTTGCATTTTTCTAATGATTAGTGATATTGAGCATCATTTCATGTGTCTGTTGGCAATCTGTATATCTTCCTTTGAGAAATGTCTATTTAGGTCTTCTGCCCATTTTTGGATTGGGTTGTCTGTTTTTTTGATATTGAGCTGCATGAGCTGCTTGTAAATTTTGGAGATTAATCCTTTGTCAGTTGCTTCATTTGCAAATATTTTCTCCCATTCTGAGGGTTGTCTTTTGGTCTTGTTTATGGTTTCCTTTGCTGTGCAAAAGCTTTTAAGTTTCATTAGGTCTCATTTGTTTATTTTTGTTTTTATTTCCATTTCTCTAGGAGGTGGGTCAAAAAGGATCTTGCTGTGATTTATGTCATGGAGTGTTCTGCCTATGTTTTCCTCTAAGAGTTTTATAGTGTCTGGCCTTACATTTAGGTCTTTAATCCATTTTGAGTTTATTTTTGTGTATGGTGTTAGGAAATGTTCTAATTTCATTCTTTTACATGTAGCTGTCCAGTTTTCCCAGCACCACTTATTGAAGAGGCTGTCTTTTCTCCATTGTATATTCTTTCTCAAAAGATAAAGATATCCTTTATCAAAAATAAGGTGACCATATGTGCATGGGTTTATCTCTGGGCTTTCTATCCTGTTCCATTGATCTATATTTCTGTTTTTGTGCCAGTACCATACTGTCTTGGTTGCTGTAGTTTTGTAGTATAGTCTGAAGTCAGGGAGCCTGATTCCTCCAGCTCCGCTTTTCTTTCTCAAGTTTGCTTTGGCTATTCGGGGTCTTTTGTGTTTCCATACAAATTGTGAAATTTTTTGTTCTAGTTCTGTGAAAAATGCCATTGGTAGTTTGATAGGGATTGCATTGAATCTGTAGATTGCTTTGGGTAGTATAGTCATTTTCACAATGTTGATTCTTCCAATCCAAGAACATGGCATATTTCTCCATCTGTTTGTATCATCTTTAATTTCTTTTATCAGTGCCTTATAGTTTCCTGCATACAGGTCTTCACTTACTGTCTAAACAGAAAGCACCTATTGCCCAGCTTATGATTCCTTATGAGCCCCAGTGAATGCAGCTATGCTCAGACCATACAGATTCCTTATCCACAGTTTGCTGATGTGGAACAAGATCAAGGAAGAAGAGAACTGTCCTGCATAGAGTTTATCCCTTTATTCCAGCTCACATTCACATTTTAACATTTGAATGATAATCATGGAGGGAGTGAACTGGGGTGAGATTTTGGTGCCCATTTAACAGATGAGCAAACAGAGGCTCAAGGTCATGCAACAGGAAGTCAGAATCAGAGCCCAAGTCTTCTGACCTGGGGCACCCAGATGAATTTTACATGATCTGGCTGTTCACAAATGGACGAAATGTAAGTAGTTTCCTGCTTCAATCAGGACTCAGTGAGCAAAGGTGCAGAGCCTGTCCTGTGACTGCACTGGCCACACGAAATTGGTTAATTTGTGGCTGAGGCCCCAGGCCAGCATTAGGGCACCCAGATGGCTGGGGTCTGGAGAACTCTGTGCCGTTTTCCATCTAATCCTGCCTTTGGAGGTTTGGTGAAGGTTCTGGAGTCTGAGCTCCCTGAGACCTTGGACAAGTCACTTCCCCTCTCTGATCCTTGGTTCCCTAACTATAAGGAGGAGGATTAAATGAGAGGCATTGAGCGCTCAGCCCACCTGCTGGCATGCTACAGGTGGAGCAGGTGTTTGTCTTTTTTGGCCATCCAATTCCCTCTCTCCATTTTGCTAACATCCCACAAACGAGTCCTGCCTTCCCAAGCCAACTGCAGAAACTCCAATTCCCGCACCTCTTTGTGGCTGGGATACGGTCACATGGCCCACACTCTCTCTACCAATCAGACACACCCGTGGGGGACAAAAATTCAGAATGGTTCTTTGTGGGGTGGCCGCCGTGCCCAAGGGATCTGAGCTTCTAGAAAATACTGTGGCAAGGCTATCAGTTCTTCTGGGGCCTCAGCAGTGGCTGGGACTTCCAAGTCTGGGCCCAATTTCATCAGGACAGACACGGCAGCCTTGGTGTGTTACCAAAGCAGCTCCCACGGTGTGGTTGAAGTCTTTTCCTGCTGCCTAGCTTGCAGACCGCATTCTGACACTCCCCTCAACCTACACGAGGATCTGGGAACACTTAATATCTTTCAACAAATCCCTTTCTTGCTTTAACTGGCCAAAGTGGGTCTATTGTTTGCAGCCGAGCCCAGACAGCGTTCTCTAAATGGCAGGTGTTATACTCTGAAGTCCTCCTTCCAAGGTGAAGAGGACGGAGGATAAACCAGCTCTTCGCAGAGGCCTCTGCTTGCAGTCTTGGTCGGCAGCCCAGCCCTGGTGGGCGCTAGCGCCTGCCAGAGCCTCAGACGACTGGATACCAGCACAAACAGATGAGTCACCAGCAGCAAGCACAGGGTGTCGATAAACTTGAGTGCCAAGTGGCAGAGATTCTGCCTGGCCGGGGCAGGGGACGGCGCTGCGGCTAGAAGGAGGCACCTCTCAGGGCAGAGCGGCGGGCAAGGTCCTGATGGAAGGAAGGTAAGGGGACACTTTGGGGGTCCCCGGACACTGAGCTGGACGGAGCTGGTCCAGCTGCGCTGCAGAGTCCTCCCAGGCTCAGGGAGTTGCACCAAGATGGAAAGAGCAGGACCCCTGGGTCCTTTCCTCTCCTCTGTTTTTGCCCCTCGTGTGTCCTCGGGGATGGTGCTTCACCCCCCGGCAACAGTGACCCCGGTGGGCCTGGCTCTGGGCCAAGCAGGGGGTCCTGCAGGCTCCTCCACACCCCCACCCCGTTCCCAGCCACCATTCCCCCCTCCCAACTTCCAGGGGAGGTACGATGTGTGGACTGGGGAGTGGACACAGGCCTCTCCTTCCAGGTGGAAATGTGGAGTGTCCCCCACTCCACTCCCCACCGCCAGCGCTACCTGCAGCCCAGGTGGACCTTTCTAGACCAAGGTCTGGGCTTCCACCGAACCATCTCAGCAGCCCAGCCTCCATCCACACCCACCCCATCCTCCCCACAACCATAACTGCTCCTGTGGCTGTTCATTTACATTCATTTTTTTTAATTTTTATTTTATATTGGAGTATAGTTGATTTACAATGTTGTGTTAGTTTTAGGTGTACAGCAAAGTGATTCTGTTATACATATACCTATTCATTTACATTCTTTTAAATTAAGTACATTCATTATTTCAGTGGCAGCCAGGTGCCTCAGCACTCTCTGGGCCACCTTATGCCACTCTCCTCTGGTTCCCAAGACCCCACCCCTGAGCAGGGCTCTCAGCCTGGCCGCAGGTGAGAATCACCTGGAGGGCTTTAAAATGACCCATGCCCATGAGGGATCCTATTATGAGAGGTGATGAGAAAATTCTAGAACTGGATTATGGTGATGGTTGCACAACTCTGGAGATTTAGTAGTACACTCAAAATGGATGAATTTTATGGTATGTGAATTAATACCTCTGTAAAGTTTGTTTTTTTAAAAAAAATACCCATGTGTTTTCCTGATTTCCTAACTCATTTGTTATTGCAACTTTAGCTGAAAAACATGTATTTACCTATGTTCCCCTGCATATTAGACATCCAGCACTGAATACTCTTTGTAAAAAATGTACAGGCCAGTGATAAGGTAAAATTCATAACAGAGCCTACCTACCCGAGGGGAGTTGGTGGGGGGGACCCACTGAGTCAGAGCCTAGGCCACTGGGTTCACTCTCCTCCAGCAGGGAGAGGGGTCTCCTTTTGTCCCCTCCTCCCCGGGTTCCCATGCCCCCATCCTGTGTGAGCCTCCAAGGGCTGGTCTCAAGGGTGAGAGTCAAAATATTTAACCATGGGCCAGGACCATCAGCCCAGATGCCCACTGTAAACAATCAGGGCCTTTTTTCAGGCCAAATGTTGACCTGGCTGGCCTCTCACAGGGCAGCATGTGGCCCATGGTGCATCAGCCCTCCCAAGAAGTTTTCCCCAGGGCTCTCTGTTCGGAGACCGGTTCTATGTGAGCCTGTGAGTGGCCAATGGAGCTTAAAATCATGGGGCCTCTTATAAGTACACAAGGAAGGTTGGTTGTTATGTGCTGGGCACTGTTCTAAGCACCTTGTAGATAAACTCATTAATAACTCACAACAACCCTAGGAAGCAGAGATGATCATCATTATCCCCATTTGGCAGAGGAGTTTAAAAAGGGACAGAGGCCCATAGTAACACAGAGCTGGTGAGTGGTAGCACTGTGGTTGAGCCCCTATGGATTTGTCTCTACACACTGGTATCCCAACGCTTCTATTTACCACTTCTTCTGTTTGAAAACATCACACACAGGGATATTCACTCCTTCATTTAACAGATATCTACTGAATATCGACTGTGTGCTAGACACTGTTCTAGGCACTGGAGCTACAACAGTGAGCAAACCAGACACAGCCCCTGCTCTCCCACAGCTAGTGTAGGGTGGAGGTGGGGAGCAGGGAATAGACCATGGTCACAGACACAAAATAAATACAGAATTTCGTACAGTGACATGCTATAGGAAGACAATAAAATGGGGAGGGAAGATGGAGAGTGAGGGAGATCAGGGAACACCTTTAGGTGAAACAGGAGAGAACTCTCAGGGAGGTGACATTTAAGCTGAGATCTGAATGATGACAAGGAGATGATAGAGCAAAATCTGGGGAAAGAGTATTCCAGGCAGAGGGCACAGCAAGTGAAAAGGCCCTGAGGCAGGCAAAGGTTTAAGGAACAAAGAGAAAGAAACCCTGGGGGCTCCATTAATGTGAGCAAGCCGGGGAGTGATTATGGAATTACTGTCCATTTCCTTAGGTGTGATAATGATGGGGAGGTCATCTGAAAGAACAGTTTATTCTTAGGAGATGCCCACTCAAGTCCTGAGCGGTGATTTGCCATGATGTCCTCAACTTCCTTTCAAATCATTCAGCAACGTATCAGGGCACGTGGCAAAATGTTAACAACCGTTGATTCCAGGTGGCGGGTTTAGCATATCCACTGTACTATTCTTTCAATTTTTCATTTGAAATTTTCATAATAAAGAGAGAAGTAAGTGAGCAGAGAAAGATGTTGGGAGGTGGCCAGGGTTGGGACCATGTAGATCTTGTGGTCCTGCTCAGGAATTTGGATTTTCATCTAAGCGGAAGGGATTTTAAGCCTGGGAGTGGCATGAGCTGGTTTGCTTTGGCATCACAGCAGCTGCCTTGGATTTTCACAGTTAGGTTTTGCAGATGATAGAGGAGTCTCTCTAGAGGCCCATGGTAGCACATTTCTGATTCTTTTTTTTTCTTTTTAATAAATTTATTTATTTATTTACTTTTGGCCGCGTTGGGTCTTTGTTGCTGTGCGTGGGCTTTCTCTAGTTGTGGCGAGCGGGGGCTACTCTTCATTGCGGTGCACGGGCTTCTCTTGCTGCAGAGCATGGGCTCTAGGTGCGCAGGCTTCAGTAGTGGTGGCACGTGGGCTCAATAGCTGTGGCTCGCGGGCTCTAGAGCGCAGGCTCAGTAGTTGTGGCGCAAGGGCTTAGTTGCTCTGCGGCATGTGGGATCTTCCCGGGCCAGGGCTCGAACCCATGTCCCACATTTCCGATTCTGATTCAACAAACACTCCCAGCCAGGCATCGTGCGTGCATTTACCTTCATTAATCTCACTTAGACCACATGAAAACCTGCAATGTCCTCAATATTATTCTCATTCTTAAAATGAAACTGAGACCCGAGGTGATCAGCCAGTGGGGGCAGAGTCCAGGTTAGTTAGAACTTCAGCCCTGGGGCAGCGCTGAGGCATTATTTCACTTTTCCTATATCAGCCACTAGCATTAATCATAATTGATAAATTGATTAATTACAATCAAAGTTCAAAAGTGATTTTTCTAGAAAGCAATTGGAAAAAGGAGGTGTGCTGTCACAGAGAGAGACTAAATTGAATTGCACTTATGGTCAAATGGACCCAGCTTTTCCCCTTTAGAAAACCATGGTCCACCAGAGACGCACAAGCTCTGCCTTGTCCACGGAGATCTGCAGCTGTGCTGCCTGGGTCTGCAGTACTCATTTTAATACACAATTACACGAGGACTAACACTGTTTGTGTGTCTGTTTCATCCCATCACAACTTACATGAAATTCACGTATTTAATCTTTCTTGATCACTTATCCAAAAGAGAACTATTGGTGTACTGTTAAGCAACCAGACAAATCATCACTGTTATCTGTGTTCTTAACTGGAGGCAGCCTGTCTTTCATTAGCAAGAATTCAGAATAAACATCATTGCTCTTCGAGATCACTCATAAGCAGCCCCCAGGAGACTGCAATTATACCCGTTCATCATTCTCCTACCTCCCAATCTAACCCTTGATTCATGAATGTGCACTTTTAGGCGTCGGGCGTTAGAATAAATTAGACTATACAATTACGTGTAATTAAGGAGGGAAATGGGTACCTCATTGCAAAGATGAGCCCTGTTTTGCTGAAGTAAAGCATGTCTGTGTGAGCTGCCAGCCCAGGGAGGCAGCATGAAATATACAATTAATGTTCTTTTGACTTAATGGGAGTTGATGGTGCTGTTTTTCATTATCACAGTATCTCAAGAAATGTAAACAGTGTTTCTCTAATGCAATTGCAGTTCTACAGACGAGACAGCTTGGGTCTAAGTGAAAACTCAGCAGAATTAACCGCAAATTCTCCATGTTATGGACGATGCTGGGATTTGTATTGGAAAACCCATGTGCAAAACTGTCCCCACTGAGGAGCTGAGAAGTTGGATCCCAACTCCCCGGGGGTGACTCTGCCGCCTCTTCGGCTTTGTAGAAGCAAATTACAGCCAAACTTGTGTGGATTATTGAAGCCACCTGTGCCCCACTTCGGAGGCTCACTCACATTCCCAAGCCTCCCCTCTGCGGTCCTGTTTCTACTCTCAACGTTTCTCCTTGACACGCAAATTTGTTCGAGAGAGTTAAAACTCGATTTTTACAATCTCATAAAATCCCATCTACTCCAACCCAAATGCAGCCAGAAGCGCTTGGACAATCAGATTGAGTTCCAGCCTCTTGATGGAGATAAACACACGGCAGGAATGATTTTTTTTTTTTTTTAATTGTTGCATAGGAGTCCCAGAAATAGAAGAGCATTCTGGCTGAGCCAGGTCGATAGAACCAGACGGGCGTTCTGCACAAAGGGAACACACGGGAGGAGGAAAGGGGACTTGTGGGTGTCAAGGGAAAGGTCCCCTGAGGTTAAACCAACAAGGAGGTGGGGAGTGGCATGAGAAGCCTGAAAAGCCCGATTATCCAACCAGGGCCAGGACGATCACGGCGAGAGATGCCACCAGAGTGAGGAGGGACACGGAGGAGAAAGGCCGTCCCAGATGGTGTGGTTGGAGACCAGCAGGGGCTGCAGAATCAGGAGGTGGAAGGACCTGAGACTTACACTGAGGCCCCACCCAGGTCCCCACCCAGTCATGGCTGAGTGACTTCCCAGGCTGGTGGGCATCTAAGCCTCTGAGGCCCCTCGTGTCTCCCAGGCAGACCCTGAGCTCCCAAATGGGGCCAGGAGTCCCCACCCGCCTGGAGGGAACATGGAAAACTTAGGCCGAGGCCTCGGACCGAGAGGACCATGGGTTTGCTGAGAATTATAGGACATAGAACGTGGACGGAGGGCACTTTGCAGACCTGTGAGTGTCTGAGCTGGCGAGTGAAGTCCTGACCTGAAGCCCGATCCACGGCATCTGCCTACAATGGACACACGTACGTGGCTGCACACATACACGGGCATGTGTACACACACATGAAGAGGCACTCATACACAAGATCCATCTCCTTCCTAATAAAGGATAAGGGGCAAGTCACAGGCATCACCATGTTTGGTCTTTGAACAGCAACAGCGGAAAGAATAAATATCCAAAAAAGATAATCAAATGACACCATCTCAGCCCCACCTATAGCCCCACAAAGGCGATTGTGAGCTGCCCCTCCACTACTGGGGTTCCCTTATGAGGAGACAAGGATGGAGGAGAAAACTGCAGGCACAGCCCATTTAGGGAAGGGAGAGCCGTTCATCAAGATGTGAGGCTTACCTCTTCACCATCACCGACGAAAAATGGTGGGATCCCCCCCCCCAACCTTTTGGCCTCATCTTTGCGGAAAGGACACATTTGCTGCAGAGCCTCTATGACCGTGCTATCCGGGAGAAGTATAAAGCTGGCTATGTATGTAACTTGTTTTCTTTTTCTTTCTTTTTTTTTTTTTTTGTTTTGGCCGCACCCTGCGGCATATGGGATCTTAGGTTCCCAACCAGGGATCCCCAACCAGTCCTCATGAATGTGAGGCCTGAAGGAAGGCAGTGTGTTTTTGAACTTGTTTTCAGTGGAATTCCCCTCTACCTCTGCAATATTCTCCAGAACCCAACATAACAAGTAGGCAAAAGGCAGATCTCACTTCCCTCGTCCACCCCAGGCCCCTGAGACACCCCCATGGGGCTCTGAGGTCCCAGTTAGAAAATTGCTGCCACAGGGAAAACATGTCCCAAAGCCAGGCACAGCCTCAAGTGGGTCAAAATCCCATTTGTCAACTTTGTGACCTTGATTAAGACCCTTTACCTTTCTGAGCATCAGTTTTCTTGAAAGATGAAGAGGATTACATGAGGTAACCTGGTGAAAACACTCGGCCGTGGACCACAGAACCTACTAGAGCTACACTGTCCAATATGGGGTTCCCTAGCCCCATGTGGTTGGTCTGAATTGAGAGCTGCAGTAAGTGTAAAATCCATACTGGATTCCAAAGACTTAGTAGGAAAAAAGAATGTAAGATATCTCATTAATAATTTGTATATTGATTATATGTTGAAGTGATAATATTTTGGATATACTAGGTTAAATAAACTATTATTAAAGTTAATTTCACCTGTTGCTTTTTTTTTTTCCAAGGCAGCTACCAGAAAATGTTAAATTACATACATAGCTAGGACTTCCCCGGTGGTCCAGTGGTCCAGACTGCCTTCCAATGCAGGAGGCGTGGGTTCCATCCCTGGTTGGGGAACTAAGATCCCACATGCCACAGGGTGTGGCCAAAACAAAAAAAAAAAAGGAAAAAAATTACATACTTAGCCGGCTTTATACTTCTCCCGGATAGCACGGTAATAGAGGCTCTGCAGCAAATGTGACCCTTCTGCAAAGATGAGGCCGAAAGGGTAGGGGTCCCCACTACTTTTCATTGCTGATGGTGAAGAGGTAAGCCTCACATTTTGATTCAAGGCAAAAAGAGGGCAGAGGATCAGCAACCTCAGTGGTCCCAAAAGGTGGGCACCAGAATCTGATTTGGAAAAGCAAGTTCCAGGTTTTTCTGATTTACTTATACTGTAAATTGATCTGGGGTAGCTAAGGGAGATTTTGGCGGGGAGAGCCTAGAGTCCCCAAAGGAGTCAGGACACTCAATTTGAATTTCCGATAAACAACGAAGAATTTTTTAGTATAAGTATATCCTCATGGACCTTCTGTATTTTTATTTACTAAATATGACAACCCCAGCTAGCATGAAAGAAGACTGCGGCAGAGAAAGGAGATGCTGTGTTGGAAAGTAACAATGGCCTGGGATTTAAAACAACAAAACTCTGAAGCCAAATGTGTTGGGTTCAAATCCTGGGTCCACTACTTACAATTGTGTAATATTGGTATAATAATACCTCGTAAGAGTGTTACCAGGTTTACCTCAGTTACTACTGCCTGCAAGTATACCTATCTACAGCTGAGTCTTTTTTCCCTTAGCAGCTCAGCTGGGCTTTCTGCAGCTACTAGTCGGTTCTCTACCGGCTCATTGCCCATCCCTGTCAGCCCGGTCCCCCTCTGGCCTCTTCTGCGACGCTGGGGACAGTGGAAAGCGCGGTAGACAGCACCACCTTGAGTCGAATTCCTCCCCTTTCGGAGGAAGCCACTTTCTCCTCCTTTCTTTCCTATTCCCGGACCATTTCTGGGCAACGGCAGCTATTTTCACGTGAGCTCAAGTTAACGTCTCGGGGAGATTCCTGGGCGCGTGGGCAGTTCACCCTGCGATCCAGCCGCGGGTCACGGCTCGAGCCGGCGTCTCCAAAAGCTAACGTGTGTGGTTCGAGGCGAGCGCGGGGCTTTCAGCGCAGACTGTCGGGTGTTTGCAGGCCGGGGCGAGCCCTTGTGAAAGCAGATAAAAGAAAACATTTATTAACGTGTCATTACGAGGGGAGCGCCCGGCCGGGACTGTCGCACGTCCCGAGGAACGCTTGGCTCCTTCCAGCTCAGAGGGAGGAGAAAAAGAAAGCGGAAAAGAGGCAAGGATTCTTTCTCTTCGCTTCCAGCCAAGTGGACCTGATCGATGGCCCTCCTGACTTTATTGCAATATTTGAGTTATTAGAGATGCCCTCCTCGTGTGTGTGTGTGTCAACACACACACACCCCCTCGCACGCACGGCTCCGGCCCGCGTCCCTCCCTCATTTCCAGCTCCTGGGCGAATCCCACAGCTGTTTCAACTCTCCGCCGAGGGCGAGCTGGAGCGAGTGTGTGTCGGGTGAGTGTGCGTCTGTGGCCCGGCGAGGGTGCGCGCTCGGCGCCGGGAGCGCGGCCAGCGGGGTCCCGAGGCATCAGGAGGCAGAGGGCTGCTCGGACCCCCGCTCTCCGCCGTTGCGCCGTCCGGGGCCAGACTTCGGGGCCGGGGCCGGACGCCGGGGAGAGCAGGGCCGGGCCGTCCGGGCCGCCCGTCCTTCCAGCCAGAGGTAAAGAGCTCGCGCGCGCTGGGGCACCGGGAGGACGCCGCGGCGGGGGCCCCCGCTGCTGCCGGCCCGCCGCTCCCCTCCCCGGCGCGCGCTCGCCTCCCCCGCGCGGAGCTGGGCGGCAGGCAGGCAGTCGGGGGGCCGGGCCGCACGGTTAGCCAAGGGGCTGGCTCGGGCGGCGCGGCCGGCCAGGCTGGGGCGATGCGAGAGCGGCCCGGGCAGGGCCCGGACCCGGACTTTGGCGAAGGCGGCGCGCCGGGGCGGGGGCCGGGGGGCGGTGGCGGCGGAGCCAGAGGGCGGAGAGGCGGGAGGAGGCGGAGGGAGGGGAGGAGGAGCGGCAGCGGCAGCAGCACTCGCTGGGGATGCAGCAGCGGCGGCGGCGGCGGCGGCAGCAGCAGCAGCAGCAGCAGCAGCGGCGGCGGCGCGGACTCCCCTGCGCCCCGCGGCCCGACCGGGCTGCGGTAGAGGCGGCGGCGCCCCGCGCGCGGTGAGGCCGCCGGGGCCGTGCGCGCTGGTGAGTGGGGCGCGGGGGCCAGGTGGGCGGGGCGGGGGCTCCCCGCGGCCTGAGTCGGCCCCGGGGCGCGTGCGGCCGCGAGTGCTTCCCAGGTGAGCTTGGGGCCAGTCCCCACCGCCCGGCTCCGGCCCCAGCGCAGAGCGCGGGCTGCAGGGGGGCTCCGGCGCCGGCGGGCCGCGGGAGGACGACCCGTTTGACCCCTCTGGCGGGTTGGGCGAGCGGGCGAGGACTTTCCACCGCGCCCCTGACCCGCCGACGCGCCTCGCGGAGCCTTGGAGATCTCGGGGGCAGCGCTCCTGGACTCGCCGGCCGCAGGGGGATGGCCTCCTTGACCCCTTTGAGTTTAGACCCAACGGACCGGCTAGAAGCCAGACCACGTGGGGCTTGTCCGGGCAGGACACGGGAAAGCAGTGGACCGGATCTTCAGAGTGATAGGGAACTCGCACATACTGAAAGCAAATGGGATTATAAAGACAAATTTCCTCCCAGGCTGGGTCAGAACCAGTTCTCATCTCCTTGTAGAGAGATGCTCGCGTCCAGCCGCCCGAGGATTTCGGAAGTGTGGCAGTGAAGCTGCAGCGATTTCTAGGAGTGTACTTTTTTTTTTTTTAATATTCTTTATAGTAGTTCATTCATTCGTTCGGCAAGCCTTTATGGAGCACCTCCTGGTACCCGGCACCGCGTTATGATCCAGAGAAAAGCGATGAACAGACTCGAGTTCTGAGCACCACCAGCTTTCAGTTCACTTTGAGGGCAGCTAGGGAAAGAGATGCGGTCTAAGGGTGGGAAACAGTAAGGCGACACCCGCAAATCCTAGTTTTGCCCAGTGACCTCTGTCCGCAACTCCCCGTGTAGAGACTGAAGACCATGGCCTCTGCACACAGTAGGACAAGCCCAGACATTCATTTTGACAGACTTCTTCTTCCTTTTCCTCTTCGCCCTTCCTGAAAGTTCTGAATCATTCCCTGCTCCCTCTCCTCTCTGGACAGCCTTTCCTGCAGCTTGTTTTAATCACTTTTTGAGTTAAAAGTCAATATTTAATTAACCAAGTCATTACATTTAGCTTACATTTGAATCTGGGTATTTGCACATCTGTGCATGTCGGGACACCCTCCCGCGTGCCCCTCCATCTGTCCCCTGCCTCTTTCCCACAGTGCCGCTCTCCCTTCCTTTGGGGCAGAGAAGGGAGGCTGCTCTTCAGCGGGTTCTCTGGGGGCCAGAGAAGCAGGGAGGATGGGCTTTCCCTGGAGGACACCCAGTGTCTCTCCCCGGAGCAGGAACAGTTACTCTCATCTTGTAGTTAATAGTGAAGGAGATTTGCTATCGCTGCATCTCCACTACCCATGGCGGAGCCACTGGAGGGTTTTAATTAAATTAAAGGCATTCATTCCATATAGAAAGGGGGTGGGGAGGACAGACTGAAGACCACTCACCTGGTGAGAGAGGTTCTCCCAGCTGTGCTTGTCCCACGTGTGGAGGAGAGAACTCATCACAACAGCCTGTCCAGGTGTGTAATTTAGTGTCCTCATAAGCAGCTCGAGGGGAGATAGTGGCAGGCTTGGCTGATGGCAGTTGGACGTTTGCTCATGAAAGATCTTCCTTGGGCCAAGTTTATGCACATAAATGCATGATGTCGGCATGGCTGCCAAGGCTGAGAGTCAGTGTGGGTTTGGGCTTTGGGCTTTGTGTATATTTATTGGGTTTTTTAATTTGAATTTATGGCTTTGTCTGAAACCTTAATAACATGTTAAGTTTTCAAGCTTGAGGGTTGAGTGATGAGTTAATTGTAAAAAGCCTCCGCCTGGAGGAGGGCCATGCGGCTGTGTGTGAGACTGTGTGTGGTGTATGTACATGTGTGTGTCCCCTGCCCAACAACTCCCTTTAGCCGCCATCCCTAGGACCTAGCTGGTGTGCGGTCGCACACCCTCACACTTGAAGATCCTTTGGATTTGGGAATAATATTTCTCTCTTCCTTTCCCTGGATATGTTCACTTTATCTGTTTGGATCTGCCTCAAGGGGGCAGCTTCTGGTCTCCTGAGTTAGCCAGACAGGGAATCTGGCCCAACTCCATCCAATCTGTTCTTAGACTTCCTTCCCTCAGAAAGAGACTGAAAGCCTTGTCCTGCAGAAGAATATCATCATTTCTGACCATTCTGTATTTAAAAGAAAGGGTTTAGTCTAGACTTGACATGATAGTTAACACTTATGTAGTGTTTCATGGGCCAAGCACTGTTCTAAATCCTTAGGCATAATAACTCATTTCATTCACTCAAAACCCCTGGGAGGTAGCTCCTGTGATTGTCATCGTGTTAAAGAGGAGGAAACTAAGGCACTGAGAGGATCGTGACTTTCCAACAGCTGGTCAGTGGTAGAGCTGGGATTGGCGAGACCCTGGGCCTCCGGGGTCCACTCTGACCCACTGTACTCTCTTCCCTCCTTGGCCTTTATTCCAAGTGTAGAAGAAACATGTGCAGTGGGAAAAAAAAAAAAACCCCACAATTAGACAATCAAACTTTGAAAGGCAGAAGCCCCTCAGTAATCCCACTTCTTTCCAAAAACCTCCAGTGTATGGGGGAGGCTGGGGTTTGTATTTTGGTTTCAGGGGTGAGGGATGCCTTGAGGAAAATACGTGATTGCCTGGCCACGTTCCCTTCTCCCTGCAAGTACACACACACTCTCCTTGAGTCAGGATGCAAAGGGATATATCACGCGGACTGACAGCCAAAAGCCATGAGATCTGAGGGGAGGGTTTGTGCCCAGTGAAGGCACAATGGCAAGAGGGTGAAAATTCTCCAAGAGGTGTGGCCCTCTTGTGGTTGGTGATGGAGTCGCATCGGCCTGTCCGTGGAGGGGTGGGGGAGGGGGGGGAAGGGGGTCCAGGGCCCTTTGTTTCAGGCCTGGGCCCTTTGTGACCAGTGGGTGTGGAAGGTAGGGCCTCCTCTCAGTGCTGACCTCCAGGTGAGGGAGGCCTCACCCTGGCCTACCTTCCATGCACCTCCTTGTGATGGGCCCTGGCAGGGAATCTGCAGTGCCCCTGATCCAGATGCAAGGCGCTGCCTAATTGGAAGATCATTAAGATCATTATAATTAATTGGCATCCTGATAAATGGCGTGTTTGCCTAACTGGGGTGGTTGCTAGGGAACCAGGCCTCACTCGGAGAGGAAAGGAGAAGTGGCGTTGGGCTGGCTGCTGGTGGGTGTCAGGGTTACAGACCCAGCGGGTTAACGGGTGGGAAGCGAGAGCCGTCCTCGCCCGCATCTGCTGGTGTCTACTGGGCAGCTGCTGTGTGCAAGTCGCAAGTGGATTATCAGTTAGGGGTACTTTCCTAGAAGGACTGGGAAGTAACCGGGATCTTTTCTCTTGTAAGCAACAGAAAGTAGGGGGGAAAAAAATCTCAAATCAATTTAAGAAGAGAAAGGGACTTACTGGCTTTCATGACCAAAAAATGCTAAGGTAACAGCTTCAGGCGCAGCTGAGTCAGGGCTCAGATTTTGGCCTGAGAATCTGTTCCTCTCCATCTCTGCTCTTTCTTCCACGGGGCTGGTTTCTCTCTCCAGCTCTGAGAGGCGGGCAGGCTCTAGCACCGTGGTCGGGAGAGCCCCGCTGCGTGGCTACCTGCCCAGTTATGTGATCCACGGCACATTACTTAACCTTTCTACGCCTCAGTGTTCTCATCCAGCAAATGACGATGATCATAGCGCCTCTCTCCTGGCTGGTAGGAAAGGCAAAAATGAGATCATCAATGTCAAGCGCTTATCATGGTGTCTGACACAGGCAAGCCCTGGGGAAACATCGGCTGTTCCCATGATTAAGGAGTTGAGCTCAAGAGCTGTCCTCTCATCCTCTCTGGTTCGAGCCCGCCAGAAAAGAACAAGCCCCTTTTCTGGTAATGCCCACCCAAGCCCCAAGCGTCCCTCCGATTAGACTGTTTTATGTCACGTGCTCACTCCACATCAGTCACTGGCCATGGAAATGAGTCAATGACCAGGGGCTTAGGCCAGGCTCCCAGGCCCCACCCTGGAGCTGGGGGAAGACCAACTAAGACCCCAGAGCCCCAGAGGACACCAGGGAAAGGGAGCCTGGTTGCTGCGGAGGCAGACCGCCAATGCCTATGATGAGGGGGGGACATGAATGTGAGACATGATGGCCAGATGAACCTGCTTCCAATTTGGTCGAGGGGGTACCACAGAAACAGCTGCTGAGTTGGCAGCTCCCTGCCCCTCCACTGAGGTTAACAGGCACTGGAGGCTGGACTTTTCTGCCTTAGTGTCTGACAGGTGCTACCTGGCCTGAATTCTGTGATTTCTTTTTTTTTTTTTTTTTTTGCAGGTAAGGCTTTATTGGGGCCCCTGCCGCTGCAGGGGGTAGCAAGAACAAATAACAGGTTCCCTTGCTAGCTCGCTCCCTCAGGGTGGTGTGAGCTGATTCCTTATATGGGGTGAAGGTAGGGGTGTGTCCAGGGGTCGGGCTGGAGCGGTGGCTTAGATAGTCTGCCCAACCCCTTAGGTGGTGTTGTGTGCAGGGGGCATACGCAGTACCCTGCTTTTGCTCCGGGCTTTTTAGAAGTGGCGGTTGGGCTTTTTGGTCTCTTTGTATCTCGTTGTCCAGAATTTGCCCCAACTGTGCATGCACACAGTTATTTTTAATCCCTTATAGTTTCTTTGTATTTTGTCGCTCGAGGAGACATTTGAGCAGGTGCGAGAACTGCGGCACTGCAGCAGAGGGTCCCAGGTCCCAGCCTGTCTCATTTCCCGCGAGAGACTTTACACCTTTATTCTTAAAGGGTAAGGGGCTGAAGGTCTCTTCTTCTGAAACTCTTCCTCCTGGATGGGCTGCAGACCCTAGTGTCTTCTAGGCTCCAACAGTTTGAAGTAAGGCTCATGACGGCTTAAGGCATTCAACCCATTCCAGCGGAGAGTGGCCCAGGTCCCTACAGGTCCTTGAAACAGTCAGCGAGGGACTTCTACGATTCTGTGATTTCTCGTGGGGCAGTGTTTGCCCAACCTTCCACCACGAGAGTCGTCCGGAGGTATTTGTTAAAAAGCTCAAATTCCAGACCCTGCTGAATCAAACTCCCAGGGAGGGCCCTGGCTGCTGGAGGGGAACCAGAGTGCCCTGTGTGTGTGTGTGTGTGTGTGCGTGTGTGTGTGTTCCGCATCACCAAAGAGGTGGAAAGAGGGCCCTCGAGTGTGCATATCTTGTACTCCTGTCTGATGCAGGGGTAGCCGGAAGGCAGAGGAAATGCTCTAAGTGAGATCGGGCATATAAAGGTGTCCTGGAAACTGCAATACAGATTAAGAGGTCATTCCTCTTATTTGTCAGTGCACACGTGTTTATTGAGCAGCTGTTGTGTGCCAGGCACTGTGTTAGGCGTTAGGATGAACAAGAGAGAACCCTGCTCTCATGGATTACATTCCAGAGGGTGAGAAAGCAGATAATACACAAGCAAACAAGTCCGAGGCTCTTTCAGAAAGTGACAGGCTCTACGGTAGAAACAAGATAGTGATGTGATGGGAAATGATGGGGAGTGGGGGAGGGCAACTTTTGGCAGGTGGTCAAGGGAGGCCTCTCTGAGGATGTGACTTTTGAGTTTTGACCTAAATTTTGAGATGAGCCAACCTGGGGAAGATCTAGAGGAAGAGCATTCCAGGTAGAAGGAACAGCCAGTGCAAAGGCCTGGAGGTGGAGAGGAGTGGCCTGTTCAAGACACCTGTTTAAAACACAAATAGAAGTCCAGTGGGGTGAAAGGTAGTGAGTAAGCGGGGGCAGTGGGGGAAGGGGGAGGGATGAGGTCAGTGGTGAGAAATGGGGGCCAGGGTGAGAAATTTAGATTTTATTTCAAAGGAAATGGAAAACCACTGCAGAGTTTTAAGTCAGGGAATGACAGGATTGGTGTTTTAAAAAGATCTCAGTGGCTACCACGAGAGGGCTGCTTTGCAGGTGGAAGCAGAGACATGAGGATGGTGAGCTGATATTGGCCAGGATTTTGGTGGTAGTAATGGAGATGGAGTGAAATGGGTGGATTGGAGATATATTTGGGGGGCAAAGCCAGTGGAACTTTCTGGTGGATTGGATACTCAAAATGAGGGAAGAGCTGTAGTGTTCAACCAAGGACAACTTTGCCCCCCAGGAGACATTTAGCAATGTCTGGAGATGTTTTTGGTTGTCACAACTAGGGAGGAGAAGCTACTGGTATCTAGTGGGCGGAAGCCAGGGATGCTGTTAAACACCCTACAATGTGCAGGACATGCCCCACAGCAAAGAATGACTCAGCCCCAAATACCTCTAGGGCCGAGGATCAAAGATGACTGGGCAGCTTGGTGTATGGTGATTCCTAAATAGGGGAGACGAGGAGAGAAGGTTTGGAGGAGGGGGGATGATCCAGAATGTAGTTGTGGAAATGTTGGGTTTGAGATGACACTCGAGCTGGGTGGCGGAAAGCTCACTGGGTGCTGATACACAAGTCTGGAGCTGGTTGGTACTGGCAAGTGAAATTTGAGAGTCATCAGTACATCCATGTTATTTTAAGCCCTGGGACTGGACACGATCATCTAGGGAGAATGTATTTTGTTCCCTGGTGGGCTTTCCTCCCTCCTCCCCCGCTCCAGTGCCTGTCATGCATCAATTGGATGAATATTTTTAGCACATCCCACATGCTCACCTCTTTATGATGCTCCTGAGAAATTCCCAAAGGCTCAGGCTGAGCCCCTTCACCCCACCTTGTCCATCTACTCATTGCTCAGTGATTAGCAGACAGAGCTAAATAGTCATTACTCTGCAACAGGTGCCCTCGGGAAACTGCTTAAGTTCATATGGGATCCTGGGCCTCACAGGCAGCACAGTGCCTCCTTGGTAGAACAGCTGGTCGCATGGTCTTCAGAGCTTCTCCTCCAGCCCAGACCCAGACTTCGTGGAATTTTCTCTAACCAGCATCCGCTACTGTTTTGAATTTTCCACAGTCTCTTAATATGATTCCAAAACACATGCTGCCCAGTGGCCCTGGCCTCTGGCATGTAGCTTCATCTTACGAAAGGCCTGTATCCACTGCTTTATACACCTGGGCCTTGCTTGAAACTTGGATAAGTTCTATCCCAAACTCAGAGTCGTTATGAGCAGGGCTTGTGTGTGTGAGTTGATGGACAGGGCCATCCCCGGGGACCATGAACAGTACCCGAGATGTGTTTGGCCAGGTGGAAGCCAGATGTGTTAGGAGAAGAATGCTGCCAACAGCTTTTCTTATTGGCTGGAGACCAGGGTCCCAGCGGGTGACTTGACCCACCTCAGCAGCCAGAAAAAGGGAGTGTTTTTAGCCACAAAAGTCCAGGAGATGTTCATGCTCTAGTGAAAATCAGATCATCCAAAAGCAGCATTTCTGGCCTGTTCTAGAGACGGGCACTGTCCACAGACTTCTGATTGCAGGCTACTTACCTTGATATTTCAGAGAGGAGGAAAGCCTACTAGAGTCTTAGTGGTTTGGAGTTCTAATCATTTGAGTGTGAATCAAGATGTGTTCACTGCAAGTAATAGAATTCCTGGCTGAGAGTGGCTTATGCAGTAGCAACACTTAATTCTCACATAATGAGAATCCAAAGCAGGGGAGCCCAAGGGCCAATTTGTTGGTAAAAAATAATGTCATCAAGGACCCAGGATGTTCCTAGCCTGTTCCTCTGTCCTCAGCTTCATGGTCTTTGTTGCTTCATGATCTCAAGATGGCTGCCACAGCTCCAGACATCACATCCCCCTACAAAATGGGAATAAAGAGCAGGATTCCTTGCCATCTGTCTTTTAATTAGAGAGCAAAATCCTTCCAAGAACACCCCCACCCCAGCAGACTTAGCTTTAGCTTCATTGGCCTGGGGTTGGGTTTTGTACTAGCCTCTAAGCCAAACACTGACAAAGGGAAATAGGGTTTTTATGTTCGGTCTAGCTTAGTGGTTCCCCAAATTAGCAGGTCAAACACTCTCTTCTTATAACAAACATATTTTGCCAAGTTTACCTGAAGTAAATTCATAGATAATATAATCTGTCTACACATATATTTTAATCAATAAAGTACCCTGACTGTAATTTAAAGAAAAGCTAAAAAGGAAAGTGATTTATAATTAAACATATATATTGCCGCCTATGAACACTTAGACACAACTACATTAGAAGGTGTAATGAAGCAGTCAGATGCTCACACTAGTGTAGAATCACATAAATTTGACAGCTACAAATGCAGTGGGATACAGATGTTTGGTTTTGGCAACTTGAAGACCACAAGTGCTATGGCCATAAGTAATATAATTTTCCAAAATAGAACAATTTACCAAAATTTCCTAATGGAACAAACTACAGTCTTCCCTCAGTTTATTTAGTGGTTGCATTCCTGGAAAATTCAGCGTAGGGTAGAACCACTCAAATACATCTTTGGTGTTTATATGTGAAGTGGAGTTCATGTCTAAGGTCAGGCAATGTAAAAGCTTTTTCACCTACATGAATGTCTGGTGGGATGTCCAAAAGTCATGCTGGAAATGGGGCGATTCTTCACTGCGTGGAGCATTGCGTTATCCACCATCCCTGCAACCCCACTAGACACCAGAAGTATCCCCCAGTCATGTGACAACCAAAACCTCACAAATTCCAGAGAAACACCTCTTTGGGGAATGATTTCACCCCCTTGAGAACCACTGGCTTAGACTAATGCTGGTTTGTTGCCAGGGTGGGGGAAGATCCACCCCCTGAAAAAAACTGGGGTCCTGTAGACCAGGGAATGACCGGAAGGGGAGGCACCCACAGTTTCTGCCTCAGAGTTGTCCCCAAGCCCCTCTTTCTGCCCCTCACCCTCCTGTTGACATGTTCCTAAAATGTCCCAGTCCAGCTAGTGAAATAAACCCATGTGGTTGGCGTGGACCAGCCTCTCCAGTGAATGGGGTGATAAGTTCTTGGGTTAATCTGGGTATCAGTGGTTTCCACCTGGGCAGGAGATGAAGATGGTACAGAGGATTGAACATAACTCCCTGAGAATCCAAGTGTCATAATGGTTAAGGACGTAGACTCCAGAACCAGACTTCCTGGTTCAGATCCCAGCTTGGCCACTCAGAAGCTGGGTGGAGCTGGGCAAGTCACTTGACCTCTCTGAGCCTGAGATCCCTCTTCTGTAAAATGGGGGCAATCCCAGTAGACTCCTCCTAGAGTTACTGTGAAACACTAGAACAGTGTGTGGGTGCATGGAAATTGCCTCAACAGGCAGATGTTATTGCTGTCATAGTTATTATTGCTTATATTTGTAGATACTTTTTAGCTTTTTTAAATTGAGATATAATTGATATGTAACATTGTATTCATTTTAGGTATACAACGTAATGATTTGATACATGTACACATTGCAAAATGGTTACCCAGTAAGTGTAAACATCCATTGCCACACATAGTTGCAGTTTTTCCTTCGGATGAGAACTTTTAAGATCTACTCTCTTAGCAGCTTTCAAATATACAGTACAGTATAGTTAACTGCAGTCACCATGCTGTACATTATATCCCCAAGACTTATTTATTTTATATCTGGAAGTTTATATCTTTGACCACCTTCACCCATTTCGCTCATCCCCCACCCCCCGCCTTTGGCAACCACCAATGTGTTCTCTGTAGCTATGAGTTCAGTTATGGGTTTGTTTTTTGTTTTTAGATTTAGATCATGCAGTATTTGTCTTTCTTTGATTTATTTCACTTAGCGTAATGCCCTTGAGGTCCATCCATGTTGTCGCAAATGGCAAGAGTTCCTTCTTTTGTATGGCTGAATAATCCATTATAGACATATACCACATTTTCTTTACCCATTCATCCATCAGTGGACACTTAGATTGTTTCCATATCATGGCTACTGTAAGTAATGCTTCAGTGAACATGACGGGGTGGGGGGGGGGGGGGTCAGTGCAGATAGCTTTTCGAGTGATTTGATTTCCTTGGGATAAATACCCAGAAGTGGAATTGCTGGATCATGTGGTAGTTTTTTGGTTTTTTGTTTTGTTTTTTTGGCTGCGTTGGGTCTTCATTGCTGCGCACAGGCTTTCTCTAGTTGAGGCGAGCGAGGGCTACTCTTTGTTGCGGTGCACGGGCTTCTCATTGCGGTGGCTTCTCTTGTTGCAGAGCATGGGCTCTAGGCACATGGGCTTCAGTAGCTGCAGCGCATGGGCTCAGTAATTGCGGCTAGCGGGCTCTAGAGAGCACAGACATCAGTAGTTGTGGCTCGCGGGCCCTAGAGCGCAGGCTCAGTAGTTGTGGCGCACGGGCTTAGTTGCTCCACGGCATGTGGGATCTCCCCGGACCAGGGCTCAAACCCGTGTCCCCTGCATTGGCAGGCGGATTGTTAACCACTGTGCCACCAGGGAAATCCCTCTTGTGGTAGTTCTATTTTTAATTTTTTGAGGAACCTCCACACTGTTTTCTATGGTGGCTGCGTCAGTTCTTTTTAGCTTTTGAAGTGCGTTTACACCTAGCATCCCGTATGGTCTTTTCAGCCACTCCATTCATAAGAAAAGCCACTGGCTTCCCTCCTGCTGATGAGGAACGTCCAGCTCTGAGAGACAGGAGCAGGCTGAAGGCATAACTGGGCTTAGAGATTGGTTCTGTGGCTTCCTGAGCTGATGAGCTACGTCATGTCCACCCCCAACCCTGCCCCGCCCACCTCCTCTTTTAGGCCTCAGTGAGTCCATCTCAGGAAAGGAGCTGACCTGTAGGGGAAGGACCTATAGGGCAGGGCCCTGAGGGTGTCCTAGGAGCCCAGGATGGGGCTTCTCCCCATGTGCACAGGGAGACGCTTGTGAGTGGAGCCGGGGTTCCTAACAGAATCTCCGGGGGAGCTCTTAAGTTCCAGTGCCCAGGCCATACCCAGACCAATTAAATCAGCACCCCTGGGTGGGGGGAGGGGCAGGCATCAGGCTATTTTAGAGCTCCCAGATGATTCCAATGTGCAACTGAAGCTGAGGGCTGCTGAAGCAGGAGAGTAGGTGCTAGAAAGGGTGCATTTCTGCAAAACCCCAAAAGGGCTTGTAGGAGCTGGCAGCTCCTCGAATAAAACCATCCCTCCAGGGGCCCGCTGCACCCATAATAAAGTCTACTTTGCCCTGCACCACCTGGCCTCCACCTCCGTCTCACTCCACTCAGCATATTACACCCAGTCACACTGGCCTCCTCTCTGTTCCTAGGCTGCATCAATGCTTGTTCCAACCTCAGGGCCTTTGCTCTTCCTGTTCCCGCTGCCTGGACCGCTCTTCATAGCATCACAGGTCCGGCTCCTCTTGATCCTTCAGGTCTCAGCTCAAATGCCACCTCCTCAGAACGTCAAGAATGCCTCCTCGGTTTATGTTTATAGCACTTTTCACTCTCTGGAATTACCTGGATTTACTTATTTGCTTCTCTGTCCTTTGTCCTCTTGCTAAAAAGTATGCCTCATGCTTGTGGGGACCTTGTTTGTATCCCGGCACCTAGAACAAGGCCTGGCTCTCTGAGTGCTCAGGAAATATTTTGGGGAAGAAAGAATCAAGGAAGGAGGCTTGGAGATGTGCTGGTGGATCTGAATCTAGTGTTTGGGGATCCTTGCTCAGGGCAAGGGAGTCGAAACCTGTTTGTCATCTGCCAAAAGCACGGGTAAGAGTGGAGAGGGTTGCTCTCACCTAGTCACCAGTCCCTGTCCCCTCCCAGTACCCAGCCCAGTGGAGGAGCCAGGCTTTGTGCTAACATCCTTTTCACAGCAGCAGATACCTCCCTCATGCCACAGCAGGGACATCAGGCCCTGCAGAAGGGCTGGTGGAATGTTCTACTTCTGACCAGTCTCAGACCACGTGGGATATGTAAGTTAATCCGTGAGATCAGTGGCATGACCTTCTAATGAGGGATCGGTGACATGACCTTGTAATGAGGGCTCTTAGATCGAAGATTTCTGCCCTGGGCCCTGGGAATGACAACTACCCCCCTTTCCCCAAGTTGTCCCCTCCTGAAAGAAGCTATCACCGTGCAGGAGACCTGCCTCTCTCACCTCCTTTCCGGGACCCACACACAACTGAGAAAGTTCTGCATGCCAGGTGGTGTTCTAAGTGCTTGCTCAGGGTGTCTTAGTCCATTCTGGCTGCTGTACTAGAAAACCAGAGACTGGGTGGCTTATGAACAACAAAAATTTATTTCTCACAGTTCTGGAGGCTGTGAAGTCCAAGATCAAGGTGCCAACAGTTTCAGTGTCTGGTGAGAGCCTGCTTCCTGGTTCATGGACGGCACCACCTTCTCTCTGTGTCCTCACATGGCAGAAGGGGCGAGGGAGCTCTCTGGGGTCTTTTATTAGGGCACTAATCCCATTCCTGAGGGCTCCACCCTCATGACCTAATCACCTTCCAAAGGTCACAACTTCAGATACCATGACATTGAGGATTAGGTTTCAACACAGGGATTTGGGGAGGATGCAAACATTCAGTCTGTAGCACAGGGATATTCTAATCCCCGTTTTACAGATGAACAAAGTGAGAGGTCTCCTTGCTCCGCCATCCTTAGTAATAGGACATCACAGGCTGGCTGACCAGTGCGCATATTCCGCTCACAGAAATGTTTTGTTTGACTTACACACTATTTTTAACATTTTTTGAAGTTGGCAGATTTTTAACAACTGTGAGACTTCACATTTTAAAAATGAGAGTTTCCAGCTTCTGAAAAATAGACATGGGCCATATGTGGCCGCACTGGGCTCCTGTCCCCACTGATGGTATATTTTCCACTTTGCCACAGTCCTCCTCACCCCCATTCCCTATTGTCTGAAGGTACAACCAAGTTCATTTGCCATTTATCATTGCACTTGCCCTGCTGTTCCTCTCTCATGGAGCAATATTTCTGCGTTCGAATGCCTGTAGCAAAAGTGGTAAAGTGAGAGATGCAGAGAAGGAGGCGTGCGGGTTTCAAGTTTTTCTTATACTTGGTTACGTTACCTGCCTGGCCCACGTGGGCGTTTGAGTTTTTCCTTTGCTGTAACACTTTGTTCATACCAAATGGCCACCCTTCTAGGGACAATGCATTGGAACTTCAATTTATTATAATAATAACAAAATCTAGTATCTAATGGGTACTTGTTGCCAAGCATTTAATCTTCATGACAATCCTCTTAATCAGGACCTGTTATCATCTCCATTTCATAACTGAGGAAACTGAGGCAGTGTGTGTGATGCCCCCACCAGAATAGGAGCTCCTTAAGCTTGTTCATCTTTGTGCCAGCCTACCGCTGTTTGAAACAGTGATTGAATGAATGAATGAATGATGTTCTCCTCTAAGTGTTCATCTGATGGGCCCCAGGAGACCAAAAATGTTGACTCATCATAGGTCATTGGAAACCTTCCCGTTGGAGGAACAGGCTCTAATCAGTGTCACTGCGGATTCTTTAGCTGTGTGTCTGCTGTGTAATGGATCACCCCCAGCTCAGTGGCTTAAAGCAATGATTATTTACTTCTGACGAGTTTGTGAGTTGCCAGGTGGTTCTCCTGCTTCAAATGATATCAGCTGGAAGGTCCAAAATGGCTCCACCCGAACGGCTGGCAGCTAGTGTTGATCAAGAGATGGGAGCTCCTTTGGGGCCATCAGCTGAACGGCTCCATCCTCCTCCACAGGGCCTTTTCCCATGGCTGCTTGTACTTCCTCACGGTATGGTGGTCTCAGGATAGCCTGACTTCTAAGAGCGCACATGAAAAGGCTGCCAGGCCTTCTTAAGGCTTTAGCTTCAGAAGTGCTAGGGGCCTAGGAGCAGGAGAGGCTGGCAGCCTCCTGAAGTAGGGGTTCCAGTGAGATAAATGCACCCCTGCTTTTTTTTTTTTTTTTTCTGCTCTTGACATTCTATTTGAGTGTCAGGGGCCCAGTGAGAGAGTCTGATTGGCCAACTTTTGTCATAGGATCACCCTTTGGTTACATGGCAGGAGAGGGCGGGGCATCTTGGCAGGGGAGAGAGAATCCTCAAAAGGAAATTGGGGTACTGTTGTCAAGAGAAGGGGACCAGATGCTGGACAGAAAAAAAGAGTTAGAAACCTCTGCACAGCCCCTGAGTAAGTGGCTCTGCCCCAGGATGAGCAGTTAACATTTTTGAATGAATGAATGAATGAATGGAGGATGGATGGATGGATAGGTGAATTTTTTTTTAAGTCTGGTATAAGTAGAATGCCCAAATCTGTGTAGCAGCTCTTCCAGGGCAGGGGCCCCATAGTGCAGGCACTGCTGAGGGTTTGGGAGCCCCCCTCATTTTATGGGCCACAGCCAGCTCCCAGAATATGCTCAGCATCCTCACCCCAAAGATGGGGCTGATTGGAGCTGGCCCCGGAAGGGAGAGCGTGCACGGTGATAAGGGACCGGCCTGCGCAGTGGGTGGGCTCCTGCCTCCCCAGACCCCGGCCCTCACTCCCTTTCTTCCAGCCACTGGGCACCTGGACACACAGTAACACCTGGTGACACCCAGTGAGTCCCCCAGAGAAACTGATCCCAGCTCAGAGAACACCTGTGACCCAGGCTGTCCCGCCACGTGACAGTCTATTTCCAGCTGCTAATTAGACAGCACAGCACTCCAGGGTTGGAAACAGACGTGTCATTCGAAATTCTCTCTGACTCCCATCTCTAAATTTAGTGGGTTATTTGGTAAAAGTTGCTTCAGACTCCCTCCCCTGCCTGTGAGTACAGTCTTCTCAAATAATTGCTAAGTGTCAGGCCATTTCCAAGGTGAGCTAATGAGACGTGCCTCTCCTAATAGCAGGGGCCTGACGAGTGAGCATGGTGCCCATGGCTGTGGATTGGGTGAAAGGGAAGAAATAATTGGATTATTAATACCGAGCAGTCAAAATAGCCTTTCATCCCTTTTATGTTCTTCTCGAAGGAGACTACAGTCTCTGGAAACCTAAATCTGGGTTCTATGGGGGTAAACAGTGCTGAGAACGTGTGGGGTTAACAAGTGGGAGGGGGAGTGACTGGCATTGCCAGCCCTGGCCAGGCAGTCGACGCCGAGAACCAGCCCGCAATTAGGCGTGAATAATGACTCTGTCACGGTCAGACTTTATTGCTTTTGGCCAAAAGCCCTTTGCAGAAATAACTTTGTAGCTTGCTGCCAGGGAAGCTTTTGTCCGCGGCCAAGACAAAACAACAAAGAACAGAGGTGGGAAGAACTGTATCTGATTCCCGTTTCCCCTAAACACCCGGGAAGGGCAGCAGGTGTGGCCTACCCGGAAGGCGTGGGTGGGGGGGCAAGTGACGTCCAACCTCAGGTATGCCAGGCTGCCACTCCTGCTCCCTTCTCCTGCCATTCTGGTCTTTATTACGGTCTTCAAACCGACCCAGCTCATTCCCACCACAGGGCCTTTGCACTTGCTTTTTCCCTTGCTTAGAAAGCATCGCGCCCGCAACTGGCTTCTCACCCACCTTCTGGTGTCAGCGCAGACATCACCTCCTAGAGGCCTCCCCTGATTTACTCTATCCTGTCATCCTGACAACTCCCTTCAAAGCACTTAAGATCATCTGAAATTCATCTTCATTTGTTAAATATGTGTCTCCCCCACCAGAATATCAGCTCCTTCAGGACAGAGGCCTGGCCTGCCTGGTGTTCACAGCTGTTTCCCAGCATTCCACACAGCACCTAGCACATAGTAGGTGCTCAGAAAAGATCAGGTAGCTTCGAAGGGTTGCAAATGGGCCCCCAGCCAAGCTCCAGAGGAGCTTTGTTTGGCCTTCTCAGTGTTTAAAATGTATTGACTGTTTTTACTC
Source organism: Balaenoptera borealis (assembly GCF_965194805.1). Classification (NCBI taxonomy): domain Eukaryota; kingdom Metazoa; phylum Chordata; class Mammalia; order Artiodactyla; family Balaenopteridae; genus Balaenoptera; species Balaenoptera borealis. The sequence continues at coordinate 13,478,581 of NC_138872.1, forward strand.
TGAAAATGGCATCCCCACTGGTGTGGTCCAGTCCCCACCCCTCCCTGTGACCCTAAATCCAGGCCATGTCACTCACTTCTCTTGCCTGGGCCCTGCAGGCATTTGAGTTTGTGTCCCCACTTTAGACAAAGGCCACTGCACACAGGTGTCTCTCCACAGGTGACCAAACAGCATCCAGAATTCCTGTGAGCCCAGGCGGTGGGGCAGTCCACTGGCCTCCCGCCCAGCCAGTCGCATTGACTGGATTGAGGCATGGTTCCCAGTGGGCAGGACCCAGTGGTCCTCATCTTAGGAGTCCGTGCCCAGGCCATTAATGGCATTGAACTTCATCGTGCTCTCTCTTGAGCCTTCTGAGTCATCAAGGAGGGAATTCCATTAACCCCTCTGTTGTGGTCTTCAAAGAGGCCTGCTCCCCTTGCAAGAAAATGTTCAGTGCCCTTGGCAAGCAGGAATTTAACCGTAATGTCACTACATTTGTTTCTTTGTGCTGCTATCCATTTATGGCAGGGGTTCTCACCTGGGGGCAATTTTGTACCCCCCCCCCAGGGGACATTAGGCAATACTTGGAGACTTTTTTTTTGGCTGCGTCAGGTCTTAGTTGCGGCACGCGGGATCTTCATTGTGGCATGCGGGATCTTTCATTGCAGCACACAGGCTCTTCCTTGTGGCACACAGGCTTCTCTCTAGTTGTGGTGTGTGGGCTCTGTAGTTTGCGGCACATGGGCTTCTCTCTACTTGAGGCGCGAGGGCTCAGTAGTTGTGGCGCGCAGGCTTAGTTGCCCCGCAGCATGTGGGACCTTAGTTCCCCGACCAGGATCGGACCTGTGTCCCCTGCATTGGAAGGCGGATTCTTTACCCCTGGACCACCAGGGAAGTCCCTGGAGACATTTTTATTGTCATCGTTGGGGGTGGTTGCTACTTGCCTCTAACGGGTAGAGGCCAAGGATGCCGCTAAACACCCTACAGTGCACACAACCACAGAGAATGACGCAGCCCCAGATGTCAGCAGTGCCCACGTTAAAAGACCCTGGTTTAGGGCCAGTGGTGCTCATTCCCCGTGGAGGGAGAAAACTGCCTTTGTAACCAAATTTACTGAAATAAGAAAGGGAGTGGACAGAAAGCTGTATCTGGCACAAACAAGGGTGCAGGTGACAAGCAGAACTTCCGAGACCCTGACATGTGGGATGCTGGGGTCAAGGTCAGTCATGTCATCCCTTTTGGGGAGCAGAGCAGACTGTTGGCTTCACACCAGAAGCCCCGGCCCTGGAAGCTGCCCATCTCGCCAGAAAATTCCTGGGAGCTGCCTATCAGACTCCAGCGGTTGATTCTGGGAGAAGCTTCATGTCTCAGGCTGAGTGCTAGAAGGTTGGAGCTGTTTGCAGCTCTCCTGCCCAGCCAGGCTATGTTAACGTTCCTCCCAAACCCAGCCCAGCACCCCCCAGTCGAAGTCTCCCCCCAGGACAAGCCAGCGGCCACCCAACGAGACCGGGGACGGCGGCCTCCCGGCCCAGGCAGCTTCCCGGTGGACGGTGGCCCTGAGCTCCTGGGGCCAAAGGGCTGACCCTGCGGAGGGTCACTGCTCACGTCAGCAGGAGGAAAGGACTGGGGGAAGTGAGGGCCAGTTCCCCAAAATCAGGTCACCCAGTTCTGTTTGGGTTTCTGCATGTATGAGGTGGCTTCCTTTTCTGCTTAAAAAGATGGGACTTTTTAAAAAGTGAAAATAAATCAATGTTTTCAATGCAGATGTAACTGGGGCGCCTCCGTTCTCTGCAGCGGGGAAGAGAGGCTGTCACTGTGCCTTCACATCCAGGGCAAGCTTGCGTTCTGCCTCGTCTGCTCCCTTCAGATCCGCCTAAGCACGGGCCCCACTGATGTAACCCCTTTGGGTCATTCGAGAAAGAGGAGTGGGCATGGGGGAGGCTTCTGGTCACCCCAGGGCTTCCTGAGGCTCAGGGATCTTTGAGATGGGCCTGGGCACAGACTCCAAAGCTTGGCAGATACAGACGGACGGAATCTGACTCAGATCAAGTTTCACTTCCTAGAAGGGGTGACGTGTGCAGGCGAGAGGCTCTCACCCGCTGCCGAGCCCAGGCCTCCATGACTTGGCAGGGACCCCCCTGTGTTTTCCAGGGGCCACAAGATAACACCCCGCATGCTCATCTCCAGCGCGATCTTCTCACCCCTCCATCTAGAGGTGGGGCATCCCTGGTGTCCCGTCCATGAAACTGGCCAGGCATGTGTATCGCTGGTAACCAATAGCATGGCGGGGTTAATGCTGGGGACAGCAGAAAAGATGAGGTTTATTCAGAAAAGAGGAAGCAGCTCCTCTTTGATTGCTGGGATGCTCACTTTTGGACCCCTAAGCCGCTGCATGAGAAATCAGCCCCCAGCCTGAGGCCTCCATGCTGTGAGGAAGCCCAGGCCACATGGCAAGGCCCCCCTGAGGCCCCGGCTGACTGCCAGCAGCAGCCACCAGACTGGGGATTCAAGTCCCCAGCTCTTGAGTCTTTTCAGCTGTGGCCTCAGACATGATAAAGCAGAGACCAGCCATTCCTGTTGTGTCCCATTGGAATTCCTGAACCCAAGTCCCTGAGCATAAAAAAAAAAAAAAAATTTCCACTGCTAAGTTTGGGGGTAAATTGTTACAGAGAAGTAGTCATTGGAACACTTGGCGCGTGCCAGTCTTCCCTCTGTTCAATAAGTTATTCATTTATTCAACCGCATCCGGAATCTCCCTTCTCACCCCTTCACTGCCCCCACCCTGGTCCAGGCACTGTCCATGGCAGTCATCTCACTGGCCTCCGTGTGTCCACCTCACTGCCTACAGTCTGTTCTCCACACACAGCCAGAAGGATCCTGTTAAAATCTACAGCCAATCACGGCACTCCTGGGCTAGAACATTCCAGGTCCCACTCCCACTCAACTCCACTCCAGCCATACTTGCCCACTTCATGTTCCTCAAACACCCCAGCCACATTCCTACCTCAGGACATTTGCACTTGTCCCTCTGCCTGGAATACTGTTCCCCTGAATATCCACAAGGCACATCCCTTCACCTCCCTGAGGGCTCTGCCCAAGTGTCATCTCTCAGAGAGGCCTTTGCCACCCTCCTATTTAAGGATGCAAGCTCCCCCCACCAGCACTTCCAGCCTCCCGCTCCTCACCTTAGGACTCATCACCTCATGTGCCCGTCATTTATTTTGGTGTCTGCTCCATGACAGAGTATTGGTTTCTGAATCTGCAGCACGTAGAATAGGGCCTGGTGCATAGTAAGTGCTCAGTAAATATTTGCTGACTAACTCAAAGAATTAGCACCCAGGCTGTGCCAGGGGCTGGGGCTATGGAGTGAGGAAGAGACAGCGCCTACCTGTGCAGAGCTTCCAGCAGGGAAAATGACCCCCTACAAGATACAAACTCGAACAGAAGAGTGCAGCAAGGAATCAGAAGTTGTGATGAGTGCTCTGAAGAGAACAAACCTTGGATGAGGCCAGGAATAACAGAGGGAGGCCTGCCGCAGGGAGAGAGGCAAGGGAGGGCACCCTCCCCACCTGTCAGACTCCACCCATCCCAGGGTTCCAGGCCGTGTCCAGGGGACAGTCTGTTTTTCTTGGCAGGTGAGGAAACTGAGGCCGAATCAGGACCAGAAGTCAGGACTCCCACACCCACATTTCTTCCCCCTTTCTGCACCACCTTTCTCTTATCAGCTGGCAAATAAGGATGAGGAAGGTTTGCCTGTGATAAGGCAGAGTTGGGCCCAGGCCAAGGGTTAGCAGCCGTGTCATCAGATCTCTCTATAGACGGAGGCAGACGGTGTCTGGGAAGCCACCTGGGTCAACACTCTGCCCCCAGCTTGCTCTGCCAGTTGGGCTCATTCAATCGCAAGTGACAGAGAAAGCAACTCCAAGTGACCTAAGAGAAAAAGAGAATTTGATTCATATCCTTAAAGAGTCAAAGTATGAGAAAGGGACCTGAAAGAAAATATCTCAAAGCAGTTGAAGGACATGGAAGAATCTACAGGGTCCTGAAACAAAGAACCCAGAAGTAAATCTTCCTCCTTCAGGCTTAGCTGGATCCAGGTCTCGAATGTTGGCAAAACCCAAGTATGTTCCATCTCGAAGCTCTGTTCTCTTCTGTGTGTTGGCTTCATTGCAACTCCGTATGAGGCAAAATGAGGTCAGAGTCTTCCCTCATCCTCATGGTGGACTGACATGGACCGAGTTAGCCAGCTGGAAAGAGGAGGTGCCTCTTCCTAGTTGGACCAAAGTGCCTGGATTACTCTGATTGGCCAGTCACTGTGGCAGGGGGATTAGAAGGCTCTGATTGGCTCAGGTCTGGATGCCGTGGCCCAGTCTTGGAGCTCTGAAGCTAGGGCCTAATTTGAACTTTATGGACCAATAACTGGGAGAAGAGGATCCCCAAAGGAAAACTGAGTGCTGTTACAGAAAGGAGGGTAGCCCAAACTCAACAAATAACACTAACTAACATTTATCAGGCACTTACACTATACAGCTCTGTTCTAAGGACTTCACAGACATTAAGCCACTTCATCCTCGCAACTCTGTAAGTGCTATTATTGGCCCCACTTCGCAGATAAAGACACTGAGGCCAAAAGAGGTTAAATTACTTGCCCACAAGCTAGTAGGTAGTGGAGCCGAGACTCGAACCCAGGCATTCTGTCTCTAGTTCCCATCTCCACCCCTTCGCCAGCCTGTTCCCTGCTGCATTTCCCCCCAGCACTTAGCAGTCTATCTGCGTCCCTTTCTCCACTCTCTTTGTCAGCTCCGTGAGAACAGGGATTTGTCTGCTTTTTTTTTCCCCCCCACTGATCATGATACAGTACCTGGTACATAGCATCTGCTCAGATATTTGAGTGTGTGAATTATATGGTCGCGCACTTGACATGCAAAGCATTGTGATACTCAGCTTCCCAAGACTTCAGATGTATCTTTTCTTTTTTTTTTTTTTTTTTTTATTTTTCTAATTTACAAAAGGATTCATTGAAGAATTTTTTTTTTTAAATCTTTATTTATTTATTTATTTATTTTTGGCTGTGTTGGGTCTTTGTTTCTGTGCAAGGGCTTTCTCTAGTTGCAGTGAGCGGGGGCCACTCTTCATCGCAGTGCGCGGGCCTCTCACTATCGCAGCCTCTCTTGTTGCGGAGCACAGGCTCCAGACGCACAGGCTCAGTAGTTGTGGCTCACGGGCCCAGTTGCTCCGCGGCATGTGGGATCTTCCCAGACCAGGGCTCGAACCCGTGTCCCCTGCATTGGCAGGCAGATTCTCAACCACTGCGCCACCAGGGAAGCCCCAGATGTATCTTTTCTAATCTTTCTCTGAGCTCTAACTATAATCCATGACCCCATTCTAAGAGTTCGCTCGTGGTTTACCATTACTTCCAACCCTGTTTTCTGACCCTTCTCACCTTTAGCAGGAGTCTTTCAACTCCAGCTTCTTACATGTTGACTCTTTAGAATGTCCGCTCCATGAGGGCAGGTACTTTTTTTTTTCACTGTTTTATCTACAGTGCCAAGAACTATGCCTGGCACATAGCAAGCCTTCAAGAATTTCTTGTCACATGAATAGTTAGGCAACTAGATTCTTAGGTTCTTCTCTTTATGCCCTAATTTCCTTTCCAGATCCTGAGCCCTTGTCTTGAAACCTGACCTTTCTCTCCAACCCCTAAGGACCCCTCTCTTGTCCCCTGTCCTGCTGGCTTGGTCGTCTGCCTCCAGCTGAAATTCCAGGAACAGGCACAGAGAGCCACCTGATGCCCTTGGCCTTGGGTAGCGGAGACAGGGAGGGTCTGTGGACTGTAGGTTCCAGGAGCTCCTGTCCTTTCTCTGACAGCCCTGGAGAGGAGGAGAGAGGCTGGCAAAACCTGTTGGCCAGGAAGAAGAGGAGATACCAAGGGAGTGTAAGGTTTAACAGATGTGCATGTGTCACCCTCTGTCTAGACAGCTTCTAGGCTTGTGAGGCTCGGGACCACACATTTCCACTCCTCCATTCTGCCTGCTACTTGCTAAAGCTATTTCCCCTGCCTGAGGCACCCTGTCCTCCACGCCTTCTTCAGAGCCTACCCAAATCCTGTGGATTTTTCAGAACTTTGTTCCTCTTAGGCTTCTCAAACTTTTCTCTGTAAGGACTCTTCCACGCAGCCCTCCCTGAATGCCCGCAGACCAGCAGTTCCCCCCCCTTTTGCTTCCTGTGCGTACCACACACTTAACCTCAGCCTCTTGTATCATTTCTCAGTTTCCAAGTAGGCATGGGAGTCAAGAGAGGACTCGTGGAATCAGAATATCTGGGTGCAAATCTCGGGCATGCTATCCGCTTGCTTTATCAGTATAGGGGCCCTGCAGGAAACAGATGGCGCCTCCAACAGAGATATGAGCAGAGTGTAAGAAAATGAATAGTACAGATCTCTAGGGCTGAGAACAGTGGGGAGCATTTGCTGGAACCTGGCAAGGGCCACCCACAGGAGCTGTGGCCTTCAGTAGAGCAATAGAGGGATATGGTCGGTTCCTAGCAACTGGGCAGAGAAGGCACCTGGAAAGTACCCAGGCCTCTCTCTCTTCCCATACTGCCTTCCCTGGGCAGTGTCTCCCTGAGCCAAATCCAGCCAGGAGCCAGAGAGCACAGAGCCCATTGATGTGGTCCATCCAAGCGACGATATTCAGCACCCAAGCAGCGCAACCCTGGGGAAATTCTCGAACCTCCCCATGCCTCAGCTTCCTCACCCGCAAATGGAGCATCCTAACTCATAATGTTGTTATAAGGGTGACCTGAGTTGACACAGGAAAACTGCTTAGAATTTAGAAAAGTGCCCAGGGTCCGTGATAAGCACATCATATAAATTTTAGTTATTTCTTCATTGTTCTTGTAGGGTATTTACCGTGTTGGTCTGGGCATTTCCTGTTGCAAATGACAACCCCAATTCAGATTAGCTTCAGCAACAAAGGGCGCTTGTTTGAGCCTGTAACTGGCTACAAGGTGGAACTTGTTTCAGTCCAGTGTCAGGAACATCCTCTCTCAGGGGCCAATTGGCAGCTGGGCTGGGCTTACCCCTTCCCAGTACCCACCCAACTGTTTCTTACTTCTCTCTCATTGGCCAGGCTTGGGTCACATGTCTGTCTCTGGGCCAATCACTGGAGCTAGAGAGATGAGATGTGCTGATTGGCTACACTTGGGTCACATCTTCTGTCCTGCGTTCACACTGCACGTAAGCAGAAAAAAAGGAGTTGTCAGTGCCCCCAAGCAGGGCTGGAGTACGAGTACTGTTACCAGGAGGGAGAAAATTCTTTGCCAAGTCAGTAGTATTTTCAATGTCTGCTATGTCCGAAGCACCGTTTTAGGTGTTGGGATACAGATGTGAACAAAGCTGACAAAAATCCATACCCTCAGATTATGAACTGACTTTCTAGTGGGGGAGACTGACAAAGAAACAAGTAAAATATCTGTCAGAGGTGGTAGGTGCTACTGGGGAGGAAAGAGATTTCCATTTTAACCTGCAAAGGCGAAATTTGAGCAAAGACCTGAAGGAGGTGAGGAAAGGGCCGTGAAGAGATCTGGATGAAGGCTCCAGGCAGAGGGAACAGCACATGCAAAGGCCCTGGGGTGGGGACATGCCTGGCATGTGCAAGGAGCAGCACAGACACCGTGTGGCCAGAGCCAAGTGGGCCAGGGGGATAGTGGAAGGTGATGAGGTCAGGAAGGGATGGGCAGACTGCGTAGGGTCTTGTAGGTCCTTTGGAGGGTTTGGAGGTTTTTATTCAGCATTAGATGGGAGCTCTTCAGGACTTTTCAGTAGAGGAAAACAGACTCTTGTTTTAACAGGATCCTTCTGCCTGCTTGATAGAAGGAGGTGAAGGTAGAAGCAGGGAAATCAATTACGAGGCTGTTATAATCCAGGCAGGATTATCCTATTACCTAACCCTGTGACATAGTAGGCCCTAAATACATATTTGTAAAGTAAATGAAGGAAGACATAAGTGGTCTGGCTCTCTAGACCACCTAGGAAGGTCCACAGGTCTGGTGCAGGGGCTCTGGCCCCAGCACAGGGCATCTTCACACCCCACAATTTCCTTTCTTCTCACCTCCCAGGGAACTTCTCCCGTCTGATCAATGCCTTGTTCTGACCACTTCTTCCTCTCCCACTCCCTCTCCCTGGGCTGCCTGATCACTCCCAAACTCCTCTCAGCTACTCTTGTTGGATTTGGGGCTCCTCAGAGGAAAACAGCCATCTGGATCTCTCTGGACAGGCCTGGGTGAGGTCCCAGGCGTTTCCCCAAAGCTGTGGTGCACAGTCCGCCTGAGACCCACTCCTCTCTGCAGGTCAGATAAATCCAGAAGCAGGAGTGATGTTTCTGAATGCTCAGGATTCTAGGCGTTTCCAGTGATGTCTTCCTGGGCTGGCAGGGCTTTGCCAAGGTCTGTGAGAAAGACACAGGACGAAGAGAGGAGCGGGATGGACCTTTCATCAAGCTGGTGGGAATAAGTGGTGGTGTCTGCGGGATGAACAGAGCATCGCTCAGCTAGCGCTGCACAGATGCACCAGATACTCTCGCGGTTCAGCCACTTTGAATCTTTGCTAAGAAGGAGGAAAATGGAGGCAGAATCCCTTGTGTCATTTTTAATTGATTTCTCCAGCATACAGAGAGGGGCTGGCACAAGTCCAGGGAAAGTGGGAGCTGGGGGAATTCATCAAAAATCGACCTACTGATGACTTGAACTGATGAACTAATTAGCTCCTATTATTCTCCAGTCTCTGGTCATGGAGATTTGACTTCCATCCAGAGGAGTAGCATCCTGACTGAAGGGTTACAGCTGCCTGGGAATGGAGCGGGGAGCATTGCTAAGAAGACCAACATGGGTGCCAAGAAGAGTCCGGTCGACCATATCCCCCAGCTCCACCCACCATCTGGCCCGGCCCCCCTGTACCTCTGCATCACAGGCCCAGAGCCAAAAAGGCCCTCCAAGGGCACCTGGCCTCCTACTGTTTCAGAGGCAAAGGAGGAAACTGAGGTTGGGAGACTCTTAGGAACTTACCTGGAGATCTGCTTCCAGGAGGTTCTGGTTGAGCAGCTGACTCAAGCCAGAATGGGTTTGAACCCAGTCTCTGCCCCTTATTTGCCCATGTGATCATGGGAAAGTGCTTTTAATTCTCTGTGGCTCAGCTTCCTCATCCATAAAATGGGTATACTATCGATGGGTGGATATGCAGATTAGACAAGTTGATATATCAATACATAAAATGCTTAGAGCAGGAACTGGAGCGTTGCAGGCCCTCAATAAGCATTTGCTGTTACTATTTCTGGTATAAGAGAGTTGCTGTTTGTAGGGCATCCGTCGGAAATTCGCTATTATTTTATCACTCGATGTCTATCTGAAGGAACATGAATGTGTATCTTTTTTTATTTAACTGTAGTTGGTTTACAATATTGTGTTAGTTTCAGGTGTACAGCTTCGGATTCTTTTCCATTATAGGTTATTACAAGATACTGAATATAGTTCCCTGTACTATACAGTAAATCCTTATTGTTTATCTACTTTATATATAGTGATGTGTATCCGTTAATTCTATACTCCTAATTTATCCCTCGCCCCTCCCCTTTTCCCTTGGGTAACCATAAGTTTTCTGTCTGTGAGTCTATTTCTGTTTTGTAAATGAGTTCATTTGTATCAGTTTTTTAGGTTCCACATGTGCTATCATATGATATTTGCCTTTCTTTTTCTGACTTATTTCACTTAGTATGATAATCTCTAGGTCCATCCATGTTGCTGCAAATGGCAATGTTTCATTCCTTTTTATAGCTGAATAGTACTCCATTGTATATATATCCCACATCTTCTTTATCCATTCATCTGTTGATGGACATTTAGCTTGTTTCCATGGCTTGGCTATTGTAAATAGTGCTGCAGTGAACATTGGGGTGCGTGTATCTTTTTGAATTAGACTTTTCATCTTTTCCAGATATATGCCCAGGAGTGGGATTGCTGGGTCATATGGTAGCTCTATTTTTGGTTTTTTAAGGAAACTCCATACTGTTCACCAATTTACATTCCCACCAACAGTGTAGGAGGATTCTCTTTTCTCCACACCCTCTCCAGCATTTATTATTTGTCGAATTTTGATGATGGCCATTCTGACCAGTGTGAGGTGATACCTCATTGTAGTTTTGATTTGCATTTCTCTAATAATTAGTGATGTAGAGCAGCTTTTCATGTGCCTATTGGCCATCTGTATGTCTTCTTTAGAGAAATGTCTATTTAGGTCTTCTGCCTGTTTTTCGATTGGGAAGTTTGTTTTATGAATGGGCTGGCTGGAGTGTCAGTCAAGCTCACGGTTTCAATTGCAAAGCACAAAGCATCCCAGTGTGTTTCCCAAGGCAGGGAGACATGGACTGATAAACAACATGATTCAAGGATCCCCCCCTCCCATGATTTGGGATAATTCAGGGACCTATTAGAGTCTAGGGCATGTCTCCTTTTCAACCCTCTCAAGCCTCCCATTACCTCCAGCAGAAAGTCTCTGGATGGTGCTAACGTGCCTCGTTGCCTTTCAACACCTGCTAATTTCCCTTAAACAGAGAGACTGTGCAAGTATGAGAGCTGCCAGCCCAGAGCTCAGCTTAGAGTCTTAAATGTGAACTAGAAGCTGTTAGACGGACGGAGTAACACAGTCTCTGCTCTGTTTGACTTTATTTGTGTGATTAGTTCTACAGGAAAGGGACGCTGCTTTTCCATTTATTCTTGGATATTAAGTCGTCTTTTTCAAAACCATGTGTTTATGTCTTTATTTTTAAATGAGGCTATTTAAAGGAGCATGTGAACCAAATGATAGCAGAAGGGTTGTGCAGAGCCGGCAGAAATTGGGGCTATGGCCCCTGAATATGAGAAGCTGGGAAACATGAGTTCAGTGGTGAGAGGCCCTCACCAAGCTGTCAGGGAGAACAGAGGTCAAACCCTGTCCCTGCTGTTTTCTCTCTCCAGGTGACCTTAGGACAGTGATTCTGCCTCAGTTGTTCTCAGTTTTGTTTTGTTTTTTTTTAATTAATTGATTTGTTTGCTTTTATTTTTGGCTGCGTTGGGTCTTCGTTGCTGCACATGGGCTTTCTCTAGTTGCGGTGAGCGGGGGCTACTCTTCATTGCTGTGCGCGGGCTTCTCATTGTGGTGGCTTCTCTTGTCGCAGAGCACAGGCTCTAGGCGCAAGGGCTTCAGTAGTTGTGGCACACAGCCTCAGTAGTTGTGGCACACAGGCTCAGTAGTTGCGGCGCACGGGCTTAGTTGCTCCATGGCATGTGGGATCTTCCCGGGCCAGGGCTTGAACCCGTGTCCCCTGCATTGGCAGGCAGATTCTTAACCACTGCGCCACCAGGGAAGCCCTGTTCTCAGTTTTTAAATGGGGATAATAGTAGTACCTGTGTGAAAGGGTTGTTGGGGAGATTGAGGGAGATGCTGCAGAGTGCCTGATGCGGGACGCAGCTGCAGTGGTGCTGATAATAATCTAATAATGGTTTTCACTGTGAATGATGTGTTCCAGTCAGTACACACCATGTGCCAGGCTCTGGACTCAGCATTCTGCCTTAACTCATTTAATCCTTCACGCCCATTTTATAGATGGGGAAACTGAGGCATAGAAGGGTTAAGTTACTTGCCTAGGGACACCCAGCAAGTAACTTTAAAGTCCATGAATTAAGTATCATATAACATGGGCACAAAGCAGCTGCCCAACACATGTCACTGCAGCCACCCTGGCTATTGCGAGATGTGGGCTTTAGCAGATGAGGAGATGGAGGTGGAAGTCGATGCTTGTCCGCCAGTCCCATGAAACTCACAGTTCCCAGGTCAGCTCCCCGATAATGTGGCCTTCATCTCATCTCTCTGCACAGATGTCCTTTCAGAGGCCCCTGGGGTGGGAAGCCCTGTGTGGAGCTTGCTCTCTATTCTCAGCCTTCCCTCACTCTGTAGAACACAGAGAACCTCACCAAAATCTCCATTCCTTTATTTATCTGAATATTTATTTGGCACTCTTCTGTGCCAGGCATGGTACTAGGTGCTGGGGACAGAGCTGTGAGCAACACAAAGCCAGCCTCTGCCCTCGTGGAGCTGACCCTCCCATGGGAAGAACTGGGCAATAAATAAGATAATTGCAGGTGTAGTAGGGACTATGAGGGAAATAAAACAGGTTTTAAAACACAGAGAGTGCCTGGGGCGGGGGCACCACCTCAGATAGGGCAGTTAGGGCAGGCCTCTCCAAGGAGGTGACATTTGTGCCAAGACCTGGTAGAGGAGAAGGAGCCCATCAAACAGAATCTGGGGAAACATTCTTTCAGGTTTTAGGAAGAGGAAGTGCAAAGGCCCTGGGGCAGGAACAAGCTTGACTTGTCTAAGTGACAGAAAGAAGCCACGGGCCTGAGAGCAATTGAGAGGACCGGGGAGAGGTGGGCAGGGGTCGGATCACACCCGCCCCGTAGGGCTTGGTGGGGAGTCTGCATTTTGTACCCCAAGCCATGAGAAGCCAGGGGAGGGTCTGAGCAGGTGAATGACAGGTCTGGGACTCAGGTGAGCTGAGTGCCTTGCACCTGTCCACCTGGAGTGGGTGCCCCTTCAAACCTGTGCCCTGAGCACCTCCCTGGTCTCACCTAGTCCAGGCCCTGTGAGTTTTATGTTTGGATTTGAATTTTAGAACGATCCTGCTGGCTGCCCCCGGGGGGCATGGAGGGTGGGGGCAGGGGAGGAAGTGGGAGACCCCTTAGGCGGCTGGTGCTGTCCCTGGGAGAGATGATACAGGCAGCACATCCCCCTGTGCGGAACCTGGGGTCCATGATGAGTCCCCTGAGCTGTGGCTTGGGGTGGGGTGGGGTTCCCCATGACAGCAGGGGCAAAGGGAGTCGTTCAAGGTCACGGGAACAGTGACTCAGCCCGACTCCAACGACCTTGGTTTCCTCCCAACACGTCTGCTTGCTTGCTCTTTCTTTCCTTTTAGATAAATGAGACCAAAAGTCTATATCTGGACAGGACTTGAAGGCTCATTTCCTCAGGAAGTAGAAAAATGACCGCAGAGAGCAAAGAGTAGAGCGAGACCTGAGACCCTCCTGAGCCAAGATTAGCTGGCCCGCCTCCCCTCCCCTACCTTTACCTGTGACCCCATCTGACCCGGGGTCAAGGGGGTGACCAAGGTTGCAGTCGAATGTGACAACTCTTCTCCCTCAGCTTTTTAGCTCTCAGTTTTCTCTGTTGTCATTTTGTTTATTTTGCAACGTAAAACCAATATGAATAACTTGCCCAGTTACAGGATCTGTTGGCGGGGGGAACTTTGCGAACATCCCCGTTGGATTGAGTTCTTATAACAGTCATGTATCCCCATTTTATTCATGGGGAAACTGAGGTTCCTCGCTGGCTTATTGATGGGGAGACCCAGCTGGTGAGTGACGGAGGCAGGACTGAAACACAGAGTTGTCCAGCCCAAAGCATCAGCCCGGCTCGTCCAGACCCGTCCCCGACTCGCACGCTACCTGAGAGTTGGGGCTCCGTCCACTCACCTCTGCATCCTCCATGGTGCTGGCAGAGAACAGATGACCAGAAGTGTCTGCTCCTCCAGATTGGGCTTTTTCCTTTCCTTTCACTGGGAGGCGATTTGTCTTGCATTGGTTGGATGGTTCAGAGGCAGGCTGACTACCTGACTTGGGACTTGGGCTGCCACCAACACATCCAGAGGATCGCTGGGTCCAAGAGAGGAATTCTGTCTGCAGAAGTGGTCTCCGAAGGCTTTCCTGCCAGTCTATTCTCTGAGCCAGTTGCCAATACTTTTCTTGTAACTTCAGCCAAATTGGGTTTTTGTTCTGCTGTAGCTGTCCCTGACCAAAGAAACTCACTGTCACTGCCAGAAGCCATCGTAGAAATCATTATGCAAGTCTGTGCAGTTGGGCAGCCTTTACAAAAAGATTGACCTGATTCTTTTCCTCTTACTTTAGATCCGTGAGTAGAGAGGGAGGAGAGAAAAGAAACAAATCCACAAAACACAACTCCAGACTCCTGCATCCTGCCAGAAGCAAGGGATCAGCGGAAACGTAAAATGGCACCCCCCGGTGTCCTGCTTTGCTTGCTCTCTGCCACTGTCTTCTCTCTCCTGGATGGAAGTGTGGCGTTCCTGTCCCACCACCGCCTGAAAGGCAGGTTTCAGAGGGACCGCAGAAACATCCGTCCCAACATCATCCTGGTGCTGACGGACGACCAGGATGTGGAGCTCGGTAAGACCCCGGCCGCTGGCAGGCGGTATCTACCAAGCTCGCCATGCTGGGTCTCAGGATCCTGATGCAGGATGCTCGGGTAGACCCTGCAGAGTTCATGTCCAATCGATTGACCCAAGTCCTGGGGTGGTCCCACACGCGTGAATGCACAGCTAGGTCCTCGAGGTTAGGGGTCTCCAACCTTTTTCTAATGCGGAACCATTCCTAGATTCCTCCAAAGTCTTAAGGAGAAGAGATGTTAAGACCAATTCATTATTTCTGTCCAATTTCTATCGAGAACCTACTACATTCCAGGCAATATTCTAGGGCCTGGAACTTCAGTAATGAGTCAGGCAGGCACAGTCTCTACTCTCATGGAATGAGGGAGACAGATAATCAGAATCATTGCTAGTTCACGTGGAAGATAATTTCAAGAAGGGAGAAATGCTCTGGGGTAACTGAAGAGGGTGCTGGATGAGGGGGAGGGATGGTCAGAGCTACTTTGGATTAGTTATCAGGGAGGGCTCCTCAGAGGAGGTGATATTTGAGCTGACGCTGAACAGAAAGAAGAAACCAGCCTGGGGCATGTGTGTGCGTTGTGTGTGTGTGTGTGTGTGTGTGTGTGTGTGTGTGTGTGTATGTATGTATGTGTGTACGTACCCCTGCTCCACCAATCTTAACAGGTTTGAGTGGGCTCAGCCTTCCTTGGTGGCATCTAGGGGCAGGGAAGGTGGGCCCTATTGCTAGTGACCCGACTCAATTCACAGATTTGGTGCTTCAGGAGGGTGAGGGCAGCCGCCTCTCGTCCTGAGCTGCTTCCCCTCTTAGTGCTGTGGGCTCCAGGTAGAGCGGGTGAGGACAGGTGCCCTTGCCAAGATGTAGTTCATTTACACGGACGGCAAGCAGGAAAAGGGCACCCTCCCTTTATCGCCACACAGCCTCCTACCTGAGCCGTATCCTTGCTTCACTGTGTAAACCATCCTGGACTCCTCCCCCTCCCTGCTAAGCAAGGCCCTGGGCTCCTCCACCCAGCTGGGCGTCTTCATTTACATGAGGCATTTCTCACCACATTTTCATTCGAGTAAGAAGTCCCCATAAATGAGGCCACCAGGAAGGAAGCCCCCAGAGTCAATCTCAGCTGGACCTTCTGTGCCCCGGGGTCAAACTCTACCTATATTTCCAGCTCACCTTCGGGGGTCTCTCTCAATGTCAGTCTTCTTTCTCCTTTTCTTGTGTCTTCTCCCCCTTCGAATTCACTGATTTTACCGGTTCCATTTCTCCACATTAAACCCTACACAGCGCTGCCCTAGAGATGCATCTAGGGGGTGAGCCACAAATGCAAATCACATAAGTAATTCTAAATCTTTTATACTTTTTTAAAAAGTAAAAAGAAACTGGGGAAATTAATTTTAAAGACATATTTTGCTGAACCCAATATATCCAAATTATTGTCATCTTAACATGTAATCAATATAAAAAATCATTAATGAGATAGTTTACATTTTTTATATTGCTTTTGAAATCTGGCATGCCCTTAGAGGACATCTCAGGACCAGCTACCTTTCAAGTGCTCAGTAGCCATTTATGGCTACCGTACTGGACAGCATACAAGCCCCTCTGCATTTTCCTTCTCCTATAAGTTAGACTTCCCTTCTCATCATCAGTGATGATGATAGACATACTACTGGGTATTGTGAAGATCTGGGGGAAAGCCTTCCAAGGAGAGGGAACAGCGTGTGCAAAGGCCCTGAGGCAGGACCAAGGAGACAGATGTGGCTGGAGCCTGAGGAAGGGTCACAGCATGACCCTGGAGAGAAGGAAGGGAGCCAGATCTTGGAGGTTCTCGTGGGTTGTGGTAAGGCGTGCCAGTAGTTGACCAGGTGAGCGGTGGGCCTTTAGCCTCTGTCCACTATCAAAGGGCAACTGACTGTTGTTGGTGGCAACAAATTTAAAGGTTTACCGGAAAAGCCTTTGCAGCCAAACATAAGATTGCGGTGAAGATCCAACTGCAAGTCTGCACCTTTTTTGGATCCATTATTAAAAATACGAATCAGTCTTTTAAGCACCAAGTAAAGGTGATTTATATACATCCAAGCCATTCCTTATAATGATTTGTATTAATGATCACAAGTATAGATGTTTCTCGGGGAATTTATCTGTGCAAAAAGAATTTGCAGCCAGGAAGCAATCAAAGCCCAGGGCTTTTATTGACAATTTGACACATGTGATACCTATCTCACAGGCGGCATGTAGAATGAGCCGCATTCGATAACCATGCGGAGCCTACAGAAAGTGTCCATAGGACTGTGAGTTTTGTCTCTGGCAGAATTTTGCAGAGTGCTCACAGGCGGCACCTGACCTCAGGGCACCTTGGTCTTGCCTCATGGGGCCCCTCAAGCTGTTTCCATCGTAGTTCTGCCTGGGACCCCCCCTGACGTTTATTCATGCATTCAACAGATACTGATTAAGCATCTACTCTGTGCAGCGCACTGTGCTGGGAGCGGGAGGACTGGGGAAGGATCCCTCCAGCTGGAGAGAACAGGAAAGGCAAAGACAGTTAGAAATGAGCTTGGTGGGTCGGGACAGAAAGAATGCCTGTGAGCCAGGTGGAGGGACCCAGGGTATAAGTGGAGCGAGATGAGGCCAGGTCGTGCGGGGCCTTGTGGCCATGGTGAGGGTTTTGAGTTTTATTCTTAGTGAAACAGACATGAGTGAAGATGGGCCTTGAGCAAAGGAGGGGCTGTGACCTGACTTAGGTTCCAGTAGGATCCCGCTGGCTTTTATGTTGAAATTAAATGACATTAGGAGGACAGGACCATAACGGGGCAGGCGAGGATGGAAGCTTGGACCAGAGCAGGAACAGTGGAACCCGAAAGACATGCATGAACGGGTTGGATGGGGGGTGTGGGTGGTGAGGAAAGGAGGAGCATTAGTGGCGACTCCTGGATTTTTGGCTGGAACCAAGGTGAATGATTGAACATGCACTCTTAGGAGCGCCGCTTTTTTGCCGCAGCTACGTGATCTAACTAAGCCTCATGTCAGAATCTGATTATGTTTGCACCTGTGACTCGAATAAAGCCAGCAGCGTATGCAAATATAAGGAAAGGGCCTCCGAGTGTGATGAGGACGTGGGAGAGAGGAAAGCAGAGAAAACCAGGGCTAACTTACAACACCTAGATCCATCCTCTTCATTTTAGATGGAGAGACTGAGGCCCAGAGAAATGAAGTCACTCGTCCAAGGTCCCACAGCTAGAACGTGGCTAAATAAGATTTGAACCCAGAGCCTGTGGTCTTAACCACTACTCTACTTAACCAGTCTCCTGGGATGGCTATTCAGTTGTTTCCAGATTGAGTGTGTTTGTTAGTAGTTTCCACTATTACCAATACCGTTGCTGAGAACGTCTTTATACGTGCATCTCTGCATAGGTGAGCGAGGATTTCTGAAAGATAAATTCTGGGAAGTGGATGCAGTAGGTTTGGAGCCCTCGTGTTCGGTGGCATCTGGCACTTTCCTGCCCCGCAGCACTCACTTGCACAGATCGGTGCCTACAAGTCTTCCCTTCTGCGAAGGAGCCGGCCCCTCCAACAGCATTTGGAAGAGGCTGTGCTTCTTTTAGGAGGTGAGGGATGATGGCAAGGTGGTAGTGGGGGGAGGGTGGGATTTTTATAAACCACCAGACAGACCCAGATCAATAATGCATGTTCCCCAAAAGGCCAGCACATTATCTCACAGTCAGCAACAACTGGCGCACAGAGGGTAGTCCTAAAAAATTTATCATCTGCTATTTTCTGCTCATCCAGGCGGCAGTTCTGATGGTTCTTGGGGCTGGAGACTTCTCGACTAAGATGATTGCAGGCTCCCTTCCAGTCCCGGGGCGTAGAACAGCCATCCATCCTAATTAGGGTCTGGATGAGAGAGCTGGTGTGGGACACAGCACAGAAGAGGAGCTCTTTCTGTTTCCTAATTGTGAGGGGGGGGTGTGCATTTAACATGCCTCCCTGAGTTGTCATCTGGAAGTGTCCAGTGCCCAGGGGAACAGGTTCCAGGGCATATTGGTTAGTAAGTGGCCTCCATTATTAATATATTTTTCAGAGCGATTGGGAAAATCCCTGTGTTTGGATGACCCTTGGAAACTGGCAGGGTCTTGGCCGCCCTCTTCAGGAGGGTAGAAGAGGGAGAAGAATACAGAAGCCAAGGTCTCGTTTGCATGTGTCCTTCAAATAGGCCTTGAAACCAGTGGACTCTGCCAGGTTTACTAGTTTAATTCAATTCAGGCAAACCCTTGGTGAGCCTCCAGGGCTGGAACAGGCTCTGAGACACCAAGATGAGTTGGACGTGGTCCTTGCCTGGAGCAAGAGAATATTTGCGACATCCCAGGACCATCTGTTCTATTACTTGAACTGGACTTACCTTTTGAAGCTTAAGTATTATTTTAACAGGAAGCTTTAATTATGACTGTATATGAAACACTAGTATCCACTAGTTTTTCACTAGTGGATACTAGTGGAGGTCACTGCAAGACCAAGTCTAATGAGAACAGCAGTGCTTTCACCTTTCAGCAAGATGCTGCCTCCCATGGGGCCGAGGCCTGGATGGCTTTGTTATAAAAGGTGATGGGCAGTTTTGAGAGAGGCGTTAAAGGTGAAGCAGCCCCTCCCTGAGACTTTCTCCTTGACATAATCAGCAGGATGGAGACTAGAAAAGGGAAGGACTTTCTCGAGTGTGAGTCACGGGCTTTGAATGTTGGGGCCACGCTTATGTGGTACCACCTGGCAGTAACTCTTGTGTCTGAGGGTTAAGGAGACCCTGCCGGTCTCCAAGCGTCATCCAAACACAGGGATTTTCCCAATCGCTCTGAAAAATATATTAAAAAAGAAAGGAAGGGAAGTCAGCAAGGAGGGGAGGGGAAAGGGAGAGTTGTGATTTTATGTAGGGCGGCCTCACTGAGAAAGGGAAATTTGGGCAAAGAAGGGAAGGGAATGAGTCAAGGACTCCCCCAGGAAGAGCATTCCAGGCAGAGGGAACAGTGGGTGCAAAGGCCCTGAAGCAGAAGCAGTCCCGGCAGGCTCCCAGAGCAGCAGATGGCCCACAATGGCAGAGCAGTGTGAGCAAAAGAGACGGGAAGAGGTGAGGTCTGAGAGGCAATGGTGGGGGGGGCGGGGGATCATGCAGGGCCTTTGAACCAGAGGGAGAACTGTGGCTTTCTAAATGAGATGGACACGAGCAAGGACATTGACATCACCTGACTTACGTGTTAATGTGACCCCTTTGGCTATTTTATGGAGAATAGACTGAAGAGATGTAATAGGAGAAGTGAGGGATCTACTGCAATGGTCCAAGCACAAGATGATGGTGGTTCAGACCAGAGTGGAAAAAGTAGTCAGACTCTGCCCAGAGGCAGAGGGTGGAGATGATAAGATGTGCTCATGGATCTGATGTGGAGTGGGAGAGAAGAGTCCAGAATAACTCCAAGGTTTTGGTCTGAACAACTGCAAGGAGGGATTTTCTGTTTACAGAGATGGGGAAAAGCTATGGTCTGGAGCTCAGTTCTGGACCTGGTAAGTTGCAGATGCCCGTGAAAAGCCAAGAGGAGCTGTCCAAAGCAGCCAGCCTTCAGAGTCAGAAGCTCAGGCGGGAGGCCCAGGCCTGGACGGGCCTGGAGTGGGAGAGGGTGGGAATTATATGCAGATCGTGTGCCTGTTTGTGCTTTCCTGGGTCGGAGACCCTCACTGGATTCTCAGAGGGGCCTGTGATCCTGAAAACGGCAGGCCTTCAGCCTGGAGGGCTGTCTTGTAGGAGAGGCTGGCTCTTGAGAGAGAGGCTTGGGAGGGCTTCTGGCCAGGCATTTGTTTGCCTCTTTCCATCTGTGAACACAAGGAAACCACACCCTGTGCTGCAGACCGATATCCAGAAATCAATTCTAAATTGCAGGCTTGGGTGCTCTGCAGGGGCCAAATGGCTGGAAGCCGAGGATAGTGTGCCCAGATTCCGGACGCCAGATCGGTGGTAACTTCCAATGTAGCCTCTCTGAGATACCAACTCCTGACATTCCTGCCGCTGCTCACTGGAGTTAGAAAAACATGTGGATGCAGGTTATCTCAGGAAGAAGAGAGGCTCATTTGGACCCACCCTGGTGTTCAACTTGCCAAGCACATTCCTGCAAGATTTTTTTTTTTTTTAATTCAGCAACACTTAGGAGATTACTTAAATTCTGGAAGCTAAGTGTATCAGCATTAGGTTTGGCTGCATGTAAAAGAAAATATAACAGTGGCTTAAACAAGACAGAGTTTTGCTTCTTACTCACATAAAAACGTCTGGAAGTTGGCAGTTCAGGGCCAGCCTGGTGGCTTCAAGGTTATGAGGGACCCAAGCTCCTTCTCTACTTTTGTATTCTACTATGCTTATTGTGTGGCTTCCATCTTTAAGGTCACCTTCATCATTCAGAATAGCTGCTGGAGCTCCAGCTATCACAGCCACATTCCAGGCAGCAAGGAGGAGGAGGAAACAGAAGGGCAAAAAGGATGGACCTTCAAGTTAAGTCAGCTCCCTTTAAGAACCGCATCCCAGACATCACCTACAACACGGACAGAACTTATTTAATTAGCCACACAATCTCAGCAGGAAATACAAGACACATTCAAACTTGAGTTATTCAAGGAGGGTTTAACTTTTTTGCTGAGGTATGAGCAAGTGTGGGGAAATCACCAGTGATAGTGCAGCACTCAAGGCTAGTTAGTAACAGTGGGGTCATCCCCACTCCAAGACCAAGAGGGTGAGGGCAGCAAATGATTACTGGAAACTCATGACACAGGGCCATTCAGTAGGAGCTGTCACCCTCTGTTGACACCACGGGGAGCAAGATGGAGGAATCCATACCCGAACTTCAGTTCTTCCTTTTGCTGATGTCCTGCCAGGGCCCCCCATTGGCCAAACCTAGTCCAAAGCCAGAGTATAAAGCCACTTGTGGGTACAGC
Source organism: Balaenoptera borealis (assembly GCF_965194805.1). Lineage (NCBI taxonomy): Eukaryota > Metazoa > Chordata > Mammalia > Artiodactyla > Balaenopteridae > Balaenoptera > Balaenoptera borealis. Next base: position 13,499,782 of record NC_138872.1, read on the forward strand.
CCATCCAGGTCAGCTCGCTGGGCTGGAGAACGAGGCAGACAGTGGATCTGGAAGGTTAAAGGAAAGACCACTCCCACATGTAGCTACAAGAGAGTCTGGGAAATGCAGTTTCCTAGCTGGGTGTGTTGAAGATTAAAATCAGGGCCTGTTAATAAGGAAGAAGGGGAAATAGTTATTGGTGGGCAACCTGGGGTCTCAGCCACACCAGAGATCAGGAGCAAGGGTACCCCGAAGGGGCAGCACCCCCAGCAGGGGGTGTGTAGTTAAATGATGGGCACCATGAGGTGGTATAGGACACGCATGCTTCCCCACCGTGCTCACGGCCCCCACCCCCTGCCTGTCCTGGTCAAGGCTGTGTACCAGCCTTTACCCAAGCCCACAACCCCTCTTCGCTCCCTTAAAGTCTGGTCTCTGTGGGTCTCCAGGCCACAGTGTTACTTTGCGAGTTTACTTAGCTGGTCAGTTGCTGGAATAGAATCAGCTACGGGTTGCAAACCCAGTGCCGGCAGGGCCAGGCTGGTACCGCAGACGAGGGAAGTGGGCCTGATGGGGGCCATGCAGAACCGGAGGGGAGCCCTTCTAAAGCCAGCCTTTGCTACGCAGATCCACCCACCTGTGGGCCCATCAAGCCCAGGTCTGTGTATTTTCATGCAAAGCCTGAAATCGGGATTGATGTGAAATCTCCCAAATAAAAGTTAGCAATTAATTCAGATTTTTAAACACTTCTGAGCAGACCTAAATCCAACACACGCAGACAAGAGTCTGTCCGGAGGCACTTGATTTGTGAACTCTGTGTTACACCATATATAGTTGGGAGCTACTGTAATTTAAATTTTTAAAAGCTAACATGTTTTGAGTCCTTTCTGTATGCCAAGCATTGAACTAAAGGCTTTGCATATACTTTTCTCAATTAAAATTCTGCAATAGTCTAGGTAAGAAAAAGCGATGGTTAAACATAGATTTAAGTCAAGGCCCTGGGTTTGCTAACCGTGTCCCATCTCCCACTACTTCCCAAGGAGGGTCCGACATCACAGACTCTAATTATTTACCTATAATTTTAAGAAAACAAACATCAGAAAATATCATCTCTTCAGTTATCCATCAAAACCAATGCCTCCTATGTAATGCCACCCAAGTTGGGGGCCGCAGGACTTTGTCTTGGGGGGAGTGGCATGTAGGGTGCATCTTCTCCTAGTTGACACAGAGCTCTAGGACAGAAAGTAGATGTGAGCCACCTAAGTCCCAGGAATGGCCAAAATTGGGTCATTTTTTTTTTTTATTTGTTTATTTATTTTTGGCTGCATTGGGTCTTCATTGCTACACGCGGGCTTTCTCTAGTTACGGCAAGCAGGGGCTACTCTTCCTTGCAGTGCGTGGGCTTCTCACTGCAGTGGCTTCTCTTGTTGTGGAGCACAGGCTCTAGGCGCGTGGGGTCAGTAGTTGTGGCTCGCGGGCTCTAGAGCACAGGCTCAGTAGTCGTGGCGCACAGGCTTAGTTGCTCCATGGCATGTGGGATCTTCCCAGACCAGGGCTCGAACCCGTGTCCCCTGCATTAGCAGGCAGATTCTCAACCACTGCGCCACCAGGGAAGCCCTGGGTCATATTTTGAATCTTGAGAGCCCCCAGCACATGCTAAGTCCCCAGAGATAGCAGTTGCCCTGACCCAAACCTTTAGAAGAGCACATTAAATCAGCATCTCCCAAAATGCCTTTTTAGGACACAGGTCATGCACGAAATCATCTTGTGTGACAGGTCGACAAACATTGATTTTACTACTTACAAACTTCTTTCGATATGCATCCCCCAAACAAAATCTAAGTAGCACATCAAATCCAGAATTTCACATAGTTACTTGGGTTGAGATGAAAGTTTATTTTTTTAAAGTCACATTAGAGAAAAATATCAAATTAAGTAAATAGTAGCCCAGGTGGTACACTGAGAGCCCCCCGCAAAAGCAGTCAGAAAGGGGACGGGCAAATGAGTATGCGGAGGAAGCACCGTGTTTCTGGCGGGTGAGTGGTTTGGGCACCAGAGTTTAAGTCCCCATCATCAGGGTGGCGGTGAGGCCTCCCCAGTCTATTAGAGTCACCGAGGAAGGTGTCAGGGTGACCTCACCCTGGCCCAGCAAGGGCGGAAGGTTTGATCACGGAAAGAAGCCGGGTCTGTTTTTGTCTGCGTGTCCCCAGGCTTGTGTTGGACGGCAGAAGTTTTGGTTGGCTGGCCTTTTTATTTCTGTGTGGCCTGGTCTTCCAGGCCCTTCCCTCCCCTCAGAGCTGCCCATCTGCATTAGGGCTGTGCTGGGCAAGGAGATTAGATCATATGTTTTCCTGTTCCAGATGTGGATTTATCGAGGCTCGTCACTGTGGCAGCTTTAATAAAACAGGTTACGGTCCCCAAGGGGAGGCTTAATGTGTCGTGCTGCTTACGCACAGGTGCGGCTGTCATTTCAGGGCACCGTTAAATTGTGCTTTAATAGTGGATTGACACAGCTCCCCTTCAGCTGGCTTATTTGGGCCGGGGTGAGCGCCCCGAGCAGACAGGTGCGGGGACCTGCTGGAAAGAGTGGGCCATCACTCATTTGCCTTGAAATGAGGAGGAGGGCGGTGCAAGGGCTTTGAGGCCCTGGTTTGGAGCCCATTAAAAGAAAGAAACGGTTCCTCTGGCAATTTGCCTTTGGCCAACGCAGCATTCGAGGCTGCTGACTGCAGGTGAATTATTCACCAGGTGGCGGCCCCCCTGCCTTCCAGAAGGGTCTGACAGGTCGGGTGGACCTCCAGCTTTGTCCTTTCTGCAGTCTCTGGAGCCCAAGCAGGGCCAAGTCCTCACTACCAGCTGCTTCCTTCTTTCTCTTCAGTCTGTGAACAGCAGGCAAAGACTTGATTCTGCCTGGAGCGCCCTAGATTCATGCTTTCGAGAAATATTTATTGAACACCTACTATGTGCCGGGCACTGTTCTAGGCTTCAGGGCTGTGAGGTGTGGTCAGTGGCCCTAGCTCTCATGGCTGTGACATCTAGGGCTGCAGGGGGGTGACCAGCAAGATAAATATGTAAATGTGCCAAAGTGCATAACGTGTTAGAGCAACACGTGCAGAGTTGAAAACATAAAACAAGGAAGAGGATGTGAAATATCAAGGGCAGGGGAGTAAAATTGTGGATGTGGTGGGCAGGGCGGGCCTCACTAAGAAGAGAACTTTTATTCTTTTAATTGAAGTACAGTTGCTGTACCGTATTAAGTTACAGGCATACTAGGTAGTGATTCGCAATTTTTAAAGATTATACTGCATCTACAGTAATTGTAAAATGTGGGCTATATTTCCCCGTGTTGTACAATATATCCTTGTAGTTTATTTTATACCTGATAGTTTGTACTTCTCAATCCCCTACCCATATATCCCCCTTCCCCCCAAGAAGAGACCTTTTGAGTAGAGACAAGAAGGGGCTGAGGGCACAGACCCTGCAGGTGCTGGGGAAAGGTGTTCCCAGCAGGAGGAACAGCACGGGCAAAGGCTCTGAGGCGGGAGTGAGCCTGGCAAGGGTGAGGAGAGACGAGGCCGCCGTGGCTGCGGAGACGGGGTGCGGAAGGGGGCCCGGATCCCGCAGGGCCTGCGGACAACCACGGGGACTCCGCTCTCCAAGCGAGTGGCAGCCACGGAGAGCGCTGAGGAGAGGAGGCTTTCTGGCTGCTCCTCGGGGAATAAACGGCCGGAGTCCAGGCAGGAAGCAGCTGACCTAATTCAGAGGAAAGAGGATGACCGCTGCCCGGCGAGGAGGCGACAGGACTCTGAGTCTGGATGTTCTTTGAAGAAAGAATGCCAGGCTTTGCTGATAGATTGGATGTGGGAACAGAAAGATGGGACCAAGGAGTAGCCAAGATCATCACCTGTCTAACCGGAGGAGAGGGGAGGAGCTCAGGGTATACCCGAGGTGTCTCTTAGCCAGCAACATCGCCGGGTAGACAGTTGCAGATTGTGCCAAATGCCAGCCATCCCCTCACCTTTCCGCCTTGCCGCCTGTACTACTGTTTACTTTTTTTAAACAGACGTGATTGTTTTTTAAGAACAGGATTCCACTGCCCTAAGTGAGAGAAGCTAGCATCACTTGCCCTAAGTCACAGGAAATTAAACCAGGCAATCCAGTATAGGCTAACACAGCTGCCCGCCCAGAGCTCCAGCCGGGTGGCCGGGGCTCTTCCTGTTGAAATAGGAGGTGTGAGGGTGTTAAGGACGTGACCACGTGACCGCACCCACCCGAGACACTCTCCTGGAGTTGATCAGAAGGAGTGAACGGGAATCACTTTCCCACCGCTGGGGTCCCTGGCATTTGGCGATGTGACCCTGTGCCAGTCTCACTGCTGGTGTGCCAGCTAAAGTCACCTCTGGGATGACGAGGGGACCTGAGAGACAGTCCAGGGGACGATTGTGAGCCTCATTGAAGCCGAGAGTTGACCAAGTGTTTGGGGACCTCTGTGCCCTTCCTGGGTTCATTATCACCACCTCCTGCGTGCTATAAACTGGACGTTTCCTGAACGTGACACCCGGCACCCACCTCTGCTGTCAGACAAGCTTGGGCTGGAGTCCTCACATCCCACTTCCCCAGTTCTGTGGCTGTGACCAGTCATTTAACTCCCTGTGCTCAGTTCCCTCTTCTGTTAAATGGTTTGTTGGGAGGATTAAGTAACACGATGCACATTGTGTGCCCAGCACAGTGCATACAGCAGACATTCAGCCAGTGACAGTCACCACATTAATGATAATGATTGTTACTGACATGGAACACTGCCCTCTACCCCAGGGACAAGTCGGGGCTGTCTCAACAGCTAAGTTATATTAAGAGTTGCCAAACTAGGGCCTTCAGGGACCAGGCAAGTAATGTGAATGGGCAAAGTTGGTGTAAGACTATAGGGAGGGGTGGGGAGTGTGGTACAGTAGAGAGCACATCATCTGTTTGGTGCTATTTAAAGTGAAATTTTTTAAATCCACTGCACACGACACAGACACACACACGTGCATATCATGGACACAAACCAGCTTGGGCTCCTGAATTATATGGAAACGCAAAGAGTGAGAGAATTTGTTGTTGTTGTTAATTTAGCAGATATTTGTTGAGCAGTCACTATGTGCCAGGCACTGTTCTGGGCTTGGGAGGACAACAGTGAACAAAGTAGACCTAGATCCCTGCCCCCATGGGGCTGTCCGGTGGGAGCAGTGGGCAACATGCAAGTAAGAGAACCGTCCGAGGGCAGTAAGTGCTGGGGAGCAAGTGAAGCAGGGAGGGGACGTAGGGGTGCTGGAAGGAGGGGCGGCAGTTTCAGTGTGAGGTCAGGGAAGGCCTCTCAGATATGTGACATTTTTTTTTCACTGGAGTATAATTGCTTTACAATGTTGTGTTAGTTTCTGCTGTACAACAAAGGGAATCAGCTCTACGTATACATATATCCCCTCCCTCTTGGACCTCCCTCCCACCCCACCCCCATCCCACCCATCTACATCATCACAGAGCACCGAGCTGAGCTCCCTGGGCGATGCAGCAGGTTCCCGCTAGCTATCTATTTCACACATGGTAGCATATATATGTAAATCCTAATCTCCCAATTCATCCAGCCTCCCCTTCCCCCTCTGTGTCCACCCGGCCATTCTCTACATCTGCGTGTCTATTTCTGCCCTGCAAATAGGTTCATCTGTACCATTTTTCTAGATTCCACATATATGTGGAATCGGATCTGTGACATTTGATGGATAACCTGAAGGAGGCTGGAAGGAGGCACCCCAACGCCAGTGAGGCTCGGGGCTCTGCTGGACCCTGAGGCCATGACCCGCTCCCTCTGCAGGTTCTGGCGAGTTCACACCAGCTGGTGGAGGGAGGCCTTGGAAAGCTCACCTCCTCCATCCCCTCCAGAGGGAGACTTCACACCTGGTAGAAACCCTATAATTGCCACCAGTTACAGATGGGACCCTTGGGGACTTCTCGGGAGGGCATGTGACCTTGACAACAGATGTTCATGTAGTTCCAGGCCTGATGATTCCTGTTGAGACAAAAAGCAGGTTCTTTCCTCTCTCCACTGGGCTGACCTCGGCCAAGAGCCTCAGGGAACACAGCTGGCTCCAGGTGGGCGTCCCTTATAAAACTGCCTCAGCACTGGGCTCAAAAGGGCAGGCTTTGCTCTGTTTCCTTCGGTCGTTCAGTGCGACGTTACAGAGCATCATCTATGTGTTCCTGGGGGTAGGGTGGACAGGGCCCTGGATCACCCAGAACTCTCAGTCCAGAAGCAGAGGCAGATCATAAACAAGTGAACTTGTAAAGAAGACGGTTTCAGAAGGACAGAAATGCTAAGAAGAAACATACATTGGTGTGATAGCAAGTACACAGGGGGCTCCTTCTGATGGGGAGGTTGGCCAGGCCTTGTTGAGGAGGTGACCTCTAAGTTGAGATCTGAATAATGGGACAAGCCAGCAAAGTGAAGTCTCAGAGAGAGAGTCCCAGGCAGAGGCAAGAGCAAGTGCAAAGATCCTGGGCCAGGGATGAGCTTGGAGCCCTTGAGAAACAAAGAAGAAGCCAGTGTAGCCAAGTGAGCAAGGGGGAGGGAAGAGATGAGGTCAAAGAAACACAGGAGGTGGGTTGGCAGGGAGGGCCGGTCTGGAAGAGTCTTAGGCCACAGTAAGGAATTGGGGTTTTCTTCTGAGTGTGATGGGAAGCTGCCAGGTGGTTTGAAGCAGTGAAGAAATATGATCTACGTTTGCCTCAGGGAAGCTCTGTTTCCTTCCCCGTTTGGTGGAAAGATGGTATAAAAGAATCATGTAAATCTCCATTTCACTCTGAGCCTTTAGGGACAGAGTGCCAAGGTGGGTCTGATTTGTTGTTTTCAGGTCACTAGGGGGTGACCTAGTTGCTGATTGGGATCAGCAGCTCCCTGGCAAGAACTTCAAATGCCTGGTGGACCCTGGATTGGTTTCCTACTGCTGTCCTAACAAATGGCCATAAACCAGGTGGCTTAAAACAACAGAAATTTGCTCCCTCACAGTTGTGGAGACACAAGTCTGAAATTAAGGTGTTGGCAGGGCTCTGATTCCTCCAAAAGCTCAGGGGTGAATCCTTCTCAGTTCACCCAGCTCCTGGAGGCCCAAGGAGTTCCTTGGCTTGTGGCAGCATCCCTCTAATCTCTACCTCCATCTTCACATGGCTTTCCCCTCCGTGTCTGTGTGTCTTCTTCCTTCTGTCTCTTGCAAGGACACTTGTCATTGGATTTAGGGCCCACCCAGGTAATCCAGAATGATCTCACCTCAGGATCCTTTAGTACCTCTGCGAGGACCCTTGTCCAAATTAGGTCCTATTCACAGGTGCCAGGACTTGGGACAGGGGCTTATCTTTGGAGGGTGGGCCGTCATTCAACCCACTATAGACCCTAAGAACTGCAAGGAAAAGAAAAAAACGGAGGATGGCCTTAGAAGGAAAAGAAAAAGGATTTCCATTGAATATTTCTGTTAAACCTACTAAGTGTCTGGGTACCAGCCATGGTATACGATTTCACATCCGTCCTTCACACATTTATTGAGTACCTACTGTGTGTCACACACCATAGGGGCGTTGAGGATTCGGCAAGGCACACAGTCTTTGAGCTCCTGGAGCCCTCAGTGGAGCAGGCAGTGTGCAGGCACCAGCGCACAGTAGGGTTTCCACACAAATTCCTTTCCTTCCTATACCTTGCTCTGCTCACAGCTTCATTGAGAAACAAGAATAGGCATGAGTGAAATCACCATACCTAGTGGTTTATCATTAAGTCCTAATAATACATGCGTGATAAGAGCTCAAGGGAATCAGAAGCCAGAGTGATCCCAGAGAGCAATGAGAAGAGGTGCGACTATACTGATGGGTCAGATTTGGGGGGGGGGGGGGGGCGAGATGGGAAGTGGGCTCCACGCTGGAAGGACCATGTGGACAAAGGCGGCGACGGTGGGTTACCACTGATGCAGAGCACATCAGCTGAGAAGTATTCAGAGAGAAGGGGGAGGGGGGGAGGGGTTGCCAGGTTGACGTGATCGGATTTCATTAAGAGGGAACAATTCTTGGGGAAGTTCCAAATGAAACAAAGTATAATCTTCTCTCTGTTTACATAGTGGTTGCTTTCCAAAAAAAAAGTCAGCATATATTAATACCCTGCAAAAAAAGATGTTCTGTTTATATGCAAGACAAGAGTTCTTTACTAGGCTCAGATAACTTATAAACAGGTTTTTACCTACCCGCCCCCACGAATGTCTAGTGGAACTGGGGACCCAGGGTACTTCCTCATTGCGCAGGACCATCCAATAGTGCATTGCTGGCCGCTGCCCAGAAATGCCAGGGGTGCCCCCCAATCTGTCCCTGGAGATTTCCAACATACACTCCCCTCCCCCGGCATGGGGGCGCTGCCCTGTTGAGGACCACTCAGCAGCCGTCTCTAATTGTTTGGTGCCCGACTGGGGCACACTCGTTGGAAATCTGCTGGCCCACATCTCACCTCCGCTCTGGTTGCAGGTTCCATGCAGGTGATGAACAAGACGCGGCGCATCATGGAGCAGGGCGGGGCGCACTTCGTCAATGCCTTCGTGACCACGCCCATGTGCTGCCCCTCGCGCTCCTCCATCCTCACCGGGAAGTACGTCCACAACCACAACACCTACACCAACAATGAGAATTGCTCCTCGCCCTCCTGGCAGGCACAGCACGAGAGCCGCACCTTTGCCGTGTACCTCAACAGCACGGGCTACCGGACAGGTGAGGGGGCCAGGCTGCCACGGGCGGGCACGTGAGTGGGCTGGGAACCTCCGACGTGGCACCCGGTGTCCTGCCTCGGACTACTGTCTTTCCCACTGTGGTCCCTGTACTGCGAGGGGTCCCTGTAGTGCGTGAACAACTTTCTTTTAATTTAAAAGTTGTGCACTGACTTCTAGATGTGTTCGAAAAATACAGATTTATTTGCCTACAGGAGTGCTAGAAAGTGACCTTTCCAAAGGAATTTGAGTTAAAAAAAAAAAAAAAAAAGTGAGTCCATTTAAAATATGAAATATACTACAGAGAGGCCATGAAGTACTCGGGCAGGAGTGTGAGTTCTCTGTGAATTGTGCTATTTAAGCCGTTGGGGGACTACTTCGTTAACTTGAGGCCATCAGCATGGAATAAGCTTCCAGAAGAACATTGGGGTGGGGGATGGAGAGGAGTGTTATGTGGGGACTGTGGCCACTCTACAGATGGCAAGGGACTGTTTGTCTACACTTGATCGTCTACACTGCCCAAGGTGCTGCATCGCTCCTGCAGTTGGTGCCCGCAGTGTTGGTTGCATCCTGGGTGGAGAGCGAGCGAGGTGTCCTGTCTCTTTATCCTGCAGGAAGTACTTTGGTGCGTTCTGAAGACTCACCTGCCAGGCTGGTTGCCTGAGGCAGAGGTACAATTGCAGTCACTTATCTGCAGCACCATTGCAAAATCCTCCAAACTCAATTAAATTTGCTTTAATTTAGAAAAATAAACAAACACTCCTCACCTTGGGTAAGGAGCCAAGGCAGTTGTGAAATTAGATACTGTGGCTTGAATGTTGTAACCCTGGGAAGTTGTGTTCAACTGACAAGGGGCTTGTTTGGGTAGGAGTGACACGAGAGAAGGACAGATACCTCCCTCAGCTGGGTTCACGGCACTGAAGCCGTCCTGGAAGCTGGACAGCTGCCCCTCACGTACACAGTGTGGCTGGCATGAGCGCATCGGGGTGGGGAGCAAGCTGGTGAGGTGTGTCGTCTTGCAGACTGTTTCCACTGCCAGAATCACCCAGCGAGCGGGTCCTGCTGAGAGAACTAGGAAGGCCTCAGTCCTATACACATAACCCTGTTGGTTCCGGGATCTCTGCAGAAAGCCACATGGCTCAGAGTTTACCCCAGACCACCACCCATCTGGTTGCAGAGACCTGGATATAGATGGAGGAAGCAGGACAGACCAGGGCACCTACTGAAAGGGGCATCTGCCACTCAGGTCCAGGTAATTATAGCCATTCGTGCTCAGGGTTGCCAACCTTCAAATATTTCTAATCTGAATTTTTGGCCAAAATCTGCTGATTTTAAAAAATATTGGCAAAACCCAGTTTGTTTTGTTTTGTTTTTTTAATATACAATGTGGACTCACAAAGAAATCATGTCTGAGGGCTGTGAGACCCACTTTTAGAACCTCTAGCTGAAAGGTCTGTGTAGAAACCTTTAGCTTTGGATGCCAAAGGAACAGTAAGGACCCTAAAAGTGTACTCATCAACCCCCCACATTTGACAGCTAGGGCAACTGCAGCCCAGAAATGAGACTTGCTCATAGTCATAAAAGCAGGTGCTTGTGGCATAATCAAAATGGAAACCAAGACTGTAGGACTTCAAAGGGAGTATGGATGTTGTTACATCCATCAAATTGAAAGGAAACCTATATCCTGCAATATCTTAGGGGCTCATGATAGGGGCCAAAGCCTGGTGTTTCAGAATCATGTAGCTGGCACAAGGGAAGGAGCCATCTCTCAGGATTTAACATTTCTTCAAAATTGATTTCCGCAAACTTTGTCCTTGAATTTAAACAAATCACCAAAAAGCGCTTTCCCCAAAGAACTGCTTTCATCCAACTCTGCTTAACTATTATACCCTCAGTGAAGACTGGGAGTGTAATGCCAAGTATAAATTGCCATACATAGAACATTTATGTTTTTTGTAAAACTGTCCCTGAGAATTTTATTTGTTATGTTTAGAATGGCCCTCTCTACAAGGAACTCTGTTCTAACCTGACTTTGAGAACTCAGGACCCTGAAAATGTCTGTTTACTGTGATGAACATATGTGCTCTTGTCATTAAAGAACAAGAGCTGTGTACCCTGTATACTTTCCCTTTTTGCCCTGGTAGTTAGGAAGCTCAGATTTGAGTTTTATTTCATTCTCTTTTATGGCTGAGTAATATTCCATTGTGTGTGTGTGTGTATATATATACACACACACACCACATCTTCTTCATTCATTCATCTGTCAATGGAAATTTGAGTTTTATATTAAGCCACTGCTTAAAGTGAAAACATGACCAGTTATGCTGGTCATTGTAGGTTGATTGAGAAAAATAACCGAAAACTATAATGAATTCAAAATCCCTTTTAGATTAACTTGATTTGTATGACTCACATTAGAATAATTAGACTCATATTAGAATAATAACTTTTTAGCTCCCCAGGGAACAATGGTCAACTGTTCTTACCAGGTCTTTGGACACATTCAACCCTGCATTCTCATAAGTGTCTAGGGCAACTGATTGAATTGGATTTAAGTTTTTTGGCTGTGTGTGAGAGACCCAAGACAGCAGTCATTTAGTACTCTCTCAACTAAAAGTCTGTGCTGCTTTGATGGACCTGCCCATGAATTGATCAGAGACTCAACCATTTTCTTTTCTTATTTCTTTTTTTCTGAGGCATAATTGGCATATAACATTATAGTAGTTTCAGATGTACGACATGATGAGTCAATATTTGTGTATATTGCAGAAGGATAACCACAATAAGTCTAGTTAACATCTGTCATCATACATAGTTACAAAGGTCTGTGTGTGTGTGATGAGAATTTTTAAGATCTACTCTCTTAGCAGCTTTCAAATATACAGCATAATATTATTAACTCTAGTCACTAGGCTGTACATTATAGCCCCATGACTTATTTATTTCATAACTGGAAGTTTGTACCTTTTGACCCTCTTCACTCATTTCACCCACCCGCTACCTCCCACCTCTGGCAACCACCAATCTATTCTGTGTATCTATGAGCTCGAATTTGTTTTAGATTCCATATATAAGTGATATCATATGGTAATTGTCTTTCTCTGACTTATTTCACTTAGCGTGATACCCTCAAGGTCCATCCATGTTGTTGCATATGGCAAGATTTCCTTCTTTTTCATGGATCAATAGTATTCCAGTGTGTGTATACCACGTTTTCTTTATTCTTGCATCCATTGAGGACACCTAGATTGTTTCCGTATCTTGGCTATTGTAAATAATGCTGCAATTAACATGGGGGTGCCGATATCTTTTCAAGTTAGTGTTTTCATTTTCTTCAGATAGATACTCAGAGGTGGAATTGTGGGATCATATGGTAGTTTTATTTTTAATCTTTGAGGAACCTCCGTACTGTTTTCCATAATGGCTGTACCAATTTACGTTCCCACCAACAGTGAACAAGGGTTTCCTTTTCTCTAAATCTTTGCCAACATCGTTATTCTTTGCCATTTTGATAATAGGCATTCTAACAGGTGTGAGGTGGTATCTCATTGTGGTTTTGATTTGCATCTCCCTGATGATTAATGATGTGGAGCATCTTTTGATGTACCTGTTGACCATCTGTATATCTTCTTTGGAAAAATGCCTATGCAGATCTGTTGCCCATTTTTTAAATTGGATTGTTTGGGTTTTTTCTATTGAGTTGCATCAGTTTTTTGTATATTTTTGAAATTAATTCCTTATCAGATGTATGAGATGCAAATATTTTCTCTCATTCGGTAGGTTTTCTTTTCATTTTGTTGTGCACAATGTTCCTTTACTGTGCAGAAGCTTTTTAGTCATCCCATTTATTTCCTTTTGCTTTTATCGCCTTTGTTTTTGGTGTCAAATCCAAAAAAAATCATTGCCAAGGTCCATGTCAAATGATGATTTCAGGTCTTATGTTCAAGTCTTTAATCCGTTTTGAGTTAATTTTTGTCTGTGGTGTAAGATAGTGGTTCAGTTTAATTCTTTCACATGTGGCTGTCCAGTTTTCCCAGTTCCATTTATTAAAGAGACTGTCCTTTCCCTATCATACATTCTTAGCTCCTCTGTCATAAATTAATTGACCATATATGTGTGGGTTTATTTCTGGGCTCTCTATTCTGTTTCATTGATCTATGTCTGTTTTTATGCCAACACCATACTGTTTTGATTACTACTGCTTTGTAATATAGTTTGAAATCAGGGAGCATGATGCCTCGAGCTTTGTTCTTCTTTCTCAAGATTGCTTTGGCTCTCTGAGGTCTTTTGTGGTTCCATACAAATTTTAGGATTGTTTTTTCTGTTTCTGTGAAAAATGCCATTGGAAATTTAATAGGGATCGCACTGAATCTGTAGATTGCTTTAGATAGTATGGACATTTTAACAATATTAATTCTTCCAGTCCATGAGCATGGAATACCTTTCCATTTATTTGTGTCTTCTTCTATTTCTTTCATTAATTAATGTCTTATAGTTTTCAGTGTACAAGTCTTTCACTACCTTGGTTAAGTTTATTCCAGATATTTTATTCTTTTTGATGCAGTTGTACATGGGACTGTTTTCTTAATTTATCTTCCTGATAGTTTGTTTTTAGTGTATAGAAACACAACAGATTTTTGTGTATTGATTTTGTATCCTGCAGCTTTACTGAATTAATTTATTCTAACAGTTTTTTGGTGGAGTTTTTAGGGTTTTCTATGTATAATGTCATGTCACCTGCAAATAGTTACAGTTTTACTTCTTCCTTTATGATTTGGATGCTTTTTCTTTCTTCTTCTTGCCTAATCGCTCTGGCTAGGACTTCCAATACTATGTCAAATAAAAGTGTTGAGAGTGGGCACCCTTGTCTTGTTCCTGATTTTAGAGGAAAAATTTTCAGCTTATCACTTGAATATGATGTTAGCTATGGGCTTGTCATGTATGGCCTTTATTATGTTGAGGTATGTTCCCTCTACAGTCACTTTTTCGAGAGTTTTCCTCATAAATGGATGTTGAATTTTGTCAAATGCTTTTTCTGCATCTGTTGAGATGATTTTTATCTTTCATTTTTTTAATGTGCTGTATACATTTATTGATTGGGGGATGGTGAACCATCCTTGCATTCCTAGAATAAATCCCATCTGAACATGGTATATGATCCTTTTACTGTATTGTTGAATTCAGTTTGCCAATATTTTGTTGAAGATTTTTGCATTCTGTGTTCATCAGAGATATTGGCCTATAATTTTCTTTACTTGTGGTGTCCTTGGCTGGTTTTGGTATCAGGGTAATGCTAACCTCATAAGATGAGTATGGAGGTATTCCCTCCTGTTCTATTTTTTGGAAGAGTTTGAGAAGGATTGATATTAATTCTTCTTTGAATTTTTGGTAGAATTCACCTGTAAAGCTGTCTAGTACTGGACATTTATATTTGGGGAAGTTTTTTTTTTTTTTTTAATTTATTTTTGGCTGTGTTGGGTCTTCGTTTCTGTGCGAGGGCTTTCTCTAGTTGTGGCAAGCGGGGGCCACTCTTCATCGCGATGCGTGGGCCTCTTACTATCGTGGCCTCTGTAGTTGCGGAGCACAGGCTCCAGACGCGCAGGCTCAGTAGTTGTGGCTCATGGGCCTAATTGCTCCGCGGCATGTGGGATCTTCCCAGACCAGGGCTCGAACCCGTGTCCCCTGCACTGGCAGGCAGATTCTCAACCACTGCGCCACCAGGGAAGCCCTGGGGAAGTTTTTGATTATTGATTCAGTCTTCTTTCTAGTAATTGGTCTGTTCATATTTTCTCTTTCTTCATCAGTCAGTGTTGGTAGGTTGTATGTTTTTAGGAATTTATCCATTTCTCTAGCTTGTCAAATTTATTGGCATATAATTGTTCATAGTAGTCTCTTATGATCCTTTGTATTTCTGTGGTATCAGTTATAACGTCTCTCTTTTCATTTCTGATTTTATTTATTTGAGTCCTCTCCCTTTTTTTCCTGGTTGAGTCTAGCTAAAGGTTTATCAATTTTGTTTATCTTTTCAAAGAACCAGTTTGTAGTTTCATTGATCTCTTCCACTGTCTTTTTAGTCTCTGTATTTCATTTATTTCTGCTCTGATCTCTATTATTTTTTTCCTTCTACTAACTTTGGGCTTTGTTCTTTTTCTGGTCCTTGAAGTGTAATATTAGGTTATTTATTTGAGATTTTTCTTGTTTCTTGATGTAGGCATTTGTCGCAAGGAACTTCCCTCTTAGAACTTCTTTTGCTGCAACCCATATGTTTTGGTGTGTTGTATTTCCATTTTCATTTGCCTCAAGTTTTTTTTTCTCTTTTGATTTCTTTGACCAATTGGTTGTCCAGTAGCATGTTGTTAATCTCCACGTATTTGTGAATTTTCCAGTTTTCTTCTTGTAATCAATTTCTAGTTTCATACCATTGTGGTTGGAAAAGATGCTTGATATGATTACAGTTTTCTTAAATTTATTAAGACTTGTTTTGTGGCCTAACATATGATCTATCCTGGAGAATATTTCATGTGCACTTGTAAAGAATGTATATTCTGTTGCTTTTGGATGGAATTTTCTGTACATGTGCGCTAAGTCTATCTGATCAACATACAGTTTAAGACTTACGTTTCCTTATTGATTTTCTGTCTGGATGATCTATCCATTGATGAAAGTGGGGTAATAAAGTCCCCTACTATTATTCTATTGCTGTCTATTTCTCCCTTTGGGTCTAATAATATTTGCTTTATATGTTTAGGTGCTCTTAAATTGGTCAGAGACTCAACTGCTTTCTATTTCTCCTTATTTCCCACTGATGAGAAACAAGTCACATGAGCACACATGATTGCAGAGGAACCTAGGGAATGTAGTCTTTATTCTGGGTAGCCATATGCCCAGCTAAAAATTCTACTACTATGGGAGAAGAAGAAATGGATACTGAGGGAAGATTAAAGTCACAACCTCAATAATGGTTCTTAGTCTGTTTGTGTATGTGATACCCTTTAGAATACAGGAGGTTAGCTGGAACTGTGGAAGACTGGAACCAGAAAACTGTTCCTTAAGTGGACCAACAGTTCATGTAAATAGTGCTTTTAATGTATTTAATTAGGTATTTTATCTTGAAAAAGTGAAACTACACAGTTTTGAAAATAACTTTATTCTGTGTTATATTCTAATAGTATTTAACAAAGGTTAGGTTATAATTGTGCCGAATGGATTGATTCTTTAATCAAATGAATTGATGAAGTGTCAGTTAAAGACAGTGGGGGGGATAACTTGTTCAACAAATTTAAATGATAGCACAATATGATATCCTTTACTTCACCTTCAGTTTTCACAGCAAAATCGTAAAGGGTCATTTTTGCAAACGTATTTGAGGATTTGATCAGTTTTCCCAAGGGCCTCTCTTAATCCTTTGACATCTGAATCTTCCCTGTGAAGTGCTGATTCCCTCATCATCATTTTCAGTGGTCTCTTCTTCAGTTATCTCATAGACAAGATTATTGTTTGTTGGTGGATTTGCACATACTTTAAGCTGTCCTCCCGCATCACTTTAATTTCACAAAACCTTGCATCTTTCATAAGATTTGCCATTTCATTTTGCCATCATCTTGCTCTGTGCTTCCCCGTGTTTGCAGTAGAGGTTGACAGAGGATGAAGTGAGAGGTGCTAAGTTTAAGCAGGATAAATATCAATTTGTTCATGGGTATTTCTGTGTGTTGGCTTCCTCTCACTTCAGGGACTCAGATCTCAAATATAAAGACCCCTGAAAGGATAAATTGTATCCTAAGTTTTTACAAAATGTGCTTAGCCATCTTTTAGCACATTTCAGCTGCCCTGACTGTGCTCCCTTATATACCTACGAGTTAAAGTTATGTCATCCGTGGAAATGAGATTCTTCCAGGTCTCTGCAAAGCAGTTGAGAGCAAGAACTCTGACTGGGTTCAAATCTGGGCTCCACCACTTACTAGCTGAGTGAATTTGAACAAGTTATTTAACTTCCGTGCCTTGGTTACTTCACCTAGGAATAATAATGTTACTTAGCTCGTAGGGTTTTCTGAGGATTAAATATGTTAGAACAGTGATACCTAGTAAGCACTTAAGAAACATTAGCAATGATAGACACAGCACCGCACCAGCGTTCAGATGAATGTCACAACATGTAGCGTCATGTGATGAAAATAAGTTATACCCACGGATCAAAAGGTAGCAGCATGTGCTCAACCTCTCTGGTAATTAGTGAAACGCAGATTCGGCCAACAGTGCACTCTCACCTCTCGCCCATCACCACAGCAAGTATTCAGAGGTCCTGTCACCCCAAATGGTGGTGAGGACATGAGAAAACAGGAAGACCAGCAATGGGAATGCGCGTTAGCACCTCTACTTTGAAGAGCAATTTGGCAGTTTCTGGCAAAGCTGAAAACATGCATCTCTTTCCATTCAGCAGTTCTCTGGCTCTGCACCCCTCAGTTCTGAGGAGGTGATACGTAGTTCTGCTTAAGCAAGGAGAGGGTATTTCTTGGTGATGCTCGTGGCTGGTAGATAACCTTCAGATCCAATTGACAGAAACCCCAGCTCCCAAGTGGTTTTGACAAGAGACTGAATTCTTTGCTCCCTAAACCAAAAAGATACAGGCGAGCTTTATACAGGGACAGATTCTGTGGTTTGACAGTGTCACGATTTTATCATAAGGCCTGAGGTCTCAAGAGGATGACCGGCACTGGGACGGGCCCCATGCCTCTTCCTTTGTATGATACCTTAGCATTCAGCAGGGTTTTTTCCCAGAATGCCCAAGTGGTGAGAGTCTTTCTGACTGGACCAGCTTGAGTCACATGCCAACCCCTGAACCAATCACCACGGAGAGCAGACGGTATGTGCCAATTAGCTTAGCCCATGTCACCTGTTCCTGAAGCAGCAGACGGAGTCATTTTCCCCCAGCACCTGGGTCCCCAAATAGAAATCAAGAGCTGTTGGAAAGGATAAAGAAGAAACACATACTACAGTGACATTCACAGATTTCCACTACCTTGCCGTGGGCAAAACAACCACCACCAAAGGGGGAAAAAAAATACACTTCTTCCAGCCCTTCCTGATGAATTAGACAGGAGTACCCATTTTCTTCTCGTTAGGGTACTGCTTCCTCATTCCACGTTGCCGTCTGAGTCTGGCATTTCGGAAGCTGTTTCCCCACCCAGCTCCTGCCATCTGGTGCAGACTTTTGTAGAGGTGTGAGCACTGGGGGTGAGCCTCCTCCCTTTCCCTCATCGTGTTCTAGAATGCACTGTGGGAGGAGGGGAGCACGCCCCTCATTACAGGCCCCAGGTGTGCCAGGGCTCCCGGTCAGAGCTGTTTTGAAATCAGGCCCTGAGCACCCCAGTTATTTTCACTCTTCTTCTTGTACAGAGCTGGGCAGGGGAGGTCAGCTGAGGACCTAGACTACTTGGCTGTCAACGTTGGGCAACCATCCTTACTTGGGGCGGGGGGGAACCTCTGTGCCATGACACCTCCTGTGGCACGATGCCTGGGGCATTGGTGGAGGCTGGGGCATCCCCCTGATGTAGGAGGGTGGAAAGGAATCTGCTTGGCATTTGGGCATCCCTGACAAACATTTGCTGCTGGCGTGTAAAGGGGTGTGCGTGTGTGCGCGCGCGTGTGACTTATTTTTTCCCCAAAGTGGTTTTAGGACCACAAAGACGTTAGAGCTGGTGTTTTTCTCTGAGATAATCCTCACCCCTCCCTCTTTCCACCCATCGGTTTTGATCTGCTTTTAGCCTCTTGCCCTGAAACCCACACACCAGCCTCCAGCTGCCTCAACATCTGCCTTTGGATGTCTCCCTGGCATTTCGAACCTGGCATGTCCAAACTGACTTCCTGACCCTGTTCCTCCCCCTCCCAGGCACCTCTCACAGTCTTCCCCTTGGCAGTTCCAGTGTCCCAGCCGCTCAGACCAAAACCTTAGTGTTATTCTTGTTTGTTTGTTTTTTTTCTCCCTTTCACACTCTACATTCAATCCATCAGCAAACCCCATCAATTCTCCCTTCAAAATATACCAGAACCCTCTCTGGTGCCACCATCCTTATCTAAACCTCCATCATCTCTTGCCTGGGCTGCCCCAGCTTTCTCATCTCTGGCCTCCCTGCCTCCGCCCTCACCCCGCTAGGGTCTGTTCTCACCACAGCAGCCAGAGGGATGCTGTCAACCTACGTCAGATCCTGTTTCTCCTCTGCCCACAGCCCTCCTGAGGCTCCCCCCTCACTCAGGGTAGAGGCTCCCACAGTCATCTCAGGGTCCTGATGATCTGCCCCCCTGTCCCTCACCTCTTGACCACCTCACCTCTTGTCCTCCACCTTAGTCACTCCCCTCCTTCCTGTTCCTCAAACCATCCAATAATTCCTGGCCCATTCCCATCTCAGGGCCTTGGCACTTACTCTTTCCTTTTCTGGAGACTTCTTCCCCTCACATCTGCATGGCCATCACTCACTTTCCTCAGACCTTTGTTCAAATACCACCTCCTCAGGGAAGCCCTCCTTGACTATCCATCCGAAGGAGGCTCCCCTTCCCCCTTTTTCCCCCTCACCCTGCTTTTTTAAGTCAGAGCCCTTGTTGCCACATAACATATATTGGAATGTTGTCTGTCCAATTTCCCATGTTAAGTTACATCCCCTGACCCCTCTGGTTCTCCCTGCCCTGGTTCCTGCTTTATCCGCCTCCCTGGCCCTTTCGCCACTGATGATACACTTTGCCACGTATCTTGTTGGTCGTCTCCCTTCTAAACTGTCAGCTCCATGGAAGCAGAGATATGTGGTCTGTCCTCTCCAGCATCCCTGTGCTGGAAGGGGGCCTGCCCCGTAGTAGCTGCTCATTGAATGGTTGCAGGATGAGTGGATGAATCTGTATTCTGTCCAGAACTGGCAGCGCCCCCCGACCCTCCCCCGTCTTGTCTGTGCTCCTTTCTCCTCTCCCGTTTCTCTCCTCCCCACCCCCAGTCCCGCCGTCTCAGCCTCTCCTCCTCTTTCTCCTTGGCCCTTCTGCCTGCACAGAGGAGAAAGGACTTAGACTCTTCCTGGGACGATGCCTCCGGGCCCCCATGCAGCTGTCCCGCCTTTACAATGGCAGCCTTCTCTTTGCTTGGCCTTTCTCCTGTTTTTGCTCCCCACTCTCTTCCTCTCCCCTGAGTGTACACACAGCTCCCTTCTTCCCTCTGTCCAGCTGCCCCTCTCCAGCGCCCTGCCCACCCCCTCTCCAGCCTGTGGTGGGACACTAGAGCGTCTGCATTTGCCCCAGGAAGTAGGCCCACCTCAAGAAGCGGGGAGCTTTTCCTCTCCTGGCACCACGACCCCGCCTTCCCCACCATGAAAGTCAGGCTCGGTGGTGGTGTAGCAGCCCCTTCCAGGGCCCAGGGCATCCTTAGGGGGTACACGTTTGTCCCTTCCACATACACCTTCAAGCTACATTTCTTTAAACTCTAGTGTAATAGTCACTCCCTTCCTCCAAGACCTTCAAGCTTCAAAACAAGTAAAACACTGGTGCAGGAGCCCAGAGAATTAGGCTCTGCTTCTAACTTCTTTGTAATCTTGAGCTGAGACCTGCCCCCTCTGGGCCTCAGTTTCCCCATCAATGCAGTGGAGTTGCACCGTCTATGTGTAAACTACCCGATGCCTCTTTGCTATGATTCTATCCTCAGGGTCATGGGACCAGTGCCCACAATCTTGGGAGGAGAGCCACCCGGGGGCCACAAGAGAAAAGAGGAAGCAGGTGGTCATGCTTCTCCTCGACTTTTCAGAAACTGGGTGTGAGGCTGATGGGACAAGATTTATACACTTTCGAGCACCCTCTGTCCCAGACCATTAGCTAGTATATTCCTTTCCTACGGCTGCTGTAACAAAAGTGCCACAAACTGGGTGGCTTAAAATAAGAGAAATGTATTCTCTCACAGTTCTGAGGGGCAGGAGCCCAAGAACAAGTGTCAGCAGGGCCGTGCTCTTTCCAAAGGCTCCCTGGGAGAATCCTTCCTTGCCTCTTCCAGCTTCCAGTGGGTGCCAGCAAACCCTGGCGTTCCTTGGCCTGTAGCTGCCTCACTCCCATCTCTGCCGCCGTGTTCACACGGCCACCTCCCTGTGTGTCCTCTCTTCACATGGCCTTCTCCTCTCTGTGTGTCTGCATCCAGATTTCCCTCTTCTCTAAGGACACCAGTCACCAGATGAGAGCCCACCCTAATCCAGTATGACCTCATCTTAACTTGATTACATCTACAATAGACCCTATTTCCAAATAAAGTCACCTTCACAAGTACTCGGGGTTAGAACTCGAACATATATTTTGGGGGCCACGATCCAACCCACACCAGCTGGGCTCTTTCCCACACACCACTTTATTTAATCCTCGGTGATGCATTAACCCCCATTTAAGCTGCAGGGACATCCAGCTGGAGCAAACCCTGCAGGCGAGCGGGGATGCTCAGAAACCAACTGTCTCCCCGTCACCGCCGGGGCTGTGGGCCTAAGTGCGGGGCACTGTGGCCACCCAGCCGGTCAGCTCCGTGCTTCAGTTTTGCTCACGGAGGTCATTCAAATGACCTTAGAAGTCAGAACAGAAGTGAGAGGAAGGACGACTGTGGTGGGTGAATATATATCCTTGTCCACATAGAGCCTCAAGAGGCTATGAGGGAGTTGTCAGGGTAAGTGTGACCTTTTGCAGGCCCTTCCCCAGCGCAAACTGCGATTCCCCTGAACATTCTGGAAGGGTTTAGACTAGAGCCCAATACGGTAGCCACTAGCCACCGGGAGCTACTTAACTTTCAATTAATTAAAAATAAATCAGACTTTAAATTCCATTTCTCAGTTGCATTAGCCACGTTTCAAGTGCCCCCGTAGACACACGTAGGTGCCAGGTGGGATGGTGCAGATATAGAGTGTTTCCATCACTGCAAAGTGTTCTATTTATTTGGACAGCCTTGGAATAGTGTAATTCAAGCAAAATCTTCTTGGAAAGGGGCACAAACCTTTGGGAATATGATCATTACAACAACAATACTAAAAAAAAAAAAAATGCAGGTTGTTATTATGCAGCGTTTACCATGCCCAGACCTTGTGGCAGGTGCTTTACATAATTCATTCTACTGAATCCTCACACAAGCTTTTGAAGTAGCTGTGCCCCCTCCTATTCCTGTAGTGCCCCCCTCGGGTCCCGAGCCCGGGGATCCAGTTCCTGTACCTGCCTCTCCAGGCCTTCCCAGGCCATCCTATGGCTGTGTCATGGGTCAGAGTCAGGACCACGGGCAGCCACAAAGGAGCCCTCCATCCTGGGGCCTATGGGTCCCACCTATCCGTAGACAGGTTCTTGTTCTCTGAGCACCCGGCAGATCCCATCCTTTGGGCAGCAGGTCGCTTCCAGCACACACGTCCAGCCCTTTCACAATGCATCTGTGGTTTTGTGGCAGGGATCAGAGTAGAAGGAGAGAGGGCTTTCAGCAGAGGAGGGGAGCTGGGCACCGCAGGCGTCAGCCCTCCCTGCACCAAGGAGAGGTCTGCTCGCTGCCGTGTCTGCGTGAACCCTTTCTACCCGGGAAAGACAAACTCTAAGGCATCAAGGGGCCGGGGCGGGAAAGGGGGCAGCACCGTACAGCCCACCCAGGTGTGCCCATTAGACGATGAATGGGCCCAAAGTTCCCAGATCTGATTTTGTCGGAAGTGCGATATCCAGATTTTTATTGAAATTGCCCAGATTTCTAATGTGGATTATTTGCTCTACTTTCTAAAAAATCAATAAAAGCACCAGGCAGGTCCAAAGCAAACATAATTGTGGGATGGATTTGGCCCACAGGCCACCATGTTTGCAAACTCTTTTCTAACCTGGTAGTTCTCAAGAGAGCACACCTCCCCCTAAGGCTTAACGTCTATGAAGGCATTTCCGGTGGTTATAAAAGTTGAGGGGTGCTACTGGGGGCAGGGACCAGGGACCTTTGTGCCCTGCTCTGCACGGGAAAGCCCCACACAGCCCCCAAATTGTCTTGCATTCCACATGGCTTCTGAGTCTTCTACCAGATCATTATATGAGTGGATCATTTGATGTTTATTGTTATCTGAGCCTTGACCATAAGTCCATTTTATATATAAACACTGAAGGGGTTTTTGCACTCTTTTAATACACTCTGAATTTTCCAGGAACATAAGGATAAGTAAATGGAGGGTATATTATACTTGAATGCAGAACTTTTCCCAGAGTTATTCCCTATTGCTGACAATCTCCTCACTGATGGCAGGGCCACCTGAAGCATTCGACATGCAGCCACGCCCACTCTGTGTTTGTAGCTGTCACACTCCCCGTGAATCTAAGTGCACGCATCCGACTACTCCATCCTGTCTCCTTGATGGATGTGCTTGAAAGTTCATGCTGAAATTTTTCGTTATTATAAATTGCCTTCCTTTTTTTTTTCTTGTAGGTTGCAGTTAGAGCATTATATTGATTTCTTGGAAATGATGTGCATACGTAGCTTTTTACCTATAAGTTTCCCCGCAGGAAAATAAAGGAGCATTACAAAATATTTGTCACAGAAATGGGGCGTCAGTCTAATGGCGATGAGAACAGCTCTTTGAAGGATCAGCTTAGTGTCACATTCCTCCGAGGTGATAATTAAATATCCATTGATTGATGGTATTCCGGGCCTTGTTCTAAGGGTCTCTTGTGGATTTTCTACCCTTCCTTTGTCCCATCCTTCTGGACAAAACCATAATTTTTTTTTTGAAGTATAGTTGATTAACAATGTTGTGTTAATTTCTTCTGTACAGCAAAGTGACTCAGTTATACATATATTTTTTTCACATTATTTTCCATTATGGGTTTTTTTTGTGAATTTTATTTATTTTTTTATACAGCAGGTTCTTAATAGTTATCCATTTTATACATATTAGTGTATACATGTCAATCCCAATCTCCCAGTTCATCCACCACCACCACCACCACCACCCCCCACCACTTTCTCCCCTTGGTGTCCATACATTTGTTCTCTACATCTGTGTCTCAATTTCTGCCCTGCAAACTGGTTCATCTGTACCATTTTTATAGGTTCCACATATATGCGTTAATATATATTTGTTTTTCTCTTTCTGACTTACTTCACTCTGTGTGACAGTCTCTAGATCCATCCACGTCTCTACAAATGACCCAATTTGGTTCCTTTTTATGGCTGAGTAATATTCCATTGTATATGTGTACCACATCTTTATCCATTCGTCTGTCAATGGGCATTTAGGTTGCTTCCATGTCCTGGCTATTGTAAATAGAGCTGCAGTGAACATTGTGGTACATGACTCTTTTTGAATTATGGTTTTCTCAGGGTTTATGCCCAGTAGTGGGATTGCTGGGTCGTATGGTAGTTCTATTTTTAGTTTTTTAAGGAACCTCCATACTGTTCTCCATAGTGGCTGTACCAATTTACATTCCCACCAACAGTGCAAGAGGGTTCCCTTTTCTCCACACCCTCTACAGCATTTATTGTTTGTAGATTTTTTGATGATGGCCATTCTGACCGGTATGAGATGATATCTCATTGTAGTTTTGATTTGCATTTCTCTAATGATTAATGATGTTGAGCATTCTTTCGTGTGTTTGTTGGCAATCTGTATATCTTCTATGCAGAAATGTCTATTTAGATCTTCTGCCCATTTTTGGATTGGGTTGTTTGTTTTTTTGATATTGAGCTGCATGAGCTGCTTGTAAATTTTGGAGATTAATCCTTTCTCAGTTGCTTCATTTGCAAATATTTTCTCCCATTCTGAGGGTTGTCTTTTCGTCTTGTTTATGGTTTCCTTTGCTGTGTAAAAGCTTTTAAGTTTCATTAGGTCCCATTTGTTTATTTTTGCTTTTATTTCCATTTCTCTAGGAGGTGGGTCAAAAAGGATCTTGTTGTGATTTATGTCATGGAGTGTTCTGCCTATGTTTTCCTCTAAGAGTTTTATAGTGTCTGGCCTTACATTTAGGTCTTTAATCCATTTTGAGTTTATTTTTGTGTATGGTGTTAGGGAGTGTTCTAATTTCATTCTTTTACATGTAGCTGTCCAGTTTTCCCAGCAACACTTATTGAAGAGGCTGTCTTTTTTCCACTGTATATTCGTACCTCCTTCATCAAAGATGAGGTGTGGGTTTACCTCTGGGCTTTCTATCCTGTTCCATTGATCTATATTTCTGCTCTTGTGCCAGTACCATACTGTCTTGATTACTGTAGCTTTGTAGTAGAGTCTGAAGTCAGGGAGCCTGATTCCTCCAGCTCCGTTTTTCTTTCTCAAGATTGCTTTGGCTGTTCGGGGTCTTTTGTGTTTCCATACAAATTGTGAAATTTTTTGTTCTACTTCTATGAAAAATGCCATTGGTAGTTTGATAGGGATTGCATTGAATCCGTAGATTGCTTTGGGTAGTAGAGTCATTATCACAGTGTTGATTCTTCCAATCCAAGAACATGGTATAACTCTCCATCTATTTGTATCGTCTTTAATTTCTTTCATCAGTGTCTTATAATTTTCTGCACACAGGTCTTTTGTCTCCTTAGGTAGGTGTATTCCTAGATATTTTATTCTTTTTGTTGCAGTGGTAAATGGGAATGTTTTCTTAATTTCACTTTCAGGTTTTTCATCATTAGTGTATAGGAATGCAAGAGATTTCTGTGCATTAATTTTGTATCCTGCTACTTTACCAAATTCATTCATTAGCTCTAGTAGTTTTCTGGTAGCATCTTTAGGATTCTCTATGTATAGTATCATGTCATCTGCAAACAGTGACAGCTTTACTTCTTCTTTTCTGATTTGGATTCCTTTTATTTCTTTTCCTTCTCTGATTGCTGTGGCTAAAACTTCCAAAACTATGTTGAATAATAGTGGTAAGAGTGGGCAACCTTGTCTTGTTCCTGATCTTAGTGGAAATGGTTTCAGTTTTTCACCGTTGAGGACGATGTTGGCTGTGGGTTTGTCATATATGGCCTTTATTATGTTGAGGAAAGTTCCCTCTATGCCTACTTTCTGCAGGGTTTTTATCATAAATGGGTGTTGAATTTTGTCAAAAGCTTTCTCTGCATCTACTGAGATGATCATATGGTTTTTCTCCTTCAATTTGTTAATATGGTGTATCACATTGATTGATTTGCATATATTGAAGAATTCTTGCATTCCTGGAATAAACGCCACTTGATCATGGTGTATGATCCTTTTAATGTGCTGTTGGATTCTGTTTGCTAGTATTTTGCTGAGGATTTTTGCATCTATGTTCATCAGTGGTATTGGCCTGTAGTTTTCTTTCTTTGTGACATCTTTGTCTGGTTTTGGTATCAGGGTGATGGTGGCCTCATAGAATGAGTTTGGGAGTGTTCCTCCCTCTGCTATATTTTGGAAGAGTTTGAGAAGGATAGGTGTTAGCTCTTCTCTAAATGTTTGGTAGAATTCGCCTGTGAAGCTATCTGGTCCTGGGCTTTTGTTTGTTGGAAGATTTTTGATCACAGTTTCAATTTCAGTGCTTGTGATTGGTCTGTTCATATTTTCTATTTCCTCCTGGTTCAGTCTCGGAAGGTTGTGCATTTCTAAGAATTTGTTTGTTTCTTCCAGGTTGTCCATTTTATTGGCATATGGTTGCTTGGAGTAATCTCTCATGATCCTTTGTATTTCTGCAGTGTCAGTTGTTACTTCTCCTTTTTCATTTCTAATTCTATTGATTTGAGTCTTCTCCCTTTCTTTCTTGATAAGTCTGGCTAATGGTTTATCAATTTTGTTTATCTTCTCAAAGATCAAGTTTTTAGTTTTATTGATCTTTGCTATCGTTTCCTTCATTTCTTTTTCATTTATTTCTGATCTGATCTTGATGATTTCTTTCCTTCTGCTAACTTTGGGGGTTTTTTGTTCTTCTTTCTCTAATTGCTTTAGGTGTAAGGTTAGGTTGTTTATTTTAGATGTTTCTTGTTTCTTAAGGTAGGATTGTATTGCTATAAACTTCCCTCTTAGAACTGCTTTTGCTGCATCCCGTAGGTTTTGGGTCGTCGTGTTTTCATTGTCATTTGTTTCTAGGTATTTTTTGATTTCCTCTTTGATTTCTTCAGTGATCTCTTGGTTATTAAGTAGTGTGTTGTTTAGCCTCCATGTATTTGTATTTTTTACAGATTTTTTCCTGTAATTGATACCTAGTCTCATAGCGTTGTGGTCGGAAAAGATACTTGATACGATTTCAGTTTTCTTAAATTTACCAAGGCTTGATTTGTGACCCAAGATATGATCTATCCTGGAGAATGTTCCATGAGCACTTGAAAAGAATGTGTATTCTGTTGTTTTTGGATGGAATGTCCTATAAATATCAATCAAGTCCATCTTGTTTAATGTATCATTTAAAGCTTGTGTTTCCTTATTTATTTTCATTTTGGATCATCTGTCCATCAGTGAAAGTGGGGTGTTAAAGTTCCCTACTATGATTGTGTTACTGTCGATCTCCCCTTTTATGGCTGTTAATATTTGCCTTATGTATTGAGGTGCTCCTATGTTGGGTGCATAAATATTTACAATTGTTATATCTTCTTCTTGGATTGATCCCTTGATCATTATGTAGTGTCCTTCTTTGACTCTTGTAATAGTCTTTGTTTTAAAGTCTATTTTGTCTGATATGAGAATTGCTACTCCAGCTTTCTTATGAGTTCCATTTGCATGGAATATCTTTTTCCATCCCCTCACTTTCAGTCTGTATGTGTCCCTAGGTCTGAAGTGGGTCTCTTGTAGACAGCATATATACAGGTCTTGTTTTTGTATCCATTCAGCCAATCTGTGTATTTTGGTTGGAGCATTTAATCCATTTACATTTAAGGTAATTATCAATATGTATGTTCCTATTACCATTTTCTTAATTGTTTTGGGTTTGTTATTGTAGGTCTTTTCCTTCTCTTATGTTTCCTGCCTAGAGAAGTTCCTTTAGCATTCGTTGTAAAGCTGGTTTGGTGGTGCTGAATTCTCTTAGCTTTTGCTTGTCTGTAAAGGTTTTAATTTCTCCGTCAAATCTGAATGAGATCCTTGCTGGGTAGAGTAATCTTGGTTGTAGGTTTTTCTCCTTCATCACTTTAAATACGTCCTGCCACTCCCTTCTGGCTTGTGGAGTTTCTGCTGAAAGATCAGCTGTTAACCTTATGGGGATTCCCTTGTGTGTTATTTGTTGTTTTTCCCTTGCTGCTTTTAATATTTTTTCCTTGTATTTAATTTTTGTTAGTTTGATTAATATGTCTTGGCGTGTTTCTCCTTGGATTTATCCTGTATGGGATTCTCTGTGTTTCCTGGACTTGGGTGGCTATTTCCTTTCCCATGTTAGGGAAGTTTTCGACTATAATCTCTTCAAATATTTTCTCGGGTCCTTTCTCCCTCTCTTCTCCTTCTGAGACCCCTATAATGCGAATGTTGTTGCGTTTAATGTTGTCCCAGAGGTCTCTTAGGCTGTCTTCATTTCTTTTCATTCTTTTTTCTTTAGTCTGTTCCACAATAGTGAATTCCACCATTCTGTCTTCCGGGTCACTTATCCGTTCTTCTGCCTCAGTTATTCTGCTATTGATTCCTTCTAGTGTATTTTTCATTTCAGTTATTGTATTGCTCATCTCTGTTTGTTTGTTCTTTAATTCT
The DNA here is from genome assembly GCF_965194805.1 of Balaenoptera borealis. Lineage (NCBI taxonomy): Eukaryota > Metazoa > Chordata > Mammalia > Artiodactyla > Balaenopteridae > Balaenoptera > Balaenoptera borealis. The sequence goes on from NC_138872.1 coordinate 13,528,145, forward strand.
TCTAGGTCTTTGTTAAACATTTCTTGCATCTTCTCGATCTTTGCCTCCTTTTCTTTTTCTAAGGTCCTGGATCATCTTCGCTGTCATTATTCCGAATTCTTTTTCTGGAAGGTTGCCTATCTCCATTTCATTTAGTTGTTTTTCTGGGGGTTTATCTTGTTCCTTCATCTGGTACATAGCCCTCTGCCTTTTCATCTTGTCTATCTTTCTGTGAACGTGGCTTTTGTTCCACAGTCTGCAGGATTATAGTTCTTGCTTCTGCTGTCTGTCCTCTGGTGGATGAGGCTATCTAGGAGGCTTGTGCAAGTTTCCTGATGGGAGGGACTTGTGGGTAGAGCTGGCTGTTGCTCTGATGGGCAGAGCTCAGTAAAACTTTAATCTGCTTGTCTGCTGATGGGTGGGGCTGGGTTCCCTCCCTGTTGATTGTTTGGCCTGAGGCGACCCAACACTGGAGCCTACCGAGCTCTTTGGTGGGGCTAATGGCGGACTCTGGTAGGGCTCATGCCAAGGAGTACTTTCCAGAACTTCTGCTGCCAGTGTCCTTGTCCTTGCGGTGAGACACAGCCACCTCCCGCCTCTGCAGGAGACCCTCCAACACTAGCAGGTAGGTCTGGTTCAGCCTCCTATGGGATCACTGCTCCTTCCCCTGGGTCCCAATGCACACACTGCTTCGTGTGTGCCCTCCAAGAGTGGAGTCTCTGTTTCCCCCAGTCCTGTTGAAGTCCTGCAGTCAAATCCCGCTAGCCTTCAAAGTCTGATTCTCTAGGAATTCCTTCTCCCGTTGCCGGACCCCCAGGTTGGGAAGCCTGACGTGGGGCTCAGAACCTTCACTCCAGTGGGTGGACTTTTGTGGTATAAGTGTTCTCCAGTTTGTGAGTCACCCACCCACCAGTTATGGGATTTGATTTTATTGTGATTGCACCCCTCCTACCGTCTCACTGGGACTTCTCCTTTGTCTTTGGATGTGGGGTATCTTTTTTGGTGAGTTCCAGTGTCTTCCTGTCGATGATTGTTCAGCAGTTAATTGTGATTCCAGTGCTCTTGCAAGAGGGAGTGAGAGCACGTCCTTCTACTCCGCCATCTTCTGCTTATCTCCATTATGGTTTATCACAGGATATTGAATATAGTTCCCTGTGCTATACAGCAGGACCTTATTGTTTATCCATCCTATGTATAATAGTTTGCCTCTGCTAATCCCAAACTCCCATTCCTTCCCTCCCCTACCCCCCAACCCTTGGCAACCACAAGTCCGTTCTCTATATCTGTGAGTCTGTTTTTGTTTCATAGATGTGTTGATTTGCATCATATTTTAGATTCCACCTATAAGTGGTATCATATGGTATTTGTCTTTCTCTTTCTGACTGACCGCTTAGTATGATAGTCTCTAGGTCCATCCATGTTGCTGCAAATGGCATTATTTCATTCTTTTTGATGGCTGAGTAATATTCCATTGTATATATGTACCACCTGTTCTTTATCCATTCATCTGCCAATGGACATTTAGGTTGTTTCCATGTTTTGGCTATTGTAAATAGTGCTGCTATGAACATAGGTGTGCATGTGTCTTCTCGAATTATAGTTTTGTCTGTGTATATGCCCGGGAGTGAGATTGCTGGATCATATGGCAACTCTATTTTTAATTTTTTGAGGAACCTCCATACTATTTTCCATAGCAGTTGCACCAATTTACATTCCCGCCAACAGTGTAAGAGGGTTCCCTTTTCTCCACACCTCCAGCATTTGTCATTTGTAGACTTGTTAAGGATAGCCATTCTGACTGGTGTGAGGTGATACCTCATTGCAGTTTTGATTTTCACTTCTCTAATAATTAGCGATGTTGAGCATCTTTTCATGTGCCTATTGGCCATCTGTATGTCTTCTTTGGAGAAATGTCTATTTAGGTCTTCTGCCCATTTTTGATTGGGTTGTTTGGTTTTATTTGTTGAGTTATATGAGCTGTTTGTATATTTTGGAAATTAAGCCCTTGTCGGTCACATCATTTGCAAACATTTTCTCCCATTCCATAGGTTGTCTTTTCATTTTGTTTATGGTTTCCTTTGCTGTGCAAAAGCTTATAAGTTTGATTAGGTCCCATTTGTTTATTTTTGTTTCTATATCTATTGCCTTGGGAGACTGACCTAAGAAAACATTGGTATGATTTACGTCAGAGAATGTGGGCAAAATCATACTGTGAAAGGACCAAAAAGGGACTTCCCTGGCGGTCCAGTGGTTAAGACTCCACGCTTCCACTGCAGGGGGCACAGGTTTGATCCCTGGTCTGGGAACTAAGATTCTGAATGCTGTGCGGTGCGGCCAAAATAAATAAATAAAAGGATCAAAAAGAGTTTTAGATACAGCTCTTCCCAACGAGGGCAGGTGTGGGGGAGGGGCCCACTCCCCACTAATCGAGTTTCCAGGGAACGAATGGGCCCCGGTCCTCATTTACTGAAGCTGCATGACCCTCCCAGGGAGTGGGTGGCTGAGGCCAGCATTTAATTAGAGGCCCAAGCAGCCCACCCTCCATGCCTCCAACACGACAGCTCGGCCAGAGTCTCAGTGTCATCTACAGCCCAGCCTTCCTGGATAGCAACGACCTTGCCAAAAGCAGCAGGGAGAACACAGGGGCTGGTGAAGGGGCATGCAAGCAGCAGCCCCCACCCTTCCCTCTGGGTATTTGCTTGTCCTGCTTCTCCCCAGCGGTTAGCCATTCCTCCTCCCTACTCAGCAGCTAGACGAGGCTTTGAAAAATGGACATATAATCATGTCACTCCCTGCTTCCAACCCTCTACTGGCTGCCCACTACTTTAAGAATAAACTCACAGCTCCTTGCATGGCCTCGGCCTCCTCACTTCTCTGTCCACATCTCCTACCCCTCTTTCTTCTTTCTGACAACACTCAGACCACCTGGCCTCTTTGCTGTTCCTCAAACATTCCCAGGTCAGACCTGCCCCACGGCCTTTGCACTTTCCGTTGCCGCTGCCTAGAGCACTGCTCACACAGCTTGTTCCTTGTCATCCCTCAACTTCCGTCTTAGCCTCCCTGCTGCTTCCCTGTGTCAATGAGTCCTCCCCACCCCCATCACTCTCTACCATGATACCCTGCTTATGTTCTTCGTAGGACTTGTCATTCACCTTGAAATTATCTCAGGTGTTCTTTTGTTGTTGTTATTGTTGCTTTCTCATGGGAAAATAGAAATATTCATTTTCCTGATACGTGGTTGTGTTTTGAACAATAATACAAAATGTGAATTATATACCACTTGTGACATATGTTTTTCAAGAATAATTTACATGCTCAAATGTGCTTTAAGAGTCCTTGCTAAACATTCCTCAACACTGTGCCGATTTCAGTGAAGCGTTTCTCAGGCTTTCATGGAGATCTGAGTAAAATGCAAACATCAAATAATCCCCTAGAGACTCTATGTCAGATTGCTCTATGTTACTACAAGAAGCACTATGAAAATGTGTGTAATGCCTTTGTGTGAAGCTGTGTTATAACTTTCTGGTGCTTTACACAACAATATAGGTATAAGAAGTTTTATATTTGCTTAAGGGAGGGAAAAAATTACTCTTTTTTTTTTCTCAGATCAGGGTAGGATTTTGGTTGGCTTTGTTGTTGGTGTTTTATAAAGCAGAATAAGTCTTTATCATCCGAGTCTTGAAAACTAGATCAACATAAAAAGGTGCTTCTTTGAGTGCATTCATGGTGAAAGAAATGAAGTAAAATAAAACGATGTTGTCCTCAAACTGACAATTGTTTGTGACCTATATCTCAGGTGTTTTGAACTTATTTCTTGCCTGTTATGTTCATTACATACATCCCCAGATCCAAGAACAGTTCCTGGCAGGTGCTGGGTACCCAATAAAAATTTGAATGAATGGATGACTCTTAGGCGTTAGGCTTGAAGCAAGCAGAAAATGAAAACAAAATGGAATTTGGGTTACTCTCTGACTTTCCCGGCCCTAAGAAATATAATTGAAATTAGTTCAGGCAAATTTGGCTGAGTCCCAGCGCTCAAATACTGTCATCAGAACCCAGTCTTTCTGCTTCTTGGATTTTCTTTCATTTGGGTTGGCTTTATTCTTAGGAAAGTTCACCTTTGTGATGTTAACGTGGCCCCACACATCCCATCTTACCAGGGTAGTGACCCTGGCTGAAAGAGAGAGCTTCTTTCTGATGCTCCAGCAAAAGTCTCAGGGGAGGCTTTCATTGGCTCAGCTAGAGTCATATGTCCCTCCCTCACCCAATCACAGAAGCCAAGGGAGGTGGGATACCCTGATTGGCCAGGCCCAGATCATGTGCCTAGCCCAGGAGCTGGGAGCTAGATGCAGCCTCACCTGAACAGGTAACACTGAGAGAGGGGAAATGTTGTTTCCTTCAGAAGCACAGTTACCAAAAGACAGGAGAATTGATGCTGGGCAGATAAATAAAACAGATGTCTACTACAGAAACCCAAATTCAGCTTCCACCTCAAGAGGCAAGTGGAAAGAAGGCCTTTCTCCAGCCCCCAGCTCTCTCTGCTTCCAGCCCAAGATGCCTCCTTCGTGCATAATCATGCCCCCGCCTTCCTCATTCGTTTTCCCACAGTTCTCAGTTCAGCATGATCCCATCTCTGGCATCCAGAACTTTTACAGCATTGATTTATCACTTCATGCAGCAATCTGCGTTTGGTGTCTTTTCAAAAGCGGAAGAAAGAGATTCATGTTACCTTGTAAGCAGCCCAAAGTTAAAAGGATCCAGTTACAGAAGATCAGAAATGCTCCAGTCCTAAGAGCTTTGGGGCTCTGGGTTTATTTAATGTATTTCTTCCCAGCCCTGCTTCCTCAGCCAATTTGTCTGCCACAAAAACAAAAGACTTCAGCCCTGTGGCATTTTGCATCTAATATCTATAGCGTTCTGGAGTTTGCCAAAGTGCTTCCTTCTCATTTATCACTTGTTCCTCAGGAGACCCCAGCTCTACCCCCAGAAAGTTAGTGAGATTGTTCTATTCTGCTCCGACCAGGAGCTCCGAAAGCCAAATGACAGGTGGCTATGGTCTCACAGCTCAGGGCCCTTCTACTGGCAGCAGGGGTGGGATGGGAATGTGACCTGGGCCAGCTCAGTTTCAATTCTGCACCCTTAGGACCAAATTTGGGTCTTGCAAAGTGGCAGCCAGCAGCCTGGGTCCACACTTCAACGCTAAATATATTCTGTTTGAGTTACAAGGTGTTTTTTAAAACCTGGAAATTTCACTCAAAAATTCAGATTCCAAGCTCTTTTAAAAAAAAAAAATGATGATGATGATCTTGCCAATATTGGCAACATTCCTGAATGGTAGGGGTCAGCAGACTACAGCTCACAGGGATCTGTCAGCTGTTTTTATAAATAAAGTTTTATTGAAACATAGCCATGCCCATCCATTTATGTATTGTCTGTGGCTGCTTTTGCTCTACAGTGGTAGAGTTGATTTTGTAACAGGGACCATATGGCCGCAAAGCTGAAAATATTTTCAGTTCGACCCTTTGCAGAAAAGGTTTGCTGACCCCCTGGATGGCAGTAGTCAGCTGTATCTGTATCACAGCTACCCCCAGTATTTTTAGAATATAGGTACAGCTGAGGGCACATCAGTCCCCAAATAGCAGTGGTTTAGGGATGATAGATGCTTATTTCTCTCTCTCATTTGACAGTTTGGGCATCACAGCCCAGGTGTGATATGGCACACACAGGATTGGTACCCAGGCTCCTGTCACATTGCTCCACCCTCCTGGGGGACTGCCCTTGTCCAAAATGGCTGACCACGTCCACATCCAGCCAGCACAAAGTAGAAGATACAGAGGAGGCACACCCACTTCCAGTAGGGCCATTATTAGAATTCACATACCACAGCTATCCACATCTCCACCGAAAATTGGTCATGGCCACATCCAGCTGCAAGCGAGGCTGAGCCTGTAAGCTCCGTTCTGGCAGCCTTGTGCCCAGCTGGTAGTTCTCTTTCTGTGGAGAAGGAACATGTAGACACTGGGTGACACAGCAGATTCTATGGCACTTAATCAGCAGGGCCCAGATCTCCATTCACAGCACACCTCTCCTTCTCTTATTCTTGGTCCATTTCATTCATTCATGGGAGCACCTGAATCTTGTTTACATTTGCCCTGTTGTAAATTACATACATTCTCTCCCAGGGGAGAGGAAGAAAGGGAGCCGATGAACTCCAAGGGCAGAGGAAAGGTTGCAGGCATGGAATCATGCACAGTGTGTCCCCTTGTTATATAAACTAGTGACTGGGAAATAGTTGGGCTGAATACACTCTCAGATCTAATGCTCAAAGCTCTGGGGCTGGGCAAAGGAAGAGATGCATTCTGGAAGCTATGATACATGGTGGGGATTTTGGTCAGTATTCTCACTCATCCTGGGGAAGGAAAGGCCATCATCCCGAGCAGCATGGAGCTGAGTTGATAGCTTCCTACATCTGGCTTCTCACCTGGTTCTCCTCCTATGCCACCCGCAGCTCCTCCCAAGTCTAGGGCTGGTGTCTCATCATCCTGACCCCTTACTCCAGAGCCCCAGGACCTGGGCCCTCTTCTAGCTATCCTCATTCCCTAACTGGGGATTTTACCCCTTTTAGTGCCATGGGACCCCCTTGGGGTCTGGTGAAGGCTGTGGATCCTTTTCAGAATAATATTTTCAAATTAAATGCATAGAAGAAAATACACAGAATTACGAAGGAAGCCAGTTATGTCAAAATACATTCACCAAAATACTTTTTAAGCTGTGATAGGTATTCTTCTTTACACACTGAATAACACGATGGAGTAGTTATTTAGCTGATAACTGATAAGTGTGATAAGTTTGTGATTTGGAAGTAGTGCTGGCTTAAATGATATTTCAAGATGTCTGCATTCACTGTACTGTGATATGAAAATATCTGTCTTGTGTGGGTAACAAAGGCACAGGGACTACTGTTACTACGACTTGCTGCCTTCATTCATAATTGAAGGCAATGCCAGTTAGAGGATCATGAAAATAAATAAAGATGTAGTTTTCCCATCCAAGTTCACAGACCTCAGATTGAGAACCCCTTCCTTAGGTGATCTCACTCTCATTAGTCCTGTGGCATTAACTGCCATCTAAATGCTGGCAACTCCCCAATTTCTACCCCAGCCCAGACCTTTCCCCTCAACCTGGACTCAGATCTCCAGTTGCCGCCCTGACTCCACCTCAACGTCTGTCGGGCACCTCGAGGTTAACGGGTCTGACCTTGAGCTCTTTATCACCCCCACTGTGGAACCTGCCCCTCCCATGGCAGCCCCTTCCTAGATGATGACGGATCTGTCCTTGATGCTCCGGCCGAAAACCTTGAAATATCCTTGACTCCTCACTTCTTTCCTCCACCACATCTAATCCATCTGCAAATCCTGTTTGTTCTGCCTTCAGAAATAGCCTGAAACGAACCAACCCCTCTGAGCCCACCTGGTTAGAACCATCCCAGTCTCTCTCCTGCATTACTAGGACAGCCTCCTAGAATCACAGTTCCCCACTTCGGACTGTTCCCAACCGTAGAATGTACGTTCCAGGAGGGTGCAATTTGGGGTTGTTTGTTTCTTAATTTCTTCTGTTTTGTTCAGTGGTATCCTCAGTTCCTAGAACCATGCCTGGTACGTAAGAGTGCTCTTCTAATATTTATTGACTGACTGAATGAATGAATGAATATGTAACATCTTGATAAATCATAGTTTTATAATAAAAAACAGTAATCAGGGACTTGCCTGGTGGCGCAGTGGCTAAGAATCTGCCTGCCAATGCAGGGGACATGGGTTCGAGCCCTCGTCTGGGAAGATCCCACACACCGCAGAGCAACTAAGCCCATGTGCCAAAACTATGGAACCTGCGCTCTAAAGCCCATGAGCCACAACTACTGAAGCCTGCGCACCTAGAGCCCGTGCTCCACAGTAAGAGAAGCCACCGCAATGAGAAGCCCGCGCACCACAACGAAGAGTTGCCCTCGCTCGCTGCAACTAGAGAAAGCCCATGCGCAGCAATGAAGACCCAATGCAGCCAAAAAACAAAATAACAAAATAACAGTACTCATCACGTGGGAACAGTTTCCCTGCATTTTCTCACTAAATCCTTCCCAGCAACTTGGTCAGGTAGGCATATCATTATCTCCATTTTACAGATGGGAACACTGAGGCTGGCAGGTGGAACTAGCTGGATTTAAACCCAGGATGTCCGTTCCAGAGCTCATGCTCAGCCTTCATGCCTGACTGCCTCCCAGGATAAAAATTCTCCCTCCAACCCCATAAGTCTGGAAACACTGATCTTGATGATGTGTGGTTCCCTCCTGGATTCCCAAGCCTGTGCTTCAAGAAAGGCAAAGAGCTCAGGCTCTGGGAATGGCCGTCCCTCCAGCCCACGGCCAGATGAATCCTGGAAGGATGGAGCGACCTCAGTGTGGACTCTCTCTTCTGCCTGCACTTCTGGCAGGAAGCACTTTGGAGGGTAGTCTGAGCCCATCAGGGAGCAGGATCTCTCGGATAACGAGGTCCATTTATCCTTCCTGCCTCTGGCCGTTGAGCTGTCCACTGGCTGTTTCCTTTTTCCCTCAGGGTTTCCCTGCCTCTCCCCACCCCATCGGATGGGAAATGCTGCAATCTGCAGGGACTGGATGGCTGCCCTGCCCAGATGCAGGATGAGGTATAGTAGCCAAAAGTCAGGCTGGAGACGGACCACCTGGATTTGAGTCTCAGCTCTGCCACCCGCCAGCTGGGGGATGTTGGGCCGAAGGGGACTTCACCTCTCTGTGCCTCCGTTTCTCCAATTGTAAAATGGGGGCAGAAATAGTATCTGCCTCATTGGGTTGTTGTGGTATGTCATCACCTTCTAACCCAGTGGTTCTCAAAGTGTGCCCCAGGAACCCTGGACCCCAGACCATTTGCACGATAATACCAAGACGTCATTTGCCTTTTAACCCTCATTTTCTTCATGGTGTTTCTAATGGGTACAGAGCATACCCACAACCATCTAAAAAGGGTATGAAAAGACTCCCCCACTTTCTGTGTGCATGTCTACGTGAGGTTGGATTTTTCACAACACACACCCTGAACAACGAATCACGACAGATCGAATTCAGAAGTAGATATGAGAATTCAGCTGTCTCCTGTTAAACCAGACACTTAAAGATATTTGCTAAACTGTAAAACAGTCCAGCTCTTCTCACTAATGTTATTTTGTTGGGGGAAAATATATTTATTTATCCTTTTGAAATACATATATTAATACTAACAAGTAGGTTTATTATTACTATTTTTAAATGAATTCATATGTTTTAAATTTCTCAGTGTTCATTTCTAATATGGTAAGTGTCGCTAGACATAACCAACTCCTTCACATCCTCAGTAACGGTTAAGAGTCTGAAGGGACCCTGACACTGAAACACTTGAGAGTGATTGCTATTGACGAACACTGGCCTGGGGCCCTTCATTTTTTTTTTTTTTGTTTAATCAGTCATCAGTTTTATACACATCAGTGTATACATGTCAATCCCAATCGCCCAATTCAGCACACCACCATCCCCACCCCACCGCGGTTTTCCCCCCCTTGGTGTCCATACGTTTGTTCTCTACATCTGTGTCTCAACTTCTGCCCTGCAAAACGGTTCATCTGTACCATTTTTCTAGGTTCCACATACATGCGTTAACATACGATATTTGTTTTTCTCTTTCTGGCTTACTTCACTCTGTATGACAGTCTCTAGATCCATCCACGTCTCTACAAATGACTCAATTTCGTTCCTTTTTGTGGCTGAGTAATCTTCCATTGTATACATGTACCACATCTTCTTTATCCATTCGTCTGTCGATGGGCATTTAGGTCGCTTCCATGACCTGGCTATTGTAAATAGTGCTGCCATGAACATTGGGGTGCATGTGTCTTTTTGAATTACGGTTTTCTCTGGGTATATGCCTAGTAGTGGGATTGCTGGATCATATGGTAATTCTATTTTTAGTTTTTTAAGGAACCTCCATACTGTTCTCCATAGTGACTGTATCAATTTACATTCCCACCAACAGTGCAAGAGGGTTCCCTTTTCTCCACACCCTCTCCAGCATTTGTTGTTTGTAGATTTTCTGATGATGCCCATTCTAACTGGTGTGAGGTGATACCTCATTGTAGTTTTGATTTGCATTTCTCTAATAATTAGTGATATTGAACATCTTTTCATGTGCTTCTTGGCCATCTGTATGTCTTCTTTGGAGAAATGCCTGTTTAGGTCTTCTGCCCATTTTTGGATTGGGTTGTTTGTTTCTTTAATATTGAGCTGAATGAGCTGTTTATATATTTTGGAGATTAATCCTTTGTCCGTTGATTCGTTTGCAAATATTTTCTCCCATTCTGAGGGTTGTCTTTTCGTCTTGTTTATGGTTTCCTTTGCTGTGCAAAAGCTTTGAAGTTTCATTAGGTCCCATTTGTTTATTTTTGTTTTTATTTCCATTACTCTAGGAGGTGGATCAAAAAAGATCTTGCTGTGATTTATGTCAAAGAGTGTTCTTCCTATGTTTTCCTCTAAGAGTTTTATAGTGTTCGGTCTTACATTTAGGTCTCTAATCCATTTTGAGTTTATTTTTGTGTATGGTGTTAGGGAGTGTTCTAATTTCATTCTTTTACATGTAGCTGTCCAGTTTTCCCAGCGCCACTTATTGAAGAGACTGTCTTTTCTCCATTGTATATCTTTGCCTCCTTTGTCATAGATTAGTTGACCATAGGTGCATAGGTTTATCTCTGGGCTTTCTATCTTGTTCCATTGATCTATGTTTCTGTTTTTGTGCCAGTACCATATTGCCTTGATTACTGTAGCTTTGTAGTATAGTCTGAAGTCAGGGAGTCTGATTCCTCCAGCTCTGTTTTTTTCCCTCAAGACTGCTTTGGCTATTCGGGGTCTTTTGTGTCTTCATACAAATTTTAAGATGATTTGTTCTAGTTCCGTAAAAAATGCCATTGGTAATTTGACAGGGATTGCATTGAATTTGTAGATTGCTTTGGGTAGTATAGTCATTTTCACAGTGTTGATTCTTCCAGTCCAAGAACACGGTATATCTCTCCATCTGTTGGTATCATCTTTAATTTCTTTCATCAGTGTCTTATAGTTTTCTGCATACAGGTCTTTTGTCTCCCTAGGTAGGTTTATTCCTAGGTATTTTATTCTTTTTGTTGCAATGGTAAATGGGAGTGTTTCCATAATTTCTCTTTCAGGTTTTTCATCATTAGTGTATAGGAATGCAAGAGATTTCTGTGCATTAATTTTGTATCCTGCAACTTTACCAAATTCATTGATTAGCGCTAGTAGTTTTCTGGTGGCATTTTCAGGATTCTCTATGTGTAGTATCATGTCATCTGCAAACAGTGACAGTTTTACTTCTTCTTTTCCAATTTGTATTCCTTTTATTTCTTTTTCTTCTCTGATTGCTGTGGCTAGGACTTCCAAAACTATGTTGAATAATAGTGGTGAGAGTGGACATCCTTGTCTTGTTCCTGATCTTAGAGGAAATGCTTTCAGTTTTTCACCATTGAGAATGATGTTTGCTGTGGGTCTGTCATATATGGCCTTTATTATGTTGAGGTAAGTTCCCTCTATGCCCACTTTCTGGAGTGTTTTTATCATAAATGGGTGTTGAATTTTGTCAAAAGCTTTTTCTGCATCTATTGAGATGATCATATGGTTTTTATTCTTCAATTTGTTAATATGGTGTATCACGCTGATTGATTTGCGTATATTGAAGAATCCTTGCATCCCTGGGATAAATCCCACTTAATCATGGTGTATGATCCTTTTAATGTGTTGTTGGATTCTGTTTGCTAGTATTTTGTTGAGGATTTTTGCATCTATATTCATCAGTGATATTGGTCTGTAATTTTCTTTTTTTGTAGTATCCTTGTCTGGTTTTGGTATCAGGGTGATGGTGGCCTCATAGAATGAGTTTGAGAGTGTTCCTTCCTCCATAATTTTTTGGAAGAGTTTGAGAAGGATGGGTGTTAGCTCTTCTCTGAATGTTTGATAGAATTCACCTGTGAAGCCATCTGGTCCTGGACTTTTGTTTGTTGGAAGATTTTTAATCACAGTTTCAATTTCATTACTTGTGATTGGTCTGTTCATATTTTCTGTTTCTTCCTGTTTCAGTCTTGGAATGTTATACCTTTGTAAGAATTTGTCCATTTCTTCCAGGTTGTCCATTTTATTGGCATAGAGTTGCTTGTAGTAGTCTCTTAGGATGCTTTGTATTTCTGAGGTGTCTGTTGTAACTTCTCCTTTTTCATTTCTAATTTTATTGATTTGAGTCCTCTCCCTCTTGATGAGTCTGGCTAATGGCTTATCAATTTTGATTATCTTCTCAAAGGACCAGCTTTTAGTTTTATTGATCTTTGCTATTGTTTTCTTTGTTTCTATTTCATTTATTTCCACTCTGATCTTTATGATTTCTTTCCTTCTGCTAACTTTGGGTTTTGTTTGTTCTTCTTTGTCTAGTTCCTTTAGGTGCAAGGTTAGATTGTTTACTTGAGATTTTTCTTGTTTCTTTAGGTAGGCTTGTATAGATATAAACTTCCCTCTTAGAACTGCTTTTGCTGCATCCCATAGGTTTTGGATCGTCATGTTTTCATTGTCATTTGTCTCTAGGTATTTTTTGATTTCCTCTTTGATTTCTTCAGTGATCTCTTGGTTATTTAGTAATGTATTGTTTAGCCTCCATGTGTTTGTGTTTTTTACGTTTTTTTCCCTGTAATTCATTTCTAATCTCATAGTGTTGTGGTCAGAAAAAATGCTTGATATGATTTCAATTTTCTTTTTTTTTTTTAATTTATTTATTTATTTATTTTTGGCTGTGTTGGGTCTTCGTTTCTGTGCGAGGGCTTTCTCTAGTTGCAGCAAGCAGGGGCCACTCTTCATGGCAGTGCACGGGCCTCTCACTATCGCGGCCTCTCTTGTTGCGGAGCACAGGCTCCAGACGCGCAGGCTGAGTAATTGTGGCTCACGGGCCCAGTTGCTCCGCAGCATGTGGGATCTTCCCAGACCAGGGCTTGAACCCGTGTCCCCTGCATTGGCAGGCAGATTCTCAACCACTGCGCCACCAGGGAAGCCCTGATTTCAATTTTCTTAAATTTACTGAGGCTTGATTTGTGACCCAAGATGTGATCTATCCTGGAGAATGTTCCATATGCACTTGAGAAGAAAGTGTAATCTGCTGTTTTTGGATGGAATGTCCTATAAATATCAATTAAATCTTTCTGGTCTATTGTGTCATTTAAAGCTTCTGTTTCCTTATTTATTTTCATTTTGGATGATCTGTCCATTGATGTAAGTGAGGTGTTAAAGTCCCCCACTATTATTGTGTTACTGTCGATTTCCTCTTTTATAGCTGTTAGCAGTTGCCTTATGTATTGAGGTGCTCCTATGTTGGGTGCATATATATTTATAATTGTTATATCTTCTTCTTGGATTGATCCCTTGATCATTATGTAGTGTCCTTCCTTGTCTCTTGTAACATTCTTTATTTTAAAGTCTATTTTATCTGATATGAGTATAGCTACTCCAGCTTTCTTTTGATTTCCATTTGCATGGAATATCTTTTTCCATCCCCTCACTTTCAGTCTGTATGTGTCCCTAGGTCTGAAGTGGGTCTCTTGTAGACAGCATATGTATGGGTCTTGTTTTTGTATCCATTCAGCAAGCCTTTGTCTTCTGGTTGGAGCATTTAATCCATTCACGTTTAAGGTAATTATCGATATGTATGTTCCTATGACCATTTTCTTAATTGTTTTGGGTTTGTTTTTGTAGGTCCTTTTCTTCTCTTGTGTTTCCCACTTAGAGAAGTTCCTTTAGCATTTGTTGTAGAGCTGGTTTGGTGGTGCTGAATTCTCTTAGCTTTTGCTTGTCTGTAAACCTTTTGATTTCTCCATCAAATCTAAATGAGATCCTTGCCGGGTAGAGTAATCTTGGTTGTAGGTTCTTCCCTTTCATCACTTTAAGTATATCATGCCACTCCCTTCTGGCTTGTAGAGGTTCTGCTGATAAATCAGCTGTTAACCTTATGGGAGTTCCCTTGTATGTTATTTGTCATTTTTCTGGGGCCCTTCTTCAGTTGTGCAGGACCCCCACACACAGGGAAGCCCTGCCCCATGTGGATGGAAGAGATCCCGATTCAGCCCACCAGACGCCACAAAATCAAATAGAAAGACGACAATTTAACAATTCCACCTGCTCTTCTGCTCTAAGACGGTGCACCCTGGGTGCTGGGCGACAGGAATCTGCTAGTCCCTCAGTTGGACAGGATTCCCACAGGCCTCCCATCACCTGGGCATTCGTAGGTTCCATCATTTCATCATTTATCCCACAAATATCTATTGAGGCCTTCGTGCTTGCTGGGCTCTATCCTAGATGTAGAGATACAGTGGGAACAAGGCAGGCAGAAACCCCTGCCCTCATGGAGCAGGTGTTCCAATTGGGCAGGCAGGTGGGAAAAGCCACAAGACAAATTTGTCAGGTGGTGCTAAATATTGTGGAGAAACAAAGTCAGAAGAGGGAGAGCCAGGGACGGGGAGAGGCCATTTTAATAGGATGCTTAGGGATGGAACCCAATAAGGTAACATTTGAGCAAATACCTGGGAAAGGTGAGGAAGTGGTCCATGCAGGTGTCTGAGGAAGATGCTTCCTTCAGCGGGAACAGTAGGGGCAAAGGCCCTGAGGCAGAAACGAGCCTCAGGGGCTGGGAGGACAGAAGGAGGCCACTGCGGCGGGAACAGAATGGGCAAAGCGGGGAGACGAGGTCCAGGAGGGAGCAGGAGACAGATCACGTGGGATCTTGTGGGACACGACAAGGACTCTGGATCTTAGTTCAAGTGTGACACGTAGCCGTTGAAGGGTTTGAATTTGGGCTTGATCTGTGACTTAACAGAATCCTTCTGGTGACTGTGGAGGTTGGATGGGAAGCTGGAGCTTAGAGGTTGGGGCAGGGAAGCATCAGGACCAGGGAGGAGGCCCCAGCAAGGTCCAGGAGAGAGAAGGCAGGGGCTTGGACCACGCTGGTCCCAATGAGATGTAGGAGGTACTCAGTCCTGAGTCTGTTCTGAACACGGAACTACTGTGATGTATCAATATATATATCAATGAGGGGGAGAGGGCAACTGAAGACCCCTTTGGGGTGTGTGGCCTGAGCAGCTGGCATTTACCAGACTGTGGGGAGAGAAGCAACTTTAGGGGAACCAATCAAAAGTCCAGTTTGAAATGCCTGTTTGGCATCAAATGAATTGATCTGAAGGAAAAGATTAAGTTTTGTTAACCATCCAAACGATTCATAAAAATGGCCAAATGTTATCATCTCACTGGGAGATGGATAAACATGGAACAATCCGGAACTGGAAAGTTTGTCTTGTTCACCATTTCACCCCTAAGACATAGAACAGTACCTGGTATATAGTAGATGTTCAATAAATATTTAATTTAAAAAATGGCAAAATGTGTGAAAGAGGCACGGGCCAACTGGAATTTGGAAGAGGTCATGGAGGGTGAAGACCCCTTTGTGTTTTCCCAAACTCCTTGCCTGTGAAACGGGGTGGTTTATCCTGGGAAAGATGGACTTTTCCAGCGTTCTACTTCATTTTTCACTGACCTTTCCGAATCGCTTTGGCAAACATTGTTTATTGTCATTGGCTCGGCTCCGCGCTCTGACCCATCTCTGCTAATAGATGTGTGTCATGCTCAGCCGGTTTCTTTGTGCAGTGTAAACATCCTTCCCTGAGCTCATTACTGGAGTCTCCAAGGAGCCTTGTCATTTTCCAAGATGCCTTCGAATCTGGTTTCTAACAACCATTTTCATTTCTCCAGAGACCTGAGTTCTCATCACACACACACACCCCCTGCCCCCGTAAAGGAAAGCGGGCTATATTTTGGGAACTCACAGTTCCTTTTTTTGGAGTTCTTACTCTTTGACAGACGTGATCTCATTTGCTGTGGCCCCATTTTATAGATGAAGTCACTGAGGCTCAGAGAGGAACACTCATCTGCCCAAGGAGGCAGGGCTCAAACCCTGGCCCTCCAGATTCTGGAACCCAAGTTCCTCAAAGCCACACCGCACCCCCGTCTCCATCACCAGAGACCCACGTAACTTTTGAAACTGTATACCCAGCACAGAGTTTCTTGACCTCGGCACCACTGATGCTTTGAAGTCAGATCATTCTTTGCTGTGGGGCTGTCCCGTGCCCTGGACGGTGTTTAGCAGCATCCCTGGCCTCTACCCACTAGATGCCAGTAGCACCCCCCTTCCCTAGTTGTGACAAACAGAAAAGACTCCAGACATCGCCAGTGTCCGCTGGGGTTGCAGATCGCCACAGTTGGTCTGATACGTGTTCCCTGTGCTTTGCACACAGACAGGCTTCGGACTGACATCTCCACCACCTCCCTGTAGCCTTTTTCCAACGTGTAGCATTCCCTCTTGCAGATGTTGTGATAGAAATCCCTTCTAATAAAACATTTGGCTGCCGCTTCTCCAGCCCTCCTGCCCTCCCAGGGAGGGTGTGAGGCTTAAGACACTGGACAGGGGCAGTCTTGCACTGTCCTACCTGTGTGCCTTCCTAAAGTCCATCGACCCAGGCACCCTGTCAGCAGCTATCAGTGTGTGCCCCCTCTTAGCCAGGTACTGGGCTGGGGCTACAGCACCCAGAAAAGGCCCCTGCCTTGTGGACCCAACATCCTTGGGGAAATGATGATGAACAGGAAAACAAACACACCTACAGGATAATTTCAGAGAGTGCTGAGTGCTATGGAGAAGATAAATAGCCTGGTGAGAGGGCTGGGTGGCCTTAGGCAAGGTGATCAGAGACACCTTCTCAGAAGAGGTGACATCTAATCTGAGACGTCACAGTGAGAAGGAGCCAGTCCATGTGAGAAGGGAGAAGGCAAGTGTCTGAGGCCAAGGGAAGAGCAGGTACAAATGCCCTGAGATGGCAGTGAGTTTGGAACGTTTTAAGGAACAAGAGGCTGGGAGTGGCCAGAACAGTGAGCAGAGAGGTGAGTGATGGGAGATGTGGGCGGAGGTAGCTGGACAGGCGGGGAGTCACTGAAGGGGAATGACAAGAAGGGTGTTGGGTTCAGAAGGGTCCTTCTGGCCATTTGGGGGTGGGGTCTGGGTTATGGGGACAAAAGGGGAGGCACCAAGTCCAGGTGGAGGCCATTTCCTCTGTACGCAAAGAAATGAGGATGGAGGAGCAAGACACGTTTCTCTTTGGGGACTACATCATCCTGATGGCCTTGCCTCTTTCATTTGGATTCCCACACACTGGATCTGAGGATTCAGATTGCAGGTTTTGAGCAACTGTCTCATGAGGAGTGTTACAGAAATCCAACCCTTTCTTCCACTTTTGAGTCTCCTAGCTCAAGATTCAAAGTCCCAGGGCAGAGTCTGATTGGCCAAGTTCAGACATATACCTGCCCCTTGGATGGGGAAGGACACCTTGATGGACACTTGGGACCTTTGTATTTAAGAGGAACCAGGGGTGTAGTGGCTATGGCTTTTCAGGGGTCACCTGAAAGAGAGAGAGAGGGAGAGAGAGGGAGTGTGTGTGTGTGTGTGTGTGTGTGTGTGTGTGTGTGTGCACGTGCGCACATGTGCACACGTGAGTATTCATGCATGTGTGTATATATTGGTATATTGGCTCCAAATTACGGGAGAAGCTACCCATTCAAAATAAGTAGATATTTAATGAAATGTTTATATTTGGATATAAATAGTGAAATGTAGCATGATCAACCAGTCCATTCCGGAATATTTTGACTCAGTTATTTATCGATTCTCTCTAATGTAGGACGTGGGTGAAGATGGTGTGGGCTGAATGTGTGCTCAGAGACGCCAGTGTCCTCGAAACAGCCCTGTTGACAGTTCCATCCAGATGTCCCACAGTGGGGGGGGAGGGGAGGGTCCCAAAGGTGGAGGTGCTGTCAGTGCCTCTCACCGCCACTTGCCAGGTACTTGGGATGTGCCAGGTACACCTTTCTGTTCCGTGCGCATGTTGGGTCCTCCACTCCACGTGACAGCAGGCAGTGGCGTACTATCATCCTTGTCCCCTGAGGCACAGAGGGGTGAAGTCACTTGCCTGGGGTGAGTGTTAGGAGGTAGCAGACCAGACGGTTTGGCACGCCTGGCTGCTCTCCTGTACCACCTCCCATGTGATACAGTCACCACCGAGACTAACGGGAATTACTGCCTGGAGGTGCAAAACAATAGTGCCCCCAACCCTGGCCCGATCTGACCCACTGTCCAGCACAGACAGTGACCCGGCATGCCTGTTTTACTCCAGCTGCCGAAACCCTCCGTCTCCCCCGTATCCAAAGTGATGGATCCGTCTGCCCTCCTGTGCCAGGTTTACTGCCAGCTAATACCAGTCTCCGGTCGCCGCAAGACACAGTTTTTACAGACCACAAATGCAATCATTACAAGGCAATTTCAGTTAGAATCAGGGCTAGGAGAGATAACAGAAGGGCCTGGTTCTCCCATCAGACTCTAGATGGTTCCCCAGCAGCACGTAAACTCAGACGAATGAAGAAAGCAGCAGTCAGGAGGGGAAGCAGGCGCTCAGCCTTCCGACAAGAGCTGCCTGCCCGGGCCTGCAGGACCAGGAGAGAGCGATAGGGCAGGACTTGGGGGATGAGAATCCCCTCTGTGTGGGGAGGGGGAGAGGCTGGATTCTGACATCTATCTCTGCAGGGCTTCCATTAGACATGGTATTAACGGAGCAAGAAGTTGGCCAAAAAGGGGGATGCATTGGTGCTAATGAAACTATAACACTTAGTGGGCACTTGTCATGTGCCGTTTCTAAGCAGTATGCATATATTAGTTCTCACGACCACCCCAGGAGGTAGATACTGTTGTTATCCCCATTTTATAAATGGAGAAACTGAGGCATGGAGAGATTAAACAACCTACTGAAGGTCGCACAGCTTTCAGTGTTGCAAAATACCTCCAAGAGTCCCTTTAACATCCCTTCCCCTGGGATATCTTCCTCCTTGTCATCACAACCACTTTTCCTCATTTACATCGATGATTAAGTTCGCCTTTGGCTAAGTTCGTTCAGCCACTTGTCTAGAGTTTCCCAAACAGTGAGTGTCAACATTCCCACAGTCAGCTCCACCTCCTCTATGACTCCATTAGCATTCAACTCAAGTTTCAATTTCAGCGTTCAAACTTTTCATTTCTTTGCTGCACTTTCGCCTCTGGTGGCCAGCTGTCTCCTTTTGATAATTCACTTTTGTAAAATGTCTTGTAGGTTTATTACTGGGAGACAGGGAGGCAACACAACTACTTGCGTTGCTGTCTGCACGTGAACTGAACAACAGGTGGGCAGTGACCAGTCACTGATAGACCTCGCAAGAGGTGATGTGACTGATAGTGATGAGCATCTGTTATTTACACAGTGATTTGTGGACAGAGGAGCTAGTAGTGAAATTTGTACTTCATGCAACTACAGTTAGTATGCTGCCATAGCCAAATTTGAACCATGCTGTGGGAGACTGGTATTATTTAACCAAAGTGTAGAAACTGACATTTGTGCATATCAGGACCATGCACGGGGGAGGACAGCCTGTAACTGGCGGCTCCTGTTCTGTTGTCATGGCCATCCCCCTTGTTGTGTCACTCCTTTGCACTCTGGAGCCCACACCACCCTGGCCCAGTTCAGAGTCTACTTCTGCTGCACTGGCATCACCACTCCAGGTCACCACAGCTGTGTTTCAGATCCCAGAGGGATCCTTCACCCCATGCAGGGAATTTTGCTCTACACCCAGGGTGAGAAAACTTTTCCTGCAAAGGGCCAGATAGTAAATATTTGGGACTTGCAGCCACATGGTCTCTGTTGCAGCTACCCAACTCTGCCATTGTAGTGTGCAAGCAGCCATAAAGGCACGTAAACAAGTGGGCGTGGCTGTGTTCCAGTGAAACCATTTACAAAAACAGGTGGCGGGCCAGATCTGGTTTGCCAAAACCCTGCTCTACACTGAGCATCTCACTGTCTTCTCCTTGGGTCTTTTAATTGCAGGTGAAAGACCTCAACCCAAAGTGAATTAAGCAAACGAAATAACAACATAAGTGGAGTGGTGGGATTTATTGGTTTACATAACTCAGGGTTTCTCACCTTTGGCACTACTGACGTCTTGGGCCAGATAATTCTTTTTCCTGGGGAGCCATCCTGTGCATTATAGGATGCTTACCAGCATCCCTTGCTTCTACCCACTTGATGCTGGTTGTGACAACTAAAAATGTCCCCATTGTCCAATGTCCCCTAAAATTGGGAAACACTGTAACTGAAAATGCTAGCATTAAAAGTGGCTTCAGGTAAGAGTGGACACAGGGACTCAAACCAGCATATTTCTCTCTCTTTCCACCTCTCTCTCTCTCCATGTCTCCATCACTCACCTCTGCTGCTTTCTTCCATGTTGCTTCACCTTCAAACAGACTCCCCCCTTCTTGGTGGCAAGATGGCTGCCAGCAGTTTCAAACTTATATCCCACCAGCTTCAAGCCCCATGAAAGAAAAACTTCTTCCTAGTAGCTCCCTAAAATCCCAGGGCTGACTCTCATTGGCCCAGCTTGGGTCACATGCCTATCCCTGAACCAATGGCAGTAGCCAGAGGAATGTAGAGCTCTGATTGGTCAGGCTGAGATTATGCATGCAGCCCTGGAGTCAGGAGTTAAGAGCAGCCATGTATACTTACATAAGGAAGCAGTGGTACCCAAAGAATCATAGTCAGGACCAGGCAGGCAAAACAAAAGTCTCTGTTGCCAGGTGTAAATTTCTACCCAGTGCCTGGTACACAGGAGCCAGTAAGTGCTCTGTCCTTCAGTTGATGCCAGCCCTGCATCCTAGGGGCAGCCATCAGCCAGCACATTGTCAGTGGTCTTTCCTGGCCTGGCATTTAATTCCTCTTAATCTGCCTGCCAAGTTTTTACACCCCCGCAGCAGCCCCCAATTTGCTCTTCCTTTATACCATCCCAGCAGCGAAGGCTCAGCGACTCCAGGCTCCAACCATGACATGGGCTGTATTTTTAATCTTGATTTTAATTCCAGCTCATTCTCCTGCCTGTATCTCCCAGTCCCAGTCCCCCAGGGCCCATGCTAATTTGCTTCTCCCACCACAACTGGTGCCAGAGTAACCATTTTAAAAACTGCCTTGGTGAAATCTAATCAAATGAGAGCAAAATCTAATTTGGCACTAAAAGCCTTTGACTGAAGCCCTGTTTTTTAGGGCCTTGTGGAGGCTGAATAATAAACTCTGGAGTTTTGAAGTATTGGGGGTTAGAAAGAGGAGGGAGATGTGAAAGAAAAGATTCTAGCAGAGGAAGCAGCTCCGGATGTGTTGACACCCATGGCATTGGACAATAATAGGCAGGGGTGGGCTTCCAAAGTCACCCCACCTCCCACCCCCAAGAAATATCTATCCCACCAGCAGGGCCAAGAATTAGGCCTTTAGCATTTCAAGTTGCACATTCATCAGAAAGACCTTAGCCCAGATCTTCAGGGACAAACCAGTAGGATCATGAGCTGGGGACTGGAGAGACCTGGGAGGGAACCTTGTTCCCCCAGTGGGGAATTCAGTGAGCCTTCTTCTCTGGGCTTTCGTTCACTCGTCTGCAAACCAAGAGAGTGAAGTTCTGTGCTTCTGAAATGACTTGTGGTCCTGTCTTCCCTTCAAAATGTGTCAAAAGCTGTGTTTCCAGGAAAATGCACACAAAATGAAAAATCTGGCATGTAATATTTCAGGGGATGTGTGCCCGCAAGCTTGTTCCTGCCTCAGGACCTTTGCACTTGCTGTTCTTTCGGCCTGGAGAAGTTTTCCTTATATTCCCATATTCCCTCTGACTCATTCTCATCGTTCCTCAACCCTGACTACCCAGCCCAGTGGTACCTCCCGTGGTCCATCTCTGGCCACTTTGTTGCATCATCATCCTTTATTTTCTTCATCACTGTTGTCACCAACACCACCATCTTTATTTGTCACAGTCCTCCTCCCTAGAATGTGAGCCCCATGAAGTCAGGGATCCTGAGGGTCTTCTTTGCTGCTGTGTTTCCAGTGACTAGAACAGCTCCTGGCATACCTTAGGTGTTTAATAAATAGTTGTTAAATAGATATATTGATCTTTACATGCCTGGGACACTGATTCTATTATTAATATTTTTCTCTCGATTGTTTTACCTTTTTACTTAAGTTGTTTCAAAAGAAAACGTTTACACCACCACCAATATTATTTATCATGAGAAAATGTTGGGGAGCTTTGAGGGGATGCTTATTAAGATCACCTTCTTCCTTGTTGAAGTTTTGAACCAAATGAGAAATAAAATTAAGGAGTCAGCAGATGGAAGCCAAAATAGTACTTTGAGGAATCTGATAAAGGCCAAGTTTGAGGATCTGGCTTCCTTCTGAGAGCATTTGGGCTTCCTGATGCTAAACTCCAGAGTCAGACAGACTTCTCACTGAGCCAAGCCCCCTTGAACTAGCAGTGCCTAAGGGTAGATCACTCCCCACAGGAAGGCAACGGAAGGATTGGGTTACGTGTGTCCAATGTGTCCCACCAAACTCACCAGACACATATGCTAAGGGTCAGCAAACTGCAGCCCACGAGCCAGATCCGGCCCTCCATCTGCCTTTATAAATAAAGTTTTATTGAAACACAGCCACACCCATTTGTCTATGGATTGTCTGTGACTGTTTCCCGCAACAGCAGAGTTGAATAGTTGCAATAGAGGCTGTCTGGCCTATGAAGCCTAAAATATTTACACTCTGGGCCTTTACAGGAAAGGTTTGCTACCCCTGCTGTGTCAGTCTTCCCCAAGGCAGAACAGGAGAGAAGGGAAGAGGCTAGGCGTGTTATCAGAGTAGAGCTCCCTACCTATGGAAAGAAGCATCAGAAGTGGGGAGTAAGGTTATTGAGGTTTGGTAGATCTTGTTTCCTGGACTGTGCTTGGTCTCCAGGGGCCTTCTCAGCTCTCACAATGTGGTTCTTTTACTGATGGGAAGGAGATGCTGAGGGCCAGGTGGAGTTACTTAAATCAGGGTTTTTCTCAACTCCAGGGTATTGACGTTTCGTGCCGGATGATTCTCTGTAGTGGAGGCTGTCCTGAGCGCTGTCGAATGCTTAGCATTCTCCCGGGCCTCTGCCCGCTAGATGCATCCTCTTCCCCAAGTTGTGACAAACCTAAAATGTCTTCAGACACTGCCAAGTGTCTAAGGGGCAAAACTGCCTCTGGCTGAAAGCCACTGCTTTACGGGGGCGGATGGAGCAAGTGTCTGTGCCACGTTCTAGAGAAAGAAGCTCAAGCCTTCAGCTTACCTGATGCTTTTATGCTGCCTCTTACCTCCAGCCGGCATCTCCATCCTTGATGCCCCAGCACCCAGCCAGGACATGCAGTTGCTGTTGAATTGGGCACCCATCACCTGATTATGTTTCACTCTGTAAATATTGGATGTTACCCAGGACTCAGAGCCGGGCCAGCCGGTTTCCCAGCTCCCCTGCTGCCCAGGGCTCCTTTCCGTTTATTTTGCACTGTCCTACCACGTGAAGGGAGGCTCCACCCTGGGCCTTCCCCTGAGGCCGCTGGGGGTCTTCCCTTCCTATTTTCACCTCCTCCTCGTGCCCACATCCTTCTAGGAAGCAGTTCATCAGCTCCTCCGTCAGGAGCACTCACTTCCTGGTCCTGTGTGCCAGGGGAGGATTTCATGGAAATGCTTGCCTTTGCCTAGAGCCTGGGGGATTCTGGAATCTGGCTGCTTGGGGTCTGAGGGGTCTTCCTACCCCTGGGCAGTGCCAGCCATCTGCCAGGTCTCCAGGAAAACCCCACAGAGGGCTCCGGCTCCATGGCAGCCTCTCCTGGCCCAAGCCTCTCTTCTCTGGACCAACAGGTCTCAAGCAGCCCTTCATGCTTTCTAGAAGGTTCTAAGTGGAAGGACCCATCTTACCTCCGCTGGCATCATAGCAACCCTGGCCCACTCCTCCTTCCTCTATGCATGTTCACCTCCCCTGTCTGTCTCTTCTCATCTTGGGCTCTGAATTGACACCCACTAGACCCTCACTTTTTGCCAGGAATGGCGCTAAGCACTCTGCTTGCGGGATCTCTTCCAATCCCTTCCACAGCCCCGCTCTCTCGGCAGTGCTTCTCTGAGTGTCTCGGAGCCCCAGTGTCCTCATCTGGAAGAGAGGGCTGGCCTAGCGCCTCTGTCTCTAGAAAAACTCTCACAGATTTTTCCGTTGCTAAAAAATGGCTTTAGAAGTTATAATTATTAAAATCACACTTGCTCATTGAGGAGAAGAAAAAGAACAAAAAAGTATCGCAAAGATCTTGTGTTACCTCACCACCCACAGAAAGTTTGGGGGTGTATCCCCGTCCAGATGAATTAGGGTGATTCTTTTTTTAAGTAAGCTTTGCTGGTGGTGTGAAGCACGCCTGCAGAGACGTGCACTTTCGCTGCTCTAAATGCCCAGCTCCGTGGAGTTTCACCAATGGAACCACCCGTGTTCCAGCAAGAAATGGAACAAGACCATCATCACCCGAGAAGTCCCGTGCCCCTTCCATCCCGCTTTCCCCCACGTCCAGCAATCACCACGGCTTTTCTTCTCAAAACCGTAGATTCCTTTTGCCTGTTTTTGAACTTCATGTAAATGGGATCATACAGCGATACTTTTATATCTGCTTTATTTCTCTTAACTGTTTGGTTGTTGTGATGCGTTCGTGTTAGTGAACATGGCACTAGTCCTTTCCTTCTTATTTCTATGTCATATTCGGGTATACAGACATGCGGTGTATTTCTCCATTCTTGTGTGGGTGGACATCTGTTTCGTTTCTAGTTATTTGCTATTGTGAATAGTGCTGCTATGAGCCTGTCCTGCCTGTGACTTTTGGTGAACTAGGAATGCATTTCTGCTGGGTAAATACCCAGGATGCTGGGTCAGAAGGTGTGACTATGATCAAGTTTAGCAGACGCTGCCGAACAGTTTTCCACCGTGCCTGGATCGGTCTGCACGTCCCCCGGCAGCGTGTGCGAGCTCCACATGCCCCGTGCCCCCACCAACGATCGGTCTTGGTCCTTTTTTTTTTTTTTTTTTAATTATTAGCCCTTTAATTCTTATTTATTTATTTATTTATTTATTTGGCTGTGTTGGGTCTTCGTTTCTGTGCGAGGGCTTTCTCTAGTTGCGGTGAGCGGGGGCCACTCTTCATCGCGGTGCGCGGGCCTCTCACTATCGCGGCCTCTCTTGTTGCGGAGCACAGGCTCCAGACGCGCAGGCTCAGTAATTGTGGCTCACGGGCCCAGCTCCTCCGCGGCACGTGGGATCTTCCCAGACCAGGGCTCGAACCCGTGTCCCCTGCATTGGCAGGCATACTCTCAACCACTGCGCCACCAGGGAAGCCCTTGGTCCATTTTTTTAAATGTTAGCCCTTCTAGATGCGATGTAGTAGATAGAATCCAAGGGGGGTCCATAAACTTGAGTGGGAAAAAATGATGCTCTGGTTTTCACTGACCTACAGCTGACACTTGGCATTTGCTTCAGTTCTGAATGTAGGCCCCTAACCACGGTGCATCGGCAGAATC
Source organism: Balaenoptera borealis (assembly GCF_965194805.1). Taxonomy (NCBI): domain Eukaryota; kingdom Metazoa; phylum Chordata; class Mammalia; order Artiodactyla; family Balaenopteridae; genus Balaenoptera; species Balaenoptera borealis. The sequence goes on from NC_138872.1 coordinate 13,553,747, forward strand.
TATACCGTTGTCATCGTAGAAATCGCCGATGTTTCAGTATTCCGTTGCAGTTGCTGTAGGTGTCGCGAAATCAAATATTCTCACTCATCACTACTTTGAACTGATCATTCCTTGCAAGGTCTTGCGTTTAATCTTCGTTTTTTTTAAGGACACGTTACTATATGGCAAATTCTCCTAATATTTTGATAACTGTATTTCAAAATAATTGATTTTCTCTGTAATCTTATATATTTTATTTTCTGCACATGAAAACATTTGAGAAGGGGGGTCATAGGCTGCACTTGCCTGCCAAAGGGCTCCGTGGCTCAGAGGGCAGGGCTGTCGCCGGGCTCTGGGCCTGCCATGGTTTAGAAATTGCTGTCGGGTGACGGACAGAGAAGGCTTTTGCTCTCTGTGTGCTCATGTGGCCTCCTGGTCCTTCTCCCCCTCCAGCTTTCTTTGGGAAGTACCTTAATGAATACAACGGCTCCTACGTACCGCCTGGCTGGAAGGAGTGGGTCGGCCTCCTTAAAAACTCCCGCTTTTATAACTACACACTGTGTCGGAACGGAGTGAAGGAGAAGCACGGCTTTGACTACTCCAAGGTGAGTGCCCCTTCCTGGCTGGGAGAGGCGGTGGGGCTCGGCCCTGAGGGTCACGACACTGGAGCCCGACTACCTGGGCTCAGATGGCGACACTTACTTACATGTGTGACCTTGAGCAGCTTACTTACATCCTCTGCTTCCGTCTTCTCATTTCTCAAACGATAGTCTCTGTTTCTAAGAGTATTGTTTTATTTTTCATTTTTTTAAATTGAAGTATAGTTGATTTACAATATTGTGTTAGTTTCAGGGGTACAGCAAAGTGATTCAGTTATATTTTTCCAGATTACTTTCCATTCTAGGTTATTTCAAGGTATTTCGTATCGTTCCTTGTGCTGTGCGGTAAATCCTCGTTGCTTATCTGTTTTATATGTAGTGTTTGTTAATCCCCGTGCTCCTCATTTATCCCTCCCCCATCCCCCCATCCCGTTCCCCTTGGTAACCATAAGTTTGTTTTTCTGTGTCTGTGCGTCTGTTTCTGTTTTGTATTAGATTCATTTGTTTTATTTTTAGATTCCACATATAAGTGATATCACATCATATTTGTCTCTCTCTGACTTACTTCACTAAGTGTAATGCTAGGTTTATCTCTGTTGCTGCAAATGGCAATGTAAGAGTGTTGGGTTTTTTCAGTTGAGGTATATTTGACATATAACATTGTGTAAGTTTAACACGTACAACATGCTGATTCGATACATGTGTATAACGCAGTGTTATTGCCGTTGTCATGTTAGCTAAACCTTTATCACGTTGCGTAATCTTTTCCTTTTTGTGGTGAGAATAATTAAGACCTAGTCTCTCTTAGCAAGTCTGATGTTTATAATACAATACTGTTGCCTAGAATCACTATGCTGTGCATTAGATCTCCAGGACTTACTTATTTACTAGTTGTTAAGTTTGTCCCCTTAAACAACATCTCCCCACTTCTCCCACCCCCCGCCCCTGGTAACACCCATTCTACTTTCTGTTTTTATGAGTTCAGCTCTTTTGGATTCCATATACAAGTGATATCACGCAGTATTTGTCTTTCTCTGACTTAACGTCACTTAGCATAATGTCCTCAAAGTATGTCCATGTTGATGCAAATGGCAGGATTTCCTTCTTTCTCAGGACGGAATAATGTTCCATTGTGTGTGTGGTGGGGGTGTGGTGTGGTGTGTATATACTCCACATCTTCTTTATCCATTCATCATTGAGGACACTTAGGCTGTTTACATATCCGGGCTTCTGAGACTAATGCTGCAATAAACATGAGAGTGCAGCTCTCCCTGCAAGATCCAGTTTTCATTTCCTTTGAATAAGTACCCAGAAGTGGAATCCCTAGATCATAGGGTAGCTCTATTTTTAATGTTTTGAGGAACCTCCATGCTGTTTTCTGTAGTAGCTGCATCAATTTACATCCTACCAACAGTGCACAAAGTTTCCCTTTTCTCCACGTCCTCACCAACACTTGTTATCTCTTGTCTTCTTGATGCTCACCATTCTAACACGTGCCAGGTGATATGAGGGTATTATTTTATAACATTTTGCCAAAGCAGAACTTTCTTACAGAAAGTGTGCATATAGAGTGTACAGTTCAATGAATCTTCAAAAACTGAGCAGACACATGTAACCAGCACTCACGTAGGTCAAGAAGTTCCCCCCATGTAGCTCCCAGCAACCACCCCTCCCAAAAGGACACCCATTACTCAGACTTCCAGCATTGTAGACTAACTCTGTATCCAGCTTTTGTTGCTTAACACTCTGTTGAAATTCCCATGTTGTCACGTGTGAGTGTAGATCCTTCATTCTTGTTGTATAGCATCCCATTGTGTGATTATACCTTAATCTATTTGTTCCCTAGGACATACTTTTTCTAGTTCTGATTTGTTGAACTGAGATAAGGTAAGGAGCATAGATCCTCAGTGAATTTGCAGGGAATTTTCACACATCTGTGCATCTGTGTAAGTGCCGCCCAGGTCAAGCTGTGGAGCATTTCCAACCCCCAGCAGGTTCCCTCCTACGCCTTTCCAGCCAAAACTGCCACCTCCTCTTATTTTGACTTTTATCACCATGGATTGGTTTTGCCTGTTCAAGAACTTCACATAAATGGGATCATATCACATGTGCTCTTTATATCTGGCTTGTTTCACTCAACGTCACGTCTGTGAGATTCATCTACATGGTCGTGTGTATCAGCCATGTGTCCTTTTCATTGCTACGTAGTATTCTCTTGTATAAATAGATGACAGATATTCATCTATTCAACGACTGATGGATATTTTGGTTGTCTCTGGTTGGGTCTGTTATGCACTAAGCTGCCGTGAGCATCCTTACACATGGCTTTTGGTAGACATATGAACCCACTTCTTTGGCTTATACACCTGGGAGTAGAATTGCTGGGATATAGGATGTGTTACATGGTTGAACCACTTTACACCCCCAGCCAGAAATTTTTAAGCGTTCCGGTTGCTTCACATTCCTCAACACATGTATTGTCTTTTTTATTATAGCCATTTGGCTCGGTGTATAGTGGTATTTCATTGTGGTTTTTCCACAAATGTTTTTGAAGATCACATGAGTTAATACATGTAGAGCATGAGAGGAGACCATTGCATATATAGTAAATATTCAGAACATATTAGTTCAGATCACGACACCAAACTTGCTCTGTAAAGGGCCAAATACTAAATATTTTAGACTTTACAAGCCATAGTCTCTATTGCAACTGCTCAAGTCTACCCTTGCAGTGCAAAAGCAGCCATGGGTGATATGTAAACAGATAAGCATGGCTGTGTTTCAATAAAACTTTATTTACAAAAACAGGCAGGGGGCCTGACCTGGCCAGTGGGCGGTAGTCTCCTGACCCCCGGCTTAGATAATGATGATGATAAGGAGGAGGAGAGACTAACACTGATGGTTCATCCAAACTTACCATTAAAAAAAAAAATCTGGAGACTAACAAATATTCCTGCCCCAACTAAATCTTCAGAATCAGCTCCGGCATCCCGCCACAGCAGATACATTATTTCTCCGGTCTGTCAAATCCACCTCTTTCTTTTCCCCATTCCCGCGCCACTAGCCCTGGGCCTGACTTACTGTCGTAACCAGGGCTCTCTGATGACGATTCCTTGGGGCCTCCCTCTCTAGTTGTCTCTAAAAAGCCACACAAGTCTCCGAGGCAGAAGTCACCAGGGAACAGGCAGTCATGCAAACAGGAGAGCAGGCTGGGAGTAGGTGAGACAATATGGAGTGGTGGGGACTGTGGAGGACTTAGCTGTCTAAAATGGGGCAGCAAACTCTCAGATCAGGCCTGTCCGTCCCACGTAGCATTGTGGGCCCGAGATGGCCAGGTTTTCTGATTTTTCAACAGAAGCCACAAATTTGTGTATTTTTTTCCTGTGAAGTCTGATTTTTAAGTATTGGCAGCTAATTCAGACATTTCTAAAATCCGGCATGAATCAAGGTCACCTGAGGGCCAGACCTGACCCATGGATTTGCAGCCCATCGTATTGTTCTGCTGCCCATTGCCCTCCAGGGGCTGTGCAGTGAACTGGGGGTTCAGAGCCCGACTCTGAACATATTATGTGCTGTTGGATATGCTACCTATTCCTAAGAGCCTCAATTCCCAAATCTGGAAAATGGGCACATCCTAGCATCTTAATAATGCACATTTCTATTTACTGAGCACCTACTATGGTCCAGGCACTATGCTGGGTGTTTTATGTACAATATATCTAATTTCACAACAACCATATCAAGTGAGTGAACTAGTGGGAGGTGATTACATTAGTCATTTATTCCCTCAACAAGTATTTATTAAGAGCCTACTATGTGCCAGGTGCTGGGTATCCAAGGGTGAACAAAAACAGACCCAGGTACCGTCCTCTTGGAGTTTGTGGTCTAGCGTGTGGAGGTGTGTTATAAACTGTGAAGTGATGGCACCTGTATTAAAGTCAGAACACCACACACAGTGTAGAAGTGCACACATACACACACACACACACACACACACACACACACATACACACACACAAGCACATCAGCCCAATCTCCTATTTTGTCATCCCCAGTATGAGCCATTTCAACCAGACCAGCCTTGTCGGTTATTACAACCATCTCAAAACCTTTACTAGTGCTTCCCTGCCCTGAATTTATCCAAGTTTTGTCTGTCTTCTCTTTCATGAAGCGTTTCTGGATTACTCTAAACTATAGGAGTTATCCTTTTTTGAATCAGACTGGCCTCTTTCAGTTGTTTGTGAGCAGAAATGAACAGAAACTCAAATCAAAATGGCTTAATTGAAGAGGAAACATATTAACCTTTTTAACTGATCCAGCAGTAATGGCATCAGACATGGCTGGATTAGGCAGTGGTTTCTCACTCCTTTGTATTCTGTTTTCTTCTCTTCGATCTCATTCACAGACTGTATGTCTGTCTCTCTTCTCCTGGTACCAATATGGCCATCCTTGCATCCTCTCAGCTTCCTGCCCAGCTGCAAGCATGGGTGTCTCCTTCCCAGGATTCCTAGCTAGCTTCATTGGCTCTGGATCAGTCACATGTCTGTCCCTGAACCAACCAGTGTGGCCAGGGGAATGCAGTGTTCTGATGGGCTGTAAATCACATGCTCACTCCTGATCCAGAGGAGGGGGTCGCGGGAGCCCTACCATTGAGCTCAACCCTGGAACATCAGCTGAGAATAGATCCCCAAATAAAAATGGAGAGTTTCCACTGGAAAGAGGCTGACTAGATTCTCAACAGCCAAAACACGCCCTATCCCACTCCCCTTCTGGGAACACCAGCACATCTGGGGAGCCCTCCCAGCTTTGACAGGTAATCACCGCCCACGTGTCCCCTTCCTGAGTATAAGTCTGATCAGTCCAGGCCCCAAGTGGCAGACACCACACATGACATCACCTGGCCAGTGCCCTCTCCCTGACCCTGTGTCTCACTCTGCACATAGTAGGCCTGCCTTCAGGACCTCCCGAGTGAACTGATTCCAGAGTCCTGGTTGGGGGGGATTTAGCAACTCTGCTGGACTCCTTGGAAACACAAAGCACAGTCTCTCAGTGCAGAACACACCTTTTCTCTCCTCCCAGCCTCAGTGCAGGCAGATTCTCCAAATACCCAGAAAAATCCACTCCCTCCTTTTTAAAATTCCTCACCACGTGCACGCCTGGCCTCAGCACAGCCCAATAATGAAGTTATCCAGGGATACTCCATCCCCTTGGCGCTGAGGATGGGACATGCAGTGGCTGCTTTGTCACCCCATTTCCTACCATCCATACATCTCGACCTGTGAATGAGAGGAGCCCCTGTGACAAAGGTGGGAGAATTCCTGGAGCCCCAGTTACCAGAGGCCTGGAAACGGAGGGGTGGGGGGCCCCTGTGGGGTCAGAGCTGGCTCAGGTCCAGAGTTCAACTCCCAAGGGTAGCGGTGGGCAGCAGGGGCCGGAGCACCGGGAGGGAACAGGAGTGAGCTTGGAGTTTCCAGCTGAGGCAGAGCTGGGGAGCGGGAGCCCCACACTCTGGGAGGCCCAGGGCCTGTGTCAGGTCAGAGCATCATGCTGACACTGACCTTGGGGGCCTTGGCGGGAAGCCCAAGTCGGGAGGAAGTGGCAGCCCTTCCCAAGAGCCCCTCAAAAGGCCCTCTGAGGATTCTGTCCCACATCGCTAATCCCAAACGTGGGCGGATGCCACCGAAGGGGTCCTCATGGCAGAGTGGAAAGAGAGGCAGTGATGATGAGAAAAGAATGATGTAGAGCCAGCACTAATGGTCGAAGAGGGCTGGAGAAGGCAGCGGAAGGGAGATAGGCGTGACCAGGTCGGGAGATGGAGGAGAGGGTCCAGGTGAGTCCTGGGGGCTCTGCAGAAACGGCGGTCACCAGGAACCTGAGTGCACCCACCCCTCAGCCCAGCATGTGCACTCCTCTCTCTCTCTCTATTCTGGAGAAGCCTTCCGTGTGTGCAGAGGGGGTATAGCCAAGCTGTTGGCTGCAACTTTGTCATGGAAAGAAATCAACCAAGAAAGCCCACTAATGCGGGAAGTGACTGAATGACCATGGAGGAGTCTGGAAAAAGACAAGGGGGATCTGTGCCTAAAGCCATCAGAAAAGCTTAGGACATAAGGCTGAGTGGGAAAAGCAAGTCGCAGGACTCCTTCAGGTCCCTAGTCAGATGTTACCCTCTTAGACCACCCTGTATACAGGGTAACCCCCCGGACCCCCCCATCACCACTGATGCGCCAGACCTGTATATATCATGGATTCACGTGTTCATTGTCCTCTCATTCGAATACAAGGCTCATGAAGACAGGAATGTGCGTTAGTCTTGTTCACTGCTGTGTGTTGGATGAATGAATGAATGTACACGGTGTGATAGGATTAATGTAAAAAGATGCATAAAGCAATATACTCTAGCATATGTAATAACACATCTGGAAAGACACTTCTTTCTCAGTAGAGGACAAAAGAGGCCAAGATTGGGAGTGGGGATGAGAGGAAATCAAAGGGAACTTCAGCTTTGTTTGTACTGTTTTAATTTTCACGAGGAAAATGTAGGCGTTGTGATTCCTGAGGAATAATGGCTAACACTCCTTTAGAGGGTATCACGCACCAGATACCGCTGGAATCGTTGTACACGAATTAACCCATGCATTTCTCACCAGAGCCTATGAGGTGTCTGCTGTTACTATTTCCAATCACCAGATGAGGAAACTGAGGCCCAGAGAGGCTAAGTAACCAGGCCACACAGCTAGTAAGGGGTTCGTTCAGGATTCGAACCCAGGCCATCTGGCTTCAAAATCCATTCTCTAAACTACAGCCCATGGGCCAGCCTGCCAACTGTTTTGCTACAACCCTTGAGCTTAGAATGGTTTTTACATTTAGCGGAAAAAAATCAAAAGAGCAGCGATTTTCATGACACGTGAAAATTACATGAAATTCAAATTTTAGTGTGCGTGGACAAAGTTTTACTGCAGCCAGACGTGCCCATTCATTTATGCAGTTGCTGCTTTTGAGTTTTAATGGCAGTAATGAGTGATTGTAACTAAGACTTCTGGCCCGCAAAGCCTCAAATATTTATCACCTGGCCTTTTACAGAAAAGGTTTGTTGAGACCTGCTGTAAACCACCATCTACTCCTACCATTAATATTTTCATTTGTGGGGGGGAGGGGGGAAGAGAAACCAGACAAAAAACACAAAGGCCTGAGCTCTAGCTCTGAATAAATTGCTTATTAGTTTTGTGGCCTCAGTTTCCCCATCTGTAAAATGGGCATGGTGTCCACTTCGCAATGTTGCTGTGAAGGTCAGTCGAGCAAACACCTGATAACAGTAAGAGCCAGTGTCCATCGTGGGTTCCCTCAGTACCAGCCTCCTTGTTAAATGCTTTATTCACTTAGCAAGTCCATGTCAAGTGCTCATGTCACCATCTGAAGAAGGGACTGTTATTGGGCCCATTTTCGAGATGCAGAAACTGAGGTGCAGAAAGGCATTGTTTGCCCACAGCTAGCAGGTGATAAAGCTGGAACTTGAACCCAGTGTTTCTGACTCCAGAGCCCTCACCCTTCGTAAAATGATTGCTCCTTAGAGATGTGAATCTCTTTTAAACACAAACTGCTGTAGAGGCTTCCGAAGGTGAGGGATCAGCATCATGATTGGGAATGAAAGTTGGACAAACCTGCTGCCCAGGGAAGCCAAGGGCTCGGGAAAGGAGACCCTCTGTCACGCAAGGTTGACTTGCCAAGTGAAGAAAATACGAAGAGGTGGGCTTGGGAGCTGCCACCCGAGGCCGAGACAGCCTCCCCTCCTTGCTCCCCTCCCCACCCAGCCTTCCCCCAGCTGTCTGAGAGTAAAGCCACAGGTTTCCTGGCAAAGCCCTAAAGCCACCCAGTGGTGCTCGGGTGGGGCTTCCCAAGCGGAAAATTTATTCCTGGGAGCCAGGGGACTCTGATGTGGGGAGATGTCCTGTGACCTATCGGGTGAACTGGCTTATCTCACCCAAGTTCAAACAAGAGGCAGAAACTCGGGCTTCCATGGGGCAAAGTGTGAGCAACTCCCACCAGCACCCACAGAAGACACGTTTCTCCCCACACCCGGATCCAGACAGAAGGAGGGGCTTCCTGCCAGCCTCGCCCCCCTCTTGTCCTTGCAGTCTCTGTGCCCCGCCTCCACCCCTCCCCAGCCCCCCTGCTTCCTTCTCCCCTCTCTTAACTGCAGAGCCTTTCCGCGCCCTGCACGGGACTGTACCCTGGGGACAGGGACCCGCGGCCACACACCCACCCTTAACAGGGAGCCCAGCACCCCGGGAATAGGCACCCAACACCTAAGTGAGCTCAGAAATCATCGCTTCAGCAACAGAAACGGTGGCAAAGGCCGAGCCTGGGAAGGAGGCAGGGAGACTCGCAAGCCCACCTGTCACTGGGGTCCCCAGTCCCCAGGAGCGCCCCACACGCTCCCGTCTTCCTTCCCGAGAAATCCTATGGTAAATGACTGCTTGAGGAAGACAGCCCAGAGCCACAGGCTAGCAGTCTCCTCGGATGTACTGCGGTTCCTCTTGGCTAACTGAGCAAATTGTCGAAGAAGGTCAGGGTGGAGGGGGAGGGGGGATACACCCTCCTGGGTGTCCGGCAGGGTGTCCTTGTCCCTGGATGTCTGCCAGCTGTGGTTGTGAAACTCTGAGCAGGAGCAAAGTCCCCAGGACCCTGGCATCACCGCCACCCTGCACAGGTGTGGCCAGGAGTACGGAGGTGGGGAGGGGAGATCTAGCTCCCGAATACCCAGGTGTGCCCGCCTCACCTGGGAGGCGGAGTGCACCTGGCCCAGAGCCAAAGGGAGGCAGGGGGTGACTTCCTCATGGTCTATCGACCAGTCTCCAGCTTCTAGAAAGTTCACCTTTTGACCTGCATCATCCTCTCACCTGTCTCCCCCCTTTCTGTGAATAACTCTGAATTTCTGACTGATCCCAGGCACCCCAGACTCAACCTGTTCAAGGCTGAACTCTGCATTTCCACCCTCGCCCCAACATTCTCCTGGCCCCGCATCTCTGCACCCTTCACCTAAACCAGAAAGCAGTGACGGGGGAGCCTGACCGCCCCATTTCACGCACCCCACACATCCAGTCAGTGGACATGACCTATCTGTAGGGTCCACACCCAGCCGTCACTGGGCAGTGCCACCCCCGCCCTGGCCCAGGCCCCCTCGGCCCTCCCTCTGAGCCTGGACTCAGCTCACGTACTGCGACCAAGGGCTGCTTCTCACTGGCCAGCCCAGGCTCACGCCCACCCCCAGAGTCAGGATGGTGTGGTCCCCTCCGGTCTACATGGGTGGATGGGGGTGCAGGCACCAGTGTCCGATGTCATTGTAGACGCCCTAATGCAGCCAGAGGGGACCAGCAAAGGCTTAGCATAGGAGTGGCTCTGAGGAGGACCAGGAAAGATAGGAGGCTCGTAGACGTGCAGAAAATCGGCCCCCGCCTCAAGAGGGCCGTAATGTTCACTGACTCCTGCCGAGAGCTGGCTGCACGCAGGACACCGTGTCGTGAGCTTTAGTATCTCAGCACTTGAAGCCCCTTCACACCAGCCTGGAGGGGCAGACACGGTCATCACCCCACACGCTTCCAAGTGTACAATGTCACAGAGACTGTTGGAGCCCCTCCATCACCCTTCCAGCTCTCATTCCTGTCCCGCTGCCCCCTCTCAGGGAGGTCCTGAGGTGGCCACTTATTCCCACACATGCATTTATTCTTTTATTCCATATGCAGACATCTCAAACAATATAAAATATTGTTTTGTGTTTTTAGACTTTATATCAATAGTATCATATCATACATAGCCCTCTACATATCAGGTCTGTGAGATATATCCATGTTGATGCGTGTAGCTCTAGTTTATTCTTTTTCACTGCTCCATCATTGCATTGCCCTGGTGATAGATATTATTGGTGACTTTAAAGAAAAACATGTTTAATCACAGCCAAACAAGCACATATATGGTTCTAAAAGCGAATAGTGAAAATGGGTTTATTATGAAGAACAGCAGCTCTCTTCCCGCCCCTCCACACCCAGGGTCCCAACCCCTCCTTTTCACCTAAGAGAGCTTTGCACCGTTTTTAGATCCACTACTAGTTACAGGATATTTCTAACACCTTTAGATCATGTTCCACAGCTATAGCAGCAGCTCTTTGATTTATGTCACATAGAATATTATTTTTAGGTAATAGGTTCTACAGGACCCCCTTATAAAGCCTTTTTTTACTCCCCAAAATTATTCATAAAAAGTAGTCAAGGAAAAGTATATAAAGTAGCAAGTGACTTTCTCTCTCCCCTTACCCTGGTCCCCAGTTAGCACTTTGGGATATGTCCTGGATTTTCCCTTGCTGCTCAAAAGCATATGAAGGTAGGGGTTTTGTTTCTCCTCTCTACCCTGCCTCCTACTCTCTCCCACAAAAAAAAAAAAAGTAGAATCTTCCAGAGTTTGACTCTGTAGCTTGCTCTTTCCCTTAACAGTGTATCTTGGACAACTTTCTACCTCAGTAACTACAGACCTACTGCCCTTTTAATGTGTGCACAGCGCTGCACAGTATGGAAGCAGTGCAAGTTCATTAATCATCTTCCCATTACTGGTCACTGTGATGCAGTGACTGTCCTTGTGCACATAGACATAGAGCACAAATGTCCCTGGAGGCATGTACCTCTAGAGACACAGGTATACCTGGAGTATGTATGTATTTGGTACAGTTCACTTCAGGGTGGAAGCTGTAGCCACTTCTTCACCTTTCTCTTTTCTTTAAAATAATATCTCTTTTTGAAAGTTATCATTTTGGACAGAGCTGCTTCTGGAGAAGCAGAAGGTAAATTTTTAAGAACTCATTACCTTCAAAAAGAAATCAGCAGCTAAAGATTTACCAAATTCAAGAAGAGTTTAGGCAAATCTCAGCTTCTTAGCTGAGCTTTTAAAGCCCTCGTTTCCTGTCCATCACTTTTCCTCCCACTCTTCTCTCCTCCTGCCCAGTATCTAAGTGGGTCTCACTTTTCTGGAGACACTACTGCATGCCTGTGTTTGTGCTGCTTCTTTGATTGTCCCAGCATTGTACCTGATGATTGTTCACCCTCTTTCTATTCCTCAAACACAAGGCAAGTTCATTCCTGCCTCAGAGGCCTTGCATTTTCTGTTCCCTCTGCCTGGAACACTTCCTCTAGATCAGTGATTCTCACTCCTGGCTGCACATTGGAATCTTCTGGTGAGCTTTTAAAAAGTCCAGTACCCAGACTGAACCACAGACCAATTAAACCAGAATTTCTGGAAGAGAGCCCAGCCATCAGTAAAGCTCCCCTGAGGATTCCAGCAAGCAGCTGAAAGTGAACTCCAGTGATATAACAATAGATTTTCCCAGGCCCAGCTCCTCATCACTCAGGTCTCAGCTCAAATGTCACCTCCTCAGAGAGGCCCTCCCTGATTGCCCCAGCTAAAGTATTCCTCCCACCCCAGGTTCCAGTTACTCTTTGCCACATTTTGTCTTATTTCCTTCTTCTGTCACACCTCGTCACTATCTTGGCTCTTCGTTTATATGTTCGTCTGCTCCCGCCCCCAGTACAGACCCTCCAAGATTGCAGGGATGTATCCACCCTGCATGATGGTATCTCTGGAGCCTTGAAAAGACTTCAGGCTTAAGGACCAAGACTCAGGAGGCCTGGCTGCAACATTTATCAGCTGTGTGACATTAGGCAATTCACTTAACTTTTCTGGGCCTTCATTTCCTGTTCTGGAAAACAGGGTTTATCATCAGACCTACATTCTAGGGCTATATAAGAGTTAAACAAGCTAATACATGTAAACACAGAACAATTGCTGGAGCACCATAAGCACTCAATGGTGTTAGCTATTATTATTTTAAGATCTATCACGAATGAATGACAAATTGTAATTCCTCTCCCATCCTCCCTAACCCCTTCTCTGCTTTTCTTTTCTGTTGTGCATAACATCATTTGACATTCCCTGTTTTACTTGCTTGTTTATTGTCTGTTTGCCCCTAGACCGTCGGCTCCGCGAGGGATTGTCTATTTTGGTCACTGCTGTGTCCCCGATGCCCGGCATGGTGCCTGGCCCATGGCAGGCACTCAGCGCGGATGCCCAGCTCCTCACACCTTCTCCTGTCTCTCCCCACCCCCCAGGACTACCTGACAGACCTGATCACCAACGACAGCGTGAGCTTCTTCCGTACATCCAAGAAGATGTACCCGCACAGGCCCGTTCTCATGGTCATCAGCCACGCAGCCCCTCACGGCCCCGAGGACTCGGCCCCCCAGTACTCAAGCCTCTTCCCCAACGCGTCTCAGCACATGTAAGCTTCGGGGTGCTGCCTGCAGAGCTGCTGGGTGGCACGAAGGTGGGAGGGTCAGGCTCGGTCACAGTGAGGTAATGACAGAGACAAGGCTGCCTCTTGTCTCTAATCCTCCCGGTTTAAAGAAGCCAGGGACACACAGCTGATCTCTGAGGAAACTGGGATACAGACCCAGTAACAACAACCCAAAGCAGGCAACAAGAGTTTTTATAACTTGGGACCCACATCCTCCCACCGAGAGGTCTGTGGATAGAACAGCATTTCAGGTGTATACCCGTATAATAGTTTTCCTTTGCAATCTGTGTATTTTATTTTGCACATTTTAAAACACTTTTGAGAAGGGGTCCTTAGCTTCATCAGACTACTAATATATTCACAGCCTTTATATAAGCTGTTGACTCCATGGCAGGCTCTGTGCTAAGCCCTGTGCGTTGCACTGAATCCCTGAATATTCCCAGTGACCCTTGGTGTATCAGTTATCTATTGCTGCATAACAAGTTACCCCAAAGTTGAGCAGCTTAAAACACCAACGCATATTACCACACAGTGTCTGTGAGTCAGGAATCTGGGAGTGGCCTATCTGGAAGGTTCTAGCTCAGGGTCTCCCGAGGTTGTGAAAAAGGTGTCAGCTGGGGCTGCTGCCACCTGAGGCTTGCCTGGGGCTCACTCACACGGCTGCCCTTCAACCAGCAGATCTCGCCATAGGGCTGATGCAGTCTTTTATAACCTAATCTCGAAGTGACACACCATCTCTCCCACATTCTATTGGTTACACAGACCAGTGCTCCTACAATATGGGAGGGGTACAGGTGTGTGATTACCAGGAAGTGGGGGCTATTGAGGGCTCTCTTGGAGGCTGCTTGTCACACTTGGTATTCCCATTTTACCAATGGGAAAACCGAGGCACAGAGAGGTAAGGTAACTTCCCTAAGGTCACCCAGCTGGTAAATGGCAGAGCTCGAATTCAAATCCGGCACCCATTCCCGCCTCCCATCTCTCTGCCCACCCCTCCAGTCCTCCTCCCTCCAGCTGGCTAGTAAATCTTTCTGGAAAGTTCTTCTGCTTTTCTCTGCCTCAGACCGCCTCCTGCTTAGCAGCGATACTCAGCAGCCCTTGCTGTGACATTGGGGCGACAAGGACTGGGCAATTTGGAGTCCGCCTGAATATTCCGGGTGTTTAACTTTCATTGCAATCAGAATGCGTTGCCCTCCTCAACCCCCTTGCCGTGATTACTCTCTGAGGGCGCCCAGAGTGGCTCCGAGAGGATGAGGCCGTGCGTTCACCTGCTGACCCCCTGGTCTTTGGGGAGCAGGATGTGACAGATGGTGGAGAACCGCATTCCAGGGGCTGCGGCACTGCCTCTCTGCACATCTGCCGTGGCTGCGCCCCACCCCAGCCCACTCCTCCTGCCTGAGGGGCCAGCCTCCCGCCCTCACCCACAGCCCACCTTTGAGGGAGGGGGCATGTGGCCAACTCGGTCCCCCTAAGGGAGGAGCCGCGGAGTGGGGGAAGGTACACTTTGCTTCTGCAACGTCTCCTCTAAAAGGGGTGCTGGCACCCCGCCCCCCAGCGGCCCTGGAGTTGCATGATGAGATGGTTTGACATTGCCTGCTCATTTATTTTCCCTTTGAAATGAAAATTATAGAAATTGAACGTGAGCAACGCCTGCTGCCATTACTTACCCAGAGCACCCCCTGTGCCTTATTAGGGGTGTGTTTGAAAGGCTCTCTTATCTCTGGGGTATAATCATTTTCAAAACAAAACCCAAAACCAGAAAGTTCTGCAGCTGGGATGTTTAATTATGACAGTCAGGGGGCTGAGGAGGGGACAGAGTTCCAGATCTTTCTATCACGAGACTCCTGTCAGAGACTCTCACCCCATCAAGCCTTGTGCCATGTTCTCAGGCTGGGCTTGTGGGTTCTGAAAAATGCTGCTCATTGCGATGTGGTCCCACTCCACCAGCCCAGGGCCCCATCCACCCCCCAGCCATCTCCGTACACACACAAAGATGCAAACAGATGCACGCAGACACACACAAACACATACACACACACAGATACAGACACAAGTACGCAAAGATACAAATAGATACATACAGATATATATACACAGATAACACAAATGCACACAAACACAGACACACAGAACACAGATACAGACACAAACACAAAGATACAAATAAATACACAGATACACAGACATATATAGACACACAAATGCACATACAAACACAGGCATATACATGCAAGCACATATACGGACACACAGATACAGACACATACACACAGATATGCAGACATACACAGAAACACACAAACACACATAGATACAAAGATACAAGCACATATGCACACACACAGATACACAAACGCACATAAAGATAAACACAGGTGCAAACACAGATACACACAAACATGAAGATATACAACCATACAGACACGCACGCACAGAAACATACACAGACACACAAACGTACACAGAGACACACACAGACAAAAGACACATAGGCACACACACCCACAGCCCCCAGAGCTTCCTCTGAAGCGTGGCATCTGAATGGGTTCACGGGCCTCTCCCTTTATCACGCCTGGAGCCAGGCCCGAGCTCACATCCTTGGGGTGGGGCTGGGAGCCAGGGTTCCTGCCCCTCGGCCTCCAGACACACGACGGGAGGGGCCGGAAGGGCCCCCAGCCCAAGAGGGGATGTTATCCTTCAGGCCGGTTGTGAACAAGCAGACATTCCTCGGATTCTTGAGGAGGTGAGGGTTTCAACTCTTTGTTCAGCAGGCATCTGGGTTCACGAGAAAATGTGACACCATCCGGAGGTAGCAGGGGGAGGCTGGCCTCAAGCAGGGGACCAGCAGGCCGGCCTCGGCCCCAAGCAGGACCCCAGGCTCCGCAGCCTGCTGGCCTCCAGATCGTGCTCGAAAGACGCCTCCAGAGAAAAGGCCTCCGAAATCAGACTCTTGACAGACTCACCCCTCCCTGTTCTCAAGGGCAGACACCAGCCCAGGAGAATCTTAAGAGATTCAGGGATGATTGCTCAAAATTACATCCTGAATCCGGGCCCCTGGGGCCACGGGAGCAATTTTCCCAAAACCCCCAACAGCCCCGAGGGCATCTCTTTGTGCAGCCCCTGGCCCAGCAGCACCCCTCCAGCTCCTCGGTGGGGGAGAGCGGCGAGGGGGCGTGGCCCTGCTCCTGGGATGTTCTACACGAGGGTCAGGCCCTAAGCCGGCCCACAGGAGAGAGCGGCGTTTCTCATAATCAAAGGAGGCCGCGGGCCAGGCTTGGATTTAGCGGCAGGAGACCAGCCAGAAACTCAAAGCAAAGTCCAGAAG
This sequence comes from Balaenoptera borealis, assembly GCF_965194805.1. NCBI lineage: Eukaryota > Metazoa > Chordata > Mammalia > Artiodactyla > Balaenopteridae > Balaenoptera > Balaenoptera borealis. Next base: position 13,569,984 of record NC_138872.1, read on the forward strand.
GAATCTTATGACTCACCCCCGCTCTACATAGCAACGGTCTCCATAGCTATCAGGCTGCACCACAAGCTGCAGTGTCCTTCCTTCTTCCCCGGGGAGGGAGGGGCTGAGGTCCTGATGGAGGAAGGGAGTCTGGGGCCCTTCTACCCTCCCCCATGCCCCGCAGCCCTTGCCCCCTGAAGAGCCATCTCGAAAAGCTTTTTGTCTTCAAGCAGTGGAAACTTCCTCTCTTTGCAGCTTTGCCTGGGGAGGGGGTGGGTAAGACCTGAGGGGAACCTGACCCTCGAGGATCATCAGACCCAGTGCGAGGGATGCCCATGCCTTGTGGGGTTTCCCACTCCTGGAGCTCAAACCCCAGCTCTGCCTTTGGCAAGTCTGTCCCCTCACTGAGCCTCCGTGTCCCCATTTCTCACGCAAGGAGAAGGAAAGCACCAGCTCCTAGTTCTGTTCTTCTGAGTATTAAATGAGATGATGTAGGCAAACCCTTCCGGGTGTGGCCAGCGCGTGGTCAGTGCTCATTCGGGGCTGGTCAAAGATTACCATGTATTTGTTCGTTTATCATTAGGCATCACAGCTGACCCCACAGCAGAAGTCACGGAGGCCAGTGGCTCCACCGTCCACTCAGTGAGACCATGGGCAGGTCTCGGAACAACTCTGACCCCGTTTCCTCTTTTGTAAATGGGAAATTAAACCACGCGGGAAGAATAGCTGTGACAGCAAAGTCAGAGAATGTGGCGTGTCCCAAATGGACACATTCAGGCACCATCCTCACAGTTTTGCCTATTATGAACGTAATTTTTAACCAGTTTCCTTTTTTTTTTAACCAAAATCTATTGCAAAAGGAAATTCGGTAGTCACGCCTTAATTAACCACAATGACTGTCACTTGCCATCTACCCAAGGTAACTGGCAAGTAAATGCAATGCTATTAAATCAGAGTTGGGTGCTGTGCCCACAGGAGGCCCTCTCCTTCTTTCAAAAGGGAGGCGAGCAAATTCTAGAGAGGTGCTGAGGAGAGCCCAGCACAGACTGAGACTTTGGCCTTGATGTGATGGGTGTGCTGACCGGGCTTAAATGGGAGGGACGTTCTCCCTTTGGGGCTCCAGGTTATCTACGGCTGTGCCCCCCAGTCTTCCCACGTTCATGCCCTGCACGTGGAGAGATGCTGACCTAACGTGGGGCAGAGCCCCCGACGCGCTGGCGTCCAGATGGGGGCGGTTTCACCCTGAGCTGCAGCCCCAGCGCTGGGAGGCTGCTCCCCTGAGGCGTGGGGGGACCTGGGGGCGGGGCCCAGGTACCCCCCCACCCGGCCTGACCTGATCTCTGTGCCTGTCTGCCCGCCAGCACCCCGAGCTACAACTATGCACCCAACCCCGACAAGCACTGGATCATGCGCTACACGGGGCCCATGAAGCCCATCCACATGCAGTTCACCAACATGCTGCAGCGGAAGCGCCTGCAGACCCTCCTGTCCGTGGATGACTCCATGGAGACGGTAGGCTGCCCCCCTCCTGAGCGTTCTCCCAGCCACGCCAGGCCCGCAGCCTCCCTGCCCTTCCCCCCCCACCCCCACCCCGCCGAGCATCATGAGCTGGAGAGGAATGGAAACAGAGGCAGAGGGAAAAGGCACCGTTCAAGGCCAGGGAAACAACTCTGAGCAATCCAGACGAAACCCCTGCCCTCAGGGAACTTGTATTCCAGCTCTGATCTGTTCACTATAGTAGCCACGTGCAGCTACGTACATTTTTTAACAGCTTTATGGGTATATGATTCACATACCACAGAGCTCACCCAATTCAAGTGTATGTTTCAGTGCTTCTCATATGTTTGCAGGGTTGTACGATCATCACCACAGTCAATTTTAGAAGTTTCATCACCCCAGAGAGAAAACCCGCAGCCCTTAGCCATTACCCCAAACTCCCCTCACCCCTCCGCCTTAGCCAACTGCTCATGTACTTTGTGTCTCTGTGGATTCTGGACATTTCATATAAGAGGAGTCCTACAATATGTGGTTTTTTGGATCTGGCTTCTTTCACTCAGTATGATGATTTCAAGGTTCATCCAGGTGGTAGCATGTTCAGTGCTTCATTTTTTTTTTTAATTGCTAAATAATACTCCATTGCATGGATATATTTTTTAAATTTTATCCATGACCATTTAAATTCAGTAAAATACAATGAAATTTCAAATTTAGTTTCTCAGGTGCACTGGCCACGTTTGAAGTGCTGAATAACCAAGTGTGGCTGGTGCCGTAGGTGTCAACGTTGCCAGCGTGGCCGAAAGTTCTGTTGGACAGCACTGTTGTAGATCACAGACTCCTGCCCCAGGCCATTCATTCATTCACTAATTCACTCATTCACCCAACAGCATTTGTTGAGTGCCAGCACACATGGGACACAGCAGGGAACAAAAATGACAGAAGTCCCTGCCCTGATGGGGCGTACATTCTAATGCAGGGACACAGCCCACGCATAAGTAGAAGAGAGAGAGGTGAGAAGTGCTGGGAAGACAAGTAAAGGGGGACAGGAGGTGGGGAGGCTACAGTGATGCATGGGTCAGCCCCAGGGGCCCCGCCGAGAGGTGACAGTTGAGCGAAGACCCGAAGCGGGAGGGACAGGGGCCTGAGACCCCAGCACAGCATCGTGTTTTGGGACAGTGGGCCGGGCGCACTGCCCGCCTTCCCTCCGCATGTCCTCACCACCCCGCCTGCGTTTCAGATTTACAACATGCTGGTGGAGACGGGTGAGCTGGACAACACGTATATCGTGTACACCGCCGACCACGGCTACCACATCGGCCAGTTCGGCCTGGTGAAAGGAAAGTCCATGCCCTACGAGTTCGACATCAGGGTCCCGTTCTACGTTAGGGGCCCCAACGTGGAGGCTGGCTCGCTGTAAGTGCATCACCCACCCCTCCCCGGCGCCCCAAAGTCCCAGGGAGGCCTCCAGGCTCCGCTGGCACCCGGATGGGCCAGCAGCAGGCAGCTCAGCGGGCGGCCCCGAGCCACTCCCCGGGGCGGCACACGATTCAGGCAGGTGGACCTCGGTGCCGAGCGAAATGGTGATGATGTCACCCGGGGAGGACTGCATACCCCTCTACTGGGGAAGGAGAGGCCAGGAGCTGTTAGCACCTGTGAAAACAGACTGTCCGTGGTGGGCACTGTGCCAGGGAATCGGGGACCTGGACTGTGTATGTGTCACCGCCAGGGCATGGGGGTGCCACCTCGACTTCTGTCTGGCCCGAGCGGTCTTTGGGTCTGGGGGTTGTCAGGGAGGAGCCCGGCCACCTCGGCCCCGGGCGGCGTCATCCGCTGAGATCAGCTGAGCCAGCTCGGCCACAGCGCTAAGGGAAGCAGCCTCCCCCATCCTTCCTCGAGGGCCACGTGGGCCCTTGGCCAGCATTGTCCTTGGGTTAACCTTTGAAATGACATGTTCTGGCAGCAAAAATGCCATGTCTGGGGCAGGGAGAGGTAGAAAGGCCAGGAATCGTAGCAGCAGCAGCCTCGGATCAGCCCAGACGTGATGGAGACCAACTCGAAGGTGTTTTGAAATGCAGATAAATCACCGTTCAGGTGCTCATCAGGTCTGACTTCCATCTGAGCCGAGAACACACACAGGCACTGACTCAGCTTGCTTCAGAATTCCTCCCGAAAGGGCATTGGTGGTGCCATCTTAGGACCAAGATGTTCCCACCGCCTGGGATGTTTGGTGGAAATTCCAGAAGGCAGACAGTGTGAGCTCTAGCCCAGCCTCATCACTGTTCCTCTGCCAACTTCATCAAATCCCTGCCTGTCTGGATTTCAGGGTCCCCGCCTATAATAATAGCTATTATAAGGATAGCTGTGCTGATATAGTGCTTATTCTTCAGGCTTTGGTCTAAGCACTTATATCCAGGTAATCCACTTACGCATGACAACAACCCTATAAGGTAGATGCTAGTATTGTCCCTGTTTTAAACGCAAGGAAACAGAGGCACAGGTTAAGTTGCCTGAGTTACATGGCACAGGAGGGAAGGAGCTGGAATTCGTCTCAAAACCGGGACTTTGATATTTGTAAATGTTTTTCCTTTTTAGGTAAGAATATATATGACCATTAAAGTCACTGGGATTATTTGCTTTCAAAAAGCGAAGGTGGACAGAACTATAATCCAGCATCTTTTATTGTATTGGTCAGCCTCAGAGTCTGTGATCTGGTTCTTAGGACCCAAAACCACAGAGAAAGAGAGTGCTAATGTCAGACTTGGGGCTGACAGCCAGGACTCCTTGAGTTGTGAACGGAAATGACTCTCAAAATGAACAAGGCAAATAAAATAAGATATGAGGAATGCAGTCACTAAAGTAACTGGAAAGTCCAAGGTTAGCGCTGGCTTCAGGTATGGCGGGATCCAGCAGTCACACAATGACAACAGGAAGCTCTCATTTTCCATCTCAGTCCTGCATCCTCTGAATTGGCTTCATTCTCAGGCCAGCGTTTCTCTCATGGTGGCAGGGTCACCACAGCCCCAGACTTTTAGGCCATTCAGCTTGGGAAACCAAACAGTGGTTTGAACAGAAGCCCTGAGGCAGACTCTCACTGCCCTGACTGGTCACGTGTCCATCCCCGAGCCAGTCACTGTAGCCAGGGTAATAGAAAACCTTGTGTGACCAGGTTGAGTACATCAGGTGGTGAAATCTGAATGGGGCCAGGTAGTTCCTGCAGAACTGGAAACTGTTCCCACCAAGCAAGGTGTGGGTGCTGGGTGGGAAAAGCAGTCCTGTCCATCCCACCCAGCCTGGGGGCAGCAGGACCCGTGGACGACCTCAGGTCAATCCAGCTGCTAGTTGCCAACATTCACCCTGGTGCCCCCTCAACCAACGGACTTTTCCAGCTCCCTCCTCCTGCCTGATTAAGTGGTCATGCCTCTTGCTAGCTTCAAGCCCCTCCACCAGGCAGTTTCACCCACCTTCCCCAGCCTCACCCCCATGACCACCCCAGTGTCGCAGGAATGGGGACCCCTTCCAGAACCCAAGAGTGGGCTCTTGTCTAACACTCAGAAATGAATTGTCTAAGGAGACACAGGTGCTGACAAAGCAAGAGACTTTATTGGAAACTGGCGCCCAGGCAGAGAGCATCAGGGTCAGGGACTCCAGGAGGACTGCTCTGCCACGTGGCTCACAGTCTGGGGTTGTATGGTAATGGGGTTAGTTTCCGGGTTGTCTCTGGCCAATCATTCTGACGCAGGGGGTCCTTCCTGGTGGCCCGCACATTGCTCAGCCAAGGTAGATTCTAGCGAGAAGGATTCTGGGAGGTTGGTAGGACACATGGACTGGCATCTCCTCCCTCCTTTTGACCTTTCCCGAATTCTTCTGATTGGTGGTAGCTTGTCAGTTCCGCGTTCCTTACCAGGACGTCCTGCTGTAAGATAACTCATGCAAGTGGTTACTACCGTTCCTGGCCAGGACGGGCGGTTTCAGTCAGTGGTTCCCCTGAAACCAGCACACCTGACTACCTGTCCAGTGTTCACAAGGTGCTGGGCTAGGGAGAGAGAGGAAGTGAAAGACATCCGAAACCCTCGGACCCAGGCCCTGACCCCCAACCCCAGGGAACCAGACAGGGGCAGGGAGGGCACTGTGCCACCTTGATGGACAGTGTGTCCATGCGGCCATGATCCATCCAGCCGGTGCAGGCCCCGTGCCGGGCACAGCCTTAAAGTCACTTACCACCATGTCGGGAACACCCCAGGTGGAAACAGGACACAGGAAAAGTGACAGATGCATGGCAGCGGTAAATAACAAAACTCACTTGACTAACACTTACTGAGCACCTACTGTGTTCTTTAAGTGTAAAAGTACTACAGATAGAGAAGTGAACAAGACAGACAAAAACGTCTGCCTTCCCATTAGATTCTAATTGGGCAATAGACAACCAGATAAATGAGTAAAATAATATAGTAAAATGCGAGGGTGACAAGGCTTCAGGAGCAAGACAGAGCAAAGAAGGGGCAGAGCATGGGGAGGGATGCAGTTCTAAATGGGGTCCTCAGGAAGGGCCTTGTGTCAGTAATCTGTGCTGTGTAACAAATTACTAGAAACTTAGCAACTGAAAGCAACACACGTGCTTTATCTCAGAGTTTCTGTGGGTCAGAAGTCTAGGCGTAGCTTAGGTTGGTCCTCTGCTTAGGCTGAAATTAAGGCATCAGCCAAGGCTGCTGTCTCATCTGGAGGCTCAACTGGGGAAGGACCTGTTTCCCCACTCCGGGGGCTGTTCAAGTGCAAACAAAGGACTTGAACTCACACAGCCTGCCTCTCGGAGTATTCAGCAGGCATCCTTGCTGGGGTGAATTTATGGCAGCTTTCTTTTTCAAAGCCAGCCAGGGGAGACAAAGAAATGAGGGAGGGACAGCTAACAAGACAGAGTCGTCTGTCATGTGACATCACCTCGGTCTGACATCCCATCACCTTTGCCATGTTCTAGCGGTTTGGCTCACCTTCAAGGGGAGGGGATCACAGGGAGGTGTGAACCCCAGAGCATGGGGACCTTGGGGCCACTTGGTAATCGTTGAGGGAAGAACTAAAGGTGGTGAGTGAGAGTGCTCACTGGAGTCTGGAAGAAGAACATTCCGGGCAGAGGGGACACAAGGACAGAGGCCCTGAGGCCAGACTGTTCTTGGCCTTCTAGGAACAGCAAGGGGGCCAGTGTTTGCCTCAGAGTTTCAGAGAAGGGTCCGGGGGAAGATCAAGGATTTGGGGTGTGTCTTCAAGGAAGGTGTCCTTTGTTCAGAGAGTGGGGTCAGAGAGGGCATTCCTGGCAGAAGAAACAGACAAGCAGAAGCCAGCTGGGGCCTGTGAAGTGCAGCCCCTGTGGTGGTGTGGAGGGCACAGAAGGTTAGGGGTGGGGTTTAGCTGAATTGGGGGCACAGAGGGGAGCTTTGAGGGCCGAGGTGCAGGAGAGTGACACGATCAATGGCAGCTTTCCCACCTTCAGGGCGTCAGCCCCTGGTGATCTCCATCCCTCAGGCTGCCCCTCTCCCGAGGGAGGCTGGGTCATCACTACCCAGGTGACTAAGTCCTGCTCTCCATGCCTCCCTCAGGAATCCCCACATTGTCCTCAACATTGACCTGGCCCCCACCATCCTGGACATCGCAGGACTGGACATCCCCTCGGATATGGACGGGAAATCCATCCTCAAGCTGCTGGACACAGAGCGGCCGGCAAATCGGTGAGGGGCCGGGGTGGGTGCTGGGGTACCGGGCATCCCAACTATATGAACTCATGGCCAAGACATGTGGGTCTGAGAGGGGGGTATTTCCAAGGTCGGGAGCTGGGGTTCTAGAGCCCCCCATCCTGACCACTTAACCTGCTGTGGGAGAGAAGGAAGCCCCCTCTCTAAGAGTCCACCTTCCCAGCTGGAATGTGGCCACGGTGACCAGTCGAGGACCCTCCAGAGCTAAAACTGTATAAAACTTGAAAAAATAACAACAGCAGTTAACACTAATTAAGCACGTACTGTATGCCAGGCCTTTGCTATGCTTTGTAGGGGATTTTATCGTTTTGATCTTCACAGTAACGCAGTGAGGTAGGCATTATTATGATCCCATCTTAACCAATTTGGAAATTGAATCCAGAGAAGTCAAGTGACTTGTCAGAGGTCTCTTGGCAGGTCTGGACCCAACTCCGGGCATTCAGCCTCTAGGCTACAGGCTAGAGTCTCTTAATCACCATGCTCTAAGGCCGGATGGTATGATGGGAACATATTCCTAGGTGTCCTGGAGGCAGAAAAACGAACAGTGATGGTGAGCAAAAACTAGGTGGGAAGGTGAGTTGAGTCTGGCTGGGACAGGAAAGGAGAAGGACACTGTCACTGCTGTGGCAGCAGCGACATCTAGTGGCCACCAGTGTTACTGCCCACTGAGTTAGCCTCACAGCACTGATGCAGCCTCCAGCTTGTATCTCCTGCAGCTCAGCGGGTCCAGCCCTGATGGGCACTGTCAGTCCACATCCGATTGTCCTGTAGGGGGAACCACCTCTGTTGAGCCTCCTCCCTCTGACTAGAAGGTGTTATGAGCTGTAAGAGTACAAAATGGGCATGTTTTGGGGGGCGGGGGCACTGGGTTGGGAGCCAGGACACCTGGGAGTCAGGTGCAGGATGGAAGCTTCCTCTCTCAGCCTGAGGACCCATCTGGGAAATGGAAATGATAGAGTGAAACTACATGAAATGCACACTTAAATTACACAAATCCAACTACAAAGGATCAAAGGGAAAAAAATCCTACCAAAACACAATGTAATTAACCTGAAGTCAGGACAAGTTGCATCTGGTGCTGAACTAAAGGGGAAGCAATCTCTTCCAGCACCGGGGAACTGTTGGACTTCCTGGGAGGCACGGAGACACACACACACACGACTATGTGTGACTTAGAGCAACTGTGACCTGGGTCATTTCTGCCCCATGTACCTTCAGACCCAGGTCTCTGGGGAAATACAGCTCTGCCCTGGGGGGTGTGAGCATCCCCTGCTCGCCCCAACTGCCCCCCGGGTCTGTGCTGATTGTGAATCAAGGCTGGCTCTGAGCACCATCCCTGCCTCTGGGAGGACAGAGGGACACATGAGCCCCCCACATTGATGAGGAGATGGAAGTGTGCTTTTTTCCCCCAGGTTTCACTTGAAAAAGAAGATGAGGGTCTGGCGGGACTCCTTCCTGGTGGAGAGAGGGTGAGTGCCAGGGCCTGGAGGAGCCGCCCCAGGACATTTGAGCTGAGCAGCACCCGGGCAACCCCCATCAGCCCCGTCCCAGGAAGCGCCTGGTAGCCCCACCTGCACCCATGATATTAAAGATCTCACTGTCGAGGGCAGGAGGGATCCCACTGCTATGATGACACCTTCCACCAGGGGCTGGGAATCTGTGTCCACAGCCTCCTGTACACAGGGAAGCCCGTTCGCTTTTCCTATGGTTGACATAGAATTTGCATCTGGAGGCCACCTGTATCCTTCAGACACATTTTGTCCTGTCTGTATAATGTCTCACATGCTTTTTAACTTATTGCCAACTCATGTAATTTGGGAGGAATTTTATAAAATCCCCATTTCCTTTTATTTCTTTTTTTGAATTTTTGAATTTTATTTTATTTATTTTTTTATACAGCAGGTTCTTATTAGTCATCCATTTTATACACATCAGTGTATACATGTCAATCCCAATCTCCCAATTCATCACACACACACCCCTGCCGCTTTCCCCCCTTGGTGTCCATACGTTTGTTCTCTGCATCTGTGTCTCAATTTCTGCCCTGCAAACTGGTTCATCTGTACCATTTTTCTAGGTTCCACATACATGCGTTAATATACGATATCTGTTTTTCTCTTTCTGACTTACTTCGCTCTGTATGACAGTCTCTAGATCCATCCACGTCTCTACAAATGACCCAATTTCATTCCTTTTTCTGGCTGAGTAATATTCCATTGTATATATGTACCACAACTTCTTTATCCATTCGTCTGTCGATGGGCATTTAGGTTGCTTCCATGACCTGGCTATTGTAAATAGTGCTGCAATGAACATTGGAGTGCATGTGTCTTTTTGAATTATGGTTTTCTCTGGGTATATGCCCAGTAGTGGGATTGCTGGGTCGTACGGTAATTCTGTTTTTAGTTTTTTAAGGAACCTCCATACTGTTCTCCATAGTGGCTGTATCAGTTTACATTCCCACCAACAGTGCAAGAGGGTTCCCTTTCCTCCACACCCTCTCCAGCATTTGTTGTTTGTAGAAAATCCCCATTTCTTAAGTCTGTTGACAATCAGAAGATGTGGCCCGGCTGGACCTGCATCCTCCATGGTGACCCTACACCAGGGCTGAGCGGGGCCGTGCACTCCTCCGGAGCTGGGCGGCCAGCCCCACTTCCGCTCTCTGCCCCACAGCAAACTGCTCCACAAGAGGGACAGTGACAAGGTGGATGCCCCGGAGGAGAACTTCCTGCCCAAGTACCAGCGCGTGAAAGACCTGTGTCAGCGGGCCGAGTACCAGACCGCGTGTGAGCAGCTGGGGCAGGTGAGGATGGTCGGCTGGTGCCCTGGGGCTGGGGGTGGTACCCCTCCCATCCCTTCCTCCCTCCCAGTGGCCACCCCGGCTAACCACGACCCAGGCCTGCTCCTCGGCCTTCAGACCAGCGGAGCCAGTGGGGCCAGTGCCCCTGCCGATGTGTGAGACGCAGGGTGATGCCAGGTGGTACAGGCGACACTCAGAAAGTTCTTCCAATCCTGCTCACATCAGAGGCAAAGTCTCCTGTGGGTGCACGTGTGTCTTTAGCTGCTGTGACTCATGCCCGATCCCTCTTGAACAAAGACATAGCCAACCTCTGCACAATATTTATAAAGTTAAATAACCATTTCCATTGTATTCACTCTCCCAGAGTATCATTGTGGCTGGTTTTCCGCTTATATAGGAATAATAGGGAATTACCTTTTTAAGTAAATAAGTTTAAGTTTTAAAAATGTGAATTGATTTCAAGAGAAATATTAAGGAAATTATAATCCAAATAGTATTTAGAGGTAGCAGAAACTGGGACTGATGTTTCGGAGAGTCTGAACTAGGATCTTCTGAGGCCTGGGAGGCCAAGGTGGGCTCTGGAGAGGAGAGGGGAGGGGTGGGGGCAGAGCCTTGCAAAGAGGGACCCAAGCAGGAGGCGCGGTTCGGAGGTTGCGGGGAGGGGAGGGCCGACGAGCAAGCAGGGCAGACAGGAGGTGCTTCCCTGCCTCGGTCTGCGAGCTGGGACTTCGAGCTCGTCCACGGCGGCTCAGGCCTGAAGATGCATGCCCGTTTCACCAGTAAGAATAAGTGAAACCAGGGCCTCCACGTTCCATTTCTCATTAACAGACCAAGGCTGCCAAGGCCAGGGCATGAGCTGGGTGGGTCTCACAGGCTGCATCTAGGCAGCTCTGTCTTATCACTAGACTCAGAATTAGCACCCGCCTGTCCTCGTGGCTGTGCCCCCCCGGCCGCCCAGCATTTGTTCACAACCCCCGACCCCTCCCCGTGCTCTGGAGGGCATCTTGTCTGGGAAGTACCCGTCTGTGCCACTGAGCGAGAGCTTTGGGTTACATTGGAGCAGCGTTCAGTGCTGCCTCTGTAGCCGGGCACGGTTCCAGGCACTGGGGCAGCAACAGCCTCAGACGCCCTGGACAGAAAGCCCTGCCCTCCTGAGCTGATGATCTGGGCAGATCCCAGAAGTGGTTCCGATTTCAGTGCTGAGCTACAAGAAATGAGCCGACGAGACCAAGGGGCCTTTTGTCCCCCTGGGATTGTTGTCGAATCCCCCTGCTGGCCCATCGCCCCCCGCTCCCTGCAGATTGAGGGTCTGGCCGTCCCAGGAAGGGGAGAGGGCAACCCACCGGGGGTGGGTTGGGGGCCTAGACTGGCAGCGGAGGCATTGAGCCATAGCCCCCAGACTTACAGCTCTAGGTCCTCCAGGACCCCAGCCCAGCCCAGACATTCACCTGCCGGCAGATGCAGTCACGGCCCTGCTCAACTGCCCTCCCTCCCCCAGCCCCCCAGCCCCAGCGCCACTGCCCGTCTCATGCTGCACCTTCCAGGAAGGCCCTTCCCTGCACACGAGCCATGCCCTCCGGCCCCGGAGCTGCTCTCGGAGGGGCCTCCCTGTGACTGGGCTCACCCTCACCCTCAGCCACAGCGCATCACCCTGGGTACTGTTTCTGTGCTCCTCCCACAGTGGACAGGTGTCCATCCGTGATGGAGCAGCTCGTTCCAATCACAGAGCCCGTTTGAGCCCACGTCCAGCTAAGGCCGCTAGAGGGAGGTCTCGGGGTGGGCGGGAACGGTGGGGCAGCCGCCAGTTAGGAGAAGCGGCCGAGCGGGCTGGCCCAGGCCCGGGAGGCTGAGGCCCCGGTGTGTCTTGCAGAAGTGGCAGTGCGTGGAGGACGCCTCGGGGAAGCTGAAGCTGCACAAGTGCAAGGGCCCCGCGCGGCCCGGGGGTAGGGCCCTCTCCAACCTGGTGCCCAAGTACTACGCACAGGGCGGCGAGGCCTGCGTCTGCGACAGCGGGGATGAGCAGCTGAGCCTGTCCGGACGCCGGAAGAAGCTCTTCAAGAAGAGTACGCAGGACGGGAGGGGAGGGGATGGGAGGGGAGGGACCGCACCGGGGCAGCCCGATTAGTTCATTCACACAAATCCACATCCACCCCTCTCCTCTCGATGCACCCATCCCAGGGGGCAGAGAGTGATAAAGAAGGAAGGTAAGCTGACTGTGTCCAGGGCCAAGAAGAGCAGGACCATAAAGTGAGGAGAGAGGGATGCGGCCCCGGGCCAGGGGGTGGGGCCCCTCTGGGACCAGAAGGAATCCCCCAGAGGGTTTTGAGCAGAGGAGCCAGGGTCGGGTCTGTGTTTTCAAAGGATCCCTCCAGCTGCACTCCAGGCACTGGACCGGTTCACTTGCAAAGTGGCACAAAATTTCGAGTCACCCAACATGCAGGCTCCCAGCCGAGGTCGAGCCAAGGTGACGCTATGCCTTCACCTTTCAGCCCTCATGTCTATTTAGTGTCATGTTTGTGGTATTTCCTACCTTTTGGCGGTGACGTCCCTATCTAAAATGGCCCCAAGGTGGCGCTGACATCCTGTGTTGGGACCCCAAGCCCAGGGCGGCTGTGATGTGCTTTATGGAGGGGAACACGTAAGTGAGAACGCTTCGTTCAGGCACGAGTCTTGGTGCTGCTGCCGTGAGTTCAATGTCGGTGAATCAACACATGCGTTAAATTGGGTGTCTTTATTTTTTTTTTAATTTATTTACTTATTTATTTATTTATTTTTGGCTGCATTGGGTCTTCGTTGCTGTGTGTGGGCTTTCTCTAGTTGTGGCAAGCAGGGGCTACTCTTCGTTGCAGTGCACAGGCCTATCACTGGCCGTGTGATGGCTTCTCTTGTTGCGGAGCACAGGCTCTAGGCGCGTGGGCTCAGTAGTTGTGGCACGTGGGCTCAGTAGTTGTGGCGCTCAGGCTCAGTAGTTGTGGCGCACGGGCTTAGTTGCTCCGCGGCATGTGGGATCTTCCCAGGCCAGGGCTCAAACCCGTGTCCCTTGCATTGGCAGGCAGATTCTTAACCACTGCGCCACCAGGGAAGCCCAAATCGGGTGTCTTTAAACAGACATGACAGAGACACACATGCAGTAAGACCCGGTACTGATGGTGGACAAGCGTGTTGTGACCTGAAGCTCGCAGGAATCTTACCCCGTATTTCCCCCAGGAGCACTGGTTCCATACTCGCTAGTTCAGCATCAAGTTGATGCTATAGAACAGGACCACCGCAAATAACGGGAATCGACTATACAGTTGACCCCGAACAATGCAGGTTTGAACTCCACAGGTCCACTTGCACATGGATATTCTTTGATAGAAAATACTACAGTTCTCCACTGTCTGTGGTTGGTTAAATCCACAGATGCAGAGAAACCACGGATACGGGGGGCTGACTATAAGTTATACACAGATGAACCCCACGTTGTTCAAGGGTCAACTGTACTTTGGAGGGAGGAAGAGCCCCCCATCCCAACTGGAGAAGCTGCCTTAACCTTCACCCCTCCCCCCAGCAGGGGCTGAAGAAGGACAGAAAGTTAGAAAACCAGCAAGCAGAGGAGGGGAAGGGGGAAGTCCTGTGGACCTGGCTGCAAGACTCAGCTGTCACACTGGGTAGTCGTGACCCCATTCTGAGGGTCAGCTCCCCTGGGAAGCACGCTCCCTGCCAAACGTTCAAATAAGGATGCGCCTGGGCTTTGAGGATGCTTGGCAGGTTTCTGGGTGCCAAGGGCTCCGTGTCAGTGAGATCCAGTCCCCTGGCTAGAATGTCTTGCTCCCTGACCTAATGGGAGCCAAAGCCTAATTCGAGGTTTTAGTTCTGTTTTCTTTCATTGTGGTACAGTATGCATTATCTAACGTTTACCGTCTTAACCGTTTCTAACTGTAGAGTTCAGTGGCTTTAAGTACATTGACATCGTTGTGCAACCATCACCACCGTCCATCTCCAGAGCTCTCTTTATCTGGCAAAACTGAAACTCAGTACCCATTAAACAACAACTCCCCATCATCCCTCCCCTGGCAACCACCCCTCTGCTTTCTCTGAATTTGACTGTTCTAGGTACTTCATGTAAGCAGAATCATGCACCATTTGTCCTCTTGTGACTGCCTTACTTCACATGGCATAATGTCCTCAAGGTTCATCCTTGTTGTAGCCTGTGTCAGAATTCCCTTCTTTTTTCAGGCTGAATCAGATTCCCTTGTAGCCTAATTAGAGACTGGGTGTCTGGCGACAGGCTGAGGTCTCTTCCTGTCTTTGCAGAGGATACAGAGCAGGTGTGTCTCCATAACAAGCCCGCTGCTGCCTCAAGTGGTGCATCCCCAACTGATGGTCCTCCATTATGATTCCTCGCAAGCTGATTAGTAACTACTAAGCTAATCTTTTTTTAGCGGATAAAATGATTGGTTGAATTACACAGCTAAATAACATCTTGCTTCAGCACATGGCACACTGGGTAATGGTTAAGTTAAGACAAGAACTTGCGACTCAGTTAAGCCTTTTTGTTTTTCCTATTAATTCTTAGAGGAGAGAAAAATGCACCTAAATAACTGAGACTCGGCTCAACCCAGGCCCTCCCCTGAGGACGGTGTGACATCACAGCCCCGTCTGATATGCCCCTCACAGCATCCTGGGAGCAAGGCGAGGGTGTTTCCTTACAGCAGACGGGAAAGACCAGCTCACACGGCCGCCGGGGGGACTTGGGCCCCGTCGCCTGGCCCAACATTCTTCCTCCTGCGCGTGCCTGCCAGCAAGAGGGTCTCTGTCACTCCTTTCTGAGCAGCCAGCCTAGAGCGGGGGTTTTCAACGGGGGGCGAGTTTGCCCCCCAGGGACACTTGGCCGCGTGGTGACATGTCTGCCTGTCGTAACCGTGTGTGATGGGCAGCGGGAGGGGTGCCCCTGGCATCCCGGGAGTGGAAGCTGTGGGCACTGCTAAGCATCCTGCGACGTACAGGTCAGCCTCCCGCAGCCGAGATTTATCCGGCCCCAGAGTGGTGCCGGTTGTGAGGTTGAGACGCCCCGGCCCAGAGCAGCTCAGACCCCGGCTCAGCCTAACCCACTGGGGTGTGGGCTGTGGGGTGAGGATGCAGGTAGAGCAGCCAACCCAGAACAGAGGGGAGACCCAGGACCCAGGGGGAGGAGATGAGGACCCGGGGGATGGGTCCACGTGGCCGGTGTTTATTCATTTCTTCTCCCAACAAATCCGCAAGCCCTGCCATATGCCAGCTGCTGAGGTTACAGAGGTGAACTTGAGAGACACGGATCGGACCTCGTGGGTGAGGCCAGGTGTCAGCAAGTTAACAAAGTGGGAAGATCACTTCCCTGGGTGCAAAATGCATGGAGGAAATGAAACAGTGGTGTGACCAGGTAGAGAGGGGCGGCAGCTGTAGGATGGGTGGTCGGTTGACATTTAAACGAGAGCCAAGTATGTAGAAGGAACAGGCCATGTGACTAGCAGAGGGGAAGTGCTCTAAGTCACGGGAAGAGGAAGCACAAAGTTCCTGTGGGTCCCACCCCAGAGAGCAGGCCACACTGCCTCGGGCTTCCCAGGCCTGGGGAGGTGGGAGGGCCCAGCTGTGACCTTGGGCGAGGATGTCACAGCTGCAGTGTCCCTAACTAGCAGAGCAGCTGCTGGATGCCAGCTTCCAGGTGCTGAAATATTTAGCAGGTCTGTTTCATGTCAAACTCCAAAGAGCCCTGGAAGGCAGGTATCATCATGAGAACACAGCTGCTTGGAAATTAACTCACTTGCCTGTGCGTTGGCTCAGGATTTGCACTCAGGCAATCAGAGTCCAGAGCCTCAGCTCTTTTTTTTTTTTTTTTTTAATTTATTTATTTATTTATTTTTGGCTGTGTTGGGTCCTCGTTGCTGCACGCGGGCTTTCTGTAGTTGCGGCGAGCAGGGGCTACTCTTCGTTGAGGTGTGCGGGCTTCTCATTGCAGTGGCTTCTCTTGTTGCGGAGCACGGATTCTAGGCGCACAGGCTTCAGTAGTTGCGGCACGCAGGCTCAGTAGTTGTGGCTCACGGGCTCTAGAGCGCAGGCTCAGTAGCTGTGGCGCAAGGGCTTAGTTGCTCCGCGGCATGTGGGATCTTCCCGGACCGGGGCTCAAACCCGTGTCCCCTGCATTGGCAGGAGGATTCTTAACCACTGCGCCACCAGGGAAGCCCCCAGAGCCTCAGCTCTTGGCCACTGGGTTAGGAAGTGCCCTGTTCCCAGTACATGTGGTAGGGAGGGCACCTCCAGGATCCTGGAAACAAAGACACCTAGGGTGACAAGGAGAGCAAGTGGTGTGGCTTCAGTCCCGGAAAAGGTGTACACCAGGGCTGGCAGGCTTTTGCTGTAAAGGGCCAGAGAGTAAATATTTGAGGCTGTGGGAGCTAAACAATCTTTTCCATCACTGTGGCAAGAAAACAGCCAAGGACTCTGCAAATGGTTTAGAGTAACTTATGTACAAAATCAGGCAGAGGGCAGGATTGGGCCTGGAGGCCATAGTTTGGGGACCCCTGGGTGCATGGCTGGGGGGGTGGAGAACTCCAGAGCAAGCAACACAAAGGAGCGGAAAGAACCCGCTGGACCTGCTTCCTGGCCCCCTTGGGCAGGTGTGACCTCCTCCCGCAGGGAGATCAGCTCAGTACTGTGTGCGTTTCGGGCCCGGGCACTGTGGCTTCACGGAGACTGAACTCAGGGAGGAAAAAGCCAAGGAGAAAGCTGCCCGGAGTCAGAAAAGGCCCAAGGCTTTGTCAGAGAAATGCCTCTCCTGGACCTGGACCCCCAGATCCTTTGGCCCATGAGACTCTGATACAAGGAGGAAAGGTACAAGCAACCGCCCCGGGGTCGGGGGGTTGGGGGATGTGGAGCAAGGCCAGATCCTGGAGCCCTGGCCTGGGCCATGCGGAAGAGGGAACCCCTTCCTCCCTTCTTGGGCCCCACCACCCGGCCTCCAGCCAGTCCTCGACGTTTGGTCGCCACCTGGTGGTCATAGGAGCCCAGCAGAAACCCGGCTCCAGGCCTTGCTCCAAAAACAGATGGATGTTTCAGGACAGCGGGGTTACAGACTTGAGGCAGGCCTGGGTCAGACCTAAAATGGAAGCAGGAGCGGGGACTGTGGCCAAACGGGAAACACTCTGCCCCGTCGGAAGAGGCAGCACATCAGCTCCTGCCCCGCCATCCACGCTGCCGGTGGGCCCGGTGTAGGCGGCACATCTCCCGTTTTCTCTTCAGAAGCTAGAAATCTGTGCTCCTCCGTGACCACCCTCCCCCAACCCCATTTTTCTGAAGTGTTAGCAACTTGATCAATTTTGTCTTTTCATATACAGAAGATACAAGAGATCTGGGCTCTGACTTGAGCCTGTGTTGAGAGGGGGAAATTTACCCCCTGCCCCTCTCGAGTTCTCTTGGCCAGTCAGATAATTAACTTGACACAAGACAGATGAACAGGAGAAAAAAATTAATTCATACACAGAGGTCTCATAGAAATGGGACCCCAGAGCGACCAAAGCAGGTTGTTTACACATCATTTTTAGACAAGGAAACAATTATTTGTGAATATTTTAGGAGCAAAGGGGCTGGTACTTGGGGCAGCAGACTAGTGAAGGAGTAAAGTTAGTTTATACGGATTTCTTAGCCTTGAATTCCCTGACTCTGCTGATGAGGATGCTTTCTCTTCTCCTGGTATAGGGAAGGGACCTTCACGTGGGAGATTTATTTCCCACTTTTAGGGGGGAAAGAGGAGGGTCAGTGTTTTTTTATGTTTTCTATGGCCACCAGCTGTTTCTTAAGTACCTTTAATTCAAAAGAACCAATATGCCATTGTGGCATATCTTGGGGTGACCTGCTCTGAGCCCCAACCGTTCCCTCCTCTAAAATTGACCAGGAAGTTTCACATTTTAAAAGCAGGGTTGGTGGCCATGGAGAGAGAAGTCAGGTTAGGAGCTAAGTGCTAAGAGCTCTGCGAAGGGAGAAAAGAAGAGAGATTAGAATGAGGATGAACAAACAAAAGAACAAACCGAAGCCCCTTCTCCAGCCCCATTAAACCAGTCCCCAGTCCTGGTGTAGGTCAGTTCAATAAAATGGCCACGCTTCCCTCCACTGATGGAAAGAGTTAACCTTCTCTTTTACTAGAGGTAAGGTGGGCACTCCTTGTCCCGTTTGGGTTACACAGGAGCAGTGTTTTCACCAGTGGTACACAGGCTCCTTGCTGAGCTCCTTTAAAGCTCGGTTCTGTCACTGAGCCAAGGAAGTCCAGATTTCTGGTCCACCCATATATATAGTGTGGTATTGGGCAGCTTAATCAGGGGAGCAGCTGTAATACCCCAAGTTGTGCAAGGGTGGCTGGTGAGCCACCCAGGACACTTGGTGAGTTGGCAGATGTTTATACTAAAAAGGGTAGTGCCAGGGTCACCTCCAGTCTCCATGAGAGGTTTGAAGATGCCACCTGTGGAATCAAACCCCTGAGTGTGACTGCAGTACTGTCCTGGCCTGTCACCCAGGAAAGGTCCAGTGTTTGTTTTCAATGCAAAGGGAAATTTTTCACCTATTGTTTTTAGCCTGGGCGAGGGACAGCCCTTGAGCTTCTATAGAGGTTTTCCGGAGCCCCGATGACCCCCCCAGAAGGAGAGAGAGAGCGATGTTTTTCGGTCGTGGAGACCATTCCCTGTCATTGAACCAACTTCTGTACCGAGTCCACAGTGCGCACATTGGCAGGAACGCAGACCAGCTCAGGGGCACTTGTACCGTCTAGATGTTGACACAACCAACAGTCAGACTGATTGATTGACATGGCCAGGCATTGGTAAACCGGCACAACGGGGTGTTTGGTTTATGCCTGACCTGTTGACAAAGTAAAGGTTACTAAGCAAGACACAGGTTGAAAAGGAGCCCATAGTGGAGACTTTTAGAGGGGAAGTAGGCTAGATAGACAAGCACTCTCCGCTCAGCCTCCTGATAATGATAATGAATGTGGGAAAGTGGTCATTAGTAAGAGAAGGTGCATGTTTGTTTGTTTGTTTAGCGTGTGAATATGTAGGGAGTCTTAAAGGGGGGGGATAGGTAAAAACGAAGTTTTTTAAATTTATTTTATTGAAGTATAATTGATTTACAATGTTGTGTTAATTTCTGCTGTACAGGAAAGTGATTCAGTTACACACACACACACACACACATATATACACGTTTTTTCATACTCTTTTCCATTATGGTTTATCTCAGGATATTGAATTTAGTTCCCTGTGTTATACAGTAGAACCTTGTTGTTTATCCATTCTGTATATAATAGTTTGCATCTACCAACCCCAAACTCCCAATCCTTCCCTCCCCCACCCCCTCTCCCCCTTGGCAACCACGAGTCTGTCCTCCATGTCTATGAGTCTGTTTCTGTTTCATAGATATGTTCATTTGTGTCGTGTTTTAGATTCCATGTATAAGTGATATCATACGGTATTTGTCTCTTTCTGACTTACTTCGCTTAGTATGACAATCTCTAGGTCCATCCATGTTGCTGCAAATGGCATTATTTCATTCTTTTTTATGCCTGAGTAATATTCCATTGTATATATGTACCACAGTTTCTTTATCCATTCATCTGTCCATGGACATTAAGGTTGCTTCCATGTCTTAGCTATTGTAAGTAGTGCTGCTGTACGTAGGGGTGCATGTATGTTTTCGAATTAGAGTTTTCCGCAGATATACGCCCAGGAGTGGGATTGCAGGCGAAGTTTCTTGATCCGTGATCTTGGGAAAAGCTATCTAATTCGTGATGCCAGCTGCTTCCAGGCCTGGGAAGTGGCCCTGGAAATCCTTACTCTGAGGTCACCTGTGGGGACTGTCTCTCCCAGCTGTCTTGAGAGAGATGGTCTAGGCCAATTTGGCATGGCTTGCATGAACCCAAGACGATTTTCCCTTTATTTTGGTGGTAACATAGGGAGTGTAGGTAGGTAGCAGTACCTCATAACGTCCTTCCCAGAGAGGTGACAATGCATGTTTTCTTCTAAAGTCCTTGATGTAAACCCGGTCTCCTGGTCAAAAGGGATGTCAGGGTGTCAGGGAGGCTGCGCCCCTTTTCCCTCTTGGCAATAAGCTTCAGGTACACTAGTCAGTTCTTGTAGGCAGCTGGTCAGAGCATCACATTATTCACTTATGTTCCCACAATGTCCACTTAATCCAGAAATAGAAAGTTTAGAGATGCCAGTAGGCATGGGTTATCCAAGCACTATTTCAGAAGAGGTTAATCCATGTCTCCTATTGGAGTATTCCTGATCCTTCTACAGGCCAGAGGCAAAGCTTCTGACCGTTTAAGTCCAGTTACTTGCCAGAGCTTTTCCTAAAGTCCTTTTATATCTAGATTTTTGTGTTCCACTTGCCCTGATGGTGGAGTTATGGTACAGAGTATGGAATTTTAATGAGTACCCCAGAGTTTTTGCAAGCAGATGGTTTATCTCTGCTATGAAATGAGTTCCTTGGTCTGATTCAATCCATAAAGGAATGTCAAAATTAGGAATAACCTCAGTTATTAATTTCATTACCACTGTGTGGCATCACCACATCTAGTCGGATGGCATTCAGTCCCTCCACTAACCATGTAAAAGATAACCAAATAGCAAGAATAGCCTAAAGCTGGGGGCGAATCTATAAGATCTGTTTGGAGTGCCACAAAGGGCAGTGTGGGCCTGGTTAAGACTTCCTAGGGCACACCGATTTCTCCCAGAAGTTAGGTGCAATTCACTAGTAGTGCACTGGGAAATAATTTGGTCAGAAATTCCATGGCTGCCAGGGCAAAACCACTCTCCTGTCTGCACAGTACATCTCATTTGATGGGAGGTAAGCTCAAGCCACAAGGTCAAAGGAAAAGGAGCTACCTGAAGTACATGTGGCCCAATGTCTAATTTATCTGATCATTGTTTGGTACCTTTTTTGTGCCATTTGTCCTATTTAGATTGTGGGGCATTTGCCTGATAGTTAATATCAGTCAGGGATAAAGGCAGGTTTAAAAAGTGGGTGGAGAAAGGATAAAGGGGGCATTTTGAGCTGCAATTTTAGCAGCTCTTTCCACCCCATCCTTTCCTAAAGATAAAGCATCAGTCTCCTGAGCAGTGAACAACAGCAGCGTTAGAAGCGAGGTGACTAGCTTATAACAGGGCAGCAATTATATACCCGTTAGCACTAGGAGAACCTGCAGAAGTCAGGAATCCACGGGATCTCCAAATCGCACCAACACCATGGCAGACTCCAAAAGCATCTTTGGAGTCTGTGTAAATGGTGGCAGTTTCCCCTTTGCTCGTGTGCGTGCTCCAGGAAGAGCGATGAGTTCAGCCGCGTGGGCTGGTCTCACGGGCACAGAATATGCGTCAAGTGGTTCACGTGGGGAGCCACAGCATAACCAGTTATTATGTTTCCCTGGAAACTTCGTTTACTGGAGCCATCACAAAATCGAAGTAAGTCTGGGTTGTCTAAAGGGATGTCTGAGAGAGCATCTCGTGGCTTTGAGACCATTCCTGTAGTTGCGAGGCACTCGTGTGGCGTGGAGTGGGGCTCTCCACCATCAGGGAGGGGGGTAAAGGAGCCAGATTTAGAGTATTAATGATGGACGGTGATGGGTAGGTTAAGAGCTGCTCACAGGTGGTCTCTCGCCACGCAGAGAAGTGCTGCATCCTGTGAACTTGTAACATGGCAGACACAGCGTGGGAAACAGAGGTGACTGGGGGAGCCTATGGTTAGAGCACTGGCTTTGTAGTCAGCAGGGCCACGTACATAAGGGGGGCGTACCTGGTGCCGTAGAGTCTAACTGACATGAGAAATACGCTGTAGGACTTAACTGAGGCAAAAGGCTGTCCTAGAATGCCAGCAGTAATCCCATCATTTTCATGGCCATGTAGATGAAAAGGTTTATCACAATCAGGTAAGCCAAGAACCAGAGGTGTGGACAGAACTAATGTAAGGCTTCGTAGGGGAGCAGAATTTGCTACCCTAAAATACATCTCTTTGGCATATTATGTTGAGCTGGTTATTTTCTAGGAAACAGCAGACACAGGGGAAACTGAAAACCTAGTGGGAGTTGCCCTTTTGCAAGAAACACTGACGTCTGTAAGGGAAATCTCCATTTGTAACGCTGTCTCCCTCTCTGTCCCTGGAAGAGGAGGTTGACCAAATCTCTGGAAACTCTTCTCCGCGGAGAGGGCCAGGGCTTAAATCTGTGTCACAGTCACCCTTGTTTACTGTGCTTTTCCTGGTCGCCTTCCCTGACTGGATCTCCCACCCTCTACATCCTCTTTCGTCTTTGGCTGAGGGTGTGTTTCAGGTGAGGGCTTCCAGGTTTTTCCGGGTTTCTCCCATGGATACGTTATTAAACTTTTTTTGATTTTCTCCTGTTAACCTGTCTCAAGTCAACTTAATTCTTAGACCAGCCAGAAGAACCTAGAAGGGTAGAAGGAAAACTTCTCCCCGACGGCTATGCCAGTCCTTGTTACCGGTCTCCCTTGAGAGGTAAATGCAGAGAAGGTGTGCGTCAGGTGCATGGGATTGAAGAGGAATCTGAGCAGAGCTCAGTTACCTTAACCAGGCTGGGTCAGCAGGAGTCGAAGTGAGGGTAACAGCTGGGTTAGGGACCACAGGGTGCCCGGGAATTACAAGAGTTTATGGCTCTTAGGGCTTGTGCAAATCGAGAGATTTGATTCCCGTCTGGGCCAAATTTACCTTCTTTCATTACAAATTTACCTACTTTTATTTGGAGTGTGACAGGGTGAGGAAGTAAAAACAAGCACACCCAGCTCTCCGAGAGTCTATCATAGGGTTAATTCCTCGCTTTGTATCTCTTTGCAGAGAAGGGACCTGTTTATTTTTCTTCCAGGTCACGCATACAGGCTCAGCACTTAGTAGCAATCCAACTTCATTGGCCTGTGTGGCCCAGGGACTAATTGGGACATCTGTTAAAGACTCACCCTCTTCAGAGGAATTTAAATCAGGACGAGTTTCTAATAAGTAGGAGATTTGGGGCTTGGTCTGAGGGCAAGGAAATAAAAACGCCCTTCTCATTACATTGTAGAGTAGCATTAAATTTACGTAACAAATCTCTATCAAGAAGGTTTGCTGGTGAGCAGTTGGAAATTAGATATGATGGGTGTTAAGAGGCCCTAAAAGATATTAGGGTGGGCTGAGATGTGGGTAATGTAGTAGGTTGTCCGGAGACTCTGACTGCTTGGATAGAATCAGCAGTGACAGGTTGACATAAATCCTCTGAGCGATGGTAGAGGAAGGCACACTGGTGTCAATTAAGAAATGCAGTGTCCGATCCCGATCCTCTATTTTAAGTAGCCTCTGGGGTGCAACTGAGGATTGGCTGACCCCGTCATTTGGGAAGGAATCGCCCCTCAGAAGGAGAAGAATGAACTTTCTGGGCATGCTGGGGCCTAGGGGATGGTTTCTTAAACTTTCCTTTCTCTTGAGTGTAGGACAAATTTCTCTTCCATTGTCCTGATTTCTTATAATATCTGCAGTTGTCTGGAGGCAAACAGGAAGAGCTCTGAGTGAGCCTGGAGTTACTCTCAGAGTCATGCTTTTGTTTTCTTTTTTGTATTGAATTATAATTTACAATGTTGTGTTAGCGTCTGGTGTACAGCATAGTGATTCAGTTTTATACGTATATTCTATTTAGTTCCCTGTGCTATATAGTAAGACCATGTTATTTATCTGTTTTATATATAGTAGTGTGTATCCACTAATCCCAAACTCCTAATTTATCCCTCCCCCACCCCCTTTCCCCTTTGGTAACCATAAGTTTGTTTTCTCTGTCTGTGAGTCTGTTTTGTAAATAAGTTCATTTGTGTCATATTTTAGATTCCACATATAAGTGATATCGTGTGGTATTTGTCTTTGTCTGACTTACTTCACTTAGTATGATAATCTCTAGGTCCATCCATGTTGCTGCAAATGGCATTATTTCATTCTTTTTATGGGTGAATGTTATTCCATTGTATATATATACCACATCTTCTTTATCCATTCCTCTGCCAGTGGACATTTACGTTGCTTCCATGTCTTGGCTATTGTAAATAGTGCTGCTATGAACATAGGTGTGCATGTATCTTCTCGAATTATAGTTTTGTCTGGGTATATGCCCAGGAGTGAGATTACTGAATGATATGGCAACTCTATTTTTAGTTTTTTAAGGAACCTCCATAATGTTTTCCGTAGTGGCTGCACCAATTTACATTCCCACCAACGGTGTAGGAGGGCTCCCTTTTCTCCACACCCCCTCGAGCATTTGTTATTTGCAGACTTTTTTTTTTTTTTTAAACTACACTTGCCATTCATCTTCTTTTTAATTTTATTTATTTTTTTTATTCTATGGCTGTGTTGGGTCTTCGTTTCTGTGCGAGGGCCTTCCCTAGTTGAGGCAAGCGGGGGCCACTCTTCATCGCAGTGCACGGGCCTCTCACCATCGCGGCCTCTCTTGTTGCGGTGCAAAGGCTCCAGACGCGCAGGCTCAGTAGTTGTGGCTCACGGGCCCAGCTGCTCCGCGGCACGCGGGATCCTCCCAGACCAGGGCTCGAACCCGTGTCCCCTGCATTGGCAGGCAGACCCTCAACCACTGCGCCACCAGGGAAGCCCAATTTGCAGACTTTTTAATGATGGCCATTCTGACTGGTGTGAGGTGGTACTCATTGTAGTTCTGATTTGCAGTTCTCTAATAATTAGTGATATTGAGCATCCTTTCATGTGCCTATTGGCCATCTGTATGTTTTCTTTGGAGAAATGTCTATTTAGGTCTTCTGCCCATTTTTCGATCAGGTTGTTTGGTTTTTTGTTACTGAGTTGTATGAGCTGTTTGTATATCTTGGAAATTAATCCCTTGTCAGTAGGATCGTTTGCAAATATTTTCTCCCAGTCCTTAGGTTGTCTTTTTGTTTTCTTTGTGGTTTCCTTTGCTGTGCAAAAGCTTATACATTTGATTAGGTCCCATTTGTTTATTTTTGCTTTCATTTCTATTGCCTTGGGAGACTGACCTAAGACAACCTTGGTACGATTTGTCAGAGAATGTTTTGCCTGTGTTCTCTTCTAGGAGTTTTATGGTATCATGTCTTATATTTAAGTCTTAATTAAGCCATTTCGAATTTATTTTTGTGTATGGTGAGAGGGTGTTGATTTACAAGCAGCCGTCCAGCTTTCCCAACACCACTTGCTAAAGAGACTGTCTTTTCTCCATTGTATACTCTTGCCTCCTTTGTCGAAGATTCATTGACCGTAGGTGTGATGCTTTTGTTTTCCTAAAGGTTCAAATTGCAAAGCAAGAATTGTCGCTTTTAATTCTTTTTTCTGCATTCCTGGAAACTATTTTCGAAGAATCGAGCTCCAGCCTCCATTATTACAATTAGCGGTGGCCTAGACCAACCAACCACACTATTGTGAATTTGCTTTCTGATATCAAGGAGACAATTTCCCATTAGAGCAGATATGAAGAGATTCCTGTGCACTGGGGCTTCCAAGTTAAAGGCAGTGTGCCTTTGAAAAGTTTGCATGAAATGTTCAAAAAGGCTTTGGGATGCTTTCCTCCCGAGTACAGAATTCAACCTTAAACTAATTAACTTTAGGGGGAAAGGCCTCAGATATCGCTCCTGTCAAATCTTGACTGTCAGCCTCCAGCTGAGCCTCTTCCTGGTCATTTGCAGGCCTAGGAGAGGTTCCTGCATTCAGGGGGTAAGAGGTGGAGTCAGAGTGTTTTTTAATATCATTTTTTTCCCCACCAGCTGTGTTTCAAAGAACTTTAATTCAAAATAATCAATATGCCATTGTGGCATCTTGGGGTGGCCTGCTCTGAGCCCCAACACCTGCACACCCTCAGTTCTCCATAGGTGACTTAGAGCTTAGAAAAAAACACCTCTCAGCCCCGCCTCACTGCCCACCCTGTGGAGAGCATCCAGCTCACTGCTGGGGAAATAGACTCGGAGAAGATCAGTGACCTCCCCAAGCCCCCTCTCCCTTTTCTGTCTGGGAGAATGTGCTGCTTGGCTCTTTTTTCCCCAGTTCAAATTAATGGGTTTTTTGATCTTGTTTTGTGGGGTTTTACTGCAGTGTAATTAACATATTACATTAGTTTCAGGTGTACAACATTGTGATTCGATATTTGTATATATTGCAAAGTGATCACGCCAACAAGTCCACTTAACATAGTTACAAAAATTTTTTTTCTGGTGATGAGAACTATTAAGACCTATTCTCTCAGCAACTTTCAAATATGCAGTATGGTATTATTATTAACTGTAGCCACCATGCTGTACATTACATCCCCAGGACTGACTGACTCTGTAACTGGAAGTTTGTACCTTTTGACCTCCTTTGCCCATTTCGCCCACCCTTCCTACCCCCCACCCCCCCATTTGGCAACCACTAATCTGTTCTCTATGAGCTTGGTTGGTTGGTTGGTTTTAGATTCCACTGATAAGTGAGATCATATGCTATTAGTCGTTCTCTGACTTATTTTGCTTAGCATAATCCCCTCAAGGTCCACCTCCGTTGTCGCAAACAGAGAGATTTCCTTCTATTTGATGGCTGAGTAATATTCCAGTGTGTGTGTGTGTGTGTGTGTGTGTATGTGCCACATCTTCTGTATCCATTCATCCATCAGTGGACACTTAGGTTATTTCCGTATCTTGGCTATTGTAAATAATGCAGTGAACATGGGGGTGCAGATGTCTTTGAGTTAGTGTTTTTGTTTTCTTCAGATAAATATCCAGAAGTGGAATTGCTGGATCATACGGTGTTCTATCTTTAATTTTTTGAGGAACTTCCATACTGTTTTCCAAAGTGGCTGCAACAATTTACATTCCCACCAACAGTGCACAATTGCTCCCTTTTCTCCACATCCTCGCCAACATTTGTTATTTCGTATTTTTTTGATAATAGCCATTCTGATGGATGTGAGGTGGTGTCTCACTGTGGTTTTGATCTGCATCTCCCTGATGATTAGTGATGTTGAGCAGCTTTTCATGTGCCTGTTGGCCATCTGTATGTCTTCTTTGGAAAAATGTCTATTCTGATCCTCTGCCTGTTTTTCAATTGATTGTTTAGGGGTTTTGCTATTGAATTATATGAGTCTTTATATTTTGGATATTAATGGCTTGTCAGTTTTTATCATAAATGGATGTTGAATTTCGTAAAATGCTTTTTCTGCATATATTGAGATGACCATATGATTTTTATCCTTCATTTGTTAATGTGGTATATCCCATTGATTTGCAGATGGTAAACCATCCTTGCATCCCTGGAATAAATCCCACTTGATCATGGTATATGATCCTTTTAATGTATTGTTCTATTTGGTTTGCTAATATTTTGTTGAGGATTTTTGCATCTATGTTCATCAGAGATAACTAGCCTGTACTTTTCTTGTGGCATCCTTGTGTGGTTTTGGTATCAGAGTAATACTGGCCTCGTAAAAATAAGTTTGGAAGTGTTCCCTCCTTTGCTATTTTTGGAAGCATTTGAGAAGGATTGGTATTCATTCTTCTTTAAATGTTTGGTGGAATTCACCAGTGAAGCTGTCTGGTCCTAGACTTTTTGTTTGTTGGAAGGTTTCTGATTACTGCCAGCCCAGCCACCCCTCTGACCCCACAGAGTACAAGGCCAGCTACGTCCGGAATCGCTCCATCCGCTCAGTGGCCGTCGAGGGGCACCACGTCGGCCTGGACGACTGGTCCCAGCCCCGCAACCTCACCAAGCGGCACTGGCCAGGCGCCCCTGAGGACCAAGACAACAGGGACGGCGGGGACTTCAGTGGCACCGGGGGCCTTCCGGACTACTCAGCCCCCAACCCCATTAAAGTCACACATCGGTGAGAGTCTAGGGTGGGGGTTGGAGGGGGGGCTGGACCTTGGCAGGGGCGCCCACACCTCTCGGGCCCCTGCCTGGGCCCCTTCAACGCCCCGAGGGCCCCACGTGACCCCTTCTCTCGAACAGGTGCTACATCCTGGAGAACGACACGGTCCAGTGCGACCTGGACCTGTACAAGTCCCTGCAGGCCTGGAAGGACCACAAGCTGCACATTGACCACGAGGTGACGGGAGTCTGGGCCAGGAGGGTTCTCACGACCCCGAGCTCGGCGGGGCCACCAGCCACAGCCGGAGGCAGGGAAGCCAGGCCCAGGGGAGGGAGGCCCCGCGGAATCCTTCACCAGGGCCAGCAGTGTCGGTCCTGGCCTCAGACAGACAGCTCCTGCCGGACTGGGGTGGGGGGAACAGCACAGCCACGTCGTACCCCTTTGTGATCTACAAGATGCTCACACCACACTCAGCCCCACAGGCCTCGGGGGAGACCTTGAAGTCCCCCATGGGCTCAGCTGGTTCTCGGGCAGGACAAGACAGGAGAATGACCCACAGTTCCTTCAGCAGGTGGAACCAAGGACCCCCCCCCCCTCAGCATCCACAGACGCACACAGTGGCTGGGAGGCCCCGCCAGGCCAGCCCTGCTGACCCAGCCCCCCCAGAGGCTCACGGCCTCCTCTCCTGCTCCCTCCCTCAGATCGAGACCCTGCAGAACAAAATTAAGAACCTGAGGGAAGTCCGAGGTCACCTGAAGAAAAAGAGGCCAGAAGAATGTGACTGTCACAAAATCAGGTGAGGAGGTAGCAGAAAGCCCCTGGGAAGGCCCCGAGTGCTCTTGGGGGATCACTCCTAGGGATACAGCATCCCCTCCTCTGTGACTCCTTTCATTATTTTTATATCCCTGTCTCCTTGCTTAGGGTAAACATAATTAGTAATAATTCACATCCCCGTTGTCAGCCACTGGGCAGAAAGCACCGCCCCTCGGGTACCAGCCAGATGCCCAGATTCATGCACTGCTGACAGGCAGGCCCTTGACTGTGGAGCCGGTTCCCAGGAGGGAAAAGTGCCTCTACTGACTGCCCTTCTGGGGACAGCCCACGCGGCCCAAGGCCCACGTTACCAGCTCAGGGAACCCCCAGCCCAAGGGTCTGAACTCAGGAGCAGCGCCGTCCAACAGAACCTCTCTGGTGATGGAAGCAGCTGTATCTGTGCTGCCCCATATGGTGGCCACCAACCAACCACACGTGGCTATTGAGCTCTGAACTGCGGCCACTGGAGCTGAGGAACCGAATTGGTAGTTTAATTAAAATTGAAATAGCCACATGTGGTTAGTGGCTACTGTAGTCACTGCTGCCTTTCCAGAAAGGGCTTACAAAATATGGGTTCCCCCAGGGCTGGCCCTGACCAAGCGTCAGGTGGGCGGGGGCGGGGGGGCAACCCGCCTGGAGATGCTGAGGCTAAAGCCACGCAGAGCCAGGCCCAGCCTCCAGACTTGGCTAACTCGCCTCTACCCCGACCTTCTGTGTGTGGCTGAGGCCTTCAGCGGGGGGCTCCCAGGTCACGTATGGAGGAAGGACCTGGGCAGGCAGGGAGCTGCCACGCAGGGCTAGTGCCTCCCCAGCCCCGCCCCAGGAGGAGAAACAGGGATCCCAGAGAAGCGCAGTTCGCAGCCACCCCACGGTGTGGCGCTGTGCACAGTGTCTGAAAGCCAGGCTCGGGGTCTGTTGCAGTTACCACGCCCAGCACAAAGGCCGCCTCAAGCACAAAGGCTCCAGCCTGCATCCGTTCAGGTAAGGGCAGAGGCGGCCCTCCCTTAAGCCAAAACAAACAAGGACAAGCCAAGTCCTGGCCTTTCCCTGGGAGGCGCAGCAGTCCTTGCAGAGGCCCGACTGCCAGATGAACGACGAGCAAGGGTCCGGGTGCCCCTCTGTGGCCGGAGCGGGTTACTGCAGGGCAGGGCAGGGCACAGGCCCCAGGGACGGGTGTGAGCAGGAGGCCCCACACACCCTAACCCTGTGCTGCCTCGGGAGCTAACGTCGGATGACAGGAGCCAAGGACCTGGGCAAGGAGCCTTCCCTTTGGGAACCCTCCAGGGCCACGACCCTGGCTCCCTGGGCAGGAAGAGGCTCCAGGGTGGGGCCGGGGCAGGTGTGAGGGGTGCGGCCCTGTGTGCCCCTAGGAAGGGCTTGCAGGAGAAGGACAAGGTGTGGCTGCTGCGGGAGCAGAAGCGCAAGAAGAAACTCCGCAAGCTGCTCAGGCGCCTGCGGAACAACGACACGTGCAGCATGCCCGGCCTCACGTGCTTCACCCACGACAACCAGCACTGGCAGACGGCGCCCCTCTGGACGCGTGAGCCAGCCGGGCCCAGGGCGGGGGCTCCTCCCGGGGGTCCCAGCACCCCAGCACCCCCCAGCTTGTGAGCGCTTCCTGGCCAGACCCTGAGGGTCTTTCGGGAACAGGTCCCCCAGCAACCTCAGGGGTCAAGTGCTCCGGCAGGAAGGGGCTGGGGGCTGGCAGCCAGGGCCTCCTCGGCTCAGGGCGTGCTCTCTCCCCTGGCAGTGGGGCCCTTCTGCGCCTGCACCAGCGCCAACAACAACACGTACTGGTGCATGAGGACCATCAATGAGACCCACAACTTCCTCTTCTGTGAATTTGCAACCGGCTTCCTAGAGTTCTTTGATCTCAACACAGACCCCTACCAGGTACGGGCAACACAGGCTGGAGAAATGGGGCCCCTGCCAGGTAGGCCCCCCCCCACCCCGAGAAAGTGATAACCGGTTTTTCAAGTCCCACTGAGTCCCTAAGACAGCAGAAGTGAGCTGAAGCCACCAGGAAGGCTGGGACTCTGTGTGCCATCCGCCCTTCCTGCCTCCGTCTTCCTGCGTCCGGGTACAGCCTCTTCCCTCCAACTTACGCACCTGGCACGGTTCCAGCAGGCTTTGTGGGATCTTGGGAAGACGCCTAGAAATTTGGAGGCTCAGGGGTCCTTAGGGTCAGGCCAAACCCTACAGATGATAGGCCGGTAACTAACACTCAGGCAGCCCTTACTCCGTGCTTCCCCTATATTAACCCAACTGAACACATGCGGGACTGAAGCGGCCACGGGGCCTGGTGACTGGAACGTGCGTGTCCCTTCTGAAACAGATGGTCACGACCCAGCTTCAGCACTAGAGCTGCTCAGTAGCATGGCCTTGGCATTGCCCAGTCTTCCATGTTTCAAGAAAAGCCTGAAAGTAATCTTTTACACGATTTGTAAGTGCAAGCAACTCGATTGTCTTGTTTTGCTCTAATTACCATACAGGCCACCAGTCTTTCTCCTTTGATAGGTCATCCCTGTATTTTACAAAAGGGGGTGACAGAGCTGGTAGGTTAGTGGGTCACCAGCGATTCCCAGACCAGGTAAGGACAAGGTCACTCACCCAGCCCTTCACCAGATGGCTGCTTTTCCATCAAGAGGACCTGAGGGGCTGTGAAGGAAGGCTGCTTAAAAATACAGGGCTGGGAAGGGCTTCTTTCCAAGCTTGGTAAATTTCCTGACCAGTGGCTCCAGGAGTTCAATGTGATGTACACAGAGGTGGTTTTTATTTTGAGATTTCACGCATGTGGGGCTAGAGGCAAAAGGTAGTTCTAACTGTTCCAAACCCCAGCTCTTGTGGAAGTAGAGGTCACCATTCCTTCACACCTTGTACTCCTGCCTGAAGTCCCCCAGCTGGTAGAAGGGGGCAGGGGGCGTCCCTGTCTTCACCTTGTTGATAACGTACCTTTTTTCCAACCAGTTGATGAACGCAGTGAACACCCTGGACAGGGACGTCCTCAATCAGCTACACGTGCAGCTCATGGAGCTGAGGAGCTGCAAGGGTTACAAGCAGTGTAACCCCCGGACCCGGAACATGGACCTGGGTGAGCAGGTGCCCCAGCGTGGTGCAGGATGACCACAGGAGGGGATTGAGGAGGTCCTGTCTGAAGAGTGAACCCAGAATCGCCAGGAGTTGGTGAATTCTCACCAGTAGCTATAATATCACCTTCCTAACATTCACCAACCACGTGCTCCTTTTACGATAAGTGCCATCACTTACCCATCACTATAAGCCCGCCAGGGTGCTAAGTGTTTTACATGCATAAACTGACAGGCCTTCTGACAACCCTCTGAGGTGAATCTGCTTGTCCTCGTTTTATGGATGAGTAACGTGACTGGGTCCAGAGCCCACGCACTTGGTCACACTACCACATCCTCTGGGAAATTTGCCGAGAGCCCACACTCGGGATCTCCCAGCTGCCCTCGGCTGTCTGTCCTCGGTAGCATACGTGTTCCGTGCCCACGTGTGGCTCCCCCACTGTGACCAAGGTCAGTGGTGAATGACTGCAACAGAAGCCTGAAACCGATAAGAGGCCACGAGAGTGTAGGAGACCTACCAAGAGTCTTAGGGACAGATCACCTGGTAATTCAGTCCCCTCTGTCTAGGAGCCACTACCAACGTCATGGGTTTGTGACAAAAGACCTGAAGTGTTTTATAGAAGAAAAAGAGGCAGTTATAAAGTTTGTCCTTGCTTGTGCCACTTTTGCCCTAATTTACCTGTTTCCATGTTGTGCATTTCTCTCTCCTTTAGGACTGAAAGATGGAGGAAGCTATGAGCAATACAGGTATTGCTTTTGCTTTTAAAGCCTGACAGTCGCCCCATATGGTGGCCCATCCTGTAGTCTAACCTCGAGGTTGCACGTGTGAGGTTGGGATGCTACCTTTCTCTGGTCTGCCAGGGGCCTAGCTCACCCACCAGCGATAGGTGTCCACTAAGAGACCTTCTTTGTCTAGTTCTTTGGGGGTCACTTTTTCTTTCTTGGTGATGGTTAACACTCTTTCTCCTTTTGACACTCGAAAACTTAGGCAGTTTCAGCGTCGAAAGTGGCCAGAAATGAAGAGACCTTCTTCCAAATCACTGTGAGTTGAGGAACCAGTTTACCAATAGAGATCTGGCCTGATCCGCTTCGTTTTGCCGAGGCTGTTCTGCATGCGTGCCCCTTCTCACTCATTCCTCTCATCTGTTCCCATAAGAGGGGAAGCAGTCATATCAGTCTTTCCCATAAAATAACATACTCGGATACATTTCATGTTCTAGATTAATACTTTGTCTAATACACCGTTGTTCTCCACATCATCATCTGTGCTTGGCAAGCTCAAGGCCTTCCTGAGAGGCTGAGAACCATGTCAGTCGGCTGAGTGCCAGGCGTCTTGAAGGCTGTGGCTGTAGAGGTGCTACCTGGTCCAGTGTCAGCGGCAAGGTGGCCTCGCTGAACAGTCTCCAAAACATCCGTGCTACGAACTCCAGGGCCAACAGAGGCTGGTAGGGGCCAGGAGGCTGTGGCAACCTGCAGAGGTCACTCTGGTCTAAAGAGAACGGAATGGGATGCAATGTGAATCCTCCGCTTCATCAAGAAAATCCAGAAATGTAGATATGTGTGAGAATTTGTTAATGCTGGCAACTAATTTAACATGAAGTTACCATGCAGGCCAACCAGCGCCCTTGGTGAGCTGCCATTTGCAACCTCTGGCCTATTCATTTCTGTCTTTATATGCATATAAACCTGTGTGGCTTTAACAGGAAAAATAATGAGCCAATTAAGCATTTCTTTGGTGCTACCAGAATGAAAGCACTTGATCTTTACATCTCATTTTCTCCTTAGCCACTATCCTATCCAGATCTTTAAATGACATCTTTGCCAGCCACTGAATGTGTAAGCCAACAACTGACAATCTAGATGATTAGGTGATAGCGAGCCCTGAGGGACCTAGAAATACTCCTCCTCCGCAGCCACATCCTTGAAGCAAAGCTTACTCAGCTGTAGGACCAATGAAGAAATCCATAAGCAGCGTGATACATGAGTTTGCTTCTGTTCTACAGGGGACAACTGTGGGAAGGCTGGGAAGGTTAAGAAGCACGAGCTGGACCTCCAAAAACAGAGGCATCACCTGCACAATGAAAAACTCTGATTTCCAGCAGACCTATGATGTTAGCCAAGAAGCCTGAGACACACAGAATTCGCTTTCAGTCAACGTGGCAGATTCTGGAAGAGAACCATCAGGAGTAGTGAGACTTCTGGAAGTCCATTTTTGCCCTGCTTTTGCTTTGGATTATACCTCACCAGCTGCACAAAATGCATTTTCATATCAAAAAGTCACCACTAACCCTCTCTGAGAGGCTCACAAGGGAAGAACAGCAGAGAGAGAGATTTTCTTGGAAATTTTCCCCAAGGGTGAAAGTCACTGGAATTTTTTTAAATCACGGTAAGAACCACGCTGTTTTGGGAAGAACCACCCTGTTTTAAATCCTCTTATTCTTTTGGTCCTTCACAAAGAAGGAACTAGGAAGCAGGACAGAGGCAGGAAATGCTGACCGAGTTTCACAATGAGTCAACAGCACAGAAGTCATAAATTTATACTTCACACGATAACCCTGGTTGCCTCTGAAGAAACTGACTTCACTGTATATATGTGACGATTTACATGTAACCAGCTCGGGAACTTTTAGGGGAATTTGACTAATAAGAAAACCCAATTTTCAAGAGTGGTGGTGTCAATAAACGCTGTGGCCCATGTAAA
The DNA here is from genome assembly GCF_965194805.1 of Balaenoptera borealis. Lineage (NCBI taxonomy): Eukaryota > Metazoa > Chordata > Mammalia > Artiodactyla > Balaenopteridae > Balaenoptera > Balaenoptera borealis. The sequence continues at coordinate 13,604,443 of NC_138872.1, forward strand.
AGAAAACCCCGTGCAGTTGTAGACTTTCCTCTTCCTGACCAGATGCCATTTCTCCCAGGATTCCTTTGTTATCTGTCCCAGAACTGATGTTTTTTAAAGTCCTGCAAAGACATGAAGTTGATGTATGTCCCAAGTTTTAATAAAACTGTATTTGTAAAGAAATTTTGTAGTCTAAGTATTATCAAACAATGTTGAAAACCCCAGCCAGTGACCAGCAGTTAGTTGGTATGAGAGAACCTTTGACATTTTCTAAAAGGCCATTCTTAGGAGTCTTTTTGGTGTGTTTGGTTCTTTTTTTGTTAAAAAGCATTCAAGATACCACCAGTCAACACCTTTTTGGAAGGAGACACCATGGGTTTAGATGGTTTTTTAAAAGGGAATACATGGTTATAAATTGACTAGAATTTACCATACTTCAGGGACCTCAAAGGTAAGTCTCATATCACACCAGCTTTAGGGCCTCACTTTTTAAAAGTATTAACCAACTGCAAAGCAACTCACCTCATCCAGCCCTTCGTCGTGTACCGGGTAGTCCCACGGGTAAAGGTAGCTGTCGGAACACTAGACTGGGAGGAGGAGGAACTTCAGCCATCACCTGGCCCAGCACGTTTCTCCCTGACACACGACCCCTAAGCACTTACCTCGTGTAAGAACAGGACCATGCTTTCAAGATTTCTTTTAACCTCACAGAAACTGCTACTATTATCTGAAATAGGATTCCTTAGCCTTATCTCTTACCCTTTATCCAATTGGGATTTAAAAAAAAAAAAAAAAAGTGGCACACTCAGCCTTCAATTTTAAATAGAAACCTTTATTTACAATGACGTCCAAAATGATCAACAAAGGAGTCACAGCTTACCACTCAACCATCTCATAAGTTATCCCGTGTGGTTTGGATTCTTTGCAGTGTGATTTATATTTTTTAAAAACAACATTTAATGTAAACTTGATTGAAAGTGAATTCATTCTCAATACTGTAAGTCAATTCCTGAGAATTTAAATATTGCTCTCAGAATGACATGTCCATCTTCTTCAAAATTCCATATATTGGAAAGAGAGAAAGAAAGAGAAGGAAAGAAAAAGAGAACACCCTGCTCGTGATTAAACAGTCTGCCTTGGAGCCACGTAACAGCTCCTGCTCCTCTGCAGCAGGGGAAAGTTCATCTACCCAAGAGGTTTTACTCCTATGAATTTCCCACTTGCGAACAAATGCACGGATTCTGCAAATAAAAAGGGAACTGGACAGGCACATGGGTAGCTGGCAATCCATTCTGTTTACTTTCCAGCTGCATCTGTCTATGGATCAAGGAACTTATAGGACAGCAAGCCAGCTATGTTCTGTAGTACCCCGCCCCTATACACCCCCGACTCACCTTAGATATTAAATACTGAATAACTAAGCAGTCCTATTGATTGATATTTACACCTTTCCATCAAGATGCACAGTTTAGAAAAGTGGCATCATAATATGATGGATTTCAACAATGGATTTCTCTTTGTTTTTTTAAAGGAAGAAACGTATCTCCTTTATATCATTTTGATCTTTATAAAATATATATATATTTATATTTATATATCTTTGGGTTCAGCAAAAAAGTAGGTACTGGAAATATCTCACATTCTAAAAGCAGATGAAAACATTACTTACATTGTTCACCCAACAGATACTAAGGTTTAAAAAAGTGGTGGGGGTGAGGGAAGGGGTGAGGAGAGGTAGAGGAGTACAAAGAGAATTATCCGAAAAAGATAAAACAGGAATAAAGGTAAAAACAACAAATTATCTCAAAGACTGCATCTATTAAAAGGAAACAAAATCTCAAATTTGCACCAATAAAATGAACAAGTAGAAAATATAAAAACTTATAATAAACTTCATTTTTCTTCCATATAAAAAGGGGGTGCTGCCTTCTACTTAGCCTGGAGTCAGGACTGACTGAGGAAAAGAATCACAAAACTTTTTGTTTTTAATTAAAAGTCAAGAAAGGGTAAGAGCACCATTCTATTTCTCCCACACACGTGTGACTTCAACGAGAAAGGTTCAGATACAACTGTGTCTAAAAAGACAGAGACTCTTATTCAGCTCTGCCTCTGTCTCCAGACCAGAGGATGTGTTATCTAAAAAGTACAGGCCACTCGGATGGAAGCTGATGGATTTATAATCTTAGATTTGTTTTTAACCAGGTGGGGGGAGTGTGAAACTCAAATCCACTCTAGTGGTGGTTCTGGAAACAGGTTTCACTTACCCATAAGTCAAAGAAATTAAATGATCTCACTTTCAGAGACACCTAGAAATATTGGCTAAACGTGTGAAAAATTTTTAACTGGCTCTCAGTTATTGCTAGGAAATGACACCAAGGCTAACAGACATTTGAAATTCATAGATAGTCCAAAAACCCAATTTCATTCAACTGTTTGAACCTGATAAAGTAAACCAGGTAAAGGGAATTAAACTTGACTTTCTTCCCTATTCCCAACTGACAAGTGGCAGCAGCAGAAAGGGGCGGGGGCAGAGCAGGGAGGGAATGCAAAGGCGCCCAATCAGACCTCGGCTCTGAATCTCAGGAAACTGGCTGCTATGGAGACTGAACTCCTTAGGAAATAACCATGATGCTACTCCTCCAATTCTCGGGGGAAAACATCACAGTAGTGGAAGGACAAGACAAGCTGAGCAGACACCAGGAACCATACACTGAGGATTCTACGCCTGAGATGTCAATGTGGGACTCAGGTCCTAGCAACCAAAACCTTAGAGCACTCCTAAAATGGATGAGAAGACAACGTATTCACTTTTTTTAAAAAATACCATGAATTGCCATTTAATTTATGGACTGCTTAAAATCCAAGATTCTTCTTTGAAATCAAATTGCTTGATCTTTTAAAATCCTTGATATCTGGGGGGTTTTTTTAAGTTTATTTCCCCGTATCTACTCTCTCCCCCAAAATTAACAAAGTGCTTAGTTCTGGTAGAGAAATTTTTTTTAAAAATTTAAATGTCTACATCTAAATGATCTCTTTAAAAAGCATTTAGATTAAGAGACTGAAAACAAGCGAGGCATCTAAGGCTGGGGGCAAGGAAAAGCTGTTGGCCACTGCCCCATCCCCCAGGCCACAAAATTCAGGGGATGACTTCTGTTGGTAACCTCACCATGTTGAACTTACTGAAATCAACAATGTTAAATATTTAGTTTCACAAACTCTGTAAAAATGAGTTGTTGTGACCTACAAAAAAGGTATATACATATTTTACATAATACAATATCTTAAAGGTCATATTTACAAAAGAAATTCTATTCACAGAAACACTGCGAAATTCTGATTCAGAATGCAGTACCTGGCCTTGGGTTTTCTGCAGTTTATTTTCAAAAAAAGCATTATTGCTCTACCATATAGGCAAAGGGTGAAACCAGTACTTTCAACAACAACAAAAATCACAGTTCTTGTCCAACAGATTAGTTTAGACAAAAACTAGGTATGTGGTTCACCGTTCCTCAAGACCTCGAGAATATTGCATTTATCCATTACTTTTTAAATAAAGTGCACTCCGCTGCACGTTAGCATATGAAAGACTGCCACTGACTGCTGCAATTAAATACTGTCATCTATTTTCCCTTCTGCGAAGCCATTTGACACCAAGGACAATTCCTGGAGGTGAAGTATTACAGGACAGTAGGGGCAGATAAAAATGCTATTTAGGAAAAAGCCTAGGACAACCAAGAGTAGGGTCAGAGCAACTCAACACTATCCTTAAGGGAGAACTTTGAAATGCCCACTCCCGGGACAGAACCTGATAGTGACAAAAACACTCGAGGTTGGGACCATGCTCTTCACCCAATACCGCAACTATCAAGAAACCGGATGTTCTAATCTCTTGATTTCTCCAATGTTCTCTGGCCCACCTACATTTTTTCCAAAGACTTTGGATAGCAAAGCAGAAAAAAGTGACACCGGACAGTTCTGTGATCAGTAACACTCCGTGCCTCCACAATCACATCCTGAAAAGGCAGACGCCAAAAATATTTCTGTTTTAAACACCATGATACATAGGAGGAGGGAAAAATTAACAGGTAGATATCACGCTTCAGCTTAAAATCCAGTCCTGCCTGCTCAAATGACATCACTTGAAATACCCTTGATGGAGATCAAAGCTGGTCCTTTCTTCAAAGCTGGGTGCCTAGACAATGATTCTTTACTCCCAATAATCCTAGTGCAGTGTCATTTGTACAGTGATTTCCTTGGAGGTCCTGGGGTAGGGATGTCAGCAATATTTCTGTTGGCAACCAGAAGTAACATGAGTAAAACACACACTTTGCCCAACAGAAAAGAATCCGTTATGTCTACGCTGATGGCTTGCAACATGGCTCTGGCTGACTGATTCAGTTCTTAGATCCCAGATTTCTGAAAGTATCAACTGGCCCAATGCCTTCAAACCAAAAGTTTTTTCAATGATTACATACATTTTTTAAGTTATACATCCAAGTTTAAAATCTACCTAGGACCTTTAACATTACAGTTGAGGCTCTGGTCCTCTCCAGAGAACAGGAAAAATTTTTTGAGAAAGGTAAGGAACAGATCCCCCCACCCCGTACCTGATCAGGACCCATCGGCATGCCAGTCACGGGCATGGAGTTCATGTTCATCTGTCCCATGGGACCACTGCTGCCATTCATGTGCACCATACTATATGCTGCAGGATTCCCCTGGTGGGCAAACTGCTGCTGGGAAAAAGAGCTGTAAACAAAGCAGGAAATTACCTCCTGGGTCATTTTCACAACACAGGACATGCACACAGAGACTACCGCAATTTTGTCAATGTCGCTGTACTCAAGCAGAGAACAACATGAGCAAGAAAACTCTGACAGCCTGCCTTCTATCTTTCACAGCTGTCTGTACTCACTACCCTCGTGGAGATGCACACAGTAGGAAGGCTTCTCAAAACAGAGGAGCCAAATCACACACTCTCTAATGTAAGCCTAGGACCTTTCATCTCCCCATCCAAACAGGCTTGGCTGAAAAACAGAGACTAATAATTCCCTGAATTTCTGGCACTAGAATGTGGCCGACTTTTACGAAGTCCCTATTCTGGGAATTCCCCAGCAGTCCAGTAGTTAAGACTCTGCAATTTCACTGCCGAGGGCTTGGGTTCAATCCCTGATCAGGGAACTGAGATCCCGCAAGCCAAGCGGCCCAGCCAAAAAAAAAAAAAATTCCCCGTTCTTCACCTGTTCCTGGTCAGGGTTCCTGACGGCCAGCCCTTCATTTCCGAGGACTGATACATGGGTGCGGTCTGAGGGTGCTGCATCATGGGATTCTGGGAGGGACCCATTCTTGATGATATCATCGCATTGGGAGGACTAGGCACTCGACCAAAGGCTGGATCTGGCTGTTGTCCCATCCCTTTAAAAAGAAAGAAGAAGAAAAAGAAATTACAATGCTCAAATGCTACCTCCTTAGAATATCAGCTTTCTATAGTAACTTGAGGTTCTTTTGTAAAGGTGGGGGAATGTGTTAAGTACAAGGTATAAAGATGCTGCCTGCCAGTAATTCTTGCTTCTCACCAAGGTGACAACTAGAGCAACAGGCTTACTCCAGAGATGCACACTGGGTGGATCCCCCGAAGGGCAGTCACTTCCGTGAGCTTTCTGTATGAAAAGGACACCATACACCACGCTGCTCCTCACTCCACCCCCCTTTAGAGGGCAAAGAGCTGTGTCCCCAGCTGACAGGGACGCATCCTCAAATGTCATCTCTGCAATAGATACCTCTAGCGCCACTCCCACCACGTTCCTGGAACCTCACAAAGGCATGGCTGTAATTAATATGCCCAAGCCACCAAGAAAAGGAACTCAAAAAGCCCACACAGTGCATTGTTCTCACTGTTCGGAGATGGCAGAGTTCTACTACGCTGGGACATACTGGAGGGGACCTGGTAAGTCTTTCTTCCAAATTAAGATGTGGGGAACTGTAAAAACAAGACCCGGGGGGAAAAAACCTGAACTATGATAGATCATCTACCTCAATGACGATCACCTGTGCACTGCAGTAGACATTTTTGTTCTGTTATTTTTTAATTAATTTTGTTTCTCTCGTGAAATAACAAGAGAGTGAATAGCATTTGTTTTTAATACACAACAGACCTAGTGACTCTCACAGCCGTAGGAATGTTACTTTGGGGAAGACATTATTATCCCTGACAAATTTACCGTAATTTGGTGGATATGGAAACTGCTGGGGTGGAGCCTGTGGCATGGCAGGCCCTGCCAGGACTCCGTCCATGGTGGGGGACGCAGTCACGTTAGGGGGTGGACTGAAGGCCTGGGTTTGCTGCTGCTGTTGCTGCTGCTGCATCATCATCGCCACCCTCTGCTGTCGGAAGTGATGACTCAGCAGCTCTCTGCTGCGCTGGGCGACCATCTGGGCGTTAAGGAAACCCTGCTAATGCCCGAGAAAGAACGCAATTACACACATGTGGCAAGAGCTAGCCAATTTCATACATACAGTGCCCCCATGACACATGAGGTATCAGAAAGAAAAAACACCCAATGCCTTTCTATATAATTACAAAAAAGGAAACGCACAATTCTCATTATGGTAAAGGCTTTCTGGCTCAGTGTGGGTATGGGCATTGGGGGAGCAGAACAGGGACGTGGAAATTACTGGGGGCTGGGGGACGAAAGCAGACACGTCATCGGGTTTTGCCATAGTTAGAAAACATTCCTCAAAGTGAGAGAACATGTAGGAGTAGAATTTGAGGACAAACTTTTCAAAAACTATGAAATAAAACAGCAAGAAGAAAAGGGGCAGGCATGAGACTATGTTTGGGGGAGAAACAAAAAGGGAAGCCAAAAACAAAGGGATGGGGTTATACTCAGAGAAGCAGGAATCCATCCCAGAAGCTCTTGTAGTCTCTCTAAACCTTCTGACAGAAGAAGTGAAGGGTAAGGAGGTGACGTGATCAAAGCACTGAACAAGGAAGCTGACCTGTTGATTTGCCAGCTGGGAGAGATCACCACCAAAAAGCAAACACTTATCCTCTTTTTGGAAAGCATCCTAGCTCAGCTTATACAGGAGGTCTGACTATCAAGAAAATATATAGGTATCGGTACTTCCGAGTAGGTCTAACAGCGAAAACTAGGCATTTCAGAATTGTTGTTGTTTAACAATATTTCAAACCACAGTAGGGATTTTCGTGTAGTCATCTGCCTTGTGCACACTAAGGAAATGCCTTAATATAGTGTCCACCATGCACTGGAGGCAGACAGAACTTTAACAGCATTCCTCCCACTATGGGAAGTCAGGTCATCTCAGAGGCTGTCACTGAGAGTGGGATTATAAATTATTTATTTTCTTCTTTATACTTCTTATAATTTCAAATTCTACCCAGTGAGCATGTGGTTTCACAATCCAGGAACAGAAAAAAGTTTACAGATTTGTTATTTGCAATCCCTGAAAAGTAAATGGTAGCTGTTTTCACAACACAGCAACTGATCACAAAGGGAATCGATTTTTTTATTAATTTTTATTGGAGTACAGTTGCTTTACAATGTTCTGTTAGTTTCTACTGTACAGCAAAGTGAATCACCTATATGTATACATATATCCCCTCTTTTTTGGATTTCCTTCCCATTTAGGTCACCACAGAGCACTGAGCAAAGCTCCCTGAGCTATACAGCAGGTTCTCATTAGTTATCTTTCTTATACACAGTATCAATAGTGTATAATATATGTCAATCCCAGTCTCCCAATTCATCCCACCCCACCCCCGGGGAATTAACTTTAAAAACATGAATCAGTGGTTTTTAATAAAAGAACCTCTCTTCCTCTGATTCTTCCTAGTTACCAGTAGGAGAGACAAAGGGAAGAAGAAAAGTGTGATGGGACCATGGGATGGGTTCTTACACAAGAAATCTGGGATTATGTACGTCTTTGTTTAATAAACATTTACTGAGAGCCGAGCATGGGCCCAGCCCTGTGCGGGGCATTCAGCCCTGAACACGGAGAGACTGATTCTCACCTGGGAGTTGACCTGGGGCTGCATCATGGGCCTCATCACCGCAGCCCCACCAGCAGTGGGGTTCTCCATTTTCATTTCAAGTACCTGACGGCTCTGATTCAAAAACTGGGGAGACACAGGGTGGTGAGAATGCAAGTGGAGCACGTTAATGAGCCCAAACAGCTGTCCACACCCTTGGCACCACCCAGCGAGGTCATGATGACACCTCTAAACCCATTAACCAGGCTAAGTCATGGCTAAGCTGAACCGGTACACTTTCACATTTCAAAAAGGCTGGTGCTGGAAAGCCCTTGGCTGCCATGTGAGGCCTTCATGTTCAGCAACAGGCAGAAAAGTGAAAGTGCAATTCTGCAGCTTAAAGAATGTCTTCCACAGGAACCCAAAGGATTTATAAAGTCAGATTTTCTCTGGGATTACTTAGGCTATTAGGGAAATAGCTTTAATTTGATCAAAGTAACACTGGAAAAAACTACTTCTGCTACCTTTTCCTGGGTGATTTTTAGTGGAAAGAAATGGTAAAAAGTGATACCATGAACGCATTAATACAGCTTTCCTGAGTACCTACGCTGACTTTTAGGAACATTAATACACTGGAAGAGTCTCCGGCTCACTGGATTCTCAATTCACTTATCTGCTTATGTGGTTCGATTCCCCCACATTTAAGAACTCAGTGCACTCAAGATACAAAATAAAAATAAAGTTTTAAAAATGTGTTACGAAGGAAACAACGGAAAAAAAATATTAAAAGAGCTCAAGTTGTATATAACACATCTAGAAAGCAGAGGTTCCTTAAACTGCTCAAATCAATAAGGTTTCAACATCTGGCTATTAACATTAAGGACTTTTTTTAATAATAGAAATTATCTACCTCTAAGACTAGGAAGCCATCAAGAAGCGCTCCTCTCCCCCAAGAGCAATCCTGACATTTTTTATTTTTCAACCTGTACAACAGAATATCCTTATAGAAAGGTATCCAATTCTAGTACAACCACTCCCTAGCGAGGAACCATCCATACAAATAAAATGTTACACAGAAATGAAAACGAAAGGAATTTCTTTAGTTGACGAGGGATAGAGAGCCAGTGGCAAGAGCCCTGAAAGAACACAGTCCAAAAACAAATGAAAGAGGAGGAGGTCGAAGGGAAAGTTGCTTTGGACGTGTGACTGGTTACCTGCTGGCCCTGCAGCCTCTGCTGAAGCTGCATTCTAAGTTGCTTGGGAGTGTTTGTCCGGGGTCTCATGATGTTGGCCCGGGGGTGCATTCCTTGGAGAGGAAAACCGCCTTGCTGGTTCATCTGATTCATCATCGAGTTAAAAGGTGGTGATTGTCCCGGAAGATGAAAGCCTCCTTGCACTGGAGGCCCCTGTGTCGGGTACGTCTGCCCATATAATGCCGCCTTCTGCTCCATCATTACTGCCGCTTCTTGGCCTTGGAAAGCATCCTGTTTGGACTCCAAAGCTTGTCCCTAAACATCAAACACATAAATGAACAGTAAAGTACATGTGGGAAAGCAACAGAAATACAATGCTTTAAAGAAGGTGAAAAATATAAGTCAATGTATGTGAACAATGATGTTGCAGAATTCCAAAAGCGAAATCAAATTTATTGTCTTAAATTCCATGAGACCAGAGACCAAACCATCTTTTTTTTTTTTTTTTTAAATTTTTTTTAGTTTATTTATCTATTTAATTTTGGCTGTGTTGGGTCTTCGTTTCTGTGCGACAGCTTTCTCTAGTTGCGGCAAGTGGGGGCCACTCTTCATCACGGTGCGCGGGCCTCTCATTGTCGCAGCCTCTCTTGTTGCGGAGCACAAGCTCCAGACGCGCAGGCTCAGTAGTTGTGGCTCACGGGCCTAGTTGCTCCGCGGCATGTGGGATCTTCCCAGACCAGGGCTTGAACCCGTGTCCCCTGCGTTAGCAGGCAGATTCTCAACCACTGCGCCACCAGGGAAGCCCCAAACCATCTTTTAATAGCTGTGTACTAGTGCTTATGGAGCACAGGGTCTCACACAGGGAGACACTCAAATATTTTCTGAGCCAAATATCTACAATGTATTGAGTACCTGGAGAAATACTATTTGTTCCAGACAAGATTTCTGTACCAACACTGACCTCCCATGCCAAGTGTAAAATAAATCAATTAAAATCACTGTGATTGGGCTTCCCTGGTCGCGCAGTGGTTGAGAATCTGCCTGCTAATGCAGAGGACACGGGTTCGAGCCCTGGTCTGGGAAGATCCCACATGCCGCGGAGCAACTAGGCCCGTGAGCCACAACTACTGAGCCTGCGCGTCTGGAGCCTGTGCTCCGCAACAAGAGAGCCCGCGATAGTGAGAGGCCCGCGCACCGCGATGAAGAGTGGCCCCCGCTTGCCACAACTAGAGAAAGCCCTCACACAGAAACAAAGACCCAACACAGCCAAAAATAAATAAATAAATAAATAATAATTTAAAAAAAAAAAAAGTCACTGTGATCAATGAATTCTCATATCATCTGCACAAGAATGCTTTTGAAGGTGACAAGAGGCGAGTATAGTAGAGACAGGTAAATTAACAACAGCCCATGTCCCCTGAGGTGTATTCACCACATGAAGAAAACCTAAAGGTGGGGCTTCCCTGGTGGCGCAGCGGTTAAGAATCCGCCTGCCAATGCAGGGCACACGGGTTCGAGCCTTGGTCCGGGAAGATCCCACATGCCGCGGAGCAACTAAGCCCACGCGCCACAACTACTGAGCCTACGCTCTAGAACCCGTGCTCCGCAATGATAGAAGCCACCGCAATGAGAAGCCCGCGTACCTCAATGAAGAGTAGCCCCTGCTTACTGCAACTAAAGAAAGCCCGTGCACAGCAACGAAGACCCAACGCAGCCAAAAATAAATAAATAAATAAATTTATTTAAAAAAAAAAAAAAAAACCTAAAGGTGGTCAGTCATCCACTATTTGTACATGAGAAGGAGAAAGAAACCTATTAATTCAACAAGTAGTTATTAAGTGTGTTATATGCCAGGTATCACTTCTCTACGTGCTAACCATGCATACAAAGTAATGTCCAGCAGAAAAAGAAGTAAAAATAAATACTCTGAAGGAGGGGAGAGCCTGCCATGTTAAGACAAGAAGAGCCAGGCAGGTGCTGCATCCACCTTTATCTTCTCGTCCTCGGCACAGGATGCCAAGTGTGCAGTTGACACCTTCACCAAGTCTCATCCTAAAGCACATCTCACCCCGCGGCGATAGTGACACCACTCTCTATTTTCTCCCCCATCTCAGGCCTTTCCTTGGAGGAATGTTAAGAGTTCATCCGCCCTAGGCCCTCTTCTCTCCTCTCGCTACCTTTTCTACTTGGTCTCCTCATCCACTGGTGACAACTGCCAAGTTTCTTTCTCCAGCTCCAATGCCTCGGACTCTCTAACTGTGCTCATACAGGCGCCCACTCAACATCTTTACCTGGACGTCTTGGGCATCTCAAACTTACCATGTAGAGAACAGAAGGCGTGATTATCAACAGTCCCTCCAACAAAAAAAAACCCTGATTCTTCTCCAAGCTTCCCTACATCACAATAGATGGCAACACCATTCACCCAGAACTAAACGCCAGCAACTCCGATTCCTCACAGTCTCCCTTCCCAAGTGTGCAAGTGCATATGTGTGCACACAGGGCGCAAGTCCTGTCAGCTTTTCCTCCGTGACACGTCGCATAGCCTTCCCTTCTTTTCATTCCGTTGCCATGACCCTTCCCAAGACATCTCCCTGCTATCTGTGCGTCTACTCTGTGCCATAATACCAATTCCCTCCTCCAGACAGCAATCTGACATTTCTGTTTATAAAGTAAATCAGACCATAATATACTCTATATTTCTCTTGCTAACCCTGCTAAAATGACAGCAAACAAGTTAAAAGGTAGTATTTATCCCCAAAAAAAGAGAGTATTGAAGGCAACAAGATAAAAAATTTCAACAGGCATCTGGAAGACAGAAAGTGTAGGGAGGAGTAAGCAACTCAACACAGCAGAGAAACTGAGACCCGCGTGCCTGCAGAGAAAACCCACCTGAGGACTGAGTCGTGTCTCCCATGGAGACAAGGCAGCACTCCACTGGGGACAGCAGAAGGCCAGGGAGGGCGCCCAGACAGGGGGCTGGTTAGGAGGCTGGGTACAGACCAGGGCAGCCCTCAGCCATCAGACTGCAATACGACTCAGTGGCAACACTGGATGCCAGAAAACTATGGAACTACTCTTTCAAAATTCTAAGAGGAACTTATTTTCAACTTAGAATTTAATACACGGCAGCCAGAGGTGCAGTGGGGTGGATGGAATAAAGACATTTTCAAACACAGAAGGACCCAAAAATTGCGGGGACAGAGAAGTTAACAGAAATTTTGTTTCAGCAAAGGAGTAAATCAAGAAAGAAAATGACTTGAGATTCAGGAAACTGAGGATCCAACACAGGAGAAGAGTGACAATTATTAATTTCTAGAGCAGCCTCAAAAGGGCAGAGTTAAACAGAGGGACATGGAACTATAACAGGGAGAGAAAGAACTGAGAAATTATCTAATGTGTCTGAACATGTGAAGAAGAAGAAAAAAGTACGAGAAACTTTTAGCAGTATGTAGAAAACAAAGCAAATGAAAAGACAAGGCAATTAACTCAAACAAACAAACCAAAAACAAAAGCCTATGCAACTACACCTGGCTCAGCAATGAGCCAAAATGATGTAAATACAGGGTACCTATTTATTTAAAAACAAGGGACATAGTCAGCTTGAGGGGAGAGACTGCACGTGCCCACGCGTATGTAGAGGGTATGGGTGTGAGGGTACATACTAGAGGAAGGGGGTATAAATACAGATCCACGATTTCTTACCTAAAATTCCAAAAAATTTTTAATTCTTTACAAAAGACTAACAGTTTTTCATTAGCACCAAATGTATTTAACAGCAAAACCTGGCCTGAACTTGTACGAAGCAACACATAATCTCTATAATATCCCACTTAGTGTGATTATGTATTTTGCTGTAGAAGTATTAGCACGTTTGATCACAGGCTATTGCCCAAAAATTACAGTATTGCTCGAAACTCTATCAAGAGTATTTTGTAATATATGGTACCCATGCACAATTTTACCCTTCTAAGATCCAAAAATTCCTGAATTCCAAAGCATATCTGATGTCAAGGTTCTAAGATAAGGGACTACGAACGTGTAGTCAACTATCATATCTGGAAATCAACAGATATAGACTGAAGTTGATAAAGAAATAGCTGCATAATCATATTTCTTAGAAATATTACCAAAATAAAGAGGTGAGTTTCACCATCTCGCAGTGGGGCAAAGGAACTGTGGTTCTTCAGTAAGCATATTTTCCTATCATTTTATTTTTAAATTAAAAATGGATTACTTTGCTGAAAAATAAAAATTAATTACAACAAAAAAGGAAAACTGGTCTCATCCTTACCCTGCTTACAATCCTTCCATGGCTTCCCAATACACAGAAAAAGTCCAAACTCTTAAGACAGCTTTGTAGAACCTAGCCTCCATGTACCTCCCCAACGTCATCTCACACAGCTCCCTCTCCGTTCTCACCAACCTCAGCCACTTCCTAGAACCCGCAAGCTCTTTCCTGCCTAAGCAACTCTGAGTTAGCTGTACCTCTTCTGGATTGTTCTTTCCCTAGGCTGTTTGCCTAGCTAGCTCTTTCTCATCCTTCAGGTGTCAGCTTACATGTCATCTCTCCAGGAAAACCTTTCCTGACTATTCAAGTCAGTCCCCAGTTATTCTTTATCTCATCATCCTGGTTTTGAAAACACATTTTTAAACTAAAGAACAAAACTATAAACAAGCCCCCACTAAAAGGAAACTGGATGGACTTCCCTGGTGGCACAGTGGCTAAGAATCTGCCTGCCAATGCAGGGGACATGGGTTCGAGCCCTGGTCCAGGAAGATCCCACATGCTGCGGAGCAACTAAGCCCATGCGCCACAACTACTGAGCCTGCGCTCTAGAGCCCGCGAGCCACAACTACGGAGCCCGCATGCCTAGAGCCTGTGCTCCACAACAAGACAAGCCACTGCAATGAGAAGCCCGCACACCACAATGAAGAGTAGCCCCCGCTCGCCGCCAACTAGAGAAAGCCTGCGTGCAGCAATGAGGACCCAACGCAGCCAAAAATAAATAAATTTATATTAAAAAAAAGAAACGGGCTTCCCTGGTGGCGCAGTGGTTGAGAGTCTGCCTGCCAATGCAGGGGACACGGGTTCGAGCCCTGGTCTGGGAGGATCCCACGTGCTGCGGAGCAGCTGGGCCCGTGAGCCACAATTACTGAGCCTGTGCGTCTGGAGCCTGTGCTCCACAACAAGAGAGGCCGCGATAGTGAGAGGCCTGCGCACCGCGATGAAGAGTGGCCCCCACTTGCCGCAACTAGAGAAAGCCCTCGCACAGAAACGAAGACCCAACACAGCCATAAATAGAAATAAATAAATTTTTTTTAAAAATCATTTTAAAAAAAAAACTGGGCAAACTATTTACAATATACAATATAGACAGGTTAACAGTCATCCTGCAAACATGCTTTTTTAGAGAAAATTTTTGACATCCCACCCTATCCTAAGAAAAGGTCCCTTTATTTAAAGGTCTCACAGCATCACATGCCTTTCCTCGTAACCTCTCCTTCACCATGTCTACTTCTATCTGTGTGGTTCCTTGCCCGAGTTCTGGGAGCAGGAAATAAGTTGTTCACTATTGCTCTTCAGTCTCTAAGGAAAGACTGATTGGCATATAGAAGACAAATATTTGTTAAATGAAGGAATCAACAATCAGTAACTAAAGTATCGCTACAGATCAACAAAATAAAAACCCCATCAGAACTATTAGACTATTAAACACATCTCAATGGCCAAAAAATATAAAATATGTTCAATCTTGCTAACGAAAGAAATACAAATTAAAACAAGAATCTTTGTTGCCCATCAGACTGGCAAGGATCTGAAAGAATAATCATGCTCAATATTTGTTCCGTCACTTGCTCTTCCACACTGTGGGTTCTTTCGTCTTCGTGGGCCATGGCAGCAGTGCTGGTGAGGGTGACGGACTGGAGTCCTCACACCCTGCTGTGGAAAAGCAGCTATATGATCATCCAGGAAAACTGCCTGAGAGTATGTAGATAAATCTCTAAAATAAGCCCTCCAACCCAATCATCCTTTCTCTTGGATTGTAGCTAGGACAACAGACAAAGTGAACAAGATGTAAGTAATTCATAGAATTATAACAAAGTATTTAGGAACAATTAAATTTTCATCAGTAGATAACTGGTTAAATAGTGTTCAATAAGACGGATACTATTTGGCCATTAAAATTAAAGATGTATACATTAAACAAAAAAGATGATTGACTATGACTTTCATAAAGTAAAACAGGCCACAAAAGTATTTTAAACGTCTGCTTCCTTTTTTTTTAAAATATACACACAAAAGTTACTTATGATTCTTTGTGCCAAGATTATGGAGGATTTTCAACTTTTTTAAAAAATATGTACTTTTGTGATTGTCAGATTTTTATATAAGGATCATTAACTATTTTACATGAAGACAAAGAAAACTATTTCCACCTTAAATAAAATTCTAGGGGATTTTCCTGGTGGTCCAGTGGTAAAGAATCCGCCTTCCAATGTAGGGGACGCTGGTTCGATCCCTGTTCGATGAACTAAGATCCCACGTGCCGCGAGGCAACTAAGCCCACGCACTGCAACTACCGAGCTCACGCACCTCAATGAGAGAGCCGTGTGCCACAAACTACAGATCCCACGCACCCTGGAGCCCACGCGCCACAACTAGAGAGAGAAAATCCGCACGCCACAACTAGAGAGAAGCCCACGTGCCACAACGAAGAGTCTGCACCGCCATGTCTCAACGAAGATCCCGAGTGCCGCAACTAAGACCCGACACAGACCAAAAAAAAAAAAATTCTAGTGGCAGTTAAAGCTTCTTGGTCCTCATGTAACCCTCACTTCCTCCCCCACCCAGGTCAGACACGGCTCCTCGGTCAGGGTCACAGGTGGCTGGTACCCCCAGGTGTACATCATCACTGCTCCGTGTTTCTCAACCACCCTTTAAAAAGTTCTGTGCAGTGTCTGCCACACTGAAGTGTAATTCTTTTTATACACATTTGTCTCCCCAACAAAGCCTGAGAACCCTGAGGATCTTTCCCACTTATCATTAAACACACAGACTTACACAAGTGCCCCCAAACACACATCCTATAATGAAAAGATCCACTACAAAATGTTATGTTTCAAAAAATACAGATTTGTAAATGGCATATTTTCATAAGGCTGAATAGGTAACTAGGAATAGGAGATGATGTTGTTGGGATATTCACAGATTTACCAGTGTAAACAGATTTTGTTTAAAACAAAAAAAGCTTGCCTCCTCAGAGTATACACTGGTTGTCCAGGGAGTAGAAAGAGGTAATTATAAAAATGAGGATTCAACTAACATAAGCAAAAAGCAGCATTTTAAAAACTGTATAGTAGTTTTACTGGATCATTTCTATGGTTGCCTAAAATTTGACATCTTTATAAAACAGTAAGTTGCTGGAAGTTCTATCACAATTATAAAGTATATTTTCTAAATTTAATGCTGGTATCCATGAATGTAGTGCTGTACATAAAGAAAAGATACACATATAGGCACTGTTGTACATGGCTTCATGGATATATGCGAGCACGCGTGCGTGCAGATACACACACACACATTTCTACTTCCACAGTACTGCTACCTACTTGATTTACAAGTTCAGGAATGCCAAGAGCTCTGTCAATTTCTTCCAGGCCTGTGGCATCTGTGTTGCTCAAGAGTGTGTGCAGCTGGTCCAACAATGCTCTTTCGTCACTCTGGCCTTCAAGGTTAGAAGGTGGCCCAAGGAGATCATCCAGGGAATTCCTAAGAAGTGGCCTAAAAAGAGACTTAGATTCAATTTCAATGGTGCTTTTCCTCTTAAAAAAAAAAAAGATCAAAGTAACCCCGCACAGTATTTTTAATATGCAGTAACTCAAATAATACAAGTGTAAATAATAAACTAACAGAGTAGCAGAAAAGAACAAACGGCATCAATTTAAATTTAAGACCCACAATTTTAAACCTCACCAGGTCATCTTCGACCACCATATCTAGATTACAACTCCCAATCCCACCACCAAAATGCAATTGCTAGATCCCTTGACATTTAGAGGATAGCAGAGATTTGGGAAAGGAGATTGGAGGGATGAAGAGGGTGGTGTTTTCAAGACCCTACAAGAACAGAAGTGGTAGTAGTTAGGATACTTGCAGGCTGGAGAAATCAACAAAAGAATGGGAAAAAAGGTGGAAATGCTGAACTGAGCCCAGGGTTCTACCAAAATAACTAACTTTGTTTCATACACGGCCCACAGAGCTCATGTATCAACAAGTATAATACAAACCCCATACGAGTATAATACAAACCCCACAGCAATGCCACAGTTCTCCAACACATTACAGGGGCATGGAGCTAGACATTTATCCAGTCTCAGAAAAATTCTGTGATGAAACTATTTGTTCTCTACTGGGTAGAGAAGCACTCAAGTTAATAAGCTCATGTAGTTACACTTCTGTCTACTCAACAGATCAATTCATTTTTCTTTGCTTAATTTATGGTAGAACTCAAGTCAGAGCTGACAGTGACAGGTAGCCTCTTTCATGCCAATGAGTTACTGACCAAACTTAAAAAATGAAATAGACATGATCCACAATCTTTCTTTCACAAAAATAAAAGCGTGCTATATTTCACTTTCACCTTCATCCTTGAAACGTTTTAAATAATTTTAGAAAAGAATTATCCAATCCTAAAAAATGAACTTTCCAGAAAACTGAGGCTCACCCTCTGCGCACCATTTATCTTGTCAAACTGGTGCTAATTTATCCCTCTCCTCATGCAGGAGGATTGTTACATTATGAGAGACGATCACGGCACATGGAGGCTCCCAGGTGTGACCACTCAACAGTCCCACTCGCTGAGAGATACAGTCCTGTCTCCTCCCTCTCCCACGAACGCATGCTGTCTCAGACTCAGCCTCGCTTTTACACACAGATGGCAATAAGTACCTCAATTACAGAGAGTTTTTCTCATGCTCTTTCAGGTTTGTTCCTGTGCTCTCACCCTCTTCTAGATAATCCAATGCTTACATTTTCCACAGGGTCACTTAATAAAGCCCCACCTATTTTGAGTCCCATGAGGGCCTTGTTCCATGGACAACATGCCATCTGGCCAGGAACCAGGTTGGTTCGATGGTGCTGCTTGGCCATAAGGACTGACCCCCATCCCCATGGGAATCTCACCGGGCCCTGGGGGAACAAAAAGAAAGGATAAATTTTCAAATAAGCCAAAGGCAAAAGTTAGCCTAAAACATCTAATTTTCTTTCCTTATGAAGGGAATGCTTACGCATCTGAAGCATCTGCTGCTGCTGCTGCTGCTGCAACACTGGCCTCACACCTGGGATGCTACCGGACCGAAGAGGCACGGCGGGCACTGAGCCACCCACGGCAGGCCTGGGTAAAGAAGCGTTATAATCCGTTCCTGGTCTCCCCATGGAGTTTGAATTCATAGGTTCCATTCGGCTGGCCTTTGAGTTTGGTAAGCCCCAGTCTCCCGAGGAAGGAGTCTGATTCACAGTCACATTTCTGTTTGGTCCACCTAAAACAGAAATTAGGTATTTTCCATATTAGAATGAAATTCTTCTTATATCATACAGGTACAGTCATTAGACACATGAGCCTTGACAAAAAAGTGCTTTGTCATTCTAAAAATAGGGCTGGCCAACTATTAAGACATTTCTGATAGGCATACCTTCACTGTATTGTGCTTCAGAGACACTGCGTTTTTTACAAATTGAAGGTTTGTGGCAACCCTATGTTGTCGGATGATGGTTAGCATATTTTAGCAATAAAGTGTTTTTAAATTAAGGTACGTACATTTGTTTTTAGACATAATGCTATTGCACACTTAATACAGTATAGGGTAAACCTACCTTTTATATGCACTGGGAAACCAAAAAATTAACGTGACTCGCTTTATTGTGATATTTACTTAATTGCGGTGGGCTGAAACAGAACCTGCAATACTGCTGAGGTATTCCTCTATTGCTATGTATTCATTACAGGTTAGAAAATGTCTTGCGGGACTTCCCTGGGGCACAGGTTCGATCCCTGGTAGGAGAACTAAGATCCCACATGCCCCACAGCGCAGCAAACAAAGAAAAAAAGAAGAAAACGTCTTGGACTGAAAGTCTCCTTGAGAGTTTAAATCACCAAGACACAGAATAAATGAAGAATACTCATGAAAGAAACATGCCACTGTTATTCAAAAACCTGTTAATTAATTCTAATTAAGTATTTTAAATTTGCTTTTCCCAAAAGAAATTTTTAATCATTAATATTCATTAGAAATAACATATAAGGGACTTCCCTGGTGGCACAGTGGTTGGGAATCCGCCTGCCAATGCAGGGAACATGGGTTCAAGCCCTGGTCCGGGAAGATCCCACATGCCACGGAGCAACTAAGCCCATGCGCCACAACTACTGAGCCTGCCCTCTAGAGCCTGGGAGCCACAACTACTGAGTCCACGTGCCACAACTACTGAAGCCCACGCGCCTAGAGCCCGTGCTCCGCAACAAGGGAAGCCACAGCAATAAGAAGCCCGCGCACCGCAAAGAAGAGTAGCCCCCGCTCGCTGCAACTAGAGAAAGCCCACGCACAGCAATGAAGACCCAAGGCAGCCAAAAATAAATAAATAAAATTAAAAATAAAATTAAAAAAAAAAAAGAAAAGAAATAACATACCCATGTTTGAGCCATAATTTTCCTGACTATCCATCATTCTTGGATTGCCACCCAACATGGGTTGCTTTGGTAACATGGGGAAAGCACCAATATTCTTTACTGGAGGGCTTGAGCCAACGGAAACAGGGCTGTCTAGAGACACTGCTCGGTTATATGGAGGACGAACAGACTGCACAGACTGTGGACTCCTCAAACCTGTTAAAAAACATAAAAGCACAATACATAAATATCCTCTGATGATTCAGTACATAAATAATCAAGTACAAGACATAAATACCACCCACCCAAGAATGTCTTTCTTACCAGAATAAACACTGTCTTCCTTTACAAAATAAATAACTAAGCCCCCCAAAAAAAGAAAGAAAAAGAAAAAAAAAAGCCTTGTATTCCAAATAAAGTAAAAAACAAGAGTCTCAGTGTTGGCTGAAGTATTAGGCACTGTTCTCTAGCCTGATATGGTCATTCATATTCTGCTTCGCTTAATAGTAAAAATTTTACCAATGTTTCAAACTCCTGGAAGTTCTTTAACATGCATATTTAAAGTTTAAAATTTTACAACTAAATGTAACCAGGCAAGTTGCCTTCTAATCAAGCAAGGAATAAAACAAAATTTCCTAACCTTTTTCTTTTTGTTTTTTCTAACCTATTTGATTGATCTAACTTTTCATTTCAGTTTCAGAAATAGTGCCACTAAAAATGAATAACCACCTTTCCAGATAATTGTGGATTATTCTTTTTCAATTGATACATATAATATATCCTTGTTAAACTGATGAATCAAGAAACACTCAGCTATAGGAGAGAGGTTGGGTAAGAACCAGCAAACACCAAAATAAGTTAGTGTCAAAGGACAGGTTTTGATTTGCTTTTTAATCCAATTCTCTGTGCCTAAGACAAATAAAGGTACTAGTAGGTACAGAGTACCTACTACTCACCTGCAGCAACCAGAGAAGAACATTTTCCTATAAGCCCTGTGATTACTGGCATCATATTAGTTAGAAATGGGAAACTGTCCTAAAAGCTTTTAAAATCACCTACATTATAAATTAGTAAAAGAAACTAAGGTGGAGTACACATTTTAAAGTTGGATCCTAGTTTTAATTAAGAGTACATACAGGTGTGCAGAAAAGTTCAAAGGCAGCAAGAATAAAATCTAGTTCTTTCTTACCCAGAGAATTAGTTCCTTGAAACATCTGTTGCTTCGTTACCAGATTACTACCATTTGTGGATATGGAATTATTGTAGAAGTCAGAATTAGTCAGATCACCAAGAATAGCGTCTAGATTATCCAAGTCTCCAGATCCCTGAAAATAATTTTTTGTAATTAATCTGTGAACATTACTAGATACATAGGTATAAACACACTCATCAGAGGACAAGAGATGAAATGGGAACAAGTAAAACACAACAGTTACCTGAAATGGTAACGCCCAACTTAGAGGCTAGCTAGCTGATCATGACCCCTATCCCTACACGACTTCCTTGAAAGTAAAAACAGCTGAAAATACTGAGATAAATGCGTGGGTTTGGAGGTGCTTTCAAAGGGGCATTTTTTAATTTACCCTATATGTTTAATTCTCAAACTGCAGGATATTTTCCAGCAAACATTAGTCAGAATCATGAGCTGACAGAGATGTCTGCCTCTACACATACTTCTGAAAACATGTATGATTAATAATAATTTTTTTAAATTTTTTAAAATAATAATAATAAAAATAAGCTGATGTTCAACAAGATATTCATAGCTATGCTTTAAAAAGGGCTTTTGGTCAATACATTTGGGAAACACTAAACAAAGTTTAAACAAAGTTAAACACACATCCTAACAATAGGACTTCTCCAAGACTTTAATTTTCTCAGGTGCATATTAACGTCTTCCAGGATAGTGTTCCTCAAGAGGAGTCTGGGAAATGCTTGTATAGAATGTGATCATGTATATGAAACTTGATCTTAGGTAAAAATCAAAATTCTGTTGCCTAATACAAAAGGTTTTTCCCATTTCTACCATATACTTAATGACCCAATGTGTTCATTCCAATAAAAACTTCCATGAAAGATTTCAAATTGGCTACTGAGATATAGTCACATTTGAAAGCATACATATCTGATTATTTCTACACTGCATCATAATACACTTTACTGATGCTCAGAAGAGCTACCAAAAAAGTGACAGCTCCAGATTAACTTCCATTAAATAAACCTAAAACAGAAGGTAAGAATTTGTGTATAACACATTGTCTTTCTAACACAGAAATGCAATGCTGAAATACAATGCCTAAGCTGGAATATACAGAAGACAAGTTACCTCTTCATTTGTTTCTGTCTTAATTTTAGCGTCCTTCCCTTGACTTGAGCTCGGGATGGTGGAGCTGCTGCACTGGCTCACTTTACCGTCTACGCCACCTTCCACTTTGGGCTGTAGTTCTTTGGAGAGCGTGTCACTAGGATCATCCCTGTCCAGCAGATACCTAAGCAGAGCATTATTTTCCTTTCTCTTAGGGCTTAGTTGCTCCTGCTTGACGTTTCCTTCTACACAAGACGTTGTACTGCTAGTGTCTTTCCCAGTGGCTTCGGCGGTAATCTTGGCTACCTCAGCCGGTGAATTCCCATTCTGCAGCAACTTGTGCAAAATCCGGTGCTTCTCTTGCAGCAGTGACCCGTGCACATTGGATGTGGAGGACACTCCTCCAGACGTCGAAGAGGAGACCCCAGAGGGGCTGGTGACACTAATGGAAGAGTCTTTACAACTTGAATCCAGGGGCGAGTTGGTCAAGGAGGAATGACCCCGGTCCTCAGAAGAACAGGTAAGTAACTGTAGTAATTTTTTGTGACCTTTGCTTTCCAGAGGACCCCGCTGATTCTCTGGCCCTTCCACACTGCTCTCCTTACTTTCTTTGTCATTGAGGTGATCTCTGCTATTTGACTGACACATTGAACTCTCCACTGGATTCTGGTCGCAATACAAGCCTAGGGGACTCTTGGAATCTTGACTGTTCACTTTACTTGGTTGACTTACATTCATATTGGGAGAGTTATCCAATTTGGGACCTGGTGAAGACAGAGTAGATAAAAGAGAAGTCCCTACTCCCTCACTGATAGCTTGAAGGGCACTGAGAGAGCTGCTAGAAAAGCTGTGACTCCCAGTATTGCCAGAAGATCCCATGGGAGAGTGCACACCTGGATTTGGAGAAAAATCAGGAAAAGAATTAGACTATCAGACGCTATAACAAACCACTACTTAACACTTCAAAGTTTGTTTTAAAATGAATTAACTTTACAAGAATTACAGTGGTATGGAAAGAAAAGAATTACTGAAAAAAAAAGAAATAAAGAAAAGGAAATGTAACACAAATACCTGCAACAGGAGAAAACTGATGTGAGGCCATCTTTGGACTCCCACGATTACGAGGAGAAATCATAATATTCTGCTGGCTGGAGCCAAGACCAGGACTCCCATGTGGAGGGCTACTCATGTTGAGACCATAGTTGCTGTTCTGGTAGGAAGATGGTGACTGCATGCCTGGCCCAGGGTTCATTGAAGCTATGCTACCGGAAGGCCCATACCTGGCTCCACTCATCTGCCCCGTGGTGCCGGGCTCAGCCAAGCCGTAGGTCCTGCTGCTCAGCATCTGCAAGCCTGGGTTTGGCGACATGTTCACGCTGCCTACCGAACTGTTGCATCCAGCCGCTGGAGGTCTAATGCCTTGTCCAACAGGATTTGGGTTTGGTCTATACCCATTCTGTTCCCTGCAAAGAAACAGAACAATGTTTTACTAAAAAATTACAGGCATGCGTTAAAAGCCTGAATCAGATTTTTTTTTTTAAGGATGAATTAAGTGGCCCAGAAACTTAACTTCTTAGGTGCCATTCCAATGCCTAGGGACAATAATAATCTAGACACTGATCAGTTATTAATCTAATAACATACTTTTAATAAGCCACAGAATCTAAATGAGTGACACCATCAGAGCGCCACGAAGGGCCCAAAGCTATGTTAGCTGGAATCTCAGTGGGGCTTTACAGGAGTTCCCATACACCAAGGGGTTAACCTGGAGGCGCCTGCAAATTACTCAAGATGATGAATGGGTGAATATCCTGCTCCTTCGTGTGTTGCTCATTTACCATTAGCAACAGCAACAGTAACTATTTCTTCTTGAAGTCTACCTTCAAATTTTAAATTCAATTCCTAAAAGCAATGTAATATATCATTAGAAATGAAAAGTAACAGAGGTAGTCAGATTTTATGTATTCTTTTATCCACTAGCCTTCCCATCCTCCAGCTTTCCCAGGAATTAATTACTTAATGAACAAATCCTCATTTACACATAAAAATATAACCTTAAAGAAAACATACTTCAGGAATCTAAGTGCACTTCAGCAAACCCAAGCACTGCCTGCTTTTCTTCTTAATTTTTCTCCCTTTTTACACTAATAATAAAGCATCTCGAGAACACTGCTGCATTTAATATGAGAATACAAAGTAATCTATCATTACCTCTGAAGAAAGTGGGTTGAGACAAAGCCGTGACGATCATTTGTTACAGGATTTCGGAATAGTTTGCTTTTTGTTTGTGCAGTCACTATAGTGCCATCAGCCAAAGAGAATCGATACACTGGGGTTTCTGCATGGCCATGGATATAAGCTTTTGGAGAAAATATCCCATTACTAGTAACTACAACTGGCAAAACAAATGCATACAGGAGAAAACAGAAAGGAAATATACAAGTCCAACATTTTCAAAATCCAGTGAAAGACTGGACCCCACCAAAATTAGGCTAACATAAGAATGCTCAAGAATCATTTTCCTACCCGACACAGACAACAACAACTATGGTCATGTATATACTTATTGCTCTATAGCACATCAAACACAATGACAAACAAGATCCAGAATCAACCTCCAAATTCTTTACCTTCTTGATAGTGACGTTTCTGGGACCATGACTGCCCATCATTAAGACTAAAAAATCTCTGGATACACCTTCGGATTATATCTTCAAAACCAGGCCTCATGGAAGATCTCAGTGAATTTGTATCTATGTTGACAACTTTTCCTATTAAACAGAAAATTGCCACTGTGTTTAATTTCATCATTGTGCATTATCAACTGCACTGACTTTAATTCTTTACTCTCATGGGCAAAAAAGGGCAGACCAAAACTGAAATTCATGTTGATGTCAAGAATTACTCCCAGTAATTCTCATTAAATTACCCGTATTTTTGAAATGCGCTTCTTTATGAAAAATGGATTTGAAGTTACAGAAAAGAAATACCGGCTTCTGATTTGAAATGCTATTTGGAGAGAAAGTCAGGTGCGTCTACATTTTTTTGTGTATTTATTTGAGGGATTTTAAGTGTCAAATACACCCAACTTAAATGCCCAGGGTTTTGTTGAATCTCTCCTAGGGTTGTGTAAGAAACATAAGGGACTTCCCTGGTGGCACAGTGGTTAAGAATCCACCTGCCAATGCAGGGGACACGGGTTCGAGTCCTGGTCCAGGAAGATCCCACATGCCACAGAGCAACTAAGCCCATGCGCCACAACTAGTGAGCCCACGTGTCACAACTACTGAAGCCTACGTGCCTAGAGCCCATGCTCCACAAAAAGAGAAATCACCGCCATGAGAAGGCCACGCACCACAAGGAAGGGTAGCCCCTGCTCGCCACAACTAGAGGAAGCCCCTGCACAGCAATGAAGACCCAATGCAGCCAAAAATAAATAAAATAAAAAATTAAATTAAATTTTAAAAAATAATACTAATATTATAAGAAACATAGGAAATAATCCATGCAAAGTATTCGTTACAGTGTAGGCACTTAAATGATAGTGCAGGCTGTAGAAAGTTAACTTTTATAAAAATTTTCAAAATGAACAAAACGTACACACACGCACAGTTTTTACCTGAAAGATCATGTCTAGTAATAAAGCTCTCAGGATTTGACGGAAATGCTCTTTCTCCTGTGGTAATGCGACGTGCCACACAGATCATACAGGATTGCAAATCTACAATAGAAAATTTAACCAGGTAAGGATTATACTTAACCTTTGGATGTGTCTATTCAATAGGCAAGTAAGAACATGGAATTCAGTAGGAAGAATTACAACAATGGAAATTACAAAACTACAAGTTTGGCTGCTATTGTTTGATAATCACCACAAGCATGTGATGACTCTCACCTTCTCCTTCCTCCATCATAGCCCGTGGCTGGGACAGGGCAAAGCACTGCATCGTTTCATATTTCTGGCGCATTTCAGGATTAGTGTTTATGTCTTCCAGAATGTCATGTGGTATTTTCATCAACATACGGCAATTAAATGTATGGCTTTTTTGTCGCTGGGTCTCATTAGTCCAGGTAACTCCATTAACTTTAGAAAACAAATTGAAAGGAGTTTTTTAAAAGCTGGCAATTCAGTCCATGACTATCATCAAGAATTTAAGCTATAAATCAACTATACTCCAATTAAAAAAAAAAAAAGAAGAAGAATTTAAGCTATACGTATTTCTCATTATACATCTTCCATAGTAATTTCTACAATAACATTTCAAAGTGGCAATATATAAAACACTGGAATAATTTCAATTTCAAATTCAACAGGTATCTCACTTATATTTTGTAACTCACTGTATATCCTAGACCCATGAAATGTATACCAAACTCTAAATTCGTATTTGAAAATTTTGCTATCTACCACTTGCCCTGTTCTACATAAATCATCACTTGGCTTTCTAAAAGGTATATTCAATTTTCTAAGAAATGATCAAGAAAAAGAAATTTTTTTAACTTACTTAGAAAATACAGGGACTTCCCTGGTGGTCCGGGGCTAAGACTCCGTGCTCCCAATGCAGGGGGCCCAGGTTCGATCCCTGGTCAGAGAACTAGATCCCACATGCCGCAACTAAAGATCCCCCATGCCACAACGAAGATCCCGCATGCGGCAACAAAGATTCCGCGTGCCGCGACTAAGATCCAGCACAGCCAAATAAATAAATAAATATTTTTTTTAAAAAGGAAGATACGCATTAAAAGCCTACCTGTAGATTTTGGTAAGTTTTTAAGAAAATCCTTTCTGTCTTCTTCATGCAAGATATTGTAGACACTTGTGTTAACCAGGTCCTCTTGCTTATATTGCAGGTACTGGGTGACATTTTCTGACACAAATACAATGTTTCCTTCACGATTCACCACAAACAGGAAGCCATCCAATGCCTGAAGTGGGATATGTTAATATTGGCTATATGGACTGAACTGTATCCCCTCCCCCACCAAAATTCATATGTTGAAGCCCTAAACCTCAATGTGACTGTATTTGGAGATAGGGCCTTTCAGGAGGTAATTAAGGTTAAATGAGGTCATAAGGGTAGCTCTAATCCAATAGGACTGGTGTTCTTATGAGAAGAGAGACAGACACCAGAAATGCACACACACAGAGAAAAGGTCACGTGAAGACACAAGGAGAAGGCAGCCATCTACAAGCCAAGGAGAGAGGTAGGTCTCAGGAGAAACCAAGCCTGCCAACACCTTGATCTTGGACTTCCAGCCTCCAGAACTGTAAGAAATAAATTTCTGTTGTTTAAGCCACTCAGTCTGTGGTATTTTGTTATGGCATCCTTAGCAGACTAATACACCAGCCTTAGTACTAACTAGAATTTGAAAAAAAACTGTTGATTTAACAACTATGAGCCATCATTTCTATTAACATTAGCACCATCAATACAGGGTTGTATGAAAAAGACAATTTGAAAAGATGGCAGTAAAGACAAAATCTGAATTAGCATCTAATCTAATTTTTGAAGAATTACTTCTTCAAAGGAGTTCTTAAAAATATGAAAAATCATCCTTAGTGCTTCCCATTTTCCCATTTGTTATCAAGTCAAGCTACAGGAACTATACCACTCCTTAGAATTTACAAAGAGGAACTGAACTGATCAACTAAAAAGGAGCTGGAACAAACTAATTGGAACAAAAACAGTTAATAAGTGAACCTGAATAAAGGGCTTCAGGTCATGACTTAAAAAGAAACATTCTGTAAGTGCTAAAGCTTAACTCGATTTATTTAAGACAACTACTTACAAAAAACACATATTTTAAGTCTTAAAACTTCCTCCAAAATATAAAACTGTAGTGTGCCATACTATCAATTACGCAAAAATACACAAAAAAGTCTTAGCTAAAATATGCCCAAATGCATTTTTATTGCGGGGGGGCAGGGCGCCACAGGATCTCAAGAGTTATGTATATTTTAAATATAAGAGCATTTTATCATCATATTCAGAATACTGAGTTCTATCTCATGAAAAGAAACATTTTCTTTTTGCTCTCATATCCTAGCCAAAATTTTCTTTCTTTCTTTCTTTCTTTTTAAATCAACACAGCTTATCGTACAGCTAGAACCTTATACTTGCCTGAAGTAAAAGTGGTCCTAAGGAGTCTTTATCAATAACTCCTTGTCCTGTGGAAGATACATCAGCTTTCTGAACATCATCATCACTGGAAATAGCTTTTCCTGGAAAGACATAAGGCAATACTACAAATAGCATATATATCAGTTATAGACTAAATCCACTTTCAAATTGTTCCCCAAACAGACACAAAGAGACACACACACAGATGTGCATAAGCACATACACATTTCCTGATAAGAAAATGATGCTACAGTTTTTAAAGGTTAAAATTAAACTTCCGAATTACCCAGGAGGACAGACGATCCTCTAAATTTTCTTTCCCTACTAAATGTACTATCCCATTGCTTCCTGAAAGGGAACTAACAAGTGACAGGGCGAGCAACACTGGCCTTCTTCCAATTCTGGTGACTGTTTCCTAAAGAGCAAAGCTGGTCAACTCATCTGTCCATCTGGCCCCACAGAGGCTAGCCCTCAAGGAGCAGCAGTTCCCACCTAAGCAACAGGTAGCAAAAGGCAAATGTGAACACAGTTAACAAGTTCCTTCTAAAAGACTTGAGTGTTTTCTTACTTTGTATTACCTTGCTCTTTTATTTGACGTATCTGTCTTACTGTTTCCTTTAAAATTGCACATTTATCTGGTTTGACATTGAAATTGTCAATATCACTAAGATTAGCAGATATCAGTTCAGCCAATTCTTCAATATATTTACTCTCCTGCTCCCGTCTCCACTTTTCACCACTGCAGGTAAGGCTGGGAGGGGGGGAAAAAAGGCCATAAACATATCTATCACAAAGGAGCTATGAGCAGAATCAGTACCTACACAACACCATTACACTCATATATAAACAAATTAAATTCAGCCCATAAAGACTACCAAAACATTGTCTTGGAGACCTAGTACAATACAGTTGAAATTCATAAAAACCTAAATTCAAGTCCACCTGTTGTTAGCCTAGGCCTTAGGCATTAGTCTCATTTCATCATCTGGAAAATGGGGATGAATAGTCTTTACCACGAAGAGACAATAAAATTAACAAATAATAAAAACAGTAATAGCTACTTATTAATTATGAGGTTTTATGAATTATAGGTTGTTTTTTATTTGCAACCATCACAGTGAAATTCAAGTGATATTGACCTTGGTAAATACTAAAAAAGCTAGGAAGTATCTATCACTGCATAAAATATTTTATTTCTATTTTTTAAACTTCTAACTTCATTCAGGAAAAGAATGATGAAACCTCACAAATGCCAAAATATCAACTTATAACATGTTTTTAAAGGATACTAAAGATTCTCACTTGTAATAATCTTGTCTATCTATTCCTAACTGTTACGTCCTCCATTGAGAAATGCTTCTTACAATATCACACACTTAGTATAATATTCTCATTTCTATCTGAATCAGCCATAAAGCCTCTATTATAACATAAGAATGTCCCCATCTCATCATTGTACCACTGTACTTACTACAAAGCAAAATCATATTATTTAAACAAAGACAAAAACAAACAAACAAACAAAATCTAACCAGAAAATGCAAATAACAGAAAGCTGAAATGTTTTCTTCAAAACAAATAAAGGCGTGGGAGGCACCCTTGGTGAAGTATCAGGAAATAAACTGCTTACCCTTGTCCTGGAGTATCACATGGCAACTTGCGTTTTCGTGAATCAGGGGCCAGTGGATCCAAGGAGTTTTCTCCTAATCCGCTCATCGTGAATATACATCAGCAACTAAGAAAGAATAATAAGATACAAACATTATAAAATATTCATGACTCTCATAAAGGTGTCATATGCTTGAATGGCTGCATTTTGTAATTCAGAACTGCTTTCCCTAAATGGTTAGATAATTCTCAAAATTCCTTATAGTACACAACTGTTCTGAAGACCTCAAGAGTTCATATTCCAGTTTAATTATGCAGAATGTCCATCCAACCCCAGGACAAATGTTTCTCAAGACTGAGTAAAAATGCATATATTGAATACCTCACAAAGAACAAGGCATCTTCTGCATAGTTAATAAGAAAAAGAGACTGTCAACTCTCCAACTGATAAAATCCTAAATTTTACTTATACACAAGTAAGATCTTATCTTGTCAGTTGGTAAGAAGTCTTCAAATGATAAATATCTAAATTATTTTCAGGCTATTTTCAAGGTAGCACATTTTTTCCTTAGACCATTTCTTTAGTATTTATCATCCAATGTGTTTTTCTTCTGCTACTTCAAAATAAACTGAGATTGTGTAAATAACATGTAAACTCCAATACATTCTGCTTACAAATTAGATGTACAACAATAAAACTCCAGGTGGAAGGATTTTGACAAGATCCACAGAACAACAATTATTTTAATACTAACTGATGGAAATATAATATGCCTTAGTTAAAGTTGCATTGATAAAGAAAATAAATGTAGGCTATTTCTTGTTGAAAAAAGAGCAGATTTTAATACTCAGTGGTTCATAATTTTAAGACATCTACTAAGCCTTCACTTAACAAGAATTTTATTTGTCTTAAACTCTTGTTTACGAAGACAATCATTGTTATAAAGAATTCCAAGTCAACGGAGAAGTTCAAACACTCCAAACTACTTTTTCTTCATTTGTTAAAATGCATCTTTCATTCCATCTAGAGTCTGAGACATACATTGAAGGACATAAATTTCCACTAGGTGGCACAATACTGCCAGAATGAGAGACAAATTAACAGAAATGCAAAATTTTACACAAGATCCTGATCACACTTAAAATATGTAGCTTTAAAAAATCAAAATCAGAAGTTTTAGATTACATTATCATCTTTCAGATGTTCTAGGTATGAATTAAACACCAACGGAATTTATTCTACGAATAATTTTGATAGTAAAATGTAAAGGCTGAAAAGCTAATACGTTTTAAGAACTTGGTGTGGTTTTCTTCTCACAACGTAAGTTAAAATAAAAGAGAAAAGAACTTAAAATAACTTTCACTAATGTGGCTTATTTATTTACTTGTTTATTGATTGATTGATTGATTTTTGGCTGTGCTGGGTCTTCGTTGCTGCATGCGGGCTTTCTCTGGTTGCGGCGAGCAAGGACTACTCTTCGTTGCAGTACGCCGGCGTCTCACTGCAGTGGCTTCTCTTGTTGCGGAGCACGGGCTCTAGGCGCGTGGGCTTCGGTAGTTGTGGCTCGCGGGCTCTAGAGTGCAGGCTCAGTAGCTGTGGCGCAAGGGCTTAGTTGCTCCGCAGCATGTGGGATCTTCCCAGACCAGGGCTGGAACCCGTGTCCCCTGCATTGGCAGGCGGATTCTTAACCACTGCACCACCAAGGAAGCCCCCACTAATGTGGCTTAATGTCATGATTTTAAAGTGTAACCACGGGGACTTCCCTGGTGGCACAGTGGATAAGACTCTGCGCTCCCAATGCAGGGGACCCAGGTTCGGTCCCTGGTCAGGGAACTAAATCCCACATGCATGCTACAACTAAGAGTTTGCATGCCACAACTAAGGAGCCAGCGTGCCACAACTAAGGAGCCCATGTGCTGCAACCAAGGAGCCCTGGAGCCGCAACTAAGGAGCCTCCCTGCCACAACTCTAAGGAGCCCGCTTGCCACAACTAAGACCCGATGCAACCAAATAAATTTTTAAAAATAAAATAAAATTTTAAAATAAAGTGTAACCAGATCCCACAATGCCACAATACTATATTCTTCAAAAATGGCAATGTCATAAAAGACAAAGTCTTTAAGTATTCCAGATTAAAGGAAGCTAAAGAGAAATGACAATTAAATGCAATATTTGATCCTATACTGGATCCTGTACTAGAGGGGGAAAATGCTATAAACGACACTATTGGATCAACTAACAAAATTTAGAATATGGACAATAGATAAAAGTATTTTACCAATGTTAAATTTACTGAAGTTTATTTCTGTACTATGGTTATTTAAGAGACTATCCCTATTCTTAGTATTTAGGACAAAAAAGCCATTATGTACACAAAGGACCCTCTAATGTTTGGGGGGGGTGGATTACATATAAGTGAGTGAGTGAGTTAACAGGAGAAGAGGAGGGAAAGGGAAGGGAAGAAGAGAAAAGAAAGGAGGCCAGCAAATTGTTGACACTGGTTGAATCTCAGCTGGGCAGAAATTTTAAAATTCTTTGTACTATTCTTTCTCTTGCAACTTTGGTTTAACTTTAAAATTATTTCCAGGGGCTTCCCTGGTGGTGCAGTGGTTGAGAGTCTGCCTGCCAATGCAGGGGACGCGGGTTCGAGCCCTGGTCTGGGAAGATCCCACATGCCGCGGAGCAACTGGGCCCGTGAGCCACGATTACTGAGCCTGCGTGTCTGGAGCCTGTGCTCCTCAACAAGAGAGGCCGCAATGGTGAGAGGCCCGCACACCGTGATGAGGAGTGGCCCCCACTTGCCACAGCTGGAGAAAGCCCTCACACAGAGACGAAGACCCAACACAGCCATAAATAAATAAATTAAACCTTATTTAAAAAAAAAAAAAAAGCTTTAAAAAAAAAAAAATTATTTCCAAATAAAGTTAAATGTATGTTCAGCTTTTTGGATCCGCCATCTGCGGTGGCACCGCCGCCAATATGCAGATTTTCGTGAAGACCCTGACAGGGAAGACCATCACTCTCGAGGTCGAACCCTCGGATACAATAGAAAACGTAAAGGCCAAGATCCAGGACAAGGAAGGAATTCCTCCTGACCAGCAAAGACTGATCTTTGCTGGCAAGCAACTGGAAGATGGACGTACTTTGTCTGACTACAACATTCAAAAGGAGTTCACTCTTCATCTTGTGTTGAGACTTCGTGGTGGTGCTAAGAAAAGGAAGAAGAAGTCTTACACCACTCCCAGGAAGAACAAGCATAAGAGAAAGCAGGTTAAGCTGGCTGTCCTGAAATACTATAAGGTGGATGAGAATGGCAAAATCAGTCGCCTTCGTCGGGAGTGCCCTTCAGATTAATGTGGTGCTGGAGTTTTTATGGCCAGCCACTTTGACAGACATTATTGTGGCAAATGTTGTCTGACCTATTGTTTCAACAAATCAGAAGACAAGTGATTGTATATTGGTTAATAAAAGACATGAACTAATGAACTAACATTTAAATGTTGAGTTTTATTCCAGTGATTTTAAAAGTGGGTTTTAAGCATCAAGTTAATCGCACTATTTTCTTAGGTAACCTGTACTTGGCAGAATTATGTTGTATTTGATACCAGCTGTCTAGATACAGGCCAGTTTCTTTGTACCTCAGCAGTACTGACACTTTTGACTGGTAATTCTTGGTTGTAGGGACTTTCCTGTGTATCACAGGGTGATGAACAGCATCCCTGGTCTGTACCCACCCGCTGCCAGTAGCACACCACCCCTCCTCCCCACAGCCAAAAGTATCCAGACATTTCCAAATGACCCCTGGGGGTGGGGAGGAACCTCCCTCAGCCCCAGATTGAGAAACATTGGTTTGTGTGAATTGGTATTATAACCTTGCCTAAAAAGAAGCTACAATGTATTGACACTTGTTTCCTACAAAGGAAGTTTAAAGGTGGCAGAGCTCTCAAGTTACCAGTTAAAAAATTCATCTGCATATGGCTGGTTCACTTTGTTGTACAATAGAAACTAACACAGTATTGTGAAGCAATTATACTCCAATAAAGTTCTATTTAAAAGAAAAAAAAAGTATGTTCAGTTTTGATTTCCAATTTTCATATTTAAAAAGAAAAAGCGATTCCTTAAGAACAGAAATAGAACACTGTAAAGCAACTATACTCCAATAAAAATTAGTTTTAAAAAAACAGAAATAGGGGCTTCCCTGGTGGCACAGTGGTTGAGAATCTGCCTGCCAATGCAGGGAACACGGGTTCGAGCCCTGGTCTGGGAGGATCCCACATGCCGCAGAGCAACTAGGCCCGTGAGCCACAACTACTGAGCCTGCGCGTCTGGAGCCTGTGCTCCGCAACAAGAGAGGCCGCGATAGTGAGAAGCCCGCACACCGCGATGAAGAGTGGCCCCCGCTTGCCACAACTAGAGAAAGCCCTCGCACAGAAACGAAGACCCAACACAGTCAAAAATAAATACATAAATAAATAAATAATTTTTAAAAAACAGAAATAGAGTAGCCACGTCTCAATACAATTAGTTTTATATTTGTTTCATTCAAAGGTTATTTTTAAATTGAGTGGCCAACCATCCAGTGAATAATAGCATTTTATTTTAAAAATATAATTTACTCCACATTCTAGATATTATTTCCTTACTTTGACGTTAAACATAAGCTGAATCCTCAAAACTGAGTAATGAACTCTTTAGTGGATAACAGCATTTCATTTGAAAGACATAATTTATTCTATGTTCTCAGTATTATTCCCTTACTTTGCTGTTACACATAAGCTGAATCTCCAGTACAGTTTAAGGTGCCTAGCATATAAGAGGTGATCAATAAGTATGCCTTGAAAAGTACTGAGTAAATGGAACATTCAACTTATCAACTCATATTTTATAAAACAGATTTTCCTCCATTCTGATTTCTATAAAAGTTCAAAGGTTACTTTAAACTTTTAAAATTTTTACTGCTATGGTTGATATAGGATGTCACTGAAATGAATTTTAGAGCCATAAATTACATCAATAGAGAATCAAAACCATGACAATCTTAGTACGAAAAAAAAATAATCACAATTATCATGTAAACCAGAAATGCATACATGTCATTCATGTTAAGTCAATGTTTATGTGCATATAAGAGAAACCTAAATATGTCTACCTATGTCCAAATACACATGTGGCTCCTTCTCTTGATGTGTCAGAACAACAAGCTATAACATGCACATGACTGTGCAGTCTACATGCTACCAAGTCTACTCTTTCACAGAGTCCAATGATCTCTAGTAACAAAGGTAATTATCCCAATGCAAGATCCTAATTTAAAACCACAGTAGTGGGACTTCCCTGGTAGGTCCACTGGGTAAGAATCCACGCTCCCAATGCAGGGGGCCCGGGTTCGATCCCTGGTCGGGGAACTAGATCCCACACGCATGCTGCAACTACGAGTTCGCATGCTGCAACTAAAGATCCCGTGTGCCACAACTAAGACCTGGCACAGCCAAAATAAATAAATAAATACATACATATTTTAAAAATAGAAAAATAAAAAATAAAACCACGGTAGTGGTGTTTACTCAAACAAGAAGATATCAATATAACTATTTAAGATATAAAATAATTTTCACATTCTATTTTTTTAGGAACAGGTTTGACAGATTTCTTTTTCTAGTTATTAGACAGGGAAAAACCTTGGTACTACAATCACTGTACCATGCCTAAAAAACCACATGATGTCCAAGTTTGAATGACAAAATACTGTATAACAAAAAAATCAAAGTACAATAAATATATCCCTTAAATTTCATTTGGCTGAAGAAAATGTTCAACATTAGAAATAATAAACAGAAGCATTTCCCGCACCCCCAAAAAAATAGTTTCAGCATATACAATAATATAGTAATTCCTGAGCACAGATGACTATGACAAACTCTTTATGTCCAGTTTTCTATTTATTTGGCATTAATATTAGTTATGAACATAAAAAATTATAAATAGCATTTGTTTTACTTGCCAAGTCTGTTGTCTACTCACTGGCGGAGCCAGACTCAAACTATATTTATCTGGGGGGATATATTATCTAGTTTGGTAAATTATTCTTTTGCAGGTATGATAGGTAAAATGCTTAGCATATACACACTAAATCTAGACCATTTTCAGTCACTAGTCAAGAATTAGGGTGGGAGAGGGGGACAGAACATGTACCAGGCCCATGAGTAGATCAATTTCCCCCCCCTCAAAGAAGTTCAAAAGGTTAAGAAACACAGATCAGTAACTGTACAGCTTACATTTTTACATCTTAAATTACAACCCATCTAGTTTGAAGAATATATGGAATTGGTAAAATCCATATTCAAATGGGAAATAATATAGCACAAGAGTCTCCCAGTACCTCTGACTATAAGAACAGTCTATTAATATTGAGCCCCTTCTAAATTCTGATTCCTTACAATTAAAGATTATCATCTACACAGTTGAGTAGAAAAGAAATTAGGACCACAATATATACCTGCCCTACCCCTGGGCAACCTGTACTCTTATCCAATAGTTAAGGTGCATACATGTATTTTTGTGTGTGTGTGCACATTTTCTTTTCTACATCTTTATTGGAGTATAATTGCTTCACAATACCGTGTTAGTTTCTGTTGCACAACAAAGCAAATCAGCCACATGCATACACATGTCCCCATATCCCTTCCCTCTTGAGCCTCCCTCCCATCCTCCCTATCCCACCCCTCTAGGTCATCGCAAAGCACCGAGCCGATCTCCCTGTGCTATGCTGCTGCTTCTCACCAGCCAACTATTTTACATTCCGTAGTGTATATACGTCGATGCTACTCTCACTTTGCCCCAGCTTCGCCGTCCCACCCCATGTCATCAAGTCCATTCTCTATGTCTACCTCTTTATTCCTGCCCTGCAACTAGGTTCATCAGTACCATTTTTTTTTAAGGTTCCATATATATGCGTTAGCATACGGTGTTTGTTTTACTTTCTGACTTACTTCACTCTGTATGACAGACTCTAGGTCCATCCACCTCACTACAAATAACTCAATTTCATTTCTTTTTATGGCTGAGTAATATTCCATTGTATATATGTACCACATCTTCTTTATCCACTCATCTGTTGATGGGCATTTAGGTTGGTTCCATGTCCTGGCTATTGTAAACAGAGCTGCAATGAACATTGTGGTACATGACTCTTTTTGAATTATGGTTTTCTCAGGGTATATGCCCAGTAGTGGGATTGCTGGGTCGTATGGTAGTTCTATTTTTAGTTTTTTAAGGAACCTCCATACTGTTTTCCATAGTGGTTGTATCAATTTACATTCCCACCAACAGTGTAGGAGGGTTCCCTTTTCACCACACCCTTTCCAGAATTTATTGCTTCTAGCTTTTTTGATAATGGCCATTCTGACCAGTGTGAAGTGATACCTCATTGTAGTTTTAATTTGCATTGCTAATGAAGAGATGTCCCCCAACTGATTGTTAAACTGGAGATACACCTCAACCACACTTCCAGATGAATCGGACCCAAAGACACAAAGTGTATTCTGTCCTTCAATGTGAACTCAACTGTCTAGATCCTTGAGCCATTTTTACAATTATTTTCCTTGTATAAAATGTTTCTTACTTGGGCTTCCCTGGTGGCGCAGCGGTTGAGAATCTGCCTGCCAATGCAGGGGACACGGGTTCGAGCCCTGGTCTGGGAGGATCCCACGTGCCGCGGAGCAGCTGGGCCCGTGAGCCACAACTACTGAGCCTGCGTGTCTGGAGCCTGTGCTCCGCAACAAGAGAGGCCGCGATGGTGAGAGGCCCGCGCACTGCGATGAAGAGTGGCCCCCGCTTGCCACAACTAGAGAAAGCCCTCGCACAGAAACGAAGACCCAACACAGCCATAAATTAATTAATTAATTTTAAAAAAAAATGTTTCTACTTAAAAGTTCTATGCTATACTACTTAAATATATTAATATGACAATGCACACTTTAAGATTACATTTAAGCAACATATTCTATACAACTACTTTAATACAGAATAATAGCAATTTACAATAAATTCAATGCTCTCAAAATATAATGCTACCTATTTCTATATTATTTGGAAAAGTCGTAAGCAGATTCATGATAAATCAGATTTAAAATGAGCAAGAATCTTACAGCAATTGGATAAACTTTCTCTATAAATACTATAGGGCTTTCTACATAAAACAATCATGCTGTGGTACAGGTTTAAGCTTAGACGTGCACAGAATACAATAAACTGCTAGAAAATGAACATTCTTTAACTCTAAAAGCAACAAAGAATTATATCCACCAGCTCAAAAGCCATGAAAATGATGATATGTGGCTTAGCAGCATTAATTAGCTTTCCCTTTGGTTATTCAGTTAAGACAGGATGGGAAATCCTGATTATGTACAACAAACTAGCCAGATGGACAAAGATACAGGAAGTACTCCTTGTCCAAAAGGAAGAGATATCAATAAACAATGCTAGTGTCCATCAGGTGAGCAAGAAGTTACTGGTGGTGGGGGGTGGGGGGGGGGCACCGTAAGAAAAGCCATGCCATGCCAAAATGGGGAGGAGATAAGTTACCCAGTAAATCTCAAATGGCCTAAAGACCAACTAAAATATTTTATTTTCCTAAATTAATAAGGGAGAGGGAAGGGGACAGATAACTTTTGTGGTAGTACAGTGCTGGGCATATCACATATTCTGTATAATTTCTCACGACTCTCCAAAGTATGTATTACTCCCATTTTACAGATAAAGTAGTATCTAGATCACACACAGATACTAGATGGCAGAGCTGGGATTACAATATTTTCAGACTTTATAATCAGCAAAATATGTACCAAATGTTCCTTGGGCATTTTATCCACCCCCTCCCCGCCAAAAAACATAAACCACTTATACTGTTGAGTCACACCATTTCCAACCAATTAACCAGAAAATCTCTCAGGTCATCAGTAAGAACATTGAGAAGTTGTTACGTGCAGGGTTTAGGGGCATGTAGTATCACGGCCAGAGGCAAGGAGGTGCTCCAACTCAGCAGGTACTAATGCTGCTATTCCCCTCAAGCTCCTAAAAACCAACCATTACTCTACAGGTCACCAGATAAATGGCCCTCTGAGATGGTCTACTATTAACCATGACCTTTATTTCCAATTGAAACCAACAGTCAGTGATTCACATGGCAAGAAGGAAACTTAGATCAGAAAAGCAAGAACTATACCCAAAATAATCTGTCAAATATTTTCATTCTTGGGTTTTCTAAGATTAAATGCTAGAGCCAAGAACTTTTGAATATTCCACTAATTCAGTTTATTCATCAGGCTTGTTTGCCTGATTTATACAAGGTATGATTAAATACGCCAATTAGGGAGTATTTCTGGGTGTCTCCTGAGAATCCCAGTAACTTAAGGAAATTTTCATACAACTGTGGATTTGAACTGATTTACCGAAAACTGCTTGAAGCATTATGTAAAAGCAGAGGCTGATCAAGCCAATTAGAAAAAAAATTACCCTCGGGAAAGATTTATGAGACATCCGTACATAAACGAACTACCCAAAATACAAGTTGCAAATTGATGCTCTTACTCAAAAGACAATTTTAGTATATAGTCATCACCAGTTTGGTTTAATCCTACAAGATTATATTTTCCAAAATATAAAATAAGAGGTTTATTTCAATCTTCTGTGCAGCTCCAAGAGAACCAGCACCATGGAGCAAAGAAAGGAAACAGAATAGAACCTGTGTGTGTTTAGGGGACAAGAGGAGGCAGGGGAAGAGAAAAGTCCATAAACACGGAGCCACTATGGACATTTCCTCACCAACCAGATGACTCTTCCAGTGAGTATCTCCTACCTTTATGTTCTAATTCAACCCTGGTATAGAGGATAAGAACTGAAAGGAGACAAGGCAGGGGTGGGTAGTTTCAAATAAAAGCTAACTTGCAATATTCTTTTGTTGTGTTGTTGATAACCTGTCATGTTTAGTAGGATAAAGTATGAACCACCTAATGCAATCCATCTTTTAAATTTAATTCCATTTCCGTTCAAACATTTGCATGCCCAGACCATCTGAGGACCAGGAAAGAGAGAGAAATGACACCACACATTGCTAGAACTCTCAGGCAAGCAGAAGAGAGGAACATACAATTATAACAACATTATTTGGTAAGTGTTAAAATGAAGGCACAGCTGATAGGAAACCTACAAGCGTACATTTTTTTAAAAACAGAGAAAATGCATATAAACAGTATCTACAATAAACTACCTTGGTGTAGACATATGCCAGAAAACAGTGTAAATCTCAGGTCCTGGTCATTCTTTTCCTCTATCTTTAGTTAATAATGAATGCCTGCAAATTTGGAAAAGGGCTAGCAGGGAGCAATAAAATAAAATATCTTATTTTTAATACATAAGTTGAGCTGAGAAGCATCCAAACATGAATTAACAGCTATTTCATCCACAAGGTTTCATTCTCTCTTCTCCTGTTGTATGTCTTGCCTTTTCATTCTCAATCAACAGGATGACACCAAAGCCCCTTTACATTTATGCTCCGGGTTTTTTTTGTTGTTTTTTTTTTTTTAACAACTTTATTGGAGTATAATTGCTTTACAATGGTGTGTTAGTTTCTGCTTTATAACAAAGTAAATCAGTTATACATATACATATGTTCCCATATCTCTTCCCTCTTGCATCTCCCTCCCTCCCACCCTCCCTATCCCACCCCTCTAGGTGGTCACAAAGCACAGAGCTGATCTCCCTGTGCTATGCGGTTGCTTCCCACTAGCTATCTATTTCACGTTTGGTAGTGTATATATGTCCATGCCACTCTCTCACTATGCTCCGGTTTAAGCCTGATGACGGTGAACTCAAACACAAACTCCCCAGATGTTCTAGTACCAGAACTGGGCATACCAATTAGCCAAGGCAAGTGTTAGCTACAACTGGAAGCTTGTTGCCAAGAGACTTCTCAACCTCTACATGAGCAACAGAGTTGAAGTTCACAAATACACACTGTGCAGAGGGAGTTAAGCAAGCCAATTCCGCTGAAATCAAATTACCCTCTCCTGACAGCATACTAACTAGCTGCGTAATTCTTTAGCTGTTTTAAAGGTTACAGTGACTCCTACAATGTAACACGCTGAATCTCTCTCATTCACAGGAACAGACCTAAACCCGAAGTTCGTAAACCTCATTTTGGCTTCATTCCTGAACAACATACTATCCAGTTGTACTTCTTCCTCACCACCACCTCCACTACCCAAGTGGCTTGTGCTAAAAGAGATTCTGACAAAAGATATCATGGAAACATTTCCTATTTATATGTAACCTTAAGTCATTTATTTCTTTTTAGATCTCCCCTTCATCCCTCTTTTATCTAGAATACTAGAATACCTAGTCATCCTTCAAGATCAAACTCGACTGTCACCTCTGGTGAGATCATTCCCAATTCTCCAATTAGAA
The DNA here is from genome assembly GCF_965194805.1 of Balaenoptera borealis. NCBI lineage: Eukaryota > Metazoa > Chordata > Mammalia > Artiodactyla > Balaenopteridae > Balaenoptera > Balaenoptera borealis. Next base: position 13,645,771 of record NC_138872.1, read on the forward strand.
AAAGTTGTCCCTTCTTTATCCTAATGCATTTTCCATAGTTTATTACAACATTTTATAAATTACACTCTACTCTTGTACACTTTTCTGTTTCTACTTTCTACGCTATAAGCTCTAAACCATAAAAACTTGTAAGAGACTTTTATTACAAACTCCTTCCTCTCTCTTTTCACTCCTACTACCACCATTCCCCTTGTTCCTTTTTCCAACTCCAGTTCTCCTTTTCCTTCCCATCCCATTAGATGTACTTTTGACCAACTACAATATTCCTAAAATATAGAGAAGATTGGGGGGAAGGGGCTAAATACCTTGTAGAACAGTTCTGCTTCTTTCTGACATGTCATTTTTCACTTGCATATTCCCATTCCAAAAAATATGGTGGCTTCAAGGTATCTATCAAAATAAAACTCAAGGGTTTGAATCCTTCACGGCTGATGTACTATGATACAATAAAAAAGACAACGGGGCTTTGTTAGAATTAAACTTGTCACCTCTAAAAAGCTTATCACCTGTAAAAATTGGGGATAATCACACCTCACATATTCTTATGTTTATTGTGAGAATGAAAAGCAATATAAAGCAAGCAACTGGAACAGGGAATAATGGTGATCCCTGAGGTACACGATACCAAGAACAAAGGTGTATGTTCACAGCAACATCAATTTTGCTCTCATTTGAAAAACAAATAGTTACAAATATACCACACAGCAACAAATTAAAAAGCTTCAGACAAATAAATTAGCCAGAACTATTCAGGCTATCTTCAGCGTACAGATAGCTGACTGGAATTTAAAACATTTTCCCACTGAAATAGTGTGGTGAGTGGCAGTTAGTAGCTAACATAAAGCCATGAAAATAGAATAAAACTACTGTCATAGATGTCTGTGTCCTTAAGATAAACAGGTATAATTACAGAATAAGTTGGCACCTTTTAGAAGATTCTGAAGAGGTTATCCAAGTACTTTCAAAGGTGCTAGGTAAAGCAAACAGTGCTGGTTCTTTTTTATATCTTTTTTTATTTCTGGATTTGTGGTTTAATTTTTCTTGGACAGACGTAAATATCCCGACATCAAAAGTATTATTTAGGGCTTCCCTGGTGGCGCAGTGGTTGAGAATCTGCCTGCCAATGCAGGGGACACGGGTTCGAGCCCTGGTCTGGGAAGATCCCACATGCCGCGGAGCAACTAGGCCCGTGAGCCACAATTACTGAGCCTGCGCGTTTGGAGCCTGTGCTCTGCAACAAGAGAGGCCGCGATAGTGAGAGGCCCGCGCCCCGCAATGAAGAGTGGCCCGCACTTGCCACAACTAGAGAAAGCCCTCGCACAGAAACGAAGACCCAACGCAGCCATAAATAAATTAATTAATTAATTTTAAAAAAACAGGTCCTTCATAGTCGCGATTTAAAAAAAAAAAACTTTGGAAAAAAAAAAAGTATTATTTACACCTAAGGTTGTCCCTTGGCACATAATGAAAACATAAGCAGGAAAGGAAGGGAGGAAGGGAGGGAGGGAGGGAAGGAGGGAGGGAGGGAGGGAGGGAGGGAGGGAGGGAGGGAGGGAGGGAGGGAGGGAGGGAGGGAGGGAGGGAGGAGAGAGAAAGTGTCCAACCCCCTTGAGGTAAGTGGTAAAGCTCTGGATTAAGATAAGCAGTGGGGAGTTAGAGGAGTATGTGCACAGAGCAGAAATAAAATCTGATATAAATTTAATTAATAAGCAATAAAGATACAAATGAGAGATGATCACAGCATGTGCCCCATTCTCTCCTAATCCATTATTTCTATCTGCCTCAGAGAAAAAAGAAATTTTAAGAAATGTTAAAACTAAAGAGCCGATGCCATTAGCCACCTGGTAACCAAATGACTGAGAGCAGCAAAACTGCTCTAGGAAGCAGTACTAACCAAGTAATGAATGATACAGGGAATGGTAACCATGGGTCAACTACAAGACAGGTATTCCTAAAATGGAGTGCCTGCAGAGTAAAAAGCTTGAAGTAACAAGACACCTCCCCTACAGTACTGAAGCCCGGTCCACCAATATCAAAAGCATAAAGAAGCTACACTAACGTCTCAGAAATTGACAATGTGGAAATATAAAGCTGATGAAGCACTTTGAATTAATTTTTCAAAGAAAAGGTACTGAAGGTGGAAAAAGAGAGAAAAAGATATATCAAAGGAAGAACACATCTTAGCTAGATTTCCTTCTCTAAAAGCAAAGAGGCTGAGGCAGACGGTCCCTTACGCTAGCAACACGGCATGGCAAGTCTGACTCATAAGGCTTCCTGAATGGGTCATCGTGCAGACTGCAGGTTAGTCTGTGCTCAGTCCTCGATGTTTCCATTGTCTTTTTTCTTTTTCTGACCTCACAGCTTGTTACCCTTCAGCAATTATAATTCCACTCCTAGCCTAAATAACCTTAAATTCAAAAGAATCCTTTTTTAAAAATAATGCTTCCATATCCCTAGAAGTTATATGTCTGATGACAGAAGCTATCTCTTCAAATAAATCTCCAAAAGTCATTACTGACTTCAGGATGACAATAATACAAATAGCGAATGAGAGCATATATATCAAAGTCCATAAAGAAAATAAGAATGCACTCCTAACATCATTTACCTGTTGGAGGGTGGTGTAGCACTTGCAGCAAGGTTGAAAAAGTATCAAAGTCTAAATTTAACTTCAACTGCCTCCCTATTCCCCTCCAAAATATAGCTACTATACTATGTGGAGCTAAAAATCTGGTAATGATTGTTCAAGGGAAGAAATTTGCAGCAAGCGAGACTATAAACTACTGAGGAACAGGATGAAAAGATCATCACGCAAATAATCTAAAATAAAACATAGTGTGGTTTTTTTTTTTTTTTCTTTCTGTTCAAAGGTCAGTTCCATGACTCATGACTTTAAAGAGCTTCTCTGTGTACTTCACAAACCTGCCTATGCATGTGGAGTAAATAAAGCTGGGGCACCTCATTATCGTGAGAGAACACTTGAGGCAAAAATTTAATTATGAACTCTTATAAAAACCATTCATACAACTAAACTGGTTAAAACCAAAACCCACGGAATGTAAACTGATACAGCCACTATGGAGAAGAGTATGGAGGTTCCTTAAAAAACTAACAGTAGGGGCTTCCCTGGTGGCACAGTGGTTGAGAGTCTGCCTGCCAATGCAGGGGACACCGGTTTGAGCCCTGGTCTGGGAAGATCCCACATGCTGCGGAGCAACTGGGCCCGTGAGCCACAGCTACTGAGCCTGCGCATCTGGAGCCTGTGCTCCGCAACAAGAGAGGCTGCGATAGTGAGAGGCCCGCACACCGCCATGAAGAGTGGCCCCCGCTCGCTGCAACTGGAGAAAGCCCTTGCACAGAAACAAAGACCCAACACAGCCAAAAAATTTATTAATTAATTTTTTTAAAAAAACTAACAATAGAACTACCATATGATGCAGCAATCCCACTACTGGGCATATACCCAGAGAAAACCATAATTCAGAAAGACACATGCACCCCAATGTTCATTGCAGCACTATTTACAATAGCCAGGTCATGGAAGCAACCTAAATGTCCATCGACAGACAAATGGATAAAGAAGATGTGGTACATACAATGGAATATTACTCAGCCATAAAAAGGAACGAGATTGGGTCATTTTCAGAGACGTGGATGGACCCAGAGACTGTCATACAGAGTGAAGTAAGTCAGAAAGAGAAAAACAAATATCGTATATTAACCCATATATGTGGAATCTAGAAAAATGGTACAGATGAACTGGTTTGCAAGGCAAAAGTAGAGACACAGATGTAGAGAACAAACGTATGGACACCAAGGGGGGGAAGCGGGGGAGATGAACTGGGAGGTTGGGATTGACATATATACACTAATATGTATAAAATAGATTACTAATGAGAAGACACTGTATGGCACAGGGAACTCCACTGTACGGTAGAAACTAACACAACATTGTAAAACAACTCAATTAAAAAAAGTAATATAACTAGCTGCCCTCCCCCCGAAAAAAAAAACAAAAACAAAAACCCACTTCAGCAAGTGTCTTGAGAGTGGTCACAAAGTAATAGGGATCTAATGTACTACTACGGTTAACACTGCTGTATGATATACAGGGAAGTTGTTAAAAGAGTGAATCCGAAGAGTTCTCATCACAAGGAGGAAATGTTTTTTCCTTTCTTCTTTCTTTTCTTTTCATTGTATCTATATGAGATGATGGATGTTAGCTGAACCTACAGTGGTGATCATTTCACAATATACGTAAATCAAACCATCGTGCTATACCCCTTAAACTTTTTCAGGGACATATGTCAATTATTTCTCAATAAAGCTGTGGAGGGGGGAAAGTTTTTTTGTTGTTTTTTTTTTTAAGTAGTCACTCTTAAGCAGCCTGGGTGATGTCCACACAGACAGAGGAGACCTCATTCCCTACACCAATACGCCTGGGATGAACTGTTCATCGAAAGAGTCAAGTTTTTTGCTGTTGTTGTTTGCTTGTTTTTTGTTTGTTTTGGGGTTTTGATAGTGAGTGTGTGTGTGTGTGTGTGTGTGTGTGTGTGTGTGTGTGTGTTTTGCCTTCAATAAGCGAATGACCCAGTGCCAGGAATCAACAAACTAGTACATGTAGAATCACAAATTGTATTTTGTGCTATAAAAGGTCTCCACTGAAAATTAATGGTTGATCCGTAATTTAAAAGCAGGAACAACCGAGTACCAGACATAGCACACCATGTCATATAGCTACTCAAAGTCCTAACCTCCTACAGTCAATCTGGTTCTTACTACCAAAAGAGATGGTTTAAGTCAAAGGCTGCTACAGTTCCAACCAAATTCACTAGGTCAGTAATTCTCAACCTTTTTGATATCAGGATTTCTTTATCTTTTAAAAACTAGGAACCCTAAAAAGCTTTGGTTATGTGGGTTATTATCTATCAATATTTACTGTATTAGAAATTAAAACTTAGAACATTTGACATATTAATTCACTTAAAAATAAGTCTATTATATGTTAACATAAACAATTTTATGAAAAATAACCTGAAACAAAACAATTCCATGAGAGTGGCATTGTTTCACATTTTTACAAACCTTACGTCTGGCTTAATAGAAGACAGATGGATCCTCTTACCTACGACACCATTCAATCCGCTGCAATACTTCATATTGATTGAAACACATGAAGAAAATTCAGCCTCATAGATACACGTACTTGTAAAAGGAAGGACTATTTCAATAGCCTTTAACAATTAATTATAAATAATTTTCCTTGATATCGTGCTAAAACGACAAGTGGTACTTTCAGTTTTTATTTGAAAATACTTTCAAACTTAACAAAAAGTTGCAAAAAACATAACAGTAGAAGGCATACCCTAAATACCCTTTACTCAAGTTTGGTTACTGTATTAGTTTCCTATGACTACTGTAACAAATTACCACAAACAACAGATATTCTCTTGAAGTTCTGGAGGCTCAATGTCCAAAATGAAGGTGCCGACAGGGCCACACTCTTTCTGAAGGCTCTAGGGGAGAACTGCTCCACCCTCTCCTACCTTCTGGCGTTGCCAGCAACCCCTGGCATTCAAGGACAAGCGGTATTTTCTTAAAGATTAGCTGCAAAGTGAAATCTGAAACCCTATCAATGAACTTTCATACTATTACATTAAAATACACAAACTTACACTCTGAAAAAAATCTTTAACCATGCATGATTTTGTAACATCAAACATTGTCATTTGGATAATACTAGTTCACTGATTCAGCAGATTTTCAAATACTGATACATTATACAGTATCAAAAACTCCAGGGACTTCTCTGGTGGCGCAGTGGTTAAGAATCCGCCTGCCAATGCAGGGAACACGGATCCGAGCCCTGTTCCAGGAAGATCCCACATGCCGCAGAGCAACTAAGCCCGTGTGCCACAACTACTGAGCCTGCGCTCTAGAGGCTGCGAGCCACAACTACTGAGCCGGTGCACAACTACTGAAGCCCGTGCACCTACAGCCTGTAGTCTGCAACAAGAGAAGCCACCACAATGAGAAGCCTGCGCACCGCAACAAAGGGTAGCCCCTGCTCGTCACAACTAGAGATAGTCCGCGTGCAGCAACGAAGACCCAACACAGCCAAAAATAAATAAATAAAATAAATTTATTAAAAAAAAAAAAACTCCACATTAATATCACCACCCATCTCATTCATAAAGTCTTTAAGTACTGAGAAGCTGTCACACTCATGATGACAGATTCAAAATTAACATGATAATTTTTACTTGAAAACTCCAATTTTATCACTGTCAACAAATACTCTTGGATGTTTTTCTTGAAGTGATAGGTTTACCTTGCTCAATTTCAAGAAACTTTCTGCCAAATACTCAAGTTCCAATAACCACAGTTTGTTAGTCATTCTTTCAAGTAAAAATGATACTCCATGAAAAAAGTGGCCTGTTCAGTACACAAGCCAACCACACAAGTGCTTTTCCCCAAGACAACCATCATACTTTGGTAGGCAGAAGTGTTTTCTGCATATTTTCCATTCTCACTAGACAGAATGTTAAAAATACAGTACTCAAAGGTCAAGATTTAATGAAATAAGCAAATTTTGCTCCTTCATCAAGGACAATCCTAATTGAGAAACGAGTGGGGTTTTGTGGGGGCTTTTGTTTTTGTTTTTTCCTTTAAGGCTGAGTGCAGGGCAGTGAAGAATGCAATGACTACTAGTACAGTCTGGTAGTCCCACTGCCTTGATTCATGCTAAGACACCAGCAGTTTTATGCATCACTGCTTTTGTACCATCAGTGCAAACATCAACAGAATGAAAATAGAAAATATATTACTTTGGAAACAATTTTAACTCTGTGGACTTCATAAAAGGTTCTCAGGGACTCTCAAGGGTTCACAAACCACACTGAGAACCACTGTCTTAGATTAAGGTAGGGACTGAGGGTTTGAAATTGGTATGGCTTCTCCCAGATCCTCTACATACTCATTTAATAAATACTTCAGTATCTACTATACGCAGGCCTAAATGAATAAGCCATGTTGTGAGATCAAAAGAACAAAGGACTTCCTGATAAGATGATTTAGTGGACTATTGCTTTCAACCAACCACACTCTCCCCCCCTTGCTCTAAATATAATAATGACAAAATATGTATTTTTTTTAATCTTGAGAGACACAGCCATGCTCAAACCTAACAAATACGTCTACGGAGCAAGACACAGAGCAAGCATACAGCAATGAGTTGATGACTCTATGAACCTACTGAACTCTAGCGTTAGAAACTAGCAAAGACACTCAGGAAATCAAATCATGTGCAACGTACAGAATCAAAAGCAAGGCTCATAGGTAGAAACCAAACAGAAAATTTCTGAAAGAGAGATGAAAAAAAGCTCTATCAATAGCTATCTAGATAACTGATTATATCAAACTGTTACCTGTAGTTGTAGAAGAAAAAGGAAAGGGTTACATAGTTGGTCTCCAACTTAGAGAGGTTCAACTTACAATTTTTCAACTTTACAACAGTGCAAAAGCGATATGCATTCAGTCAAACCCTACTTCGAATTCTGAATTTTGATCTTTTCCCAGCTAGCGATATGCAGTATAATACTCTCTAATAATACTGGCAGTGGCAGTTGCAGCCCATTTCAACTTACAGTGGGTTCACTGGGATGTAACCCCATCGTAAATCAAAGAAAATCTGTACATACAAAACCTGGGTGACACATAGCTCTGATATTGCAATAGTACCTCAGAACAGAATCCTGAACGTAGACTGAAGGTATGGTGGATATGGTTTGTGAAGGCAACAAAAATAAGCTAGGATTGCCTGGGACAGGGAGAGGGGGACACATGAAGGGCACCAAAAAAAGAAAAAGAAAATTTCCCACTCAAGATGCAAATTGTAAACTAAAATTCCCAAGTGGATTTAAAAACTGAACTAAGAAAGATGGCCAAGAAATGCATCGATTCCAAAAGATGAATTCGCCACCCAATAAAGTGAAATCTTGAAATAAGTTTAAAATAAATGTTTACAGGATTTCCCTGCTGGCACAGTGGTTAAGTATCCGCCTGTCAATGCAGGGGACACAGGTTCGTGCCCTGGTCCGGGAAGATCCCACATGCCGCGGAGCAACCAAGCCCGTGAGCCACAACTACTGAGCCTGCACTGTAGAGCCCATGAGCCACAACTACTGAGCCTACGTGCTGCAACTACTGAAGCCCACGTGCCTAGAGCCTATGCTCTGCAACAAGAGAAGCTCCCACACTGCAACAAAGAGTAGCCCCTGCTCACCGCAACTAGAGAAAGCCTGTGCACAGCAATGAAGACCCAACGCAGCCAAAAATTAATTAATTTAAAAATAGAGATTATTTTTAAAAATAAATAAATGTTTATAATCCTTAATGAGATAAAGAATCAACAGCCATGAAAACATACATATAAAGAAACAGAATGTGAAAAGAATGAATTATAAAACTTCATAAATTATTAAGTACAAAAAAAGATGGTATTGCCCATTATCTGAGCACCAAATATCTGAACTCTGAATAGATTTGGTTAGCATGGGATACTTTAACCCATATCCGAAACAAAACTCAACAGATGGGATTAATTCCTAGACTGGACACAACACACACACACACACGCACACACACACACACACACACAAACACACACACAATCAGTGAACTGGAAAATAAAACTGATGAAGCCAACCAGAATGTGGCACAGTGAAGTAAAAAGGGGCTACACCATCACTTTTACAAGGGTGCTGAAAGAATCTAAAAAACCACACACCGAAAAAAAAAAAAACTCAGTGGTGGGCAAATGGTAGACTTGAAAAATGGCTCCCTCAAGAATCTTATGATTTACAGACAGAAACAAAGTTATTTTAAAAAGAGAATTTTTAAAATAACTATGTCTACAACCCAAATAAAATCAGGAAACAATGTGTGTTTTCCAACTCCAATATTAGCTGAATAAACTTAAGAAAATCTAAACCTTAGGACCTAAAAGGAGATTAAAGAGATGTCTTTTAAGAAGCACTGAATTCTCAAAGATGCTAAGATCTACAAATACAGTTTTGGTAGTGGTCTTAAGCTGTTCTTACGTAAACATTTCAAATATTTTCCTTAAAACTTCTCTGATATTGTACATTTCTCTGTCAAAAGAATTTGTAGAAACAGTATCTTTTATTATAAAGGACACCTGGGTCACAAGTGCTTAAGGACAATTTCTTCTTTGAAAAATCACGTTAAAATTGATAATTCCTCTGCAATTTTTTAAAATATAAAGACACTGGCAATTTAGCCTAAATTTAAAATTCCATTCACTATTCATCATTCTTAACAAAATGGCTTCCTTTTCAACTGCCAAAAGGAAAATGGAAAGGGATGGAACTCGGGCTTCTTATACTTCAAATGGAATTGGGAGTTATTTAAGTAATGAAACGTCTACAATTTACATGATACCTTCACACCACAAAACAGGCTTATCAAAAGCCGAAGTAAAAACTCTCATACACACAAAAAAATTAAATTTCAACTTACTTCCCAGGGCCTAGGAATCAAAGGCCTTATACTACACTAAATCATGTCTGGAAATGAAAAGACAGTAGGATTACAGCTGTACATGGCCAATTTATCTTCTGAAGTCAAAGCATGTCTCCTGTTACCTTGCAGCAAGTCACTGTGATCTGCATATCAATATATCGAAGGGCTGCAGAATCTGAAACCTATTCCAACCATAAAAGGTGTTATTTTAATTAACAAACTTGCCAACACATTAGGAACTTTGCAGCTCTATGCTAGAATTCTTTTTAAATTATTATCACGATCTCATTTTAAAGAAAACTTTAAAAGGTTAAGAACCAAGACTAAAAATTATTCAATTCCAATTCTATTTATGGTCACCCTCCAGTAAAATAAAATAACTAGCTCTATAAAAATCTTTTTAAACAGAAGAGCAATATGCTAGCAGTTGATGTAGAAAAAAATTAATTTCTGTAATTCAGTTTCCTACATTAGAGCCAAATTTTAGAGTAGGGGAATGAATGAAATGACAAATCACACATTATGTAACAAGAGTCCTACCTGGAATACATTAGGTACATTTTTACTTGTAATGATTGTTCAGCTATGCAAGATAAAATTCTATGGAAGTGAATTAAATAACCTTCACTTCTGATCTTTAGATGATTGCGGACTCACATCATATAAGCTTAATATATGAAGCTCATTAAAGAATGATACATGATGGAAAATATACTTAAATCTTAGGAACATATGTGGAACATGTGTGCACATGCAAAGCTTTCAAAGTCACTTTAAAATGTGAAAATGAGTAAGCCTGTTATCCTTGATAAATGTCAGCTGTCATGCACTCATGTCCAATACATACTATTTTTCACAAAGCAGAGTACCAGAAAAGGCAATTTTGAATCCACCAGCTGCACATAATGGTTATACATAGAAAATTCTATTCAAGGTCAGAAGTTTAGAGGTTTTCAATATCAACTTCAAAATAATGCAGGCTTTATATGTTAAATATTACACAGATTCCAAAACATATTCTTTTTAAAACAGTTTTTGAAAAGAAGAGTCATAAGAAAGTAATTACTCAAAGAGTTTGGCACATGAGAGATAGGGCCATTTACAACAGTGATATAAAGAGGATTATTTGTATTTTTGGATCGTTGAGCTGATATTTAGGCCAATTATATTTCTTAACTAAGTTACAAAATTAGGTACTACAAGAGCTACATTATTACTAATCTGATGATTTTTTATGTCTGTATTTTCCAAGTCTAATAAAACTGTCCTTTTAACGAGCCATGACTATGAACAATTACTACAACCTTACCTCCATCCATTTTTACCAAGAGCAGGGAAAAAACAGTGATTAGATTAGTACAGCAGTTTAGATAGTTTGTTGTTCATGCCAAAGACGGATGTTACAACTTTAACAGTTTTCTCTACATATTCTGAAAGCTTCATCCTTAAAAGCAAACCAGCTTAACCATCAGTTTTTTACTTTAATAACAGAACAAAACTATCAATAGGAATTTTCTTTTAAAAGCATCTCTGTATAGCATGTGACCTATGCTAAAAAAATATTATCTTCTAAAAGTATGCTGTTTCACCAACATTAAATTCAAACTATTTAAGCTTTCGAAATTATAAATGCACTGATATTCTCCTATATATCATCATAAAACTAGTGACCTCCACATTTTAAATATATCACTAGTAATCAATCTTCTTTACATAGAAGGAACCTCTTAAAAGTTTAAAACCTAAAAAGAAAATAAAAAAGGAGTGAGGGACTAAGTGTGGTCAGATTATCTCAAGTAAAATAACTTTGGCTTTTCCACTTAAAACCAAAGCACTTCATTAGTCCAAAATAGCAGATCCACCAAAATTTTGGCTTTCTTAGTAATCTTTAATTGCTCTTATAAGCTTGAGAGCAAAAATTGATTTCTGGGTGTATTGCTGTAAAATATCCGTAAGTAACTCACAAATATTTAATGTACAAATAGAAAAGTGTAGATGGGTCTGGGTATAATTTTGAATTCTTTTTTTTAAAGAATAAAGTCTTTTTGATATAATCTTTCTTGACAAATGAAGACAATACGGTGCTGGAATTAACATTAACCCTATAATTACAAGTTGACTACTTACTCTACTTTAACAAAGACTGGATAAGGTTTTCAAAAAATTGAGGTGAGTTTAATTAACATGTTATTGTCGAAACTCAGAAAAGTTTGAGGTAGACAGCACACCTTCTGAGGTCAGTGTCATGAAAAAAGTAATCATATTTTCCCATAAAATTCCTTTATGGCATCACAGAACTCTTAGTATTCCGCAATACATCAGCTACATTCTTTAACAGCTTCATTAAGATATAATTCACATATCATACACTTAAGGTATACAATTCAATGGCTTTTAGTACATCCGGAGTCGTACAATTGTCACCACAATCAATTTTAGAACATTTTAATTATTGCAAAAAGAAACCCAATACCCCTTAGCTGTCACTCCCCTAAGCCTCCCATTCCCCCCACCTTACAAAACCTCTTTCACATCCCCACCCTAGGCAACCACTCATCTACTGTACTTTCTGTCTCTATGGATTTACCTATTCTGGACAGATCATGCAAGTGGAATCATACAATATCTAGTCCTTTGTGACTGGCTTAGCCTAAAAGTTCATCCATGTTGTAGCATATATCAGTACTTCATTTCTTTTTATTTCTGAATAATACTTCATTATATAGATATATTTTATTTATCCATTCATCACTTGATGAACATTTAGGTTGTTTCCAACCTATGAATATACATACTGTTATTATGAACAGTTAGTACAAGTTTTTATGTGGCCACCTATACTCTTAAATGAGAAACCATGAGCACTAATGAAAACAACTTTTGATGATATATATAAAGAAGCCTCCAAAGATTGCTAGTCAACAGGAAAAAGGCCAGGTTCTTAAAAATTTTTTTAAGTGGAAGCAGTTGTACAATTTTTAACTATGATTAATATGCTAAGGGCTCAAATGGTAAAAGTGAACAACATACAAGAACAGATGGGTAATGTAAGCAGAGAGATGGAAACTCTAAAAAAGCAAATGGGAGTATTAGAAACCAAAATCACTAACAGAAATGAAGAATCCTTTTGATGAACAGAGCTGTGGTGGGGGTGGTGGAGGTGGATCAGTGAGCTTCAACACACACACACACACGCACACACACACACACACACACACACACACACACACACACACACACACACACACACACACACACACACACACACACTGTCTCTCTCTCTCTCTCTTTCTGTCTCTCTTCCAAAACTGAAATACAAACAGGAAAAAGAAAAAGAACGGAATATCCAGGAACAGTAGAACAATTACAAAATAATACACACACAAGGGGATTACCATTTATATGAAATTCAAGAAAAGGCAAACTGTAGTGACTTAAAGCAGCCCAATGCCACCAGCTACCAGTAGAGGGGACAGATTGTAGAGGGGCACAAAAGAACTTTAGGGGGTGGTAGAAGTGTTTTCTATCATAATTGTGATAATGGTTACATTTGTCGAAACTCATCAAATTGTAAATTTAAGGTTGGTGAATTTTATTGTATGTAAATTACACTTTTATAAAGCTGTTTAAAAATTGAGTAAAAAGTTAGGTTAAGGAAAATCACAGTGCATACTGCAAATCCTGTGATAAACAATAAATGACTAGTATGAGATAAATTAGCTTATAAAACATAGGGCTATTTCAGCAAGAAAATTTACTTTTTTCTAAAGCAGTTCCACATGAAAAGTAAATTTATTACATCAGCAGTTAAAAATCAAGTTTATGTTTAAAAACTTTACAGCAATAACAATTCTCTATGCAACAAGAGACCTACACAAAAATGTTCACTGAAATCTCATTCATACATCAAAAGCCAGAGGAAACTAATGTTCAATCCCAAATTTAAAAAATAAATTCTAACAAAGCCATACAAAAGAATACAATATAGTAGTAGCAAAAATAAATAAATCATACACAACATGGTAGAATCTTACAAGCAACCAAAAGTAAAAAAGCAAGTACATTATTACATTCATTATATTTTTGTAAAGCTACAAAACAAGAAAAACTAAACATTGTTCAGGAACACACACGTGATGGTTTCTCAAACGTTTTTAAAAAGCAACCACAATTAAAGATAACTGTGACTTCTGGGATAGCAGCAGGATGAGTTCATGAAGAAACACACAGGGAGCGGATACACCTAAAAACCTTCCAGTTCTTAAGTTCAAGTAGCAAAGTTCACAGGTGTTTTTCAAAGTATACTTCAGGGACTTCCCTGGTGGTCCAGTGGTTAAGAATGTGCCTTCCAATGCAGGGGATGGGGGTTCAATCCCTGGTCAGGGAGCTAAGATCCCACAGGCCGCGGGGCAACTAAGTCCGCGCGCTCTGGAGCCTGCACGCCGCAACTAGAAAAGAGAAAACCCGCACGCCACAACTAGAGAGAAGCTTGCGTGCCACAACAAAAGATCCCACATGCCGCAACTAAGACCCAACGCAGCCGTAAAAATAAATAAAATAAAATAAAAATAAACAGAAAAACATTTTAAGTGGCACCCGATCCGATGTCCTCAAATTTCAGGGAAAAAAATAAATATAAAAGTAAAAACTGGGCTTCCCTGGTGGCACAGTGGTTAAGAGTCTGCCTGCCAATGCAGGGGACACGGGTTCGAGCCCTGGTCTGGGAAGATTCCACATGCCGCAGAGCAACTGGGCCCGTGAGCCACAACTACTGAGCCTGCGCTCCGTAACAAGAGAGGTTGCGATAGTGAGAGGCCCGCGCACCGCGATGAAGAGTGGCCCCCACTCGCCACAACTAGAGAAAGCCCTCGCACAGAAACAAAGACCCAACACAGCCAAAAAATAATAATAATAATAATAATAATAATAAATAAATAAATTTTTTTTAAAAAGTAAAAACTGAGTCTCTCTACTTTTCATGTCAATAATATTAACTGCATAGGTTTAATAAACATCTGTCAACCTATTTATCACGATAACTGAACAACCAAGTCCACATCATGAATGTCATAATTGAGATTATTCTCATTTAATCAGGCATGACAAGCCCATCATTAACAAGCAAAGACTTCACACTTTATAAGTCAATAGCTATGGGCCTGGTACCTATTCTTGGCTTATAGGGACTAGCCTCAAAAGTAGGCCAGAGACTTAGTAAATCTGAGGAACAGGGAGAGGAGATGACTTCACTCATATTTATAGGACTGCAAGTGAAATCTAGAAGAGTTTGTTTGGACTGGTTTCCTAGTCTCAAGATATACAAGAACAAATAAAAGAGACTTTAGAAATGCAATCCTATATTCCTCAGGAAAACTTCCAGAGAGAAATTAATCCTCTGGTCTCAGAAGTTGTTCAATAAAATACGCTCAGGGACTTCCCTGGCGGTCCAGTGGTTAAGACTCCGCGCTTCCACTACAGGGGGCACAGGTTCGATCCCTGGTAGGGGAACTACTGATAAGATTCCCGCATGCTGCGGCCAAAAAAATAAATAAAATAAAATACGCTCAAAGAAGCTTATATGGTTAATAAAGACATCTTTCTGTACCTTTTTGCAAAGGATGAAAAGAGGCTTTTTTTTTTTTTTTAAATGAACTCAAGAATCAACTGTGGGACTTCTATTTTAGACCAAGAGAGAATAATAGGATTCATCCCACCATGAACTGAATAAATTATAAGAACAAACTATATTCAGATACCAGAGAACAAGCAGTGAAAAACTGTGGTCCCTGAGATCAGGAAAACAATTGGGAGTTGGGGGGAGATGGACCAATATGACAACATGAGCCCTACTACCAGCCAGGCTTCCTACCAGGAAGCAATTTTTCCAGATTACAGCACAAGGATAAGGAACCCAAACAGAGCCCAGCAATCTTGCTGAATGGACAAGACAATAACCAGAATTCAGGATGGCCAAGCTGGATATATTCTGCATGGCAGTTTCTCAGAGTGACTGACAAAATTGTAGGGACTAACAAACTGACCCTGAAATTTGTATCAAAAGATTTAGATCGGGCTTCCCTGGTGGCGCAGTGGTTGAGAATCTGCCTGCCAATGCAGGGGACACGGGTTCGAGCCCTGGTCTGGGAAGATCCCACATGCCGCGGAGCAACTAGGCCCATGAGCCACAATTACTGAGCCTGCGCGTCTGGAGCCTGTGCTCCGCAACAAGAGAGGCCGTGATAATGAGAGGCCCGCGCACAGCGATGAAGAGTGGCTCCCGCTTGCCGCAACTAGAGAAAGCCCTCGCACGGAAACGAAGACCCAACACAGCCATAAACAAACAAACAAATAAATAAATAAATAAACAAACCCAAAGTTTAAAAAAAAAGATTTAGATTACCCAGAGTAATCATGGCAAAGAAGAAAAAGTTGAAAGACTCACATTACCTACTTTCAAAACTTACTATAAAAGCTGCAGGAATCAGGACAATATATGTGGGCATAAGGACTGATATACAAATCAATGGCCAGAATAAAGACCAGAAATAGATCCTGATTTTATATATATGTATATATGTGTGTGTATATATATATACATATATATATATGTATGTATATATGTTTGTGTATGTATTTATGTAACACACACACACACACACACACACACACACAGAGTTAGTTGATTAAGTTACCAAAAGCAATGCAATGGGAAAAGGAGAGTCTTTTCAATAAATAGCCATGGAACGGAATGTCAATATTTTAAAAAACTGATCCTCAATCCTTTCTTTACACCATATGCAAAAATTAAATCAAAATGGATCACAGACCTAAATATAAAGCTAAAACTATAGAACTTCTACAAGAAAACAAAGCAGAAAAATCTTCATAACCTTACAATAGGCAAAGATCTCTTAGTACATTAAAAAAGGATTAATCCTAAGAGAAAAAAATTGATAAATCAAGAAAATGAAAAGGGAAGACAAAGGCCAGAAGAAAATACTCTCAAAATATATCTGAAAAGGATTTGTATCCAGAACATTTTTTTTTAACTCATACAATAAGAAAACCACCCAATTTAAAAAATGGGCAAAATTTGAACAGACACTTCATAAAAGAAGAGATATATGTGGAACTTGAACTCTCATATATTGCAGGTGGAATATAAAATGGTAAGCCACTTTAGAAAACAGTTTCAATTTCTTATAAATATAAGCACACACTTAACAGAAGACCCTGCAATTACACTCCTGGGTATTTACTCAAGAAGGAAAAAAAAAAATCCAAACAAAGACTTGTACTTTAATGTTCCTGTAAGCTTTATTCATAGCAGCCAAAAATAGGAAACACAATGGAATACTACTCAGCAATAAAAAGAAAGTAACTTCTGACACAAAAATGTGGATCCATCTAAAAAAACAGGCTGAGGGAAAGAACTTTTACAGTGTGACTGGGGGGAAACAGGCTCTCTCACATAATGATGGTGGGAATCCATATGGTATAATCCTTATAGAGTGTAATTTGACAATATCTAACAAAAACTACATATGCATTTACCCTCCAACCTAACAATCTCACTTCCAAGAATTTATCCTGAAGGTACAACCCCAACAACATAAAAATATATACTCATGAGGTTATTCGCTGCAGCATTATTTTAATGGCAAAATACTGGAAACAACCTAGATAATATCCATACATAGGAAACTGACTGAATAACCTACATGCACATAATGGAAACTATACATCTGTGTAAAAAATAAATGAGACTGGGGCTGGGAAAAGAGGCAGTGAGGAATTGGTGTTTAATGGGCACAGTTTTCAGTGTAGGGAGATGAAAACATTCTGGAGATGGATGGTGGGGACAGCTGCAAACAGTGTGAAGGGACTTAATGCCCCTGAGCCGCACACTTAAAAGTGGTCAGAATGGTGAGTTTTATGTTATGTAAAGTTTACCATGATTTTTAAAAATGAATGGGAAAGATCCCTTTGGCGTGATATGGCATTATTTCCAGGAGATATCAGTAAGTGAAAAGAGCAAAGTGCAAAAGAATATATATAGTATGCTACCTTTTGTGAAAACAAAAAGAAAAAATAAAATATATTATACATATATCTGCTTGTCATTACAAAAAGAAACACAAGGAAATACTTCAGAAAACACTGAAGATAGTTTCCTCCAAGAATGGGGAAAATGGTGTAGAAAGGATACAGAAGGGAATGTGTATCTTCTGTAAAATTTTGACTTTGGAAAATGTGTTCATATTCTACATAATCAAAACATAACCAATCAGAACGGGAAGGAGCATTTTAAAACAAACTGAAACTCAAGCATACAAATAAATAAATCTCATTTCATTTCAAACAAATACCATAACTACATTATGCAGAAAGTAAGGGTGGGAAATAAAACTGGGGAAGGAAGGGAAGGTAGGAGGAGGGAGGACTAATTCAAGTAATTTAAGAATACAGGATTTTACACCTGAAACTAACACAACATTGTAAATCAACTCTACTCTAAGTAAAAAAAGAAATACAAATATGCAAATCTTACAAAAAAGGGGGGGGGGGACTTCCCTGGTGGCACAGTGGTTAAGACTCCACACTCCCAATGCAGGGGGCCTGGGTTCAATCCCTGGTTAGGGAACTAGATCCCACATGCATGCCACAACTAAGAGTTCTCATGCCACAACTAAGGAGCCCACCTGCCACAACTAAGACCCGGCACAACCAAATAAATAAATTAAATAAATTAACTATAAATATAAATCAATCAATCAATAATTAAAAAAGAATACAGGATTTACTCTCAGTCTTGGGCAAGACGGTTATGGGGAAGTGGAGAACTATATACAAATTCTTCACTCACCTTAAGTAAG
The DNA here is from genome assembly GCF_965194805.1 of Balaenoptera borealis. NCBI lineage: Eukaryota > Metazoa > Chordata > Mammalia > Artiodactyla > Balaenopteridae > Balaenoptera > Balaenoptera borealis. The sequence continues at coordinate 13,664,190 of NC_138872.1, forward strand.
TTTGTTTACTGTAGTGAAATGGTCAAGCAATTCTGAAATTATTTTAGATGTATTATAGGATAGAACAAAACAGTAAATGTACTGACAATGTTGGGAACCAGAGTTCTCATGGCATAAAAACGAACATAAAGGGACTTCCCTGGTGGCGCAGTGGTTAAGAATCCGCCTGCCAAAGCAGGGGACATGGGTTCAATCCCTGGTCCGGGAAGATCCCACATGCCGCGGAGCAACTAAGCCCATGCCCTACAACTACTGAGCCTGCGTTCTAGAGTCCGCGAGCCAAGACTACTGAGCCTGTGCTCTAGAGCCCACAAACCACAACTACTGAGCCCGTGCGCCGCAACTACTGAAGCCCGCGCACCCTAGAGTCCATGCTCCGCAACAAGAGACGCCACCACAATGAGAAGCCTGCGCGCCGCAACGAAGAGTAGCCCCCGATCGCCACAACTACAGAAAGCCCGCACGTAGCAACAAAGACCCAATGCAGCCAAAAATAAATAAAATTTTTTTAAAAAAACGGACATAAAAATATGAAATGAGAGGTGCAAAGAATGAACCCTGTAGATGTGGAGTGAAATTGGACATACTGACATAAACTCATGATTTCTAAACTACATATATTCATGTTGCTATGAACGTGTATATACGAACAAGTATGTTTATGTATGTACGTGTATAGACATTCATATATTTCCTAGCTGTGTCCACTGTAAGGGTCAAGAAGAGAAGACAACCCAGAAGCAACAAGGACACCTACCCTCCACCACCCAGGGATCTTGGTCTCTAATACTGTTCTCCACAAGGAACAGGAGCGTGATTAAAAGAGCTCCACTGGGAATGGAATGAGAAAATGACCATTTTGGAACCATTACAGTAAAAAATTAGATCAGACAAGAATCATCAATGAATGCTAAATCTAGGGCAAATTGTGACGAGAATCGTGGTACCAGCATTGTCTCCCCCACAGACTGCTTACTGCTTGCAAAAGAAGGAAAAACTATACAGTGGAGAAATCTGGCAACACCTTGGCCAAGTGATCAAAATTAACATCCCAATGAGGGACAGAAGACACCATGTGCCTCCAGAAGTTGTGCATCTTTCTCGGGGGATCACATCACCTATGCAGTATTCCAGCCAAGAACGAATAACTACATTCTAATTGCAAGAGAACTTCAGACAAACAGAAAATGAAGAACATTCTAATAAGGGAGGGGAAGGGTTGTGTTCTTCAAAAACGTCAATGTCATAAAAGACAAAGAAAGGCTGTGGAAATATACCAGGAAAAGGGAGGCTAAAGAAAAATAATAACTACATGCAGCATCTGACCCGAGACTGGTTTCTGTTACAAGAAGCAAGGGAAATGCTGTGAGTGACCTTATTAGGTCAACTGACAAAATTGCAGTATTTTGTCTGGATACATTTGTATCGACATCCATTTATGAAGCTCATAACTATTCAATGGTTATATGAGAGAATGACCCTATAAAGCAGAAGTATTAGGGGAAAGAAGCACACTATACATAACATACCCTCAAATAGTTCAGAAGAGAGAGAAAGAGAGAGAAGGAAAGAGTAAAAGCACACATGAATGCAAATAATAAAACCAGAGAGTGTATCTGGCTAAAGGATATCTAGATGTTTTTCATACTCTTATTTTTGTAACTTTTGTAAATTGGAAATTATTTCCAAGTAAAGTTTTTTTTTTTTTAAGATAAATACTATGGAGATAGTTCTCTACTATGTTCAGAATATAATGGGTATATACCATAATTAATTGAAGGATTTTACAGGGAAATAGCAAGAGCTAAGGATGGAGGCTTAGATAAATTCCCAAAGGACTGTTTCAAATACAAGAGAAGTGAGTTTGTACTTTTTTTTTCTGTAAGCCAGGGACCAGTAGCACAAAGTTTAGAACAGAAAAGAGGCTTGGTTAAAGGGGTATATTTAAGAAAATTTTCTAGCAAACTTTCAAGTAGGCAGAAACACTATAGATAAGAAGCAGTTAAGGGACATTTGGACAAACACAAGCATGAAATTAAGGGGTCTTGGCCTAGGAAGCTAAGATTGGTAACAGAAAGTTGAACAAATACAGGAGACATGAAAACAGAAAACCAGATAAGACCTGTTTACTAAAAATATCAAAGGGGGGTAGGATTCAAAGATGACTCACATTTCAAGCCTAGCTAACCAAGAGAATAATAATGTTACCAGCAAAAAGAAATTTAACTAGCTAAGAAAAGCATAACCACTTTCTTAGCTATCAGACAACTTTTCTATTCTCATTTTTCCTATTCTGATGCAATAATAAAAGTCAGGAGAGGAGTTAGATGAAATGTTGCACACCAGCACAAGCAATCCGGTGCAACTGGTCTTCACAAGGTGAAATAGTCAAAATGGGTGGGGCTGATTCAGATTTTGACTATGTGCCATTAAAATATTCACACATAAGGAAACAGTGGGCAGGTGATAGTGTCTCATATTAAACCGTAACATACAGTTCCGACCCTTCCCCCAAAATTTGTTTGTATATAGAATACACATATATATTCACTTATTCCAAGTCCCTTCATTCAACTAATAGTATTATTAAAGAGGAAAGCATGACACATAAAATAAGCTTAAGATTAAACCATAAATCACGAAGAGGGCAGTACCTTCAGAGGGTGAAGTCAGAAAATTACAAAAGATCCAAAGTAAAACTGAATTACCTGGCTAACCAGTCAGATGATGTTCAAGTAGGAGTTTATTTTTATTGGTCTCTGACTCCACTGTTCAGCAAGTATTTTGATCCTGAAGAAAAAAAAAAAAAAAAAAGAAAAGAAAAAGAAAAAGAAAAGGGTGTTGATTTTTATTGCCCTTTCTTTATATAAGTACTATTATTAGTCACACACAAAATAACTTTTCCCACCTTTCCCTTCCCTGGACATAAGAAACAAACAATAATAACAAAAAGCTATCAAGTATAAGGCCTCTTCCTGGGAATTTGAGCTCGATGCCTTATTTTGCCATATATTACTACTTCTGCTAAAAAAATTTTTTTTTAATAAAAAAAATAAAAATCAGGCAGGGCATACACAATACAGTCTGTCACAGTTTGTAAACATGGATAACACAAAGTGGAGATAAAGGAGATCACCTTCAAGTCCTGAAAAGTGATGAAACCAGCTGGGTAATTTGACTTGGGACGTTCCCACCAGTCCAAAAGGAATGTTCAACAAATTAACAATTTAAAATAATATAGGACTTCCCTGGTGGCGCAGTGGTTAAGAATCTGCCTGCCAATGCAGGGGACATGGATTCGAGCCCTGGCCTGGGAATATCCCACATGCCGCGAAGCAACTAATAAGCCCGTGCACCACAACTACTGAAGTCCGCGCACGTAGAGCCCGTGCTCCGCAACAAGAGAAGTCACCACAATGAGAGGCCCGTGCACCACAACGAAGAGTAGCCCCTGCTCGCCACAACTAGAGAAAGCCCGCACGCAGCAATGAAGACCCAATACAGCCATTAATTAATCGATTAATTGATTAATCGATTAATTAAATATAAATATCCTGTCAGAAGCTAATTAAATACTGAAGTCCAAAAAAGATAAATACCCACCAGATGGATGGATAAAGCAAGCAAGGAGAAGGGTAAAACAAAAAAAAGCCCTGGATATTTTCTTCCCCTCTAGGAAAGGGTGCATCATTTGAGTCACCAACAAAAAATAATTTTAAATGGGAGACAGGTAAGTGAGGGGCAGTTCTTCAAAATAAACTGCAATAAATACATGAACATAAAGAACAGCCGACTTTGCACTTGAGGAGATGTGGAGCAGGCTCTAGTGCAACAAAAAAGTGAGCCAATAAAAACATTCAAAGATTCAAAGATTCAACATCACCTTATGATTTTCCAAAGTATCAGTAAAGCAACAATCTAACTATTGCTAATTCTAGAGATATCTATAAAGACAAGAACCATAACTATGCCCTTAAATTAACAGCGGAATTGGCAGGTCTGTTGAGAAAGGATGGAAGAAAAAAATGATATATTCACAAGTTCCGAGTAACAAATACATCACAGCCATGGCCAATCCGCATGTAGCATATAGAAGACAACCAACCACAATCTAGCTGCATGATGTGAAGGGTCTGTTGCACTTCTGAAACTCAAATTAAAGGTGTGAAAATGGGGTAATGGGGGTTGAGGATGGAAGGACATCACATTATAATGTGGATCACAAAGGGAGAAGAGGAAAATCCAGGTAATATATCAGTGCCATGCAATTAAAGTTATAAAAGGAACTGATATATCTAGTACCAGGTCTATTGATAAGCACAGTAGTCTCTAGCTTATAACTGAGAAACATGCCAGAAGTAAGGTGGTTCTTGGACTACATCTTCCAATCCACAATAGTATAGCTAGTTGTTAGCATAATGGCTAAAGAGCAGAAGCTTCAGAGCCCACCAGATCTAGACTCAACCAACTCCCAGCTCTTTTACTTACTGGTTAGGTACCCCTGGGTCAACTAAAGACATCTTTGAGCCTTAGATTTCTCATCTTAAAATGGCTATCACACCTCCTAAGGCTCTTGCGAACATTAAGTGAAAAAGCTTAAATTACTTATTAGTACCTAGATATAAATGCTCAATAAATAAAAACAATTATTAGCCAAACAAGACTATCTGACACATAATATAACAAGAATTACCAAGCACAGTGAAATAAAAAAATAGGAGAAAACACAATCATCAGTTTTAGTTTTTAAATGAATTCAATGTTTTATAACGTGAATTTTTTTTAATTTTTATTTTATTTATTTATTTTGGCTGCATCGGGTCTTAGTTGTGGCCCACAGGATCTTCATTGTGGCACACAGGATCTTTAGTTGCGGCATGCGGACTTCTTAGTTGCGGCACGCATGCAGGATCTAGTTCCCAGACCGGGGATCAAACCCAGGGCCCCTGCATTGGGAGCATGGAGTCTTACCCACTGGACCACCAGGGAAGTCCCTATAACTTGAATTTTTATATCCAATTTAATTAGAGGACAGTGAAGGGGGAAAAGGTAGGCAGAAGTCCTGTAAAGAAAATCCAAGGTTTTCTGGCCCTAATTTTAAATCAAGTTTCACTTCAGAAATGGTTCTTTTGTTGCTGCCCCTTTTGGGGGTCTAACGGGGGTCAGTGGGGTGGCATTAGTATCTAAGAACAAGAGGGGTGGGAAGGAAAAGGAATTTGAGTCAGAATGTACCTAGTACCCTAATGACTGACCCGGGAAACAAGTCTGCTGCCTAACGTGTAAGGTTAGCGAGAGAGCTTAATACTCAAATATTGTTGTACTGCTGGTGAGAACTATCCAAAGGAGTGCTGACCCAGCCAATCTGTACCCCATAACCCCCAGGACCCAAAGGAACACCGTCTACAAAATTCTCCTCTCCCAGGAGGTATGCAGTTGGATTAGAGAGGTCCCCAAATAGTCAAAGATCAATGACTGGCTTGCCTACCAAGAACCTGCAAGGAGCAGATGGTCTAAAAAGTACTATATACCAGGATCCCGTAAAGTATGGAACTGTTGGGGAACTGCAGTTAACTTGCCTAGAACCAAGATTCTTCAAAGGCAACAATCAAAGCAGATTTCCTGGGACTGTACTTATCACCTTCATCAAAAATAAGCTTATCCTGGGAATTCCCTGGAGGTCCAGTGGTTAGGGCTCTGCGCTTTCACTGCGGAGGGCTCAGGTTCAGTCCCTGGTTGGGGAACTAAGATCCCGCAAGCCACGCGCCACAGCCAAAAAACAACCTTATCCTTACCCCTTTTCGTAGTTTGGACTTTAGTCAATCACACACACACAGTCAAATCAGACCGACATAAAAATTGAATGACACAACCCCAAAATATTAAATATCGCAGTGGGGGAGGGGGCAGGGTATGACATTAATTTTTCTACTATAAATAACATAAAGGTGACTGATGAGATCCACATTATCAAAACCTGCACCACTAGAAAGCTATCGGGGCTTGGGGGAGATCAAACTGAGCTTCGTTAATAGCTAGTCTGAGAAGGTGTGCCTTGAGGCCAGAACAAAGAATCAAACTGGGGGAGGGGAGATGACAGAGAGGAAAATCCAAACTACATGATGCTGATGCTTGGAAACATCAACTGGACAAAAAGAGGCCACTGAATATTACTGAATGTTTTTCTTTTGCTGTTGAACATGGAAGGGGGCAAGGATTCTACTACTAATCATATTAAACTCATTGTTCTTTCCATGCTGCTGCAGGCAGGACTCCCAGGTACTCCCTCCTCAGTTCCCTAAAATCATAGATAGAGATGGGGAATCACCATCTTTGGGAAAAGCCAGCTGTTGCCCACTCATCTTCAAAGCACTACAGAGTAAGTTTGTGCACCAACTAAATGTCAGGTTACTTAAAGATTACATAATATTGGCATAAACTAAAAATTTTTTTGCAGTTGAGATTATTTACCAAGCAATAAATATATCCTTTGTCAAAACTGTAACACCAGATTTTACTTGCAACAATCAACTGCAACCAATTTGTAGCTATAATGAAAGGGGAAAAAAGGATATAAGTTTAATACCATATGAAAATTTAAGGGCTTCCCTAGTGGCGCAGTGGTTAAGAATCCGCCTGCCAATGCAGGGGACACAGGTTCGAGCCCTGGTCCGGGAAGATCCCACATGCTGCAGAGCAACTAAGCCCATGGGCCACAACTACTGAGCCTGTGCTCTAGAGCCCACAAGCCACAACTACTGAGCCTGCGAGCCACAACTACTGAAGCCCGCATGCCTAGAGCCCGTGCTCTGCAATAAGAGAAGCCACCACAATGAGAAGCCCATGCACCGCAACGAAGAGTAGCCCCTGCTCGCCACAACTAGAGAAAGCCCGCGCGCAGCAACAAAGACCCAACATAGCCAAAAATAAATAAATAAAACAAATAAATTTATTTTAAAAAAAGAAAATTTAAAATTATATAAAAAGATGCTACTGTTTTTGAAGCTGTATAAACTTAACTCAATAAAAAGAATTTTCTCTTTAAAATTTATTATTTAGCCCATAATTATGTGTTCAAGTAAATAAGGAAAAATGTATTTGGTACCCAAGAGAACATTGGTAATACACTGATGACAAACTTTCAAAAATACCATAATCTTTTTGACAAGGGGAGCAGGAATTATTTCAAATTACAGCATACACAGGCCTAGTAAAGTAAGGACAGGGTTAAAAAAACAAACAAACAAAAAAAAAAACCTGACATGTATTACCACCTATCCTGTGATGTACACTAGAAAGGAGCAAGCTGATTTGTCGTAATTTATTCTACACAGTCATTTAATAAGTTATAATAAATGTTTAGTTCTATGTGGAGCCAACCTGAAAATTTAAATGAGGCAGTTAAAAAAGAAGCCTTGATTTCAGAAAACCTAGTTTTTGAAAGTTCAGATTCATAAAGTGATCTTGTGGGAGGCATCTAATTCACTTAAATTTTTGTTCTGCACCTATTAGACGTCAGGCGCTGCACAGGCACTCAAAAGTATAAGCAAAATACGGTTCCTGCTGCTAATTAGGAAAGGAGAAGCAGGTACAAATAACCACTATAGTTTCCGAAATGAAAACTGTGTTCATTCAGTAAGCATCTGCTGAGCATCAACCTGCTACACTGCACCAGAGACCAGGGATACAAGGAAGAACCAGAAGATGAAGACACAGAGTCTGATAATAATATTAAAGGAGAGAAGAGAGAAGGGCAGCCCTGCCTTTTTCATAGGATTGCTGTGGTAACTATAAAGCACTATTTACTCGTGAATGAAAGACAAATCCAAAACCATTTACCTCAGCCAAGAAAAAATAAAGGGGGAAGAAAGAATTATTAACAAAATTTGAATATACAGATAACTTCTGCAATTATTTTCCATAGTTAGAACCGAAATGCCATTTGAGTTTCTTTATAACAAAAGACAAAAGCAAAGAAGAAAAAACTTTTGTAAAATGTTAGTTATTTGTGTAAAAATCGTGAGAGACAGAGGAAACATTAATGGGGTGTATAAAGGTTGCTGAATATGAAAGCTATTTTTAACTCAACACATTCAGGAAATCATGCCATACATTTTGCTTGCACTAAGATACTATCCACTGATGAACAATGGCAGTAAATATAACCATTCTGCATTTTTTAAATTACCTTGAGATTAAGGAGAAAACTAAAATAATCCGGTTGGCAGACCAGTTTATTAACAAGCCCCATATCTCTGGCTGAGGTGTAGTTAGTAATGACATGGTTGCTAAAACAGGCATGAAGCCAGCCGCTTGCTGGTGCTTGTTCCACCTCCCTCTCCCCCATCTCCTGGAAAAACTGCATGCAGTGCTGCACGATCACACAAAATAAATACAGGAAAGGGGGTGGGAGGGGTTGGGTGGAGAGGTGAGCTGAAGCTCTGGGCTCCACCAGTGGAAGGCGTTCCACAAGAATTGCTACAGGGTCAAAAGTTTACAGTGGTTTCAATTTCACCTTTTAGCAGCCAATCAGGAAACAGAGACTGTACGCTGACCCTCAGGCTGCAAATGAACATTAACTCATTGGCCACCAAGATTGCCTGTATTCCTTTTCTTGCAAGGCTTTCCTTTTTCCTTTTTTTTTTTTTGGAGGAGGGGGGATGGTAGCAGAGGAGGAGGCAAAGAACATTTTAAGTTCAAGGTGATGATTTTATTGAAGACCATGTATTTTAAACAGGTATTTGAGGGGAGAAATGATCGAGTAATTTTCCTTGAAATTATCCTGTAGTATCTAACAAACCAATCATTAATGCTGGTATGGAGACAAAGAGTGAACTTAGGCAAGTTAAAGAGATAGATTTATCTCCACGAGGCTGCAATTCTAAGAACAATTTATAATATGATGAAAGATAATGCTGGTTATGTTTCCAGTAAATGCTTTAAAAATAACTCAGATACTGAAGACATTTAATCAAAGTATTTATCTAACCCCAATTTTTTATTTGCATAGATTCTCCACCTCCTCTCCTAATCATTAATATAAACGTGCAACATGCCTGTACTTTTCATACTGTACATCTACCAAAATGCAGGTACAGCTCCTAAGGTTTAAGCTTTCTTTTCCTGTATTTCTCTCCTCAAACAGTTAGGTACACAGAAGTGACTATGTACAATAAACTCAAGAGTGAACCCCTTGGCAATAGACTCAACTACTCTCCAATTCTTTTTTTTTTAATGTAAATTTCTCCCAAATGCAGAAAACATCAGTAAACTAATCCATTACTCTTTCCAACATTCTATATTTAACATTGAGCAAGGTTAAAATGAACATCTGTACTATACACACCTTAACCACCCTACATTTAAAAACTAGATTTCTGTGACACGTTACATGATAAAAGTGAAAAAGCTGTATTAACTGCTCTATCACAATGATCAGTTAAATACTAATAAGCAATTGTGTGAATTTGTAGTTAGAATATTTCTCATTAATACAATAGGTGGTCGAATTTTAGCAGTCTTGTTGACTTAATTTTAAGTTATATTTATAAGGCCCTGTAGGTGGTACCACTACCTAAGAAAATGATTCCATGTAGGGCATTAGTTTTCTTACCCAAACCAACAGAGTAAGACACCACAGTCATTTCTGAACACTCAAAGATAACCAATATACAAAAGTATCTTACTTAATATATAACTACTAAAGGGCCCCAAAATAAATTCATAGGTATAAATTTTCCACAGCAATTTAATGTAGTTAAGATAGTAAATAAACTTGATCCTAATGTAGAGGGATTTTTTTTTAATTCAGCATTAAAACAAGTAATTTTCTAGTAACAACTCCCAAACCTTCATGATCTAGGTTTATGCATATTTGTCTATAAAGAGTCTTTACTTTTAAAATCTAGGTGTTTTTTTAAACATGGTTTGCAGAAGCTTTTTTAATGTATTAAATTGGAGGAGTCTTCTGTACATCTTCTTTTTACAAGATGGCCTCATTCTGAAAGAAAATGGATGCGATAAAATTTTACATCAAGTCAGCATGTTAGCAAGAAGCTTTTTGTGTGTTCTGAATTTGATTAATACAAGCCAAGGTCACTTCCTGAAAGATGCCTACCATTGCAGCTGCAGGCAAACTAGGCTCCAGTGTAAAGCTGGGGGAAGGGAAATGGGTGATGGAATTTATTAACACTGAGATGGGCTTCCATCTCCACCAGCAGCAATTTAAGGAGGGGGAACAAGAAGATCCCAGAATTCCTGACATATAAAGATTAAAATATTTGCACTCCTTAATATTTAAAAACAGAAATTTAATCAATATATAATACTCATGTCAAAATTACATCAAAGATATCCTCAACACTACAATACATTAAAACATTTCACTTGGGCTTCCCTGGTGGCGCAGTGGTTGAGAATCTGCCTGCCAATGCAGGGGACACGGGTTCGAGCCCTGGTCTGGGAAGATCCCACATGCCGCGGAGCAGCTGGGCCCGTGAGCCACAGTTGCTGAGCCTGCGCGTCTGGAGCCTGTGCTCCGCAACAAGAGAGGCCGTGATAGTGAGAGGCCCGCGCACCGTGATGAAGAGTGGTCCCCACTTGCCACAATTAGAGAAAGCCCTCGCACAGAAACGAAGACCCAACACAGCCATAAATAAATTAATTAAATAAATAAATAAATAAAGCATGACACAAATTAAGCAATGTGAATACCATCAAGCTTTAAAAAAAAAAAAAAAAAAAGAGGGGATATATGTATAAAAAAAAAAAAAAATTTCACTTAATGCTATACAAATCATCTAACACCAGACACTAAAGTAAACTTAGCATTCAACACAAAACGACCTGTACTTGCTATGCAAAACGCCTACAAAGGCAGATACAGGCCCTTGAAGAAAATAGAATCAGAGATTCAAATTTCTCTTATCTAAAACTAACAGTGGCCTAAAAGTCATGAAAGCAGAAATCCAAAACACAAAAGTCTGTATTGCAAAGTACCTGCAAAAGTTTTGTACTGTAATTCAATTTAATTTTCTTCTTACCAGCATGAATACAAATATTATGTCTCTGTACTCAAAAACATCATCAAAATATACATTATCAGCAACCAGAACAAACCTTCTCCCTGAATAATTAATAATAGCAAAATTTAACTGAGCAGTTACTATGTACAGCTAGGAAACTATATTAAGTACTTCACCTGTCCTCTTTGAAGTCCATATACATTTCAACTAACTGGATAAAATATTAGGTAGAGTCTGGAAATCTACACGCTCCTTATAATTTTCTGTATGTAACCTTGGACAAATTAGATTGATTTTGTGTGCCTCATTTTTCCTACCCACCAAATGGAAGATATGCCTGAACCAAGATTTTCCAGAGATATATCATCAGCAAACGTGCTTTTAATGATTGTACAGTAAACACAAAACCTGGCCTTTTTTTTTTGTTTTAAATCATCAACATGTTCAAAGCCATTTTCTATTTTCTACATAAATTGAGAATATAATTTTGTCCCTCCCTTATGCTCCCCACCCTTTCATTCTGATTGAAGTTTGGTTCAACTTCAACAACAAAAATAAACAGATATTACATGTGCAAGTTCAAACAAATTGATGCTTTTTTTTTTTTTTTTTAAGTCTTATACCTTTCAGTGACTGGCAGAAAAAAGCTATCATTTAATGGGCACAGAGCTTTCTATATACCTAAAGGGCTTTTTTAAATCATCTTAGGAAAAGGAAGGCAACCAAGCAAAAAATACTATGAGAAGTCCTGAATTCAGAGAATCTAGTAGTAGTATCTAGTAGTATGGCCAAGGAAGGCATTCAGAAGAATTCAACAAGACCTAATCATATGCCTTTGAGATGAAACAAACTCTAAAAACAGACGAAGGGTAAAATTAGTTATTCATACTCCTTCTCCCCAGGACATCTTGTGAAACACTGAGGGGGAATAAATTTTTCCTCAATTTCTCTTATCCTCTATATTCTTTCTTTCCATCACATGACTTATTCCAAAAATAACTCAGAACAAAGCATAGAGTTAAACAGTAGGTAGCTAGCTTCTTGCCACAGACCAACCAGGGTATGGAAGGTGCAATTTTCCCTCGCATCTCCAACTAAATCATTCTTCTCCCCTGGTTTTATCCAAGTACCCAATGCAGTCCTCACTTGGCAAATAAGACAAACTAAATTGGGGATACAGCAGTAGTTGCCTGGTCTTCCTCCCGTACTAATGCAGCTTCTGTGCCAAAAATAGAACCTAAAAGGAAATACTGACTATAAAATAAAAATAAACAAAATATTGGCCTGCATGTCTTCTTGCTCTGTCAGAGTGGTTCACAGACATAAGTTTGAGAATCACTCTTTAAGATTCACAGAGTGTTTAAAAAAAAAAAAGATTCAAATATTTTTTATGGCTTCAAACCAGATGGACCAGCTATCCCATAACTGAAAATTTCTGTTTAAAAAAAATACAAAGTAGTATGACACATAAAATGGTATTATTAATCAGTAATAATGCAGCTATGGCCATATGCTTATTCTTTGAAAAGCACATTAGACTATAAGCCCCAAATGCACCTCTCAAGTGAAAAAGCCAATATGTTGTCATTACATTCACTTCACAATGTTTGCTGAAATTATATCATATTCCACAGGACTGCTGTTCCAGGTTCTGTGGATACAATGGTAAACAAGACACAAGGCCCTCACAGAAGTTCTTAAATTCAGAGAGCCTCATTCCTGGGCAAAGGAAGGTGCTCAGAGGAGTTCAAAAAGACCTAAGCAATGAGATAAAATAAACCCTAAAGATGGACAAAGGATAAAATCACAGAGCTAACGTTTTACTGGATATTAACAATACACAAGATATTTCCAGAAGGTATTTCCAGAAAGTGATTAAGCCATAAAGGAAATAAATAGGGTGTGTGATATAAAAGAGGAGGGAGGTAGGAAGAGGGAAGTAATTTCAGGTCAGGGAAGGGCTCTCTGAACATGCAACATTTAATCTGAGAGCTGAAAGGAACCAACCATGCAAAGAGGGTTCCAGGCAGATAGCATTGTATATAATAGCACTAACAGATAATGAAATTTATATATTTATGTACATAGGTAGATATATAATTTTTTTTTTTTTTTTTTAGCCACGCCGCAAGGTTTGTGGGATCTTAGTTCCCCAATCAGGGATTGAACCGCGGTCCTCAGCAGTGAAAGCGCGGAGTACTAACCACTGGACCACCAGGGAATTTCCACAAAATTAATAATTATTAATGATAATAAAATAGATAACTGATTAAGTCTAACAGTCTCAACCTTCTTCCCACTTCTAGTCTGGGACCCACACTGCAGGCCAACGCGAACTTGAAAATTATGTGCTAGTAACCTGCTTCATTTTAAAACTTACATTTAGGGCTTCCCTGGTGGCACAGTGGTTAAGAATCCACCTGCCAATGCAGGGGACATGAGTTCGATCCCTGGTCTGGGAAGATCCCACATGCCACGGAGCAACTAAACCCATGCGCCACAACTACCGAGCCTGCATTCTGGAGCCCACGAGCCACAACTACTGAGCCTGCGTGCCACAACTACTGAAGCCCACGCGCCTAAAGCCTGTGCTCCGCAACAAGAGAAAAGCCACTGCAATGAGAAGCCCGCGCACTGCAAGGAAGAGCAGCCCCGACTCGCTGCAACTAGAGAAAGACCACCGTGGCAACAAAGGCCCAACACAGACAAAAATAAATAAATAAAATAAATAAATTTTTAAAACATAAAAAATAAATAAAACTTACGTTTAATAAAAATCCATGAGAGATCCATACTTAAAGCCAGTATACAACATAGCTTTCTAGAAAGTATTATTCGTAATAGATGGGACAAGGAAGTATTACTAAAAACAATATTTAATAGATTTAGAGGAAAAAAACAGATTCAAATTCCAGCTCTCCTAATAATAACGTTACCACCACCACCCATTACTTCCTCTATAAATTACGGAGAGTATCTCTTGCCCTACCTATCTCAAAGAGCAGTTATGAATGACTGAGATCCTCACTGCTACCAACACTGTCAGAAAAAGCCATGTCTCTTAAGTGGAAAAAAACATACAGCCCATCCACTCATTAAGGGAGACTCCCAGGGCCTCACACTTGAGTGTATTTGTTATTTAAACCCAGATTATTAGAATATTGTGGGTATCTGGCTTCCCAACTTTACAGCAGATTAGAAGGGAGAGACTATTAGAAGCAACAAAGTAGTAACAACAAGAAAGCAGAGCTAACTGGCAGGCAAAAGATAGTGAAGGAAAATAGGTGAAAAAAACTTTTTTTAATTTAAGAATAGCAAATACAAAAGCTCTTAAAATTAAAGTGGCCTAGACTCAGTCATTCAACCTAATGAGAAACACTCCTGTTTAATTCAGGAGGTAGAAGAGGTGTCACTCACAGCAAAAAATAATAATAAATATTCCTAATGTCCTGAATCGTTAAGAACAGATTAAACACACTTAGCACACTGCTTGAAAGGGGGAAGTTTGAATACGCTTAAGGATTTCAATTTCCGAGGGTTGATTTTGTTTTAAACAAGCTTTGTGCTATAACGGTTGTTTTTGGCCATGCCCAGCAACCGTCTGGGCTTCTCTGCACCGCTCTGTTCTACCCCAGCCGCTCCCCACTGTGGTGCTTAGCAGCAATGGGAGTATTCACAAGGCAAGCAGCAAAGGTTAGAAAACCTGGGACTTAGATGATCAACAGTTTAGGCAAGGAAGGGCTTCCACTAAGTACAACACAAAATCCAGAAGCCAGAAGAAGTCAGTATTTTTTCTTTTTCTTTTTTTTTTTTTTCTTTTTGGCCACACCATGAGCCATGAGGATCTTAGTTCCCCAACCAGGGATCGAACCCATGCCCCTTGCATTGGGAGTGCCGAGTCTTAACCACTGGACCACCAGGGAAGTTCCAAGAAATCAATACTTTTAAACATATTAAAAATTATACCAAAAAAAAAAAAAAATACAAAGTTAAACATCAACTGGATAGATTTGGTACAATTTGAACACCAAGATAATAATGGTAAAGAATTATAATCTACTGAATAAACTAAAATTTCATAAATCCACAATAAATATAAAAATATATACACAGGGCTTCCCTGGTGGCGCAGTGGTTGAGAATCCGCCTGACAATGCAGGGGACACGGGTTCGAGCCCTGGTCTGGGAAGATCCCACATGCCGCGGAGCAACTGGGCCCGTGAGCCACAACTACTGAGCCTGCGCGTCTGGAGCCTGTGCTCCGCAACAAGAGAGGCTGCGATAGTGAGAGGCCCGCACACCGCGATGAACAGTGGCCCCCACTCGCCACAACTAGAGAAAGCCCTCGCACAGAAACGAAGACCCAACACAGCCAAAAATAAATAAATTAATTAATTTTTTTTTTCAAAAAAAAAAAAAATATATATATACACACACACACACAAAGGGAAAGCTCTTCTTTACGGCAGAGAGCCAACAAATATAGAAGGAATGATCGAACTGGAAAACCACCATTTGGAAAAGTCATAATCATCATTCATTCAAGAGGCAACAATCATCAGTGGAAGCTACACCTAGTGCTATAAGTTTACGGAGTAATAGGGTATAGCCATAATCACAGACTCAAAACCTCTAAACCCCACAGCAAACTTTACGGTTATCTCCCAAAAATAACCTTGCAATGGAAAAAGCAGCAGAGACGACTGCAACCAAATGGTCAATGTTAGCATCGTCAAAGACGGGACTGATCTGGTTGGATGGACTGAGAGCACATCATGTCCATGGTATTCCTCCCTGAAAAGTGCAGAACTTGAATCTAAACATGAGCAAACACCACACAAGCACAAACTGAGACTTTCCTAACATAACTGAAGTATCAATGTCATGAAACAAAAAAGCAAGCAGAAACTGTCCCAGATTAAAGGCGACTAAAGAGACATAAATGAATGCAGTGCATGCAATCTTGGATTTCCCTTCCTTCTAGAAGACATTATTGAGACAACTGGTGAGATCTGGATAAGATCTACAGATTGTGTCAAAAATAATTTCATGATTTTTATAATCATAGTGTGATAATATTTAAAAAGTCCTTGTTTTGAGAAAATAAAATATTTAGGAGTAAAGGAGAATCATGTCTGCAACTTACTCTCAAACGGTTCAGAAAAAATACTTTTTTTTATTTTAAATGACAGGACAAAGCAAATATAGTAAAATGTTAACATTTGAAAAATGTGAGTGAAATGTACCCTGGGAGTCTTTATATTAATCTCGCAACTTTTCTGGTAAGCCCGAAATTAAGAAGAAATAAAAAATAAAAGATGCAGGGGCACAAGTTCAATCCCTGGCTGGGGAACTAAGATCCTGCATGCTGCGCAGAGCGGCCAGAAAAAAAAGAATAATAAATAAATAAATACTAAAATTTTCAAAAATAAAAGATAAATAACAGACTGGGGGAAAATACCTGCAGTGGTGCATAAACAGTCAAGGAATGAAAACCCAGAATACACAGGAGCTCTCACAAATTAGTAAGAAAAGACAACACAAGAGGAAAAATGGGCAAAGAATCAAAATAGGCAGTTCACTGTAGTACAAATGGCCAATAAACACATTAAAACATGCACAACTCTTCCAAGGATTAGGGAAATGTAAAATAAAAACAATGAAAGAAAATTATACCAGTTGGCAAAAATTAGTAATTTTAAGCAAGTATCCTTTAGGCTCAACAAGCCCATAGCACAAGTACATCAAGATACAAAAGATATGTACAAGGATATTCAATATAACACCCTATAAAAGAGCAAAATAAGGGAGGAGGGAACAAATAATAAGCATCAATAGGGGAATATAAACTCTAATTAGATGCAAGCTCCTTGAGGTAGAAGACTAGCACGTTTTGTTCATTGATATTTGTCCCCAGTAACTGACACATGACAAGTACTCTATATATATTTGCGAATTAATGGATAAATGGTTAAAGAAAGGACACTCAAAATGGTGTATTATATAGCCATTGAAACAAACACAGTAGATCTACAAAATAATCACCTAAAAAGATGCCCATGGAACAACTAAAAAAAAAAACTTGCAGGCAACATATAACATGATTGTTTTAAAGTATGAGAACATGTCTACATAGATACATCTGCTTATTCCTGGGGGAAAAGTAGAGAAAGGTACACAGAATTTGATGAGTGATTAAACTGCGAGAATACTTTAACTGCTGTACTTTCATTATGGAACAGAAGTTCCTGTGCCACAGGCCCAGTAGCTGTGGCGCACGGGCTTAGTTGCTCCATGGCATGTGGGATCTTCCCCGACCAGGGCTCAAACCTGTGTCCCCGGCACTGGCAGGCGGATTCCTAACCACTGTGCCACCAGCGAAGTCCCAGGGGAGAAGTTTTTAATAGGCAAAATTTGGGGTGAGAGCTGCAGGGTGTGTGACTTTCTTCTGATTGGTTGGTGATGAGGTAACAGGGCAGTGTTCCAGGAATCTTGTGCTCAGCCAGAAGTTACCATCCTCCACCTGGGTGGGGGACTTAGTTCCTGCAGAAGATATTATGTATATTCCTTCAGGAGGAACCAGGACCCAGCCCCAAGGCTGTACTATTGTTTCTTGACTGCTCCTCCTTTCTTTCTGCATTCCCTCCCTTCCCTGATTAACAACTGTTTGATTCTGCCCTTTGGAACTCAGGGAAGGTCAAGGAGGCTAAATGAAGCCTATTTCCTACAAACAAGAAACAGGGGACAAGGAAAGGATTTGTACCAGGGAGGGCCCCAAGGGTCCTGCTCTGTTTCACTTTGAGAGGTGGGATTATGACTAACTTTGTGTTATCACAATGTTTAAGTAAAAACTAGTTTTTTTTTTAATATTTATTTATGTATTTATTTGGCTGCACTGGGTCTTTAGTTGCAGCAAATGGGATCTTTGTTCCCTCATGCAGGGATCTTCACTGCAGCATTCGGAAACTTCTTTTTTTAAGTTGCGGCATGCAGGGTCTTTAGTTGCAGCACGCAAACTCTTAGTTGTGGCATGTGGAAATCTAGTTCTCCGACCAAGGATTGAACCCGGGCCCCCTGCATTGGGAGCACAGAGTCTTAACCACTGGACTACCAGGGGAGTCCCAACATTGAATTTAAAGAAGATGCCATTTTAAAAAATTAAGCTCTACAAAATGTAAAACTTCCTAATGTAATATAAAATGAACAGATTAGGAAAACAATTATGTAACACACAGCAAGAGTCTTAAAAATCTTTGATCCAGATTCTACTTCCAGGAGTCTATCCAAAGGAAGTATTAGAAATGCAGACAAAGCTTATGTACCAAATGTTCACACCAGCATTACTTTTAACAATTATAAAACAGAAGTAGCCTTTAAAATATCATTTAAAGTTCTGTACAGTTACACATAAAAGGAAGATGCAGAAATATATAGAAAATATACACATAGGAGAGAGAAGAAAAATTTAGGAAATGGACCAAAATATTATCCCCAAGATCACTAGGTACCTTTTCCCACTTTGAAATGGCCCACAAATTTCCAAAATTGGCTTGTTTGGCTTTTATAACCACACAACAATATGGAGCATGTGACAAGGTTGTAATTTATTTATGTATGAACATTCCTAAACCTTATTTTACATTTGAAATACAAAATACTAACTCCTTACCTAAGTCAGATATCAAGCCCACTTCCTCAATTGCCAGTTTAAACCAAAAAAAAAAAAGACAAGTCACAAATTGGGAGAAAATATTTGCAAAACATTAATCTGATAAAGGACTTTTATCCAAAATATACAAAGGACTCTTAAATAACAACAATAAGAAATAACATAAGCAAACAACCCAATTTTACAATTGCAAAATATCGGGGCTCCCCTGGTGGTTCAGGGGTAAAGAATCCGCCTTCCAGTGCAGGGGACATGGTTTCGATCCCTGGTCGGGGAACTAAGATCCCACATACCGCAGGGCAACTAAACCCACAGGCTGCAACTACTAATCTTGCATGCCGCAACTACTGAGCTCACGCGCCTCAACAAGAGAGCCCTCACGCCACAAACTACAGAGCCCACGTGCCCTGGAGCCCGCATGCACCGCAACAAGAGAGAGAAAACCCTCATACTACAACTAAAGAGAAGCCCGAGCAATGCAACAAAGAGACTGCGCACTGCAACGAAAGATCCCACGTGCCTCAACGAAGATCCTGAGTGCCGCAACTAAGACCCGATACAGCCAAAAAAATAAATTAAATAAATAAATGTTTTAAAAATTTAAAAATAAAACGGCAAAATATCTAAATACCTCACCAAAGAAGATATACAGATGACAAATAAGCATATGAAAAGATGCTCAATATCATGTCTTTGAGGAATTACAAATTTAAAAAAAAATGATACCACCACACATCTATTAGAATGGCTAAAATCTAAAAAACTGACAATAACAAACACTGACAAGAATATGAAGCAACAGGAACTCTCATTGCTGGGGGAATGCAAAATGGTACAGTCACTTTAGAAAACTGTTTGGCAGTTTCTTACCAAGCTAAACTTTATCTTACCATATGATGCAACAATCACATTCCTATTTAAATACCCAGCTGACTCAAAAATATGTCCATACGAAAACCTATACACAAATGTTTATAACAGCAGCTTTATTTATAACTGCCCAAAACTGGAAGCAACCAAGATGTCCTTCAACAGGTGAATGGATAAACTGTCGTATGTTCATACAATGGATTATTCAGAAATAAAAAGAAATGGTCAAGCCAAGAAAGACATGGAGGAACCATAAATGCACAATGATAAGTACAAGAAGCCAGTCTGAAAAGGCTTCATACTATATGATTCCAACTATATGATCTTCCGCAAGAGCCAAAACTAAAGAAACAGTAAAAAGGCCAGCAGTTCAGGAGAAGAGGAGAATGAATAGGTGAAGCATGGGTAGCTTTCAGAGAGGTAAAAGTATTCCGTATGACACTGTAATAGTAGATACATGACACTATGCCTTTGTCAAAACCTACAGAACTATAAACACAAAGAGTAAATCTTAATATAAACTATGGATTTTATTTAATAATATTGTATTAATATTGGTACATTAATTATAACAAATGTACCATGTACGACACTAATGCAAAATGCTAACAGGGGAAACAGGGTGGGGGCAGGGACGGGTGTGGTAGAGACGCAAATGCGGACTCTGTACTATCTGCTCAATTTTTCTATAAATCTAAAACTATTCTAAAAAGTAGTCTATTTTTTTAAATCATGAGAACTACAAAGAAATATGCTACTTTATCAAGTGGATATCTAACACCAATTAAGCAACCAAGTTTTGTAATATGTCTTTTTATAATTGAATTGTATAAAACTTTCAAAAATAAGGCTGCAGAATTTCTTTACCATACCCTCACTTCTATAATGCTACCCAATGCTCCCAAAAGGAAAAGTAAAATGAAAATTTTTCAGTGAAGACAATGCAATGTCTGGTTCATTAATCCAAACATGTTAAATTGTTTAATCAATAGCTTAAATAATAAATTTAAACTTGCTTCAATAATAAATTTAAACTTCGTTCAACAGGGAAGATTTTTCTTTTCTTTTTTTTTTTTAAATATTTATTTATTTATTTTGGCTGTGCCAGGTCTTAGTCACGGCATTCAGGCTTCTTAGTTGCGGCATGAATGTGGGATCTAGTTCCCCGACCAGGGATCAAACCCCGGCCCCCTACATTGGGAGTCTTACCCACTGGACCACCAGGGAAGTCCTGGGAAGATTTTTCTTTAAAATTCTCATACAACTGTCCTAAGTCTTTGCAATATCATCTGCATTTTTGTTTAAAGATTTTTAAAATTTTCCCCACCAATTCAAAAACATTTATCAAATGCCTACTACATACCAAGCCGAATATACTGTGATAACCGTTTTTGCCTTGTCAAGGAAATTTACCTGATTTTTCCAATGAAAATTTCCTCCAATAAACGTTTTTTTGAGGACTATTAATTAAGTAACGGGAAAATACAATATTCAGATGTTACCAAAACATGCTGCAGAATTATAGATTGTTAATGATTCACACAAAAACGTCGGAGCTATCTTACCAAAAAGAAATTTAACTTACTAAGTACAATAAGCACAACCATGCACTTAAAATGAATCAGAAAAGGGGATTCCCTGGCGGTCGGGGGGTTAGGATTCAGTGCTTTCACTGCCAGGGCACAGATTCCATCCCTGGTCGGGGAACTAAGATCCCACAGCAGCACAGCCAAAAAAAAACAGGAATCAGAGAAGAAAATATTTTAGACCATTTTCATAGGTGGCTCTCCTCACCCTCATCGATAACCTGAAGTAGCTGGGTAGATTCACACAAAAGGAAAGCAATACTGACCTTGACAATTCTTAATAATGACGAAGTCTGTAAGTACCAAGTGAGCACTTAAGGTTTTGCTGTTTATTGCACAAATATCTTTTCAGACACGCATAAACAGGAAATGCCACTTTATCACAAGTCTTGGGGAATATAAAAGTTTGCACAAAGGCAGTGCTTTCAAGCACTGTAGTGGGAAAGTATGTTCGGGCTTTCAAAATAAAGACATTAATTAGAACTTAAAATTTCCATTACCAAGAGACTTGCAGAATACAAGTAGAAAATATAGCAATAACACTTGTATTTTTACCGTACTATAAATTAATTATAATAATAATATACATCAACTTATGAGGAAAGTATCTCATTTTGCAGATAAGAAAGGACTCCAGAAGCTGTGATTTGTCCATTCTGTTGAAGCACACCCTCAAGTATGCTAAGATACTGTCTGTGTTAAGTGGAAATTCCTAACATAATAAAAATATTCTAAGTAGATTTAAGGCAATCAGCTTAAGCTAATCTGCTGATATTTAGCTATATTAGAGCCATTAATTGGATTCATTCAGGTTAAAACCCAGCAAAAACTCAATTCTGTAAGTCCCATACAGGCATACCTCAGAGATATTTCAGGTTAACTTCCAAACCATCATTATAAAGCAAAGTCACACGAATTTTTTGGTTTCCCAGTGCACATAACAGTTATGTTTACACTATACTGTAGTCTATTAAGTAGGCAATAGCATTGTATCTAAAACAACGTACGTGCCTTAATTTACAAATATTTTATTGCTGGGAATTCCCTGGCGGTCCAGTGGTTAGGACTTGAGCTTTCACTGCCGAGGTCGTGGGTTCAATCCCTGGTCGGGGAACTAAGACCCCACAAGCAGTGCAGTAAGTAAAGTAAGCAAATAAATAAATAAATAAATACTTTATTGCTAAAAACTGCTAACTGTCATATGAGCCTTCAGCGAATCGTAATTTTTTCTTGGCTGGTGGAGGGTCCTGCCTCCACGTTGGTGGCTGCTGGCCGATCAGGGTGGTGGCTGCTGAAGGCTGGGGTGGCCGTGACAATTTCTTAAAATACAACAACAATGAAATTTGCCTCGTCAATCAAGTCTTCCTTTCACAAACGATCTCTCTGTAGCATACAACGCAGTTTGACAGCATTTTACTCATAGTAGAACTTCCCTCAAAATTGGGAGTCAACCTTTTCAAACGTTACTGCTGCTTTATCAACTAAGTTTATGAAATATTCTAAATCCTTTGTTGTCATTTCAGTCAAGTTTTCCGCATTATCTGGGCATGGTTTGTGGTGCCCCAAAGCAATTACAATAGGAACAAAGATCACTGATCACAGAGCACAATAAAAAATATAGTAACAAGTAAGTTTGAAATATTTCGAGATTACCAAAATGTGACAGAGACACACAGACTTTCTTGATGCAAGGCTGCCACAAACCTTCAATTGTTTAAAAAAAAAAAAAAAAAGGCAGTATCTGTGAAGCGCAATAAAACAAAGTATGGCCATACTAACATTTTAATTAGAAAAAGCTAAACAACTATAAACAACTTTCTAATCACATTCTTCTTTCTTATCAAGTATCAATGAAAAGCAAAAGCAAAGTAATATTCAAAAATAAGACAACCTCAAGTCCAACGATACTGAACAAGTACAATTACTTAGCATCTAACATAGCCCCTAACCCAGAATAGCCCAAATTGAACTTGCATTCTTTCAAATCACCTAATATTTGTTTATCCTTATATTAAAAATAGTTTTTGCAATATCTAATGTAATCTGCCTAAAATCTTTTTAGCAACCACATCATTTACCAAAAAGCTTAATCATTTTTTTTTAACTAGAACTATTCTGTTAAATGTCATCTTACAGTTCATATTCATTAAAAAATACGGGATACATTACTTGCCCAAAAAGAATTTATTCAGTGTTTCCCTAGATGCCTTAGATTGAAAACTAGATTCAGAAAATCTGGGTAGCACCACATATTAACTGATCTTTATTATATGAAAGATTGTGTTTTGTATACAAGTAATCCCAAACAACTTTTACCCCTGTTGTCACTCCAATTATTTTCATTCATCATTTTGAACCTAGAGAAACAAATTGTTTAAATTATTTTAAACTAGATCCTACCATAAAGAGACGGAACAGAACAAACATTTACTAGACTCCTGCGGGTGCACAGTATTTCACTGTCCATGGATAAGAAAACTAAAGTTTGGGTAGGTAGAATAACTTGCTCAAGGTCTCACAACTGATGGAACAGGGATTAATTAGAACTCAGCATCACCTGAATTCCAAGTTCATGCTTTTTATACTACCCTTTCCCCCAAATTTTAATTATACTAATCACTGTGATTGTATAAATCTCAACTATAAAATTACCCAACAGCAACTACTTTGCAATTGGGTCGGGGGGGAGCCCACAGGTAGAAAATAGATACCCAAGAACTACCTAAAACTGAACTTTTCCAATATGTAACCAGGGGATATCAGAAGTACAGTCTCATCCCCTCTATTTCAGAGTAAGGAATCTTAGATCTAGAAAACCATTAGTTGGTGACAAGATCCTGCCAGAATCAGAAACTCCATCTCCTCACTCAACGCTTGAAGTACTTCCCTTATCACTCCATTTGTCATAGAGCAGTGATTATTCAATTGTGGTCCCCAGACCAGTCCCATCACCAACACCAGGGAACTTAGAATGCAAATTCTTGAACTCTAAGCCAGAACTGTAAACTCTGAAGGTGGGACCTGGCAATCTGTGATTTAAGCATTCAAGTGATTCTGGTGTGCTCTGAAGTCTGAGAACCACTGCTAAGGAGAAAAACTGACTTTAAAACAGACCGCCCTAGGGCATAAACTCTTGCACACAGGAGTTAATCAACTCCTAAAAAGAGGAAACAGACTGAGTTAATCCTCCCTTCCTATTGTCTAGTCCAGAACAGTGCTTCTCAAACTTTAGGAAGCAGAACCACCTGTGGAGAGAGGAGTTGTTTAACAAATTCCCAGTCCCCATCCCCAGAGATTACAACTCAGTAGGCCTGGGATAGAGAGGCCTTCTAACATCACCCAGATGATACAAATACCGCAGAAAAGCAGACCACACTTTTGAGAAGCAGAGGACTAGAGCAAATCCTCTTTGAGATTTCACATAGCCCAACGTGAAGAACATTTCCATCCTTCCTTTCTCATCCTTCCTGCTTGCCCTCTAAGATTCTTAATCTGCTCCAAGATTATTTTTGAAAGTCACAACCAATTTTGTATATCCAATCCCATTTCTCAAAATACACCAACAAGGTTAAGTTAGAGTTAAGATTTAATTTATGCTCTTTAGAACAAAATAATACCAAAAAAAGCCTTCAAAAGGGCTTGTATGGAAGTTTAATATGATTCAATTGAATATGTTATGTGGCCACAACAAGAGTATCCTATGAGATACCACAAAGAACACCTGAATTGAGATCTCAGTTCTATCAGGAGGTCTCTGCCACTTGTGTGACCTTAGAGGGAAATATGAGGAAATAATGACGCGTTGTCTTTTTTTTTTTTTTTAATATTTTATATATTTATTTATTTATTTATTTGGCTGCGTTGGGTCTTAGTTGCAGCACACGGGATGTTTCATTGTGGTGCTCGGGCTTCTCTAACTATGGCACGCGAGCTTCTCTCTCTAGCTGTGGCTTGCAGGCTCAGTAGCTGCGGCGCGCAGGCTTAGTTGCCCCACGGCATGTGGGATCTTAGTTCCCCAGATAGAATCGCGTCCCCTGCATAGGAAGGCGGATCCTTAACCACTGGACCACCAGGGAAATCCCACAAGTTGTCTTTCAACAGCTTTTTATATAAACTTATGTGAAAATTCCACTACTACATTCCATAATGGCAATACTCAGACATCCAAAAACATGTAGAACTGAGAAAAGGTGTATGTTAGACTTACAAATTCTGATCATCACCAAAATTATCTATTTTATTCATTTATTATTCAAAACAGTTACTAAATGCCTACTATAAGCAAACCAGGAACTCAGAGACACAAGATGCTCTTAAGAGTTCATGTCCTGCACCTCCCTCATTCCATGGTATCATTATAGTTTTTAATATCTCTCAAATCTATCCATTTCTTTTTAACCCCATTCCTACTACCCTTTAGTGTCCAGGTAGCACATTTTCCCTGGATTACTCCAAAAGTCTACCTTTATTCTAAAGACTTCTCCTTGTATGTAATGATCCAGCCACACTAAATAACTTACCGTTTCCCAGAGGACAACCCAACTGCTCCAAGTCTTTTTGCCCAAGCTGCTCCCAGTTAGAATGCTATTCTACTGACCCATCACCCACCTTCAATTTATACATTATAACAACTCCTCCTGAAAGCTTACTCAGATGCTTCAACTTTGTCTTTTTCAGCTCTCTCTCCCAATCCCAAATTAGGTTATACAGTCCCCTGCAAAAAGCTTGATAACTATCAACTTTGAACATCCCTATCGTGCTTATCACCTGGTAACTGCCTCTCTTCTTGCTCTTCTCCCTTCTGAAGGCAGAGCCCGAATCTCTGTATTGTTTCAGCCACAGCACCTAACACATAGCAGGTACACAAAATTTTGTTCATGAATGAGGGGAGGAAAGAGACATTCAAGTGAATATGTACAGGATGCTCAGAGATCTTGGAGGAATCATTCCCGATAAAGAGGTCAAAACACTCAGAAGTTGCTTACCAACAAATAAGAAGGTTTTACAGGGGTTCCTAGTGGTCTAGTGGTTAGGATTCCGGGCTTTCACTGCCGTGGCCCAGGTTCAATCCCTGGTCAGGGAATATCCATCCACAAGCCGCAAGATGCGGCCAAAAAAAAAGGTTTTACATAAAATTTTATAACATTTGAGAAATTATCTGAAGAAGACATTCTACTATGATACAGAAGACTATCTTTTTGATTGTAAGTACAAGGGAAAATAATGGAAAGCACTATAGAATAACAAGAATAACTCTGCCATCAAATAATTTGTGGTAATGATATAAATCTCTTGGACTCAAGAGGTTAAAATATAATTAAAACATGCCAACGTAGCTACTACAGTTTCTGGAATTTAAAACACACACACTTATGACTTATTGTCATGCTATAAAACACCAAATGTCTTCAGTTTTCTGTTCCAGGAATGATGTTTGGAAGTCCGCCAAACACAGAGGAGAAAACCTCTGGCTCCTCCATGCTTTGCAGTATGTGAGGAAACCAGCCTGCCCAGAAAAGATGAAATCATGTAAAATATGGTAGAGAGCTCTGTCATAAAATGACAAATTTAAGTAAGTAGAAAATGAGAAGGCAGTACAGTAAAGATTACAAACTTTGGATACAGAATAGTCTGTCCAGTTGAGGGCCTCATCCTAAAACAGGCATAAAGAATACCTTATGGGGTTGTCGTGAGAATTACATGAAGGAATTACATAAAGCATTTAAAATACTCAGATTCTGATAGATGTATCCAGTGTTCAATAAATGTTAACTATTGATATTATTATTGCTTTACGATACAAGAATCTTAGAAAGCAAAGATCCAAGTAGCCAAAGTTATATTCTGAGAATTCAGACTTTTCCAGTTACTTATTGTTCCTCACTCCCTTAGCTTCTTTTCTTATTTTTTTCTTTTTAACAAATATTTATTGAGCACATACTATTTGTTAAGTCCTTTATTTATTTATTTATTATTTTCTATTTTTGGCTACATTGGGTCTTCGTTGTTGCGCGCGGCCTTGCCGCTCTTCGTTGCGGTGCGCGGGCTTCTCATCGCAGTGGCTTCTCTTGTTGCAGAGCTCAGGCTCTAGGTGCGTGGGCTTCAGTAGCTGTGGCGCGCAGGCTCAGTAGTTGTGGCTCGCGGGCTCTAGAGCACAGGCTCAGTAGTTGTGGCGCACAGGCTTATTTGCTCTGCGGCATGTGGGATCTTCCTGGACCAGGGCTCGAACCCAGGTCCCCAGCATTGGCAGGTGGACTCCCAACCACTGCGCCACCAGGGAAGCCCTAGCTTCTTTTCTAACATGAGTACTTTACTTCTTTTAAACTGCCTACCCCCCACAATAATTTTCTTATTATAAAAACTAGTTATAATTACCAGCTAAATTAACTTTGTTTGCTTTTAGAAGAACAGAAAAATTTGTTAACAAAGCGTTTAGAATTCTCATAATGCTAAATCAAAGTCATTTCAAATGTATAAAGGGCATTTAAAATCACATGTTTAAACATAAGAAACATAAAGATTCCAAAATCCTTAAAATATGGAAGATAAAATATAATATGGTGTATATTACAGACTGAATTGCATCCCCCCAAATTCATAAGTTGAAGTTCTAACTCCTACTCCCTCAGAATGTGACTGTATTTGGAGATAAAGTTTTATAGAAGTAAATAAGTTAAAATGAGATCATCAGGGAGGGCCCTAATCCAATATGACTAGTGTCCTTATATGAGGAGGGAATTTGGACACAGACATGTACAGAGGGAAGACCACGTGAAGACACTGGGAGAAAACAGCCATCTACACGCCAAGGAGAGAAATTTCATTTCTTTCTCGTAAAAAATCAACTCTGCAGATACCTTGATCTTGAACTTCTAGCCTTCAGAACTGTGACAAAATTTCTGTCGTTTAAGCCACCAGGTCTGTGGTACTTTGTTATGGCAGCCCTACCAAACTAATGCAGCCTACTCTTCCTAAAACCAGATTGGATTTATAGACTGGGAGTATATTTCTAGTCATAGTCATTGGTTCCACAAGCTAATCTCAATACCACTTAGAATCAGACATTTCCAAAGTCAAAAAATCAAATACCTAAAGCCAGAATCAGGATTTGTACATCATATATGTTTTTAAAATATTTATTTCTTTGGTTGCACTGGGTCTTAGTTGTGGCAGGCGGGCTCCTTAGTTGTGGCACACAGGCTCCTTAGTTGCAGCATGCTGGCTCCTCAGTTGTGGCATGCGAACTCTTAGTTACGGCATGCATGTGGGATCTAGTTCCCTGACCAGGGACTGAACTCGGGCCCCTGCATTGGCAGTGCGGAGTCTTAACCACTGCACCACCAGGGAAGTCCCCATATATGCTTCTTTTAAAATAAAGTGCATTATCTATACTATTTGGGCTATGGCTGATCTAAAATACTATTAACATGTAACGTATTATGTGGCTATATCACTTGTATTGAAGGAAAAATGCATATTCCGAATTTTTATGTGCACCTATTAAAGACAATCCTCTCACCTATTAAACAGTCCTCTCAACCTGAGCAATTTTAGAAATACTGTTTTTCGATAGAGGAAACAGACCTTGGATTCAAAGAGATGGGGATTAAAAGCCCAGTGTTGCCATTTACTAGTTATGTGGCCTTAAGGAAGTTATTTCACCTCTCTGACCCTCAAATTCCTCAACTGTAAATGGTGATGAAAATAATATCTTACCAGATTATCAGATTAGTGAGAGCTAAACTAAGCATCTGGCACAATTCCTAACACAAGGTAGGTACTCAATAAATGGTAGCTATGATAAGATCATCATCCAAATGTACACAAAAAGGAGGTGTTACTGTTATGAGAACTGTAAACTTTTAAACCTTTCTGGAAGGCAATCTTGAAATAACCACCCGAACATTAAGGATATCCCTCTGACCCAGAAATTCGACAGAGTTCTATGGAAATATATACACAAGTGGGTAAA
Source organism: Balaenoptera borealis (assembly GCF_965194805.1). NCBI lineage: Eukaryota > Metazoa > Chordata > Mammalia > Artiodactyla > Balaenopteridae > Balaenoptera > Balaenoptera borealis. The sequence goes on from NC_138872.1 coordinate 13,693,308, forward strand.
ATGGAAGAAAAAGAATGTTCTTTGTGGCACTGTTTTACCAGAGGTCTGGCTTAGTATTAGGCTATACTAGATCCATATTTTTCATTAATTTTTAAATGAAGTAGATCTCTCTGTTCTGACCAAAAGATGGCAATAACAGAATAAGCACAATACAATCCAATGAAGTAAAAACTATGTGTTTATATATGCATGCAAGTGGATATGAAAAGGTACAATACTAAAACACAAATAGCCTTCACTTTTTGTTCATATATCCTACATATTGTAAAAATTTTTTAACTCATTAATTTTTTTCTAATAAAAAAAGAAACACAGATGTGCACCATCTTTTGAGACTAGTGCTTTCCTGTGCTATGGAATGAGTTATGTTAAGGAAAACTGCGAAGAAAAACATATTACACACTAACCCTCCCTCCTCACTGAAAACGTCTAGAATCTATATCTATATTAAGTACACAATGAAGATATTCAAAATCAATTTCTATTTGACATTTTTCAGTTTCTGCAGTCAGTTCTAACTCCGTGGAGTTAGTCACAAAACATTTTAAAAACTGCTATTTATCATAAACCAGTCACACTCTCAAACTCTTCCTCCCCTCCTTTCAAAATAATCTACTTAAATATGTACCTAGAACACAAAATTACTTGAATGTGACCTAAGAAAACATAAAATAAATCTACATCCAAAATTAGTCAGAAAGAGTCAACATTTTAGATTAGGATGAACTGCAATCTTCCTCCACTTGATATAATCCAAATTTAAACACAGAACAATACTGAGACTGGAATCATGGAAGGTCACTATGGAAATGGAACCACTTTGTTCTAAAGATGAGAAAAATGAAGCACAAAGAGTGATTTGACCAAGTTTACACAGTAAGATAGATGGAGTATCAGTGCAGAGCCCTGACCTCCCAGTCTAAAATTCTTTTTTCTAGATCATGTTGCCTCACATCATAGCTTACAGTTTTAAATCAATTCCTTTTCCAAATAAATTAGCAAAAATAGCATCAAATAACATACTTGGTTTCATAAATATGTATAAATGAAACAAATGTTAGCTGGCATATACTACCTGGCATATTTGCAGTACTATCTATGGAGCTCTGCATTCACTGAAATTTCAAGCTTGTAAGATATCTTGATCAGACATTACAAAGGTGTCTGCTCTGCAAAAGCAGAAATGAAAATGCTTTATGAGAACGAATTCATCCAATTCCCCTGGAGGTAGAGCAACTGGTTAGATTCTAATTAGCTGAAAGACCAAATTTTCTAGTCATATGTGTTTGAATAGCATTTTGTTTGTTTTGGTGGCACTTTCCTTTTTATAAATAATGTTTCTCATTTCTGATTTCAAAGTCACCTTCCAGCCTATTGGAGGCACATGGCTGATTCTTCTCTCCTTAGAACAAGATTCATAAGAAAATAAACATTAATGCAAAGAGGTATTTCGTTTCATATTTTCCTTCACTGAAAACCAGTTTGATAGCAATATATGAAAATCTCTGATGCTATAACATCTATATTTAACTAAAAGATAAAAATCCAGAAAGTAAGGACAAGGAAAACAGCAGTATAAGACAAAGAATACATGAAGGAGAAATCAGGTAGAAAACAGATCTCTGAAATCTAGTTTGGGGAAAATAAAATGATCATCCTAATATGAACAAAAGCTGATGCAACTGGCAACTTCAGGCGAAGTTTACCAAAAAGAAAAGGAATGTTAAGAAATCTCTGCCCTTGTCTCATATCAAAAATACAAATACTGAGGCAGGTATGTTTAGACATACTCAAACATAAAAGCAATAAAATAAAGTTGTTTCATCTAAAAAAAAACAAAAAGGGTCACAAGTGAAATAAAATCAAATTATTACAATATAAGGCTATGGGTAATTTTAGGTATACCATTAGCCTTCTAATCTGACCAGATTAAAATGCAGTATTCAAAGAAAATATAGCTTATCAATACTGTCAACACACAACATGGTTTAAAGTATAATTTTGCTAGATTTGATTGAGTAATGCAATGTGATAATTAACTTCATTTTATCCACTGAGGGTTGATATTTTTTCTCTAACAAAATCCAAGTATTCAGGGCTATGAGTGATGAGTGACCTTGAGGCAGCACTTGGAAAGCAGTCACCATGGCAACACTACCACAAAAGTGCCTCATCCTCAGCAAAAGGACCAACCTGGTGCATGAAGATTTAAAAACCTAGGGAAACAGAGCTTCCTTCAAGCGCCCCTCCCACTCCCCCCGCAAAAGAAAAAGGAAGAAGAAATTAGTTTTTAAAATGTTTACATTAATCTTTCTATTTTAGCCTTCCTATTTATTCTTCATGGAGGGGGACCATACACATTAAATTATCTTAATGATGAAATATTAAGCCATGTAAAAATTCTTTTCCTTTCTTTTATCCGTTTCTTATATGGGCAAAATAAATTGCTAAGATAAAGAATAATTATTTTTGTTTTTAAAAATGCACATTTAAAATTTTTCAACAGAATCATCACTATTCTAATCTTCTTTTAATCACTGTCAATTTTTCTTCCTTTTAATAAGAACATTTCTTTTCCAACATGCACCTTGATAAAGAAAACACGAGGGAGGGTTGATTTAAAATTCCAAATATAAAATATGAAATTGTAATTCTGCACATACACACTAAAGGGCCAGCCACTTGTTTGCTAAGAATGGGGGGAGGGGGGTGTGCGGGGGAAGCAAGCTTCTTTGCACTTAGAGTTTTGATATATATAAAGTTATGTGTCTTTGCTTCAGACACAGATGTAGTTTTTCTAGAGAATCTACTCCTTGAAAGCCAGGATAACACTTCAGTCATTTTATCACCACACAGTAAGCACAGAGCCTGACATAAGTCAGTTCCAAAGGACTTCAAACTTTTTGCTCACATACCTACCAAAAGAATCTTGAAAAACTACGTAACCCAGAAGATTTGTAAACTGACATTTAAATTTTTCATCAGCTTAACTAGTTACAAAGCAGTAATTTCCAAGATGTTATAAGTATTAGCATTTTCATAAACTGTTACATCACTCTCAAGTATTCAAAGGAACTTGGATTATCATCATCCCTCACTAACAGCCAGAAATTTTATAACTGTCCCGTTCTCCTGGAATACAAATTTCCATTCTTCTTCTCTCACAGTATTTGATCATAATGGAATATCATTTTATGCTTGGAAGTATTTTATTGATCATTCCATCTCTGCAACAAAAGGATATATAAATTGAAAACTGAATTCCATCTGATCACAGGCTCTAAGTTTTGAAAACACATTTTATTTTGAATTATTACTATAATCATTATTAGGATGTTAATTGTTCAAATATAAACAGTGTATTACAAATTTTGATAAAATACATGTAAAAAGTACATTTTTCATTGTAAGTGAATCTGTTAAGATACAAAGGCAGGGGTTCTTCTCCACCCCTGCCTCCTGGTGCATTCAGATTTCACAATGAATAATATTCATAAACTGCAACAGTGTTCGTCAATTTCTACATTTTGTTTCTAAAATTATAAATAAAACTTGCTGACATGAGTAGATAATTAGGCGGAAGGAGTTATGTGAAAGCAATGTCACTCAATTCTTTCAATGCAATCTTAGTTATATGACAAAAATCTCAGTGAACTATCATCAAAAATTATTTCTTCAGTATCTCCCAGAGAGCAATTTGATTAACCCTCCCTTCAATTTTGATTTTGATGAAAACAGACTCAGAAGCACCTGACAGACCACTTGTTACCAAGCCATTAGAGTCCTTCACTTTTTACACCCTGACACCAATATTTGTAATTGCCCATGTGTTTCAAACCCCAGATTTTTTTTTTGGCTAACACCCAGTGTCGATGCAACACAGTAAAAAGAGAGTTATTCCCTTCTTTTGGCAGTGAGAAGAACAATTGTGAAAGGAGACATCTGGAGGAAAAGACTCTGCAAAGCTTTCTCAAGCAGACCAACTTAAGGATTTAAGAGAACAAAAGTTTATGAACCTGGAAACTGATCATCTTTAAATGATCTGTGTTAAAGCCTCTGGATCCAACCACCGATTTATAGAAAACACAGAGCTCAGAAGAATGTGCTAAATGACACCAATCAAATACAAAATGGAAAGTTTTCCAAGACATAATCTCACTTTTTCCAACAAATAAATTGCAAGGGAAAGAAAGAGAAGCAGTAGGAACCTAAATTAAGAGACATAAAAGGGGAATTCCCTGGCAATCCAGTGGTTAGGACTCTGCACTTTCACAACCCAGCCAGGGAACTAAGATCCCGCAAGCCACGCAGCACAGCCCAAGATAAAAACAATAAACAAACAAAAAAATAATAATAACAAACTTAAAAAAAAGAGAGACATAGAAGATACAACAACAAATTGCAATATGTGCATCTGATTCAAACAAACTATAAAACATAGTTATGTTTCAAGCAGTTGAAAACCTGAACACACCTGGATATTTGATATTAAAAAAATTTTTAAGGTGAGGTAATTTTTTTTTAATAGTCATTATTGTTTAAAGATACTTATGAGGGCTTCCCTGGTGGCGCAGTGGTTGAGAGTCTGCCTGCGGATGCGGGGGACACGGGTTCGAGCCCTGGTCTGGGAGGATCCCACATGCCGCGGAGCGACTGGGCCCGTGAGCCACAGCTGCTGAGCCTGCGCGTCTGGAGCCTGTGCTCCGCAACAAGAGAGGCCGCGATACTGAGAGGCCCACGCACCGCGATGAAGAGTGGTCCCCGCTTGCCGCAACTAGAGAAAGCCCTAGCACAGAAACGAAAACCCAACATAGCAACCAATCAATCAATTAAATAAATAAATCTTAAAAAAAAAAAAAAAAAAAAAAAGATACTTATGAAAACTTTTAGAGATAGAATAGTATGTTATCTGGGACTTCCTCAAGACAATACAGAAAAAAAGGAGTATGAATAAAAATAAAATTGGTCATGAGTTACTAATTGCTGAAGCCAGGAGACTGTTTCATGAGAATTCATTATAGTATTCTCCCTAGTTTTTGTGTTTGAAATTTCATAATGAAAAGTTTCTTAAAATTATTTGCACTCACATACCCCTTGGGAAGTCTTCATGGACCCCAAGTGAGATCCAAACCCACATCAAGACACCATATGCAAGTGAACTTTAACAGGTCCAACTGCCCAACAGAAGTCAGGCGATCAACATGCAGAGAAGCACCTTGAGGCTCTGAACATTTATGAAAATTGTCTTTTCCTTTACAAATTTTCAGCATTAATTCTGAAGCTCAGACCTCAAAAAGAGGAACAAATAATACTTTCTCTTGAATGTTATCACTTAATGTGCATTAGCATATATTGGAAAGATATATACCAGAAAACCACTACTTGCTTATCTTTATTGTAACATGAAAACACATTTATCAGCTCACAGGTAAAGTTTAAGTGGTCTAACACTTGTCAACAATCTTATACGGATTATATATTTGTGCATATTTATATAAATATATGTGTGAATTATATACATAAGTATATATAGTTACATTCATTTTTTAAAGTATACCCTCCCAACATAAGGCTAGCAACAGGACAAAAGAATTAAGACAACAAAATAACATATCAAAGTGAGTATAAGACTTTGCCTTTTATTAATTCTAGTTATCTTTATTCCTTGCCATATAAACTTCTACCTCACAGTGGAAGCTAACACAACATCAATACATTATAAACCTCTGACTAAACAACCACTCAAAAACCTACTTCCTATTACAACTTTTCTTAAGAAGTAAAATGGAGGGGGAGAACTAAGTATCTTATACATTAGTGCTTTGTTAATTCACATCAAAGCAATCTTAAAGTCAAATTTCAAAAACAGAAAACTGTATTTTATATGTACAGATAGACATCCAGATTTATTAAAATTAAAATGCAGGGCTTCCCTGGTGGCGCAGTGGTTGAGAACCTGCCTGCTAATGCAGGGGACACGGGTTCGAGCCCTGGCCTGGGAAGATCCCACACACCGTGGAGCAACTAGGCCCGTGAGCCACAACTACTGAGCCTGTGCATCTGGAACCTGTGCTCCGCAACAAAAGAGGCCACGATAGTAAGAGGCCCGCGCACTGCGATGAAGAGTGGCCCCCGCTTGCCGCAACTAGAGAAAGCCCTCGCACAGAAACGAAGACCCAACACAGCCAAAAATATAAAAAATAAATAAATAAATAAAAATTTAAAATGCAGTATTTGAAAGTTCCAAGAATTACAACACAGTATTTCCAACTACAATTGCAATGTGAAGAAAAACTGTCCCATCACTTTAAATTGTCTCCTTACTGATTTAATAAGTTTTTTAAACGGGAAAGGTGTGTCTCTCTCCTACATAAAATACCAAAGAACTTGGAGACAAGATGCAGGATAACTACTTAGAAAGACTATACCACAATATATGACCAGAAAACCACTACCTGCTTACCTCTATTTTAACATGAAAACACATTTATCAATTAACAGGTTAAGTGGTGTAAAACTTACATAAACAATTTTATTTTAAAAAAACACGTTTAACCTTTTAAGAGAAACAAATTGAAAAAATAATCTATTGGACATGTTCTGCGGTCAGTTAGCATTCAATATATTGAAAACCTTAACTAAAACTGCATAAATATTTAAATCATTCACAGCCAAAGATAATTCACTTTTCACTTCAGCAGTATACACCTTTATAAAATAAGACCTTTTGGGCTTCCCTGGTGGCACAGTGGTTAAGAATCTGCCTGCCAATGCAGGGGACACGGGTTCAAGCCCTGGTCTGGGAAGATCCCACATGCTATGGAGCAACTAAGCCCAGGCACCACAACCACTGAGCCTGCGCTCTAGAGCCCGCGAGCCACAACTACTGAGCCCACGTGCCACAACTGCTGAAGCCCACGCACCTAGAGCCCGTGCTCCGAAACAAAGAGAAGCCACCGCAATGAGAAGCCCACGCACCGCAACCAAGAGTAGCCCCCGCTCGCCACAACTAGAGAAAGGCCGCGTGCAGCAACAAAGACCCAACGCAGCCAAAAATAAAATAAATTCATAAAAAATAAATTAATTAATTAAATAAGACACTTTTTCCCTGTTTTTTTTTATTTCAAATAAACTCCCTAAGGTTTTTTCAATTAAAAAAAAAAAAAAAAAAAGGTGGAGGAGAGAGAGTAATTTTTAAACACAAAGCCAACTATGTAAGTCTTAGTCTTGTTAAAAAGTTAATGAAGCATTTAAAGCATAAACTTATAATTGGAAACAACCTAACATTTTATCAGCAAACAGATTGAAGGATGGTGCATACATGGAAAAGGGGAAAAAAATGTCAAATGCATAGTACAAACCATAAAAATAATATTGATTTCAACTTATTAACCTGGAAAGATGTTCACCACATAAAAGGGAATAATAAAAGATTACAGAACAGCATGCAAAAATTCCTTATTTCTAACATGATAAGGTCTACATAGAGAAATGTAAAAAGATACATACAAAAATATTAGTGCTAGCTTCTCTAGATATACTTTTCTGTATTGCTTAAATTTCTCTTAAATGTGCATCTACCATTTTAATAAACATACTACTTCTTATAAAAATCAGAAAAGAACAAATCATTTTCCTTAATTGTGTTAAGAAACAATATGCATAAAATAAACTGTAAATGCAATTGGATGGAAGCTTTTGAAACTTTTTCAAAAAATAAAATTCTATAACTATTTTAAACACATGTAAATAATTAATTTAATATTTATATCATAAATAATGTAACATTAATTTATTTCATTTAATTAAATATTTAAATATTTTAAAGCAAATAATAAGCTCTTCATGGTACCACACAAGAATTTTTAAATATGTACGCAAAGGAGGAAGGGGAACACAGTACTAATTCTTGCCTAAATCAACAGTGCATTAGGGAGAAGTTACAGTAGGCTTCTTCTCTCACACTTCTCAATACAAATATCTACTCAAGCATTGTCTCATGTACTTTAAAAAAACTCCCTGTAGTTGGTTGAAGGCATGTTGGTTATTCACCTAAAGCAACCTTCATTCCAATGTTTTACTTATCAAAAAGACTGTAGTAAGAACTCATTACTGCAAATGGCAAATTAAACTTCTAAAGAATTTTATCTTAACTAGTATCAGTAATCTAGATGATTCCTAGAACTCTGTCCTCTTTTCATTAAGGTTACTGTAAAATTTTAATTTCATGTACAATTTGAAAAAGAAGTATAAATTTCTTAAGGATTACTTAAACATCCATAAAGAAGGTTTCACATCAGCTAAATAAGACATCAAGTAATGAGAAACTTTCACTGCAACGTTATTTTATAATAGAAAATAAAGATAACCTAAGTGAGCAACATCAGAAAATTGAATAAATTATGATATATTCACTTAATGAAACACTAAGCCTCTTAAAATGTTCACAATATATTGTAACATATATCAATATGATCTCATTTCCATTTCTTATGTACAGTGTATACATAGATAAAGACTGAAAAGATGTGCACCAAAATGATCTTTCCTGGGTTTTTTTTAACATTTTAATTTCCTATCACCTAGAGAGAACATGTATTAACTTTGTAATAAGAAACATTTTTATAACACCTTTGAATTTTTTATACATTATATCCAATCCAAATAGAGAAAAGGAATACTTAACAAATGTTTTCAATAATAACTAATATTTTTTAAAACCGCACTAAATTGCATTTTTTTTAGACCCTTTAAAACACTAATTGATTTTATCATGTTCTCCAATTGAAGACCTCACTGCTATATCCCACATCTTGTACCTGATAGCAGTATATAGAATAGAGTATCCTTTCTTGGGGAGACTACTCAATAAACTGTCATGATACAATGTTTTCTGGACTACTACAACTCTTAATTTGCTGAAACAAAATTACAGAAACATTGGGAAGACATAATATACATATATACTTTTTAATAAAGCAATTTTCAATTGCATGTTAATGAATGCCTATACCTACCAACCCCTTCCTCAAACTGCCATTGAAAATTTAGTAAAACATACTTATCTTTTATTGTTGTGCTGGCAGACTAAGAAAATAAAAAAGAAATTCCCCTGTACATATGATAAATGGTTAACTACTGCTCGCAGATTCTTCAAATTAACAGACCGCCCTATCTTTAACCAATGTCAGAGTCAACTTCCATCCTGACTGGATATCTAGAACCAGTTCCAGACTAAATAGACCAGGAACTAAAATGAAACCAACAGAGACCACTGACTTCCTTAATGTAGTCCCATGGAGTTTGAAGATGAAAGATAGGCTATGCCCCAGAAAAACACCATGCCACAGATAGGGGTGGGAGAATAGTTTGAGAAGGACATCCTCCTTTCAAGGAAATATAGGGCATATTTATTCACTCAACAAATGAATAATGAATGTCTACCATATGCCAGGCACTTACCTAAATTTTTGAGATATATCAGTGAGCAAGAGACTAAGATCCCTGTCCTTGTGGAGCTTGTATTTTATCAGGGAAAAACAAAACACCATTAAGCACAATAAATAAGTAAATTATATGGTATGTTAGAGGATTAGCACTATGAGGGGCAAGGTTGCAATAGGGTGGTAAGAATGGGCCTTACTAAGAGGGTGAGATTTGAGACATAAAGAGATAAGAAGTTAAGTCAAACAGATATACAGTGAAAAAAGCACTCCACACAGAGGACACGCCCAAAGGCAGGAGTGTGCCCACATCAGATAAAGAACAGCACTGGATCAAGAGTGAGGAAGACAGAAAGAGGAATGAAAGGTGAAACCAGAGATGTATCAGGAGCAAATCACACAGGGCCTCATACACTAAGTAAGGACTTCCTTTCTTACTGAGTGAAATGGGGAAACCTCTGCTGATTGAGGAGATGAATGCCAAATGGCTTAGGATTTTAAGAGTCCTCCAACTGTTATGTTATTAAAAGATAATAAGGAGGCAAGGATAAAAAAGCAAGGAGACACATTAGGATGTCAATACAGTAATGCAACAGTAGACTCAGTGGAAGTATTAAGATTTGGTCAGATTCTAGATACGTTTAGATTCTAGATACATCTTAAAGAGAGAGATATGGAGATGTGAGAAAAAGGAGCCCAGTTTTTTGGCCTGCACAACTAGAAGAATCAAGTTACCAACAAAGGAGACGTGGAAGGCTTCTTAAAGGAAATTTAGAAGAGAAGGTCACAAGTTCAGTTTTAGACATGCTTACTTTAAGGTTTCATCAGAAATCCAAATGGGAACACTGAGAAAACGGGTGGATATACAAGTCTACAAATAGAAGAGAGGTTTATCTCACATAAACAGCATACAAAGATCCAACTATGTATGGAATATGTCCCGAAGAAGAAAACCAAGGCAACAGAACAACAAAAACAAAAGGCGAACAAACCCTCCAAGTCAAGAAAACTGTCCTGATGTTGAGAGAAAAAGGAGAAGGGGAGGAGGAGGGCCTTAAAACTACATATTGAAAGGACTTACTACTTGCTTGAAGAAAAATGAGTCAGAATGGCCAATACCAATACATAAGACTACCATGAAAAAGACCCTTTGGACATTCAGGCAAAGACAAAAAAGCTAAGTCACCTAAAAAGAAAATCAGATTGACCTCAGACTGTAACAGCAATGCTCTATGCCAGAAGACAATGGAATCACAGACACTCTAGAAAGAATTTTACAATCAGCCAAACCAGCTTTCAAGCAGTAGAGCTGCAGACAAACTTTTAAACATAGTAGAACTCAAGGAATACCGTTTCCGTAAGCTCTTCCTGTGGAATTTATTAGAGAATGAATGTTAGACAACCCAAATAACTGGAAAATCCAGATCAGCATAAAAATAGTGGTGGGTATTAAATACATATTTACTTATTAAAAACCAAGTGATGTTATAAGGTAAATGTTATAATAACAGCTGTATGCTTTGATTATGTAGAGACAACATAATTGTCAAAAAGTGAGGGGAAAATAAGAGAAAAATTAGAGTAAGTTTGCTGAATGCCTTATAGATATTAATTGAAAGTAAAAGAATAATAGTTTTAATCAAATGCTGGGGAAGAGAAAGGAGATTACTAGGTAACTTCAGTAGTACTCAAAGAAAGACAGCAACAGACAAAAACCAAAAAAGAACAAGGAGGGACTAAGTGTATTACAGGAAAGTTAATATACAGGCAATAGCTAGAACAAAAGTACAAATGTTAAATATTTTTTTAACCTAAAACAAACAAGACAAAATATTACATAAAAGACAAGATATATTCTCTCACACTTCATACCCAATTCAAAATTTTTTTAAAAAATTGAAAAATAAAACCAAAAAAACCAAAGAGGAGAAATTTTAATGGAGATAAGAGTAGGACTGGATCCTGGAACCAAAAAAAAAAAGACAATGGTGGAAAATGTAGTAATATCTGCTATTTAGTTAGCAGTACTGTACCAATGTTAACATCTTAATTTTGATCACTGTACCATGGTTAAGCAGTTAACATTAAGGGAACCTGGATGAGGATATACAGAACACTCTAGTATTTCTGCAACATTTTTGTCAAAGTTATTTCAAAGTAAAAAAAAAATTTTTTTAAGTTTGAGAAACAATGTTTTTCACCATTAGAGAATGCTAGGAAACCAATTTATTTTAAAAACTAGTAAATAAAGAAAATGAGCCAAACATTCTGCCTTCCTATGTGAACTGTACCCACACTGGGTGACCAAACAGTTGACTACAAGAAGTTTATAGAAATATTACAGCTGTTAAATGAAAAGGGTATGATAGAGTTTCAGCATTTGCTACCCCTAATAGATAAGGGGATGAAGGGTACCGATCAATAACATCAAGTATCACAAAGTGAGAGAGAAGCAAACATCATGTGTCCCCTGATAAACCACACCACATCGGAAGTAGTCTCACTGCTGTCGCCAGTCTCCAAGATGGTCCCCAGTGATGCCCATCTCCTAAAATTCATATCCTTAAGTAGTCCCCTCCCACACAGTATCAGGGTTGGTCTGTAGGACCAAAAGAATAGAGCAGAAATGACAGTATGTCACTTCTGAGATCATAAAAGGCACTGCAGCTTTTTTCCTATCTCCCTCTCTCCCTGATCACTCACTCTGGCAGAGTGCCTTGAGTATACTCAGGCAAAAAACTGAGACCTCCTCCAATAGCCATGGGAGTAAGCCACCTTGAAAGCCAATCTTCCAGCCCCAGTCAAACCTTCAGAAGTCTGCAGCCCCGGGTGACAGCTCCACTGCAACCCATGAGAGACCTTACACCAGAACCACCCAGCTAAGCCACTCTCAGACTACTAATCTTCAGAAACTGTGTAAGATAATAAATGCTGTTTTAAACTGCTAAGTCTTGGGATTATTTATTACACAGCAATAGATAACTAATGCATTTGCCCAAAATAACTGAACCTTAATCTGATCAAACCTTGAGAGCCAACCACCAATTTATAAAAAAAATACAGAGGAGCAATTTAAACAACATCATAAGGATATACTCAGCAAAATCTAGGCAATAAGAAATTCTATAGGAAAAAAACAAATTCAAAGGAAAAAAGAGAAATGGAGAAGCAACCTATAGTTAAAAGCACGTTTAAGATACATAACAACCAAATTGCAATGTGTGAATCTTGTTTGGATCTAATTTAAACAAACATTTTTTAAAAAGGAGAAGAGAAAGAACTGGAAAACTGAATAGTGACTGTATTTTTGGTGCTACTAAAGGAATTACTATCATTTAATAATGAAATTGTGATTACGCTTTTTTTTTTTTTTGAAAGAGCATTCTTATCTTTTAGAGATACTTAGGAAATCATCTGATGGGGAACAATATACTATTCTACTTTATGTTTGAAATTTTCCAAAATATAAAGCATAAGAAAAAAAGCAGTTTTGCTAAAAGTGGATCAAGAAAATAACCTAAACTGGAGATAAGAATCAGAAGAGAATCTTCAAAGTACAAAAGACTTTCACCCAATTAGAGCTGTGTCTCTTTCTCAAAACCTCTCCTTCAAGCAAGGATACAGAGTTCTGTGTCTCTAGGTTGAAAAGAGCACACATGTATCCTTTTAAATATGAGAGGTAGTTATTAAGTCATAAACTGAAACTGCTACCTAAATACATAGTAGGTCTGTTTGGGATGATGAAAAAGTTCTGGAAATGCATAGTGATGATAGTGGTACAACACTGTGAATGTACTTAATAGTACTGAACTGTACACTTAAAAGTGGTAAATTTTATGTTATGTATATTTTACACAGTAAAATTAGGGATATTATGTACAAAATGTATATTAAAAAGTTTAACTTCATCTTGTATAAAAATGTACAGGGCTTCCCTGGTGGCGCAGTGGTTGAGAATCTGCCTGCCAATGCAGGGGACACGGGTTCAAGCCCTGGTCTGGGAAGATCCCACATGCCGCGGAGCAACTAGGCCCGTGAGCCACAACTACTGAGCCTGCGCGTCTGGAGCCTGTGCTCCGCAACGAGAGGCCGCGATAGTGAGAGGCCCGCGCACCGCGATGAAGAGTGGCCCCCGCTTGCCGCAACTAGAGAAAGCCCTCGCACAGAAACGAAGACCCAACACAGTCATTCATACATACATACATACATACATACATACATACATAAATAAAAATTTTAAAATGTACCAATGAACTATAAAGAATTTAATGAAAAATAGTGGAAAAAGGGGCATTTTAATGTAAAATTAAGCAATATTTATCTGCCAAAAAAGTACAACTACTATTTAAAAAGGCACTGAAGTATCTGCAACAGGTATTTTTCAAAGGCAAATGCCTTTTTTCAATATACAAAATTTATTTTATGAAAATAATCGGTAAGAAAAACACCGATAACCTAAAGAAAAGTAGACAAGAAAAAGTTTATAGAATAAGAAAATACAAATGCCCTTTAAACATTTGGGAGGTGGCGGAGAATGTTTAATCTCATTCCTAATATTGGAGATGCAAATATAAACTACAATAAAATGTATATAAGAAAATTCACTGCAGCACTCTCTGTTGTTATATGCAACATATTGGTCCATCAATAATAAACTGGTTAAATTAATTACAGCACATTAATAAAACAACAATCTGCTAAAAAAAAAAAAAAAGGAACTAGATCTGCATGCACTGATATGAAACCATTTTCAAAATATAATGTTAAATGCAACAAGGTGCAAAACAATGTTTTTTAATATGCTACTACTTGTGCTTATAAAAACAGTAGATATATAATTACAAAAACATATAGATATGGCACAACACTGTAAATCAACTAAACTTCTACAACAAAAAGAAAAAATATATATAGATGTTTGTAAATATACACAAAAGTAAAAGGTAACAGTGATTGCCTCTGAGGAAGGAATTAGGAAACAAAAGAAAGTGGAAGAAACCCTCACTTCATAGCCTTTTGTAGAGTTTGAATTTTGTTAGCCTTCTACATGTATTAACAATTTTTTAAAAAATAAGAAAAAAATGTTCCAAAAAACATAGGGAAAGAAGCTTAGATGTGACCTAACTTAGAAGGTTAAATAAAATGCCCAAGACTATCCAACAAGGTCCAAATGTAATTCTCTTGCTTTCCAAGCCTTTACTGTTTTGCTTTTGACTGGTCTGTAAAACAAGTAACACACTTTACAACCCAATGTTGAGTTCTGTGTCTGATTCAGGAATGTAATCAGAAACACTGCCAGTCATATACTTCTGAAACGCAGTGGACTATTCTTTGTGTACTGTACATCTTTAACTAAGAGCTCCTATTTCAAAATACAGGAAACATGAATAACATAAAGGGAGTTAATGCTTGCTTCCAACCTTTAGAAGTTTATCATGAACTCTAGGAGCCACAGAATGTATCTTGGTAATGGTTCAGAAAGTGCAACTGACTGTAAAAATGTGGCAAGAGGGGCACGGCACGCAAGGCATTTGGGAAGGAGAGTTCCTTCTGTTTCACCCAAAGGTCCTTCTTCTTAAATGTACTTTCCCTATCTCCTTGATAACACTTGATGCCTTCTACTTTTCTATGGCAGGCAGTTCCTTTACTCTCATACAGAGAGAAAAAACTTAATGTACCAAAACTCTTCGTGGTCAACAGTTTGCAATTCCATGTGTAACATGCATTAATATAATTTTAAAGTAAGTAAATAATCTCACTAACTGAAACTATCTCCCAGGAATTCACTTAAATCCTTCCCTGGATTATTCAGGCCTCAAGCGATCTCTCCTTCCTCTGAACTCCAAAAGCAATTATTTGTACAATTTATTTAGCAATTAATCCTGCATTGCCTTGTTAAACCTCTTTCATTATTCTCTGAAATGTTGTTTAAATCTTCTCTACTTATCTAACTTTCATGTTTATTTCTCATCTTCCCAAATAGACTGTAAATTCCTTGAGAGAAAAAGATAAGGCCTTATATTGTTTTGTATACACATAAAAATACAAACAGAGTAGCTGGCACATAGTAAATACTAAAATATTTGTTGATTTTAAAAAAAGAAAAGAGAAAAAATCAGTTACATTAAGAAAACATTTAGGGGGCTTCCCTGGTGGCGCAGTGGTTGGGAATCTGCCTGCCAATGCAGGGGACACGGGTTCGAGCCCTGGTCTGGAAAGATCCCACATGCCGCGGAGCGACTGGGCCCGTGAGCCACAATTGCTGAGCCTGCGCATCTGGAGCCTGTGCTCCTCAACAAGAGAGGCCGCGATAGTGAGAGGCCCGCGCACCGCGATGAACAGTGGCCCCCACTTGCCGCAACTAGAGAAAGCCCTCGCACAGAAACAAAGACCTGGGGCTTCCCTGGTGGCGCAGTGGTTGAGAATCTGCCTGCTAATGCAGGGCACACGGGTTCGAGCCCTGGTCTGGGAAGATCCCACATGCCGCGGAGCAACTAGGCCCGTGAGCCACAATTGCTGAGCCTGCGCGTCTGGAGCCTGTGCTCCGCACCAAGAGAGGCCACAATAGTGAGAGGCCCGCGCACCGCGATGAAGAGTGGCCCCCGCTCGCTGCAACTAGAGAAAGCCCTTGCACAGAAACGAAGACCCAACACAGCCAAAAAATAAATAAATTTATAAAAAAAAAAAAAAAGGAAAAAGTCAAAAAGCACAACTGAGTTAACAGATTGTCCCCAAAATTGAAAAAGCTAAGCAAAAAAAGAAAGACACTAAAACACAAAACTTCCTAGGCAACACTACCTAGATTTTCAAAGAAAATCTTACCGAAAACACAAAATGAAGTCCTGGAAGCAAAGCAGGGCATCCAAGCTTTTTTTTTTTTTTTTTTTTTTTTTTGCTTATTTAAGTAAAGGTTTGGGAAAAATCAGAAGAGCCAGAACAGATGCTAAAAGTTAAAAAAAAAGGGGGGGGGGGGATAGTCATCTCTAGTTACTGAAAATAAAACATAGATTTATTTGAAAGAGAGGAATTTTGGTTATTTGTAAAACACAACTCAAGGAGACAGAGCAAATTATATTTCAAAAAAATCACCTTATGATGTGTCAGCAAATCATTTTCCAAGCAAATTTTTTAAAAATCATCTTACATTGTATGTCAACAAATCATTTTTCCAAAGCTTGTAGTTAAAGATTTGTTGTTAACTGTAGTTAAAGATTTAAACATCAGAGTCTCTTGGATTAAAAAAAAAAGAAAGAATATTGATGTAAAATAAGCCTTCCCAAAAAATCTCACGCAAATAACAGTAAAAAGCGGGGGAGGGGGTGGTAAGCACACTTGACATCAGCGGGTAGCAACAGTCTGAAAAACTATTTTTAAAAATAAGAACCCAAAGCACAGAAGTTTAGCAACATTTAGTAAAGAGGGAAAGAACTCCTACAATCTTTAGAATGCCAAAGGCATTATAACAATTTGTTTTGCATTACATCATAATACAGTGTTATGTTATAAAGGAGACATACATTGGTATACAGGTTATGCTGTCCATACCAAAGCATAAGCTCCTTCCTGGGCAGGGACATTTTCTCACTCATCTTTCTATCTCCAAAGAAGGTTTACGTGTATCAGGTAAGCAATAAACATTCATTATTTAAAAAACAAGTCTTCATACTGCTGAATTCAAGAAAATACATAACATTTCATGGAAATAAAAAATAATGGTATTTTTAGACAGAAAATAACTATCCAAAACAATTCATTCTGCAAAGATGCCAGGATGCCAAAGTAAAGCTAAAGCGGGCATTTACTTTAAGATTTTTCTCATATCTTGTTCTCAAGCCTGAGGAGTGTACAATTAAGCAACATTAACTGAATGCCCACAATGTATTCAGAAAGTTATGAGTCCCAGAGCAGATTCACAAATTCAGCACAGTCCAATAAAACGCTGCTCACTACCTAGTTAGGAAGACTAATACTAATGAAATAATTTGTTATATATAGCATCTTGTGGTGTATCCCAAGCGCCAAGCTGGGCAGAGCAGACTAGAAGCTTGGTGAAAGAAATAATCATGAGCTTAAATGAACAGGAAAAACACATAATAAAAGAGCCAGAATTGAACCTTGCATGGGTAGTCTGACAAGAAAGAAAAATGAAACCAAAGGTCTGTAGGCACTTAAGCCAAACACTTTTGAGTCACCCTTGACTCTTCCGTCCTTCTCTCCCACCAGGCCCCGCCCCACCCCACCCAGCCATGCCCCACTCTGAATCCATCACAAAATTCTGTTGGCTCTCCCTTCAAATATATACAGAATAGGATCACTTCTTATCACCTCCACTGCCACCTCCAAGGTCCAAGCCACATTACCGCGTACCTGGATTACTGTAAAATCCTTCTAATAGGTCTCCCTACCTCTTGCCCTCTTATAGGCTATTTTTCACAAAGCAGCTGGAGGGATCTCTGTAAAGCCTAACTCAGTTTATTTGCTCTCCGCTAAAACCCTACAGGGCAGGAGATGCACGCACGGTATGTGTGAAAGAGAAAATAGAGTGGGAAGATAGACACAAAATCTTCAATAATGGATGATGAGTTATACTGGTAATCTTTATTCTTTTTTTTTTTTTTTTAAGTCTTTACTGAATTTGTCACAATATTGCTTTTTTTTTTTTATGTTTTGGCCTTGAGGAATGTGGGATCTTAGTTCCCCCACCAGGGATCGAACCCGAACCCCCTGCATTGGTATGCGAAGTCTTAACCACTGGACCGCCAGGGAAGTCCCTCTTTATTTGTTCTTTGATTTCTTTACTTTCTCCTTTGTATTTTTCTGAATTTTCCACATAAACATGAGTTACTTTTGTAATTTAAAAAAGGAAATGCTTTCACGGGGCGGGGGAAGGATAATGATCACAAAACCTTTTTGGAATACCAAAAATAAAAAACCGCAGTGGTTCCCCACTTTGCTCAAAGTAAAAGCTGAAGACATTACAACTGCCTACAAGGTCCCACTGTTACCTTTCAGATTTCTTCTCTTACTACTTATTCCTTTGTTCACTGTGCTCCAGCCCAATGGCTACCTTGCTATTCTTCAAATACAGCAAAGGGTCTTTGCACTGGCTGTTTCCTCTGTACCCAATGCTCCCACCCTGCCAATATTCACAAGGCTTACTTCCTGGCCTCTTTGCTCAAATGTTACTTTCTCAGAGAAGGTTACCAGTTACCATGACTACCCATCTAAAATGTAAACCCCACAACACACACACACACACACACACACACACACACACACACCAGTTTCCGGTCCCCTTATGCAGCTTTTTTTTCCCCACAGCCATTCTGATCACTGGTATATCCCTAACATCTAGAGAAAAGCCTGACACATGGCTAGCACTCAGTAAATCTCTGTAGAATAAATTGAAACATGGAGGCAGAAATAAAGAGTTAAAGGATTTGGGAGAGTGTGAGGATGTGTGTGTTTGATGGTTCAAAGACTGAAAGAAAATCACTCTGACAGATGCAGAGAAACTTGGAGCAAAGAAGCCTTCCAAAAGTAAAGAGACTTGGTTAACAGTGAGACACTAGAAAAAGTGACAGACTTGAAGGATGGAAAGTTGACAAGGAAAAAAAAAAGGTTATGGGCCAGAAGAAAATTTAGGCTGAGAGGAAAGGGATAAAACAGTCGCAGATAGCATGAGGGCTGAGAAGAGGAAGTGCACGAATAGGACAGGAGGAGAGTTACAGATAGGAGAGGTCAAGAGGAAGGGTGAGACTGTACAAGGGAGGAGGAATAGATCACAGGGAAGGGGTGGAGGCCACTGTTATGTCACAAAACTGTTCTTGTTCAAATGTAAGACCTAATAGTCCTGAAAAAGATACACATCATATGCCTTTATTTCCAAAACGTGACTTACAAAGTCTTAAAACACACTAAGATATGTACATCTGTTATATCACTTTGAATGCTCAAATTCCCCACTGCAGAAATGCTTGAGTTTAAATTCATGAAATCTGAATTTTTTTATTTCATTCCTTAACACCACTGTTAGGCATTTGCCGTGAAGTGATGAAACAAGGTAGAAGTGTGTGATTACAGTACAACATTTGTAATCTACTCATCATCATTCTGCTTTGCCAGCTTATAGAACTGGGCAACCTGGACTTCCCTCATTAGGAAAAGAGTGTAATACTATTTGCCTTTAAATTTGAAAAAGCAAAATAAAAACACAGTTATCAGTTTTAATATAAAGCCTACTGACTCTTTGAAAAGATTAATAGGAACCTGAAATAGAGGTTAAAATGTTTCTTGAATCACACCAAGTTAATATTGAGCTTATGCAAATTTTTTAAACTTTCTTTTAATTTTCTGAGCATTCTTCAATATAGTATAAAATCCTCTAAAATAAAAATGTACACAGTATTATGACTAAAAGAATGACTTTATATATTCTCAGCTATATAATAAATCTACTGAATATTTAAAAATCAAAATACACTTAAAACTAACAGAAATTTTGGAATCAAGATTTTTAAACAACTTTACAAGTTCAGTTTTATGGCCACGCTATCCAGGCAGAGATGAAACAAACATACAGTATGATGTGTGAATTTATGCACTGCTCACTAAAAGCTGGCCAGATGCCATTTTATCATTGATAGAGTAGCTTCAAATTCCACTCAGAGTGCAACTGCAGTTGCACTGAATCCAGCAGTATAAGCATGCCTGCATGTTATTACGGGAAATAGTGGAAAATTTCACAGGCTGACGTCCAGAATGTCTGTGGTTCTTTTTCATATTTCTTTCTTCCTGCAAAGCAGTTATTAGACCAGTAGTTGGATTTTTTTTTTAAGCTGGAAATTTCCACTGGTTTTTCAAATGAGCCTTCTTAAATGTAAGTTGCAAAATGTTCCAAAATTCCAGCATGACAAAAAGAATAAATCAGACAGAAAAGAATTAAAATACGTATGTTCAAATTAGGGTAAGGGGACTGGCTAGTAAATTAAGGTGTCACTCTATTTGAGTAAAGAAAAAAAAGTGTCTGGGAAGATACTTAGGTGATTTAAGGTTACAATAATGTAATATTAATGCTAACTGTGACAAACAGCACATTGTGAAGCTGATATTTTCTCATTAGCTTATAGTGGAGGCATTCAAAAGCTAATACAACCAGTAGAACAGTTAAGCATAGAAACCATGAAAAGAAAAGACTGCACACCTTGGTGAGAAAAGAATACATTCCATACTAATCGAGGTGAGCCATGAAGATTGGGTTTTTCAGTAAGGGTTAAAAAGAGAACAATGACAAGCCTCACAGGTAAGATTCAGAGTTTTTATACAGGTCTTAGGCACCTTCTCATTAGGATTATACCAGACCAAAATATTTGATGTTTTCATCTTAATTTGTAATAATAAATGAGAAAATAGACAAGGACTTGTTTCATTTTTATTAAAGAGATAAAAAGATCAAGTTCCAGACTATCTAAAAATGAAAAATGACTCATAACAGTTAAACACAGCAGAAAATAATTTACTATATTTAAGAATTGATATGGCCCAGGTTAATAATTTTAGTTTCTTTGCATTTATATGAATTAAGGAATGGGATCTATAATACATGTTTGTATAACTGTTCCTCAAGCTTTAAAACACTTGTTATCCCCCAAAACAACATACATATGACCAAAAACTTGAGCGTTAATACAAAGACATCACTAATAACTAATAAAGATCTGTACCACCAAAGACCGGGAGAAAGTATTTGCAAAATACATCTGATAAAAAGATGTACATAACCAGAATAAACATGAAAAACATCAAACAAACAAACCTCTTGGACTTCCCTGGTGGTGCAGTGGTTAAGAATCCACCTGCCCATACAGGGGACACGGGTTCGATCCCTGGTCCGGGAAGATCCCACATGCCGTGGAGCAACTAAGCCCATGTGCCACAACTACTGAGCCTGAGCTCTAGAACCCGCGAGCCACAACTACTGAGCCCACATGCCACAACTATTGAAGCCCGTGCACCTAGAGCCCATGCTCCACAAGAGAAGCCACCACAATGAGAAGCCCACGCACCACAATAAAGAATAGCCCACACTCGGCACAAGTAGAGAAAGCCCACGCACAGCAACGAAGACCCAACGAAGCCAAAAATAAATTAGTTAATTAATTTTTTTTTAAAGTGTTTAGCCAGGACATGAAAGCAACCTAAATGTCCACTGACAGATGAATGGATAAAGAAAATGCAGTCTATATATGCAATAGAATATTACTCAGCCATAAAAAAGAATGAAATAATGTCATTTGTAGCAACATGGATGGACAAATATCATATGACATTGCTTATATGTAGAATCTAAAAAAATGGTACAAATGAACTTATTTACAAAACAAACAGTCACAGATGTAGAAAACAAACTTATGGTTACCAAGGGGGAAAGGCGGGGGAGGGATAAATCGGGAGATTGTGACTGACATATACACACTACTATATATAAAATAGATAACTAGGACCTCCCTGGCGGTCCAGTGGTTAAGACTCCGCGCTTCCAATGCAGGGGGCACGGGTTTGATCCCTGGTCGGGGAACTAAGATTCCATATGCTGTGCAGTGAAAAAAAAGAAAAAGAAAATAGGTAACTAATAAGAACCCACTGTATAGCACAGGGAACTCTACTCAATACTCTGTAATGACCTATATGGGAAAAGAATCTAAAAAAGAGTGGATATATGTGTATGTATAACTGATTCACTTTGCTGTACAGCAGAAACTAACACATTGTAAATCAACTATACTCCAATAAAAATTAGTTTAAAAATAATAACTAACATCTTACTTAATGGTGGAAGACTGAATACTTACCCCCCTAAGGTTGAGAACAAGACAAAGCTACCTATCTCCCCAAATTGATCGAACTGGTCAAATGATTCAGTGCAATCACAATCAAAATCCCTACATTGTACTGGAAACACTAGCCATTACAATAAAGAAAAAAAACAAAAGAAGAGGAGGCATACTGATTGAAAAAGATGAAATAAAACTTATCGTTATTTACAAACAACATGAGCACCTATGTATACAATCCTCCTAACCAAACTACCTAAAAGATGCTAAAACAAGTGAGTTTGGCAAGGTTACAAGATACTAGGGAAATATACAAAAATCAATCATATTTATATATACAAATTATTGAAAATTGAAATTTTAAAAATACTATTTACAATCACATTTAAAAAAAAATAAAACAGTGATAAATTTGACAAAAGATTATATAAGATTGTACGCTGACAACTACAGAACACTGTTAAAGAGAAATTAAAGAAGACCCAAAAAAATGGAGATATATATAACATGTTCATGGAACAGAAGACAATATTTTTAAGAAATCAATTCTTCCCAAACTGATCAACTGATTCAATGCAATCACAATCAAAATCACAACAGACATTTTGCATAAATCGATAAGATTTTAACAAATATATGACAATGCAAAGGACCTAAAATACCCAAAATAATTTGAAAAAAAAAAAAAAAGAAAAAAGAAAAAGTTGGAGGACTTCCCCTATCTGATTTCAAGGCTGGAGTAGAGACAGATTGAAATATATATCAATGGAACAGAAGAGACTCCAAAAATTGACCTACACATATTTGACTATTTGAATTTCAACAAAGGTGCCAAATCAATTCAATGGGGAATGTATAACCTTTTCAACAAATGGTGCTGGAAAAGTTCAATACAATGTAGCAAAATATGAACCTCACCTCTTATCTCACACCATATACAACAATTACGTCAAATAGGTCACAGACCTAAATTTAAGAGCTACAACTATAAAACTTACAGGAAAAAAAATGAGAAAAATCTTTAGCAAAGATTTCTTAAATGCAACACAAAAATCAATAAATTGAATTCCAATAACAATTAAAAACTTCTACTCTTCCAAAAACACTTATGAAAATGGAAAGACAAACCACAGACTCAAATATCTCTAAAACACATATCCAAAAAAGGTTTTGTATCTGGAATAAAAGAAGTCTTACATCTCAGTAAGATAAACCCAACTCAAAAATGGGCAAAAGATATGAACAGACACTTCACCAAAAAAGATATACCAATGGCAAGTAAGCACATGAAAATATATTCAACATCATTAGTCATTAGGAAAACTCAAAGCCACAATGAGCTACCACTATATACCCACGAGAATGGCAAGCATTAGAAAGACTGACCATACCAAGTGCTGATGAGGATGTGAAACAACCTGAACTATCATACACTGCTGGGAGAAATATATAATGGTACAATCGTATTGAGAAACAGGTGGCAGTTTCTTAAAATTTTTAAATGTTAAACATACACTTAGCATATAACCCAGCCATTCCATTCCTGGACATTTACTCAAAAGTAATGAAAGCATTTGTTCACACAAAGCCTTGCAACACAAATGTCATAAAAGCTCTATTTTTGATAACCAAAAACTAGACACAACCCAAATGTTCATCAATAGGTGAATGGATAAATAACTTGTGATATACCTATACAACGCAATAGTACTAAACAATAAAAAGAAATGAAACTATTAACATATGCAACATGAATAAATCTCAAAATAACTATAAGTGAAAGAAGCCAGCCTCCCCCAAAGAAAATGTACATACTGTATGTATAATTCCATATATTAAAAGTTCTCAAAAATACAAGCTAATCTTTAGTAACACCAAGCAGATCAGTAATTGCCTGAAGATGGGGGAGGGATGGATTACAAAGGGATACAGGAGGGATCAGATTTTGGACTTCAAGGGTAACAGGTATTTCCATTATTGTAATTATGACGGATTCATGGGTAGACATACACATCAAAACCCAAATTGTACAATTTAAATATATGCAATTAATTAACTGTCAATTACACCTCAAAATTGGAGAAAAAAGGAAAAAAGCAAACTATAGTGATAGAAAGCAGAACAGTGGATGACTGAATACAAAACCCCGAACAGGACTGAATGCAAATGAGCAAGAACTTTCTGGGGTGATGGAAATGTTCTGTATCCTGATTGTGGTGATGGTAAAACCGTTTACGTTCATCAAAACTCAAGCTGCACACTTAAAATGATTGAATTTTATTATAAGTAAATTACACCTAGATAAAGCAGATTTCTAAAATTTAAAACAGCATACCCAAATGTTATCTAGGTACATTTTAAACATCTTTAAATATATTAAAAGGAACAAATATATACAGTTACAACATATTATAGTCTATCACCTCATTAATCTATGCTACCAGTTTGACATCCTAACTGGGTTTTTTTGTGTTTTTTTTTTACATTTTTTAATTTTTATATTTTTTTATTTTATGTTAAAGAAAAACAAAAAAGCACTAGAAGAAACACATGAAAAGATTTTTTTAATTTCTCAAACTAAAAAATTTGATGCCACAATATACTACTCAGAGATGAGGGAATCAGGCACTTCACACACTGCTGGTGGATTTGTCAATTGATGCAATCCCTAAAGGGAGCAAGCTGCAGTATCTATAAAAAGTTTAAATTCATAGTCTTTAAAGTAGCATTCTCCATCTACAAATTTTTATACACTTCATAACAAAACATGAGAACAAAGAAACATGTATGAATACACTTACAGCTTTGTTTGTAGTAATATGAAACTGGAAAAATTATGATATATCCATACAGTGGAACACCGTGTAACCATTAGAAAGAACTTAGTAGCTATAAATATAGATATGAAACCTCTCCAAGATCATTTAAAAAGTATACAGTCCAGAATAGGGCTTCTGAGTGCCAGTTACATTGGTGTTCATTTTATAAAAATTTATCAGACTGCACTGTGCACTTTTCTGAATGTATATTACACTTCAATACAAAGTTTACCCCAAAACATGGGAGAAATTCATTAAACTTAAAGTTTTTAAGCACATGCATTTATATGCCTAGAGTAACAATGGCTGCCTCTGGGCAGGGGATAGGGAAGTCAGCTGAGGAAGTTGCCTTACTTTCCACTGTATATCCTTTGGTACCTTTTGAATTTATCCCATGTGCACCTGTTACATATTTCAAAAAATATTTCTGAACTGAGACCATCTGCAACTGTATCTATGTATGAGTTGGGTTTTTTTTAATACAGAAATAAACTCGAGGCAGAGATGGATTTAGGTCCATAATAGCTCTTCATAACCGAATTTCAAATCTCATACTCATTACAAGTTTCATCTTCACTGTCTTTATAACCAGTAAGCAGTTTAAATTTCAACCTAGAAAATAAATTTTAAAAAACTCACCTTTTCTACGTTGAATAGGGTTTTGTGTATGACTTCATCTGAAGAAGAAAAAAAGGGCTCTGCATCGAAAAACCTGACTATTAAATGAGATCATGTACGTGCAGGCACACAGGCAATCGATAAATGGTAGCTTTTATCTTTCATATCTAAGAATATGAATCAGAACACAGGGAAGAGAATTTTATTGGGGTAAGAGGGGGAATGTAGATAGAGCAAAGGAGACAATAGCAACTGAAGTATAAGATATACAGATACGGGAATTCCTTGGCAGTCCAGTGGTTAGGACTCTGAGCTCTCACTGCTGAGGGCCAGGGTTCAATCCCTGGTCAGGGAACTTGGATCCCACAAGCCATGTGGCGCAGCCAAAATAATAATAATAATAATAAAATATAAGATATACAGATAGAATTAAAGAGATGATGCTGGAAATGTAGATTAGAGTCATATTATGAAAGGCTATGGGAACTCCATGGGAGTTCAGTTGCAAAAGAACAACAGAAGATTTCATGCCTTCAAGCAGTCAAACAACATGAAAGGACAAGCTTTTAAAGGATTAAATAAGAAAGGAGAAACAGTCACTCTCATGGACAAAAGGTGAGAGCATTAGTACAACCTCTTTGGAGGTAACTGGGTAAGAGGTATTAAAGTTTTAAATGTACGTTTCTTTTGATTCAAAAATTTCATTGCCAAGATTTTTGTACTAAGACATACTCATACCAGCAAACAGATCTACATATAGTTCACTGTAGTATCATTCAAAATAATACAAGATTGGAAACAGCAATGAGGAACTGGTTAAATAAATTATATCCATTCATACAAGGGAATATTATACAGCCTTTTCAAAATATGAGATATAGAAGACTCTCCAAGTTCTTTTGCTAAGTAAAAATAGTGGGAGCTCCCATTTGTTAATTAAAAATAAAAAGAGAGGGGGAGAGAATAGAAAAAATGAAACTAAAGAGACATCCATAATCCCACGTACAGAATTATCCTCTAACAGTAGTAGCCTTGGGGGGGCGGGGTTTAGCTATAATGACCAAAGACCTAGGGGTACCAGGAGCCTAACTTTCACTTTTTCACATATATTTTTAAATGAAATTTTTAAAACATTATAATTTTATGTTAAGTAAACACTACAGAATAAAAGAAGTGGACACGGGAGAAGATTAGAAGCAGCAATTAGTTCCGTTCAGATCTACTCCATCTCCTCCATGAAGTTTCCTTAACAATCCCAGCTGAAAATGACCTTTTCTTCCTCTGAACTTCTGAACCACTTTATGTTGCTGCAAATATGTTTTTTCAATTATACTCAGTTCTCAACTAGATTATAAACTCCTAGATCACAAAGGGATTTTAATGCCCACAACATTTTACACAATTCTTTGAAGAACAGTGGTACTGAATAAAAACATTTGAGCAACTTACAGAAGGACTGCTCTGTCCTAGGGCAAGTGGCAAATCAGAATGTGGTATTCTAAGGCCCAGACACGATTTAGCTGGGCCAACTCTTCGAGGGAGACATAAGTCCCAAGCAAATCGTTAGGACTCTAATTTTATCTCGATTTCCAGGTAGAAAATTTGACTTGAGAGTTGAACTCTAGAAACTTCCACATTCAAACACCAAGCATTTGGGGGGGACTTAAAGTGAGTATCACTGAAAAAAGGATTTTAAAAGCTTATAAAACTAATGGTCCCTATCTCAAAGAATAGACAATTTGACTGAATCCGTCCTACCAATCAATAAATACTGACTCTTGGGCTTCCCTGCTGGCGCAGTGGTTATGAATCTGCCTGTCAATGCAGGAGACACGGGTTCGAGCCCTGGTCCAGGAAGATCCCACATGCCCCGGAGCAACTAAGCCCATGCACCACAACTACTGAGCCGCGTGCCACAACTACTGAAGCCCATGTGCCTAGAGCCCATGCTCCACAAGAGAAGCCACCGCAATGAGAAGCCCATGCACCACAACAAAGAGTAGCCCCCGCTCGCCACAACTAGAGAAAAGCCCGCACGCAACAACTAAGACCCAATGCAGCCAAAAATAAATAAATAAATAAATTTTAAAAATAATAAAATGAAATAAAAAACTTAAAACTCCCTTAAAAAAATAAATACTCATGCACAGAAGGAGATAATTAAGATTCATATCAGGAAATAAGAATTATATTTTCAGTTGTGGTAGTCTGGGAAATTTACTTATATGAGACAGGATCTGAGCCGGGCCTTATGACTAGACTAGATAGCAAGGGAGAAGAGCAGAAAAAATCAGCATGACTGAAACAAGGGGCAACAAAAGTGGGAAAGATTGATTAAAAACAAAAAAAAGACTGTGATAAGAACTGAACATTAGGTTAAGGAATTTGGATTGTACTCTGCAGATTTTTAAGCAAAAAATGTGATCAAAATGTTTAAAAAGTTTAAACTGGCAGAAGAATAGGAGTAGGGAAAGGGCAGAGACTAACTGGAAAGCTATTACAGTAATCTAGAAATAAAGGGTCTGGACTACTTTTAGAAACTGGAATGAAAATATATTTAAGAAAAATGTATCAATAGGAGTCTACAAAAGCAAAATCATTTATTCAATACCATAACTGAATTTTTTTTTATATAAATTCATTTCTTTTAATTTATTTATTTTTGGCTGCATTGGGTCTTTGTTGCTGTGCGCAGGCTTTCTCTAGCTGCGGCGAGCGGGGGCTACTCTTCGTTGCGGTGCGCGGGCTTCTCATTGTGGTGGCTTCTCTTGTTGCGCAGCACGGGCTCTAG
Organism: Balaenoptera borealis; assembly: GCF_965194805.1. Taxonomy (NCBI): domain Eukaryota; kingdom Metazoa; phylum Chordata; class Mammalia; order Artiodactyla; family Balaenopteridae; genus Balaenoptera; species Balaenoptera borealis. Next base: position 13,721,812 of record NC_138872.1, read on the forward strand.
GCACGTGGGCTTTAGTAGTTGTGGCATGTGAGCTCAGTAGTTGTGGCTCTCCCGCTCTAGAGCACAGGCTCAGTAGTTGTGGCGCATGGGCTCAGTTGCTCCGCAGCATGTGGGATCTTCCCGGACCAGGGCTCGAACCCATGTCCCCTGCATTGGCAGGCAGACTCTTAACCACTGCACCACCAGGGAAGCCCCCATAACTGAATATTTAAATAATCAAGTCTTGAAATGTTTTATCTCTGCACTCTTGCTAATGATTTCCCACCAAGAGGAACTGTGCTCTCTCCATAATAAAATCACAGTCATTCTTCAAAGCCCTGCATCCTGATCACCTGGTCCCTTTCCTCCACTGAACTTCTCCAAGATCTTTACAGGCAAAACAGATTACCTTGTTCTGAAGTGATGTGAGTACCTGATTGATTGTGTGCACTTGGAGGTCAAAACCTTTTTAACTCTCAGAGTGCCTTAAACAGTACAAGCTTAATAAACACTGATTAAGTATGTGTGTTTATGGCGGAGTGGGCAGCAGCCAAGCAGTAGCCAATTAAAGATGATTGAAGCTGTAAAAAAAAATGATTGACGCTTAAGGCCTCATAGGTAAGAGAACAATGGAATGAAAGTCAGTTTTAGAAGTCACATGTGGGAGCTATTTTGTACTATGGTTAAAAAAGGGGAGACTGAAGGTCCTGGGCAAGTTCATGGTTTCAGGTTCACCTAATTTGGGGCCCACACACCTAAGGCTTCCACCATTCTAGATGTGGTTATGCACTTTGAAAGTAGCTTCCTGAATTAACGTTACTGGTTCCCAGTGAAATTGTGTGTAAAACTTAATATAGTAATAGTCCTGTCTCATACGAAAAGATACCACTGACCCTCCAATAGATGCAATGTGTGTGTGGAGTTATTTTGCTCACTTAGTGAAGTTAGATTTTCCTAGATGCAGCCAAATACTTGCTCTGACAGCAATGGAGCCAACTCTCTCGGATGGGATGAAAGTACTGTCATAAAACACAACCACCACCCGGCAGGTAAAAGAGGAGAGAGATGAGTCTGGTTGGAGCAGAGAGTGTGTAGACTAAATTTAGACACAATCTGGTTAAGAGAAAACTGGGTTATCCTTAAAGTATTTTCAAATACAGTTGCCAAATTTCAATCTAGAAACAAAACCAAGCTGATGTAGCTACTCTAGAGTGACTTAAATTCAATAATCCATTTCACTGATGACAGCTTTACTGAGAGTAAAGAAAATATGACTTCATTTTCTTACACCAGAAGGAAGAGGTTGAAAAGTCTCTCCCCCTCCCGGCCCCCAACACACACACACACACAAATTTTGCCCTTGTAGCATATATTACTATAGTGAAGTCAGGATCTCAAAGTCATCCTGTCCCCAAACTCATGAGTCAGCACAGAAACCTGCATCTTCACACCATTATCTGGCATAAACTGCTCAATCCATTTAATATTTGACCAAAAAAAAATGTTTAAGGCCATTCTACATATCTATACGACGTTTTAAGTTTATAGGATTTTCTAATACAAGGAACCTTGTAACATCATATACTCCACCTCTTTGTGTTATAAATTTAAAAGCAGACCTAGAGAGGTTGATTTGCAATCTCAGAGTACAAACTTGCAAATTATTCTCAAACTCTTCACTGGTACTATTCTTTTCAAAATAACAAGCTAACAAATGATACTGCTCAGGTAACAAAGGGGGAAATATTTAAAGGTTTTCACGTGTAGGGTTTTTTTTTTTAATTAAAATTGTTTTAAAACTGTGAGCATATGATCACACTGCTCTTTCCACCAATAACAATTAACTCTCATTTATAAAAATGTCGGTTTTGGACACTTAGATTTTGATAAAATTTCCTCTCAAAGTAAAAATTACTTGGTTTTAGATTTCACTTAAACAGAAGAGCAAAGAATATTTACTCTAAAAGTCTCCCCCCTCCCGTTTTCTTGTATGTTAAAACCCTTTCTTCCCCTTCCCCAAGCTTTCTCCTCTTTTGTACTCAAGTTCTCAAATGCACAAGATGGAGGAACAATACCACAATACAACTGCAGGCTTCCTGCCTACTAGTCAGTCATTATTCTTCAGACTTGAGAACTTTCAAAACACTGGTTGGGTTGCTTTGAAATTCCCTCTTTCAGATTTTCCCTCCTTCATGGGACATCTATTTAAAAGAATGACTTCAAAAATGTCTTGCTGCACCCAATCAAAATGCTCTAAGCAAACTAAAAATGTTAGCTTTAGATATGAAGGTAGGATGTAAATGCCTGAAGTTTGACAAACACCAATCTAAAAGTAGAGGACAGAAAGAAAAAAGTGTATTTCTGGCCAAGCATAAGAACAGTATTTTTCTCATATGTTTATTAACCTTATTTCTGAAAAATTCCACATTTATATGGAAGAATCTTAAAGATTACATTACCATCTCATTCTTTTTAACAATACCATATAGAAATCTAAAGGTCTAAAACTACATTGAGCTGAACAGAAGAGGGTTACCTTAATTATTACTGACAAAGAATAGTTCACACTAAAATGAAGTGTATTTTATTTTTAAAAGTTTTCAGGGGCAGAAAAAAAATGACCAGCAGCAGTCACCTGGAAACCTGGGGAATTTCCCATTTCCTACGACCACACTTGGATCTTGGCAGTAGTACTTACTAATAAACTTATTTGGTTGTTGAGATAAACTAATGGAGCTACTCTAGACAGAGACATGGGGGGAGGATGGGGGATAAATTATCTGCTTAGCTCACAGTGGGTTCCTTTTTAAAGGCAAAAGCATTAAAAATGAAGGTGAAACACACTGGCTCATGAGTAACAACTTGTCAAATTGTTACAATAAACAGTTTGCCATAAGCAACAAATAAAAATTTTTCCCACATCTCTAACAAAAACAAAAAGACCAATTTATTTCAAACAATATTCAATAAAGCTCAATCCCAGTACAACAAAATAATTTAGCTAGTCCCCTGGAGTTTGTTATAATGGGATTTAACCTGTACACTCAACGTTCAATTAACCATGAGGCTTATCCTAATTGAGGATTATGCTGACCTCTGCAGTCCTTTCCCATCTATCCATCTACCACTCCTACTCAGCTGCCATAGCTACCAAAAGCAAAGCAGCAGGGAGCAGTAGATTATCCATTACTATGGGATACCCAGGCCAATATTCTCTCATCATGTGGATGATGAAGAGGTTAAATTTAGTAATCTAGTCAGCCTACGTTCCAAAAAGTGAAGTTTCATAACGCTCACTTGCAGTCTCTAACTAAAGAGATTAAAAATTTCTGAAGAATTCCTTCATAGGTGAACAGTAAAGTCACTCTTTCCTAGAACATACCAATAAAAAATATTAACAGAAAAGAAAAAATAGGACACTGATGTTCCTAATGAAAAATAGGAAAAGGGACAAACAGGAAACACTAGTCCATTTGCTCTTAGACCATTCTTTGAAATAGGTAAAGCCTCTGCCAGTTAGGTCGGACTTCTTTCCTTTTCCTCTAGGCCACAAAGTTTACTACATAGGTAGTTAAATAAACCTTTATTACTGCCCCCCTGTAAATTGACCTAGACCGAAGAACCTACCAAACTGAGTTAATGCTGACGAAGTTGGGAACTGGCAGTATGTAGTCTAAGATTATCCGGTTTGTGGATAAATCAGCCTTCTAGACACTGCAGGTCTTCCTTTCAACTCCTGCTGTGTATCTTCTGGCAATTTTCCTGTTCATTTAACAACTTTCCACCAGAAGGTAGGAAAGGGAAAGGCGATTAAATTCAAGTCAATTCCATCATTTGTTAGGGAGCTGAAAATAAGGTTAGGCTCTAGATAAATTACATCCTTAACCCAAAATAATCTTCTCCCAGAAACCCTGTCAGAAAACCAATGGGCCAAATGAATTTACCTAGCTATCATTAACAAAGTGAAGGAATAAACCTCATTACAATCGAACCCCTCCTCCACCTGAACTGTAAAAGGTTCATTTTGTAATCCCCTTCTCCCACCCCAAAAAGCACTCATAAAAGAAAAGAAAACGCCTACATTTTACTGCAGCACTCAACCTCAATGCTATCCCTGAGAATCTAAACTAACATACACTCACCTATTTCCTTAAAGTGTTGAACTATGAGGAAAAAGAAAAGTTAACATACATTTCCAATACTAATTTCCTGCTCCCAGAGCTTTAACCACTCAATAATGCAAAAAAGGAATATTCTACACCACAGAGTATAGTAAATTCAAACCAAACTGGAAAAGGTACTCCCTAGTTTTAACCCTTGAGAAACTCCAGTTCCTCTTCAATCAGGATCAACAACTCTTGTTTTTCTAGTCCTAGGTAGCATTTAAAGAGTAACAATTGTGTTAAATTGTGGTCACCTGGCTGTGTAGACAGTCACTGGAAGCTATATTCATTCTAAACTTGCAACAAATTAAAAGTTTTCAAAAGTAGTCCACATCCTCTGGCCAAGGCTTGAAATTATGTAGTCTAAAAAAATTGTAGAAAGAAACCCTAAAGCCGTTTATTTTAACACCAATTAGGGATAGTACAATAGTAGTTTGGGTTTTTTATCTTACCCTATTGTCCAAACTAAAATATAAGTCATTCTTTTAGAAGACTTCTCGAAAACCTACTAGTCTTCAAGTTAAAAGGAACTATTCTATATAGAATCATACTACTAATGCTCAAAGGACTGAACTTAAAAGAAAAATAAACCTTTTTATCTTTAATATGTCCCTGACATAGTAAGAAAGTTTACTTCAAATGACCAATCAAGAAGGCATTGGTAAGTAATCATTTCAGAAACTATTTTTTATTTACATGTCTCCTAGAAAAAGGGTCCAGGGTCCAACAGAACATTCACTCTTTATTGAATGAATTCTAATTTATCTGCTTGGGGGTGGGGGGTGGCAATGTATAGAAATAATTTCTATATGGGGAAAACACAGCATACTCACTTTCAAAATATATTTAATATAATCCCTAATCCCCTAATCTTTAATATCACTGAATTTTTTTTAATGAACAGTGTTGATAAATTTAAAACCACCATTCTAAAACATTTTTTTTAAATCCTGTTAATTATGCTACGGTTGTTATGCATTTTCAAAGCCTCTGTAGTGAAGGAATATTTTATGGTAAAAACATTTCCTATAACTGCTCTAGAAACATCACAGCTTCCCACTTAGTCCACAATCCTCATGTCCAAAATGTACTAACATATACCAGAAGCTATGCCCTTTTTTTTTAATGCTGATTAGACAGTTAAGTCATTTCTATCGATACATAAAATTCCCCTATAATTTAGGATCGCAATCTAGATTACTGCTCATTTAAATGCAGAACCTGAAGCAACCTCCAGTAACAGAAGCTATAGTGTTCAATATCATTTTACATGTTACAGAGGCTTCATCTTACATACAAACAATGAACCCTGGCAGGGTTCTTCACCCTAAAGCCCGACAGATTGTTATTTCCTTAAGGGTGCTAATAGATAAGGCAACATAAGCAGTAAGTTTGGAAGAGCTTTTCTAATCGCCATCAACAATTGTTGAAGACAGTAAAGAGAAAGCAGTATTCCCACCCCATCTTCCCTTTCTTTGGTTCATTCTTTTTCCCTGCTTTTGGTAGCCAACAGGGGTGTGTTTCGAATGAAAATTCTTTAATTATTCCAAAAACCAAGAATACTCTAGAAACCAGTAACAGTCGTTGCCTCCTGGGAATGGGAACTGGAGGGTTTAGGGTAGGACAGAGGCTCGGTTTTCTTTTTGTACCCGCCCAGTTGTCCCTAGACCAGTTATATCGGGTATAACCTATCCTAAACTAACAAGCAATAACTGATTTTGTTTTCAAGAACACAAACTTACACATTTCCATTTAACATTTTGGTTTATGCGGCAATCACAAGACTTACGATTTTTTTTTTTTTCCATCATCCTCTAAATAACCTGCTGCAACAAATACTGATGCGTTCCTGCAGCCAGGGACCAGTTAGGTGGATCCGAGACCAGGCGTCTGAATCAAGGAGATGCAGCAATCTCACTCAATACTACTAGCACTCTCACTCATCTCATTCAACTCCATTTCAAACCGCTGCAAGACAGCTGGTACTCGCCTTCCTGTTTCTTTACGGTACGGGCTTAATAACAAAAACAGGTTGGCTTTGAAGCGCTGCTGCTCAAAAAGTGCAAGAAGGAAGTCTTCACATTCGGGAAGGGGAGAGAAAAAAAAAAAGTTCCGACTTCGAGAGAATTTCAGACCTTTCGTGTCTTTCCATTTGAGAAGCTCGAACTCCTCCTGCTAGTGAGATTTCGAGACGATGCTCTCTGCCTCTCACAGCTGCTCTTTTGGTTAACTTTTCCACCCTGAGTGCCCTCAAACTGCCTAGGAAGCAACTAAGCCCTCCAACTACTCGTGGGTTCTTTTTCTAAAGCATGTGCAAGACAAACTACTTAAACCATCACAAATTGAATCAATGTACCTAAGAAGATTAGAGATGGAGAAAAGAAAAAAGAGTAATAATAAAGACAGCCCAATCCCAAATTTAATTCACTAACTTCCACTTGCTATTTCCCAGCCTTCACACCCGAGGTAGCAAAATGCCTTTTTACTGAGAAAAACTGCTGAGAACCTACCCGTGCCCAAAATGGAAATCCCGCAGATAATTCGTGTTAAAATATTTAAAATGCCCAAGTGCAGGCGGAAACACGGCAACAAAATCCAACCCGATTCTCAGTACGACTTGGAGGCTGGGCTGGGGGTGAGTGGGGGGGTCTGTGCGGCTTCCCCCTCCCCCTGATTCTTCCGAATAACTAAGAGACGCCAAGGCAGCGGGAGGAGGGGTCGCGGGGAGCTTTCAAAAGCACCCCGAGGGCTGCGGGAGGATAAAACTTTAGGGACAGGAGGGAAAAGTGGACCCCCGCGGTCCCCCCAAAACTCCTCGGGGTGACCCCTCCACGCGGGGACCCCCCTCGCACTCCCAAGCCAGCTGCCGCCTAACCTCGACACCCCTCCTCCGGCCGCGGGCCGCCCCCAGGCTGCGGGGAAGCGGCGCGGCCCCGACACCCCGAAACTATCTCCGCGCGCCCCCCGCACGGCGCGCCCCGCAGCGCCTCGGCGGAGCCGGAGCCGCCGGCTCGCCGCAGCCCGGGAGACTCGCCCTCTTCCCTCCGCCTCGCACTCCACCCCCTTGCCCGCCGCCGCTCTTCCTTTATCTCCACTCACCGCCCGCCGCCATTTTCCTCGCAGCTCAGCTTTAAATCGGAAACTCGCCGCTCAGCGCTCAGCCAGCAGCCGCTGCGCCGCCGCCGCCGCCGCCGCCACCGCCACCAACTCAGCAGCCGCGGCCGCCGCCGTTGCTGTGGAGGAGCTGAGGCAGTAGCCGCGGGAGCCGAGGCGCGGGGGCCGCCGGGATATGTAGTCTCGTAGCCACGCCCAGCACTACCGGTCCCAGGGGGCCTTGCGCGGCCGGGGCGCTGGGTGGTCCCGCCCGGTCAGGCTTCCGTGGCGCGAGGGCGTGGCCGAGTGGACCCTGGGGCCGCTTTCGCTCACTTACCACCTGGGGCCCGCGGCAGGGTCAGGGGAACTGGAGTGCAACCCTAGTCTTGCCCTTAATTTTTTCATACTTGTTTTTGTCCAGTAATATCTAACATTTATGGAGCGTTTATTGTGTGCCAAGCACTGATCCTCAAAACAAGCGTCCCTTAGGGACCACTATTAGACTCAGTGTTCAAATGAGCAAACTGAGGCACAAGGTCAGAAGCCGCGGGGCTGTTCATTAGATGCTAAAATCACTGGGTGAAAGGTTGTTGGGCAATAGTATATTCACTATTTATTCAGTCCCAAAGTATAATATCAACCCACGGAGTACACAGCACCTACAAAGGGGAACAGCTGGCTTTGCACTGGGGCGATCTGGCAGACAACACCTTAACCAAGCGATCAAATCACCAGTCACTATCACTTAGCATCACCAATAATGGATCAAACTGAAATTATGCGTCTTCTGATATGATGCAGTGGGGAAAATGTAACGCCCCCTCCGTAGTATTCTTGCCAAAAAAAAAAAAAGGTAACCTGAACAGAACTATGAAAAAAACAATTAGGCATATCCAGAATGGTGAGGCATGCTACAAAATGCCTAACCTGGACTCGTAAAAATATCAAAGCATGAAAGGTGAGAACCAAATGCAGGGCTTCCGTGGTGGTTGAGTGGTTAAGAATCCGCCTGCCAATGCTAAGGGACATGGGTTCGAGCCCTGGCCCCGGGAAGATCCCACATGAGGTGGAGCAACTAAGCTCGTGCACCACAACTACTGAGCCTGCGCTCTAGAGCTTGCCTGCCACAACTACTGAGCCCGCATGCCACAACTACTGAAACCTGCGCGCCTAGAGCCAGTGCTCTGCAACAAAAGAAGCCCCTGCAATGAGAAGCCCGCGCACCGCAATGAAGAGAGAGAAAGCCCACGCACAGCAACAAAGACCCAAGGCAGCCAAAAATAAAAGTTAATTATTTAAAAAATGCAATAGGTGGGCCTTAGCTGAATCCAGGTTTTGTTTATTATAAAAAGGATTTTGGGGGGAAATTTTAATATGGACTGTATACTAGATAATAATATTTAATCAGTATTAAATGTCTTGAGCATGACTAGAATAAAATAAATAACCACTTGCTAGCTCCACTACCGCCATTTCCCGTCTGGACTATTGCAGTAGCCTCCTCACTGTTCTCCCTGCTTACATTCCACTCTTTCCCCTGGAGTCTATTCTCAACATAGCAGCCAGAGGGATCCTGGTAAAAACAAAGTCACTTTACGTCTGTCTTCCAAACTCTTTGCAGTTACCTGAAGAGCCCCATACAACCTGTCTCTGCCCTCCCCTCCCCCTTCTAAGCTCATCACCTACTTCTCATCCACTCATTACTGTATTCCAGGAACACTGGACTCCTTGGGGTCCCTCCAACATACCTAGCACACTCTGGCCTCAAAGATCTTGCATTTGCTATTTCCTCTGCCTAGCTCACTTTTTTCCAGAAAATCCAAATCACTCACCTCCCCCATGGTCATTGTCCAAATGTCACTGCTTCAGTGAGACCTTCCCTAATTTCTCTATTTTAAATTCCCACCCACTTCAATCCCAGCTTCCCCTACCCCTCCTCCTTGCTTCATTTCTCTCTGTAGCACTTTCTATCATTGGAAACACCATGTAATTTTGTTTATGGTGCTAATTATCTCTTTTCCTCACTAGAATGAAAGCTCCATGAAGGTAGGGCTTTTGTGTCTTTTGTTCTCTGATATATTCTTAACACCCACAACAGAACTTAGCAATAGTATGGATGCAGTCAATATTTGCTCATCAAACAACAGATACCAAGTACCATGTTATATGTTGAGAATCCAGAGATGAAATACTAAGACCCTGGGTGACCTTTCACCTGCACAACTGCAGCTGTCCCCTAGCTGCTCTCCTTGCTTCTCCCATTAGTCATCCTATAAGCCACTCCCCCACTCAGTAGCCAGAGGGATCTTTCAAAAACCATACATTAAATTATGTCACTTCCAACCTGAACATGTTCCAATGGTGAAACTGCACAACACAGAGTGGGACTTGAACCCACAGGCCAGGACCCAAACCCAGCCAAAACCCAGATTGGGACTTGAACCCACGAGCTGGGACTTGAACCTAGCCAGAACCCACTCTTCTTTTTTTTTTTTTTTTTTCTGTTTTTGGACTTTTGTTTGTTGGAAGATTTTTAATTACAGTTTCAATTTCATTACTTGTGATAGGTCTGTTTATATTTTCTATTTCTTCCTGGTTCAGTCTTAGAAGGTTGTGCTTTTCTAAGAATTTGTCCATTTCTTCGTGGTTGTCCATTTTATTGGCATATAGTTGTTTGTAGTAGTCTCATAACCCTTTGTATTTCTTCAGTGTCAGTTGTTACTTCTCCTTTTTCACTTCTAATACTATTGATTTGCATCCTCTCCTTTTTTTTCCTTTTTTTCTTGATGAGTCTGGCTCAGGGTTTATCAATTTTGTTTCTCAAAGAACCAGCTTTTAGTTTTATTGATCTTTGCTATTGTTTTCTTCATTTCTATTTCATTAATTTCTGCTCTGATCTTTATGATTTCTTTCCTTCTACTGACTTTGGGTTTTCTTTGTTCTTCTTTCTCTAGTTGCTTTAGGTGTAGGGTTAGATTGTTTGAGACTTTTCTTGTTTCTTGAGAACCCACTGTCTTTTAATTGAGATCACACACCTGGTCTCAGGACTTAATGAAGCTCAGGTTCTTTATGTCTCATCACAGAAAGAATTTAGTGAAACACAAAGTGATGGGTAAGAAGTGGATTTATTTATAGAGAGAAACACATTCCACAGACAGAGTGTGGGCCATCTCACAAGGTGAGAGGCCCCAAAATATGGGATGGTTAGTTTTTATGGGCTGGGTAATTTCATAGGCTAACGAGTGGGAGGATTATTCCACCTCTTTTGGAGAAGGGGCAGGGTTTTCAAGGAATTGGGCCACTGCCCACTTTTTGGCCTTTTATGGTTAGCCTAGGAACTGTCATGGCGCTGATGGTTGTGTCATTTAACATGCCAATGTATTACAATGAGCGTATAATGAGGCTCAAGGTCTACTGGAAGTCAAATCTTCCACCGTCTTGGACTTAGTTGGTTCTAACCAGTTTTTGCCGTGTCCTCAATGGCTATGTCATTCTTTTAGAGGTTGTGCCCTGCCCCCTTCCCTCCTGTTTCAATGGCATCCCATGGCATTTGGGATAAAACCCAGACCCTAACTGATTTGGTCTCTGCTTCCCTCTCTGATCTCAAGTAATCTATCTCTTTTTTTTTTTTTTTTTTTTGATTTTGTTTTGTATTTTTTTAACATCTTTATTGGAGTGTAATTGCTTTACAATGGTGTGTTAGTTTCTGCTTTATAACAAAGTGAATCAGTTATACATATACATATGTTCCCATATCTCTTCCCTCTTGCGTCTCCCTCCCTATCCCACCCCTCTAGGTGGTCACAAAGCACTGAGCTGATCTCCCTGTGCTATGAGGCTGCTTCCCACTAGCTATAATCTATCTCTTCATATTTCTTACCCCATGCCAGACACTAACATTCTTGATGTTTCCTGAACATACCAAGCATGCCTCAGGGCCTTTCACTTGCTGTTCCCTTTGCCGTCTGGAATTTTCTTTCTTCCTGTCTTGCTCCCCACTGTCACTCAGATCTCTGCTGAAATGTCTCCTCCTCAGGTAGATCTTCTAAAGCAACACACACACACACACACACACACACAGCCCAGAGTCACATAACCTTGTCTTAATTTCTTCATTAGGATTAACACTATCCGAATTTTTTTTAAGGAAATCTTTTTTTTTAATAAATTTATTCATTTATTTATTTTTGACTGCGTTGGGTCTTCGTTGCTGCGCGTGGGCTTTCTCTAGTTGTGGCTAGCAGGGGCTACTCTTCGTTGCGGTGTGCGGGCTTCTCGTTGCGGTGGCTTCTCTTGTCGTGCAGCACGGGCTCTAGGCATGCGGGCTCAGTAGTTGTGGCTCGCGGGCTCTAGGGCACAGGCTCAGTAGTTGTGATGCAAGGGCTTAGTTGCTCTGCGGCATGTGGGATCTTCCCAGACCAGGGCTCGAACCCATGTCCCCTGCATTGGCAGGCGGATTCTTTTTTTTTTTTTTTAATTTTTATTTATTTATTTTTGGCTGTGTTGGGTCTTCGTTTCTGTGCGAGGGCTTTCTCTAGTTGTGGCAAGCGGGGGCCACTCTTCATCGCGGTGCGCGGGCCTCTCACTATCGCGGCCTCTCTTGTTGTGGAGCGCAGGCTCAGTAATTGTGGCTCACGGGCCCAGTTGCTCCGCGGCATGTGGGAATCTTCCCAGACCAGGGCTCAAACCCATGTCCCCTGCATTAGCAGGCAGATTCTCAACCACTGCGCCACCAGGGAAGCCCCTGGCAGGCTGATTCTTAACTACTGTGCCACTAGGGAAGTCCCAACAGTATTTGAATTTTTTTTAATTGTCCGTCTCCCTCTCTAGACTGTAAACTCCAAGAGGGTAGGAAATTTGTCTGTTTAGTTCACTGCAGTGACTCCCTTACTTAGATGAGCATCTGACCTATAGCAGGCAATTAGTAAGTGTTCGTGGGGAAAAAAAGAACGAATGAAGAAAGGAGGGAGGAGGAAAACAATGGGAAAAAATAAAGGAAATCAACCATTTATTCTATCAATATTAATTAATATATATGTTCACAGGAAGTATAAATGACATTAACAATAAAAAAAAATAAGCACAAGTTGTTTGAGAACCCAGGGACACACCTGTAACTCAAGGGGTGTCGGAGAAGGCTTCCAGGAGGAAGCGACTTCAGTGCTGACTTTGGCAAGGTTTGGATGGAACCTGTACGTGATCCCACACTGACACCTGGGAAACACTACTATAGACTTAAAATCTAAGGCAAATGAGTGACACGCTCTAGTAAAAAGTCTATGAAGATGGCTGCCATCATTCCGTCCTCCTTGTTTGCACAAGCCACTCCTCCATCAAGAGGTAAGCCTTATTTCCACTTCCTTGAATGCGATTTGCCCCATGACTGTTTGACCACTGGAAATGGTGGAAGTTACATGGTAGGACTTTCAAGCCCATGCCTTAAGATGATTGGCAGCTTTCATTTCCTTCCTCTTGGAAACCAGCCGCCATGCTGTGGGAAGCCAAGCCACATGTAGAGGCCACATGGAGGAAAACTAAGACACTCCAGTCAACAGCCCCAGCTAAGGTCCCAGGCAAAAGCCAGTAGTAACTGCCAGCCACGTGAGTCAGCCTTCTTGCACATTCCAGTCCCTACAGCCCCCATCAATTAGATCTGGAAAAGAAAAACCACCCACTGAGCCCAATCGACCTACAATATCATGAGAGATAATAAAATGGTTGTTCTTTAAGCCACTAAAGTTTGCGGTGGTTTATTACGCAACATTAATAAGTCAAACAGTCTACATGTGTGGACTTCTGTTGAACTGTGCTTGAGAACTTTCAGTAGGCAGGAAGAGTAGTCTCAGATCTGAAATTACCCCCAATAAAATTGTTTGGCCTAGGAGACACAGAAGCATAAACTCGGTGCAAATGGGATTAGAAGGTCATGTAGCTAAAGCCCTCCAAAAATTAAGAGATTCTCCCTACCACATTTCTGATTGCACAAAGCCTCTGCTTCCATGTTCCCAGGAGGGTTGCTCACTTCCTCGAGGGCAGCGATGCCAGTCAGGTTTCCTGGGTTGCCAGCAACAACGATAGACTCTGGAATGTAATAAAATGATACACAGGAACTCACAGAATCAAAGGGACAACTGAAGGACCAGGGCCAGAAATGTCAAAAACTAGGGGAAACGAAGATCCTGAACATCTTATCTGGGACCAGCAAGTAAATCTAGAGATGAATCATTTTATCCCATCTTCTCATCACCTTGTTCTGAGATTCAAATTCAAAAGATGAATTTGTTCAATTGGTCTAGCTTGGGTCACATGTCGTATATGCAAGTAACACATTACCAGACTGATAATAATGCTAAGTAGCCTGCCTACAACTTACTCTCAAATGATTCACATGGGAAAAAAAAAAAAAAATACACACACATACACAAACACGCACGCATGCACACACAGAGTGCATGTAAGCAAATGCAACACAATTTTATCAATTAGTAAATCTAGCTTCAGGGGTACATAGGTGTTTATTCATTATTCTTGCAAGTTTTCTGTAGACCTGAAATTTTCCAAAATAAAAATTAAAAGTTTGGGCAGAGGGGGAGGGGGTACTTATAGCAGCAAAAAGATTGTACTAGCCAGCACTCATAGAAACCCTATACTTACCAGGCACTATTCCAAATCCTTTACATATATTAGTTCATTTAACCCTCACAGTAACCCTAAGCAATGGGTTTTTATTATCTCTGTTTTACAGATGAGTAAAGGGGAGAATTCAACAAGGAATTAATTTGCCTAAGAGTATGAGCACTCATTGCTAGAGTGAGGATATAAACCAGAGCTCACAAGCTCATGTTCTTAACTATTATGCTTTACTGCCTCTCCAGAGACACAAAAACAATAAAGACATTTAATTGTCATACAAACTTGTCTAAAGGTAGAGAGTTTCAGAGTGTGTTCATCAAGGAACAGGATATTACAACTCTTCTGCTCCACCATCTTCAGAGTATTTGCTTTCTGCCCTTAGTTTACAGCCTCATGGATACAAGATGGCTGCCACAGCTGAAACATCACATCAACTCACCATCAAGTCCAAATGCAGGAAGCAGAAGAGTGAATAGATGTCAAGAGAGACATTATATCTCTCAATTTTTTTTCCTATATAAAACTCTTCCCCAAAATTACTCCCTTCCCTCTCAGTGTCCCCCACCCCCCAAACAAACATCCCCTTCCACCTCATTACAGTGGAGGTATAGGCCACAGGGTCACCCTCGCTGCAAGGGAATCTGGGAACCCAAGCATTTACTACTTCAGCCACAGGCTTTAAATAAGTGGATGAGTGAATGCTTCTCAGTTGTCTGGTCCAGCCAGCAGAGGCTCTGCTTCTGTCCCTGCCTTTCTCACAGTCCCCTATATTCTTCCCTCTTTCACTGTATGACCATATAGCCTAGGGGCTAAGAGTGTGGGCTTTAGCACTCACTGCCTGAATTGCTCAGCTGGTTCTGCTACTTATAAACCTGTATGCTGATGACCAGTTACTTGGACTTTCTGTGCCTCCACTTCCTAAAATGGGAACTACAATGATAATAATACCTATTTCATAGGACTATTATGAGGATTTAAATAAAACAATATGGTAAAAGCCCAAAGAACAGTGTCAAACACAAAGTACACCCCTGATAAAATTTTTTTTAATGTATTTTATTTTTTTTGTTTATTTTTTTGGCTGCGTTGGGTCTTTGTTGCGGCGTGTGGGCTTTCTCTAGTTGCGGCGAGTGGGGGCTACTCTTCATTGCAATGCGCGGGCTTCTCATTGCAGTGGCTTCTCTTGTTGCAGAGCACGGGCTCTAGGTACACGGGCTTCAGTAGTTGTGGCACATGGGCTCAGTAGTTGTGGCTCACGGGCTCTAGAGCAGAGGCTCAGTAGTTGTGGCGCATGGGCCCAGCTGCTCCGCGGCATGTGGGATCTTCCCAGACCAGGGATCAAACCCGTGTCCCCTGCACTGGCAGGCGGATTCTTAACCACTGCGCCACCAGGGAAGTCCCTCAATAAATGTTAATAATGATTATGGATGGCAGTTCCAAAGTTGGGGCTTGCAGGGATTAATATCCAAAGGTTAGGAACAATTTCCTCCTTTTCTCCCCATTTTGCCTCATTATAGTGATTACAGTCTGAAATTTCCCTGCAAGTGAAAATAGATTGCTCGGGTGGATACCTAAACCCTGTACATGCCTAAAACTCTGTTTCAAAATACTTAATCTGAAAATGAGCTGGCACTGGCCCAGGCCCCATGCCCAGACTGTACTCTGAACCACTCCACTCTCCAGGTAGGACACACAGCTGAGGGGGAACAGACAGACAGAAGAGATTTAGAGGCAATGAATGCTTTAGTGTGTTGTTTTGCTTAAAATGGAGGAAACATCTCTGTGAAGAATCACATTTAAGGCACATTTCTGGTAGTACAGAGCTGTCCAAGCCTTTCAATCCAGAGTAACCTTATTCATGCCTCTTGCTTTAGACCAAGATCAGGGGATGGCAATCTGTGATTTTTGTGCCAGAGGTGGCACAGGAGCCCGTTGAAATTGGCACCGGAGCTGGCTGCAACAGACCTTCCCCTCCCTACAACCTGTAAATGACTTTCCACAGCTAGAAGAATTTTAAGCCCAGCTAACTCTTGGCTTTTTTTCTTTCTGAGATTTACTTCTTTTTTTATTTTTTTTTTAATATATTTTCTTGGCCATGCTGCATGGCATGTGGGATCTTAGTTCCCCAACCAGGGATGGAACCTGTGCCTTTTGCATTGGAAGCACGGAATCTGAACCACTGGACCGCCAGGGAAGTCCCATCTTTCTGAGATTTAC
Organism: Balaenoptera borealis; assembly: GCF_965194805.1. Taxonomy (NCBI): domain Eukaryota; kingdom Metazoa; phylum Chordata; class Mammalia; order Artiodactyla; family Balaenopteridae; genus Balaenoptera; species Balaenoptera borealis. Next base: position 13,737,897 of record NC_138872.1, read on the forward strand.
TTCTTTTTTTTTTTTTTAATATTTATTTATTTTGGCTGCACCGGGTCTTAGCTGCCACATGTGGATCTTCATTGCCCCATGCGGGATCTTCGTTGCAGCATGTGGGATCTTTAGTTGCGGCATGCAGGAACTACTTCCCTGACCAGAGATCAAACTCGGGCACCCTGCATTGGGAGAGTGGAGTCTTAGCCACTGGACCACCAGGGAAGTCCCTGAGATTTACTTCTTAAATGCATTTGCTTTAGGAAGAAATAATTTGCTACCCTATGCTTAAAAAACATTTTTTAAGTGTTGGCGAGGATGAAAGGATGAGGAGAAACTGGAACGTGTATACACTGCTGGTGGGTCTATAAAATGGTGCAGCCATTTTGGAAAACAGTTTGGCAGTTCTTCAAAATGTGAAATGTAGAGTTGCCATATGACCCAGGAATTCCACTCCTAGGTATATACCCAAGAGGATTTCAAACATATGTCCACACAAAAACTTGTACAGAAATCTTCATAGCAACATTATTCGTAATGGCCAAAAATGGAAACAACCCAAGTGACCATCAACTGTTGAATGGTTAAGCCAAAGTGGTCTCTCCGTACAGTGGAATATTATTAGGTAATAAAAAGGAACAAAGGGACTTCCCTGGTGGTCCAGTGTTAAAGAATCCGCCTTCCAGTGCAGGCAACGCGGGTTCGATCCCTGATCAGGGAACTAAGATCCCACATCGCGTGGGGCAACTAAGCCCGCGTGCCACAACTACTGAGCTTGCGCACCTCAACTAGAGCCCGCGTGCCGCAAACTACAGAGCCCACGCACCCTGGAGCCTGCACGCCGCAACGAAAGATCCCGAGTGCCGGAACTAAGACCCAACGCAGCCAAAAATAAATAAATAATTAATTTTTTAAACAAATAAAGGAACAAAGTACTGATAACACAGGTGAACCTTGAAAACATTGTGCTAAGTGAAAGAAGCCAGCCTCATGCTATATGATTCCATTTAGGTTAAATGTTCAAAATAGGCAAATCTACAGAACAGAAAGTAGATTATTGGTTGCTAGGGATCAGAGGATGGGGGTGGGGGGCTGGTGGTCAGTTGCTGGGGGCGGGGTGCTGGGTTTCTTTTTAGGCTGATGAAAATATTCTGAAATTAGAAAGTGGTGATGGTTGTGTGACTCTATGGATATGCTAAAAACACTGACGTGTACACTTTAAAAGGGTGGATTTTATGGTATGTGAATCCTATCTCAACAAAACTGTTTTTTTAAAGTACCTATTGTGGTTAATGCAATTGTGAAATTTTCCTATCTTGTTTCATATCTTGTTCAGAGATATGAAAAAGAAGAAATTTTAAATAATGGTAGAAACTCAAAAGGTATATATAAAAAGGTAAACAGTGGAAAGTAAGTCTCTCCCACCTGTGTTCCAGGGACACCACTGTCACCATTTCTTACTTGTCCTTTGCATACGCAACCTTATTATGTGTGTTGCTTCTTGTACAAACAAGAGCCTACCGTCCACCATGTTTCAACCCTTGTTGTATCACTTAATAATGTATCATGGAAATTGCCCCACAAGGACCTTTATGGTAAGGTTCATAGAGAGCTGTCTGGCTTTTTTTTTTTTTTAACCACTGTTATAAGTACGTGGATGTTACTAGTAGACATTCAGGTTGTTTCCTTTCTTTACTATTACAGTGAATTTCCTTGTACCTCTCACTTTAAAGCAATGTTTTAATAGGTATTAGTAATCACAAAATACAAAGAAGGAAGCAAAGATCTCACTAACAAACTCTTTCTACATGACCTCAATGATGTCAAGCTTAGGAGCTTCTCAGAACCAGCAGAGGAATGGGACCAGAGGGGGGCGTGGGGAGGAGACAAGGAAGTAAGTTCTTTAGCATAATGGCAGTTGTTTTTTGTTGTTGTTGTTGTTTTGCTGTTGTTTCTTTGTTTTTGGCCACACAGCATGTGGGATCCTAGTTCCTCGACCAGGGATGGAACCCGGCCCCCCTGCAGTGGAAGTGCAGAGTCCTAACCACTGGACCACCAGGGAATTCCCAATGGCTGTGTTTTGGATCAAGGCGGTTCAGCGCCTCAAAATGAAAGAATCACCGAGGCTGGAGCTTTGGGGCTTAGTTGTGAAAGGACATCCTTGAAGATGGCCAAATCAGTTTCTCCAAAAGGCAATACTGGAGTTGGCTTCATGAGAACACATCATGTTTTCCAGATGGTGGGTCAAAACCCATTCTTGGGTTTGGAAATCAATGTCATGGGATTGGCCCATTATTTTTCTTTTTTTTTTTAATTTATTTATTTATTTATTTATTTATTTATTTATTTATTTTTGGCTGCATTGGGTCTTCACTGCTGCGCGCGGGCTTTCTCTAGTTGCAGCGAGCAGGGGCTACTCTATGTTGCGGAGCACAGGCTCTAGGCGCCCGGGCTTCAGTAATTGTGGCACGCAGGGTCAGTAATTGTGGCACGCAGGCTCAGTAGTTGTGGCACACAGGCTTAGTTGCTCTGCAGCATTTGGGATCTTCCCAGACCAGGGCTCGAACCCGTGTCCCCTGCATTGGCAGGCTGATTCTTAACCACTGCGCCACCAGGGAAGCCCGAGTTTCTTTTTTTTAATGAAGTTGAGTTTTAAAGTGATGACAGTGAGCTCATTTAAAAGGATTAACCCCTCTTCTAATTATTTAGTAATTACAGAGTAGGAACATCAGAGAAATGGAAGTGTTGGGGCATAAAAACAATATCTATGCCAGGGGTGAAGGGATAAGCCAATTTAAGATTCTAGCTTTAAAAAAAAAACTCTCTGGCTATTATTAATCAACTGGATTGCAGAGTCTATTAAAGATAAATTGCCATACGTACCAATCATGATACCTGCCCCGCCCACAGACGCTTCTAAAGGAAGGGCGGCGGGTCACTGACCTTGGTATTGTGTGACTGGACACTTCTGCTCGCACCACGGCTGACTGGATCATATATGGGCCTCAGCCCTAAAGGCAGCCAATGCATGGGGTGGTGAGTGATTTCTGATGTAGCTGGGTACAAAAATATTTGGCCAAACAGCAAACAGGTTGACTTGTCAGATTTCCATTGAAGATGACTGTAAATCAGAAACTATAGAGTGAATCAGCTAGTTAAAAAAGGACTCAAAGAAACGATATGAAAAAAAGAAAAGTGAAGGCAGTTCTTTCCCAGCAATATAGCAGATTTAGATAACCTGAAACACTCTACTCCCCTACCCCCGACTCAAACACATCTGAAAATTCTGGGTAAAAGATAACAAATATTCTTTCAAATGAATAACTGAATTCGCAAGAAAGTAAGGGAAACCCCCAGAGGCCAAAAAAATAGAACCAAAAAACCAAACCAGTTAAGTGCGAACTGATACTATGACGGCCAGGAGAGAGAGATGTCTCAGAGAGCAAGGGTCTCGGGTTGAAATGAAAATTCGAGGACAGGAAATGAGGCGCTGGGCTCATACAATACTAAATTACAACCCACAGAAACAATCCTTGGAATCAGCACACCAAGCAAAGGTGGTATTAGACCCCGGGAACTTCAGCAGACAGGATGCTAGGATCAAAACCATGGAAGAGATAGAATATCATTATTAAAGACACAGAAGAGGGGAGGGAGAAATTGGGAGATTGGAATTTTTTGGTTTTTTTTTTGGCTGCGCCAGGTCTTAGTTGCAGCGTGCGGGATCTAGTTTCCCGACCAGGGATCGAACCCTGGCCCCCTGCATTGGGAGCTCAGAGTCTCACCCACTGGACCACCAGGGAAGTCCCTGGAGATTGGGATTGACATCTACACACTACTATATATAAAATAGATAACTAATAAGAACATACTGTATAGCACAGGGAACTCTACTCAATACTCTGTAATGACCTACATGGGAAAAGAATCTAAAAAAGAGTGGATATATGTATATGTATAAGTGATTCACTTTGCTGTACAGCAGAAACTAACACAACATTGTAAATGAACTACACTCCAAAAAAAAATTTTTTTTAATAAATTTTAAAAAATTAAAATAAAATAAAGACACAGAAGGGACCAAAATATGTGGAAAAAAAAAATATATATATATACACACAACACATATGCACATATATACATATAAATATATATATAAACATCAAGCCAGTTTGACCAGGAACCAAGCAGAGGAGAGGGTAAGGGAAGCCAGTAGAGGGTAAGGGAAACTAGTAGGTGGCAGGAAGGGAAGGAAGATGACCCCTAGACACCCCAAAATAGAGAAAGAAACAGAGTTTGGTTAAGGGCAGGGCTCTAACTTTGCTAGTGGTAAGTGGTGCCCTGCGACCATGTCGTCAATGCCAGCAGAGCTCTCTGTAGGACCTAAGTGTCTGTGAGGCCTTCTTCATTCATCCATCTTTTTGCCAAGTGCTTTTCGAGTGCTGTATTTACTTCCTACTGCTGCTCTCACAACTTGCCACAAATGTAGTGGCTTAACACAAATAATTATCTTACATTTTTGGATGTCACAAGTTTGGAATAGAACTTATGGGGTTAAAATCGAAGGGTGCCGTCCTTCTGGAGGCTGTAGGGAAGATTCAGTTTCCTTGCCTTTCCAGCTTCCAGAAGCTGCCCACATTCTTTGCCTCATGGCCTCCTTCTGTCTTCAAAGCCAGCACTCACATCACTCCCACCTCTGCTTCTGTTGTCATATCTCTGATTCTGACCCTCCAGCTTCCCTCTTACAATGACCCTTGTGGTTACATTGGACCCACTCGGATAAGTCCAGATAATCCCTCCATGTCAAAATCCTTGACTTCATTACATCTGCCAAGTCCCTTCTACCATGTAAGGTGACATACTCACAGCCACTTATTCCAGGACAGAAGATGGAAGGGTGAACAAGACAGGCCTGTTTCCAGGGAGCTCAGGTTCTGGGGGTGGAGAGACTGGGCAGAGGGATGAATAATCCCCAAGTAAACACATAAATAATATAAGAAAGTGATCAATGCCATGAAAGAAATAATACAGGTGATCGAACAGAGAGACTAGAGACTGGTGAAGCTACTTTAGGAAGTCAGGTCAGACTCCAGAAAGGAGATGACATTTGAGGTGACCCACAAATGATGACAAGACAGCAGCCCTCAAAATATCTGAGGAAAGGGAATTGCCGACAGAGGGAGCAAAGGCAGGAATTTACTTGGGGCGTCCCAGGAGCAGCAGGGAGGCAGTATGGCTGAACAGGATAAGGTGAGATGATCCTGATTCTGATTCTCCTGCGAGGCCTCTTTATTTGGCTGTTGCTGGCTTTCTATAAGGATGAAGCCACAGGTAAGATTCCTACAAATATCCTTACCACAAACCCACCCTTTCCCAAAGTCCACTGAGTGAGTCTTCATACCTTGCAACCAAAAGCTCCAAAGTAACATAAGACACAAAATATTATGAGGTACAACTTAAACAGTGCAGCTGCTTTGGAAAACAATCTAGCCCCTAAAAAGGTTAAACTTAGAGTTACCACGTGACTCCACAATCCACTTCTAGATATCTACCCAAGAGGACTGAAAACATGTGTCCCCACAAAATCTTGGCCATGAATGTACATAGCAGCACTCTTCGTAGGAGCACAAAAGTAGAAACAACCCAAATGTCCATCAACCAATGAATGTATCAATAAAATGTGGTATATCCATCAATGGAATATTATCCAGTCATAAAAAGGAATAAAGTACTTGGACTTCCCTGCTGGCACAGGGGTTAAGAACCTGCCTGCCAATGATGCAGGGGACACAGGTTCGAGCCCTGGTCCGGGAAGATCCCACATGCCCCAGAGCAGCTAAGCCCATGCACCACAACTACTGAGGCTGCACTCTAGAGCCCGCGAGTCACAACTACTGAGCCCGTGTGCCACAACTACTGAAGCCCACACACCTAGAGCCCGTGCTCCACAACAAGAAAAGCCACCGCAATGAGAAGCCTGCGCACCGCAATGAAGAGTAGCCCCCGCTCGCCGCAACTAGAGAAAGCCCACACACAGCAACGAAGACCTAATGCAACCAAACATAAAAAATAATAAATAATTAATTTCTTAAAAATCATTAAAAAAAAAGGAATAAAGTACTGATACATGCTACATGGTGAACCTTGATACATTATGCTAAGTGAAAGAAGCCAGTCACAAAGGTCACAGGTTGTGATTCCATTTATATGAAACGTCCTGATAAGCAAAACCATAGAGACAGAAAGTAGGTTCGTGGTTACCAAAGGATAGGGGAGGGAGAGATAGAAAGTGACTGCTAGTGGGTACAGGGTTTCTTTTTGGGGCGATGAAAGTGTAGTAATATTGTGATGACAACTGCACAGCTCTGTGAATACACTAAAAACCATTTTAATTTTGTAAATATACTTTTTATTTGAATTTTACACTTTCGGTGGATGAATTGAATGGTATGTGAACTATATCTCAATAAAAGCTGTTATGTAAAATATGAGATACAGTCCCTGCCCTCAAAGAACTGAAAGTTCAGTTAAGGACAAAAAAGATCAAATGTCAATTGCCCCAGAAGTACATGGAGTCGATGATGACTATATAAGAGAAATGTTAGTAATCGCAGACACATTTCTTGAGTGACACTATGTGCCAGTCCCTGCCCCAGACACATGTGGCTGCAGCCCCTCTTTTTTTTTTTTTTTTTTAATATTTATTTATTTATTTGGCTGCACCGGGTCTTCGTTGCCGCCTGCAGGATCTTTAGTTGTGACACTCGGGATCTAGTTCCTTGACCATGGATCGAACCCGGGCCCCCTGCATTGGGAGCGTGGAGTCTTAACCACTGGACCGCCAGGAAGTCCCTGCAGCCCCTATTATCAAAGCTCACAATCCAAATCACTTGATAAATACCCAATGAGTGTCCTGGAGAAATTCCATTCCCCATTCTGGCCTCATTTTCTCCACTTTTGAAATGAGCTGCTTGAATTAGACATTTCCCCATGGGCAGGTGAGATGATTCTTGGTAAAATATCCAGACATCACTAAATAGCACTGTGAGAAAATCACCCATTTTTTCAATCACCTTCCAATTCTTCCACCTTTAGTAAGAAATCTCAGTGTAATTTCCTTTTTTCTTTACAAAGGACATGCCATCTGAAATGCTAAAGCTTCCAGCAGGCAGCAGTAGCTACCTAAAATGTAATCACATGTTGTTTCACTGATTTTATTTTTACTCTACTTTTTGTTTTGATGCAAGTTTTCTGCTTACACATTGATAGAGCATTTCCTTTTGAAATAAAATGTATGTAAGTAAAAATAAGTGAATTGATTTCAAGAAAAATACTAACAAAAATATTACTGGTAGGGAATTCCCTGGCAGCCCAGTGGTTAAGACCCTGTGCTTTCACTGTTGGGGCCTGGGTTCGATCCCTGGTGGGGGAACTAAGATCCTGCAAGCCGAGCGGCTCGGCCAAAAAAATAAAAAAGAAGAAAATAAAAATATTATTGGTGATCCAAGGATATGGCAAAAATCCTAAAGACAGCATAAGAAAGACTGAAGCCAACTTCAATTCACTCTGCCCATTTTGCAGGCAGGAAACCTAAGGCCTGACGCTGCGAACACAATTCTGGCATTATTTTGCTGACTCTGACATGTTCAAGCAGCCACAACCACTTGGCACGGGAGTTGGCAGAGGAAGTTCGGGCATTCAAAGTGCATTACACAGTAATGAACCCCGGAAGGCTCCGTCCCAACAGGTCTGGAGTTCAGGTATGCAGGTTCTGAATCCCCAGGTGATTTCATTCCACATTCCTCCCCACCTTGCCTCCATTGTACAAGATCCATTCATTCAACAAACATTTGTGAAGTTACTACCACCCACCTCGCACTCTGCTAACCCCTGGGAAGAGAATGGTGAGCCCCAGGGAGCACACTCCGTGCTCTCAGGGGGTTTGTAATCTAGTGATGGGGGGAGGGGTGGGAAATAAAAGTTGAATACAGAAGCAAGTTAATTACAGATTATGATCAGTTCTATACAAAAGAAACACATGCGGACTTCCCTGGCGGTCCAGTGGTTAAGACCCCATGCTTCCACTGCAGGGGGCGCGAGTTCAATCCCTGGTGGGGGAATCCTGTATGCCGCATGTTAAGGCCAAAAAAAAAAAAAAAGAAAAGAAATACATGGATTATTATGATAGGCTAGAGAGCAATCACAGAACTACTTCTTTAGTTCATTTTTTATTGTATTTATTTGTTTATTTATTTCAACGGATAATATATTAATGAGGTTCCCTCCCTAGAGGCAACCAGGGTTACCCATTTCTTCAAGCGAACGGTTTGGTGTGCGCAGGGCCTGGAGGACTCCAGCGCAGGAGAAGTAAGTGGTAACTCCAGGCAGGGAGGCAGGGGCTGGGACATGCAGGTTCTGGCTGGTTGTAGAAGAAGTGTGCAATTTATTCTAATAGCAATAGCCACTGATGTGTTTTCAGCAGAGTGACATGATCTGACTTGCACGTTTCAAAGATCCCTTGGGCGGCTGGGGGTTGGGGGCAGGAGTGGGAGAGGACACCAGAGAGAAAGTGGCTGCAGCATTCAGGTGAGAGGGGATGTGAGCCTGGACTTGGATGGTGTAGGAGAAAGGGACGGATTTGGGGTATCTATGCACGCTAGAACAGAGAAAACTTCAAGACGGATTAGATGTGGGAAGAAGGGAAAGTAGAGGTTTCGAGCCCCTGGGAAGAGGGCATTGTCAGGTTTTGAGGGTGTTATAATGTCTGTAACTTACTTTAAAATACTTCAATCGAAGCAGCTGGATATTATATAAACACCAGCTTAAGCCAGTAAGCCTTTATTTATTTATTTATTTATTTATTTATTTTTGGCCATGCTGCGGTGGCTTGCGGGATCTTAGTTCCCCGCCCAGGGATCGAATCCGGGGCCACGGCAGTGAAAGCATCGAGTCCTAACCACTGGACCGCCAGGGAAGTCCCAGGCCAACGATTCGTAAAGTACAGCCTGTGGACCAGCAGAGTCTGCATCGCCTAGAATATGTTAGAAATGCACATCCTCCACCCCTCCCCAGAGCTACTGAATCAGAAATCCTGGATGTAGGACCCAGCAATTAGTGATTGAACAAGCCCTCCGGGTGGTTCTGATGCATTTTCAAGTTTTAGAACCTTTGGTTTAAGCCACGATTCTGGGGATGGTCGCTAACTGGCTCTCAAGAATGCCCAACACAGGAAGGACTGACTAGCACCCTCACAGAAATGGCCATTCTCTCAAACTAAGAGAGGAGTGACTCTCAGAGTGGAGACAGGTAAGAGACAAGGGGAGGGCTCTTAGCAAAGGAGCCTTATCAGTGAAAGCGAAACAATGCTGGACGTGCCTGGAACAGCTCTTATAGGTGTGGTTCCCTGAGCCCTGGGAAAAAAACAGGCCTTATCTTGAAAAGAGGAAGAATTGGATGCAAAGAAGTTTGCAGCAAACAATAGCAGTCCAAGCCTTATTGTGCAAAAGTAATGAGGAAAAAAGGTTTTTCTTGCTGTTGTTGTTGCTGGTTTTTTTTTTTTTAATATAAGTTTCTGATAGCCTTTATTTTTATTTTTAAAATTAATTATTTATTATTTATTTATTTTTTGGCTGTGTTGGGTCTTCGTTTCTGTGCGTGGGCTTTCTCTAGTTGCGGCAAGCAGGGGCCACTCTTCATCGCGGTGCACGGGCCTCTCACTATTGCGGCCTCTCTTGTTGCGGAGCACAGGCTCCAGACGCGCAGGCTCAGTAGTTGTGGCTCACGGGCCTAGCTGCTCTGCGGCATGTGGGATCTTCCCAGACCAGGGCTCCAACCCGTGTCCCCTGCATTGGCAGGCAGATTCTCAACCACTGCGCCACCAGGGAAGCCCTTGTTGCTGTTTTTTAAAGCAGAGATCTGACCAAAAAAAAAAAAAAAAGTATACGATGGAGGGAGGTAAAAACGTCCATTTCTGGGCTTCCCTGGTGGCGCAGTGGTTAAGAATCCGCCTGCCAGTGCAGGGGACACGGGTTCAAGCCCTGGTCTGGGAAGATTTCACATGCTGTGGAGCAACTAAGCCCGTGCACCACAGCTACTGAGCCTGTGCTCTAGGGCCTGTGAGCCACAACTACTGAGCCTGTGCGCCGCAACTACTGAAGCCCGCGTGCCTAGAGCCCGTGCTCCGCAACAAGAGAAGCCGCCGCAATGAGGAGCTCACACACCACAACGAAGGGTAGCCCCCACTTGCCACAACTAGAGAAAGCCCGCGTGCAGCAACAAAGACCCAACACAGCCAAAAATAAAAATAAATAAATTTTTTTTAAAAAAGTCCATTTCTAAGAACAGAGAAGACAGACCAACTACATAGGTGCAGAGGGACACGGAGACCAGAATTAGAGTCTGGGTTCACCAACAAAGGAGCAGATATGACCTTGACCAAGGTACTTCTCCTTTCAGTGATTTCAATATTTTCCCCTCTAAGGGGCTGGGCTGCCAGCTCTTATAAATTTAAAAATCATTCCCAAGAAGGACACACACACCATCACCTTTGTAGTATTTTGCCAAATATTTAACCTGAATCTAAACCTGGAAAAACAATCAGACTAATCCAAATTAAGCGACATCCTGTAGAACTGGCCTAGACTCTGAAAAAATAATAATAATTGTCTTGAAAGGCAAAGGAAGGCTAGGGAGCTGGACTACATCTAGATTAAAAGAGACACAAAGGAGATATGACAATTAAATGCAATATGTGATCCTTGACTCTTGTTTCTTTTTGTTTTTGTTTTTTTAAAGCAGCTATAAAGAATTTTATTGGGACAGTTGGGGAAATTTGAGCATGAGAGGGTGTAATAGAAAATAGTTTTATGTTCATGATGGATTTCCTGAACACGATGATGACTATTCCATGAGGTAGGGTAGGGCCCTTTTCCTCAGGAGATAGAGGCTGGGTTACTTACAGGTGAAGAGCCTCTCTGTGTGTGTGGAGCTCTCAAATTGTCCATGAAAAGAGAACAAACCAAAAGCGTCTGAAAGAATAGAAATGTTGCTTCTTTTAATCTTTGTCTTTTCTTTTTTTTTTTTTTTTTTTCATTTTTTGGCCGCGTGGCATGTGAGATCTTAGCTTCCCCACCAGGAATCAAACGTGCACCCCCTGAATTGGAAGCATGAAGTCTTAACCACTGGACCACCAGGGGAGTCCCTAATCTTTGTCTTTTGAAATTCCCTCCTCTGGGGACTTCCCTGGTGGCACAGTGGTTAAGAATACACCTGCCAATGCAGGGGACACAGGTTCGAGCCCTGGTCCGGGAAGATCCCACATGCCACAGAGCAACAAAGCCCGTGCGCCACAACTACTGAGCCTGTGCTCTAGAGCCTGCGAGCCACAACTACTGAGGCTGTGAGCCACAACTACTGAGCCCACAAGCCACAACTACTGAAGCCCACGCGCCTAGAGCCCGTGCTCCGCAACAAGAGAAGCCACCGCAATGAGAAGCCTGCGCACCACAACGAAGAGTAGCCCCCTGCTCGCTGCAACTAGAGAAAGCCCGCACGCAGCAATGAAGACCCAATACAACCAAAAATAAATTAATTAATTAAAAAAAAAAAAAAGAAATCCCCCCTCTGCCCTCCAAATCTGGGCTGGGACTAGGGTGACCAACTCATCCCTGTCTGCCAGGGGCCTTTCCTGGTTTTAGCACTTACTTGCCAGAAACCTGCCTCAATCCTGGGAAAATCAGGATAGTTTATGGCCCTAAGGGAGACCCAAATATTCTCATCTCATAATGTTATGCCCAGCTAAAATGAAGGTATTTCGGGAGCTCCCTGGCAGTCCAGTGGTTAGGAAGTTCACTGCTGGGGCCCGGGTTCGATCCCTGGTCGGGGAACTAAGATCCTGCAAGCCGCGTAGCACAGCCAAAAAATAAATAAAATAAAATGAAGGTACTTCGTTTTAAAGGCACCATTTAGCTTCCCCCTGGTCCAAAGAGTTGTCTCTAGGATCGGGTCTCTACTTATCTGAAAATCCTTGGGAGATAAGCAAAGCAACAACGGCTGTGCTAGTTTTCCAGTTGCCAATAAGCTGTGGAAACCAGGTGACCAGGACCTGGGGCCTGAGCCTTAGTTAAATCCTGGGAAAATGTAAGAAACCCTATATTGAATTGTTAAATTCAAATTAGTGAGAAGTTTTAGCTCTGTTCCAAGCATTATTCTCCTAAGAAGGCAAACGACCACAGGCTAAATCCTATTATCCTTTCAGCCCTCAAAGAAAAACCCCGGTAGCTCAGCTGCTGCCTCTTTCCTGCCTGTCCTGTTTGTGTTCCCATACCTTGAGTTAAGAGAGAGGACTGGCTAAGGGGCAGCCCCCAGAGCCAGACCGTCTGGGTTCAAGATCTGCCTCAACTCTGTGACCTTCAACAGATTACTTAATTTCTCTGTGCCTCAGTTTCTTCCTTTGCAAAATGAATATTATGATCCTGACAACAGCATAGGAATGCTGTAACGGTTAAATAGGTTAATATATGTTAAGTGCTTAGAATAGCGGTTGGCAGACTTTTTCTATAAAGAGCCAGATAGTAGGGACTTCCCTGGTGGTCCAGCAGTTAAGACTCCAGGTTCCCAATGCAGGGGTGCCGGGTTCGATCCCTGGTCAGGGAACTAAGATCCCACATATCACAACTAAGCCCATGCACCGCAACTACTGAGCCTGCAAGCTCTAGAGCCCACGTGCCGCAACTAGAGAAGCCCGAGTGCCGCAACAAAGACCCAGCACAACCAAAAAAAAAAAAAAGGGTGGGAGGGAGGGAGATGCAAGAGGGAAGAGATATGGGAACATATGTATATGTATAACTGATTCACTTTGTTATAAAGCAGAAACTAACACACCATTGTAAAGCAATTATACTTCAATAAAGATGTTTAAAAAAAAAAAAGAGTCAGATAGTAAATATTTCAGGCTGTAGGCCCTATGGTCTGTGGTCTAGTCGACTCTGGAAAGCAGCTGTAGACAATATGTAAATGAATGGGTGTGACCGTGCATCAATAAAACTGTATACAGAAACAGGAGGTGGAGCCAAAGACTGGGACCAGCCCAGATGTGCTTCAACAGGTAAAGAGTTAAACTGTGGCACATCCTTACCACTGAATACCCCTCGGCAATAAAAAGGAACAAACTATTGAGACACATGATAATTTAGATGACTCTCCTGAATCTCCAGGGAATTATGCTGAGCAGAAAAAAAAAAACAAACCCAAAGTTACATACTATATGGTTCCAATTGTACAACATTTTTGAAATGACGTTTTTAGAAATGGAGGACAGATTAGTGGTTGCCTGTGGTTAGGGATGAGGATTGGGGCATAACCTGGGAGAGAGGTGGGTGTGGTTATAAAGGGAAAAATGAAGGATCCCTGTGGTGTTGAAACTGTGTGGTATCTTGACTGTGGTGGTAGATACACAAACCACGAGTGATAAAATTGTTTAGAGTTAATACACACACACACACACACACACACACACACACACACAAATGAGTATAGCAAGTAAAATGGTGGACTGTATTAGTGTCAATACCCTGAATGTGATATTATACTATAGTATTACATAATGTTATCATTTGGGGAAAATGGGCAAAGTGCACAAGAGATCTCCCTGTATTATTTCTTATAACTGCACGTGAATCTACAATTAACTCAATAACATTTTCAAAAACTGGGAGTGGGCTGGATTTGGCCTGTGGGTTACAGTACTAAAATAGCGTAAGTCTTCACAGATATAGAGAACAGGCTTGTGTTTGCCAAGGGGAGGGGGGAGGGAAGGAATAGGAGTTTGGGGTTAGCAGATACAAACTATTACATAGAGAATGGATACACAACGAGGTCCTACTGTATAGCACAGGGAACTAGATTCAATATTCTGTGATAAAGCATAATGGAAAAGAATATGAGAAAGAATATATATATGGATAACTGAATCACTTCACTGTAGGCAGAAATTAATACAACGTAAATCAACTATACTTCAATAAAACATTTTTTTTAAATAGGGTAAGTCTTGGGCAAATTGAGATGAGTTGAACACCTACTTAGATAAAGCTCACACTCTGGTAAACCCTTCAGTCCTAGGGACACCAGGACAGTTGGTCACCCCACATATACGTGTTACCATTATTACCACTATTATTATCTTAACAACAATCACACATCTGCGGTATGTACCTAAACTCAGAGCTCTGCCAGCATCTTTCCTTCTAACTCCAGTACCGCCCAAAAGCCCTAGCACTTGCCCACATAGTCAGAGGCAGCAGGTAGAAAACAGCAATCAGGAGCTGTTGTCTTTAAATATAAGGTCTGACTGAGGCCCTGAATAACTCATTTGTTTAAGTTTGTCTTTCCCATGCGTAACAATAGCCCCTATTTACTGGGCACCTGCCACATATACAGTACAGTACTAGGTCCCAGGGCAAAACTATTTACGTATCTTATTTAAACCTTGACCAACTCCACAAGCTATGTACTGTACATTATTCCCATCTTACAGCTGGGGAAAAGGAGCCCCTGGCTAAGCAAACTGCCAGAGGACACACAGCTAGAAAATACCAGAACTTGATTAGAATTCAGGTCAGAGGTCCTGACCACGAATATAGAACAGGGATACTCAGTACCGACCATAAATTAGAATCACCTGAAGCACTGGAAACCTTCCAATGCCCAGGCAATCTAGTTTTACTGGTTGGGGTAGAGCCCAAGCATCAGTATTTTTTTAAGTTCTCCAGTTAATTGATTTCATGTGTAGCCAGAGCAGAGCTCCATCGTGACTCATGCCCTGACTCAGTTTTCCATACATCATGCAAAGACTCATTAATGGGTCTTGAAAGCAATTTAATCTTTCCAATCGGTCTTTTAAAGAGTAGATTAGGATAGGATATGAAAGAAAAGAAAATACTACATCACAAGTAGTAAAGGAAAGGATTCTGAAAACTTTCATTTCACGAGTGTCTGTGTGTACCACCATGATATAAAATGTATTTCTTACAGTGAATCAAGATCAAAAATGTTTGAAGCTGCTCTTTTCATTTTTGTGTGTTTGTTTGTTTATTGGCTGCCAATTTTGTGGGATCTTCCCCGACCAGGGATCGAACCTGGGCCCCCGCAGTGAAAACACTGAATCCTAGCCACTGGACCACCAGGGAATTCCTTTTTTTTTTTGAAGCTGCTCTTTTAGATTTGATCAAATCTAGAACACAGACATGTTCTGTTTGGCCCATACAATTTTTTAGACTTGTTAAAAAGTCTAAATTACTTGCCAGTATTTGAATATTTATAGATTTCATATAAGGATCTGACTTGCAGTCAACTTCTGGCTTCCTTTGAGATATGTATATGAAGGTGTGGAAAAACAGGGTCTACTTTCCTGCATGGCCAATAGCAGGACCAAGAGAGGGGCATGGGCTCTCCAGTTTGCCAGGTCCCCACCATTCCCCAATGTCTCCCAGACACAGAGGCTGACGGAAGGTTATCACCTATTGTCTTCACAGGAGCCAGCTCTATCCATCACATCCCTGGCTCCTACTGTGCATTTGAGTTTGTCACTCCTACCTAGAAATTGAACTCCATCTGAACTGAGATTATTACTGTTTTGGTTTTCACTATACCCCAACAAAAAGCAGTGCCATAGGAAGTATTCAATAAAGTTTAGGAAGGAAGGAAGGGGGGAAGGAAGGAAGGAAGGAAAGAAGAAAGGGAAGGAGGGAGGGAGGGAGGGAGGGAGGGAAGGAGAAAGCCAGCCCAGCAGAGATTTGATTTGGTCACAGCAAGCCAAAGGATTAGTATGGGCTTCTTTTTCCTCAATCTCCAGGCATAGAAGATGGAGCAAGATCATTTTTTCTTGCTTGCTACTCAAAGTGTGGTCCATGGGCATGTAAATCAATGAAGTTAGAACACACCCTCACACCGTGTACAAAAATAAACTCAAAATGGCTTAAAGACTTAAACGTTAAGACATGACACCACAAAACTCCTAGAAGAGAGCATAGGCAAAACAGTCTCTGACATAAATTGTACCAATGTTTTCTTAGGTCAGTTTCCCAAGGCAATAGAAATAAAAAAAAATAAACAAATGGGACCTAATCAAACTTACAAGCTTTTTTTTTTAACATCTTTATTGGAGTATAATTGCTTTACAATGGTGTGTTAGTTTCTGCTTTATAACAAAGTGAATCAGTTATACATATACATATGTTCCCATATCTCTTCCCTCTTGCATCTCCCTCCCTCCCACCCTCCCTATCCCACCCCTCTAGGTGGTCACAAAGCACAGAGCTGATCTCCCTGTGCTATGCGGCTGCTTCCCACTAGCTAGCTATTTTACGTTTGGTAGTGTATATATGTTCATGCCAAAACTTACAAGCTTTTGCACAGCAAAGGAAACCATAAAAAAAAAAAAAAATGAAAAGACAACCTACAGAATGGGAGAAAATATTTGCAAATGATGCGACCAACAAGGGCTTAATCTCCAAAATATATAAACAGCTCATACAACTCAACAACAACAACAAAAAACAACCCAATCGAAAAATGGGCAGAAGACCTTAATAGACGTTTCTCCAAAGAAGACATACAGATGGTCAGTAGGCACATGAAAAGATGCTCAACATCACTAATTATTGGAGAAATGCAAATCAAAACTACAATGAGGTACCACCTCACACCAGTCAGAATGGCCATCATTAAAAAGTCTACAAATAACAAATGCTGGAGAGGGTGTGGAGAAAAGGGAACCTTTCTACACTGTTGGTGGGAATGTAAACTGGTGCAGCCACTATGGAAAACAGTGTGGAGGTTCCTCAGAAAACTAAAAATAGAACTACCACATGATCCAGCAATCCCACTCCTGGGCATATACCCAGACAAAACTATAATTCAAAAAGATACATGCACCCCTATGTTCATAGCAGCACTATTCACAATAGCTAAGACATGGAAACAACCTAAATGTCCATCAACAAATGAATGGAGGGACTTCCCTGGTGGCGCAGTGTTTAGGAGTCTGCCTGCCAATGCAGGGGACATGGGTTCAAGCCCTGGTCCAGGAAGAGTCCACGTGCCGTGGAGCAACTAAGCCGTGCACCACAACTACTAAGCCTGCGCCCTAGAGCCTGCGTGCCACAACTACTGAGCCCACATGCCACAACTACTGAAGCCTGCATGCCTAGAGCCCATGTTCCACAACAAGAGAAGCCACTGCAAGGAGAAGCCCACGCACCACAACGAAGAGTAGCCCCCACTCGCCACAATTAGAGAAAGCCCACGTGCAGCAATGAAGACCCAACTCAGCCAAAAATTTAAAAAATTAAAAAAACAAATGAATGGATAAAGAAGATGTGGTACATATATACTATGGAATACTACTCAGCCATGAAAAAGAATGAAATAATGCCATTTGCAGCAACATGGATGGACCTAGAGATTATCATACTAAGTGAAGTAAGTCAGAAAAGACAAATACTGTACAGTATCACTTATATGTGGAATCTAAAATATGACACAAATGAACCTATCTACAAAACAGAAACAGACTCACAGACATAGAGAACAGGCTTGTGGTTGCCAAGGGGGAGGAGGGTGAGGGAGGGATGGATTGGGAGTTTGGGGTTAGCAGATGTAAGCGATTATATAGAGAATGGATAAAAAACAAGGTCCTACTGTATAGCACAGGGAACTATATCCAATCTCCCGGGATAAACCAGAATGGAAAAGAATATATGAAAAGAATGTATAGGGATTTCCTTGGTGGTCCAGTGGTTAAGACTCTGCGCTTCCACTGCAGGGGGCACGGGTTCGATCCCTGGTTGGGGAGCTAAGATCCCACATGCTGCTCAGCACAGCCAAAAAAAAAAAAAAAAGAATGTATATTTGTGTATAACTGAGTCACTCTGCTGTAGAGCAGAAATTAGTAAAACATTGTAACTCAACTATGTTCAATAAAAATAAATAAATAAAAAGTGTGGAAATACAGGTTCTCAGGCCCCAACTCAGATCTGCTGAATCAGAATCTGCATTTTAAAAAGATCCCCCATTATCCAGATTTAGCAGTATGTTTCTCTTAACCAGATTTAGCAAACATGTTGTAGAATAAAGATGCTTTTTTTTTTTCTTTGTCAGTTTTCACTTCTCACCAAATTAATCCAAATGAGGTGTGATTTTAGGGAGACACTGGTGCGAACAGAGGTGACAAAAGAAACATACTTAAACTTCCCCTCTGGGGCTGGTGGGCACTCTTTCTGCCTGTCAACCCCCTCTGAAATAAATATTTGATGCTCTGGCGGTATATCAAAAGTAAATCCTAGGTGACATGAGCCAGAGTTCCTTGAAATTAGGTGTTTATAATGGATGAAGCAAAAGAAGAGGAAAGAGGGACACACACACACAATCTTTCCACCACTGAGTGGGATTTAAATCTGCCTGGTGAGCAAGGGCAAGCTTTCTGAAAATAAACAAGCTAGGATCGTTCCAGGCCTTAGATTCTTGATGCCTCTCTGGGTCTTGCCTGGGCTGCTAACTTTTATAAGTCTGTTTGGCAAGACTTCAAAAGCCTTGGCCACTTGGTTCTTGCAACTGGCAGTTAGTATACAAAATGCCTTCTCTCCCAAAAATGAAGGTCTTATTTTGAAAAAATAGCCCCCCAGGTTTAAAGAGGCCATAAATAAAAGCTGTTTGGACTTTGAAGCTCCACCTGGAGGAAGCAGCAGCTGTCTGTCTTTGAAAGATTTCTCTAGCACCAGCTTTCATGCAACGAATCTTTGTCCAGCTTGGTTCAGCCCAATAAAGTCCAGAAGAAAGACCGGCTCTACCAGAGTTCCCCATATTTCAGATGGTCATGTAATGCCTTTTGGAATTTTGCCATGGCCACAAATCACTTTATTATTAATTATTTAATTTTTTTTTCTTAAGTTGATTCACCTTTTAATTTAAGTTTCTTTAAAAAGGAAAGTTCATATGATCTGCTTTTCTTCCTAACCCAATTGGTTTCCTTTGGAAGGCTGAGATCATATCCAGGAAGCATGCTGACCCTTTGCTACTCAGAGTGTGGTCCATGGAAACATAGATTCTCGGGTTCCAACTCAGATATGCTAAATCAGAATCTGAATTTTAGGGACTTCCCTGGTGGCGCAGTGGTTAAGACTCCGTGCTCCCAATGCAGGGGGCCTGGGTTCGATCCCTGGCTAGGGAACTAGATCCCACATGCATGCCGCAACTAAAAGTTCGCATGCCACAACTAAGGAGCCCACCTGCCGCCACTAAGACCCAGCACAACCAAATAAATAAATAAACTTTTTTTAAAAAAAAAGAATCTGAATTTTAAAAAGACTCCCACCCCCAACCCCCAGGTGTAGGCTTTGAGAAGCACTGGCCTAAGGAACTAAGTACAGAGAAACAGAGAACAAGTCTCATCCTCAGCAATCAGTGAAGGAACCAGAGAAAGTCTGAGGAGCTTCAGAACCCTGCTGCCTTGGTGCAAAGCTTGTTGGGACCAGGAGGTGCCCTTAGGGACATTCAGTTACTCAGAGTCCAATGTAGTAGCATTTTGTCTTCTTTTCCCACGTTATTAATCTGTTTGGAGATGGTGATGACCTCGCTGGTTCAAGAGGTAAGCTCAAGATTTAGGCTTGGCCAGTGAGAGCTTGGGTACAGTGACTGGTTCAAGGACAGCGTTGTGATCCAAGCCAATTCTTAAACTTTTGTTAGAACAACTGCCTAAGAGTTGCTAAGTAGGGAATAAGCTTGTAGCTTCTGGGGCCATCACTTTATTCTCATCACCTGAGAATAAAGCCAGCACTCAGGAAAACAGAGACAAGAGACGAAAAGTGAGACCACGTATTGATGACATTGTTGCCTGGATCCAGCCATGTCTGAAGCTGATGCACCTGAACTTTTGAGACGTGCAAGCCAATCAATTACTCCCTAACTTTTTTTGTTCTTTTTGGTTTTCTGTTATTTACAATTGACTGATACATCTATATACAAATATCTGTAATTAAATATCTATAATTGCAGACATTATTGTTGGCCTACTCAAAAAAATTCTCCTTTTTCAAATCAGAATTCTGGTTGTGACCAGGTTTCCTCCTGGTGGCCGTGTATTTTCAGGGAGATGGGTCCCAGTCCCAGCCTCAGCCTGAAGAAGACAATCGTGAGAGATACAGCCAATCATGGGGATCCAGACACCTTAGAGTGATTGGTTGGGCACTGTCATGTGATGCTCTGTAGAGCAACAGAGGAGAAATTTGCTGAGTGCTTCTGGGAAAAGTGTTTCTCATTAACAGAGATAGGTGACATTGTGACTAGAATGTTTGGAATCGTGGGCATTATTTTGCCACCACAAGTAAGCAAAGCTAAGATGCTGAGAGAAAAAAGAGAACAAATGCTGAAAGAACATAGATCCTTACCCTGCTTGAGCCCCTGGGAACCATCTCTACCTGCAGCTCCTTGACAGCTCCAAGCATTTCTCTCTTGTTAGCAAAATGACTGCAGTACAGTAAGTCCCCTACATACGAACAAGTTCCATTCTGAGAGCGTTTTCATAAGTCCAACAAAGTTAGCCTAGGTACCCAACTAACACAATTGGCTGTATAGTACTGTACTGTACAGTAATAGGTTTATAATACTTTTCACACAAATAATACATAAAAACAAACACAAAAATAAAGAAAACATTTTTAATCTTACAGTACCTTGAAAAGTACAATAGAACAGTACAACAGCTGGCATACAGGGATACATTTGCATCTTTGAAAGTTTGCAACGTGAAGGTTCGTATGTAGGAGACTTAACCGTAGCTGAAGTCTCACAAACCTACACCACCACCCGGGCAAAGAGAGAATATATACAGGGTTCTCTCTTGAAAGACAAGAAATGTTTCCCTGCAGGAGCCTCAGCTACTGTCCTATCACATTGGCTCTGACTTGGTTATTTGCCCATCTGTGACCCAAAGACTGATGTTATGGGAATGAAAATACATTGATTGGCTTAAGTCAATCAGAACCCAAGTCTGGAGCATCGGGTAAGGTAACTTCTACCCCAGAACACATGGGATGAGAGTGCGGAAGCCGGTGTTTTCTGGTCCAATAAACATGACTTGGAAAGATTACAAAAGGACACAAATTCTCTTCCAATCCACGGAGTCATATGACTTTGGAAAACAAAGAAACATGGTGCTTCACCTTATGGGGGATTAAGAAAATGTGCATTGGGCTTCCCTGGTGGCGCAGTGGTTAAGAATCCGCCTGCCAATGCAGGGGACACAGGTTCGAGCCCTGGGCCAGGAAGATCTCACATGCCGCGGAGCAACTGGGCCCTTGCACCACAACTACTGAGCCCGCATGCCACACCTACTGAAGCTGCGCACCTAGAGCCCGTGCTCTGCAACAAGAGAAGCCACAGCAATGAGAAGCCTGCACACCACAACGAAGAGTAGTCCCCGCTCACCGCAACTAGAGAAAGCCCGCACAGCGAGGACCCAACGCAGCCAAAAATAAATAAATAAATAAATAAATTTTTTTAAAAAAGAAAGAAAATGTGAATCATATGGTCTCTGCTCTCAGAGAATTTACAAGTGAGATTAACTGTGCCTTAATAGATCAGCTTGGAAGATCTGCCCTTTGGAGTCTATAGTTTTGGTTGAACACTCTGAGTCACATGAGCTACTGTAACAAATAAACCCCAACATTCCAGGGTTTGCATAACCTGGATGTGCAAACCATATGGTTTGCATAAGCAGAATTTTATCTCCTGCTCACATGGCGATCCTGTGCTGGATTGCCAGTTGACTGACAGCTCTCCATCATTGTCTGCATACAGCGGAGGCAGGAAAGAGAGTGGGGAAGTCGTACATGTTTCTTGACTGCCTTGCCCTGAGCTAACACACATGACTTTGCTCATTCTATTTGCGAAAATGAATCGAGTGACTGTGCCCGGATGCAAAGGGGGTTGGGAGATGCTCCCGGCCGAGCAGCTTCTGTTCAGTGACAACTCTGTCCCAAGGGTGACTAGCCATCTCTGCCACGCAGATTTTGCCTGTAATAATGGCAAGTAACTATTAGGATGCAGAAATCCTTGATCATATTTAAGCAATTTAAACCAAAGTTTCTCAGTCTCAGTACTATTGACATTTGGGGCCAGATAATTCTCTGTGGTGGGGGGCTGTCCTGAGCACTGTCGGATGTTTAGCAGCATGTCTGGCCTCTACCCACCAGACGCCAGTAGTACTGACCCTCTCTGCCGGCTGCGACACCCAAAAACGGCTGCAGACATTGCCACATGTCCTCTGGGGCACAAAACATTTCCATCCCTTAGAAAGTTCCCTCCTGCCCCTCCCCCAAACCAGTTAACCACTATTCTGACCTCTATCACTTTTAGTTTGGCCTGTTCTTGGACTTCATATTAATGGAATCATACAGAATGAATTCTTTTGTATCTGGCTTCTTTCACTCAAATAATGTTTTTTCAGATTCAATCATGTTGTTTGTTGGATGCATCAATAATTTCTTTTTTAACTGTTTATTTCTTTTTATTGTTGAATATTCCATTTTTCTGACTATACCACCATTTACCTACCTGTCCTCTTGTTGGTGGACATTTCCAGTTTGATCTATTATGAGAAAAAGCTGTAATGAACATTCTTGAACAAGTCTTTTTTGGTCATGTGCACGAATTTCTCTTAACCCAGGAGTGGAATTACTGAGTCATAGGGAAGGTATATGTCTAACTGTATTAGACATTGTAGTTGGCCCCCCTTTTTTTTTTTTGGCTGTGTCACGCTCAGCTTGTGGGATCTTAGTTCCTGGACTAAATCCCTGGGATCGAACCCAGGCCCTCGGCAGTGAAAGCACAGAATCCTAACCACTGGACCGCCAAGGAATTCCCTGTAGTCGGCCTTTCAAAAGAACTAATCTATTATTTTTATTATTTTAAAAGTAATACATATTGGGACTTCCCTGGTGGTCCAGTGGGTAAGACTCCGTGCTCCCAATGCAGGGGGCCCGAGTTCAATCCCTGGTCGGGGAACCAGATCCCACATGCATGCCGTAACTAAGAGTCAACATGCCCCAACTAGGTAGTCTGCATGCTGCAACTAAAAAAAAAAAAGAAGACTCCACGCTTTCACTGCAGGGGGTGTGGGTTCAATTCCTGGTTGGGGAGCTAAGATGCCACGTGGCATGGCCAAAATAAAATAAAATTAAATTAAATTAAAAATTAAAAAATAAAATACATATTCATGGGAAAATGTCAATGTTCAGAATAATAATAGTTGAAATTTGTTTGGCGTTTACAATGTGACAGGGCACTCTTCTAAATGTCTTAGGAATACCTTAACTCATTTAATTCTCAAGTAACTCCAAGAAGCAGACATTATGATCATCATCAGCTCCACGTGAACAGGGGGAACACTGAATTGCAGAGGAGGGCAGTCACTTGCTCAAGTCACCAGCCAGTCAGTGGTCAAGCCTCACTGGAGCTCAGGCCACCTGGCTCCTGAGTTTGTGCTCTGACCTTAGCTACAACTCAGCTATATCAACTGTTTGGCCAAAGAATTAGGTGTAAACTAAAACCCTCCTTGCACCCTGCCCCTCACCCTTCCACCCAACCCAGGCTCCATCCCCAGAGGTAACCACCATGAGCTCAGTCTCTGCTGTCTTTCTAGAACATTCTTTGTGTTTAGGCAGCTGGGTTATAGTGGTTAAGAGATTGAGGTTCAAAGGCAGCCCACACTTAGCAATGTGACCTTGGGCACATCTCTGAACTCTCTGCAGCTACCTCATCCCTAAACTGGGCATAGTAATAATACCCATCCCACAGAGGGGTTGCAAACAGCAAAGGAGTTTTTAAGTATAAAGTTAACTCCAAAGATGTTAACTTCCAGTGTCTCCTAGCCCTTTAGGAGGCAAAAAGTGATTTCACACCTCCTTCTCTCCCCACCTCGGTCCAGAATGATAATGCAAGAAAGTGGGGCCCAGGGAGGCACCCAACATTAGCAAGAGAAAGAGGTGTGGGTCATACAAAAACATTCCCTCCGAGAACTTCAGAAAGCTGTAACCTCCTGCTAAGACAGTTCCAAAATGCAATCAAGAGTGTTGCCAGTTCAAACCACAACATCCCCAAGAACCCCAAGATTGCAAGCTCCATCCAGGCCTGAGCTGGAGTCGGGGAGAGGCAGAGAGAAGAGGGACCCACCTCCCTGATCCCATCCACAGCACGATGTGTGTGTGTGTGTGTGTGTGTGTGTGTGTGTGTGCTTGCTTGGTCTCCCAGCCTACTCTTCCAGGCTCTGCAGGAATAAATGACAATGTTACAAATATGTGCTGGTAAAATACATTGTTTTTATACCAAACTGAAACACAGGGCATAGACTGTTGTTTTGTTAATATTTATTTATTTATTTATTTGGTTGTGCTGGGTCTTAGTGGCGGCAGGTGGGCTCCTTAGTTGTGGCATGTGAACTCTTAGTTGCAGCATGCATATGGGATCTAGTTCCCTAACCAGGGATAGAACCTGGCCCCCTGCGTTGGGAGCACAGAGTCTTAACCACTGTGCCATCAGGGAAGTTTTGCAAATTTTTTTACTTAATTTTCTTAGACATCTTTTCCATACCAGAAGACTTTTCTCTTTTTAAAGACTGCAGTATGCCATTTCATAGACAGACCACCATATATTCGACTAGGTGTTTCTCAAACCATCAGATGATGGATACAGGGGTTGGTTATACTATTTTCCCTCCTTTTGAATATGTTTGAAATTTTCCATAATAAGATAATAATACAATAAAGGAAAGCACCAGGCTGTAATAAAATTTTTCTGTGTAAACCTGTAAAGCTGACTTCCCTATCAAAGGCATCTTCCTTCATACAGATAGAAAACTACAGTTAAAAATCTAAGCACTATATATAAAATTAGAAATTGGTGAATTAAAGCTACCCAACCATGAACTGGGCAAGATTGCTTTCACTCTTGTTCGGAGCTCATCTCGATGGCTTCCTGACTCTCTGAAGATTGTTGGATAAGGCAGAGAACAACAGCTCTCAAAAGACCATGTGGTATCTTAAGAAAGTGACTCATTGGAAACTTGAAGTCAGGCCCTGTAGATTATTTATAATAATAGTTAACTCTTATATAACAGTGATGGCATGCCAACCCCTCTTGTAAATACTTTACACAAGTATTAAACCATTTGATTCTTTCATCAATCTTTAGACATATATTCTAGTATTATGCCTATTTTACAGATGAAAAAACAAAAGCACAGAGAGTTCTGATGACTTGCCTAAGGTCTCATAGCTAGTAAGAGGTAGGGCCAGGATTTAAACTTCACAACCATACTCTTCATCCTTATTTTCCACTGCCTCTCTATTAATTTGGTAATGCATCTCTAGCAACTTACTGAATATCAGATAACAGGGAATTGGGGATAGGTTGGGGAGAACCATGAAGATGATTCTGTGCCATTCGGTGGAAATTGGAGATGTCCCCATAGCAAAATAATCATCTACATGATTTATCTCCCATGGGAAAGCTATAAAATACTAACCACCATTTAGGACTTCTATTGAATACTATGTACCACAGTGCTAAGAGAAAAATACACTGTGATCATCTTATTTATGTCAACAAATATTCTATGTACCAGCTCTGTTCTAGGCACTGGGGAAACATCTGTGAAAAGACTGACATGATTTTAGGGACTTCCTTGGCGGTCCAGTGGTTAGGACTCTGCGCTTCCACTATGGGGGCCCAGGTTCAATCCCTGGTCAGGGAACTAAGATCCTGCAAGCCACACAACATGGCCAAAAAAAGAAAACAAAACAACAACAACAAAAAAACTGACATGGTTTAAACCTACAGTGAATGGGACTTCCCTGGTGGCACAGTGGTTAAGAATCCACCTGCCAATGCAGGGGACACAGGTTCTAGCCCTGGTCCAGGAAGATCCCACATGCCATGGAGCAACTAAGCCCGTGCGCCACAACTACTGAGCCTGCACTCTAGAGCCTGCGAGCCACAACTACTGAAGCCCTCACGCCTAGAGCCCGTGCTCTGCAACAAGAGAAGCCATGACAACGAGAAGTCCGTGCACTGCAACGAAGAGTAGCCCCCGCTCGCCGCAACTAGAGAAAGTCCGCACACAGCAACAAAGACCCAGTGCAGCCAAATAAAAAAAAAAAAAAAAAAACAGTGAAGCTCACTGAAACTTGTTTCAATCAATATAATGAGTAGAATGGATACCGTAAAAGTTCTAGAGCCTAGACCTTGGAAGTCCTTGCAGCTTCTATTTGCACTCTCTTAGAACTCTGTCCTGAGTCTACCATGCCAGCAAAAGCCCTGAAAGAAAGACCAGAGGGTGAGAGAGACCCAGGCATCTGGCTGTCCCGGCTGACCTGCCAGCTGAATGCAGCTGCATGAGCAAACCCAGGTGTAAGGGACAGAAGGTCCACACACCAGCCCAAAGACTCCTAAGAAAAAAATGATTGTTTTGGGGTAGTTTGTTACTGTGTTTTAAGCAACTATGTTTTGGGGTAGTTTGTTACACAGCAATAGGTACTGTTACAGTGTAATATAATAATGAAACTGAATACGTACTATGCAGCAAAGCTATTGGATGCTATCAAATCATATAGTAGAAGAATCTGGCCTAATCAGGGGATGGAGGAGGGCCACATAGTAGAAAGAACATGAGTTCCTAAGCCAGACAAACCTCCATTCACACCCATTTCATCATTTATGTGCTGTGTGACCTTAGGCAAGTCAGATAGCCTCTCTGAGCCTCATCTACAAAATGGGAATCATCAAACTTACCCCGTTAAATGAGTGGCAAATGAGATAATATCGATATATACATACACCGTGACACAAGAAGTGTGCATTCAATAAATGGTGGCCATTTCTTTTATAAAACAAATCACAACACACCATTCGCTATCTACCTTGTGCGAGGTCAGGGAAACCTAATTTATCTCAGATCATAGAGATTCAATCAAGGAACAAAAGAGCTGGGGTTTTTTTGTTTTATTTGTTTTGTTTTGTTTTTGCTAATTCATACCTCGAGCCTCAAAAGTTAATAGATGCATTAGGGTTTAAAAGCCAGCTTTGTTTTTCTTGGTGCATTAGGAAAGAAAACAAAGGAGAAAAAAATTGCATTTCATCACTTGCATGGTTTAAGAAGAAAGAGACCAAACAAGTCAATTAACTTGAAAGTGAGTGTTCCAATCACTGGGCCAATGGGCCCTCCTGCCAGGCACAGTCAATTTACAGGAGAGCAGAGTCAATACCAGGAAGGTTTCACCTATCATTGTCAAAATGTTTAAATACACCATCACAGTGTGCAAACAGGACTTTATCTCTTTGCCACTCATGGAAACCTCTAGTTTGATTCTAGCAGTTTAAGCTTCCAAAGGACTGTTGAGTGAAGGCAGGGAGGGAGGAGCTGCTATCTACACGGTCCCCCCCAGGCAGGGCAGGTCCTCAGCTGGCAACTGGGTCCTGCTTCCAACCCTGCATGCAAAATCTCTAACACTCCCAGTATCACAAAAAACAGATTTGTTTTAGGACCAGAGACAGACCCAGGTTTAGTGGGACCTGAAGTTTATGCTATCTGGGGGAGCCTTCTATAAAAACAAGCAAACGATGGGACTTCCCTGGCGGTCCAGTGGTTAAGACTCCATGCTGCCAATACAGTGGGTGAGGGTTCGATCCCTGGTCAGGGAACTAAGATCCCACACGCAGCACGGCGTGGCCAAAAGATTTAAAAAAAAAAAAAAAAAGCAAATGAACAAAATAATGAGTACAAAATTAAGTATAAAGGTGCATATTGATTTAAAGTGAGAAACGAAATCAAAAAAAAAAATTGTGAGGGGTTCAGTAGCCAGACCCCAAAATGGCCCCAACGATCCTTTGCCCCCTGGCTCTCACACCTTTGTATAGCTCTCCCCACACACCCCCAAGACACACACACATTGCAGCGGGGGTGGCCTGCAAGACCAAGAGAATTCTGCAGAAGTGATGATACGTCATCACTTCTGAGATTAGATTATAAAAGACACAATGGATGCTTCTGTCTTGGTTGCTTTCTCTTTTTCTTAAATCGCTTGCTTAGGGCGGGAAGCCAGCTGCCCTGTCAGGAGCAAGCTTATGAAGAGGCCAGCGAGGCGAGGGACCATACTTCCTGCCAACAACCACGTGAAAAAGCTAAAACACCATCCCCCAGCCCTAACTGAGCCTTCAGGTGACTGCAGCCCCAGATGGGAGACTGTGACCACCCAGCCAAGCCCTCCTGGATTCCTGACCCACAGAAATCGTGCGAGAAATGTTTATTGTTTTGCACTCGTAAATTTTCAGGCAATTTGTTCCACAGCAATAGATAACTAATACAGTGGCCTTCAAGAGTCATGTTCTTCTGAGGTCTCTGCAGGTAATTTACCGTAAATGCTCACATACAAAGGCTTCCTGTTTGCAGCCTGGCTTCCATCACACCAAAATCCTTCGACAACTCCAAGCACTATTGTGTGTCCCTACTTCCTAAAAGAGTAAGGGGGCACAGAGCAGAAACTCCAACTGTATTTGTCGAATAAATGAGTAAATAAGACTCTTGCAGGAGTAATATTTCATCCTTATTTTACATGCAGGAAATGGAAGCTCAGAGATGTTAAGTTACTAGCTGAAGATCACACAGCTAGAGACTGAAGGAGTCTTGATTCCTTAATGGACAGGCTGTAGGGTCCATTTCTTTGATGTTTTCCATAGTACTGAGTCCATACTAAGTGCTTAATAAATGCAGATGGACTGAAAGGGTTAATGATGTGGCAGATCTTTCTCTCATTTGAGTAAATGTCTCTTTAACCAAGAAACTGGAACAATTCGGGGTGGTGGGGGCAGAGAAATTGATGTTGCCTTCTTTATCACAGACAGTAACGGAACAATGCAGGACTTGGTGAAGCAAAGCGTAAAAAACTAACAAAACCACTTCAAAAGTATCCAGAGACTAAAATTCAGAAGAAAAGGGGTTTGTGTTTCATCTAACACATTATATTCAAAAGCTGGTTTTGTTGGCCTTAAAAGATCTATGTAAAAACAATACTTTGAAGGCTGTGTGAAAACAATTCATTAATTTATGGTTCATGTTTCACTCTTTTGAACAATTACAAAATCTCCAGATTGACACACACAGTTTGGGGGCCAGCTCCTCAAGAGTAACCATGGGCAACACTTGGTGAGCACTTTCTTTCCTTGAAGTGGCCACTGTAGTCGGTCAAGTTCAAAAGTTAGCCATGTGTCCTGGGAGCCTGGGGGTGGGGGGATCGTGGTGAGTCATGGGACTACTTGGGCTTCTTCTGAACCCTGGAATTCTCTGAAATCGCAGTGATTTAGGAGGCTTATGGATATTCTAATTAGGCCATATGTAATTTAATTTTGGAGTGGTGAAACTGTCTCCTACATTGAATAAACAGGAAGCCTTTGAAAATTAATGGACTTGTCCACTGAGTTATTATTTACAAAAGTCTCTTCAGCTCCTAGCACAGTCTCTGACCCATATTTGGTGCTCAATAAAGTTGTGGACTTGAATGGGAGTTCATTAGACACCAAAAAGAGAATGCGTCAGTCGTCCACAAAGCTCCATCTCTTTCATCACCTCCCGGCCTCTGGACTCTCTGCTCTGCCTGATTATAGGATCAGATTCTCCTCTTTGCCAAAGATAGCTGATGTCCATTGATTTAAGCTCCCAATATCCATTCTCCTCTTCTCGGGAAAGAAGCACTTATTTTCTTTCTAGGGGTCTACCTCTCCCCACCCCCATCCCACCTGCTTTTGGACGGTTGATTCCACTGCAGAGACGGGCATGTACCTGAGCCTCATCAACCAGCACGCTCAGAGTCCTGACCACACTCTGTGGATCAGAGAGAGACACATGACCTAAGTTCATCTAGTCAGTCAAACCCTCTGTTTGGGTTGGTTTGGTTTTGTTTTTTGATAGACTTTATTTTTTTAGAGCAGTTTTTGATTCACAGCAAAACTGAATAGAAAGTACAGGGAGTTTGCATATACCCTCCCTCCTAATACACACATACTTTCCCCGCCCTCAACATCCCCCACCAGATAGTACATTTGTTACTATCGGTGAACCCACATGGACACATCACTGACACTCAAAGTCCATAGTTAACCTTAGGGTTCAGTCTTGGTGGTACAGATTTAGACAAATGTAGAAATGCATGCATCCATCATACAGAATTGCTTCACTGCCCTAGAGATCCTCTGTGCTCCACCTATTCATCTCTCCTTCCCCCAAATCCCTGGCAACCACTGATTTTTTACAGTCTCCATAGTTTTACCTTTTTCAGAATTTCATATAACTGTAATCATACGGTACATAGCCTATTCATTTTCACTTAGTAATATGCATTTAAGTCTTTCCGTGACTTGGTAACTCATTTCATTTTGGTGCTAAATAATATTCCGCTGTATGGATGTACCACAGGTTATTTATCCATTCACTTAACAAAGGACAGCTTGCTTGCTTCCAAGTTTTGGCAACTATAAATGTTTATGTGCAGATTCTGTGTAGATGTAAGTTTTCAACTAATTTGGGTTAAATATCAAAAGTGCAATTGCTGGACTGTATGGTAAGAGCATGTCTAATTTTGTAAGAAATTGCGGGGACTTCCCTGGTGGCGCAGTGGTTAAGAATCCACCTGCCAATACCCGAGACACGGGTTCGAGCCCTCATCTGGGAAGATCCCACACGCTCTGGAGCAACTAAGCCCGAGCGCCACAACTACTGAAGCCCGCGCACCTAGAGCCCGTGCTCCGCAACAAGAGAAGCCACCACAATGAGAAGTCCACGCACCGCAATGAAGAGTAGCCCCCGCTCGCCGCAACTAGAGAAAGCCCACGCAGAGATGAACCCAACGCAGCCAAAAATAAATAAACAAATAAATTTATTTAAAAAAAGAAATCGCCAAACTCTCTTCCAAATGGCTGTACCATTTCTGCACTCCCACCAGCAGTGAACGAGAGTTCCTGTGGTTCCATAGTCTCATCAGCATTTGATATTGTCAGTGTTCTGGATTTTAGCCATTCTAATAGGTGTGTAATGGAATTTACTTATGGTTTGACTTTGTATTTCCCTGATGACATATGATGTGGAGCATCTTTTCCTATGCTTATTTGCCATTTGGATATCTTCTTTGATGAGGTATGTATTCAGATCCTTTGCCCATTTTGTAATTGGGTTGTTAGCTTTCTCTTTTTTTTTAATTAATTAATTAATTTATTATTTTTGGCTGCATTGGGTCTTCGTTGCTGTGCGTGGGCTTTCTCTAGTTGCGGTGAGTGAGGGCTACTCTTTGTTGCGACGTGCGGGCTTCTCATTGCAGTGGCTTCTCTTGCTGTGGAGCACAGGCTCTAGGCGCGCGGGCTTCAGTAGTTGCAGCACGCGGGCTCAGTAGTTGTGGCTCGCAGGCTCTAGAGAACAGGCTCAGTAGTTGTGGCGCATGGGCTTAGCTGCTCTGCGACATGTGGGATCTTCCTGGACCAGGGCTCTGAACCCGTGTCCCCTGCATTGGCAGGCGGATTCTTAACCACTGCGCCACCAGGGAAGTCCTACTTTTCTTTTCTTTTTTTTTTTTTTTAATTAATTAATTTATTTTTTTATTTATTTATGGCTGTGTTGGGTCTTCGTTTCTGTGCAAGGGCTTTCTCTAATTGTGGCAAGCGGGGGCCACTCTTCATCGCGGTGCGCGGGCCTCTCACCATCGCGGCCTCTCTTGTTGCAGAGCACAGGCTCCAGACACGCAGGCTCAGTAGCTGTGGCTCACGGGCCCAGTTGCTCCGCGGCATGTGGGATCCTCCCAGACCAGGGCTCGAACCCGTGTCCCCCGCATCCGCAGGCAGACTCTCAACCACTGCGCCACCAGGGAAGCCCTAGTTTTCTTACTGTTGAGTTTTAAGAGTTCTTTGTCTATTTTGGATAAGAGTGTTTTATCAGATATGTCATTTTTCAAATGTTTTCTCCCATCTGTGCCTTGTCTTCTCATTCCCTTGACAATTCCTAAGCTTTTGTTGGATCATCCAGGAAAGTGTTATTCTCCCTACTGAGGTTGCTGAGAATATGAGATAGAAGCTAGAAGCAGCTGGCAGCCATTTTACAACCATAGGGAAGAGGCGGCCTGAGATTAGAGTCAAGAAAAAAATGAAAACAGCTCGCAGACAAAAAAAGGGCAAATGGCTCATAAACATATAAAAATAAGATCATCTCTTACGAGAAATGTATTTAAAGCTATAAAGTGGCATTGTTTTTTCACGTATCAGATTGGTAAAATGAAAAAAAATTTAATAATAATTTTAACAATAAATTTTAAATAACTTAAAACTTTTTAATGACTTAAATAATAATTTTAATTTAATGATAATTTTTAATACATTTTACCAATTTTTAATTGGTAAAATGAAAAAAATTTTTAATTTGCTGAGGGTGTGGGGAAAATGGCACTGTCAACTGAACTCAGGTTTGGATACAAGTAACAGAAACATGACAAACTGGTGGCTTAAGTGAGGTAGACGTTTATTTCTGCTATCATGTGAAAGAAGTCTGTAGGTCAGCTGTCCAGGGCTGGTATTGTATGTCCATTTGCCTAAGCAACCTGGTTTCTTTCTGTTTGCCTGCTTCATCTAGCCGGCCATTCTTAAAGTCATAGGACTCAGGATAGTTGCTGGAACTCCATCTATTACATCTGCATCCCTGGCAGCAGGAAGCAGGGAGAGAAAGAGACAGGTACACCCTTTCCTTTCTGGAAGCCCCCACTCACTTCCACTTACATCCGGTTGACCAGAACTTAGTCACGTGACTATACCAAACTGCAAGGGAAGTTGGGAAATTTAACCATTATTCTAGGTGATAATATGCTGTAGTAGAAGTTGGTGTTCTGTTAATATGAAGAAAGACCAAAAAATGGATGTTGGGAAGTAACTAGGCATTCTGATACATTATTGGCAACAGTAGAAATTGGTATGACCTGTATATTCTTCCCAGTTGCTTTTCAATAAATTGCTTCACTTTATTCTCCTCACACTATCACTCCTTTTTTTC
The DNA here is from genome assembly GCF_965194805.1 of Balaenoptera borealis. Lineage (NCBI taxonomy): Eukaryota > Metazoa > Chordata > Mammalia > Artiodactyla > Balaenopteridae > Balaenoptera > Balaenoptera borealis. The sequence goes on from NC_138872.1 coordinate 13,771,009, forward strand.
ACATAAGGAAACTGAGGCAACAACAGATAACTCACCCAAGGACTGTATGAATCAGGATTCTTGACAGCAAGTGACAGAAACCCAAATCAAATTGGATTATGAAAAGAGAATTCACAGGTTCCCTGGATTGCAAAGATGACTGACTGATTGCAAAGATCAGCTTCAGGTATGGATGGATCCAGAGGCTCAAACAGTGAGATCGGGATTCTCTCCTCATCTCTTGGTCATTTCCTTTGTGTTGGCTTCATTTTTGACAGGCTTTCCTCATATGGTGGCCCACCAAAGCCCACAGCAAATACAACCCTATATCCCATCATATCGTGGTAGAAAAAGAGCACCTCTTTTCCAGGATTTCTAGCAAACATCCCAGAACTCTCACTGGACTGCCTTGGGTCCCATGTCCATCTCTGAGCCAATCACCATGGCCAGAGATGAGCTACGCTAGGGTCCAGGCAGACCTGAGTCACTTGCTTATTCCTGGAGCCCGAGGGTGGGGGGCGGGGGCGGGGGGCTGGGAGGGCAGGGTCAGCCCCATTATAAGCAGAGACCAAGTGGGGAGGGGAAATTCCCTGAGGAAACCTGGAGTGAAGTTTCTAGAAGAAGGAGGAAGATTTGCTAGGTAGACTGAACTACAAACATCTACTACAGTCATGTGGTGAATTGGGGCAGGGCCACACCAGGAGCCCAGTTTCCCAATTCTTAGCTCCCTGTGCCCCATAAGTACCCCAGCTCTGTCTGTTGCCTAGGAACTTACTTTTAAGAAATCACAAAATGTAAACACAGACTAAAGGAGAAGTAATCAGAGGAGAATCATACACGAAGGGGAGAGGTTGAGAAAGCCCCGGAAAAACGTTCAACTTTTGGACTCTGTTATCATATTCACCTTGTCAAAAAGTTTTTTAACCTGATGAATTACATTCCAAAGGACTGAAATAATTTGCAGATGCAATCGAGGAAACGCTGTCAGTAATCTTTGAGATATCGTGGAAAGTGGGAATGGCTAGAAGATTGGACTTGGGCAAATGTACACAGATTCTAAAAGCTGAATCCCAAATCCTGCAGACTGATTGGTTGGACTCTGATTCTTCATCCTCCTCTCTCTCTTCCTGAATTCTCTCTTTCTTTTATTCATTTTTTAGACAGTTTTATTGTGATATAATTTACATGCCATAAAAGTCACCCCTTTTACACATACAATTCAATAATTTTTAGTACCGTTTTATTTTTTTTAATATTTATTTATTTATTTATTTATTTTGGCTGTCCTGGGTCTTTGTTGCGGTACTTGGGATCTTCACTGAGGCATGCAGGATCTAGTTCCCTGACCAGGGATCAAATCCAGGTTCCCCGCATTGGGAGCACAGAATCTTAACCACTGGACCACCAGGGAAGTCCCACTTTTTAAATTTTAAATGTTTACTTTGTTTTCTGAACAGGTAATTTACCATGGTTCAGAATTCAAAAGGTACAAAGAAAAATACCCCCCCAACGCCATCCCTGAGCCACTCAATTCCCTGTCCCAGAAATAAGCACTGGGGTCTATTTTCTTGTGGATCCTTATATAGATTGTCAGTAAATATACAAAGAAATTGTTTTTACACAGGTATTTTTTTTCTTACAAATCCATGGTGTTCTGAACTTGGCTTTCTTCACTTACTCTTGGAAGTCATTGTATAGCAAGATATAGAAAGCTGTCTCATTAATTTTCAGCTCATAATTGCATTGTATAAATCAGAGGCTAGCAAACTAAGGCCCATGGGCCAAATCTGGCCATCGCCTGTCTTCTGTAAATAAAGTTTTATTGGAACACAGCCACGCCCATTTGTTTATATAGTGTATGACTGCTTTTGAGCTATAGCTGCACCAGAGACCTCTTGGTCTGCAAAGCCTAGAATGTTTACTTTCTAGCCCTTTACAGAAAGAGTCTGCTGACTCCTAGTGTAGGTGTTTTATAGTTTGTTCATACATCACTTGACACTAACATTTAGTGTTTCTAGTCTTTTGTGATTACAAATAATACTGCAATGCATAACCTGTCTAAGCATAATTTTCCATGCACATTTCTCACATGTATCCTAGAAGTGGAACTGCTGGGTCAAAAGGTATGTGCATTTGTAATTTTGATAGAAATTGCCAAATTATCTCCAAAGAGATTATATCCATTTACATACGCTCCCACCAGCAATAAATGAAAGCAATAAATTCCCCAATGCACTTGCTGACTTAGTGTGTTATCAGACTTTTTGATCTTTATCAAACTGACAGGTTAAAAATGGTGTGTCAGTGTAATTTTAATTTTCATTTCTCTCATTATGAGCGTGCAGCATTTCCTAGGGCTGCAACGACAAATTACCACAAAGCTGATGGCTTTAAACAACAGAAATGTATTGTTTCACAGTTCTGGAGACCAAAATCAAGGTGTCGGCAGGGCTGCTCGCCCTTCAAAGGCTCTACGGAAGAATCCTTCCTTGCCACTTCTAGCTTCTGGATGATGTTGGCAATCCTTGCTGTTCCTTGGCTTGTAGATGCATCCCTCCAATCTTTGCCTCTGTCTTCACATGGCCGTTTCCGCTGTGTGTCTGTGCCTCTATGTCCAAATTTCTCTCTTCTTATAAACACACCAGTCATATCGTATTTAGGGCCCATCCTAATCCAGTATGACCTCCTTTTAACTTGATGACATCTACAAAGACCCTATTTCCAAATAAGGTCACATTCACAGGTTCTGGGCGGACATGAATTTTTGAAGGACGCTATTCAACCCAGTAAAATTTGGAATCTGCTCACATTTTCCATTGCAAATGAACTGTGTTAATCAGACATCACTATTTAGATACCATAGGCTCATCAGATAGAAGTCTTTAGTCCCCCAAGTCTACTTTCTTTCCTAGCCCAACATACAACTCAAATAAAATTAAAATGGTGGCTCCAGGGGAGCTCCCTGGTGGTCTAGCGGTTAGGAATCAGTGCTTTCACTGCTGTGGCCCGGGTTCAACCCCTGGTTGGGGAACTGAGATCCCTGTAAGCCGCGTGGCGCGGCCAAAATAAAAATAAATTAAAAATAAAAATGAAAAAAAATAAAAATAAAAAAATAAAAATGGATGGTGGCTTCAGCAGATTCGATTCCAAGCACAAGTTTGGGCATCTAGAAAGGACTAAACCAGGGAATTCCCTGGTGGTCCAGTGGTTAAGAATCCGCCTTCCAATGCAGAGGACTTGGATTCGATCCCTGGTCGGGGAACTAAGATCCCACATGCCGCAGGGCAACTAAGCCCGCGTGCCACAATTAGAGAGCCTGAGCACCGCAACTACTGAGCCCGTGTGCTCTGGAGCCCTCACGCCACAACTAGAGAGAAGCCTGTGGGCCACAATGAAGAGCCCACGTGCCGCAACAAAAGATCCCGCATGCCGCAACGAAGATCCCGCGTAAAGTAACTAAGACCTGATGCAGCCAAATAAATAAATAATTAAAGACCTACTGAATGGTTGTCAGCTTGGCAAACAATCTCAGAGACAATAGTGAAGCACTCTTTAAAAAAAAAAAAGAAAGGACTAAACCAATATTTGATGAATTGAATTGAACTGTGAGGAAAAGAAGTTTCCTTCTAAAACAATAACAGCTAATATTATTATTATTATAATCATACTATTATTATATAATATTTATGAGTGTTTACTTAGAGCCAGGCACTTTTCTAAGCCCTTTACGTGGATTAATTCAGCTAACCCTTTAAAGATAAACCAAGGCACAAGGATTTCCAACTAGGAAGGGGCAGAGGCAGGATTTGGACCCAGGTGATCTGACTCCAGGCCACTCAGCTAAGCTTCTTGAATAAGCAAGCCTAAAAAGGAGGGCAGAAGTTTTCAATTTTAGAACTAAGAGGTTTGGGGTTTTTTTTTTCCTTCCTCTGTTAGATTTTAACTTATGAGACACAAATACACTACATCGCTCGGCATGTGATTTCGAACAGTTTCTTCCTATAAAGAACATCTAGGCTAGTTATCACCCTGACCTTTTATTTCTTTTTTTCTTTCTTCTTCCTTTTTTTTTTTTCCTATGCTCCACTTCCTCAACACTCTTCCTTTACCCTAAGTTACTATTTCAGATCAGGAAGATTAAGAGGCCATAAATAATTTTTCTGTGAATTATTATACAGGAAGTTCCATCTGATCAGATCCTGCTTGCCAGTGGTAAAGCACAAACAAACCAATACAAAACCCGAGTCACAGTTTCTGAGTACAAAGATGAGCGACAAAGTCAGTCCCAGTTCTCACTATACTCCTTCCACAGAAACAGAAAGATCCAATGCAGAAAGTGTTTGAACCACTGTGTAAATGATCAGTTCCCCTGCTTTTTACATAGAATACATGACTGGAAAAAAAAAAGTGGGACATTTCAAGGATCAAAAGTTGAATAATGTATTCATGCATTACAAGAGACTTTCCAGTTCCAATGCTTAAAATTATATCACAAATCTGGTCTTCCCTGGTGGCACCGTGGTTAAGAATCCGCCTGCCAATGCAGGGGACACGGGTTCGAGCCCTGGTCCGGGAAGATCCCACATGCTGCAGAGCAACTAAGCCCGTGCACCACAACAGCTGCGCCTGTGCTCTGGAGCCCACGAGCCACAACTACTGAAGCCTGCATGCCTAGAGCCCGTGCTCCGCAACAGGAGAGTGGCCCCCGCTCACCACAACTAGAGGAGGCCCACATGCAGCAACGAAGATCCAGCTCAGCCAAAAATAAATAAATAAATATAAATAAATTTATAAAAATATATCACAAATCCATAATTATATTTTCCTTTTACGATATAATGGACAACCTGCTGTATAAATAAACAAACAAATAAATAAATAAATAAAATTCAAAAATTCCAAAAAAAAAAGATATAATGGACAGCGATCCATTTTCACCATTTATACATGTTCCTTGATGGAACCTCGTTGACCAGCTTAAAGAGACCCCTTTAACACAAAGACTATCCAATTTTTTTACATTCAATTATTTTTTGAGCACCTACTATACACTGGGAGGGAGGGAGGGAGGAGAGGTGGGAGGGAGGAAGACAGATTTTTCCATCTCTTCCCAATAAATGTATTCAGTTGAATAAATGTGCTCCAAGTTGGAATCACAGCTCCTGAAAACTACGAGCAGCCATGCAGGCTGGAGCAGCTGCACCGGTTACTAGCTGTGTGACTTTGAGGAAACTACTTAACTTCTTTGTGCCCCGGAGTCCTCATCGGTAAGTGGGCAAAATAACAATACTTCTTTCATAGATATATGATATACTATATGTTATACTATATATTATATAAATATTATATAATACATGTAAAATACATTCTAAGATAGCATATATTTAATAATATATAATACATAAATATATATAAAAAGCATGTAGTGCTTGGCATATAGCAATGGCTCAAATAGTGCTTATTATTATTATATAATATTTATTATTATTATTATTGATATAGTAAAAGCTCTCATTCCAGACCATGGCACTCTAATCCTCTAACCGTCCCACTGTCATTGAAAATGGACCATTACACGGAGGAATGACCTTGTCCCAACCATGATCTTTATAGGGGCCTTTTACCTCACATCCGTATTTTTATCCAAAGAAAAAAGTTTTCTGAACAGAAGGCCTTTATGGACTTGTTTGAAGTACTTGTAGTTGAAATGTCTACATGTTTGGACTTGCTGCCTGTCAACTAGTCAAAAGAGTTTGCAGGCAGGCACTATAAGGTATGTAACTTAGGAACAAGAAAGAGAGCAACTGAATTCATGCCATTAGGTTTAACATTCTATGCATTTTTCTGCTCCTTCAATGAGAGAAGCACACTTGGGGTAGGCATGGGGGAGGGAAAGTCAGAGCTCACTGAGATATAGTGTCAGCAGAGCCCAATAATAAAAAGGTCAGGAAGCTTAATACTTCTGAGCACCATTTTGAAAGTAAGGACACAGGTTACCGTCCTAGCTCCACACCTCACATCTTAGTTCCTGCTGTGGGACCTTCTGTAAGCTGCTTAACCCTCTGAGCCTTGATCTTGGTCTTGGGTCAGTTGCCCCAGGGAACAGTCCCTGGGAGGATGATTTGCAGGTAGAATGTTTACTGGGGAGTGTTCTTGAAAACAACAACTAGGAAGGGGTAAGAGAAGCAGGATGGGATAGAGGGAGAAATTGAACAATGACACGATTGCAATGATCTCAGCCAACCCCATGAGGAGCTCTGAAGCTGGGATAACCCTCAGAGATGTTCCGAATTGAGGCTGGGGGCCAAGCCTTTGGATTCCTGCATCAACCAGGCATTGGATACAGCGGTGGTTCATAATGCAGGGAGGGGGACCAATTTTTCCCCCCGGGGCACTTGGCAATGTCTGGAGACATTTTTAATTATTGCAATTGGAGGAGGGGTATCTAATGGGCAGAGACCAGGGACGCCGCTACACACCCTCAAACACACAGGACAGTCCCCACCACAAAGAAGTATCATCCCAAAGTGTCAGAGCCCCTGAGGTTTCTCAAAGATAAAGGCTGCCCTTGGAAAGTTCTCTCGATCTTGGGCAAGGTAGCTTCCTCCAGCTAAGGGCAGTTTCTGAAGAGGGACACATCAGAAATGTGAGTCATCAGCAGCCAACACTCCCGGCAGCTGGGAGAATAAGTGACTGGGTCCTGAACGGGGATGTGGACAGCACAGCACTACAACCTTTTTAAAAAATCAGTTTTTAGGGGCTTCCCTGGTGGCGCAGTGGTTGAGAATCTGCCTGCCAATGCAGGGGACACGGGTTCGAGCCCTGGTCTGGGAAGATCCCACATGCCGCGGAGCAACTAGGCCCGTGAGCCACAACTACTGAGCCTGCGCGTCTGGAGCCTGTGCTCTGCAACAAGAGAGGCGGCGATAGTGAGAGGCCCGCGCACCGCGATGAGGAGTGGCCCCCGCTTGCCGCAACTGGAGAAAGCCCTCGCACAGAAGCGAAGACCCAACACAGCCATAAATAAATAAAAATAAATTTTTTTAAAAAATCAGTTTTTAGCTACGCAAGTAATATTGCATCTCCTTATAAAAAGTAAAATGTTCTAAATCAGGGTTTCGCAACCTCAGCCCTAGTGGCATTTTAGGCTAGATAACGCTCCTCTGCTGTGGGGACGTCCTGTGCATTATAGGATATTTAACAGCATCCCTGGCCTCCATCCACTAGGTACCAACGGCACGCCTTCCCTCACTGGGACAAACAAAAATATCTGGAAACATTGCCTAGTGTCCCCTGGAGGACAGAATCGCCCCTGATTGAGAAACAGTCTTCTAGATAAATCCAAAATAGCCTTTGACTAATTTGCAGTCTGAGGCCCCTCCCCAGAAGTAACTGCTAATATAGGTTTGCAGGGGTTCCTTCCAGAATTCTTCGTATTAATTTCCATAGACATATATGCCACCATCGGAAATATATAGTATTTTTTCACATAACTGTAAACATTTAACTATAGAAATTTAACCATAGAAAATAGATCACATTTTCTTTGGAAAATGCTTGCATTTTCATTCTGATCACCACAATGCCCTTGCACAGCCCATGTATCTTTAGGAAAGCTGAGTATACACCCACCTCTAGGGGTGAGCATGTAGCATAGACCCAAATTAATTCACACAAGCCAATATCCTGGCTACAATTCTCAGATCAAGGGTAGGTACATAGCTCAATTTAAGCCAGTGAGAATCTAGATTTTCTGGGGCATCTGGGAGAGGAACTCTCTTTCTCCCTCTCTGAACATGACTGAGGAATCATGTAACTACTGGAGCTGTGGCAGCCATCTTGTGATCATGGGGTTGAAAGTCAGCTTTTGCTTATAGCTGCTGCCACAGGAGAAGATCAGATAAATTGAAAGAAACCTTGTCCTTGATAACATCATCAAGGCCACTCCAGAAATTGAACCAAACACACACATGTTTCTATGGACTTTCCAGGTTTGTGAGTAACTGTCTCAATGATTCCCATATTCATTCTGAATTAGATTTTCTGTTACATTTGACCTAACATATTCTAAATGACCCCATAATCCACAACACGGATATGCTATAATTTATATACCCATTCCCCTATTAATGGACATTTAAGTTGTCTCCAATTTTTCAATTTAACAATGTACTTTTGAATTCAGACATTTTCTTTAAATTTCTTTGATTTTGGATGATAAGCAGATCGCTCATTTATTCCACAAATATATTACGAATACTTACTCTACACTATATACTGAGGCTACAGAGGTGAACAATACCCAACCCCTGCCCTCAGAGTTTTAATTCTTGTGAGGTAGATGACAAGCTAATAAATAAAATACAATATACACAACGATATAAAACGTAACACTATAAAATAATACAATGTAACAACACATAAGAATACAATACATATTACATGATAATGCAGCTATGAAGTCAGTGGGGCAGAGTGGTTGGACTTTGCCCATTGTGGCGTAAACTCTCTATTTTCTAGGGGGAATTCAGTAGAGAAATCTGAGTATATATGACCCTCTTTACATGAGGAAAATCAAACCCTCAGTTGCTTAGAGCAGCCTCGGGGGTAATGTTTCAGGATGTGACTGAAGGTCGAAAGCTCCCAAGGAGGTGAACTCTCCGTGTCAAGCCATTAGCACTTGTTAGCACTCTTCCTTTTTATGAAAGCAGCCAGGGAATGGCTTACGAATTCCCTCTTTCATTCTTTAAAAAATGTATTTATTTTTTCATTTTTTGGCTGCGTCAGGTCTTAGTTGCAGCACACAGGATCTTTTGTTGAGGCACATGCGCTCTTCACTGCAGCGTGCGGGCTTCTCTCTAGTCGTGGCACGCGGGCTCCAGGGCGCGGGGGCTCTGCAGTTGTGATGCGCGGGCTTAGTTGCCCCGTGGCATGTGGGGTCTTAGTTCCCCGGCCAGGGATCGAACCGGCCGGCGTCCCCTGCATTTCAAGATGGATTCTTAACCACTGGACCACCAGGGACGTCCCCCCTCTTTCATTAAGTCTGATCATCATCATTAATTAACACAGACACTCTGGATATGTAATCTGAGCGTTTTTTGAACCACAGATTGAGACAAGTTTAAGGGAAGGCTTTCAGATCAGATGCCCCAGTGACTAAGAATGCATAGCCCTGGTTCTGGTTAAGACAAACTGAGAATGTTAACTCCATGTGGGTACAGGTTGGAAGTGGGAAATGTTAAGCCAGGGCTCTCCACGCTGTTATGTTGAAAGGGGTTGACGTATGTCTAGGGCTGTTGCTTATTGCTTATAACATATTATATTTTTCTCCAGGCTATTTAGCTCTTGACATTAAAAAGAGAGTTCAATTTGCTCTTTTGTCTGGAAAGCAATTGTGCAATCATATCAATGACCTTTGATAGATTTTGGAAACTGTTCCTCCCTTCTCCCCATCAAAACCACCAGTGGCATTATTCAGGCCTTAATTGTTGCTGGGATTTTGGGGGTCCTAAGAAGCAAATTCCACTTCTCTCACCCAAATTTAGAATGTTAGTGTGCTATATTGTAATTTACAGGAAAAATATCTATTTGGTCATTCGATGACCAATATACATCCACAGTTCCTGCCTCACAGCCCCCAAAGCCCTTGGACATTTCTGAAAGCTAAGAACAATGGGATAATATTTGGGCTCTTGTCCTCAGTTCCCCACTCAAGGGCAGGGGGCTGGTTGCCAGGAGCACCAACCATGTGATCAGAAGGTTGGAACTTTCAGTCTCATCCTCTGATTTCCGGGGAGGGAGAAGGGACTTGAGGTTGAACCAGTTGCCATTGGCCAATGACTTTGCCAATCATGACTACGTGATGAAGCCTCCATAAAAACCCCAAAGGACAACTCTGTGGTCCTTTCTCAGAGAGCTTCCATGTAGGGAACCAGAATGCTTCCACATGCCATCGTACAGGGCCCGACACTCCACGAGGACAGAAGCTCCTTTGTTTGGGACCTTGCCCCATGTATCTCTTCATCTGGCTGTTGACTTATACCCTTTAATAACCTTTTATTTATTTATTTATTTTTAAATTTTATTTATTTTTGGCTGCGTTGGGTCTTTGTTGCTGCGCACAGGCTTTCTGTAGTGTGGCAAGAGGGGGCTACTCTTCGTTGCGGTACACAGGCTTCTCATTGAGGTGGCTTCTCGTTGCAGAGCATGGGCTCTAGGCACACGGGCTTCAGTAGTTGTGGCACACGGGCTCAGTAGTTGTGGCTCATGGGCTCTAGAGCGCAGGCTCAGTAGTTGTGGCGCACAGGCTTTGTTGCTCCCCGGCATGTGGGATCTTCCCGGACCAGGGCTCGAACCCATGTCCCCTGTATTGGCAGGCAGATTCTTAACCACTGCGCCACCAGGGAAGGCCTTTAATAGCCTTTTATAATAAATAGGTAATTTCATGAGTAAACGGGTTTTCCTGGCTACTTCATGACTCAGGGGTCCACGAGTGACTGCAATTTCCAGAGCCCCCCTAAAAACCAGAGATGGACTTGGAACCTGAGCCACTGAGTTTTGGGGGTGCCTACTGCACGCACCTGGGATTCTCCACCTGAGAATGTTCTCTGGCATGTGTGGACCTCGTTCTGGGCAGGCGTGAGTGCTGGGGAGCTCTCCTAGGAGCAGCCCTCAGGTGGAATAAATCGGTGATACGTTCTACATGCCTTGGAATCTCCCAGAAGCCCCCAGAGGGTTTTGCATCCCACTTGCTCACGGAAGTAACCTGTTCATTAACACACCTGTGGTGGCTTTCTTCCCTCCCCTGCCTTACGTCCTCATTCCTCCATGGAGCCTCGTGGAACCACCTTCCAAATCAACCATTGCACTGGAATCTTTGTTTCTGGCAAAGAGGAGGAACCCCACCCAAGACACCATCTTCCCAAAGGCCCCACCTGCGATCTCGCTGCGCGGCTGACGACGGCAGCTGGAACGAGGCTGTGGAGTAGGAAGCAGGCTGGACCTTCCCGGCGAAGAAACCAGGAGCTTCTGGATCACAGGGCCCCTCGGAGGTTGTGAGGAGCCCAAGCCACTTCCATCTTCTGAGGCTCTCGACTGATGGAAAAGAAAACAGAAGAAATACCAGCACAGGGTTCCCATGCTGCGCTGACTGTCAACGCTCAGCCCCGGGCGGTGAGGTCTGGAGGCCGCAGTGGGAGGCCTGGGCGGGGCCCCGTGCTAAGTCCTGAGACAGTTCACATTTCTAGCCCCTGTGCAGAGGATCTGGTCTGAGTGGTGAGAGCTTCCACGGTGGAGAGGGAGGAGGGCCAGGGAAGAGGAGCTGGACGGGGCTGCCTGGACGTCACTCCTTCTCCCCTCAGCAGCCAGGCCCCTCCAGCTAAGCTTTTTCACCTGATTTCAGCTGATAATGGAGTTGGGGCACCCTTCTCTTCCTGCCTCTGGTCTCCCAGCAACCCATGTGCTTCTGTGGTTGACAGGAAGGAAGCAAAGCCCGGGCTGTGACACACGGCAGCCGCTCACAAGGCTGGTTCCACGCACCAGCAAAGTCATCTGTCTTGAGTGGCCTCCTTGGTCAGGAACTACCCGCTCCTGACATCTCATAATACGAGGGGCCATTTTAACCCACCCTGAACTCACATTTGGGAACCCAGCTTACCGCTGTGTCCAGCTGCCCCCGGAGCAGCCCCTCGCTTGAGTGATAACAGACAGCAGGGTTTGGTGCCATGGCTCTTGTTTCAGAGCTGCCGAAATTGCTGCTGTTTTCTCCCCCAGCCCTGTCTCCCTTTCCAGCCCCTACTACGTGGGGACAATTCACAGACTAAGAAAGAGCTGCTAGCATTTCCCAGTGCATCTGAAGAAAGGAGGGAGGGAGGGATTCTCTGTCCTGCCTGGATGTCCTTAGGACTAAGGAGGAAGGATGCAGGGAATTGGATGGAAAGTCACTGAGATCCCAGGAGAAAAGTACATCTTAAATCAGAAATGTTTTGCTTTCTGGCTTTTCATGCCAAGCGTGCTTTACACAAAAATGTGGTGATTTTTCCTGCTGTTAAAAGGATCGAGGGGAATTCCCTGGCAGTCCAGTGGTTAAGACTCAGCGTTTCCACTGCCATGGGCCCGGGTTCAATCCCCGGTTGGGGAACTAAGATACCACAAGCTGCATGGCTCAGCCAAAAACAAATTTTTCTTAATAAACAAATAAATAAAAAGAACCGAGTTCATAGTCAGATGAGGCCAAACTGCCTCTTTAACCTCCACAAGTACAGTCAACAGTAACGGTGGGGACTTCTTGGTTTTTTCCTAATCCTGTAGCTTTCCTTTCCTGGGGGCACGAGATGATGGTAGTTTGGGCAATGCAGAGACAAAGCACTGTACATTGCAACATTACTCTGCCAGGAGCAAGAAGGATTTGATTTTTCCACAGAAAAGTGGTACTTATTGTAGCAGAAATCATCCTGTGGCGATTTTGTAACATTTACCTAATATTTTGGGAAACTATTTTATGCTTTTCCGAGCATAAAATAGCATCCATTTTCCTATTTGATCCCTACCACAAACAGGGCAGGAATCTCTGACCTTGTGTGATACTCTTTTACCTCAGCTCTAGGCAATACCACTGTCCTAGTGACCAGGGCATTTGGGTATTAAACCAAAATCGGTGAGCACCTTATATGATTAAGAATCCCCCCACCATGGTGATCATTTTGTAATATACAGAAATATCAAATCATTCTGTTGTACACTTGGAACTAAGAGCGTTGTAGGTCAATTATACTTCAATTTTGTTTTTTTACAGAATCCCCACCCTCGTAGTACCCTGGTTTTACTTCAAAGTGTCCATAGTTTGGAAGAAAAGTCAATCAGCTACCCAGACCTCAATTCCTCCCCTGACCAACAAGTGTCTCCCTTCTGGCCAAAGCTTGTTCTGATTTCTTGGTACTAATTGGCTTTGCTCTCTGACTCCTGACCTTTGGAACCCTTTAGAATACTCTTTGGAAGGAGTGCACCGGTGAACAGGCTTTCTGGGGTAAGGGACAGGGGGAACAGCCTGATTTATAGCATTTGCCAATTCCCGTGGTGTAAATACTTTTGCCATTACTGAGGGCAGGGGAGAGCAAGCTCTCTTCTTATAAGGACACTAATTCCATCATGAGGACCCCACCCTCGTGACCTCATCTAAACCTATTACCTCTCAAAGGCCTCATCCCCAGTGCCATCACATTGGGGGTTAGGGCTTCAACATATGAATTTGGGGGAGGAGGGGAAGACACAATTCAGTCCGTATGACAACCCCTCTCTAAGATGTTCAGAAGAAGTGTGGTTTATGGGTTGGGGCACCAGGGACAAGGGGGCCCCTCGCCTTCTGCTGGTCTTTAGCTGAGGATGGATGGGTATCCTCCGAAGAGTACTGGTTGGGTCCCATCCCAGGACTTTCTCCTGGCATCTGCTGCCCAGGTCTAGGCTGTGGGCTCAGTCCAGTGCTGGAGACCTCCCTAAGTTTCTACTGCAGCCTCCCCCCCAGGCCCTGCTGAGGCTGCCCATCCCCACGGCCTAACTACAGGGTCACCTCCAGCCAAGCCATAATCTACCCCATAACAGGTAGCACGCAGGAATGTCTTGGGAGTGCCTGGTGTCTGCCTGTCCACGCCTCCGTGCTGTCTTTCATCAGCAGAGGCAGCTTTACAGAGCTCCCTCCACTCAGAGTCCAAATCAGGCGAAGGCCCTCCTCCGCTGCATTCCCTGAGTCTCACGCCATCTCGCCTCCAGGCTTTCAGCTCTCTGTCTATTCCCCCATCACAGCCCACTAAGCCAGAAAACTGGGCCTTCAGGCTTCCTCTTCCCCTCTCTTAATTGTCTTCAAGCTTTTTGGTCACTCTTTTCTCAAGGCATTTTCAAAAATTATGCAGATACTTGGCACATTAAAAAAAAAAAATCAGACTTCCCTGGTGGCGCAGTGGTTAAGAATCCATCTGCCAATGCAGAGGACACGGGTTCGATCCCTGGCCCAGGAAGATCCACATGCCACGGAGCAACTAAGCCCGTGCGCCACAACTACTGAGCCTGCGCTCTAGAGCCCACGAGCCACAACTACTGAGCCTGCGTGCCACAACTACTGAAGCCCACACGCTCCACAACGAGAAGCCACTTCAATGAGAAGCCCGTGCACCACAACGAAGAGTAGCCCCCATTCACTGCAACTAGAGAAAGCCTGCGTGCAGCAATGAAGACCCAATACAGCCAAAAATAAATAAAAATTTAAAAAGAAAAATCAGTACACCTGAAACTAATATTATAAATCAACTATACTTCAATTACAAAATCAAATTGCTAAAATAGCTGAAAAGGATGTAATGTTTGCATACCATAAGTATTGCCATCTTTTTTTAAAAAATAAGTTTATTTATTTATTTATTTATTTATGGCTGCATTGGATCTTCGTTGCTGCACACAGGCTTTCTCTAGTTGCAGCGAGAGGGGGCTACTCTTCATTGCAGTGCGTGGGCTTCTCATTGCGGTGGCTTCTCTTGTTGTGGAGCACAGGCTCTAGGGCGCGCAGGCTTCAGTAGTTCTGGCAAATGGGCTCAGTAGTTGTGGCGCACAGGCTTAGTTGCTCCGCGGCATGTGGGATCTTCCCGGACCAGGGCTCAAACCTGTGTCCCCTGCATTGACAGGCAGATTCTTAACCACTGCACCACCAGCGAAGTCCAAGTATTGCCATCTTGAGACAGTTTCATCACCCTGTAATTATCCCTAAAGCATATCAATACCATAATAATTTGATTTCCACCATCATCCATTAAAAAGAAGCCACAAGGGCTTCCCTGGTGGCGCAGTGGTTGAGAGTCTGCCTGCCAATGCAGGGGACATGGGTTCGAGCCCTGGTCCGGGAAGATCCCACATGCCACGGAGCAACTGGGCCCGTTAGCCACAATTGCTGAGCCTGCGCGTCTGGAGCCTGTGCTCCGCAACAAGAGAGGTCGCGATAGTGAGAGGCCCGCGCACCACGATGAAGAGTGGCCCCCACTTGCCGCAACTAGAGAAAGCCCTCGCACAGAAATGAAGACCCAACACAGCCATAAAAATAAATAAAATTTAAAAAAAAAAAAAAAAAAAAAGAAGCCACGAACAACAGAATGGAAATTTTACTTCACCCACTGTGGTTCTTTAATTTGCATTCCACTCCCTCCACAAAATTTTATCCTAATGTATTGATATTATGTTTTTGCTTTTTTTAAATTTATTTTTGGCCGCACAGGGTTGGAGGGTGGCATGCGGACTTCCCCAACCAGGGGTCGAACCCACGCCCTCTGCATTGGATTGGAAGCACAAAGTCCCAACCAATGGACCACCAGGGAAGTCCTGTTTTTGCTTTAGAGTCTCTCTCTCTCTCTCTTTTTTTTTTTTTTTGGCCACCCTGCGGCATGTGGGATCTTAGTTCCCCAACCAGGGATCAAACTCATGCCCCCTGCAGTGGAAGCATGGAATCTTAACCACTGGACAGCTGGGGAAGCCCTTAGAGTCTTTTATTGATCACTCTTCTGTCCTTGGAAATAATGTGCTTAAGGATTGAAATTAATTTTTTAAAATTTCCTGTGATCATAAAGGGTTCACATTTAGATGTTTTTAAATTTTTGTTCTAAAGCAACTATACTCCAATAAAAATTAATTACAAATAAAATAAAATTTAAAAAATAAAAATAGGGCTTCCCTGGTGGCACAGCGGTTGAGAATCTGCCTGCCAATGCAGGGAACACGGGTTCGAGCCCTGGTCTGGGAAGATCCCACATGCCACGGAGCAACTAGGCCCGTGAGCCACAACTACTGAGCCTGCGCGTCTGGAGCCCGTGCTCCGCAACAAGAGAGGCCGCGACAGTGAGAGGCCCGCGCACCGCGATGAAGAATGGCCCCCGCTTGCCGCAACTGGAGAAAGCCCTCGCACAGAAACGAAGACCCAACACAGCTAAAAATAAATAAATAAATAAATAAATAAATTTATAAAAAATAATAATAAATAAATAAATAAAACAGATAAACAAGGTTCTACTGTTTAGAAAAAATAATAATAAATTTTTGTTGTGGATTGATTAAACGATAATAATGGTCACCAATATTTCAAGGTGCCCTTTGGCATGGTGCCCTGGAAGTTTTTACATCTTGGGACAATGAACCATAATAAAAGTCAGAAATGAGAAGTGTGACTTTCCTTTGTAAAGGGAAAGAAAGGTTATTGTGCAGGGGCAGCAGGAAAAAAACAACTGGAGAGAAAGGTACAAAGGGAAGCTGAGGAGCTGTAAACGGATTCCCTTAAACTCTCTTCAGGACTCTTTTCCACAAGGGCTCCCAGCCTCAGGCATGATCCTGCTTTCAAAGGACGAAGGCTTTCTACACCTTGCAAGGGACCCTGTGACCTCACTCTCCAGGCCAGGCTCTGGATCTTGGGCCCATGGAGTGTCTAGTCCTAGGACCCAGGTATTTCTACACATTGGTTTAATATCCTCCAAACACACACACACATACAGAGTTACACTTGCACATGCATAACATATTTCAAAAGAACACACAGAAAAAGCAGGGAATGACTCTGGTCAGAGCATCTAGGACTTTTATTTTTTAATTATATAACTTTTTGTTGCAGTTTGAATAGTTTTCATATATATGCACACCTTTTCCAGGGATAAATTAAAAGAAAAGCAAGCTTATAGACATATCATGCAAAGAAAATGTGAGCTTCCTTTTCTGTTTTGCTTTCATACTAAGGTAATATACTCACAGCGTGACAGTTAATTTTAACTGTCAACTTGCCCAGGCCATGGGGTACCCAGATATTTGGTCGAACAGTATTCCATGTGTTTCTGTGAGGGTGTTTTGAGATGAGGTTAACATTTAAATTGGTAGACTGAGTAAAGCAGATTGCCTGCCCTTCAAAGTGTGGGTGGGCCTCACCCAATCAGTTGAAGGTCTGAACAGAACAAAAGGCTGACTTTCTCTCGAGTAGGAGAGAATTCTGCCTGACAGCCTTCAAACTGTGACATCAGCTCTGCCTGGTTCTGCAACAACCTGCTGGCCTTTCGACTTGAACTGGGACATCAACTGCAGATTTTGGACTTGCCAGCCTCCATAATCATTCCTTATTTAAAAATATAAGGACTTCCCTGGTGGTCCAGTGGGTAAGACTCTGTGCTCCCAATGCAGGGGGCCTGGGTTCAGTCCCTGGTTGGGGAACTAGTTCCCACATGCATGCCACAACTAAAGATCCTGCGTGCCACAAAAAAGATCTCGTGTACCACAATGAAGACCCAGCATAGGGCTTCCCTCGTGGCACAGTGGTTGAGAATCTGCCTGCCAATGCAGGGGACGTGGGTTCGAGCCCTGGTCTGGGAAGATCCCACATGCTGCGGAGCGACTAGGCCCGTGAGCCACAATTACTGAGCCTGCGCGTCTGGAGCCTGTGCTCCGCAACAAGAGAGGCCGCGATAGTGAGAGGCCTGCGCACCGTGATGAAGAGTGGTCCCCGCTTGCCACAACTAGAGAAAGCCCTCGCACAGAAACGAAGACCCAACACAGCCATAAATAAATAAATAAATAAATATTTTTAAAAAAATAGTAAGAGAATATTATAAAAAAAAAAAGACCCAGCATAGCCAAAATAAATAAATATATTTTATATATCTATCTCCTCTTTTTTTATATATATTTTTTATTTTTTTGGCTGTGCCACACGGCTTGCAGGATCTTAGTTCCCTGACCAGGGACTGAACCTGATCCCTCAGCAGTGAAAGCATAGAGTCTCAACCACTGTACCACCAGAGAACTCCCTATATATATCTTCTATTGGTCTGTTTCTTTGGAAAAGCCTGACAAAAACAGATATTTTTTCTTTACATTAAAAAATATATATTCTTTTGTTTATTTCCTCTCTCTCCCCAACTTTGAGATGTAATTTACATACAATAAAATGTTAAGTGTACAGTTATATGAGTTTGTGCACCTGTATCCCAAGTGTGTAACTACCACCACTATCCATAAAATATTTTTTTCATTTGCATATATTTTTAAAAAATCAAGCAGAGCTATGTATCAGTTTTGACTCATTTTGGCTATGAGTGACAAACGATACAAAATAACAATGGCCTAAATAACAGAGGAAGCAGTGAACTGATACTGGGGACAGTCACAATGCCCACCCTGGAGGGTTGATGTTTCAAACAAAAAAGCTAATCACTCAGTCCACCTGCTCCTAAAGCTCATTTTGGCAAAGTTTTCTCATCTTAGGAGCTTGGGTATTTAATTGGCTTAAAGTATAATCAATTTCATCAGGCTCTAGAGAAGACGTCCTATGATGATCCTGAAGCACACTTACTGTGTGACAGTGAGCACAGCTATTTTAAGGGCCTTTGACTTTGGAACGTCCAACCTCATGTCTTATGAGAGATTTTCAAATGTACCCACATTTTGCATTAATTTATTTTGTTGTAGAAAATTTTGACATTATTTTGTAATTTAAATGACTAGATTATTATTCATTGAATTTGCTGCGGGCTGCAGCTTCTTGGCAGTCACCAGGCAACACTTTGCATTCTTGCAAAGTGAGGTAATCTAACCAACAAATTGCTTTCCATATATAGGGGCATTTTTATGAAGACTGAGTTTCACAGTTAATAATGCTGCTAGGGGCTTTCCTGGTGGCGCAGTGGTTAAGAATCTGCCTGCCAATGCAGGGCACACGGGTTCGAGCCCTGATCTGGGAAGATCCCACATGCCGCGGAGCAACTGGGCCCGTGAGCCACAACTACTGAGCCTGCGCGTCTGGAGCCTGTGCTCCGCAACAGGAGAGGCCGCGACAGTGAGAGGCCCGCGCACCGCGATGAAGAGTGTCCCCTGCTCGCCGCAACTGGAGAAAGCCCTCGCACAGAAACAAAGACCCAACACAGCCAAAAAAAATTAAATAAATAAATAAATAATTTTTAAAAATAATGCTGCTGTAAAATTCTGGTTTGCAGTCATACTAATTCTTATTTTATGTTTTTCTTTTTTGTAGTTTAAAGTTAATACATTTCTTTTTTTTTTTTTTTTTTTGGCCACACCATTCAGCTTATGGAATTTTAGTTCCCCGACCAGGGATCGATCCTGGGACCTGGGCAGTGAGAGTATGGAGTCCTAACCACTGGACCGCCAGTGAATTCCCCCGTCATTTTTTTTTTAAGATCTCAAACAGGGTCAGAAAAGACTGTAGTACATGTATTAGCAATGCACTTGGTTGCAAGTAACAGGTAGCCCAACATACAGTGGCTTAAACAAAAGAGGGTTTATTTTTCTCCCGAGAAATTAGGAGAAGGCAGTCCAAGGCTGGTATAGCGACTCAGTGAGGCTATCAATGTCTCATCTCAGGTCCCTGCTTTCCTGCTGCACCATCTTTAACATGTTGGCTTTCATATTCTGGCTTGCAAGGTGGCCATGCACCTCTGGTCATCACATCCACATTCCAGACAAGAACAATGGGGAAGGAAAGAAGGCCACAATAGTTGCACTGTCCCTATTTATGTTGAGGGAAGGCCACAATAGTTGCATTTGTCCCTATTTATGTTGAGGGTTCTCCAGAACCCCTCAGCAGGCTTCCTTGTATAGAGACACACCTAGCTTTAAGGAGAGAAGGGGCTGGAAAATGTCATTCTCAGCCTTCTGGCCTCTAGGCAAGGGAGAAGAGTTTTGAGCATGGATGTTGGGAGAGCAGCCCACCTATAGTGGCTGCCACAGAAGCTATGGGAGTGATGGCACAAAACAACCTGAATGGCTAAGTTCAGCGCCAGAAAAGGATGGCAGCTTTTCTAACTAATGAGCAACTTGTTCTCATTCAAATTCTCAGCCTCTTAGAGAATGGTTTCTGAAACTGAAATACCCAATAACTTTCTATTTTATGATTCAACATTAATATTCAAACTCGGTGGTTCTCAAACTTACGTGTGGATCGGAACACAGACTGCCGGGCCCACCCAGTAGACTGAGGGTGGGGCCTGAGAATATGCATTTCTAACAAGTTTCCAGGTGCTGCTGCTGATCTCAGAACCACATTTTGAAAGCCACAATTTTGGGGAGGGAGGGAGACGCAAGAGGGAAGAGATATGGGGACATATGTATATGTATAGCTGATTCACTTTGTTACAAAGCAGAAACTAACACACCATTGTAAAGCAATTATACTCCAATAAAGATGTCAAAAAAAAAAAAAAGAAAGCCACAATTTTTGCCAATCCCTTATTTCAACAGACATTTGTGCCATTTTCAATCTTTTGCCTCTTGTACCAAGCTACAAAGAATAACCCTGTTGTCATGGTGGAAAGTGGGGGAAGGGTGTTGCTGGCAGAGGGAACAATATGTATAAAGGACCCGCCATGGACAACTGTCGTTTTTGCCTGCCAGCAGCCATGTTCATTCTTTGGGTAACATCACCTTGGTTTCCATTTGGGGAATTCCCTGACTGCAGTGCTTGAGTTTCAGGTGGGGCAGATTTCTCCTCCAGTTCTGGTGGGGAGGGTGGGCGGTCCGAGACCCTGGGTTGGCTAATCAGTGTATCCTGATACCTAGTTCTCAGCAAATCATCACAGCGATTGGTTCAGGGATATCACTTGACCCTGACTGATTCAGTAAGTGTTATCCACAGGCTCTTTTCTAGAGCCACTGGGAGGAAGTGAAAGTACCACTCTTTCCACTAGGGTGGCTAATTAGGATGCAAACTGAGTCTTCACATCCCTTTGGGAGAGACTGAGAATGAAGATAATACAGTAGAGACCAGAGGCCACCAATGGGGATGAGGCGTCCACCCTTCATTCCAACCTTCTCTGGGGCTTTTCCATCGCATGAGTCAATACACTCCTTTGGGCATAAGCCAGTTTGGGTTTCTGTCCCTTGCAACTGAAAGAATTCTGACCAACCCAGGACAAACCCGGAAAGGGCTTGGTGCAAATTTGAGGAAGTGAAAGACAGCACAGAGACCAAGGGGCAGAGCACCAGCAGAGTGGCTGAGGGCTGGGTCACAGAGGCCTTGCAGGCTACAATATACATTTTGCATTTTTAACTCACTGAATTGGGAAGCCACCAGATGATCTGAAGCACGAGAGTCATATGAACATGGCTTCTTCAGGGACTGAGGGCATTGAAACATGCGGTTATTATTTTCTCAGAGCCAACAAATATTCTAGGTTTCAACATGATGAATTGAAATTCTACTTTTTTTTTTTCTTTTTCTTTAGGCTGCGCCAGGTCTTAGCTGCGGCACTCGGGATCTTCGTTGCGGCATGCGGCATCTTTCAGTTGCAGCATGCGAACTCTTAGTTGCAGCATGCATGTGGAATCTAGTTCCCCGACCAGGGTTCAAAGCCGGGCCCCCTGCATTGGGAGCTCGGAGGCTTACCCACTGGACCACGAGGGAAGTCCCTTGAAATTCTACTTTTAAGGGCACTGACTGCTAGGATTTTTGTGTCCAAACACCTGCAGTGATCTCTTTGGATATGAGCCATTGGAAAAAGGGCAGGATAATACAAAAATGTTTCAGGGATAATAGCTACAGGAACAAACTGATCTCATTCTTGTCTTAAAAAAAAAAAAAAAAAGGAAGGAAGGAACTGTGTCTGTGTGTGTGTGTCTGCATTGATTGTATTGACTGGAAGTACCACACCAAACTGATAACTCCTGCAATGGAGGAGTGGGGTTTCTTTATACATTTCTGTATTTAATTTTATCTTTACAACAAGCATGTATAACTTTAATAAAGCAGGGATATTCTAACTGCTGGGAAATAATTATGTCAATATCTATTAAAATTTTTAAAACACATATCCTTTTCCTTTTAGCCAGCATCTCCACAGTGGGGACTCCATCTTATGGACCAGGGGTTAGCAAACTTTCTCTGCAAAGAGCCAGAGAGTGAATATTTTAGGCTTTGTGGCCCATCCAGTTTCTGTCTCAATGACTCAGCTCTGCCGGGGTACCGGGAAAGCAGCTATAGAAATTATGTAAATAAATGAGTTTGGCTGCACTCCAATAAAAAACTTCATTTACAAAAATAGGTGCTGGGCTTGATTTGGTCTGTGAAACTTGGTTTGCTGACCCCTGCTCTAGAAAAAGAACATATACAAATATAGGTACCAGGATGTTTATTGCAGAATGTTTGAAGCAAAAAAGGAGGGGGGGAAGGAAAAAAAAAAAAAAGGAAAAATACCTGATAACATAAACATGCATCATTAGTTCATTAGTGGAATGGTTGATAAATTTCGATATGTTTATAGGATGGAATTTTATGCAAATGTTCAAAAGAACCAGTGCGATCTGCACCTGCTGACCTGGATGAACGTCCATAAGGCTTTAAGTGAACAAAGAAATTTGCAGAATAACATAAATAATATGTATAGTAGCTTTTCACTAACCTGTGAGCAACTAGTAACATTGCAGGGCCTCCCACTGTGGGTGGAATGCACTGCCCAGTCCCAAAGCTGAGCTTGGCCACGTGACTTGCTTTGACCAATGGAATGTTAGCAAATGTCCTGCGAGCAGAGCCTTCCATGAGTTTGACTTGGCCTCAGGAGCTCCCGTGGGTGCCTGAAAAAGAACATGTCTCAAGTAGCGACTGCTCCAAAGAGGATGAGGAACACGTGGGGCCGACTCAGCCCAGCACACCTTCAGCCTGCAGCAGAACTGGCCAGCTGAGCCCAGCCAAGGCCTGCAGACCCATGAGCATAACAGTAAAGGCTTGTTAGTCAGGCTTCCCTGGTGGCGCAGTGGTTAAGAATCCGCCTGCCAACGCAGCGGACACGGGTTCGAGCCCTAGTCCGGGAAGATCCCACCTGCCACGGAGCACCTAGGCCCGTGTGCTACAACTACTGAGCCTGTGCGCCTAGAGCCCGTGCTCCACAACAAGAGAAGCCACCGCAATGAGAAGCCCGCGCACCTCAGCGAAGAGTAGCCCCCGCTCGCCGCAACCAGAGAAAAAACTGTGCACAGCAATGAAGACCCAATGCAGCCAAAAATTAATTAATTAATTTAATTAAATAAATTTTTTTTAAAAAGGCTTATTAGTCTAAGGTTTTGAGGACATTTCTTATTCAGCATTAAGCCTGCAAATGTGAACTAATACGATGGACAGATGTCATTGGACATTGGATGGACATATGTTGTTTTTGCCACTCCAGCATCTAGTCACTCTTATTCTTATAGCCACACCCTGATTTTCCTCTAAGGAACCACCCCTTTCCCACTCTCAGTCCACATGGATTGCACGGGGTGGTTTAACTGCCTGGGCTAAAGGGCAGACATGTGAGCAAGCACTATGCCTGAGCTGGCTCCAACAGGCTCACAAGAGCTGCTGGTGAAATTACAAAAGTTTTGTAAGCTAGCTGACATCACGGTGGTACCTTGAATTGGCTATGGTAGGAGTATTTACACCACAGGACTTGGCAAACACTACAAATCAAACTGTTTGTTTTCCCCAAAAGCCAGTTGTTAGACATTTATCAGCACACCACTGCATGTGACGACTCAGGTTTGGATAATCAGAGGGCCACAGCTTCCCAGCCATAGAGCGCATGTAACTCAAGTCAGGCCAGGAAAGTCAGCTCAGGTGTTAGAAAAGAGGCTTTCTCTTCTGGGGTTCCTGGACCAGGAGGACTGAGCCTGGGGCTGCCAGGAGCCCTCTGTGGAGCATAAAGCCAACACAGTGTGAGAAGAGCTGAAAGGTAGTGAGAACCCAAGTTCTGTTGGCATGATTCGAGGTCCTTGATCCAGCACTGCCTGAAACTGGAATTCCCCCCATATTTCCAGTTCCACAAGCCGACATATGTATTCTCTTTATATCCGATGCTCTCAGTGCCCCACGCCAAATCCTCTGAGGTGAGCTACAACTATGGTGGACAGCACTGGCTTGCTCTCAGCCTCCCACTTCACACACCTGGGTCTCCCAGCCTGAGGACTGTCCTCAGCACAGGCTGCAGGGCAGCCCAGAAAAAGTGCCAGGGACTTGATGCCACCAGGGGTCATCCTCAACTGATGGGATACAGGAGTCAGTGGGTAAGTACCCCAGCTTCTCAGTCCCTTAGAGGGACAATTCTCAGGAGGTTAGGGTTTTTGTTTTTTTGGTTTTTTCTACTTGCATCAAAAAAGGAATCTAAGCAATACACCCATCTTGCCATACCTTCTGCAGTTCAGGGTTTTTTTAGACTGGATGAGCTGCCCTAACCCAGATACATACCAGGTTTTATGACTCAGATCTTAGTAAAACTAAGCTTTTGCATTCCACAAAACCCCAGGGCATCGTGCAAGAAACGTCCAACCTGGGGAGGATACTCTGACCGTGGTTGATTTGCCCAGGAACAAATTCAGGCTGAAAATAGCAAACTAAAGTTAGCTGAGATGTTCTGCCTCCTTCAGAAACATCCTGTCCAGAGGAGAGGATATTTAAGGAGAGAGGAAGCAGCACAAGTTCACCTCAGCCAAGGGACAGAGGAAGAACATCCCACACACAAAGTGTGGTCTGATCTGTGTTCCAAAGACAGGGCGGGTGGGACAAACAACCATGAAACACCTACTGGATGCCTGGGTTTTGTAGATTTTTCTCTTCAACCTTCTCCTTACATTTATAATTTTCCTTTTGCTTATTTTTCTCTCCTTTCATTTTCACTTTGAGGCAGCCCCCTTTACGGAAACTAAGCCTCAGAGGTTTAAGCCCCTTGACTAAGGAGTGGCAGAGCTTAGATTTGAACCTGAGCCCCCTTTCCACCAGGTTGACAGGCATGTAGTGGGTGACTAATAAATACTATATATAAATAAATGAAGGGGCTTCCCTGGTGGTGCAGTGGTTAAGAATCCACCTGCCAATGCAGGGGACACGGGTTCCAGCCGTGGCCTGGGAAGATCCCAGGTGCCGTGGAGCAACTAATCCCGTGCGCCACAACTACTGAGCCTGCGCTCTAGAGCCTGCGAGCCACAGCTACTAAGCCCACGAGCCTAGAGCCCGTGCTCGGCAACAAGAGAAGCCACAACAATGAGAAGCCTGCGCACTGCAACGAAGAGTAGCCCCCACTCGCTGCAACTAGAGAAAGCCCGTGCACTGCAACAAAGAATAGTCCCCACTCGCCGCAACTAGAGAAAGCCCGTGCACAGCAACAAAGACCCAACACAGCCAAAAATAAAAACAAATAAATTTTTTAAAATAAAAATAAATAAATAAGTGAAGAAAGTTCCAATGTGTAGAAATCTACAAGAATTCTCGACCACTTGGAATTCATCTCAACTCCCATCTACAGCAAAAAGATAGTAATGTTTAATATAGCAACATTGAGAATCAGATACTGTGTTTATACCCATTTTACAGAGGAGGAAACCGAGATTCAGGAAAGTTAATTCCCGCACTAGTCCAAAGGCATGGCAATGTTTCATTTTTGTTTTTGTTTTGGCCACACAGCATGTGGGATTTTAGTTCCCCAACCAGGGACCGAACCCACACCCCTTGCAGTGGAAGCGTGGAGCTTAACCACTGGACTGCCAGGGAAGTCCTGGCATGGCAATGTTTTGTCTTGTTCATGACTCCACACCTTGAGCCTGGAGGTACTCAGTAAATAGTTCTGCATGTTTGATCAAATTTCTCCAAGGTCATCCAACCAGTAGGTAATAGAGATATAATATGAACCTAGTTCTTTCTGATTTCACTGCAGGCTATGAATCACTAAGCAATAACAAAATGATTATGGAGCTAATCTAGGTAAACTGATCAGATCTTAGAAGCACAGTTGGTCAGAGCATTTTGCTACAATGATTTGGGGTTTACATGAGTCAGGAGTCTCGTTTGTAAGAAATATAAGCCCAGCCTAAAAAAGCTTAAACCAGAAGTTGGTGGGATAGCAGATGTAGGTGAATCCAGAGGCTCAAAGTTGTCAGTATTCAGTTTCTCTATCAGCTCTTGGGTCTTTCTCCCCATGCTGGCTTCACTCTCCCGAAGCGCTTTCTGCACGCTGCTTCCAGGATTATCTCCCACCAGCACAGCGACCCCGATGGAAAGAGAAAACCCTTGTTGTTGTCGTTGTTGTCATTTGGTCGCACCGTGTGACTTGCAGGATCTTAGTTCCCCGACCAGGGATCGAACCCGGGCCCCCTGCATGGAAGCACGGAGTCCTAACCACTGGACCACCAGGGACGTCCCAAGAGAGAACCCTTTTGACAATAGTTCCAAGAAAAGTTCTGAGGAGGGCTCTCACTGGCCCAGCCTGAATCATTCCAAGCCAATCACTTTGGCCAGTAAGATGTGATGCTCTTATCCATCAGGCCTGGGTCACGTGCTCACTCCTGAATCCTGGGGACAGAAGGAATCTTCCCAAACCACAACGACAAAGAGTGGAGAAAGGCTGGTTCCCCAGCAGAAAACTGGGGTGCTGTTGCCAGGGGAGGACAAAAGGGACGCTGGGCAGGCAAAATGAGCAAACAAGGATTTGGCAGCTTCTTGCCAGCTGGCTTCTGAATTATTGTTACTGGTCACAAAAATGTCTGTAAGAAGAAACTGTCAGTGAGACCAGTGCAGAGCTATCCTTTCCACTGAAAGAATTAATAAATTCCTTGAAAGTAAGTCCTGGAGAGCCTAGGAGCCATTTTACAGATGAGAAAACTGAGGCCCAACATCCTTGCTTAAATGCCACCTTCTCAGAGAGGTCATCTTCATCACTTTATTTAATATAGTTCCCACACGCCAGTCCACCCCTGTCTGCCCCTCATCTGCTTTGTCTCCATGGCACTCACCGCTGTTAAAAGATAACTCTGAAGAGGTAAAATCATGACATTCATTCAAAAATATCAAGCAAATACCTGTGAAAGATTTTATTGAACTCATGCGTTAATGAAAGAATCAGAAAGATGTTAATACTGAATCAAAGGAGAAACCAAAGACAAATTATATTTAGGCAGTCAAGAATGCTGGGGTTTCCCTGGTGGCACAGTGGTTAAGAGTCCGCCTGCCAATGCAGGGGACACAGGTTCGAGCCCTGGTCCAGGAAGATCCCACATGCCGCAGAGCGGCAGAGCCCGTGCGCCACAACTACCAAGCCTGTGATCTAGAGCCCGTGCTCCGCAACAGGAGGAGCCACGGCAATGAGAAGCCCGTACACCGCAAAGAAGAGTAGCCCCCGCTCGCCGCAACTAGAGAAAGCCCGTGTGCAGCAACGAAGACCCAACACAGCCAAAAATAAATAAATAAATAAATAAATTTATTTAAAAAAAAAAAAGAATGCTGAAATGAAACTGCTAGTAGATGCAAAACAGGTCAATGTCCATGGGTCACATGTCATGGTGGAAACCATCTCTTCCATAGGGTGGAAATCAATTGAATTTCCATTGGACAAAGTTCACTTGCATCTCTACAGGCAAAAATCATTTTCATTGTTATCAGTTTTGTACAAATTATAGCATTGCAAAATAGCTAAAGACAAAGAAAGGCACAGAATCCTGTAGAATCAGATAACCTGAAAGGGTTCCCTAAACAATATCTAGCATTCCAAAGAACAATCAGTATTTTTTTTTTTTTAATATTTCAAAGTCCTTTACTATTTTTCCTGACACCACTAATATTATTTTATGGATTTTTTTTTTTTTTTTTGGCCACGCCACGCAGCATGTGGGATCCTAGTTTCCCTACCAGGGATCGAACCCATGGCCCCTGCAGTAGAAGCACGGAGTCTTAACCCCTCCAGGGAAGTCCTAGTTTATGGATTTATTTGCTTGTCTTTTGTGTAGAGTATGAGCTTCATGAAGGTAGACATACTGTCTCACTGGTTCACCACTGGATCCCTGGTACCTAGAACAGCACCTGATAAATAACAGAATATTAATAATAATAAATAAATTATAAATAATAGTTCAAAGAACAAATGCCTTGAAAACCAAGTCCCTTTACAGTTCATGCAAGCTTCCTTCCACTTCATTAATCTGTGTCCAGCTTTTTTTTTTTTTTTTTTTTTGGTTGTGCCACGCAGCTTGCAGGATCTCAGTTCCCTTACCAGGGACTGAGCCCGGGGCCTTGGCAGTGAAAGCACAGAGTCCTAACCACTGGACTGCCAGGGAATTCCCCAGTTCTTTTTTAAATGGAAGTAATTTCCTTCTCCACACTTCACTAGCATATCCTCTCTTCTTGTCTACTTTCAAGACATAAACTGGAAACTCAAGGAAATTGAAGGAATGTTCAGTTTGCAACTCTTTCCGTTGCAAATAACAGAAACTCAGCTCAAACTGGCTTAAGCATAAAAGAGTTCTTCGACTTATCCTTGGGTAGTCCAGCTGGAGGACTGACTTCAGGTATAGCTGGATCCAGGAGCTCAGACAATGTCATTAGGAGTATGTCTTCTCCATCCCTTATCCCTATTTCCTTTGTTTTGACTCGTACTCAGAGACACTCAGGGGCCCCTTGGAGCTCCAACTTTATATTCAGTTTGGTAACCCCTGTAAATGGAAGCTTAGCGCTAATGGCTCTGGCAAAAGCCCAGGACTGAATCTCAACGGCTCTGATAGGTTCAATTCTCGTCATGGGTTCACTGCTTGAACTGATCACGGTGGTCAGGATGTCAGAATGTTCTGACTGACCAGGCCTCATCAAATGCCCGCTCCTAGAGCCAAAGCATGGGGTCAGCTCCTCCTACTTGCATGGATTGAGAGTGAAGAGGAGGTGATTTTCCCAGAGGAAAATCAGGGTGCTGCTGATACGACATAATTGTATTGCAGATGCTGTTTACTCAAATTTTAGAATCAGTGGCCATCACGACATAATCTTCTTGAGCACACTGCTAGGTGTAAGCTGGCCACTATTTCTGGTACCAGGAGAAAGAATTTGATTTTCTAGATTTCACTAACATAACCCCTCAGCTCTGCCCCTCCATACTCAAACACACACACACACACATACACGCACACACCATAAAGCAGAAGCTGGAATTTCAGGAAAATGGAATGCATATTAATACTGTCACACCCTGCAAAGGGTTGAATAGTATCTCCCCAAAATTAATATCCGCCCAGAACCTCAGAATGTGACCTTCTTTGGAAATAGGGTCTTTGCTGAGGTAATCAACTTACCCCTCTAAGTTTTCAGCTGGAGTCCCTGTAACAGACAGATCAACAAGAGAAAAACATAAAAATGTACTGAACAGAAGTTTTATGAGACACAAAAGCCTTTATAAGGAAGTGAAGACCCAAACAAACAGTTAAACTTGAGTGTTTTTCTACCAGGTAGAAAACTGGGGGAAACAGTACAGCCTGTTTGTTCAGATTGCTCCATCTTCAGAGATAAGGATGCTCCTTTCCTCCAGGTAGAGGGAGAGTACCTCTCACATGAGAGTCTCATGACCTGCTTCAGGGACGGTCAGAGAGTCCTTCCTGCTCCTGCTCTTTCTCAAACTCCTACAGTTTAAAATATTCAATATGCCTAAGTGCCATATTTGGGGGGTAGTGTATCATTAAGATGAGGTCATAGTGGATTGGAGTGGGCCCAAACCCAATGACTGGTTTCCTAACAAGAGGAGAGACACAGACCCACAGAGAAGAAGGCCGTGGCATGAGGGAGGCAGAGATTGAAGTGATGGAGCTACAAGCCAAGGAACGCCAAGGATGGCTGACAACTACCAAAAGCTAGGAGAGAGGCATGAAATGGACTCCCCCTCAGAGCCTCCAGAAGGAACCAAACCTGCAACACCTTAATTTTGGACTTCTAGCCTCCAGAAGTGTGAGAAGCTAAATTTCTGTCATTGTAAGCTACCAAGTTTGTGGTAGGTCCTTGTTATAGCAGCCACGGGAAACTGATACACACCTGTTACAATTTCTAAAGAGGGAGCAATGAATTCAGACCCATTTTTGAGTTCATGAAAATACATTTTCTTCTGAAAGTGTTACTGAATTGGTTTTTGGACTATCAATTCAAACTGAAGTTGAGTCAAGATCAATCACATTTTGGTTTTGTTTTTGTTTTGTTTTTGTTTTTGTTTTTGGCCACAACTTGCAGCTTGCAGGATCTTAGTTCCCCCACCAGGATTGAACCCGTGCCCCCTGCAGTGGAAGCGTGGAGTCCTCACCTCTGGACTGCCAGGGAATTCCCCAGTCACATTTTTTTAATGCCTATCTTGAAGGCATCTTATCCTTTTTTTTTCTTTTAATTTTAATTTTTTTTGAAGTGTAGTTGATGGAAGTTCCCTGGCGGTCCAGTGGTTAGAACTCCGTGCTTTCACTGCCATGGCCTGGGTTCAATCCCTGGTCCAGGAACTAAGATCCTGCAAGTCTCGAGGCGCAGCCAAAAAAAGTGTAGTTGATTTACAATGTTGTGTTAGTTTCTGGTACACAGCAAAGTGATTCAGTTATATATATACTTATAATACATATATATAATATTCTTTTCCAGATTTTTTCATTATAGCTTATTATGAGATATTGACTACAGTTCCCTGTGCTATACAGTAGGACCTTGTTGTTCATCTATTTTGTATATAATAGTTTATATCTGCTAATCCCAAATGCCTAATTTATCCCTCCCCTGTCTTTCCCCTTTGGTAACCATATATTTGTTTTGTATGTCTGTGAGTCTGTTTCTGTTTTGTAAATAAGTTCATTTGTATCATATTCTAGATTCCTCATCTATGTGATATCATATGATATTCGTTTTTCTCTGTCTGACTTACTTCACTTAGTAGGAGGCATCTTATCTTTTTTTTAAATTAATTTTTATTCGAGTATAGTTGCTTTACAATGTTGTGTTAGCTTCTACTGCACAGCAAAATGAATCAGCCATACATATACATATATCCCCTCCCTTTTGTTTTTTATAAGTTTTTTCTTTTAATTAATTTATTTATTTTTGGCTGTATTGGGTCTTCGTTGCTGCGCGCGGGCTTTCTCTAGTTGCAGCGAGCAGGGGCTACTCTTCATTGCAGTGCACCAGCTTCTCCTTGCAGTGGCTTCTCTTGTTGCGGAGCACGGGCTCTAGGCACGCGGACTTCAGTAGTTGTGGCACGTGAGCTCAGTAGTTGTGGCTCACGGGCTCTAGAGTGCAGGCTCAGTAGTTGTGGTGCACGGGCTTAGTTGCTCCGCGGCATGTGGAATCTTCCCAGACCAGGGCTCAAACCCGTGTACTCTGCATTGGCAGGCTGATTCTTAACCACTGCGCCACCAGGGAAGCCCATCCCCTCCCTTTTGGATTTCCCTCCCATTTAGGTTACCACAGTGCACTAAGTAGAGTTCCCTGTGATATACAGTATGTTCCCATCAGTTGTCTATTTTATACATAGTATCAATAGTGTATATGTGTCGGGACTTCCCTGGTGGCACAGTGGTTGGGAATCCGCCTGCCAATGCAGGGGACACAGGTTCCAGCCCTGGTCCGGGAAGATCCTATATGCCACGGAGCAACTAAGCTTGTGCACCACAACTACTGAGCCTACGCTCTAGAGCCCACGAGCCACAACTACTGAGCCTGACCGCCTAGAGCCCGTGCTCCACACCAAGAGAAGCCACCATAATGAGAAGCCCGCACACCGCAACGAAGAGTAGACCCCGCTTGCTGCAACTAGAGAAAGCCCGCGCGCAGCAACAAAGACTCAACACAGCCAAAAATAAAATAAATAAATTTATTTTTTTTTTAATTCTAAAAAAAAAAAAAGTGTATATGTGTCGATCCCAGTCTCCCAATTCCTCCCACCCCACCCCTTTCCCCCTTGGTATCCATACATTTGTTCTCTCTGTCTGTGTCTCTATTTCTGCTTGGCAAATAAGGTCATCTATACCAATTTTCTAGATTCCACATATATGCGTTAATATACGATATTTAGGAGGCATCTTATCTTAATCAGCCATTACCACTGCAGTTCTCATTGTGGCCCAAGTGACAAGCTTTTGAGTACAGATTCTGCCCCTCTCCTCCGCTCTCTTTGTTGTGGTTAGAAATATTAGTTATAAAATTGAATCTATCCTACAATGAGAATTATGCATTACATATTCATTTGGGCCGGGTGCGGACACAGGACAATGGAAATAAAATATACAATCGAGACGTGGTTGAGAGGTGGTCAGCCGCATGGTAAGAGCAAAGCTCTGGAGTCAGACATATCGTGCCCAAATCACAGAGTCACAGTGGAACTTAACTTCTCTGAGCGTCAGCCTCGCCCACTGTGATGTCAGGGTTTTACTCCTGCTTCTCAGCATGAGGTTTAAATGAGCTGCTATATGAAACGCCCTCAGCATAGAACCTGGCATGTAAAAAGTGATTGATATATTTTGGCTTTAAACTTTTTGCATTTAATTTTTTTTCATAGAAAATACATTCATAAGGTTCAAAAAGCAGAATGATATAGAAAGGCATACCTTGAAAAAACTGACTTCCACCCATCCCTGTTCACCTAGTTCCTCTCTCTCCCCCTTACCATTGATAAACACTTTTGTTAGTTTCTTGTGAACACTTCCTGTATTTCTTTAAGCAAACATAAATATTTAGTCCCCTTGTACAAAAGGTGGCATCCTGTACAGACTTTTTCTGCACTCTGCTTTTTTCTCTTAACATCATATCTTGAAGATCATTCAATATCAATAAAAAGAGAGCTTCCTCGGTTTTTTCTTTATCACTACATACTATTCCATGTGTGGCTATGTCATTCCCTATAGATGGAAACTTTGGTTGTTTCCACTCCTGCAATGACTAATAATACTGCAATGAAAACTTTGTACTCACTTTCTTCTGTATGTATGCAGGTGTAATATAAATATTTGAAAGTGAAATTGCTAGGTCAAAGGGTAAATGCCAGTGTACTTTTAATACAGATTGGTAAATTATCCCCATAGAAGTTGTATCACTTTGTACTATCAATGTATGCCAGTGTCTTTTTTCCTGTAGCCTCACCCACACAGTATGTGTGACAGTTCTTATTTTAATTACTGCTGTTCAATGCTGTTTGTGCAAAAAACTTTTTTGCCATATTTTTTCTGTAGATACAAGCATAGTCATCTCCAACTTTATTTCAAGAAGTCACCTCAGAACAAGAATTTGGAAATTAAAAATACGGTTACTGAAAACAATTTTCTATCTGTGTGTACGCTGCAAAATAGAATAAACATGCCGAACGCCAAATTAGTGTTTAGAAATATTAGGGACTTCCCTGGTGGTCCAGTGGTTAAGAATCTGCCTTCCGGGCTTCCCTGGTGGTGCAGGGGTTAAGAATCTGCCTGCCAATACAGGGGACAAGGGTTCGAGCTCTAGTCTGGGAAGATCCCACATGCCGCGGAGCAACGAAGCCTGTGCATCACAACTACTGAGCCCGAGATCTAGAGCCAGCGAGCCACAACTACTGAAGCCCATGTGCCACAACTACTGAAGCCCACTCACCTAGAGCCCGTGCTCCACAACAAGAGAAGCCACCGCAATGAGAAGCCCACGCACCTCAACAAAGAGTAGCTCCCGCTCGCTGCAACTAGAGAAAGCCTGCATGCAGCAATGAAGATCCAACACAGCCAAAAAATAAATAACTAAAATAAAATAAAAAATAAATTAATTAAAAAAAAAAAAACTAACCTGCCTTCCAATGCAGCAGCCACAGGTTTGACCCCTGGTCAGGGAACTAAGATCCCACATGCTACAGGGCAACTAAGCCTGCATGCCGCAACTACTGAGCCTGCATGTCACAACTACAGAGAGAAGCCTGCGCACTGCAATGAAAGATCCCGAGTGCTGCAACTAAGACCTGATGCAGCCAAAAATAAAATAAATAAATAAATAAATAAATATCTAAAAAAAAAAAATCAGGGCAAGGAAATCCTTCAGAATACAGAGCTCAAGTTTTTAAGAAAGAAAGTGCTTTAAACCTGTATTTCCATATCCAACAAGCATAACCCTGCTAAAAAAAGTGAATTCAAGATATACACCAGAGGGACTTCCCTGGTGGTCCAGTGGTTAAGACTTCACCTTCCAATGCAGGGGGTGCAGTTTTGATCCCTGGTTTGGGAGCTAAGACCCCACATGCCTCACTGCCAAAAAACCAAAACATAAAACAGAAGCAATATTGTAACAAATTCAATAAAGACTTTTAAAATGGTCCACATCAAAAAAATCTTCAAAAAAAAAAAAAAGATATACACCAGAAAATTGAAAGTGGAAACCAAAACAAGCAGAAGACACGGTACGCAAGAGTTGGTAGAATTAACCTAAGAATGCATGACACATGGGCACCAGGCCCAGGAAGACATAAGAACAAGAAATTAGAACATGAAGTCAACAGGCTCTATGAAAAATGCCATCAAGAAGAAAGATTTTTTTCATACAAATTATATTATTAAAGACCTAGATCTTCTAAAAGCAAAAAGTAAAGAAATGCATCTCTTCTTTCAACAAGTTTAATGCCTTGTTAGTGAAGGCAGAAATACTCACAGTAGGAATTTGGTGTGAGGAATTGTTACACAGATGATGGAAGATCTGAGAAGCCAAAAGGAAACCAAGAGACGGCCAGGGATTAGGGACAGGACTAAGCAGTGATGTACTAGTAAGTGGTCAACAACTGGCTCCTGGCAGGAAGCCCTGATATGTCTTGTTTTCCAATTTGGGATGTAAATACCATGGCCAATTTCAAGCTGCAAACATGAGGTCACTGAGCATGGAGTTGGGAAGAGATGTGTACGATCAGTTTCTGTGAGCTGGTGCACCGCAGCTCCAGCACACCATTGGTGGAAAGGTACCACCACACTTTGAGACAATGGGATAAGATGTTACGGGAGCCCTGGGACCAGGGCCATGTGGTAGAAGATGGTACCATAGAGGAAGTTCCATTTCCCTTTATGTCGGTCCAATAACGTTGTTCTGCGGTGGAAAATATTTACATAATCATATTCATATAGACATTGTTTACTAAAGTTTAAGAATCAATAACCATCACAACATAATCTTATTAAGCACCCTATTATGTGCTGGGCAGGCAAGTATCCTAGGTACTGGGGAGACAGGCGTGAATAAAATAAAGTGCTTAACATACCACAGTTTGTTTATTCACTCACCAACTGATGGACATTTGGGTTGTTTCTTGGTTTTCGCTACAATGGAAAGAATTGCTCTGAACATTGTTGCCCAAGCCTGTGTGGACATATGCACTCATTTATCTTGGGTACATATTTAGGAGTGGAATTGCTCTGTTATATGTTAGATGTATGTTTAACTTGATAAGAAATCAACAAAGAGTTTTCCAAAGTTGTTTTACCATTTATACCCCCATCACAATATAGGAGGATTTTACTCACTCTGCATCCTCACCATTGCTTGTTATTGTCAATTGTTTTCTGTCTGTTCATTTGTTAGTTTTGTTTTAAAGTCATCAGGTTTATTGAGGTCCAATTTACATACAGTAAAACTCACCCTTTTTAGTTTCGTGAGTTTTGACAAATGTATATGGTCACGTAACCACCATCACAATCAAGACACAGAATATCTAAATAGGACTGCTAAGTCATATGGTATCTATACGTTTAACTTTATAAGAAAATGCCGAACTCTTTTCTAAAGTGACTGTACCATTTTGCATTCCCATCAGCAATGAATGAGAGTTCCAGCTGCTCCATATCCTTGACACCTCTTGGTACTGTCTGTTTTGCTTTTTTTTTAAGTCATTCTAATAGGAATGTAATGATATTTATGTTTTTAGTTTGCATTTCTCTGAAGATCAATGATGTTGAGTATTTTTCCATGTACTTATTGGACATACATATTTTTTTTTTTCTGCGAAGTGTCTGTTCAAACCTTTTATCCAGTATTTTTTTTTTTTTTTTTTTTTGGCTGCACCATGCAACTTGCAGGATCTGAGTTCCCCAACCAGGGATTGAATCCAGGCCACATCAGTGAAAGCACCACGTCCTAACCACTGGACTGACAGGGAATTCACATTTTATCCAGTATTTTTGTTGGGTCATCTTCGTTTTATTCAACTGTAAGAGTTCTTTATATATTCTAGATACAATTCCTTTATCAAATCTATGTATTACGAATATTTTCTCTAAGTCTGTGGCTTTCCTTTTCCTTTTCTTTCTTTTTTCCCTGAAGTGATTTAATTTTGTTCTCTAGTCGTCTTGACAACAATATAATTTATAATATTCTATGTACTTGAGAATCCTAAAGTTTTGCAATCAAGCAATATGATACTTACTAAACTTTTTTAATTGGCATAAAATTCACATTACATAAATTCACCATTTTAACCATTTTAAAGTATACAATTCAGTGGCCTTTTTGTTTTCTTAACAGTGAATTATAAAGAGCAGAATTTTCTTAATTTCGATAAAGTCCAATTCATAAATTTTTCCTTTTAAGGTTAGTGCTTATGATGTCCTGTCTAAGAAATCTTTGTCCATTCCAAGTGGGTCCTACATTTTCTTCTAGGAGCTTCTTATTTTTGCTTTTATGTTTAGGCCTATGATCTATCTCAAACATTTTTCATGTATGGTGCGAGGTACGAATCGAGTTCATTTCTTTTCAGTATGAATGTCCAATTGTTCCAGCAACATTTATTGAAAAACAAAATTCTTTTTTCCCCCACTGAGTTACCTTGGTGCTTTTGTTGAAAATAAGTTTGTCATGTATGTGTCAGTCTAAACTGCCCTCTCTATTCTCTTTCATTGGTCTGTCCAGACTTTTTTTACCTTTTGAAACATGCAAATTGGCTCAGTGTTCTCTGTCATGCAAACAAATAGGACTTGTTCCTACAACAAGTATTTTCTGAGCCTAGTCTGTGCCAGTCCCTGGGAATATAACGTTGCTCAAGACCCAATGCCTTCTTTTTCCTCATGACACGTGGGATACTGAACATCTGCTGGTTTTGCCTGCTCAGAATCCTCTCCCCTCCTTCAAGCGACAGCTTCCCAATGCTCCACTGGAGAGCTCCTGCCCGTCCACTCTCATCCCATGTGATTCAGATGAGTCTGACCTCAACATCCGCTTCCTAAGGTGGACATACGACCCAGGCTTGGCCAGTGAGCATCAGCACTGGGACATTTTTCTAGAACAACTGGGAAGATTCTTTCCTCTGTGGGTTCTAAAGTTGAGCAGCTGAAGGGGGCCACTATTGCCTGAAATTGATGTCAATGTGGAGGGCGTCGGAGTTTATAGCTAGAGACAGATAGATACCCAGCATTTTTTTTTTTTAAACATCTTTATTGAAGTATAATTGCCTTACAATGGTGTGTTAGCTTCTGCTTTATAACAAAGTGAATCAGTTATACATATACAATATGTTCCCATTTCTCTTCCCTCTTGCATCTCCCTCCCTCCCACCCTCCCCATCCCACCCCTCTAGGTGGTCACAAAGCACCGAGCTGATCTCCCTGTGCTATGCGGCTGCTTCCCACTAGTTATCTATTTTACATTTGGTAGTGTATATATGTCCATGACACTCTCTTACCCTGTCACATCTCACCCCACCCCCTCCCCATATCCTCAAGTCCATTCTCTAGTAGGTCTGTGTCTTTATTCCCGTCTTGCCACTAGGTTCTTCATGGCCTTTTTTTTTTTTTTTTTTTTCCTTAGATTCCGTATATATGTGTTAGCATACTGTATTTGTTTTTCTCTTTCTGACTTACTTCACTCTGTATGACAGACTCTAACTCCATCCACCTCATTACAAATACCTCCATTTCATTTCTTTTTATGGCTGAGTAATATTCCATTGTATATATGTGCCACATCTTCTTTATCCATTCATCTGTCGATGGACATTTAGGTTGCTTCCATGTCCTGGCTATTGTAAATAGAGCTGCAATGAACATTTTGGTACATGACTCTTTTTGACCTATGGTTTTCTCAGGGTATATGCCCAGTAGTGGGATTGCTGGGTCGTATGGTAGTTCTATTTTTAGTTTTTTAAGGAACCTCCATACTGTTCTCCATAGTGGCTGTATCAATTTACATTCCCACCAACAGTGCAAGAGTGTTCCCTTTCCTCCACACCCTCTCCAGCATTTACTGTTTCTAGATTTTTTGATGATGGCCATTCTGACCGGTGTGAGATGATATCTCATTGTAGTTTTGATTTGCATTTCTCTAATGATTAATGATGTTGAGCATTCTTTCATGTGTCTGTAGGCCATCTGTGTATCTTCTTTGGAGAAATGTCTATTTAGGTCTTCTGCCCATTTTTGGATTGGGTTGTTCGTTTTTTTGTTATTGAGCTGCATGAGCTGCTTGTAAATCTTGGAGATTAATCCTTTGTCAGTTGCTTCATTTGCAAATATTTTCTCCCATTCTGATGGCTGTCTTTTGGTCTTGTTTATGGTTTCCTTTGCTGTGCAAAAGCTTTTAAGTTTCATTAGGTCCCATTTGTTTATTTGTGTTCTTATTTCCATTTCTCTGGGAGCTGGGTCAAAAAGAATCTTGCTGTGATGTATGTCATAGAGTGTTCTGCCTATGTTTTCCTCTAAGAGTTTGATAGTGTCTGCCCTTACACTTAGGTCTTTAATCCATTTTGAGTTTATTTTTGTGCAAGGTGTCAGGGAGTGTTCTAATTTCATACTTTTACATGTACCTGTCCAATTTTCCCAGCACCACTTATTGAAGAGGCTGTCTTTTCTCCACTGTATATGCTTGCCTCCTTTATCAAAGATAAGGTGACCATATGTGTGTGGGTTTATCTCTGGGCTTTCTATCCTGTTCCATTGATCTATATTTCTGTTTTTGTGTCAGTACCAAACTGTCTTGATTACTGAAGCTTTGTAATATAGTCTGAAGTCAGGGAGCCTGATTCCCCCAGCTCCATTTTTCGTTCTCAAGATTGCTTTGGCCATTCGGGGTCTTTTGTGTTTCCATACAAATTGTGAAATTTTTTGTTCTAGTTCTGTGAAAAATGCCAGTGGTAGTTTGATAGGGATTGCATTGAATCTGTAGATTGGATACCCAGCATTTGAGCACCCGGTTCCAGGCCTGATGCTCATGAAATTCCTGGGCTTTCCAATTCTGTGAGTCAATAAATTTCTCTTTTTTTTTAAACTTAAGACTGTTTGAGTTGAGCCTACTTCCTCCTAATAAACATAAAAATTACTACAGGGGCTTCCCTGGTGGCACGGTGGTTAAGAATCCGCCTGCCAGTGCAGGGGACACAGGTTCGATCCCTACTCTGGGAAGATCCCGCATGCCGCGGAGCAACTAAGCCCGTGCGCCACAACTACTGAGCCTGTGCTCTAGAGCCCGCGAGCCACAACTGCTGAACCCGCATGCCACAACTACTGAAGCCCGCGTGCCTAGAGCCTGTGCTCCTCCACAAGAGAAGCCACTGCAATGAAAGCCTGCGCACCTCAACGGAGAGTAGCCCCCGCTCGCTGCAACTAGAGAAAGTCCGTGTGCAGCAACGAAGACCCAACACAGCCAAAAATAAATAATAAATAAAATAAATAAATTTTTTAAAAAATTACTACAAGTAACAAGGAAAAAGGCAGGGTCAACATGGGCATCTCAGGAAATTTTTCTGGTCAGTTTTGAGACAATTCGTATTGAATTCCCTCCTCTTGGATACCTCGGTCCAGCCCCTCTATCCAATCAATCAACAGGTCCCTAGAGAGGAGTATTTTTCACACTGACGATTATGACCCATGAGTGATAGTGAGTCATGAAATGAATTAATGTATTACAGCCAGCACTTAAAAAAAAAAAGAAAAGAAATAGAATAGAAGGAATAGAAAATATCAGAGCGCACTGCATGCCGTAAAGCTAAGTATTATTTTACAAAACTTTTCTTTCTGTTGTATGTATGTGTGTAGTGTATGTAAAATGTATTTCTTGGGCTTACCTGGTGGTGCAGTGGTTAAGAATACGCCTGCCAATGCAGGGGACATGGGTTCAAGCCCTGGTCCGGGAAGATCCCACATGCCGCGGAGCAACTAAGCCCGTGCACCACAACTACTGAGCCTGCGTTCTAGAGCCCGTGAGCCACAACTACTGAGTCCACATGCCACAACTACTGAAGCCCGTGAGCCTAGAGCCTGTGCTCCACAACAAGAGAAGCCACTGCAATGAGAAGCCTGCACACCACAACGAACAGTAGACCCTGCTCGCTGCACCTAGAGAAAGCCTGAGCGCAGCAACTAAGACCCAACACAGCCAAAAATAAAATAAAATAAAATAAATAAATTTGTAAAAAAATAAGTAAAATAAAATGTATTTCTTCCTATGGATACAGTCAAATAAGTTTGAAAAACACTACTACAGAGCAGTTTGTGGCAAAGATTGTGGGTTGCCTACCCAATAGTCACTCTCTTGTCTCCTTGCTAAGAGAATTGTGATTTTGTTCAGGAATGGAAGCAGCCATGTGTTATAGTTAGGTTGAGCTGTGTGGAGTTAGGGGTGGGAGCTAAGCCGCTTCATAGCCTGGGGAGTGAGTTTTGATTGATCTAAACCATTGGTTTTCAAAGTGTGGTCCAAGAACCCCTTCTAAGGGGTCCACAAGGCCTCCCTTTTTGCAACAACATATCTTTGTGAGGCCAGAATTTCTTCATATATTTCAACCAAAACAACATATCACAATGAATTGAATGCAAAAGCAGAAATTAGAATCCAGCTTCTTCTATTAAGCCAGAAATTAAAGAGATACAGATAAATGTAAAATGATGCCACTTTTTCACTAATTTTTTTTCTTTTAGAAAATATAGTATTTTTTTATTTAAAAAATGTTACTTATGTTAACATGTAAAGGGTAACTTTAAATGAACTAATAAACACATATATTCAAATTTTTCAGTTTTAACTTCGAATACAGCAAATATTAATTGATACAACCACACAAGCCAAAGATCTTTGGGGTCATTAATAATTTTTAAGAGTTTGAGACCACTGACTTAAGCCAATCATTGTTGTTTCCTTCCCTTTGCCAGTGATTTTATCAGGACTGTGATACAATTCTAGAAAATGGGACTTGAAGCCTGCTGAGGACTTCTGAGAAAGTTTTCTTTCTAGATAATAAAAGAAGAGCTGTATGGGAGGAAACAGTCTCTCTTCTACACCACTGGGTTAATGTGCATGCAATGTGATGCCTGGAGCAGTGGCAGCAGTCTCGCAACTATGAGGTTACAAGGCTGAGGACAAAGTCTACACACTGAGGATGGCAGAGTGAAGAGATGGAAGGAATATGGGACTGTATCCACCAGCCCAAGACCACTTATCTCTGGATTTCTTGTTTTGTGAGATAATAAATCTCTCCCCACTAGATCATAAGATCCATGAGGGCAGAGTTTTGTTTTGATTTTGGAGGTTTTGCCTGTTTTAGTCTCTGCCATATCGCCAGCACCTAAACAGTGCCAGGAACATAGTAGGTGATAGGTAAATGTTTGTTGAATAAATGAATGACCCCTTAAAGATAGTCCTTGTTGGATTTCATTGCTGTTGTTACTTAAAGCCAAAGAATCCTAATTGATTCAAGTGTCCTACCCTACTCCAGTTTCCATCTGTGGGGATCCTTTTCGGGGATCCTTCTCAATTAGACTTCATCAATGGACATCCCAGCCTATGCTGAGCATGACCTAATTTATAGCCCCACAACGCCATGGGGTTATCTTTATTTTCAGCACTGGCCACACTTTTTTTTTTTTTTTTTTGTAACTGCCTCTTTTGTTTCTTTGTTTCTTTCACTAGAGGTGGAGGTCAGAGACTTATTAGTCTGGGTACAATCCAGGCTGCCAGTGGCTCAGACAAAAACAAGTTTATTTCTCTCTCACCTAATCCAGACTTAGGTGGTTCTAGGGTAAAAACATTGACAACCTCAACACACAACCTCTGGGCCCAAGGTTGCTGCTCTAGCTCCTGCCAACGGATCTTCATCCCAGCCAGTGGTAAAGGGGAGGGCAAAGAGAGAACATATCCATTATTTAATTTATTTATTTATTTTTGGCCACAGCTTGTGGGATCTTAATTCCCTGACCAGGGATTGAACCCGGGCCCTCAGCAGTGAGAGTGCAGAGTCCTAACCACTGGACTGCCAGGGAATTCCTTCTCCATATTTCAAATAGACCTGGACGGAGCATGCATCATTTCTGCTCATATCTTACATAAACTCACATGAACATCTCAGAACTTAATCACATGAACACTTAGATCCAAAAGAAGCTCAGAAATGTAGCCATCAACTGGACAACCATGTGCCAAATAAAACTCATGAGTTCTATTATTAAAGAAAGAAGGGGAGGGGACTTCCCTGGCGGTCCAGTCGTTAGGACTCCACGCTTCCACTGCAGGGGGCACAGGTTCGATCCCAGGCCTCGCGGCACAGCCAAAATATAAAAATAAAAAATAAAAAAATTTTATTTTAAATTATTTATTTGGCTGCACCGGGTCCTAGTTGGGGCACGAGGGATCTTTAGTTGCAGCATGTGGGATCCAGCTCCCTGACCAGGGATCGAACCCGGGCCCCCTGCACTGGGAGCAAGGAGTCCCAACCACCGGACCACCAGGGAAGTCCCACAAAAAATTTTTTTAATTTAAGAGAAAAAAAGAAGGGGAAAGGGGATATTAGTGGTCAACCAGCTGTCTCTACCATATTACTTGGTTTGATCTGTATTTGCAGAGCCTCAAACAGGGCTTGGCTATAGTAAATTTTGAGGAAATGTTTAATGAAAGAAAGAACAAAGGAAAAACAAACAGAACCCAAGATTCCTGCCCACGATAGATGTACCATTAATCTGGAGAGACAAAGGGAACCCAGATGAAGCACTGATGTATTGCAAACAATACAAAACAATACCTGGTGAGTGTTAAATCACTTAATGTTGTCTCTCTGAGGTAAGTCTGGCTCCACAAGACCCCTCAAACCCCTCATTTCCACAGGAGCTAACTCTCTAGACTGTGATCCACTCTAAAGGACAAAATCTCCATGGCCCACCCTTCACCTGTGTCCACTTTCTAATGGACAGAAATACTAGTGACAACAATGGAGGGTAACTGGATAGTTGTAAACCCTCATGAACTCACAGATCCATGTAAACTTAGCCTTGGAGGAGTCACACGTGAGAAACACAGTTCAACAGCTGAAAGTAATTAAAAAGGAATCACATTTCCCACCCCACCCCCATCTCTCAAGAACATAAAATGAAATCCACAGCAATACTAACTAAAAGTCCCTGTCCCCCTATGCCCCTCAGCTACTCTAGTGCCTGGCTTGCCAAGCCCCTCATTCACCCCCTAGTCTATGCTCTTCTCTTCCTTCTTCCCCTCAGCCCTCTAGATGAGAGGTTCTCAAAGTGTGGTCCATGGACCAGCAATATTAACATTATCTGAGAGCTTGTTTGAAACGTAAATTCTTGCGCTCACCAAGACCTATTCAATGAGAATCTCGAAAGTGGGGCCCATGTGTTCCTTATGCACACTAAACTTTAAGAAGCACCTTACCTGTGTCAGTAATTCTCAACTTTGGCTGCATATCTTAGGAGTTTAGAAAAATCTGGATGTCCAGTCCACACCGAAGGCCAATTAAGTCAGAATCTGTGGTTAAGCACCAATGCTTCACTGTTATGAAGCCAGGTTTGAAAACTACTGGCCTAAGTCTTAGTTCTTCATCCTTCTTCCCTTGTCTCAGGACTCCTTCCCAGAACCATAAATGAATCAAACTCAAACTGGTTAAAGAAAAAAAAAAAAGAAAGAAAGAAAAAAAGTGGGGGACGGGGCATTCATGACTTGTAGAACTAAAATAAAATGTCCAAAGTAGTCCTATCTTCCATCACTGGCGGATCCGGGTACTCAAAGACGCCACCAGGATCTTCTACCCCCTCAGGCTCTCAGCTTCCCTCTGTCTGGGCTTCGCTCTCAAAGTGGTGGCAAAACACACCCGCTCTCAGCTCCAAGAAAAGAGTTCCTCCGATAGTTTCAGCGTCTAGGGGAGGAAGTGAATCCTGATTGGTCCAGCTTGGGTCAGGTGCCCAGCCCTGAACCAATCACAGTGGCCAGATGGTTAACGTCCTCTGATTGGCTAGGCCTATGGCACAGGTTCGCACCGGGACTTGAGGGACGCAGGTGCGGACTTAGAAGAAGCGGATGGAATGACAAGGAGGGTGGGATCATCCTCTAACGGGAATGCTCAGCAGGTGAAAATACAGACATCTACTCCATAGCTCCCTCTCTGTCTTCTGGTTTGTTCTCCACATGACAAAAGCCCAGGGAAACTATACGGCAAAGACAAATCTGCTCTCAGGGCCTCAGTTGTTGGGCAGCCAATGACTGAATGCTCTTTTCTTTGGGGGCGAGGGTGCTGTAAGAGATTATATTAATTATTTAATCACATAAATTACTATGGAAAATTCTGGATTTATGTTGGGGGTGATTCTGAATAATACA
Source organism: Balaenoptera borealis (assembly GCF_965194805.1). Lineage (NCBI taxonomy): Eukaryota > Metazoa > Chordata > Mammalia > Artiodactyla > Balaenopteridae > Balaenoptera > Balaenoptera borealis. The sequence continues at coordinate 13,815,320 of NC_138872.1, forward strand.
TATTTGAATCATAATGCATACATATTCTAATACCAGATAAGTGGCAAATTATACACCAGAAATAATATTCATGCAAATATGCATCTTTACATTCCGCACAAAGAAGGCATCATGGATTAATTGATAATGCTGAAGCCAAAGTAACAGTAATTTTAATTTTGTATTAAGTTCTGCTTAATTGATTATAATGCATTAAAAGTAAGTTTTGATTTCACGTTTTTTTTTGTTTTGTTTTTTGTTTTGTTCTTTTGGCTGCATTGGGTCTTCGTTGCTGCACGCCGGCTTTCTCTAGTTGCAGTGAGCGGGGGCTACTCTTTGTTGCGGTGCGCAGGCTTTCTCTAGTTGCGTTGGCTTCTCATTGCGGAGCACGGGCTCTAGGCACACGGAGCTTCAGTAGTTGTGGCACACAGGCTCCAGTAGTTGTGGCTCGTGGGCTCTAGAGCGCAGGCTCAGTGGTCGTGGCGCACGAGTTTAGTTGCTCTGCGGCATGTGGAATCTTCCCGGACCAGGACTGGACACCCACCCGTGTCCCCTGCATTGGGAGGAGGATTCTTAACCCCTGCGCCACCAGGGAAGCACTGATTTCACGTTTTTATGTGTGTATATACACGTGTTTATAATCTTACATAAGATCATAGAGGTGACCATATTGTATATATTGAGGTGTTTCCCTTTTCTAATGAAATTTCTTCCTTTTCTCCGGTTGGCTTCTCTCTCCCCTTTTTTCCTTTTCCTCTCCACTCCTCACCTCTAGTTGATATAGTCCTATCTTTTCTTCATGATTATGTAATTTTTTTGCAAATACATATACACATATGTATTTGCATACATATACATATACAAGTACATATATATATACTCACACATATATATACTGGATACAAAGGAGTTTATATAAATAGGATCATATTGTCCTCATTTTTCTGCACCCTGATTTTCTCATTTAACAGTATCACATGGAAAGCCCTCCAGGTGAGATAGCAGAGAGCCTTTTAATGGTTGTGTAGTATTCTGTGGTGTGGCTATACCATAATGTATTCACCACTCCCTTTGGATGGGTATTTACTTTGTTTGCCACTTTTGCCACTATGAACAATACTGCATAAATCTTTCATGTATATCCTTACATATTGGTTCCTAAGAGTGGAAACTATCCCATAGAAGTGTCAAAATGTTAAAAGATATTGCCCAAAGGCCATTGTAACAATATACAAATGTATATGGATTTCCTCCATATGGCCACCAGCAATAAATGTTATGACTTTCTTTTTCTTTCTTTCCCTCTTCTGCTTCCTCTTCCTCTTCCTCTTTCTCTTTCTAAATTGAGATGAAATTAACATAACACAAAATTAACCATCAGTGGTATTTAGCACAATCACAATGTTGTGTAACCATCACCTCTATCTAGTTCTAAAACATTTTCATCAGGAATTCCCTGGCAGTCCAGTGGTTAGGACTCTGTGCTTTCACTGCTGAGGGCCTGGGTTCAATCCCTGGTTGGGGAACTAAGATCTCGCAAGCTGAGCAGTGTGGCCAAAAAAAAAAAGAACTCATAATAAAAAAAATTTTTTAATAAAACATTTCATCACCCTAAAATTTAGGAAACTCCATACCCATTAGCATCACTCCCCGTTCCTCCCTCCTTCAGCAATTGTTAATCTGCTTTCTCTCTATATAGATCTACCTATTCTGATCATTTCATATAAATGGAATCACACAATAAGTGGCCTTTTGCATGTGAATTCTTTCACTTAGCATGTTTTCAAGGTTCATCTATGTTGTAGCATGTATCAGTACTTCATTCCTTTTTGTGACTGGATAATAGTCTATTGTATGAATATAACACATTTTGTTTATCCATTCATCAGCTGTTGGATATTTGGGTTGTTCCTACTTTTTTTTGGCTTGTGTGAATAGCGCTGCTATGAACATTCCTGTCTAAGTATTTGAAAACTTGTTTTCAGTTTCCTTGGGTATATAGTCACCCCTCAGTGTCCAAAGGGGACTGGTTCCAGGACCACCACCACCCCTGCCACCCCCTTGGATACCAAAATCCGAAGATGTTCAAGTCACTAACAGTTAGCCCTCCATATCCGAGGATACAGATCTTACTGATATGGAGGGCCAACTGTATATCCAGGAGTGGAATTCCTTGGTCAGAAGGTAATTTCATGTTTAACTTTTTGAGGAAGTGCCAAACTATTTTCCACAGTGGCTGCACCATTTTACAGTCCCACAAACAGTGCACAAAGGTCTGTTTTCTCTTCTTATAAAGGTTCCAGTCATTGAATTAGGACCCGCCGTAACCCAGTATAACCTCATCTTTATTTAATGACATCTGCAATTATCCTATTTCCAAATAAGGTCACACTTACACGGAGGAGGGTTAGGACTTGGACATACCTTTTTGGAAGACACAGTTCAACCACAATAGGGTGTAATATCTTTTTGTATACAGGAAATAGAAGCAGCTATTGAGAACCATAACTAATTCAAGATAACACTGATAACAAAGTGTCTTTTCCTTAAAACTGTAGGAATTTCAGCTATTTGTACAAAGGCAAGGCCACCAAGCATTGAGTGGCAGCCAGATGGATTAGGCAGAACACTGGTGTGGATAAATTGGCTTATTTTAGTTCATGAATACCGCATTTTAATAACCCTTAATAACTCATGTAGTGAATTACCATTAAGTCTCCTGGGGATGTATACAGACATGAAAAATTATGGCAGTGTCCATCATTTAGGTGCAAGAACTGAAGAAAAGACAAGAGATTTCAATATTCCAAAACACTATGGCTTTTTTATGTTTCTTGTGCTAGATATAGCCAACTGGCTGAACCAGCTACTGTTCCCAACCTCTGATTCTTTTCTTCCTCCTATTTTAGAAGCTGGAGAGATCCTTTGCAGCTGTGGTTGCCAGCTATGCTGTTGTATTTCCAGGAATATGTTTGCTTTCCTGATAAAAGGGACAGATGAAACTGGCTCCAGCCCTTCCCTTACTTCTTCCTGCCTTGCACACTGACGTGATGCCTGGAGCTACAACAGCCATCTTGTTGCACCATGAGAGAAAGCCCAAGATGATCACAGAGTAGCTGGCTCTGTATCATTCGCCCAGCGACAGCAGCTACCTACTTCCAGATTCCTTGTTTTGGAAGAAAATGTTTATTTACTTACTTACTTACTTAGGCTGCGCCAGGTCTTAGTTGCAGCTTGTGGGATCTCTCGTTGCAGCATGCGGACTTCTTAGTTGTGGCATGCATGCGGGATCAAGTTCCCTGACCAGGGGTCAAACCCAGGCCCCCTGCATTGGGAGCCCGGAGTCTTACTCACTGGACCACCAGGGAAGTCCCCACATATTACTTTTTTATGAATAAAAAAATTCAAAGACAAAAACATTCAAATTTTATTTTTAGTTCAAATCATTGTCAGATGGGTGGCACTCTTGGGATTTCTTAGTACCTATGTCAACACACTTTTCATAAAAGTAAGCACAAAGGAAAACATCCCTGGAAAGCTGTAGAAGAGAAAGTCTTGTGCCTGCTTGTCTGGTCTCCATCCCTCTAGGTGGAATGTGGCTGGGTTTTAAGTTACCTTCCTAGTTTAATGAGGATTACTTGACTGTTTAAGAGCAAAAAGAACAAAACTGTGAACGGCAGTGCATGAGCTTACCTATGTCTTGTATAGCTTTATAATTTGACTTTAGCAAAAGGAATTTTTTAAAAGTCCATTTTCTTATTTATGGGCCTTCCCAGTAGTACTACCTCATCTGAACTCTTGGAGAGCTCATGGGGGCTGTTTTTCATGTCTTATTTATTCCCACACATGGACTCACTCATTCATTCAACAAACATTTGTTCTCTGACCCACTGTGCGCTTGGCAACAGGATGGGTAGGGCAAGGGCTGTGAGTGAATCCTTTTGGCTGTGAGTAACCTGAGCCCACCTCAAATTGGCTTCAGCAGAGAAAGAATTTATTGGCTTATGTAACTGTAAGTTTCAGTGCACATCAGCTTCAGGCATGGTCGGGTCCAGGGGCACAAGCAACAACATCAATATTTGGTCTTCATCCCTCAGCTATGCTTTCTTCTGTGAAGGCTGCACCCCTCAAGCAGCTTCTCCCCTAACATAGTAGCAGTGATGATTAGCCAGCTTAGCCAGCCCCAGGGAAGGAGAGAGCGTTTTCCCCAACAATTCCAGTGGAAGTGCTAAATTGGCTCTAATTTGGCCCAGCTTGAGTCAGGTGCCTTCACTTGATTGATTGAGAGATGCAACATGCTGACTGGCCAGTGCACAGTCACATGGTCGAACCAGGAAGTGAAAGGGCAAGGTCGGTTCCATGCGAATCACATGGATTAAGATTGGAGGTAGTTCCCCAAAGGAACACTAGGGTGCAGTGACCAGAAAAAGAAGAATGGATATGGCCAGGACAAAAACAACAGATGTCCAACTACGCATATAATAAAGATGAATAACTTCTGGGGACTGTAGAAACCCCCATGGCTGCTGGTGGGAATAAAGACCGGGAGCAGCTGTGCTGGAGAGCCACCTGGGGGTGCTTGCCGCCTGCACACCCAAGGACCTGGCGTCTCCTCTCCTCAGTATAGCACCCGCAGAGCTGCTCGTTTGCTCCACAGGGGACATGCACAAAGATGCCCATTGTGACGACATGTGTAGAGGTGGAGGCAGGGATGAAGGTCCATCACTAGGACGGTGCGTTGGTAAAATGTGATGGATGCACAGAGTATGGAAAAGTACTCAGAAGGAACGGACTAGATGTTCACAGAGACATGAGTAGGTCTTAAAAACAAAGTGGAAAAAAAAACTGAACTCTGTTACACAAGACTGTGTAAACGCAAAACGTATGCCGACACTGTTAGTAATCAGGATAGAGTTTTCCTTGCAGAATGTGACTAGAAGGAAGCACACAGCTGCCCAGTTAAAGACTACATTTCCCAGCTCTCCTTGCAGCTAGGCGTGGCCACCTGACAAAGTTCCAGCCAATGGGATGGGAACAGAAGTAATGTATGCAACATCCTGAATCAAGACCTTAAAGAAGACAGCGCCCTACCTCTCCCTTCCCACTTGGGAGCTGAAATAGCCATTTTGCGCCATCAGGTGGAAACCACATATTGATGATACTGAGCAACAAGATAGAGCCACCCAAACAGCCCTTGACTCCTTGCATATGGACTATTAAGTGAGAAATAAAAATCTATATTGTTTAGTCTCCTATTCTCTTTTGGTCTTTGTACAGCTATAGAACCTACATGCTAATACAGTGCTCAATAAGGGTTGTGAATTTCATATTATTATTATTGCTCTCTCCTCAATTATCATCATTATTATTATTTTATTGACCTAAAGCACTTCTTAGGTACAGCTCAGTGAATTCTCTTCAAACCCTGATAGTGGAGGCTATAATCCTTAGCGTTCTTTAGTTGCAAGTGACAGAAACCACTAAATTAAGCAAAAATAGGCTAAATTAAGCAAAAACAAAAGAATGTATTGGTAGGCTGTGGGGGAGTTCATTGACTCAAAAGAAAGGCTGAAGAACCAGGCTTCTAGAAAACCAGGACCTGGGGCTAGTCCAGGAAACCAGGTGGTAGGAACTAATGAGCACTAGAGTAGGAGATTGTGTTTTACGGGGCAGAGAGGCTACGTTTACACAAAAGCATCCGCTGGGGAGGCCACTTTAGAAAGGGCACCAGGGGAGGCCTCTCAAGGAGGTGACATTTAAGCTGAGACTGCAGGATGAGAAGGAGCTGGCCGTGCGAAGACATTGGAAGAGAGTATCTCAAGGAAAATTCCCTTGGAAGGGAATCTTTGAGAAATGCGAGGTGGGGTTAGTGTAATGGAGGCGGCAGAGGATGTATGAAATGAAATCAGAGGCCAGGTCACCATCATGCAGGATCTTGGAGGCCATGGAAAAGAGGTTTTCTTCTCTTTGTTATGGAAAACCAATGGAGAATTTTAAGTAGCCGTCTGGCATGATTTATTTCTTCAGATCCACCTGACTACTGGGTAGGAAACTCCGGTGGGCGAGGGTGGGAGGCAAGGAGACCGAGAGATGGGGAGTGGTGGGCAAGGGCATGCATGGGAGCTGGAGCCCACAGGGCTTGCCATTCCTGGATGTGGAGTGGGAGGGAGGAGAGAACAAAGACCAGCCCTCACTTTTGTGCTTATCAAAGCCAAATGGAAGGGGGCAGTTTTCGATGGACCGGTCAAGCGTTCAAAATGAGACAATTGACAATGGTTGGAGATACCAGTCTGTAGATTTGGACGTGCTTAGGGGACATAAATTAGCAGACATAAATGGGGAAGTCATCAACATCAAGATGCCAGTTAAAATCTTGGCACTAAACAAAATCCTCTAGGAGGACAGGATCCAGGACCCAAATCCTGGGGTCACCCAAGGTCAACACGCACATGAGTCTTTCTATGTGTCTTCCACCTGGACCCCTTCCTAGATGTCATTCCCAGGGACTGCACCATTTCTCTGCTCCTTATTTTAGTAAAATCTCTCGAAGACTTGTTTATAGCTCCTATCTCCCCCTTTCTCACCTCCTGCGCTCTCCTCAACCCGCCCTGATCAGGCTGAAATAAGTATTTATATGTTGGAATTTAGTGAAAACCATTCCATTCATAACAGGGCAAGTGGTTCCTTGATATGAAAAAATATATCCCAATCTGCCGTCAAGAACTTAGTCCAAGTCCTGGGGCTTCCCTGGTGGCGCAGTGGTTGAGAATCTGCCTGCCAATGCAGGGGACACGGGTTCGAGCCCTGGGCTGGGAGGATCCCACGTGCCGCGGAGCAACTAGGCCCGTGAGCCACAACTACTGAGCCTGCGCGTCTGGAGCCTGTGCTCCTCTCTGTGGAGCCAGAGAGGCCGCGATAGTGAGAGGCCCGCGCACCGCGATGAAGAGTGGCCCCCACTTGCCGCAACTAGAGAAAGCCCTCGCACAGAAACGAAGACCCAACACAGCCATAAGTAAATAATAAATAAATAAATAAAATGTTTAAAAAATTAAAAAAAAAAAAAAGAACTTAGTCCAAGTCCTCAAACATACATACTTGCCCTGCCCCAGGGCCTTTGCTCTTATTACCATTCTCTCTTCCTGGAACATTCTTTCCCCAGATATCTGCCTCTTTCTCTCTCATGTTTTTGCTTAAATGTCATCTTCTCAGTGAGGTCTCCATTCCCCCTTTTAATTTTTCTCTTTGTGTTCTATTCGTTCATTCATAGATCATTCTAGGGCTTCTGTCCTGCGTATTTCTGTATTCCCAGAACCTAGAATAGTGCTGGCACATAGTGGGCACTCAAAAAATATCTGTTGAATGAATAAATGAATGAACAAATGGACCAGATCAGGAAGTGGACACTGGCCTTCAGGGAACACGCCGGACTTTGATAACAACCCCAGGAGATTTAGTACTGGAAATTCCTCAGCAGGAGTCTTGGGGAAGGTCAAAAGGTGAAAGTCCCGATTGTTCTCAGCTGTGCTTTCACCATCTTCACCATTTTACCCCAGCCCCCTGAGATCCCCAGGGCCCGGTCCACCGCCCTTCCTTCACATTCCTCAGCTCTTAAGTCCCCACCCCCTTTCAACACCCGGAGTCCTTTCTGTGGATGGAATGAACTGAATCATAGTTTCCATGTTAGTAATGAGGCCCAAGAATGCCGATGACTCAGAAGACCAGAGCGCCCCGTTAGGGGAGCGGAACGCTGCTCTCCAAACAGACACCAGGGGGCGCCATTCCTCCACGGAGTTCAGCGCTGGCCTCTGCAAGCAGCTGAATCAGGTAAGAAGCCCGGAGGCTTTTGCCTGTTGTAGCCTTGAGTGTGCCGCGCGGATATCGTTGCGAGCTCCAGCAGCTAGTGGGAGAGCTTGCCTTGATGCCTGCAAAGAAGTTGATGGCACAGGTCCTCTCCTGCCTTTAATTACATAGACCAGCGTTCAAACCCAGACTTTGGCAACTTTCCAGCTGTGTGACCCTGGCCAAGTCACTTCACATTTGCGAGCCTGGGTTACCTCCTCCATAAAATAATGATAATCATGGGACCCCATTGCTGCATGGAGGGAATGCAATACACCTGGCAGGTGCCAAGGATTGAGCCTGAAATGGGAGATGGTGACCTGATCAGGGATTGTTTATTACCGCGGCAATGGACTCAGAGCAATGATTCTCAAACTGTGTTCCCTGGACCAGCAGAGCACCTGGGGACTTGCGATTCTCAGCCCCAACTAAGATGTTTTGATTAAATTATGGGGCAGGTCTTTCAGTGTTTAATAGTCTCTAGGTGACTCTGATGGTACTCAAGTTGGCTCAGAGAGGTAAAGAGATTTCCCCTAAATCACAGCTGTTTGAAAAGTGGAGCTGGAATTGGAAAAAAAAAATCTCTTCCTGACTGCAAAGCTTGCATGGATGTGTGTGCACACACACACACACACACACACAACTCACGAGAGGCTGAAATTCAGAATGACCTCTTGGAGTTCTCTTTAGGGATAGCTTAAAAAGCTTTTTGTTCTCAACTCTGGCTGTACATTAGAATCAGCTGGAGCTCTTTTTTTTTTTTTTCCTGGCTGTGCCAGGCAGCATGTGGGATCCTAGTCCCCAACCAGGGATGAACCCACGCCCCCTGCATTTGAAACAGTCTTAACCACTGGACCACCAGGGAAGTCCCTGGAGCTCTTTAAAAACTGTATCAATGCATGGTCCTCTCCCCAGACCAATTGATTCAGAATTTTCCAAAGCACCTGTGCTTTTTACAAACTCCTCAGGTGATATTGACACCAGTGAGGATTGAAAACCCCCAGCCAAGAAGCACCTAACTTGCTATTTATAATAAAGCCCCCAACTCTGGGTAGTTAGGAAAGAGCTGGAGTTAGAGGGAGACCTGGTTTCAGAGCCTGGTTTCCTCATCTGTAGAATGAGAATTGAGATGCAGGCTTCTCCTGGGTTTTATGAGGAAGAAACTAGAGAAACTCCAGAAGGCTCCTGGCCTGGGCCTTGGCTAGGGGAAGAATTGGTAAAAGGGAAGCAAACAGTTAAGCGTTTGCAGTATGCAAAGCACAGTGCAAATCCCCTTACAAACACCTTCTCCCCTAATCCTCACCAAGACCCTCACTCGTAGCCTAAAACCCCGTCACTGGGCTTGGCCACCTCCTGGTCTGTCACAGAGCCAGGTCTCTACAGCCCTGGACTCTGAAAAGCAGGCTGGGACTGGGGTGGGGTGAGGAGGCACCCAGAAGGCAGCATTTAAGGAGGTGCTGCCACTCAGGGTCATGCGAGTGCTGAGCGGACGCCTGAGAGCAAGCGCCTCCTTAAATGTGAGGCCCTGGGCCTCTCTGGTCTCCCCCAGGTCCCAGCCCTGCTCCAGAGGCAGCCTTCCTAAGTCACTAGGGTAGATCTCACTCAGAATGAAGGACTGGGACGAGGAGGGGTGGCCAGGCCAGGCAAAGGCAGCCTTGTTAAAAAGCCTACATTTTGTTACAGCAACAGAATTTTCTTCCCCTTCAGCAGAGAACAAATTAATATACAAAAATAGAAATGCACACCAGGAAGGTGAGTTAATGATTAATAATGATGTACTGTGGACTCCGCAGTTTAGCCACTGTTAGAAATTTAAATTTGGGGCCCTTAAGGCAAACTTTTCAAAGTCTACATTCCACTGTCCCTAGAATGAATGAACAAACGAACAAATAAAGGAACAGTTTACTAAGTACCTAGATGTGAGCTCCAGGAGGACCCTTTCCAGGGCCCGAGAGTGGGCTCTTGTCTAACACTCGGAAATGAATTGTCCGAGGAGACACACGTGCTGACAAAGCAAGAGAATTTATTGGGAAGGGGCGCCCGGGGTGGAGAGCAGGAGGGTCAGGGACCCCAGGAGAACTGCTCTGCCACGTGGCTCACAGTCTCGGGTTTTACGGTAATGGGGTTAGTTTACGGGTTGTCTCTGGCCAGTAATTCTGACTCAGGGTCCTTCCTGGTGGTGCATGCATCACTCAGCCAAGATGGATTCCAGCGAGAAGGATTCTGGGAGGTTGCTAGGACATATGGACTGGCGTCTCCTCTCTCCTTTTGACCTTTCCCCGAATTCTTCCCGTTGGTGGTAGCTTGTTAGTTACGTGTTCCTTACCAGGACCTCTTGTCTTAAAGTAACTTGTTTTAAAGTAACTCATGCAAATGGTTACTGTGGTGCCTCTGGGAGGTTGCTAGGACATATGGACTGGCGTCTCCTCTCTCCTTTTGACCTTTCCCCGAATTCTTCCCGTTGGTGGTAGCTTGTTAGTTACGTGTTCCTTACCAGGACCTCTTGTCTTAAAGTAACTTGTTTTAAAGTAACTCATGCAAATGGTTACTGTGGTGCCTCTGGGAAGTTGCTAGGACATATGGACTGGCGGCTCCTCTCTCCTTTTGACCTTTCCCCGAATTCTTCCCGTTGGTGGTAGCTTGTTAGTTACGTGTTCCTTACCAGGACCTCTTGTCTTAAAGTAACTTGTTTTAAAGTAACTCATGCAAATGGTTACTGTGGTGCCTCTGGGAGGTTGCTAGGACATATGGACTGGCGGCTCCTCTCTCCTTTTGACCTTTCCCCGAATTCTTCCTGTTGGTGGTAGCTTGTTAGTTACGTGTTCCTTACCAGGACCTCTTGTCTTAAAGTAACTTGTTTTAAAGTAACTCATGCAAATGGTTACTGTGGTGCCTCTGGGAGGTTGCTAGGACATATGGACTGGCGGCTCCTCTCTCCTTTTGACCTTTCCCCGAATTCTTCCCGTTGGTGGTAGCTTGTTAGTTACGTGTTCCTTACCAGGACCTCTTTGTCTTAAAGTAACTTGTCTTAAAGTAACTCATGCAAATGGTTACTGTGGTGCCTGGCGAGGGTGGGTGGTTTCAGTCAGTGTATCCCCTAACAGAGGGAGAGAACAAAGGGACCCACAGCTGATGTCTACACTCAAGAAATGGAGAGCTTCTGGTAAGAAAAGCAGATTAACTCCGAGAACTCACATGCAGGTAGAGTGTAGTTACAGAGACAAAAGTAGTGGATCCTCATTCGAAATCCCTTTAATTTACCCAAACACATAGATCCGCACACTTTACAAAGAAATCTGTGTTAAATAACATTTTATTTCTAGCTGGGTGTATTTTCTTAAACAGACAAGGGACAGTGGCACAGTGGTTAAGAATCCACCTGCCAGGACTTCCCTGGTGGCGCAGTGGTTAGGAGTCCGCCTGCCAGTGCGGGGGACATGGGTTCAAGCCCTGGTCCGGGACGATCGCACATGCCGCAGAGCAACTAAGCCCGTGTGCCACAACTACTGAGCCTGCTATCTAGAGCCCGCTCTCCACAACTACTGAAGCCCGCTCTCCACAACTACTGAAGCCTGCGCACCTAGAGCCCGTGCTCCGCAACAAGAGAAGCAACCACGATGAGAAGCCCGTGCACCACAAGGAAGAGTAGCCCCCTCTCACCGCAACTAGAGAAAGCCCGTGCGCAGCAATGAAGACCCAACGCAGCCAAAAATAAATAAATAAATAAATAAATTTATTTTTTTTAATTTAAATTTTATAGTTGAGTCTATCCACCAACCCACTGGAGCTTGAGGATCTGAGGAAGGCAGTGATGGACACTTACCCTCTTGGTCCTTGGGTCGGCCTTGATTTAAGTGTGCCTCTTCCAGGCAGCTGTTTTAGGGTGACCAAACGGTCCCTGTTGGCCCGGGACCGAGGAGTTCTCGGGATGTGGGATTTTCAGTTTTAGAAAACTGGGACAATCCCAAGCAAACCAGGAGGAGTTGGTCACCCCAGTCCACTGCTTATAGTAAGTGTGATTCTAGCCATCAAAGATGCATATTTGCATACAGTTTACCTCTAAACAACTGCTTCATCTAGAGCTCAAAGAAACAGTTATTTTGTTCTAATGGAAGAGGGAGAGCTGTCAGGTCTGGACTAACTGAGAGGTAGTATGGACTCTCAACAATGGTGCCAGGAAGGGTTTCCCAGGGCAATTTTACAGAATATGATTTATGCTTAATATGCTGACATCAGCATCAACTTGCCCATGTGAGTTTCTTTCTCTATCAGGCAATGGATTGATTGGTGTAAAAGTTAGATTGCTCATCAAGGGACTCCAGCGTCGGCTTCTGACTCCTCAAAATAGTCACCAAAAAGCTTGTTGTTCAAGCCAAAGCACGCTGAGAGAGTCAGTAGTATCTCAGAAGGCAAGGGCTGGGGAGGAGACTTACAGGATCGTAGGGCCTTGAACTAGGTGATTTCTCGACAGGTCTTGCCAGACAGGGAACTAGTTAGAACTGGCAGAGTCTGACATGAGAGCTTTGGACGGTTGGGCACAACAAAGCAAGGGTGAGTCTCAACCTTGATAAGTAAGCTAATTTAGTGGGTTCAGTCTTATATTCCAGGAGCAAGGATTTCCGGGAATCAGTCAGCTCCCAGACTTGCTCAGCATAGGAGCAGGGAGGGATGCTGGCTTCATGGGAGCCTGAAGGGCAGCTCAGCTCCACATGGTCACTCAGGACCCTCAGTTCCTTCCGTCTCGTGGCTCTGCCATCCCCGGGGTGGTCAGTGCCAGGCCATCCCCACATCTTTGGTCCACCCTGGATACAGTCAAGCAGGAGAGCATCTTAACGCTTAGAAAGGAGTCACGCAAGTTCTCTCCTTTGCTCAGGAAAGAAGCAACTCTGCCCTGAATCAGACAGCCCTGGATTCAAACCCAGCTCAGGCACCTTCAGGCCATGTGACCTCGGGCAAATCACTTCCCTTCTGAGCCCAATGACTGAGGTGGCCCTACATTAGTCACATGGTCACACCTAACTGTGCATGGACCACATGAGGGACCTGTGCCAGGCAGGCCAGGGACGCCCTGCAAAAGGATGTGAAAAAGATGTGCAGAAAGATAGGTGCATCTCAGAAGTGACATCCTGGGAGGGGGAGATTGAATTCCACAAGTTTAATTTATTTATTTTATTTTTGGCTGCCTTGGCTCTTCATTGCGGCATGTGGGCTTTCTCTAGTTGTGGTGAGCGGGGGCTACTCTATGTTGCGGTGTGCGGGCTTCTCATTGTGGTGGCTTCTCTTGTTGCGGAGCACGGGCTCTAGGCACGCGGGCTCAGTAGTTGTGGCTCGCGGGCCTAGATGCTCCGTGGCATGTGGGATCTTCCTGGACCAGGGCTCGAACCTGTGTCCCCTGCATTGGCAGGCGGCTTCGTAACCACTGCGCCACCAGGGAAGCCCTGAATTTCCACAAGTGATCTCCCCAATGAATCGATTCTTCCCAATGCGGTAAGCACTACAAAGGAACCAAAAAAGAGTAAAGGGAGATTCAAACTGGGACGAGGGGGCTAACTTAGCTGGGGGCGGCCAGAGCAGGCTTTTTCGGGAGAATTCTGTGGAAGTTGAGAAGCAGATGAGTCAGTATGCTGTCAGGCTCAGAGGGAGGCAAAGCAGGGCATCGTTCAGAGCAGAGGAAAGAGCTGAAAGGCAGAAGCAGGGGCTCAGTTTTAGGAACTAAAACTAAAACTAAAAGTAGCCCAGCTGACATGCAGGGAAGAGAGAGAGGCCAGCAGGGCTCATAGCAGCTGCCCTGAAGTCAAGAACCAGTGGTTCATGGGCCGGAGACGCCCGTGGAGCAGCCGTGTAAATTTTTGCCTGTTCCGTATTTTTTTAAAATGGACTGAGCTGCGTTTTGTGGGTTTTTTTTTTTTTTTTTTTTTGAGTGGTTTTCCATAAAAATCTGAATTTCCAGATTTTCTTAAAAAAACATAAGATCTGGCCATATTGGGCTCACATTTCTGAGTAGCAGCTAACAGTTGGAGCTGAGGAGGGCTGGAGATGGAGCTTTAACTTATGAAGTTAAAACTGAGTTCCTCATTGGCCTTAAAGTGTTGGACCCCTGTAAACATTTAAGTTCTGGACCCCTGGGCTGGGCCTTAGAGGCTATGTCAGGAATTTTGGAAGAGATCCAAAGTGCAATGAGAAGGCAGGGTTGGTTGGTTGGTTGGTTGGTTTTTGGCCATGCCACATGGCATGCAGGATCTTAGTTCCCTGACCAGGGACCGCGCTCCAGCCCTGTCAGTGAAAGCGAGGAGTCCTAACCACTGGACCGCCAGGGAATTCCCCGAAGGCAGGGTTTTGAGGCGAGGAGAAACCCAATCCCCAGGTCACTCTAAGCATGGAGAAGGTAGTATGGTTGGGGGATAAGCATGGATGTGAGGGAACCGGGAAGGAAGCCGTACATGGAGGTCCAGGCACGAGATGATGGTGGCTCTGTCCAGAGTGGGGGCAGTGGATGGGGTAGAGGCTCGCGGAGTGTCCCTGACACTCAGACTCCTTATATAGAGTTAGGCTGCTTTTGTTTTTGTTTGGCTCAAAACAACAGAAATGTATTCTCTCACAGTTCTGGAGTCCAGAAGTCGAAAATCAGTGTCACTGGGTCGAAATCAAGATGTCAGCAGAACTGGAGGCTCCAGGGGAGAATCCGTTCCCTGCCTCTTCCAGCTTCTGAGGGCTGCTGCCTTTCCTTGGCTTGTGACCACATCACTCCAGTCTCTGCCTCCCCGGTGACATGGCCTCCACCTCCCCGTCTTCAAGTCTCCCACTGCCTTTCTCTTAGAGGGGTGGATACATGGGGTTGCATTCAGGGTTCACCTGGATAATTCAGGATAATCTCGCATCTCAACATCCTCCATTTAATCACATCTGCAATCACGCCTTTTCCAAACAAGGTAACATTTACAGGTTCTGATATCTTTGGGGGCCATTCATCAACCTACTACACTTCCCCTCTCTGAACCTTGATTTTCTCCTCTGTAACCCTTCATACAGGGTTTTATGTATTTGGAGAATAGTGACCACACAGGACAAGACAGCATGTTTTTCTTATCCTTACCCACCCCTCAGTCTAAACTTAACTCACAGCTCCCCTACACAACCCTTCACCTCAACACACTCACTCCCCCAGGAATGGAGCAGACACATGCATTCTTTCATTCCTTCCTGGAAATGTACCAACTCACTGCAACCTGCCAGACACATCCTAGGCCCTGCACATACAGCAGTGACCAAAACAGCTAGAAATCCATGGCGCTCATGGAGCTGGTCTTCCAGTGGTGGTGGAGCAGGTGGGGAGACAGATGGGAAACAGACAGATACAGAATAGGACAGATAGTGGTTAAGTGGGTTCTTTTGCTAGGGCTGCCATAACAAAGTGCCACAGACTGGGTGGCTTAAACCACAGATATGTATTGTCTCATAGTTCTACAGACTAGAAGTTCAAAATCAGTGTGTGGGCGAGGTTGTTTCCTTCTGAGTGCTATAAGGGAAGGATTTTTTCCAGGCCTCTCTCCCTGGTTTGTAGATGGCCATCTTTTCCCTGCATCTGGTTCTTTTTTTTTTTTCGGCCACGCCTTGCAGCATGTGGGATCTTAGTTCCCTAGCCAGGGATCGAACCCGTGCCCCCTGCAAAGGAAGCGCAGAATCTTAACTACTGGACCACCAGGGAAGTCCCAGCCCTGCATCTGTTTCTATCATCTTCCCTCTGTGTGAGTCTGTCTCTGTGTCCAAATTTCCTCTTCTTATAAGGACACCAGTCATATTAGATTATGACCCACCCTAAAAACCTCATTTTAATGTGATGACCTCTGTAAAGACCCTATCTCCTAGTAAGGTCACATTTACAGAGACTGGGGTTAGGACTCCAATATATGAATCAGGGGGTGGGGATGACACAAATCAGCCCGTAACTATAAGTATAGGAAGAGAAACAAAGCAGGGTGAGAGGAGAATGGAATATGGGGTGGGCTGGGGGTGCTATTTTAAACAGAATAACCAGGGAGGTGATTCCTGGGCAACAACCTGAATGAAGGAGGGAGGTGCCAAGAAGTATATGAGAAAAGAGCATTCCAAGGAGAGCGAATGGCAAGTGCAAAGGCCCTGAGGCCTGAGGATTTCAATGTGGAGAAAGAACAGGTGGAGGCGCATCACAGAAGGAGTGGGGTGAGCTGCGAGGGTGGGAAGGAGAGGACACCAGAGAGATGGGGCTTGGAGGACAGATCGTGTAGAGCCTGGGGGCCTTGTTTCTTAACTTGTGCAAACTTCCTTCTCGAGCAGGCTTGTTCCTGTCTGGTCCTCTTTAGAGTTACAAGTTCAGTGGCCCCCACTTCTACACTATAGAACCTTCTTAGAGTTTTAGCTGGACTGCAGCCAGCTTTCAAAATATTTTGGCAAATAATTTATTGACGTGAAACTCGCTTAACATTAACCATTTAAAGTGAACAATTCGGGGACTTCCCTGGTAGTCCAGTGGGTAAGACTCTGTGCTCCCAATGCAGGGGGCCCGGGTCCAATCCCTGGTTGGAGAACTAGATCCTGCATGCATGCCGCAACTAAGAAGCCCGCATGCTCCGCTGAAGATCCCGAGTGCCGCAACTAAGACCCGGTGCAGCCAAATAAAGAAATATTTTAAAAATTAATTGCTTTCTAAAAAAAATAAAGTGAACAATTCGGTGGCACATGGTATGTTCACAATGCTGTGTACCCTCCACTTCTGTCTGGTTCTAAAGCATTTCCATGACTTTCAAGTCATGGTAGAGATTCTAACTTCACGGTGGGGTGGGGCCCCAGGCAGATGCGGATCAGAAGAGGGACCTGATCTGACTGTCCCGCTGTCCGGAGTGTGGAGGATGGACTGTGGCCTGACCAGGGGCGGAAGCAAGTCCACTGAGGCAACTGACACCCTCACCCAGGCAGGCGGGAGATGGTGATGGTGTGGCTTGTGTTATGGTAGGGAGCAGGGAGGGTGCTGAGGAGAAGCTAGACTCAGATTGATTGATTCATTTTTACTGGAGTACAGTTGATTTACAATATTGTGTTAGTTTCAGGTGTACAGCAAAGTGATCCACTTATACATATATATTATGTGTATATATATATATATATATATTCTTTTTCAGATTCTTTTCCCTTGTAGGTTATCACAGAATACTGAGTATAGTTCCCTGTGCTATATGGTGGGTCCTTGTTGGTTATCTTTTTTTTTGGCTGTGCTGCGCGTCTTGCAGGATCTTACTTCCCCAACCAGGGATCAAACCCGTGCCCCCCGCAGTGGAAGCGCAGAGCCCTAACCACTGGACCACCAGGGAAATCCCCTTTGTTGGTTATCTATTTTTCAGATTTATTTTGAAGCGAAGGGCTTAGGATCTGCTGGTGGGGTGTGTGTATACATGTAAGATAGGAGGCAAGGATGATGCAGGCTTTTTTCTTTAAATTGTGGTAAATATACACAACACAGATTTACCATTTTAAGTGTACAGTTCAGTGGCATTAAGTACATTCTCATTGTTTGTTTTTTTAAAGATTATTTATTTATTTATTTATTTATTTTATTTTTGGCTGTATCAGGTCTTAGTTGCGGTGAGTGGGCTTCTCTCTAGTTGTGGCGTGCGGGATCCAGGGCACATGGGCTCTGTAGTTTGCGGCACGCGGGCTCTAGTTGAGGCTCTCCAGCTCAGTAGTTGTGGCACTTGGGCTTAGTTGCCCCGTGGCATGTGGAATCTTAGTTCCCCGACCAGGGATCGAACCCGTGTGCCCTGCATTGTAAGGTGGATTCTTTACCACTGGACCCCCAGGGAAGGCCCAAGTACATTCACATTGTTGTACAACCATCACCACCATCCATCTCCAGAACTTTTTCATCTTCCCAAAATGAAACTCCAAACTCATTCAGTGTTCACTCCCCATCTGCCATCTCCCATCCCTCCACAACTTGGTAACCACCTTTTTACCTTCTGTCTCTGTGAAGTTGCCTGTCCAGGTCCCTCTTATAAGTGGATCATACAACATTTATCCTTGGTCTGCCTTATTTCTCTCAGTGTGACGTCTCCAAGCTTCATCCACGTGCTAGCACGCACACTCTCAGGTCCTGGGCCAGGAAATGTTTCCACCTTCTGGAGTCTGACCTCCTGAGTGTCCCCTGCCTGGCAGGGGCCTCCTGGTACTTTCTGAGTTTCGAAGTCTGACCTGTCCTTCCCAGCTCAAGCATGACCCACTCCAGGAAGCTCTCCTTGGGTGTCTTTAAAAGCGGGCCTTGGGGGCTTCCCTGGTGGTGCAGTGGTTGAGAATCTGCCTGCCAATGCAGGGGACACGGGTTCGAGCCCTGGTCTGGGAAGATCCCACATGCCGCGGAGCAACTAGGCCCGTGAGCCACAGCTGCTGAGCCTGCGCGTCTGGAGCCTGTGCTCCGCAACAAGAGAGGCCGCGATAGTGAGAGGCCCGCGCACTGCATAGCCCCCGCTCGCTGCAACTAGAGAAAGCCCGCGTGCAGCAACGAAGAACCAACACAGCCAAAAATAAATAAATAAATATTTATTTATTTATTAAAAAAAAGAAGAAGAAGCCTGCGCACCACAATGAAGAGTAGCCTCCGCTCGACACAACTAAAGAAAGCCCGCGTGCAGCAACGGAGACCCAACACAGCCAAAATAAATAAATAAATAAATTTATTTAAAAAAAAAAATAGTGGGACTTGGTGTCAGAAAGAACAGTGTTCACATCCTGATTCTGCCGTTTACTTGCTGGGCACCACTGGCTGAGCTTCTCTGACCCCCAGTTTCCCCATAGCTAGCTGGAGACAACAAGCGCTCCAAGCCTAGGGGATTGTCCTGACATTTACAAGAGATGACGCTGCTTTGCCCAGCATAGAACAAATGTCACCTGTTCCTATAAGCTTGTACATCCAAACTCACCCAATTTCTTGTCCAAAAAACCTCCAGTATTCTGTGTCTGCTACTCAGTGGGTAGCAGATGTGCATCCTGGCATTCTTACTGTTCTCTAACTTTTAATCTAATTCCCATATTAACTTTTGACTTCATCTCCTTGCACTACATGCTAGGGATTTTTTTTTTTTTTTTGTCTTTGTTTGTTTGTTTTTTGAGGACTCTCTCTTTTCATGTCCTAAGGGCTGAACTCTGAGCTAATACAGCGTGGGTTTGGTAAATATCTATTCTGCTAATATCATCTGCTGTCTTCCCAGCAGGCCTGCCATAGCTCTATAAGAAGAAGGAGCATCTCTTCCTTAGAATGTCCAGCCCCAGGCTGTGGACTTGCTCCAGAAGTACCCAGCCTCCTCAGGTCTCAGAGATTGTCACCCCAAATCTGCCCCCACCCCAATACATACAAAAGGAAACTCCTAAAACATTGCCTTCACGTACCTCTCTCATACGACCAAGTAGCATGCACATTGGCAATGTGGCAATAACATCCAGTTTTCAAGGGATTTCCCTGGTGGTCCAGTGGTTAGGACTCCGTGCTTTCACTGCCGAGGGTGTGGGTTCAATTCCTGGTCAGGAACTAAGATCCTGCAAGCCAGACTTCCCTGGTGGCACAGTGGTTAAGAATCCGCCTGCCAGTGCAGGGGACACGGGTTCGAGCCCTGGTCCAGGAAGATCCCACATGCCACAGAGCAACTAAGCCTGTGCGCCACGACTACTGAGCCTGCGATCTAGAGCCCACGCTCTAGAGCCCGCGAGCCACAACTACTGAGCCTGCGTGCTGCAACTACCGAAGCCCGCGAGCCTAGAGCCCGTGCTCTGCAGCAAGAGAAGCCACCACAGTGAGAAGTCCGCGCACCGCAATGAAGAGTAGCCCCTGTTCGCCGCAACCAGAGAAAGCCCGTGCGCAGCAACAAGACCCAACGCAGCCAAAAATAAAATAAATAAATAAATTTATATATATATAAAAAAAAGATCCTGCAAGCCTCGCAGCGTGGTAATAAATAAAAAAAAAGAAAAAAATCAAATTTTCAAATTTTCAAGACACACACACCCTATATTTACACCAAAGCTGAAATATACCAAGACCCATTAATCAGGCAATTCCACTTCTAGGAATTTTTCCTATGGATAACCCTTGCCCAAGACAGACAAATAAGAATCTTTATTGTTGCATTGTTCATAATAGCCAAAGACTGGAAACAACTCAAATGTCCATCCATGAGAGATGGTTAAGTAAATTATGATACATACTAAGTGAAGTAAGTCAGAAAGAGAAAGGCAAAAACCATATAATGATAATAAAAAAAAAAAAAACAAAACCATATAATATCACTTACATGTGGAATCTAAAATACAACACAAGGAGTTCCCTGGAGGTCCAGTGGTCAGGACTCCGTGCTTTCACTGCTGTGGCCCAGGTTCAGTCCCTGGTTGGGGAACTAAGATCCTGCAAGCCACACAGTGTGGCCAACAAAAAAGTAAAATATGACACAAATGAACATATCTACGAAACAGAAACAGACTCACAGACATAGAGAACAGATTTGTGGTTGCCAAGGGGGAGGGAGGGTGGGAGAGGGAAGGACTGGGAGTTTGGGATTAGCAGATGCAAACTATTAGTATATATAGAATGGATAAACAATAATGTCCTACCTGTATAGCACAGGGAACTGTGTTCAATATCCTGTGATAAACCATAATGGAAAAGAATATGAAAAAGAATATATATATATATATATGGGGCTTCCCTGGTGGTACAGTGGTTAGGAGTCCACCTGCCAACGCAGGGGACACGGGTTCAAGCCCTGGTCTGGGAAAATCCCACATGCGACAGAGCAACTAAGCCTGTGCACCACAACTACTGAGCCCGTGAGCCACAACCACTGAGCCGGTGCACCTAGAGACCGCACTCCTCAACAAGAGAAGCCACCGCAGTGAGAAGCCAGTGCGCTGCAACAAAGAGTAGCTTGCTGCAACTAGAGAAAGCCTGCACGCAGCAACAAAGACCCAACACAGCCAAAAATAAATAAATAAATTTATATAAAAAAAGAATATATATGTATAACTGAGTCACTTTGCTGTACAGCAGAAATTAACACAACATTGTAAATCAACCATACTTCAATAAAATACTAAAAATAAATAAATAAATTATGATACAGCTGCACAATGGATACTACTCCTTAGCCATTTAAAAAGAATAAACCAGGGACTTCCCTGGTGGCGCAGTGGTTAAGAATCTGCCTGCCAATGCAGGGGACACGGGTTCGAGCCCTGGTCCGGGAAGATCCCACATGTTGCAGAGCAGCTAAGCCCGTGCACCACAACTACTGAGCCTGCGCTCTAGAGCCCGTGAGCCACAACTACTGAGCCCATGCGCCACAACTACTGAAGCCTGTGCGCCTGGAGCCCGTGCTCCTCAATGAGAGAAGCCACCGCAATGAGAAGTCCACGCACCACAAGGAAGAGTAGCCACCGCTCGCTGCAACTAGAGAAAGCCCACACTCAGCAATGAATACCCAACGCAGCCAAAGATAAATAAGTAAATAAATTTATTAAAAAAAAAAAAAAAGTAAACCAGGTCTCTGGCTATGGATAGGGAGCAATTCTCCAAGACAGACTGATGAGTGCAGAAAGCAAGGAGCAGGGCAGTGTGGGGGACATGCCATTGTTTATGTCAACAGAAAGAGGAGGGGGAGGGTCTCACGCTGGGGAAGATGCACAGGCACTTTCTGCTAACTGGTGCTTGTCGTTGCCTCTGGGGAGGGCATCAAACGATCAGGGATGGGAGGGAGACTTAGTTTTTCCCTGGATACCTTTCTATATTTTAATTCTTTACTATTTCCCTCGATACCTTTCTATATTTTAATTCTTTACTATGTGCATTCATTTCCTATTCAAAATCATTTAGATTAATACATGCATTATATCCTTGCCAGGAAGCACGAAGGTTTTGGACCTCATGCTAACAGCACGTGCAATTCTTGAAAGGTTGAGAATTCTCAGTCTGTTCTCTGCCGAATGATGTCAGCAGAAGCTGAACGACCTTGAGTGTTGATTTCAGCGGTGGTGTCTTTACAGAAATGCTCAATCGGCAACAATCGCTGGCCCCTGTAAGGCGTTTCCAAGTTTACAGGGCTGAGAGCCTCTTTACTTATCATGATCTCATCTACCCTGACAGTGTTGGGGGTAACTGGGGCAGGCAGGAACTTGTCCAAGGTCACACAATTAGGAAATGCCCTAGCCAGGACTGAATCCACATCTCTTTCTCTGCTTCTTTCACATAGCTTGAAATGCCCATCTTTTGAGGATGTCTCAGACTTTCCATCAACAAAGATGATATCAAGTGCTCCTGTGTGATGGTCACCTGTGACCACCCCGTTGCTAAGTCCAATCAATGGTCAGTTATCAGGCCTCAGTCAACTCGCCCGATCAGGAGCATTTGATAAGGTGCTGGACGCCTTCCTCCTTCAAACACTTTCCTACCTAGGGTTCTAGGAAGCCCCTCTATCCTCCCACCTCACCGGAGGCTTCTTGGAATCTTTGTGGGCCAAATGTTCCAACTGTGGAGAGCCCCAGGGATTGGCCCTTGGACCTATTGCTTTAAATTTATTTATTTTATTTATTTTGGGCTGTGTTGGGTCTTTGTTGCTGCGCGTGGGCTTTCTCTAGTCGCGGCGAGCAGGGGCTACTCTTCATTGTGGTGCGCGGGCTTCTCATTGCGGTGGCTTCTCTTGTTGTGGAGCACAGGCTCTAGGCGCGCGGGCTTCAGTGGTTGTGGCACACAGGCTCGGTAGTTGTGGCTCGTGGGCTCTAGAGCACAGGCTCAGTAGTTGTGGCACACGGGCTTAGTTGCTCCGCGGCATGTGGGATCTTCCCGGACCAGGGCTCGAACCTGTGTCCCCTGCGTTGGCAGGCAGACTCTTAACCCCTGAGCCACCAGGGAAGTCCCTGGACCTGTTTCTTGTCCCTTAGAACCCCCAGTTCTAGGTGATCTCATCCCCTACCATGGCTTTAAGTCCCATGTATATGCTGGTGCCCCTCCCACATGTATATCTCCAACCCAAACTCCCCTCCTGCCCTGGGCTATCCAACTGCTTCCTTGACCTCAGCTGGGTGACTGACAGTCCCTCCTCCCTCTCGCTTCCTCCCCACCTGCTCCTCCCACTGCCTCCCCATCTCGGCCCCTTTGACCCCATCCTCCAGCAGCTCAGGCCCCAAAACCTTGAAGTCATCCAGGCCTCTCTCACCCACACGAATCCTGTCTGCTTGGACTTTCCAAGCAGATCTAGAATCTTACCCCTTCTCTCCACCTCCTCAGTCTCCACTATGGTCCGAGCCACCTTCCCCTGGGGCCTGGAATATTCCCACAGCCTCCCCACTGGTCTCCCTCCTTCTGCCCTCGCCCCTGTCATTTGGTCTCTTTTCAGCCCCACAGCCAGAGGTGATCACTCAGGACAAGTCAGTCTGTGTCTCTTTCTCTCTGCTGACAAGCTGCCAGTGAGTTCCCATCTCATCTAGAGTAAAAACTGAGCTCTTGTAAATGGCCCCAAAGGCCTTCCTGTTCCTCCCTTCCTCGGTGCCCTCTCACCTCCTCCACCACTATTACCCCCACTGGTGTAAATCCTTCCAGCAGGGCGAACCGAGCTTCCTGCCATTCCTCCAACACCCAGCACCCAGCACCCAGCACCCAACACATGCAGGCATCTCTCAGCGCGGGGCTTCCTCTTCCCTGTGCCTTTGGGCTTCTCAGCCTCACGCTCTGGATCTTTGGGGCTGGCTAATTTGTTTTGTCGTTGGGGGCTGTCCTGTGCATTGTAGGATGTCAGTGCATTCCTGGCCTCTACGTACTAGCCACCCATAGCAGCTGCGTATCTCCAGAAATTTCCAAATGTCCTCTGGGGGGCAAAATCGCCAGGCTGGGAACCAGGGCCCCACCTGTAACATGCTCCCCAGACATCCCTGTGCCTCCTCTCTCATCTCCTTGGGGTCTCCACACAGCTGTCACCTCCTTATGGAGGCCTCTGTCCACGCTGATTATCACTGCTGCCCACCCCAAACTCCCCGTTTCCCTTCCTGCTGTATTTTTCCCCATAGCACTCATCCCCATTTCCTGTATATTACCTGTCTTTTCTCATTAGACCCTACATTTCAAAAAGCCAAGGATTTTTGTCTGTTGCATTCATTGCTGTATCCCCAGCACTTACAGCAAAACCTGGCACACAGTAGGCACTCAGTAAATGCTTCTGGAAGGAACAAATCCATGTCAGGCTTTGTAACAGATGCATGAACGTTAGACCTTGACCTTGAGAGACTTGCATCCCAGGGTGGGTGCTGGGAGTAAACAGACAAATGAATACATGCAGTAGCAGGTGGTAGTAAGTGCAAGGAAGAAAAGAAAGCAGATATCCTGGTTTCCCAGGCTGCCGTGAACAAAGTTCCACAAACTGGGTGGCTTACAACTGCAGAGATTTATTGTTTCGCTGTTCTAGAGGCCAGAAGTCCGAAATCAAGTTGTCGGCAAGGATGTGATCCATCTGAAACCTGCATGGGAATCCTTCCTGGCCTCCTCCTAGCTTCTGGTGGTTTTTTTCGTCTCTCTTGGGCATTTCTGGGCTTGTAGAAGCCTCAGACCAATCCTCCATCTTCACAAGGCCTTCTCCCTGTGTGTCTTCACATCGTCTGTCTTCTCTCTGTGCATGTCTGTCCAAATATCCCTTTTGTATAAGGGCACTACTCTTATTAGATGAGGGCCCACCCTCATGACCCCATTTTAACTTGATCTCTGTCAAGATCCTATTTCCCCAAAGGCCGCATTCTGACCTAGTGGGGGATTCATTATGCTTCTTGGTGGGGGAGACAAAGTTCAGCCCCTATCAGCAGGGCACGGGATGAAAGGGTGCTGGGAGGGCCTCTGAGTTGGTGGCATTTGAGCAGAGTCCAGAATGAAGAGAGGGGGTGAGTCCTGTGGCTTTCTGGGGGAAGGGCATTCCAGGCGGAGGGAACAGCCAGGGCAAAGCAGCATAATCAGGGTACCTACCTCACAATGCTGGAAGGATTCAATGGCTTAATATATGAAAAAAGTTAATTTGAGCCTCACCTGGAACACACACACACAAAAAAAGTTAAGAGCCCTGCTGAGTATATAGTTAGCAGGCAGTTAATATGAGTTATTACTATTATTACTATTATTATTATTCATCAGAGGAATAACAGGCTCTGGCTCAGTGTCTACTCTGGACTAGGCAGCCTTCTACGGCTGGGGATCCAGAATGAACTAGCCAGACAGCGACCTGTCTTCCTGGGGATGAACACCTAGCTGGGGGAGACCAAGAGACCAATAAGTCAACAAACAAAGAACAGCCTATGGTGTGATTGCTGACAACCACAGGGCTCAATACAACAGGGTGATGCCATAGAAGGTGATTGCTGGGTGGGGCTGGGGCAGTGCCACTAGATAAGGCAATCAAGGAAGGCCTCTTGGAGGAGGTGACGTTGGAGCTAAAGTCTCTTTCCTCCAGGGGACGTCCGTGGAGAAAGGTCCACTGGTCAGGTCTAGATCCATGACTAGGCTGCCATTGGCCAAGGGGGCGGTGCCCCAAAGGTGAGAATTTAATGAACTTAAGAAGACCTGCAAGTCACTTCAGGTTAATTACAAAGAGCATGAATGCTGGTCAAATTGGTCTCAAACCCCAGACTTCTTTTATCATCCCCCGCGGCCATCCCATCCCTACCTCCGAATAAAGAAAACATCAGTGAGAAATAGAAGATAATTCCGTAAGTCAGACCCCAGTGTTTATGTCTGACTTTAGGTCCAGGTGGGAGCAGTTAAGAACAGGTACCGTGGTTGCCCCTGCATACCCGTTGGTGACTCTCAAAGAGAGTTAATCCATATGACCATCAGGTGGTTCCATATTTTCAGTGGGCTCTCTGGGCTGGATTCAACACAGCTCCTCAGATACCCTCGAAAATCCTTTTCTCCTGAAAATTCCTTTATCCCCCAACTGTTTCAGGGCAATTTACCACAGGTGGGAAAGTATGGGGTGTCTGATGAACGCAGAATGCAACTGTGTTGAATCACGTTCTCGGAAGTCCTTTCTTCCCAGGTAGAAAGCAACCAAGGTGGCTGTTTTGACATGCCCATGGTCATGTTTCTTTTCTTCTGAATCTGCATTTTGTCATTTTGCTTTGTTTCAGAAAAAAAACAGAAATCTGCCTTAAGCTTAATCCCCCTTCTCTCCCCCCACCAACCCAATGTAGTTGGGGCTATGGAGAAAGTACAGAAAGGCAGACCTGTGTTCAAGATCCACAGAATGGGGAGAGAGAGAGAGAGAGAGAGAGAGCAAGCACACAAGAGTGTGCACTCTCTTACGTCATGGGGACTCTGGTGGATCTGTATTCACTCATTCCACAGATATTTATGGCGCACCTCCTGAGGGCCAGGCACTGTGTTAGGCTCTGGGAGTCCATCATCAGAACCCAAGATGAGTCCCTGCCTTCCTGTAGCTTACAGTTTACTGTACATTCACATCTGACAAAGAGCCAAGAAGGGCTTTAGCATGAGCCTTCCAAAGACCGGGGACTTTGCTTCTTGGCCCTCCCACTGATTAACTGTCCTCAGTTTTCCTCTCTGTTAAATGGGTTCAGCCACTCATGCTGTGTAACTCTGAAAGCTTTGTCGTGAGGCCCTAGGAGATGACATCCAGTAGAAGAATAGCCTTACTGCTTGCTCTTTATGGCATCTGTATTGGGTGCTAAGAATTGGGTAGCTCATTTTCTTGGAGTCCCAACTCCACCCTGGGTGGCTCTTGCTGTTATCTTCCTTACCCAGAGGCAGAAACAGGTCAGAGGGGCTGAATGACTCTTCCAAGGAGGCTCAGGACTCCAAAACAGAAAGGTAAGGAAGAGAAGACCCTACTGGGGAGAGTTTGATGGGACCAGAGAGTTAGGGGTGCCGGATTAAATACAGGATGGACTTAGACTATAAGACTGTTCATTGTTTATCTGAAGTTCAACTTTAATTGTGTGTCTTCTATTTTTGTTTGCTAAACCTGGCCACCCTACAGAGGTTCTGACGTTAGGCTGATGGAGGCCTGGGGTATAGCTGGGACAAGAAGGGTTGGGGCGAGTCAGTGCTCCTGGTCCTGGTGAGCCGGGGAGGTGGGAGATGGGGAAGAGGGGGCGCGGGGGTGTGTGTGCCGGTAACAGCAGGGAGAGGGGCAAGGATGGGAAGACCCAAAACCCAAGTAACTTCCAGCCTCAGGGTAAAACCTTTTCTGCCTGGGGGCCTTCAGCTCCTCAGCTGCTCCTTTGTTTGAGCTGCTCTCTTGTGAATTCTGAGTAGTCAGTTTAGGTTGACCCGCCCCTGCACGCAGCTCCTCTGGCCACACCAACTTTTGCTTTACCTACCAATCACTGTAGCTTCCTTTTGTAACCTGGTTACCCCCTGGCTGGCTTCAGTTTTTCTGACTCTTAAAACTTGAGTTTCCGAATTCTTTGGCGGATTCAGGCATCCTTATGGCTGATTCATTCAGCCAGTCCTTGTTCAACATTCACCAAATTATTTTTGAGCACCTACTGTCTGAGAGGGAGGTACAGAATTGAACAAAACAGACACTAAATAAGAAGTCAATGATAAGAATTTATATCCAGTTATTAAACTTGTATTAAGTATTCATTTATGATTGCCATAGCAGCATGAGGGTAACAAATAGCAAGGGGCAGTCTGATTTATTGGGAAATGAGTCCAGGAAGGGTACCCTGAAGAAATGAATTTTGTGCTAGGTTTTGAAGGATGAGTAGGAGTTAACCTAATAACAACAGTGATAGTTAAGTGGTGCCAGACACTGTGCCAAATAAACACTATTACTAAAGGAACTAATTTACTCCTGTCAACACTAGGGGATGTGTCATTATCCACATTTTACAGGCCCAGAGAGGTTAAGTTACTTGCACAAGGTCACACAGTGAGTGAATGGCAGAGTCAGAATTTGAATCCAGCCAGAAGCCTAGCTGGCTTCAGAGCCTCCCAAGCTGGCTGGGGTCAGGCTGGAGCTGAGACCCAAGCTGAAGTTGGGGAAGGGAATCCTGCAGACCCCAGAAGGCCCAGTTAAGAATTAAAGACTTTGGCTTGAGAACAATGGGAAACCTTTAAAGGGTTTTTAGAGGTAGGGGGCGGGAGATGGGGGTGTGTCCTGGTCCAAATTGAAATTTCAAAAGATCCCTCTGGCTGCGGAAGGTGGGGGATGGGAGCGGACTGGGGCCTGGGGGCTGGTGGGAGGCTGTTGCCTTCCTGCCCAGATAATAGCTAATGGTGGATCTGGAGCCGGCCACCAGCTCTGCAGAATGGAGTTACGTGGCCGGAATCGACAGTGTAAGACGCTCAGAAGGTAAATCCCACAGGGCTCCGGGATGGGAGGTGGGAGAGGAGAGGTCAAGGGTAATGACTAGGTTTGGGGCTTGCAGAACTGGCTGGGAAATATGAGGTTTGGTGGCCTGAGAGCATCTGAGTATTCAGTGTTGGCCAAATCGCCCAAGTCTGGGATTTCTGTTGGGGCTTTGGTGTGCTTTTTTTGTTGTTGGGAAATTGGTTTCGGATCACCTTTGAGTGTTTCTTGTCTACATTAGTTCCTCTTCTCCAAAGTATTTGTTGCTTGGAATATTAGAGGCTGAGAGGGCTTAGACTTCATTTTTCTTATGAATGTCTTCCTTTTTTCAGACGAGTACGTTACTTAATCTCTCTGCGCCTCAGTTTTCTCATCTGTAAAATGAGGTTAATAATAGTGCCTGATTCAGAGTTATTGGGAGGATTAATTGATACATAAATTGTGCTTCGTACAGTGCTTGGACGTGGTAAACTCCGTAGGTGCAGGCCGCTCTTCAAGGTAAAGACAATGCTGCAAACGCTGCTGATATCTTGTGACCAGGAGGGAGGTGGACGCAGGGGTGGTTGTAGAAGGAGGTGAAAGCCCGTAGAAGTCACTCCAGCGACTCAGCAAGTACGTGTGAAGCATCTTTCTGTACCTAGTAACAAGCAAACTGTTTAAAAAGTGTGCACAGAAGCTCAAGGAATTTATAGTCACTCAAATGAACAAACATTGAGAGAGTCCTGAGTGCTGGACCTGCTCTGGACTCTGGGGTGACAACTGTATATATGAAAACAAGTTTCCTGCCTTGAAAAGCAGATACAACACTTAATTTTAGAATGTACTAAGTGCTGGGAAGACAAACCGTTGTTTGAACCTGATGCAGTGATCCCAGAGAGCTTCCTGGAGGAGGTGACGTTTGGTCCTGGCTTTGAAGCAGAAGGAGCAGTCGCAAAGGTCCTGAAGGGGTGGGAACTAGTTTGACAGGAGACAAGTGGCACATTTCCAGGACCCCAAAGTAGGTAAGGTGGCTGGAGTGCAATAAACAGTTGAAGGGGAGAACTATTTCATTTACATTTCTATATATTGCCATAGATGAAATTCCTGGTGGTCAACTTTATTTGTATACAAATTATAACTCCGTACTGTGCAAGATGGTTCAAAATGCAAATCAGGGCCATGATTGATCTACTGAAGATCTTGTAGAGAAACTACAAGTAAGAAGAAAATGCCATTCATTGGACAAATATTTATTGAGCAACTACTATGCCCCCGGACTGTGCTAGCCTGGGGAACACTAGTGAACAGATTCACAAAGCGCCTTCCTTTGTACACAGACAAAAAGTAAGTAAACGAAGAAATAAGGTGCTTATGTGTTGTGCTATGTCCTAGGAAGGAAATAACAGGTGATGCCCCAGAAATGTAAGGGAGTTGGCGTCAGATGGGTAATCAGAAAAGGCCTCTTGGAGCTCAGAGATTTAGGGACCAGCCTGGAGACGGCTCTGCAGGCCATGTTCAGAGATAGGATTTTCATCTGAAAGGGGATTTGCAGAGGTTTTCTGTAAAGGACGAGATAGTAATTATATTAGGCTTGGAGGGCCATATACGAACTCTATTGCAACTACGCGACCCTACCACTGTAGCATAAAAGCAGGCCTGGACAATAATAAGTGGGTGCCCGAGGCTGTGTTCCAATAAAACTTTACTTACGGACACTGAAACTTGAACTCCCTATAATTCATGCATGCTACAAATTACTTTCATTTTTTATTTTTTTCAACCATTTTACTTTTATTTTTATTTTTTTGGCTGCACCACGCAGCATGTGGGATCTTGGTTTCCCGACCAGGGATCGAACCCGTGCCCGCTGCCTTGGGGGCTGGGAGTCTTAACCACTGGACTGCCAGGGAAGTCCCTCAACCATTTTAAAATGTAACAAAACTTTTTTAGCTCCAGGGCCAGACAAAAACAGGTGGTGGGCTGGATTTGGCCCCTAGGCTGTACTTTGCAGACTACTGTTCTAAAGCCATGGGAACCCATTGGAGGGTTTTGAGTCAGGGAATGAAAAAGTATGATTTAAGAGGGAAAGGTATGAAGACATGGTGTGATGCCAGAAAGTGGATGTAAGAATCCATTCCAATCGAGCAAGCAGTCATTCCACAAACACTGACTTCCCATGGTAGTCATGGTGCCACTGGAGGGGACCCATGATCTGTAAATCACAGTTCTACACTGCGGACTTTATAACAGCAGGAGAGGTTCAAGAGCAAGACAGAAATACTGAAAGAGAGACACAAAAAAGCAAAAGTGGCATTGAAAAAACAGCAAGGGGGCAGACAGGTGGCGGGAGTGCAGTGAGCCAGTGGCAAATTGGTAGGAGTTGAGTTGGAGGGCATGTGGAGGAGTTGTGATTTTATCCTAAGGGAGATAAAAAGCTGTGGAAAGTTTTTTAAAATTGTGATAAAATACATATAATGTAAAATTTACCATTTTACCCATTTTGGAGTGTACGATCCAGTGGCATTAAGTATATTCACAATGTTGTGGAATCACCACTATCTAGTTCCAGAACTTTTTCATCACCCCAAAAGAAAAAGCCCAATACCCGTTAAGCAGGCACTTCTCATATTTCCCCTCCCCCACCCCCAGCAACCCTCAGCGTTCTTTCTGTCTCTGTGGGTTTGCCTCTTCTGGGTATTTCATATAAGTGGAATCATATAATCTGTGGCTTTTTGTGTCTCGGTTCTTTCACTTAGCATAATGTTTTCATGGTTCATTCATGTGTGTGTCAGTACTTCATTCCTTTTTGTAGTTGAATGATATTCTACTGTGTGGATACACTGGATTTGTTCATCCATTCGTCCGTCGATGGACAGTTGGGTTGTTTCTATCTTTTGGCTATTGCGAATAGTGCTGTCCACAGAAAGTTCTGAGCAGGCAGGTGATAGTTTGTTAACAGGATCCCTCTGGCTGCTGTGTGGAGAAGAGCCCAGAGAGGGCAGGAGGGGAGGCTGGAGACCAATTAGAACAGGATTCCTAGTCTTGACTGCGCAGGGTGAACCTCTGGGAGGTGAAACATGCACTCCCGCAGAACTGGAGCTGAATCCCCAGGTGATTCTAAAGGGAAGAAGGCTGGAGGATTGGTAACCACTGGGAAGAAGCCGTTAGAGGTCCTGTGGGTGAGCAGGGGCGATGATGCTGATTGAGGGGATTAGGTGACAGGCAGAAGAGCCAGGTTCAGAACAC
Source organism: Balaenoptera borealis (assembly GCF_965194805.1). Classification (NCBI taxonomy): domain Eukaryota; kingdom Metazoa; phylum Chordata; class Mammalia; order Artiodactyla; family Balaenopteridae; genus Balaenoptera; species Balaenoptera borealis. The sequence continues at coordinate 13,846,723 of NC_138872.1, forward strand.
ACTGGCCGGGGGTGGGGTGGGGGGGGATGGGATGGGGAGGCGGGGGGCAGAGTGCCCAGGTTTCTTGCTGATGGTTTGTCTTTTTTTTTTTTAATTTTTGCCCACGTGGAGGGACATGCGGGATCTTAGTTCCCCAACCAGGGATCGAACCCGTGCCCCCTGTAGTGGAAGCACAGAGTCTTAACCACTGGACTGCCAGGGAAGTCCTCTCTTGCTGATGCTTTGGATGAGGGTGTGTGCGGAAGTGGGGAGTCAAGGGTGGGAGTTTCAAACGACCAGTGGAAGGGTGATTCTGTTGACTGGGATGGGGAGCCTTTTGGAGGAGCGGTTTGGGAGAGTGTAGAAGATGGGCTTGCCTCGCTCACTGGGAGGTCCCAGGAGCCCCAGGCTGAGGAGTCACAGGCAGGGGACGTAGGCTCTGGTGCTGGAAGAGTTGGGGAGCTGAGAAGCCTCTCAGGTGAGAAATCAGGAAAGACCCTCTGGACATGAGGTGGCACCTAGGGTGGCTGTTACGTCAACAAGCGTGGAGAACGAGCCACGGTGGGTCATGCTTCCGAACTTCACTGAAAAATAGAGGGAGATGAGGCAGGCAAGTCAGGTATGGAGCCAGATAAAGGGGTGCTGATGGGGAAGTCAGGGTTGCATTTAGTTAGTGGAGAATTGCTGAGAGTTTTTGGAAAACAGCAGTGAAAAGGATCGTAGCCAACGTTTGCTTTGAATGTTTTGTTTAATGGCAGGTGTTTTCATACCCTTTATTTTTACTTTTTTTAATCAATTTTTTAAAGTTGAAGGATAGTTGATTTACAATGTTGTGTTAGTTTCTGGTTAATAACAGCAACGCGATTCGGTTATACATATATATATTCTTTTTCATTATAGGTTATTACAAGACATTGAATATAGTTCCCTGTGCTATACAGTAGGACCTTGTTGTTTATCTATTTTATTTATTTATTTATTTTATTTGTTTCTTTTTGGCATGTGGGATCTTAGTTCCCCGACCAGTGATGGAACCCATGCTCCCTGCAGTGAAAGCGTGGAGTCTTAACCACTGGGCCGCCAGGGAGGTCCCTATCTGTTTTATATATAGTAGTTTGTATCTGACAATCCCAAACTCCTAATTTATCCCTTCATATCCTTTAATTCATTTACTGTTCAGTACAACATTTTGAGATAGGAGGTACTGTTCTTGTTTTATAGGTAGAGAGCCAGGTGTAGAGAGTTATGGAAATTACTTGGGGTTTTGTCACTAGACAGTGACAGACATAGTCCCAAGGAGCTCAGGTCCTGAGTGTACATGTTCCAGGGGGCTCTCATTTGGGGTAGACTTGGAGATGGTATGCACAGGTGTGGGTGTGTGAGTATGTGTGGAAGGGTAAAGAATGTTCTGGAAGATTTTGCATCTGAGGAACGGAAGGATGACAGAGGAAGTAGTGAGCCTGTGTCTCACTTCTCCATGCTCAAGTACTGCAGCCGCACTTGGACTTTTTTTGTTCCTCTGAAACACCAAGCTCCCAAGCTCAGGCCTGCCTCAGGGCCTTTGTATTTGCTGCCAGCTCCACCTGGAAGGCTCCATCTTCTTCAGCTGCTATGTCACAGCCTCACTGGAAGCCTTCCCCCACCTGTCTAAAGCAGACTGCCCCCCCCATCCTGTCACTTCCATATACCCTCACCCTGCTTTGTTTTTTCTTCATAACATTCATAATTTGATATTTTATGTTATTCATATATTTGTTTAATAGCTCATTACCTCTTCTGCTCAGCTGTCAGCTCCTGGAAGACAGGAGCAACAGACAATAAATCTTAGAGGTACAAAAAGGGCTCCCTGCATATTTGTAGACCACCTGGATCCACAGCAAGAAGATGCCTGCCCAGGGGAGAGGTTGGATCTGGGTAGTTAGATTTGGAATCTGCTGTGGTAGTGGATGAAATGACTGCATGAAAAGGTTTCGAGGAAAGAAGAAACATCTAACATTTCTTGAGACTGCATGCTGTGCCTGTGTTAAATAATCCTCACAATGTCTCTGAGGCGAGGACTATAATCCCCACTTCACAGACTTGGAAACTGAGGCGCAAAAACATGAAATAACTTGCTCAAGTTCTGTAGGTAGGAAGAGAGGAATCTCGGAATGGACCCCTCTCCCCCATCAGGCTGGCTCCAGAGCCCAGATGAGGAGCATCGTTGGCTAGAAAGACAGAGCAGAATCTGGAGTTAGAGGTGTCAGTGCAGATGGAGAGCTGGTCGCTGGGAGGGGCAGTGGTTTGGAAACTCGGAAATGTCCAGCATCAAACGTTAGCAAGAGGTCAAGTGGACCCAATACTAACTAAGCTTGTTGAAGTAGATTCTTGGAGGTCAGTGATGACTTTTTTTCTTTTAAAAAATTAGTGCTCAAAAATAATGCAAATATAAAATGAACACATCAGAGATTTTGTCTCACTCATTATTAATGAGGGTACTTGTAAGGTGTTATGATCAATTCAAAGGTGGATTCAAAGTACTGCAAGCCTAAGGAAGGAATGCTGAATTTACAAATAGATGCAAAAACTGGCAAAAACTCAGTTCAGTATCCACCAGGCAATAATCAATTGCATTCCAGGGGATTACATTTGCATCTCTATGGAGAAGAGTCATTTGCATAACTATTTATCTTCTACAAGTTACAGAGTTGTAAATAGCTCCAAAACACTGAACGGTGCAGGTAACCCAATGGGGAAGCTAGACAAGCTACACGTTAATCTTTTTTTGCCCATTTCCCAATCTTTCACAATTTTCCTAATATTACATTTATTAATTTATTTTTGAAGAAGTAATAGATTCGCATGGTTGAAATTCAAAAGTTATAATGGTGAACACAACACTGTAAATCAACTATACTCCAATTAAGAAAAAAAAGATATGGTGAAGTCTCCTGCCCACTCCTGACCCCCAGACACCCAGGACCCCTTAGAGGCAAACACTGCTAGCAATTTCTTAAGTATGCTTCCAAGAGATTCTATGCATAATAAGCAAACGTGTTAAGAAAAAGATAGATATACACAGGTTTGTCTATTTAAGAAAAACAAATGACATTATATTCCATGTTCTGTTCTTGTGTTTTTTAAACTCAACAATATGTCTTAGAGATTGTTCCATAAAAGGGCTCCCAGATTCTTTTTTTTAAGATTAAAAAAAATGGGAATTCCCTGGTGGTCCAGTGGTTAGGACTCAGCACTTTCACTGCGGTGGCCCGGCTTCAAGCCCTGGTTGAGGAACTAAGATTCCACAAGCCGTGTGGCCCTGCCAAAAAAAAAAAAAAACCTGCCAAAAAAAATCATTTATGATTATTTTTATTGCAGTATAGTTGACATACAATATTTTACTAGTTTTAGATGTACAACACAGTGATTCAACATTTACATGCATTGTGAATTGATCATCACGATAAGTCTAGTTACAATTTGTCACCATACAAAGTTATGGCACAATTATTGACTATATTCCCTATGCTGTACACTACATCTCTGTGACTTATTTTATAAATGGGAGTGTGTACCTCTTAATCTCCTTCACCTGTTTTTCCAATCCCCCCATCCCCCTTCCCTCTGGCTACCACCAGTTTGCTCTCTGTATCTATGAGTCTGTTTCTGTTTTGTTTTTTTTTTAGTCCCAGATTCTTTTTTTCACAGCTGCATAGTATTCTGTTGTGTAGCAGGACCATGTTTATTTAGTCACTCCCTTATTATCTTTTTTTTTTTTTGGCCGTGCCGTGTGGCATGTGGTATCTTAGTTCCCTGACCAGGGATCGAACCCGTGGCCCCTGTATTTGGAGCGCGGAGAGTTAACCACTGGACCACCAGGGAAGTCTCTAACTACTCCCTTACTGTTGGCATGGTGACTTCTGAGTAAATAGTTAATTGAAAGGCATTAAGGAGTGCGTGAGTAGTGAGGCAGAAGAGACTGGAAGAGAAGTTTTCTTAGTAGAATTGGACTGTTAATAGTTCCTACCTGAGTTTCATCACCTAGGAAATGGGATTGATGATTCTAATGGTGCCCACCTTACAGAGTTCTGAAGGTAAATGGGTTAGTTCATGTAAGTTGCTTCTAACAGTACTTGACACCGTACTTGGAACATGGTAGCTATCAGTATTTATCATTATCCTCCTTGGAAAGTTTTTTTGTTTTTTCTTAAAACCACAACTTAAAAAATTATTTATTTATTTATTTACTTTTGGCTGCATTGGGTCTTCGTTGGGTTGCACGGGCTTCTCATTGCAGTGGCTTCTCTTGCTGTGGAGCACGGGCTCTAGGCTCGAGGGCTTTAGTAGTTGTGGCTCTCGGGCTCTAGAGCACAGGCTCAGTTGTAGCACACGGGCTTATTTGCTCCCCGGCGTGGGGGATCTTTCGGGACCAGGGCTCGAACCCGTGTCTCCCGCATTGGCGGGCGGATTCTTAACCACTGCGCCACCCAGGAAGCCCAGATCTAACTTGTTTTACAAGGATTCCTGGCTGCCTCTGTGTGTGTGTGTGTGTGTGTGTGTGTGTGCGCGTGCGTGCGTGCGCGTGCGTGCGCGCGCATGCGCACACACGTTTGCAATGGCAGAAGCAGGGGACTCAGGTAGGAGAAAGGTGCAACCACCCAGGTGGGAGATGATGTTTAATTGAGCTCTAACACATATCGGTCGCAGTGTTAGACTGAGGGCACAATGGTGAAGGATTCAGACCAGGTCTTTGCCTTGTTGAAGGTCTCAGGCTAATGCAGGGTTTCTCAGCCTCAGCCCTGGTGATATTTGGGGCTGGCTAGCTCTCTGCTGTGGGATTCCGGTAGGGAATCTAGCAGCATCCCTGATTCTCACCCTCTCGATGCCAGTAGCACCCCCCCAACCCCTCCTCCAGATGTGACAACCTAAAATGTCTCCAGACACCAGCACTGGTCTAGTGGGAGACAGAAACAAACAGAGCAAATAAATATGTGTGCTTCTTTCCATAATGGTAATTGCTCAGATATAAAAAGAGCAGGTCAGGGGAGGTCCCGAATCTTCTTTTTTTTTTTTTTTTTTTGGCTGCGCCACGTAGCACACGGGATCTTAGTTCCCAGGCTACGGATCGAATCTGCGCCTCCTGCAGTGGAAACGCAGAGTCTTAACCACTGGACCGCCAGGGGAGTCCCTCTTCTTCCTTTTGCTTTGTGTTTTCTTGCGTCCCTTACATCTCTTCCCACCCACACTGCCGCCATCTGCTTGATGGTCAAGTAGCATCTCCTCCCGCTTTCCACCTGCCCTTCCTTCCCTCCTTTCTCCATTAGCGTAATCCTGCCAATCCCTCCTAGAAAGAAGAAAAAAAACAAAACAAAATAAAAAAATCATCTAGAGGACACCTCTTCTCCAAGGCAGGGACGAGTCCTAACTGCCTCTTTGTGGCTGTAACATGACTCGGTCAGCTCCGTGCTCTGAAGGTGAGCCCTTCTGTCACCGTGCCCGAAGTTGGCCTCAGTTCCAATTGGCCAAAAGGAAACAAAACAAAACAAGATATTTAAGACACTTCCCGGCCTCAGTCCCGGCCGTTTCATGTAACGGACAGAGAGGCCTGTTGCTCACTGAAGGCAGATAACTCCAAGTGTGCTTATTTTCATAGTCAGCCGAACAGACTATCTTGGGATGCAGCTTGCCGAGGCTGCCGCTCCGGCTGCTGGCCTGGCTGCGGGCCATTTCAGTGGGGCCAGGCCTCGGCCAGTAAGATGCCTGGGGAAGGGGGCTGGGGTCAGCCCTTTGCTCTCCTTGGAGGCCAGCTTTATCACTGAGACACTCTGTCTGGCTTCCTTCAGCCAGATTCTATCCCCAGATTCTCTCTGACTCCTGGAAATATTGAGAGACACGTATTAATCTATTTTTATTAGCTCATGGCTTATTCATATCACCACGGAACCTGCTTATTTAGGCCTGTGCTGGCTTTGCTATCCAGAGGCACAATGGTCGGATTTTTTTCCTTTCACTTCAGCCAAGGTTTCCCACCTTGGCACAGTGGACGTTTAGATCACATAATTCCTTGCTGGGGGCCGTCCCGTGTGCGGTAGGATGTTTAGCAGTATCCCAGGTCTCTACCCATTAGGTGCCAATAGCACCTCTCCCCCCCAAGTTGTGACAACCCAAAAGTCTCCAGACATTGCCATCTATCCCCTGGGGGGCAAAACCACCCCTGGTTGAGAATCACTGATTTCAAGGAATTTTTATATTCCTGATTTTAGAGATGGCAAAGTGTCCCCCTCGACATCTTGCTGGAGGTTTGTAGGGAGAGAGGAGCTTTCTCTGGGCCTTTGAATGATTCTGATCTAAAGATCTCCCAGGTTCATCATTCAGTATTTAAAACATTCTTGAAGGAGTCCAGCTCCTAAAAGAAAACACAGATCATGCAGTTGCTGTTAGTAGATTTTAGCCTTGTTTCTGCTCTGCTTGGTTCGGCTTCTCATTTCTTTCTTTCTTTAGAGGCAGGCAAAAGTACGGGGTTTAGGGATGTGGAGTCGTCTCTGGATTGGAAGTCTGACCTCTGGCACTGGCTTGCTGTGTGACCTTGGGCAGCTCACTTCACCTCTCTGGGCTCAGTTCCAGCTCTCTTAACAATGCACCCTACTTCATGGAGTCAGTCTGTGTAAAGTGCTGATTTAGCCAGTGCCAGGCATGCAGAAGCTGCTGGGGCTACTCTCTGCAGTGGGGGTTTGAGAGGGGCAATCTCTAGATGGAGGCCAGCAACATTTGGTTTTCTTTATTCCCTGCTTATCAGCCACATTCCATCAAACCCAGGATTGGCCCTTAGTAGGCCTGCCTTGGGCAGCCTTTTTCAATCCGTGTCCCTCCCAGGATTCCATCTGCCACCATACCTTTGTCTCTGTCCCCAGCCGAATTGCTGTTTTCTAGATAACCTCAGACCTACCCGAATGCCAACAGCATTCCTCAAACGGAGCAGAGCTGCCAGAATAAGCCGGCAGCTTCCTGCTCTTTGCCCCAGAAAACATTTCAAGTGATCAAGTGATCAGGGGGAGGGAGAGAGGGAGGGGTAGGATGCGGCAGCTGCTTATGCAACCGGCTTTAATCCGGGGCTAAAATCCAACACGCCAACCAGCGCTGTATTTTATCTCCTCGGGGGCTCGGTCAGGTAGTTGTGCACGAGATCCGCCACGAACTCGTCGTCCTGTTTGTCCTCCCCAAAGCAGCACCAACAGACACAAACAGTATCCCTTATAGGATGGTGGTGCCGGGCCGCTGCCCCGCACTGCCGGGAGGGAGAGCGCGGTCTGATTAGTTCTGGCCTCCTGTCCCCCGTTTGGTCTCCCCGTACGTGGTTCTACCCCCAGGAATAGGAGGCCCCTCCCTTCTGGTGAGGCCCAGGCCTGTTGTCCTGAATGCTGGACCTCTGTCAGGCCACCGAGTGGTGGTGGAGGTGTCCCTCCCTGCGTCCCGGCCTCCTCGGCCTAAAATTCAGCAACAGCGGCTACAGAATCCCCTCCCTTTTCCTAGAGCCTGGGCCCTGCCCCTGCGGTACAGGGTGCTTGGATTCCTGGCTTGCTCCTGTTTGATAGAAGTTCCCAGCCAGGAGGAATTTATGTACACACTGTGGGCATCTGTCGTCCACGTGGGGGTGGGCAGGGTGAGCAGGGCCTCAGCTCCACCGTTTTCTTTGTGGCTTCTTTGTGGCAACGAACCGTGTGGGATGAGAAAGCCCACGAGTCCTAATTTTAGGAGGAGAAGGGGAGACTTTATTGGGCCATAGTTTTACCTCCTGGCATATGGCTGTGTCACCTCTGGAAGCTTTCTCCAGCCTCTAAAGAATGGTGTTTTATTTAGCTTCTGTTGTTCCCGCTTGCTGTTTTAAAAAAAACCTTGTTAATTAAGCACCTTGTCTTTAAAAAAAAAAAAAAAAGCAGCAGCAAGTGAGCAGGGATGCTTTAAGATCCTTTTGGATTTGCTTTTTCTTTCTCAGGCTACAGACCCACGACCAAGGCAGCTTGACAGAGGAAACAGGCAAAGACCTCCTAATACTATTGAAATGGGTGGAATTATAAGCAGTTCTGCAACAGTAGTTAATATTTTACTGGGGAGCAGTGCCAGAGAGATGGGGGTGGGGTAGGGCTGTGTGTGAAATAGCTGTTCCACCTGCCTTTGGGGACCCGAAGAAGCCGTTCTCTGTGGAAATAAATTTAAGCAAGAATCCTTACAAAGCTCATGGGATTTTCTGCCACCGAGGGCCCAGTTTCCCAGGAACATCCTTACAGGGCTGGTTGTGTGGCAGGAAGGTCTAAGCAGTGGGTGTGTAGGCCTGACTAATAATGGGGGTTCTTGTTCCCTGGCTGAGTTTGACATCTTTCTTTCTCCCTCTGGATTTAAATGGCTTCTCAGCCCGAGAGGCACTGCCTGTGCCCTGGATTCAGAAGGTACACGCCTCCTTGGGAAGCCAAGGCGAGAGACAGCGGCTCTCTCTCTCTCTCTCTCTCTCTTTCTGCATCTGCCGGGAGAGCTGCCGCTGGTATTTTTCCACAGGCCTTTTCTGCGCTCTCAGGGCCTAGTTTTTCCCAGCCAGGCCCAGAGTCTGAGAGAGGGTTAATAGGCAGGAAGCTGAAGCCATCGCAGACTAATACGGAAGTCAGATTTTTGTTTAACTGACAGGTTTAGCAGGCCTCAGCGCTGGGGGAGGGGGCTGGGAGGGGAAGGGAAGTTTGTAGATCTAGGCATGTGGCCTGCTAGGAGCGCCTTTGGCTTTTCTTAGGGTAAGGATGGGGAGGGGGGCCCCCTGGCATCCTGGCAGGGAGGCAGGAACCCATTTTGGCTTTCCTCTGAGTTCTGGCTGGGGGTGGTGGGGTGACGACAGGTTAGATTCTGGGCTGGGGCAGGCAAGTGGCTCTCTGGTCTGCTTTGTCCAGGAGGCATTTTGATAATGACGATGCAAACTTGACCACTTGGCTCCCCTCCTCCCCTCTCAGCCCGAGTGCTCTGTCCTCTGGGAAGCCAGGGCTGCCCTGGAGTGACTTGGGGGGCTCTCCTGGCCCGTCCGGTTTGCCTCAGAGGCCTGGCTCCAGCTTCTTCTTTCTCTTGCCCCCTGGGCTGTTTTCCTGGGCCTCCCCGCTCTTCGGCTTCACTTCCCCGCCCCCCCCGCGGGTGGTGGGGAGAACATTCTGCTGGATTGTTCTAGAAAAGAGCCAGCCTTCCTCCCAGCGAGAGAGCCGTTTCCGTGGGGGCAGATGAGGGTGAGCCCTTGCAGCTCACCCCCGAAACTCTCTTGCCTGTGGCCTCTGGGCCTCGGGCTTTGCTGGAGCAGGTCAGGCTGGCTGCACTGGTTTGCTCGTGCCGCGAAATCTGGCCAGGGTGTGGGAGAAGGGCGTCTGCGGGCCCCTTTCCTAAGTTTTTCTTGCTGCAAAAGGCCTAGCTTAGCCTGTCTTTTTCTATGCACAGGATGGCTCTTGCTCACCAGAGCCTCACAAAGATAATCGCTCAGGAAGTGTTTCAGCCAATCCGGGGCCGCCTTACACTCCGATTTGCCGGGGCAGCCAATCGGGGATGAGCTTTTATTAGGCGGCCAGATCATCAAGCCGAAGTGCCAAACCCTTTTTCTGTGAGAACTAGGAGCCTGTCCTCCATGTTTTATAAGTATTGACATTACACAGTGTTAACAATGCATCCACAGAGGTAAGCTCGACTTTTTAACCATCTTTTCTCCCCCTCCCTCTGAGACATCCGCATTGTGGGCGAGCAGTGTGATTTCTCTGTGGCTGGCTGTGCCACAGTCACCCCTACAGCACTTAGGTTAACTTGGAACTGTTTAGAGAGATTTTTTTTTTTTTTTTTTTTTGCTTTCTTGGGTCACATGGCTAAGTAGCCATTAGCCAGAGCTCGGTTTTGCAAACTGGCAAGGGCCTGGCACACCTTTTCTTCCACCAGGACATGGTGTTTCTAGAAGAGTGTGAAGCTAGATCCTGGTATTGCCAAAAAAGAAGCTTTTTTTTTTTTTTCTCCCCCCTCCTTCCTCTCTCTTTTTCTCTCCCTCTCTCTCTCTTTCTCTGAGCAGTTCCCCCCCCCTCCCCCTTGCACTCTTGTCTTCTCTTGTGTCACATGCCTGCTGGGGGAAGAAAATGGAAGGTAAGCAAGCAGGCTCCCCTCCAAGGAGAGCTCATGGCAGACAGCAAAGCAGGCAAGTTTACCTCTCCAAAGAGGTGCTGGGAAGGCTGGACTCAGTTCTGACCAGAGAGGACGTGTGTTTGCAAAAGAACCAAGCCCTCAGCAGAGCAGTGCTAAGGACAGATCCTAGCTCCTGGGGCCTAGGTGGGTGGTGGTGTCTCCCCATGGTCTTTTCTCTTCCTACAGGGTTTCTTCACTTGAAACTACATTGTTCAGCCTTTTTTCCTGACTTCTATTGATACAGAGTGTTCTTCTGCAAAGCCAGCCTGCAGCCTGCAAATGTTTCTGAGAAGTGTTTTCTAGGCTTTGGAGGAAGTTTTTGGAGTAGGGATGGGGATGGGGGGCGGGGGGGGGAGTGTAGGAGGGGGGGTGGGGGAGAGATGTTGGACAACATCCTGCAATAAATCTGAGGAGTCTTTTTTGGAATCCCTTAGTTTTCTCCTCCTGCATGGTTTTCAGTGGACTCATGTATCTTTTCTCCTTGTTTTCATTTTCCTTTCCCTTTTTTTTTTACATTGTATCATCCTCTGTCCTCCTGTGTGATAGAGTGCAGAGGAAATAAAATCACGTCTGTGGCTCATGACAGCATTCCATATTCAGTGGTTGGGTTGTGTTGTTGTTGTGTGTGTTTTTAATAATCCCGTGTAACTGTTTAAAAAAATTTCCTTTTTGATCAAGTCCCAAATCTGCCAGCCTGTTCTCTCTTCTTAACTGTGGAAAAATGAGACGGTTGCTTGAACATTTGTTGGGTAAGTAAAGCAATCCATTTCTGTGACCATGTATAAAGAGTTTGGCGAACATTTGGGGTCTGTTTGTAACAGGGGGTCTTGGCTCCAGCCGTTGGGGGCTTTTTATGAGCAGGAACCCAAGGAGGGCTTTTTCATAGTGTCTTGATTTTAGGTGACTGTTTGAATCCACTGTTTTTCCTGATAACCTAGGGCTAGGATTGAGGATTATACTTCCTGTTTACCCTCAGGGAAGAAACGTTCAGTTCATTGTGACTTGACTGGAGACCTTGAATTGGGATTGTTTGGATATTAGATAGAAAACTCTGGGTAGGTGATCTGCTTGTGAAATGTAAGGAAACTGCTTGGTCTTAAGCGTCACAGAGCCTTAAACATGGGGGGTGGGGAGGAGCTGGGGGTGGTGGTGTGAGTCCTTATGTTTTAAGATACTTACATGTCTGTAAAAATCCCACCCACCACCAAACTTGGTCTTGATTCAGGACTCAGTACACAACAGACCCGGCCTTTTTCCAAGCCTGACCCACACATCTGTATATGCACACTTACCTTTACTTCTGATTTATTTCTCACTTTTTACATTTCTCCTGATCTCTTAAGGCTGCAGCTAGAACTTCAGAGTGACAAAAGTAGCTTCTTGTTTAGCATTTGCTTCAGAATTTCCCTAGAAGTTCACTGCATAAATTTCCAGCCTGGAGACCAATCCAGCAGGACTGTAAATGCTGGAAGTATATTCGGTTGCTGTGTTATGCCAACTTTATGGTCAATAATCTTTCTTCTTTTAAACCGGTGTCCAGCAACCCACCTTTGAGAACCAGTTGGAAAAAGGCTCATTTAATAATGAGGAATGTACCCAATTATAAGCTGAGAAGTCTTTGCAAGACAGGCCAGCTTCTTAGAGTAAAAGGACAGGCCGTTAATGATGTAACATACTTAGAACTGAACTGCTTGCGTGCTATTACCCCACACAAGAAAGTTCAGAGGCTTTAGCTGTTTTCTTTGTTCTTATCTCCTGGCTGTAAATGGAAATTACATATTGAGGTTCTTGTGGCCTCCTTGGAAGCAATATCTAATCACAAGACTCCTGGTTTGGTGCCGTCAGTGTTTGCATAATGGTGCATTTGTTGGGCTGGAAGGAAACCTAAGGGCAAGGCATTTGTCCTCCAAAAGCTTGCATTAAAATGGCTCCCACAGGTTTGCAAAGCCAAGATCTGTTTTCAGATGTGCAGGCCCAGCAAGTTCTCAGCCCTGGAGCAAGCCAGCCACTTGCCTCTGGTCCTGGGGGCACCACCAAACATGAGTCTGTAAAAGTTAATGGCTCTCGAGGTAGCATTGTTTTCCAGTTTCACTCAGGGGGAAAAAAAATAAATGTCTGCATTGCAGCAGGACTAGCTAGGGACAGCAGTGCAGGCTCACGGTGCAGCCCAATGGGGTTTCTCTCTCTAGCTTTTGAACCAATAGACTTGGAGGAAAGGTTACAGATTGACAATTGCAGTGGCTGGACCGAGAGCGGGCCTTCTGGAAATTTCTACCATCTTTGTTCCTTTTAGGAAAAGCACATCCGCGGAGCTGAAGCGTCTCCTACATTCCATGCCTAGGGCATCTCCCCTCCCCCCCCTTTCTTTTTTACATCAAGGTAGATGGTCCTCTCTCTGCCACGTTTGTAAATTGCAGAGGGAGGAACAGAACGTTGGGCTGTTTTCCTTTCTCCTTCTGCCTCTTCAGTCACCAAAGAGGATGTACAGCTGCAAGGAACAAACACAGACACACTGGAGCTTTTGATTCCTCTCCTTTTTTTTTTTTTTTTTTCCTTCAAGACCCTCCAGGATGGATTCACTTTCTGCTTTGGGAAATTAAGTGGCATTCGTGTGGGGGAGCGGGAGTGACTGCTTTTATTAGCTCCAGAAAATGGTCAGTGTTCTGTCTGTAACTAGGAATTAATTATATATAATCACTCAGTAAACTTTCTACAGAGTTTTTCTAATTGCTGCTCAGGAACGTGGTTTGCCTTCTGGAGCTGAGTCCAGTTACTTTTATAATTAACAGCTCAAAGATTTGAGTCAGAAAGAAAGAAACAATGGGGCCTCCTGGATTATAAATTAGGGATGAAAACAATAGCTTTTTTTTTTTCTTTTCTTTTCTTTTCTTTCTTTCTTGTTACCCCTTTTCTTTTAAACAAAACATTCCCCCTTTTCTTTCCCCGGGAGAACAGTGGGGAAATGGCTTCAGGTCTTAAATAGGAGAGGGGGGGTGGGGAAATGAGTCACCATTTCAAAAAGGGGAGGGGGTGACAGCAGCCCAGAAAACCCTGAAGGCAAAGGTAGGTTTTTCTTTTTTTTCCAAAGTCCAGCCACTTCACATGTGTGATCTCTTTGTTTCTTTTGCCTCCTTTCCCCCCCTTCTCTCTCCTGGGCAGAGGCCACAAACATTTTTCAGCTGGGAAGCCCTAGGTCTGGCTTTGCCTCTGGTTTGACCCTGAAAAGAAAGATACGTGCAAAAGTGCCTTGGCCACCCCACAGCAGAGGAGGAGGAAGGGAATATGTGTAGCAGCCCTTTTCTTGCTCTCAAAGGCAGAAGGAAGGAAGGATTCACCCTTGGCTTCAGGTTGCTAAGGCTATAGATGCCCTTCCCCCTCCACCCCACTCTGCTTCCTGATAAACAAGCAGGCAGGAGCCATTGCAGCACTGCAGCAAGCTGGGCTGCCGGCCTGTCCCTCGTCATCAAGATTACCTACCTACCGGCCGGCCGGGAGCCAGCCGCCCGTCCTTGCCCTGGTGCAGCCTTGGGCACTGTGCCCTCCTTTCTCTCCTGAAGCTCACAAACAGTCACCTTGAAACTCTCCACCCGCAGCACCAGGAGAGTTCTGAGGCCATGCGCAGACCTGTAACAGTAAATTACATTATCCACTATGAGGCTCTTAGCTTGGCCTGTGAAAGCGGGTTTTGCCCAACCCATGGTTAATTTTGAGGGCTCTGTTGGGGGTGGACAAAAATCTAATTTGTGAGTATCCTGCGCCTTGGCTAAGGGCGATGTTTTCCTGTTGTTTCTTCCCTGCAGACTCGGATTATCTTTCCTTGATGTTAACTGTCTTAGGACTGGCTGGGTGTTTGGTGGCCGTTTTCAGGCTTATTAAACAGCCTTTTTATTTGACTTTGGCCTCGGGCTGGGGTGCAGCCCTTCACATGCCTGCTGCCCTGGAAGCACTTCTCATTTTCCCTAGCTCCTCTTTGGTAGGGATGCAGAGCTGGTTTCTCATCTACCAGAAAGGGGGAATGGGCTTCCTCCCCCTCCCCAGCCTGCGCCCTTTTAACAGTTCGGTTGTTTGCACAGACACCTGTCTGTCTGCACTTTGTGCCACAGGGCTGCCTAATTCCTCACCTTCCACCCACCTAATTCGAGGGCAAGGGGGCCTCATTTTAGAGCCTCACGTTGAAGGCTCAGGATCTGAAAGGGAAGGGTTTTCCTTAGGAACCTGTGACTTCACAAACTCCCCCTGTCACTGCAGATTTTTTTTTTTTTCAAGCTTCTAAACGTTGGGTTGTTGGTGTCCTTTGGTTGAGCTTTTCCTAGTTCTGATATTTAGGAAGGTGGCTTTGAAACTAGCAGGGCTGCTTAAGCAAGAGCTACAGCTATTGAACAAACTGCTACCATTTTAGCTTCAATACAGGAATGAGGCAGTGTTGCCAGACGCCATTTTAAGAATCCTGCATAAATAGCTTAGCTACCGATGACTCTGCCTGTTTTAGGTGAGTGCTTATATAAAGCTGCTAACCATTCCCTCCCCTCCCCCCAATTTTTAAAGAAATTAATTGCAGATTTAGGGCAGCATGGTGTTTTGATTTTGATGTTCACTATTTTGTGATCTAGAAGAGGAAAGATGTTTGTGTCTTGGGGATGAAATATTTCTTACAGCCTGGACCACTTTGGTATTTTGAATGAAAGTAAAAAGCTGAAGGAAAAGTCCTTTCGAATGATTGCATGATTCTTGAATTGCTGTGTGATGATCCTCAGCTGTAGACCCAGACTCTTGTGCATGCTGGTTATATATTCTAGAGGGGTTAGATATTCTTGGTTAACAGTCAAATAGTAGGGGCACTTGGGGAAAAGAAATATCTGGGCATTGTGTTTCCAGGCAGTTTTCTGTCCAAACTAGATGTTTTCTCTTTTCTCTCTCTCCTGGAAGTGTTGAGGGGATGGGATTCCTGGGAATTACGGACCAGCCTTGAGTCTTCAGAATTAAAAATCAGAAGGCTTAAAACATCCTGGAGGTGCAGTTCATCTGCAACTTTTAATTGCTCTTTTCCAGTGCATGCAGGTGAAGAAGTAAGCAGAGGTTTTCTTGCTCAGGCATTGGGGGAGAAATCTTTTATTCTTTCTGGGACGGGATGGGATGGTCTTGGTTGTATGTGCAGGCGCTTGTTATTTCTTCTTTAATTGCCTGAAATGTATCAGTTTGTGAAATCCAGGGGCAAGTGACTTAGGGGAACCGTGAGTGCAAGAGGTGATGGTGGTGGGAACATACAATGTATACAACTAGTTGATGGTGTATTGTCCTGTTGGGGTGAGATTTTCAGCTAGTTTTACCCTTTCCTTTAGCGGGCCCCAGCCTCCCCAGTTGACCTTAAAAAAAAAAAAGTAATGTCAGTTTGAAACAAGGGCTGCTTGTTCCATTGTTTAGGATTTAAATAATTGGGGTTGCTGGAAGCTAGCAGATATGGAAGGAAAAATGCTGTGTATTTTCTAATAGACTTTAATGTGTTAATGACGAGAGTTCAAAGTCTTTTCTTCAGACGCAGCTGCTTTTTCTTTCTTTTTTTTTTTTTTTTGCTTTTTCTTTTTAACAATTATTATTTGACTGTTTTTTTTTTCCCTCCAAATGACTGAACAGTTCTTAACCTAAATTGACCAAGATCTGTGGGGCGTTCAGACAGGTACAAATCTTTTCTCACCACCACTTTTGATGTAATATTCATAGTTTTTTTTTTTTTTCCCCCTAATAACATACTAGTACTTAACACTAAACCAAAAAAAAAAAAAAAAATGAGATCAGTGGTGTAGAAAAAAGGAAGTCCCTTTAGATGTGGCTATTCAAAATGACTAATTTTGCATTCTGGTCTTTGCTTTTGTAAATGAAGTTTTAAAAAATTTTTTTCCTTTAGATGCATAGACATTGCAATTTCCTTTAGTCAAATACAAGTTGTGTGTGTGTGTGTGTGTGTATGTGTGCATGCATGTGCATGCATGGGTTCCCTTTGAAAGGATGGCTTGCTGATCTGTGAAAAAGATGGTTTTCTGAAATTGTTGTCCTTCAAATCCTTGGCTAAATCCTGGTGGTGCTATTGCTAAAGTTAGGTGATTATGGTGCCCACTTTGTAATACTTGGAAAGATAAAACAGCTTAACTTTCTTTTCCCTCTTTTCTGCTCCAGAATTATCTTAAACTCAGCAGCATATAGCCACCCCATCGCTAGTTTGCATTTTCTTAGCCTCTCAGCGGCTTTCCTGCCTGAAGTATTCAGCCTCCTCTAGGCTGTTACAAGCCAAATAATTGTTCTCTTGAATGCAGCCCAACTCCATGATCAATACACCTTTGAATGTTTTCAGCGCTGCAGAAATCCTTCAAGTGGGTTTGGGGGAGTCTGTGATGCATAATTGTTTCTTTTCACTACCAAACATTTTGGTTGGATCCCAGATTAGCGTTTTCTCCATCACTCAAAATATGGGATCGGTTTCAAGAAGTTTAAGATTTCACATACTTCATGCTAGAGAGGGGAGCAGAATTCTAGTTGCTGGAAAGATCAGGGTTGCTGTTTGTTTTTTTGAAGCTGACCATCTCCCCCTCTTTGAAGGGGCCGCATGGGGCTTTCTGTTAAAATTTATTTCTGATCACCCCAAGCAAAAAACCATCAGCAGTATCCATTTGGACAGTCTGGGGATGTCGCAGGCAGGGTGTGTTTCTGAGTTGAGATTGTTTGCCTCTTAAGTTGGAGTAAAAAGTATCAGTGCTAAAATCACCTGCCACAAATCACGGTTGTATTAGTGCACGTTAGCGACATGTTTAAATTTCAGAAGCAATGTCTTCTGATGAAAACCATTTGTGACAACATGTCTGCTGTTTCTTTGGTGATTTGTGTCCCAGGCGTTCTCTACAAAGGCTGTGTGGATGAAATTGTCAACGGGGTTCAATATCAGAGACCTAAATGTGTTAACATTCTGATTTAAAAGCACGCTGCCTTTCTGTTTCTTCTCTCTGCTGGGACCAGTGAAGTTGGAGGCCTTTAAGTTCTTCTAACTTAATTCTCAGCTCTCATCTCTCCCTTTCTATCTAGTCCCATCAAACACGGAACTCTCCTAAACGCAGCTCCGTCTGACCCTGAGGTTCCAGGCCTTTTGGGACTTACCTTTTGTCTCGTCACAGTCTCAGACCACGAAACACAGAAGGGACATTCTGATCCTTCCTGCCTTACCCAGCGTCCCCCCTGTCCTGGTTTTTGAGTCTTCCAGGTGGAAGATTTCAGCTATCTCAGTTGGAGATGCACCCATTTCTTCTTGTTGAACCACAGTCCGATGGAATTGCATCTAGAATAATTGCTCAGGTTCTTATCACTTCGTTGTCAGCCGAATGCCTGGAAAGTTCCAGCACCTCAAACTGTTGGCACTTAGAAAAGCAGAACTTTCCTGGCTTGGCCTGAGAGGTGTGTGTATGTCCGTGGGGAAGATAGGGAATGGCCCGCACCCTGTTCAGCGGGGAGTTCCAGCGGAGAGAGCGAGAGAAGATTCTGGTGGATGGCCCAGCAGAGGGGCCTGTTTTCCCTGCTTCTTATCCCAACCCCCAGCTTTCAGCCTGTCTTTTAAATAATCCTTCCTCATTCCACTTTTGTGGTGGGGGTAATTAGTCACAGCTCAAACGAGTGCTGAATGCTTTCTCTAAGCCATGCCTGCTACAGAGAGGAAATATCCCAGGGGTTCGGAGTGTGGAGACCCCAATCCTAATTCCTGGGCTAAGTGCTGGTGGTTTGAATGTTTTGAGACCAGGCCTTTTGCTTCTAGCCTGAGCATATTTTTCTACTTTGTAGCTTAACCTATATATTTTTTCATGTTCCTGCCTCATCGGGAAATAGTAAGATTTAGCCAGGAGGTCTGGGAAGATACTCTTTGCCTTGCAGAATTCAGAGATCTGAACTCTGGGTACCCCGAAAACCACCTCCAACCTGAACCCAGTGTTAACAATGAGAAACTTATTTACTTGAAGGCTGGGTTTTCGTTGGTCCATGGGGGTAGATTGTAATTGTGTCTTAAAAAAGCCTTTTGCATCTTCCAATAGCATGACAACTGGAATAGTAATTTGACTTAAAGAACAAGCTAGTGTTTAAAAACACTCCTATAGGACTCTTAACACTTTGTTTGAAATCAGGTGTGGGTTCCTTTCCCCCTACCCTTGGAAGATTGTCTGAAAAATGTGGGTTTGTTGTTAGAACTTCTAAACAACCGCCCCCATGGGGCAAGTTCTCAGTCTACCTAAACATGAACATAATTTGCTCTGTTTCAGCTTGGCTGAAGAGGAAATAAAAACAGAACAGGAGGTGGTGGAGGGCATGGATATCTCTACTCGCTCCAAAGGTAAGTAAAAATCTCGTATTATCTATCCAGAGCAGAGGAGGAAATTGGAATTTCTTTTTCTTGTTGTTTCAGTGCAGTGAAGTGTGGCTTACGAGTCGAGGCTCTAACACTCCTCCGATTTTGAGAGGTTGGCACCTTTGATGAATGAACCTCATTTATAGAGAAATCTCCTTTTGATTTGCTTTCCCTTGGCGTGTCTGTGTAGGTGTTCCGACCTGTCGGAAATTGTCCCGACAGTAAATTTTACGTGTGAGTGTCATGACGGAGGGCGGCTGGCTAGCTCTCTGCAGGGTGACTTTCGGGAATCAATTTAACTAAAGCATGTTCTAGAAGCAACTGGAGTCTCCAGCCGCTGCTTGGTTTCTGATTTCAGTAACAGGCCTCTTTGGAATCGCAGAGGTGGAACGAAGGTGACCCACTTCCTTGGAAAACGTTGGTCTTGGTTAGAGATTAAAGGGAAACATTAGGACTTCCTGGAATGCTGGGGCCAGTGTTTGCATGTAGGACAGAATTGTGCAAATCAGAGTAAACGTGGTATGTGCTTCTATTCAGAATCCTGTGTTAGAGCTCCTCAAGGATCTTCTAATTGAGGCATTGGTACTTTTGGATTGGTCTGTGTGAGATTTCACGAGGGTTCCCACAAGGAAGCAGTTACTCACATTTGCCTTCAGGGTGCTTTTAGAAATGAGCTGTGGGAACATTTCTCACCTCTGTGGTTGATGAAAATGCTCATCTCCAAACTTAGTTGTTGTACCACGGTGGTGTTATTCTTTCAACAAGTCGCTGACTACCTGTGCTGGGGTCTGGGGGGGAGGCGGGAAGGACTAGACAGAGGGTGAGTACAGACTCGGCCAGAAAGACTCCCATCCAGCCCAAGAGCTTCACCGTAAAGTCGTCTGAGACCACAGAGCTTTTTGAGGATTTTGATAAGACAGCGTGTCATTGTGGGCAAAGATGAGGGTCAGATAGTGGTGGCACGGTGGTGACCTGGGAAGCAGGGGCTGGCCGTTGTTGCTGCCTGACCTGCCTGATGGGGACCTGGGCCTGGTTCAGAGAGGAGGGGAGGCCCCTCAGGTGGGCAGGCCAGGCTGTCCAGGTGGGTGGTCGGTGCCTGGTGGTGGGGGGGCGGGCCCAGTCGGAGGGCTGCTCCCCTTCACCAGAGCCCCCCCACCCCAGCCCAGGCTGGGCCCGCAGCACCTCTGATGGTGAGGAGAGCCACGGGGGAGTCTGAGCAAGAGGTGTTTGGAGACAGTTGCTGATGGGGAAGCGTGTCTCAGCGCCCCCCCGCTTTGGGGTCAGAATCAAGTGTGGAGAAGGGAGCCCAGAGAACGAGAGCTGGGAGCCGGGCTCGCTGTCCTTGCTCTGCTGCTCTCCTGGACACGTTCTGGCTCTGCCCCTGTTTTCTTATCTGTAAAACGGGCTGTCAGATGAGATTCTAAGATTCCTTCCACCTTGGGCTTACTCTTGTAAAAGTAATACTTGCTGGCGGCATTTATGAAGGCTGTGCTTGTAGGGTCCAGGAGCCTTTTCTTACCTGGCAAGAGATGGGAGGTGGTGTTCCCATTTTGCCGTTGAGGAAACCGAGGCTCCGAGTGGTAATGTCTCGCAGGTAGAAAGTGTAGGATGGGATCGAACCGAACCGAGACTCAGACTCCAAGGAGGTGCTTCCTTCCTGAGCGCTCGGTGCCTGGAGCCCCGTTGTGGAGACTTCTCCAAAAGGGGCAGAATCGGGGACCGTCAGCCAGAGCAGGAGGCCTGTTCAGCTCAGGCCCTTCCCTCTGCATGTGGAGACCCCTCTTCTCTTCCCCTTGAGCGTGGAGACCCCGCTTCTTGTCTTCTTGCAGACCGCCGGGTGCTCCTAGCCCTTCACCCTCTGTCTCTGGGCCGTCCGAGGTGGGACCTCTCTGGGGTCATCATCATCCCTTATCTGCCCCACCGCATCCTCTCCCGACAGCAGCCAGGGCAATCTTGGAAAAACACTCCATCAGGTACATCTCATCTTGCTGAGTCCCTCCACTGACCTTCCAGCGCCCTCAGGCTCCAGTCTGAAGTGACTGTGACCAACCTGCCTGGCCTGACCCCTTCAGCTTCCTTCACTTTTGTTTACCTTGTGACAGACACTCTGTGCACCTGACCCCACTTGAGTTCCCCAGCCTCCCTCCCCTCCCCGTCCTCTCCTGGGGACCCTTTGCCGGGAACGCCGCCCTGGGTCCTGCTGCCTAGTTCTCATCTCAGCTTCTTCTCAGACGTCAGCTCCTTCTCAGACGTCAGCTCCTGAGGGAGGCCTTCAGTGGCCACCCTATCCACAGGAGCCATGCCGTCATTTTCTGTTATGTTTTTAAAAATAAACTTCTAATTTCAGAGCAGTTGTAGATTTAGATTTCCAGGGAAATTGTGAAGCTAGTGCATTGTTCCTATACCACCCCCCCGACACACACACACACATAGTTACACACAGAGTTAACAGTTTTTCCCCTGTTATTAACACCGTACATTGGTCTGGTCCATTTGTCACAATTAATGAATCGGTGTGTTATTACCAACTAAAGTTGATGCTTTGTTCAGATTTCCTTAGTTTTTCCACTAAGATCCCTTTTCTCTTCCAGCACCCCATCCCGGATCCCACATGACATTTAGCTGTTGTGTCTCCTTAGAATCCTCTTGGCTGTGACAGTTTGTTAGACTTTCCTTGTTTTTGATGGCCTTGCTAGTTTGGAGGAAAACTGGTCAGGTATTTTGTAGGATGATCCTCATTTGGGGTTTATCTGATGTTTTTCTCATGGTTGGATTGGAGTAGGCCGGAATTATGGGTTTTTAAAATTTATTTTATTTATTTATTTATGGCTGTGTTGGGTCTTCGTTTCTGTGCGAGGGCTTTCTCTAGTTGTGGCAAGCGGGGGCCACTCTTCATCGCGGTGCACGGGCCTCTCACCATCGTGGCCTCACTTGTTGCGGACCACAGGCTCCAGATGCGCAGGCTCAGTAACTGTGGCTCACAGGCCCAGCTGCTCTGCGGCATGTGGGATCTTCCCAGACCAGGGCTCGAACCCGTGTCCCCTGCATTGGCAGGCAGACTCTCAACCACTGTGCCACCAGGGAAGCCCGGAATTATGGGTTTTTGAGAGGAAGACCTTAAAGGGCTGTTTCCATCACATCATATCAAGGGTATATATTATGAACATGATTTATCGCTGGTGGTGTTGACCTTGATCACTTGGCCAAGGGAGTGTTTGTCAGGTTTCTCCCCTTCCTCTTTGGAAGGAAGTCACAGCGCCCGGCCCACACTTAGGAAGTGTGGGGAGCCATGCTCCAGCTCCCGAAGGCCAGAGTATCTACATAAATTATTTCATGTTGTTCTATATGAGATTTGTCTTGTTTCTACCATTTATTTGTTCAGCCATTTATTTATTTATATCAGCAAGGACTCAACTGTTTTATACTTTGGGTTTTGTATTACTTATTTTGTTGTTCAGATTATTCTAGCTTTGGCCACTGGGAGCACTTTTCAGTCGGTTCCTGTGTCCCTTTGACGTCATTGTCGGTTGAGTGATTGATTGAACACTTTCTTAATTTCTGGCACTGCAGGATGCTCTAGGCTCATCTTGTATATTTTGCCCAAGGCCCCTGGTTGTTATTGGAGAATGGCCTTAGAAACCAAGATCTGGGTGCTGGATGTGCTTATTGCTGCTGAGGTGTCTGCTTCTAGGTTCTGTCAGCTGACCGAGCAAAGAAACATATATATGTGTATAGGAACCCACATGTATACACATCTATAAATATTTCTATCTGTATCTCTGTTAAATTGACTTCATACACTTGTCTCCAGTTCTGATCCATTACCACATGGATCATTCCAGCCTTCTCTCCTTACTTATCTGTAATTTCCCACTCCCACAGTGAGAAAGCGGCTCCTGCCATCTGCCATTCTTTACCGTTTTGTGGTATACTTAAAATCTTACATTCAGCGTTCAGCTTGGTGAACTTTAACACGTGTATACACTTGTGGGACCACGGCCCAGATCAAGGTAGTTGAACATTCATGGCATTCTGAAAGGCTCTTGGAAGCCCTTGTCCATGACCTTGTACTTCTAATTATTTGTTTGTTGACGGTCTCTTCTGCTACAGTGTTAGGCTCCTTCTCTCTCCAGGCCTTACACCCCCATGGTCAACCTCTCCCTCCCATTTGAGAGGCAGGATGGCATGGAGGTTTAAGAAAACCTGGCTTCTGGAGTCAGACTCCCTGGGTTTGCATTATGGCTGCCCTCTGCCTAGCTGTATTTGTGGCGCAGTTTCCCCTTGTACATGGGGATGATAAAAATAGAGGATTATGGTTGAGATTAAACTTGCTCACATGTGCAAAGCACCCAGAACAGTGCTGGGACATGGTGAGTGCTCAGAAATGTTAGCCATGATTAGAATCAGTTGAGGAGGGATGAGCTCCTGTTGATAAGCCTATCAGGTGGAAACCCTACTCACCAAATTCTGCTTCTTTCCCTGCTTCCAGCCTCCAGGAAGAGGGCATGGAGGTAGTTAATGAAGAATTGTATAATCCAAAATATATAAAGTTTATATAACTGAATATCAAAAAAACAAACAACCCAATCAAAAAACGGGCCGAAGACCTGAATAGACATTTTTCCAAAGAAGACATACAGATGGCCAACAGGCACCTGAAAATATGCTCAGCATCGCTAATCATCAGAGAAATGCAAATCATAACAACAATGAGCTATCACCTCACACCTGAATGGCTATCATCAAAAAGTCTACAAATAATGAGTGTTGGTGAGGATGTGGAGAAAAGGGAACCCTTGTACACTGTTGGTGGGAAGGTAAATTGGTGCAGCCACTGTGGAAAACAGTATGGAGTTTCCTCAAAAAACTAAAAATAGAACTACCGTGTTATAGCAGTTCCACTCCTGGTTGTATATATATGAAAAAAAGAAAATAATTTGAAAAGACACGTGCACCCCATTGTTTGTAGCAGCACTATATATAATACCTAAGATATGGAAGCAATCCAAGTGTCCATCAACAGATGAAGGGTTAAAGAAGATATATGTGTACACATGTGCATGCGTGTGCGCACACACACAGTGGAATATTACTCAGCTCTAAAAAAAGAATGAAATTCTGCCATTTGCAGCAATATGGATGGACCTAGAGAATGTTAGGCTTGGTGAGATAAGTCAAAGACAATTACTGCATGATACCACTTATATGTGGAATCTAAAAAAATAAAACAACTGAATGTATATAGCAAAACAGAAACAGGCTCACAGATATAGAAAGCACTAGTGATTTTCAGTGGGGAGAGGGAAGCAGGGAGGGGCAAGATAGGGGTATGGGATTAAGAGATACAAACTACTATGTGTAAAATACAATAGATAAGCAATAGGGATATATTGTACAGCACGGAATTGCAGTCATTATTTTGTAATAACCTACTGGAGTATAATCTATAAAAAATACTGAATCGCCATGCTATACACCTAAAACTAATATAATACTGCAAATCTATAAAAAAATTGCGTAGGGCACCCCAGCAGGCAGGTTCGGGACCGGCATCCTATCCTCTGAGACATTTGAAGAAATCTGGTCTGCAGCCTTTTGGACTGATTTTCTCAGGGCCTTTGGAACCCCTGTTCTGGTGGGGAATCGTGAGGGGGATGGCGTCACCTGGTTTCGAGGGAGACCTTCCTCTCTCCCCAGGGATTGTGTTGGATGGCTTTCTTTGTGTGGAGGTGAGTTCCTATCCTCCAGGGTCATCGTATGGCCAGGTGACTGGCCACTTCTGTGTCCTGCGAACCTTTCTGATAGAACCTCTCCGGTTAGGTGAGGAAATCGCACACGCAAAGAAAGGCCTGGAGTTACGATACGGGGTGGCTGGGGTTCTGAGAGCTGAGGTCAGCCTGGTCCAAATGTGACCAGCTTGCAAAAGCTGGGCTGAAGGCTTATGTCTCTTTCAGTCCTAATTATTCAAAATCCATGTTGTGATGGTGTGGGCTCTGTGAACACAAACTTGTTTCTCTAGCCTGCTTTTCGTATGCTTTGGGACATTCAGTGCTTCAGCTCCCACCTGGTACCGTCCGATCAGGGTTCTTTGGTTATGAGCGACGGAATCCAGCTCTGGTTAATTGGAGCAGGAAGGGGATGGGCTGGAAGGTGGTCGGTTGGCTCATGGGGTTGAGGGAGTGGCTGGAGGCCCAGGGCTGCTCTGGGGAGCGGAGCTAGTATACAGCTTCCTCAGGGTCAATAGGGCGAAGTCCCTAGGGAGAGTCCCTTACCTAGTGTCATGTTTCTGCCCTTTGGCTGGGGAAGGGCTGGTATCTAGACATCTGGACCCCCCAACATTGCCCCCACTGGGAAGGAGGTAATCCTTAAAAGAGGATGAGGTGACCACCAGGCATCTTGGGAAATTGGCAACATCATTCCCTACTTGTGGGTGGAGAAGAGGCCCCGAACTGTACTATACTTGAGAAACTTAGAAACTCTGACAATAATTGGCTCAGAGTTCTTTAATTCTGTTCCTACACCTAGTTTGTACGACCTTTCAGGTTCTCTAACTAAATTTCAATTTGTACACCCTCTTACCCCTGACACATACTCACTTATTAACTGAATAATTCCCAAGCCAGGCATTGCCATAACGCCAGCCTTGACATTTACCGGAGCATTTTAGTCCTCGGGAGACAAAGCTCTCGTGCTTTCAAGATGTCAGGTTGACATTTGTGTCCGGGGGTAATGATCTGCTGAAAGATGCTCAAGCAAAACTCGGAAATACTGTCTAGGTGCCAAGTGTGTTTGCCTCGCTGATGTTTTCTGAGTACTTACTAGGTGCCAGGTATTATATGCAAATTACTTCATTCGATTCTCATAATCACGCTGTGTTACAGGTGTTTTTATTCCCATTTTATAGTTCCGGAAACTGAGGCTGAGAGAGATTAATGAAGTGGCAAAGTGGAGAATTGGGGTCAGGTTTTATCTTTGATTTTAAACCTTCGTACTTGGTCATGAGCTGTACCCCAAGGATCCCAGGTGAGATGTCTGCAGGGGCCCGCAAGTGGACCAGAGAGTGTAGCTGGCATCCAGGGGTGCTGGGGCCTTTGGTGAGTTGGAGAGTGTCTGTCCTAAAGGGGGAGCAATCCATTTGATTGCTGACCAGCAGGAGCAAGAATATGGCTCACTGGGTGTCACCGCCTGGGATTTTATTTTTTTGCCCCTGTGAAAACGCCTGGTTTAGAAACGTGATCCGTATAGCCCAGTTTCTGAAAGACCATGCATGAACCCAACAAAACACATCTCTGGGCCACAAGTGGTGGAAGGTTGTGGGTTTGCTTTCTCTGCGTGAGACTGGGCACAGCACTGTTCATTGCAGGATTTTGGCCACACGATGCAGGAGGTCAGAACAAGCCCCTCCAAGGCCAGGGACTTAAAGTCTGAAAAATGATGGACGCTGGGAGCTCACGTCTCCATAACAGAGGCGCCCCTGTTTGGGCTGCTTGCATCTTGATCCTGCTGTGTGTGCACTTTGCAGTAATGATTGCGGTGTACGGATGCCAGGCTGCCAGAGCTGAAACCATTTTTAAAAATGTCTGTGTAACGTCACCCGCACAAGGGAACGAGCCACTTGGACACCATGCACAGATGCAGCGGAAGCCCAGGATATTAAAATCTTGAACAGTATCATTCTTGCTGAGATTTGCCTGGGTATGGATATATTTTCCGAGACAGGATGCTGGAGGATATACAATTACAGCAATTTGCTAACCAGCCCCAGACCTCAATTAGTACAGGATCCTCATTCTCACTGTTGTATGTAAATTAAGACTGTTTCACAAAGGGGTTGTTTATGAGGACGGCTATGAGATAGAGACCTTCTATCATTTTTTTTTTTTCCCTAAGGAAACTGTTTAAGAAAATAAAACCGTAAACACTCTTTTTTTTTTTTTTTAATCGGAATTAACATTATTTCCAATTTCCAATGTACTTAACTTTTAATTTATTTATTTTATTTTTATTTTTGGCTGTGTTGGGTCTTCGTTTCTGTGCGAGGGCTTTCTCTAGTTGTGGCAAGCGGGGGTCACTCTTCATCGCGGTGCGCG
Source organism: Balaenoptera borealis (assembly GCF_965194805.1). Classification (NCBI taxonomy): domain Eukaryota; kingdom Metazoa; phylum Chordata; class Mammalia; order Artiodactyla; family Balaenopteridae; genus Balaenoptera; species Balaenoptera borealis. The sequence continues at coordinate 13,873,330 of NC_138872.1, forward strand.
GGCCTCTCACTATCGCGGCCTCTCTTGTTGCGGAGCACGGGCTCCAGACGCGCAGGCTCAGCAATTGTGGCTCACGGGCCTAGTTGCTCTGCGGCATGTGGGATCTTCCCAGACCAGGGCTCGAACCCGTGTCCCCTGCATTAGCAGGCAGATTCTCAACCACTGCGCCACCAGGGAAGCCCAAAACCGTAAACACTCTTAAATCACAGTGCGATACGGAAGTGCTGAGAATTTTTCTTTTCAGAAATGAGCATCAGTATTTTTAACTCTGTTTTGGCTCTTCTACATCTCCTCCAGCCCAAGAAGTGCCATCCACGTACTGTGCAATGGAAGGAATTGATTTGCGAGTTAGATAACTACCAGATTGTTCCTCTCCCAACAAGGTCTAAAATACCCCGGAACTCTGAGGATGTTGGATACGGCTTTCCAAATGAGAAACCTTCTACCTTCTATTCGCCAGCCTAGCATCCGTGAGTCTGTTCACGGAATCCTGTCGGCACATCCGTGCAATTTATCTTTGTGGTTTACTTGTGGAAAACCTTGCGTTTGCCCCAGTTTTGAAGCGTGACCCACGTTACGTGTTTATGTGACTACTGTAACTCCAGAAGACTGTGATCTACAATGGACCGTTTTCAACCATAGTTTCAACAGAACCGCCTCTTCTTTTTCGTCCTCCAGATGCCTCTAGAGTTAACTTTCTAGGTCTGAGGCCTTTTAGAAATCCTGGCACTTATTTTTTTTTTTTTGCCTGAAAGTTTCAAAGAGTAGTTATTTCATTTTGCTCCACTGATGGGGGTCCCTTTACTGTTGGCTTGAGGGGAGAGAGTTTGGCAAGGCCACATCTCACAGTGGGGGTGTGTGCAGTATTATATATTCCAGGCCCTCCCCGTGCTCCCACCCCTCCCCCTCCACATTCCCTCCACCTGTTTCCAGTTTTCCTGGAGCCCAGAGATTCAGCATTTCAAAGTGAACAGTAACATGTTTGGTTTTTTTTTTAAATGTTGATCATCTGTATGTGTTTTTTAAAAATATTATTTGTTTATTTATTTATTTGCTTCCGCCGGGTCTTAGTTGCCGCACGTGGGCTCCTTAGTTGTGGCATGGGAAGTCTTAGTTGCGACATGTGGGATCTAGTTCCCTGACCAGGGATCGAACCCGTGCCTCCTGCATTGGGAGCACGGAGTCTTAACCACTACGCCACCAGGGAAGTCCCAACAGTAACATGGTTTTTATTTTTATTTTTAAAATTTTATTCGTTTATTTTTTTGGCCATGCCGTGTGACCTGCAGGATCTTAGGGATAGAACCCGCGCCCTTGTGTGGGAGCGTGGACTCCGAACCACTGGATCACCATGGAATTCCCAGTAACATGGTTTTTAATCCGTTCACAGAATCGTGCAGTGATCACTATGGTCAATTTTAGAACATTTAACAATCACTCCCCATTCATTGCCCCTTTACCCTGACAACCACTAATCTACTCTTTCCCTCTCTGGATTTGCTTATCTTGAACATTTCACGTAAATGGGATCATTCAATATGTGCACTTCTGTGTCTGACTTCTTTCACGTAGAATAATGTTTTTAAGGCTCATCCACGTTGTAGCACACATCATTTGATTCCTTTTTATGGCTGAATAATGTTCCATCGGGTTATTCCGTTGTCATATTTTGTTTTATCCATTCATCTGTTGATGGACATTTGAGTTGTTTCCTCTTCTTGGCTATTATGGAGAACAGTGCTGTGAACGTTCGTGAATGAGTTTTTGTGTGGATGTATGTTTTCATTTCACTTGGGTGTAGACCTAGGAGTGTGGTTGTGGAGTCATGGGTTAGCTCTGTGTTTAAACTTTGGAGGAATGTACAGACATTTGTTTTTATTTGTTTATTTTATTTTATTTTTTAATATTTTTTTGGCTGTGCTGTGCAGCATGTGGGATCTTAGCTCCCCAACCAGGAATCGAACGCGTGGCCCCCTGCAGTGGAAGCGCAGAGTCTTAACCACTGGATCGCCTGGGAAGTCCCCTGTACAGACTTCTGAACATACTCGGGTCTCTTCCACATTTCCTCTCTTGACCTTGCATCTTTCCTATTAGCAGTTCTCCTATTTCTGGCCCCTTCGAAGCCAAACTTCTTAAGAGGAGTGTTTGTACTCACATCTTGGTTTCCTCACCTCCTGCTTTGTCCTGCCAGCTCCACCCAGACCCTCCACGTTAACGGTTATCACTGGGCTTCCTGTAGACTCCAGTGGATGGTGTCAGTACTGCCGTGTCTTGATCTCACAGAGGCATTGGACCTTGCTGATCATTTTTCTCCTGGAAACTGTCGCTTCCAGTGCTTTTCCTTCGATTTCCCTGGCTCCTTCTCTTCTCCATTAAATGTTGGAGTTGCTGAAAGTCCTCCCCTTGCCCAGCACGTTCTTTTCCTGGGTGATCTTGCCCACATCTGTGGCTTTATGACTCACAAATATTTTACTTCCAGCCTAGATTTTTCCTGAGTCATGATGCAGAAGGCCAGCTGCCCACCTGACTGCCCTACCTGTTGTTCATGGGTGTCTCAAGCTCAACGTGTCCAAAACCGATTTCACTATCCACCTTCCCTCCTGCTCCCTACCACCCCCTAACAAAACACCTGCTTCTCCACTATGATGAATAAGCCAGGACTCTGCCAGTTGGCTAGGCCAGGGATGTGGGACTGTCCTCGATTCTTCTGTCCTTTTGCCTTTTTGTGTCGTTTACTTAAAATAATATATCGTAAACATCACTCTTCTTCAGGTTATCACCAGTGAACTGCAGTAGTCTTTTTTTAAAAAATAAATTTATTTATTTTATTTATTTTTATTTTTGGCTGTGTTGGGTCTTTGTTGCTGCGCGTGGGCTTTCTCTAGTTGTGGCGAGCGGGGGCTACTCTTCGTTGCGGTGCGCAGGCTTCTCATTGAGGTGGCTTCTCTTGTGCCGTACGGGCTCTAGGAGCACAGGCTTCAGTAGTTGTGGCTTGCGGGCTCTAGAGCGCAGGCTCAGTAGTTGTGGCGCATGGGCTTAGTTGCTCTGCGGCATGTGGGATCTTCCCGGACCAGGGCTCGAACCCGTGTCCCCGGCATTAGCAGGTGGATTCTTAACCACTGTGCCACCAGGGAAGCCCCTGCAGTAGTCTTTTAATTGGTCTCCCATCTCTCTCCGCCCCACCTCCCGATCTTTCTAAAAGGAACCTCTCTTCCGGTTACTACCTCCTACTTTAAACTCTTAGGGGCTTGCTTTTGGTTTTAGGATGAATATCAAAGCCCTAAAATTTTCATGTGTGGCCCTTGCCCACCTTTCCAGCCTCCTGCCTCCATGGCCCCCTTTCTCCACTCCAGCCACACTGATCTTCCAGGTCCTCAAAAGGAAGATCCTCCCCTCTCCTTTCTCTCCTAACCTCCTACCCCGCTGGATGCGAAGGCTCCAAATGAGGGTGGGTCCTGCCTTTTGTTTTTGCGCATCTCATTTTCCCCTGTGCCCCTTTTACTACCACTGTGCCTGTTCTAGTTGGTGCACAATAAATACGTCTTTTGAATGAATGAGTGAATGATTTGACTTTGTCTACCAGATGGACAGAACTTTTTTAAAAAATTAATTAATTAATTTTATTTTTGGCTGCGCTGTGTCTGTTGCTGCGCGCGGGCTTTCTCTAGTTGCGGCGAGCGGGGGCTACTCTTCGTTGCGGTGTGTGGCCTTCTCATTGTGGTGGCTTCTCTTGTTGCGGAGCACGGGCCCTAGGTGCGCGGGCTTCAGTAGTTGTGGCACACGGGCTTCAGTAATTGTGGCACGCGGGCTCAGTAGTTGTGTGGCTCGCGAGCTCTAGAGCGCAGGGTCAGTAGTTGTGGTGCATGGGCTTAGTTGCTCTGCGGCATGTGGGATCTTCCCGGACCAGGGATCGAACCCGTGTACCCTGCACTGGCAGACGGATTCTTAACCACCGTGCCACCAGGGAAGTCCGGACAGAACTTTTCTCCTGGAGAAGGATGTAAAAGCAGCCTTTCAGCCGGAGCGATGGCTTTGTTTCCAGCATCATCGGTGCGTGGAAATAATTACCCAAGCTCAAATGTCTGCTCTCTGAAACGATTGGTGGCCTGTCTGTCTTTCCTCCCCAGGGACACAGTACTCTTTGAAATGGCCCCCTTCCCTCTGATTTCTTTCCTTCCCCTGGTATTAAGACCACTTAAAAAAAAAATTAATTATTTGGCTGCGCCGGGTCTTAGTTGCGGCATGCGGGATCTTTAGTTTTGGCATGCAGGATCCAGTTCCCTGACCAGGGCTGGAACCTGGCCCCCTGCATTGGGAGCGTGGAGTCCCAGCCACTGGACCACCAGGGAAATCCCTAAGACCATTTTTGATGGGCCCTTTCCCAAACACAAGTGCGATTGTCTTGCTTGCCCGCTTTGGGTTGCCAGTGGCTCCTGAAGACGACCCCAGTCCTGAGCAGAGATTCAAGGCCCTGATCCATCTGTCCTTTCTGGCAGAAGCTGCCCTCCTGTTCAGCCTGCCAGGCCCGAATGTTGCTCCTGTGATGTGCCAGGTTCCTTCCTGCTCCTCGCCGGGTCACACCTCTGTAGATCCTTCCAGGCTTCTCTCCCTGAGGACCTGCCTTCCCGCTGGCTTCTCCACATCCTTGGGGATCCAGGCTCCCCTCTTTCAGAGCCTTCATTTATACCTCCTACAGTGGAGTTCTTTAGCTTCCAAAGTTGAAATTGCCCTGGGGGAATTCCCTGGTGGTCCAGTGGTTAGGACTCCGAGCTTTCACTGCCGAGGGCGCAGGTTCAATCCCTGGTTGGGGAGCTAAGATCCTGCAAGCTGCGTGGCATTGCCAAACAAAACAAAACAGTAATCACCCGGAAAGTCCCTTAAATTGCCCAGGAAAGGACAGTAATCAGCTCTGATCAGACATTCTCATGCATCCTAAAGGTCCGAGTATTTCCAAGCTAGGCTAAAGGTGGCAAGTCCACGTACACATTTCTAGACATCAAATCATTACGCCTTGAAGATCCCTCCAGTAGGGGTGGGTGGGGAGGATTCTGAAGGGTGCTGCTTGCCTGCTAGGCTTCCTCCCTTGTCTGTTATATATTGAGCTTCTATAGCTATGCTTGTCTGATAAGATAGCCACTAGATGTATGTGGCTGTTTTAATTTACATTAATTAAAAAAAAAAAATTCCTTCCTCAGTTGCACTAGCCACATTGCAAGTGCCCAGAGGCTGCACAGATATTAGACAGCACAGATACAGAATGCTGCCATCATTACAGAAAGTTCTGTTGGACACCACTGCACTACAGCTTTCATATATTAATATGTCATGCTGGATGCAGTAGGTGGAAACACCTAGCCACGGATTGGCACAGCATAGAATGTGCTCAAAAAATTACTGTATCAGTGTCTTAAGTTTCACTTGATTAGATTCTCCTGGGCCTGCTCTTTCTTTGAAAAGTTATGTAAAGAGAGAACATAGCTATCTTCCCATCTTCCCAAGTTGGCATTTCTTATCCAGGCCACACTGAACCTCTTTTTCTGCCGGGCCCTTTGGCATCTGGGCACATTGGCTGGGGGAAAATAACCCAGAATGTGCTGGGCAATCCTCTCCCCAGCCTTCAAAATGCTCTGCTGTCGAATTCATTTCCGTGTGTGTCTCCTCGCCTAAACTGGTAAGGGGACCAGGTCTCTCTGACCTTTTTAATGTGAGGCAAGTGATTTGTAAGTAGCTGCTCAGTAAATACTTTTTGAATAAAGACTCTCTCCCAAGAAATAGAAACTAATTAAGGGAAGAAAATGGTTTATTGGATTTTCCTTTCAAATGATAAAATCAGTGCATCTCCTGGCAACAAACTGAACGAATTTTACAAAAAAGGGGCTAAAAATTCTCTGCCAGGTAACCTATGTTAACAGTTTGATATACTTTTCCCCTCTCTCTTAGAAAAATATAAACAAATGTATATACCATGTTGGGCTTGAACTGTCTAGATCTTGGCCATTCTAGCAAAGTATCCTTTATCTGTTATCCCTCTGTTTACCCTGTGCCCTTCTATGCTTTACTCTGCCTTGAAGGGATTTTCAAGGTTACGTTTAATTATCTTGACAGTTAAGAATGATGGAAACCTTGGCAAATGGGGAATTTCATGTTCCACGCTAAGGGTGGGGGAAACAGCCTGGAGGATTGTACTATGTGGAAATGGGGACCTTGTGTGCCTGGATCTTGATTTTTTTTTGTTGTTGTTGTTTAAGAGAAGCTAGTAATCTGGATTTCCAGATGCAGTTTCTCCTAATTTTTAAATATTGACAACTAACTTAAATTTTATTTTTTTATTTATTATTATTTTTTAATAAATTTATTTTATTTATTTTTATTTTTGGCTGTGTTGGGTCTTTGTTGCTGTGCGCGGGCTTTCTCTAGTTACAGCGAGCGGGGGCTACTCTTCGTTGTGGTGCGCAGGCTTCTCATTGCCGTGGCCTCGTTGCGGAGCACGGGCTCTAGGTGCACGGGCTTCAGTAGTTGTGGAGTGCGGGCTCAGTAGTTGTGGCTCATGGGCTCAGCAGTTGTGGCTCATGGGCTCTAGAGTGCAGGCTCAGTAGTTTGTGGCGCACGGGCCCAGTTGCTCTGCGGCATGTGGGATCCTCCTGGACCAGGTATCGAACCCGTGTCCCCTGCATTGGCAGGCGGATTCTTAACCACTGCGCCATCAGGGAAGCCCTAACTTAAATTTTAAAAGAATTACCCAGCTGTGGGTGGACTGGATTCAGTCTGGGGTCCTTCAGTGGGCCACCTCCGGCCCAGGCCATGGCTGTCAGTTTCCCTAGATGATTTCTGGGCACTTGCTTCCCTTCTAGATCACTGGTTCATCTCATCGGCTGTCACTCGGGCCCTCTTCCTAATAAGGCTGACCTGGTTTTGTCTTTCACCTCCTTAACCAGCCTCTAGTAACTCCCCATCGCCACACAGGAATGTGGGGACCGTCTTTCAAACCAGGCTGCTATTTCTTTTTTTTTTTTTTTTTTTTTTTTAATAAGTTTATTCATTTATTTATTTATTTTGGCTGTGTTGGGTCTTCATTTCTGTGCGAGGGCTTTCTCTAGTTGCGGCGAGCGGGGTCCACTCTTCATCGCGGTGCGCGGGCCTCTCACTATCGCGGCCTCTCTTGTTGCGGAGCACAGGCTCCAGACGCGCAGGCTCAGTAGTTGTGGCTCACGGGCCCAGTTGCTCTGCGGCATGTGGGATCTTCCCAGACCAGGGCTCGAACCCGTGTCCCCTGCATTGGCAGGCAGATTCTCAACCACTGCACCACCAGGGAAGCCCCAGGCTGCTATTTCTTGGGTTGGGACCAGATATACTAGTAGTTGCTGAGAGTTGCTTGACAGATATCTTTCAGTTCTAGACTCTCAAGCCTGGTGAGATGCTTCCCTCTGAGAAGCCTGAGGGAACAAGGGTGGAGACAGGAAAGAGCAGATTTAATTTCTCTCCACGCAAGCCTTTTGAGTGGGACGGAGGGAAGATGAACTTGAAAAGTCATTTTTTTACTTTCCCTTTTTGAGGCTGAACCCATATTGCTGGCTTCACATGGATAAGTACCTGCGTGATGGGCCTCTTGCTTTATCGTGCTGGGGCAGCGCTGGACATTCCAGGCGAGCATTAAGGGAGGTGTGGAAAAGAGAACCCCAGCCTTAAAAGGGTCTGATAAGAAAAAGGGCAAAGGTGGGGACTTCCCTGGTGGCGCAGTGGGTTAAGACTCCGCGCTCCCAATGCAGGGGCCTGGGTTTCGATTCCTGGTCAGGGAACAAGATCCCACATGCATGCCGCAACTAAGAGTTCGCATGCCACAACTGAGGAGCCTGCCTGCTGCAACTAAGACCGGGCGCAACCAAATAAATAAATAAATAAATAAATAAAGTTGTGTTGCTAAAGAATTTTTAAAAAATCCCAAAACTTAAAACTTAAAAAAAAAAAAAAAAAAGGGCAAAGAATCTGGACTAAAAAATTTGGTTAAATGGTCATCACAGTAGGGGGGTCTCCCAGTGGGGAGAGTGTTTTCCCTGGAGAAAGTCATTCCTCTTTTCTTTTTTTTAAAATTTATTTATTTATTTACTTATTTTTGGCTGGGTTGGGTCTTCGTTGCTGCACGCAGGCTTTCTCTAGTTGCGGCGAGCGGGGGCTACTCTTCATTGCAGTGCGCAGGCTTCTCGCTGCCGTGGCTTCTCTTGTTGCAGAGCACGGGCTCTAGGCACGCGGACTTCAGTAGTTGTGGCTCGCGGGCTCTAGAGCGCAGGCTCAGTAGTTGTGGCGCACGGGCTTAGTTGCTCGGTGGCATGTGGGATGTTCCCGGACCAGGGATCGAACCCGTGTCCCCTGCATTGGCAGGCAGATCCTTAACCACTGCGCCACCAGGGAAGCCCCCATTCCTCTTTTCTAACGCTAAATCATTCTGCAACGATAGCTCTCCCCAAGAAGATGGGGGAAGAGAGTTAGGAAATGAGTGGCCTGAGAAAACCCTCTTCTGAGTTTTCCCCCTTTGGTTTCTCAGTAATTGCGTTTAGCCGCAAGGCCCCATCACATTCAGGATATAAATCCTCATTTAATTGTCTCCTTTGGGGGAAATGGGCTCTTTAGGCCAGAAACGAGACTGGCTGAGTACCTGTTGAAAAGGGAGTTTCCTCCTCTAGTTTCTTTCTGACCCTGGAATGGCCAGGCTCCCTTTTGTGTAATCTTCCCTGTTCACTTCACGACCCTACGGCGGTTTTGGTTTGCCGGGACAAATTCTTAGACCTGGGAGGAAAAACTGGATTTTCCAGTGTTCACACTCTCATTTAGCTGATCAGAGGTCTGTTTGGGGGCTGCCTCTGAGCCAGACTGTGTGTCAGGCATTGGGCTACAGCAAAGAGAGTCAGAAAAACTGAGATCAAGGTCACATTCTGGAGGAGACACAATGAACAAGCGAACCAGCAAAAAAGAAAATAAGTCCAACAATTTTCAGCTGGAGACGACCACAGTGAAGGGGGAAAGAAACCTACTTTAAGATGATACCGTAAGAGGGCTGGAGACTGGGGTGGCCACGGAAGGCTTCTCTGGGGAAGTGACACGTAAGCCAAAAGTTGAAGTTGTCAACTATGGGAAAGTTGGGCATACAACGTTCTAGATGGAAGAGTCAGCAAGGACAAATGAGCTTGGCTCATTAGAGTCTGTTTGTGGTTAGGGTTGAGTGAAAGGAGGAGAAAAGGTGGGCGGGGCCAGATCCCTGGGGGTGTGGTAGATTCTGTTAAGATGCTGGGTGTCTACAGTAAGCTCCTTGGCAGGTTTTTAAAAATTAATTAATTAATTAATTTTTATTTATTTAGCTAGCTGCGCTGGGTCTTAGTTGCGGCACGTAGGATCTTCGTTGTGGCATGCGGGATCTTTAGTTGCAGCATGTGGGATCTAGTTCCCTGAGCGGGGATCGAACCTGGGCCCCCTGCATTGGGAGCGCAGAGTCTTAGCCACTGAACCACCAGGGAAGTCCTCACAGGTTTTAAGTAGGGGACTGCTTATTTTGTTTAGGTTTGAAGAAGGCTACTAGCAAGGGCAAGTGAATAGTCCCAGGGCTTGGATCAAGATGGCAGCTGTGAAGGGTGGACTGAACGGGAACAGGCAGAAGTGAGGGTGGGCAGGGGAGGAACAGCTAGCTCTCTGCAGAGCGCTTGCTATGTGCCAGACACCACGTAGGCACTTCCATGCCTCCGTCCTGACCCTGCCGGGTTCAGCATTCTTCACGCACGTTGCAGATTATGGGGATTCTGAGGCCTCCTCTCTCCCAGGCTTCCTGAGCCTCATTTGAGTAGGGAGGAGAGGGCATTAGGAGGCGTCCCGGGGTGGAAGGTCAATCAGCAAGGGTAGGGCTGGGTCTGTGGGCCACCACCTGGTGCTTCTGCTTTGATCTGGGAGGAAATCCTAAGCCCTGAGGGGATTTTGAGGCTGGCTTGGGTTGAACTTGTGCCAGCCTGGGAGGACTTCCTGTGAAAATTTGTATTTCCCATCATTGAACCCCTTTCAGAAGCCGGTTGAGAAAGGGCTGATTGGGCGCAAATCAGGGTGAAGATGCATAATGATTTGGGGAAACTGGTTTGAGATTTCTGGGTTAATGTCTTTTCTCTGCCCTGGCGCCTCCTTCCCCTAAAGGAGAATTACTACCAGTAATAACTGGTGGTGCTTTGATGAGCTGTTTGCTGTGAGCGCATTGCCTCCTTTATTCTTAACAGCCCTTTAAAGAAGAGTCAGTTACAGCTCTAACAGTTACCGCTGAATTGACTGAGGCACAGAGAGGCTAAGTAACTTGCCGAAGAACACACAGCAGGCAGGTGACAGGGCTTGGATTCAGAGCTGGTGGTTTGGCTCCGGAGCCCACACCCTGAACAACAGCACTGTGTTGACAGTGGCCGGCACCAAACATGCCCTTAGTGATGGAGAATTACAAGGTGGCATCCCGGAACTCAGGGAAGTCACTTGACTGGTTTGGAGGGCTTTGGAGTGGGACCCAGCTGTGATGGAGCCCCCAGCATGCTGCTTTGACCTGCGTGCCTCAAGGCCACAGAAGATTTTGCCTCTCTCAGCCTCACCTATGAAATCGGTACAAAAACACCATCCTTGGAGTTCCCTGGTGGTCCAGTGGTTACGACTCCACGCTTCCACTGCAGGGGACATGGGTTCGATCCCTGGTCGGGGAAGTTCTGCATGCCACGCAACGCGGCCAAAACAAAAACAAAAACCCATCCTTACCTCGTGGGATTTTGGGGAGGATTCGTAAAGTAGCTTCTTAATAAACATTAGCTGTGAATCACATGAGCCCAGTTTGAGAAGGCAAGAGGAGAGAGATTTTCCTGGCTACCCCTCTCCCTAATGTGTATTCACAAATTCCCGGAATTTGTCCTGCTCAGCTTTTTGTCCATCTGTAATCAGTTTCTTATTCAGTATTTCTAGATTGAACATATTCTGTATTCATCCTGTATTTACTAGCCACTTCCTCATGGGCTTGTTTCTCTCTGGGCCTCAGTTTCCTCGTCAATAAAATGAGGAGTCTCTGGTCCTACCTCCTTCTAGAACTGCGGTGAGGAGTAAGTCAATTGACATTTGTATCTAGAACAGTGTCTCACAGGTGATAAGTGGTCAACAAAAGGTAGCTGTTATTAGTATTATTTGTTTCTGGCTGCCCTCCCATGGCGGGCAGGGCCCTTCCCTGGGAGCCCAGATGTCTAGGAGTTGCTCAGTGACTATTTGTTGACTGACTGGTCCCATTGTTTTCTTCTCTTTGAAATCTGAAGTCAGGGCCGCCAGGTGAAACATAAGGCACTACTTTCCTCTTAATGGTTGCAGATGTCTCTGTGGGTGGTGTATTGACAGAAGGTTAGACCTGCGTGGCAGCTCGCTGGAAGTTTCTTTACCCCCAGGGTTTCTCAACATCGGGTGCTGTTGACATTTCCTGGGCCTGATCATTCTCTGGGGTGGGGGGCTCTCCTGGGCACCGTGGGGTGTTCAGCAGCATCCCTGGACTCTGCCTGTACCGATGCCAGTAGCAACCTCTCTCTCTTTGCCTAGGGGTGACAACCGAAAATGTCTCCAGACATTGCCAAGTGTCTCCTGGGGGGGACCGGGTTGAGAACCACTGTTTTACACTGTTCTAGACACCTGAGCCCCTTAAAAGTAGCACCTGATTAATGCGGGGGCGGGGTGGGGGGATGTTCTGAATTCCTTCTGCTTGCTGGGGGCTGGGGATGCCGACGTGGTCCCTGGCATGTAGGGAGAGTCCCATAGATCTTGTTATCATCCGTTTCTCCCCATAGTCATTTAAAAATACCTTAAATAGTTAAATACGTGACAGGGATCAGAAAGAATTCAAAGAGGAGTTCAGTGTTGGCTGATTTCCTGGATGTTCCTCCAGGCCTTTGCAAACCCAGAACCCACGCAGCTCCTATTTCTTTTCACCCAGGTTCTATTTCTGGCCTTTTTTCACTTGAATTTTGCCCCAGGCCAGTACATAAAGACGTGATTCCTTCTCTATTTCATTTTATGGCTGCGCGTCAGTCCCCTATGGATGACGCTGAAGTTACTTCCCATCTTTGGCTTCCATCTAAGGTGTGTTGCAAGGGCTGTGCTAATCCGCCCTTGCGTGCACTCTTAAGCCTGGGGACCTCCGTATCCAGGTGATGTTAAGCATCCTTTTGACCAGGGTAATTTGGGTGACATTCTGGGCCTACAAATCTTTGCTTTCTCAAAGAAAGGCCATGAGGTGACTAGAGGGCCGGTCCCTTCTTCCCTGGTGTCTTCCTAGAGAATTTTCTTAGTCTTCGTCAAGGTGACTTTTAGAGAGGCCAGGCCCCGCCCAGGGCGCGTGGGGAACGTTGCCTGGTTATGAGCGGCAGCACCTCTTCTTCCATCTGCCCCCTTCCCTGCAGCCTCTTTATCCCCCTTTCTTCTCCAGCCCGCTTTGCTGCTTCAGCTGCTGCTGGCAGTCTTTTTGTTTTTGAACTGTCCCTCTGATGCTGTAACTCCCTATTGCAATTTGAAAGCCACCCACCAGCACCTGAACTTTGCAGAACCTGAGCTGAGTCCCTGCAGCCTAGATAATAATGCACATGGGCTTCAGCCACTAGAATCAGCTCCTCCAGCGAGCTTGCTCCTCCGCCAGCTACCGTAAAGGCCAAAGGCAACTGGTTTCTCCACATTTTCTTTGTGGTGATTTGGCAGAGTTTTCAGGGCCTCAGATATGTACACAACGTCGGATGCAAGCCTTCTGGGCCTGGACCTGCTGAACGGGTGGGTGGGGTGCAGCGGTTTTTCTTGTAGGGAGTTAGGCCCGGCCTCCCCCTCTCTGTGAAGACCGAGAGAGAGCTTGGCATTCTGGAACCAGGAAATTCCTGTTGAGATGTCGTCGTTTTTTCCAGAGGGCTTCATCCCAGCTGAGGGAGGTGCAGGGAGAAAGGGCTACGTGGTGGCAATTGCCTCTAGATGTTGAGGCCTAAACAGTGAATTCATTTGTAAATCAGCCTCTTCTCCCTCGTTGGAAGCAATTTCTGTCTTGCCTGGAGAGTTTGGAAGTTTATCTTTTACATATGAATGTGCCCATTAATCACCACTTCTGCATTACTGGGAGGGAGGGGGAGAGAGAGAGAGAGAGAGAGAGAGAGAGAGAGAGAGAGAGAGAGAGAGAGGGAAGTCGGGGGGAGGCGGAGAGAGAGAGGAAGGGATGGAGGGGGGAGGGGGAGAAAAAGGGGGAGGGGAGGGGAGAGGGAGATTGAGTCTGTGTGTGTACTTTGGGAAGATGGTTTTCTCATTGCTGGGAGAGGCACATCAGAACTAAAGATAATTGGAAACAAGATAATTGGAAACAATTATTTCAAAACACCTTCAGAATGCAGACCATCCCAACTTCATCCCCCACCTCCACCCGCCTTCTGATCTGTGCACTCCGACGAGTAGAACCACTGCAGCTCGTTGTGTTTATCCACATCAGCGAAATAAATGGCTCTTCGGTGCTCGCGCTGAAGACTTTTCAGCTCAGCCGAGCTGCCGTCTGCCGAGGGTGGTAAATTAGAGCCGAAAGCCCAGGGACGCGAAGGCACGTCGCCGGGCCTCGGGCTGCCTGATTGCAGGGAGGTGAGGCTGTCCTGGCCGCGCTGGTCAGCCTGGTAAGTGGTGACTCTTAGCCTGTCGGCTGTGCTGCTTCCTCCTCCCCCTGGGAGAGGCTGCTGAGGTTCCGGAAGCAGGAATGTGTGCCGTGTGGGAGCCTCAGTTCTCTTTAAAAGAGAGGCTAGGCCCTCAGAACAGCAGAGCTTTCTCGATGGCAGGTAAGCGCCCCATCCCAGGGTTACCTGCCCCTCGCTTGCTTGGCCTCTGCGGTACCCGGCTTCCTGGTACAGTGACATTTCCTCCAAGTTGAGAGTGACCCTCTTCCTCCCACTGCCTCATCTCCATTCCAGCCCTTCTTTTCCTGATCTGGAAGTTCACAGTCACACGCGGGAGACCTTTTAGGAGCCCAGCTTAGGCCAGTGCAGCCTCTCCCCGGGGAGGCCCAGGCTGCGGCCCCGTCTTCCAGAGTCTGTGGGTCCAGGAGATGCTCCGAGTCAGCAAACTATTCGCCTGAGAGTTTCTGTCGCTTACGTGTTCCTTGTGGCTTGGACATTGTCTGTGACAAGAAAAATGATGTGCCCTCCCCACCCCCATGCTTTGCTCCTAGTTCCTCTCCTTTTCTGGTCCCGGGCCTGGGGGACATTCCGGGCTTTTGTTTCATTAGGATGTAATTACTGGCTGGAGAGGGCCCTAAGATTCCTGGGGAGGGAGGTCTGTTAAGGTACCCGCTCTGTGTCTTTGGGAAACGCCTTGAAATGATGCACTGTGCTAGGCTCTGCTGCTCCTGGAGAGCAGCGTGTGGTCACATTTGGGGGAGGCCGTGGCGAGGGCTGGCAGTTACCCCGCGTGTCCTCGTGGCCGAGCCCGCACAGGCCCCTGCCCCTGCCTTGGCCGTTACAGGAAGAAACCTGGACTTTGCGTGGTCCGGTGGACGTGGAGAAATCGTGCCCTGGGCTGATTCCCGGCTCCACTTTATATAGGCTGGCGTTTCCGTAACTGAAGCTGTGGCATTGATTTAAGATGCACTTTGGAGAACTCAGCTCTGCTTTTGGAGAGGGATGGTGGTGGAGGAGGCAGAGGGAAAAGAGGAGGAGGAAGAGGAATGCGTGTGGCTTGAAAAAAAAAAACAGCTGCTGTTATTGAGTGCTTCCTCTCTGCCAGGTATTACACTAAGAGCATCACATGAATTAACTCGTTTAATCTGTGGATATCTCCACGGGGTACCACCATCTCCATGTGACGGAAGGAAGACCAGAGGCACAGAGAGGTTAAAGAGCTTGCAGGGTGGCAGCAGGACTAGGTCCTGACCACTCTGTATCCTCTGCCACCCGGCCTGACTTCACTGTAGGGTGACCACTTGACGGTCCATCTCCAGTCAACCAGTGGTTGGTCACCCTACTTCCATGGCCTTGGCTGCTGGTTCGGGCCTGCTGACCGAGAGTCTTTTCATTCAGCCCCTGTCGATCTTGCCATTGACCTCATCAAGGAAATGTAACACCCACAAAAACACGCCACAGGGCCGGTCCTCCAGGCCCTGGAGTGCAGAGGAAGTGCCTGGCCTTCAGCCGGGGCCCGTTCTCTCTCCGGAGGAGACAATTCCCTGTAACTGGTGTGTCATTTCCTAGACTCTGGAGAAGGGCAAGTGCTGTGACTCAGGCGCCGGATGTGAGTGGGGGTGGGGTGTGCCTGGCCTGGATGGATGGACACTGGGAAGCAGTGTTGGAGGAGGGGAGATGGCCGCGCAGCCCCCCAGCCTGTTTTGTGGTGTAGACCAGCCTGTGGTGCCACCAGTGAAGGTCGGGAGGTGAATCTGCTCCCTGGGAAGCGCCTTTGGGAGAAAACTTGCATCATCAGCAAGTGACACACCATGATTTTCCACTTTTCTCCAGGTTCCTGGAGCTCTCCAATCCCCACAGCCCACACCTTCTGCAGCTGGAAAGGAAGAAGGCAAAATGAGAGTGTACTCCTAAAACATTTTGAGACCCTGAATTAGGAAGTCTTTGGGCTGCAGAGCTGAGACAGACCTCTCCCTGGGGTGAGGCCACCCATTGGGCCTTCGGAGCCGCACTGCCTTCCTTCAGATCCCAGCCCGGCTACTTGTGTGATCTTGGGTGGGTGACTTAGAGGGAAGGACGTGAAAGGCATTTTGAACAGGGTCTGGTGCATTGTGTGCAATACAAGAACATCTTAGCTGTTAATACCCGAGGCTCAGGAAAGCTAAGAGGCTGGGTTATCTTGAAGGAAGGCGTCCCTTAGGTCAAGGGACATCTAGGAAGGCCCGAGCGGGATTATTTCTGACCTATCACAAGGCACAGGTTCAGGGAGGATGTCATCACATGCTTGGCTCCTAAATACCCAGTAGACCTCGCCCTATTATTAAGATTTCAGTGAAATGGCACGGGAGGGGAAACTTCTGCTGCTTCCTGCTCCATACCAAGCTGTTTTCCTGAGTCACTGCTCTGGCCTTTTCTTCTCGACCGCTCTACTCCCTCGCCCACGTTAACTCCTTCAGAACCGGACTTATTTTGGGATGGAGGGGGTGGGCCAGCCTGTAGAATCCCAGGTCCTGCTACTTGCCAGGAGGGTCTTTCAGATCAAGGGTGAACCGTTTCCCTGGTGATTCACTGTACAGTGGCTGTGTGTCATCATTCACGTTTATACATGAAATGCATTTAGAAATATGTACCTGTCAGAATTAAATCATTAAAGAGGGGAGGAAAAAAAACCCCACAAAACCTTTGACTCAGCTTTCTGGAAAAGGTCCTCAAGGCAGCTTTGTTACCACGACTACAGCAAGGTTCCCACCCACCATTCTATCACCAGCAGAGGCCTAGCCTCCTTTGGAGTGGGTAGGTTTTTAAGTTAGAATGCTGGCCTGCTGTCTCATATCTGGGAAGGACACTGAATCCAGCCAGCATTTCTCAATTTTTCTCCCTAAGAGGCTTCAGTGGAAGCCTCTGCTGTTGACAGATGTGTCTGTTGTGGAATCTATTAAATTTCTACCCCTTGGATACAGCCACTGAACGCTCATTAACTCTGGAGGGAGTCGGTGTGTTTGTAACCAGCAATGGAATTGGGGTTTTTCTCTTTTGCTCAGACTAGAGGGTTGAGGACCCTCTTAGGTATGAGCAGCCTTGGGGCAGACCCCTCCTCTCACTGCTGCCCTTTCGTTTCCTGGTGGCCTTAGGTAAAACTGTCTCCTTAGCGCTCAATGGCTTATGAGTATATTCATTTCTAGGGATCCCCCCGCCCCGCTTTCACACGGAATTAAAGAATTGTGAAGTTAAAAGAGACTTTATGATCCTCTGGCCCTGTAGTTTTATTTATTTATTTATTTATTTATTTATTTTTGGCTGTGTTGGGTCTTGGTTTCTGTGCGAGGGCTTTCTCTAGTTGCGGCGAGCGGGGGCCACTCTTCATCGCGGTGCGCGGGCCTCTCACTATCGCGGCCTCTCTTGTTGCGGAGCACAGGCTCCAGACTCGCAGGCTCAGTAGCTGTGGCTCATGGGTCCAGTTGCTCCGCGGCATGTGGGATCTTCCCAGACCAGGGCTTGAACCCGTGTGCCCTGCATTAGCAGGCAGATTCCCAATCACTGCGCCACCAGGGAAGCCCGGCCCTGTAGTTTTTTAATCTTTAGAGTTGATGTCTCCTGTGAGAAGGTGAAGTAGGCTATGGCCCCTCTTCCCAAGAAACTGCATCCACGTACGGAACCTTGGCATGTGGATCATGGGGCCCTGAAGCATTTTCATGGGCTCCGGGTAAGAACTGGTCTGTTGCTTTTCTCCATCTCTCCTCCCATTTTACAGATGTGTCGCTGGGGTCATGTGTTTAGCTGTTTTCATTCTTTGTCCTTGCCTCCTTGCTTGGCGTTCGCTTCCTGGGTTCTGAACCAACCCTACAGGTAGCGATGAGGAAGGAGAGGAGGTGAGCAGGAATCTCTAGGCTGGGGAACTCACACTCCATCCCCCACACATACACCCTAGAGCATCTCGAATTAGTGTGCACCTTAATCCTCCAGATGGCTGGTTAAACCCCTTGATCACTGGGCCCTATTCCAGTTTCTGATTCTGTAGATCTGGCCTGGAGCCTGAGAATGTGCATTTCTAGCAAATTTGTAGGTGATACTGCTGCTGCTTGTGTGAGCACAGCTCTTGGGGAACCATCATCCTAGGAGATCTCAGCCACAGGTGAATGACTTACACTGCAGTGGGAGGAGCTGGAGACCTTTCTGGCCCCAGGCGTTGACCAGGTGTGGGCTGGGCTGTGGGATTCGTCCACTATGCCCCATGCTCCAGCTCTGTGGTGTTCCAGGAGGCTAGTACCACTCCTGGGAGGGATTGGGAAGTATGTGAGGCACTTTTGGTCGTCACAGTGTTTGGAAGCATCAATGGCAGTGGGTGGGAGGGGGCCGAGGTTGTCCTGGCAACGAGGAGGAGCCGTCCCTGCCAAAATCCACTAGTGCTCCGTTGAGAAACATCGACACACTACAGTTGACCCTTGAAGAAGACGTGTTGGAACTGCTCTGATCCACTTACACGTGGATTTTTTTCAGTAAATAGAGTATCTGTGTTTTCATTTGACCAATCTTTTAAATGTAGGGGAAAGTTTGTGTTTGATTACAGACCACACTATGTGGAGTCACAAAAATCTAGGGTTTGAGTCCTGATTCTGTGCAGACTGCTTCGGCTTCCCGCCCTTGGGTGAGTCCTTTATCAGTTCCTTTGTTTTTGAGGCAGAGGTAGCAGTACGTGGATTTTTCGACTGTGTGGAGGTCGAAGCCCAAACCCCTGTGTTGTTCAAGGGTCAGCATTACTTGTTTTTTTCCCTGAATTTGTTCCTAGCTTTCCACTGGCCTGACGTTGCTCACGTGCTCTCTTTCAAAATCTGTCCACAAACGGAATAATACATGTGAAATCAAAACCTTGGCCCAATGGCTTTCCCTTTTTGCCTGGCTAGGGTGCCATTTCTTCTGGGACACATCTCCTTTGAGCCCCCAAAATGCTTTTCTTAAATGCCCATCCTCTGACACTTGAGCAGAGTTACTTGGGTTTATCAGATCCACGTAGAACAAATCCCAAACTCCTTCCTGGGGTCTGCACGCTCACGCTGATCAGCCCCAAGTTTGTCCATTTGGTGACGTCTTTTATCCTGAATCAGGTCTCTGTCATTTGCTCATTACTGGCGTTGGTTTGCACCTGCTGCTTTTTTATGTGACGCTGAACCTTCTAAATATTTCCTTTTTAAGATAAAGTAGTCCAGGCACATGATAAATAAGGGCACATGGTGGAAAATAATCCCTCCCCCACCCTTTGCAAGCTCTCCTCCCCTGAGGCAACCACCGGTCGGTCTCCATTAAGAGCTTGTATTTCTTGTGTTCAACCAGGAATATTTTAGGCTTATGTAAATTAAGAATATATATAAAACATCTTTTTCAAAAAAAATTTAAAAAAGGAAAAAATAGAAGACAAAATAAAACAAAGATAAAAACAAAAAAAGAGAAAGACAAAACCCGCATATTTCTTGGGCTGTGTGTGTTAGTCTGTTAATGGTGCTAGACATGCATTGCTTTTTTTTTTTTTTTTTTTTGATAAATTTATTTATTTTATTTCTGGCTGCGTTGGGTCTTAGTTGCTGCACGCAGGCTTTCTCTAGTTGCGGCGAGCGGGGGCTACCCTTCATTGCGGTGTGCGGGCTTCTCATTGCGGTGGCTTCTCTTTGTTTCGGAGCATGGGCTCTAGGCACGCGGGCTCAGTAGTTGTGGCTCGCAGGCTCTAGAGCGCAGGCTCAGTAGTTGTGGTACATGGGCTTAGTTGCTCCGTGGCATGTGGGATCTTCCCAGACCAGGACTTGAACCCGTGTCGCCTGCATTGGCAGGTGGATTGTTAATCACTGTGCCACCAGCGAAGTCCCAATACCATACTGTTTTGATTACTGTGGCTTTGTAGTATAATCTGAAGTCAGGGAGTGTGATTCCTCCAGCGCTATTCTTCTTTCTTAAGATCGTTTTGGCTATTCGGGGTCTTCGTGTTCCCATACAAATTTTAAAATTATTTGTTCGAGTTCTGTGAAGAATGCCCTTGGTATTTTCATGTGTTGCTCTTTTAACCTGATGCAGAAGTTTGGAGATTGTCATACGTCTGTTTGTCTAGAGGTGCCTCATTCTTCTTCATGGCTGTATCCCGCAGTATGTTATCAGGCCAGCTCCCAGTTTGTGGACACGTAAGTCCTTTCTAGTCTTAATTAACACACAGTGATGCAGTTGAATTATCTTGCATGTGCTTTGCTGCACTGTGACCATGTCTATAGACGTGCTTCTAGGAGGAGATGGTTGGGTCAAAGACCCTATAGAGAAAGTGAATGGTGGGGAAGTGGGCTGAGGATCCCTGTGGGAATGAGAGGAGGTGCTCTCTGGGGAAACTTGCCAATCCCAGGCTGCATCTTTTTAGTGCATTTTCCCGCTAACTAGCTGTTGTGTGCTGCTGGGACAACCCTTTGGGTTCTCCAGGCCGCTGTTTTGATGTCTGTGGGATGGTCCCCTGACTCTGGGGTCTCTTCTCCCTCAAGGTGTCTGTGGTTAGCATTTAATTTCCTCTCGGGGCTGTGTCACAGTGCAGCAACCTGAACGTTTGTTCAGGATTTTCCTGCAGTCCGCCTGGTGAGCCTGGGGAATTCCCTTGTGTAGATTGGATTTGGCAAAAGTGGTCCATTGTCTTTATGAGCCTGCTGGAGGATGCTCCAGCTTTCAGTCAAAAGTAAACCACTAGGGCTTCCCTGGTGGCGCAGTGGCTGAGAGTCTGCCTGCCAATGCAGGGGACACGGGTTCGGGCCCTGGTCTGGGAGGATCCCACATGCCGCAGAGCGACTAGGCCCGTGAGCCACAATTGCTGAGCCTGCGCGTCTGGAGCCTGTGCTCCGCAACAAGAGAGGCCGCGATAGTGAGAGGCCCGTGCACTGCGATGAAGGGTGGCCCCCGCTTGCCGCAACTGGAGAGAGCCCTTGCACAGAAGCGAAGACCCGACACAGCCATAAATAAATAAATAAATTAAAAAAAAAAAAAAAAAAAAAGTAAACCACTAGGAGGCCTTGCATGTGGCCATCTTGGACCCTGTTGATCTGCCTCAGCAGCTCCTGTCCAGACAAAGGGCTGTGACACATAACACAGCCTGCGTGCTGGGACTTGCCTGAGAGGTAACCCTGGACAGGGAAGGTCATCAGACCATCTTTGTGGATAGTCATCTTTCCGGACTCCGCATCCCGTCTCATCACCTGTGCTCTCGGTGTAGCTTTCTCCTCTTTTGGTGCCTGTAGCTTTCATTCCTCAAGGACAGAAGGTGCCCCTGGGCATTCCATTGTATCCTCCCTAAGCTAACAGGGCAGCCATCTGGCATGGAATGGATTCAAATCTTCGCAGGTGAAGATTGGATGGTGGTGGAAATGTATGTGTTTTAATGAGATGCTGGGAGAATAAAGCTAGAAAGGAATGGATTGATTGACAAGGGTGGGGTTGGCATTTTTCAGATGAGAATCGGGTGAGAATGTAGTTTGCGTTGATCTCTTTGGAGGAGAGTCGCAAACATGACGCCTACTGGTGACTGGGCCGCGGGGACTCTGGTGGGTGGGGTATATTTTTTTTACGCAGTTATACTTTTTTTAACCTGTTAAACATGAATAAATGTTGTTTTCCACCACGAAGTATGTTTGCCTTCATTTTCTTGAAGTGTGTGGCCTTCTTTTCTTGGTCTGTTTTTTATGGTTTCCTGCTTTTGCCATCAGGCATGGGTGTGTGACAGCTCATGGCAGCTGGGTCATGGACTCGTCAACAGGGACACAGTAGGGAAGGGTGGGGACTGTGACAAAATGGGGGGCATTTTCCCATCTAAAAAGTGGCTGGCTGGTATTCAGCTCCATCTGGTCCCATAAGGCCCTGCAGGCCCTGATTTTTTTTTTTTTTTAAATAGAAGCCCCAAATCTAGGGTATTATTTGAAGTTTCTTAATTTTTATATTTTGGCGGCGAATTAAAATTTTTACAGAAATGTTACGTCGGCTAAAGAAAGACCGACTGACCTCTGAGACAGGCAATGAAGATGGGGGGTGGGGGGGAAGTATATTCTAGGAGGAAGGTCACTAAAATGGCATTAGGTTTGGGGACAAAATGGGTTGTGTCCCTAACACCCCCTTTCCGCGGGGCCTAGTCCTTCCCCGATTGCTTTAAAATATGTGGTCCTGTGTGTCTCTTTCAGATCCTGGCTCCACAGAGAGAACAGCCCAGAAAAGAAAGTTCCCCAGCCCTCCGCATTCCTCCAATGGCCACTCGCCACAGGACACATCAACAAGCCCCATTAAAAAGAAAAAGAAACCCGGCTTACTGAACAATAACAATAAAGAGCAGGTAAAAGGCCACTGGGAATGGCGTCCACACCCGGGGGACAGAGGCTGTCGTTTTTCTAACTGCCGGTGTGCTTGGCATTTTAGCAAGCTGCCTTGCTCCGGCTGTCATTTGCATAGGACAAGAAGGGCAGCTCAAAGTGGGCCTGTGCAGAAATTTCCAGTGGGTTTTTCAGATCTCTTTGGGGGACAAGGGCAGTGACCCAGATAAGATACCGTGCTCTAGGATTTGGGGATTTTCCTTGGATTTCGTTTTCCACATGTTAGGACTGTTTGCCCATGTGGCCTGAGGGTGTTGCCCTCCTAGGCTGTGCCCGTAGGACAGTGCCGAGCTCTGCCTGGAGGTGGTTGTGTGGCTGAGGCATGCTCCCTTCTGGTCTCAATTTTCTCATCTGTAAAAGAATGGGTTTAGGTCTGTGGTGAGAGACAGCTGCCCTCCTACCCACTGCCCACTGCGACTTGGGTACTTGGTCACTATGCACCCTTCGCAGAGTGCACAGTCTCTGGCAGACTCCACCCTCCCTCAGCAGCCAGGACCAGTCAACTAGATGCAAAAATCTGTGCCATCTTGGATCTTGTCTTAGGAACCTTCTAGCTCTAAAATTCTCTGCTGCAGGCTAGCTACTCTTCTGACTTAAAAAAATGAGAGGTGTTTTAGTGTACTATGAGGTCAAGTCTCCTAGCGTTGGAGGAAACAGGATGCCCAACAGGTCTGATACCTTTTCAGCGGGGATCCATTGGGATGTATTCATCGATTTGTGCAGATTATGGATGCCGAAGTGGGCCCTGGGGATTTGAGGTTGAATAAAACAAGATTGTTGCTTTCATGGGAAGAAACCTAGCAATGGTTAAATGACCAGGACTGTGAGAGGGGGACATTTCTGTGCGTGAATCTATTTTCTGTCTCAGAATTACATAGTGAAGTGCCAGCTCTGCTGCTGCCTTGAGGCTGTGGGCAAGTTAACCTCTTTGTGCCTTGTCTTCTCATTTACTGAAATGGGAATAATGATCTTAGTGCTACCAAACTTGCAGGGCTGTTGTGAAGAGGAATTGAGCTAAGTGACATAAATAATAATAATTAAAGTTAAGCCAGGTGGTGCCGTGGTTGAGAATCCGCCTGCCGATGCAGGGGACACGGGTTCGAGCCCTGGTCTGGGAAGATCCCACAAGCCGCAGAGAAACTAAGCCCGTGAGCCACAACTACTGAGCCCGTGAGCCACAACTACTGAGCCCACGTGCCACAACTACTGAGCCCACATGCCACAACTGCTGAAGCCCACGCGCCTAGAGCCTGTGCTCCGCAGCGAGAGAAACCACTGCAATGAGAAGCCCGCGCACTGCAACGAGGAGCAGCCCCCACTCGCCACAACTAGTGAAAGCCTGTGCACAGCAACGAAGACCCAACGCAGCCAAAAATAAAATAAATAAAAAAAACAAAAAAAACAAAAAAAGAAGTTAAGCCGGAGTCTACATTAAGAGGAATAATCACCCAGACTATCCGTGAAATAATTAAACGACAGCTGTGGAAATGTTCTAGGCCTGCACTGTACAGCGGGATAGTCACAAGCCATGTGTGGCCACTGAGCATTTACAAAAGTGGCGGATGTGCCTGAGGAACTGAATTTTTAATAAATTTAAGTGGCCACCTCTGGGTTTGTAGCTTCTGCATTGAATAGCCCAGATTTAATGAATTGGGAATCCTATTATAGGAGGAAAAACTGGTGAGTTCTAAGTAAACTTCTGGGAGGAATTGCAATTTGAAAAAACATGTATAATAATAGTGTTGGTGAGAATAATACTAAAAGCAGAACTTACAGTGTGCCCATCCTGTTGTAAGCCTTTTTCTGCGTTAATGTTTATAATGATGCTGTGAGGAAGGGCTGCAGTTGTGTCCATTTTACTGATGAAAACACAGAGGTTCAGAGAGGTTAAGTCACCTCCCCAAGGCCTCACAGTGAGTAAGAAGCTTACATCTGCCTGGCTGGCTTGAAGCCGGTGACCACCCACCCCTGTCACCCAGGAGCCATCCCATAGCTGTCGAGCTTGAAGACTAAGAAAGAAACATGAAGGCTATAAATAATCCTCAAACCTTAATTTACGGCAAACCCTCTCTTACCAGTTCCCATAAGTCATGAAGCAGATGTTGTCCCCCTTGGACAGAGACAGTCTCCTAGTGGCTCCTCTGTGTGTGTGCACACATGCACTCGTGCTTTGTGACTTCCTCCTGTCCTTTTAAGAATTGGCTCACGTAAAAAAAAAAAAAAGAAAAAGATAGAAGACATTAAGAAAAAGAATTGGCTCACATCTCTCTCTCTAGAAACTAATCAACTGTTAGGCAGTGCACACATTTTCTTCTCTCCCTTCCTCATCCACGTGTTCATACCACTTGTATAGCACTTAAGCCTCGTGACCACAATGGTGTGTTTGTAAATCTCTGTCCCCCTCTGGTAGGAGCCTCAGAAAGTGGTCAGTGTCCAGTGGCTGCTTTCACCCCAGCGTTGGACACAGGGCGGGAGCTCATGAATACAGAATGCACTGTGGATGTGGAACAGAGCAGGGGTGACCGGACACAGGGCACGGTTATGCTTCTGAAGATGATTCTCCTATCTGCAGTACTGATAGAAGAGTTAACGGAGCCATGGCTCTGGAGGGAAGGGCTCCAGACCTGGAGACCTGACTCTTTCCTGTCCCACTGCATCTGGGAAACTCACTGTGGGGCCTTGTCAGTTGCTTTCCCATTTCTGAGCTTCAGTTACCTTGTAAAATAGGGTTTGGACTAGAAACATTCTAAGGTTGATTGTAGGTTTTTGTTTTTCACATCTAAAACTCCCTGGGGCTGAATGGCCAGGAGTTGGCAAAAGAGAAATAGCCTTTAACTGTAAAGAAAAGAAATTCCTGACCCTTGACCCCATAATTCATTCCAGCTTGTAGTGTTTGCATAGAAGGGGGCACCCTCCCTCAAGCACAGTCTGTTTTCCTAAGAGGAACTGAAATCTTTAAAAAAAAATTCTTCTGGGCATGTTTTTCTTTTCTTCTCTTCCCTTTCCCTTTTCTTTCCTCTTTTAGATTATAGAATTGAAAAAAATTATGGAATTAAAAGCAAAATGTACGTCTGCATATGCCGGGTTTTACCAACATAATTTCTGTTAGTCACCAACATTTGAAGATCATGAGATTTCAAATAACAACTTGTATTTCTGGGTTCCTATAAAAACTCAGAAAAATCCAGCAATAGCAGGAGCTGAGTAGAGCCTGCTCTGTAGACACGGGGCCTGTGTGCTCTAGTTTTCCGCACTCCCCACCCCTCCCTTATGTGTCATACCCTGCCAGCTTTGCTCATTCCTTCTGCCTCTGGTCTTAGGCGTTCAGGTTCTTTTGATTTTTGGTATACATCAAGAGTCTCCACCCCCTTCTTGTTTTTCTTTACTCTGAGGTTGTTCTAGTGTTCTAAAAAGAAAGCCATTCTAGCATAATAACCGCCCCCCCACCCGTATTTTTCCATTTTTGGTAGAGATGTTTTATTATGAAGTGGTGATACGGGTTTTTTTTGTTTGTTTTTTTTTTAAAACTCACATCACTCTGTTATTGGTCAAATTAGTCATACAATCAACTGGGTCATTCCATCATTGAATGACTTGAATAATTTTTTTTTTTTTAATACAGCAGGTTCTTATTAGTCATGCATTTTATACACATCAGTGTATACATGTCAATCCCAATCGCCCAATTCATCACACCCCCACCCCCACCCCCTGCCGCTTTCCCCCCTTGGTGTCCATATGTTTGTTCTCTACATCTGTGTCTCTATTTCTGCCCTGCAAACTCATTCATCTGTACCATTTTTCTAGGTTCCACATATATGCGTTAATACACAACATTTGTTTTTCTCTTTCTGACTTAACTTCACTCTGTGTGACAGTCTCTAGATCCATCCATGTCTCTACAAATGACCCAATTTCGTTCCTTTTTATGGCTGAGTAATATTCCATTGTATATATATGTACCACATCTTCTTTATCCATTCGTCTGTCGATGGGCATTTAGGTTGCTTGCATGACCTGGCTATTATAAATAGAGCTGCCATGAACATTGGGGTGCATGTGTCTTTTTGAATTATGGTTTTCTCTGGGTATATGCCCAGTAGTGGGATTGCTGGATCATATGGTAATTCTATTTTTAGATTTTTAAGGAACCTCCATACTGTTCTCTGTAGTGGCTGTATCAATTTACATTCCCACCAACAGTACAAGAGGGTTCCCTTTTCTCCACACCCTCTCCAGCATTTGTTGTTTGTAGATTTTCTGATGATGCCCATTCTAACTGGTGTGAGGTGATACCTCATTGTAGTTTTGATGTGCATTTTTCTAATAATTAGTGATGTTGAGCAGCTTTTCATGTGCTTCCTGGCCATCTGTATGTCTTCTTTGGAGAAATGTCTATTTAGATCTTCTGCCCATTTTTGGATTGGGTTGTTTGTTTTTTTAATATTGAGCTTCATGAGCTGTTTATATATTTTGGAGATGAATCCTTTGTCCGTTGATTTAAGGTTTCACCCATTTTTCATATATTGGGAATTCATTACTTTTAGGGGAATTTTAAGAAGAGGTTTAGAACACACTTTATTTTTAGGGGAAAGAGTATTCTGAGGTTTATAATTAATTTTTTTAAAAAATTATTTATTTATTTTTGGCTGTGTTGGGTCTTCGTTGCTACGCGCGGGCTTTCTCTAGTTGCAGCGAGCGGGGGCTACTCTAAGTTGTGGTGCGCAGGCTTCTCATTGCGGTGGCTTCTCCTGTTGCTCTAGGCACGCGGGCTTCAGTAGTTGTGGCATGTGGGCTCAGTAGTTGTGGTGCACAGGCTTAGTTGCTCCACGGCACATGGAATCTTCCCGGACCAGGGCTTGAACCTGTGTCCCCTGCATTGACAGGCGGATTCTTAACCACTGCGCCACCAGGGAAGTCCTATAATTAATTTTTTACAGCCTTTTTGTCTAGTGATTTTACCTCTTAGGAA
Organism: Balaenoptera borealis; assembly: GCF_965194805.1. Lineage (NCBI taxonomy): Eukaryota > Metazoa > Chordata > Mammalia > Artiodactyla > Balaenopteridae > Balaenoptera > Balaenoptera borealis. Next base: position 13,900,341 of record NC_138872.1, read on the forward strand.
AGGTTTGAAAACATATAGGTGCTTTTTTCTTGGGACTGCCTGTGGGGGACATCCCAAAGCCTGGAAGGGTGCTTCTGGCATTGTGTGGAGGAGGGTCAGGTTGCTAAATGTCCTCCAGTAGATGCGGCAAGAAATACCTTGTCCCAAGTGACATTGGCCCTTTACTGTAAAATACCAATCTAATCTGTAGTTCTTGGGACATTTTGAGTTTGAGTCCTTTTGGGAGGTTTCCCCTCCCCTCCCCTCCCCTCCCTTCCCTTCCCTTCCCTTCCCTTCCCCTCCCCTCCCCTCCCCTCCCTCCCTCCCTCCCTCTTTCCCTCTTTCCCTCTTTTCTTTACTTCTCTTCTTTTCTTTCTCATTAAAGGATCGAACAATAATCTGCTAACAGATTTGTGCAAAATGGCCTTAGGTGTACCTTTGATTGAGTATGGCACAGAAATGACAGGGCCCCTCTTGCCTCCTCTGAGTGCAGGGGTATACGTATTATAAAGAAGTGGGCCAGGACTTATTTTGCTGGGCCCATGCATTGTCTTAAAAACTGGGACATTTCACAGGAGTTCCTTGTTGGGTGGGGGCAGTGTATTAACAGCTGAGACAGGTCAGGGGACAGACAGCAGGATTGCCTGCTTTTCCCTGAGGCCAGGCAGCCCTAGTGTGTGTGTCTGCCTGGGGGCCTTGATCACTTGGAGCTGAGAGCCCTGAAGCACGGGCTCGTGCTCTGCCCCTCCCGCCGTCTCGCCAGCACTGAGGCTGAGTGCCAGCACCATCCTCACACTCCAGGGCTAAGCAGTCTTTCTTTATTTTGCAGTCCTTGTGCTTTTATCAAATGCAGGAGAATGCAGGCCAGAACTAGGACTGTTTTCATGCATCTGTGTTCCCTATGTGGTCCCAGAAGGAATTTGAGTCTGTGGTCCTCTCCCCCCAGTCCCTGGCGCCCCAGACATGTACCCAGTGCTCACACACAGCCCCAGCACCCATCCTCTGGTGTTCGCAGACCAGGTGCGGCCCAGAGCCTGTTTCTGTAAATAAAGTATACTGGAACAAAGCCACATCCACTCAGTGACATCTCATCTGCAGTCGGTTCTGCTCTCCTTTGACAAGAGTTGAGTCATTGCAGTAGAGACCACACGACCTGCAAAGCTTCAACTGTTTACTTACTATCTTTATAGAATCCTTTTATAGGGAAAGATTGCTGGCTCCTGGTGTAGACTGAGGTGTTCCAGAAGTGAACGAACAAGCCTGTCTATTTCTCGTTAAGCCGGCCTGTGGAAGAAGCAGGGAATGTGAACATGTGTGCTCACAGCCTGCAGTTAATCTCATAGCAACACGGGTTGTAACCTGCTTGCCTTACTAGCAGTCTGGGAACGCACCTTGTGCATGTGAGGGAGAAAAATCATAAACTCATTCTACCTGAAAGGATTTGCCTTTCCTTTTTTAAATGTTCCGTATTTGTTATCAGATTATTTTTACGGAGCTGGAAACACAAGCAGTAGAGAAGGCAGGTATCTGATTGACAAGGCGATTACCAGGCAGCTAGTTCTCAGCAACAGCTGCTGTTTCCGGAAAGGATGAAACTCCTGAAAAGAGTAAGGGACAACCTGGCCCTCCCTCCTCATGGTCCTCCCAGGAACGCCCACCCCTGGCCAGGTGAGGGTAGGGGGCAGGGACAGGGGGCGGGGGAAGCTTCTCAAGTGGCAATGCCCCGGCTTCTATTAGATGGAAAAGACTTAGGTTGCCGGCTAGGGAGCTGAGCTGTCATATTCGGTTCTTCTAGTTTCATTTAGGTCTTAATGACTCTTCCTATCCTATTATTAACTTACTGAAAGGAAGTTGGGCCCTGAAATACAGCTTACAGCTATCTTGCAAAAGCCACAAAGCATCCTGGAAGACCCCACTCAGGTTAGAAATAGTTCTGCTTGCTTGATATGTACAGTTTATCTTTCAATGGGCGTTCCTCCCCCTCCCCCTCGCCCCCCTTAACATTCTCCCCCATAGAAACTCAAACAACCATTTTCCTAGGCAGATAGCAGATCCTCTACATGGATGGCTGTCAACTGAAGGCAGTTTTGCCCCCGCCCAGGGACATTGGGCAATGTCTGGAGACATTTTTGGTTGTCATAATTTTGTGCATGGGGGGTAGGGGGGCTGCCACCGGCATCTAGCCAAGGATGATGCTACACGTCCTACAGTGTACAGGACAGCTCCCGGCAACAAAGAATTTTCTGGCCCAAGATGTCATATGAATTGAGAACTCCTTGCTCTAGATGCTGTTATCTTTTTATGTCCCCTCTATTCTGTTTCTAGCTGTCTTCCGAATTTTCAGATTTTTTTTTTCCTCTCCAGCTTTTTGCATTAAGCAGAAGTTATTATTATTTTTAAAAAAGTTTTATTGGAGTATAGTTGATTTACAATGTTGTGTTAGTTTCAGGTGTACAGCAAAGTGAATCAGTTCTGCATATACATATATCCACTCTTTTTTAGATTCTTTTCCCATATAGGCCATTACGGAGTATTGAGTAGAGAGTTCCCTGTGCTGTACGGTAGGTCCTTATTAGTTATCTATTTTATATATAGTAGTAGTGTGTATATGTCAATCCCAATCTCCCAATTTATCGCCCTCCGCCCCTTACCCCCTGGTAACCATAAGTTTGTTTAAGCAGAAGTTATTTTGGATTTCAGAGAATGTTCTGTGAGGGGTCACTTAATCATCAGAATCTCTTCTGCATCCAGCATCATCTTTTGTGGGGCACAGGGACGAGAGAAAGTGCTCGGAGACCTGGGTGGGAGTCCTTGCTCTGGGCTTGGGGGTCAGATAAGTCTTTTTAACCTAGTTTTCTCATCTGTCTAGTAAGACTAAGTGGTGTCTCCCCTGAGTACCTCTCTGGGTGATGGTGAGGACAAAATGAAGATGGTGTGTGTGACAGTATGTTGAAAAACGTAATGTGGAAGGAATAGCGTAACGATGATGTTAAATTATCTCTGGAAGCCAAGGAGAGCGCTCTATTTTAAATGTTGAACTGAAACAGGGCAGTAACCAGGCTCAAGAATTGTGCAATTGCCCTTATAAGTCGTAGCTGTTTTCTCAGTAGAAACGAGAGTCGGGAGGCTTAGAAGGATTGGTTCACAAAGATCTGCTAAATAAGCATCTGTGAGGCTCTTTATCAAGGAAGGTGGAAGTAGCAGGCATTTTGAGAACATTAAAACTTCATAATAAAAAACAGGAGAGAGATGGGTGCCTGCAATCTTTTTTTTTTTTTTTTTAATTTATTTATTTATTTTTGGCTGTGTTGGGTCTTCGTTTCTGTGCGAGGGCTTTCTCTAGTTGTGGCAAGCGGGGGCCACTCTTCATCGTGGTGCACGGGCCTCTCACTATCGCAGCCTCTCTTGGTGCGGAGCACAGGCTCCAGACGCACAGGCTCAGCAATCGTGGCTCACGGGCCCAGTCGCTCCGCGGCATGTGGGATCTTCCCAGACCAGGGCTCGAACCCGTGTGCCCTGCATTGGCAGGCAGATTCTCAACCACTGCGCCACCAGGGAAGCCCGGGTGCCTGCAATCTTGGTCACTCTTCCCTGTTATCCTGGGGGTCCTAGTCAGTAAAATAAGGAAAACAGAAAAGTGATGTAAAAATATTAGACACGGACAGACAAAACTAATGTTACTTAGAGATGGTAAGATTTTTAATCAATAAACTACCCGAACTGTTTATATATGAGGTCAGTATTAAAAATCTAACAGCGCTTCTATATACCAACGATAACTTATTTAGAAGCTGTAATTGGAAAAGGTCCTATTCACAGCAGCAACAAGAATTATGCAGCCCCTAACCAATATATGAGATCTTTATGGAGGAAACTGTAATGTTTTACTGAAAGACAGGAAAAAGCTTGTCATACAAGGAGGTTTATTCAGAGGTAGGCCCTGTGGTTGTGGCTAAGCTGTTGTCCATGGAATCAAGGCTAAAGTGGGTTGAGTAGCTTTCTCAAGGTCACACAGCCGGTTACCAGGTCATTTTGACACTTACCGCCAGACTTTCTCATACTTCCTACACAGGATTTCGTATTGGTTTCCAGTAGGCATTTTCCTAACGAGTTTCTTCCGGGAGGTTGTGTGAGTTCGGGAGGTTGTGTGAGTTCGGGGGGTGGCTCTGCTGGATTCTATAACGTATCACTAGGGGACCGTTTCTCTTGCTATTTTGGCCGTGAATTGGCCACCCCCCTGTCTCATCTTTCTGCCATTCTTCGTTCATTCTCAGTAGGAGATGTGGCTTCTCTGCGAACACCAGGACTTAACCATGTTGGAGAATCACGGTTTTAGGAAAGCCTCTTGTTGGCTATTAAGTACTTTATGCATTGGGGGTAGACTTAAAAAAATGAATGATCATTTTTGGTGACTCATTTCCAATGGATCTATTCTCCAAAAGCCTGTTGTTGAAAGACTCCCAGGGCAAATTGCCATACTTTTCTTGGCTTTGTACATTTAGACTTCCATATGTTGGACTTTTAACCGTATTAGCAATATTTGTAATGGCGGCGCTGTGTTAAATGCATACATTATACGATCCCATTTAATTCCAGCCACAATTCAGTGATGTTAGTTATTATCATCTCCATTTTACAGATGAGAAAATTGAAGCTGAGGGGTTAAGAGACTTGCCCTGGGTCATGCAGCTGGTAGAGCTAAATTTGAACCCAGGTGTGCCTGGGTTGTAACCATTGTGCTGTCCTGCTAGGGCTGCCTGTTAACTCTTAGACACCAGCTTTTCAATCCATGGCCTCTTAAAATACAAGAAAGAAAAATAAATCTTAGTATCTAATGACCTGTAAACTCTGTATTAAGTAGAGTAACCCAAGATAGCTTTTTAATGAATGTGTGAAATGCTCTAATTTTCTTCTGTTGTTATTGATGTATTTGTTCAAATTCCTTTTGAGAATGCACATTTGTTTTGAAACCAAACCTGTCTTTCTTGCCTACATTTCAGTCAGAACTAAGACATGGTCCGTTTTACTATATGAAGCAGCCACTCACCACAGACCCTGTTGATGTTGTACCGCAGGATGGACGAAATGATTTCTACTGCTGGGTTTGTCACCGGGAAGGCCAAGTCCTTTGCTGTGAGCTCTGTCCCCGGGTTTATCACGCTAAGTGTCTGAGACTGACATCGGAACCAGAGGGGGACTGGTTTTGTCCTGAATGTGAGGTTAGTTCCTGCTGAATGAATGCATTGTCTGCCTCGTTTCCTCTCCTTTCTTTTCTTCCTTCTATTTCAAAATTTTCAAATAATCTAAACACAAAGAAAAGAGAAGTTGCTTGCCTTCCATCTGCTCTATCCTGGTCACCCCCTTTTTTGGACCAACATAGGCAACGGCCTTAGCACTTCAGCTCTTGGAAAGACAATTGCACTGATTTTTTTTTTTTTTTTTGGCCGCACTGCGTGGCTTGTGGGATCTTAGTTCCCATAGCAGGGATTGAACCCGCGCCCCCGGCAATGGGAGTGTGGAGTCTTAACCACTGGACCGCCAGGAAGGTCCCCTGCACTGAATGTTGATTTTGATTCTTCATGGGTCTTTGGATCACTTTGAGATCTGCAGCCTTCTCTGATTCTCCTGTAATGAACATTCCAGAAGTTATAAACTTCTGACACTTTGTATGTTTTGAAAAGATCCCAAGCTGTTTTCTTCCTTCTTGGATGTTGTCTCCTGCTGCATCATTGAATTATCGGCAATAGCCAAGCTGGGAAGACCAGTGTTGGTTGTATGTCCCACGTGGTTGCCATCTGATGCTTTTATTCACGCGACAACTGTTTCTCCCGTGCCTATGAGGTACTAGGGGTTCAACAGTGAACAAAAAGAGGCCTGAATCCCATTCTTTTCAGGAGAAAAGGACAAAAACCACAATAAAGTTGTATACCGTGTGTTAGAAGAAGAATGTTCTAGAGAAAATGAATTGATAGTGAGGAATAGGGAGTGAGGGGGGTGCAGAGTGTTTCCATTTTAAATGACGAGGTCCAGGAAGTCCTCTTAAGATTTAGGAAGGACTTGAAGAGGGGAAGGAGTGAGCCGTGGGGCCATGGGAGATGGCCTTCCAGGCTGAGGGGGCTGCAGGTACAGAACCCAAGGGAGAAGCACACGGCATAGTGAAGGGAACGTGCATATTTCATTTGTAGCAAAGCCTGAACGCTCTTCATGAAAACAGTTATCATGGTTTCCACTTTTCTGAGGTGTCTTCTAGTCTCGGCAACTTCCAACTATGATGCTTTTTCAAAATGCTGAAAATAAGAATGTCATCTAGAAAACAAAAACAAATACAAATTAAAAACAAAAACAGAGCTTCCCTGGTGGCGCAGTGGTTAAGAATCCGCCTGCCAATGCAGGGGACGCGCATTCGAGCCTTGGTCCAGGAATATCCCACATGCCGCGGAGCAGCTAAGCCCGTGCACCACAGCTACTGAGCCTGTGCTCTAGAGCCCACGAGCCACAACTACTGAAGCCTGCGCGCCTAGAGTCCGTGCTCCACAGCAAGAGAAGCTACCGCAATGAGAAGCCCGCGCACCACAACGAAGAGTAGCCCCCACTAACCGCAATTAGAGAAAGCCCGCGCGCAGCAACGAAGACCCAACACAGCCATAAATAAATAAATAGATAGATAGATTTATTTTTAAAAAACCCAAATAATGTCATCTACAAAATCCTTTAATATGTAATGTCACCTGGATTCAAAGGTATATTGGCATTAGATCTCAAACGCGAGGATGCTTTCTGTGTAGGAATTGGAAAGCTCTCCCAGCTGTCGATAGTGGAGAAAAAAGCAAGCTTTAGGACAGTGTCAGTAGTACTGCTTTCGTGTAGTGCATGGAGCAAAAGAAATCTGTGGAAAGAAAGTAGAGGCCAGGTCAGTATGATGATGACATTTTGATGGCGTTCTGCCCCTAAAATTGCAAAAGGTGGTCACTGGTTTTCTTTGGGTTCCTATAGACAGAGAGATTGCTCAGCAATGCCCTCCTCCTGTTCAGAGCCTGACCTCATCCTGCATTTAATGTGGGAACTGGAACCTTCATTTATTTTCTTTTGTCTTGACCTTCCCTTCCCAATTGTTTAATAATTTTGCAGAGAAGATAGTGGCTCAGATAGGATGCTTTTGCTGTAAATAATAGATATTGATGAAAGGCAGCTGAAACCAGAGAGATTTATTATCGTGTGTAGAAAGAACCCAGAGGCAGGGCTAGGCCAGCGTTTGTTCAGAGCCAGACTCTTTGCATTTCATTGATGAGGCAGTGTGTCCCTCATGGCCGTAAGGTGGCTGCTGGGTTTTATCACATGTGACTAGATAACAATCCCTCTGAGAGGAGTGTCTCTTCTCAATCCGTTTTTATCAAGCAGAAGACTTGGGGCTTCCCTGGTGGCGCAGTGGTTGAGAATCTGCCTGCTAATGCAGGGGACACGGGTTCGAGCCCTGGTCTGGGAAGATCCCACATGCCACGGAGCAGCTAGGCCCGTGAGCCACAACTACTGAGCCTGCGCGTCTGGAGCCTGTGCTCTGCAACAGGAGAGGCCACGATAGTGAGAAGCCCGCGCACCGCGATGAAGAGTGGCCCCCGCTTGCCGCAACTAGAGGAAGCCCTTGCACAGAAACGAAGACCCAACACAGCCAAAAAATAAAAAAATAAAATAAAATAAAATAATAATTAAAGGTGCTAATTAAAAAAAAAAAAGAAGACTTTGCCCATCAGCCTCCAGCTGACACGCCCTTGGCCTCATTGGTCAGGATTGGACCACCAGTCCCCACACAGGAAAGGCTCAGAAATGTTTGTTTGGTACTTTCAGTCTGTATTGTGGGAACCCGCCATTGGCAACCAGGAGGACGTGGCCAGGGCTAGGGGAGAAGAGGTGAATGACAGTTGCGCGGGCGACCCAAGTATTGAGTGTGGATAGTTACCTGGAAATGAACTGGAATTCAGACAGACAGGTGTTCTATGTCTAAGATTTAGAGTCCTGAATTTCTTCCAGTGGTGAATTGGTGAGGTGGTCAACTGGGAAGACCAGCTATTTCTGGCCCTGGTAGCTAAGCAGTGAGATCCGTGCGTCACGGACTGATTTCAGCTTATGAGCGCCTCTTATGTTGCCCTTTTTCTCAACAACCAACCAGACACGCCTGGAAGTTCCTTTTGGAGGATCTGGAGATCTGAAGAATGGAAATGAAATCCAAATTAATTGGAGAAAACTTTTCTCAGCTCTCCCTACACAGATGGTTCAAGAGTGTTTCCTGATAGCATCTGAATTTACTATTTCTGTTGTTGCTGCTACCTAAGGATTCCGAAGCTCTTAGATCAAGTACCAGATTTACATAGCAGAATCTGGTGTCAGCCATGTCTTTGACGGGAATTTCTCTTACAAAGTGACATTTATTTCCCACAGAGATAGACAGCTAGACTGCTCCGTGGGTAATTTGCCGGAATGTCCTGAGTGGGTTCACATCAGTGGTGACGGAGAATGAAGTCATTTTTATTATTAGTTCACTACCATCCCTTGGATTCTTTCTACAGGGAAGACTGTCCCTTGCCAACCGTGATGTCATTGAATTAATGCCTTGTCAGTTTCCTGAAAGACAGCCCAGAACCTTAAGAGGATCAAGGAAAGTGGCTGATTCATTGTGTGAAGAGATTACCCTGAAACCATCAGTGGCCTTTCATGTCCTATTCTTGAAAACCAAGGTTATAGCAATGATGATTTTTCAGGTCCTTGCCTACCCCACCCTTTTTTCAGATTATATTGTCTACATGAGCTAAAAACAGTTCTTAATGAGGTAATCGATGGATCAGTGTGCTTCCTAATTTTTATCCACTGATCCAGCACCCAGGTCAAGTAGATTGGAGTGCTCCGTCAAGCGAAACAACTGGTCTCATTTAGATGGGAATTATTTTTTACGTGTCAACTTACTGGAAAATTAGGAGGAAAGGGAAATGAGTACATGGGATCGTAATTTTTTTTTTTCTAACTGGATATTTGTGTGATTTTGATTTGTAGAAGATTACAGTAGCAGAATGCATCGAGACTCAGAGTAAAGCCATGACAATGCTCACCATTGAACAGTTATCCTACCTGCTCAAGTTTGCCATTCAGAAAATGAAACAGCCAGGGGTAAGATGACACTTCCTCTTGTTATAAGTGTGAATGAGAATAGTGACCTTTGTTCTGTTACCATTTTTGTTCCTTGTAGTTGCCTTAGCTTTTCAGACACCTGTGCTTATTACTCTTTGGGTCTTGCGTGCCCAGATTCAGATACCTGTAAATTAAATTGCACAACGGCATTAAGTTAATTCTCAAAAGTGAGCACTTTGTGAGACCAAGGAGTTTAATCAGGAAATGACATACATTAGAAAGCTGGTGGGGATTTAAAATTCTGAGTGGTTGCGAAGTAAAACCTCAGACCACATCGGGTAAGGAGGAGTTAGTAGAATTCCATTTCAATGAGAGAGCTGAGTACAACCCAGTTTCTTTGTAATCAAGGCCTAATGGTGGAACCTTCAGGTAAAACTCAACCAGTGAGATTCCTGTAAAGGGTGAGAATTTTGAAACGGGATTTGATGTACAGCCTTTGCCCTTTAAGGACAATCTGTATGTGAAAGCATACAGCTGGCAAGCGGTGTACTTCTCCGTGGTTTCCCGCCCAGAAGTCCCAGTCATATCACCGTAGCTGTGATGGTGGTTTTGTAGTTTTTTGTGACAGGTTTCAGAAAGACGGCAGTAAAATACCTTGTTTTTAAAAATAATATGTTATGACAAGATAATCAACATGTTATGACATTTTTCCTGTCGACACTTGGGTTCTTGGGTAGGGTTCTTTTTCACCATATGGGCTAGTGGTGACCCTTTGTGAAACTCTTCAGAGTTTGCTTTCTAAGTCAAATAAATGTATGAAATGTAGATTCTGAGTGCTTTTAGTAGCCATTGTGGTTTCATTTCTTTAAAAAAAAGTAGAACCTTTAGTTTTGAGATTATATTCCGAAATTTGATATCACAATGAAAAAAATTCAGAGCATGCCAGTTGGGGGTTGCTAAATTGAGAACCTGTCTCTTTCACAAAATCTCTGTCAATGGAAGCAAAAGTATACAGCCTAAGTTTTGCAAAAAAACAGACTTTGACAAGAAGAATTGATTCACGTAGATTTGTCAACACTGTGGAATTATAAACCAAAAAGAAAAATCAAAGAAGGTGTTAATTTCTTATGTAAATTGTTTGTTTACAAAATCAGAACAGAAAGTTGCTGATTTTTGTGGAAGCATCCTTTTAACTTAAAATGACCAAACTGATTCTGGATGAGAGAGAGCTTGGATGACTGCAAATGGTAATCCGTTCAGATGCCTTGCTTGAGCATAATTTGGTGTTTAATGAAATCTTTTAGATTTTTTTTTATTGATAAGTAAATAGTACCCATCAACAAACCAGGCCTTGCATTTTGAACTGATTCTTACTCCATAAGAAAGTGGATCAAGATACAAAACCTTTACACAGTCCCTGCTTTGTTTTGTTTCTGGTTTTTTTTTTTTTTTTTTTTTGCTGTGACACGTGGCCTGTGGGATCTTAGTTCCCTGACCAGGGATCGAACGCGCGCCCCCTGCATTGGAAGCACAGAGTCTTAACCACTGGACTGCCAGGGAAGTCCCCACACAGTCTCTGCTTTGAAAGTAATTTGGCTTCTCAAAGGAGGAGCAAAACCTCACTAAAATTTCCGCCCATGTGTAAGATATCTGTTGGCACTTCAGGGGAACTTTATTTGGTGTGTCATCTCTAGGTGTAGCCAAATTTCACCCCCAGTCAGTTTTGATTATGGGCATTTTCAGTGTGTAGATAAGCCTCCTTCAGAATTCAGGTCTCAAGTAACTGATAGCGTGTTCTTGTCCATCTTAATTGAAGAGGCCTGGACCTTTTACTTGAGTATGTACTGAAAACAAATGACAAAACTGGAACACAGCTGGACCCATGATGATTGATAACCAGGCAGAATTTGAAGGTGAACCAGTTTGGAGCTTCTCAAGGGCCTATTTTGTAGAAAGTTTTAGAACTGTATTTTCTGGAAAGTTGTCTCGGTTTTAAAGTACATTGCTGGTATTAATGCTTGGTCTTCCATAGCAGTGATGGGTTTGTGTATGTGCATCTTTTCTTTTATAGACAGATGCATTCCAGAAGCCCGTTCCGTTGGAACAGCATCCCGACTATGCGGAATACATCTTCCATCCCATGGACCTTTGTACATTGGAAAAGGTTGGCTTCCATCAGAAAGCCAATTGTCAAGATGATTAAAGATCCTCCCTCACTTCCCGTGCCCCATCTCGAGTTAGATGGTTCTGTGCCATTTTTATTTGGATGGAAGAACTCTCACTCCCCTAACTTCTTCTGTAACAGTTTCCCAAGGATTGCAGTGGGTGTTGAAATCCACTGCTTAGCTCCAAATAGTATTATACTTCTGCTGGTGATTCTAGCTTTTTATCTGAGAAAGTCACAGCTTCTAAGAATTAGTGATTTGGTTGATTTGAGCCTTACCCTTCCCTTTCTTTTGGAGGTGCTAATAAGAGCAGCAGGAAGGAAGGAGAGAAAATTAAGTGTCTGGGAGATCTTCATGTTAGCAGTGAATAAGTGGCTTCTTAGATCTTGACTTATTTCACTGATAAGGGTATTTCTTTAATGCCTGAAAGTGTTTTTAAAGGTTCAAACTAAAATTCCATGCTGAAAAATTACACATGTAACATTTTAGATTGTGTATGTCATCCTGGTGCTGATTTTCAAATTGCTGGCACCAAAATATGGTTAAAGAAAAGCATGAATGAGGAGAAAACATTACTTTATATTGTACGCATTGATGATCCCCAAAACAGTAAATCCAGCCTGCTTTGGAAAATTGCACACACCCTTAACGGTATTAAACAAAAGAAGGAATTCCAAAAAGACAAGGTTGGAATCCTAGCTTCCTAAATTATCAGCTTTGGAACTTTGATTAGTTCCTTTAACATTACCATACCTTAGTTTCCCCGTCGGTAAAATGGGGACAGTGACTGCTTACCTTGAGTTTTCAATTGTGAGGCTTACGTGAGGCTGTACAATTAATAATAAATATGTAAATATATAACATATCCTGGTTTGGTGGAAGAAGCTGCTTGATAGATGACAGTGCTCTAAGATGAGAAAATTCAAGTCAGTGTGGTGAATTCAGTGAATGCATTTTTATAGAGTTATAGATCTCAACTATAATAGCATCTGGGGAAATGAGTAGAAGCATTAATTAATTTGGCAAACGACTGCTAAGAAAGTTACGTGGGGACGCAGGTGTTACTGGTTGTGGCTTATGGAGACTCGCTGGTGATTACTTTCCGTGGCTTTTCTTCCCAGAACGCTAAGAAGAAAACGTATGGCTGCACAGAAGCCTTCCTGGCTGACGCAAAGTGGATTTTGCACAACTGCATCATTTATAACGGGGGTGAGTGGGTTAGATGACGCTCAAGAACGAGAGTAGTGCTGTGCGTGTTGCCCGTTCTCCTGCCCTTCATAAAAAATCAGGCTCTTTTTTCATGCATCAGGGCCAGTAGCCGAGAATACTGGTGTATAGATTGCTGACGTGCGTGAACAGGGGGCAGTGAGTACCTGCATTTTAAGGTATGAGCTGATGTCCACAGGGCCTTGTGACTATATGATGCTTTTACCTGTCCTTTTAAAAAAAACCTTATTTTAATGGAGGAATAATTACATAAAATAAAAAGCACAGATTTTACAGGTACATTCCATGAATTTGACAAATGTGTAACCACCTCTGTAACTACAACCCCAAATAAGATCCTAGAGCATTTCTATCACCCCAGTATATTCCCAGTTGCCCCTCTCCAGTCAATCCACCCTCCTGAAAAGGAACTATTCTGTTTTCTGTAACTAGAGATTAGTTTTACACATTCTAGAATTTCATACCAGTGGAGTCAGAGTGCCCTCTTTTATGCCAGGCTACGTTGACACAGTGTAATATTTTGGGGATTCTTTTTTTTTTTTTTTAATTTATTTTTTTATTTTATTTATTTATTTTTGGCTGTGGTGGGTCTTCGTTGCTGCGCGCGGGCTTTCTCTAGTTGTGGAGAGCGGGGGCTACTCCTCGTTGCGGTGCGCGGGCTTTTCATTGTGGTGGCTTCTCTTGTTGCAGAGCATGGGCTCTAGGCACACAGGCTTCCGTAGTTGGGGCTCGCAGGCTCTAGAGCGCAGGCTCAGTAGTTGTGGTGCACGGGCTTCATTACTCTGCGTCATGTAGGAACTTCCCGGACCAGGGCTCGAACCCGTGTCCCCTGCATTGGCAGGCGGATTCTTAACCACTGCGCCACCAGGGAAGCCCTGGGGATTCTTTCATGTTGTGTCTATCAGTGGTTTGTTTCTTTTTATCACTGAGTAGTATCAATACATAGTTTTTATAAATTATTTTATTTATTTATTTTTGGCTGCGTTGGGTCTTCGTTGCTGCGCGCGGGCTTCCTCTAGTTGTGGCGAGCCGGGGCTACTCTTTGTTGCGGTGCGTGGGCTTCTCATTGCAGTGGCTTCTCTGGTTGTGGAGCACGGACTCTAGGTGCGCAGCCTTCAGTAATTGTGGCATGCGGGCTCAGTAGTTGTGGCTCGCGGTCTGTAGAGCGCAGGCTCAGTAGTTGTGGCACAGGGGCTTAGTTGCTCTGCGGCATGTGGGATCTTCCTGGACCAGGGCTCAAACCCGTATCCCCTGCATTGGCAGGCATATTCTTAACCACTGCGCCACCAGGGAAGTCTGGTAACAATATTGTATCAACATACAATTTATTCATCCATTCCCTTTGTTGATGTTGATGGATATTTGGATTGTTTTCAGTTTTTGGCTGTTATGAATAAAGCCAGTGTGAACATTCTTATACAAGTCTTTGTGTGGACACATGCTTTCATTTCTCTTGGATAAATACCCAAGACTGGTATTGCTAGATCATTGAGTAGGTTTATATTTAAATTTATAAGAAATTTTACCAAACTGTTCTGCAAATTTGTTGTATTATTTTACATTCCTTCTAGCAGTGTGTATGAGGATCTTTGTTGCTCCACATCATTGTCAACACTTAGTATTGTCTCTTTTTAATTTTACCTATTCTTGAAGGCATGAAATATTATGTCATGGTGGTTTTGCCTGTCTCTAATGACTAATGGTATTGAGTATCTTTTCATCTGCTTATTAGTCATTTGTATATCATTTGTTGGTGAAACATCTATTCACATCTTTTGCTCATTTCAAAAACTGGGTTGTTTTTTATTATTGAGTTTTAGGAGTTCTTTATAGTCTGGTTAAAGTTTTGTCAGTTGCATTTTTGTGGGTTAAGCCTTCTGGACAGAATGGAGGAGAGCTCCTATTAAAATCTCCTCGATGGGCACCTTTCCCATTGTCCTACCCTCTCCCACAATCCTCTGTCCACCTTCTGGCCAAGTAGCTCTTTCAGGGTCCTGCCCTGTTCTATTCTTCTTGTCCCCTGCTGGAACACTCTTCCCCTCTTTGCTTCGATGAGTTTTCCTTATCCTTCAGTCTCAGCCTTTCAGTCCTCTGAGGAGCCTTCCTTCGTGACCCAGACCGTACTATGTACTCTTGTTAAGGGCTCTCACAGTAACTGTACTTCCCCATGGCAGCACTTTATCACACTTTCTGGATGGTGCTTTTTTTTTTATTTGAGTTGCTCACCAGGATGTGAGCTCTTTAGGGGCAGATGCCAAACTTGTTTCCTGTATACCCTTGGGCCTAGCGTAGACTGTTGTTAGCTGATGTTTGAGGAAAGATATATGAATGGATGGCTATCTGCTTAAAGTACATGTTTTGCATTATTAACTCAGTAGCAGGGTTGGGGTGCAGGGAGGAGAGAAAGAGAGCTACCCTAGACGTTGAGAATTTGTGTAAAGGTTATGAACTCAAATATATAGAAAGGGCAGTAAGATCATATAAACAAGTGAATGAGCTCAGGTAGCAGAAAAATAGCATAAGCCAGGATGACCACTGGCTGTGGGGAGAGCGAGTGACTGCGGAGAACAGGGAACTCCTACCTGGTCT
The DNA here is from genome assembly GCF_965194805.1 of Balaenoptera borealis. NCBI lineage: Eukaryota > Metazoa > Chordata > Mammalia > Artiodactyla > Balaenopteridae > Balaenoptera > Balaenoptera borealis. Next base: position 13,915,418 of record NC_138872.1, read on the forward strand.
GGAGGGGTATCTCCCCTGGACACTCCAGTGGTTTATTGGATACAGAGTTCTTAGATCTTCTGAGTTTTCAAGACAAGCCAGAAATCTAGGTATTTGTGTGTGTGCGTATGAAATCTTTTTGCCACCAAATTTACAATTTCTAAAAATTGTCATAATGTTCGAAGAAAACACAGCTTTTTGGCCATCTTGTTCTCTGGTTTAGTGTAAAGGTTCAGGGTTAAGAGTTAGACCTGGGGCCATATCCTCAACTCGTTAGCTAAGTGGTCTCATATAAGTGATGACTCCTGAGCCTTGGTTTACTCTTTGGTGAAATGAAAACATTCATGCCTGCTTCCTAATAAGGCTTTTTGAAGAGTTAACAAGAAAATGTATTTCAAAGCACCAGGAACACTAGAGTTACTCAATTAAATGTCTTCTTTCTCCTGTACTATTCTTGGGTTGGGGTCTGTGACAATGGGCAGAAGAAAGCTCCTTTTCACTAATTTGAGCCTTGAGAATATAAAAGCATCTTTCAAATATTAATTCATGAGCTGTCGGAAACCAACACAAATTGTTATGTTTCAGAGAAGATGACATCTAAGCACCAAAGATTGGTTCATGGGAAAAGTCACCTAATCTGAACTGATGTTAGAAGCCAGAAATGTATGGTTTTTAACCTTTAAAAGGTTAATCCTGGAAGAAAGCAAGTTAAAATGGTGTAAGTGGAAGTATGATCCCAAGGCTGGGTATTTCTGTGTTTCCATTTGAATTAATCCTATTTTCTTATTCCCTCAGGAAATCACAAATTGACGCAAATAGCGAAAGTAGTCATCAAAATCTGCGAGCATGAGGTATTTGTTTCCTACTGTCCCCTTTTAAGTGTACCTAGAATCAAGGCTTGGGGTGATTGAAGTTTCCATTTGTGGAATCTCCCAGTGGGTAGCTCTAGTTATTTTGGAATTTGTTGAGGCACAGATAGCGCCCCTCTCTTCAAGGAAAGTAAAAGCAACAGATGTGCCATAATATGTTATAAATCAGCACCCTAATCTTAGATCTAAGAGAGATGGGATTTTTCAACCTTGAGTCGTGGTCCAGCACTGCACATCCTGAGTTTTCTGGGCCAAATAGAGTTTATGATTTCTTTCCCCCACAATCTGTGGCATCCCCTCAGGTCCCTTTCAGTCTTCTTGCAGAAGGTATTTGGGTTTTGACATTATTTGCAGGAAAGGTCCTGCGTTTCTCTGAGAGTGGCCCAGGTGTCCTGGAAAAATACCCCGTAGTTTTGATGGTGTGGATGAAATGCAGCTCCTGGGCTGGGTGCCCTGAGGCTCTAGTGGTTACAGGACAGGCTGATGGCAGAAGTGGTACAGGGGAGCTTTCTTTGTTAGATCCCTGTTGTGAGCACAAAAAAACTGAGATGTAATGGCCTTCAGCCTGTCTGCACTCTCATCTATCCCTCTGTTCATTTGTAAAGAAAACATTTGGATATCTTAGGATATGTCCATGTCTATATATTTGTATAGAGAGAGTTTTATAATCTACATTTTTCACTCTGAGCGTTTTCCTAGGTAATTAAACACAGAGGAAGAATAGAATTTATCATGGCTGTTCTGATGATTTATTTCCTTAGTATAATTGTTAGAAATGCAGCTACTAGGTCTGAGGCTATCAACATGGCTTTGGGTAGATATCTCTTGATTGTTTTCTGGAAATGCTACAGCGTTACTTATACAATGACCTGGAGTGAACAAATGTGGTGGTTTTTCTGTGTCGTTTGCAATGTTGGAAGTTCCAATTTGAAAACTGTTTGTGTATATATGTTTTTGTCCCAGTGTGATCAGTAAAAAACAGTGGCATCTCACTGTGATTGTGATTTTGATTTCTTTGATCCAAGTGGTGATGGACTGTTTTTTGATATGGTTGTTGGCGACTTGGAGTTGTCTCTGGGCGAGTTGTTCAGTTGTTTCCGCCTTGAGGATTCGTTTCCCTTGATCTGGGTGCTGAAGCCTAGACTTTTAATTGGTGGGTTGTCATAATGTAGAATTTATTGAACCCAGATGCTGTTTGTCTGGCATTCTGAACCTACCTGTTGGCAACATAGTGCTGCTTTGTGGGCCCCAATGCCGGGGCTGTCCTGGACTTGATGTTGCCGCTTTGTTCTACCCAGTACCTTTGGAATAGCCCAGAAGGAGAGTGGGTAGAAGGAAGAAATATGGTCCACCACTCACTCATTCATTCATTCACTCATTTATTCACTCATTTATTCATTGCCCTCAGTCGGTCAGTCCATTATAATTAGTAATTACTATAAAATTATTAATAATCATTAATTGAGCACCTGCTATGTGTCTGGCACCTTGTCACTTGAAATGATTTACATTTATCTCATCTAATTTTTATAATAATTCTGTTTGGTAGGTACTGCTTTCATCCCCATTCTATGAGGTGAGGAAATGGACGCTTAGACAGTATAAGCAACTTTTCCTAAAGTTCTAGAGCTAGGATGTAGTGGAGTCTGAATTTAGATCCAAGAAGGGAGCTTCCAGGGCCCTTAGTTCTAAGTCATGACGTTTCTCTGGGGGAATGCACTTTCTCAAGAGAGAGGACGGTCAGTTACAGAATTTTCAGTTATCCGTGAAAATAAAATAGAGTAACGTGGTATTAATTAATTGCTGTGGATGGTGTGATTAGAGATATATAGAATTGAGCATGGCAAGCAGAGGCCAGAGTCGAGGGAAGGGATTGGGGAGCTCAGACAGGTAGACTGAGGCCAGACCACGCATGGCCTTGAAGGAACTGACCAGGTGTTTATTTGTTTATCTAAATTTATTTATTTATTTATTTTTGACTGCGTTGGGTCTTCGTTGCTGCGCTTGGGCTTTCTCTAGTTGTGGCGAGTGGGGGCTACTCTTCATTGTGGTGCGTGGGCTTCTCATTGCCGTGGCTTCCCTTGTTGCGGAGCACGGGCTCTAGGCGCGCGAGCTTCAGTAGTTGTGGCTTGTGGGCTCTAGAGCGCAGGCTCAGCAGTTGTGGTGCACAGGCTTAGTTGCTCCGCGGCATGTGGGATCCTCCTGGACTAGGGCTTGAACCCATGTCCCCTGCATTGGCAGGTGGATTCGCAACCACTGCACCACCAGGGAAGCCCTGACCAGGTGTTTAGATTTCATTGTTAGTTTCTCAACCTCGGCACTACTGACATTTGAGGCCAGAGACATCTTTGTTGAAGGAACTGTCCTTGTACCATCATAGACTCCAGTCTCAACTGTCCACCCCCAGTTGTGATGACCAATGCCCAGAAATATCTCCAGTTATGCCAAGTGTCCCTGGAAGGGTTAAACTGTCCCAGTAGAGAACCACTGGTCTAAGGAGAGGGACCAGATGGGATCTGTGTTTGTAGAAGGTGGCATTGGCTGGTCTGTGTGGGGAATGGACCAAGCTTGGGAAGCTGGGAGACATGGTCCAGCGAGAGAGGATGGCGACTGGGGCTAGGTGGGCGAGTCGGGGCTGGTGAGAAATAGTTGGATTGATGTCCAGGGTGTTCCCCACTGTGGGACTTAGGTAAGCTAATCTTACCTGCCAGTATTATCATGCATTTCTTGAGGGCCTGCAGATATAAGGCCCCTAGGAATGACACATTCTAACACATTTTTGCTTTACAGATGAATGAAATCGAAGTTTGTCCAGAGTGTTATCTAGCTGCTTGCCAAAAACGAGATAACTGGTTTTGTGAGCCTTGTGTAAGTTGGATTTCCTTTCCTTTCTTTGTTTTCTGAACTCTATGCCTTGGGTGACCCAGGACAGCTTTCTCCAGGTGGCTTATTGGATGAAACTTTGGATGAAGTTTTAAAATAATTTTCTTACTGAAAATTAAGTTAGGGCAGAATGGGAGTAATCCAGGTGGGATAAACCTCTTTGGCTGAAAGGTCATGTGCCAGAGGTAGTGTCCCGATTTACTGGGTTTATTAGCCCTTGAAAACAGCAGGATGCAGCGTGAAAAGAAGCTCATCAGAGAGGAGAGACATGCCAAAGTCATGCAGATGATGACCCGAGTCGTGTTAAAGGAGTATGTTTCTTACGAATCATGTTGGGTCTATTTTAAGAGGTGTGGAAATCCTTCCCAGGGTTAACTCCATGGTCTCTCTAAACCATGGTTCTTGAGGCTGGGATTGGGGTGGGGAGAGAAAGTCACCCGAGTTGTCCCCATGGATCTGTATTTTCCAAACTGATGTTCTGCAGAGAAGTGTGTCGTTGGGGTGAGCTGGGAGGATGGGGGTGTGGGGGGAGGGTATTGGGCCGCAAGATTGGGCAAGTAGAGTTGAGAATCAAAACATAGGTTGTCTTTTCCTGCCTTTTGAGATGGACATCTGAATCATTAAGGCCCTGAGTAGCTCTCGGTAAAGAATAAAGTTAGCTAATGCCATCCCTTATTGTATGCTGGATGTAAGGTGCATTCAACCCTCCAGCTTAACAGAGGGTGTAGGTATTACTGTCCCTGTGTTGCCCAGAAAGGTACAGTCTCTTGTTCGCTGCCACCCGGGCAAGAGCGGCACAGCCAGAGTCCAAGCCTGGTTTTGGTCAGTGCTCACTTCTTCTTGGTTTCCCCATTTAACCCCATTCCCAGCCTTGCCCAGGCTTACTGGCTGCACATCTAGGGACTGCCACTTGGGGAGACCCTGCTGGAAATTGTTCACTTTTCATTCTGTGGCCTGTATCACCTCTGCCTTAGCTTAACCTCACCCACCGAGCTTTATGTGTGCATCTTGCTGTCGAATACATACAAACGCTGGATTTTGTTTTTCTTTTCCTAGAGCAATCCACATCCTTTGGTTTGGGCAAAACTGAAGGGGTTTCCATTCTGGCCTGCGAAAGCTCTGAGGGATAAAGATGGGCAGGTTGACGCCCGGTTCTTTGGACAACACGACAGGTGGGAGTTAAACACAGGCTTCAAACGCGTAGCTGTGACTGAACCTTTGATCCTGTCAGTGAATACAAGAAGGGGCGGTGGGTACGGCTATTATTTTATTGTCTTGATACCAGCCAGTGATCTTGTACTTTAAAAATACTGTCCTGGGCTGTGTTAATAAGCCTGATCACGCACAGGCTTCAGTTTTTTCAGGTGTGTTGGAAAAGAATCTTGCTTTCGTGGTTTTGTGGACGCAGCCGGCATCGGCATAGTAGGTTCCACGGCTATTTTAAGTGCTGCTGTTCTTTTTTTGGGTTTTTCCGCAGTAAATTAAATCACCGCACAAATTGCTTTTCAAAATAATGCTTTCAGGGATCAGAAGCATTTCCCCAGATTGCCGGTAAAATGAATCTCCCATCGGTGTGCTGGGTAGTCCCCTCCTGTTCCCTTTTCTGTGGAGCTAAAATGGGAAATTATAAGGGGTTGCTGTTTTGACAGGTGTGAGCCCTCCCTGCCAGCCTTCCTGCCCTCCCCTCTCCCCCTCTCCCCCTCTCCCAGCGACGTGAATTATTCCAGCTAATAGCAGCTCTCTGTGGAGCGCAGCCCCCTGCGTGCTTCAGAACAACAGGTAGACAGAGATGAGCGGCGGGTAATTTCTTGGTTCTCTTTTAGCAAGAGTTACATTGTGAGTAAATGAGGCAAAAACCCTCCCGAAACCCTACCAAGCAGTCTGAGAAAGCGCGTGCGTGTGTGTGTGTGTGTAGGGGAAAATATTTAACAGACATAGTTTGAAAATTATACCCACCCACAGAATGTACAGAAAATACAGTTTCTCATTTTAAACAACACCAGAATCTGAAATATTACTCTTTGTTAAATTTTGCTTGTCATCTTGCCAAAAAAAAAAAAAAAAAAAAAAAGAATATCAAAGTAATCTGAAATCATTTACCAGGAATCCTGGCAATCCATTGATAGGAGACAAAATGGAAATTAGCTGAGATGGTTCCAGGTTTGATAGGAAGTATTATACTTTGATTTTGACCGCTTTTGGGGAAGTTTTTCTAAAATTCCTTTACTCATTCATTCAAAGAAACATGTCTTTGGTGCCTGCCGTGTACCAGGCTGAGATGCTGGGGTACAGGAGCGAGCAGGCAGACGCTGCCCGTCGGAAGTGGGGAAGGCAGATGACATACAAGTGGGGAATAGACAGTATGATCTCAGGTCAGGAGGTAGTGGCGGGGCCGGGTGAAGATCTGGGTAGAGGGACCAGAGAGAGCAGGGACTCAGGCAGGGAAAGGCGGGCCGAGGCTGAGTTAGTTGCTCAGGGAAGTCCAGGAGCACAGTGTGGTTTGAACAGGATAAGGGAGGAGAGAGTGGGTGAGAGGTGGGATCAGAGGGGTGGGCTGGGCCTGGGTCACCAGGGCGGCTTTGGTCAGAAGTCTGGCTTTTATTTGAAGAGCAAGAGACATAGCAGGTTGTACATCTTCCTGCCTCTTCATTAGAGCATGGCAAGTGTTAATGAACCATCTTGATGATTCGGGATTATTCTATACTGTAACTCAGTGTGGATAATACTTAGGATGTCCATGGCGGGGGGCAAGCATTGCTGTCTCCCAAGCACCAAATATTCCCAGAGCCTTAAGAGTCGTGGGTTCTGCTCCAGCTGTGCCCACTCTGCATGGACCTCTTACTCCTGCCTGCCTGACAGCCATTGAAGGTGGCTTAGGGGCCATGAGCTTCACCGGCCCTGTTTCCAGAGGCTATTTCCCCTGAACTTGCAGGTGTAGGTTGGTTCTGGGTGGGAGCTGTCCTGGAAGCCGGCCCCCTTACATTTGTAAAAAAGACAGCTGCCCAAGTCTGATGCCCCACGAGATTTCCTTAACCCTCCCTCCGTGGTGTCTCCTGTCCCCTTGGAGGGGACCTGTTGAACTGTCGGGCTCATTTTGGGTGCAGGGTGCACATTGGGGGAGTCGTTAAGGATATCCCAGTGGTGGAGGGACAGTAGGTAAGAGTTGTAGGGAGGTTTCAGTTGACCTTGGGCAGGGAGTCCCCGACAGCTGTAGTGGAAGCCACTTCTAAAAGGATGGACGTCCCTTCCTCCCCAGGATGTTCTTAAAGCAGAATGGGGCAGGCTTGTCGACAGCCTGCTCTGGGTCCGACCCAGAAACAGGACACGGACTCAGGGGAGGCTGCAAGGGTTGTGATGTGCTGTCCCTTCTCAGGGAGCTCGCTTCGAGGTTGCAGAGCCAAAACATAAGCCTGGACCAGGGGTACGCAAAATAAGGCAGTACAGCAGAATAAGAAGTAGCACCGACCACTGCATGTTCATTGTCATTTTTTTTTTTTTTTTGGCCGCTCTGTGTGGCTTATGGGATCTTAGTTCCCCAACCAGGGATTGAACCTGGGCCCTTGGTAGTGAAAGCGCGGAGTGCTAACCCCTGGACTGCCAGGGAATTCCCCCATTGTCAAGTTAATAAATGTTAGAGAGAGAGAGAGAGAGAGCGAGCCCCTGGAGGCTCTTGCACAAATCAAGGCATGTTCTGAAGTCTCATCGTGGGCTTTTTTCCTTTAAAAGATTTTGCCTTTTTTTTTTTAGTTTTATTTCACAGACACTATTATATACAAATGTACAAAACATTTTATCAAATGCCTGCAGAGCTTAAAAAAAAAAAGCTGTTGTTTTTTTTTTTTTTTACTGTGTTAAAATACTGAGTTTATTTCATATGTATATTTTTGTCTCCCCACCATTTCCATTTGTCTGACCATCACTACTACTATGTCCTATCATAACATTCCATACATACTTAAAACCAAGCAAAGGGTGGAGTTCCATCTTTAAAAACTAAACAGGCATTGTGGACAACACGTTCTTGGCAATGGAACCTGGACAACATTTATCAGACACGGTAGGGAAAGTTCTCACTCTGCATTGTAAAAAGGACAGCCAGATATCAACTGTTACAGAAATGAAAGAAGACAGAAAAGTTTAACAAACTGTTTAAACTATTTTCTTAAAGAGACTTCCTCCACTGCCAGAGATCTTGAATAGCCTCCTGGTCGGTCATCGGAAACAGTTCTTCACATAATTGACGAATTTGGCTTCCACTTTGGGAAGGGAAACCACCTTTTTCTATACTTGCTTGCATTTTTGCTTTAATGTCTTCTACAGAGCTAGGTCCTTTTTGGTGTTTTAGGGATTTTTTTTCTGTTTTCTGAAGGATTGTTGACCTTTTGATTTTGGTGTTGATGGTTTTGAGGCTTTTCCATTCTGGTTTGATTTTTGTGCATTTTTGGCTGGAGTATCCGTACAGATTTCTTTACTGGAGCTTTTTCTTCAGCTTCCTCATCATCAAAGTCATCACCTTCATCATCATCATCTTCATCTTCATCTTCATCAGCAGCAAGTTTTACTTTTTTCTGTGGAACCTTGCTACCACTTCCAGGGGCAGAACGCTTTCCAGATATACTTAGGAGTTTCACATTCTCCTCCTCTTCATCTTCTGACTCTGGATCTTCCTCCACAGCTATTAAGTGCTGTCCGCTACTATGCACAGGCCCTGAACCACACTTCAACCAGAAGACCACAGGTGGTGTTATTTCAAAGCCCTTAAGGGGAAGCTGGCTGCACAGACATTTTCAAAGTTGCCAGTGTTACTTTAATTGGACTGGCTTCATAATTCATCGCCTCTGCTTCGACAATGCGCAGTTCATCCTTTGCGCCAGCCCCTAAACTGACCGTTCTTAAAGATAACTGGTGCTCATTTTCATCATTATCCACCTTAAAGTGATAATCTTGGCCGGCCTTTAGTTCACAGCCGGAAAGATAGTTCTGGGGCCTCAGGGGGCTCATGTCCATGTCCATTGAATCTTCCATGGGTTGATGGCATACACTTAGGTGGGAGAGAAGGTGGACAGAGGTAAAAGACTACTGTTCCAGGGAACAGTCGTGCAGGACGGAATCACACCAGGGAAAGCCAGACACTGTTTTAAGCACTTTTTGTAGAAGCTGCTTTTATCCCCATTTTACTGATAGGAAAACCGAGGCCTAGAGCTAGGAAGTAGCTCAGCTGTGTGATTCTGTCACCTCTCAGGACATAGCCTCCCAGAGGTTTTCTGTCATTAAGCAAATCTGATTTCCCTTTCCATATTTCCTGGGCCTTCTTTAAGGAAAAGAAACCCTTTTCTGAAATCACTTGTGAAGCAACTTCATTGAACTTAAGGCCCTGATTCCAGACAAAAGCGGGGGGTGGGGTGGGCACAATCACAGGGACCATCTGGCTGATCAGCTTCTGGTGGTGCAGGGACTGGTCAGGTGCATCTCCCCCAGCATCCCTCCAGGTAGGGGCTCATTCTCCGTCTCCCCGACGACAGAGCTGAGGCTGGCTTAGGGAAGGGGCATTAGCTGTCGGGGCAGCCTGGGGACCCCCACTGCTCCTCAGAGTCCTGCCTGGTCCAGATTCTTGCCCACCCAGCTGAAAGCCCCAGAGGCCCCGCAGACTCTGGCCCTGAGGGCATTTGGCTCCTGCCCAGCCCTTGTTCTGTCTGGCTGTACCTGTGGTTCCTCCCGTCTCTGCAGAATGACAGCCGCGAGTTGGAGCAGATGAGAAGCAGGTGATTTCCAGCACTCTGAGAGAGCGGGTGGATATTTTTGGGTGTTCAGTTTTCATTTGTGTCGTGATGTAGTATCACCTAGAGTTGTGAGCAGCCAGCCTGTGTCCTGAATTCTGTCCCATGGCCAGGCTTTATTTCTCCCGGGTGGTTTTCTCTTAAAAAATAGGAATGAGATGCTAACTGTTAACATTTGGGTAAAAGAGAATATAAAGAGTCCGTATTTTCTACTTCTCTTTAAAATGTTGGAAGACTTGGTGGGGTTGGATCTAAATTCCCACCTGGCACTTTGATAGCACCTGAGTAGGTGGTGCTTGTGTTAGACTGGGTATGAGTCTTCCACCTCTCCACAGTCTACTTTGCTCCCCGTTGCTTAGTTCTTGGCTTGAGTTTATGGTCTATGAAATCCCAAAGGTCTCCTTGGAAAAGCTCATTCCCACCAGATTCCCAGCTACAAGCTGGTTTGAGGCTGGGGCATTAAATGTCACGGAGTTATACCCTGGATGTTCCTGTATCGGCGCTGCCTTCCCCAGAGCCTGGTGGTCGTGTTCCCTTCTCCTGCCTGCAGTCACGTGTATGGCTAATTCCAGAAAAGCAGCTCATGTTCTAGTGAATCTCTGCAGAGCATGCTGGGAAATGGGGGTTGACTGTAGGAAGACAGAACTAGCCTTGAGCGGGAGCTGGAGGGTGCATGCCCTAAGGCTAATAGGCTCTTTTCCCATTACTTTCCATGTGAATTATCTCACATTCAGAATCATGCACCTCCTTTTAGGGTTGTGGTTTGTCCAATATTTCCTTCTAGTCCCACATAGAATCGCAGTTTTAAAAGAGAAAAGAAAGTGCTTTTATGTCTGAGTGCAGGAGAGTGAGATTTGGGGGATAATGCTCTTTTCAGAGGTGTAGTCTAGGATGCAGACTGTTTTCTTACTCTCTACCAACCCAGAGCCAAAGGGGATTTATTATTTTTTTTAATGGATTGAAATGACTAAGCTATTGAGCCTTTTAATGTCATAGCTAAGTTTCGTGTTCACGATTGGTCCTTGTGACAGAACATGCCTGTTAAGTGGATCGTTAACTAGCCATTCAAACCAAGTCATTTGAAAAAAAAGGAATATGTATTTAAGAATCTTGGAAAGTCCACTAGGCTAATTTGGTTTGCATTAAGGAAAAATAAAAAATTCTGGAAACAACCTAAATGACCATCGAGAGATGAATGGATAGAGAAAATGTGGTCTGTACATACAGTGGAATAATGTTCAGCCTTAAGAAGTATGTGGCATCATGGCTGGACCTGGAGGACTTCAGGCTAAGCGGGGTAAGCCAGTCACAGAAACACAAATACCACGATTCCATTTGTACGAGCTATCTAAAATAGTCAAATTCATACAATCAAAGAGTGGAATGGTGGTTGCCAGGGGCTGGGGGCAGGGAGAAATGGGGAGTACTAATCAACAGGTGTAAGGTTTCAGTTAAACAAAATGAATAAGCTCTAGAGAGCTGCTGTACCAACATATACCTATAATCAGCTGTCGGAAAAAAGTGTTGCCTGCCCTCTCAGTAAACAAAGGATGTTGTAGCCATCAAGCTGGTACAGGCACCCTGGATGGTGAGCCCTGAGGGAACTCAGGCTGAAGACAACCCGCTGCCCCGCCCTCAGCCACTGTAGCCACCCTAAGCGGTGCACCCTGAGGACACTCAGGATGGGAAAGCACAGGATCCTGTCCTCGATAGCGCATATCAAAGGAATGATGTCAGTGAGCCCTGATGCTTACCTCTTCCCATTCATAGAAAAAAATGCTAAATTCTTTAACTTGAGATGCTTGGTTTTCTTTAACTAACAATCATCTTTGAAGTTCTCACTACCTGGTCTTTGTTGCAAAACCTCCTATATATACTGGCTCCTCCCTGACCTCTTGGGAGCAGTCCCTCAGCGTGATCTGAGAGGCTGCGTCCAGGCTTAAGTCCTTTTTTTTTTTTTTAAAAAAAAAAAAAATTAATTATTATCTTTGGCTGTGTTGGGTCTTTGTTGCTGCACGCAGGCTTTCTCTAGTTGCGGCGAGCAGGGGCTACTCTTCGTTGTGCTGTGTGGGCTTCTCATTGCAGTGGCTTCTCTGTTGTGGAACATGGGCTCTAGGTGCGCAGGCTTCAGTAGTTGTGGCTCCCGGGCTCTACAGCGCAGGCTCAATAGTTGTGGCGCACGGGCTTAGTTGCTCTGCGGCATGTGGAATCTTCCCGGACCAGGGCTTGAACCCGTGTCCCCTGCACTGGCAGGTGTATTCTTAACCACTGCACCACCAGGGAAGTCCAAGTCCTCAGTTTTGTCTGCCAGATAAAAAATAATTCTCAACTTTTAGGTTGTGCTTTGTTTTTCAGTTGATACAGCAATTATGTGTGATTCACTTAAACGTTTCTTCAGAGGGTAGAACTCATGTTAAGTGTTCTTGCACAATAAATTTGTAAAAAACTTAAGAATCTTGGAAATGACCACAGTTGACTTAAACTCCCTTTCTCTTTTGCACTCCCAGGGCCTGGGTTCCAATAAATAATTGCTACCTCATGTCTAAAGAGATTCCTTTTTCTGTGAAAAAGACCAAAAGCATCTTCAACAGTGCAATGCAAGAGATGGAGGTTTACGTGGAGAACATCCGCCGGAAGTTTGGGGTCTTTAATTACTCTCCATTCAGGACGCCCTACACGCCCAACAGCCAGTACCAAATGCTGCTCGACCCCTCCAACCCCAGCGCTGGTGCTGCCAAGATAGACAAGCAGGAGAAGGTCAAGCTCAACTTCGACATGACGGCGTCGCCCAAGATCCTGATGAGCAAGCCGATGCTGAGTGGGGGCACAGGCCGCAGGATCTCCTTGTCGGACATGCCACGCTCCCCCATGAGCACCAACTCCTCCGTGCACACAGGCTCCGACGTGGAGCAGGACGCCGAGAAGAAGGCCACGTCCAGCCACTTCAGCGCGAGTGAGGAGTCCATAGACTTCCTGGACAAGAGCACAGGTCAGCCCCAGGTGGGAGAGGGTACAGGGGGCCCCTGGGACACAGGGGCTCCCATCGGGGCCACACCTGTCTGGCCCTACCTGGTGAGCATCACAAAGTCAAAGAGAGCTGCATGGCGTTTCATCCCAGTGGAGCAAATTTTAATTTTTAAGTGAGTAACCCAGTGGGATTCTTGCTGTTAGGGACCCAAAAAATGAGAAAAGTGATCCCCAAAGGCCAGCTGGAGGTCATTCCTAGAAGTGGGCAGAGGTGGCCAGAAATCCTTCAGAGTTCTGTTCAAATGCCTCTGAGATGAATCACAACTTCCTACAACAGTTTTTTTTCTTAAGAATTTTATTTAAAAAAAAAAAAAAAAAAAGAATTTTATTTTAATTGAAACATTTTTCTATCAAAACCAGATATTCACATTACTTAAGGCTCAAATATTAGAGGAACACGTAAGGGAAACAAGAATATTCTCTCCCCAGAGCAGTCCCACTTCTTTTTTTAAAAAAAATAAATTTATTTATTTATTTATTTATTTTTTGGCTGTGTTGGGTCTTCGTTTCTGTGCGAGGGCTTTCTCTAGTTGCGGCAAGTGGGGGCCACTCTTCATCACGGTGCGCAGGCCTCTCACTATCGCGGCCTCTCTTGTTGCGGAGCACAGGCTCCAGACGCGCAGGCTCAGTAATTGTGGCTCACGGGCTTAGTTGCTCCACGGCATGTGGGATCTTCCCAGACCAGGGCTCGAACCCGCGTCCCCTGCATTGGCAGGCAGATTCTCAACCACTGCGCCACCAGGGAAGCCCCGCAGCCCCACTTCTTAAAGGTCCAGCCGTTGAACAGTTGTGTTGCACTTTGGAGCCTTGCTGCTGTAGCAGTGGTGACGAATGAAGATGCTGGTCTCAGATTAGATCCCAGCTCTGCTACTCACTAGCCCTGTGGCTTTAAGCAAGGTACCTAACCCCTCCGTGGCTTGGTTTCCTTACTGGTAACGCGACCATGATGATAGGACCTGCCTCAGAAGTTCTTGTGAGGATAAATGAACCACCATACATAAAGGGTTTAGGACAGTGCCTGAAACAGTAAGTGCTACAGAAATGTTGGCTACTATATTATTTCTTCGGGTAGTTGCTCATCCCATGCCTGTGTGGATTCCGAGAGGTGTTACAAATGAGGGATGCTGGCTGAGTGTAACAAAAGCAAGGGTGACCTAAATTGAATTCTTTCTATCCAGACAGTTTGGTTGCATGTTAAAACCTTTAAGAACTCTGTTTCCACAAGGAAGTGGGTGTACTCTCATTTTTCTTGAAACACGGCCTTTACTCTTTGTTCTTTCTTGTTGTATCTTAGAGAAGCATGGGTAGAAAGAAGCTCCACACTGAACATGGTGATGAAGGCAGCTAGCCCTCAGGCTCTGGGCTGGGGAGACTTTTGATGAACCCCAGGACACTCGCCTTATTCTCAAGGGTTTCAGCCCATGGAATGTCCACAGGAATGTGGACTTAACTGTTTTCACATCTTAACATTCTTCCAGAGAAATGGGAAATCTGCATTTTAATATAGAATCTCCAGTTATGAAATGTCAGCTCAAAATGTCTTAAGATATTTTCCAGAATGAATAAAGCACATCTACAAGTTGGATCACCAGTATTAGACCTCTGGCCAGAGCATTACCCTTGGATAGCCTTTCAGACACCACCCTCCCCCTTCTTTCCTTCACGTAAGAACTCTTTAAGGAGCAGGTGTCCGGAATTCCCTGGCGGTCCAGTGGTTAGGACTCCACGCACTCACTGCCGAGGGCCTGCGTTTGATCCCTGGTCAGGGAACTAAGATCCCACTAGCGCGTGGTGCGGCCAAAAAAAAAAAAAAAAAAAAAAAAGGAGCAGACATCAGTTAGGAGGCTACCAATGTCCCCGGAAGATGAAATGATGGGGACTTAGTGGTAAACTCAAAGAATTCCACTCATTTTGGTTCGTGTGTTGTTGCTTCTTTCTGGTTTGCTTATTTCAAGTACTGCTTGTAGCTGCTCTCCAAAGGGCCGTAGGTGGAGTAGATTTAATTACCAACAGCTTTTGATTCTTCAGAATAAAGGCTGCAGTCTTTCTCCAGGTCTGATCCAGCCATGTGGTCGAGGGACTCACAGTTGAGTTTTAGAGCTTTGTTCTGATGACATAACTTCTGTTCACCAGCCTCAGAAAAAACTTCCGTTTTGCCCCGTAGTTTCTGACCGGAGTCCTTAAAAGGCTTACTTTTATTCCATGACATGATTCCATTTAAGCCAAGTTAACATGGTATATAATCACACAAACTCCTCAGCCTTTTAGTTTTCATAGAGATCATGCTTTTGAGAAAGTGTTTTAACTCGGCAGCAATCCCATGAATTACTGTTGCCTGAACTTTGACCGCTGTGATTTTTTGCCATAATCTTAAGTACCACCCATTTTATTACATTCTTAAATATTAAGTCTGCAATTTATAAATTACAGATGCAGTTTATAAATGCTAAGCTAAATAAAGTATATAAGTTCATGTATTTAAATTTTTTGCTGTGTTTTTTCCTGATAGACATGAAATTAGCACATAACTTGTAAAATAAAACGTGTTGGTCTCTGAACCACCAATGATGTTCTAGCACCATATTTCAGGAAACATAGTTTTAGACGAATAAGAAGAACACGTGTAATGGGTTTAATTAAGCTTCTCTCTTTCCTCAAGAGGTTCAGAGGTTGAAATGACGTCAGAATTCCTAACAAAACTCCTTATTATATGAGTGACTTTTGAGGTGGTAAGTTAGCAGATACCCCATTTCAGTAGAATTTAAAGCCGTTTCCCAAAATATAACTGCTTACTAGTATGTGCCTGGGTTATTTCGCTCATCATGAGTTAGGCAGCCAGTGAATAGTGTAGGAAGAGAAGGTATTTATTAAAAATTGTTTTAGTCTTAGAAATTGCCCTCTTTCCTGTAAGGAGCCAGACAGTAAATATTTTAGGCTTTGTAGGGCTCTTGTTACAACAGTGCAACTATTCAACACCTTGGTTGTGTTACTAAAACAGCCATAAGGCAGTATGTGGCTGAGACACTGAAATTTGAACTCCATGTAATTTGCATGTTTCATGAACTATTAATCCCACCCCCCACCAAACCATTTAAAAATGGTAAATACTCTTCTTAGCTTACAGGCCATACAAGAATGGGTGGTGTGCCAGATTTGGCCCATGGATTGGTTTGCCAGTTTCTATTATAGACTAAGAGAAACTCCGAGTCAGTCTCCCCATTTTACAGAAGGCAAGTTGAAGTCCCTGCGGAGAGTATGGGGGGGTGGTGATGTTCCCACAGCAGATCCTGAATCTAGATGGGCTTTCTTTGCACTGCACACCACTGCCCTCTGCTGTTGGCAGTGATAATAGCATTTGGTGGAAGGAGAAGTGGGTTATTTATTGAAATGCCCCAACAATCAGTATAATTGAGACAGGACTGCGCTTTATCCAAAATTGTGTTTAAAAAAAAAAAAAAAAAGATTGTCATAGTATTGAAAAACCTTATCAGTTTCAGCAGGGAAAAATTTGTAGCCAGCCGCATAAGACTGACTACACATTGAAATAAGTTATTAGATAAAATTTTTATGAGAGTTTAGAAACCCTCCTTTTGTTTGGGGGATTGAGGAGCTCAGAATCATGTGTCTATAACCCTTAGGGCTGGATTTAGCTCTCTGAGGAGCCCTTTGCTCAGCCAGACGCCTTTCACTCTTGGAATCTTGTTGTGTTAAGGGTCAGAGTGGTTTATATTCTCCATGATTTGTCTGATTCCTCCTTTATCTAGACCTCCTGGCCAGATTGATGCCTTTGCCAGTATTTGCTTGCGGGATCCTGATTTAAGTCATTAATATGTATTAGGGTAAGAGTCCTGGGGCCTGGCTTTCACCACTCTCAATAGTGGTCTTTTGGTCTTAGAGCCCCATGTGGGTTCCTTCAGGGAGAAGGGAAGACAGTTTCAGATACTCTTTTTGTCCTGTGAAATCAATATATGTTTGTCTTAAAACAAGTGTTAGTTACAAAAACTAAAGTCAGGGATAATCCCACTTCCCACAGTCAGCCCTTAGAAATTGTTTCCTGGACTCTTTTTTTTTTTTTGGCTGCACTGAGTGGCTTGCAGGATCTTAGTTGCCCGACCAGGGATTGAACCTGCGTCCTTGTCAGTAAAAGCACGGATCGCCAGGGAATTCCCGTCCTGGACTTATTCTGTGTTGGTTTATACATCATATAATCAAGTTGAAAATTCAAATACTTCCAGGGATCAGGTAGATACGGAAATGAGTGAGTTTTGGAAGTGATAAGGACTGGGGTGAACTAAAGCAGAAATCTGCTCGTCTTCATGACTATTGACACGCTCATGGGTGCTTGTGTGTGTAACACTTTCCAAAGCAGTACTTACTCTTCCCATACGTGTGTGCTGAGCTAGAGAGGTGTGCTTTTTTTAAAGGGCACTGGGGGCCAGATCCCTCTGCTGGTTCTAGCCAAGTGGGGATGTGGCTCAGTGTTGCCAGATTTCTGGTTGTTCAAGAGAATTCTCAAATATTTTTAAAATGCAAACTACCCCAACTTTTACACATTGGCTCAAATTAAAAAAAAAAAAAAGTATAGGGACTTCCCTGGCGGTCCAGTGGTTAAGACTCCGCGCTCCCAATGCAGGGGGCACAGGTTCGATCCCTGGTTGGGGAACTAAGATCCCGCATGCTGTGTGGCCGAAAAAAAACACACAACAAAACAAAACAAACAAAACCTATAGAGTGCATCAAATGCATCTGTGAACTGCTGGCTTCATGGATCACCTGTTTGGTGTAGACTGTTTAGGGTTTTCTTTTTTAACTTAACCTTGTGTTCTGAATACTTTTCCATGAACTAAATAACCATTTAGGACAGCATTTCTGTCCTGTCCTAGACCATCCAGTGATTCTTTGCTGTGGAGCTCATTTGTTCATGCCACCAAGAGTGGTGCAAGATGCCGCCAGCCCTTTGAATGTGTAGGTTGCTGCCCGGGCTTTGTAAGTAGAGGAACTTCAGCGTGAGTCATTAACTCCTCCACTGCCACCTCCCCCAGAGGGCTGGGGTGCGTGGGAGGGAAGGGGCCTTTTTTTCTAATTTAATCCTATGACTCGACTCGTGTTTCGTGTCGTCAGAAGGGCACTTAGCACAGTCTGGGGGTTTTGGAAACGTAGATAATAAATGATGTGTTTTAGCCCTTGCTTGTGAATTGTACATCAGAGTGTAAAATCTGATTAAATTATTTGTGACTTCAAAGGCAATTAGGTCTTCCTTTGGACAAGATTTTATGGCTTTATAAAAGGATTGGCATCTGTTTCAAGGCTTAATTGAAGCGTGCATTTCCAATTGTCTTTTTGCTTTCAAAAATGTCTAGAGTGATTTAAAACAGGGTTTCTCAACCTCAGCACTACTGACATTTTGGGCCGGATGATTCTCTGTGGTGTCCTGTGCCCTGTAGGGTGTTTAGCAGCGTCCCTGGCCTCTACCCACTAGATGCCAGTAGCACACCCCTGCCCACAATTATCACAGCCAAAAACATCTCCAGACATTGTCACGTGTCCCCTGGGGGGTATGGTCACCACTCCAGTCCTCATTGAGAGCCATAGATTTATGTACCATGCTTTTGAATTTCAGCACTGATAAAACTCTGCTTGACCTTCAACTTTGAAGCTCTCCAATATTTACATTTCATTTTACATCATTTTCCCCTGAATATAAGATATGCCTTTCAAATGTTAATATTATAGAATAAATAGTCCATAATTTCACCCTGAGAGGTGACAACTATTAAGAATTGGGTGGCTAAAATTTTTTTTTTAAATAAATTTATTTATTTATTCATTTATTTAAAAAAAATTTTTTTTTGGCTGCATTGGGTCTTCGCTGCTGCACGCGGGCTTTCTCTAGTTGCAGTGAGCGGGGGCTACTCTTTGTTGTGGGGTGCAGGCTTCTCATTGTCGTGGCTTCTCTTGTTGCAGAGCACAGGCTCTAGGCACGCGGGCTTCAGTCGTTGTGACACACGGGCTTCAGTAGTTGTGACACACGGGCTTCAGTAGTTGTGGATCGCGGGCTGTAGAGCGCAGGCTCAGTAGTTGTGGCGCACGGGCTTAGTTGCTCTGCGGCATGTGGGATCTTCCCGGACCAGGGCTCGAACCCGTGTCCCCTGCATTGGCAGGCGGATTCTTAACCACTGCGCCACCAGGGAAGCCCCTAAAATTTTTTAATGTATATAAATCACAGTGACGATGACAATAATAACGTGTGTGTGTGTGTGTGATGGAATGGGATTGTACTAAACTTTTTGCTTCTTTCAACTTAGCAATGTTTCTTTGACATCTTTCTATTTGAGTGCACATATTCTCGTTATCAGTAGTAGGTAGATTTTATGAAGTCATGTGAATGCAAATGTTTTAAACAGATACATTGATTTGTTTTCTTAATGTCTGCAATGTATATATGTGTATCTAGAGCTATTTCAAACAGGGTTTCTCAACCTCAGCACTACTGACATGTATATGTTAATTATATATTTATATCTCTCTATATATGGTCCTTGCTCACTTTCTAACCCCCAGTGCTGTAGACATTTCGGCCAGCTTAGTATTTTCCATGTTTCTCTAGATGGTCATGAATAAAAGTCTTCAAGAAGATACCAGTGATTGAACTTTGCCGGAGTCACACAATTACAGAATTCCTCTCCCTTCATTACATTTTTTATATTAACAAATACATATTTGCACCTGTTTTAAAGTATTTCCCCCCAACAAAACCACAATAAAAGCATTTTTAAAAGAGCAAAATGGCCCGTAATCTAAATGCCTCTAGTTGACCCTGTTTTTTTTTTACACGATGAAAGGACTACACGCACATGGTTAGAATTAAAACAACAAAATGAAACTCAGCAATATTAGAGCGGTATAGAAAGGTGTAAAAGAAAAGCTAAAGTTTTTAATTTTTTTATCCCCGCTTCTGGGCTCCAGTTTTTCTCCAAAGTTTCCATGATTATAGGATGTGCTGCTAGAAAAAAAAAATGTGTATGTTCATTTAAAGATGTGGGCATGCTTTTCAAAAACATTTACACATATGGGGACATTTCTGTGCACACTTGATTTTACCTTTCTCTCTTTTTCCCAAACATATTTTTGTCAGGATGTAGAGATCTGTGTCTTTCTTTTTAAGGGTTGTATGGTATTTATACCATTATTTATTTAACCAGTTTCTAATGCATAGGCATTTATAAGCCATCTTCCATTCCTTGCTATTATAAATACTGTTGCAGTGAACCTTCTCGTGCATATCCAGTATCGGGGCACTTTTATATCTATGGGGTGAATTCATAGCAATGGAACTTCGGGGTCTGTGTGTTATGTATACTTTAATTTTTTTTTATATTTTATTTTAAAAAATTAAAAAATTTTTTTGGCCACACCATGCAGCTTGTGGGTTCTTAGTTCCCCAGCCAGGGATTGTACCCATGCCCTCGGCAATGAAAGCACGGAGTCTTAACCACTGGACTGCCAGGGAATTCCCTGTATACTTTAATTTAATTTATTTTTTATTTTTTTGTGTGTTCAAGCATCTACTTTTTATTTATTTTTTTAAACATCTTTATTGGAGTATAATTGCTTTACAATGTTATGTTAGTTTCTGCTGTATAACAAAGTGAATCAGCTCTACGTATTCATATATCCCCATATCTCCTCCCTCTTGTGTCTCCCTCCCACCCTCCCTGTCCCACCCCTCTAGGTGGTCACAGAGCACCGAGCTGATCTCCCTGTGCTATGCAGCTGCTTCCTACTAGCTATCTATTTTACATTTGGTATACTTTAATTTTAATATCATTATCACCTAACTGCTCTCCTGGATAGTTTTTTTTTTTAAATATAAATTTATTTATTCATTTTTGGCTGCGTTGGATTTTCGTTGCTGCGTGTGGGCTTTCTTTAGTTGCGGCGAGCGGGGGCTACTCTTCGTTGTGGTGTGCGGGCTTCTCATAGTGGTGGCTTCCCTTGTTGCAGAGCATGGGCTCCAGGCACGCGGGCTTCGGTAGTTCTGGTGCATGGACTTAGTTGCCCCGCAGCATGTGGGATCTTCCTGGACCAGGGCTCGAACCCATGTCTCTTGCATTGGCAGGCGGATTCTTAACCACTGCACCACCAGGGAAGCCTCTGAATAGTTTTTTGATGCCTGTGAGTGTACCTCTTTCCTCACCTACCCTGAACACTAGGTGTTATTTTTGAAACAAGTGTAGCATGCAGGTGAAAAGGATGTAGGATGGAGATTTATCTGTATATCTCCGTATGCCCTTACCTGAGTTTACATTTATTTATGTCGAGCTCAGGGTTCTCTCTAAGTGTGCTTCTTGACCGTTTGTATTCTTCTGTGAGCTGCTTATCCAAGTGTTTTCCTTGGATGTTTAATCACTCAGCATGCCTTTAGTAGATGCAGAATATCAAGGAGATGGTGAAAATTGGCACCTTTGTAATGGAGAGGTTTTATTTTGGTTGTCATTATCATTTCTTTATTGTTTATCATGACCACAGTCACGAGAAGAGAAATGGGGAACTCATTCTTCAATTAATCATCTCATGTATCTGCTCATGCTGGAAATGTCTCAGGCACCTGGCAGCGTCAGAGGCCGGCAAGGAGCCTGTTCTCCTGGAGCTGATATTCTCAAGGCAAAAGGGGCACCTGGGCCAGCTTAGATGGGGCTGGCAGGGGAGGGCTCTGAGGAGGTGGTATTGGACCCAAATGTTGAGGACGGCCAGCCAGTATGATCTGGGTGGGAGTGGTGGGTTGAGTGGGTGGGGTGTCTTTCCTCGGAAATTCCAAGTGTAAAGGCTTGAGTTGGGAGCGGACTTGATCTTGGAGGGGTCAAGCACAAGGGGCCACGTGGCTGGAGATTCCAGAATGAGGCAAGGAAAGGTCAGATGTCTCACTGGGTTTTTTTATTCTGGGGAACTGGACGCCCCTGGATGGTTTTAGATGGAGGAGTGATGTTTCCTTTCCTTGTTTAAGGCGCTGTCCCGGCTGCTGGGTGGAGGTGCCCTGGGAGGGGGTGCTGTGGCAGGTGGTAGGGGACCTGTGGGGAGCTCTTACAGAGTCTTCGTGGGAAATGATGGGTTAGGGCAGTGTTTCCCAACCTTTTCTTCATCATCATCCCCGAAGGAGCCCTTTTAGACACTATCTTCCTAATTGTCCTCCCATGAATATTTCTTAAAATGGAGGTGAGAGTCACATAACAGAAGATTAATCATTTCAAAGTAGACAATTCAGTGGCATTTAGTACAGCCACAATACTGTGCATCCACCACTGTTACCTAGTTCCAGAACATTTCCATCACCCCAGAACAAAACCCTGTACCCACCAAGCAGCCACTCCTCGTCCCTACCCCCTCTCCCACCCCCATCCCTTTGCTCCATCGCTGACCCCTGGCAACCATCGACCTGCATTCTATTTGTATGGATGTGCCCAGTATGGATATTTCATTTCAGTGAAATCCTATAAAACATGGCCTTTGTATCTGGCTCCTTTCACTTAGTGTGGTGTTTTCAAGGTCACCCGCATTGCAGCGTGCATCAGAACTTCATTCCTTTATACCAGGGCTTGTCTGTCTGTTGATGGACACTCGGGTTGTTTCCATCTTTGCATTACTGTGCATAGTGCTGCTTTGAGGATTTGTTGAGTATAGGTTTTCAGTTCTTTGGGGTCTGTACTTAAGAGTGGACCCTCATGAAATTTAAACGTATGTCCTTTTACATACTACATGTGTGCTTTATTTATAAAAAGAGTAAGATTTTTTCACCCCCTAAGGTCTACTTTTTGCCCCTTGGGAGCCATATTGCCCCTGTTGAGAATGAACGGACAAGGGTGATAGCCCTGGAGATTGGGACGGAGGTGAGTGCGAAGATTTGGGTGTATTTTGGAAGTGGTGTGCAGAGGACTCGCTGAAGGGCTGGGAAGGCTGAGGCAGGACAGCAGAGGAGGAATTGAGACAGTGTAGACATGTTTGGCCTTGAACAACTGGGTGAGTGGTTATGGGGAGGTCAAGACGGACACAGGTGTTTCACAAAGTGGGGAGGTGGGGCAGGTGGCAGCCAGGGATGGGCACTGGCTACCAGTTTCTCAGAGGCGAGTTCTGCAGTGTGGGTTGCTAGGTGACCCCGAGATGCTGTCTTGGTCCTGATTACGTGAAGCACTGCAGTACCAGACGCCTGCGAGGGTGGCCCCTGCCCTTTGCTGGCCGGGTGAAAAGTGAACCAGACCCGTCTCCATGGGAAACCGGCGTTCATGTAACACTGTTATTCTTGCCATATCCAAGTGCTGTATTTCAAATTTTTAAAAAATTTAGAACGTGTCCCTTAAACCTTCAATACTTAAGTTTTATTAACAAAGGAAAGGTTATATGTCTATGAAATTGAAGGCTTGTTGTTCCAGTTATTATTTTTTAACTACATGAACATATATATATAGTATTAGAAAATTAATGACTCTCCCTGTGTTCTTGGTAAATTCCCTGTATGTCTATGAAGTTAAAGGCTTGTTGTTCCAGTTATTATTATTTTTTAACTACATGAACATACATATACAGAACTATAAAGCTAATGGCTCTCCCTGTGTTCTTGGTAAATTCCCTGCAGGCCCACAGTGGGGTGGGGCTCTGCTAGACCACCTGCCGGCCTCTCCTTCTTACTACTGTAACTTGACCTGTTAAACAGGGAAATGTGGACTCTCTTGCTTGAGTTCTCTGTGTGACCCCGCACCTTTGTGTGGTTTTGGTTCCTGCTACCTTTTAGGGTTAGTCTTCCTTGTCAAAGTTCCCTGCAGCCCCAAGCAGTGCTTCTGCTAGTATGCTAAGACCCTCCCTGCGAGACCCACTTGCTAGTTTGCTTAAGGGAATACAATTAGAAAGACCCTGGTCTTTAATCCTTGTGGAGGGACTACACTGCACTGATTTTTTCAGCCACTGCAAATCTCTTTTGGAAACAGAACATAAATGAACGAATAATAATTAAAAATCCTAATACTAAAGATTTTATTGGTGATACTTAAATCTTTTGAAACACCTTTATTTTTCTATTTATCTTTCTATTTATTTGTTGGCTGCATTGGGTTTTTGTTGCTGCGCACGGGCTTTCTCTAGTTGCGGCGAGCGGGGGCTGCTCTTCGTTGTGGTGCGTGGGCTTCTCATTGCAGTGGCTTCTCGTGTTGTAAAGCATGGGCTCTAGGCGCACAGGCTTCAGTGGTTGTGGCACGCAGGCTTCAGTAGTTGTGGCTCACGGGCTCTAGAGCGCAGGCTCAGTAGTTGTGGCACATGGGCTTAGTTGCCCCACAGCATGTGGGATCTTCCCAGACCAGGGCTGGAACCCGTGTCCCCTGCATTGGCAGGTGGATTCTTAACCACTGCGCCACCAGGGAAGTCCCATGAGTTAGGTACTTCTATCAATCCTTTTGTATTATATTATCAGTATCCCTGTTTGTAGCTACCAGGAAAGATGATTCAGAGACATCAGGTCACTTGCCCAAGGTCACACAGCGCGTCCACAGAGCTGGGATTTGAACCTCTCTTTTGGCTCCTGATCCATGCTTTAATCCACGTCTCCCTACATCTAGAGTCTTTCCCACTCTGTTGCATTAAAAATAGTGTTGTCAGGTCCTGGTGCTGGAACTGAGGCTAGCTCACGTATGTTGACTGGCTGAGCTGGTGTAGAGTTTAACCCGTTGAATCCTCACTCTGAGGATCCCCATTTGGCAGATGAGGAAACTAAGGCAAGAACCCACCAGCGTGTCTAAGCACTTGTGAAGTCCCTGGGATGTCTCGAATCTAACCCCATCACCATCAACAGCTTTCTCGAGGTTTCTTGCACATCTGAGGGGAGCTGGCCATTTGGTTGCCTGTCACACGTTTATGGTAACAGGACAGCCCAATAATACAGAGCCGTTTCAGCAAAGGGGCAGGATCTAAAAGATCTTTGGGAGGCCCCAGTTGGCCCATCTGAACACTTTGTTTTGTTAAATGGTTTGGCTTCTGTCCTCTCTTCCCCCACCCAGTGGACAGGGCTCAGGGGAGCAGGAAGTAGGAAGTTTTAAGGTATTTTTAAAAGACTCGGGCATAGGTACGACTCTGTCCTCCTATAAAAGTTTGAAACCCCATAAGGAGGGAGATAATTTACCAACAGCGCCCTCACTCCATCTGTTGTGGAGTTTGGCTTCGTTCAGCATTGCAGGACCTTTGAAATGAGAAGCCTGAGAGCTCCCAAGGGGTCGAGCTGGCCCCCGGCAGGTGCAGTGGCTGGGTGAGCCAGCCCCTGCGTCTCCCACAAATGGATGACGTGCCATTTGTAAGCTTGGCTCTGGTCTCTGCATCTGGACCGAGGCGGGGGCTGGTTTAATCGCTGTTTATTTTGAGATTTACACCCGTGAATGGGCCAAACCAATTTCAGTGGCAGCTTAGCCGATTTGTCTTAGAGCTTTGTGTTTAATAGGATGACTGGGGCAGCCTTCTTCCTTCGTGGCTTTAACATTGGGTTAAAGCCCTTTGCTTGAAATAAATAGCCAGCCCTTCCTGCTCCAACCCCCCCTCTGTGGTGCTCTGGTGGCCTGGTTGAAATCAAATAGAATTTCTGTACTCTCCTCCCTGCCCCACACCTACAAGCTTTATACGTTTCTTTATTTGTAAATCTGTCTTTTAACGAGTAACTTACTTTTTCAGCTTCACCAGCCTCCACCAAGACGGGACAAGCGGGGAGTTTATCCGGCAGCCCGAAACCTTTCTCTCCTCAAGTATCAACACCAATCACGACGAAAACGGACAAGACATCCACCACGGGAAGCATCCTGAATCTTAACCTGGGTCAGTTGGAAATTTGGGATGCCTCTTTCCGTAGCAGCTATGAGTATTTCTGCAAGTTGTAATGTCCTCTTTTGTGTGTGGTTCTTTTTTTTTTTTTTTAAAAAAAAGATTGGTATTTTTATTTTTATTTTTTTTGGCCGCACGGCATGTGGGATCCTAGTTCCCTGACCAGGGATCGAACCTGTGTCCTCTGTGTTGGACGTGTGGAGTCTTAACCACTGAACCTCCAGGGAAGTCCCTGTGTGTGGTTCTTGAACCCTGAACTCTTTTCTCCGTACAAAATATTGAAAAGGTACAGTGGATGGAGATGAAGAGAGATAAATACAAGGAACTAGCAAGGGATTTCCCGGAGCTTGTTGACATGCAAGGCTGTTTTATCTTGAAATACCTTAGGCCAGTGTTTACAACCTTACTTGCCCTGGACCACAGTAACCCAGTTCTTATATTTGTAAATATATATATTTAAAGTTATATATATATATATATGTATACACACACGGTATATATATTGTTTTATGATTCAGTATTTACTTTTCTTATGTATAGTGTGTTCCGACATATTGTTTTAATTCTTTTCTTCTGTTTTTTTTTTTTAAATGCTAGTCTTCATCCTTGATGTAGTAGTTTTTTTTTTTTTTTTTTTAAAACTCATTGAGTTTCAGTTGGTTCTTTTGAAAGCATTACATAGGCCAAAGTCTTTAACAAAAATTAGCACCAGAAATGCTAAACATCCAACTATGAAGTTATTTTATTAAGTCATTCCGTCATGAGCCCTGATTTTTATTGAGCATCTATTATGTGCTGTGCACTGTTTTAGACCTGGGGCGGACAGTGGCGAGTGAGGGCCCTGCTCTCTTAACACAGCTTGGTTCTAGAGAGGGAGAAATAATAATCAAGCTAAAGAAACTGAGAGGTCATGTCATCATGGAAAGTAAAAGGTATTCATATGATAAGGAGAGAGCTGGGCAGGATGGGGGTGGAGGAGCAAGAGGCAGTGGTTAGGGAAGGCCTCTGAGGAGGTGATACCTGGCCAAGGATTTGCATGACAAGAAAACCCAGCCATGTCAGTGTTAAGAGGAAGAACATTCTAGAAGGAACAGGAAATTCAAGGCCTTAGGGTCAGGATGAACTTGGTGTGTTGTAGGAATGTCAAGGAAGCCCGGGTGACGTGTCCTAGTGGGTGAAGGGGAGATGAGGTCAGAGAACACAGTGACCTCATGGACCTTGGTGTGGGACCATTGGAGCAGAGGAGGGATGTGAACTGACTGGGCATTTTGGAAGGCCCTCTCTGGGTGTTGTGTTGGGAGGAGCCTGTGTCAGCCATTCTTATCCAGGGGCAGTTCCCCCGACCCCCCAGGGGACACTTAGCAGTGTCCAGAGACATTTTCGGTTGTTACAATGGGGGGGTGGGGTGGGCTCTCGCCACTAGCATCTAGTACAGGCCCACCCCAACAAAGATTTACTGGGTTGCGCCTGTGTTGACAGGTTTGGTTATGGCAGGAGAAATGGGAGCCAAGAGTTCAGTTTTCGATTCTGTAAGTTTGAGATGCCTGCTAAATTCCTAGGTTCGGAGAGGTCATGAGGGCAATTGGAGGCGTGAGTCAGGCCAGGTCAGGGCAGGAGGTGTAATTCTGGGAATCTTGATTTATACATGGGATTGGGTTCAAGCAATAGTTCTCATAACTCAGGGGAGGCGGAGAGTGGGGGACGCTGCTGGCATTCATTTTAGTGGTTCCAGACCAAGGACGCTGCTAAACTTTCTACAACGCGTGGGACAGAGCCCGCCACGACAGAGAACTACCCAGCTGCAGTGGCAATAGTGCTGAGGCTGAGAGACCCTGGTCCAGAGCATAAAGAAGGAGTGAGGGGCCTGGGCCACTTGCACATGTAGACCTCAGGAAAAGTGAGCAGAGGAGGCTGAGAAGGAGCAGGGGAACAAGGAGAAAGCAGCACTCAGGGAGCGTGGCCCACTCCGGAGGCCTTGAGTGTACCGGGTTTCAGGAAGGGAGGGGCGGCCACCCGTGTGGAGTGATGTTCCAGCCTGAATCCACAGCCTCTGGTGGTCACTGCCTTCTGGGTTCATCTTGTCCTGAGATGCCATTTTCAGATGGAGAAACAGGGGACTGGAGAGGTGACCCCAGAATCTGCGATTGCAGAGCCAGAGGTGGCTGGGCTGGAGGGAGCCTGTGTTTCCACGGAGGCTGGTGCCTCATTTACCCTGGTCACCAGGTCGTGCAGCCCGGAAGTGATGGGACAGTCCAGGTGGTGGCTTGAGGGGCTCCAGCTCAGGTTGGCTGGTGGGAATTCTTCACTTGAACAAACGGGGACCCGTCTGTTCCCCTGGGGAACGCTCATTGTTCTCAGCAGTGTGGTTTGCTTTCTCACACCCTCCTCCCACCTCTGCACCCCCGAAAAGAAAGCTGTACAGAGACGTTCTCACAGTCATGCTTCCTCTCTGCCAGTCATGCGTGGCAGGAATAGCTCCTTCCGTAAACCAGGCTGTCCTTGGGCGTCTGTGTGATGCTCTGGGTTTTTCCATTTGGCTTGACCCACGCGTGGGAGTGGAAGGTTTTTTTCCTGGGGTGTGTATTGGCGGTGGGCACGGCAGAGTACAAGGATCTCCTGTGCAGAAGCTCCCCGCCAGCTCTTTCCGTTCCTGGGACAAATGCCTCGTTTTGTCAGCGGAAACAAAAGCATAGGGAATGTGGCGTTTTATGGGTAGGAATTTCAGTTACCCAGTGGCAAGAGGATCAGATAGGGACTGGTGAAAAGTGCCATGGATGGGTAGAAAAATCAGAAAGTGGAGGGAAATGCTGAATAATTCTCATGGGACTTGATGTCTGGCACCCACGTAACTACTTTGAACAGACAGAAATGAGACAGAGCGCTAGGGATCATAATGACATCATTATATCTAACAAAACAGTGTTTCATTAAAAAAAAAAAAAAACGGAAAAGCAAAATTATAGAGATGGAAAAAAGATGGGTGCTTGCCGGGAGTTGGGGAGGGTTTGACTACACATCACAAAGGGATTCTTCGGTAGATGGAATTGTTCTGCATTCTGTTTGTGCTGGTGGTTACTCGCACCTATGCAAGTGTTAAAAATCATATATTCTCCAAAAAGTGAATTTTACTCTCTGTAAGTTAAAACTGTTAAAAAAAATACAATGACCTTCAAGGTAAGGTAATAACCCCATTGCACAGAGAAGCAAAGTTACCTACCCAGGATCAACACGTGGTTTGTGGTTGAGTTTGGCCTTTAGACTCGGGCTTGTCTGTTGTGTAGCTTGGACTTTTAACCGAGATATGAGAACTGAAATGCTGTAGGACAAGAGCGTGTTTTGATTTTCATGGGCCCTCGCCACTGTGCCTCTTTGTGCTGCTGGGTTAGTCTGCCCAGCTGTAGGGGTCAGGGGTCAGGTGAAGATTTGGATGGACGATCGCATGAAGGACAAAGTGCCTTTCTAAAGGAAACAGCTCCCACAAGTTGAACCTGTGCTGTCCGACTCTGAATTTTCAAGAAAAAACAGAAATCCAGATTTTTTACGTGAACTCTTCTAGTTTTTAAAAGTTGACCATCAGTTTCATTAAAAACCTCTATTTGGAATTCCCTGGCGGTCCAGTGGTTAGGACTCTGCGCTTTCACTGCTGAGGGTGCGGGTTCGATCCCTGATAGGGGAACTAAGATCCCGCAAGGTGCGGGATCAAAAATAAAAAGTAAAAATAAAAACCTCTATTTAGGCCAAAGAAACAAGTACAACCAAAAATACAACCACCAGCCCGTGGCTACTTTACCCTTACGATTTATTTTGCTGCATGACGGAGGGGAAGGCCCTCCATGCTAACACACTGGGCCTCGTTTGCTGTCTTGGGCCCCTTCTCTCTGCTCTAAAATAAGGAGCCAAGCTAGGTTCCAGCCCCCTTCTGTGCCTCTACGGCAGTTATAAAATAAGTCCTGAATAAGAATGAGTTTATGGCACGGGGAGAGAGGGGACCGGAGTGGTTCTTTCCTTCCTCTAGACTCCTGTGTGCTTTCTCTGGGAATCCTCTGTCCTCTTCTCTCACACACGGTGTTTGCTTTTGGCTCAACAAACGCAGCAGTTCAGTCGTCCTGTTAGTGACAAAAATGTGCCTTGATGCTCCGTCAGAGATGCCGACGGTGGAACGTTGTCAGACCTGAAGCCTTTCTGCTTGTTTATTCTTCCACTGTTGCTGTTGTCAGGCCTGCTTTCTTTTCTCTGCAGAAAGCGAGACTTTGAGGATGTGGATGCAGCGCTGGGTACCCCGGTTTCCCAGATGTTGTCTTGATATTTTTTTTAAAAATAGTGAACGAGGTGGGGAAGGTTTCTGCTTGACTGATGGATAAGAGCATCTGCCAGGGTCTCTCGTCTGAAGGACGTTGTTCCCTTGATGGAGCCGCTGTTTTGTGCCTCCTAGAAGACCATTCATTATAGTCTACCTATACCTTTTTTTTTTTAAATTAATTAATTAATTTATTTATTTATGCCTGTGTTGGGTCTTCGTTTCTGTGCGAGGGCTTTCTCTAGTTGCGGCAAGTGGGGGCCACTCTTCATCGCGGTGCGTGGGCCTCTCACTGTTGTGGCCTCTCTTGTTGCAGAGCACAAGCTCCAGACGCACAGGCTCAGTAGTTGTGGCTCACGGGCCTAGTTGATCCACGGCATGTGGGATCTTCCCAGACCAGGGCTCGAACCCGTGTCCCCTGCATCAGCAGGCAGATTCTCAACCACTGCGCCACCAGGGAAGCCCTGCCTACACCTTTTGAATACAGGAGATTTTTTTTTTTTAAGCTAAAAAAAGAAGTGCTTATAGTTTTCTTTTAAATCATTTTGTTTTGATGGCTGTTCCTCTCACCGCATAGTGGCTTGTCTTCTGTCAGGGCACCATGGGGATGGCTCGGCTGTCCGTTAGTGCCTTCTGATTTTTGTGGAGTCACACAATTGAAGAAAAAAAAGTTTTGTTTTTATAAGTAATGAATGCACACGGTAAGAGCAATTTCAAAGTACAGAAAGATGTCTGTTGAAAAGCCAGTCTACTTCTAACCTCTGATCACCTGTCTCTGTGACCCCCTTATTCACCCCCCAAAAAAGGGTGACCACTGTTGGCTCTTTTTTTTTTTTTCTCATCCTCTGACCCTGTTGGCTCTTCTTTAGTCTCCTTGGGGAGCTCTTCTAGACATCAGCCTGGGTGATTTGGTCCCCATTTGGCAATGTCTAGACACCTGTTTATTATCCCAACTGGGGTATGGGTGCTACTGGCATCTAGTGGGTGGAGGCCAGGGTTGCTGTCAAACATCCTACAGTGCCCCGGACAGCCCCCGGCGCCTACCCCGACCTCTCCACCCCCCAAAAGAAAGACTTACCAGCCCCAAATGTCAGCGTTGAGAAGCCCCAAGAACACATATATTTGTATCTGTATTCCCTTTCCTTCTTTTCTCCCACACACCAATGCTAATGTCCTTGACTGATTATTTTCCTTTTCCTTAAACAGATGGGCTTTCCATATCACCACATAGAGAGCTCTGCCGCTGTGTTATTTTAGCAGCTGTATTTTTTTCCGTTTAAAGGTAAACTGTAACTTATTTATCCAGGCACCTTATTTATTGAGTAGTTTTCCACTTTTTGCTGTTGAAAATAGCTGCAGTGAAGGCCCTTGTGCCCATGTGGGAGTGAATCCACAGGATGCATTCCTAGAAGTGGAACCTGACGGTCAGAGGCCATGCGCTGTTGACATTTGGAGAGATACTGCCAGATTGCCCTCTAAAGGGTGGTTCTGATTCATGCTCCCTCCAGCAATGGAAGATCGTGCCTCTTTTCTCTAGCGCGGGTGTTTTTTTTTTTATCCCCGGTTTCCATTTATAGCCTCAGCTGTCTTCATATCAGCTGAAAAGTTCAAAATGTTGGCAGCAAGGGTGGATTCTGTAGATATTCCCGATATAGAAGGGCAGAGGTGGAAGGAGTCCTGATAAGCTGCTAGGAGCTAAATGAGAAAGAGAAGCTCTTCTTTTCTCCCTGCGGAGGACAGTCGAGTTCACACACAGCTGAAAGTTTGAGAAAGATAATTACATTTGGCTAAACTCCTAGAAGTCCGCTCCCAGGGACCTGATTACAGCCCCCTCCCGGGCGTTCGGTGGTTTCTTCTTAGAATAAATGTTACAGTGGCTCATTGACCCGAGAAACCTTATTTTGTGAAATGAAATGCTTTACCTTCTTTTCATTCCTCTTGATTATGAATATTCAGGCTTTAGGCTAAAGTTAAGAGATTGCATTTACTGTAGACCCACACCGGTATACACGCGTGCACGCGCACACACACACACTCGATTATTCTGGTGATGTGTAGATCTATTTTTATGATCCCCGAGGTTTTGGTACACAAGGGTTAAGGCAAATCATGAGGCATTTTCTTTACTCACAGACAGGAGTGGTCCAGTACAGGGGCTCACATCCTTACCTGCCAATTAGAATACCTGGGGAACTTTTAAAGGGCCAATGCTCAGGCCTCCCCCTCGCCAGTGAATTCAGTCTCTGGGGGTGGGGCTGAGCCATCAGGATTTTTTTTTAAAGCTCTGGGCTGGGAGGGGAGCGATCTCAGTGTGCAGCTAAGGTTAGCAGTCACTGGACTAGTACAGGGGCTGGCAAAGTTTCCAGCCTGTGGACCAAGTCTGGCCCCCGACTTGTTTTTGTAAATAAAGTTGTATTGGAACACAGCCACATCCATTTATTTAGCACATCATTTTATGGTTGCTTTTGCAGCAGAGCCTATACACCTGCAAAGCCTAATTTAATTTACTCTCCGGCCCTTTATGGAAAAAGTTGGCCGACCCCTGCCTGGTATAGTCAGTTGTGCGTTTCGGTAACTGCTGTGTGGAATCTGTTAACCACATGGGAATGTTATTGAGGACAGGGTGTCCTCCTATCACATGGGCAGCACTGCCATCTCCTGCTACCCCCCTTCATGGAAAGTATTTTTGTGAGATACTTCTTTTCCAACTTTATGCTTGAAAAGGCTGCCTTTTCCCTCCAGAATGCAGTGTGCTTCCTCATTTCTGAGAGCAGAAATGACGAGACAGGTCTCCTGTCTTTCCCCTTCTACCGTCACATTCGCAGCTCAGGTGTTGAAGTCCGTAAGTCCTGATCTTACTGCTGTTTAATTGGATCTTCCCTTTTTTCTTTCTATGTTCCCTAGTCGTTCTCCTCTTCCTCCTTTTTTTGCTGTTTTATCCCTGTTTCACTCTCTCTGTTCTCTTTGTAAGGTGCTTCTCCAGTAAAATTGAATGTATATTCTTCCCCCGTCCGAAATAGTTGTGCATTCAACCGTCCTCCCCGCAAACATCTTCAGTCCTGGCCTTGATAGGCTCTCTGAAGAGCCCCCGATCAGCACATGCACACACACCAGACAAACACATGCATGCACATGTGCACACACGGGTATGTTTTTTAAGAGCCATCTCTTTAATGACAAGGATGCTGTCCCTGTTTGCTTTGAAAGCTCACTTTTGGTCTCCCTGGTGACGAACCGCAAGTGTGTTTTGGGGACAGGGCCCTTTCTCATCTTACCTCATTATGGTGTTGAATGAAATTGGAGCGACTTGTGGCTCCAATCACCTATGAGTGAGTTGGGTGGGGCTTTGGAGAGACCTCTGATCCCCTTAACGGAATGAATCTCTGGCATGCGTTGTGAGAGCATGCCCCCCCTTCCTGGGTGCAGGGCAGGGTGCGAGGGTCAGGTCGAGTGGGGAGAGTGCAGGCTTTGGAGGGCCCTTGCAGTCCAGCTCTCAGTCTGTATCTCGGTCTCTGTAACAGCCTGGTGGTTTGGGGTGGAGGGTAGCAGGTGGGTGGAGAGAAGTCAGGGAGTAAGCTCACAGCTGGTAGAACCAGCTCACAGGTGGCTTATCTTTGTCCTTGATGGATGCCACATCCTTTCTGACCTGCTTTCTCGGATTGGCCAGGGTAGGGTGGACACCCGCATTCTCTGCTTGAGGGTCTGTTGGAGGGGATGCCAGGGCGAAAGACAGTCTCATTGCTTTCTGAGCCTTTGCAGTCACCACCATTTTGTCCCCTTTTTATGTTTTGGGGGCCACTGGAGGAGGCAGCAGAGGAGGTGGGGAAGGAATTCAAGAAATGCAAGCTCACGGACCCTTTAGAACCTGGGCCAGTTTGGTCGTGCAAAGAGCCCATGGCAGAAGTAGGGGGAGTAGGACCTCTGGGCCTGAGTCATTAGGCAGAGACCTTTGCCTGGGGTTAGAGTGAAGCAAGAAGACACAGATTCATATCCAAGGCTAATCTGTTCCCTGTTCCTCAGATAGATGCTGTGAGCCAAAGGGAGCTACAGCACACTGGCTGGAGGGTCTGCCTATCTTGTGTGTTCCCTTTCTTTCTAATATGAGCTCCAGACTAAGTCGACTAAGAAGGAAGATTGAAGTCTCCATGGTAAACAAGGAGCTGGTTCTCCCTCTTATCAGTGTGTTCTCTGCGAGGCTCGGCGCCTCTCTCGGATACAAGCCCTCTCTGATCTGGGCCTGGAATTCAAAGCAAACTGGCCAGACTCAGTGTCACTTTATCTGCTGCTGTTGAGATTGAACATATTACTGTAACCTTTGGCTTTGGAGGATCCATAATGATGCTGAGTTTCACAGACAACCAACCTTCTGGCTGGGATTGTGCATTTTCAACATGGAAAGCAACCCAGGCGATGGTTCAGTAGAAACCTGCCAAATGTTCTCTCAGGCTCTTATCTCCAAGTCAGCCCGGGCCGTTGAGCAGATGATATTGTTGGGACGAATGACAAAAACGTCTTAGGTTTTGTTTCCTCCCGGGCTCCTAAGTGTGTTTTTGAGGAGAAAGCTAAGTGATGAGCGTTGTTCGCTATTCCCTCCAGTGCCTGGTCTTACGAGGGTGTGATGGTGTCTTCCAGATCGAAGCAAGGCCGAGATGGATCTGAAGGAGCTGAGTGAGTCGGTCCAGCAGCAGTCGGCCCCTGTTCCTCTCATCTCTCCCAAGCGGCAGATTCGCAGCAGGTTCCAGCTAAATCTTGATAAGACGATAGAGAGTTGCAAAGCACAATTAGGTATGTCTCTCGGTTTGCTTACCTCATCGTCGTCATCATTACTCTTTTTAGGGATACCACCCGGATGAAATTAAAGCCCCATCCTGGCTGCCTTTTTAGCAGCTGGTTTAACCTTGAGTTGTTTGTTCAACAAAAATAGGTTTCTACTCATGGCAGAATATTTCAGATTTGCTAGTTAATTGTTCAGAAGGGCTTCTTGAATTCCTCAGAGTGTATTCTTTGTGGCGGCCTGCCAACTCGAGGTGCAGGTTGTAAGAAAGTTTGGAAGCAGAAAGAACCTCCTGAGCTTGCCTTTGTGCTTCCTCTCTGCTCACATCAGTGTCTCCACTTCAGGGTCAAGTGTATCCCACAAGTGTCCAACACAAACCCTCCCCCTCCAGGCTAGGCTGCTTCCCCCTCGGCACATCCATCCTGCTTCTATATCTGTTGCCTCCCTTCCTCTTCCCTGTGCTGCTGCTTTCTTACACTGCCTACCCGAATCCTGTCCCAAAGGCTGAGCTCGGGCATCACCTCCTCCAGGAAGTCTCCCCTGACTGCCCTCCCCATCTGCCCACCTCCTTTGCTACTTTATGTCTCCGAAGTATCAGTGGTTCCTTTGTGTGGTGGTATCCCTCCCAAACTAGACTGGAAGCTCCTTGAGGGCAGGGAGGTTGCCTTATAAAGATTTGTCTTCTCCAAGGTGTACTTGGTCTTATACACGTAGAAATGCTCTGGAATATTTGTTGAATAGGTAAATAAAGCCAGGAAGGTATTTATAAAGAAGTAGGGGCCGGCTGGGTCTCAGGAGAGAAAGCCAGTCCAAGGTGAGGTTTACATGTCAGTGGTTTCTCTGGACCTTTGGGTGAGAAAAGAGTTATAGTTGGGAGTCATCCAGGATGTCAGAGGAAAGCATTCCTTGCTGGGTTGCCTGTTTGGTTAGGATATTCAGTGACGTGGATGAAATTTTGTAGGCCATTTAGACACCCGTCTTGGGTCCTTCCGTGCAGCTGGTCTAACTCCTTGGTTTATTTTTGTTAATAAGAATTTTAATATTTCCATTTACCAAGGGCTTCCTATGCCACATGCACTGTGCATAGATTGTCCTGGGAGGTCGATACTATTATCAACACCATTTTCAGGTGAAGAAACTGAGGCTCAGAGAAGTAGTTCATTTGTTCAGGGTCACACAGCTAATAAAAGCAGAGGAACAGGATTTGAATTCATATCCTTTAGGCTCCAGTACCCAAGCTTTTCCTATCACATGTGTGGTCATGCTTGTCCTGGCGTCCGACCATTAGTTAACAGTCGCATAAGCCCAAGGATCCAGAAATTAAACCAGATCTGGGTTTTTGTATTTTGATTCTTCTCAGTTTTGATTGAGCCCTGGAGGAAGTGGGTATAATTCACTCATGATCCTGCTGGGCTGTTCATGGCTCTTATCCTTTTAAGAGTTTCCCTTCCGTGTGTCTGGGTCAGGATAGTGACCCCACTCGATAACCATTGCTCTAGAATGAGGGAAACACAGAGTTGATGGGGATTTCCTCTTTTCAGAATTTTAGGGTGTAGTATTATTTACCTACAGACGGATGACACCCATTACCGGGAGCAGGAAGCATAAATGGGTTAAATGGAACTGTTGTTAGAAATATAGTTTTGCCTATTTTTGTCTGTATATGTATGAAACTCCTGCTGTTTTATCTTTTTCCCTTTTGATAGAGACATGGAAATGGATGACTTTCTTCTTGACTCCATTGCATGTAGAAAAACAATGCAAACACAATGACAGTTGACTCCGCCTCAGTTCAGGGAGCAAGATGGGGACCGGGCAGCTGGGTCACCTGTAGACAGTGCTCCCCCACCTAAAGGGGCCAGTGGTTCTCAGCCCCAGCGAGCCTTGCAGGCCTGTGACCCAGAGAGGCCAGATCTTCTGCTGTTTCAGCACAAGCCCGCCATCTTGATTTCTGTGAAATTTTTTGATTTGTGAATTGGCCAGCAAGTTCTAAGTTCAAAAAAAAAAAAAAAAAAAGCCAACAAACAACAAAATACCCAAAAGCATTGGGTCAAACCATTGCTTTCTAAATAACACGTCTGCTCGCCAGATGTGGCTCATGGGCTATGAGTTTGCAACCTCTGCTTTAAGGCTTTGGTTTATTTCTTTGAGCCCTGGACACAAAGGGTAGAGGACTTTAACGCTTTGGGAATTTGTGGGAAGATTGTTGGTGGCGAGTCAGGAGCCCAGGGTTCTGGCCTCGCTTCTCCGTCTTGGTTTTCTTTTTGTCCTAGAACAAGCGATTTCTCTGGGTCTCTATTTTCTAATCTGTAAAATGGATCCGTTTTAACAGCGCAGGTCTGGCATTCCTTCCCTTCCATCCCTCCCATTGTCAGTGTCCCAGGGAGTTATCCATGCTGCCAAGATGGAGCTCTGGATAAATTCGAAATTCATGTTGTTTGGTCCCATGTCATCTCTGAATGTCAATAACTGAAACCCTTTGCAGACAAGTTCCATTTGTCAGCTGTCGTCAGCTGCAGCTTGAGCCCACGGCTAACCCCACCAGGCCAGTGTGATGCGATTTGAAATGTTTTTTTTTGTTTTTTTTTTTATTCCAGCATTGGGCGTGGAAAATGTTTGTGATTTTTTTGGTCCTGCTCTTTTATTTTGTGAGTACGCCACATGCTGGGTTTTCTTTTTGAATTTAGGCATAAATGAAATCTCAGAAGATGTGTATACGGCTGTAGAACACAGCGATTCGGAGGATTCCGAGAAGTCAGATAGTAGCGGTAGTGACTCTATCAGTGATGAGGAGCAGAGGTCGAAGAATGAGCCGGAAGATGCTGAAGACAAAGAAGATGCTCGGATGGACAAAGAGCTGTCTGCTGTCAAAAAAAAGCCCAAATTGGCAAACCCCATGGAGACAAAAGAGGAGCTGAAAGTCAGCACGTCGCCAGCCAGCGAGAAAGCAGACCCAGGCTTGGTCAAGGAGAAGACTAGCCCTCAGCCCGAGAAGGACTTTTCAGACAAAGCCAAACCCTCGCCTCATCCCACGAAGGATAAGCTGAAGGGAAAAGATGAGACGGATTCCCCAACAGTGCATTTGGGCCTGGACTCCGATTCAGAGAGCGAACTTGTCATAGATTTAGGAGAAGACCATTCTGGGCGGGAGGGTCGAAAAAATAAGAAGGAACCCAAAGAACCGTCTCCCAAGCAGGAGGGTAAGTGATTGTACCCGTTTCTGGTTTCTTGATTT
Organism: Balaenoptera borealis; assembly: GCF_965194805.1. Taxonomy (NCBI): domain Eukaryota; kingdom Metazoa; phylum Chordata; class Mammalia; order Artiodactyla; family Balaenopteridae; genus Balaenoptera; species Balaenoptera borealis. Next base: position 13,953,105 of record NC_138872.1, read on the forward strand.
GGTTTTAGAATTGCCACCTTGCAATTTGTGTTATCTCAAGTCAGGTGACCCTCTCACATCCCAAAGGGTGGCATAGCAAAGCTTGGATGGGCTCCAGGTCACCTAGCTAGTTCCTGAGCAGGACCAGGACTTACACGAAGCCTGCCCACCTTTTATCTGCTCAATACCCAATGTGGCTGATTTTGAGCACAGAAAAATAAGTCTCTTAGAAAGTAGTTGCTTCTAGCTGTTAAGTCATTTTTAGCCTAAGCAGCTTCTTTTCCAGTAGGCTCACTCATTTCCCTAAAGTTGTTTGTCAACATTTAGACATTTGACAAGGCTGAAATTGTTAGAAGTGTTCAGTTGGAAGATCTTGATAAGTTTAGCCTCCCTTACCTCCCCTCACGTTGCCCAGGCATCTCAAAGTGCATTTTCTTACTAGAATACAAGACCATTTGGGTAGGTGGCACCAGAACACTGAGTTCTTGAGCCACTGGAAATCAAAGGGGCATTGTATGATGCCTACCTGAGTTGGTACCATATTTGCGATTAACTGACATGGGCCCAGGGTTTCTCAACCTTGGCACTGTTGACATTTTGTGCTGGATAATTCTTTGTCCTGTGCACTGGAGGATGTTTGGTAGCATCCCTGGCCTCTTCGTACTGGATGCTGGTAGCACTTGCCCAGTGGTGGCCATCAAAAATGTCTTGACATGGCCGGATGTCCCCTCGGGGGCAAAATCTCCCCCAGTTGAGGACCCCACTGCCTGAGCTCAGCAGTTCTCCCTTTGCCGCTGAACCAGCAGTGGCTGCCCTCAAACCTGCTGCAGCCCAGGCATGTTGGCAAACCCTCCGGCAGGAACGTGGGAATGATTTGAAGGATGTCCCTCCCATTGAAGAAGGAGTCAGCACATTTTTCAACTGGTTTGGCAAGTGGGTGGTGAGGGGATTCCAACATGCCTGAGAAAGATAATGGAGAATTAATTAAGGGCCAGGAGAAACATGGCCTAAGGACAAATTAGAGGTTGTAGCCATAAAACCTCATGGACTTCGTGAGTTACTTAAGGGGATAGCCAGGTTTACTTTTTGACTATGCTTAACTTCTGACAGGAAGCTAACTTCTGAGTTCTGTGTTCCCTGGGGATTTCTTAGTCTGGCTGCTTAAAGCAAGAGGGGGATGGGCTTTGAGAATCTTTCCTCTGTGTTTGTATCAACGTGACCTGTTCTGGAACCTCAGTTCCTGCAGTTCATCAAAAGAGGATGGAATGTCTCTCAATGGTACAAGGGAGGAAGAGAGAGAGGCAGTTGGGTGGGACAGGAAGGATGGCCCACCACACCATCCTTTAGAATTATGAATGGCATTTGAAAAATCCGATTCTTTTGTGGATTGGGGTTTGAGGGACCACCTCAGGTGTTGCAGAAAACAATAGGAGTAGCATTTATTCCACAAGGTTTGTGGGAATATTGGGGCACAGATGGTAGTGTTCCTGTGAATGATACATTTATGCTATTCCTCTCATTCTGGAGTAGATCTTTTGATTGGTTGTGTTTTTTTGCCCCTTCCAGAAAGAATTTGTGACAGATTAATAAGAAACGAAATGAAAATCAAGAAATCAGTGTAAAAGATGAAGGTAGAATAGTGAGAGGTCTGGGGAAATTTTGTATACAAAAATACATACTGTTCCAGCCTTCAGAGTTAGCAAAGTCGGGCTTCCATTTTGACTCTGAGCTCCCTAGCAGTCAAAGCAAGAAGGGAAACATGTGAGTCCCTTAAAAGATCTCATGTTTTCCTCCAAAATAAAAAGCATTCCAGTTGATTAAATGAAAGTGAGCTCTTCCTCCCACTGGTATCTGCAGGAAGTTTCTCCAGGAGTCCCCGAGTGTGTGGTGGACTTTTAAGCTGAAGATGTCTCTGAAACATAATTCAGAGCGGCTTCCCAGGGGTTGGGGCAAGACTGCCTAGTCTGAAATCCAGAGCCCCCTGATGGTGGTTTGGGTCTTGAAGAATCAGCTTCGTGTCAGACTCTGCAGTTGAGCATCTTTTCAGTGATGTCCTTTCACTTACGAGTTTATTAAGTGAAGGGCGTTTTGGAGAGTGCTTGGTGACCTCCAACTGACCTTCAGTTAGGAATGCGGCTTATGCACAGAATATGAATCCTCAGATAGCAAGATGACTTTTCTAGCTAGTGCTCTCAGAACAGAGGCCAAGGGAGCTCGCTTAACAACCTTTACTACGCTTACCCTGTAACATCAGTCATTTCCATCCTTCTCTTAAAAGTCGTTTTTTAAGGTACAAGACCGCGACCAAAGTCTGGAATAAGTAGGTTATTTTGATGGGGCCGCTTTTGGAGTGTTGGCCTTTAAGAAATTCACCCTTTTTGAGGCTACAGGTGATTATATACTCCCAATTTCTAGGACAAATGGAATTTTCCATGGCCTTTACCCTGCCTCCATAAACCATCAGAATCCTCTAGAAATTAAAATGTTTTAGTGTCTAAATGAAACCCCCCCCCAAGAGTGCTTCGAGCCTGGAAACTTTTCAGATTGCACACTCCTGTTTTTTTATTTGGGAGAGAGCTCCAGCCGTGACTCACGCAGACTGGTTACCCATCTGCAAAGCCAGCTGTTTGCTTTTGCAAGACAGGAGAGAGAAAAGGACCTTTTTGCGGTTGCCCTTTGCCCAAGGAGGGACCAGGCTAGTTAATCAACAAGGACAGTATATTTTTTGGTCACATGGCAGAAAAGGGAGGCATTAAAGGTGCTTCTGCAGGTTAGAAGCCCTGCCTGGGGGGACCCTTCCAGTGTGGGGCTTTTAGAAGGGCCAAGTTCAAAGTCACCTCTGCCCCTGGAAGGGGCAGGGGCTATATCCAGTATCTGGCAGGTCATCCTGGGGAAGGATGGCGGCTCCTCACTGCAGGTAGAGCTCTTCTCCCAGCCCACCCTGTGTTCTTGCCCATGAACTTGGCTGGACTCTTCCCCAGTGGAGCAGGAGGGCCAGCCAGGTGTGATAACCACCAAGAAGACAACCCCCCGTCCCCCCGCCGAGTCAGAAAAGTCAGCCTGTCTTTTCCTCTCACACTCCTTGGTTTCCCCAAACCCACAGTTTACTGAAAATCCCCCCCTAGAATAATCAAGCCCATGCCTTTCCTGGGTGATAGAAATCTAAAAAAGACAGGTGTAATCCTTATTAAAAAGAGTTTGATGTCAAGGCACATTGTCAAGATCAAGGGTGCTGACTTGCACCCGTGTTTTGTGTGTGAACCCCAGGGAGTCCTCTCTGGGGGCAGGTTCACCTCTCCAGTGCCAGGGGCTGCTGCAGTGATTACTCACCACCCCCCTTTTACAGATGAGCACTCACCAGGTCACACCCCCTTCTGCGCTGCTCAGTGCTTCTGGCTCTAACCTGCCTTCCGGCCACCCCTTCTCACTGCCTGCCCTCACTTACCAAAATGCTGCCTATTCCTGAACATGTCTTGGCTAAAGCTGTTCCCCTCCAAATTCTCCCTGCTGCCTGTTGAAATCCTACCCTCCACCCCCATAGCCCAGCTCCTCCCAGGAGACATACTCTGAAAGGCAGCTTTTTTCAAACTTGAGTCACTCGCATTCATTATTTTTGCCATTCCTAAGTCCTGCCTGTATAATTACGGACTTAATATTTTTATCTGAAACAACAGCTCTTTAAAAAAAAAATTAAACTCAATTTTAGACTTAAACTTGGCCACCACACAGTAGGTAAAACAGTATTGTGTGCTCTACATAAAAGACGCAACAGGAATAACTACAATCAAAACAAAAGCAAGGCTTCTAAATTCTAGATAAATACCATTGTGCTGAGGAAGGTTCTGTCCTTGGGGTGGAATTACCTTTAGTGTTAAGTGTCAAGGCTACCAGGACCACACCGAGACTGTTCGGAAGGGAATCAGAAGAGATTAAAGAAGATACTCTTCTTTCTGGGTCATTTATTGTTATTCAGTGCTTTGGCCTATGGGAAGCCGTCTGGTTCTTTGGGGTGCATGCTTTTTAGGTTCCCTGGCCAAAGGAAGCGTTTCTCTGAATCTCCGGATTGACTTTGGCTGGGTATTTCTCAAAGTGCTTACCCAACTTTAACTTTGTAAAACAAGATACTTGCAGTGATTCTGTTCATCCACTGCGTCGTCTACTAGTAGGTGAGCAACTTGAGGGCAGGGGCTGGGTCTGCTTGGCCTCAGTCCCCCAGATGCCTTGACATACGTCTCAGATGTGAGCAAGTGCATGGAACACAAGGGGGCTGATATTTTAAGATAGAGCATGCTGCAGAAGTGGCCTGAGCGTATTGTATAAGTGCCCATTCACTGGGTGTCTTTGGCATGCTAGCCTGTGATGGTCACCCAGAACTTGGTGGTGTAGAGACGCTGCAGGCCAGCCTGAGTCAAATCCACTTTCTGTTCGTTTGTTTGTTCACGCTTTGGCTTTAGTCGTAGGTAAAGCTCCACCATCCACGACGGCGGGCAGCCAGTCTCCCCCCGAAACGCCGGTCCTCACCCGCTCTTCCGCCCAAACTCCCACGGCTGGTGTCACGGCCACCACCAGCACCACATCCACGGTCACGGCCCCGGCCGCCGCTGCCACAGGAAGCCCAGTGAAAAAGCAGAGGCCGCTTTTACCGAAGGAGACTGCCCCGGCCGTGCAGCGGGTCGTGTGGAACTCCTCAAGTAAGTTTCAAACGTCCTCCCAAAAGTGGCACATGCAGAAGATGCAGCGCCAGCAGCAGCAGCAAAACCAGCAGCAAAACCAGCAGCAAAACCAGCAGCCTCAGTCTTCCCAGGGGACGAGATATCAGACCAGACAGGCCGTGAAAGGTACCGAGCCTCCCCTTCTGCTCTCCGTGGCGCCCGGTCCCTTTTTGGCCACATGGACAGGAGAAAAATAATCGTTTTATTTTTTCAGTTCCCCTTGGTTTCCTGGCTACTGTATCCTGGAAGCCTCACACATTCCATTTGGCATTATTTTTAAAAAATTGTTTTCCAACTTGCTTTTGTACTTTTCTTTTTTCTTTTTTTTTTTTTTTCATTTTATAAATACATGCATATGTTCTTCTTAGAAAGGGGTGAAGTAGACACATAGACACAAAAATCTGTTGTCTTGATTGATTTGCCATTTCATTCTCCACCCTTTCTCAGAGGTCGCTGTTAACCGTAAGATCTTTTTTATGCATGTATGCATATATATTTATGTATATATATGACTTCATTAAAATATTACTTTTTTTTCTTTTTTCTTTTTTAAAACGTAAAAATGGTACCATACTTGCTTTTTTCCGCGCCTCCCCCCCACCCCACCCATCAGCATGTTTTGGAGGTCTGTCCATGTCAGTACATACAGCTCTACCTTATTCTTTTGGACTGCTGCATAGTATTCCACAGTTTATTTAAAGTATTCCCCTACTGATAGACATTTAGGTTGCTTCCAGTTTTTTTCCTGTTGTAAGCAGTGCTGCAGTGAATACCTTTGTTTAAGTTTCCTTGTGCACATCCATGAACCCCTGGACGTTGTTTTGGAAAGAGTACAGTGTGAGAAGTTGGTAGCAAAGGTTACCTTAATAACTAGCGATTAGCCTCACACACAAGAAGAGCCAGCATCAAGAACCAGTTGCTGAAGTGCGGAATCACGGCTCCCGGCAGGAGGCTCCATCTGGAGCTGGTGTAAAGCTGAACCACCTGATGGGTACCAGTTGGCCCAGCTCTTGTGAGCACTGATGTAGAATCTTGTTCCCCTGGGAAACCTGCATCGAGATCCTTGAAGGCTGGGCTCCTTGACTGAAACTCTCACATACTGAGCGCACCCTTATGAGTAGGACTATTAAAGAGCCGCAGCAGGACGTGAGGTTGAAGAGCAGCCAGATCTTGAATTGGCTCCCATTGAAACCCTTCAAAGATTGAGGGGAGGGCAGACTGAAAGATTGGACACGCAGCATTGGAGTACAGCTGGATTGATCTCGCTGTTTGAAGAGTCGTTGGGACAGAACCGGGTCTAGGATATTTCATGTTGGGGTGACCAGTTCCGGTCTTCTGAATTCATACCCCTTAAGCATAATGAGCCTTCCCCAGGGGAATTTAGGTGCTGGCAAGAAGGAGCTCATTGATGGTGTGATTCTTAAATCCCAGATTGTCTTGTCAAAGATAAACAAAGCTAGCCACTAGTTAAAGTAGTAAAGACCGATTTTAATCAGCTATATACTATTGCAATAGGGCAAAAAGTCCAGCGTGAACTGAACATGTACACAGGGGGCTGGGCATTTTAAAGGGAGAATTCGGGAATAGGGAGGGGGGTGGGCGGAGGCTCTGAAGAGTCAGAAAGTGAAAACTTACATAAAGTGGGAAGGGGGTGTTGGTCCATTTGAAACATCTGGGTTTGCTAACTGGTACCTATTGAAGGTAGGCTCCGACCCTCCCACAGAGACTGGGAGATGGGCCCTATCGTTAGGTGCTGGCTGGAATATACAGTCAGTTCATTCGGCAGCCTTGAGTTTTCTCAGGCGGGGACCTTAAGGGGGCAAGGGTCATCCTAGGGATGCAGCCTTGAGCTGTTAGAAACTATATTCGTCTTTATAGACCAAGGTGGAAGTGTCGTTGAGAAAGGACTCAGAGGAGCCTGGCTAGGGTTTGGCCAAGGAGAGAATCTTTGTCACTTGAAAGTAGAGAAACTCGCAGGGCATTTGTCAGGGGCTCTGCTCCCCACCACAGTTTCCTACTGGGATGGCCTTCCTGCGGCAGTGGGGTGACCAGGACCCTTTGCTTTCCTAGCTGTCCAGCAGAAGGAGATCACGCAGAGCCCTTCCACCTCCACCATCACCCTGGTGACCAGCACCCAGTCGTCGCCCCTGGTCACCAGCTCGGGGTCCACGAGCACCCTCGCCTCTTCAGTAAGCGCAGACCTGCCCATCGCCACCGCCTCAGCCGACGTCGCCGCGGACATCGCCAAGTACACTAGCAAAGTGAGTGCCGGCGGGACGTGGGAGGATCAGCTTCCCGACAGGAACCACTTGGGTCACGACCTTGCAGGTTTTAGAGGGTGCTTGGGAGGGAAGACCCTGCTTTTACTGAGGATCTCTAAGACCAAACTCTTCCATTTGGGGCTGACGTGGGGTGTAAGCAGAGAAATATAGAAAGGACTGACCCTTCCTCTGAGAGGGCTTAGATTCTAAGAGGAAAATGACATAGAATCGAAATTACCCTGCAGCATTCAAGTCACTCATTAGGAACAGATTTTCCTTAAGCTGCTGAAACAGATGACTGTCCTTCAGTTCAAAACCGACCAAGGGGTTAGTTTGCATTTAGAAGCCGTGTGAGACAAAAGTGACAGAGGCTTAAACACGAGACTTGCAAGGTTCCACGCCTGCACTTAGATCTTTCCAGCAACCAAGGTGGACCGGGGAGTGATGGATTCCCTCCCGGACTCACGCACACTCTTGGCACATTCCTTGTCGAGCAGTGTGGGGAGCACACTCGCCTGCTCTCTGTTCCCTCGTGGGCACCCTCTCGGTGCAGCCTCTTTCTTCTCTCTCTCTCTCTTTTAAAGTTTATTTTATTGAGGTATACTTGATTTACAATGTTGTGTTAATTTCTACTCTATAGCAAAGTGATTCAGTTATACATATATTTATATTCTTTTCCATTATGGTTTATCACAGGATATTGATGATAGTTCCCTGTGCTATACAGTAAGACCTTGTTGTTTATTCTATATATTTATAATAGTTTGCATCTGCTAATCCCAAACTCCAGTCCATTCCTTCCCTACTCCCTCTCTCCTCTTTTAATTTGCCAAGTGCTTTTATGCTTACCATTGAATTCAGGCGAATAAAAAGCCTGTAGCTTTCGGACTTCCCTGGCAGTCCAGTGGTTAAGACTGCGCTTCCACTGCAGGCCGTGTGGGTTCGATGCCTCGTTGGGGAGCTAAGATCCCTCATACCGCACCATGCAGCCAAAAAGTAGGAAAAAAAAGAAAAAAAGAAGGCTTCAGCTCTCTTTGCTGTCAGATGAGAGTGCTCTGGAGTGATGTGTGGTTTCATGTCAGTAGACCACCTGGTAGTAAGAATAACCACCAGAAAGGCAGCTCCCTGGGAACAGGGTTTTGTCTGTTCTGCTCATTGCTGGGGCTTAGAACAGTGCCTGGCACACAGCAGATGCCTGATATATAGTTGTCGAATGAAAGCATGTTGCTGCCTAACTAATTCTCATTATTGGGCTTCTTATTATCATTAACTCTTTTTTTTTAAATTATTAGTTATCCATTTTATACATATTAGTGTATACATGTCAATCCCAATCTCCCAGTTCATCACACCACCACCCCCTCCCCATGCCACTTTCCCCCCTTGGTGTCCATATGTTTTTTCTCTACATCTGTGTCTCAGTTTCTGCCCTGCAAACAGGTTCATCTGTACCATTTTTCTAGGTTCCACATATATGCGTTAATATACGATATCTGTTTTTCTCTTTCTGACTTACTTCACTCTGTGTGACAGTCTCTAGATCCATCCACGTCTCTACAAATGACCCAATTTCGTTCCTTTTTATGGCTGAGTAATATTCCATTGTATATTACCACATCTTCTTTATCCATTTGTCTGTCGATGGACATTTAGGTTTCTTCCATGACCTGGCTATTGTAAGTAGTGCTGCCATGAACATTGGGGTGCATGTGTCTTTTTGAATTATGGTTTTCTCTGGGTATATGCCCAGTAGTGGGATTGCTGGGTCATATGGTAATTCTATTTTTATTTTTTTAAGGAACCTCCATACTGTTCTCCATAGTGGCTGTATCAATTTACATTCCCACCAACAGTGCAAGAGGGTTCCCTTTTCTCCACACCCTCTCCAGCATTTGTTGTTTGTAGATTTTCTGATGATGCCCTTTCTAACTGGTGTGAGGTGATACCTCATTGTAGTTTGGATTTGCATTTCTCTAATAATTAGTGATGTTGAGCAGCTTTTCATGTGCTTCTTGGCTATCTGTATGTCTTCTTTGGAGAAATGTCTATTTAGATCTTCTGCCCATTTTTGGATTGGGTTGTTTGTTTTTTTAATATTGAGCTGCATGAGCTGTTTATTTATTTTGGAGATTAATTCTTTGTCCGTTGATTCATTTGCAAATATTTTCTCCCATTCTGAGGGTTGTCTTTTCGTCTTGTTTGTAGTTTCCTTTGCTGTGCAAAAGCTTTTAAGTTTCATTAGGTCCCATTCATTTATTTTTGTTTTAATTTCCATTACTCTAGGAGGTGGATCAAAAAAGATCTTGCTGTGATTTATGTCAAAGAGTGTTCTTCTAATGTTTTCATCTAAGAGCTTTATAGTGTCTGATCTTACATTTAGGTCTCTAATCCATTTTGAATTTATTTTTGTGTATGGTGTTAGGGAGTGTTCTAATTTCATTCTTTTACATGTAGCTGTCCAGTTTTCCCAGCACCACTTATTGAAGAGACTGTCTTTTCTGCATTGTATATCCTTGCCTCCTTTGTCATAGATTAGTTGATCATAGGTGTGTGGGTTTATCTCTGGGCTTTCTGTCCTGTTCCATTGATCTATATTTCTGGTTTTGTACCAGTACCATACTGTCTTGATTACTGTAGCTTTGTAGTGTGGTCTGAAGTCAGGGAGTCTGATTCCCCCAGTTCCGTTTTTTTCCCTCAAGGCCGCTTTGGCTATTTGGGGTCTTCTGTGTCTCCATACAAATTTTAAGATTTTTTGTTCTAGTTCTGTAAAAAATGCCATTGGTAATTTGATAGGGATTGCGTTGAATCTGTAGATTGCTTTGGGTAGTAGAGTCATTTTCACAATATTGATTCTTCCAAGCCAGGAACATGGTATATCTCTCCATCTGTATCATCTTTAATTTCTTTCGTCAGTGTCTTATAGTGTTCTGCATACAGCTCTTTTGTCTCCCTAGGTAGGTTATTCCTAGGTATTTTATTCTTTTTGTTGCAGTGGTAAATGGGAGTGTTTCCTTAATTTCTCTTACAGGTTTTTCATCATTAGTGTATAGGAAAGTAAGAGATTTCTGTGCATGAATTTTGTGTCCTGCAACTTTACCAAATTCATTGATTAGCGCTAGTAGTTTTCTGGTGGCATCTTTAGGATTCTCTATGTATAGTATCATGTCATCTGCAAACAGTGACAGTTTTACTTCTTCTTTTCCAATTTGTATTCCTTTTATTTCTTTTTCTTCTCTGATTACGGTGGTTAGGACTTCCAAAACTATGTTGAATAATAGTGGCGAGAGTGGACATCCTTGTCTTTTTCCTGATCTTAGAGGAAATGCTTTCAGTTTTTCACCATTGAGAATGATGTTTGCTGTGGGTTTGTCGTATATGGCCTTTATTATGTTGAAGTAGTTTCCCTCTATGCCCACTTTCTGGAGCGTTTTTATCATAAATGGGTGTTGAATTTTGTCAGAAGCTTTTTCTGCGTCTGTTGAGATGATCATATGGTTTTTATTCTCCAGTTTGTTAATATGATGTGTCACATTGATTGATTTGCGTATATTGAAGAATCCTTGCATCCCTGGGATAAATCCCACTTGATCATGGTGTATGATCCTTTTAATGTGTTGTTGGATTCTGTTTGCTAGTATTTTGTTGAGGATTTTTGCATCTGTCTTCATCAGTGATATTGGTCTATAATTTTCTTTTTTTGTAGTATCTTTGTCTGGTTTTGGTATCAGGGTGATGGTGGCCTCATAGAATGAGTTTGGGAGTGTTCCTTCCTCTGCAATGTTTTGGAAGAGTTTGAGAAGGATGGGTGTTAGCTCTTCTCTAAACGTCTGATAGAATTCACCTGTGAAGCCATCTGGTCCTGGACTTTTGTTTGTTGGAAGATTTTTAATCACAGCTTCAATTTCATCACTTGTGATTGGTCTGTTCATATTTTCTATTTCTTTTTGGTTCAGTCTTGTAAGGTTATACCTTTGTAAGAATTTGTCCATTTCTTCCAGGTTGTCCATTTTATTGACATAGAGTTGCTTGTAGTAGTCTCTTAGGATGCTTTGTATTTCTGCAGTGTCTGTTGCAACTTCTCCTTTTTCATTTCTGATTTTATTGATTCGAGTCCTCTCCCTCTTTTTCTTGATGAGTCTGGCTAATGGTTTATCAATTTTGTTTATCTTCTCAAAGAACCAGCTTTTAGTTTTATTGATCTTTGCTATTATTTTCTTTGTTTCTATTTCATTTATTTCTGCTCTGCTCTTTATGATTTCTTTCCTTCTACTAACTTTGGGTTTTGTTTGTTCTTCTTTCTCTAGTTCCTTTAGGTGTAAGGTTAAATTGTTTATTTGAGATTTTTCTTGTTTCTTGAGGTAGGCTTGTATAGCTATAAACTTCCCTCTTAGAACTGCTTTTGCTGCATCCCACAGATTTTGGGTCGTCGTGTTTTCATTGTCATTTGTCTCTAGGTGTTTTTTGATTTCCTCTTTGATTTCTTCAGTAATCTCTTGGTTATTTGGTAATGTATTGTTTAGCCTCCATGTGTTTGTGTTTTTTAGGTTTTTTTCCCTGTAATTGATTTCTAATCTCATGGCGTTGCAGTTAGAAAAGATGCTTGATATGATTTCAATTTTCTTAAATTTACTGAGGCTTGATTTGTGACCCAAGATGTGATCTGTCCTGGAGAATGTTCTGTGCACACTTGATAATAAAGTGTAATCTGCTGTTTTTGAATGGAATGTCCTCTAAATATCAATTAAATCTATCTGGTCTATTGTGTCATTTAAAGCTTGTGTTTCCTTATTAATTTTCTGTTTGGATGATGTGTCCATTGGTGTAAGTGAGGTGTTAAAGTCCCCCACTATTATTGTGTTACTGTCGATTTCCTCTTTTATAGCTTTTAGCAGTTGCCTTATGTATTGAGGTGCTCCTATGTTGGGAGCATATATATTTATAATTATTATATCTTCTTTTTGGATTGATCCCTTGATCATTATGTAGTGTCCTTCCTTTTCTCTTGTAACATTCTTTATTTTAAAGTCTATTTTATCTGATATGAGTATTGCTACTCCAGCTTTCTTTTGATTTCCATTTGCATGGCATATCTTTTTCCATCCCCTCACTTTCAGTCTGTATGTGTCCCTAGGTCTGAAGTGGGTCTCTTGTAGACAGCATATATATGGGTCTTGTTTTTGTATCCATTCAGCAAGCCTGTGTCTTTTGGTTGGAGCATTTAATCCATTCATGTTTAAGGTAATTATCGATATGTATGTTCCTATTACCATTTTATTAATTGTTATGGGTTTGTTTATTTGTTGTTTTCTTTTCTCTTGTGTTTCCCGCTTAGAGAAGTTCCTTTAGCATTTGTTGTAGAGCTGGTTTGGTGGTGCTGAATTCTCTTAGCTTTTGCTTGTCTGTAAAGCTTTTGATTTCTCCATCTAATCTGAATGAGATCCTTGCCGCATAGAGTAATCTTGGTTGTAGGTTCTTCCCTTTCATCACTTTAAATATGTCATGCCACTCCCTTCTGGCTTGTAGAGTTTCTGCTGAGAAATCAGCTGATAACCTTATGGGAGTTCCCTTGTATGTTATTTGTCGTTTTTCCCTTGCTGCTTTCAATAATTTTTCTCTGTCTTTAATTTTTGTCAGTTTGATTACTATATGTCTTGGCATGTTTCTCCTTGGGTTTATCCTGTATGGGACTCTCTGCACTTCCTGGATTTGGGTGGCTATTTCCTTTCCCATGTTAGGGAAGTTTTCGACTATAATCTCTTCAAATATTTTCTCTTATCCTTTCTCTCTCTCTTCTCCTTCTGGGACCCCTGAAATGCAAATGTTGTTGCATTTAATGTTGTCCCAGAGGTCTCTTAGGCTGTCTTCATTTCTTTTCATTCTGTTTTCTTTATTCTGTTCCGCAGCAGTGAATTCCATCATTCTGTCTTCCAGGTCACCTATCCGTTCTTCTGCCTTAGTTATTCTGTTATTGATTCCTTCTAGTGTATTTTTCATTTCAGTTATTGTATTGTTCATCTCTGTTTGTTTGTTCTTTAATTCTTCTAGGTCTTTGTTAAACATTTCTTGCATCTTCTCGATCTTTGCCTCCATTCTTTTTCTGAGGTCCTGGATCATTTTCACTGTCATTATTCTGAATTCTTTTTCTGGAAGGTTGCCTATCTCCACTTCGTTTGGTTGTTTTTCTGTGGTTTTATCTTGTTCCTTCATCTGGTACATAGCCCTCTGCCTTTTCATCTTGTCTATCTTTCTGTGAATGTGGTTTTTGTTCCACAGGCTGCAGGCTTGTAGTTCTTCTTGCTTCTGCTGTCTGCCCTCTGGTGGATGAGGCTATCTAAGAGGCTTGTGCAAGCTTCCTGATTGGAGGCACTGGTGGTGGGTAGAGCTGGCTCTTGCTCTGGTGGGCAGAGCTCAGTAAAACTTTAATCCACTTGTCTGCTGATGGGTGGGGCTGGGTTCCCTCCCTGTTGGTTGTTTGGCCTGAGGCGACCCAACACTGGAGCCTACCCGGGCTTGTTGGTGGGGCTAATGGTGGACTCTGGGAGGGCTTACGCCAAGGAGTACTTTCCAGAACTTCTGCTGCCAGTGTCCTTGTCCTCACGGTGAGACACAGCCACCCCCCGCCTCTGCAGGAGACCCTCCAACACTAGCAGGTAGGTCTGGTTCAGTCTCCTATGGGATCACTGCTCCGTCCCCTGGGTCCCGATGCGCACACTACTTTGTGTGTGCCCTCCAAGAGTGGGGTCTCTGTTTCCCTCTGTCCTGTCGAAGTCCTGCAATCAAATCCTGCTAGCCTTCAAAGTCTAATTCTCTAGGAATTCCTCCTCCCGTTGCCAGACCCGCAGGTTGCGAAGCCTGATGTGGGGCTCAGAACCTTTACTCCAGCGGGTGGAGTTTTGTGGTATAAGCGTTCGCCAGTTTGTGAGTTACCCACCCAGCAGTTATGGGATTTGATTTTATTGTGATTGCGCCCCTCCTACCGTCTCACTGCGGCTTCTCCTTTGTCTTTGGATGTGGGGTATCTGTTTTGGTGAGTTCCAGTGTCTTCCTAGCCTCAGTAACTCTTAATAGTAGCTAATGACAATAATCTAAGCGTATTTAGTAAATTACTAAGTAGGCAATAATAATACTTGACTCTTTAGTCATGAGTAAATTACTTATTAGTTCCCAGTGGGTAAAGTATTCAAGTTGATAGAATGGGTGACAAGAGTTGAGGATAGTTGTTTCTAGACTTCTTGAAGTCTCATGATAGGAGTTGCTTTATTATTCAGTGTGAAAGGTAGAATCTTTTTTTTTAGTTCTGGATGGCGAGAGTGGTATATATAATTTTCTACTCATGAATTTCTGTTGGTCCTTTTCTTTTTATTCTATCTAGGTGTATTATCTGTTGCTACATAACAAATCACTACAAAACTTAGCAACTTAAAACCACACACATTTATCTCACAGTTTCTGTGGGTCTTGAGTCCAGGCTCGGCTGGGCTGGGTCCCCTGCTTCAGGACCTCTGGCAGGCTGCCTCCAAGGTGTCTGCTAGGGTTGGGATTTCATCTGAAGATGTGACTGGGGAAGGATCCACTTCCAAGCTCACTTAGGTGGTTGTGGGCAGGATTCACTCCCTTGAGGGCTCTTGGACTGGGGGCCTCAGTTCCCGGCTGGTCGTTGGCTGGAGGCTGTCCTCAGTCCCTTTCCCTGTGGCCTGCCCAGCATGGCAGCTTGCTTCATGACAGCAAGGGGTAGAGAAAGCCTGCTAGCAAGATGGAAGTCACAGTCTCATGTAAGTGATCACAGAAGTGACGGACTATTCCCTCTGCCATATTCCGTGGGTTAGAAGCAGGTCACTAGGCCAGCCCTTGCTTGGAGGGGATTATACAGGGGCACAAAGCCCAGAGGGCTGAGGCCATGGGGAGCCTTCTCAGAGTGTCTGTCACACTAGGTAGGATGATACTAGCAGTAGCCAGTGTCTGCATGGCATCTACTCTGGCCCAGACACTATCCCAAGCACGTTTTATATGTTACTTACTCAATCTTTATGACAGATTGATGAGGCAGGTACTGTTAGCACACCTATTTTATAGATGAGAAAACTGAGACCTGGCGAGGTCACACAGCTTGTCCAGGGTCACATAATCAGTGAACGTCCAAGCTGGCATTGGATGGTAGCCGCCAGGATCTAGCGAGTGTGCTCTTAACCTGGCTTTGAGCTGACTTGTGAATTCACACCAAGCCTGCTGACCACAGCTGTCCAGTGTCCACAAGTTGATTGTTCTTACATGTGGCTTTTTCAAGCAACTCCGCTTCTTGGGGATAACTTTGTCTCTTATTTAGTATTTCTGCCCCCTTTTGAATAAAACACAAGAATTCTTACAGAGTCCCGGAGTTTCAGAACAGGAAGGATTCAAGTATTAGTTACTTGTTGGCATCCTCAAGGTTTTTTTCTTACCTGTTCATCACCTTGAACTAGTATTGACTTAGTATTTTTATTTAAATTGACTTAACTAGTTGAAATAAAATTAAGTCTAACCTCACCGGATCCTGTTCTTTGTCAAGGCTTGAAGCTTAAGTCCATCTTCCTTTTGTTAAAAAGAGAGATTATCATGAAAGTGTTAAAGACATAATGGCACCAAATGGAGCCTTTCTTCCTAATGTGATCTGTTGTAGGATTGCAAGAAAATTGAAACGGGGTAATTTTTAAAATTACTGATTTAAGAAAATGTCTGGTATTGCCCAAACGGCTTCTTGTTCTGCTTGCAATTGATTTGACTTTTTGTATCACCTTCCATTGATTTGGTCCAAGTTGTCTATTTACAGAAGAGAAAACTGAGGCTGCTTTGCGGCCCTGGCTAGTGGTTCGCACCAAACCAGTGTTCTCAGCTCCTGCAGCCATTTTTATTCCATCCCCTACTGTCGCCCCCTTCACTCTTAGAGCAAAATTGAGGAATGAACTTTTTGACAGACGTTTCCTTTGCAGCTAGGAAAATGAACACAGTGACATAGTTTTGTAGCTGATGAACTTTCTTGTGTCTGAGATGACCCAGAGTTGAAGACCCAGATTTGTGTGTTTTGGCAGAAGGGCTCTTTGTTGGCTTCTTTGCTATATTTGGAAGTAAGAATGAAGGTCAGTCCGCAAATTCATGATTTCTTTAAAATGGAATGTAACTATGGCATTAGTAAAGTATTGAATTTCATCCACTTTCTGAAGTTTTCTTGTAAAGCAATTTTGTTTTAATATTTTAAATGGATGTGGGTAAGGAGGCCCATACAGAGTGACTGACCATAAAGCACAAAGTGTTTTTGCTGGCAGTGTCCCCCTGTGGCACCTGCGACAAGCTGGGGGCGGAAATCTCAACAGATACTTTATTCATTTTCCTCCCATTTTGGGGTGAATTGGGGGTTACTCTTGTGGGGGTTGGGAGCAGTTTTGCAATTACTTGTTCAAGTGAATTAATTTTTCTGTGAAAATGAGACAAACAGGTATTTCTTTAGGAACCACACTGAATTGTGGTTCAGCACCTGCCCACTCCTCGGCAGGTACTGAACCACAGTCTTCTTGTGGTTTTCTCATTTAATCCTTGTGCATACCCTGCAAGGGGGGCACTGTTATTATCCTTGTTTTATACATGAGGAAACCGAGGCTCAGAGTTGTGGATGGCAAGATGTAATGGTGGGAACAGATCTTGGGCATCAGATGTGAAGGTGCTGTTTGTCCTGCCTTTTTACTGAATTGGAAGAAACTGTAAAGCACAGGGGGTCCTCGGCAGCGGCCAGGCCAGATCTGAGTCCTCGTTTCGTCTCCTGTCCCCTCCTCTTCCTCCTGTGATGTGGGAGGTCAGTGGACAAGTGGGAGATAGAAGAGAAACCCACCCTGCAAACACATTCCGTCAGCAGTCACCTGGGTGCCTGCTGCGTGGACGTGAGCTGCTGCCACAGACTTGCTGATGCCTTCAGGGGTCAAATAGTTAAAGAAAAGGAAGATGGGAAACAAACTGGAAAGGCAGTGGATGCCCCGACCGAAAGCATTAAAATAGCAAACCAGCTAGATCTACACAATGGACCATATTATTCATCCCTAAAAAGGAATACGGCACAGAGAAATCTTGAAAACTTTCTGCTAAGTCGAAGGCAGTCACAAAGGATCAAATATTGTGTGAGTCCACGTATATGAAATAATCTAGATTGGATCTAGAGAAAAGAAAGCAGATTTGTGGTTATCAGAGGCTGGGGGGGTGATGAGGTTATTGGTGGGGGGAAGGCTCAGGGGGAGCAGAGTTTCTTTTTGGGGTAATGAAGAGGTTCTGAAATTGATTGTGGTCATGGATGTACAACACTGAATGGACTAAAAGCCATTAAATTGTACATAGTAAATGGGTGAATTGTATGGTATATGAATATCTCAATAAAATGATAGTTTTTTAAAGGAGAAACAATTTTAAAAAACCAACAGCAACAAAACAATCTCTCTCTCAAGCCCACTATGCTGGCCAAACCATCTTGGGGCCAAATTCAGTCTCCCCACTTTAACCTGTGGCTATAAATTAGCTTTATGGCTATGAACTACTCCCATGATATGGGACAGGGAACTTGTGGGTGATTCCTACCCTGTCTGGTTCATACCAGGCTCTCAGCCTTGGCACTTGGGACATTTGGGGCTGGATAACTTTGTTGCAGGGGCTGTTCTGAGCGCGGTAGGGCATTTTGAGCATCCCTAGCTTCCACCTCCTCGATGCCATCAGCACCCCTCTCCCCCTCCCCCACCCCAGCCATGACAACCAAAAATGCTAAGTGTCCCAGGATGGACAAAATCACCCCCAGCGGAGAAACCGCTGCTTTATGCAGATAGATTTTAGATGTATGTCATCTAGAAAAAGCCTCAGGGAAGCGATCACCTGAATCATTTCTGTTTGTATCTTTCAGATGATGGATGCAATAAAAGGCACAATGACGGAAATATATAACGACCTTTCTAAAAACACTACTGGAAGCACAATAGCCGAGGTCAGAGATGACACATTCATTCCCAATTTGCTAAGAGTGTCTTATGGGCTGCTGTAGGGGCACCGTGAAGAAGCTTCTCTGGAAATCCCTCTCGGGTCCTGTCTCTGGTCACCAGGCTCGCTCTGCTGATGGGGGTTGGTGGTGAGGGTATTTCTTCACTTTGCTAGGAAGCTGGTGCTCTGGAGACACACCCTGCTCTGTGCCATCACTTCACTTCTACTCAAACAGCCAAAACCAGAGCTTGAGTTGTTCTCCCACTGGTGAGACTGGACAATAGTGCTTTTGACCCCACGTAAAATTGGCTCCTTCATCTTCTCCCAAAGTTTGGACTTTTTTATACAAGTGATCCTTGTTGTCCACGAATGTGTATCCCCAGCCTCCTTAATTTAGGTGATTGCTTAGAGAAGAGCGTGCTTAAAACGTTGAAATGTCCACTTAGGAAGTGACCATTTATTTAAAAAAAAAAAAAGCCTCCCTGAATTTCCCTCCTAGGCTAATTCCCTGCAAGCCAGATGCAAACAGGTCACCGCGGGAAGTGACAATGGCAGGACTTCTAGAGGTCATTGAAAGTCATGATGGAAAACTGGGGGGAGTCACATGCAGAGCCATTGACCTGTGAGGACCTGGCAGGGTGAGGCTGGCACCCAGACAAAGAGGAAAAAATCTCCAGGAAGGTGTCCCTATAGGCCTTCAACAGAGAACCGCGTGAATGTAAAGGTTTAAGGGAGGTCCCAAGAGAAATGGTGAATCTCCTTGGGTATTTTTGCTGATGTGACCCTCTTTATGATTGTGCTGGGACGTCAAACAAGAAGGGGAAATGTTGTCTTAGAAAAACCTCCCCATCCTCACCCCCACCTGCTACCGTACTTCATTCCTTTTTGTTCATTTTAACTGGCGTGGAGTTGAAAGTATGGGTCCCTAATGTCTCACCTGAAACCCTGGGTCCAGATATGTGCCAGAATTTTCCAGATTTTCATGAGGTAATATGCAGCCCCCTCCCACAATTAGATACAATGTTTTCTGCAGGGAAACAGTACAGTTGTTCCCACTGTGTCTGGTAAATCAGGATTTCTCAACTTGGCGCTACTGACGTTTGTGCCAGATGATTCGCTGTGGTGAGGGCCGTTCTGTCCATCTGGGACGTTTAGCAGCATCCCTGGCCTCTACCCCTGGGATGCCAGAAACAACCTATAACGTCCCCAGGCACTGCAGTGTCATGGAGGGAGGGAGGGGGGCAAAAATCACCCCAGCTGAGAACCATCGTGATTATTCAGCACTGCCAACAGCCTTGTATCAGTTCACATTGGGTTTACATCTTCCTCCCTCCAAATGAATTGGGCCCCAAATTTACTCCTACCCCCCAAAATACCCTATGGTTTCCAGGAATGTTAAGCTTTGGACTTTGAAGAGAATGATCATGCACCCCCCCTGCCCAAAATCTTAGGTAAGAGATACAATAAAGCTTGTTTTTATTTGTTTTTGTTTCATTTTTTAGACCAAAATTCTCATCAAACCTTTGACGTACTATTGATTATGAAAACCTGGTCTTCTTTTCTTACTTTAAGTGGCTTTTCCTAGAGCATTTCTTGGAACAGACAGCCGACTCACATTTGGCTTTTTGAAGCAGAAGTTCTCCCGGATTTGGGTTAACCCACTGGCGCCCACCTCTCTGACTGCAGCTGTGGGGAGGCCAGCACAGGCTGCCCGCTCTTTGCCTCAGCACATGACGTTAACCCTGTAGTGAGAGCTGGAGCTTCCGAGCCCTGTTGGTAAAAGGCACCCGGATGCACTTTGTAAAAAGTCTTTCTCTCGCCTTACAGATTCGCAGGCTGAGGATTGAGATAGAGAAGCTCCAGTGGCTGCACCAGCAGGAGCTCTCGGAAATGAAACACAACTTGGGTAAGTCCTGCTGACTTGGTCTGCACTGAGGAAGGTTCTGGATGTGAGCTTCTTGGCACCTCTGGCGTTCGGCCCAGATGTGAATTGAATCAAAAGTAGGGCAGGGGGATGCACCACTGGTGGGGAGACCACAGCATCCTGGAGAGTCTGACCTGGAGAAACCAGATATGAAGGCTGGAGCTGGAGGGAACCCTCCTTTCGTCTTTTCAGAATACCAACGTCAGCAACAAAGTCGTCACAACAGCCTTGGTAACAGCTCCTGCTTATGAGCTCTGACCTTGTTCCAGCAACCGGCTGAAGTTTTCATGAATTAGCTAATTCTCACAGAGACCCTTCTGATGAAAAGGGGTCTGTTATTTCCAGCAGAAACTGAGGCACAGGCACGTGCAAAGTCACACAGCTGTAGTTCACGTCTGGGCGCTGTGGCTCCAGACTTTCCTCCTCGTAACCACTGAATGTCAGGCATCTTAAGGTCTTGGATACTTCCTGTGTGCCCCACGTCATGGAGAGGGCGTTGGTCCATGGATTGTAGATAGATTGATGTTTTGCTTACTGCTCTGTGGGGATATTGTAAAAGGGTCTCCCCACAAAGGCAGAGCAGTTTCTTTCAGATCCTTGAGTAGTATCAGCCTCAGAGTCAGAACGCTGGCAACTGGGAGGTTCTGTTAGGGAGGCAGACCCAGGGGTGCCCACCTGGTTGCAGGTGATACTTGTTTAAATCACGCAAACTCCAGTCCTTCGGAAGCTGACCAGGAAAGCTCCGCCCCCGCCCTGCTCCTTCCCTTGTTGCCAGGAGGGAAGTTTATTGGAATGTTGTCACTTCTTCCTGTTTTTCTTGTAAAGTCAAAGAATCTATTTTTATGCAGAATCGTTTCATTTAAAAATATTGGCCACACATTTGAAAAAAATACATGTTGAAGGCAGTTGGGAGTGTTGGAAATGTGTCTGGATACAAGTGCTTTTTATCTTTACCAGGGGTTAATTTTCTTTATTGGTGTTTTTTTGGAGGGTGTTTTTTTTTTTTTTTTTTTTTTTTAAA
The DNA here is from genome assembly GCF_965194805.1 of Balaenoptera borealis. NCBI lineage: Eukaryota > Metazoa > Chordata > Mammalia > Artiodactyla > Balaenopteridae > Balaenoptera > Balaenoptera borealis. The sequence continues at coordinate 13,973,985 of NC_138872.1, forward strand.
TTTCAGGAAGAGGATTTTAAGGAATCGAGGAACCATTTATTTTTCTTTTATTCCGGTGTGCAGGTTGCTCCCAGGTGTTGCACTTGTTGTCTGATGTAAAATTGAGAGAAATCTCAGTAGCGTGGGCAGTTTGATCGTTGTTTCATTAGTCTAATGATCAGTCACGATGCCCTGTCTGGTAGATTAGAGCCACACACCAAGAAGACAGCATGTCCAAGTTGTAGCCCCAGCTCTGCTCTTATCAGCTCTGTGCCTCAGTTTCCTCATCTGTGAAAGGGGTATTATAGTAATGCTTACCTCATAGGATTAGTAGTATAAAAGGATTAAAGGAGTTCATGTTTATAAAGTGCTTACAACAGTGCCTACAGATAGTAGGTGCTATGTAAGTATTTGATAGAAAAAAAGGCTTATACTAATGATAAAATTCAAAGTGAGTTTAGTGGAAATCGTTTCAAGGGTTTATTTGAGGTCTTCCTGCAGAATCCCCATGGGGCCCCCTTATCTGCATCCTTGGCACCTGACGTTCATTATCACAAGCAGCTCTGTTGGTCAGCGTGAGGGATGCTCATCTTACAGATGTAGACACTGGGGCTCGGGGAGGCTGGGTGACTCACCCAGGGGGTATCACACAGCCAGGGCATCTCCAAGCCAGGATCCACACCCGAGTCCGTTGAAATCCATGTTCTGACCTGGTGTGAATGACCCCACGTCCTGGGCTGGGGACGATGGTGATGAAGCTGGCATCCGCTCCTCTCCCCTCCCCCCTCCCCTCCCCCCTCCCCTCCCCCCTCCCCTCCCCCCTCCTCCCCTCCCCTCCCCTCCCCCCTCCCCTCCCCCCTCCTCCCCTCCCCTCCCCTCCCCCCTCCTCCCCTCCCCCCCTCCCCTCCCCCCTCCCCCTCCCCCTCCCCCTCCCCCTCCCCTACCCCCTCCCCCTCCCCTCCTCCCCTCCTCCCCTCCCCTCCCCCTCCTCCTCCTCCTCCCCTCCCCTCCCCTGGCAGAGCTGACCATGGCTGAGATGCGGCAGAGCCTGGAGCAGGAGCGGGACCGGCTCATCGCCGAGGTGAAGAAGCAGCTGGAGCTGGAGAAGCAGCAGGCGGTGGACGAGACCAAGAAGAAGCAGTGGTGCGCCAACTGCAAGAAGGAGGCCATCTTCTATTGCTGCTGGAACACCAGCTACTGTGACTACCCCTGCCAGCAGGCCCACTGGCCTGAGCACATGAAGTCCTGCACCCAGTCAGGTAGGGCCCCGGGGGCACCGCCTGGCCCAGGCTGCGGAGGGTGGGCTCTTGGCTCCCCCTGGACCACAGGGCCCTCGCCATGCTCGCTCACCACCTGTGTGACTCTTGCACACGAGAGAGCAGCACACAGACGTGGAGCCGAGACTCCAGACACAGGTGTTTCGAACCTCTGCTTTCCTTGGCCACAGTGTTGTTCGCCACAGCGCGGGGCTTGTGGTGATCACTTTAGTTTCATGTGAGTTGCCGTGGTTGGTTCTCCACCGGGGGCAGTTTTTGTCTCTGTCCCCTCTCCAAAGACCCTGGCAATGACTGCAGACGTTTGTGGTTGTCATAACTGAGGGAGGTGCTGCTGGCATCGAGAGGGCAGGGGCCAGGGATGCTGCTAAATAAACACCCTGCCAAATGCACAGGACGGCCCCCCACAGTGGAGCCCATCCTGGACTCATGGCGTTAAATAAGCGATCCCAGTGCTCACGTGAAGGAAAAAGTGTTGGTTTGGAACTGATCGGTCTTTGAAATCTCTTTCTATAAATTTATTTATTTATTTATTTTATTTTTAGCTGCGTTGGGTCTTCATTGCTGCGCGCGGGCTTTCTCTAGTTGCGGGGAGTAGGGGCTACTCTTCATTGCAGTGCGAGGGCTTCTCATTGCGGTGGCTCCTCTTGTTGCAGAGCACGGGCTCTGGGCGCGTGGGCTTCAGTAGTTGTGGCTCGCAGGCTCTAGAGCACAGGCTCAGTAGCTGTGGCACACGGGTTTAGTTGCCCCGTGGCATGTGGGCTCTTCCCGGACCAGGGCTCGAACCCGTGTCCCCTGCATGGGCAGGCGGATTCTTAACCACTGTGCCACCAGAGAAGTCCCCTGAAATCTCTTTCTAATACAGAGCAAGCAGATCCCAGGCTAGGAGACTCCAGCAGGAAACAGTGTCTAGTTAGAATTTATTAATAATATTTATTAGTGATTATTTTACAGTTAGCATTTATTTATGGCTAATATTAGATTTCTATGCTTAGAAATAAAAGTCTCCATTTCAAATAATTTATTTAAATACAAATAACAGGGCTTCCCTGGTGGCACAGTGGTTAAGAATCCGCCTGCCCATGCAGGGGACACGGGTTTGAGACCTGGTTCAGGAAGATCCCACATGCCACGGAGCAGCTGGGCCCGTGTGCCACAACTACTGAGCCTGCGCTCTAGAGCCCGCGAACCACAGCTGCTGGGACCCGCGTGCCTGGAGCCCGTGCTCCGCAACGAGAGAGGCCACTGCGACAAGAAGCCCGCGCACTGCAACGAGGAGTAGCCCCCGCTCGCCGCAACTAGAGAAAAGCCTGCGTGCAGCAGCAAAGACCCAACGCACCCAAAAATAAATAAAATAAGTTAAATACAAGTAACATAAATAATATGATAAGGGAGTATATCTACGGATTGGCAAGTTTTTCAAAGGTGATACACGAATGACCCAAATTTGAGAAGCTCTGGGGCAGGGGTTGGTAAGCTTTTTTTTATGAAGGTCCAGAGAGTAAATATTTCAGGATTTGTGGCCTGGGTGGTCTGTCAGAAGCGCTTAACTCTGCTGTTAATAGGGTAAAACATGAGGTGAAAACTGGTCTAAAATTAGAAACGATGAAATGAGTAATTGGAACAGCAGTTTACAGGGTGTTTGTTTCAGGAACATTCTTTTCTCTCCAGAACGATTTAATAAAACTTGAATCACAGACTCTTCGAAATGAACATATTTTCATGCCCAGTCTGGAATTCCTGCGCCTGGAAAGCTTTGGTCCAGCCACCCTGGGCCTGTGCTTGTGCCCTGAGTGGGCCTGGGTGGCAGCTGCGTCTCTTACAGGTGGTGGTTTGTGCAGAACGGGGTTCCCCGTGGGCCCGGGAGCCACCACGCTCGGCTTATACTTGGCTTCTGTCCCCTTTCGCCCTCAGCTACCGCGCCTCAGCAGGAAGCAGACGCCGAGGTGAACACGGAAACACTAAACAAGTCATCCCAGGGGGCCTCCTCCAACACGCAGGCAGCCCCCCCGGAAACCAGCACCTCGAAAGAGAAGGAGACGCCAGCCGAGAAAAGCAAGGACGGTGGCTCGGTGAGTCTCCATCCCACATGCCTTCGGGCCACGCAGAGTCTCAGACCCACTCCTGTGCCTGCCACCCCGGCAGCTCCTGTGCTGTAGGGAGGTTTGTCTGTCTTCAGGCTGCAGGTGGGGGTGACAGTCTTAGCAGGGCTCCTTTTCACAAGGTGCATGTTTAGGGCAGCGTTGTCCCCAAACCTTCTGAGACGATGGGAATGTTTAGTATCTGCTCTGCCCAGTGTGGGAGCCACTAGCCGCATGTAGCTGTTGAGCACTTGAACCGTGGCTAGTGTGACTGAGGATCTGGATTTTAAATTTTACTGAATTATAATTAATTTAAATACAGGTAGTCCCAGGAGGCTGGTGGCCGCTCTGTTGGACACACAGGTTCCACCTCCTACTTGCCCAGCGTGTGGTGTATGTAATTGCACGCAAACGTTACTTTAGGTGGCACCTTGATCATTTTTTATATCTGTAGTCATTATGTATTTATTTCATGTCTATTAGGAAAAAAGCAAGTCATCTCAGCAGTTAAAACCCTTTTGATTTCATTGATATTATTGCCTAGTAAGAGGTTAAGGTGAAGTAAAAGTGAACTGATATAATTTGATGTAATATGCAGTCAGCCCTCTGTATCCGTGAGTTTCTCATCCTTGGATGCAACCAACCGAAATTCCATCCATGTTTGGTTGAATCCATGGATTCGAAATCCTCGGATACAGAGGGCCCACTGTATTCACCATCCTAGGCCTTTTTTGTATAGAAGGAGCTGGAGCATCCCCAGATGTTGGTATCCTTGGGGGCTCCTGGAACCGTCCCACTTCGGGTACTGAGGGACGGCTGTGCTTCCTTTTGGGATGTGGCAGAAATCTGGGGTGGGCGGTAGGTCAGAGAGGGGAGCTGAGGACCAGTGTTCTTGAAGCCGCGGCTCTAGAGTTGAGTGAGGAGCCCTCAGTGCTGTGTTTTGGGGAGGTAGAGCAGAAAAGGGCACAGGTGCAGGGCCCCCCGGCTGACCTGGCCTCCCCCGCCTGAGCACGCCAGGCAGAGGGCACGAGGGTGCTGTAGGGGCCGTGACGAGCGCCCCCATGGATCCCTGGGCTTCCCTGGGGTGGGGGGGCTGCATTGGCCCCAGTGCCTTGCCTCCATCTCTCTCTTTTTGTATTTCTAGACCCTCGACCTTTCTGGCTCCAGGGAGACGCCCTCCTCCATTCTCTTAGGCTCCAACCAAGGCTCTGGTATGTTGCCCCCTGGTGGGCGAATGGTGCTGTCACGGTCCACACGGGCAGAGGGGAGCCATGAGGAGAAGCCAGAGGGAGAAGCTGAAGGGTGTAGGGCCGTGATTTTCAAACTGTGGGTCCTTAGGGATGCTTGGGGGTGCCCTGGGCGGGTGAGCGGGGGCGAAGGAGTGGCGGGGCAAGGTGGCTTTCAGGCACGTCTCCAAACGGATCAGGATTTACCTGTACTTGTTTGATTTCTTGGGGTTCCACATCAAAGACATAGGGTTCCGTTGCTGACCTGGGGGGGCGTAGAAGATGCATTTGGGTTGGGCAGTTCTTCTGCCCTCAGAGAAATGACCACAGGAAATGAAACTGTGAAACTATCCCTGAGGTCCCAACGCCTGCATTTAGTGGATAAGGGTACTTGAGCATTCAGAGGAAAAAAGAAAATTTTTAGGGAGATGATCTTTCTGTAAAACCCTTTCCACTTGAGGGATAACCTGGTAGGCTGTTTTGGGGATTATCTGACACTGACTTTTGGTTTTCCCCTTCTGTGCAGTTTGAGCTGTCCTCTTTCTAGTTCAAAGGGTCTTTCCCCTGCACCCTCCTAAACCGGTTTGAGGGCATTCCAGAAGGGTTCAAAGAAGGTGTCTTCAGTGAGGACAGTTCTGCTTAATTCAAGGTCCTTCAGCTCTAGGATATTTCTTTCTGCCGGGTCATTCTCTTCAGCTGAAAACCAAGCATTTTCTTTTAGTGCATAGAGGAAGAAGGGATGTCCTTTGTTAGGGTGGCTGGAGAAAGTTTCCCGAAGGTCTGGAAAGTGGGATTCAGGTTCCGAGTGCAAGGGGGAGTGGCACGAGCTGACTTCACGAACTTGGCATTAAATACTGGCATTAAATACGATTGAACCACCTGTTGAAAAAGCTCACTTCTCACTCCCCCTTCAGTCCTCTGGTTACATCTCTGAGAACAAGTTCAGTTTGGTGCTAAGGTATCTTCTTCATCCCTTTGATATCTTCTTTTTTTTTTGATATCTGTCTTTTTAACTTCAGCAGCATGGCACCCACCTAGAATTTTCTACTGCAGTTTGGTTTTCATTATGTTGATTTGTAGAGTTGTCTTCTGTGTATGGCAGGTATTATTGCTTTCCTGCTTTTGGTGATGATATAAGAGTTTCTGTTTGACTTAAGTTGAAAATGAGTTTAAAATAAAAGCACGAACTGAGTGGACGTGTCAAAATTGCAAAGGTGGAGTGAGAAGGGCTCAAGTTGGAAATACTGCTGCAGACGGGGTGCTGTTGAGGTTTTGGAGCAGCAAAGTGGTGCAATCCATGTGGGAAGATTAACGGGCCTTGGGAAGATTAGTGATGCCCTGGGAGTATGGAATCTGTTGGGACAGGGAAGCTTGCGTGCAGGAAGGCGGTTGGGAGACACATCGTATCCCAGTTCTGAGGTGGAGGAGGTGTTACCTAGCCCAGGGGTTGGCAAACTTTCTGTAAAGGACCAGAGAGTAAATATTTTAAGCTTCGAGGGCCACACAGTATCTGTCAGAACTGCTCGACTGCCGTTGTTGGATGAAAGCAGCCACAGATGACACACAAAGAGATGGGTGAGCCTGTGCTCCCGTGAACCTGTACTTGGAAAAGCAGGCACTGGCCTGGATTTGGCCTATGGGCCGTTGTTGGCTGACCTCCCCCTCCTCCTCGGCCTGAAGCACCCTGGTGTCCGAGAGGGTAGAAAGGGAAGTTGGAGAGAGGAGGCCAGGAGCCTGGAAGATGCTGGTGACTTGGTGCCGGGGGTGGGGAGTGGGGAGAAGATCATCCCGAGGAGGCTAATGATGAGATGGGGAGGGGGGGCAGGGAGGGAGGGAAAGGTCCCACATTGTCAGCAGCTGGAGGAAAAAGCATTTTTCAGGCAGTGCTGCCGTGTTATCTTGGAGTGTGGGCCGAAGGGAACTGAGCGGGAGGTCACTGGAGGCCAGGTCAGGACAGCAAGCTCAAGGCTTCTCACTTTCCCCTATTTACTCACCAAAGCACCCTGGGTGATGGTTGGCGTCAGAGCAGACAGACTGGCTCGTTTTCTGATTCCTCTTACGTCTAATGGTTTCTGCTAGCGCTCACTGCTTGCTGACAGTGTAGATGAATCTTGTGGAGGAACGTGGGCTTTACAAAGGTTTACAAACACTGAGGTTTCTGAGCTCTTTATAGTCTTCTGGAACTAGGCTGGTTAAGATGAGGGTCTAGTCGGGAGGGGAGGAAGGTTTTGTAGCGGGTAGGAGCTTCCTCGGGGTGGGCGTGGGCCTTTCCTGTTCACTTGTCTCTTCATTTTAAGATTGTAAAGCAATGCATGCATATCCAGTTGACCCTTGAACAACACGGGTTTGAACTGTGCAGGCCCACGTATACGTGGATTTTTTCCCATAGTCAATACGGTTCTACACGATCTGTGCTTCGTTGAATCCGTGGATTTGGATATGGAGGGCCGACCATGAGACTTAAGTGTCCATGGAATTTAGTATCTGTGGTGGGTCCTGGAACCAATCCCCTGTACCATCCCTGACACCAAGGGAAGACTATAGTTAGAGAAAATAAAACTGTACTGGGAAAAACAGTTCCTAGTCCCAGTCTCCATGGCTGTCTTTGGGTACATCTGGCACTTAACCTCCTTATTTGTAAATAATGTAAATAACCTGTTTCCCCATACTTCTATTTCTGGACTTTATCTAGACGTTGCTTGTTGACTTCTGGCTTTAAAGAATGAGAATTCTTTAGAGATGAGAATTGGGGTCTTTTATCACCTCTCTACTCCCCCTCCTCCCAAACGACTTATGTCACTGTTTGATATGCCTATGGGTTACCTTGGTCAAGTAAAACACTTACTCCTTAGTTCTTGTTCTATCAGCTGGGGACAGTATCTCTTGCCCCCCCTCTTGGCGCCCATCATCTCCCTCACCTCTCCTACCCCTGTCATATCCAGACTTGCCATCTTCCCACTTTCACTCTCCCATCACCAAGGTGGAGAACATGTATGTGCATCCTCTCCTGTAACTTCAGTTGGGTCTTCTCACTTTCGGCTGTTGGCTGAGCCTAAAAAACTGACATACGATAATCTGTGTTTCCATCATTCTGATCGTGCCATTTGTTGCAGATGTGTATGTGATTACATTTCCACCTTTGTATATAGCCTTACTTTTCCCTGGAGTTTCTGTTTTGTTTTTTTTTAATGTTTCCTTTATCATACCTTCAGTGATTTCCCCCAAATTCTTCACTATGACAGTTATTTTATTGAGACACTTTTCCCATCACACATTTTAGACTCTTACCATCTCAGATATTATTTGTTGATGTCCTTCCGTCATGGCTGAGGAGTGGCCCACTGATACCTCATCTGTAGCCTCTTCCTCAATCCTTCTCACCACGTGCACCTCCGTCGCCCTCTCTTCCCTGTTCTGTCAATCAGCCTTGGCAGTAGATTAGTGATTACTTGCCCAGAATAATCTGGATTCCTTGGGTGGAGCTTTCCACCTAAATTGTGGTGCTGGTGCCTCCCCTTGCCCTGGATGAATGAAGCTCTTGGCAGAGCTAGTGGTTCCTAGAATTTTGCTTTCAAAATTCTGCTAATTTATGGCTTTACGTAGTTGCTTTTATGTCATTGTACGCCATATTTCCCACCTGTAATGCCGTGCTATGTCCCATGATCCTGTTCATGGTTTAATATGCATTTTAAAAAGCTTTAGTCTCCTGTGAATGCATTAAGTTGGAAAATGGGGACATCAACAAAGCAGCCACCCAGCGCTAAGACCAGTAGCCTGTTGCTGAGCAGAGTAGCGAGGCCTTGGGGTTGTGCGGATTTGAGCCCTCTGCCAGACTCTGAGGCTGCCTGTGCTATCTCTTCAGTTAGCAACAGGTGTGACAAGCAACCTGCCTCTATCCCAACCAGCACAGACCACCAGCCGCACCCCAGCTACCCAGCCCAGAAGTGTAAGTATGACCCCGCCTCACGAAAGCTGCCGGGGAGCTTCTCCCGGCGCGCGGAAGGCTCGTTTTGTGTGTGTCTGTGTGTGTTCTTCTTTGTGGGCGTGTCTTCTCCTGTCCTCCTGAGTGATGGGTCTTGCTTTGCCTTGTTTCTTCTTAGCTTTGCCTCTGGTGGCCATCGGAAACCGCAGTAGAAAAAGAGTTTTTTGGGGGGCCACGCCGCTCAGCTTGTGGGATCTTAGCTCCCCGACCAGGGATCGAACCCACACCCTCGGCAGTGAAAGCGTGGAGTCCTAACCACTGGACTGTCAGGGAAGTCCCCGGTCTGGCTTTTTGAAGGGGCCTCATCCTCGCTCTTTTCATAAAGAGTCCTAGACTAACACCCGTTGTCCTCTGCAGTGATGGGTCGAATCAACCACCGCCCCATGTCCGGTCCGTGGGAGGAGTCAGGCTCTGCAGTTACTCAGGTGGCCAGCCTCGCTCTGGGATGCAGCTTCTGTGCTGAGCTCAGCCCTGCTCCCGTTTCTTCTAAGTGGCCCAGCTGGTCTCCGCCTTCAGCAGAGCTGGGGGAGACTCAGTGTGACTTGACTGCATTGTTGTAGGATTTTCTCCGTGTGGTGATAACCAGCTGTATCACTGACCTTCCAGAGAACTGATGGTGTAGGCATCACGAGTAGGGAAGAACGCTTAAGAAGAGGTGGATTCAGGATCCGTAAGACAGCTCCACCCTGGCCCCCCAGCTCTGCCCACCACAGTACTGCCCCCTTTTGGTCACAGATGCAAGTGACTAAGAAGAGTTCTCTCCTGAATGAATATGTTACCTTGGGAGATCCTTTGATCATTCTCTTCACTACTTATCTTGCAGAAACAGACCTCAGGACCACATACATGCCTGCCGTATCACCAGAAAGGTCGCCCCCTAGGCGATGATACGGTCCCTTGCTCCCTCATTCCAATTCTGTCTCTAAGCTTGACAGCCGACTTCTTTCAATCAAATATTATCACCCCACCTCAAGAAGTTAAAAAAGAAAGTTTTGTCCCAATCTGTCTGAACTGGGTAAATGATCTAAGATATGATGGGGTCTTAGTGATGTGCTGGTGGGTCTCTTAGCGTCAGCCATCCCGCTGAGCCTGCAGGCTGGGGCCGTCTCACAGTTGGACAGACACCTGACTTGGCTCTTCCTTCAGTGTCCTCGTATCTTACTCAGCCACGATGTAGCTCCTTGTGGCGCATGTGTCCTTGAAGCTCCCGTAGGTCTTACTCTGGTTCTTGCATCCTTCAGTGACCCTTAAGCTTGTCCTTACTGGGAGCCAGTGGGTCTTCACCGTTAAGCCCAGCTGGGCTTCACCATTCTGGTGCTCTCTCCTCTGCTTCGGGTGATTTGATTATAAGTCTGTTTTCCAAGTTGCCTATAAACTGATTAAAGGAACTCCATTAACAGAAGTAAGTAGATCGAATGCCAAATTTCAGTGCCTTCTTTAGTGGCCAAGGTAGGACACAAGGGCATGGGGTGCTTGGTGTCTGGTCATGTAGGAGGGGTGCCTGGTCCCAGGTACCACACAAGAAGTGCCTTCCTCGATAACTTCGTACCTGTCCCCACTCATCTTTATTCTCTCTGAGCATGATTCCCTCCTGTTTTTTTCCAATCAGCTCTTGTTAAATCCTAAAAAAATAAGTTCTGCCCGTGTACGCCACAGACCCACAAATTCAGGGCAGTAAATGGTGGCAGGATTTTGACCATCTGTGTTGTGTGGAGTCGGGCGGGGAAGGTGGTACCAGGGAGCAGGTGCAGATCACATAGAGGGATGGTTCCGATCCACTGGAAGTGGGCAGGAATGCTAAAAACCTGCCTTCCGGTTGACTTCCCCCCAACCCAGACCATTCCCGGAGCAGTAAATCCAGTTGCTGGAGCGGCAGTGATGAGAAACGGGGAGCGGCACGCTCTGAGCACAACGCCAGCACCAGTTCGAAGAGCCTCATCCCGAAAGAGTCTCGGCTGGACACCTTCTGGGACTAGGGACACGTTGGGGCACAAGTCACCCATCCCATGGAGGAGAAAAAAAACAGACACCAGGAAAACCGGAAACAGCAAAGAAATGTGAGACAGGAGAATCGCCACCCTCAGACTGGAGGATGCCAGCCATTCAGACTTGGCCTTTGCACCTGGCACGGAGGGCAGCCCACACTACGTCACGTCCAGCATTAGCCTTGACAGAGGACTGTTCCACCCACATGAAACCTATGCTTTAGATGTAAATAATGTACAATTTGTGGATGTCATTGACCCTAGAGTACCTTCCCCTTTTTATATTTGTATTGACTTTAACTTATAAAAAAAAATAGAGAGAGAAAAACAATAAAAAAAAAAAAGAAACACACCCAACAACAAAAAGAATGTTTGGATGTTGGAGAAGGGACAGTCAGCCAGCCCACCTGTCACAGTGGTATGGAGAGGGCGTGGGGATCACCATGGCACACAGGTCCTTATCCTGGGATGCCCAGGGGAAAGTGAGCCGTTTCCATTCGTATGTCTGTACACAGCATATTGGGATCAGGAATTTCCGGCACAGATTCAGTGCTGTCGTGGGCACATCACATCCAACCATTGGCCCCTTTCAAATGCTGTGTTATCATGTTTTAAAAGGCAAGCTCTCTGGACCAGTAGGACATGTGGAGGAGCTCGTTTATTTTATGTGATTTCCATGATGACTCTACTCCTATAAAAGGGAAAAAAAAAACCAACGTCCTTGTTTACAGAATATCAACTAGAAACAAGCCCTGCTCAGCTCAGTTGCAGAAGGGAAGAACTTAGAAAGCGTTCAAGTCAGAAGCTCTGAAACGAAGAGAGATCTTTTCTTTGCTTTGTGGTTCCTTTAAAGACACTCACACCCACTTGGTAAGAGACGGGCCGTGCTTTGCGGAAGTGAGAAGTCAAAGGCAAGACGCACGCGGAGGACATTTCAGTCTGGGATGAAGCATGTATGTATTATTTATATGATGGAATTTTACGTTTTTATGTCAGCATGAAACAAAGGCAGTGTGAGAGGACGCAGGACACCGCCGTGCTGTCTGTTACACTACGTATGCTGTAGTACCATTTTGTATGTTGTGTAAAACAAGAAGCATTGAACAAAGCAAAAAGGTGATGTATGTATATGAGAAAAATTAATTGTACGATATCATTCCAGTACCTTCTGTTGTACATTTTAGTCTCGTTTCCTTTCTCTTCATTGTTGATAAGAGGATGCGAACTGTACAGTTTCCAGCTAGTTACCCATATTAGAGAAGAAATAAAAAGAGTATTAGAAGAAAACAGGAGAGAAAGAACATTTGTGAATTGCAGTTGTCAAAAAAAAAAAAATAGCCTAGCTGGCCTTATTTGTGAAGCATAATTGCTTTTAGCATATGGAAGTATTTTTTCACATTTTCTTTGTATAAAATTTGTATTAAACTTAAATATCTTTTTTGATGATGGTGTTTCTTTGTGACTGAGCCAGTGGACTCACACGGTATGCTCTTTTGGGTTCCCCCACCCCCCAGTTTTTTCAGATTCTTCACCTTTTTTTAATTAAACTGTTTTGGAAAAATGGCTTGGTCGTCCTCGATGCAGTTTTCCATTTGGTCAGGATGGCCGTGTCACGTTTGCCCGATCAAACACAGGAGACGGGGCCACTAGAGGTTAGGAACAACATCTCCGTGGGTGGCGGGCACATTATAAATAAGGGCCCCTAGTGGGTGCTTTCCTGGGAAGTCCAGTTCCTGGGAATTTACTGACAGAGATGTAGAACAGAAGGGAAATCCTGGAACAACATCTCCATGGGTGGCGGGCACATTATAAATAAGGGCCCCTAGTGGGTGCTTTCCTGGGAAGTCCAGTTCCTGGGAATTTACTGACAGAGATGTAGAACAGAAGGGAAATCCTGGAACAACATCTCCATGGGTGGCGGGCACATTATAAATAAGGGCCCCTAGTGGGTGCTTTCCTGGGAAGTCCAGTTCCTGGGAATTTACTGACAGGTGTAGAACAGAAGGGAAATCCTGGGTCAGTCTTGGAAAAACAGTGGGAGGGGAGTGAATTGCCTTTCCGTGGCCAAGATGGGGGCCTGAGCTCCTAGGAGTTCCGTGGGCAGTGTGGGGCCTTGGCTGTGCCCAGGCACACCCTGGTCATTTCATCTTCATGTGTCACAAAATTACTTTGATTTTTTTCCCCCCAACCATTTAAACACGTAAACACTTCTCAGCTCAAGGCTGGACAAAAGCAGGGCATGGACTGGATTTGGCCCGCAGGCCATCACTGACTGGTGCTGTGAAAGGAACAAAATGGGGCTGGTTTACAGAGGAACTTACAAGAGCTTCTTTGTGCCTCTTTGTGGGTGTGGGAACCTGTCGTGTGGAAGGAGACAGCATGTGTCACAGCCCCCAGTTGATGGATATTTGGCGTGTCAGCAGACACTGGCCATGGCAAACAGACCTGCAGGTCCCTCGTGTGCGAGTCATGAGCTGTGTGAGGGGACCCGTGGGAGTCAACCCAAGCAGCTGCATCCGGGGCTCGGTGAGTGGCCAGGTAAGAGGGGAAGGGCTTGGAGGTTCCAGACAGGGCAGCGGGACCTTCTCCCTCTGACTTTAGTCTGGGTGGAGTGTTTTCAGGGCCCAGTGGCTCTGAGTCTAGGAATGAGGAGAAGGAGGACACCATGCTCTCTGCCGTGGTCCTTGCTCCTTCCTCTCAGCGATGGCCAGGCACAGAGCAGGATGGGGCTGGCACAGCCAGCCTGGTGGGTCTTGGGACTACTTTGAACGCAGTTGGGCACTATCGCCGCCTGGTGGCCTCCGTCAGAACTGCAGCCCCCAGAGCCGGAGTTGGACCAAGCGGTGGGGGTTGGGGGGACACAGCCTCTGGCCTCATCCATCTGACATTATCCCTGGGAAGCAGTCAGATATGCATATGATAGAATCCTAGGTAGAACAGACTCACTGAAGATAAATAGGCGGGGTACGGAGGGGAGGTAGATGGTATTGATTTGGGGATGGCCTCTCGAAGGAGCTGGCCTTTGAGCTGAAATGTAAACGTGGTGGGGACTGAGCATGATGTCTAGGGCAGCGATTTATTAACACTGGCTGAATGTTAGAAGTGCCTGGGAAGATTGATTTATATTTATTTTTGAAATATATTTATTTGGCTGCGTTGGGTTTTGGTTGCGGCACGCAGGCTCCTCTTTGCGGTGCGCGGGCTTCTCTCTAGTTATAGAGCACGGGCTTCAGAGCTTGCGGGCTCAGTAGTTGTGGCGCGCGGGCTTAGTTGCCCCGCGGCATGTGGGATCTTAATTCCTCGACCAGGGATCGAACTCACATCCCCTGCATTGGGAGGCGGATTCTTAACCACTGCACCAGCAGGGAAGCCCCCACGTGGGCAGATTTAAAACAGCAAAGCAGACACCACCCTCCTTCCCCAAGTAATGACATCTGACTCTCCGAGGTGGGGCTTTGTAAAGCTCCTCAGGTGATCCCGATGGGCAGCCAGAGCTCAGAGCCTCTAACCTGGTTGGAAGAACATTCCAGGTAGAAGGAAAAGCAAATACAAAAGGCTTGAGGTGGGGCTGGCATCTTCCAGGAAGAGGAGGAAGGCGAGTGAGGCCAGAATGAGGGATTCAGCGTGGAGGTGGGGCTGATGAGATCAGAAAGGGAAGAGAAGTCGGGGCTTGAATTATGATCCGAAGGAGATGGGAAGCCAGGGTGGTTGGTTTTTTTTAACAGCTTTAGAGAGAGAGAATTCATATACCATAAATCTGTCTATTTAAAGTATATAATTCAATGATTTTTGGTATATTACATTATTAATTTTTATTTAAAAATTGTGGCAAAATATATGTAACAAAATTTGCCCTTTTAACCATTTTTAAGTGTACGATTTAAGTGTAGTCTGGGTTGTGTTTTGAACATATAAATGTTTTCTAAACTTCAGCATTCACAGGCCCCCTTCACATCAGGGTACATCAGGAACACCACCTATATTATTGCTCATTTTTTTTAATCCAGCAAGACAAAGGTCACTCATATTCCTTCCAGTATCACCGGGGTGGGTATGTCCCACACGCTGAGCTGTGTGCTGGGGGACTGCTCTGTGCTGGAATCTTCTGGTCTTCATGAAAACTCCACGAGGCACTAATCATAGTCCCATTCTCCAGATGAGGAAATTGACCTGCCCAAGGTCACACAACAGGTCAGTCAGTGCCAGAGCCAGGATTCAAATCAGTCTGCCTGACTTACAACCCAGTGCAGTGGTCCCTCAGAAGACGCTGCCCCAGTGTCTGTGGCACCGTGGTAAGTTTACAAAACGCCTCTCCCTGACTCCACTGCCCATGGGGTGGGTATTGTTTTGCTCTTTGTCTAGGTTGGGAAACTGAGACTTGATGGTTAAATGAATTTAGAGGTGAGTCAGGTTTTTGGTTGCAAACAACAGAGTGCACTCTAGGTAGTTTGAGCAGGAAAGGAATTTATTAAATGATGTTAAGTGACTTGCACATCTTTGGAAGGGAGGGCTGGAGAGAGCCATGAACAATATATAAATTACATCACAGGACCTTCATGTCACTGTCACTGGGCCCAGACACTGCAACTCTCACTAGTGACACTGGTTATGTTCCTTTCGCCTCCTGCTAAATTGAATTCCATGCATCAGAATCCACTTTCATTGCTTTCACCTGTAGGCGTATCTGAATTGGTTAAGCTTAGGTTCCACATGGATGTATCTGATTGAGTCTAAGTACCATCTGGATGTATTTGATTGGCTGAGCCTGGGTACCATTTGGGTGTATCTGATTGGTTGAGCCTAGGTCACATGCTTACAGTCTAACTTCAAGGGAAGTTGGGAAAGTGAGTTTCAGGCTGCTTCTGGTGCAGATTCTTAAGGTGGGAAATTGTCCAAACAAAAGGCCTTGAGTTGACAAAAATGTTGACAAGCACCCACTGAGGAACTGTCAAAAGTATCTTTTATCAGGTCAGTTTTCGAGAGCAGAATTCACCCAGCTAGTTAAAGCAGAAGGGTTTAGTAAGTCAACTGGTCCGTACTCAGCTGTGTCAATTTGGCTAGGCTGGGACTACGTTTCCCAGAATCCTTATCTTTGAAGGGTTCCAAGTTCGAATTGACCGAAAGAGCAACTCGGGTGAGAGTTTGAAGGCGGAAAGGAAGCAGCAGCTTCTGCTCTTGCAAGGTCGCTGCGGTTTGATGTGGTGACACATAGCTGCAGATGTGCCAGCAGGCTCCAGCGTGTCCTTGCTGTCCTCCGGCTGCGTCCAGGTCTTCCTCCTGACTCCTGGGCCTCAGCACCTCGCCTGTCACTGGACGTTTGGCTGCAGAGGTAATGGTTCCCCATCGATTTCTCTACTGGTGCCCCTCTGCAGCCTCACTTTGGCGGCTAGACGGACCCCTTGGCCTCTCAGATGGCCCGGTTGGTGGCTCCAGAAGTCCCTTTTCAGACCTCACTTCTCTACCTCCTCCCACAGATAACGTGTAAGGTCTAACTCTCGGAATAAACTACCCCAAGGACGTGGGCCAGATCTAGCGGCTTCCCTGATGGCGTGTGACTGACACATTATGAGCATTTACAGAATCACAGGGAGGGCTGAGAAAGCCACACTGCAGGGCTGGGCCCCAGGGGAGCCGCTGCTGCCCCAGGAACAGGAGGCGTCACTGCTGAGTCAGCTTCTGGGGCCAGACCCACGCCCGCTTTGCCTTGGTCTTAACCTGCAGGCTGGTGCCCCATGCCCAGACCTTTCAACTCTCTTAACTCAGCACAAGTCCAGGTGTATTGTGGACACAGCTGATTGGTAGGCCCTTAAATGCTGCAGACCCCTGGCTGCAAGGGAATCTGGGAAATTGAATTTTCAGCTTTCCAGCCTCTTCAGTTCAGGAAGGTAAGCAGCGGGAGGAACGGTTGGATGTTGAAAAAGCCAGTTTTCACCCAGAGATGTGCCTGGGGATCAAACCCTTGGCTTTGCCATCTGGCCCAGGGCTTTCCCTACCCAGGGCTCTCTTTTCAGGGCGTGATGTTAATGGGAAACCGTTGCCTCCCTGGCCCAGCAGATAATCCAAGGCCAGGTCACTTGGGTACCAGGCGACTTGTTAACACAATCGAGTACTGACCTCGGTTCACCTTGATGAACTGAAGGAGGAGAAGGGAACTTCATTTATTCAGCATCTTTCACATTCCTGTTCATTTATGTACATGGCACCCTAATAACCTGCATTTTGCGGCTGAGGATATCAGGCCCAGAGAGACTGAGGAAGCTGCCTGAGGTCACACAGCTAATTAGTGGCAGAAGTGGGACTTGAGCTGTCTGATGACCAAAAAATGCCTGCTCCTAACCATTACCGTATATTTGGTTTTTTTGGCTGTGCAGCACAGCATGCAGGAATCTTGGTTCCCCGACCAGGGATCGAACCCGGGCCCCCTGCCGTGGAAGTGCGGAGTCATAATCACTGGGTTGCCAGGGAAGTCCCCGTATATTTGTTAATACTGGAGGAGCTTTTGTATAGAAGCCATTTATTCACTCTTTCACTCTTTCATTCATTCTTAATTAGGCACCTTTTCTTGGTTAAGCAGTGTCAGGTGCTGGGGACACAATTGTGGACCTAACAGACAGAGGTAGATAATGGGTAGTGGTTAAGATGGGGGTTACAAACTCTGCTTCCTGGACAAGTCAGGGAATAGAAATCAGTGAAACAGGTTGGGAATAAAATTGACATAGACATGTTTTCTTTGTATTTAAATATGTGAGAAGACATTTGTGCATCTATTTTTTTCCCCTTGAAACATGTTGGTTCCTTGGTTTAGTTTTTGTTTTTCCTTTTTTGATAGAAAAATATTTCTCCACTACGAAAAAACCAGCTGGCATGTGTGATGATAAATGGCAACTGATGCTTGGCCTCGGTGTCAGGGACACAGTAGGGCATGGTGGAGACTGTGGCAGATGGGCGAGCCTGGAGACCAGCGTGTAGCAGCTCAAAGGGGCAGCTGCAGTGTGGCTCTTGCTGATCACGTGTGCATGCAGGCCCCATGTTGCCAGATTGCCTTTTTTTTTTTTTTTAAGGGAGGAGTTGAAAATTTAGATTTTGAGTTACATCTCCCAAGTTCTATATAGTTTGATCAAATT
Source organism: Balaenoptera borealis (assembly GCF_965194805.1). Lineage (NCBI taxonomy): Eukaryota > Metazoa > Chordata > Mammalia > Artiodactyla > Balaenopteridae > Balaenoptera > Balaenoptera borealis. The sequence continues at coordinate 13,991,636 of NC_138872.1, forward strand.
TTGAGAACATATTAATAATCAAATTTATCTGAGGGCTGGATCTGGCCTGTGAGCCGCCAGTTTGCATCTCGTACTCAAGAGCCTTAACTTAGGAGTCAGGGATCCTGGGTTGGAGTCTGAACTCTGCCAGCCTTCTGGCTGTGAGGTCATAGGCAAGCCACAACACTCTGGGCCTCAGTTTCCCCCTTCTGTAAAATGGGACTTCTGAAAACAACATGGTTTGCCGGGCCTTTTTCTAAACCGGTATTTTCCAAACAGTGGGTCATGGAATCGACTAGTGGATTGTGACATGCATCGTTTAAAACTAAACTAGAACAGGATGGAAAATAACAGGACGTATCATAGTATTATGGTCAGCATTGCTTTGTGAAACATATATATATATTTTTAAATAGTTTCTTCTTCCTTTCTTTCTCTTTCTTTCTTTCTTTCTTTCTTTCTTTCTTTCTTTCTTTCTTTCTTTCTTTCTTTCTTTCTTTCTTTCTTTCTTTCTTTCTTCCTTTCTTTCTTTTCTTTCATTCTGGCTGTGTTGGGTCCTCGTCTCTGTGCGAGGGCTTTCTCCAGTTGCGGCGAGAGGGGGCCACCCTTCATCGCGGTGCGCGGGCCTCTCACTATCGCGGCCTCTCTTGCTGCGGAGCACAGGCTCCAGACGCGCAGGCTCAGCAATTGTGGCTCACGGGCCCAGCCGCTCCTTGGCATGCGGGATCTTCCCAGACCAGGGCCCGAACCCGTGTCCCCTGCATTGGCAGGCAGACTCTCAACCACTGCGCCACCAGGGAAGCCCTGTGAAACATATTTTAGTTATACACACATAATATACATACACCTGTATTTATATGCACACACACGTATCTGTGTTAGACTGGGTCTCAATATAATATGCATTTCTTATTGTGGAGTGACCAAAAAAGTGGCTTTCAAACAAAAAGTGTTCATGTCTGAATGCATTCAGTGCTGGCAACAAATCTGTGAGGTGGGTTCTCTTGTCACCCCCATTTTACAGCTGAGAAAGCTGAGGTTCAGAGAGGTGAAGTTCCCACAAACAGTAAAAGGAAGAGCTGGGATTTGACCCCAGGCCCATGTTTTAACCACCTGCTCTCCCTCCTCTCCAGACAGCACCTGGCATGGCTGTAAGGATGAGAGGAGCTAATGCAGGTCAAGGGCTCAGCCCGGTGCCTGGGACACAGTAGGCGTTTAATAAATGTTAGAAGCCGGGCTTGTGTGTGTAGCTCCCCATTCAACCACACCAGGTGGTCAGTAGGATCCAAGGGGCCGAGAGAGGGGAGAGCTGGGCTTCTGCAGTCCTGATACCGTGGAGTGGGGAGGCGGCAACAAGGGCAAAGAGACACCCCCTCCCCTGCAACCAGAGTTCACCAAATACTCATTTTTGGCCAAATACTTATGGTTGAATTTTAAAATTAGTATTTGGCTGGAGCTGGCTTATCCGCCATCCTCGAATGAACTTCTGGATATAAAAAGAAATCCCAACGTTTTGTCCAACAATTTAAACGATTATGACAATGGTACTGTGAAGCATTAGAGCAGCTAACTTTTAAAGCTGGGCTGAGTGTGGGAAGAAGTGCTTCCTGGCCCTGTGGTTGCTGATGGTTCTTGAGGCCACCATGCTGCGCTCTACTGGGACCCCCACGGTGGCTGCAGCCGGTCAATTAATCCTTAACTCTTGGGCCTGAACACATCGTCGATGGCGCTGCAATTTCAGGGAAGCAATCCCTGAAGCAAGGGCTCAGTCGGAAGGAGATGCTTCCGGAATCCTTGCAGTGTTGTTTCCAGGCATGACTTCAGGTGGCACCTGCGCGCAGCTTGGGCCAGCGGAGGGGTCGCACTGCCCTCTGGTGGTCACTGGCAAGCATAGCTTCTCGGTCGCTGAGCTGGCATTATCACGGGGGCTGACAGCGCTGGGGGGAGAATAGACGAGCGCTCTTATCTCAAATTGTCCTTTACCCAGAATGAACTATCAATCCAGGCAACATCCTAGAAGCATCTCAAAATCATTGTGAGTAAAGAAACCAGGCTGCATTCTGTATGGGCCCGTTTATAGGTACTTGTAGGTCTGGGTGACAGAAATCAGAGTGGTGGAAGGCTGGTAGAGGCTGGGAAGGACCATGGGAGCCCTTTTGGGCACCTGGAGACGTCGTCCATCCTGATCTGGGGGGTGGTTACCCAAGTGTAATCATGTGTAAAACCACATCATGATGCACACTTGAGCTTAGTGCAGTAAAATGTGTGTAGGTTATAAAATGAGAAAATATCTTCAAGTTCACGAGAAATCCCATGACCAGTTTTGTTTTGTTTTTTTGGCCGCACCATGCGTCATGCGGGACCTTAGTTCCCCGACCAGGGATTGAACCCGTGCCCCCTGCAGTGGAAGCGCAGAGTCTTAACCACTGGTCCTCCAGGGAAGCCCCTGATTGGATGCCTTGCCTCTATCCTTCTGCCTCTAAATCATTCCCCCACGCAGCAGCCAGGGTGATTTTTAAAAATATAAGCCAGCTTATGCCCCTCTCCTGCTTGAAACTCTCTGATGTCTTCTCACTGGATTTGGAATAAAATCCAAACTCCAATGAAATAAAAAATCCACAGCCAAAAGGGTCCAACCAGATCTGGCCTGGCCTTGACCTGGCCTTTGTCCTCCAGCCACTCCGGCCTTTTTTTCCGCCCAGCTCGGAAGTTTTGCTTGCCTGGAAGTTCTCCCTGGAATGCTTTCCCTGGCTTTTCTCATCATCCAGGTCTGAGCTCAGGTGTCCTCTCCTCAGAGGTGACCAGACTGTCCATTGTGCCCCCGCGCTGTTCCGATTGCACCTCATCACCCCAGTGTCTCCTTCTGGACTCAGCCAGTGTCTGGGGAGGAAAGCAGCCCTCACCGTTGACAGAACACTGCCTCGCTGTGTATTGTGAAAGCCAAAATCTCACTCAAGAAAAAGACCCTCCATGTTTACCCCTGGACGAGCCCAGGGGCCAGTTGTGGACCCTGAATGTTTCACTGGACGGATACTGTGATCTTGTTCCAAAGGATGTTCTCCGGATCCCCTTTGAAGTTGGCTGACTTAGGCCTCCAAGGCCCACCTTCCCCTCCCCACTGAGGGTTCCATGGCCCCATATCTCTCAACCTCCGGGCAGCTCTTGGAAGGGAACTTGGGTTGTGGCTCAGGCAGGAGAGCAAGCCTGTGACCTCGGGTTCATGAAAGTCGGGATGCCTCTGTGTGTTTTCACCTCTGCTTCCAGAAGCCGAGAAGAGCGCCTGGTAAGTGGGCTTCACCCGGCAGAGTAGAGGAATGGATGTAGCACAGCCGCCCTGAAACATGATAGAGTCCCTGACTTGGACCACTGAGACCCTGCTTTTGGCAATGGTGGCTCAGTGGGGCTGAGGCTTCCTGGGATGGAGCAAGAACGAGGTCGCCTGATTTCCAGAACAGTCTTCCTCAGCCTTTGCACCAGCACCATGAGGCACAGAGCGAAAGGGTGAGTGTTGCTGTTTGGGAGAAACTGGTTAGAAACGGGCCCCCAAGGGAAATGGGCTATTGACAGAGAAGTCTCCAGAACTGACACCTGACCTTCAAGATGTTCTTACGGTAATCCATTCGCAAAGTTCAATATATAAATAAGGCACTCTCCCACTTGTCATCCATGTGTCTGATAGCCCTCTGAGGGTCATTGTTTTGTTGTCCCATATATCCTTCCAAAGTTTCTTTTTGCAAATATTTCTTATTTTTTCTCCCTTTTTACACAAAAGGTGGCATGCAACACACACGGTTCTACAATTGTTCTTCTTCACTTAGTGGTACGTTTAGATCTTTCCAAATTGATCCATAGGGACTGGTCTTGTTCTTTTTTATGGCTGCATAATATTCCATTATGTGTATCTATTTCCATTTAATCAGTCCACTACTGATGGATATTTGGGTTGTTTTCATTCTTTGCTGTTAGAAACAGTGTTGTAGAAAATAACTCTGTGCAGAATTTTCATACTTACGTAAATATATCTGTAGATAGATTCTCAGAAGTGGAATTGCTGGGTCAAACTTACAAATTGGATAAACGTTACCAACTTTCCCTCCTTAGGATTTGTACCAAGTTCAGCTTCCACAAGCAATGCACGAAGCCGCACAGCTCCACCAGTACTGTGAGTCATAAAACTTTCAAATTTTTGTCAATCTGATGAAAAAAATGGTATCGATGCATTCGCATTTCTCTTATTATGAGTAAGACTGAGCATCTTTTTATAAGTTTAAGAACCAGTTATATTTTGAAAAATATATAAAGTGTCTGTTCATGGCCTTTGACAATTTTTTATTTGGTTGTTGGCCTATTTATTTCTAAGAGCTCTTTATATATTACAGGGATTAACTCTTGCTCTTGTCTGTGATTTGAATTTCAATTTGGCTTTTGTCTCTACTTATGTTTTTTAATAATTTTTCTTTAAGGTGGTCAAATTTATCAAATTTTTTTTGCAAGGACAATGTCTTATTCAAATTTGTGTCTGTTGTGCCTGGGACACTGCTGGTGCCTTGTAGATGCTCAATGAATATCTGATGAAAAAAATGCCTGGTCCAGTTGGTAACATGAGTGATTGATTTCCTGAGTAGAAATATGAGCCCATGTGATATAATACTACTACTTACTAATAACATTATTTACTACGTGCTGTATAAGTTGAGATGCTTTTGGCTGTAAGTAACTAAGGAAGAACCAACTCAAAATATTTAAACCATAAGGACATTTTAAACTCACATAATAAATTTAACCTATCTTTCCTAAACAGTTATCCTTTTAAGAATTAAGCAATACTTTATCAATGGAAATCTTTGTTGAATCATTCCCGCCACAGCTTCTATTCCAAGCATGTGGATTATTGCCTACAAATGAAGCCAAATTAGAGGAAACAGAATCCAGGGATAGAGAGAAAGAGACCAAATTAAAAAAAATTTAAAGACACATCTTGAATTCTGCATTTGGGGTGGTGGTGGTGATGGGGTCTGAGATCACACATTCCTGAACATTCCTTTCAGTCAAGTAAGCCAAAGACTTCTGTTTTTTAGGCTCCTTTGATTGTATTTGTGTCCTTTGCAATTGGAAAAAATCCCAATGGTAGCTCTCTGACTTCTAAATCCCTTGACAGGCAAATGCCTTCAGCCCCAGAGGTTGACCTGAAGACTTCTTTGGTTCTCTGTCCTTCTGCTGAGCTGGCCAGGAAGTTCTGGAGTCAATGCTCAGACTTCTGGGAGGCCAAGAGCTTTTCTTTGGGAGTGCCACTTAGTCCAGTTACTCTACTTCTAAGAATGTTCTAGAGAGCTGCAAGATACTGCTGGGGAAACAGTGAAGGAAAGCAGCGTGGGACCACTGAATCTTAGCTATCCATCCATCCATCCATCCATCCATCCATCCATCCATCCATCCATGCATGCATCTATCTTCCATCCATCCATCCATCCATGCATCATCCAACATTCATTAACTGCCATCTCTATTACAGAATGAGAAAGACACTGTCCGTGCCCACTGGCAGCTCTGAGTCATCTAGAATTCAGAGTAAAACACTTACCTTACAGACTGTGGACTGTCAGCACCAGCCTTTGACATTTAGTCATCACAACAGAGAAGTAGTTGACCGTCTAGGCAGTTAATTTCAGGATTAAGGGGCAGGTCTATCTGTTTCACCCCAAGCCTCTTCCTGTGTGGACGGCTGAGAGTCTGCTATTAGTGCCTCTAATGGAATCCTATTAAAATAAAATTTCTTTTTTATAGGTAATTTACTCTTTATTAAACTCTAAACAGAATATTTTTTTGAATTTTATTTTGTTTACTTTTTTATACGGTAGGTTCTTATTAGTTATCCATTTTATACACATCAGTGTATACATGTCAATCCCAATCGCCCAATTCATCCCCACCCCCCCGCCACTTTCCCCCCTTGGTGTCCATACGTTTGTTCTCTACATCTGTGTCTCAATTTCTGCCCTGCAAACTGGTTCATCTGTACTATTTTTCTAGGTTCCACATATATGCGTTAATATACGACATTTGTTTTTCTCTTTCTGACTTATTTCACTCTGTATGACAGTCTCTAGGTCCATCCACGTCTCTACAAATGACTCAATTTGGTTCCTTTTTATGGCTGAGTAATATTCCATTCTATATATGTACCACATCTTCTTTATCCATTCGTCTGTTGATGGGCATTTAGGTTGCTTCCATGACCTGGCTATTGTAAATAGTGCTGCAATGAACATTGGGGTGCATGTGTCTTTTTGAATTATGGTTTTCTCTGGGTATATGCCCAGTAGTGGGATTGCTGGGTCATATGGTAATTCTATTTTTAGTTTTTTAAGGAACCTCCATACTGTTCTCCATAGTGGCTGTATCAATTTACGTTCCCACCAACAGTGCAAAAGGGTTCCCTTTTCTCCACACCCTCTCCAGCATTTGTTGTTTGTAGATTTTCTGATGATGCCCTTTCTAACTGGTGTGAGGTGATACCTCATTGTAGTTTTGATCTGCATTTTTATAATAATTAGTGATGTTGAGCAGCTTTTCATGTGCTTCTTGGCCATCTGTATGTCTTCTTTGGAGAAATGTCTGTTTAGGTCTTCTGCCCACTTTTGGATTCGGTTGTTTGTTTTTTTGATATTGAGCTGCATGAGCTGTTTATATATTTTGGAGATTAATCCTTTGTCCGTTGATTCGTTTGCAAATATCTTCTCCCATTCTGAGGGTTGTCTTTTTGTCTTGTTTGTCCTTTGCTTTGCAAAAGCTTTTAAGTTTCATTAGGTCCCATTCATTTATTTTTGTTTTAATTTCCATTACTCTAGGAGGTGGATCAAAAAAGATCTTGCTGTGATTTATGTCAAAGAGTGTTCTTCCTATGTTTTCCTCTAAGACTTTTATAGTGTCTGGTCTTACGTTTAGGTCTCTAATCCATTTTGAGTTTATTTTTGTGTATGGTGTCAGGGAGTGTTCTAATTTCATTCTTTTACATGTAGCTGTCCAGTTTTCCCAGCACCACTTTTTTATTCATTTTATTTATTTATTTTTGGCTGCGTTGTGTCCTCGTTGCTGCACATGGCATTTCTCTAGTTGTGGCGAGCGGGGGCTACTCTTCATTGCAGTGTGCGGGCTTCTCTTGTTGCGGAGCACGGGCTCTAGGCGTGCGGGCTTCAGTAGTTGTGACATGCGGACTTAGTAGTTGTGGCTCGCGGGCTCTAGAGCGCAGGCTCAGCAGTTGTGGTGCATGGGCCCAGTTGCTCCACGGCATGTGGGATCCTCCCAGACCAGGGCTCAAACCCGTGTCCCCTGCATTGGCGGGCGGATTCTTAACCACTGTACCACCAGGGAAGCCCCCAGCACCACTCATTGAAGAGACTGTCTTTTATCCATTGTATATCCTTGCCTACTTTGTCATACATTAGTTGACCATAGGTGCGTGGGTTTATCTCTGGGCTTTCTATCCTGTTCCATTGATCTATATCTCTGTTTTTGTGCCAGTACCATATTGTCTTGATTACTGTAGCTTTGTAGTATAGTCTGAAGTCAGGGAGTCTGATTCCTCCAGCTCCGTTTTTTTCCCTCAAGACCGCTTTGGCTATTCAGGGTCTTTTGTGTCTCCATACAAATTTTAAAATTTTTTGTTCTAGCTCTGTAAAAAATGCCATTGGTAATTTGATAGGGCTTGCATTGAATCTGTAGATTGCTTTGGGTAGTTTAGTCATTTTCACAATGTTGATTCTTCCAATCCAAGAACATGGTATATCTCTCCATCTGTTGGTATCATCTTTAATTTCTTTCATCAGTGTCTTATAGTTTTCTGCATACAGGTCTTTTGTCTCCCTAGGTAGGTTTATTCCTAGGTGTTTTTTTTTTTAATTTTTATTTTTATTTTATTTATTTATATTTTTGGCTGTGTTGGGTCTTCGTTTCTGTGCAAGGGCTTTCTCTAGTTGCGGCAATCGGGGGCCACTCTTCATCGCAGTGCACGGGCCTCTCACTATTGTGGCCTCTCTTGTTGCAGAGCACAGGCTCCAGACACGCAGGCTCAGTAGTTGTGGCTCACGGGCCTAGGTGCTCCGCGGCATGTGGGATCTTCCCAGACCAGGGCTCGAACCCGTGTCCCCTGCATTAGCAGGCAGATTCTCAACCACTGCGCCACCAGGGAAGCCATATTCCTAGGTATTTTATTCTTTTTGTTGCAGTGGTAAATGGGAGTGTTTCCTTAATTTCTCTTTCAGATTTTTCATCATTAGTGTATGGGAATGCAAGAGATTTCTGTGCATTAATTTTGTATCCTGCAAATTTACCAAATTCATTGATTAGCTCTAGTAGTTTTCTGGTGGCATCTTTAGAATTCTCTATGTATAGTATCATGTCATCTACAAACAGTGACAGTTTTACTTCTTCTTTTCCGGTTTGTATTCCTTTTATTTCTTCTCTGATTGCCACGGCAAGGACTTCCAAAACTATGTTGAATAATAGTGGTGAGAGTGGACATCCTTGTCTTGTTCCTGATCTTAGAGGAAATGCTTTCAGTTTTTCACCATTGACAATGATGTTTGCTTTGGGTTTGTCGTATATGGCCTTTATTATGTTGAGGTAGTTTCCCTCTATGCCCACTTTCTTGAGCGTTTTTATCATAAATGGGTGTTGAATTTTGTCCAAAGCTTTTTCTGCATCTATTAAGATGATCATATGGTTTTTATTCTTCAATTTGTTAATATGGTGTATCACATTGATTGATTTGCGTATATTGAAGAATCCTTGCATCCCTGGGTTAAATCCCACTTGGTCATGGTGTATGATCCTTTTAACGTGGTGTTGGATTCTGTTCGCTAGTATTTTGTTGAGGATTTTTGCATCTATCTTCATCAGTGATATTGGTCTGTAATTTTCTTTTTTGGTAGTATCTTTGTCTGGTTTTCGGTATCAGGGTGATGGTGGCCTCATAGAATGAGTTTGGGAGTGTTCCTTCCTCTGCAATATTTTGGAAGAGTTTGAGAAGGATGGGTGTTACCTCTTCTCTAAATGTTTGATAGAATTTACCTGTGAAGCCATCTGGTCCTGGACTTTTGTTTGTTGGAAGATTTTTAATCACAGCTTCAATTTCATCACTTGTGATTGGTCTGTTCATATTTTCTATTTCTTTTTGGTTCAGTCTTGTAAGGTTATACCTTTGTAAGAATTTGTCCATTTCTTCCAGGTTGTCCATTTTATTGGCATAGAGTTGCTTGTAGTAGTCTCTTAGGATGCTTTGTATTTCTGTGGTGTCTGTTGCAACTTCTCCTTTTTCATTTCTGATTTTACTGATTTGAGTCCTCTTCCTCTTTTTGTTGATGAGTCTGGCTAATGGTTTATCAATTTTGTTTGTTTATCTTCTCAAAGAACCAGCTTTTAGTTTTATTGATCTTTGCTATTGTTTCTATTTCATTTATTTCTGCTCTGCTCTTTATGATTTCTTTCCTTCTACTAACTTTGGGTTTTGTTTGTTCTTCTTTCTCTAGTCCCTTTAGGTGTAAGGTTAGATTGTTTATTTGAGATTTTTCTTGTTTCTTGAGGTAGGCTTGTATTGCTATAAACTTCCCTCTTAGAACTGCTTTTGCTGCATCCCATAGGTTTTGGATCGTCGTGTTTTCATTGTCATTTGTCTCTAAGTATTTTTTGATTTCCTCTTTGATTTCTTCAGTGATCTCTTGGTTATTTAGTAACGTATTGTTTAGCCCCCATGTGTTTGTGTTTCTTACATTTTTTCCCCTGTAACTGATTTCTAATCTCACAGCATTGTGGTCAGAAAAGATGCTTGATATGATTTCAACTGTCTTAAATTTACTGAGGCTTGATTTGTGACCCAAGATGTGATCTATCCTGGAGAATGTTCCATGTGCACTTGATAAGAAAGTGTAATCTGCTGTTTTTGAATGGAGTGTCCTCTAAATATCAATTAAATCTATCTGGTCTATTGTGTCATTTAAAGCTTGTGTTTCCTTATTAATTTTATGTCTGGATGATCTGTTCACTGGTGTAAGTGAGGTGTTAAAGTCCCCCACTATTATTGTGTTACTGTCGATTTCGTCTTTTATAGCTGTTAGCAATTGCCTTATGTATTGAGGTGCTCCTATGTTGGGAACATATATATTTATAATTGTTATATCTTCTTTTTGGATTGATCCCTTGATCATTATGTAGTGTCCTTCCTTTTCTCTTGTAACATTCTTTATTTTAAAATCTATTTTATCTGATATGAGTATTGCTACTCCAGCTTTCTTTTGATTTCCATTTGCATGGAATATCTTTTTCCATCCCCTCACTTTCAGTCTGTATGTGTCCCTAGGTCTGAAGTGGGTCTCTTGTAGACAGCATATATATGGGTCTTTTTTTTGTATCCATTCAGCGAGCCTGTGTCTTTTGGCTGGAGCATTTAATCCATTCATGTTTAAGGTAATTATCGATGTGTATGTTCCTATTACCATTTTCTTAATTGTTTTGGGTATGTTTTTGTAGGTCCTTTTCTTCTCTTGTGTTTCCCACTTAGAGAAGTTCCTTTAGCATTTGTTGTAGAGCTGGTTTGGTGGTGCTGAATTCTCTTAGCTTTTGCTTGTCTGTAAAGCTTTTGATTTTTCCAGCAAATCTGAATGAGATCCTTGCCGGGTAGAGTAATCTTGGTTGTAGGTTCTTCCCTTTCATCACTTTAAATATGTCATGCCACTCCCTTCTGGCTTGTAGAGTTTCTGCTGAGAAATCAGCTGTTAACCTTATGGGAGTTCCCTTGTATGTTATTTGTCCTTTTTCCCTTGCTGCTTTCAATAATTTTTCTTTGTCTTTAATTTTTGCCAATTTGATAACTATGTGTCTCGGCGTGTTTCTCCTTGGGTTTATCCTGTATGGGACTCTGCGCTTCCTGGACTTGGGTGGCTATTTCCTTTCCCACGTTAGGGAAGTTTTTGACTATAATCTCTTCAAATATTTTCTCGGGTTCTTTCTCTCTGTCTCCTCCTTCTGGGGCCCCTATAATGCGATTGTTGTTACTATTTTTTTTTAAAAGAGATTATTTATTTATTTATTTTAAAAATATTTATTTATTTATTTATGTCTGTGTTGGGTCTTCGTTTCTGTGCAAGGGCTTTCTCTAGTTGCGGCAAGTGGGGGCCGCTCTTCATCGCGGTGCACGGGCCTCTCACTATCACGGCCTCTCTTGTTGCGGAGCACAAGCTCCAGACGCGCAGGCTCAGTAGTTGTGGCTCACGGGCCGAGTTGCTCCACAGCATGTGGGATCTTCCCAGACCAGGGCTCGAACCCGTGTCCCCTGCATTGGCAGGCAGATTCTCAACCACTGTGCCACCAGGGAAGCCCTGTTACGTTTAATGTTGTCCCAGAGGTCTCTTAGGCTGTCTTCATTTCTTTTCATTCTTTATTCTGTTCCACAGCAGTGAATTCCACCATTCTGTCTTCTGGGTCACTTATCTGTTCTTCTGCCTCAGTTATTCTGCTATTGATTCCTTCTAGTGTATTTTTCATTTCAGTTATTGTATTGTTCATCTCAGCTTGTTTGTTCTTTAATTCTTCTAGGTCTTTGTTAAACATTTCTTGCATCTTCTCGATCTTTGCCTCCATTCTTTTTCTGAGGTCCTGGATCATCTTCACTGTCATTATTCTGAATTCTTTTTCTGGAAGGTTGCCTATCTCCACTTCGTTTGGTTGTTTTTCTGTGGTTTTATCTTGTTCCTTCATCTGGTACATAGCCCTCTGCCTTTTCATCTTGTCTTTCTGTGAATGTGGTTTTTGTTCCACAGGCTGCAGGATTGTAGTTTTTCTTGCTTCTGCTGTCTGCCCTCTGGTGGATAAGGCTATCTAAGAGGCTTGTGCACGTTTCCTGATGGGAGGGACTGGTGGTGGGTAGAGCTGGCTGTTGCTCTGGTGGGCAGAGCTCAGTAAAACTTTAATCTGTTTGTCTGCTGATGGGTGGGGCTGGGTCCCCTCCATGTTGGTTGTTTGGCCTGAGGCAACCCAACACTGGAGCCTACCCAGCTCTTTAGTGGGGCTGATGGCAGACTGTGGGAGGGCTCATGCCAAGGATTACTTACCAGAACTTCTGCTGCCAGTGTCCTTGTCCTCACGGTGAGCCACAGCCACGTCCTGCCTCTGCAGGAGACCCTCCAACACTAGCAGGTAGGTCTGGTTCAGTCTCTATGGGGTCACTGCTCCTTCCCCTGGGTCCCGATGTGCACACTACTTTGTGTGTGCCCTCCAAGAGTGAAGTCTCTGTTTCCCCCAGTCCTGTCGAAGTCCTGCAATCAAATCCCGCTAGCCTTCAAAGTCTGATTCTCTAGGAATTCCTCCTCCCATTGCCGGACCCCCCGGTTGGGAAGCCTGACATGGGGCTCAGAACCTTCACTCTAGTGGGTGGACTTCTGTGGTATAAGTGTTCTCCAGTTTTTGAGTCACCCACCCAGCAGTTATGGGATTTGATTTTATTGTGATTGCGCCCCTCCTACCGTCTCACTGTGGCTTCTCCTTTGTCTTTGGATGTGGGGTATCTTTTTTGGTGAGTTCCAGTGTCTTCCTGTTGATGATTTTTCAGCAGTTAGTTGTGATTCCGGTGCTCTTGCAAGAGGGAGTGAGTGCACGTCCTTCTACTCCGCCATCTTGAGCCAATCTCCCTAAGCAGAATTTTTTCTGACAGCAGGTTTTGATGGTGGCAGAAAGGGAGCGCTGGATAGTGCATGATTACAAGTGGGTGCCTGAGTGGCAGGGGTACCAATCAATGGGGAGACAGGGAGGATCCAGGAGCGTTCACATGGCTGACTCCCTGGGAGGTTCTGCTCCAGTTCCTTTCTCTACTCCAGCCAGAAGTCAATTCATCCAGTAAAACTCCTCCACTCATTACAAAAAATCTAAGTAGGCAAATAATAGTGAGGTGGACCCACATGTTCTAGGCAACTAACTCTAGGGATTCTTTACCTCCATTTAACCATCCATCCATCTAACTATTACACCATTCTTGCGCCCACATATCCAGCCATCACAGTATTACTATCAATCACCCATCAACCATCAGTCGTTCCATCCAACTACTCAAACATCCATCCATCCATTTAGCCACTCACTCACCCTCCTAACCATCTGTCCATCTTTCCATAAAGCCATGCAACCATTCACTCATCCAAACAACCACCTATCCATTCATCTCACCATACAACCATTCAGTCTTCAATTCAGTCATCCATCCATTCATAATCTATATAGCTATCCATCTAGTCATCCCAACAATTATCCATTTATTCTTCCGTTCTCCAATCACCTTGCTAAACATCCACCTTCAAATCACTCAAGCATCCAGTCACCTAACCAACCATCCATCCACCCACCCGTTTAGACATCTATTCAGCCATTTTTACAAATATCCATTCACCCAATTACCTAACTATGATTCCAATTATACTTTAATCCTTCCTTCCACGTCATCTATAATGGGATTCCAATTTATGTCAGTATCCACTCTGTAGATTGATTCCAAGAACGACACTCGTGCTTGATTTGGGGGAATACAGAGATGAAACCAACAGCACCTGCCCCCAGGGAGCTCAGAACCTAGCCAGGGAGTCTGTCTCACCCTTGGTGATGACTTTCCATCTATCAGATTCTAGCTCTGAGACTCCAATCATCCATCAAGTCATCTCCCATCTCCACTGACACGGATGCCAGCCAATTGGTGACCCTGGATTTCACCAACATAAATAGAGGGAGAAGCCTATACTTATGCTTAGCATCCAATCAAACGGATCGAGGCCCTACTTGGAACTCTGTGGGCAGCAACAGAGCTCAAGATGTCCTTGGAACTTCTCCAGATGTCCCTCCCTGTTCCCTACACTGGATCCTTGGCTCATCCGCTGGAAAATGAAGTCCTACCAATGGCATGGAGGTCAGTTCTAGTTTCCATCCCAACCCCCATTTTCCCCAGTTCTTTTAGTAGTAGCTCACTGATTCCTCCTTTGGGGGACAAGCTCTCCCCAGCTTTCTGCTCATGAGAGATTGAACCCTATCCAGCTCCATGGGCAGCTCATGACTCAGGTTTGACACAATCTTGGGGCTTTTGCTAGAACCCCTGTGCAGAAAGTGCTCTCTTTCTGCTGGTATGGTTTTGCCAAAAGATTCTTGGAGCCATCTTTGCCACACAGGGAAGAGCCTGCCCGAGAAGTAAAACCACACAGGAGAGCTTCCCTGGTGGCGCAGTGGTTAAGAATCCGCCGGTCAATGCAGGGACATGGGTTCGAGCCCTAGTCCAGGAAGATCCCACATGCCGCGGATCAACTATGCCCGTGTGCCACAACTACTGAGCCTGCGCTCTAGAACCCGTGAGCCACAACTACTGAAGCCTGCGCGCCTAGAGCCCGTGCTCTGCAACAAGAGAAGCCCACACACCGCAGTGAAGACTGGCACCTGCTCGCTGCAACTAGAGAAAGCCTGTGCACAGCAACGAAGACCCAATGCAGCCAAAAATAAATAAATAAATAAAAAGAAAAGAAAGAGTGGGGCTTTTATTAAAAAAAAAAAAAACAAAAAACCACACAGGAGAAAGTCACTTGATCACCTGGATCCAGCTATGGCTGAAGACAGTATCACCCAAAGTTCCTGGAGACAATTTTCTTTTTTCTTTGGCTTAAGGCAGTTTGAGTTGGATTTTATACTTCCATAACTGAAAAGGTTTTGGAAAACAACAACACATTCAGAAGCCTCAAAAGCAGTAATAAAGTAGTGACACTCTACCCCACTTCAAAATGTAAACGTGGTTTTATTTAATGCCTTTTTCCGTCACAAAGTACTGCCTCCTCCCCAGGGTCCCCTCTTCCTAGAAAACAAGATGGCAGCATAAGGCACGTGCACTGTCCACATGACATCAGGTTACGTTCTTAAAAACAAAAATAAGCAATAGTCTCCCCCACAGCCCCGAATCGCCTCCCTCTGTTCAAAGAATGATTGTCCCCTCAAAGCACAACTCAGAGCAGAGAGGCTTAAATTAGAGCTGTGCACTGCGCCACATGCCAGCTGAGAAAACAAAAACCAACAACACAGGTACAAGAGCGTAATACCAGAGTAATGAGATTAGTCCATAAATTAAAGTGGAGAAAAAAAAGAGCCTGTCCCCTCCTCATCACCAGCCCTCCCCCGAATCAGGAATTCCTTGCTTGTGAGCCTTGCAGAAAAGTCTGGACTCAGAGGCAGCCCTTTTTCCCAAAGTTAAATATTCCAAAGCCACTGCTGGGTACTGTGTTTCTCTGGACCCGCGTTGGAACTGAAAGGACAGCTTCTGAGATGGTCACCGGACACGTCCTCTTGGCGGGAGGGACCCTGCCTGGTGTCTAGCATCTGGCAGGGGAGGTGGGGAAAACCGGGGGCCTGGGCGGGTGGGCTGCCTCTCTGATGGCAGGTGGCGAGGCTGCGGGTTCTGCTATAAATACTCCAGCTCCAGGGCGTGCCTCAGCGCCTCCAAGTCCGCGTGGCAGGATATCCGCCAGAAAGGCATGTTGTGCTGGAACACAGAACACCAGCCACACGGTTACGGCTCTGCGCGGTGCTTCCCACAGCCCCCCAGGATCCCGCGCCCATAGTTAGAGCCTTAGGAGAATTCACACTGAGTCAGTGTAGCAAGTGGGCATTTCCCAAACCGGGAGCACAGAACATCGTTGGTGGACCCCTACGTGGTCAGGCATCCTTTCTATTCCTTCTGAGTCTGTTTTTAAAAAAAAAAAATTATTTATTTACTTATTTTTAATTTTGATTGGAGTATAGTTGCTTTACCATGTGTTAGTTTCTGCTGTACAGCAAAGTGAATCAGCTATACGTATACATATAACCCCCTTTTTCCTTCCCATTTAGGTCACCACAGAGCACTGAGTAGAGTTCCCTGTGCTGTACAGTAGGTTCTCATTAGTTATCTATTGATATTTTATACATAGTACTGTATATATGTCAATCCCAGTCTCCCAGTTCCCCCCCCCCGCCCCCCCACCTGAGCCTATTCTGATTGGCTTATCCTGCAGTGTCCGACATGTGGACTGTTTGACCCTCTCTCCTCTGTTGGGACCAGCGTGGTCTTAGGCAGCATGCTGACATGGAATTAAATCACACAGCAAGAGAGCTATTCCGTTTTAAAAATGTGTTCTCAATCCTGCTACTTCAGATAGAAAGTCTTGACTAGATGCTACTGTGTCTTCAACCCCTCCCTAACTCTCACTAATCTCCATTTGAACAGATAGGGCTGGTCCCAGAGAGTCTTTTTTATCTTTTCCTTTTCTTTACAGCAGGTGATGCTTGCTCTGTGTTATTGTCATGCTATCAAGTTTTCAATTTTAAACATAAGTGCATCTATTGAAAGGGAAACATTAAGTAGGTAACAGTACAGGCAGCATGCAGATACAGCAAAAGTTGTAATTGGTGTAAAAGAAGTCTTATGCTGATTATGGAAAGAAATCACTCATGTGGAGAGAAAAATTTGCAAAATATTGATACTTCCATAGCGTGAGGGTTAAATGTTTCAGTGCCCTTTTGCAAAGCTCTGTTCTACCACCATTAGCTGGGTGATCTTAAATAATTTACTTTGGTGCTTGTCTGTAAAATGGGAATAATACTTGCTGTATACTATGTGTATCTTATATTACAGATGAGGAGACTGAGGCACAGAGAGGTCTGTCTGACTCCAGAGAAAAAACTTGACTGCCTGTTTATCACAGGAAAATGTGACCGTTGACTAAAGTTGTTGCCTGTCCAACAGCCATCCTCCCTTCTTCCTACTTCCAGAACCCAGAATTTGGCAGCGCCGTGCCCGAGAGGTAGGGGATGAGTTATGATTGTCTAAGCAAGTGATGACAACCCCAGCCTTGTTAACCAGGGGTTTGTCCTGTATCCTTCTGACTTGTGACCCGTTGAAGCCAATGAGGAAGTTGGCTGGGGGCTTCTGGGAAAGGTTTTCCTCCATGATTAGAGAGGGGCACCTGAGGAGAACTCCTTCCTCCTTACTTGCCCTTTTTATTTGGATGCTGACATGTTAGTATGTGATATCTGGAGCCGTGGCAGCTGCTTTGGGATTATGAGGCAAAATATCAGAAAAGAAAATGCCAAAGATGGTTAGAAAGGTAGAGCAAAATGATGGAAAGGGATGCTTGGTGAATTTTTAGACCCATGGAAACAACCTAGGATACACCTACTTGTAATCTTTTTTTTTTTTTAAATTGGAGTATAGTTGTTTTACAATATTGTGTTAGTTCCTACTTCTAATCTTGTTAGGTGAGCAAATGTTTAAGTCCTCATTACATAGGTTTTCTGCTACCTGCAGCTACAAGATACTGAGCCTCCTCAAGACAGTCATTGACCTTCAGTTATTTACTGAGTGAACAGAGGGTGATGAACATATGGATGCCCCAAGTTCTTGTGGTAGTTCTGCTGCCCCTTGAGGTTCTATGCCCACAGGGTAGAAACTATACAGGTGTCCTTTTGGTTCCAGGAGCACAACGACCCTTTCCTGGGGCTCTGCACTTTTGATAGTTGGGTCAGGGAAGGCCTCTCTAGGGGGGTGACATTTAAGCAGGACCCAGAGAACACAAAGGAGGGAGCCATGCAAATGTGTGGGGAGGTAGTCGAGGTAGAAGACAGCAAGTGCAAAAGGCCTTGAGGAGGGTTTGAGCTTGAAATGTCATATTCACTGCTGCCTTGCATGGCTCCTGGCACATAGTGGGCGCTTAATAAATATTCGTGGAAGGAATGAAAAGAGGAAGGCAGGGAGGAAAGACAGGAAGGTGAGTTTCTCAAGCAAAGCCCTCAATGGACACATCTTTTTCTCTTTTGCCCAAAGGAAGCAGAAGACTATCCATCATGGGCAACATATGCCAGCTCTTTAATGCCTTTCAGCTCCCCCACCCTCCCCTCACCCCAGCCAAGCCTTTCATTCTCTGCAAAGATGGATGCTGGTCACCACCTGCCCAATCCAGTCCCTCTTCAAAGAGTGTAATTCATTTTTTCTGGGAGGAAATGAGCAAAGGGGAAGAGACTATCTCAGCCATCTCCCTCCCAGGCCTGGTGGCTCCAGAGCGTAGGTAGATTTATCACTTGTGGAGAGGGGGAGACAAATGACCCACTAAAATGGAGATATTAACAACACTGTCAGCAGAAACAGTTGAAGCCCCTCGTCCTGTCACCGTATTTCATGCTGCTCAGGCGTCCAGTGGCCTGGGCTAATGAGTCCCATCCATCAGGCCGGGAGAGCTGCTGGTGCACAGGCTTTCTCACTAATGGGCTGGGGCTGCTGCTTTAGACACTGCGGGGGTTCTTAGGGGAGCTTGGTGCATGGGGTGTGTGCCCCAGTCTTCTTTGGTGGACTCCACTCTCTTCTGACCAGGTCAGGGGTGCAGACTGACAGTGTTTGAAACTCCTAAGTCCACCTCCTTCCTGCCAGGCGTTTGGAGCAAAACACACAGCAGTTTTCATGTACCAGCTGTGTGACCTTAGGTAAATTAATGAACCTCTCTGAGTCTGAAACATGTTCCCTATAAAATGAAGCGGAATGGTACCCACTTCGCAGGGGGAGGGGGTTGGAGGATTAAATAAAATGATGATGTCAGTAATAAAGAGTAGTGGTTAAGGCCTGGGGTTAAGTAGGGTGCCAGTTACCGCCCTGCCACATGCCAGCTGGGCTGGAGACTGCCAGCTGGCTCCCAACACCCTTTCTTCCCTCTCTCTCAGCGCTTTTTTTTTTTTTTTTTTCTTTTCTTTTCTTTTCTTTTGCTAGGAACTTGGTGGCTGAGAATAAAGGGTACATCTCCCAGCTACCTTTGTGGCAAGGTGTGATCATGTGACTCAAATCTGGCCAATGGGGTCTGAGCAGCAGTGATGTTGACCTATATCAGCTGTGCTCTTAAAACGAAGAGGAGTCCTTCCCCTTTTCTTCCTGGTGGCTGGAGTGCAGACGTGGGCGTGGTGAGGAACCGTCTTGGACTTTGTGGAAAGAGCAGTACTGGGACTGGCAGAGCAGCAAGACAGAAGGGGCCCGGGTCCCTGGTGCTGTCCCAGCTGTCTGGGCGGCTAACGAGAGATGAAGAAAGCTCTCCACTGTTTAAGCTGCTGTCTGGCATCTCTGGCAAAGCAAACTCCACAGAACCTGGGCAGCCCTGGCCCCGCTGGAGCCCACCCCATCCACACCCTCAGCCGGGTCATAGCAACGTGCTTCTCCTGTGGACTTGGAGCAAACAAGAGATTTCGGTGAGTTTTCATGTTATGTGAAAACTGGCATTCTTGTTTTCTTTTTCTGCTGGCTCCCCAGGAGAGAGAACCTCCTCTGAATTTCTGAAGGTGGATTTAGCCTTCTCCCCTCCCCTGGCCCTGGGGAGTAGTAATCACACAGCTTCGGGCTGTTGAGGGCTAACTAGGCATGGTTTCTCTGCTGGGCCCCATGCGCCTGTTCTCAGCAAGTGTGACAGATTAAAAAGGCAGCTCAGAGAGGGTTGCCATCTGCTGAAGGCTACACAGCCAACAGTGGCAGAGCTAGGATTTAGAGCAAAATGCACTCCCCTGGTCACCTGTTTCTGTGAGAGCAGGGCGGCTGTAGGGTGAGGTGAGGGAGGCGCCCGGGACACAGAACTTGAGGAGGCACCTCTGTCAGCTCTCCCTCCTCCTGGCCCCCTATGCAAGGGCGACCCCAGACCAGCAGGTCTCAAAGGAGAAGCCCGCCCATTAGGGGTGACTTGGCAATTTCTAGGGGTGTGATCCTGATTTGGGGGCACTGCAGGTGGGGGCAGGTCTCCTGCCTCATCCCACACACCTTCCACCTGAATGACTTTCAGATGTCCTGCCAGATAATTTAAGTAAGCACAAACCCGTTCTTAATAACCTGAGTGTAGACCCTTAACTCCACTTTACTTGTCACATATAAATAGAGCATTTTTCTCATGCTTTTAATAAAACCCGACTTTCCCAGGGCTGCAATTACCGTGTCAACTGGGGAAGTCTCTTTGTTTTATTCAGAACCTTCCCATGGGTTGCTTCGCAGTTTGGAGCAGTCACGTGACAGCTGCGGCACTTCGCTGGCTTCGTGAATGGCCAAGACCGCACACCTGTGTCCCCTGTGTTTGCCGGCTCACATCCTCAGTGATGGCACATTTGGGTGTGAGATTTTGTGCTCAAATGTTCACATACTGAAGCACACGTTACTGTGAGTATAAATGACTTTCCCTTATTTCTCTTTGATGTATCATCGGATGTTGATCTCCTGGACATTACGGTTATAAGGAGGTTTTATTATCCATTAGTATTTCATTTCAGGAGAGTAAACCGTCATTTCAAAACATCTGCTACGCTGCCCTAAGAAACGTCCTTTGACTGGTGAGAAGGTGGGTGAACGGCAGCCACTGCTCCATGGATGTCCCTGTCATTCTCCAGGTGAGAACCGGAGGGCATGTAGGGGGGTGCCCGCGGCCACGGGCCTAAGCGGGTTCTCTACCCAACTTTGATAGAAGCAAAGTGGGTTCTCAACCCAACTTTGATAGAAGCAGAGTTTATTTTGATCGCTGTCACATGCTTAGGGCAGAGGTTATTTTCTATTAGATCTGAACTTGGAAGAGGGGCTCTAGAATCCCCCTTCCATCCTGGCAGTGGGCTTCAAGTAGTCTCACCAGAGACCATGCTCTTGACCTGGCACACTGGTGCTGGATTCATGTGATGATTCACGCTACTGTTTTGATCATATTCTGGTGTATCACCCCTACTATTTACTTAATATTTTTTCCTCTGAATCAATTCATTTTTAAAGTTTAAGAAATATGCTTTAAAAAGAAGTGCTCAGGGTAAAAGCTGAAGTCCCTCCAAAGGCCCCAGGCACCTCCCTGACTGCACCTCCTGCCCCGCCCCACTCGCCTGGTGCATCGCGCAGCCAGCAGCTATGCCAGCTCCCTGCAGGATGCTCCAGCCTTGCGACCTCTGAACTTCTTGGTTCCTCTCCGGGAACTCCCTCCCTCTGATACTCACTTGGCTCACTCGCTCTCCTCCTCCCATCTTTGCTCAGCTGTCACCTCGCAGAGAGGCAGGCTTGACCACCATGTACACATGTAGCTGCCCCTCTCTTAGAATCTCCTCTGTTCCCCATTCTCTACTTTATTTTTCGCCAAAGCTCTGGTCATCATCTGACACGCATGTTACACTTAGGGGTTGATTGCTCGTTCCCAGGCTGTGAGCTGAGCGAGGGGTGACAGCCCTGTCTGTTCTGCTCACTGCAGGACGCCCAGCGCCTGCAACAGTAGCTGGCACACAGTAGGTGCTCAGCTAATGGAGCTTACACACCAGCTGGAGAGTCGGTGATGAAGCCACCAATCACACAG
Organism: Balaenoptera borealis; assembly: GCF_965194805.1. Lineage (NCBI taxonomy): Eukaryota > Metazoa > Chordata > Mammalia > Artiodactyla > Balaenopteridae > Balaenoptera > Balaenoptera borealis. Next base: position 14,012,998 of record NC_138872.1, read on the forward strand.
GTAATTCTTTCATGACAGGAGGGGATAATGCCCTGAAGAAGGAATAGGGACAGCTGGGGCAGGGAGTTGCAGGCAGGCCTGACTGAGCTGGAGTGGGAGCTGGTGAGAGAATTTCTTCCCTCTGGAAGTGTTGCTGAGGCTGAAAGGATGAGTCCGGGAGAGCTGGGAAAGCGGAGGAGCCTTCCAGGTGGATGGAACAGTATATGCAAAGCCTTCTAAGCACCCCTCTCTCGGAACCCTCGGGGTCCTCCATCTTCTCATGAGTTCCATCCGCTGAAACCCCTAAACATTTTTTGCATTTCCTTTGAATCTGTTTCTGGGGCAGGAAGGGGGAAACCACGTCCCCCAAATTAAGCTCTGTGACATTAACCATCTGCTTCCCAGGCCTCTCTGGGTGGGGGGTGGCAGGCTCTCTGGGATGCTGTTGACAGGTCCAGATCCAGGGCTTTGGCAGCTGTTTCTTTTCCAAGAACAGAGCTGTGGCCACCAGAACCCCCCTGCCCCTCTCCTCATGGGCCTGAGATCACAAATGCAGGATTTTCTTTTTCATTAGCTTAATGCTGTCTTTATTAACTGGGAAGGGTTCCTGGAACATATGATCAGTAAGCATTAAATAAAACACACACACATGCACCAGCCCCCCGACCAGCCTGCCCTGACAGAGGGTCTCTCGGCTCCCGAGCAGTTGTCCCAGAAACAATGCAGGGCTACCGGGGTGGCAGCCAAAGGCCCGGAGGGGGATTTGCAGGAAATTACTCAGGATGCTTCTGCGATTTCCAAATGGGAGGGGACGGGCGAGCAAAGAGCCTGGGAAGGAGACAGACAGGCTCAAGAGAGGAGGAAAAAGCAGCCGGAGAGACGGACGGAGTGAATACCTTTTTCGCCCCCTGCTCCTCTTCCACGCCATCGCCAATCACGATGTAGACGGCTTTTCTGCCGAATCTCTGCATTATCCTCTCAAAGCAGCTCTCCTTCCCTGCACGGAAGAAGGAAAGAAAGAAAAGACACTTGGTGAGGACCCAGGATTGAGGTGACTAATAACCGCTAATCAAGAACTCACTTTGTACAGCCTTCTTACAAAGGTCTTCGTAGGGACCAGGTATTAATCATTTCATCCTCAAGCAAACTTCGAGGCGTCAACTGTCCCCATCCCATGTGACGGATGACAGTGCAGAGGCACAGAGAGGTTAAGTGGCTTGCCCACGGTGACACAGCAGGAGAGGCAGTGCGGGGGTTTGAGACAAGCCCTGGCGTCTATGCAGCTGTCCGGTGTAGGAGTGATGGGCCCATTATACAGGTAAGGACACGAGGCTCTGAGAGGTGCCCTGGACATGATCTGCCCAGGATCCCCAGAGTTAGTTAGGAAGCAGAGGTGCCAGGATTCACGTGTCCGAGGTGGGCAGCCTGGCGACAGAGTGGCCCTCATGCGACTCGGCTGTTCGTTGTTTTCTTGCTCCCTGTAGATGATCACCTTTTTGTATTTATTTTCCTTCTTCCCAGTGTCTGGGCAGCAGCATCGATCCAGGCACACTAAATTCAGATCTTAGCTCATCCTGTTTCAGCAAGTTTAGTAACCATCATCATAATGAGAAGAGCACTAAAAAGAACAGCTGTCACTCAGCAGATGCCAGCATAGAGTAGGCTAAGTGCTTCACTGCCCCATCGGGATTTCTTAGCCTCCGTGTTACTGACATTTTGGGCTGGCTAAATTCTTTGCTGCCCTGAGCACTGAAGGATGTTTGTTTAGCAGTATCTCTGGTCTAGAACTTCAGTAAAGGCAAAAACTGCTCTAAGAAAATGCTTCCAAAGTGCATACCATATATTTGTTCTTGCTCCAGAAAAAAAACAGGTAAACATTTCTAATTAAAAACAACTAGGCTTTGTATTATTATACATTTTTAGGTGATACAAGAAAAAAAATCAGCCTCCTCCCCCACAAGAAAAATCAGTATTACTTGCCCTGATGACAAACGATGCTGTTAATTTCTAGTTATTGAATTCTCTTATCTGATGAAAGTTCTAAGCCTAAGGCTTGTTTTCTTTGTTAATAAAGGAGATTAGCAAGTATTAAAGAGGTGTTAAAGCAAGATAACACTAAATTGAGACCATCTCTTTGAAAGAGCATTAAAAAAACAATAGTTTTCTGTGTGGTTTGAGGTTAGATTAGTTAATGGCCATACTACCTAAATTAAAACCACCTCATATACCATCCTGGGGCGGGGGGAACTGTCTTCCTCTGCTTCCTTAGTAATGGAATTTCATCAGTTTTACCTGGGCTCACAGTCACTTAGCTATGGACTACATTTCCCAGCTTCCCTTGCAATTAGTTGTGGCCATGTGACTAAGCTGGGTTAATAGGAAGTGAGTAGAAGTAACATGCACCTCCTTCTGAGCCTTGGCTTTACAATAATGGACGCGCATTACTCCTTCCTCTTTTCCCCCTTCTCATAAGCTGGAATGACAATATGGCGGAATCTGATTTGACCATGTACATGAGGGTAAAATTATAGGGGATGGTGGTAAAATAAAACGGGAAGAACCTGGCTTCCTGGGTGAGTATGAGGACAGAGTCACCCCATCAGCCTGGATCACTCACCTCTGGTCTGTTGACATCCGAGGGAGAAATAAGCTTTGGCCCTGATGTAATTAAGCCCTTGTATGTGGGGTGTATTTGCTACAGCAGCTTTGCAGGTATCCTAACTAATACACACACTTTGGAAAACTGCAATCCTAACCAATTTCTCTAGAAGCAGAGGTTAAACCCAGTGGGTCTATGAGGGTTGTTTGGGGGATTCGGGAGATTTGTCCATGCCCATGGACAAGCTCTTTAACTTCCCTAGTGTCGTTTTCCTTAAACTTTCCAAACCTGGCAGGCAAAGCTGACCTTACCCTCCCTCCCCGTACCAGTCTGAGGTCTGGGCTCCCCTACCTGTCTTGGTTGCACTGTAGATGTTCTCAATAGGAAACACGGAGCCCAGTCCGTACAGCAGGACTTTGGCCAGGGCAGGAATTAGTTGAGTGGTGGTGACCAGCACGTTGACACAGTTGGGCCTGAGGACAAAGGAGATGGTGAGTCAGAACTCCAAGGTACCACAAGGCCAGGCCTCCTCCCCCTGCAGCTGAGCCTGGAGTCGGTGGGAATTCTGATGGGGTTTGGAGGCTCTGGCTAAGTCGTCTTCAGGTGAGGCTAGAGCTCAAGGATCCTCCAAGCTATTCCTCTCTTTTAAGCCTGAAGCTGCCTGACACATTGAAATCTAACACAAGTGTAATATTTTTCCTATTTAAAAAGCAAATGTTAGGGACTTCCCTGGAGGTCCAGTGGTTAAGACTTCGCCTTCCAATGCAGGGGGTGCGGGATCGATCCCTGGTCAGGGAGCTAAGATCCCACATGCCTCGTGGCCAAAAAACCAAAAAAAGTAAAACAGAAGCAGTATTGTAACAAATTCAATAAAAACTTAAAAAAAAAATGTTGGGCTTCCCTGGTGGCTCAGTGGTTAAGAATCTGCCTGCCAATGCAGGGGCCACGGGTTCGAGCCCTGGTCCAGGGGGATCCCACATGCCACGGAGCAACTAAGCCCATGCGCCACAACTACTGAGCCTGTGCTCTAGAGCCTGTGAGCCACAACTACTGAGCCTGCACTCTGCAACAAGAGAAGCCACCACAACAAGAAGCCCGCACACCAAAGAGTAGCTCCTGCTCACCACAATTAGGGAAAGCCCGTGCACAGCAACGAAGACCCAACGCAGCCAAAAATAAAATAAATAAAAAAAAATGTTTACTGCAAGGGCCACACACTAAAGTAGCTGTAGGGACCTATTGGCAGTGTGCATGAGTGACATGGAACAAGTGTAGGACAACAGGGAGAGGTGAGGACTGGGGTAAACTGCAGAGCACATGCCAGTTCTGACGTTTTCCAAGATCCCCGAAACCTGCAGCTATGGATGAACTTTCCCAGTCTTTGGGACAAAGTGTTTATCAAACAAAACACATCAGCAGGATGGATTCAGCTCATGAGCTGCCATTTTGTGACCATTCATCTGTTGGCTCACAAGAATTCTGATGCTGCAGGGGGGTAATTTGTTCTCTGGCCCAGCTGATCTTATTTAAGAGCAAGAAGCAATTCAGTGGGAGGTCTAGAATGAAACTGGGCCCTCCTGACCTCACTAAGAGCCCGCCAGATGATCTGTGTGATCCTATAAAATGGTTTTCACGGGGTGATGTTGTGGGCAAGAGCGGATGGGACGATAGACCTACGTACAAAGGTCTTTAGCTCTGCTGGCCCCTGATCAGTCTCTGCAACTATCTGCACATCTGAGGGACAAGGTGTCCATGGTGCCTTGTACACCTCAGCTTTATCAAATGTCTGGAAGGTGTGCAGGGGAGAATTTGGGGGTCCAATTCTCCCAAGTGTGGAAATGGAGGGGCCACCACTCTCAAATGGGAGAAAGTTCAGTGGCACAAAGGAAAACGGGGGCTCCCACCTACCGGGAATTGATGAGGTTTAGTGCCTTCAGGGAGTGGGTCAGCCAGAGGTCCGTCAGAGCTTCCAGCTCGGCTCTGAGCTGTAGCCAGGTCTCTCTTTTGGGAGCTCCTATCAAGCCTATGGACAAAGCAAATAAAAATAATAGTTGCTGTCATTTTAAAGGGCTGGGGGGGGGAGTAGGGTTAGGGAAGGTGAGTCTAGGTTTCAAATCAGATGACACCCAAGGTCAACTTCAATCCAGTGACCTTAATTTTATTTTGAGATTGACTGGATCAGTCAATGGAGTTGAGTAGCCGCCTACTCAAACCTCTTCCCTTTACTGGCCAGTAGCTGGTTAGAGACCTTGTGATAATCAAAAACATCCCCAAATGCCTCCTGGGCGGGGTGGGGCGGCGGGGGAAGTGGCATCACCTGTTAAGAGCCAGCGGCCTAGAGAATTCGAGAAATAGTGATCGAGGGCCTGGTCACTGCCGAGCCAACCCTGCCTTCAGCCCCTTCCAGACTTCTTGTTCAGTGTGATAGCCAGTGCTCTCCTGCCACCGAAGCTGGTGGCTTTCACCTCGGCTGCACAGTAGAGTCACCAGGGAGCTCTCTGAGTCCCGATGCCAGGCAGCAGCCAGGCCAAGAACATCAGAACTGGAAACTCCTCAAGGGGTTCCAATATGAGCCAAGTCTGAGAACCAGTGTTTCCACAGACCAGCTGGGAATCGTGTTAAAAATGCAGATCTGACTCAGTCACCTGGGGAGGGGCCGGAGAGCCTACATTTCCAACAAGCTCCCAGGTGACGCTCATGTGGCTGCTCCACGGACCGCGGTCTGAGTCGTGAGGGCTGAAGCCAGTGGTCCTCAAATCCCAACGAGCATGAGAATCACCCGGAGGGCAAGTTAAGACACAGAGGGCCGGGCCCACCCCAGAGCTTCAGGTGCAACAGGTCTGAGGTGGGGCCCGAGAACCTGCATGTCCAGCAAGTCCCCAGTTCATGGTGATGTTGCTGGTCCAAGGACCACACGTGGAGAACCACGGCGGGGGTGGGGGGGGTGCAATCATGGGCAAGACGCTTCATCCCTTCCTCAGCTTCCCAGCCCCGCCCCCGCCCCGGCCCCCTAAAGTGAGGCTAATGAAATCTTAGTACCCTCTTCCAGAGGGCGTCACAAGGGTGACACTGAGTGAGCTACAACTTATAAGCCTCTCAGAGCAGTACCTGGCACAGGGCAGGTGGGATGCGAGTGACAGCATCCATCCTTGATGAATTTCCCTTGGTCCAGGGGGTGCGCCTGGAGCACAGGCAGACCCTCTGACCGCCGTGGACGACGCTCTCCCCGACCCACTCACCGCCGACGTTGTTCTTGTAGGTGTTGTACGTCTCCTTCACTCGCCGGTAGCGGAAGGCCAGCTTCCTCATCCAGTCCACGCCACCGTGCACGCCAGAGCCCAGGCACAAGTTGGCCCCCGGGGCCGAACTATGGAAGCCATCAGCGGAGAAGTTGTAGGTGCTGGGGAGACGGAAGAGGGCAGGGGGTGGGAGAAGAGACAGTGTTCATGTCGGGGAGGTGGGAGCTCTTCACCAGGAGACCCATGGGGTGGGGCGTGGGGCACCCACGATGTCCCCGAATGTTCGAGGGTGCTGTGGGCATGTGCGTTCTGGGAGAAGCAGGACCATAGTTTTTATTAACTTTCCCAACAACGGTGGCATCCTTTGCTCTTGCCTACTCAGCATCCATTCTCCTTTCCTTTGGTATCAAAGAGCATCTCTATTTTGGGGGGGCAGCCATTCTGTCCCCTGCATACAGTGGCCAAGCTGGGGAAAGCCTCCCTCTCTCCCCCTTTAGAATCTGAAGCTGGAAGGCAGCTCCAAAAAATGGTTGGCCTTGGTTCATCCTGAGAGAAGGGTCCAGAAGAAAATGCCAGTTAGTTTCTGCCACTCTGATCCCCAAATCTGCTCTGCTTCACATGCCCCATAAGCCCTGACTGCTGACCTTTTCTTCCTATTCTGTGAGCATCTCTGTTATCTTTCCACAGACATTCCCTATGTTGGGGACGTCCCTGGCAGTCCAGTGGTTAAGACTCTGCACTCCCAATGCAGGGGCATGGGTTCAATCCCTGGTCCGAGAACTAAGATCCTGCATGCCGCAGGGCATGGACAGCAAAAAAAAAAAAAAAAAAAAGAAATTCCCTATGTTAATTTTTTTATCTGTTAAATTAAGCAGAGCCGATTGCTGGTGCTTCGCAGACATAACCCTCCATCAGCATGAAGCGTGGTCTGGGGACGAGTCAGAGTGTCATGTGAAGTTAATGACAGAAGCGGCAGCTGGGAACCAGAAAGGGGAACGTGTGGGCGATTGACCACCTACAGCAGCTAGAGCGTGAGAACGAAAGCCCTAGCTCTCCATGGAACACCATTTTCTTTCCCTCCACCGGAAACTTGGTACAGGTTTGCAAAACCACAGGACGTTGCAAGGCAAAACCAGAGCGTGACAAGGGATGTGTGGACCAAAAACTTCAAAAGTGAAAGTCTCTTCGAAGAGAAAAAGCCTGGGGGGAGCAGGTCAGCGTGGTATACCACGGCCTCTCGGGGGATGGGTTTGGCTGACTTTTTTTCTCTTTGCACTATTTTATTGTATCTGGATTTTCTGTGATGAGTTTAGGGGTAGAGAAAGATATTGTATTTTTTAAAAAGATGTGATGCACTAGGGATGAAACAACACTAGGAAATTGTATCTTAGGTATCCCCGGTTTAACGCCACTGCTGCAGCAGATAAAAGGGAATTTGAAAAGTGTGAAGTGCTGGGTCATTCTCCCCGTGGGCCACATGATGTGCTGATGCCCATGTGCCGTCCTGCACCATTCTGTGCCTGGGGCTCAGCCTGACAGCCTGAATATCGAACTGGTGACAACAAAACCCCTGCAGGATCCACAGAAACGCCTTGAGTGATGCCTCAAACTCAACAGATTTTACCACGTGGGCTCACTGGGGCAGGTGTGCCAGGAGGACACTGACCCAGGTGACTTAATCCCAAAGGCCTCAAACGTAGACTCTGGCATTCCCTCCAGAGCAGGCTGGGTACACAGTCACAGAGAGATACCAACAGGCTGACAGAAGTTCTTTAGATGTCTTCAAATTTTTGCCCAGATGTCCATAAACACACACACACATTCACCTGGGTCATTTTTCACAGACATTTGTGTGAGTGTGCGTGTTTATAAAATTGGAAGCAAGTAACTCATAATGTCAGAAAGTGGTGAGTTGGAGATGGTGGGAACAGGGGTGATCATAGTTTCTTCTCTGCTCTTTACTGAATTACTCAAATTTTAAAAGTTGGGGACTTCCCTGGCGGTCCAGTGGTTAGGACTCTGCGCTTTCACTGCCGAGGGCAAGGGTTCAATCCCTGGTTGGGGAACTAAGATCCCACGTGCCTCGTGGCGTGGCCAAAAAAAAACAAATACAATACAATAAAATAAAAATATAGGTTGTGTGTAATTAACTTGTTTGACCACTAGCTTGACATCGTGGTATTTGACACCATAACTTCTGAGATCTTGAGAAGGTTATTAAAAAAAAAATTTAAAAAGATGCATGGAGAATAAGATATGACTGTTTCTAATAACTTGTTTGCATGATAACCTCCTCTTTCCCATGAAAGATGCCAGTAGGTTTATTACACAGACATGTTGCTGCTGCTTTCTTCTCAGTCCCTCCCTTGGGTGGCGGTGACCAGGGGCTAAAGAGAAATAAAATATCCCCAACTAGTAAAAGGGAGCAGAAAACATCTAATCGTAGGGGCAGAGAGCCATTTAGCAAGGACTACTCACTGTGCTGGGCACTTTTCTAGCACATTCTTATCCTGATGAGAAAGGGGCTATGTGACTTTATCCCATCATGGCCCCTCATTTCCAGAAGCCACACTTTAAATTGACACGTGCTCCTTCCTCTCTACTGTCAAGGTTCCCATCTTGCTAGAGAATGTCTTCTGCTTTTTCTTTTTTAAAGAAATTTTATTTTCCATCAACCTCATTTCCATTTTCTGTTTAAGAGTCTTTGGAAGAACAGCTTCGGACCACTCAGTGGTCGTGCCTCCCCAACCAGTGGCCTGAGCTCCGCAGTCTTCAGTAGGGAGCCGCTGGGCAGGCACAGAGGGCATCTGTGAGCCTTCAGACTGGTCTGCGACCTCGGGTTGAGTGGCAGTGAACTTGGGAGCTGGAGCATCCATTCACCCCGACGTTGCTCCAGGGTTACAGTCTTTTCAGCAGCGGCCTGCTCTTCCTTTTCAGGCTCTTCTGGATCCCTGTAGAAGCAGAGATCAGGCATGACCTCCCCGGGTGCTCACGGAAGATGGTACCGCGCACGCGCAGGACATCCCAGGCCAGCATCCACCGCGTCAGACCCGCTGGGGAAGCTCCCTTGTTGTTGTAGGGACGGCGCAGAGGAGAGTCTGCTACACACAGCAACGGTAGGCAGGTTAACACGAGAGCCTCTGGGAGAGGCTGGTGGTCAGCGCTGGAATCAGTAACCACCAGAAGTCGTGGCGCCTGGAAGGCTGCCTGGATCTGGTAAGTGAAGGTTCCAGGAGTGAAACAGCCAGAGATAGAAGTAGCTCCGGCGGCAGCGGCAAACTTCAGCACAGCTCACCGGTCAGTCTTCTGGAGGACATGACACTGACATCGGCTGGGTTTTCAGTGGCAGCCATGGCACAAGCTGCCGGCAGAAGCTTCTCCCCTGTTCTCTTCAGATTTATGATGCAGATGCTGTCACTTTTCCTTCTGTAGATGGACCGATCCATTTGGAAGTCAAGGTTGGTGCCTCCTAACTGGGTTCCTGCTGCAAAGAATTGGAGGACATCCTCCTTTTTCATTTGCAGGACATCAAGGACTCCGGACATTGTGGAAATTTCCCTTTAAGTAATGATGGGAATCTAGAACAATGCCTTATGGACCCCTCCCTGGGTAGTGCAGAAAGGCTAGAGAATTTACTCTTGAAAAGGAACACTGACTCTGCAAACTCAGGATACCTGGGGAGATGCCTGGATGTTCTGCTAAGAGGTGGAGGGCAGGGAAGGGTGTCCGTGAATCCTGCCTCACCCACTTACCAGCTGTGTGAGATTGGGCAGGTTACTGAACCTCTCTGTGCCTCCCATTCCCCAAGTGTAAAACGATGATGATGATAAGAGCAACTATTTCCTAGGGTTACTGTGAAGATGCAGTGAGTTAAGTCACATAGAGCAACTGGAACAAGGCATGGTGCAAAGCAAGGGCGTTACCACTGTTGGTCTTTACTGTTAACTGAAAACAAAACAAAACAAAACAAAACAAGGGGCATTTGATAGTTGGTGCCTAGCACACAGTAGGTGCTTAATAGATATTTCTTGAATGAACAAATGGGGAATTTGGCTTCTAGTGGGAAAAAAACACCCTTGGATTGTGGATTCTTGAAATGAGGTACCAAACAACTCAGCATGAATCAGGGTTCAGAGGGACACTGCTCTAAATTCCAAGCCAGCCAACTACAGGGGAAACGATAAAAACACAACACTGGTTGCTCACTGCCTTGAAAGGGAGAGTGGTTCCCTGGGATGACTTCATGAAAAGGACACGATTAGCCTTGACCTGGGGTTTATTTACTCCACAAATTAATCAGTCCTGGCTGGCACTGAAGCCGTGCTCCTTGCCAGGCCTGACTGCAGAAGGGATTTTCTGAATGGCTAATTAAAACGAAGCAGGCGATGCCCAGCTATCACTTCTAATTGTGCTGGGCTTTGAAAAGACTTGCAGGGCTCAGGAACAGAAACTTTGATTTCTTTTTTTTTTTTGAGTAAGTTGGAAGACACACCTAGGAAGCAAACACTAAGTTAAGTTACCACGAATGGCTCACAGGCAAAACGTTATTTGGTCTCATAATATTTTTGATGGGCCTAGAGGCGTTGAATAGTGATAATTTTGATAAGCACAGATTAATAACCAGGGTTCCGTTTTTATAATGGGCAGGCTTGGAACATTCCAGCCACATTCTTCTGAAAGCTGTCTCATTTTGAGCAGTTGGGTACCTTATTTCTGGAATTCACATCCTAGGAGTGTTTTCCCCTAGAAATCAGACATACCACTTACTCACTCAAGAAATATTTTTTTGAGTGTTGACTATATCAGTTTTACATTAAATAACGTATGTATGTTAGTTGAGTGCAGTCAAACCTTGGAGAAAGGTTTACCAGACTCTTGATGGTGGTGATTCTGGGAGACAAGATCAGAGGTGGTGTATGACATTTTTTTACAATGTGCATGCATTACTTTAGTAAGCAGGGAAAAACCCACAGAGAGATAAACATAAGCAGAGTCACAGAGGGTCCGCAGAAAGCTCAGCCTCAGTGATTCGAGGTGATGCGGAGCAGCCTGCAGGGTGCGGGGCAGGGTGGTGAGTTTTGAGTTCAGAGAAACGCCAGTCCCAGCTCTGGCTGAGGGCAGGCGCACCTTGCCCTGATAAGCAGCTCGTCCCTCCTCTCTGCTTCCTAGTGAAAGGCAAGCTTGATAACCAATCAGAAGGGGCATTTTTGATTGACTCCCCAAATTCCTACCTTAAATCTTGCCCATTGTCATCGGATGAGACATCGTCCACGTGGATCTGGTCACAGTCCTACAGAGAATTTGGCAAGAAGAGAAAAAGGGAGAAACGTGACTGGTGAAGCTGATGCAGCCTTTAAGAGCTGGTTTCATAAGCTGAGGGGTGAAGGAGCACTGGACTGGGAGTCAGAGTCCTGAATTCTAGTCCAAACTTTGCCACTAAAGGTCAGGTGACCTTGGGCTAAGTCTCATCCTCTTTTGCCTTTGGCTATAAGGGGTGGTGGTGACCGTATAATTTATCATGCAAACCTAGATAGTTTTGCAATGTAAAGGGGGCTGCTATCAACGTTCCATTAGGAGGACAGGCACAAAATAGGACCTATCTCCCTCTGCCCCCAGGTACACTAGGACCTATGGTTATCATGGCCATACGGTGGAAGCCTCTCACTATTCAAAGTGTTTCCTCTGCTTGGAATGCTCTTCTGCTTTCATCTGCTTAGTGAACCTTGTATTCTTCAAGCATTAGCTTCAGGAGGTACCCCCTGCCCAAGTCCCCCTCTGTGTCCCACGATCTGTGACCATCATTTATCAAGCATTACTATGTGCCAGGCACCATTCCAAGGGTTCGCCGTTCAATGGACTCCAATAACATGCTGCTTTCCACCACCCATACATCTCTCAGTTCTCTTTGGAGAAATACTACGCGTAACACATGGGAGTTAAGATTGAGGGGAGGGGATGATGTAGGTGGGCACATGACCCAGGCTCAACCAATCAGAGAGACCCACGGTCCCTCTGGCCACAGTGATTACTTCAGAGATGAGTGTGTGGCCTCAGCTGGACCAATGAGAACCAGCCCTGGGACTTTTGGGAAAGAGGAGCTCTCCTTTCCCTAGAGCTGCTGGATGGTGAGATTAAGCCTGGGGCTGTCAGAGGAAAGTAGGTCTGGGAGTTGGAGAGAGGGATGAGGTCCCGATCACATTGTTTGCTCCTCTGGATCCAGCCACAACCGAGACAAGGCCACCCTGACTACTATGGTAGGCTGAATGATAGCCCCCGCAAAACATCCCTGTCCTAATCTCAGGAAACGTATACAGAAAAAGGCACTTTGCAGATGTGATTAAGTTAAAGATCTTGAGATGGGGAGATTATCCTGGATTTTCCAGGTGGACCCCAAATGTAATTACAAGGGTCCTTGTAAATAAGAGGCAGAGGGGTATTTGACGACAGAGAGAAGGGAACTGGAGTGAGGTGCTTTGAAGATGAAGGCAGAGGCCGCAAGCCAAGAAATACAGGCGGCCACCAGAAGCCGAAAATGGCGAAGAAACATATTCTCCCCTCAAAGCCTCCAGAAGAAACCAGCTCTGCCAACATCTTCAGCCCAGTGAAATTGATTTTGGACGTTGATCTCCAGAACTGTGTTGTTTTAAGCCACTAAGTGTGTGGTAATTTGGTACAGCAGCCGTAGGAGACGAATACACGGACTTTTTTCCATTTAAGTGAGTGGAGATGGATTTCTGTCATTTTGCAACCAAGAGGCAAGTGATGCAACAGCCCCCAAGGAAGCCTGTGAACTCTACATCCATCAGAAAGTCCATTCAGATGATCGGTCCATAAGGCAAAAATCGTGAGCACGCTGTGCCTGCCCCCCGATGGTACTGGTTAGAGCTCAGGCTCTGGAATCAGATCGCCTGGGTTTGGATCCTGGATCCAACCACTTGAGCAAGTGACTTAACCACCCCGAATCTCAGAGATCAGTTTGGCAAATGGAGATAATAACAGAACCTGCTTCACAAGGTTGACGAGAGGAGAAGGGTCTGGCTACATAAATGTTAGTTTTGATTATTGTGTTAAGATTTGTAAACATCCACGTTTTGGTTTGCAAGACAATTTCAGGGGGCAGATATCTCCTCGCAAAGACTGCTAGAGAGAGGAGATGCACATGGAACTTTGAGCTTGACCTCTGAGAGAAAAACTGGTTGTAACATCTCTGGGCCCTTGAAGGGAGGAGAGAAGCTGGGAAAAAAATGGTGTTGTCAACATTTTGAGCAGATCTCTTTTTACACAGGGAAGAGGCTTGAGTTTATCTTTGAGAACAAGAGTTTTGCTGGGGGATGATGGGACCACCTTCCCTCCATCACTTTTTAAAGATATACAGAGGTAACTTAGTTGTTACGGAGATGCGGGGGTAGAGGGGGTGGGGACAGTGGCATTTGGGGCAGCCTGGGCTGCTTTGTGGGGATCAAGTTTGGAACCTGGAAGAAGGGGTGGTGTGGCCCCTGATCCCTCTCTGGCCCCCCTGAATGAGCTTTGGACTGGAAGGCGGTTTGCTGGATCCTCTGGATTGGAAAGAGGTTTGTTTCCAGAGTCCCTGGCACACTTTGCCCACAGCTCTGTGGCAGTGACAAAGTAGGACTCAGGGTCCTGCTGCAAGGCACCTCACGTGTCTGTGGGCCTGGCACAGCGCCCAGGCGTGGGCAACGGTGTGCTCTGACAGGTCTGACAGCAGGGGGGTCAGCCATGGGCAAATGGTAGCCGGAGCAGAGGGCAAAGAACATGGCGGACGCTCAGTGGTGACCCCAACTGAGAAACTCTTTGGATAGTACTGGAAAAAGACTAGGTGGGGGACACTGAGTGACCATCCTTGAGTGAGCAGACATCTGGTTTACACCTAAATCTTTTCTGCTGTATTCCATATTTCCTTTCTTTCCACGCACCCAGGATTCTAATGTCTTGGTGGTATAATTGATCCCCCTCCCTGAGAGGGTGTGTCCTTTCCTAAATAGTTGAGCACGATGGTACACCCCAACTGGAAGAGTCGATAGTCACATTATCTAATACAGTAGAGGTTAGCCACATGTGGTTCTTTATAGTTAAATTAAAATTAAACAGAATAGAAAATTCAGTTCCTTAGGCCTATTTCAAGTGCTCAATAGCCAAATGGAGCCAATGGCTACCATACTGGATGGTGCACGTTTTCCATCATTGCAGAACATTCTATTGGACAGTGCAGCTCTGGAGGGATAAAGAAACAAGGTTGACAATTTCTCTGCTGTGTTGATAGGTTCATTAAGGAAGAGCTTGCAAGCTGGTCTGGAGACATATCTCATTTAGCCCAAAATGTGCTTAAAACATTTTTTGGAACAATAGCCATCTCTCTCTCTCCCCCTTTCCTCCCTCCCTTCTCGCTCTTCTTGTTCTCCCTCTTTCTCTGTCTCTCTAGATTTTCAGCTACTTTGAGAATTTACATGCTCTGGCAACGCAGGGCTTGCATTCTTCTATCCTGAGAATCCTTAGCCCTGACATCCATCTCCACTCCTCTGCAGTCTCTACTGGGTTCTCCTCACTCTACCTTACCTGGTTACTTGGCCCCTGTGGGCATCCTAGTTTGAAACCTCTGATCCAGAGCAATCTCATATACATGGAAGGATCCTAGGGCCAGCAATCCTAACAGGTTAATGAAAACTGTATTTAAAAGCCAGGGTTGACTTCGGAGACCCAGGCACCGAGGAAAAATTAATAGCAGATTTCCCCCCAGTCCATTGCTTTGCCTGACATTGGAAAAACACCTCCCCGTGGCCCCCAGGCCTTCCCTCAAGCTTGAAAGCTGCTCTGGGGGGTCACCAGGGCTCAGGCCCCTGGGCAGGGTTCCCTGTGCTTTCCCTGATGTCAGGGGAAAGGTATGTGGGGAGGCTCTGTTTTTCTCATTTGCGAGGGGATTGTCGGGGGTGCTAAAGTGTGACAACAGTAGCGATCACATTTCGGGCTTAATAAAATACCATGACGCTCAGCTAGACACTACCTCATACCCCACCAGCTGACCTGGATTGAGTTACCCGCTGAGCCAGCACCGAGGGGAGCGGGACAATGTGGAGGACACGAAGATGGGGCTGGGCCCTGGGGGAAGAAGATCACATGCCTTTCAACCGTGCTGCACGGGGGGCAGGCCTCTCAAAGGATGCCAGCTTCTCACGGCCCAGGGTGCTTCTGGCCTCTCTGGAGTCAGTGTGTGACTATCATAGGTGGGGGGGTGGGCGGGGTCTGAGCGGGACCACCCGCCCAAGACAGAGGATGGGTTCCTGTGGCCTTGCCATTGGTGAGGCGCAGTGGGGCTGAGGAACTGACACTTCCTGACCCAGAGAAACACCTGCAAAGAGTCTCGTGCAAGGATGTCCAGCATCTCAGTGAGAAACTGCAAACACCTGCAGTTCCCTCGATTGTATCATGGTGGAATGAACTGTGGTATATCCATTCAGGGGAATCCTACCCGGCAGCTCACAAGAAAGAGGGAGATAGTTATGTTGGCACATGGAAATGTTTCCAAGACATCCTACAGTGCAAAAAGCAGCAGACTGGAGAATGAGACATCCAGTATCACACATGTCGCTATTTATAAAAACCAATTAAAAACAAAACAAGGTGTTATATATGAATGTATCCATATACATAAATGGAAATAGAAAGATCTGGATGCTTACACATCTGACGGGGGACAGTAATTCCATCTGGGGAGGCACTGGCGCTGGGTTAGTGGTCAAAGGAGGCTTTAATCTTACTGAAATGCTTTCTTTCCTTTCCTTTCCTTCCTTCCTTCCTCCCTCCCTGTTTCCTTCCTTCCCTCCTTCCTTCCTTTACAAGGAGAATATGGACATATATTGCTTTTGAAAAATAAAAGTATCTCCCTGGGAGGAGAGGAGAAGGCAGGATCTCACACTGGAGGACAGAGGCCAGCAATATATAGCCTCTGACTGGCTCCCAGTATGCCGGGGTCTGTGCTCAGCACTTCACATAGATTAACGGGGATACTACTGTCATTCATCTTATACAGGAGAAAATGAGGTGAGAGAAGTACAGGAACGGGTCTGTTATGAGCTGAATTGTGTCCCCTCAAAAGACGTTGCTAGTCCTAACCCCAGTACCTGGGAATGTGACCTTATTTGGAAAGAGGGTCTTCACTGATGATCAAGTTAAGATGGGGTCATGAGGGTGGGCCTTAATCCAATATGACTGATGTCCTGATAAAAAAGGGAAATCTGGACACAGAGACAGATATGCTCACAGGGAGAACATCATGTGACCGTGAGGGCAGAGGTGGAGTGATAGGTCTACAAGCCAAGGAATGTCTTGGAGAAGCTAGGAGAGAGGGGCAAGGAGCAGATTCTCCCTCAGAGCCCTCAGAAGGAGCCAACCCTGCTGACACTTTGATCTTGAACTTCTGGTCTCAAGACCTGCAGGACAGGAAGTTTCTGTTGTTTAAGTCACCCAGTCTGGGTACTTTGTTACCCCAGAAAACTTCCGAGGCCATACAGTGAGGGTGAGGAGGAGGCCAGGAGGCTGTCTGCCTCCAGAGCCTGTGCTTGCAAAGACCCATCCATCCTAAGACTAATTTATACAAATGCCTCCTGTGGGCCCGGAACAGCATCAGAGGATGCTTGGGTCAAGAGAGGAGAGGTTTCGGGACTAACCTGACTCTTGTCCTCAAGGTACTTCTTATGTCCCCGGAAAAGAGAGCCTCCCCTGCTGCTCCCATCATGGTCCAAGCCATCATTACCTGCCACCTACACCAGAGGGCGGCAAACTATGACCCGGGGGCTACATCTGGCCTGCCCGCTGTTTGTGTAAACAAAGTTTTATTGGAACACAGCCATGCTCATTCATTTACATACTGTCTAGGGCTGATTTTGTCCTACAACGGGAGAACTGAGTAGTTGAGACAGAGACAGCCTGAGCCGCAGAGCTTAAAATGCTTACTCTCTGGCTCCTTACAGAAAAAGTTAACTGACCCCTGACTCAGACTATTATAGTCACCTCCTCACTCTCCCTGCTTCTACCCTTGCCTACCCCCCATCTTTCCAGCCTAGTCTCCATCCAGCAGCCAGAGGGATCCTGTTAAACCCTAAGTCAGATCCTGTCCCTCCCCTGCTCAGAACCCCATAATGGCTCCCACCTCCCTCCAGGTGAAAGCACAGTCCTCACCATGACTCGGGCCCCACTCGTCGGCCCACCCTCCCACTCATCACTCTCCCCCCACCATCTCCCACCCCTCTCACTGCACTGCAGACACAGCAGGCCCTGCTAGTCCTTCAATAACCCTCATGCTCTTGCCCCAGGGCCTTTGCATTTGCTGTTCCTTCTGTTTTGAATGCTTTTCCCTTCTCTTTCCATCTATCAAAAGCCTGCGAAGGTTTGTTGATGTCACTGCCTTTGTAAAAACTGCCCCAACTCTACGCCATGTCAGGACAAATGTTTCTGTGCTTCCACACTTTGTGGGGCCTGTAGGGTTAATCTAGGCCTGATATAATGGCCGATTTCTTCTTTCATCTGCTAAACTGGGAAACCGTAAAGGTAGTGCCTTTTTTTTTTTTTTTTAAACTGGTTTTTGCAAGGTCAGAGAGTACAGCAGTTAAGAACACAGACTCTGGGATCTGGGTCAAATTCTGACTCTGCTTACTAACAGAATGGACTTGGACAAGGTACTAATCTTCGTGACTCTCAACTTCCTTGTCTGTAATTGAGGTATAGAATGGTACTGCCCACATAGGGTTTTGTAAGGATCGAATGAATCAATACAGGTAAAGCATTTTGAAAAGTCCCTCGCCCACAGAAAATGCCACATACACGTTTGCCTTAATTATCTCTAGTATTACTATTCTGAATTCCATAGGCCCAAACTGAATTGAGTTCACCACCGAAAGAGGTTCACGGATGGTCAGCTCTGCTGATGAAGCAATTTAGAAGCAAAGCAGGACGTTGCAGTCTTCAGTCCAAATTCCAAAGACACGTCAGGATGCTACACATTAATGCATCTCAGGAAGCGGGGCGGAAGCGAACTAGGGTAGAGACATTCAGTTTCACACGTCCTTGATGTTGTAGTTGGCCTTCAAATGCCCATCCCTGGGCTCCAGTGTCAGCCCCGCTGTTCCCTAGGTGTGTGATCTTGGGAAAGTTACTAGACACCTGTGAGTCTTCAGGTTTTTTTTTTTTGTAATAAACTTTTTTTTTTTTGGCTGCATCAGGTCTTCATTGCTGCGCGCAGGCTTTCTCTAGTTGCAACGAGCGGGGGCTATTCTTCATTGTGGTGTGCGGGCTTCTCATCGCGGTGGCTTCTCTTGTTGCGGAGCACGGGCTCTAGGCACACGGGCTTCAGTAGTTGTGGTGCATGGGCTCAGTAGTTGTGGCTCGCGGGCCCTAGAGCGCAGGCTCAGTAGTTGTGGTGCATGGGCTTAGTTGCTCCGTGGCATGTGGGATCTTCCCGGACCAGAGATCAAACCCGTGTTCCCTGCATTGGCAGGTGGATTCTTAACCACTGTGCCACCAGGGAAGTCCCTGTGATAAACTTTTAATTTTAGAATAGTTATAGATTTACAGAAAAATTGTGAATACAGTAGAGTGTTCCCATATATCCCACACCCAGTTTCTTTTATTGTTAACATCTTATATTCAAATAGTATATTTGTCACAACTAATAAATATCACTATATTATTATTAACTAATGTCAATTCTTTATTCAGTTTTTCTACTGCCATTCTTTTTCTCTTCCAGGATCCCATCTGGGGTCCTGGGCCCACATTACATTTTGTCGTCTTGTCTCTTTAGGTTCTTCTGGGTTGTGATAGTTTCTCAGACTTTCCTTGGTTTTAGTGACAGTTTAAAGGAGTGCTCGTCAGGTATTTTGCAGAATGTTTCAACTGGGATTTGTCTGATGTTTTTCTCATGGTTAGACTGGAGTTATGGGTTTTGGTGAGGAAGATCACAGAGGTAAAAGTGCCACTCTCATCACATCACATCATATCAAGGGTACATACTATCAACATGACATCACTGTTGATGTTGACCTTGATCACTTGGCTTAGGTAGTGTTCCTCAGGCTTCTCCACTGTAAAGTTACTCTCCCCCCAACTTTCCATAGTATACTCTTTGGAAGGAAGAAACTATGCAAAGCTCACAGTAAACGGTAGAGTATCTACATAAATTATTTTGAATTTTTCTGTACGGGAGATTTGTCTGTTCTCCCCCACTTATTTATTCAATCATTTATCTGTGTCAGTATGGACTCATGGGTACTTATTTTATATTTTGGGTTGAATACTATGTTATTTGTTTTAGTACTCAAAGTGTTCCAGCTCTGGCCACTGGGAACCCTTCCAGTCAGCACTTGTGTCCCTTTGACATACCCCATCATCATGGGGTTTTTTGAGCACTTCTTTAGTTTTTGGTACAGTAAGATGCTCCATGTTTATCATGTAACTTCTCTGTCCCAGCCCTAGAATCAGTCACTTCTCCAAGGAGCCCTGGTTCCTTTCACTGGAAAATGGTGTTTTGAAGCCAAGATCTGGATGCTGGGTGTGCTAGTTGCTACAGGAGTGTCATTACTTCTGGGCCCTCTTGGGCAACAGACCAAGGTCTCCAGGATTTAAAAAAAATATTTATTTATTTATTTATTTGGTTGTGCCAGGTCTTAGTTGCAGCAGGCAGGCTCCTTAGTTGTGGCAGGCTCCTTAGTTGTGGCTCACGGGCTCCTTAGTTGTGGCTTGCTGGCTCCTTAGTTGTGGCATGCACATGGGATCTAGTTCCCTGGCCAGGGATCGAACCCAGGCCCCCTGCATTGGGAGCGTGGAGTCTTAACCACCGTGCCACCAGGGAAGTCCTGGATTTTTAAAAAATTATGAAATATGGGTAATGCATCCACTTGCAGGTGTGTAACGAGGCATGTGGCTGGCCTAATAAATGATACCGATTATAGTCCAGACCACTCCTTTCACCAGTGTGGAAACTGAAGCTCAGACAGGGCCAAGTGGAACTTACATAAAGGGTCACAGGGCCTGAGTGAAGGTATCTGTGGGATTGCAGGAGCGTCCCATCTTTCATCAGTGATGACAGTGATTTATCCTTTTGTCATGTGCTCAAAGTCCAGATTTAGTTTCAAGGTAACAGTCTCCTGAAATGCATGAGAGAGCATCCCACCTTTTCTTTGCTCTACAGTTTGTGCAGGATGGGATTTATTTGTCCTTTCCTTGAATGTTTGGTGGAACTCTCGTTTAAAACGAGCTGGACCTGGTGCCTTTGTTAGAGCTGTACACTTTTTTTTTTAATTTATTTATTTATTTATTATTTTTGGCTGTGTTGGGTCTTCGTTTCTGTGCGAGGACTTTCTCTAGTTGCGGCAAGCAGGGTCCCCTCTTCATCGCGGTGCGCGGGCCTCTCACTATTGCGGCCTCTCTTGTTGCGGAGCAAAGACTCCAGACGTGCAGGCTCAGTAGTTGTGGCTCACGGGCCTAGTTGCTCCGTGGCATGTGGGATCTTCCCAGACCAGGGCTCAAACCTGTGTCCCCTGCATTGGCAGGCAGATTCTCAACCACTGCGCCACCAGGGAAGCCCAGAGCTGTACACCTTTAACTACGATTTCAATTTCTCATGGTCACTGGTTTATTTATCTAAAAATTTTCCCCTTGGGTTAATTTTGATAATTTACATCTTTCTGAAAAGGGTCAACTTCATCCAGGTTTTCAGGTTCATTGGAACAATAGTGCTCATGGTATTCTCATAATTAAAAAAAAAAAAAGAATCTCCCCTGAACCTACAATAATGTCCACCCTTTCATTCTGGATGTTGGTTACTGATCTCTTCTTCTCCCTCTTTTTTTTCTTGTTCATGTTTGCCAAAGGCTTTCTACCTTAATGATCTTTTCAGTTACCAGTTCTTATTAATTTTCCTGGTTTTCTAATTTAAGGCTGTCTGGATCAGCCTTTGCCTGCACCCCATAGGTTTTGATCCTTAGTATTCTCGTCATTGCTTGTTTCTGAACAGTAAGCCCGGTGACAAATACCCATCAAAATCCGTTCTGCTTATGCTGGTGACAGCCGGGGTTTTCCCAACCTGCTCTGCTGTGGTCTGATCCCATTACGTTTTGTCCTTGGCCGCCTGGAGACACGAATGCAGAAAGGAAATTGTTGACAAATTTGCTTTAGAAAAATGACTCTCATCCAAGCCCAGATGGACTCCCTGCCCACTCCTTCTCCTTCAAGGCAGGTATATTTTAAAAGTGAGAGTGCTTAATGCTGCCTCTAGACTAGCCAGAGAGGGGCCTGCTCCCTGGGAGGGAAACCTGGGCTGTCTTTCTCGTGTTGTTTAAGTGTTTAACTTATCTGAAGAGCACTAAACAGGTTGTGGCCTGTGTTGCATTAATGGTCAGTTGGGCAGGACGTCTTGGAGAGCAGCTCAGCGCTGACACGGTGAAATATTATTCTCCCTGACAGCTCCTGGAGAACCGTAAATCAGACGTTTAGCAATCAGGCCCAGGTGTCAGGCAGGCAGCCATGGCCTGCCCAGATTCCAGCCACTTCTGAGACCCTCCAGCATGATCCTTCCCAAAGCTCTGGCAGCATCTTGAAACGCTCCCCCTCCAGCCCACCCTCCAGCCTGGCCACGCCTGATTCGGGCCAGGGATACCTTCTGTCAAAACCTTTAGGTTGATCTTGTTTCTTATGAAGGACTCTTTTCTTCCATCCACTCTGTGGACCCGTATTCCTTCTCCAATTCACTGTTCATCTCAAAACTGTATCTTTGGGACTTCCCTGGTGGCGCAGCGGTTAAGAATCCACCTGCCAATGCAGGGGACACGGGTTCCATCCCTGGTCTGGGAAGATCCCACATGCCGCGGAGCAACTAAGCCCATGTGCCACAACTACTGAGCCTGCGCTCTAGAGCCCGCAAGCCACAACTACAGCACCTGTGCGCCTAGAACCCATGCTCCACAACAAGAGAAGCCACTGCAATGAGAAGCCTGCACACTGCAACGAAGAGTAGCCCCGGCTCGGGGCAACTAGAGAAAGCCCGCGCACAGCAACTAAGACCCTACGCAGCGAAAAATAAATAAATAAAAAAAAAATTGTATCTTCTGTGAAAGATAAACGTCCCAGCCTAGAAGTCAGCTTGGCCTGGGATCAGATCTCCACTCTACTCTTACTAGCTCTGTGACCCCTGAAAAATGACCTCCCTGGGCTTCATTCTTCATATGTAAAATAGAGATTAAAAAAAAAAAAAATCTCCCTTTCCAGGGAGATACTTGTGAGATTTCAGTGAGAAAATACACGTGTGATGCTTGGCACAGGGTAAGAGCTCAATACGTGTCAGCCCTGGGCAAGTTAACCTCTCTGTGCCTCAGTTTTCCCATCTCTGAAATGGGGATACGTAACAGTATCTACCTTCTGTGACTGTTGGAAAGGTTAAATGAAGGCATGCAGGTGAGCCCTTCGGGCACTGCCTGGCACAGTGAGCTCTCAGGACATGTCAGCTGTCGCTGTGATTGGGTTTATTATTCTCACCTGTGCCCCCCACTCGGCTCCAACCTCAGTCCACATCCTTCTTTCTAGAAATGCATTCAGATCCTTTGTTTATTGCTTTGTTCCCCTTGCAGGGGGGAAGAGAAGGTGCCGTAGTAGTTTAGTGTGGTTTAGGTTGCTGTTATTTGTGTGACTTTTGTTTTGCATATACGACGTGAAGATGACATGATAATTCATGGAGGAGTTTTTCATCTTTGTCTTCTTCGTTTACACTGGGAATTTCTCCTCCTCTTGCTGTCAGACCTTGCTCATCTTCCTCCAGGCTTCCTGGCTGCACCAATCCTCCCTGCTCTCCTTTTCCCTTTGAACCCACTGTCTACAGCACTGTAGAGTCTAGATTTCCTGTTGGGAATCTTCTTTCTCAGCCAGATGGCAATCGTTCTCCTGGGGGAGGCAGCACAGCACAGTGGATAAGTGCAAGGGCCCTGGAGCCAGGTTGCCTGGGTCTGAATACTGCCACTGCCAACTGTGTGACTTTGGGCTGTTCGCTTAACCTCTCTGTGCCTCAGTTTCTTCATATGTAAAATGGGTGTTATGGACTGAGTGTTTGTGTCCTCCCCAAATCCATAGGTGGAAGCACAAACACTCAGGTGGCTGTATTTGGAGAGGGGGCCTCTAAGGAAGTAATTAAGGTTATGTGAGGTCATAAGGGTGGTGCCCTGATCTGATAGGATTAGTGTCCTAATAAAAAGAGACAGCAGAGCTGGCTAGCACATGCTTTTTCTCTCCCTTTCTCTCTCCCTCTCCTTGTACACACACTGAGGAAAGGCCATGTGGAGACATAGTGAGAAGGTGGCCTCTACAAGCCAGGAAGAGAGCTCGCACCAGAAACCACATTTGCCAGCCCCTTAATCTGGGACTTCTAGCCTCTAGAATGGTAAGAAAATTAATTTCTGTTGTGTTAAGCCATACAGTTTGTGATGTTTTGTTATGGGAGCCTGAGCAGACTGAGACAATAGGGATAATAATAGTGAAGATTAAACAAGTTAATACATGTAAACTGCACAGAACAGTGCCTGGTACCTAGTAAGTATTCAGTAAATGTCAGCTGTGATTACTGTTACTATTATTATTATTATTATTATTATCATCACCATCCTAACTGAAAATGTAGGTCATGTCTTACAAATTTAGGGTTCCAGAGCTTCACTGTCTCATAGAACTTTCTACAATGAGTACAATGAGGTAAATGTTCTGTCCAATATGATAGCCACCAGCCACATGTGGCTAATTACATTAAAATTATTTAAAATTAAACACAATTAAAAATTCAGTGCCTCGGTCGCACTAGCCATATTTCAAGTGCTCAATAACCACATGTGGCCAGTGGTTACTGTATTGGACAGTGCAGAATAGAACACAGACATCCCTAGGGCTCTAGGGCATTGGCTTTCAAGTGGTTTTGACTGTGACCTTCCATAAGAGATACATTTTCTATCACACAGAGATTTAAATTACTGAAACATAATTGATATCACTGAGACAATTTCTCAAACAATGTTCACCACTACTATTTGTGATGCACCCTATCATACCCCTTTCAATCAACTTTCCTTTTTAAACGTTTAAAACCGTAGCTTCTAATTATTAGGGAAACATAAACTACAATGAGGTATCACCTCACACCGGTCAGAGTGGCCATCATTAAAGAGTCAACAAATAACAAATGCTGGAGAGGGTGTGGAGAAAAGGGAACCCTCCTACGCTGTTGGTGGGAATGTAAATTGGTGCAGCCATGATGGAGAACAGTATGGAGGTTCCTTAAAAAACTAAAAATTGAGTTGCCATATGATCCAGCAATCCCACTCCTGAGCATGCATCAGAGAAAACTCTTAATGTGAAAAGACACATGCACCCCAATGTTCACTGCAGCACTATTTACAACAGCCAAGACATGGAAGCAACCTAAGTGTCCATCAACAGATGAATGGATAAAGAAGATGTGGTACATATATACAATGGAATACTACTCAGCCATAAAAAAGAATGAAATAATGACATGGTGCAGCAACATGGGTGGACCTAGAGATTATCACACTAAGTGAAGTAAGTCAGACACAGAAAGACAAATACCATATGATATCACTTATACGTGGAATCTAAAATATGACACAAATGAACTTATTGACAAAAGAAAAACAGACTCACAGACATATTGATAGAAAACAAACATATAGTCACCAAAGGGGAAACGGGGGAATAAATTAGGAGTTTGGGATTAACAGATACACACCACTATATATAAATTAAACAACAAGGATTTATGTATAGCACAGG
The DNA here is from genome assembly GCF_965194805.1 of Balaenoptera borealis. Taxonomy (NCBI): domain Eukaryota; kingdom Metazoa; phylum Chordata; class Mammalia; order Artiodactyla; family Balaenopteridae; genus Balaenoptera; species Balaenoptera borealis. Next base: position 14,037,652 of record NC_138872.1, read on the forward strand.
GAACTATATTCAATATCCTGTAATAAACCATAATGGAAAAGAATATGAAAAAATATATCTGTATAACCGAATCACTTTGCTGTACGCCAGAAACTAACACAACATTGTGAATCAACTATACTTCAATAAAACAAACAAACAAACAAAAAATAAAACCTCAGTTTCATCCTAAGCAATATCACCTATGAAATCACTGGCATAATGTGTTAGTCATTTTCCCCCTAAAACAGTAATAAGAGAAAAATTGTAAGTTTAACAACAAAAAAATTTTTTTCAAGTAAAAGCAAGTTACATGAAGCCTGGATTGTGCTCTACGCTAGTGGATCCATAAATATGGTGCAGCTGATTGACTCCTCTCAAGGGCTTGGTGCAGTTTCTCAACGGGGTGCCCCCGGCATTTTGCGTGGAATCATTCCTCGTTGTACAAGGCTGTACAAAGTGCTGGGTTATGTGGCATCCCCGGCCCCGACTGCTAGGAGCCAACAGTTCTTCCCCTTCGTGTGATAACCCACACTTCCCTCCCATTTCCAAACTCACCCTCCCCCACTTGACGATAATGAGGTTGCAGACATGGAGAGCCCGCTCTCTGAGAACGAGGGAAGACGGGAAAGCGAGGACGGGGCTGTTCCTTGCCTGAATCTGCCCTGCTTTCCCCCACTCACCTCTTCACGCAGGGGCCACGAGGACGGATGGCATCGCCTCCCCCACTGCACACTGAGCCCCGAAATCAAACCCAAGAGGACTGTGCTCCCGGGCACCTCCACTCAGCCGGGTCCGGCCTGGCTTGGGCAGTGGCACATGCGCAGTTCAGTGAGCCCGAGGATGCTTTCATGAGCTCCCAAGCGGCAGGTGTGTGAATTTCAATCAAACCTCCACCCTTGCTCCACAACCCAGCTGACATTTCAGATGAGGGTCCTCTGCCCTGGATTTTACTGCAAAAGAAGTAGCTCTCGCACAAAGGCAAGTTGGCCGGGTAATTGTCAATATTTATGCCCAAACTCCAGCAACTGGCTGTCATTTAGGGCCAGGTTGCCCACCACTGTCATAATCTTTGCCCTATCTCTGCATTACATGTATTGTTACTGAATTATGATAAAATCGGGGATTGGGCAACCTAGTTACCTTTTCTAGCTCATCATACAATAAACATATAATGATTTAAATTAAACAATTTGCCCCTGTACCATGTAAACCCCCCTTGCACAGTCCCAGTGGCACATGCATGCAGCCCTCTGGTGGGGAGGCCCATCTCTTGGGCATGTACTGTGTGCCAGGCTCTCTGCTGACTGCTTCCGTGTATCTCCCATCATCCTGACGACCCTGGAAGTTAGGGGCTTTTCTTCTACCCATTTAACAGATGAGGAAACTGAGGTTCAAGGAGGTGGAGTGACTTGCACAGGTCACACAGCCAGGAGATGGTGGAGCCAGGACTCAAAGGCAGACTGAACTGATTAGCAGACACTTGCCCTAAACTCTGGACACGCATCCCTAAAGTCCTGAGATACAGCTGAACTAGGCACCTACTTTGTCTCTGACCAGTCCTCCTCATGGAATCCCCGCCCCATGAGCACTTTCACCTTTCAGTCCGGGAACCGACCTAATGCAAACACCTGCTTCCACCATTGCCCCCTTTGGTCTGTTCTCCACCCAGCAGCCAGAGGGAGCCTCTGAACGGCGAGTCAGGTCATGTTGCTCCCCTGCTCTAAATCCTCCAATAGCTTCTGGTCACTGTTAGAATGTTACCCAGGGCCTTATGATGGCCCAGAGGCCCCAAGTGATCTGTCTCCCCTCCCCCAAACTGCCCTACACCGTCCTTCCTGCTCTTTTGCTCTAGCTGCACTGGGCAATCCTTCCTGTTCCTGGAACTTGCCAACTCTGACCACGCCCCAGGGGCTCTGCACTGCTGTTTTCTCTGTCTGGCACACTCTCTGCCTAGATGCCCACATGGTCCTCTCCCTTACCTCCTTCAGGTCTCTGCTCCAATGTCACAGAAGCCTTACCTGGTTATACCAAGTAAAATAGTCCCTGGGAGCATCTCCTCCGGCTCTGCTGGTCTCTCTTTGGAACACTTTATCTGACATTTTATATTCAATTGTTTATGGTCTGCTTCCCCAACTGGAAGGTCAATGCCGCCAGGGTGGGGGAATCTTGCTGTGTTGTTTTTTCGGTTTTTGTTTTTTTGCCACTGAATCCACAGCACTTAGAGCAGGGCCTGGTGAATGCTAAACTCTCCATAAATCGCTGCTGCTTGTGGGAGCTGATCTCCTTATTTAGAGATGGCACTGCAGGCTCAGAGCAGAAAGGGATCTGACTTCGTTCCCTAAACCCCATCATCTGACCATCCATGCAGGAGCCAGGCTCCAGCCCCGAAGGGCCTCCCTGGGGACCTCCACCGGGCTGCCCTTCAGATTTTGACGGGGGCTCCCTGCACCAGCAAGCAATATGTTTTCACTTGTGTCTTAACTTCTGCATCGTATAACACGGTTTCAATTCTGCTAAGGTGCCCTCGGGGCTTCTGGCACTGGGGACATTTTGGAAAAAAATGTAGAGAGTAAAAACAAACTGGCTTGTTTTTACTGAGTAGCTCCAGTTGGTAATTAAGATCCTTTTCCAAGAGGTGCGACTTTGACTTTGGGGTCAGCGAGGAACAGCAGATGGGGCAAGGTTCTGAAGACAAGGGCTAGAACACACAGCAGTCCAAAAAATACCTGGCTCTGAGCCTCAGGTTCAACCAAGATGGACAAAGGGCTTACTATGTGTCTACCACCTTCACTGCGTGAGAGCTTCAAACTCGTGTATCTGCCTGTCGATCTGGTGTTTCACTGGGGTGTCCCAGACATCTCCGACCTCATGTGCCCACAACAGAAGGATGGATTCTCCCATCTTCCCTGTGCTGCCCATCACAGAGAACAGCACCATCACTCAGGTCAGGCCAAGCCCAGGAGCCCCTCTTGACTCCTCTCTCCTCTCACCCCCACATCCAACCCGTCAGCAAGGCCTCTCAGCTTTCCTGCCATTCTCCCGGGGCCCACGTCTTCTTCCCATCTTGATCCAACCCATTTTTCGTCTTTTGCTTGGAAGTATCTCTTTGCTGGTCCCCCTGTCTCTACCTTTCCCGTCCTACTGCCTATCTCCATGCAGCAGCCAGAGTGGTCATTTTAAAACATAAATCAGGTCATGTGGCTCTTCCCGTTTCATGCTCCCTCGCCCCATGGTTGTCCAACTCTGATGTCTATGGCTCGTGTCTGGCTCATGCCTCCCTCTCCAGACTCATCCCTCCCAGCCGCCCCCTTGCTTTCACTCACTGCACTCACCTGTCCTTCTTGCCGATCCTTGATGACATCACACTAATTCTCACCTCAGGGCCTTTGCACCTGCTAATCCCACCTCCCTTGGTCTCCACCTGGCTGGCTCCTGTCATCATTCAGGCCTTGGCTCAAGCGCCACATCCTCGAGATGGCTTCCCTGACCCCCTCGAGAATGCTGTTCCCCTACCCTACTCCCTCACCCCCAACACTCACTATCACATCTGATTGTTTTATTTTCTTCACGTCCTTTTCACTACCACAAGCATGCTTGTTTATGGATTTGTTTGGTTGTTTACTGCCTGGTCCCTGGGGATTCAGGGTGAATCAGACAGACATGGTCCCTCCTCTCACAAAAGTGACATTCTAAGCAGGAGACAGGGAAAAACTACATCTACCCTGGACTTTTCAGCTACAAGGGCCAATAATTTCCATTTTTTGCTAAAGCAAGTTGGGTTTTGCTATGTGCAATCAGCTGAGTCTTTACTACATTAGGCTCCATAATACTTGCTGAATTCAATTGCCATGTTTTTTTTTAATTAAAAAATTTAATTTTAAGTTCTCTCTCTTTTTTTCCCCCCAAGACATAAGAGGACTTTGTAAAGGGAGCTTGCATATTGCTTTTGGCTAAAGAGATAGTTTTGGGCCTCGATGCTACTGGCATTCTCCACTACTCCAAAGCTCTCTTTCTTTCTCAGCAAGTTTTTTTTTTTTTTAATTTAGTTATTTATTTAGGCTGTGCTGGGCCTTAGTTGCGGCACGCAGACTCTTGGTTGCCGCATGCATGCAGGATCTAGTTCCCTGACTAGGGATTGAACCCCGGCCCCCTGCATTGGGAGCATGGAGTCTTACCCACTGGACCACCAGGGAAGTCCCCTTCCTCAGCAAGTTTCTATCTCAATCCTCTCTTTGAAAAAGATGTTGGGCAGAGAGCATCAATCTCATTTCATAGATGGGAGGACTGAGGCCCAAACGGCTTGCCGAGACTGGACGGAACACAAGATCGATCATTTCAGCAAGGATTTCCCTTTCTGGACTCTAGGACTGCAGACTGGGAAGGAAACTCTGTATCCTTTCCTGACGATAAATGAGTAATGCTCTCAGTTGGCCAGGACAGATTTGGAATTTATAGCCTTCATATTACTACTTCACAGTTGAGTACCCAGGGATTTTCCAGATTCTAAGAAAAAAATATTCCTACTAGGATAAATAGAATTGTTCTTTTACATGCAGTTTTATTTTAGGTTGCCTTTATTTTTCAATCTGTTAAACCAATAACGAGAATATAATTTACAAAGCTAGAAGATTCCCACATTAATCCTCTTATCAACCAAAAAAACTTTCCTCACCTTGGAGAAAGAAAGCTGCTTGCTCTTTCATTAGGGGTAAGTAGTGCACTACATTTCCCTCCTTGCTTTGTCTACCAGGAAGCTCAGAGAGACTCAACTGCTGTAGTTAGCCTGAGCCAGATTTTTTCTGGTACAATGCCTCACCCTTACTCATTACATGGCTTTCAATTCCTTTGCCTTTGCTTTAGTAGCTCTACTTTAAATATGTTTTCTATTTGAAATTCTTCCCCAATCTTTCTGACACAGGCTGGGTATAAACAAACGAATTAAATTTATTTCTGAAGCTGCTCTCCTTTTTCCTATCTCCCTTGCTACTTGCTTAGGGGCACAGGAGCAGATACTTTAAATCCGCGCGGCCCCACTGCTCACTCTCTCTCTCTCTTTGTAAAACATGTTTTCAGGAGAATGTAAATTGTTTTTAAAAGCTTCCATCCTGGCCCACTGCTAATTATTCCTGACCCAGGAGGATCTGTACTAATTTGCCTTAATAAACTTTATTAAATAGCAAATTTCAGGAGGAAGAAACTACGCAGCCTTGATTGGATTAGTAAAACTGCCAGTGGACATCACTGCTAGAGCAGAGAGAAAAGCCCATTAACCGTAGAGAGGGAAGGTGGGGAGAGAATCCGCTCAAGTGTGTTTCCAATAAGCCATGGCTGGCCACAGTTTTGTGCCTTCTTGGGGGTTGTGAGCAAAAGTTTCTAGCCTCCAAACGAAAAAGGAAAAAGAAAAGGCAGTGTCTCTGCCCCCAAACCAGATGCAGGTGATTAAATACAGCGACTATGGAATGAAATGAGCAATCAAGCAATTCCAAACCTCCAGGTCATTGAAGAACAGATGTGTATCTGCGAGGTTGAAGATCATTTCTTCCATCATGAGGCCGATGCGCACGGACGCCGTGGTGTCCTGTTAGGAAGAAGCAGAGAAAAGCACAAGTAAGTGGAGTCACTGTCATCTCAGCCTCCTCTCCTCCCGGCCCACCCCTGAATGGCGGATCCGGTCTGTCCTCATCTGCGCGCCTAGCACACGGCCTAAGATGTGTCTCCGGGTGGGGTCAGGGTGATAATGTTGCACAGCTTCTGAGATTTCACTTCTACTTTTTCATCATTTCTATCTACCCTCGTCAGTGTTTAAATCTCCCCCCACAAATATGCCCCTGGAATGGCAACTGTTCAGTGTTGCAAGAACCAGAAATGGCTGTAGGAAAGGAGAGCCTCTTGGAGAATGTGTGTTTCCAGGGAGGCCTGAGAGATTTCAGGGAAAGCAGTGTAAACTATGTATAAACTACTGGGAGAGCTGGGATGTTGGTTCTCTCCTTACAACAATCGCTCTATGGCTATAGCCCTCCTCCTCCGGCTATTCAAAAAAACACTTTTATCTAACAAGAGAGGATTAACTACAAAAACAAACATATAAACAAAACCCACCGTAGGGGACTTCCCTGGTGGTGCAGTGGTTGAGAATCCGCCTGCCAATGTAGGGGACCCAGGTTCGATCCCTGGTCCAGGAAGATCCCACATGTTGCAGAGCAACTAAGCCCATGTGCCACAACTACTGAGCCTGCGGGCCACAACTACTGAGCCCATGCACCACAACTACTGAAGCCCATGCACCTAGAGCCCAGGCTCTGCAACAAGAGAAGCCCCCGTAATGAGAAGCCCACACACTGCATTGAAGAGTAGCCCCCGCTCTCTGCAACTAGAGAAAGCCCGCGTGCAGCAATGAAGACCCAATGCAGCCAAACCAAACCAAGGAAATCACTGTAGTACATCCATACCCGAGAAAACGAGGCAGCCATTAAAAAAATGGAGTAATGCTAGAACTCCTGACATGAAAGAATCATCCAGAAAAATAGTATTAAGGAACAAAGGCAAGCTGTATCACAGTATAGTGTGTAAAACACAGTGTACAATAAAAGGGTCCATTCTCTCTCCCTCTGTCTCTGTCTCTCCTTCTCTTTTCTATACACATAGCATGTAGACTGCATTACTCTTTACCCATATTTGGGGTCCCTTCCTGAAAAGCTTCTCCCCGTAGGAAGATGATATACACCAGGGGCTGGCAAACTACGGCCTGAGGGCCAGATCTGGCCTGCTGCCTGTTTTTGAATGGCTCACGAGCTAAGAGTGATTTTTACATTTTTGGACAGTGTATTGTCTACGGTTGCTTTTGTGCTTTGAAGGCAGAGGTAAGTAGTTGTTACAGATCCTTATAGATCCTAAAATACTGACTATCTGGCCCCCTGCAGAAGAAGGCTGCTGGCCCCCTGATACAGATGCTCCCTGTTGAACTCAGATGTGACCATATGACTTGCTTTGGCCAATGAAATGTGAGCAGAAGTTATGTTTTGCTTCTGCTTGGAAGCTTTAAGAGCTAGTGCATGGTTCACCATGCTCTCTTCCCACTTCACAAGGCTAAATGTTCCAGATAAAAGCTACTCGGTTAGCTTGGGTTCCAGAGTAAAGATGATGAGAGTCAGAGCTGCAACAGACCACAATGGACACGTACTGTAAATAAGAAGTAGATGAGATTGTAAAGCAATTATACTCCAGTTAAAAAAAAAAAGAAGTAGATGAGATTTGGGGGATGTTTGTTACTGCAGCATAACCTCAGCTATTCCAACTGATACACGTGGAAAATATGGAGCATATGGCACATAATGGTTCTCAACCCGGGCTGCACACTGTGATGATCTGAGGAGCATTTAAAAATCCTGATGCTCAGGTCATACCCCTGATCAATAAAATCAGAATGGCCGAGGGTGGGATCCAGGCACCAGAAAAGTTTAAAGCTCCCCACTTGATTTCAATGTGCAGTCAAGGTTAAGAACCACTGGTCTAAAAGGAGAGACAACACTTAGTAATATTCCTGGTTGATATCTATTAAGTGCTTTCTCTGTGCCACTCTCAAGTATTAACTTATTTAATCTCCACAACACTCTTTGAGGTGAGCACTAGTATTTTCCTATTTCATAGATGAGAGCACTGAGGCTCACCAAGTAACTTGCTCAAGGCCACACAGCTAGCGAGTGCTGGGATCTGAAGCCAAGTAATCTGGTTCCAGAGCAGTACTGCTTCAGAGGAGGCGTTGGAGGGGCCAGGACTGGGAGAGGAGTAAAGGGGGCCTTGACCTGTCACTCCATACACTTCTTTTCCCCGTTGAATTTTTTTACTGGGAGGCTGCATTACTTCTATTATAAAAATAAATAATGAATGACATAAACCCTTCTTGACCCTTAAAAAAAAAAAAAGGAAAAAACCCGTAGCTGGTGATCTCAGCTTCACACACACAACTGTGAAGAATCAAGCCCAGGAACGCAGCCATTAGGTGAAACATCTCATTAGGGCCCCAACAGCCAAAGCTTAGCACTCCGGATCCTGGCTGGAAGTCGCAGGGTAGAGCGCTCCATGAATAACGAAGAGAAAATGGGGAAAACAAACTTTTCAGGGCCAAGCAGGGAATCGTTGTGTGACCTGGCAAAAGGGTTTGGGGGTGTTTCCACACATTACTCATACCCAAACTATTTCACCTCTGCAGGATTGCACATTCTTTCTTGGCGAGGCTGTTTGTATACCTAACCACCTGTGCCCAGCCCTCCATGTACTAGACAGGAAGCAAGAAGAAGGGGCCATCCAGACTTATCCTCTGAAAGGATTTATTCAGAAAAATGTCAAGTCCCATAGCACACAAAACAGGAAAAGTAATTATTGTAGACAAAATGGCTTACCTATGACAAGTATTTGCATAGTTAGAAGAAGCCAAATCCTCTCTATCGATAAAGCTGAAATTATGACTTACTGATATTGGGAGGATGTGAAGAGAAAGTCTGCATGTGTGTGATAAAGGCAAGGGTGAGAAAAGAGAGCTAAAGTCTTAACTTCCAGTTTGGGAAGCCAGAGACCATGCCTAAAACAGAAAAACAAAAAAATCAAGATGTGGTCACAGAAGCAGGTTACTTAGAAATTTGGAGGTGAAGACCCAAAGAATCAGCAAGAGTTGAGAGTTGTTGCCTCTGCGCAGAAAGACAGGGTGGGGTTCGGGGAAAGTCGCTAGGGACTACTGTTTTTCGTAATTCTTTCCTTTGGAGAGCTCTATGGGTTTTAAACTCTATGCATATATTTCTTGGATTAAAAGAAAACTAAATTAAAAATAAAAGGAAACATACTCAAGTAATATTACCCTACAGTAAATATTAAACTGGACAAAGACCCATACATGTGAACAAGGGACATGTAAAAAGATGTTCATTACAGAACTGTCTGTAAATAGCAAAAGTTCAGAAACAATTTAGCTGTCCAGCCAAAGGAAATTAGAGAAATAAAATGTAGAATATTCATACAATGGAAAACTAAACTCAATGGAAAGAAATGAACCAGACCTCCATGTATTACCAAGGACACATCAAAAAAAAAAAAACAAAAAACATTGAGTGAAAGCAACAGTTTTCTGAAAGTTATATACTGCATGTTATTACCACTTATTAGAAACATATACAATGTTACTACATATTTTCCATGGGCACTTATATATTTGTAAATATCTGCAAGGATAAACCCAGAGTCAGAACAGCAATTACTTGTGGAAAGCAGAGAGGAGGAGACAGAGGAGTTCGAGGAGATGATCAAAGTGAACTTTAGTATTATCCAGTAAATTCTAAATGTTTTTTTAAAGAGAAGGGATTCAAACATTTCTTGTATAATTAAAAATTGAAACAAAAACTTAAAGACACCCAAAAGTTTCTGAGGAGAACCTTCAGAATACCCATCTATTCTCTAAGCATTCTCTTATTTCAGCTTTTCCTAAAATCTGCTTGCATGCTGCCTATTAGATTGTTTTGAACTATGTAGGGGGGACCTCTTTTCAAGACACTTGATAAAAACTAGTTGTGCTGGGGTGGAAAAGTCTGGAATAGCCCATGAAAAGCACAACTGTCTCAGGGGTTAAGTAACACAAAGTGTTACTCTGGGCCAGACCACTCTATCCAAGGAGAAAATGTTTTTTTCAGGGTTGTAAAGACTGAGAAACGAAGAAAAAAAAAAAAATAGTGGAGGCTCAGCATTAATTAATGTGAAAGACAGCTGGAGTGAGGACAGGATGACAGACATGGGTTTCATCTCATGCTGCCCGCTGAATGCGCCCCTAATATGCTCTATAAACACACCACCCTGGTCTGTTGGCTTAAGTTACCCTGTGCAGCTTGGAGCGGGAGGACGCCCTATCTGACCCAGCACATCTCCCAGTCAAAGAAAGCCTAAAACATGGGAGCCTTCATGCCATGTTCTTCAGCTAATAAAAGGCTACAGGCTAACACTGCAGGGAGGACTAAATGAGGCAGCACACGTGTAAACCCCTAGCCCAGGGCCCGGTATGCAGCAGGCACTCCCCAAGCGTTGGTTATTGTCAAAATCCCCCAGTCCACTTCCTCACCCCCTTAAGCAAAGAACCTGCTTCTGTAAACCCAGCAGGAACACCCCAAATCAGATGGTACTTTATTAAAGATGTGCTTTATGAAAGTACCATCTCACATGAAAACCATTTTCTTAATCACTACATAATCTTTGGATTAAAAAAAAAATCAGTGGTTAATTTCCTAAACAAGCAACAGCAGAAACAGATTGTGCTTAAAAAAACAATCCATTTAAACCAGAATGGAGAACTGAGAAAAGGGGAGTTGTTCCAAAACAGGCTTCGATTCGTAAATTGTCTGTCGAAAGGACTGTGCTGGGAGCTGGTGGGGTTCGGGAGGATGGAATGTCATCTTTGTCTGACTCAAGAGTTTGTGGGTGGCTCTCTCCCCGTGAAGGTACAAATCAGAATAAGGCGCTGCAGATTTTTTCAATGTGCTCTAATGTTGTACAGATTTGTCAGGGTTCAGTTTTGATGGTGGCGAGGTGGGCTATGCACGCATTCATTTAGGAGGCTGATGAGGATGCTTTGAGCGATGGAACCCGCCCGAGACAGATGCTGTAGACCTGGATGCAGCTCTGTAACCTAATTATCACACATTCTTGGTGAGGTTCTCTTAATTAGAGGAGGATGGTGAGGGCATTCACCATATGGGCCGCTCTGAGATCTGCCTTGTAGATCAGTAAGTTATTTTGTGACGTATGGCTGTATTTCCTGGATGGAGGGGAGAGGGTAAGTCTTTCCTAAAACGAAATTAATCTGATGTCAAACAAACCTGAATGAAGAAAACGGCATGTGGATTCCTGGAGGTTTCAAATCTGAATCAACTTTGCATTAATTTAGATGATGGCAATTGTTTTCTGTCAAGTGCCTCCATCACTCCCAAATACACAAGCTCTCCAATTTAAGCCGTATTCTTAAGAGGTCTACTTCCCAATCCCTGTGGATTAGGAAGCAACCATTTTCATTTCAAAAGGAGTCCAAGTTTTTAACCGAAAAGTTGTTTTTAATGAATCACAACTCTATTTGTCCAATAAAGAATTTCCTTTGCTGAATTTTCCAAGTTTTCTATTTTAAGCACGTAACGCTTTTGTAGCAGATGGTTTAATTCAACATTTAATTCTACCATGTTTAATTCAGAAGTGAGATCCACACACTATTTATTCAGCATCACAACCCTTTGAACAGAAGAAAGGCTCACCCCAAATTCATCTTGAAATCAACTTATATGACTGTGGTCTTTTGTTTTTTTTCACAGCTGGTTGGATAATAATAGCCAATCTTTATTGAGTGCTTTGCAGTAGGTTAACAGTGTGGGCTCTGAGCCAGACTGCTTATGTTCAAGTCCAATTCCACCTCTTACCAACTAGATGACCTTGCACAAGTTACCTAATGTCCATGTGCCCCAGTTTCTCATTTGTAAAATGGGGTTACTTAACTCATAGGGTTGTTACAAAGATTAAATGAGCTTTTCAAAGTCTAGGTTATAAACCTGTTAGTGAACATTTACTTTAAATGTCCAGCATTAAAAAAGAAAAAAAGGGGCTTCCCTGGTGGCGCAGTGGTTGAGAATCTGCCTGCCAATGCAGGGGACACGGGTTCGAGCCCTGGTCTGGGAAGATCCCACATGCCGCGGAGCAACTAAGCCCGTGAGCCACAATTACTGAGCCTGCGCATCTGGAGCCTGTGCTCCGCAACGGGAGAGGCCGCGATAGTGAGAGGCCCGCGCACCGCGATGAAGAGTGGCCCCCGCCTGCCGCAACTAGAGAAAGCCCTTGCACAGAAACGAAGACCCAACACAGACATAAAATAATAAATAAACTTAAAAAAAAAAAAAGTATAAGTATAAAAAAAGAAAAAAAGAATAGAAAAAAATACAAGAGAATCCAGGGGTCAGTAAACTGCCTGTTTTTGTAAATAAAGTTTTATTGGAACACAGCCATGCCTATTTGTTCACTTACTGTTTATGGCTGCTTTTGTGCTACAATGGCAGAGTTGATAGTTGCTACAGAGCCTAGCCTAAAGCCTAAAATATTTACCATACTTTCATAGAAAAAGGTGGCCAATCTCTAGAATAGATGACAAAATATCAGAGTACATCATACGCAGTAATGATGAACTTCTATTTTTGTTGGAGTGTGTGTGTGTGTGTGTGTGTGTGTGTGTGTGTGTAAGGGTGGGGGGATGCTGGAATTCAGGTCTGATCTGACTCCAGATTCCATTATCCTCTGGTTATGCCATGATGCTTCTTTGCTCTGAGGAAGTGCCTGACTTCGTGGCTCAGCCACGTGACTGGAAAGAAGAGGTGTGCTGCCCCCTGGAATATCTAGATGCAGTAGCTTCTATAGTACCTGGTGGTCTCCACTTGAGCTGGTTTCCTTTGGGGATCCCTGCTGTGAAGATTTGGAGGCTGTCTGTGCAGGAGAGGGTTAACTCAGCAGGCCTGGGTTGCTCAAACTCTGCATATTCCTAAGAAAGGTCTGACTTCAAGACTGGTCCTTGGCTGGCTCCTGGTGGATGAGCTCTGAGCCCTTGGGTCAAGCAATACCAGTTGATCAGATAGTTTATGCTAACAATGTGATTTATGGAGACTGCCTGCTTTTGTTCTGAGGCGCTGGGGTCTGCCATGCAGATGCTGCATGCCTGTATCACTGACCCAATAAGACCCTGGAAACCAAGGCTCAGGTGAGCTTCCCTGGTTGACAACACTTGGCACGAACTATCACACCTCAGTGCTGGGAGAATTAACTGGACTGTCTGTGCTCCATTGGGAGAAGACACCTGGAAGGTTGGACCAGGTTTTTCCTGGACTTCATTCCATGTGCATTTCCCTTCGCTGATTTTAATCTGTATCCTTTTACCGTAAAAAACTGTAACCGTGAGTATAATAGCTCTTCTGAGTCCTGTGAGTCCTTCTAGCAACTCATCAAGCCTGAGGGTGGTTTTGGGGGCCCCCAACACAGTGTCTTTATTAGACACTTTGAAAAAACACCAACTGGTTAACAAAAGAGGCAGCATGATACTGTGGAGATACCTAACCTCTCCAGGAATGAACCTTCATATCTGTAAATTAGCAGTTCATACGTTTTAGTAAAAATAATACCCATTATTGCCCTTCCAGGGTGATCTCATAACCTAGGTCTGGTTAGAATCATAGTGACTGGTTCAGGGATGGTCATGTGGCCAATGGGAGCCAACTAGAGTTGGCCCTAGGATGTCAGCTATAACTACTGGGAAAGAGGCACCTTCTTACCCCTGAGGTGGCTGAGCTGGGAGAACCTAAACTTGAGGATGCTGGCAGCCATCTCTGTCACCAAACTGGCAGAGCCTTACTGACAACGCACACAGATTCATATGAAATTATTGGGGGATCAGATCCCGCTGTTCCCAAAGTCTACTTCTGGATATTTTGGTTATACATTTTCCTTTTTGGCTTAAATTAATGTGCATTGAGTTTCTGTTGCTTATAATCAAAAGATTCTTGACTCTGCTCACAACTTTCTGGTGTCTGTACAAAAACAGGTACTTCCAACTGGCAACGGCCATGGGCAAGTTCAAGTGCTTCTACACATCTTAGCAATGATTGAGCCTTGCCAGGGAGCACTTCGGAAGACTGTCTTCTCTTTTGATGGCTCCTCTTACTCCCCAAACCCCAAGGTGATGTAAGTCAAGTGCAGGGAAGGGTCCGACTTATTATCTGGTCTTAGAGCCACAGTCTCTCCTTTACACAAGCATCATCCTAATGGAGGAAATGGTTTCCCCCAAATGACTACCACGGATTGCCCCCACCATTCACCAGGTGTGCATGAAAGTGGCCACAGGCAAGAAGCTCTATGAAGCAAAGTGGTTGAGCACATCAACTGTGGAGTCAGCAGGACCTGGGTTCAAATCCTGGGACTGTCATTCCCCAGGGACATGACCTTGGATGAGATGTTCGCCCTCCCTGGAACCTCAGTTTTCTCACCTGGATACAAGCAGTGAGTCCTTTCTAGGGCTGCTGTAGGATAATGCATGTGATGTGACTTGCTCCTGGTGCTTACGTATTATTAGCAAAAAGCAGCAGAGTCCAGAATCTTCCATCAGAAAACTTTCCCCACTTAGAAATTCCCATGCAATAGTTTAACCTGGTATTTTCTAAACCATGGCCATTCTTGTAACGCCTTTGCAAGTTTCACATGCCGGAGAGCAGCTGTGTTATGTTAACTTAGTATTTTCCTTTAATTCAGCTACCCCTCCCCCAACTTTTTTAAAAAAACTTAAATGCATGCAGTTTAGAAAGAAACTTGTCATTATGACCATAGATGGCAAACCTGTTGCACTCACCATCACTGGACGTTAACCATGAAGATAAGCATGTATATTAGTTTCTCATGGCTGCTGTAACAAATTACCACAAACTTAGTGGCTTGAAACAACACAAATTTATTTTCTTACAGTTCTAGAGATCAGAAGTCTAAAATCAAGGTGTTCCTCTGGGAGGTTTCAAGGAGAATCAGTTTCCTTGTCTTTTTCAGCTTCTAGAGGGCACCGTGTGTTCCTTGGCTTTGGTCTCTCCACTCCAGCCACTTACTGCTGACCTCGTACCTCCTCCTATCCACTCTCATCTCCTGCCTCCCTCTTATGAGGACCCTGTGATTACATTAATCACACCTGCTAAGTCTCTTTTGCCATATAAGGTAACATTCACAGGTTCTGGAGACTAGGACCTGGACATCTTTTGGGGGCCATTTGTCTACCTACCACGGCATGCAACGAAAAAAATCACAGAATGCTGCTCTTTTGGGTACATGATCTCATATACCATGTTTTAAAGCAGTGGTTCTCAGCAAAGGTGGCACCTCCTTCTAGAGAGTAGTTTGGAAGTTTGGGGGACATTTTTGGTTGTCATAATAATTGGGGGGAGGTGATATTTGGGGCAGTTTGATATTGTGATTTATAATAAGAAATATATATTTGGTTTTTGTCCCTGTTTCTGGTACAGAACTCCTAAAGCCCTCAGAATTTCTAACAGCCAACATATGGAAGCAGGCTAAGTGCCCATCGGCAGTTGAATGGATAAAGATGTGTTGAATGGATACACACACACACACACACACACACACACACACTGGAATATTACTCAGCCATAAAAAATGTGAAATCTTGGTATGATTTCAATATGATTTCAAAATATCCTCCAGGTCCAATATGAATGGACCTGGAGGATATTTTGCTTAGTGAAATAAGCTAGACTGAGAAAGACAAATACTGTATGTTTTTACTTATATGTGGAATCAAAACAACAAAACAAATGAACAAACATAAGAAAACAGAAACAGACTCACAGACACAGAGAAAAACCAGTGGTAGCCAGAGGGGTGGTGGGGTGGGGAATGGGTGAAATAGGTGAAGGGGATCAAGAGGTACAAACTGCCAGTTATAAAATAAGTAAGACACAAGTATGTAATGGACAGCACAGGGAATATAGGCAATAATATTATAATAACTTTGGCGTGTAATCTATAAAAATATTGAATCACTATGTTGTACACCTGGAACTAATATAACATTGTAAATCAACCATACTTCAACTTAAAAATAAAGAGTGATAAAAGTAAAAGAAGTGTCTTTTGTTATTCATAACAAGCCCCTTTCAACAGAGTTTATGTTAATACGGTGACTTTTAAAAAGTGCTAAGTATGGGGACTGGTTGCCAGGGAAACCAACCATGTGATTAGATGGTTGGAACTTTCAGCCCCGCCCCCTGGTCTCCCTCTAGGGAGGTGAAAGAGGCTGGAGATAGAGTTCAGTCACCAATGGCTAATGATTTCATCAATCATGCTTATGTAATGAAGTCTCCATAAAACCCCAAAAGATGGATTCGGAGAGCTTCTGGGGTGGCAAATGTATCCACATGCTGGGAGGGTGGCACACCCCAGTTTCATGTGGGTGCTCCTGTGCTGGGGACCCTTCTGGACCCTGCCTTATGTACTTCTTTGTCTGGCTGTTCATCTGTATCCTTCATAATATCCCTTGTAATAAACTAGTCAGTCTGTGTAAGTAAATGTTTCTCTGAGTTCTGTGAGCTCTAGCAAATGAACCTAAGGAGGGGGTCATGGGAACCTCCAATTTATAGCCAGTTGGTCAGAAGCACAGGTGACAATCTGGACTTTCAATTGGCATCTGAAGTGGGGGCTGTCTTGTGGGACTGAGCCCTTAACTAGGGAGATTAACCTGTGCTGCTGTCTTCAGGAAGATAGAGTCAGAATTGAGTTAATTGCTTGGTGGTGTTGGAAAACACACACTAGAGGGTGCCAGGGAGGTAGGACAGTCATTAAAAATGAAAAATTGTCCCGCATCCCATGTAACTTTCATATCTCTTGCTGGACACTTGTTGTAAAAAACCCGTTTCTAATTATCTGAGCCTAGACTGTAACTCATGTCTTTACTTTATTCCCAAGGGGCCTTTAGATCATCACTGAGGATGGAAACAAGCACATCTGTGTGCTGGGTTACATATAAAGACAGCTAGCTTCCCCTCACCTCCAAAGCTGTTGTCCACATGGCAGCCAGATTGCTCCTTCTAAAACAAAAATCAGAGCTGTCCCTCCTCATTTAAAACCCACTAGCATCCCCTGGCCCTCTGAATAAAGCCAACATCCTTCACTTTTCCACTCCAACGCACATGTCTGCTCCTTGAGCTTGCCAAACTTGATACTGCCTCAGGGCCTTTGCACTTGCTGTACCCGCTGCCTGGAATTCCCTTTCCCCAGACGCTTTCATGGCTGGCTCCTTTGTAACATTCAGTTCCCACTTTCAATAACAGAAAGACCTTCTCTGACCATTCCGCCTAAAGTAACCTGGCTACTGACCCTCTACTCAAGCTATATCTCATTACACTGTTACAGTTTTTAATAGCATTTATCATTGTCTGTAATAATCTTATGATTTTTGGTGCTCCTTTCTCAATCAGAAGGGAAGCTCTATGAGAGCTATTGCTATGTCCCTTGGACATGGAACACAGCCCAGTACATAGCAGATGCTCAATTAAGCATTTTAAAAAATGAATATATAAGCGTATGTAAGCTTTATGTATATTACCACACTTCTTCCTCAAAATATCTTTTCCCTCTTTTACAGATTCAGCAAGATTCAAAGCAATGAGGTGACTTGTCCAGGGTCACACTGCTAATAAGTGACAGAGCTGGGATTTATCCCAGGGCTACCTAAGAAACCAAAATCTTATCCATTTACTCAAGAAATATGACTTTGCAGGAACTAATAACGTAAAGTACTTTATTAGGGAAAAGAAGCTTAAGGCAGATTACCACCAGAATTTTTTTTTTTTTTTGGTAAATGCCTGATTTAAAACTGTTGAGGGGACTTCCCTGGTGGCACAGTGGTTAAGAATCCGCCTGCCAATGCAGGGGACGTGGGTTCCATCCCTGGTCTGGGAAGATCCCACATGCCTCGGAGCAACTAAGCCCCTGCGCCACAACTACTGAGCCTGTGCTCTAGAGCCTGTGAGCCACAACTACTGAGCCTGTGAGCCACAACTACTGAGCCTGCGTGCCATAACTAGTGAAGCCCGCGCACCTAAAGCCCGTGCTCTGCAACAAAAGAAGCCACTGCAATGAGAAGCCCGCGCACCGCAACGAAGAGCAGCCCCTGCTCTCCGCAACTAGAGAAAGCCCGCGCGCAGCAACGAAGACCCAAGGCAGCCAAAAATAAATAAATAAAATAAATAAATTAAAAAAAAACAAACCAGAAAACTTGTTGAGGTCTACTTTTAATGAAATAAAGGATCCATTTAATTAAATTACACTTCCAAAGTTGAGAAAAATGACAGGCAGCTGCCATGCAAAACTCAGCCCTGATTCTTTTCTCAGGTCTCAGGCTGGCTTTCTAATAACTGTTGGGCTTCTGAGTGGATAAAAGGAGAGGCCACGGGCTGGGGAAGGATCTCCCCTTATTGCCTCTGAGCATTTGTGCCTCTCATTTCCTGGTCTTGATATGGAAAAGCAAAGTTACCCAGTAAATCCCTCACTTCTCAGCTGCCCCCCTCCCTGCCCCCCAAGCCAGGAATGGTTCTTTGGGAACCAGACACTTTGGTTGAAATTGGAAATCAGATCACTTGAGCCAGCCCTGAAGGGCTCTGAATCCTTTCTTGGCTCCCCAGTCTTCCCCCCCACTGCCCTACCCCCTACTTACTAGTAACCCATAACTTTTTAGGATGTCACCGTATGTGTTAAAAAGGGGTGAGTTGGGCTTCCCTGGTGGCGCAGTGGTTGAGAATCTGCCTGCCAATGCAGGGGACATGGGTTCGAGCCCTGGTCTGGGAAGATCCCACATGCCGCGGAGCAAATAGGCCCGTGAGCCACAACTACTGAGCCTGCGCGTCTGGAGCCTGTGCTCCGCAACAAGAGGCCGCGGACAGTGAGTGGCCCGCGCACCGTGATGAAGAGTGGCCCCCGCTTGCCACAACTAGAGAACTCCCTCGCACAGAAACGAAGACCCAACACACCCAAAAATAAATAAATAAATGAATAAATAAATAAATTAATTAAAAAAAAAAAAGGGGTGAGTTGTGGGAAGACCCAACCTGGTAACCAACTTCAGGGCCTCTCTAGATCCATTAATGTTATCCAATGCAATGCTTCCGAAAGTAATTTTCAGAAAAAAAACAACCAAACAACAAAAACCGCAACTCTATTTGAATACTATCTTGTTCTCACGGGGATCAAAGGTCGGCTGCTTCCAGGGGTGGTCTCTTTCACCCCGTCCAGGGGGGTCTCAGGGGGAATGCCACGGTCAGTCTTTCGAGATGAGAAGGGGGCAGACCACAGACTTTCCTCTGAGATGCTTGTATTCTGACATCCTGTGCGTTAAACTCACTTCTAGTCTCTAAGCCCCAGGTGTAAGCCCTCCCGGACTGTTTGCTTATCTTTCCTACTCCCAAGGCATCTCTGAGCGCTCCCAGGGGGAGGCAAGTCTTGGTGCCTCCAAAGAGGCATCCGGAGATTTCCAAACACTTCTCTCAGCTCAAAGCTTCTTGGATGATGAAATTAGTTGACACTACTCTGTGCTCCTCATAAGGCATTTTCTTAAGGAAATGTATATAATGAGCAGAGGTAGATGTTTGGGAATTTGGGATGTGGTCTTCAAATATTTATGCCCTCGCAAGTTCATCAGTGGCTAATAGTCTGGTGAGAACTCAGCTCCTTAGATGTGTTTCTGAAAAACTGGTGGCATGGTTAATAGTCAAATTCACTAACAGAATTACTTAATGAATTACTTTCTTTTTCTTTTTTTTTTGGCCGAGCTGCATGGCTTGTGGGATTTCAGTTCCCTGACCAGGGATTGAACCCAGGCCACAGCAGTGAAAGCGCCAACTCCTAACCACTAGACCACCAGGGAACTCTTAATTACTTTAAAAGAAAAAGCTTGGCCTAGTTCTTTAGGAGTCTGATAGGTGGGTGCATGAACATTGCTTTTGTGTGTTTACAGAATGTCTCTAGAATGAAAAACTGGAGCCTTCTATAAATCAGGGTTGGTCAGCCTCGGCACTGTTGACATTTTGAGCCAGATCGCTCTTTGTTGGGGCTGTACTGTCCACTGTAGGGTATTTAGCGACATCCCTGGCCTCTTACCCATTAGATGCCAGCAGCACCCCTCACCCGGTTGTGACAACTAAAAATGTCTCCAGACAAGCGCCCGTGAGGCCAAAGTACCCCCAGTAGAGACCCGCTGCTCTAAATCCTTTAAAAATAATGAAAAGGGGGCTTCCCTGGTGGCGCAGTGGTTGAGAATCCGCCTGCCAATGCAGGGGACATGGGTTCGAGCCCTGGTCTGGGAAGATCCCACATGCCGCGGAGCAACTGGGCCCGTGAGCCACGATTACTGAGCCTGCGTGTCTGGAGCCTGTGCTCCGCAACAGGAGAGGCCGCGATAGTGAGAGGCCCGCGCACCGCGACGAAGCGTGGCCCCCGCCTGCTGCAACTAGAGAAAGCCCTCGCACGGAAATGAAGACCCAACACAGCCAAAAATAAAAATAAATAATTAAAGAAAAAAAAAGAATACACTTTCTGTTGTGTTTAAAAACAAACAAACAAAATAATGAAAGGCTTGGTTCTTAGTGTTAGTCAATCAACTTTGTAATTCTAGAGTGGGCAACCTTATTAATGAAACTAGCTTTCTAAATCAGTGATGGGCTAAAAAAAAAAAAAAAAAAAAAATCAAAATCTCCCAACCAGCTGAGTGGAAGGTGCTATTCTTCTGTCTCAAAGGGCAGTGTGACCCAGTTGTTCCGAACCACCGCAGCCAGACACCCGTCTGCAAACTCGGGCTCTGTCCTTCTTACTAGAAGGTGAGTGAATGCTAGAAGTCGCTACGCCCATTTCCTGGTCTGTACATGTGGGTAAGCATAGCATCTACCTCCTAAAGTTATGGGGAGAGTAAGTGAGCTGATGTACGTAAGGCTCTTTAGATGGGTGCCTGGCTGGCAGCAAGCACGCCTGATGGGTCTGTCATCCTTCCTCACAGAGTGACTTCTCTGGGGCCTCACTGGCCACACCCAGCACTTGCACTGGGCTGTCCCTTTCTCAGGTGCCACCTGAAGGGGAGATCAGGGGAGACGCGGAGTAGAAGCTCGGTTTGGCATTTTGTGATCCCGGCCTTTTCCTCCTCCTTTCAGCGCCCAGACCGCCACAAGCCAGGCTTGTGTCTTGGGGGGACCCTGTCTGGGCTTGCAGATTTCTGCTGCAAAGGGCGGCCTTGCCCGCTTTGGAGACGGTTCACAAATATAGGCAACTTCCCACCTGCGTTTGCCTGGCTTTTCTCCTGGGTAGATTACCCTGATGCCCCCAACTTCGGGACAATGCACTTCTGTACCTACTCTGGAATGGAGACCTCGCCCCCTCTCTTTTAAAGAAAGAAAAAAAAAAAAAACAAAAAACACGCAAACACACAAAACCAATCAAAGCCATCACACCATACAAGCCAACTGGGCCTTTAAAAAATCACAGCCAAGTAGCTGTTTACAAGCTGAACAAATAATTACTCTGCCACAAGGAAGAAAAGTATTAATTAAAGCTCTTCATTAAACCAGGCTCACTATTCTGTGGGGTTTATCTCTTGGAAGTGTCAGCCAAAGGTTAGGGAGGGATTAACACACAATGGAGGGCTTTGCCAGTTAAATCTCCTCCTTGTGGTTAGCTTTTAATAATAAAGTTGTCATTAAAAGAAAGAATTTAATGGTTTTAATTGGGTTTAATTACTTGGAAACTCCTGGAAAACAGATTAGCTTGTTTGAAAGAGGAAGACAAGAAAATGATGGTGGTAAAGAAAAAATAGGTTGATTCACAAGTTTAAACAGTAAAGTTAAAAAAAAAAAAAAACTTGGCTTCTTTGGCAGTTTCAGAGGAGAACACAGAAAATAGAAAAAGATCTTCTAAGCTCAGCAAACAGGTCTATTTGTACTCACAAGCACTTTACCGAAAAAACTGTAGGATAAATCCCGTCATCACTGAATTACAAAAGAATCAAACTGACTACAAATGATAAAATCACAGTCAAATTGAAGAGAATAAACAAAGATGTCTAAACTGGGTCCTCTTTTGAAGTTTTAGGCAACTACGCAGCCTCCTAGATTTTTTTTTATCCTTTGAAAAATGTTCTTTCAGCTGGAGGTGTCTGGCAGCTTTAAAAGCATTTTCCTAGGACGTAAATTTAAAGGCAAAAGAATAAACAGCTAGATAAATGGAGCTGTGAACATGTATTAGGGGGACCAACTGTCCCTATGTGCCTGAACTGAGGAGGTTCCTGGGACTTGGCACCTTGAGTGTGAAAACTGGGGAAGTTCCAGACGACCCAGATGAGATGATCACCCTAACGTGAGCCACCATTCAGGACCAAGGGGTGTTTGACGGCATGGGAGACCAGTGCATTTTTGGAAGTTCACACCAAGTGCTTAGAACAGGGCTTGACACCACCCAGCAAAGTGTCTCCTGCTTCTCCTTCTCCTGCTTCCAGCAACGGACATGTCCTCATCAATGCTGTGAGTCCTCTGCTTACTATTATTATTATTGTTATTACTATTTGTAGTGGTAGTGATACTTCACCATACCTTCCGGAGAGAGGACATTCTTACCCAACCAGCAACATGCTTCTAAAGATGCAGTTCTTTAAAAGACATTCATTCACTCATTATTACTTATAATTATATTTATTATTCATTTATTCTGCAAAAACTGTTTACTATATAGGAAGCACAGTTCTAAGCGCTTCACATATATTAACTCTTTTAATCCTCCCCTAGTGACCCCATGTAGTAAGTATTACTGCTATTGCACCCACACTACAGAAGCAGGGACTGAGGCACAAGGAGGAAAAGTGACTTGCCTGAGGTCACGTGGCTAGGGAGTAGAGCAGGCTTTGAACCTGAGCTGTCTGGCTCCAGAGCCCATGTTCTAGAGCAGAGGTGGGTGAACTTTTCTATAAAGGTCCAGATAGTAAATATTTTAGGCTCTGTGGCCCATATGGTCTCTGTCACAACAACTCAACTTTGCTGCTGGAGAGTGAAAGCAGCCATAGACAATATGTAAATGAATGAGCACGGCTGTGTGCCAGTAAAACTTTATTTAAAAAAATAGGTGGCGGGCCAGATTTGGCCCATGGTTAGGATGCAGTTTGCTGACTCCTACTCTAGACCACTGTTATAATGTCTTCTACTATGACATGTCTCAGACACTGAAAGTCCCTTGCTACATGGAGCTTACATTCTAGTGGAGGGGGAGGGCCATGAAAAACTAAGATACATTTCATTTTGAATCGTGACAAGTGTTTTGAAGAAAAGGAAACCTGAAGATGTGCTAGAGGGGGAGAGAAAGACCAAATGTGTCTGTGTATATGTGTTTTGGGGAGGGCTGCTACAGATGGGGTGGTCAGGGAAGGTCTGTCTGAGGAGGCAACATCTGAGCAAAGATCCAAACGAAACAAAGGAGCCAGCCGTGGGGTGATTTGGTAGAAGGAACAGCCAGTGCAAAGGCCCTGAGGCAGGAACAAGCTTTGTGTGTTTGAGGAGCAGAAAGAAGGCCAGTGTGGAGTGAGCAGAGTAAGTACGTGGGAGAAGGAGGAGAGAGCCAGGCAGGAGAATCAGATAATTTGGGGGATTCTAGGCCACCGGGAGGAGTCTGAACTTTGTTCAAAGTGAGGCTGGAAACCAGGGAACAGTTTCAAGCAAGGACAATGAAGAGACCTGATTTATATCCAAAACGGATCTCTTGGGCTGCCTTCATGGCACTGTGTCATCATGTCCAACCAAAACCCAGTGAGGCAGGTATTGTTATTGTACCCGTTTTACAGATGTCTGACTCCGTGAATCCCCAATCTATTAAGTAACAGGACTGGGACTTGTCTCCAGGATGGTCTGCTCCAATCTCATCCTTTCCCCCCTATGCCACTCAGCCCTCAAGGATGCAACTCTGACTGTCTGGACCATCACCATCTCGCAGTCCAAAGGTTTCTTTGTGTTGAGTATCAGGAAAGCAAGGGCGTTTGGCATGAGCCCATACAGGCATGATTTCAGTCTGCAGAAAGGCTAAACAATTACAGACACTGACAGTGTAGGGTATGATGAACAGAGGTAAGTGTCCTATCACCCCCCTCCTCCAACAGAAAACCTAAAGAAGGGGAGGTGGGTAGGAGAGAACAAACAATTCTTCTGAGTAGCAAAATCAATTTCCTCTTAAATGGCGACAGAGCACTCAACGTACTGTCAGCTGGAGGAGCCAAGAAGGAGCAAGAGGTCACTGGGTGGGGCTTCTTTCAGTCCCGAGGGTCAAGTTCTCACTGGCATCCATCAGGACACAGGACTCCTCTTCCCTCACTCCCCAACTTAGCTGTCAAGGCGCAGCATGGTTGAGGAGGGCAGAAATTCATCCATCCATCCAACAAATATTTACTGAGTGTCTTCTATGTGCCAGGCACTGTTCCAGGCACTGGGATACAGCAGCAAGCAAAATAGTCATGAACAAATGAATAAGGCAAGATTTGTGGTATGTCTGATGGCAGGGCTGCTGTATGGCCGCACAAGCTGCTGTGTGTGGTTGTGCACTGCACAACCCAGGGGCACCATTCACACAGACCACCATGAAAGTGCCGCTTCCTAGAGTTGAGCAAAGTGCATTCTGCACAGTTGTGCCCTGCCAGGAGGTGATAAAGACTAATGGGAAAAAATATAGCAAAGGATTTGTGTTGTGTGGGCTCTGTGGGAGGTACTGCAGTTCTACAGGATGGTCAGGGAGGTCCTTGCTGAGAAGGTGGCATCTTAAGGAGGCGAGGGGGGAAGCCATGTGGGAGGAAGAACATTTCAGAGAGAGGGAACCAAGTGTTCAAAGGCCCTGAGGTCGGCGTGTGCCTGGCAGGGCTGAGTACCACTGAGGAGGCCAGTGTGGCTGGGGTGGAGTGAGGGAAGGGAGGAGTCCTAGGAGATGAGGGCATAGAGGCAATGGGCCAGACCCTCTAGAGCCACATCTAAGGGCATGGACCCTGGTAACTGGGCCAGATTTGACGTCAACTTCAAGTATTTACTGAGCACCTACTATGTGCTGGGTAAGACTATGCAGGTTCTTGGCCCTCACATGGCTTAAAACATGCACGTGGGAGTGAGTGTCTGCTGTTCTTGTCTGCCCAGCGTCCACGCACCTTCTGATAACAGCATTTCCTGAGTGTTTTCGGTGGAACTTCATCACTCCCTATCTGTGTAGTTCCGAGGGAGCCGGTCCCACCTACCTCCACCTTTGAGTGACTGGTTCTAGCTAGGCCAAGGAGAGCTTCGTCTGGCACTTGGTTGGAACTACTGGGAAAACGTTACTCTGTTTTCGCTGGGGTCATAGAGCTGGCAGGATGCAGGTCTTGTGCTGCTTGGGGGAATTTTTGCCATGACACGTGAAAAGAATGAAGCCAACCCAATGGAAACAGCAAAGAGATGCAGAGAGACTGGCTTCTACTGACACCGTTTGAAACCCAGCATTCAGTCACGCCCCTGAACTTTTGGTTATAAATGCCAATAAATTCATTTTTCTGCTTAAATCAGCTTGCGTTGGGTTTTAACCAAAAGAAAATTAATTTGACACCTAATTACGGGGCACACAGAATGTGCTGTGCCGGGAAGCAGAGAAGTGGAGAGAACTAAGACACAGTCTGTCCCTGCACCTGAGGCGCTGGAGTCGAGTTAGGGAGAGACACAAAAAAGTAGGTGATAAAATAATTAGTGACAAATAGCATAGGGTGCTAAGGGAACACACAGGAGGGACACCTAACCCAGTGTAGTCAAGGAGAGCTTCCCGGAAGCAGAGATGTCTAAGATAAGACCTGAATGCTGAATTAGCATTAGCTGGGCAAATGGTTGGCGAGTGAGGAAAGCACTCCTGGCAGAGGGAACAGCACGGATAAAGGCCTGGATGTGGGGGAGTCTGCTGGTGCAGCCGTAAGGCTGTGTAGCCTGAAATAGAAAGTTGAGAGTCTGAGAGGCGAGGCAGGACAGAATGGAAGGAACTAAGTCATGAAGGGTCTGGAAGCCAGCCCAGAGAGTTTGGACTTTATTCTGTGGATGAGGCACGAGAGACAACAAGACTTACAGAGACTAAGTGGCTCACTTAACTGAAATGGTGCAAGTGAAACATATACCTTGTTGATCTTTCATTTTCCAACTCTTGGTACAACTCTTCTTACAGAAAGACAATAGTGCAATGAGATAGCAAACAACAGCTGACATTTGGCCTTAGTGTTAGGGAGGCAATAGGGAGTGGTGGGGATTGTGGAAAACTGGTGGCCACCGACCCCACTGAAAGGAAGCAGCTGCTATGCAGCTCCAGCCAAGTGGTGACATTTGGGGTCGTGGGTGCCGCATGGCCAGATCTTCTGACTTTTCAAGAGAACCCAGAAGCCTGAATTTCTGTGTAAAATCTCCCAATTTAAAAAATTTATTTATTCATTTAAAGTATGGTTGATTTATAATATTATATTAGTTTCAGGTGTACAGCATAGTGATTCAATATTTTTACAGATTATTCTCCATTAAAGATTATTACATGATAATGACTATAATTCTCTGTGCTATACAATATATCCTTGTGGCTTATCTAAAATCTCCCCATTTGATGGGACCTAATCAAACTTACAAGCTTTTGCACAGCAAAGGGAATCATAAACAAAATGAAAAGACAACCTATGAACTGGGAGAAAATATTTGCAAATGATGCAACCGACAAGGGCTTAATTTCCAAAATATACAAACAGCTCACACAACTCAATAACAAAAAGACAAATAACCCCATCAAAAAATGGGCAGAAGACCGAAACAGACATTTCTCCGAAGAGGACATTACAGGTGGCCAATAGGCACATGAAAAGATGCTCATCATCATTAATGATTAGAGAAATGCAAATCGAAAGTACAATGAGGTACCACCTCACACCAGTAAGAATGGCCATCATTAAAAAGCCTACAAATAACAAATGCTGGAGAGGGTGTGGAGAAAAGGGAACCCTCCTACGCTGTTGGTGGGAATGTAAATGAGTGCAGCCACTATGGAAAACAGTATGGAGGTTCCTCAAAAAGCTAAAAATCCAGCAATCCTAGTCCTGGGCATATATCTGGAAAAAACTATAATTTGAAAAGATACATGCACCGTTATGTTCATAGCAGCACTATTTACAATAGCCAAGACATGGAAACAACCTAAATGTCCATCGACAGATGAATGGATAAAGAAGATGTGGTATACATATACAAGTGGAATACTACTCAGCCATAAAAAAGAATGAAATAATGCCATTTGCAACAACATGGATGGACCTAGAGATCATTGTACTAAGTAAGTCAGACAGAGAAAGGCAAATACCACATGATATCACTTACATGTGGAATCTAAAATATGACACAGATGAATTTACCTACAAAACAGAAACAGACTCACAGATATAGAGAACAGACTTGTGGTTGCCAAGCGGGGGTGGTGGGGTGGGGAGGGATGGACTGGGAGTTTGGGGTTGGTAGATGCAAACTATTACATATAGGATGGATAAACAACAAGGTCCTACTGGGAACACACACACAGGGAACTATATTCACTATCCTGTAATAAACCATAATGGAAAAGAATATGAAAAAATATATATATAAGTGAATCACTTTGCTGTACAGCAGAAATTAACACAACATTGTAAATCAACTATACCTCAATAAAATAAATTTTAAAAAACTCGCCACTTTAAATGCTGGCAGCTAATTTCAAAAATGTAACCAAAAAATATGTTTGAGAGTCAGGTGTAGCCTGCAGACCTCCCCTCCCCAACAGGGGGAAATCAGGCATAGGAAGGAACTGGGGTTGGACTGAAGGTTTGAAAGCTACGCATGGAACTTGGGGGCCTTGTGATTGGCTGTGGTCTGCTCGGTGGCAGAACGGCTTCCAATGCCCTTTGGAGTTTTGGGTCTGATCCGTTTTCTGCC